>NC_045800.1:13123306-15523306 GCF_009873245.2 Balaenoptera musculus
GTTATCTCTCTCTCTCTTTCCTCCTCTCTCTCTCTCTTTTTAACAGATGAGTCAACCAACACTCAGAATAGTTAACTGACTTGCCCAAGGTCACTCAGCTGGTGAATGTCAGAGCAGAGATTCAGTTCTAGGTCTAGGTACCAAAGGTCAAAGTCCACGCTCTTTCTATTCCATCTCCCTGCCCCACTCCATCGTAAAGAAGAATTTCCAAAGAACCCATGGGCTTCTCACTCCGTGCATTTGATTATCTTACATTTTCAGATGTTTCCAGTAGGAACATCCCCAAGACACACATGTCACTTGATCAATGGTTTTGGACCACACTCCCCATCAAAATGTTCTTAATCTGGAGCTGACTGAAGAGACCAAGTCAGCATCAGGTAGGGGAGGGTAGATACTCTGTCCTCACAGCTATTCACAGATGCTCTTTTCTCTTTAGTCACTTCTATAAAACTGTACCAGTCACCTCCATCAATAGTGACCATTTTACTCTTTCTGCTTACTCCAGAAGAAATAGAACACATCCAATTCCAATTGGTGTTAATTTTTCCTAGACTTGAGCATTTTTGTAAATGCACATAATATCATAGAGACAGCCAAAAAACAAGAAAAATCTCTGTATTTTGCTACATTTGCTTAGTGATCAAAGATTTCTAACTAGACCTTTTGTCCTACATTGATTGTTTGCATTGAATATACAAGACTTTTCTCTTGCCAGGCCAGTCTTGAATATATTTACAAGGATATTTATGCCCATTACTTCACTTAAATATAGATTACGAATACTGACAAATACTTTTGTTCAAAGATTTTGATCATTTTGGGATTTGCTTCATAGTAGAACTCAACCTTAATCGACTTCCACAACTTTCAAGTATGCGTTCCCACAAATCCAGAGTATCATAAAAATGTACTAAATAACCTTAAAGCCCTTTATGAATAATTATGAGTTTTTAAGTTTTTGTGAATCTGCATTTTAATTCTGTCCCATAAATAAAACATGAAGCAAAAATCCAGCGTGTTGAGTGTCAGGAGGATAGAAGAAGAGAGGAAGGATAATTATCAGTTTAATGTGGGAACATACTTAACCTAAAAGATTACCTCCAAAATTGGTGACATTCTAAGTATACATAATATACAAGGATGTTTTCACTTAAATAAAAAGGGGAAAAGATTTATATCGAGTCTCTGCCATTTTCATAGCTCTCTCAGCAGCCCGTGCTTGAAAACACAATTGTCAGAATTTTTATTTGTTTGGGATTAGTCCTTCTCACATATTTAGTTTCTTTCTTCCCCGAGCAGTGTGCTTCAATTTCATATAATTCACGTTCTCATATTTGGTGTGTATTATTTAGTTATTAATCTATAGCTATGGGTTTTCTTAGATGGGGAACTAATGAGAGGCCACTGGCAACTAAATTGACTGCGTTTTGTCCACCCTCAGATCTTGTGCACATAAAGGGCAGGAGGAAACAGAGTGGGTGCCCAGAGGATTCCAAATCACTTGTGCTCAAAATTCCTGGGGTGGCAGCACATGAATGGTGGCAGCCAAGAGCAAATGGTGGGGGGAATCCATGAATATCTCTTCTAGAACAACATGCTCCTGGATGCCATGTTCATACCTTTAGCCAGTTTGCAAATAAGAGACACAATGACTAACCCAAGGCCCTGTAGGCACACCGGGACTCTCTGATCATTAAAACTGGTCCAACTAGGGTACCCGACTCTGAAATGCATTTCCCTGAACCCCTGAAGTCCGCTATTTTTATAAATGTCGTCTGAGAAGAGCTCAAAGCTTTCCACGACTTTTACTAATCACACAGGCCTCCATGCTTCATGCTGGCTTACTAGCCAAACTCAGACTGTCACCAGAGGTGGCCTCTCTCTCGGGACTCCAAGCTGCCTTCCCCAGGATGTCTGATTGCCAGAGCCATGTGGGGTGGGAACGGATTCTGCAAAGGGAATTCTGCTGCTTAGTTGGTTAAAAACAGTGTCAAAGACTGGTTGAAAGCTTTGGAAGGTCAAGCCGAGTAATGATAATGGTACCATGGACCCCCGTATTTATTAAAAATGTTCTTTTTTAAAGCAACTTCTACTTAAAATGTTGTTTTTTCCCCTACTTCCTGATTTCCACAGAGCTGTTTGGAGCAGGTGCTAGGAAAGCCTTATTGTAGATGGGGTCACTGAGGCAGGCTTCCCCAAAGCCATAGAATTTGATAGAGTTTCAATGGCCTCCAATGATCTCATACAAAGTTGTAAAATTACTAACACTCTACCACTAGCTACTTTTCTTTTCTCTTTCAATTTTTTTCTCTTTCTTCCTCTCTTATTTTTTCTGTCCCACTTGCCCAATTTTAAGGAGTTGGGATGCATAAAACTTTGTGGAAATAACAGTTAAAATAACAGGCATACCAGTGACTCAATCCCACTAACTCTGCCTACTCCTAACAGTAAAACATGCTCTCTGCTCGGCTGCACAACCAACATAAGGTCAATACAGAAATCAATACCCATAGGGAACCTCTCACAAGAAGCCAACAAAATGGTGAGTTAGTGTTAACATTCAATAAAATATACTTAAGTTTGGCAAAAGGAGCCTGGGGTTTGTCCTCATTTCCAAATGGGTTCTAATCCCACCACAGCTCCATACTCCCTGAGCACGTGGGCTTGTTCCTTAATCTATTGGAGCCTCAGTTTCCTAATCTGTAAAATGGGGGTGTCTGGGAGAGGATTATGGGGATTAGAGATAAAGTACGCCACCATCTCTGAGTAGCCGCGTCTCTGTTATGGTTACTTACACTAGTGTTCCCAGGCCTTCTCCTTGAAATAGAAGGATAGCTTCATTGTTCAATGTGTTTCTTTTTGAGGACCTTCAAGTTTCTGGCACTGTGCTTGGTGTGAGAGGTTCAAAGTAGAATGAGATAAGATTTCCAGCCTCTGTGAGCTCAGAGGGCAGCCTAGGAAACAGAGAGACGTGTAACCCATCAGGAGTCAGTGCACTAACATTTAAACCCAGTGAGGATGGGTATCTGAATTCTCCTTTGGGGGCCTGGGAAAAGCTGTGAAGAAGAGAACACCTTAAACAGAGTCTTTGAAGCATGAGCAGGGCTTCCCCAGGAAGGAGGAGAGGATAGAGGGCAATCTGACAGAGAAAACAGAGGATCGAGGTCATGGAGGTATGAACATCCCTGCATTCTGGAGGGAGAATCCAATGTCCTGTCATTCTGTAGACATGTACTGAGTCCCTACTACATACCAAGCACTACTTCATCTGGGGACGCAGCAACAGGCAAGGTCCCTGCTCTCCGGGAGCTTACAGACCAGTGGGGATACCAGACAATGAAGAGCAACCAGAAAACAGAAGAAGACAGGTAATGCACTAACGATGGCTGACAGGGCGGAAGTGATCAGGGGCTGCTTCAGGTGACCATCCAGCTTGTGAAGGTGACATTTAAGCTGAGTCTACCTGAAAAATAAGCAGAGCCAGGAGAAGACCCAAAACAAAGGATTCCAGGAGGAAGGAACAGCTACTCCAAAAGCCTGAGGCCTGTGTAAAGAATGGAAAGAAGGATAAATATCTTCACGCCTTTCAAGACTGGGTTCAAGAGAAATTCCATAAAAAAGAAGAAGAAAGGGTATCACTAACTGATCCTGAAATTTAAAAGGAGTTAGAAGTTTGCAATTTTGGAGAAATCACCTTTCCAGAAACTCCTTAAAAATGTCAAGCAACAACTAATAATTTTGACTACTATGATTTCTTCTTTTCCACTGGTTCTCCCACACTAGAAAGCAAGAAACTGTTTGTCATTAAACTTGAAAGTTCAAAGAATGCATAAATTCGACTACTCATATGCACCAATAGGTTCTAGTTGTTGAAAAAACAAACAGGTACAAGTGGGATGGTTCTGGATGTTGTCCAAACTCAGAGAATTTATTTTATAGAGTGATAATTCTTTTGAATTTCACAATAACAATTCTATGCTTTTTGTTCTTAAAAAAGACTTTAGTGTGGATTGATCATGGCAATGCCAGGTCTCTTCAATGAGTGAGCTGCCAATTCAATTTATTAGTAAGAAAAGAAGGTTCTGAAAGATCTGGGTTGAGAAGAGAGCTCAGAGTTTTAACTGCGGAGGGTCTTCCCCATCCAGGTTAAGGGGGTGGTAGTGGGTAGAATAAAGAAAAATTCATCTTCATTAAAACTTTTTAAACATTTACACTCTTGTTTATAAGTGTGTCACTTAATTATCAATAGATGATATAATAGATAGCAAAATTCCTTCTTTTGTCTACGTTATTGACCTCATTGCTCAAATCTCCTTATTGAATCCACATTTTATTGACAACACACAAATCAGATTTTGGCTGATTTTTCTACTTGTATTCTAAGACCAGTCTTTGAAGATGAAACTTTGGTTTCTGTAGCCAGCATTTTAAAACTCTAATAGATTGCAAAGGCTATGCTCAGGAGGAACAAAAAAGCAGTGTTTTGATAATATGCTTACCACTGTCACATTAAAACAAAATCCAAAATGCATCACAGAACTTGTTAACCAACAAATATTGTGCTTCATTTGGAAGGGCGTGGAGCTGGATTTTTTTTCCTCCTAAATTATGGTATTTTCAATTAAACCTTGTAGTTAACTGTTAAATCTGCCATGTGTAGGACTTACATGAATGCTCAAGTTAATTCTGCCATGTGTAGGACTTACATGAATGCATGGACTTTATATTACAAACTCAGCTGCAGTTTAAATTATTAGGTAAACTCTTTTCATGGAGCTCCCACACTTGAAAATCCACAACAAAAATAGCAGGCCAGCTGCCCACACTGCAAGGAGAGACCCTCATTAGATGTCATTTGCATCCCATTAACCACCAAGCAGTGGGTCAGTCATTGACTGTCAGGCGTTCAACTCATTCTTTTTGTGTTAATTAGCAGAGAAATAAGGAGTTAATGAAGATCTTATGATCTGTGATGACTCATCTGGTTGTTTCAGAGGAATCACTGGGCTGGACCACTTCAGTGCTCCCTGCTCGGATGCTCTGAGCGAGCTAGAGGGGGGCTGCCAAGCAGGCCTTTGGAGGGGCGCTCTCAGGGGCCTTTGGCATGGTGGGCTTTGTTAGCTCAAGATTAGAAGGAGTTAATTGCTTCAAGATTGCTGGGAGATTAGGTTACTGGGTGGGATGTATCTATGTAAGCATATGTCAGCGCTAGTTAGCAGATAGGAGATGCTTATTTTAATAAACTTATGAAAAGAAGAATTAATTTGTCATTACATTGGAAATCTTATTTTATTAACTTAATTTGAAAATGTAAAGCTGTCTGAAACGCTGGTTTTTCACTCACTTTCCTTCTGAATATGTATGAATCACAGATTAGTTGATGTGCAACACTGTTCATTCAGGGCTTTTTTTTTCTGGAGGTTTTTTTTTTTTTTTGCTGATGGCATCTGGCTCTGGGGGAGTGGGCTAGTTACAGTGACCTCTAGGTTCTCTTCTTGTGGTGGGTGGAACATGGCCTCTCAGAGACCTGTCTGCAGTCCCATCAGGAGAAGACAATCAATCTGCTTCTGCCTGTTCTGCTTCTTCCCTTCTGAGTGCCAGCTGTACACAAATGATGTTTGTACTTGGTGCCCACGAGATAAAGTGGGAAAGAGGGTGCAGGAGGGAATTGTAGGGACCAGTCTCTGAACTAAAGCCATCAAAGATGTTTTCTAAATGCTCATTTTACATGTTATGGCTGGTTGAGGACAGCATCCACATCGTCCTCATCTTCTGTATTCTTAGGGGCAGGCATGTTTATTGAGCACTTACTATGTGCCAGGAACTGCTGTAAGCACGGTATTCTTATGACCTCTTTTTAATCTTTACAACAAACTTAGACGGTCAGAACTATATTATCCCCATTTTTCAAGTAAAGATACTGAGGCAGAGAGAGATTCAGTAACTTGCCCAAGGGAACACAGTGAGAAGGGTCAGCTGTCCACCCCAGATCCTTCCCTCCCCACCACTGCCCTACAGTTTCTGTGACATAAGTGAGGGAGCTTGGCTGTGTGACAGCCGGGAGGGGTTCAGGCAGTGGTGACTCAATCCACAACTATCAATAGATGGGGCAGGGGCTGCCCCAGTGGATTGTGGGAGAATCCACAATTCCAGGGGGACATGTGGGCTCAATGTCATCAGAGCTTCTGAGATTTGGGGGTTTCTCCCCAAAAAGATTAGAAATCTGGAGTTTTAAATAAAATCTCATGATTTTAAAATATTTGTTCAATTATTTTTTAAACACTGTGCAGTTCAAACAAACAAAGAAAAAAACTGTGGACAACTGTTGGTGACACCTGTAAAAAGTGGGAAGCTTTTAAGGCCAGTTTTCCCTCCAAAGTGCTTTGCACACAGCAGGTACTCAGTGAATGTTTGAACAGATCAGCGCAGAGCTCCATGAACACAGGAACACAGAGGTGGGAACCTGGCCACATGGATGCAGTAAAACCCTGATGTCCAACGAGGGGGCATTCAGGGACTCCAACCCTCTGCACCAAGAATCCTTTTATCAGATCAGCAAAATGACCCATCCTTGTTGTGATCTCCGTGGAGGAGAAAGCTTCTGGGGATTACGGTGATTATAATTTCAGCAGAAACCACTTGAACCCTCTTCCTGGGGAGCTTACTGGCTCCCCTTTCCCATCTGGGGTTAATATAACTTTAGTCAAACATAATCTTTAAAATATTTAACAACCGCCTAGCCACAGAAGGGTTAACACCTGGCTCAGCAGAGCCACTGAGACCTGCCACAATACTGCAGCCCTTCTGCTTGGCTGGTGCCCTGCCATTCTGTTCTTAAATATTTTAATATCACCACCTCTGCAAAAAAGGTCTAAAAGTAAAGAAAATAGAATTCTTTCTCCCTCCTTCCTTCCCTTCTTCTTTCCTCCCTCCTTCCCTCCCTTCTTTCCTTCCTTCCTTCCTTCCTTCCTTCCTTCCTTCCTTCCTTCCTTCCTTCCCTCCTTCTTCCTTCTAAACAGCTCCTACCTAGATGCCAGTACCCAGCTCAGAAGTTTTAGTCAAGTCCCAGAGAGGGGGGCACTTTGCAGAGGGGACTGAGTCAAGAGTAAACCTGTGCCTGGACTAGACTTTGCATCTCCCTCCCCCCAGATTAATGCTGCTCTGGGTGAGCTGCAGGGGCATTCTAAAACCCGCTTACCTGGTGTTTTACAACTCAGACAAAAACCAGACATTGACTAATGTCAAAACTGACTTCATATTACTTCATATTGGTCATATATTTAAAAATTCCAATTATCTCTTTAGCCTGAAGTGAAAAGGTTAGCAGAAGCAAGATGCAAGCTCTCTGCATTAAAAAAAAAAAATGTGAACAGGAAAAGGAAAGGAGTAAGACAGCTGCCCATCAACTGAGAGCAGCTCACTGGAGGCTCTGCAACAAGGCAATGCCGTCTCCTCACTCAGAAATGAATCTACTATGCAGAGCAAGTATGGAAATTGTGAACTATTCTGTTTTCGTTTTGTTTTCTTTTTGAGTTAGAGAATAGGTCTCCTTGAATTAAAATGTTCTGGTCACATTTAATCTCTTTTCTGTATAATAACTGGGCCTAGACCTGGTTCATGAGATGCACTGACTTGTAAGGAACCACGAAACAATCAGTGAGCGGTTAGGTGCCAGAGGCTGAAGGAAGGTAAGATGTTATTCACCACCTGAGCTCTCAAGAGAGATTCCAGGAAAGAGAATTGGCTTCCAGAATATCATTTATTTCCTTATTTCTTGACCTTTGTTGAAAAGGCAGAGCCCAAAGGAGATTACAAATGGTTAAAAATAAATGATGTATGTGTTTATTTATAACAAACAATCATCACTGAAGTGTGGGACAGGTCCTGGCAAAGTTGCCTTCCCTCCCAAGGCACACCTTGTTTTAATGTACTCTTTTGCTAAAGTACTGGTGTAAACGTTGCTTAGCTCCCGGTGCCCCAATTTCCTCAGGAAAAATTGCTATGTTTCTCACTTCAGTCCCTTAAAATCAAACCTTTTAGCCCAAATATACTATGGATGAACATTTTCTGAGAACTCTCACTACTGTCTTAAGAGAACTCATTCAGTTATTCAGAGACATATTTTCTGCCCAAAACACGTGTAGGGTTCTGGGGACACAGAGTTGGCTAAGACTGTCTGTGCTGTGGAGGAAACCACAGCCCCGTGGGGGTCAGGGGAGACAAACACAGAAACGTTAATCCATTTATTCTATAAGTGTTTGTTAAATATCTTCTAAGTGCTCAACACTGGATGGGGAGTTGTAAGAGCGTGGTGGGTAGAGTGTGCTGCGAGGTCTGGCCACTGTTATGGGCAGCCCAGAGAAGGAAGGAAGGGAGGGAGTGAGATGCGGGGGGCACATGTTAATGATAAGTGGAAATTGACCAGGTGAAGAGGAGAGACAGGAATTCCAGGTAGCAGGCATGACAGACACAAAAGCACAAATGTAAGAAACAGCTGAGGTTCAAGGCAAATTTTTTTATCTGATTCAGACGGAGACCAAGTTCTGTACGTTCAGCTTCTCAGACGCTCAGTCATCGTTCTGTACACCATCCCTGGACCACGGCAGTGTGGCGGGAGGGCTCCGTTCATCCCCATTTCGGTGCTGCATATGGCAGCTGCCTGCCTTCTGGTTCCCAGGGGGAGCAACTGTCCCTGCCGCAGCTCTGATCCAGTGGCCCAGGGTCCCCTGTCCCCGTGTGCTGGGCGACCATGGTGATGAGCAGGACCATTCTGCATTTCTCTTAGGGTCTGAGCTAAAAGTAGATGCTCTTTCCATTTCGCAAAGTATGAATACTGTGTTGCTTTCTGTGGAGAACCAGGAACTGTGCCCTGAGCTGCCCCCCCCCCGCCCCACTGCAGGAACTCAGGGTGGGTCGGAAATTGCTTTGTGAATAGCCCAAATGATGGTGAAGTGACTTTTCTTTAAAAGTCTATTAAATGCTTACTTGAATAGAGATACAATCTATATTCAAATTGTTTCCGTCTGTAATCCAATTTACACTAAACTGTTGGATAGATTTTTCTCCAAATTTGGATGCTATGTAAGGGACGGACTGGCTGAAAATACAGGCCATGAGGTATACAAAAAATTGAAGTTTTCTGGGTCCTGAGGGCAGAGTTAATTTCCAGGGCCCCTGAAATTGACATATAAACCAGGGCACCTGGATGACCTGACGTGTCATACACCTGAAGATGTCATGGACTGAAAACCAACAGAGTTTCCAAATATGAGCTGCAAAGGGGAGGCCAGAAAGACACATGCTCCATAGGTGGTGTTTCACTGCTTCTCACGTGGGCAATCCTATGTAGCAGGCTCCAGGGCAAGTAGAAACAAGGATTTATGTATGTATTTAGTGGTGGTCAATGGTTCTTGTGAGCAACACAGGGGGTGGGGAAGACAGCTGGTGACGATAATGTTTTTACTTTACTACAAAGATGACATTCTCAGCTTTCATTGTAAAAAGCAGCGTTGGCTCTTGTAGGCTGCACGGCTGAATGTTCTGGGTCCTCATGACCAGAAGATCATGTCAGGTCCTCCTCTAACTCCCATTTTCTTGTCTTATGAGCATGGGCACAAACATCAATCCCTACAACCTTTTGCCATCTTTGATTCTTAAGGCTCACAGTATTAAATGCATTTCTCCAGTCCCAGAACCGGATATAAAGTCACATACAGGGTTTCCTCCCTGAAGTGAGATAAAAATCTTACCCCCCACCCCGCTCATTGAAGCAACATGCCAGAAACTCAGAACCGATGGTCCAGATTTAGGGGGAAGCTTATTATTCACGGCAACTGCCTGGCAGCGCCATGAATGGGTAATGAGGACACCACTATCAAGAAGGGATCAAGCCCAAAGCCCTGGGATAGCTACGAAATACAGTATTGTGTTTACACACTGTAACCTCAACCCTCAGAAGAGAACGAAAAAGCGGGGTTTCCAGTGTTGCTTCAGCTGAGATTCCCTCTCTCCCAACAACACCCTGGCCTGAGCTGGTCATCCCAGAAGCAATGAAATGGGGCAAGAAGGAAAGAAAGACCAAAGCAACCAAAACACTGCAAAGTGAGCTTTAGTAAAACCAGACTGTTGACATTTTATGAACTTAATGGCGTAAAGAACATGCAGTAAAAATAATTTGCATTCTCTGATTGTATATGTTAGATCCCTAAATATCTTGATCATATAATTTCCCTAAAGATATCCTGATGGTGGATCTGTGTATGATTTACGTAAATGAGGCATTTGCATAAATTAAATTAACAAATATAAATACATGCTTATAAAATGCTGATACCACTTACTACTCTCATAAAAATAAATTATGGGGAATGACATATGATAGGCCATGTGGTTTCTGGGCAATCAGCGCGTGCCCCTGATGCATACTTGGCGCTTCGTTACCAGAAGAAGGAAGAAACTCCAACTCAAGCATTTCTGAAAGCGTGGTTCTCCCAGGGAATCTATAGAACAGACATTTGGAAGGAGATGTTGTCTAAAGCGACTGAAAACCCTAGTTTAGTGCAGCAACTAAGCACATGGGCGCTGAAGACAGATGGCCTGAGTTTAATCCTGACTCTCCTGCTTACTCCCTGTGTAGTTTAGGACAAGTCACTTAATGCGTGTCTCAGCTTTCTCATCTGTAAACTGGGGATGGTACCAGTGCCTACCTCAAAAGGATGTTGTAAGGAGGAAATGAGTTACTGCACATGGAAGGACTTAGAATGCTGCCTGGCATATGGAAAGTACACAATCAATACTAGCTCTATTTGTATTATTGTTATGCTAACACTCAGCATGTTGGAAGAATAATTGCCCAAGGCTACATAGACCTTTGCTTCCTACCTTCTCTGTTTCTTGAGCAATGATGCCCAAATTTTCCTGGTCTTTGGAGTCACTGGATGAGAGAAGAAAAATTCCCAAGGATCATCCCTTTGACTGATATTCAAATCGGCTTGAATTGGGCTGCTTGGGTGACTCTCCACGGTGGGTTCTCATCGGGCAATTGCAGATTTGTACTAGATCTAAGACACACCCCCAAATGATCAGCATTATATCAGGAAACCCCAGTAGACTGGTGGACGTGGCTGGCGGATTACACGGAAAGGACCATCACTAGTGGTATGTGCCCTGCCTCCATCCGCAGTTCTGATCAGACCAGGGATGGGATGAGACGAGGCAGGAGAACTTAGTTCCATTTAGGTCCCCATTCCTTGTGCCCATTCCAGCTCAGTCTTTGTCACAACAGCAACCACAGGTGCCACATTTTCAGCCAGTGGCCGCTAATGAAGTCTGCATCTGAAGCTGGATAGTGAATCCCACAGGTTTCTCTACAAATGCAGCGGACTGTATCCATGAGTTACCACTTCCTCCCTTGCTCATACCCGTGGGAATGATTGAATGATTACTCCTTTGGAGGGAATTATTTTATTTTTCTTCTCTAAATGAAGCTGTATTTTATTTAATTTTTAAAAACTGATTCTCAGAGATCAAATTACTCAGAGTCTTTGATTGCTTTGGGGGTCACTGGAGGAAATAGTCTATTTTCCAGTGAAATCCAGATTTTTCCTATGAGCCTAGACCAAGCCAAATATATGTTTCTGTTCATTAGCCACTCTCTAAACCATAAAGCACCTTCAGAAGTTTGTAAACTAACCTCCTCTCTCTCAAGGACTTTACTCCCTGTTTGAGAAGACCAGTTCCCGCAGTGGCCTTGCTGGTGATTAGAGCAGGGCACGGTGCAGCCGTGCTGGGACCATAATCGCAGCTGTGGGGTCTGAGGGCACCGAAAAGCCCTCTGCCCTGGAATGATCACACCTGCTTTGCAATTTTGCCTCACACTGGGCCTGGCTGCACTACCCCGGAGGGCAGCGTACACGTTTCTGAGGTCAGAACGGTAATTACCATAATAGCAGCTATCAGTAATCCAGCCCCTTCTGCGGGTCAGGCCACGTGCTTTACATATGCTGTCTCAACCACCCCGAGAGGCAGCTTTGCAAATTTTGCAGTAGTAGTAGTGATGAAACCTCAATGCTGGGATGTCAGGCTGAAGTCCTTTCCCTGGTAATGCACCATTAACATAGATGGTAAAGTCCAACTCAGTGGGCCCACTGATGTCCATTCACACGGGCCCTTAGTGTCTGGGAAGGGATCCTCACCATTTCCCATCCTCCCCAAGGCCATCCTGATACCCTGATGTCCTATCTGCCCTGTGATCTCCATCTGACTCTGTCACGGCGCTCTTATCGAAGAACTTCTACAGCTTCTCATCCGGCTGCTCTGGACCTCAGCTCTTACATCCGTTGGACGGGAAGAACTGAGTCCGGATCACATCTTCAGAGGGTTATTGTGTAGATCAAATGAGATGACGAGTGTGAGACACACCAGCACCAATGTTGGTTATTGGTGTTATCTTTCCACTGGGACAGATATGCTCTCAGGCTTGAGTATCTGAGCAACTATTTATTGGAAACTTATACACTGGAAGAAAGTATCCAATTATTGAGACTTTGCTTGAATTCGAATTCTGGATTTCCAGCCCTAACCATTCTCTTAAGTGCCGGACTCACCTGCAAGCTGGAATGGCCCATGGATGAAATGGACAACATTAGCAGTGAAGACTCATGTTGAAGAAGCACTGGCTGAAGTGGCCACTGGGGCCAAGGTGGGGGGATGACAGCTCCCTCTTTCCCCTCCTCCAGCCCAGGACTGAGCCCACAGGCCTTCTCTGAAGATGTAAACCTCTTGCTCATAGCACATGGAAGTCCCAGCCTAATAAGAAGCTTTAGGTGATTCCAAAATAGGTGCTAAGCTCTCATCAGAGCAGCATTTCTGAATAAGTTGTCTACCATCAGAATCTCCGGGGGTGCTTGATACAGTAGCAGAAGCCTAAGTCCACGAATCCCAATCTGAGAGTGGACCTGAGGATCTGCATATAATAAGCTTCTTAGATGATTTGTTCATTCTGAAGATTGAGAACCACAGCGTGAGAATTACCCCTCTCGGCTCTTTTTTATTGTTTCGTAATGAACAGTGGTGATATTTTCACTAGGCATTTAAGGGAAAACGCAAATGGTGTTTAAATTCATTTTTGCAGTTTGTGGCATAAATTGTGGGACTTGACTTGTGGGTATTAGGAAATCTAAGGGCTTTGAGAAAGGAGGCCCATTATAAAAAATTAAATCTTCATAACTATGGTTCTAATAATTTTGTTACCTTTGCTCCTGAGAGGAATTTTTCTTAAAGGAGCCCACAGTGCTTACATTTATTCATTCATTTATTCACTTAGGACTTTTTCTATGTGTCACATGTTAATGAAATAGATGAGCAAGATGTAATCCCTGTCTTTAAAAAAAGTTGTGATCTAGTAGAGAAGATAGATGACTAAGTTAAGAAAGGCAAGCCAGTATCCTGAGGACTGGCTCAGATTTTCCCTTTCAATTCCCTGCCATTTAGCCAAGCCATTCTAATTTTAATGTGGAACTGTGGAGGCGGGACCGCTTTTTAGCAATAATGGCTTGAAATAGATTCCTTCAATTTGTCTGATTCAACATAATGCAACAAACAGGGTCTGTACCTTATCCAAATAGTTTCGTTGAATTATTCAACATAGGGTGTGCCAACCATTTTGGCACCTGGCGCTCCATTTTAAAGCAGACCCTGTGTTTTGAAAATTACAATTATAACAGCGAAGCAGTAAGAAGACTAGGCGGATGGGGTACTGGGTGTGTGGCTGAACTGAGAATGAGAGATGAAGACTCTTGTAAGAACTCAGAGGGTTAGATTGACATATATAAACTAATATGTATAAAATGGATAACTAACAAGAACCTGCTGTAAAAAAAAAAAAGTAAAATTCAAAAAAAAAAAAAAAAAAAGAAAAGCACTCAGAGGGTTAGGAGCAGGAGGGAAAGAGAAATCTAATGGAAGGCAGAAAAAAAAAAAAACTAAAGCAGGAAAGAAGGTAGGGGAGTGTGGAGATAATGAGAGATGTAGAAAGTGGTTCCTAAAAGTGAGCCAAGCCGGTGACCCACAGGTGGGGTTGTCCCTCCTGCCACTCCTCCCCCACCCCTCACTGTGGTCCATCCTCGAGTTCCCAGAGTAGAGTCTGTCCGTGACAATGACAGCAGTTGCCAGCAAAGCTGAACTGGGATGGTGCCGATTCCCCCTTTCCTCTGCCTGTGACATCCATCAGAAAGGACTAGCTTTTGAGCACTGAGAGAGGGGGGAAAATAAGCAGAAGTAATTTATTCGGGATCTTTGAGAAGATAATAGCCAATTATTTGTTTATAACACTGGTTAAATTTTCATTAGGCAGATTAATGGAATATCATGTACTGTCAACATTGGACTGAGGGGTGGTCTGTAAGAGATAAACGGGCAAACAGGCTCTGTGTCTCTCTGAGTAAATTAGTTTTTGCTTTCCTGTTTTTCATATGAAAATGGGAAAGGTGGGCAAGGTGGTGCATTTTAAAACAGGTCTGGAGATGGGCCAAACTGGTTAAATATGAAAGCAATCCTCATTATAAATACATTATAATAACTTAGCATCATGGCCATAATTTTGATTTCATGAAAGTCTGGGATAATGTCGATTTTTAACCTGCTCTCTTAATACACATTTTCTCTCCCTGAACTCAAACGCTGCTTGCTGTGAGGTGAAAGCATATTACTTGGGGGGCCTGATTTGTCTGTATAACGCGCTCAGCATTACAGCTGGTAAGTGCAAGAGGCACCGGCTCTCCTGTGAGTTCCCGCATTGTCATCTGAGTGCTGTTATCAGGATCAGAATTCCTTGGGGTTCCACAAGCAGGGAGAGTTGCTTATCACTCTGCAAGTAGACTGAGAGGTACACACTCAATGGATTATTTGCTGCTGAATCTCTGGTTAGGGTTGAAGTCCTAGATGGGTTGGCTTCTCAGTCTTGACATTATTCCATGTAAGAATCAGTGGATCCAACTTTAGAATCAAAAATTCTCTTAGCAAATTGGAAATCACACACACACACACGCACATACTGAATTAGGCCATTTCATAACAATTGACATTCTGTAGTTTAAAAAAAGTAATTGGCAGTTAAAATTTTCAGTTTAATTAGCATTGGAGAGTCATTTAAGTTCTCATATATAGAATGTAAGTAAGAATTTTCATTTGCAGCTCAGCTCTGGATTTTAAAATAATGTCATTACTTAGAAGGAAGATGATAGAATGTAATTTCTTTCTTAAAAAAAAATAAGAGAGGGCGGAAAGGAAAGTTGTAGGAAGAGAAGGAAGTAAGGAAGGAAGGAAGGGATGGGGAAATAAAACGGTGGGAGGGAGGGAGAAAAGAGCATTTGCAGTGCTGTGGAAAATCGACTAAATGAGACCTACTGTTCTTTTTGTAAAATGCCCAAATTTGCAGCAAGTATGTCCAATAAAATTTCTTTCAGAAAGTTAAGGCACTACTGAGAGTTTTCTGCAAACCATTTTACTGGTCTATACGTTGACTTCTCTTCGAAGTAATTCTATGCCGCAAACGAAGTCCCAGCATGAACTGGTTATATAAATACATTTGTTTCTAAAAAAAAGAAAATGGGCGTAGCCTTCCCTGCCAAAGACGCATCACTACATCTCACCCTGGTCAAATGGGCCTCCGAGAGGCCCATTTCCCAGGTGCCGTGACTGGGCTGTCCTTACTGCCCATGACTGTGGTGGTGGGGGAGGGGTGGAGGGGAGTGCTGGAGGGTGCTGGGGGATGGCGGGGTGGAGAAGATGGAGGTCAAGGGCTGCCTGCTCTTTTTTCCCTTCTTCTGTCTCACGCATCTCTGCATCTTCACAGCAGTAACCAGGCTGAACAGAGAGCTGGGGTATCTTGTGTGCTTGGGTAACCAGGGGCCTCTAGGGAATGTTGAGGCTCCCACCCATCCTTCTAGGCCGTCCGAGCCCTTCCTTAGCCATGGATTCCTTCTCCGAGAACAGCAAGGGCATGTGCGTTGGTGGTGGGTAAATTGCTCTGAGATGGGACGAGGTACGGATTGCAGGTCACATCTGTGTGCAGACTCTGAAGTGGCCGGGGCCCCTTCATGGCTGCTGGCCAGGATAATGGCCTTTCAAAGTCCTTGCAGACGCTGATTTCTTTAATATCCAACATGGACGTATTGCCTGTGAACCTCCTCACTGCAGCATCTCGGGCACAAATGCTTCCACAGTTGGGCAGCTTCAGGCAGGACTATTTCAGCCTTCGGGAGGAGTTCACTTGGAGGGGAAGGTGGGCAGGGGACCATTTCAAAGTCTCTGGGCACTTAGTACAAGCGTAGGACAACTGCCTTTTGTTGATACAGCACCCTTGAACCTCGGTTCTCAGGGTCAGCTCTGCAAGAGGTCCTATAGGAAGGCCCTTTTGGTTATTCAAGAACTAAAACCCCTTTGGCCGGAGGATCCAGAGATATCCACCAAATGCAGAACTTGGCATTGCTTTGACTAGTGTTAAAGGAGTAGTTGCAGGGAAGAAGGCAGTGCTGGGTTTCCCTAATTTGAAATATGAAAGATATTCTCTGGACTATTACATCCTTTTAGTGAAGGCAATTCACATTCTTTTGGTGGTTTATCCTACTTATAATGATCAAATCGTAGAGTCAGAACTTCTAATGCAAACCACTTTTACAGCTGTAATTGGATCTAAGGCCTATGCAACCACCAAGTGGCCTAAGACTCCCTGGCAATGTTCAATCAGGATATGATATCGCTTATGAAAGTGATCTCTTACTGTTGATACTTCTCCCGAGAGCAGCACAAATTAGAGACATACTTGAGTGATTCGGAGGCCTCGCCAACAGACAGCATGAGAGCGGACCCCTGTTAAAGTGGGGATTCTCAAACATGGCATGATGCACATTTCATTGTGGTCATTTAATGGAAACCCTATGAACGTCTTCTGCTGGGTCTGGGGGTAAAAGAGTTCTAACATTTAGGGAACCACATGAAATGTGCTTCTTAAGAAAATTCAAGAACTGATAATGCTAACAACATCTGAAAGAAGACTTTGGGGGACTCTGGGATACTTGGTCACAAAGTGAAAACACATGGACTTCCCCATTGCTCAAAGCCCATACACACACACACACACACACACACACACACACACACACACACTCCACACCCAGGGGCTGGCAGATGATCTCTGAGGGAGCCGAGGTCTGAGTCCTATCCAGGGATGGTTTCAGCTCCTAAATGCCAACCTAAGTAGCAGGCATGAATGTCGGTCCACAAATTCGAGTGTGCAAAGAAACATAATTATTATATTGACTGTCTTCGTATTTCATATACTTTAAGTATACCTCTTGTGGCTTCTAGATTCATCATAATTTCTCACTATAGCACACTCCTGACTTGCCTGTGCCCTCCCTCATCTCTGGAGCTTGGTGTCCCCACTTGGATGAGTCTATGGGTTACTGGGGGCCCAGCCATTGCCATGCAGAAGTCTCTGCTCACAGGGATGGCTCTGGGGGTGTGTGGCCTGGTGAGTTGGAACTACTTCCTTGACACTTGAAGAGTGACAGTGTACCATTTCCAGTCCTCCCGATGTGTCTCTGAGCGTGGCCATGCAGTGGGCCTTGAGGAATCTTGGTGATTACACAAACCAGCCCTACAGCTTTGATGAAGCCCCTGGAACACAATGATGAATAAAGGACACTGACTTTTACTTGATGCCTATAAGGTGACACGTGTGCCCTAGGAGCGTACATGTGTTCCCTCATTTAGCCTCACAAAATCCTGTGCCATGAGGAATCATTTAGTCTTCTTTTAACTCATGTATTCCCTACTACTGTGTGTCTACATGTCAACCTCATGGTCCCCTTCACTCACAGAGCTAGGCAGACAAGTGCTGGGAGAGGCATGAGCAAGGGCGCTGGGGAAGAATCTAGAAGGACTATTGGGTCAGAAAAGGATTCTGGGTGGAAATGACATTATTCTTCCCACTCCCATTCTTGTCTGTGGCTGAGAGAAGTAGCATGTCCAAGGGCACAGATCTCAGAAGGCTGGAGCAGAAAGTAGAAACCTCCCCAGAGTGGCCTCTGCTGATCCCTTCCACGTGTATCTCCTAAGTCCTAGAAAGAGGTATCCTCTTCCAGCTTGTTCCAATCCATTGACAGGGCCCAGGGGCGGGACCCAGGGAGGAGGAGGTTTCAGGAGGGGAGAAAACAAAGCCTTGATGAGGAGAGGGAGCCAAAGGAAGGACCAAAGTAGGGATGGATCCCCAAAGCTTTAGAGACTCCCTCCTCTCTCACTTCAAAACTCAGAAAGAGGCTGAGACTCCTAAAAGCTGATTATTGGAACTGAAGTTCCACGTGACACTTTGCAGGAATGACGATGGCAAATCCTCTATACACTTTAGAACTGGAACTGGAAAAAGGGAAGGACTAGTTTTAAATTGGATCAGCCTACACATGTGTACTCTGCTTTGTTTTTATATTTTCTGACTTTAGGAATAGTACAGTGCTCGTCAGAAAAATGTCAAGCAACTGTTTGGTATAGAGTCATCCAGATTCTCGTATATACATAATGTCTTGGACAATAGAGCAGAAAACCTGACCTACATATATTTCAAACCATGTCATCTGAATCACAGAAAGCATGGACCTGCCAGTCTCAACACCCATAGGTGATGTCATGGAGATGATAATCTTCAAATTGCCTCTAATCCTATAATGGCTTCCAAACCACATATTATGCCACACGTGACAACCAAATTACTAATACCACCATTTTCATGTATGCAAAGGACAGCTAGCTTTTCAGTCCTACGATTAGGTGAATGCACAGCTACAAATTAACTGGCAGTTTCGGTACAATACGAGGAAACTGCCATTCTTATTACATCCCAAAGAAAGCCATAACCAAACAGTTATAGTCACAGCTGAGTGTCAGCCAAGCCTGTTTGTCAGTCAGCAAGGCAGACATGTCTCCAGGGCCCCTGGCTGTTCTCTGAAGTAAGAAATCCCTTCGTGGTGCTTCACTTTGTGAAGAGGCTAACACAGACCCACGGGCATCAGAATTGCAAGGTGCAACTAGAGAAGACAAGACTTTCTGCACCAAGTTTTCCCAACTCTGATTATTAGAATAAAGAAAGAGGGGGGGGATCTACAATTTGTGTCATTTTCAGAATCAGGACTATGTGGTTATTCTCTGATGGGCCTTATAGATCATCTAGTCTAGCCAAGTCCCAGAGAGGAGGGAAGCCTCACATGTGTCCAGGCAGAGCTCAGCCCCAACCCATGACTCTGACTTACAGCGCCAACCAGGAGGCTGCCAAACGGGTTGAGAGCCAGCAACCAAATTTTGAAAAGAAAGGAAAGGATCCTCAATAGGGGAATAGCTCCTCCAACCCTCCTCCACCCCAGTGAGGATCCACCTAGCTTTCCCCAACCTCTCCTTGGTCTACCTGTTAGAATGAATAACATCCCAACCAGTGCTCCAACATACTCTTCCTGTATGCTTCATGGTTTTCCAACCACTCTCCACTTTGCACCTGCATCTTGTGTCACCTTTTGTGGCTCTTCCATGAAATCTTCCCCTTTGTCATCCCCAAGCAGGTCTGTTCATTCCTTTTGTGTCCCTACTCAGCCCCAAATATGGCACCTCCCACACATTACACTTCAAAAATATCTGTAAAAGATGGTCAGCTCCCTAGTACCAGGGGCTGTCTTTTACTTCCTTTTATATTCCTACAATCTCTGGCACATGGGAGGCACTCAATAAATATTTGTTGAATGAATGAATGAATGGTTGAATATGAGAATGAATAGATAGATAGATGATAGACACACAAGCAAAGGAACTGTTCTCACATTCCCGGTCTGATGCAAAGTCTAGTAGAAGCAACTGTCTTTCCACAACCATCTAGTCTAGAACTTTCTTTTTCTGAAAAGAATATCATGAGCATGACATAGGACATAAGACTGTATGTCCACTCTTCAGACTACCAACATGTTCTTCTCCCTTAGAAAAATATGGTGGCCCTCTGGCTGCAATAAGGAGCTCTGTTCTTTGCATAGTGGATGGATAAAAATAGATTTAAACTAGAGATGGATAGCCCCAGATGGATGTGGTTGGTTGGGGTGTGGACGAACATCTTGAACTATTTTTCAAACATTTCAGTTTCGGCAAAAACCAAAACATGTTTTGCCAATCACTTTCCCTTAATTTTAAAACCCATGGATTTCAAAGGAAATTTAATCTGAATGTTTCTACTTCATTTACCCCATCTCTTCAAACTGTTCTCCTGAAAAAGTGAACTGATGTCCTAGAAGTTTAAAGGACCCTTTTATAGTTTGCTGGTTTCTTTTAAAGAACAAACCACTTAACAATTTAGGAGGGAATCAAAACTCCTAAATCTTGAAATAAAAGAAAAAAACATAGTGCAAATTGGTTGAAGTTTGGATCTAGGAAGTGGGCAACATGTTTCCCATGCTGAAACAAAGAAGAAATGGCCATAGTTAAAAATTAAGGGAAATATAATTGTTTAAAAAGTGGATGAATTCTACATGATCAATGGACAAAAATAAAACTAGAGGTCATTACAGATATTGATTCATCTGTAATAGAGGTTCATTTGTTCACTTTGGCTTATTTGTGATCGAGTGTGAGTGTGTGTTGTCAGTAACTCCTTAATCATAAGTGTGCATGACCATGGCAGAAATTTTGTGATGAAGCTTTAAAAGGAAGGAAATAGCAAAACTGTGGGTACACAGCTCCCTCTAAGCTCCTTGTAAGGTGTCAGTTTCCCTCCTGCCCATTATTCTATAACCCACTCGTTAGCGACACTTGGGTGGGATTTGTCAACAGTTTGCTTCCTGGTGTGTTTACGCAGGGGCGGACGTCCCGGCAGACCTTACCTGACATCCTTTTGTTCCACCAGATCCTTCCACTGTGTAAGTTACAAGCCAGGAATAGCTTGGGCCCTTGGGGGCATGTATCTAATTCATCGGAGTCACTAGGGACATTTAGTGCACAGCAGAAATCCAGTCAACACCCTTGTTCCCAATAGTTAATATACTGTTTGACACCACTGTGGCCAACAGAAGAATTAGTCCATCTCTCCCAGACCACCCACACTACTAATAGCTAATAACTAACACATGGGGAGACCATAGCTACTGATATCCTTGGGTTCAGTGGTTCATTGTGTTTTTATTTCTTTTTTTCCCCCTCTTTATTAGCATTTACTCATTCAATTAGCAATTGTTGAGTGCCCATTGAATGCTGGGTGCTGTGCTGGGCATTTTGGAAGAGACACAAAAATGAGGGAACCATAGCCACTGCTATCAGGAAGCACACAGGCTCTATGAATTAACTGTCATATTGGCGTGTCCCTTCATGCACTGCTGTGGTCAATGCAATTCGTATTAAGGAGGGTACCTTTTATTTATTTAAAAGAAGTTTTTTTATTGTGGTAAAAGTCACATAATGTAAAACATACTATTTTAACCATATTTCACTGTACAGTTCAGTGGCACTAAGGACATTCACATTGTTGTGCAACTCTCACCATCATCCATCTCCCAAATTTTTCACCTTCCTAAACTGAAACTCTGTCTCCATTAAACACTAATTCCCCATTCCCCCTCCCCTCCCCCCAACCTCTTGGCCCCTGGCATCTACCAATGTACTTTCTGACTCCATGAATTTGGCTATTCTAGGTACCTTGTATAAGTGGAATCAAACAGTATTTGTCTGCACCTAATGTATATTGGAA
Organism: Balaenoptera musculus; assembly: GCF_009873245.2. Classification (NCBI taxonomy): domain Eukaryota; kingdom Metazoa; phylum Chordata; class Mammalia; order Artiodactyla; family Balaenopteridae; genus Balaenoptera; species Balaenoptera musculus. Next base: position 13,145,079 of record NC_045800.1, read on the forward strand.
TGCATTTTTAAGGTTAACTTAATATATGCCCTGCAAACAGATTGTACCTTCTTTTCTTTTCCCTGTGCTATACAGTAGGCCCTCACCAGCCATCTACTTCGTACATAGTAGTGTACATACATCAATCCTAATATCCCAATCCATTCCACCCCCCTCCCCGCTTGGTGTCCATACGTTTGTTCTCTACATCTGTGTCTCTATTTCGGCTTTGCAAATAGGTTCATCTGTACCCTTTTTTTTTTTTTAAATCAGGCACTTGCACATTTGGAGAGAAACCCAAATGGGGAGACGATTCTGCCTCCCAAAGGAGTGAATTATTCAGCTGGCCTCCCAGAATCAATCAACATTGACACATTCGTGCAAAGAGAAGGCCTCAGCAACAGATACGTGGCATAGACTTACTTGGGGATAAAATGAAAAACTGGAGACAACACTTGAATACGTTCTGAAATACCATGGGAGGGCTGGCAATATGAAACAGGCCAATAAGGAAAAACATGAATCATAGACTCCTAAAAAGGCTGACTGAGGATACCTCCAAATGAGAACTGATCATAGAACTTTTCCCATCAATCAGTGCATCCATCTTTAGACCAGAAGCCTTTGACTTCTAAGGACTTGCCAATCCCAGTCCCGCCACATTAACTTGCCTCCCAAACAAAGATTCCAAGAACCACACGTTTTTAATTATACAAAGTAAAGGTTGATGAATGATTCATGCAACTAATCTAAACTTGGGCCAGGTTAAAATAATACTGTGTAATAACTTATATTTATTTAGCTCATAAGAGCACTTTTCTCCAGAGCTCAAAGTGGTTTTCAGATACTATCTCGTCTCTTCTCATAACATCCTTGTGAAATAGACATGGTAAGGGTGTCCTCACTTTCCTTCCATGGACAGGGCAATATAGGGCCAGAAAATTTTAGACCCAAGTCCAAGATCACACAGGATGGCAGACTAAAATCCACGAGTATATCTGTACTTAGAAGAGATGTCATCTCACAAATCTGAAAATGAAGGGACAGTGGCATTGACAAAGTGGGCTTCCTTCATGATGACAAATGACCACATTAATGGTGGAAGCTGGGATAGTGACAGCTCTAGGCCATAATATTCCCTTCTTCTTGGTGGCTTTTGGGGGAACTGGAGGTACTTAGGGGTTTGAGGAACTTAAGACATAAATTCTGAGTCAGACTCATGGTCCATCAGCTCCAAGATTCATCCTCTAAACTAGGTTGTGAATCAGCATGGCCGTTGCCATGGTAGGCCATCAGTGTCCTACCAAGCTCCCTAGGGCCTTAACACTTGACTGTGCCACTGTCTGTACCTCTGCTCAGGGGCCCTCTCTCAGGTCCTGGAAGAGAGGGGTCTTGCCCACTTCAGGCAGGCTGGAAATGTCTGCGTATTAGCTTGGATGGAGTTGGGTGTGAATGTCTGAGCTCCTCATCCTTTGAGTGGAATATCTGAGGAGGGACCCTAACGTTTCCCAGAGTCTCCCTGTGGGATTAAGCTTTGGGCACCCACATCCCTGTCTCATTTCTCAACAAACAACTCACCCAGAATACTCGTATCAGGATCTGCTTCCAGGGGAACCCAAGCCATGACAACGGTCCTCCTGATCATCATGCTGGATGTCCTGGTGGCTCATCTTGGAGCCATATCCATGGACCACGTCTCCGTAACAGCCTATATCCATCCCTCTCCCAGGGTGCCAGCTCCCCAAGCTCCCTACACACCTTGGGAAGAAAAACACGCTGAGTCTGGAGCAGGACTTGAGCAAAGAGGAATGAAAGTAGACGTGTGCTCCGAAAACCTGAAAATCAATTCAGGCTCTTTTTTTTTTTTTTTTTTTTAAACATCTTTATTGAAGTATAATTGCCTTACAATGGTGTGTTAGCTTCTGCTTTATAACAAAGTTAATCAGTTATACATATACAATATGTTCCCATATCTCTTCCCTCTTGCATCTCCCTCCCTCCCACCCTCCCCATCCCACCCCTCTAGGTGGTCACAAAGCACCGAGCTGATCTCCCTGTGCTATGCGGCTGCTTCCCACTAGCTATCTATTTTACATTTGGTAGTGTATATATGTCCATGACACTCTCTCACCCTGTCACATCTCACCCCACCCCCTCCCCATATCCTCAAGTCCATTCTCTAGTAGGTCTGTGTCTTTATTCCCATCTTGCCACTAGGTTCTTCATGGCTTTTTTTTTTCCTTAGATTCCGTATATATGTGTTAGCATACTGTATTTGTTTTTCTCTTTCTGACTTACTTCACTCTGTATGACAGACTCTAACTCCATCCACCTCATTACAAATACCTCCATTTCATTTCTTTTTATGGCTGAGTAATATTCCATTGTATATATGTGCCACATCTTCTTTATCCATTCATCTGTCGATGGACATTTAGGTTGCTTCCATGTCCTGGCTATTGTAAATAGAGCTGCAATGAACATTTTGGTACATGACTCTTTTTGAACTATGGTTTTCTCAGGGTATATGCCCAGTAGTGGGATTGCTGGATCGTATGGTAGTTCTATTTGTAGTTTTTTAAGGAACCTCCATACTGTTCTCCATAGTGGCTGTATCAATTTACATTCCCACCAACAGTGCAAGAGAGTTCCCTTTCCTCCACACCCTCTCCAGCATTTATTGTTTCTAGATTTTTTGATGATGGCCATTCTGACCGGTGTGAGATGATATCTCATTGTAGTTTTGATTTGCATTTCTCTAATGATTAATGATGTTGAGCATTCTTTCATGTGTCTGTAGGCCATCTGTATATCTTCTTTGGAGAAATGTCTGTTTAGGTCTTCTGCCCATTTTTGGATTGGGTTGTTCGTTTTTTTGTTATTGAGCTGCATGAGCTGCTTGTAAATCTTGGAGATTAATCCTTTGTCAGTTGCTTCATTTGCAAATATTTTCTCCCATTCTGATGGTTGTCTTTTGGTCTTGTTTATGGTTTCCTTTGCTGTGCAAAAGCTTTTAAGTTTCATTAGGTCCCATTTGTTTATTTGTGTTCTTATTTCCATTTCTCTGGGAGCTGGGTCAAAAAGAATCTTGCTGTGATGTATGTCATAGAGTGTTCTGCCTATGTTTTCCTCTAAGAGTTTGATAGTGTCTGGTCTTACACTTAGGTCTTTAATCCATTTTGAGTTTATTTTTGTGCATGGTGTCAGGGAGTGTTCTAATTTCATACTTTTACATGTATCTGTCCAATTTTCCCAGCACCACTTATTGAAGAGACTGTCTTTTCTCCACTGTATATGCTTGCCTCCTTTATCAAAGATAAGGTGACCATATGTGCGTGGGTTTATCTCTGGGCTTTCTATCCTGTTCCATTGATCAATATTTCTGTTTTTGTGCCAGTACCAAACTGTCTTGATTACTGTAGCTTTGTAATATAGTCTGAAGTCAGGGAGCCTGATTCCCCCAGCTCCATTTTTCGTTCTCAAGATTGCTTTGGCTATTCGGGGTCTTTTGTGTTTCCATACAAATTGTGAAATTTTTTGTTCTAGTTCTGTGAAAAATGCCAGTGGTAGTTTGATAGGGATTGCATTGAATCTGTAGATTGCTTTGGGTAGTAGAGTCATTTTCACAATGTTGATTCTTCCAATCCAGGAACATGGTATATCTTTCCATCTATTTGTATCGTCTTTAATTTCTTTCATCAGTGTCTTATAATTTTCTGCATACAGGTCTTTTGTCTCCTTAGGTAGGTTTATTCCTAGATATTTTATTCTTTTTGTTGCAATGGTAAACGGGAGTGTTTTCTTAATTTCACTTTCAGATTTTTCATCATTAGTGTATAGAAATGCAAGAGATTTCTGTGCATTAATTTTGTATCCTGCTACTTTACCAAATTCATTGATTAGCTCTAGGAGTTTTCTGGTAGCATCTTTAGGATTCTCTATGTATAGTATCATGTCATCTGCAAACAGTGACAGCTTTACTTCTTCTTTTCCGATTTGGATTCCTTTTATTTCTTTGTCTTCTCTGATTGCTGTGGCTAACACTTCCAAAACTATGTTGAATAATAGTGGTGAGAGTGGGCAACCTTGTCTTGTTCCTGATCTTAGTGGAAATGGTTTCAGTTTTTCACCATTGAGGACAATGTTGGCTGTGGGTTTGTCATATATGGCCTTTATTATGTTGAGGAAAGTTCCTTCTATGCCTACTTTCTGCAGGGCTTTTATCATAAATGGGTGTTGAATTTTGTCGAAAGCTTTCTCTGCATCTATTGAGATGATCATATGGTTTTTCTCCTTCAATTTGTTAATATGGTGTATCACATTGATTGATTTGCGTATGTTGAAGAATCCTTGCATTCCTGGGATAAACCCCACTTGATCATGGTGTATGATCCTTTTAATGTGCTGTTGGATTCTGTTTGCGAGTATTTTGTTGAGGATTTTTGCATCTATGTTCATCAGTGATATTGGCCTGTAGTTTTCTTTCTTTGTGACATCTTTGTCTGGTTTTGGTATCAGGGTGATGGTGGCCTCGTAGAATGAGTTTGGGAGTGTTCCTCCCTCTGCAATATTTTGGAAGAGTTTGAGAAGGATAGGTGTTAGCTCTTCTCTAAATGTTTGATAGAATTCACCTGTGAAGCCATCTGGTCCTGGGCTTTTGTTTGTTGGAAGGTTTTTAATCACAGTTTCAATTTCAGTGCTTGTGATTGGTCTGTTCATATTTTCTATTTCTTCCTGGTTCAGTCTCGGCAGTTTGTGCATTTCTAAGAATCTGTCCATTTCTTCCAGGTTGTCCATTTTATTGGCGTAGAGTTGCTTGTAGTAATCTCTCATGATCTTTTGTATTTCTGCAGTGTCAGTGGTAACTTCTCCTTTTTCATTTCTAATTCTATTGATTTGAGTCTTCTCCCTTTTTCTCTTGATGAGTCTGGCTAATGGTTTATCAATTTTGTTTATCTTCTCAAAGAACCAGCTTTTAGTTTTATTGATTTTTGCTATTGTTTCCTTCATTTCTTTTTCATTTATTTCTGACCTGATCTTTATGATTTCTTTCCTTCTGCTAGCTTTGGGGGTTTTTTGTTCTTCTTTCTCTAATTGCTTTAGGTGCAAGGTTAGGTTGTTTATTCGAGATGTTTCCTGTTTCTTGAGGTAGGCTTGTATTGCTATAAACTTCCCTCTTAGCACTGCTTTTGCTGCGTCCCATAGGTTTTGGGTCGTCGTATCTCCATTGTCATTTGTTTCTAGGTATTTTTTGATTTCCCCTTTGATTTCTTCAGTGATCACTTCGTTATTAAGTAGTGTATTGTGTAGCCTCCATGTGTTTGTATTTTTTACACATCTTTTCCTGTAATTGATATCTAGTCTCATAGCGTTGTGGTCGGAAAAGATACTTGATACGATTTGAATTTTCTTAAATTTACCAAGGCTTGATTTGTGACCCAAGATATGATCTATCCTGGAGAATGTTCCATGAGCACTTGAGAAAAATGTGTATTCTGTTGTTTTTGGGTGGAATGTCCTATAAATATCAATTAAGTCCATCTTGTTTAATGTATCATTTAAAGCTTGTGTTTCCTTATTTATTTTCATTTTGGATGATCTGTCCATTGGTGAAAGTGGGGTGTTAAAGTCCCCTACTATGATTGTGTTGCTGTCAATTTCCCCTTTTATGGCTGTTAGTATTTGCCTTATGTATTGAGGTGCTCCTATGTTGGGTGCATAAATATTTACAATTGTTATAGCTTCCTCTTGGATCAATCCCTTGATCATTATATAGTGTCCTTCTTTGTCTCTTATAATATTCTTTATTTTAAATTCTATTTTGTCTGATATGAGAATTGCTACTCCAGCTTTCTTTTGATTTCCATTTGCATGGAATATCTTTTTCCATCCCCTCACTTTCAGTCTGTATGTGTCTCTAGGTCTGAAGTGGGTCTCTTGTAGACAGCATATATATGGGTCTTGTTTTTGGATCCATTCAGCCAGTCTGTGTCTTTTGGTGGGAGCATTTAATCCATTTACATTCAAGGTAATTATCGATATGTATGTTCCTATTCCCATTTTCTTAAATGTTTTGGGTTTGTTATTGTAGGTGTTTTCCTTCTCTTGTGTTTCTTGCCTAGAGAAGTTCCTTTAGCATTTGTTGTAAAGCTGGTTTGGTGGTGCTGAACTCTCTCAGCTTTTGCTTGTCTGTAAAGGTTTTAATTTCTCCATCACATCTGAATGAGATCCTTGCTGGGTAGAGTAATCTTGGTTGTAGGTTTTTCTCCTTCATCACTTTAAGTATATCCTGCCACTCCCTTCTGGCTTGCAGAGTTTCTGCTGAAAGATCAGATGTTAACCTTATGGGGATTCCCTTGTGTGTTATTTGTTGTTTTTCCCTTGCTGCTTTTAATATGTTTTCTTTATATTTAATTTTTGACAGTTTGATTAATATATGTCTTGGCGTGTTTCTCCTTGGGTTTATCCTGTATGGGACTCTCTGTGCTTCCTGGACTTGATTAACTATTTCCTTTGCCATATTAGGGAAGTTTTCAACTATAATCTCTTCAAATATTTTCTCAGTCCCTTTCTTTTTCTCTTCTTCTTCTGGGACCCCTATAATTCGAATGTTGGTGCGTTTAATGTTGTCCCAGAGGTCTCTGAGACTGTCCTCAGTTCTTTTCATTCTTTTTTCTTTATCCTGCTCTGCAGTAGTTATTTCCACCATTTTATCTTCCAGGTCACTTATCCTTTCTTCTGCCTCAGTTATTCTGCTATTGATCCCATCTAGAGTATTTTTAATTTCATTTATTGTGTTTTTCATCGTTGCTTGGTTCCTCTTTAGTTCTTCTACGTCCTTGTTAAATGTTTCTTGCATTTTGTCTATTCTATTTCCAAGATTTTGGATCATCCTTACTATCATTATTCTGAATTCTTTTTCAGGTAGACTACCTATTTCCTCTTCATTTGTTAGGTCTGGTGTGTTTTGACCCTGCTCCTTCATCTGCTGTGTGTTTTTCTGTCGTCTCATTTTGCTTATCTTACTGTGTTTGGGGTCTCCTTTTCACAGGCTGCAGGTTCGTAGTTCCCGTTGTTTTTGGTATCTGTCCCCAGTGGGTAAGGTTGGTTCAGTGGGTTGTGTAGGCTTCCTGGTGGAGGGGACTATTGCCTGTGTTCTGGTGTATGAGGTTGAATCTTGTCTTTCTGGTGGGCACGTCCACGTCTGGTGGTGTGTTTTGGGGTGTCTGTGGCCTTATGATTTTAGGCAGCCTCCCTGCTAATGGATGGGGCTGTGTTCCTGTCTTGCTAGTTGTTTGGCATAGGGTGTCCAGCCCTGTAGCTTGCTGGTCGTTGAGTGAAGCTGGGTCTTGATGTTGAGATGGAGATCTCTGAGAGATTTTTGCCGTTTGGTATTACGTGGAGCTGGTAGGTCTCTTGTGGACCAGTGTCCTGAAGTTGGCTCTCCCACCTCAGAGGCACAGCCCTGATGCCTGGCTGGAGCACCAAGAAGGCTCTTTTTTTTTAATGTCTGGTCAGGACTATATCAGGAAGTTAGAAATGAGTAGACTTTTGAAACCCATACTCTCATTCTTTAATGTAATTTACATGAGTTTTTTACTCCACCTATTGTATGGCCAATGGCACATGTAAGAAGTACAACACTGTTTGCATTTATTTTCTTGGTTATGTCAACCATATGTGATACATTTACATCTAGTCAGTAAGTGTGGTGAGTATACTTGCCCCCTAGTGGCTTAGTAGGTATTTGCAGAACGTAAATTCACTTCATTCATTCACTTAGTGCATCAGTCACTCTATCAGTCAGTCAACTAATGAGACAACCCTTATTTTGTTCTGGACATAGTGCTAGGAGCTGGTGAAATAAACAGCTTCAGCCTCACAGGGCTTATAGTTTTGTGAGGGAACTAGATATGAAAGCAAATTAACACTAATAATCAAATAATTGAAAATTGTGAGCATTCTTATGAGGGAAAGCAATGTTGTGTGGAAAAAAGCAGGACATATTTAATTTGCAGTGAGACAACCATCAGAGAAAGCCTCTCTAAGTGATATTTCAGCTGAAATCTCAAGGGTGAACAGTCAGGCAAAACGTGGGGAAGGGCAATCTTAGCAGAGAGAACAGCATATGCAAAGGTCCTGAGAAGGAAAAGAGCTTGAAACACATTTTCAGAGGAAGTATAGCCTTGTGATTCAGGGCATGCAGTACAGATTCTGGCAGGCTGGGGTCCCAAAAGTCCTACCTCTGTTGTTAGCTCTGTGACCCTGGACAAGAAACTTAACTTCTCTGTGCCTCATTTGTAAAATGGGGGTTGCAATAATAGTAGGGATCTGGAAGTGCCCAGCACTTCACAAGGATGCAAAAATGTTTTGGTTACTCATCAGAGCACGTGGGCTGATTTGGCTGGCATAGAACTGGCCAAGTCTTAGGAGCTCAATTCCAACACACACACACACACACACACACACTTGTCTCAATGCTTCATTCAAGACTCAAGGTTCTTTAGAACCTCCCTACTCAGAGTGTGGCCTGAAGACCAATAGCATCAGCATCACCTGGGAGCTTGTTAGCAACACTGAACCTCAGGTCCCACCCTAGACCTCCTGAATCAGAATCCACATTTGAGACCCTGGGTGAAACTTCCACACATCCAAGTTTGAGAAGTGCTGCTCTAGAGGCCTCAAATGCCATGGTGGCTCAAGGTCAAAATATCAACAGAACATGGCATTATGGAAAGTGCTATCAGGATACGTCTCTTTCCTATTTTGACCTTGACACTGTCCCTTTGAGCAAACACTTGGAGTCTAAGTTCCAAAGGAGAAAAGATTCTCCTCCCTTTTATACAGGGTTTGGAAGGCTGGGGACATGCATTCAGTTGGAAGATTTGAGCCCTGAGTTGTAGAGTGTGTTAGGGGAAGATGGTGATGTAGGGAGAGAGGGAAAGGGAGAAGGAATAGAGCTTTTCTTTTCTATAACCCCAAATTTTTACCCCATCTCTCTCTAAAAATGTTTTTATAAAAAAGTGACTGATGGGTCTCCTGTCTCTCATCTTTGGTCATCTTTTGGTCACCATCTTTGGTCACCACCAAAATGAGAGTTTTTCCTACTCTCACCCATCCAAAACTTGTGATTGACATCCCTGGGTTGAAATGTAATCATATGTTTGATTATGTCACTAAGAAAAATAAAAATATTGATAAAGGATGGTAAGCATGTGGAAAAGCAATACTGCCATATGGAACAGACTGAAAAGTATAACTTTATTTTTTACAAAAACACCAGATTTTTAAATCTGTATTTTATAAATAATCCACGACTTTGGGATGCTTCTGATACTATTTACAACACAGAGAACAAAACACAAAGGCTTATAAGCTGCTCATATTATCTGAACATCAAGCAAGAGTTTTTAGCATGATTTCCTTCTTAAATGTACAGTTTAGATTTTGTCACATTTGTAATTACTTTGAACATTTCACACACACAACACAAAAGATTCTGATGTGACATCTCCTTTGATAGCCTATTATGTTCAACGTGAATTCTAAATCCAATCTTGTTACCAAATAATATCGCACATTAGAGGTTTTCATAGTTTATTTGCAAAATAAATAAATAAGCCTACAGTAATCTCAAATGAAAACAAATCAAGGATGCATTCCTAATAAATTTGCATTATGTTTGATCATTTTAGTGATAAGATTTACGGACCCTAACTAGAGAGAATTGGCTGAAAAATAATTTATCAGTTGGACAGGCCAGTCTCTTCTTCAGTTTTTTAAGCTCATGTTTTAAATAACATCCATGTGATGATGGGTCTCTACCTGCATTTAAAGGACACTCACAGGGGGTGATTGAAGGACTCCTATGAGGAGCTCTTGAGGAAGGATTCTTCCATCTCACCAGGAGGTAAATCCACGTCTCTATAGCAGAAGATAACAGGGGTTTCCAAATAGTTCCAATATTGAGCGCACTTGACACTCTTCTCCCCTGACCTCAGGCTGGAGTCTTTTGAGGGCAGTGCAAAGGATGTGTGCGTGGGGTGGGGGGGGCCTGAAGGTTAAGAATTCATTCCTTCATTTAAACATGCATCACCATTCAGTTTAGGGGATTGAAGGAAAAAGTGGGAACTCTACTAAAACCTAAAATATAATCTATACAATATTTTAAGAAACTTTTAAGACATGATACACAGATATTAAGAAATTTGCTCTGAAGTCACACCATCCCATTCATAGGACTACCTTTCTAAATGTTCATTTCTAAAAAACAGTAGCAGTTTTGTGAGTATGCTTGTAGCTCTTCAAGGAACAGAAGCACGTTCACCTTTGTTCTTTCACATCTGGCTCTACGTGAGTGCTCAGTGGATGTTTGTTGAATGAATGAATGGATGGCTAGATACTATGCTATCTCTCCAATTATATTTGAATTATGGAAGAGAAGAGGGAAGGGGAAATAAAGTAGAATTTTTTTAGATTTTTTTTTTTTTTTGGTGAGGAAAAGTATAGCATTTATGGCAAGGTGCCCAAACTGGGGCCAAGCAAGGAAAACAGGCAGCTCACGCTCAAAAGACCGGAACTCCCAGATGGCTTTCAGGGAAGGGTTTTTAAAGGCAGCATTAGGGACTTCCCTGGCAGTCCAGTGGAAGACTTTGCCTTCCAATGCAGGGGGTGTGGGTTCGATCCCTGGTTGGGGAGCTAAGATCCCACATTCCTCATGGCCAAAAAAAAAAAAAAAACCAAAACATAAAACAGAAGCAATATTGTAACAAATTCAATAAAGACTTTAATAATGGCCCACATCGGGCTTCCTTGGTGGCACAGTGGTTGAGAATCTGCCTGCCAATGCAGGGGACACGGGTTCGGGCCCTGGTCTGGGAAGATCCCACATGCCGCAGAGCAACTAGGCCCCGTGAGCCACAGCTACTGAGCCTGCGCGTCTGGAGCCTGTGCTCCGCAACAAGAGAGGCCGCGATAGTGAGAGGCCCGCGCACCGCGATGAAGAGTGGCCCCCGCTTGCCGCAACTAGAGAAAGCCCTCGCACAGAAACGAAGACCCAACACAGCCAAAAATAAATAAATAAATAAATAAAATAAATTAAAAAAAAAAAAAAATAATGGTCCACGTCAAAACAAAATCTTTAAAAAATAATAAAGGCAACATTAGGGGTGAGGTTGCAGGGTGTGCAATCAGCTTGTGAATATCCTTCTGATTGGTTGATGGTGAAGTAACAGGGTGATCTTTCAGGAATCTCAATTATCAACCTTCTGGTTCCAATTGGTCTGGAGACTACATGTTGGGGGTCAGCATGCAGTTAACTTCTTCCACCTATAGACTGTATTTTTTAAAATTTCATGTAACAGAAACTCAATTCAAACTAGCCAGGATGGGGTGGGAATTATGGGTCATGTAACTGTGAAGTCATGTAACTTCAGGTAGGGCTGGATCAAGCTGCTAGAATGATATCCTTGGGAGTTTGTGGGGGTTTTTCCTATTTTTCTTTCTTGCCTCTGTTTCCCTCCATTGTGGCTTCACTCTCAGGCAACTTTGAGTTTACGTAGTCTTTGCAGCCCTTGCTTTCAAAAGGAGAAAGACCATCTTGCTCTTGGTTCCTCTCTCCTTCCCTGACTCCACTTCTCACTTCCATGCTGGGCACACACACAGATACACCACGATCCCTTAGAGGTGCGTCATGATGTTTGGAGAAGAGTATGAAAGCCTAAACTCATGAGAAATAACCTGAAGAGACAATTTTAAAATCTGTTTAGCAATCAGAATATAGGATTCTCTTGTGTAATAAAAGAGAAATTTTTATCACAAGAACCCTTAACTATAATTTCACATTGTTATCCCCATTTTAGAGAAATAACATTTTAATGGCAATTGAAGCACAGAAAGCCTAAGTAACTTACTTGCCTAAGGTCACACAACTGATATCTGGTAGAGCTGAGATGCAAACCTGGGGAGGTCTGTCAGCAAAGTCAAAGTTCCTAGCATTTCTGCCCAGCTGCTAAGCTTATTAGGAAATAATAAGTTCCCTCCGTAGAAATGGGAGTAATAATAGCACCTACTTGTAGGGTTGTTGGGGGGATTTTATGTATTAATACCTAGAAAGTGCTTACAATAGTGCCTAGCACACAGTAAACACTCAGTAAATGCTCTTGAGTCTTTCTGAGCTGGAGATTGAGGAGAGATGGAGGAGGAGGGAAGCCAAGACTTAATTGGTCAACTGTTCTAGGTAGTAGGGCTCTGGCTTACTGATATTAGACTATGTTGAATTGACGAATGTCTAACTTTCCTCTACACAGCTTAATTCTGCACGTGTTTAGGGCAGTTTTGACATTTATGATTTTTCACCCGGAGACCGAGCCTCTGCGAGCAGGTTCCCATAATTGGGGATTGCCTTTTCCAGCCAATCACAGCAGTGATCTACCCTGCAGCTGAGTGTAATTTTAATTCTGTTATGGAAATTGTCTGTTTCATGCAATAGAATTCCAAATGTTTTACTTTGTAGTTTAATAACTACAGAAAATAAACATGTAGGCTTCCTAAGGAGAACTTCAGATGCCAAAAGAATGCAGAGCATTTGAACTTTGGGCAAGTGATAGCATCTTAAACTGAGATTCCTCCTGTACGCACTGTACTCTCTTTCCCTGCCTCAAGGAACGTGCCTGAGGGATTTACACCTGTCCTTTCTGTCTGGTGAGAAACCTGCTCGATAGCAGGCAGTTAAATACCCAAGCAATACACAGCCACCACTAAAGCAAAACTTCACCAAACCCCTGATTTCTCCTTCCACGAGAGAATGTATTTCTAATGTCACAAGTATCCTACTATAAATGATACATTCATTCCTGAGATGGAGACATAGGGGTCCCTAGCAATGCAAGGATTACTAAAAACTTTGGGGCATATTTCTAAAGAGGGACACAGCTGTTAACTGACATTGACATGTATTAGCAAAAAGGCCAAAGCAGGTGTCTTGCTTTGCCGATTCAGCACAAAGAAGGGGCTCTAAGCATTATGATAACAGGGCCATTCATGTTGCTATAGGCTATAGTTGTGTGCTCCCACTTCCATAATAAACCTATTTTCAGGGGCTTATAATTCAACCGTAAAAATCTGCTCCATGCTCAAACTCAGCAGAACAAAATCTCAGGCTCTGAGCAAGAATCCCTCCCTGACTTAAAATATTTTTTAAATATGTGTTTTGGATGGGGTTTAAATTTACAAAGTGCCAAAAATATTAGGGATTTGAACAGCTATTTTTCTTTAGTTGATATCTAGAGACAACTAATCCATTCCTATTGTAAAGGAAGCTCCAGGTTTTTTTTTTATCAGTTTTGCCTGAAAGGTTGTCAAGTTGGAAAGAAGTTAAACACCAGTCTGAAATGAATTAGAGAGCATTAGACAATAATTAAACTGAAATTAGGGCATCATTTATTCATCAAGTCACCACTAAGAAAAGAATCCAATCCTCGTAGATACCTTTAAAATATTTAGATATCTTAAACACCTTTGCAAGGCCGGAGAGAATGATGGGATTGTTTCTGCTCAGAGGGGTTTGCTGATGACGGTGACTGAATTTTAAATGCCGCTGAGCCCTGGGGAGGGGAGTGAAGCTGCACTCTAAAAGCTGCCTTCCACTTGTGCTGATAATTGGAAGGGATGGCCAATCGCAGGAAAACTCTCCCATCTCCGTAGGATGGCCTTGGTCCCAGAGTCCCCAGAGTCATGTGGGGCAAAATCAGCAGGTTGGTGACATATCCCTTTATCTTCCTCTTAAGAAGTTACTGCCATAGGTAACTGGGGCTCGTCTCACTGCAGTGCTCTGAGAAACCATGTCGAATGTGTCTCAGAATTGTCTCTCCAAAGAAGGGAAGACTGGGCCATTCAGCCATTCAGAGAATTAACTTCCCCACCTTTCTAGACTCCTAGGGCTTTTAGTGTTGAATGTCTCAAATCCTGAAACCTCTCAGTTGCAAAAAAACTGGGAAGCTTGGCCACCCTAGTGATGGAGGGACCAACAGCATCTGCTAAAGGGGGAGTAGAGACCCAGGGCCATGCTCCAGGACCATAGACACTTCTGAAACTGTTTTCTAATAAGGATGTGTTCATGTAGCTGCCGGGCTTTTTGTGAGCTGGGGCCAGCACTGAATTGCTAGGACATAAGGTGATTCCACTGAGGTAGGTGAGGGAGTTTTCTCCTTCTTTGCTCTCCGCATGGTGGCACTCAACCTCTAATCTAAATGAATGCCTAACAGATACTAAGGACTATCGATTTGGAAGCAAAGCAAATTTCATCTTGCCCACACGTTTCCATTGGTCCTGCTCCCATCTCTCCAGGGGGCTCAACCACTTCTCTCCTGATACCCCGCACCCCCCATCCAAAGGCCTCAAGCTGCCACCAGGGCTCACACTGATCCCTACCCTGTCCCCTAGTCTGCACACTCATCTTTCAGCTCAGCCACCTCGTCTTTGCAGCCTTCCCGACTTGACCCCTCTGGAAGAACTGACTGCCACTGTCCCGTCTAGATTTCCATCCGATCAATGTATATGAGGACAAATGCAGATCAGTGAAGGATAAGGACAAGGGCACAGGTATAATTCTGGAGCCCAAGAGGCCTCCCTGCAACCTGCATTCTAGAAATCCTGGGGCATTCTCGAAACTGTGGGCTCTCCCTCCCCAGAGCCTCAGAGAGCTGGAGGAGAGCCTGCAGGGCTTCCCAAAACCCTTCTTTGTTCAAATGGAGAAACTGAGGCTCAGGAGAAAAGTGACTTGCCTTCAGCCTGCAGCCAGGGAAGGCGGCAGGGCCACTCCCTATCTGACCACGGTACCCTATTTCTTTCCCCCAAATGATGCTGAATCCCAGAGAAACTCTGGATTGAAGAGGACTTAAGTCATCTGAGACCCGTGACTCCAAGTGTGGTTCCCGGACCAGCAGATGGGACCTCACCTGGAGACTGTTAGGAAAGCCAGACTCTCAGGTCCACCCCAGCCCCACTGGGTCAGAATCTGCATTTCAACAGCATGCACAGGTGGCGCGTGTGCAAGGAAATTTTGAGAAACACTTGTCTGCTGGGGCTCTCGAGCATTGATCTAGCCCCTGGGTGATTCCAACCACCTAGGGAGCTTTAAAGGATTAAGATACCTGAGTTTCATCCCGGGAGCATGCAGCCAGTAAATAGGAATGGCTTTAACCACTTAATGGCTCTCCAGGCGATTCTGTGTGCAGCAAAGCTAGAGAACTACTGGTTTGGTCCATCATGCCCACCAAGGGCCCTTCAAGCTTCTGCTTGAATCATGCCAATGGCAACCTCATCACCCTGAGGACAGCCTCGTCTGTCTTTGGACACTTAGACAATCTCCCTCAAAAAGCAGAAAGGTCTTCCTTGGAGGTAATGTAACAGTCCAGGGTCCCCTGACTGACTTCTCGATCACTTGCACGGGTCCATGTCACAAGAGATCCAGTTGCTAACGAAGGGATGTATACTTAGTACACAGGTGTGTGCATCTAGTTTATTTCATACTCATACAATGTGTCCCTGAAGTGTCATATTTATGAGATTCACATCTTCTCTCTGGTTAGAGTTACTATTGTTGTCTGGAAAGCAGTATTTTCTAACTCCTATGTATCTGGAGTGACCCTGTCTGGGATAACGGTGGGAGAGGCATTTTATCTATGGTTTTAAATTTAGGGCTGTTGATGATTTCTTTGCTTTGAAAGATACTATTTAAAATAGATGGATTTCGTAAGAGATTCTTTAAATATTTTTGTGTAGAACCTTAAATCTTCTCAGTATGTCACTTTGCTTCTCTGGTGTCATTAATCGTTAATATGATTATAGCTTTATGACTTGAAACTAACTCAAAGAAAAGCTTATATGCCAAAAATATAGTCAGTGAGTTTTCATTTGGAAGTGAAGGGGGGTAAAAACAGCTCGCTTGCCCTCTCTCTTTCTCTGGTTCTTCCTTTGTTTTTTATTTCGTATAGTGGTTTGCTGGCTGTCTTTCTGTCCTATCTGTCACTTCGATCCTGAGTTGCGTGCCCTGCCAGCTGTGTGAACTTAGAAAGAAAAGACCGTCCCTGTTGCTTAGCTGAGAAAGTCCCCTCAGATGATTAACAGATGAGCACCAGAAAGTGTAGCATTTCAAAGCTGCCATGACATTGTGGAATATTTTACATTTCGGTGGATTCATCTGTTGAACAGCCATTGTTCGCCTGGTGTGCGCCCCTTCGGGACATGTGCTTTTGGTTTGGTCTTTATTGGTTTTGTTCTTTATTTCCACTCTTTCTTTTACACAGGCACATAGGAAATCATGACTGAAATCATCTTCATAAAGCGGTGTGTGGTGTGAATTGAAATAACTCTTCCCTTTCTTCTGAGGAAGAGACGCATCTAAAAACAGTTTGGGGCGATTGATCGGCTCACTGCTGGTGTTGCTTTTGATAAACGTGAAGGGGACAGTTAGGAAGAGAGTCCTGATTAAAGACCATCTTCCATGATGCTCCATGAGGCTCCAGAAGGTTCCAGGAAGTTTAAACCGTGGTAATATCCGCACAGCTGCCATAAGGACCAAGTTGATAGATTTTTATTCAGTCGTACATCCAAGGGAAACCTGCTCCATTTTCTCCCCACACTCAGAAATGTTTTAGGCCATGTGGAAACCGGAGTCTTTAAACATATTCATTTGTGCCGAGGTAGGCATTTGTTTCGATGGCTCCCACAGAAAAGTCCAGGCTCCTGATGTATGTGGACATGACCTCACAAACACAGCAAGCAGAGAAGAACGGTGGGATTTCTCCTGGGAACAAAGATATTACAGAGAACATGGCAAGAGAGATCCCTGATTATAGTAGGAGGAATTAAATAAAAGGAATGTCCTAAATATCAGTGTGTGTGTGTGTGTGTGTGTGTGAGTATGTGTGTGAGAGAGAGGGGGGGGGGGCGGGGGAGGTTATGCACCAGTTAGAAGCATTGGCTCTTTTTTAAATGTCATGAGTACTGATGACAATCCCTCAACTAAATCAACATCCTATATTGACCAACTCATTTGCCAGAAACAAGAAATTTCTGTGCTGACCCTCGATCTCCATTCCACACACACCCTTACACACATACACACACACCATATATAAATTGTACTTTGCTGTTCACCAGATTGCCTATAAACTTCCCTTTTCCCATTTTTCATGACCACGTCTACCTGGTGTGCTGGGTTATGTGCGTGTGCTGCAGATTCTAAAGGCAGAGAGGCTGGAGGACAGAGTGGCCACAGGGAGAGGGGAGATGGGGGGGGGAGGCATTTTACATGAAGATATGAGGGTTTTCATAAAATAAAATGCAGTGCTTAATTCCCTCTATTTGTGTTGCTGGGTATTTAAATGGCTTCTTCCCCATCTTAGTACCACCCCACAAATAGGCAAAGATTCTATGGAGTTATAACACAAACAGAAAACTGCACCAATCCTAAGTATACAACGATGGTGTTTTACACCAGTGTACACTCATGTGGCCATCACTCAGATTATGACTTAGAATAGTTTCAGCCCAAAAGTGGTTCCTTTGGGCCTCTTCCTAGTCAATATTCCCACCCAGAAGCAAAACACTATTGCAACATCTATCCCAACTATCTACCACTATAAATTGGTTTTGAAATGACAAGACATTCAATATCCTAGAGAGAGGCAACCAAAATAAATAAATAAATTAATAATAATAAGAGTAATAGAAACCATTTATTGATCATTTACTATGTGTAGGCACTGTGTCAAGTACTTCATTTTACCATCATAGTTTATCTTCATATCAACACTATGAGGAAAGTATTATCCCCATTTAATAGATGAGGAAATTTCAGCTCAGAGAAATTATGGAATTTACCCAAGGTCACACAACTAGTAGGAGATAGAACCAAGATTTGAACATGGGTTTATTTCTCCAAAGCTTTAGCCCAAAGCTACTGTGCTATATCATCAAGAGGGATCAGACTGGCTGGAGTTCAGATGGGTATCAAATAATATTCTATTAAGTCACAGGCCTGAAATAGTAAATGTTATTTTCAGATTTCAGATTTTCAGATTTAAAATGTTATTTTGATTTGAGGTTAGATATGGATTAGGTTGAACCATATGAAATTATTAATATATGACTGTTTTTGATCTGCAAAATGGTAATTTCATATGATTTAACCTCATTCCTTAATGAAAAACATATTTCATCAAAATATATCACTAGCCTCAATGAACTAAAATGCTCGATTAACTTGAATTATTGCTATTTGTTCATTTATTTATTCATTTAATAAATATATTTGACTTCTGTTTGTGAGAGGTACGGGGAATACACAAGTAAACAAAACTGTTTATAATCTTGTATATCCACTTTTAACAAACAGGTCAAGTGCAGATGAATGGATAAAGAAGATGTGGTACATATATACAATGGAATACTACTCAGACATAAAAAGAATGAAATAATGCCATTTGCAGCAACATGGATACAACTAGAGATTATCATACTAAGTGAAGTAAGTCAGAGAGAGAAAGACAAATAGTCATATGATATAACTTATATGTGGAATCTAAAATAGGGCACAAATGGACTTATCTACAAAACAGAAACGGACTCACAAACATAGAGAACAGACTTGTTGTTGCCAAGGGGGTGGGGGAGGGAGAGGGATAGACTGGGAGTTTGGGGTTGGTAAATGCAAACTATTACATTTAGAATGGATAAACAACAAGGTCCTACTGTATAGCACAGGGAACTATATCCAATCTCCTGGGATAAACCATGATGGAAAAGAATATAAAAAAAAGAATGTATGTATGTGTATAACAGTCAGTTTGCTGTAGAGCAGAGATGGGCACAACACTGTCAATCAACTAAACTTCAATAAAAAAAATAGACAGGTCAAGTGGAAAAGAACACCTTTGTGAATCAGAAATTTGTTCCTAAAAACAAAATCCCCTTTCCCCCTTTTCAAAATCCCCCTTCTTCAAAATCCCTAAGACTGTCTTAATTTTTATAATGGTCAACAATCTCAACTGTCAGAGACTGAAGCTGTGATGTTTGCTGCTCTGTACTTTTAAGGTTAGAAAAGTGATTAATACATTTTCTAAACATTTGTCACAGAAGTTCTTCAACAAAAGTACCCCACAAGGTGAACCTTCTGTTTATTTGGGGTTTTGTTAATAGTATAAACAGTAACTCAGTGTTTTTTCAAAAAGTGCCAGAGTTCTTATCCCCAAGCAATCGGATGCTACTTTGCATATGATTTACATGTTGTTAATTTAATACTCAAATTAACTGAGACTAGTTTTCCCTACCTCACCACCTACCTTGTACTCTTTGCTCTTTCTGTTTCTAGTATTCTCACTCAGATTGAGGGAAAAAGTATGAAACAGGATACTTTCAGGGGTATCCAGCTAATGCTACAGTAGTTTTGCCAGCTGATGGAATTATTTTTTAATAGATTTTATTTTTATTGCAGTTTTAGGTTCACAGCAAAGTCAAGAGGAAAATAGCTATATACCCTCCTCTCCGCACATGCACACCTTCCATGATGGAGATTTTTTATTTGTAAAGATGTTTGGATCAGGGAAAAATTATGAAAGGAAGCATTCAAAATTCAGTTGTTTGAATCAAGATCATAATAAATCCAGACCATAGAAAAAAATGAAAACCACTCTGATTTATTTTATGAAGCAAAACAAAACAAAACAAAACAAAACCCAAATCTTATAAAATAATACCAAAAGAGAAAACTATAGACTCAGTTCCTTTGTGGTTACAGATGCATATTGAATCCAGTGATACGTTTTAAAATGAATGCATTATGACTAAGTAGGATTCATTCCAGGAATGGAAAGAAGATCTAACATTAGGAAATCTGACAACATAACTCATTGCATCAACAAATTAAAGAAGGAAATATAATTATATTAGCATTTGCCAATTTAACAGCCATTCTGAACAACAACAACAAAAATTAGTAAAATAGAAATAAAAGGAAATTATTTAAATATGGAAAATACCACTTTCCCTAGACTTACATCAAGACTTACCCCATTATAGCAAATGGCAAAATACTGAAATCATTCACATCAAATACACAAATCAGGATGTTTGTTATCCTCATTATTGCCTGAAATGGTTTAAGTTTGGCTATTGTGATAAGACAAGAAAATGAAATAGTTGCTATAAACGATGAAAATTAAGAGATAAAGCTATCTTTATGTATATCTGATATGAATGTAATAGAAAGCACAAGAGATTCTAAAATATCTTTTCAGATTAATAAAAGAATTTGCTAATGTGACTGGGTGCAGGATAGATCTGCAAATATCAATAACTTTAAAACTAGTGGGCAAAAGTTTTAGGAAAATTAGAATTTGCATAGTCTCAAAGTATTTTGCCCAAGATATTTATTAATTACACAGGGAAAGATGTAACTTTATAGTAGAGAAATGCAGTAGAAATCTCTTTAACCTAGTGATCAGGGTAAACAGCACCAGTGGTGAGACATCATGAATCTCTTTTGTATTAGGTACTGAGAAGGATACACAACATAATTTTTCTTTTATTCCTGCCCAAAATGTATAACCTCAGGCCAATCATGATAAAACATCAGACAAACCCAAGTTGAGGAACATTTGACAAAATAATTGATTAATAATTTTCAAAAGCATCCAGGTCATGAAAGACAAAGAAAAAAGGAAGAGCTGTTACAGACTGCAGGAGATTAAGAAGAAACAACAGCTAAATGCAATGTGGGGTCCTGGATAGAATTGGAACAGAAAAAGGACATTAGTGAAAAAAAATTGGTAAAATTCAACTCAGGTCTTCAGTGTAGTGAATAGTATTAAATTAATGTTAAATTCCCGGTTCTAATCAACATTCTACTGTTTTGTAAGATGTTAGCATTAGGGGAAGCTGGGTGAGGGATATACAGAAACAATTTTTGCAACTTTTCTCAAAGTCTAAAATTAGTTCGAAATAAGAAAGTTTAGGGGAAAAAAAACCCAATAGCTTTCTTCTCTACTGACTTTCTTACTTTGATTTTCCTCAAAGCATATCTAGAGACAAGAATTTGAGGGCAAGGAATTTGAGAAGTGTCTTAGTCTGTGTGGCTGCCATAACAAAACACCAAAGACTGAGTGGCTTAAACAACAGAAGTTTATTTCTCACCTTTCTGGAAGCTGGGAAGTCCAAGATCAAGGTGCCCGCTGGTTCCATCCTGGTAAGAACTCTCTTCCAGGCTTGTAGATGGCCGAATTCTGGCCATGTCCTCACAGGGTAGAGAGAGGGAGAAAGAGAGAGAGCAAACTCTTTGGTGTTGCTTCTTAAAAGGACATTAAAACTATGAGATCAGGGCCCCACCCTCATAACTTCTTTAACCTTAATTGTCTCCATAAAGGCCCTATCTCCAAATATAGGCATGTCTCAGAGATATTGTGTGTTCAGTTCCAGACCACCACAGTAAAGCGAGTCAAATTATTTAGTTTCCCAGTGCATATAAAAGTTATGTTTACACTATACTGTAGTCTGTAAAGTGTGCAATAGCATTATGTCTAAAAAAATATAGATACCTTAATTAAAAAATACTTTATTGCTAAAAAATGCTAACCATCATCTGGGCCTTCAGTGAATCATAATTTTTTTGCAATAGTAACATCAAAGATCACTGATCACAGATCACCAGAACAAATATAATCATAATGAAAAAGTTTGAAATGTTACAAGAATTACCAAAATGTGACACAGAGACATGAAGTGAGCAAATGTTGTTGGAAAAATGGCACTGACAGACATGCTCAAGGCAGGGTTGCCACAAACCTTCAATTCGTAAAAAATGCAATATCTGCAAATTGCAATAAAGTGAAGCACAGTCAAATGAGGTATTCCTGTACAATCGTGTTGGGGCTTAGGGCTTCAAAATAAGAATTTGGTGTGGAGGGGGGAACATAGAAACTCTGTGAGCTCTTGAATAGTGATTCTGGCATAGATAGCACAGGCGGGAAAGACAAACCCATGCCCAGAATATGTTTCAATCCCAATAGTGAGAACTTGTCACCTACTCTAGGGTGAAAGGGGTCCAATGTAATCAGCTTACCACCAAAAGTCATGTTCTCCTTCCCCAAGGACTGGTCCCATTGAGGGCTCAGCATCGGTCTCTGCAGCTGACAGGTCACAAAGTTAGCAGCATCTGCAGTAGATGAATCAGCCATGGTGAAAGGGAGCTGCCGTGACTCCTCCATTCGTGGACCCGTTGTGCAAGCATGAGGGTGGCCAGAGCAGGGCCTGACTGATGCCTACTATCTACTGGTTGCTTAGGGCCCCCTCTGCAAATGGATACGGATGCTGGGCACTGATGTGGGTCACTCTGTACCTACTCCCTTGGGTCCATCCACATACTTCTTCCTATACCTCTTTGCCTCTGATCTTTTAACCTTTTCAGATACCTGTCCAGCCAGCCAGGCCTTTCACCACTTCCCAGGAGTCTGTGTTTATCTTTATGTCAGGTCACGTCTCCCTCCATGCAAGGTTTACTCCTGGAAGCTATGCCCACGGTGAGGCTTTCCCCTCCCAGTGTTTTCAGTGTCACCCCTGAATCCGTGTAGTGTGGCAGCATTTATTTCTAGCTTGCCACAAAACAGTGAATTGACCCATCTGTGAGCCCCAGACTGGGTTTTTCTCCTCCATCAGCTGGACATCGGGAACTTCCCATGTGGCCATAGGGGTGAGCTAGGGGAGAAGGGAGGGAGCTGGGGAATTTATATTTCATTTCCCATCAGTCTCCTAGAGAATGTTACTTCACTGGCACTTCGAGAAGGATGTCAACCTGGGAGCACTTAAGCCGGGAGGCTGTGGGGAAGTGGGCCAGCACCACAATATCTGCTACACTAGCAAAAACTGGTTACAAAATGGAAGTCAAAAAAATCCTATTCACCATATTAACCAGGAATAAATTTAATAATAAAGGCATAGAGCTTGTATAAAGAAAGCTATAAAATCTTATTGAAGATCTTAAAATAAGACCCAGAGAAATGGAGAAACGTATCATGTTCCTAGTAAAGAAAGCTTAATACCATAAAAATATCAGTCCTCAAATTAACTTAGAAATAAAATGCAATTCAGTTCGGCATCCCTGTGCGTTTTGTGTGTCGAGATGCGGGGGATGCTGGGAGTACATGAAACTATTTTAAAGCTTATATATAGTAATAACTATCTGGGAATGACTAAGAGAAGTTTGAAAAAGAAAAATATTTGGAGGGGTTCCCCTACAACATAATGAAACTCATTATACTATACTATACATATATATGTGTGCGTATGATATGCTATACTACACTATAATCTAAACAATATGCCATTGATATAGGAATAAATTAATAGATCAAGAATAAAATAGAGAACCAGAAATGGATCACAGTCTATATGAGAACTTAATACATGTAAAAGGTGGCACTTTGATTCAATGTGAAGAGGGTAGTTTATATACCAAATGACACAGCAGTAACTGGTTGGCCCTTGGGATGGAGGTGAATGCTAGATCTCAAACTTCACATCATAAACAAAAATGAATTCCAGATGAAATACTCAAAAACTAAGAGTTTGGAGAAAGTTCAATACTTTCCACCTGAGAAGCAGACGCCCTGGGTTCCATCCTCAGGGAGAGGTAACAGGAGCCCCGTTGCGCCAAGCCTGCATGCTCAACGTTCCCAGGCAAACTGACGATTGGGAAGGTGAAGGCAATGGGTACTGTGTCCCAAAACGCTTCTACAAAATGAGCCTGTTGCCACACTGGGACAATACATCCTTTTATCCCCGCTTCCCCATGGGAAGCTTCTGCATGCCTTGGGAAGTTATTTAATGTCTCCAGACCTCAATTTCCTCACCCATAAAAGATTGTGAAGATTCAATGAGATGACAAAGGTAACACACTTAAAAGAGTTCCTGGCACATAGTAAATGCCCAATAAATGTTAGCTATGATTATTGTTATTATTATCATTATGAATATAGACCTTGTTTTCCTCTGTCAGGATATCATGTAAAACCAACTGGCCGTTACCAGAAAACATCATCCCCCAGTGTTCCGGACATTAACCGCTTCTCATCGAGTCATTAGCGCACAGGCCCTGGGCTCATAGACGTAGCTTCAGCAGTGGGTCATGGCCACGTCCATGCCCAGCAGCACCTGCCTACTAATTCTTACTATGGTTACTATTATTGTTCTGCCAGATCTGTGACTTTAACACATGGCTATTTATTTCCCTTTATAATTTTGTTCAAAGCCTGTTACCTCACTCTTTGTGAAAGTACAACCTAACGAGGTCTACTTGTAGCTTATCATTTGTTAATATATTTTTTTCTGTAACAGAATTTTTCTCCACTAACTTGGAGGAGAGGTAAGAAACCGTGCCTGGCTTGACCCTATCAAGTTCAACTAATCCCCATATCATATTGTTCTCTTTTAATTAGACTTCCCAACAGTTTTCTCAGTTCCAAGTTGAGGCTTCTCAGGGATCTGTGAGATCTGAAAAAGATTTTCCATAAAGTAATCTTAGAAAAGCAGAAATCCTGAAACACATCCGGTTTTGCCCTATAACTGCAGGGCTTGCCCTAATGGGAGACCAGCCGTAGCCCCTGCTACATCCCAGACTTCCCCTGGCCACATCTGAGTGGTCATTTCTGAGGCTGTTTGAGGTGGTGCCCATGCTTATACTGAGTTAGGAACTTGAGATGTTATCTCCGATCTTCTAAATGGAGAATGGGCTTTCAGCAGAGGAAGATAACATTTATTAAACACCTACTGTGTGACCAGGCACTATACTCTGGTCCTCATATGTCTGCAGAACATTAGCTCAGTATTTGAACTGCCTCAAATTTTTAAAATATTTCTTTAAATTTTGCTTAGTTTAAGATTCACAAGAAGTTGCAATCTATAGCACAGAGAGTTCCTGTGTACCTTTCTCCCAGCTTCCTCCAATGATCAAATCTTATATAACCATGGCATATTGTGGAAACTGACATTGGTATAATATATTAACCCAGGCACCACCCTTGTCAGATTTCACCTGCACTGCTTCCATTTGAGTCTGGCTCCTCATTAGTAATTTGCAACTTTGGGAAGAAACCTAACATCTCTCTGCTTCAGCTCACTTATCTGTAAAATGGAGACGATAATCGTGCCTATATCACAGGATTATTGTGAGAATTAAATAAGATTAGCTATTATTATTTGTGAATCCTTACAACCACCTTATGAGGTAGAGACTTGGAAGACTGTTTGCAAAACTGGCTACCATTACACTCCTTCCTTGGAGACTTTGTGTCTCTTCCCATCAAGAGATTGAGTCCATTCCCACCCCTTGAACCTGGGTTTGGTTTGTGAGACTTGCTTAGGCCAATTGAACATAGCAAGGTGATGATGTGCTGGTTTTGAGCCAATGCTTCAGCAGGGCTTATGTTGTCTCTGTCTCTGAACACTGCTTCCACCACACGAACAAGCCTAGGCTTGTTGAGGAGAGACATAGGACCCAAATCACTCCTGTCACCCAGCAGCCAAATCCCTGAGGCAGAGCTGCCTTGCTGACCTGCAGCTGATGGTAGAGATTTGAGGGAGCCCGGCAGAGACCAGAAGAATAACTAACTCAACGGAGCCCAGCCTCAGTTTCCAACTCACAGTGAGCTAAAGAGAGGGTGATTGTTTACCACTAAAATGTCAGGGGTTGTTCCGCAGCTATAGATAACTAAAACAGATAGTATCATGAAAATGCTAATAGTAATTACATTATTGGATCATGATGAGAATTAATGAAATAATATACGTAATTCGTTTAGCATCCAGCCCATGAGAAATCCTCAATAAATGTTCATTGCTGTAATCGTCATCATCTACATCATCCCATTCTACAGATAAGAAAACCGATGTTTAGAAAAGCTTAGGAAGTTTGCTAGTAAGCGTCTGAGCCTGGTTTCAAACACTGATCTGATTCCAAAGCAGTGTGCTCTTCCCTGCGGGAGAATGTCTCTTTCTGTTTCCTCTGCCCTCACCCCATTGGGATAGTGGATGCTAAACCAATTCACCAGAATTCAAATAGTAATACGCTGTAACATGGGTCTCCCTCTTCCCCTCTTCCCTGTGAATCTGTAACAAACTTTTAAAAGTTGATAACATGATATTTAATATAGACACACAAAGAAAGATATTTGACATTTAAATTATTCATTTAAAATGAAAACACCCAAATCAGAGTTTTGAAGGAAATTCCAAGTTTTCTTCAAATCTTCATCGATTAAAATATTCTAATAGCAACCAGTTCACATTTCAATGTAGGAACAAGGGTCCCAGGAAATCTCCACTACTGTTATCTTTGGAATATTCTGGAATGCTGGGCAGAAGTCAACTGAATGATGCTGAGAAAAAAAGTAAAGGAAATAGAATCTTAAAGGTCTCAGTAACTGTTGTCTTATAACGTCATGATCCTTTTTTTTTTCATTCTGGTGAGGACCATGGGATGAGGCCATGCCCCTGTGTGCATCTTCTGACATCAACATATTAATGTAAATGAGCGGACAGACCTGCAACAAAGGCTATGAAGATGCTGCCCTGGTGTATCTCTTTACCAAGAAGCCAGACAGAGTATGAGTGAAATGTTTGGGAAAAGGACACAGATGACTTGAATGTGATAAGCTTTCATTTTACATTTTGATGAAAAGTTGATGATTTTTATACTGTCACAGATCAAATAGTATCATAGCTAAAATGTAAAATGTACATAGTTGGTTTCATCCTCTTTTGATACTCCAATCATGCAACCATGTTTATGGCCAGTTTATAATTACCACTCCCGCTGCCAAAAGAGTGATAAATGTGCCCCTCGGTACACCACTTAAGTCTGTGTCCCAGTGAAGGAACCGGAAGGCTAAATCCCACCTGATCTACAGGGGATCCTTCAGCCACAATGGGAATTAATGGAATTCTTCCCCGTAGTGAATGAGAATGTCATGGTTCAGGGCAGAGACTGCTGGTAGTTGACTCAATGTTCACCTTTCCCTTTTCATAATAACAAAGCTCTAATTTTGTTGGGGGAAGCCATGTGCCAAAATGAAAAAAAAAAAACAACAAACTATTATACCATCCTCCCCTGCAGCCAGGAGTGACCATGTGACTAAGTTCATGAGAATGATATGTAGGCTAAAATTATTAGGTGAGGGTTTTGCTGCTTTCCTTCCTCCTTCTTCCTTCCTGGAATGCAGATGTGATGGTTGGACCCTCTTGAATCCCAGCCCAAGTTCCCTCACTTAGCGGTTGAGCAATCAATCTAACTTTCCTGTGCCTCAATTTTTCATCTGTAAAACTCAAGATAACAATATTATCTGGTTGTTGATGAGGTTATCCACACAAATGACCTTACAGAATGATTGGATATACTGAAAGTTTTGTCAAAGACAGGTGCATTCTGTAGAAGTAGCAGGAGTAGATGTAATAAGAGTAGTAGGTACAATATTAGTAGTAACAATTATAATAATAAAGTGAGTTGAGGGCCAAACTAGAAAGCACTTAAAATGCTGTTATGAGGAATTTGACTTTCATTCCATGAAAAGGATATGTTGAATAATCTTAAGCAGGAGAGTAACATGACTGCTTCCAAGTTAGGAGTTATAAGCCTCCAAGTTAAAGTGTTACCTGCCCCCTCTCTCCGTAACCAAAACCTACACTAGCCATTTCTACACATCAGTTAGCAAGCCAATGCCATTTCATGGCAAAGAACTCCCAAATCTTTAATTAAAAGAGAAAAATAAAAACAACAGAAAGAGCTTTTCATAAGCAAAACCTCATTCCATTTAAAGGATTGACATTTATTTTGAAATTATGTCCTTACAATTTTCTTTTTGTCATTTTTTAAAATGTCCTTTCTTTTATGAAGTGTCAGAGGGGGTAAATGTTGTTCATAACAAAATAAAAAGCAACAAACCCTGTTCGGTACCTTGATTTTGTTTAATCTGCAAGCCTAAAAATCACAATCTAGAAAATAGGTTTAAGTATTTCAGTGGATATACTCCCCACCTCCTACCCCCAACTTTCACAAATTAAAACAAAATTTACCTCACTCACTAAGGTACTACATCATGAGTCAGAACTCAGGAAATGATCCCAGTCTTGTACACATGCATTTTGATAAAAGGTAGACAGACATCACATCAAGGTTAAATAATATGGGGTAACCATTTTGTAACTTGCTGGATTTTTTTAAACAAAGGATGATATTTATGATTAACAACCCAAACTGACCATCTGCAAAAGAGTTTCTGGACATGTGCTAGATCAGTGCTCTCAAATTTTAGCGTGCCTCGGAATCACCTGGAGTGCTTGTTAAAATCTAGGTCACTGGTTTCACCCTTTGAGTGTTTGATCCACGAGGTTTAGAGTGCGGCCTGAGAAATTTGCATAGCCAGCAAGTTCCCAGGTGAAGTTGCTTGCCCTGGGACCACACTTGGAGAATCACTGCTCTAGATAAAGAGAAGTGGTGAGAGAAAATGTGAGTCACAAAGGTATTTCTTGCAAAAAAAGTAATAAAATAAAAAGTGTATTTTTAGTTTCGTTTGTCTATAGAGTATGTGTACCTCCAGGGAATAAGTCATTTGAAAGGAATGATTGGCAGTGATCTTATAAAATGATTTTTTTAAAGCAGCATCATATTAGCTGAGAATTCCTCGGTGGGAGGGGGAAGCTTGATGCTGGGGCCTGGTGAATCATTCCATAGGCAGTGGTCTTCTTCAAGATCTGAACTTCATGTCTTTCTGTATCTTCCTGCACGTCCCTCTCCCGCTTCATTTGGACCTTGGACGTACAGAGCAACTCTAATTAGATGCAATCTTCTCAAAGGTAGGCTCTCTTCCGATCCTGCTGTCCTGTGCTGACAACAGGCCCACTAAATTTAGCAGAAGTGGATTAAAAAAACTCACATCGTCCCACCCCGGGGCATACTTGCAGCCCACCAGACAGCCCACCAGCCTCCAAATGGTTCTTAGAAAAATTAGGCTATCTTTCATTAGCTATCTATCATATGGCCTCCACCGGGCTGCAGGATATGAGGGCCATTTAATTAGGCCCTGCACCACTCTCTGGTGTGAAAAGGCTCTCAAACGCTTTGATTCCCCACTGCTTCGCAGCAGGAAGTTGTTGGCGATAATTGACATAGGATTTCCTTGTTAACCAGCAGCAGACATGCCGGATTAAAGCGACAGAGATCTCGAGAAGAAAGTGAAAGAGATAAGAAGCTCAGGAAGACTTCTGCTTATTTGGCACTTGAGGACGGGGAGGAAACAGCAATCACCCACTCAAGTGGCGACTCCCAGAGTGGAAGGGCGTCCCCTTATCAGACCCATTTCAGCTTGGCTGATCAAAGATTGACTCCCCGTAAAATCACATAGGCCTGGGGTTTGTTAGTTTATTAAGCGGCAGGTTTTAGGAATTATCACAGGTTTAAAGATGGATTGCAGTTTATGTGAAGGGGGAGAGGATTATCAGGTTTTCATCTTAACAATTATAAAATATCACAGCTGAAAGCTTGCTTGCAAATGACATAATTTTCCACCGCCAACTAAACAGGTCATTGTGAGGCTACATGTAAGCGTTCTCCACGAGGGAGGAAATACAGGCAAATTAACTCTGGGGAGGAATGAAGATGAGGGGCCTCCAAACGCCTTTTTCCATTTCGGAAGCTGGCGCGCTCTCATTGTGCCCTGTGCGATTCCATAGGTAATTATATTTAATTTCTTACCGGGGCCATTTAGGTCGGCTTGCATTCAAAGAGAAGGACAAGAGAAGCAGCCCACTGAGATCATTCTTAAAAAGCGGTTGTGATAAATGATACCGAAATAGATCCACATGAGCTGAGTGAATTGAAATGTCTACTTTGGAGTAGAGACAATTATTGTATATCACTTAATAACTTAAC
The DNA here is from genome assembly GCF_009873245.2 of Balaenoptera musculus. Classification (NCBI taxonomy): domain Eukaryota; kingdom Metazoa; phylum Chordata; class Mammalia; order Artiodactyla; family Balaenopteridae; genus Balaenoptera; species Balaenoptera musculus. The sequence continues at coordinate 13,175,035 of NC_045800.1, forward strand.
CTTACAAGAGCACATGTGGCATTAATAAAGGGCTGGGAGCTGCAAATGCATGTTATGGGACTTCCTTTTGACAACTCTATGTAGGTCCTGGAATAGTGGAGCCGTGAGGCGGTTTTGCATGTCTACTCACTGGTGTACTTGACGATGGATCCGTGCTTCAGATGAATATGTAATTACAAGGGTTTGCATCCTTGCTAGTATTTTAAAAATTGCATTCACTTTTTTTTTTTTTAGTTTTCAAAGAAATGTGTGTTTATGGCAGAAAATTTAGGAAACACAGCAAAATATTAAGAATGAATAAAAATACTTCCCTCCCCACACACACACCCAGTGGTAAGCACTGGAAAAATCCTGTGGTTTTGTTGTTACCTACACACAAATATGTAATGTCTTGGACCATCAGGCTTACTTCTTCTATATTTTAAAAAAAATCCATAGTTTACTTAATAGGCCATGAATTTTTCCTATATCTAGTAACTATTATTTGAAGGTATGCTTTTGTATCATGGCATTATGTATGATAACATAATTTAGTTAGCTCATCCCAATAGCTGGACATTTAGATTGTCATCAATTTTTTGCTATTTTAAGCAAGACTGAAATGACTAGCTTTGAACATAAATCTTTGTATGTTTTACGGCTCCCTTGGCAGAAGTAGAAGTAGAATTTCTGGCTGAAAGGGCATGGACATTTTTAAGGACACTGATACCTGCTCAAATCTGCAGATTTTCAACACAGCTTGAAAATAATTTTCCTGTGTTGAAGTCAGAAGCATTTTGTGTCATCCACCCCGAAACAAGAGCAAATAACAGCAGCTATTTCACTGAAAGATCAGTCATTCCGTCCGCATCGCTTGGATCCTTTCGTGCTGATCTGACCTTTTGCCGTTAAGCTCTGTGACAGACTATGACAATAAACATTGACTCAATAATCAAGTTAATGGGGCCAAACTCTGAAGATAATCATGTCAATGTTAATGACCTAAACATCGAACACATCTTTTATCCAAGAAGTTCAAGTTCCTGCAAGAGCACCAATTCATTATCATTCACAAGTGCAAACGGAATTGGTTGAAAAAACAACAAAAACAAAAACCTTTAAAGCAAACTGAAAGGGAGGCAGTGGGAGGAAGGAGGATAAGCTAATTCTGGACTAAGCTTTTTAACAAAATAACCCTCGGGGCCTGATCTACTATAGAAGAGAGGTGTTTTTGTTGTTGTTGTTTTTGTTTTTGTTTTTAATTGTTTTATTTGCTGCAAAAGGGCTGGGGCCAGTCAGCCACCAACTCTTTGAGACTATCTTGAAGACAATAAAACAAGCATCATCTTTACTTTCTGCATCCTTAACGTCAGTCTTGTTTAAGTGAGATTTCAGATATAAAAGTCCAATTGTTCCTCATCTGAGGGGTACTTAGCAGGCAGAGGTCTGAGATGATCTGGGGTGTTATACAGTTCCTGAATGAAAGAAAGTGGTCTACATGGGCAAAAGTTTAGGCTACTATAGGATTTTTCTGCCTAATTTATTCATGAAGAAGATGCAAAAAAGATGCTTTTAGTTGACTTCTAAATCTTTGGAAAATATATGTATCGATGAAAAAAGATACACTTTTCTATATGTCTATCTATGAAAGATTATATTTTTATATATTATCTGTGGAAGAGATACTTTTAATTGACCTCTAGTTCTCCTTAAAGTGTATACTTAGCTGTGAAACTATTTTGATAAAACTCCATCCAGACATTGTCTATCTGATAAGATAACATATGACAAGCAACATCTAACTGTTCAGTATTTTGAAGCCACTTACATTTCTCTGTCTATGAGCAAACATGGAAAATGGTTACTCACCTCTCGGCACCAGAGACTAAACCTCACTATACTGAAATCACATTGAGCCCAAACACAGGGTACCACATGCCAGAAATTAGCCTGTTTCTGCCTGGGGTAAAGTAAACAAACATAAATCTACTTATCCCAAATTTTCTTTTCTTGTCCTTTTTATCTTGGGTGATCTCTAATTATTTTATGTGGCAAAATGCAATGAAGTTGTTGAGGCATTTGTAAATCCGGCTGCTATAGCGGTAACTCCGACTTTCAACACTTTGACCCATCTGAAGAGCTGAACAGTAACTAGCCTCCTTGTCCCCCAATCCTGCTGATGCAAGAGACTTAGAAATCATTTCAGCAGCCAGGGTCGCTTTGCTCAGAGAAACATCTGTCCAGGGGAGGCAGGGAGTATCACCAACTGAAATAAAAAGCAGCGAGAACATCACTTCTATCTGGTCCCAAAGCTTGCCTTGGGGAGGATTGTTCCTGGGACCCCTTGTAATTTAGGGTGCAGAAATTAGAGACAAATGGATCTTGCTGTAATCGTTTTCTCATTACCATCTTGGGAAATTTCCAGCAAAGGTCTGGGAGAATAATACAATGCCCCTGACACTAGTAATATAGTCTGATTCGCAATGCAGCTTTCACAGCGCCGTAGAGGAGAATGAAAAACAAATCTAAGCTTGAGCTTAAGACTGTATCTATAAATGACATTCATAAAAAATGTCAGGGAGCTCTTTCTAAATAACACTGGTCAATTCTGCTTTTCAAATAAGGAAGAGTTTGTATTTCCATCTTATACACAGGAGAACCCCAATTTTCAACCACATAACTTTCCTTTGGGACCCAACAAAGCAAGATTTGTTTTAAAAATCCTTTCATCAAGGGGGGCCTAACATGGACATGTATACACTACCAAATGTAAAATAGGTAGCTAATGGGAAGCAGCCACATAGCACAGGGAGATCAGCTCGGTGCTTTGTGACCACCTAGAGGGGTGGGATAGGGAGGGTGGGAGGGAGATGCAAGAGGGAGGAGATATGGGGATATATGTATATGTATAGCTGATTCACTTTGTTATAAAGCAGAAACTAACACACCATTGAAAAGCAATTGTACTCCAATAAAGATGTTAAAAAAAAATAAAAATAACGGAATATAGTCCCCCCCCCCTAAAAAAAAAGGAGGGCCTAAGGATTGATTTTATTTTATTATTAAGTTGTACATCCTTCATCCATGAGCTAAGGGGCGTTATGTTGCATATGATACATATATATCATATGGCATATATGACAGCTATATAATATAATGATATGTTATAATAATAATATATATAGCAAAAGAAGAAGAAAAAAGTGATGTATGTGTGCATTTTAGAAATTGTCATTTCTGATTTTTAAAAAATCCTTCTGTAGAAGATATCCTGTGTGAAGATTCCTCTGCAAGGCTGCTGGAATTTCTCCAACAGACCAAGCCAAGACAGCTTTCTCAAAGGGGAGCTGATTTCTTAATACCGGTTATGAAAGTCACTCACATATATCAAGAGCTTCCTGTGTTATATCAGGCACAGTGTTAAGTGTTTTACATATATGATCTCATTTAATTCTCACACCACCCTATGTTCGAAAACAAATTTCTCAAACTGGAAGTCTTCATTTATTTATTTGTTTAGAAATAGGGATTAGGTGTCTACTATTTGTCAGGCACTGCGACTGGGTGTTGAGGACTTGAAGATGAAAAAAAAAACAACAACAACAACCTGAGCACATGGGGGAGAAACAGAGCCTGAGACATGTAAGTACAGCAGAGCATAACTGGAAGAAGGCAGGATGCCGAGTCCTTAGTGCACTGGCTTCTGACTCAGAGGGACTTCAAGTGGAATCCCAGCTCTGTCACTCACTGTTGGGTGCCTTGGGCAAGCTCTGTGACTTCTCTGGGCCACGGTTACCTAGTCCCTCAAGTGACAGTAATGATACCGATGTTACAGGTTGTTGTAAGAATTAAGAGATACCAACATGTCAAGCACATAGTAAAGAGCTGACATCTAGTCTGCACTTTAATACATAGTGTTACCTACTTATTACCATTATTATTTTTTCATTATTTCTTTTACTGTTAGTGCTGTAACAATTTAGTAAGGTATTACGAAATTACAAACAAGTTCCAGAACAAGAGGTTTCCACCTCTAATATCAATAGCTCGTCACTGATTTTACCAGATTTTCCGGTGGTTCCCGAAGATGGTCTGCAGACCAACGCTGATAAGTGATTACAGCTTCTTCAGTCTGTGGGGAGAGCAGCCTCAGGCTCTCTCTCCCAGGAAGGAATACTTTCTTTCTGAGATTGTGTTCTTTTTAAATGTTTCTGTTATTTTAAAATTTCGTGTGTGCCTTAAAATGCCCTCTCTTTATGGAATGATGGAGACAATAAAAAACACTTGTTAATGATTTTATTCGGCAAATTTAAAAATTGATAATCCTGTGTAGAGGGACCCCCACCCCAAACTTTTAAAAATAATTTTGTTGCTCCACAAAGTCTGGGAACCCCTGGTTTATACAAAGTATTCTTTCTAGCAAAAGCAAAAATCAACTTTCTTCCTAGAGAAAGCGTGGTTTGGGGGTCTGTTTTTTATTTTTTTCTGTGGCAAATGAGATTTTTGTGATGCCTTTTTCTGTGGCAATGGGGCTTTTGAATAGAAGACAGTTTTCTAAGTGATGCATCTGCTTTTAATGACTTGACTGCTGGGATGGAACAGATATATCTTTCTGGTCTGGGTTTTCTTAAATAACCAAAAGTCTTCATGATAAAGATGGCAACCATCTAATAGAGAAATAACTCTAAGACAAAGTGCTGTGGCTGCATGATGTCGTCTCCCTGACAACCTATAAATGGACCATATTGATGAAGTGAACGGGATTCTCTCTGGTCATTTTCAACTAGAAACTAATAACCCCCGTCATGATATCAGGCACGCAATAACCTCAGTTAAAACTGGGTTCATCAAATAAATCACTCAGGAATTTTTCTATTTCTTTCTCTGGACACATTGCACATCTGTTCAATGAAAGGAGGAAAGAAGCAATATTTCTTTGATCAGGTTTTTTTTTTAATATTCTTGTATCTGTCCCTTGGGATGCTATCTTTTCAAGTGGGTGCAGATAGTACATCGCTTTCTAATGAATGTAGAGAATTTATGAATTTGAACTATAAAACGAAATATGAGGGATTTGAGTTCATCTCAATCTATATTTTACATTGTCATGAGAAAATAAGCCGGACCACAAAGCTGTATTGTGCCCTGTTCACTAAATCTCCTGATCTCTCATAACCTTTCCAATATGTTCCATTTGTGGCCACATGTGGGAGGGGATACAAACAGATGATCGCTTTGTACTTTTTTCCCCAATATGTTTAAATACATGTAACGCTTTTCATACCCTCTCAGCCGTGGACAGTCAGAGCTTGGCCAAAGAGCATCAGACATCAGCCTCAGCTAATATTGTTATATGTTAACATCTTACTGACTCTGTTAATACTTTCTAGGTAGTGGATGAAATTTGAATTTTTAAAATGGACACAGTTGTCATCTTGTGTCCTGAGGATCTCGAAAGCCCTAGGTCAGCTACCTGAGTCTGAAGGAATTATGGATGGAATATGTCTTTTCTGCTTGTAAAACAGAAAATAGCAGAAGCTGTACCACTAGGAAAGCTAAGATTTCCTGAATGTGGAATAAACAGCGAATGAAAAGGCAGAGCCTCTGGTTTGTTCTTGCTGGACCATTCTACCTGTATCCAGAGGAGACCAGTGTGATAGAGAGGGCACAGGAATGGGGTCTGGTGGATCTAAGTTCAAATCCCAGCTCTGCCATCTGCCAGCTGTGTGGTGGGACAATTATGTAAACCTTGAGTTCCTCATTAGTGAATTTGGGATATCGGTACAGATATCACAGAATTTTGTGAGGAATTAAATGAGTGAAGGTTTAGGAGACATTTGGCATCTTGCCTGCTACATGGTGGGTGCTCAGTGAATCTAAGTTCCCTTTCTTTTCCTGAGTTTGAGGCCCAGCCTTGCAAGCTGTGTGACCCTGAGCAAGCTATTTAACCTCTCTGACCTCAGCTTCCTCCTCTGTAAAATAGAGATTATTATAAAGTGTATCTTACAAGGTTGTTATGAATGAGATTGTGGGTATAAGCACCTAGAACAGTGCCTGAGTTACAGTAGGTATTATTTACTGTTATCTATGACTGTTACTTTTTTTTAAAACTCTTAATGTTATTTTATTATTTCAATCACTGTTATTTTCTTCTTCTTGCTTCTTTCTCTTGGGGTTCTGTTTCTTTATCTGGAAAATGAAGGGGTTGGCCCAGATAATATTTTCACCCTTCTGGCTCTGAACTGATGAGAAATAACGTTTGTAAGAGCCATTTACCATCTATGAATTGTTATGCGATTTAAAATGGAAGTTTTATAATTTACATTTCCTACCAGGGCTTTCTCCTCAAAAGAACAGCAATAGTCATCATTTATCGAGTGCTTGCTATGTGCCTGGCATTCTTATTTTTCTAATATTGTCTTTTCGGTTTGGAATAATTATAGATTTACAGAAAAGCTGCAAAGAGAGAACAGAGTTCCTACTTGCCCTTCACCGTGTTTCATTTCTGCTAAGGTTACCATCTTTCGTCACCATGACATACTTGTCTAAACAGAGAAACCAACATTGACATAATACTATTGACTACACTCCGGACACTATTTGGATTCCGCCATTTTCGCATTAATGTCCTTTTTCCTGTTCCAGAAAAATGGTGACCATTTCTCAGTCTTTTCTTGTTTTTCATAGCCTTGAGAGTTTGGAGAAGTAGTGGTCAGGTGTTTTGTAGAATGTCTCTCAATTTGAGTTTATCTTCATGATTAGACGATGATTTGGGGGAAAATACAACAAAGGTGAAGTACCCCTCTTATGACATCATATGAGATTCATGTGACATCCTGAGTGATGTTACCTGGCATACCTTTAATGGAGTAGCCATTGTAAGGATCTGTCTGAGGTTTGTTCGTTCCACAGTTGAGGCATATTTGAATGGTCTTCAGCTTTGATCATTATTATGAATAAAGCCTCTATAAACATTCTCATACAGGTTTTTGTGTGAACATAAGTTTTTCTTTTACTTGAGTAAATACCTAGGAGTGGGATTGTTGAGTCATATGTCTAGTGTATGTTTAATTTAATAAGAAACTGCCAAACTGTTTCCCAAAGTGACTGTATCATTTTACATTCCACTAGCAATGTATGAGAGTGCTAATTCCCCATATCTCTGCCTATATTTGGCATTTTCATATTTAAAAAAAAGCCATTCTAATAAGTATGTTGTGGTTTCTAAATTATAGTTTTAATTTGCATTTCCCTGATGACTTATGATTTTGAACATTTTTCACAAGCCTATTTGCACTGTACATCTTCTTTGGTGAAGGCTTTTATTCAAATACTTTGCCCATTTTTAAGGAAATTTTTAAATGTTTTCTCATTATTGAGGTTTGAGAGTTCTTTATATGAATTATAGGTACAAGTCCTTTATTAGATGTGTGATTTGCAAATTTTTTTCCTAATGTGTGGTGGGTTTTGTTTTTGTTTTGTTTTCTAATTCTCTCAACTGTCTTTTGAAGAGGAGAAGTTCTTAATTTTAATGAGGTCAAGTTTATCATTTTTTTTCTTTTATGGATCAGGAGTTTGGTTTTGAAATATTCTCTACCCAGTGTCACAAAATATGCTTGTCATTTCTTCTCAAAGTCTTACATCTTTACATTTTATATTTAGATCAACGATTCATTTTGAGTCCGTTTTTATCTAGAGTGTGAGGAATGGACTGAGGTTGAGTTTTAGTGTATACGGGTATTAAATTATGCCAGCACTGTGGCTGTTCACTGAAGAGACCATCCTCTCTCCATTGAATTGTCTTTGCACCTTTGTCAGAATTCAATTAACCACATATGTGTGGGTCTACCCCTGCACTCCATAGTCTGTTCCATTGATTGATAACTATCATTTCTCTCTCATTGTTTTTATTTTATTTTGCTTTGTTTTGTTTGCATTTGGGCCAGTCTCACTGGCCCATTTTCATATAAGCAAACCTTTCTCTAAACGAGAGGGTTTCCATTCATAAGCCAGAACCCAAACGTGAACCTCCCTTCTATCACTCTTAGCCAGAGAGAAAATTAGTCTAAGGTTCAGTTAAACTAAGCAATCTCATCATTGAAGTTCCAAAAAGACTTGATTAAAAAATAAATAAATAACAGTATATTTGATAATATAATCCCATGGGGAAAAGGTTAGAAAAGGGGTGGAGCCAGAGGGTGGGGTCCAGAGTGACCATTCTGTCTGGCCTTGCCTCCTCTGGCCCCCTAAACACCCCAAAAGTAGCAGCCACATGTTCTCCCTCCAATAAAACAGGCCTGTTAGGACTGCGACCGTGAGAGTGTTCATGGTGATGTCCGTGCCATTCCCTTTATAACTATCAAGAAAGAGCCTTGAGCAGGGCTTGGCAAAGATGGAGTGTTGGAAAAAATACCCCCAAGAACCTCAAAACTCTCTTTTTTGAATCATTATTGAATTCAGATAATTATGCCCTTTAAATTTAAAAATGGTGACCAACCAATGTAAAGTCTTTTAAATTGATCTTGTTGGACTATGTACAGAGGCATTCGCGTTCACTATGTTTACATTTTTAAAATAATATTTATGGGTGTAGTTTTTTTCCACCACAAAAGTCCTGCTTATAACTTAACAAAAACACTGCACTCATTTTTTTTAATGCAAGGGACTTGCACAGGATAACTTCAAGTAGGCAATTTAGAATATATTCTCAGACCACAAAGTCCAGTTTGTGGCAGAGTTTCACCAATCAGGTCCATTCTAAGGGGGCAACTTCTCATCCAAAGAAATAACACTTTTTAATAATTAAATATTCAAACCTCTCCAATTTGGACTGATGTTAAAGAAAGAGACACTTTATCTGTCCGTTTAGAGGAGCCCCATTGCAACACCCCTTCGCCTCATGCGGACTTGGCCTAGTGTGGAGCCAAGCGTGTTTTCTGAAATTTAAGCATTTTCCGTAAGAACCTGATATGAACCTGCTGAGCTGTCAGACACCTGTTAGGCCTGTCCCCCCACACCAGAATGACAAAGGAGGGCTGTCAGACAAGAGGGCCTTGAATTAGTCCAACAGAACACACCTTTGTGGGCGCCGTCGGGGACTCTGGCTTAATGAATAAAAAGGAGTGATTTACAATTAGCCCAGCAATTGTGCCTGAATGGGTGTTTCCAAAGTGATTGAAATGTGTGCCTTAACCAAATTGCAAAGTGCCTATCATTTTAATTATACGTGGGTTTTTTTGTTTTTTTCCTGCTTGGAAAACCTATTTTCTATAGACAAAAGGCAAAGGGGTGAGAAACGGCTGTTTCTTAAGAAACTACTATGTGGTCAGCACATTGCCTTCATTACCTCATCTGAGCCTCACAGAACTGCCCAGAAATAGGTAGCAAATTCCAAATGGGTGGAGCTCAAAAATGAGGTTTGATATATTTTTGTTTATCCCAGAGAAATGATGGCATTCCCTAGAAATTGTACCTGTCTCTTAGGGTCACTCTAACACATAGTAAGTGCTGTTTAAGTGTTTAATGAACAGACACACTCTGGAATTTCAGCATTGTTAAGTCTCCATCCAAGTTAGGTAACCCAATTATCCACCCACCCAGGCCCCTTATCCTCTGATGGATGAGACCAAGATCTGGTCCAATGGCCTTAACATCCCACAAATTTACCAAGTAGATTCTGAAAAGCCAGAGCGAGGCGGAGATCGGTGAAGTTCAATTCCTATTGCCTTTGAGAGTGGTCCCTGTTCAGTAACGTCCATGTCACCCCCCTACTTCAAATCCTGCCAGGAATGCCCCCTGCCCCGACTCAGGATGAAATGCGGACCCTTTGCCTCGGCCTCCAAGGCCCTGCATCATCTCCTTCTGCCTCTGCCCCAGTTCTCCTGTCCCCTGGGTCCCCCAGCACACAGACCCCTTCCCTGACCCCATTCCTTTGCTGCAGCCCTTTCCTGCCACCACACTTCCTGTGCGATGGTCCTTCTCATCCCTTAGCTTTTGGCTTAAATGTCACCTTTTCCAAGAGTCCTTCCTTGAATGTTTCAAGGTGTCCTCCCATTATGTTCTGTTTCACACGCTGCCTGTTTTCCTTACAGCACTTACTACTATTTGTAATTATATGGTTATATGTTTGTATACTTGAGCTTTTTTGTCTCCCATCTAAGTAGAAACCTCGGGGGAGGAAGGATCTTTGTCCACTTTAGTCCCCAGTATATATTCATTACGTAGGGCACCTGGTACAGAGCAGACACCCAATAAACGTTTGCTGAATGAATAAAAAAGAGAACCAACATGCTGAGGTTGCTGAAGGACAGAGAGAACGTCCAACACTAGAGAAGAGCTCTGCTTTCCCGGGAATCACTGTGCTGCAGTTCGTGGCTATGGTCACAGATCATTCCAAGTTGAGTGTGTCATCTTCTTGCACCACTGCAGGCTCTGAACACGAGGCATCCTTTGCTATGACAGGAGCCCAGCACCTAAGGACAGCCTGGAGTTTCTGTCCAATGGGATTGGAGAGTCTTGCCACCCAGATGCAGCCCTGTTGACACTCGATGTCCTGCTTTCAGACCTGAGGAGCTCCAGGCCCAGCCACAGGCCCACAGGCCTTTTGTTTTCCTCTTGCCATAATCAGGTGGTTAGCCAGGGGGTTAGCCACGTGGCCTGTAATTCATGCTTGCTGCTGGCTGTCATAACCAGAGTACCCAAGGGAGGATGCCGCAGAAGCCGATTGAAACCCTTAGCCATTCTAGGCAAGAAAGGGGAAGTGGGGAGGCTTACAGGAAGAAGAGGAGAGAGGAAGAGGCGGAGGAGGAAGAGAAAGAAGAGGAAGGAAGGGGCAGGGAGGAGGGGGAAGAAGACCATAGTGCCCACACTAAGGACTTTCTGGGTGCAATGCACCATGCCAGAAACAGGCATCTATAACTCCTTTATGCTCCTCAATCCCCTATGAGTTAAGAGGACACTGAGGCTGACAGAAATGATGTAAGGTGCCTGAAGTCACCCAGTTACTAAGTAGCAGAACTGAGATCAGATTTGTTTACGATAACCCAATCCTTTTAAACCAAATCTCTCTTGGTTGACAAGCTGGCATCTTCTGCACATGGAGCACCATTCCTCTTAGCTCTCTCTTACACACAGCCTTTTACGGAGCACACAATCCACCCTACAAATCTAGACGGTAGCTAAAGGGAGGACTCGGGCAAAAAGGTGCTGTGGCATTAAAGAGGCCCAGTGGAGGAAACTAAGACTGGGATTCTTGCTACAGCACCTTAACCTCCCTATTCCTGCCCGGGTGCTGACTACAGAAATGATAATGGTGAATGATGATGATCATGATGCTAAGGCTTTGATTTAATGAGCATTCACTGCGTGCAAGCCCTAGAACTGAGAGCTACTAGAATTGGTCCCATTTTACAGATGCAGAAACTGAGGCACAGTGAATCACACAGATAGGAAGCTAGGAAGGCTTAGGACTTGGTCCATCTGCCCCTAGCAAGAGCCCATAATCACTACCCCACAGTGCTTCAGGGAGGAGTTGTTGAAAGGAAGACCCATGAGACTTAAAATTGCTGGTTTTTGCCCAAATGTCACCTTTCTCCTGACATGGAGCCTCCAAGTTGGGTATCCAGGAGCCAATGGTCCCAGGTCACATGCAACCCCTTGAACAAGCTGTCCCACGCCTGTTATTCTTTAGGACCCAGCTCAACTGCCACCAGATCCTAGAAGCTTTCCCAGAGCCTCCCCTCCCCCCTAGGATGAGCTCCTTTCTCCTCTGGGCCCAGAGCCGGGGGCGACATGCTACATTCTGCTCATGCTTCTCTGTCACCTCCTACTCCAGCCCACCATCTAGTTGAGGGCAGAGACCATGTTGTTTCCACTTAGCGATGCCCTGTCACTCCTTGGCACACAGCAGGTGCAAAGAAAATCACCTCTGTGTGGGTTGAACTAAGGAAGGGATTTAGATATGGAACCCATCCCAGAGAAGATGACTGCTACTTTGCAGCCCAGCAGCAGAAAGTTGTTGCTTTCTAACAATGATGGGATCTGAGCACCAGTGGGCTGGCTACACCATCTGTCCCCTTCAGTCCCAGGCTGTTTGTTTCTTCCTTGGGGCCATGTGGTGTGGGCTTTGCATCTGCCCAGGCTAGACTTGGCTTTCACTCTTCCCTTCTTGGCTAATTGACCTTGAACATGTCATTTGATTTCTGCTGCTCAGTTTCTTCACCTGCAAAATAGGCAGAGTGATGTGGTGAGGATTAAGTCAGGCAGTGCACATGAGCAGGAATAGTGCCTGGCTCACAGGTCTCAGCTGTCGGCATTACGTATTTGCATATGGCGCCACACCCACTACCTCACTCGGTAGTGCCCGCCACAGCACCGTGTGAGATCACGCAGGCAGTGTGCCGTCACAGATGCTCAATAAATGTGAGCTATTCTGATGAGGAGGAGCCCACTGGCCCTTTAACACTCTAAGCAGACCAGGTGGGACCCAAACAGGAGACTCCACCAGCAAAGCTGCATGATCCATCACAGCCCAGGGTGGGGAAACTCAGCCGAAAGAGCTGGAAGGGAGACTCCTGTACCTGCCAGGGATGTGGAAGATAAAGGCTTCCGGAGGCCAGATTTAAAATGATGAAGTGAGTGAGAAGACAGCAGGGGGAAAATGGGGAGCTTCAGAAAGAGAATTGGAGTGAGTTGGGGAAAAGCACAGTGTGCGGAGACAGGAGTGGACGGATGAAGTGTGATAAGAAGATTATGGGCTGCTGAGAGCTGGAGTGGGCAGTGAGGAGGGAGCCGGTGATGAAGGAGAGGTAAAAACTTGGCTGCGATAACCAGATGGATCAAAGGTAATGACGTGCAAAGGGGAGGGCGGATGTGTAGGAGCAAGACAGAGAAACTCGAGCTGTGCTGGCCAGTGTGGTCCAGCCCAGGGCCCCGAGAGCCAGGATAAGATGTCCTGCAAAGTGTGTGTGCGCACGTGTGTGTATGCGCGTGCGCACGTGCGCAAATAAAGGAGAGCGCAAACAAGCACGTGTTGTGTTCATCCGAGCAGTTCTATTCAATCTAAAGGACTGAATGCATACACTCTCAAGTGTACAAGAGCAACGTGTGCTATTGCACATAACCAATAGCAGTGCTAATAACATAAGCAACAACAATAAAAACTGCCATTAACCACTCATTATGCGCTAGCCACTCTGCTATAAGCCTTGATGATCCAAATCTTCACAATAATCTGGTGGAGTTGGCACTATTATTCTCTCCATTTTAGAGGTAGGAATTGAGGCTCAGAGAGGTTAAGTTACTTGCTCAAGGTCACACAGCCATAAGAGGCAAGGCCAGAATTCAACACTGTATCTGACCGGCTAAATAACTGGTACCATTGTTAAAACATCCCAGGTTATAAGCATCCTAATTCTTTTCAGTTGATATTCCCTCAAAATAATTTCTTAGTTGGAAAGCAAGCAGAGCTGGTGGAACACAGGAGACCACCTGGCTGGCCAGGGTTTGTAAGTTAGGACCAATGTCCAGCACGTTCCAGAGGAGTCCCAAGATCTGAAAGTGAATCGGGTCTATGTTTCACACTGACATCCACAGACCATTCAATGGCCAAGGGCAGCATACATGCCCGAGGCTGCTTTTCACCATTAAAGAGTGAGGCCACAACCAGTTTGCAGGCTACCATCTACCTGCCTTGGCAGCTACTGGCAATACACATTCTAATGCAAAAGTAGTTATACCTGGTAAGTATAAGGAAAAGCAAAACAAAACATGTTTTTATGAAGCAATGCTGCTGTTTCCAAAAGGGCATCAAAGAAGAATTTATTTTATGCTGAGGACTGTATGAAGAGCTATTCCAAGCCCAGTATTAGACAGCAGGAAATTGTGTGAAGCAACCTTGGAAAATCAGTTTTTCTGTCCTGAATTGAATTCTGATTGCACCTTTTGGTGGTGGTTCTTTCTTTCACACTCTCTTCCTTCCGTCTCCATTGGTGTCTGGCTTTTTGGTCAGTGGCAGGGAAGCTCGGCCAAGTCCACATTTGTTTTTCTTGGTTAAGGTGAGGCATGGTCGGGTCGTATCCAAAACCATAATGGTCACATCATGAGTGTTTGTCTAGCACCAGCCACAGTCAACTGGTTATCTCATTCTACCCTCTTTACTGTTTTACAGATGATGGGCTGTGTCTACTTCTCACCTTTTCCTCTGGGTCCGATGATAATTCTCAGAGATGACAAGGCAAAGGAAGTAATTGGCGTTTGGCAGTTTTGGGGACAGAGCATCTGTGGTGCATTGGACATGGGCTCTGGGGTGTGGCTTTGGGAAAACTGCCAAGCAGGGATAATAAAGATACCAAATTTACAGGCTCTTTGGTGGGGGTTATATGAGACGGGTCTATGTCAAGGGCAGGGACCGTCATGGAGCCCTGCACTGGTTAAGCAATTAACAAATGTTGTGATGTGAATAATATAATTTGCTTCCTAAGGTTGGTTCTGGGTGTGTATATTGAACCTATGTCTGATTAATAGTATGCTGGTGTTTTGACTTCATTATACTGTTATGTTTAAGGGACTTGGGGGTGGGGTGCAAAGGTGAATGGTACATGGGGTATTCCTTTAAAAAAGTCAGTTCTGATCAAGGGAAAATGTTGACAAACAGCTGTAAAACAAAGCCATGAGGACATTACAGGATGGAACTGGAGTTCATGGGAAGGAAAGACTACTTCTAGGCTAAGCAGTTAGGGAAGGCTTCCTGGAAGAGTTGGTCCTTGACTTGACCGGAAAGAACAAACAATATTGCCATGAGTGGAGGCTGGAGTAAAGGGAGGAATTCCAGGGGTACAAATGAGATGACCAAAGGCACAGAGGCAGGAACACTCTATTACTCAGAGAAGTCTGTGAATTCTTCCCATGAATAACTGGTAATAGCATCTGATTTGCTCTGCCTTTTCCTTAGGGTTTTTCTCAGTACTGATCTCTAGTTACCTGTGTTAGTCAGGATAAGTCTATCCTGCTGTGTAACAAACAATCTCAGTAACTTAATACAACTAAGTTCTGTGTCTTGCTCCTCTCACAGTCTGTTGGGGAGGGGCTATGTTCCACACAGATTTTTTAGGAACCAAGGCTCCTTTTGATTAGTGGGTCCATCATCCCCCAGCACCCAGAGTTCTCTGCTGGACTGAATCTGGCTGACTGATAAATGAAAAGAGTATGTGGAGCCCACAGAGGAAGTTTTAGGGACCAGGCTGGAGGTGGCAACCTCACTTCTACCAATATTCCATTGGCCAGAACTCAGTGACGTGGCCCACCTAGCTGCAAGGGAGGCTGGAAAATGGAGTCTTCCTGCACACCCAGAAGTAAAATAAAACAGGTTTTGTGAAACCAGATAATATCGTCCCTGTCACAGTTTTTATAACTGTAGATATTTTGGCAAGCAACTTGAAGGTGAGTATAATAAATCCTCAAGTTAAGTATTCTTTTGAGTTTGCAGTGACTACTGTATATTTTATTCTTGTGCCGAGAGAGAACCCTGAAATATCTTACAGACCATCTATTTACAAGCCCTGCACAGATTCATGGCATAATGTGTATGATTCGATCTCATGAGAGGTAGCAGAACAGGTGCGTTAATTCCTCCATTTAACCACAGAGGAAGCTGAGGCAGGAGTGACCCTGGACTCAGGGTTCTTTTTTGCCAATGATCCAACCCTATCAGTTCCAATGAGGACATGAGCTATGGAAGGAATTCCATCGCCTCTGTGGTCTCTGATGTTAGAGCCATGATTCTCAAATGGGAACAAATTTGCACTCCCCCCCAGGAGATGATTGGCAATGTCTGGGGACGTTTTTGGTTACATCTGGGGGCGGTGCTACTGGCATCAGGTCGGGGGGAGGCTAGGGATGCCGCTGAACCTCTGCAAAGCACAGGACGGCTCCCACGACAACGAATGATCTGGCTCAAAATGTCAATAGTGCCAAGTTGAGAAACCCCGCTTTAGAGACCAAAAAAAGACCAGTGGCTGGAGTGTAGCCAGAGGACAGTGTGGGAATGACATCCAGGGCTCGTGACTGCCAGGACACAAGCAGCGCCCACCGGTTGTGGTGAAAGCAGTCAACAGCTGCCACCAAAACGCTTTGTCAAATGCCCGCATATCAGGATTATGACCCCTATTGCCAAACCAAACATGTTAGTAAGCAAGGCAGACCTCTCTGACGATGTGTGTCCATAACCACAAGAAGTATTCAAAAGATGTCATGCAGTGCACAGTTAAAAGGTCATCCAGCACATTCTAAACACTGTACAAAATCACAGAGGGAAGACTGGGAGGGAATGACAGCTTGTTGAGCACGGTGGTTTCTGGAGGACGAAATTGAGTTATTCTATTTTGGCTACCATGTGCTTTTCTAAATTTTCCAACATTTCTAAGTTTAGTTTGTATTTTTGAAAACCTTTTTATTTTGATATTATTTTTAACGTACAGAAATGTTGCAAGAAGAGTACAAGAAAATTCCAGAAACAGGTTCACCAAATGATTACATCTGACCCTGTTTGCTCTATCATTCCCTCCATCCCTCTCTTTCCCTCAGCCATTGTACCTCCTTACCCCTAAATATGTGAATGATACATTTATCAAAATCAGGAAATTCATTTCTTCTTCCCTTTAACCTGGAAGAGTTCCTTAGCCTTCTTTTGTGTTTCTTGCCCTTGTCGTTTTTGAAGATTATATGCTAGTTATTTTGTTGCAGAATATCCCTCAGTTGGGGCTTGTCTGCTATCTCCTTGTGATTAGATTCAGGTTATGCATCTTTGACAGGAATACCACGTAAGCGATATTGTGTCCTTGTAAACACGCATTAGGTTTTAAATAAAAGGGAAAATGCTATGAAAAAGAAATGACTTAATAAATGAATATAGCCCCACTCCCCACCAGTCCCCACTCCCTGTCTCCTCCATGGTCAGGAACCACGGCCCTGTCTTATTCATCTGGACGTTCTTTGCAGTGTTTAGTACCTGTCTCTTTTACAATTCATTTCATTCATTTGTCAAACGTTTCTGGAACACCTACGACTCTGTGCTTACTTTTCATTCTTTCATTTCACCTCCTTCGTTGGCCAAACCTTTCCAGAGCACAAGCTCTGTGCTGCGGTTTGGATCATGCCCCAAGCCCAGTAAGCAATTGAATATTTCTGAATTGAAGTACGCTTTTTGCCACATCCTAGCAGATGTGTGCGGCCATCCAGGGTGTTTTTCCCTCTTCAGTGGCTTCCCAGGTACTCTTTCCTACCTCTATCTCAGTGCTTACGATATTCAATCAAAATTCTCTGTCTCCCCAACTTGTCTTCAAGCTGCTTGAGGAGAGAAACCAAGTCAGGTCCATCTGCAGCTCCCAGGAGCCTAGTCCAAGATGTTACATCAGTGCTTCATACGCATTTCCAGAATAAACGGCATTTACATAACCAGCCTGTATGGAT
The DNA here is from genome assembly GCF_009873245.2 of Balaenoptera musculus. Taxonomy (NCBI): domain Eukaryota; kingdom Metazoa; phylum Chordata; class Mammalia; order Artiodactyla; family Balaenopteridae; genus Balaenoptera; species Balaenoptera musculus. The sequence goes on from NC_045800.1 coordinate 13,192,480, forward strand.
GGGTGACTTTTTCCTTTGAGGAAATTGTCTAAGAATGCCCATTCTGTTGAACTAATCATCCTTCAGTTATACTTGTAAAGAAGTCAGGAGGCACCTAAACACAGCAGAAACCCAGGAAACTGTACACACACACACACACACACACACACACACACACACATACACACCTGCTCTTTTGGGGAGATTTGGAGTTACTATCAGTTCAGAGTGTATTTCTTTCATCAGAAAGGTCCATTGTGCCCCAAACCGGCTAATTCCATACTTCCAGTATCTCGGAAATTGAACATCAGATTGTGTTATTAAAGCAAAGTCATTTGAGAACAGCAGCAAGAAAGCAGCTGTCCATGCTCAGAGCCCCACATCTTCATTTCATAACTACCAGTTGTCCTGGTAACTTTCTTTGCTTTTAACTCCAAAACCATGAAAAGTAAATGGGAATGAGCCACTTTAAATTAACTATGAGACACAATTACATTTTGACAGTTTAATTGCATTCTTTCTCCCAGCCTAACTTTCTAAACAAGATACCGCACATATCAAGTATGCCAATTGTATTTTTAGATTCTTTTGCAATTAAGAAAGTATCCCTAAAAGAGATAAAATGATTGGTGGACTAAATGGTCCTTTCTTGGGGGAACTATATTAAGGAATGAATGCTGGGTCATTACATCCGTGGTAATTAGCTTTGAAACCACTGCGGACAGATGGAGACTCCTCCTTGAAGCCACAATCCTATTCTTCACCCCCTCCTTTCTGCTCCACGTTGCCAAGCCAACAGAGGGTCAAGAAATGCCTTGGCCGGCAAGGATTGGGTGGGTTCATTGCCCTATGGTCTGAGTGCCCCAAGGTGGCTCCAGAGATGGCATCATCTGTGTGAACCAGGGCAGAATTGTTGTTGACGTATCCTGGGAGGTGACTTCAGCATCTGCGAACTTTGGATGAATCTGGAATATGATTTGTCACTGTTAAGATTCCCAAAACCGATTCAAAATATTCAGTGGAGTGGGCTAGGGACATGTGATGAACTAAAAAAAAGTAAGACCCTAAATGGTACAATCTAAGTCGGTACCATCAAGATGCACATGTATTAAAAAAAGACGGGGGCTTCCCTGGTGGCGCAGTGGTTGAGAGTCTGCCTGCCAATGCAGGGGACACGGGTTCGAGCCCTGGTCTGGGAAGATCCCATGTGCCGCGGAGCGGCTGGGCCCGTGAGCCTGCGCGTCTGGAGCCTGTGCTCCGCAAGGAGAGGCCGCGATAGTGAGAGGCCTGTGCACCGCGATGAAGAGTGGTCCCCGCTTGCCACAACTAGAGAAAGCCCTCTCACAGAAACGAAGACCCAACACAGCCATAAACAAACAAACAAACAAACAACAACAAAAAAATAACACCTAAGAAATATCATTTAAAAAAAAAAAAAGACGGAAAGGATGAACATCAAAACATTAACCTCTGGATGGCGGGCTAATGGTGAGCTTTACTTCTTCATCCTTTTCTTTTATAACCAGCGAAAGCAGGTGTTACACAAATCTCTACAGGGTAGGTTGAAATAGCATGTGGTTGAAACCAAATTCAGAATGATGACCATAAAGCATCTATATGTGATAGTACCTCTCATGGGCTGAATTGCATCTCCCCCCTCCAAATACATATGTGGAGGTCCTAACCCCCAGTACCTCAGAATATGGCCCTGTTTGCAGATAGAGTCCTTAAAGAGGTAATCAAGTTAAAATGAAGTCGTTGGGGTGGGTCATCCATTCTGACTGGTGTCCTTATAAGGAGATTAGGACACAGATGCACACAGAGGGAAGAGGATGTGAAGACACAGGGAGAAAATGGCAATCTACAAAAGCGCGAGGACTCAGAAGAAATCAACCCCACTGACACCTTGATCTTGGACTTCCAGCCTCCAGACAGTGGGAAAAGAAATTTCTGTTGTTTAAGGTGCCCACTGTGGATCTTTGCTATGGCAGCCCAAGCAGACTGATACAGCACCATTAAGTTATAACGATGGTGATATGACCTGCGCAATTGCTCAGGGACCAGTGCTCAGAAAGGCCCTGCACTTGTCTCAGTGCTCTGCTGTTGCTGTCTTAAAATTCTTAATAATATCTGAACGAGCAGCCCCACGTTTTCATTTTGCACTGGGCCATAAAGTATTTAGTCAGTCCTGATTGTACCCATTAATACACATGTCTCCACTCTTCAAGGTAGGCCAAGTAGGTGCTCTCTTATTTACTAAGCATTTATTGAGCACCTGCTGTGCGCCAGGCACTTTGCTCCTAAACACAGAGAAGAAGTAAGCTCACATCTTATCCTCTAGGAAGCTGAGCTGAACAGTGGGAAAGGCTTGTAGACAAACAGCTCAGTGTCCACATGTGGAGGAAGGAAAGGCAGCACCAAGGAAGGCGCGTCCCCACTCTAGACGGCTTCACACCACCCAAAGCCCATTCTAGAGACAAGGAAATTGAGGCTGACCTGCCCGAGTTTCAGCCAGCTGGTCAGTGAGACTCCAACCCTGGTCTTAACGTCCTCTTTCCATGAAGTCTCACCACTCCCAGAAGTGCCCTATGTGACTTCCCATATAGTTCACACACAGACCGAGGGAACATGGAGCAGGTGTGTGGTATATTCACACCTGATGATTAGCGAGGCTGCAGGTACTTTGTGAAGTACTCATGTTCGCAGCATGGGGCTCACGAATCACAAAAGGTGGATGGGAGCTGGCTGCAGCGTAGACAGCCTGAAACCAGGGGAGGAGATGTCTAAAAGGGAATGGCCTTGGATTCAATCATTTTAGAAACAATAGTGTCTGGGTCTGTTCCTGGGGCCACAAGGGCCTCTTATGGGGGAGTAATAATGTCCACTCTCTACTGACTCTCCAAGTGTCTGCTCAATCATTTATTTCCCACTGTTGGCAAAATAACTGATACAAGAAAGCTCCACGCTCAGAAATTATAAATGAAGACAATGTTAGGCTACAGTCTGCATTATCGGCAAATATAAAGCCGATGGTTTTATTTCCATTAAACATAAAGCACCTGTGTACCGTGATTCCCCACCACTCCCCAGTCTGATGGATTTTGTTCAGTGTCTAAGAACGCCTTCCTCATTTAGCTCAGAAGAGTTTTGCCACTTTAATGACCTCGTTATTTAAGATATCTATTATTCAATTATGGTTAAGAGATGGGTAGGATGAATTCTCTTCCAAACTTTCAAGCAAGTGAAACTTTGCATTTATTAAAGCAGGGATGAAAGAAGCATCTCTTTCTCTGGCACCAACGAGTCCTGGAATCAGCACTCCCCCTGCCAGACATGCAAAGGGTCTTCGGTCCCCCGCGGGCCAGTTCAGCACCATTGTTTCTCAGATAGCAGATTCACTTCGGCCTGTTAGCCTGAGTGCCCCACAGGCCATCAAGAAGAGGCAGCGGACTCCATTATAACGTCTCTTAGCACTTTCTGCACCACCACGCCGTGCTGGTGGGTACCTGGCTCTGCAAGAGGGGCCTGCAAATGGGATTACAGACAGAGCATCACCTTGCCTGTCCCCTCCAGCCGGGCGAGGGAGGAGGCGGGTCGCACTCAGCAAGCAGCTGTATCCTTTGATTTTCTCGGAGACCTCGTGCCAGGCCTGTTGCCCCCTGACCAAGTTCCACTTTGATGGGTGAACCAACACGCCCCAAGTCGGGGCTGCCATCCGGGGCTCCTCCGTGCGGGCAGCTGGGGGAACTGAGTCACAACGACGTGGTCTGAACACCTCTCTGCACGAGCAAGCTTGTGTCGCCTTCTTTCAGCTTTTATTTTGGGGCCATGGTGGTGATCAGTGTGTGTGTGCGTGTATGTGCACGTGAATGTGTGTTTTCTTCCAGCTCCTCTAGAACGTGGCAGTCTAGAGAAAGGGTCCACGGGGTTCCAGGGAAGCAGAGGACAATCAGTTGATCAGGGCATCTGGGCCAGGCGGGCAGAAAACTGTCTTAGCAGCTTATAAAAGAAACACACACACACACTGAGCGATTTGAGGCATCACCTTGCTTGTCCAAGTTCAGCAGAGTTGACAATTCTGAGCCTCGCTTCGTGCTGTTTGGACCTTGCCCGAAACCCCTTCAACTGTCCTAAGCAGGAGAGAATAGGCCCTCTGCTAATTACCCCAGGGGCCAGCTTTCTGCTCCTTTGAAGAGCTCGCTTTGATGTGATGCAATTCTGCTGCCAGGCCCGGCTGTGCCCAGATTAAGCACATAATGAGCAATTATCAGCTGGGCCCTAAGAGTGCGGCTCAGGCAGCCGAGTGGAAACTGGCCTGCGCCCGCCTCCGACTATCCTGGCCTCCGCCAACTCCCCTGGGGCTGGAGTAATTCACTTACCCACTTCCCTCTGCACTCCTGCCCTTGGCGACATCCTTCCCATCTGTAAAATGGGACTGAGGAGGCTCATCAAGGAACCTGCCCGGAGGGCTCCACCTGGCCGGCCGGCCGCACCGTGCCTTAGCTGGTGCTGGGGCACCAGAAAAATACTGGAAGAGACAACCTAGGGTAGCACAGAGCCTCGGGGAGGACAGGCTCTGCTGTCACAGTCTCAAAGTCATTAGGGTGACTGTGTGACCTTGGCCAAGGGATGAACCTTCTCAGGTCAGCGCCCCCTCCTGGAAAGGCAGGACGCTAAGGGAGTCCACCACCTGCAGGATGGTGGGGGACTAGAGAGCAGGGCCTGCACCCGGGGACTCACTACACCCTCAAGGGCCATATCACCATCACGTTCACATATTCGGTCTCAGGCCCTGAGGTGGGGATGGATGGGCTCGTAATAAGATAACTGAGGCACAGGCAGAGTGACCTGCACATCGTCTGCCCTAAAGACCAGGGAAAGAGAGTCGAACTGAGTTTTGAAGACATTATAAAGAAGCAGTTTGGTGGTGGGATCTGAGTCCCACCCTCCTCCGGAAGGTCTTTAGGGGCAAGACCCGGGGGTCTTTTCTGGTTTTGTCCATCAGACGCTGAGTCCTGTCCTGACAGCTTTCCTCAAAGCACAGGACACGTGTCACAGCTAGGAGGCGAAATCTACCAGAGGGAGGAGGCTTCTCTTTTCACAAGGAGCGTGGGCTCTTCCGCATAAAGGGGCTCCAATCTTTCCAAGACTCTCTTCCCTGCTCCTAAAATTCCTTTTGTTTCCCCATCAGACATCAGGCTTGAAAGACAGAGCTCCCTGGAGAGGGGACACAGGACTTCCCTTCCAGGTGGTTCCCTGAACTTGGCACCAGGTAAATCTGCAAAAATCCACCTCCAATAAGAAACTCCCCATCCACTTCCCCTGGTGGCCATGTGGTCGTCACTGAGTTCCCATAATTCCCTCTGTTGGGCCCTTACTACTGGGGTCTTGCAGATGGTTCCATGGGGGCAGATTAATGAGGCTCAGAGCATCTTGGGGCAGAGATCACTTCCTGCTCATCTCTGTCCCTCACAGTACGTAGTCTAGGAACCTTGCTTTTTCCCTTTTTTTCCTTTCTTTCTTTCTTTCTTTCTTTCTTTCTTTCTTTCTTTCTTTCTTTCTTTCTTTCTTTCTTTCTTTCTTTCTTTCTTTCTTTCTTTGTGCTTTGTTCGGTCTTTCTCTGTCTTCGTCTTTTCTTTCTTTCTCTGCCTTCTTCATTTCTTGTCTTGTCGTTCTTTCTTTCGTTCTTTTTCGCTTTTTATTTCTGCTTTTCCTTCTTTCCTTTCTATTTCCTTCTTTCTTTCTTTCTTTCTTTCTTTCTTTCTTTCTTTCTTTCTTTCTTTCTTTCTTTCTTTCTTTCTTTCTTTCTTTCTTTCTTCCTTCCTTCCTTCCTTCCTTCCTTCCTTCCTAGCCTTCCTTCCTCCCCCCTCTTCCTTCTTTCCTTCCTTCCTTCAACAAATCTTTCTATTTTCCTTTCTTTCTTTCCCTCTCTCTCTTTCTTTCTTTCTTCTCTTCCTTTTTTCTTTCTTTCAATTTAAGCCAATGGCCTGAGATTATTTCTGGAGAGAAGGCTTGGCGGAGAGGGGTGGGGCTGAGCCCAGATGTCGGGGTGGAGGGCACTGCCACAGAGGGAAGCACGAGAGAGCGCCACCTCACAGCTTTGCGTACAGTTAGCCTTTGCCATCTCGGCAAGTTCTGGAAAGTTCTGTCTGCTTCACCCTGGGGAGCCCGGCCCTCGCTGCCGTCCTCCTTTCAGACCCTCAAACGAAGCAAGCTCTCTCCTGTTCCTGTTCCTTCACACGTGCTCCTCTTCCTTTCCTTTGACGACTCACTCCCAGCTCAAGTCCTTCAGAATTCAGCTCCCTCCTCCAAGAAGGCACCTCTGGCTGCCCAATCCAAACAGGGCCCCCTCCTCAGTTCTTTTCCTCCATGGCCCTTATCCCAGTTCTCCTTCAAATACCTATTTGTGGGAATATCTGATCAACACTCACCTCTGACACTCACTAATCTACACAGTCCACGAAGGCAGCGCCTGTCCTCGCACTACAGTCCTCCCAGTGCTTGGGACACAGTAGGTGCTCAATAAAGTTTTGGTAAACGAGTGATTACGCATGATTACCAACGTTGCTTGGGGCCAAGTCATCAGTTCTACCCTGAAGCCCAGGATATGTGACCTACAAACATCGGGGAAGGAACGGGTCTGCTTTCTGTCTGCTCGGATGGGAGTACCACCACCCACCCCCGCCCGCCCTCTGCCCCTGCCGCGAGAGCCCCAGTTCCCACCACCCCTTTCACTCACAAGAAGCTCAGGGCTGTGTTCAAGAGGGATTTTAACAGCAGCCAAAGCCAGCAAATGTTCCTTTAAAATAAAATGCCCCCCCTCTTCCCAGAGGGGAGCGTGATTGGCATTCGCCTCCTTTGGGGACGGTCTCCACGACCCCCTCCCACCCCCAGATACAAGAGCCACCAGAGCAGCCTGCCCTCGAGGTAAAAAGCCGCTGAGCCCTCGGGGAGGCTGGAGAAAAGGGTAGCTGCAGGGGCTGGGAGGGCCGGCACAGGCAGTTTTCACATCTCAGGACCTGAAATGATTGCCTTCCTCTCCTCTCTCTGCGGGTCTGTGGGGAGGTGTGTTATGAGCTGGTGGCTTCAGGCTGGCCCTGGAGACGGAAGAGATGGCAGTTGTCAGGAGCAACTTCGCGAGTCCCTCCTCACCCATCACAGCTGAGGCCAGATCAATCTGCAGCCGATCCGCGGGTACTTACGAAGCCTGCCCCGCCACCGGCCTGTTCCAGCGGCTGCAAGGGGGCCGCGAGCCGGCTGCCGGACCAGGGAACCAGGGACATGCCTGTCTGGCAGAGAGAAACGAGTGTAACAACACTGATAAAAGAAAAGGATGGAGCCAAGCCCTGCCTTCCGTTGGGGCCTGTTACAAGGAGGGGATGCGGGGGGCGGGGGGTGGTCCCCACCAGAGACCCCAGATGCCAGCGGTAGCAGCCAAGGGCCTCCCAGAAAACCCCATGGGGACGTCTTTTTCTCCACATCCACAGTACCAGGGGCAAGGCTTGGCACACAGAAGGGTCTGGGATCGCTTCCTCTAGCGGTGAAATGTAAAGGGAGAAATGCTGGGTTTGGGGTTAGACAGGTCAGGGTTTAAATCCAAACTTGGTCACTTGCTGAACAAGCTCTTAATCTCTCTTAGCTTTATCTAGTTTCATCTTCCTTGATCTTCCATGTGGGTTAAATACACCCCTTATGAGGTCCTTGGGATAGCTATGGGTGAAGTTATGGGTACCCTGCACGTATTACCCCTGTGCACGCACCAGCATCTTTCCCCGTGTAATGAAGAAAATGTATGCCCTGGCCAGAAAACATGGCCTTAAATGGGGTGTCTCTCTCCCCCCACCCCCTGCCTCTCTCTGAGCTAGGATTCATGCCAGTGTTTCCCGTTGCTTTCTTGAGTCTGGAGCTCACTATGATTCATATGAGAATTCACTTCCCCTGCACATCTTCTTAGCTTGGATAGAAAAATTACAGTAAATGATTAGGATGAGAACAGACAAGAGAGCCTGAGTTTTGAAAAGTGCTTTAGAGTTGGCAGCATTTTTATGTACGGCCTCTCTTGACAGACAAGGCGTCTTGTTGGAATGAAAAACACAAAACAGGTGGAAGTAAGTAAATAAATAATTCAGCAGCCCCACCAGTCCCAGAGCGGGCATCTGGCTTGAGGTGTTGCCAGTGGCTTGTGCCTGCTCTGACAGCAGGGTGCCAACAGCGCTCGGTGGCCTTTGGAAGCGCTGGTAGAAAGGCTGGTAAAGAGGGAATTCCATAGTGATCAGAGTAATCACCAGGCCCCTAAAACTCCATAGTGAAACCTATTCATTGGAGCTGTTATACTGTCACAGTTTTCTTCTTTATACTTTCCTCTTTCAGAAGGATTTGGCATGACTTACCACAAAGACTCTCTATGTATTATACATACATATGTATACACACACACACATATATACACACACACATACATACACATACAGTTCATAACAGGATAAAATAAATAGATGAAGAAATCAGGCTGAAAGGGAAATAGAAGTAAAAATCAGATTAATCCAAGCATAAGGCTATAAAATCTGGAACAGTTGCTACATGTGGGATGGGGAAGTGGGCTTTATTTACACTCACGCAAAGACACCCTTTTACTTTACCCCCAGATTCCATCCTCAGAGCTGCCCGGACACACTTGTGGCTACTGGTATAGCAAATCCCCCACCTGGTGGTGTCTTGTCTCACGTCACCATTTTACATATAATTTATTTCCTGGTATGAAACCAGCTCTACCTTTAGAGCCGTGGCCTTCGCCATTTTTCACCTGGGAATTTCCCAGGTATCGGACAGCTCCCAGGTCTGGGGAAGCCATCTGCCTCAGCCTGTTGAAGAAGAGAAGGCTGAGCCTCTTTGGAAGTTTTGGACACAGCAGAAGAGATATGTGCTCCGTGAAATACAGTTGTTCAGATGTTTTTAATTCTGTTGTGTGGTTACAGCCATGGGTGCCTTCATGGATGACCATAGTGCTTCCTCTGGATGCCAGAACGACGCTACTCTGTAATCTATAGAGAAACCAGCGCATCCATTGACAAGCGACATGGTGCATTTTACTTTCCTTGTAATGTGGAGACAAGATGACTTATTATCCCAGCACATTTTTTTAAAAAATATTTATTTATTTATTTATTTATTTATTTATTTATGACTGTGTTGGGTCTTTGTTTCTGTGCGAGGGCTTTCTCTAGTTGCGGCGAGCGGGGGCCACTCTTCATCGCGGTGCGCGGGCCTCTCACTATCGTGGCCTCTCTTCTTGTGGAGCACAGGCTCCAGACGCGCAGGCTCAGTAATTGTGGCTCACGGGCCCAGTCGCTCCGCAGCATGTGGGATCCTCCCAGACCAGGGCTCAAACCCGTGTCCCCTGCATTGTCAGGCAGATTCTCAACCACTGCGCCACCAGGGAAGCCCCCCAAGCACATTCTTAAAGAGAAGTTCGCTACGAGGGACAATAGGAAACGAATCTGTACAGTTTTATCACTTAATAACGAATCCAAATTCAGCAGCCTCATCCTTTATTTAGTGGTGTGGACGGGAGTTCCAGGGCTTGCCCTACCTCTGGCACTTACTAGCTGTGTGAACTTAGGCAGACCTTAACCTCCCTGAGCCTAGACTTTCTCACCTGTAAAGTGGAGTAATACTAATACCCACATAATCAAGTTAGTGTGAAGATTAAATGAGAGAATGTATATAAAGCATTCAGCCATTTCTAGCACTCAATACATCTTAGCTGCTAGTATTCACATTATTAATTTCATGATGATGATGATAATAATGATGACAATATTTAAAGCCATGGTGCTCAACCAGGGACAATTTTGCCTCCCAGGGGACATTTGCAATATCTGGAGACATTTTTGGCTGTCTTATCCGGGAGGGAGTATACTACTGGCATCTAGTGGGTAGAGGCCAGGATGCTGCTAAACATCCCCCAATGCCCAGGACAGTCCCCACTACAAAATCATCCCCGCAAAATGTCAATAAAGCCAAGGTTGAGAAACTCCATTTTAAAGTATAAAAATGTCTTGTTCAGAGTTAAATTCTTGCTTTTTAGGAATTCTATTAACATCAGCTAGAGAGACCACACTTAAAAAAAAAAAAAAAAAAAAAAAAAAAAAAAAAGGACCTCCCTGGTGGCGCAGTGGTTGAGAATCTGCCTGACAATGCAGGGGACACGGGTTCGAGCCCTCGTCTGGGAAGATCCCACATGCCGCGGAGCAACTGGGCCCGTGAGCCGCAATTACTGAGCCTGCGCGTCTGGAGCCTGTGCTCCGCAACAAGAGAGGCTGCGATAATGAGAGGCCCGCGCACCGCGATGAAGAGTGGCCCCCACTTGCCGCAACTGGAGAAAGCCCTCGCACAGAAAGGAAGACCCAACACAGCCATAAATAAATAAATAAATAAATAAAACCTTTAAAAAAAAAAAAAAAAGGAGGGAAACACCTTTGCCAATTTGCTAACTGGCTGTACATTTTGACATAGTCTGCTCAAGCCTCAGTGCTCTCATCTGTCAAATGGCCAGGTTGTACTAGTTGATTTCTAAAGTGTCCTTCTGGCTCTGACCCTCTCTGTGATTCTAATTTTCAACAATCCTCTTTTGTGCATGAAGGAAGAGGGGCCGAGCAGAACCAGACTACATTCTGGATAAATAACAGCACAATAGAATTCCTTTTGGAAATAAATCATCTTTTCATATAAAATCTTCTGAAGACCATTTCGAGAAGAGTAATAGATCTGCCAGTCCAACACCTGCAGGGTGGGTAATAATTTACTTAGCCCACTGACTTGGGGGCAGGTCCTGTTCTTGATAAATGACCCAATTAAACATCTGTTAATCACAGCATTATCTCATCAGAAGGTGGAATACCTGCTTCTCTCAAGCAGTTTCTCAGTGAGATAACATCAAAAATTCCCCAAGCAGTGAAGGGCATTTAACAGCACACGGAATGGGGGGGACAACAATATTCCTCTCCAGGGCTTCAGCCCCCAGCAGTTGCTGGGAATATCCCCTATGCCCCATCCCAGCCCTTCCCCCATCAACCTTCCTATAACCTCGGCTCCTGAACTCTCCTGTTCTTCTGAGGCCTTGATAATAAAGCAACATCTGCAAAACCTACAAGAACTTTACTGCAGTTAATTGAGTAATTGAAGCAAGATGCAGAGAGAGGTGATCTATGGGCCTGGGTTGAGGGCCGAGAAGGGAGACAACGGATTTATTGCAAAGGCCGTGGGCGGCCTTGGGTCCAGGCCCTGGTTCACGGGAAGTTTGAGGTCATGTGGGATTAAAATATCTTTAGAAACAAATGGAATAATTTGACTGAAATATCAGGAACGCTGTGCCAGTTTATGCCAGGAGACCAGGTGTGATTTATTTACATTGCACCCAATACATTTTTTTGATATCTGCCCCATTAGTCTAAATTTATAGATTATTGAGCAAATGGATGACCCTTGTCTGCGTCTGTCTGTCTGTCTCATCCTGATTGTTACATGAAGCCTGACTTTTGTAGTTCAAGATAAGCAAAGTTACGCCTTAAAGGCACTAGAGCCTCAGAAACTACCCAGGTGGTAAGCAGGGCCAAAGATATTTACAATCTAGCGGTTGTATTTTCTCAAAAAAAAGGTTTAATAGAGCCAATATGCAATCGGTGGTAATGTCTTCTTGTAATTGAATAAATCCATAAATCTTTACATTTAAGCACAATTCACCACCTTGAAGTCATTGGGTATCATGTAATATATTTTCTAGCCTTGCAGATACCAGATACACACATTATAGATACATAAAATCGCCCCTGTGAGCGCCTGGCATCAGATGTGCCTGCTGACTAGCCCAAGAACACGCCCCCAGCACGCGGAGGATTGGCCTTTGGGAAGGTTATTGCTCCTTTTGTAGTTTCTCCGCTGCTTTATTAAATCCCAAATTCCTTGCAAAACTGTACAATTTTAATAACTCAAATCTGCGTGGATCATAAAGCTGTCTAAATATACCTAGCGCCCTGAGTATCAGACAGATCCGTGGGTGATGATGTCGCTGGACCTGATTAACCGGAACAGGTCACTGACAAGATTTTATTACAAGTGTCATTTAGATTTCTGACAGCTTTACAAGGCTTAATGGCTTTTTATTAAATACATTGTGTTCAAGGAAGCTGACAGTTGGGGATGCCTTGTAAATACAATGCAATGGAATTTCCTTAGAAGCTGGGTGAGAGAAAGCAGAAGGATGGTGGGACATCCCTCCCTGTCCCCGGTACTATTGCTCAGGAGGCCTGGAGTTCACTATCTCCTGAGGCTAAAGACAAATGACCCCTGGCACCACCCCCGCCAGCTCTCCAAACCCAGCAGGTCTGCCCCAGTTTGACCCAGAGGTTTACATGTGAAGCTCTCCAGAGAATCAGATTTCTTGGGCCAGAGGGTGACCCGCTCCAGCCACCCACCGCCTGAACTCCTCCCCTAAGCCAGGCGTCCTCCTGGGAATCACTGAGCCTGGTCTTCCTGAAATTCATGTTCTCCGTAAACCAGTTAGCTAAGTTTTGTTTGTTTCTGTCCAGCAGTTTGTTGGACCCACTTGTAGGGGAGACGGAGGAAGGAGGGTGGACTTACCATGCTCCCCACTGCCGCCCCCAGGTGCTGGGCGCTGTGCTTGGTGCTCTCGGTAAAGTACCTCCTCCAATCACATGACCACCTGGCTGAGCAGGTGCTTTTACTCCCCTTTAACAAGTGAGGAGATGCAGGGCCAGAAGGATTAAACAAAAGAGGGGAGATGAGAAAGAAGCCCTGAAGTATTTACAAGCCTCACTTTGATGTGCTATGGGGCATTTATCTCTCACTCCACTATCTGGAGGAGGTGCTATTACCTGTCTTTAAGGATGAAGAAACTGAGGCTCACGTGACTTCCCCCACGTCCAATCGCTCAGTTCAGAGGAGGAGCACAGTCACTCATTACGGAAGGAATAGCCACACTCATTGGGAGTTAAGGTGCTTTACCTGCATGTCTCATTGAATCTTTACAGCATCCCTATACATACTATGTTAGTATCAACCCCATCGCACGGGGCGGGACCTGAAGCCTTAAGAGGCTCAGTCACTCGCTCAAGTTCATGTAAGCAGTCAGTGCCAGTCAGGATTCAAACGCAGGCAGGGTTCTGCCTTCCCTAGCTCAAAGCATATCAGGAAAGCATGTAAATCATGCACATCTGTGGATTATTTACTGCTTCCACAGCCCTTTTGCAAAGTCATCTCGTTAGATCTTCACAAGGCTGGAAGATAAAGCATCATGACCCCCATTTTACAGATTGGATAGCTGAGGCTTAAGGAGGTGAAACGTCTTGCCCAAGTCCCATGAGTTACAAACTGTGAGTCCAGGGTTGACCCCAGTTGCTCTCCTCTCCTCCGAGGCCAGGGCTTCACCATGTCCTGGCCTGCCACTCCAGCATGGGGAGCCTGCTGATGCTAAATAAATACAACCAGGACTCTCAGGCGACAGTCTGAGCACAAAAGACCAGAGACCAGTAGCAGTTGAGAAGCAGGACTGACCTTGATTAGCAAGCACAATCGATCCTCATTATTTGTGAATTCTGTATTCACTTCCTCAATAAAATTTATTTGTAACCCCCAAATCAGTCAGTATTCACAGGTGCTTTTGCCGTCATTTGCAGACATGCATAAAACAGTGAAAAGTGTGAGTCACTGGACACGCATGTTCATAAATGTCCTTTTTGCAGTATATTTAGTGCTGTGTTTTTCATGTTTTTGTGCTATTTGTTGGTGATTTCACTGTTTAAAAAGGCCTCCTAGCATAGTATTTTCTGGTACCCCTAAGCTCGAGAAGACTGTGACATGCCTTATGGAGTGTTAGGTAAGCTTCATTCAGGCATGAGTTATATACAGTGCTGGTGGCTGTGAGTTCAATGTTAGTGAATCACCTATACATATCAACTATATATATATATATATATATATATATACACACACACACTATATATATATATATAAATATATATATACACACACACGTGTTTGTATATATTAAATAAGGTTTCTTTAAACAGAAGCACAAATTAAACAAGATTATGTATTGATCAGATGGCAAAAATGTTGTAAGAGGTGGATCACAGGAACCTAACCCTGTATTTCCCTGAAGGGCGGTGTTTCCTTATTCGCTACTTCATTGTCTGCAGCAACTTTATAGAACATTAACTGCCACAAATAGTAAGAATCGACTGTACTTCTAAAGTTTCTTCTGTGTGCACAGCCCTCTGCGTGTTGCTATTGGGGACAGAAGGAGAAACCCAGTCCTTTTCTCCCAGGACTCATCATCATCACAAGGAGAGAAGCCTGAAGATTGGGACTGTCTGAACCAGCCTGAGATCCAGGATGGAACCCTTGTGCGTGTGCGCAGCAGAACCTCTTGGGTAGCGCTGTCCGTAGAAAAAGGGCAAGAGCCACGGAGGTCATTATAAATTTTCTCGTAGCCACATTTACAAAAAGTTCAAAGAAACAGGCAAACTTCATTTTAATAATACATTTTATTTAACCCAATATATGTAAAATATTTCAACATATAATCAGTATAAAAATATTAATGAAATGTTTTGCATTCTCCTTTTTGCGCTAAGTCTTTAAATCCAGGGCATGTTTGACACTCACAATACATCTCACTTAGGACAAGACACATTTCAAGTGCTCAGCAGCCACGTGGGACAAGTGGCTGCTGTTTGGACATGGTTCTAAAAGGATCTGCCCCCAGTAGGTATTCAGCAAACCCCTTTCGTGACAGCTTGAAGTTGGGAGAAGTGGTTGTGGGTGCAGTTTTGTACAGGGGATCTTGCGGGTCACTTGACCTCTCCAAGCTTTGGGTATCCATAAAAGGGGGTGAGGATAACACCCTCCATCCTCCCTGAGGGAGGATAAAATGAGACAGCGTTGCATAGTGAGACCTTGGTAAACAATGGCTGCCACTGTTACTATGTTTCTATTATTGTTGATGGCAAACCCAGCGGTCTGTGTCCAGCCAGCGGCTGAGATGGCTGCAGATCCACGGCGTGCTCTGGGCAACGCCCCCGCCACCAAATCCTACATATTTAACAGTGCACAAGAAAGTGGAAGCACATGTTTGCTGTTTCAGACCGAAGCAGCCAAACCGGAAACTCAGTAATATTCCAGGAGCCACCTCCAGAGAGAATCAGGGGTTAGTCAGGAAATTACTCCCATTTAACATGGGCTGGGTCTCCGGGGACCCTGCTGTGTCCCCCTGCTTGGCAGCCATGCCACCAGGCTGGGTTTCATCATTTCTGAAGCCAGGTTTTGCTTAGAGTTCGGAAGAAGAGCCAAGTGGGCAAACGGATTTTCTTCCGTTCCCGTTGTCCCACAGCCTGCGGGCACAGAGCGAGGCTACGAGGGGCTCTCCCTGTAATCTGCTCACCATTTCTGATCTCGGGGGCTTGGTAGTGTAGTGTTACATGAGGGCCAGGTTTCTCAAACCCCAACTGTGCTTGGACTCCATTTAAAGGAGAAAAATAACTCAGAGATTCTGGAGAATTTGTCTTGAACCCCAGTCTGAGACACAGCAAAATGAAAGGCTTATTCTACCATAGAGCAAATTATCATTGCAACAGAGAGTATGTGTTTAGATGTCTTGTTAAAGAATTGTTAATTTTTATATTATTGAGATAAAATATGATTTTTTAAAGTTTTTATGGGACTTCGGGCTTTCCCAAGACTGTGTATAAACAATTTGAAAGTCACTTCATTAGGGAGAACGGCGGTATGGCGGTCATTTGGGAAAGGCCAGGCCAACCTGGAGGGATAGCCCATGACACCCTTTCCCATCCATCATGTCACCTCTCAGCCTCAGGGGATGGACACCTGGCTTGGGCCCCTGTGCCCACCCCCAGCATTTGTGTAGCAACTTGGACCTAATTCCCACAACACTAAACCCACCTCCTTCGCTTGGCAAGCCAGCACCTGTCCTCTTCTCTTCTGGGGGCAGGGAGAGTTTTTGTGTTCATCTTATTTTTCCCCCATGATAACTGCCTCCTTTGGATAAAAATCTCAATGGTCGTAGGTTAAATTTCAAACTGGGATATTTTGGAAATATCCCTTGTACTGAAGTCAGAAGGTAGGCACTGCTTTTATGAATAACAGAATCCATCTAAAATGATGGCAATCTGCTTACCAACACATTTTTACACATCCTCTAAAATGGACCCCATCTGCCCAATCCTTCCCCTTTGCATGAGGCCCCACCCCCAGACACCCCTCAGAATGAGTCAGAAGTAAGTGAGCACCAACTCCGCTGCTGAGATTTTAGACATCATGTTGAAGCCGTGTACCTCAATGTTTGGCCAGGAGGGGTAAGTGAAATAACCAAGGTGCCTATCAGAGGTCCTGGCACAGAATAGAGGCTAAGTCCTCCCCCTTCACCACTAGAACTCACTATGAAATCAGAAGGGGGTCTTCTCTCCTTCTGGCCACCCCCCAGGGCAAAGCGGTCTATTTGGATAAGGCATCATCCAAAAGGATGCTGTCAACTTTTCAGAGATGGTATCGGACTGCTCTCATTTGTGGCAGCAAGTGATAAGTGGTACTCTCCCCATTTCTCTCAGCTTCTCTGGGGTCAACATTTACCACCAGCTCTAATGCGGCAGCACGCTGTCCCACGCGCCATCCCCACAGTCACAGACATCCTTGCAGAGCTGACAGTGGCAGCAGAGATGCAGTGCACTGCATCTCCAGACTCAGTGGGCTCCTCCCGTTCACCAGGCCACTGACTCTGCGGGAGAAGTGGCTAGAGGGTGGGCCAGGTGAGGCAAACCTCTCCTCTCCTCTGCCTGCTTCATCTGCATCCAGTGCCTCAAAAAAGCTAGATTAAGTGGCTTCATCTAAGTGAGCAGCGCTGTCAGAATGAAGGGAGGATGTGCGGGAATCAGAAATGTGCTGCCCAAGCTGGTGGACGGTGCCTTCCTGTTCAACAGTCTGGTTAAGGGAGCAGCCGGAAAAGATTGGATCACATGCCCCCCACCCCCAGCCCTTAATGCTTGACCCTGTCATGCTTTGACAATTTCCCACTCTTCCACGTATCAGCTGTGTGACCTTGCACTGATGATTTACTCTCTCTGAGCCTCAATTTTCCCATCAGTGAAAATGGACATAATGATGCCCACTTCTCAGGGATGGGGGAATTAAATGAGCTAACACGTGAAAACACGCAACAGAGCCGGCACATAGTAAGTGTTCAATTAATTAAAAAATAATAATGATTGATAGATGATGGCCACATTTAACACCTTTTTTTGAAAGGAAGTGCTGAGAGTCTCATTGGGTATGGTGAGTACCTCTGCCAACCTCACCACACACTATGAGGGAAAAAAATAGTCTCCAACACTCAGGCCAAGACACCTCGATGTTTGGCAAAAGTTCTTTGCCACCCAGGGCCACCCGCCATGGCAACCTGCTTGTGTGCTGAACCTGTGCTACTGTCCATGACTGCCTCTTGCAGCTGGGCTGGCTCTTGCCTGATGTGTGTGTGTCTAGAGTCCATGGTATTCTTTCCTCAATTTTCAGTCCTGAAAGTTATCCAACAGTCTAGTTAAATCTTACTAGACTTGAAAAGAGAGCACCCCTTCCCCATCTGCCTCTGAGCCCTCCCTTCCCTGTAACTGTATATACTTCCCTGAGAGTTTCCACCTCTGAATAGGGGCTCAGTGGGCTCAGGTTCGGACAGATGCCAAAAGGGCCCTGCCTTTAGTGGTCTTGGGGAGGGTCTGTCATCTCCAAGAGTCAGGTCTCCTGGCAGGATCTCCCTTCTAATCCCTAGCAACACATCTGCCCAAGTTAGGCTTTACTTAACCCCAAATGCCCACTTGGCAGCCCCCCTTCTAATGGCAGACTCCTCCCGGGTCTCCCTGCTCCTATTCCCGCTCCTCTGCACTCCTGTCTCCACACTTGATGCTCTAGAATATAAATCTACTGTGGTTACCCACCCTTTCTTAAAATCAATCAATGGCTTCCATTACCCTCGGCTGAAATTCCAAACTCCTTCCCAGGGTTTACAAGGTTCTTCTGAGCTCGCCTTTGCTTTTCTGCCCATCGCCCAGTTAACTCCTACCCCAGCTTCAGGTCTCAGCTTAGGTGTCACCTCCTCTGGGAAGTCTTCCCTGATGCACCTCTCAAAGCTCCCACAGCTGTCTGTTCTTCCCCACCCAAGCGTGTATCGAACCCTGTGTGCTGAAACCCTGCCTCTCCAACTGTCTGAAATAACTCACTCCTCTCTGCTTCCCAGTGCCTAGTGCAATGCTGAAAACTGAGCAGAATTAATGAGTTGATCGATCTGTGATGACTCCTTCTGGAGACTCTACCCAAGGCTCTCTCGGCATTGGGACCAGCAGCTCAGAGCTCCCCCAAGGCACTGGGAGACATCAGAACTCAGAGGCCTGTGGCCCAGCAGAGGTCTGTGGTTTTACTGCTAATGGAAATTGGCCGGGCAGATCAAAGGCAACAGCCCTTATAGTCCAGATTGACAGCAGCCAACACTGTCGAAATATCAGTGGAATTGGTAATTCAAAATTAAGTAGGTTAATGATTGACATCGATTTGTAAAACCTGGCCCACCAACTCTCTTCTTGCAAACAGGGCCTTTCCTTTTCTGCGTTGGCTGGGAGCATGGAGCTTCCCAAAGAGAAGTTCATTTAGCTTTAACCATGCCCTGCCTTCATCCCTCCCGGATTTTAAAGGGCCCTTGTTCTCAAAACTCTGCACCATTCCTGTGAGATGTCTTAGAAATCCTTAGCACCTGAGATTCCCTTTCAGAAATAAAAAGTCACAAATCTGAACCAAGGGGGAAAAGTCTGTTGCAACTTTGCACCTGTAGCACATGAGTCACTTGATTAAGAAAATCAAGTTCAAAATCAAAATCAAGTTCATGATTCTCTCTGTGTGGGGAAAGTTGGTGGTGGGGGGAGCACGTGGGGGGTGAGAAATACCTTCAGCTGCACCAGCTTTCAAACCCTAATCACGGCCTCAATGTTCTGAGCCGTGGGCATTTGGGAAAATGACTTTCCCCCATGGGTGCTTTATTGTGCTGGTCAGAGGAAGATGCATATAGGCAAACAACACCAGAGGATTTCAAAGCCACCCTACCACAAGGCATGCAGGGCTGGCTCCCTCACCTTTGTTGGGAAACCAGGGAGGATATTGGGGGCCTCAGAACAAGGGGAGGTCCCACCATGTCAGATAAGGGAGATCCAGCCAGGAGCAACCTACACGCAAAGCCTCCAGTGGACATAGACTTGTAAATGCTCTGAGAAAAATATCCTTTGTGAAGGAGTCTAACCCTGCTGGGGTCCTGCTGGGCCTCTGTGCAGAGCCCAAGTCCAGATAAGGCACAGGTTGCCCGGTCTGGTCCATCCCCTCCTCCTGGCCTGTCCAGCTGCATGATTCCGAGAAGTCTAACCTGGGCTCAGGTTGCCTTTGGCACCTGAGAGGAAAGGACAAGGGCAGCCCAGGAATCCCAGCTTGACTCCTCTGTTTCTTCTGTAAAACGGGGGCAGTCACCCCTTGAGGGGTGAGGATCCAATGAGGTGAGGGTAAGGTGAGGATCCGATGAGATCATTCACCTAGAACAGGTGGCCGATTACCTGGCAATACGCCCTCTCCCAGCTCTCCTGAGAGCAAGGGGCATTAGTTCTCAATGACTGTGACTCACACCATCACCCCGGGTCACTCTGGAAATGCTTCTTCCTGCATTTCTGGAAAAGAGACAGAAGAACTGGAAAGAGAACGAAGGTGGCTGCTTTGGCACTGAGTCTCAGGCCGGGGAGACAGGAGGACCGGTTGGGATGGCTCCCTTGCCACTCCCTTCTGAGGGAGCAGATGGCACTGCCCACTCACCGGGCTCCTGCCTGGGGTCGGGTGGAGTGGATGTGGAGGGGGGATTGGGGGCCGAGGAAGACCACCTCCAGCCACCCCCCTCCTGTCCTTTCGCCCGACTTTCCTTCAAGTTTGTTATGAGCGAGAGATCCTGGGCTGCATATTAATAAAACAATGGAATTTTTATTTCTTTTTCTCATAAATTACATAATTCAAACCTTAAAACACCTTTAATGAACAGTGACTGGGCATGTGACACTTAATAAAACTGGGCTTAGGTCAGTTTCTGCTTGACAGGCTACCAGCCGAGAATGTGCCTTACAGAGTAAATGATTAAGAGGCGGGGATCTTTCCTGGGCTCTACGATTAAACACTTCAAAGGTTTCCAAAGTCAGATAAAATGAAAAGCAAATGTGTTTCACTGCCTCTCAAATGCCTCAAATGTTTTAGCAGGTGCAAGCAATGAAACCTTCCATGGTGACAGCATTTTAGGGTCTGCAAAGTGCACTCGGCTGAATTCTGGGAATTCTGGACAGGCTTCATAAAAATTCATGATTTCCAATGAGGAGAGGTGTTCGTCTTCAGAGCCCATCTACACATGTGGCACAGAAGGAAAATGTCTCAGGGTCCTCCAGGTCATGGGTCAACTTAACCCTTTCTGTTCCAGGAGAGAAGCGTGCACGGAGCATTAGAGGATCCTGGGAGGGTCAGCCTTGTGCTGGCAAAACAGAGGGGCAAATCTTTGGGTTGGTCAAGACCTTCCGAAGGCACATTAATGGTCAGCTCAAATCCAAGTCCTCTTTTTCTGCACATGAGTACATTTTTCTGATCTAGGAATGCATCAAAGACTACGAGAGTCAGCAGACTTAGTACATAGAGATGGCGTGATTTTGTGCAAATTATTTAACCTCTCTGTACCCCAGTTTCCTCATCTGTAAGATGGGGATAACCGTAGCACCTACCTCACAGGGATTTTGTGAGGATTAAATGGGTAAACATCATAGACTCTCTTAGATCACATAGCAGAATTCAATACATGTTCTCCATCCTTATTGTTCCGTTAGGAAAAATGAATATGAAAAGTTAGCGTTCTACAGCCTGGCCATTTGATTTTTTTCATTTAAAATTTGCTGTAACTTAGCTTTATAAGTCAGAGTAATCTCTCACATAGACATATAATATTTTATAGTTTACAAAGGACGTTCTGAGACATTACCTCATTCCAACCTCTCAACAGTAAAGTTGGCAAGGCAGGGATGGTCATCCAAGGACAAGCAATGGGTTTCCAGCTCTGCTGTGGCTCTCTTGCATAGAGTTGGACCCATCATTTGGACTGCCATACCCCAGGGGCACCCATCTGTGAAATGGGTACAGAGAGGTTCCCTCTGAATCATAGCACATACCATACTCAGGAACTGGCACCACCACCATCTGCTGAGTTATCAGGGCTACCGAACCCACTCTCATTCTGCATTTTTTTCTTATTCATGAAGGAATTCAAACACTTTTACATATTATCTCAGTAATCTTGCAAGCACTTGTTTATGAGACCTCAACTTTTATCCTTCCCTTTCATAATGAGGAGGGCAATGAAATGGCATTCCAAGAGTCAATGGAGGAGAACCCTTTAGTTCTTTCCTCAGGGAATAGCTGAGCAGTGATGGTTATCAGAGAACATTCTCCTGAGTTCCCAGCACTACAGGATTACTCACCTCCCCCTCATCAACACCCACTACTCAGTGCATATCTCTGAAAGATTTTGCAGATGCATCCCATAGACCCTTGCCCACATGGCAGGTACTCCGCATGAACACGGTTACAAGCATCTCACTAACCAGCCACCCAACCCCCTCCTGCTCTACCACCCTCCACCCCCATCCCAACCGGCCAGTCAGCACAGTTAGAGATTCCCTTCAACAAAATCCTGGTCATTGGTTAGCTCAGACATCCCTCCTCACCTCCCCCTCAAAGCATGTTGGACCCTGCTTGGCCTCTGCTCTCTGCTCTGCACACAGCACCCATCAACTATGCATTTATACCTTTCTGATCATCCTATTTAAGGACATAATTTTAAGATGTATATGAAGAGGTAGTTACCAGGATGGTCTTCAAGCAGTATTTATAATATTGGAAAATGCAAAACATCTTAAGTGGCCAGCATTAATAAAATTTGGAGCATCCATCCTAGTTCTGCTGAAGAACTTAGCAGGCATTTTAAACACGGCTGATAGTGACGTGAAAGGAAGTTCATCATGTACGGGTCATGCTAAGTTACAAATAAGCATACTGTAATGCTCTGTGTCTAGAATGATCCCCTGTTTACAAGAAGGACAAATTTTATATATAAATACTAAAAGATATAAATGCCTATTTATTTATATATAAATACTAAAAGATAAATGCCTATTTATTTATATATAAATACTAAAAGATATAAATGCCTATTTATTTATATATAAATACTAAAAGATATAAATGCCTATTTATTTATATATAAATACTAAAAGATATAAATGCCTATTTATTTATATATAAATACTAAAAGATATAAATGCCTATTTTAAAAAGCCTACGAGGGCATACATGAGTTGGTTTATAATGTTTACTGCTCAGTCTTATGATTTCCATTTTTAAACATTTTCCTTCAATTTTTATTCTCAGTACTGTGATTTCAAATTTAATATTTTGTTCAATTTTCTTTCTTTGGTCAATTCATATTTTCTGATTTCTCTATAAGGAACATGATTTCTTTTGTTATATTTTTTAAACGTTCTTTTTAATTTAAAAATATACTTAGAGTTTCACAGCTGAGAGTGGCTTTAGAATTCATCTAGTCTAATGGCCTTAGTTTCCAGGTGGGTAAACCGAGGCCCAGAGAAGTGTGGTGCCTCCACAAAGGTCCTCAAAGCTATTTGGTGGCAGAGCCAGTTTCCCTAATTTATCCCCATTCTTTCCACAAAGTCCTGTGATGTCTCTGAGATTTTTATAAACATGGAGGGACTGTCTCCACAAAGTCAACTGCATGGAACCCCTTTTCCTCTCAGTGAAACTCAGCATCCCTCGATTGGCTCAAAAGTAAATGTGCCCCTTACTGCATCTGTCTGCACACCTTTCCCCCGGGGTTGTAACGTCAATGGCGCACATCACAATGTATGTGCCAGGACACCCGGTGAATGTTACACCAGATATCAGCACATTATTCTTGTCCAAGCTTCCATTGTGTATGCAGGACGAGTGTGAGACAGCATCCCGCCCGCGGCCTGCCCCACCCCTTGGCTCATCCTGGCCCGGCTACATGGTTAATAAACAACATGGCCAAATGAGTAGGTGGAGATTGTACCAGCCGGCTTCAAACAAAGATTTCATTTTCTAAACCACCTTGAGCGCCTGTGGTTTTCCCTCTCGTCCGTCATGACTCATTCATGTGTTGAGGCTAAAATGTGTGGTTGCTTGTTCTGTTCAATTGCATGATTTTTCCATCAAGGAAAAGAAACTTTAAGTGAAGCTGTATCTCCCAGGGAGGCCATAGAAGTAGGTATGGGAAGGAGAGGAAGGCTGTCGTAGCCCAGCACCTGCCACGGCCTCCGGGAGCAAGTTCAAACTGGAGCCTTACTAGGGCCTGGTGCTTGCACCTTCCCAAACCTTCACCCACATCCTCCTTGTGGGTGTCCCCAGTGGCCTGGCTCTCAGCACCAGACCAGCTGGGTTCCTTTGCAGATGGGGAGACTAAGAAATGTGCCGAAAAGCTGGGTAAATATCCAAGATCACAAGGCTAGTAAGAGGTTCCTGCCCCTACTTCAGTACTTTTTCTTCCCTACCAGGCTCAGGGAGAATGTGAGTGGCTGGGGGCCCCATTGCTCTATAAAAGGCAGAAGGAACACTTTGAACCATTTAGGAATGAGGGTAGAAAATTAGACCACGGAAAATGTCCCAACCTCAGAAGCTCCTAGCTTGGGGCTTACATCACATGCATCATTTGTTTTCCTTCCCTAGAACTTTTCCTTTTAAACCTTAAATCATGTCAAAGTCTCAGAATTTTCACTCCTGGGAATCTATTCCATAGAAGTAAAAGCACAATTACCTAAAGATACGGATCTGCGTGTAAACACATAAGGATGTTTAGCACAACATTGCAGTCGCCAAAAATTAAAATTAAAAATTAAATGAATTCCCATCAATAGAAGAATGGCCAAATAAATCAGACTTATGCCCACTATAAGTGAATGAGAACTTCATTATCAGATTTGGGGGGGTGGGGACGGATTTCCATAACATGGTGAGTGAGAAAAGCAAGAGCAGTGGTGCATTTCATTGATGTATCATCTTATACATGTGTTTATATTTGTTTATCTGTGTATGATTCTGTGAGCACTGAAAAGGGTATAGAAGGACAGAAAACAGGATACTAGCATGAGTTGGATGTGGGAGGTGGGGGAATAGTGGAGGGAAGCAAGGTAAAAAAAAAAACACCTGCCATCAAAATCAGCATATTAATAAAATCTTAAATATGCAAATTATATGTGTGTGGGTGCTTAGAAACTTGAAAAAAAGAGATTGAGGTAGATTCAGATTCACTGACTTGTAGAGCCATTAAGAATTCAAAGCAAGATAGGCTGAGAGATATTTATTAAGTAGGATTCCATTTCCATGAAAAGGACAAATAAAGCTCCTAGTATGTGCATATGTGTTAGGAGGAGGGGCCTGCTTGGGAGGCCTCAGGCCCGTGAACACTGGATACTCAGGAGAGGGTTGGGATGGGCCCTGTGATAGAGACAGCTTTTCTTTTCTGTCGTTTATTCTTGTCTCACGAAATGCTTTCAAAAACTTTTTACTTTTGCATTCTAAAAAGTATCAAATTGGTGATGCTTTCAATGTTCCAACATACTTATTATTGGGTGACTTTAAGTGAAATATTAAGTGATTCTCCGTTACCAAACAGGCGGCGTTCTGAGCTGAGGGCTGTTGCTGAGCGAGGGGAAGGCCCCGGACAGGCGCTTTCTCGGCATCTGGGGCCAGGCAGCTGGGACCTCCCCTCCCTGGTCACCCGGGTGAAGGGCTGTAGTGTCTCCTGTCAGAGGCTCAGGGTGGCTGGACACGGTGCTGGTGGAAGCGCATTCCCCACACGGACCAGGGGTCCTTTGATAGCCAGACAAGGCTGGGGTGGCCCGACCACCATCTGGCCGCCTAGAAGCAGGCTTTGAGGCTGTGTGGAAAGCCCAGTCTGGGGGATCATTTCTGAGGAGGCAGAATTGGGGTCCTGAGGGAGGGGCTTGTCTCATCGCGTGGGATTTTGGTCTCTGTCAGTCAGCCCAGGTTGTTGTAATTGTGTTGCGTACTGAGCAGGCGAGAAAATGGGCACAGTAAAGACCTGATGACAATTTAATTTCGGGGAAGTTTTCACATGGAGGAGAAAGTGTGAGGTAGAATTCTCCAGACTCAACCCTAGCAGACATGGGAAAGGAGGAGGGCATCAGGGAGCGAGGGGCCGAGCCTTCCCAGGGCTGCTGAGGAAATCGGTCATGGTCATTAGCTCAGCTGCGGGCTGAGCGTCCACCCAGGCCCAGGAACCCGCATGGCAGCCCCGCCAGCCGGCCCCACCCACCGGGCACAGTCTGCCCCCTTCCCTGCGGAGTTTTCTCCAGGGCACATACCACCTCCCACATGCTCTGTGTTTACTTGTTTATGGTCAAGTGTCCTTATCTAAACTGGAAGCTCCCTAAGGTCATGGGTTTCGTCTGTTTTGTTCATCTGTTCTTCATTCTCATGACCTGGAAGAGTGCACGTGGAGCTCACCAACAGTTACAAATTAAATGAACACATAAACGGTGAATAAGTGAAGACCAGAGATTCAGTGAAAAGCTGAAAATGTAACTCTTCAACAATGGGAAGAGGGAAGTAAATAAAATGTAGTACCTCCACTTGAAGGGATATTATAAAGTCATCAGACATGCTTTGGGTCATGAAATGTACCCCCAGTTGTTCACAGTCATTATTCCTGTGGGTAGTTTTATGGGAAGGGCCATGCCTTCCCTTTTTCCTATTAGGTAATTAATTCCGAAATACTTAAATTTTATATTACTTTGTATTTCATTTGTAGACAAAACAAGAAAGATACATTATTTAATGTGGGGAAAAGTTTGAAGGTTTTTGTAATGACGTGGACAAATAATTTTGAAGCAGGGTTAAGCTAAAAAAATGTCAAAGTACAAACCTTTAGATGGAATAATTCTATAGATTTATGTGTCCAGAAAAGAAAGAAGTGTAACGGTGACTATCTCAATTTTTTTCTTCTGCTTTGTACTTTTCTGTTTTTCACAATTACTTAACAGTAAGCATATAGTCAGAAAAAAAAAAAAACTTTAAAAATACAAATTTAACGTAGCTATATTTCACTATAAGAAATGTGATTATGTAGAAATATAAGATGGGGAACAAGAAAATTTTAATTTTTAAGAAAACCGTCAGATCAGAATGAGACTTCGTTCTGTGGTGAAGACTGTACCTACTGTTCAGAAAACAGATATGTCTGCTTGATTCTTAAAGGTTCTCAGGAAGAGACAGATTCTACACCCTCAGTCGGGGGAATCATCTCTGTGATAAATCACCTTTACTTCAAGTCAGTCTTCCTCAGGTCTAACTTAATTCCCTCCTGTTTCAAAAGAAAGCCCATCATTATTCTCCATGGAAATAAGACTGGTGATGTGCTTACAAAACCCTCTGCAGACTTGAAAGTGGGGAGCCATTAAGTTGTCCCCAACTGTCCACATCCCGGCCCTCTGTCCCTTCCCCCCTCCAAATGCTCAATACTTTTAGCTCCTGTAATCCTGCCTTTCAACACTCCCAAGTGACTGTTGCCTCCCCTGGGCTCTTTCCAGGATGCGGGCATCATTCTCCAAACAGGGTGCCTAAAACAACTCAGGCAGGGACCTGGCTGAAGCTAAAATGGCAGAGAAGTTTGCTTCATGGGTCTTGCAAAGCCCCCTCTTATTGATTTGTTCCCATGTCACCGGCTTAAAAGAGAACAGCACTTCACTGAAATAGGACCGCTGCCAGCTTCTCCAGGCAGCCTGGCATTGGGGGCCCACCTCGGTGTCCCCCTCATTAGCTAGGCCTCCCAGCTCTGATTCCCGTGTCCCTCTGCCTTCTGGGGTTCAGGATGGTTGCATCCACCTGACCTTCTCTCTCACTGCCGCTTACCGCAGTCATCAGCCACTAACTCTGCCCCAGGAGAAGAGCTGGCCCTAGGCTGCAGGGCAGTTTTAAGCAGCATCTCCAGAGGTGCCACCCTGCTGGCCCAGGACGGTCAGAAACACGGGGGCAGCTGTACCAGCGCTGCCACTCCCCTGGATGGGACTGTCACTTGACACTGACAGTGAAACACTCAGCCTCTGTGAATGGGCCAGGGCACCCCATTCACATGCAGAGCAGCGTATCTGGGAATGGTCATTCTGAACCACACACACACATACACACACACAAACACATACACAGCTTGTTGTTGCATTCAAAAACAAATTTAAAACACATTCATGGAGTTAATAGACTGTGAGAGGTTTTTTTTAATACAGTCAAATTAATTTGTAAAGGTTTCAAGATGTTTCAAGATGTTAACAAATGACCAATGAGACTGTTTCATAATTGATTTTAAAAATTCATTAGGTACACAATGCGACTTTCTTATTAACTTACTTTAGCTGCCAGTTGAGCCTTTGTTGCACTTGAGTGGATCCAGGAAGAGGAATTCCTGTGGTCACCTGGGTTTGAGCCTCACCCCAGGACCCCACCCTTTGCTTCCAGTCTTTGGGTCAGGACATTGACCTAGGCATCAGGCTGACTTGCCTTTCGTGCCAGGAGAGGGGGAGAAGGGGGGCTTCAGGAGACTCAGAGAGTCCTGTAGGTGCCACGTGGGCCCGTCTCATCTTCCCCAGAGGATCCTTCATGGGCAGTCGGCAAATGTCAGGATGAGGCACCCACACTCCCAAAGCCCACCTCTCCTCTGGATGGGTTCAGGACTGTCCTCAGCCTCCAGCCCATCCCAAAATTTCTCCATGACAGTACCCTTTCAACCACCCATCCATCCATCTGTGCATTTGTTCGTCTAATATTGAGTGCTCACTAAATGTCAGGCCCTTTGCTGGATACTGAAAATTTTACTCCCTATTTCTCTCTTTTCACTTGTTTCTTTCCCAAGCAGGGGACAGAAGCAGGAGCCCAGGGGTCTCAGTAGAAAATTGTCCAGCTGCCGGCTGGGGGATGGTGACTACCCTGTCCTTTGGAAGAAAATTCTGGGAGACAAATCTGTAGGCTTCTTTGAAGTCCTGGGCAAGGAGCCCCCATTGCCCATCACTCTACCGCTGACCACCACACTTCCTTACTTTTTTTTTCATAGCACTTATCCTGGACATGTTCTACATGTATTTGATTTCTCATTTATCGTCTCTCTCCACCCACCAAAATGCTGCTTACATGTAGACATTTTCTTTCATTCACTGTAATTTCCGTAGTGGCCAGATCAGCGCCTGGCGCATGGATGGCACTCAAAATATTTGTTTTGGGTGGATGGATAGGTGGATAGAAGGATGGATAACAGTCATGGTTCCTGCCCTTGTGGTTTTTGGTTTTGTGAAGGAGACCATGAATTAAAGAATCATGAAAACCAATGTAAAATTGCAATTATGTCAAATGTCACAAAGAAGATGTACCCATCGTCAGTGAAGAATTTCACAGAAGGCTTTGGCCTGATCTGGGGGGTCCCACTCTGAGAAAGTGGAGTGAGGAAGATCAGGCAGTTAGGAGGAATCCACTAGAAGATATAAACTATATGGTTTTGAATTGTGTAAACCTTGCATCCCATTTCTCCCTCTCTGCTTACTTCTCTCTGAGGAAGAGGTCACGAACAGGAAGCCAGGCTTCTCAGGAGGAAGCGGGCTGTCAGCAGGTGGCTGTGACCCCCAGAGAAGAGAGGGGAGCTCAGGCTTCCCCCCTTGCTCCCATTCATTACACAGAGATGATGCACCACAGTGGGGTCACAAAACAAGACCGAAAATGTAACTTTAGCCAAATGATGCCAGCTGGGGAGGGGGTTCTTTCGAGACTTAAACAGACCTAGGAATCAGCTGAGTCTCCCCATCTTCTCCTGGTGCCCTTTCAGTGGAGCCTGGGAGAGAGATGAGCCCTCAAACTGGGGTCAGCTCCCTCGGTTCAAATCCTTGCTCTGCTACTTCCCGCCGTGGGACCTTGGGATACTTCACCCCCTCAGCCTCAGGTTTATTATCAGTGGAATATAAATGATGGCGTAAAAGTATTTTCTAACACAAGCCAGTAAAACCTCAATAAATATTTACTGTTTTTATGATTAGTGGTCAATGACCCTTACCAAAAAAAAAAAAAAAAAGTGGACAATCCCACTGGTGCCAATTGAAACGCCCTTGTCCATTCACTCAAAAAATATAACTCTTTTTTTTTTTTTTTTGAGTTGCACAACAATGTGAACGTACTTAGTGCCACTGAACTATACAATTAAATATGGTTAAAATAGTATGTTTTATTTTATGTGACTTTTACCACAATAAAAAAAAACGTAGTTTAGTAGTTTAGTTATATTATCGCTTGTGAGGAGTGTTGCTGTAAATCCAACATAGATTCAGTAAGTTAAGGAAACTCATTTGTCATATTAAAAACTGAGCACTTGAAGTACTGATGCTCAGTACTCATTCTGCATACCATTTAGTGCAGTAAGTTATACTTTACTTTCACTCTTGATAACACTTGTCATTCTGGTTGTAATTTTCAGTCACTATTTTAAAAAAATATATATATATGTTATAAATATAAAAAAATATAACTATTGGGTGTTTGCTATGTTTCAGCACTATGCTGGACACAGCGAGGCCACAAAGATGAATCTGGTGTGAGTCCAGACATGAGGGAGATTCGTGGGCATCATGGGCAGAACAGGTAGTTCTACTTGAGACAAAAAGAGAGTTCAGAGAGAGGTTTAGAAGAGGGCAAGGGTACTTTCGCAGAGGGAATCCTGGAGGGCTTCTTGGAAGAGGTGAATCACAACTTACCTACCTTAGTCCCCAAAGCAGCATCTTTTCCTAGCCTTTCATGGTCTACACTTGGAGCTGCATCTTCAGTGCTATGTGACCTCATCTCCTAAGCTCTTCTCAAAACACAAACTGGAAGAAGGGACAGTAATGCAGCTGGTGGACTCTGTAGCACATGCTTTCTGAGTCCTATGTCACAGCCCCTCAGGCTGTGTCTGATACCAACTCTGATTTCACCAAAAGCAGCGGACAGTTCTATGCCAGCTAGCAGAGTGCTCTCCAGGGCATACTGAATGTCTCTACCTTTTCTGCTTTGGAAACTTCTCCAAAGTCAAGGGATCCTGTTGAGCCCACCTGCAGGTGCAGTGTGGAATTGTGGAAGAGCAAGCATCACTGGGCCATGGGCAGGTCCTGCGGACGAGTGTTCCAGAGTCCTGTCCCATGGCCAGAAAATTCTAGAAGGCAGGCAGAGGGTTCCAAGGGTCAGGCAGTTGAGCCCTCATTGCTCTACAACAGTGACATCAATAACATACCTTCATGTTGGCTTTTTCTCCTTCCCTGTTTCACTTTCCCCCACCCTCACTTGTGCTTCTTAGGAAGTACTCATGATGTTTATTTCACATCATTATCATAATATTGTAATTTGTACCATGGTATTGTAATTTGTACAATGCTGTCACAACAAAAACACACCAAAGTCTCAGTGGCTGAGCACAAGTGTTTATTTTTAGGTCCTACTTCATGTCTATCTGGGTTGGCGGGGGTCTGTTCTGTGTTCCCACCTCAGGATACCAGCAGAGCCTCCACTGAGGAACCTATCTGGTCTGCAGCAGAGGGCAGGTGGCAAAACCAACATCCTTCTTCAAGCCTCTGCCAGGAAGTGACCCCCATCACTTCTGTCCACACCCCACTGGCCAGAGCAGGTCACCTGTTCATGCCCAACTTCAACAAGGAGGGAAACACCACCAACCTTGGGCTCAGAAGGAAGAAAATGGGTCTGCAGATAAATAGCCCTAATGATCATCTTGTTCTTCTCCTTGAAAAGCCAGCTCTGTGCCCCGTGCTGGGCTAGGAGCCTTGGATGTTGAGGTGGCAGGGAGGACTGTGGTGGAGCAGGAGACAGGGTATAAAGAAGAAGACCCAGGCTCTGTCCTCAGGGATCCCAGAGCTGCTTCCTCTCTCCTGCTCCCTCTGCCTGGACCTCTCTTCTCGCCCACTGGGAGCCCAACTTGAATTCTTCTGCAGGTCTCAAGCCAAATCTTACATTCTCAGAGATCTCTCAGTTGCCTTCCCCTCCACAACTCTCCAGAGACCCCCTTTGACTCTCTTAACCCTCTCCATCATAGGAAAACCCTCTTTTCCATCATAGGACTCATCACATTTGTAATTATACATTTATTTTTCTGTAGGATTTTTTTTGGTAGGTCCCCCCTTTAGACTATAAGCTCCATAAAAGCTCTCGAGACCACATCCTTGTTTTCACGGCTGTATCCTCAGCACGTAGCAAAGGACTACACACATAGTAATAGATGCTCAGTAAATATTTACCAACGGAATTAACTTTTTAGGGAGGCGAGAAAGACAAGAAATGACCAGAAAAGAATTTAAGGGAATATAATAATCCTCTTATATTTGTATCATGCTTTTCATTTACATGACTTTTGCCCAACACAAAGGTAGGTGTGAAAACTCTATGGAAACTAGAGATCTCCATGCAAATGGGTAACTATCCTTTCTATGGTCCCGCTTATCCCCAGCACCCCTGATACCAGGACAAGGATTTTATCCTCATCTTAGAGATGAGGCGTCTCAGAGAGGCGCAGTGACCTGCTGTATGTCACTGTATGTATGACCTGCTGGATAGTGTTCTGACTTGAGATCCTAAGCTTTGCTCTCTCCATAATCCTTCCAAACACACGCTCTCACCAAATGCTTGGAGAAACCTTGCGGATTGGTTAATTGTGACCACCGTTAAGTTTGAGTCTGAAGATCAAGCTGAATGGCTGAGGAAACTTGCAAATGAATTGAGTTCATGATCTTGGTTGATTTTTTTTTTCAGCAGACTCTTCCATTTCTTCCTCCAGAAAAAAAAATGCATGGTTAGAAAAGGGCACAGTGTCTCCAGATGGGAAGTCCCTGAATGCCTTTAGGCTTTTCCATGCCCAGCCCTGCCTTCTGGTTCTATTGTCACTGTGGAATTTTGGCAGTATTGCGTCTTTGCCACAGCTGACCAAGTCAAGCTCACCTTGCCCGTGGCTTTAAGGATCTGAGGAAGAGCACATGGGAGGTGGGTACGGTCACCCTGCGCTTGAGGAATTCCCAGCCCTGCTGGAGACAGAAAGCTCCTATAACTGCAAAGTCGGCCCCAGGCGATGCTCAGGGCCCTGTGACGCTGACAAAGGGAGAAGCTGGCATCACACTGGAGCCTCCAGAGGGGTCGCCCCAGGAGGCAGGGCTGAGCCTGAGCTTTACCGTCGCTCCTCAGCCATGAGGAAAAAACTCCTGGCCAGCAACAGAAACTCAGCTCAAAATGGCTTAAAGGGGGGACACAAGGGAAATTCTGGCTCAAGTCACTGAAAAATCTCTGGGTAAGTCTGGATCCAGCTCCTCAAGAATCTGCCTCTCCTCCTCAGCTCTGTTTTTGTCTGGAAGGCCTTCTGCTGCAGTGGCCCCGGCAGCTCCAGGCTCACAGCCTTCTAGGTTCAAGTCCACTGTAAAGGGTGCGCTGCTTTCTGGATTGCTCTGGCCGGAGCCCCAGGATTTGCTCTGACTGTTTCTGATTGGGCCCTGTTGAGGCCACAGGGATGTGAGGCTCTGATTGGCCAGGCGTGGTCACATGCTCACCCCTGGAGCTGGGGGGTTGGAATCAACTCCCCCCCCCCAAACCCTGTGAACCCTAGAGCCCAGGAGCAAGGCTTGGCTTGGAGGCTCTGAATGGAAAAATGAGAACTAACTACTCAGCAGGATAAAGCAAATGTTTGCCATAGAGAGTTGTAATTATTCTTCTGCTCTTAAGAATGAGAGAATTGGGGTCCAGAGAGATTAAGCAACTTCCCCCAAATCACACAGAGAATCAGGGAGAAACTTCCTGCCTTGTTTAACCATCATGCTCTAAATAGTACTCATGAGGCTGAGTCACCTGCTGCTGTGTCCTGAAAAATCACCATTCCTGTCTGCATTCTTGGGAAGACTGGTTCTAGGAAGGATGTCTGTTAACTCAGCAGACTTTCATCTGAAAAACCATACCACCTGCCCTGTGGGCTAAAGAAAGCAGCACCTCCTTCTCCATGAATAGAGCTCAGCGTCATTCTCCCTCAAACCCCATCCCCCCCTTTTTTTTTGGTCTTTTTTACTCTTACTGGGTTGGAATTGAACCATTATTGTAGTAACTATTAGTTTCAAGGAAAAATTGTAATTGCTTCTAGATCCACTCACTGGTTTCAAGAGCACTTTAACCTTTAACTTTCTCAGTACAAAAGGAGGCTTGCTGAGCGGTGAATCTAACAAGACCATCATTTATCGCTGGCAGAGTTCATTAGTCAGTGGTAACAGTTTAATTATTAGCATTTTAATGCATGAGCATTTAACCAGACAGAACAACAAGCTTTGGCATACAGAACAAGACTTCTTAAACAGAGCTGAATTAACCAGCACAATTGTTTGTATTGTGGTGTGTTATTAAAACGAGATGATTAAAATGCAAGAAACGAATAGGTCCATATATTTAGCCAACAAACCAGCATTTGGCTTCACGCTGTTGAGCGTATGCTGGGGTTTTTTTTGTTTTTGTTTTTTGCTTGAATTTTGAATTAAAAAATTTTTGTTTTATTTTTCCTGCTCCAAATTATGGGCTAAAATGATATAAAGAGGATCTACTTTGGTGCACTGATCGTGATGGGTGGCTTTAATAAAAGAGAGAGAAGACCCAAAGGAGAAAGCCTGGAAACGTCCGTGAGTGGCTTGGCCTGGAGGTCCTGTGCTATGGGCTTCGTGGCCCTCAATTCTAGCTGCACAGAAAAATCACCTAGAGGCTCTTTAAACTGTTCCATCCAGGCTGCACGTCCAGAGAATCTGCCATCCTGGTCGTTCCAGCATGGTTTTGTTGTTGTTTTCAAACTCCCAGGCCGTTCTAACATGCAGTCAGAATTGGACACTGAGCTGTACCTCCACGAGACTCGGAGGATCACTTAGCCACCTTGGTCAAAGAAGAATGAGGCTTTTCGATGATCACGTCAGCTCCACTCACAATAGCCAAGAAGTAGAAACCAACCAAATGTCCATCAATGGATGAATGGGTGAACTAATGTGGTGTGTACGTACTATGGAATATTATTCAGCCCTAAAAAGAAATGAGATCCTGATCTACGCTACAACGTAGATGACTCTTGAAGACATTATACTGAGTGAAAGAAGCCACACAAAGACGAATATTGCATGACTCCATTTACGTGAGGTTCCTGAAATAGTCAAAATCATAGAGGCAGAAAGTAGATTAGAGGTTCCTCGGGTCTGGGGGAGGGGAGGGGAGGGAATGGGGAGTTATTGTTTACTGGGTATAGAGTTTTTGTTTGGGATGATGAAAAATTTCTGGAGATGGATAGTGGTGATGGTTGCACAATGTTGTAAATGTTCTCAATGCCACTGAATTGTACACTTTAAAATGCTAAAAATGAGCAATTTTATATTATGTATATTTTACCAAAATGTAAAAATGAAAAAAGAAAGAATAAGCCTTGCCATATTCACATTGTAGAATCTGTGTGTGTTATATGAGATTGTGGATAAAAGCCTTTGGTAAGCTTAAAATGATGTACACATTTAAGGTGG
Organism: Balaenoptera musculus; assembly: GCF_009873245.2. NCBI lineage: Eukaryota > Metazoa > Chordata > Mammalia > Artiodactyla > Balaenopteridae > Balaenoptera > Balaenoptera musculus. Next base: position 13,227,240 of record NC_045800.1, read on the forward strand.
TAGTAATATTCTTTAATTATTTGTTTTAATCATTTTGTTTTAATAAAAGGCTACAATATAAACAGCTGAGAAGGTTAATTAATAATGTCAAACCTAAATGAGTATAATTAATGTCACTCAGCAAAGGCCTTCACTAGACTCAAAACATATTTTCTCTCGGGGGTAATTGTGGCCTGATTTTTCTAAACAGTTTCTCTTTTGACTGGGAAGCAGGAATGATTAGAGAAAACAGGAAGAAATGGAAAGTCTTGCATTTTTCATTTGAGGCTAGATATTCATAGCGTGGTCTCACATGTGGTCCCTAGGACTCCCATCCTGGCCTCTTGGAAGAGGAGGTCTGCAATGGCCTCACCTATGACAGACACTGAAATGGACAAAATGTAACAAACAACAATCATAAGAGCCAGCATTTATTAACTCTTCCTGAATGCCATGGAAATATGGCTGGAGGTGGTTGGAAGGATGGATGGGCAAAGAAGAGGTAGGCAGCTTCCTCTCACGGCCAGGCAAGAGCAAGCACAGAATCCCAAAGAATATTCTATTAGTTCTTTACTTCTGATTCAGGCAATGTAATTCAATCCAGAGAGTCTGTGGATTGGTGGGGATTTGGGCCTGACTCCTAGACCATGAAGATGTCACTGGCCCCTCAGTGAACACAGAGAATTCCCCCAGTTCCTCTCTCTCAGGCCCTCTCTCTCCTCCATGACCATCTTTTTGGTTCTTTTTAACTCTTGCCTTCCCATCCCCGCCACTCATGCATCAAGACCCTGCAGAAGGAAGCGGGGAAAAGTGGAGACTGCTCAGGATGCCTTGCCTCCGAGCTAATGGAAAGGTTAGGCTGGAAAGAATAGTTCTTGTGCCTTTTTGTACTAGAATAGCCTATGACTCCTTCTCAGCCTTGAGTGATAAGCTATGAAATGTAGCAACCCCCCTCCTATTATTTACACGAAGACAGCCAGCCTCCCAGAAGTGCAGTGTTGGTGGCCAGGTGAGCAGGAACCCGTCCTGCCATGTTTTATTTATTTTGATTCATTTAAATGGTGTCTTGTTGACTTATTTCCTGAAGAGTATAATGCAGCTTGAAAAATTGGATACATCATAACAAGATAAAATGATTTAATTAAGAGAGAAAACGAGGTGGATATAGTGAAGGGATAGAAAATACGACAACAGCATGATACCATATGGGATAAAGAAAGGGAGTTGGGTGGCGGTGAGGAATTTACAAAGTGAGGGTCCACAAGAAGAGGTTCAGTCTCACCTCCTTTCCTCTCATCATTCCATAGGGAAGAGTGCCAGGGCTTGGGCAAGGCTGCCGAGCACATAGTGGGTCTGCAATTCCAGGGGAGAGCTGGCTTCCGCTGGTCTGCCTCTTACCACATGAGCATGGGAGTGGTCCTATAGAACTTGGGGACAAACAGATGACTTCCGTGACTGAGTTTAGGATGCCAACTATTTACAGAAATTGCTGGGATATGCCACTACCCAGCACTTAAGAGACCTGCAGCCCCTTCTGATGGAGGGATGACTCTGGCCAGTTAAGTTGATAGAACTCCTCCCACTGGAGATGGGAAATTGTAGGGGGGTGGTGCACAGTCTCAGCCAGTTCACTGCCAGACAAGCTTAGTAATTTTCAGCCAACACGGCTTGTCCCTCCGCTTCAAAAGAGAATTTTTGACCAAGACAAGAATGAAACTAAAACGTGACGTGGATGCCTTGGAGCCTTCCATGTTTGCAAACTGGGTCTCAGATTTTGATACGAATTTTCCAGCAAGGAATGCAGAGAGAGAGATATGATTATACTTATGAAGTAAAAATAAACCTAAGTAAAGCTCAGTAATTTCTTATAAATGTATTTATTTATTTTTATTTTTGTCTGTGTTGGGTCTTTGTTGCTGCACGCAGGCTTTCTCTAGTTACGGCAAGCAGGGGCTACTCTTCGTTGCGGTGCGCGGGCTTCTCATTGCGATGGCTTCTCTTGTTGCGGAGCACGGGCTCTAGGTGCTCAGGCTTCAGTAGCTGTGGCGCACGGGCTTAGTTGCCCCGCAGCACGTGGGATTTTCCCAGACCAGGGATCAAAGCTCAGTAATTTCTAATCACACACTCAAGAGCCTGTGCAGATCTGCCTTAATTTAGGAGTAGATTTTACAGCTGTACTCTCCAGTGCAATAGCCACTGCTACTGTGGCTATCTAAATTAATTTAAATTAAATTAAATTTAAAATGCAGTTCTCAGTCATACTAACCACATCTCAAGTGCTCAAAGCCACTCCTGGCCAGTGGCTACTACACTGGACAACACAGATGTAGAAAACTTCCATCAGAATGTTCCATCTGACAGCATCGTTTAGGGTGTTTTAGGATGAATCACACACCCGTGAGATACTTTGCTCTAGGTATTATGTCCTTTAGCATAAGTTTGAAGATGAGTGTCAGTGACCTTGACCTGTTCTTCCCTGTCAGGTACCTGCCATTCCGGGTTTCCAGTGGGTCCACAGATACGTGTTTTAACCATCAGATGAGCAGGGAAAAGATCCACTAACGTCCTCCTGTGAAAACTGGGGGACCTGACTAGAGCTCCTGCCTGAAAGCAGGGTTGTCCCACTTCTGTTTGGAGGTGAGCCGGGGAGAGCCTGCAGCAGGCTCAGATTCTCTTTGGACTGTGAGTTTGGTTTTGGGCTGACACTCAGCTTGATCAGCAGTAGAGCTTCTCACAAGCCCACCACCCGGCACGGCTGCTCATTTTGGCTGACAGGTCTCCTAAAGCACGCGGAACCAAGTCCCACCCGGGTCTTCATTGTATATCAGTAACACCCCGTCTCCCATCTATGTTTGGGCAACAGAACTTCCTGGAAAGCTCTCCAAGGCCAACCAGCCACACAATGAACCCAATAGACAAAGTTAGGATTTCGGCATCACGTAGAGTGATTTTTAACTCTCCCTTTCCCATCTGCTGACTTTCTCAGCAATGTTTGCCTAGGGAATGACAGCAGGAGGGTTTGCTCTTTCTATGAATCCTAACGACACTGACTGTCTCTTCTTCAATACTGACTGAGTTTCAGGGCCACCGAATATTCTCCAGGATGCCATTGGCCCATTAATTATTGAAGTTCAGGTTCATGAAGTTGGAGAGTGAGTTTCCTATCTATGACTGGAGTTAACGTTTTTCATGATCCATATTTGCAAAGATCAAAACCCACATTGCCAGCCTCCCCAAATTCCATCAGCTCTCAACGGGCTGCATGCATGGAAAAGAAGCTGGTGTCAACGTTCCCTCTGTTGCCAGATCTGGAATGTGTCCTCATTCTCCTTCTTGAACACATTTGAGTCCTGCACCCCAGAAATGCTGGTCGTTCCCATGGACACAGGAAGGTCTGGCTCAGGAGACTGGAAAAGCTTCTCTGTCCCAAAAGGGGCTTAAAGAAACAGAAGCAGTGATAATGTCTCAATGTCAAGTGAATTTTTTTATATTTGAATTCTAGACATAATTTAGTACCATCTGTCTAGAAAACAGTGGGGGAGAAACATCTACAATCCCATGACCCTCATAGACTAGTTTTGTGTACGGTCTTTCACATAATATATGAAAATAAGAGATTCAGTGTGAAAATATTCCTGCATTACAGGAAGTGTCCAGGTCCCAAGTGCACTGGCTTCCCAAAGTTTGTCTGGACCACACAACCTACTTTCCAAAAGAAATATATTGTACCTGGTTCTGAAGCTTCCAGGCCAGCCCACGGCATCGTACTTAACCCAGAATGTGGCCCAGCTGTGCAACTAAATCATGGAATTTCCTCCCAAGTGTTCACTGCATTTTGCATATTAGTGCACACCGAAATCTCCTCCCTTAAGCAGATCACCTAAGAGAGGATTCGGTACCCTCACAGCAGATGGGTCAATGCTGGAGGAAGACATCTGTCAAGGTGTCAGGGTCCCAGGTCCTCCATAGCTTTGGAGAGGAGCTGGAGTCCTGGCCACTGTTATATAACATACTACTGACCACCACAGAGGTCTTTCATGACTGTTGATGGGAAGGGATTTCAAATTGGGCTTGTGATCCCAGGCGGCTAATATTTTCAGGTCCAAGACAACATCCTATCCCATGAATTGCCTGCCTTGGCATATATACATGTGACACATTCATATACATTAAAAGTAGAAAGGACGAAAAACAGAGCACAGCTCGAGAAACCACGCCAGCTATCCAGCAACTCTGTACTGAAGGAGGCCTTCACTTCACCCTCTCCTTAACTGCCATTTATTTTGAACATCACTCTCTTAGGGAGTCTTTCCAGAAGACTCTATGTATCGCCCACCAAGACTAGATTACATTCCTCTCTTGTCAGATCCTGCCCTTTACCTGTACACCATGCATCATACGTGTAATCACTTGTTCAATGTCAGCCTTCCCTGTTAGAATATAAGAACCATGAGAACAGGGACGGTTTCTAGAGAGTTCACTGCTATATCTTCAGGACCTAGGGGAAGGACCGGCGAATATACAGTAAAGATGTATGGAATAACAGAACCCATCTTAGCTCCCTTTTTTGAGCGTCTCTACAAAAAGGTTCTGATGCGCAGAAAGAGAGGACCACTCTGAGGGATCAGAGAAAATACTTTCCTAAGAAATAGGTACTGCAAGAAGCGGAGAAGTTTTTAGGAATTATCTAATTTGTGTTCTCAACACTATATCAAGAGCAAGTGATAAGTTAAAAAGAACATCAGAGATCAGGAAATTCTATTAAATGATGGGAAGCACAATTTCTGAATTGAAAGCAACAAGTAGCAGTTTTTGAATACTTTTAAAATCGTAAGTCAATGAAATACAAAATAAGGCCAAGAAATTTTCCCAGAATAAGGAGATTAACTGTTTTTTTTTTTTTTTTTTTTGGCTGCTCTGGGTCTTCGTTGCTGCACATGGGCTTTCGCTAGTTGCGGCGAGCGGGGGCTACTCTTCAGTGTAGTGCGGTGGCTTCTCTTGTTGCGGAGCATGGGCTCTAGGCGCACGGGCTTCAGTAGTTGTGGATTGCAGGCTCTAGAGAGCAGGCTCAGTAGTCGTGTGGCGCAAGGGCTTAGTTTAGTTGCTCTGCAGCATGTGGGATCTTCCCGGACCAGGGATCGAACCCGTGTCCCCTGCATTGGCAGGCAGATTCTTAACCACTGCACCACCAGGGAAGTCCTAAAGAGATGAACATTTTAAAAGGAAAGAATTAAAAAAAAAAAAATCAATAGATTCAATTGTCATGTATCAGGAACGTCAATGTAGATAGCCAAAAAGATGGAGATGGAAGATACAGTAATCTAATAAGTAATAGAAGAAAACTTTATAAAACTAAAAAAAAGAAGAAGAAATAAGTCTTTAGATAAAAAGGCCTCCCTGAAGATCAGGCAATATTAATTAAAATAGCCAATATATAGAAATATTCTGATAATTAGGTTTTAGTCTTAGGTTAGGGAAAATTCTATAATCTCACCCAAGAAAGGAAAATCTGTCTGGTCTCAAAATTCTCCTCAGCAACACAAAGCAAAAAGATTATACAGCATTGGTCATTGAGGTGTTTTTTTAACTCCTTGAGGAAAAAGTAAGAAATATACAAAATTTAAAGTACCCAAATCGTAAGTACACAGCTCAATGAATTTTCAAAAAGAAAACACCCTTATAGTAAGTACCTAGTTAAGACCAGAACATGCCCACCAGCTCAGAACCTCATCATGCCCCAACGGCCACTGCATATCCCCAAAGTGTTACCACTTTCCTGACTCCTAACACCATAGGTTAGTTTAGCCCATTTTAGAATTTTACATGTATAGGTGGAATCATTCAGTGTGGAGTCTTTTGTGTCTGGCTTCTTTTGTTGAACCTTATGTTTTTGCTTGTAGTTGTGGTTTGTTCACTCTCATTGCCAAATAATATGCCATTGTATGAATATCTTGCAATTCAGCCATTCTACTACTGGTGGACATTTCATTAATGAAGGTTGTCTTTTGGTGAACATATGTGTGCATTTCAGCTGAATATGTAAATGGAATTGTTGCATCATAGGTAGACATATGTTTAAATTAAATGGCTGCGGTCAAACCATTTTCTAAAGTGACTGTACCAATTTACGATCCTGTCAGCAGTAGCTGAGGGTTCCAGTTCTGCCACATCCTTCCAACACATAGTATGCCTGCCTTTAATTTTAGTCATTCTGGCGAGTTTGTAGTGGTATCACACTGTGGTTTTAATTTGTATTTTCCTGAGGACTAATAAAGTTTAGAACCTTTTTGTATGTTTACTGGCCATTTGAATATCCTTTTTTTGAAATGTCTGTTCAAGTCTTTTACACATAATACTCCTTTGTCTTAATTACTCTCATTTTCTTTCTTTTTTTTTTTTTGATATCTTATTACCATATTGATTCAGGCACATGCTCATTCAGCCCAGCTGAGGAGGCTTTGGTGTCATCGTCAGAAAGACGAAGCACCCATTATATTAATTAATTTATGTATTTATTTTATTTATTTATGGTTGTGTTGGGTCTTCGTTTCTGTGCGAGGGCTTTCTCTAGTTGTGGCAAGCGGGGCCACTCTTCATCGCGGTGCGCGGGCCTCTCACTATCGCGGCCTCTCTTGTTGCAGAGCACAGGCTCCAGACGCGCAGGCTCAGTAGTTGTGGCTCACGGGCCCAGTTGCTCCGCGGCATGTGGGATCTTCCCAGACCAGTGCTCGAACCCATGTCCCCTGCATTGGCAGGCAGACTCTCAACCACTGCGCCACCAGGGAAGCCCACTCTCATTTTCTAATGTCCTGATATCTGGTAGTATAAGTCCACTTTTGCATTTCTTCTTCCAGATTGCCTTGACTTTTCTTGGCCTTTGAATTTCCATATAAATTTTAGAATCAGCTTGTTGAATCCACAGGGGAAAAAGAAAGCTTTCTAGAATTTGTTTGGGATGGCATTTGATCTATAGATGAATTTGGGAGAATCAACATCTTAATGACATAGAGTCTTCCAATCCATGAACATCGTGTATCTGTCCATTAACTCAGATCTTTTAAAATTTATTTCAATAACGTGTTGTAGTTTTCAGAGTAGAGGTCTTGCACACCTTTTTAAAGATTCATTCCTGGGTATATGATTTTTTTTTAATGTGACAATACCACAAGATTAGACAAATAGATCAGTGGAGGTTCTATTCTACTCTGGAGTGTCAAAAATATTTTTTACCTTAATCTGGGTGTTTATACAGATTTGTACAATTGTCAAAACTAATCTATCTGTACTCTTAATTAATGTACTTTATTCATTTTCTGTATGTTTGCTTTACTACAACAAACCAGTATGAAAAAGGAAAATATGTAAAAGATATGGAAGATAAGGCAAAATAGAAAATATATACTACTAATATAAGATGTAAATTACAATGAGGTACAAAAAGTTTTGACATGGGCTTCCCTGGTGGCGCAGTGGTTGAGAGTCTGCCTGCCAATGCAGGGGACACGGGTTCGAGCCCTGGTCTGGGAAGGTCCCACATGCCGCGGAGCAACTAGGCCCGTGAGCCACAACTACTGAGCCTGCGCATCTGGAGCCTGTGCTCTGCAACAAGAGAGGCCACGGTACTGAGAGGCCCGCGCACCGCGATGAAGAGTGGCCCCCGCTCGCCGCAACTAGAGAAAGCCCTTGCACAGAAACGAAGCCCAAACACAGCCAAAAAAAAAAAAAAAAAAAAAAAAAAGTTTTGACAAATTAACAAAGCTTTCCTCTTTTTGTTATTACTAGTATAATAAACATAAGGGTACAAGGAAGCAGGTACTTTTTTTTGAATTTTAGAATTTTATTTATTTTTTTATACAGCAGGTTCTTATTAGTTATCTATTTTACACACATCAGTGTATACATGTCAATCCCAATCTCACAATTCATCACACCACACCACCCCCCACCCCCGCCGCCACTTTCCCCCCTTGGTGTCTATACGTTTGTTCTCTACATCTGTGTCTCTATTTCTGCCCGGAAGCAGGTACTTTCATGTATTACTAGTGGAAGGATAAATTGGTATAGCCTTGCTGGAGGGCACGTTGGCAAAAGACCTAAAAATGTGCATGCAAGTCCACTAGAAATTCCACTTCCAGAAATTTATTTTAAAAAACCTATCGTGGATATAACATATATTTAGCTATGGGGATGTTCACCAAAAAATTGTCTATTATAATAAAATACTGAAATCTAACTAATAATAGGGAATTAATAAACTATGATATATAACAATGAAATAATATCAACTATTAAAAATTATGACACACAAGAAAAGTTAATGATGTAGAAAGGATTCTCAATGAAATATTCATCCAAAGAAAGTAGTCTGTATTAGTGATTACTCAAGAAGTCCCTAATTTAAGTTTCAAAATTTAAATTTATATATCTCATCACAAGAAAAACAAATTTGTAACCATGTGAGGTGACTGATGTTAACTAAACTTATTGTGGTAACCATTTCACAATATATAATATATCAAATCATTATGTTATACAACTTAAATTTATACAATGTTATATACCAATTAGATCTCAATAAAACTGGAAGAAAATTATATATATTGATATATTGTATAAAGTGTTATATATATATATAATTTTTTTAAATGACCAGAAGGATATACAACTAAATGTCAACAGTGACTATTTCTGTGAATTGAGATCATTGGTGATATTTTCATTTCTTCTTCTTGTGCCTTCACTTTCTGTAAAAATTTAATGCACATGCATTACTCTTGTACTAATAAAAATAGTATTCTAAGAAATTAGAATAGTATGTAAAATCATATTCTAATATATTTGAAAATCTCAATGAATAAGCCTCTTTTCTTGCCAAGAAATATAAATTGACCAAAGAAAAATTATATATAGACATAGAAAAACACACCAATCTTTTATTGGGAATTGTGGGTGATTTCTTTTCCTTCTTAAAATCCATCTTTAGTTTTCAAGCTTTCTCCAGTAAAAAATGCCATTGAAACTAAGAACAAGGACACAGCTGTAATTTCCTGTGCTGTTGGGATATGAGCTTTGTGTGATACTATAGACATCTTGCAATGCTCTGGACACAAATACAGAATCACCATCTTTACCCAAACAAGCTCGGTCCTAGTGCCCACACACCCTCTCAGCAGCTTTCACACATGTAAACTTCCCATTGAAACAGGCATTATTCTTCAATTTTTACAGGTGAGGAAACTCAACCCAGACAGGATGGTCACTTACTTAAAGAGGCCCATGTAATATAAAAGAGAGGAGGGATTCAAACCCAGGTCAGCCCACTTTTAAAGCCCATGCCTTTTTCACCATGTGAGTACTTTTTAATTATCATATCACAACCAAGACCACCAGATTTTTTGTAAACTCTTAAGCCATGGTGCAGAGGCCTCTTTCAAGATAAACACAATCTGTTTGGAATGCACCAGCTTTATTGAAAAATATTACTGAAATCAAAGCATTTTGCACTACTTTATTCATTATTTTTATGGTACTCCAGGATTTTTGTGGGATTTGTTTTTCATTTCACTTCTGTAAGCCTGCCAATGCTTTAAAGCAGTATTTCAATTGAAGAAAAAAAAAAAAGTTTTTGTTTTGTTTTGTTTTGTTTTTTAAGCAAAAACTCAACAATGTTTTCCATCCTTTTTTCATACAGTTTTGGGAAATTCTCCCCTCTTGCTCCCCTACCCCATGTCCCTCCTCCCCAATTCCCATAAGTGCAAATTTAATACTCAAGCTACTGTTTAAATGCCCCCAAATGTTCAAAAGAAATTAAATTTGTGGTTGCAAAGTTTTGAAATGTTAATTATATCACTGGCAGTTCCACCTGAGAAGTCACAAATCACTCTGATGCAAAGGCCACAGAAGCACATGCTCTATAGTCCCTGAGCAGTCAGGGACTCCGTGGCCTTAAAAGATGATGAAGGTCTTCAGGGAGATGTGTCCAGGACCTGCGAAGCCACGCGGGTCTCTGAAATGAGAACAGACTGCTGAACTCATTTAATTCCTTTCATAACACACACTGGTGTTCTCAATAGGCGCCAGATACTCCTGGCCCTTGAGAAGCTTACAATCCAGGTTTGCTTCAAAGCAGGTAGATTTTAGAAAGTGAATTCCATTCTGCTCTGTCAAGCAATCCTGTAATACTGTGGTTTCAGACTGTTTTCCCCAGAACTCTAGGGACGCTTCAGAGGTGCTCTGGGGGCTGCGAGAGGGAGGGGAGGGAGGGGGGAGGATTCTTCACCCACAGCCCCACCCCTCACTTCCACCGCAAGAGCTCTCTGTGATCTGTTTCATGTACTTGGATTCCCCCTCAGTTTTATTTTGTACGAAAGACAATGTGGCTTTAAAAAAAATTCGAAAAGAATCCCTGCTTCACTGCATTGAGACACAGCGGAACGGGAAGAGAGGGCTTCACTACTCATTAGAACATTGAAATAGTGAAAGCATTTTCACTCTACATGTACCCGGGACACTCTCCTCAGTCTAAGCTCTTCTTTTAATAGCTGAGGAGGCTTCATACCAGAGCCAGGAGGAGAGACACGCTCGGGTAACAGAGATGTCTCAACAAATGCCGTGGCAAAAGTTAGGAAGGGAAAGGGTAACTTGCCCATCCCAGAAAACTCAGCCACAGGGTTCATGTAGAAATGTCCTTGTATAACCTCACAGTGGAAAAGAGTTGTGCTCTTCTTCTGATGGAATATACCAATAAGTCTAAAGATACTACTTTCCCACCTAGACTGACTCCTTCGGTCAGTTTACATGTTCATGGGTGAACTCACCCAGTGGACACTTCCACTGACATTGTAAATGAAATCATGCATTTTGTAAATGGAGAAATCGAAAACTCTTGTTTTCTCTTTTCTCGTTTCTCAGGGTTACGTCTGTTATCCCAAAGTTTGCATTCTGTGTAACTTGTATCTGCAAGTAAGAAGTACAAACTCATAGAGAGAAGAGCAGAGGGGAAAAAGAATAAAAATATTTGTTTTAGAGGGGACACTGATTACTCCATACGCCATCTCATGATATTATCTAACACTATTGATTTCTGCTCTGTGTCACTCACCTCCTGTACTCAGTGAAATCCACACTGTATCTCAGTGTACCCTTATCACACCACAACACTTTAAAGTGGCTCCTGGTATCACAGATACAGAAAAACGGAGGACTGACGAGGCTCAGAAGTTTGTCCCGGTTACAAGGATCTTTGGTCAAATACTCCAGCCGTCTGCTGTGAGCCAGGCACCGATCAGGGCACTCCGGGTCCCAACACATAGGTATCAAGCCCCTGCCTTCGATGACCTCAGTCTTATGGCCCAAGAGAGCCAGCAATCAACATATAAAAAAGAACAGCAAGCAAACACAAACAAACAAGAAAATTGCAGACTCTGTCTCAAGCTGGGAAGGAAACAAACCAGAGAAAGCAATGGAAAGTAAGAGGGAATGGGAGCAGACAGGGTGCTTTCCGTGGGTGATCAGGGAAGGCCTCTCTGAGGAGGTGACTTTTAAGCTGAACCTGGAAGATGAGAAGCAGCCGGTGAGCTGAGGGCCACGTGGGACCAGCAGAGCCTGGACCTGCACCAGGAGGTTCAGGAGACCTCAGGCTGCCTCCTGTCTAGTTGCTCTGACAACCCTGCAAGTTTGGCTTCGTCTTCCATCACACAGACACGCACACTGGGGCTCAGAGAGGTTGAGTAACTTGATCAAGACCACACAGCTAACAGCAGTGGAGCAAGATTTTAATCCAGGACCATCTAGCCCAAACCTCTGCTCTTAGCAGCGACCTCATTTGATTTGACTCGATTGATTTATCAGCCACCAGCACTGGTAACTCAATTTACACTGGGTCAGTTAGTGAACGAGTTAGTTGTGTATCTATACATTTTTATTCATACGCAGCCTCATTCCAAAGAGAGTTTAAAACCCTAGATTCTCTGTACCTGCTGGAGTTTCCTTCAGATAGAGTCCTCTGCTCTGACTGGATTGGTGGTACAGAAATCCACGAGGATTCTTCCCAGGGTGCAAGTTCAGACTTCTTAAGAAATTCTCACAGACAAGGGTGCCCAACAAGATGCTTAGGACCCATGCCACCCTCTGTCAGGAGCTGCAGGTCTCCCTACAGCCAGAGCTTCACAATATGTGTTCCCCCAGGACGCTGTCATTCAATCTGCAAAAGGTCCTACACACACCTGGAAACTCAAGCCTCCCTTTTCCAGGCCAAAAACCAAACAAACAAAAATCCTCTCGCCTCCTCTGGTGATGCAGCAAATGCCCCTGGAGAGTCAAGTGGGGCATGTGTGCCCTTCTCCTCCTCCCATCTCCGTTGCCATCATTTTGAACATAGATGTCATCGTGGAAGCGTCCAGTCCCCCTCCCAGCCCTGACTTGAGCTGCACAGGGTGAAAGCAGTCCAGAGTTGCAGGAAAATGCTTTCAAACCTTGCTCATTTTAAAACCTGCTGGTTGATGAAATCCATTGCAATGGCTTCAATGAAGTGCAGGGAAATCGGTCACTCCCTGAATTGCCAAGTCCACCAAAAATAGGTACGTTAAGTTACATCATCGCCACACAGGACCTGACTTACTCAACGAGGTGTGCAATTTGGGGGCTCTTGTAGGTAATTTGCCAGCTGAAAAAAATGGGCTGCCGTTCAGGGAGCCCTTATTAGCCAAGAATAACCGCCATCACATGTTCAGCCTTCCAGGCGAGGGGAACTCTTCTCCGCCCCTTACCATATCATCTCAGTAATTCTCACAAGATCTCTGCCGAGGGGAGAGGTGGGTATTATCGCCGTCACTATTTTACAGAAAGGAAACCAAGGCACAGAGTGCCTGTACCATTTATCTGAGGTCCCCAGCTAGAAAGGAGTAGGGACTGGATTCAAGCTTCTAACTGCTCACTGAGCTGGGTCTCGTCCAGTGAGATGGCCGTGCAAAGTCATAGGAGGGGGGTTACAGCCCATTCCTCGTGCAAAAATCAGAACCTCGTATCCAGCGGTCACTATGGACCAGGAAAGATGGAAATGGTGGAGATGACATAGCAGGTGGTTTTCAGATTCCAGTTTCACTTCTATGCATGCAAAAACCATGCACTGCAAAAAAAAAGTTGGGGGCTAGACATGGGTAGCAGAGATTAGAGATGATGTTACAAATCTGCAATTATGGGGCTTGGGCTAGCAGCTGCCCCACCTCTAATTGCCACGTCATTTGCAGGGTGACAGGACTCAGTTCCCCAGACCTTCAGGGGACGTCGAGCCACATCCAGCAGGCGACCTTCCAGGAGGCAGCGTTGCATCCATGGGCACTGCCAGAGCCTCTACCCCCGGGCTCCTGAACACCCAGCTCCCAAAGGAAACGCCTCCCCCAGGCAGCCTTTGTTATTTTGGCTGGCGAGGCGTAAATTCAGTGAGGAGCTCTGGAGGAAAGATGAAGTTTACTTTCCCCCAGAAAGGCAGTTTCAAGAAGTCGCATTTTCAAGGTAGAAATTGGTTATCCCTGTAGTGACACAGCATTTTGTCTCCTGTTAGCTCTGAGGGAGATTGAGGGGAGAGTCACCCAGGCTGGCTCCCACCCTCCGCCCCTGCGCCGGGCAGCCAGGAGGCTGGAGACCCTGGGCTCTGTCTCTGCCCTGCTCACTGCCGTCAGCAGTGGGGGGAAACAGACCATACATTCCCTGGGGGACACTCAGCTGGACACGTATGGACGTCAGCTTAGAGCCCACGTGAAAAACCATAGGCTCCTGGGTGCGTGTGTTCCAAAGGGAACCTGGGGATAGTCCAGCTCAGCGCTGCCCAAAAGAAATGGAATGTGGGCCATACATGTCACTTTACATTTCCTAATAGCCATAGTAAAAAATTAACTAAATTCGTAAAAAAAAACAGGTAAAATTAATTTTACTACAAGATTTAACCTATCAAAAATATTATCACCACAGCCTGCAATCAATATAAAAATTAGAGATATTTTACATCCTTTTTTTAATATAAATTTATTTATATATTTGTTTATTTTTGGCTGTGTTGGGTCTTCGTTGCAGTGCACGGGCTTCTCACTGCAGTGGCTTCTCTTATTGCGGAGCACAGGCTCTAGGCACACAGGCTTCAGTAGTTGTGGCACGTAGGCTCAGTAGTTGTGTCTCGCGGGCTCTAGAGCGCAGGCTCAGTAGTTGTGGCACATGGGCTTAGTTGCTCCACGGCATGTGGGATCTTCCCATACCAGGGATTGAACCCATGTCCCTTGCATTGGCAGGCAGATTCTTAACCACTGCGCCACCAGGGAAGCCCACATCCTCTTTTTGTATACTAAGTTTTTGTGTGTTTTACACTCATAGTTAATCTGCATTTGGGCTCAGCCACATTGCAAATGCTCAATAGCCACACGTGTCCAGTGGCCACCACATAGGACAACATGGAGCACATTGCTCCATCTGGGTTGTCACGTACCTTCTCCAGCATCCCCCTGCCCCCAAGGAACCAACTAGCTCCCTGCTACCCAAGTGTGGTCATAGGGCAGCATCAGTATCACCTGGAGCTCACCAGAAATACGGAACCTCAGGCCCCATCCAGAACCTATGTAAATCAGAAGTCAACTGTTAACGATCTCTCCAGGTAATTCTTTTGCACGAGACACTCTGAGAAGCCAGTTGCCTCCTCTTAAATACTTCCAGTGGCAGGGGACTCACTAGCCCATCCCCAAGGAAGTGCATGCCATCTTTAACTGGTTCTAATGATTAGAAAAACATTTATCCTTCCTTTATTGAGTACTCTCTATGAGCTGGGCACTGTGCTAAGTGTATCACATGAATTATCTCATTTAAGCCCAGCACTGCCCTGTGAGATGGGGGCTAATTATGGCTCTTTTTATAGATGAAAAAACAGAGGTCCCACAAACGCAAATAACTTACCCCAGATCTCAAGGCTAGCCGGTCTGTCTCAGGACCTGTTTTCTTAGCCACTCACTACACCAGGACTTCCTTGTACCCTCTGCCTGCTGGCACCACCTGCAACCTACCCAGAGGCAATTCGGAGCCCAGGAGATTTTGCCATCTTCATAGTAAAGGAAGGTGTTGTTTGTACTCAAGAGAGACAGTCTTCAGTACCATGGCTTTACATTTTTGTGAGTTTCATTTATTACCGATTTCATTTCTTTTCATTCAATATTTCATTTACTGTGTGAATAAACTCTGTTGGTATCTACCTAATCAGCATTTCCTTTCCTCATCAAAGTTTAGAACAAGTATAGAAATGGGCAACTAAGCAAATAGGCAGAAGTTAATAAAAGTCATATGATGTCTTTAGATAGCTCAGGGGTTCCTGGTTTCCAATTAAATAAGGTACACGGTTAGAGCAATTATGTAAAGTACACATATTATGTGAGGGACCCCAATTATACAAGGTTCACAGATGGGTACTGCACTGAGGAAGCTATTGAACTTGCCACAAAATGTCACGAGGAAGCAAGCATGATGGGAATATGGTCAGATGGGGGAAGAAGTGGAGAGCAGCGAGCAAACTGTGAAGGAGTTTTACTCCTTAACTGTTGTGGGTTAGTAAACCCCACAGACCAGAAGAACAATGCTTTCCATCTGTCTTTCCACTAACGGCCCGGAATTGCTGACTGCACAGTAGAGGGTTGAACATTGATACAGAACTTATGCTGTTGTTTTGGAAATAAATGATACTCTCAATTCAAAAGTAAAGTCATTTGTCTTGAATAGTAATGGATATCATTGGAAGAAAACACTGCAATTTTGGGTAAGGAATTTTACACTTTTTAAGTGACTACCATATTCTTCAACATTCTGAAAAATCAAGAATTTGTGTGTTTGAGAAAGAGTCGGGCATGGAAGCAGTAGGGGTGGGGAGTGAATAAAAGGAGGAAGGAGGAATTAAAATCAAAGGAAATCAAGTGGCACTAACCGGAGACCCTATACATCAAATCTGCATAAATGAAATACCTTTCTGCCTCTCTGTTTCCACATCACATGAAATGCCTGACTGATTTCCTCCAAATTTAGAAAGTATATTTGGGTGGTCGACCAAGATAGCTGCTGTATGGCACACACAGCATTCACTTGGGTGGTTCCAAGGGATCTGGGAGAAAGAGACAGTCGTCCTCCTGAGCAGCTGTTAGTAACCAGATCTTTTTCACTATCAGTTGATTAAGAAATGTCAAACACATCAAGATGCCACAAACAGAGAAAACAAACAGTAGTTTCAAACATGAGTCCTGATTTAAAGTCCTAACAGCAGACCATCTGAACTGCAGCCCATAATTTATGATCTAGATCCTCTGACATGGGCATTTCTACTTGGCTACAGGCACCGGTTGATTTAAAGATGGTTCATGATTATCCAGCACAGTCTGGGGACTACAGCAGCGTGTGAAATACACCCCAACACGGCCACTGGTGCCTTTGGAAGCAGCCCACGCTCCACGGTCACTGGCCTTCCTTTCCTTCATCAAACAGTCTGTGTCCACGTAAGGTGTCCTTCTGCAGGACAGAGTCTCCAGAATAAGTGAGATTCTGGTCGACAGGAAGCCATGCTTGGTTAATGTGCAACAGATTCTCTGGGACAGATTCAAACTTTGTCACCATCACACCCTCAGGGCCGAGGACAACGCTTAGCTCCCAGTGGGCACCCAGTACAAATCTGTCAACTGACCTCAGTCCCATGTGCTGAAGCTCTTCGTTTATAGTGTAGTGATCACAGCAGCTAACATTTATTAGAGGTTTATTTTGTCCCAGACATCACGCTAAACACTACTAACATCGCCCCATGGAACACCCCACCCGCATGATGAGACTGTGACCATTTCTACCTTAGACACAAGGAGACCAAGATGCCAGAAAATTCAGTAGCATGTCCAATGCCTCCTGACGGTAGGTGGCAAGACCAGGATTTGAACCCAGATCAGCTAACTTCCTTGTTTGGAATCACGTCACTCTAATGCTTCATTTTAATTTTCATCCTGGGCATCCAGAAGTCCACAGTAACCCAAAATGCTCCTTCTCGGGGAGAAGGAAAAGGAAGGACCTTCTGCAGCAGGGACCGCCACCTTTGACACGCCTCTTGGACAGCTTCATTGGAGGGCCCAGGCATTCACTCATTTTGAATTTGAAAGTCCTTTGGGGACACCGGGGATAGAAGGATGAATAGGTTGTGGTTCCTGCTCTCCAGGAGACACAGGCTACTCGTGGAGGCGGGGAGGGAAGAAGAGACTGACGATGTCGATGCAACGTGGCACTGAAGCAGACTTCTGCTCAACACCGCCAAGCTGGCACTGAGCAGGGTGGGGACACTGCAGACCCCGCCACCCAGCAGCTTACAATCTGTCTGTCCCTAAACAGCCTAGACGCTGGGCAGTCCACACTTGAGCCCAAGTGCAGGGTCAAGACCAAATGTGTTGGAGGCGTGCGGAGGGGGTGAGATCATTGTGAGTTGAGGTCATTGCCACTCTCCAGGAAATGAAAGCAAAAACAGCCCTGACAGATGCCCTGAGTGTCCCTGTCACTTCTAAATGTTTCCCTGGAGAGGTTATTTAGGAGAGCTGGGATGGTAATGCCTGCCATGGCCACATCTGTACAGCAGCCGCAGGCTAAGGGCTCCCCATGGCTGCCTTTAAGCTTCCATGGTCCCACGTTGGTGAGACAACCTCAGGAGAAGACCATCTAAGTCAAGGGTGCACAAGGCTGGACCCAGGTTAGTGGCCCCGGGGGTTGCTGAGAGTCAGCAAGTTTGAATAAGCTGCTTGAACTTGGCTCTGACTTTGAATAACACATATGAGCTGCTTTAACACTCCAAAGGGTAACTTGTAATGGAAGTAGCCTGGAGCTCTTTCTCCAGGAGGGCCACAAGGGCATACCCTCTTCTCAGAGGCCTGACCAAGGCTCTGGGGAGTTCTCCCAGCCTTCACTGAACCAATTTTCCAAAGTGCTCTGTAATTAATGCCTCCCAGAAGAGATTCTCTTCTTGTCACTGAGAAAAGAAAAATAAAAGCATTCCTGCAACTCTTTTATACCTTGGGCAGAGCAGAATCATTTTTAGCCATCTCCAATAAAGTACCATGATGTGAGTAATAACAGAGGCCAGTATTTTACAGGACGGCCCATCAAAGGCCCTTCAAGCACGCTCACTACTTTTAAAACGCAGAGGTAGAGTCAGCATAGAGTTTGCAGGAGACATTATTGCTATTAATAGAAGAGTTTGGGTTTCTCTATGGAATTTCTGCAAGAGAATAGCTGGTTTAGTCTTTGTGGCACCTAATATGGAGCCCCTTAAGTATAAACTGCTGCTACACAATTCATGGATTTATTCATTCACTCACCAAATATTTATTGAGCACCTACTAAGTGCAAGACACTCAGAGAGATGCTGGAGAAAACTGACAAAGTCTCTGCTCTCATGGAGGTGGCATTCTTGTGGAGTAAACAGACACAAATAAGATGATAAGATACATTTTCAAAATATAACTTGGGATAGATGCTGAGCAAAGAATAGGAACAAGAAGTGACTCATATTAAGGGAAAGGTATATTATGGGCTCAGGCTCCAGAAGGACCTCACTACAGAGGGAACCTTCATACTGCATCCAGAAAGGAGGTAGTCTTGCAAAGGGCAGAAGATCTTACAGGTTTGTGCAAATGTCCTGGGGCAGGATGGAGCACAGCTGAATTGGAGAAGCCGAGAGAGAAGCCATGGGATGCAGTGTAATGAATGAGGGGGGAGGGACTGGAGGAGTGGGCGGGGCCAAGCCAGGTGCTCCGCTCTCTGAAGGTGGCCCGTCTTCTCCAATCTTCTACCGGCTTCACTTAGCAACTCAACACAACAGACCAGTGCCTGGCCCCTCTCCCTCTCCCCTACTTAGTGCTCCAGGAGCGCTATCCTGAGGCGTAAAAGGAAAAACCAACACACTCTGGCCACCCTCTGCTTTGTTCCAGCAGTTTCCACAGTGAGGACGAAGCAGGCTCCGTAAAAAGCGTGTGGGTGACGGTCCTGCAGCACGCGTTCTCCCACCCCATCGAGTCAGCCCGGGTTGGCTGAGCTCAGGATGCTGCCTCAGTCGTTGATAATAATTGTTGCATTAATTGGTGCTGTCCAGACCAGACAGAACGTAAAAGATCCCACTGTGTCCAATAATTAATGTTTTTCCCCCACTGCAACGCCATTAATAAGGGGCTCTTCCAAGAAATGAGTAATTGGCTGGCGGGGCATCATTAGGGCATTTATAGATAAGCTTTGGTCTGGAGACATAGAGGAAAGCTGATTATGTTTATTTAGACTCTATTATCTATTGCTAATGTGTTATCCTGTGTTCCAATCGTCCCCATTCTCTGGGTCCTAATGATACAGGGCACACTCACAATGTGATTTCAGTGACCTGCAACACGGCTTTCTCTCCACTGCAGGGGAGAGGGGGGGACTGAAGGGAGGTTCTGCTGGCTCCCGCGCACCCGCCGTGAACCTCCCCTTTCCGCTGAGAAATTTAGAGCCAGGCTCTCGGAAGTACCAGAAAGAGAGTTTCTCCTAATTAAACCTCAGAGGACTGGAAGTTTCTTGGGTTTGTGATTATCTGAAGGGTTTTTGAAAATGTAAATCTGGTTGGGGAAACACTGCTTTGAAATATAGAGGGAGGAAGAGGCAGCTTGGGTTTGAGATGCTCTCTAGGTGGTAACAAGCAATGAAGCCTCAGAGACTGAGAAAATCTGGCAGAAACACACATCTTACTAGACAAGCAGATGTGCTTACAAGTGTTCTCTGGGCCCTGGGAAGTGGACGCGGGGGCATGTGGGGCTGATTTTTCTCCCAGAAACCTTTGATGCATTTGTTCTTTGCTAGAATTTTCAGAAGAGATTTCTTATGTTTCGTAAAAAAGTATAGATACGTACAACAGTGTGAATGGACTTAATGCCACTAGATTATACAGTTAAAAATTATTTAAACAATAAATTGTATGTTATATATATTTTACCACAATAAAAACAATTACCAGGAGAATAAATAGAATAATACATTTTATAAGCAGAATTTAAAAGCATAAGGAAGAATTAGGGCTCTAACTTTGCAAGTGTAATATATCTAATATTAATTTTAGAAACCAAATAGACTTCTAAATGGTCTCTTCTGAGTATGAAACTACCCTCGAGTTAATTTTTAAAAACCTTAAAATTACCTATAGTAATTCAAGACAATCAATTTGTCAACTGAATGAGCTGGATTTGGGACTGCAGAGTGAACTCAATCTTATATATTTTTACAATTTGCTATTTTCACTGGTTCTGTGAACAGTTCTTTATCCACTCCTGACTGTAATCTCACATAGGTTCCATAGCTTTCTCTGTGACTCTTATAAATAAAGTACCCAGGCCTATTAAATTTTTTTTTTTAATGTAGCTAAGTAAATCCTTTTTACTTATCTATTTTTTATATGGTAATGTGTATATGTTAATCCCATACTCCTAATTTATCGCTCCCCCCCTTTCCCCTGTGATAACCATAAGTTTGTTTTCTATGTCTGTGAGTCTGTTTCTGTCTTGTAAACAAGGTCATTTACTATATAGCACAGGAAATTATATTCAATATCTTGCGATAACCTATAATGGAAAAGAATCTGAATACCAAATCACTTTACTGTACACCTGAAACTAACACAATATTGTAAATCAACTATACTTCAATAAAAATTTTTTAAGTGTAGCTATATGTGTATGTGCATCTACACTCTATACACATCATCCCCGTTCACATCTCTTACTGCATTGGGTGGTGGGGAAAATGTGGGATTGGGAGGCTGGAAACCTGGGTTCAAGTTCAGGCTCTGCCCATGTCCCATGGTCTGTGATACCTCGTCCAGCCTCAATTTCCACACCTGTGAGATGAGGACCTGCTCATGTGCACTTGGCGGGGGTTTTTCTTGGGAAGAAGTGAGATGACATCTGTGGAGGAGGCCACGGGGCACTGGCAGAGATGAAACAAACCCCTCAAACATCCATCTCTCTCCATCTGCCCTTGCACGTGTGAAAGTATCTGATACTCATGGGTGTCTACAGCCCCGCTCAGCCTTCCCTGTGAAGGACACACTTGGGATCCCTGACCTGTCTCTGGTTTTGAAATGAGCTCCCAGAAAGTTGACCTGTGCACAGATGTGTGATGTAACTTTGCAAATTAAGGGCGTAATGCTTTTAGGAAAGCGCTGCCCTTTCCTCGCCTGCACCCCACCCCTGGGACCAGGTAATTTGTGGACACATCTGTTGCAGGTGTTGGGGAATATTCTCAGAGATGTTCTTAGATCCTGGCCTGGGGTCTAAAGGTGGAGAAGCTGGCTCCTGGGACACAGGGATGCCTGCAACATCGGTCAGGTAACAGGATCGAGGCAGGAGGGCCTGCGAGCAACGGCGGGCCTGGGCGGGGTGAGTGGGCAGCTCGGCAAGCAGGGAAACCACAAAGAACTGCTCGCAGGGGCAGGAAAAGGAAACAGGTACCCCCAACCCAAACACACACATACACCCCTCTTTATCAGATATCACTTACTGGATGTTACCTGGTCCAGGCAAGCAACTTAACCCCTCTCGGCCTCGGCGATCTCATTTGTATGGGAGGCGTACAGACCTGCTTAGCTCATGGGCCGAGGTTGCTCTGGCTGGTAGCACTTTAATTTACAGAGTGCCTGCTGGGCACCCGGCATTGTGCCAGGTGCTGGAAGGAGAGGGATGGAAGATCAAAGAGAAAAAGAGGAGGCGTGATCGTCACTCTTGCCTGAAAGAACCCATCACTCTTCTTAAAATCTTGCCGTGGCTCCTCATTTTTCTTAGCATAAAATCCAAACCCTGTATCAAGATCCACATAAGACTTTGGGATCCAGCCCTGGGACCTCTCTCAGCCAATATTTTCTAATGTTCCTTTGCTATCCTGAAACAGCATTCAGGGGTGATATAATTTATCTACACACAAGATGTTTTAATCAATATATTAATATATTAACTTTCATATGGGGGGGGGAAGAAGTAATTCGTATCAAAACAAGATGCATTTCAATTGGAAAGTTCTCTGACACGGCTTCACTAATCAACACAAGGACGTGTGTTTGTGTAAAATCATAGTGAATGCCACAACTAGAAACACAGACTTGACAACAGGGGTGTTGTTTTGGAGACTCAGATACCAAGAGTGATGTTGCCATGGGTGACATGATTTTCCCAACATGGCGAACACCGCTTGGTAATATTCCAAACAAAACACAGAGCAATCATCCCTTAATTTATATAGTAGCTCCATTCCTAGAAAATTCAATATATATAATTAACACTGTGCTAAAATTACTTTCTGTTTATATGAATTAGAGAGTTATGTCCAGGCTCAGATCATTAGAAATTGGCTTTTCACCTACATGAATATCTACTGGGACATCCTAAAATCTGCAGGACCCAGATCAGCCCATCTTTGTGTAGGACTGTTAGATGCACTGATTGAAGTCTTGCACCCTTGGTGCCTACTCACTACATATATGGCGCCTCCCTCCCAACAAATATCCCAAACAAACTCCAGGCAATATCACCCCCTCTTGGGAACCACGGATCTAGCCCCTGCCTACCTCTCCAGCCCTCGTCTTCTCCTACCCTCCTCCTGTTTATGGTGCTCTCGGCCACAAAGCTTCAGCTTTTGTCCTTTCCTCCAACACATCAAAGGGCCTTTGCACATGCTGTTCCCTCCACCAGGAGTGCTCTTGCCCAGCTGTTCACATGGCAACCTTCTTCTCCTCCGTGTCTCTGCTCACATAACATTTTCAGGAGAGCGGCTTTCCCTAGCCACCTGATCTACAGGAGCACACATTCCCAGCCCAGCTAGTCTCAGTTATGCCACCCTGTTCTTGCCCCTCAGGACACACATCACGCCTAGACTTTTTTCTAGGTTGTCTTCCCCACCAGGGTCAGCACACTTTTCTAAAAGGGCCAGAGAGCAAATATTTCAGGCTTTGCCAGTCGTTATGGTCTCAGTCACAACAACTCAACTCTGCCCTGTATCACTCAAAGGCAGTCACACACAATATGTAAACAAATGGGCATGGCTGTGCACCAATAAAATTTTATTTACAAAACAGGCAGAGGCTAGATTTGGCCCTTGGGCAGTAGTTGGCCAGTCCCTGAACTGGACTATCAGCTCCTTGTTGTCTGGTTTAGTCTTGAATTCTTTTTCTCTCACACAGTGTGGGCCGTATGGTAAGAATGGAATGAATGTATGTTGAAGAAATGAGTTTGTCCAGCTGGAATGAGGAACAACAGAAAACACAAGAAAGACCTACCTCTTCTTAGCGCCGATGGAAGCGTTTCCACGTTGGCCGCACACCCAGCACCGTAAGAGTCCTGAGAAGGGAGGGCAGGAGAATTCAGGGAGGGCTTCCTGGAGGAAGTGGCCCTGAACAGCAGCTGAAAGAAAGATGGGATTTGGACTACGGTAGTCATGGCACTCACTTGTTCAGTCATCAATTCATTCCCTCGCTCAGGGACATTTGTTGAGCGTCCTATCAGCTGCTGGCAACACAAAGTTGAGAACACGCAGTGCTCCCCGGGCAGGAGACTTTGATCCTGTTGTCAGGACAGTCTGGGGATTCGAAGGATGCTGTGGACCAGTCACACTTCTGGGTGCCTCATGCACAGGCGAGACCAGGGTCACATCTGAGCATGGCTCAGTAGTGTCCCAACTGGACGTTTATCCCACTGACCATCCACGTCATCCAACCCCACTGTGCCGCGCTTGTGAAATCAGTGCACCTGTCCTCAGCATGGCCCCAAACCCTCACCCTCCCACCCAACCCAGTCTCAGGGCCCCGGCCCTCTGCCCTCCCTCACCCTAATCACAGCCCGCGCCCAGAGCCTCCATCACACAGCTGCATAATGATATGCTCTTCCCAGGAATGGATGCTGTACTTGCGGGTCTTCAGACAGAAGCTTGGGGGGATTCTGAGCAGTGGTGCCCCTGGGCCATCAGAGCTCCATCCCCCAGGCAGTTTTAAGTAACTGGGGTGGGACATTTCAGCAGCTTGATGGGTACATTGAGACCTTGAGTGACAATTCTTTGATCTTTTAAGAAATTATTTGAAATTCTTTTTTAAAAAGAGTCAAGGTTATCCCCTGCTCTCCCCTCTTGGTTGCCTTCCCTCCAAAGCTCAAGGCCTCGAACCTCCTGCAAACCTCATCTGCTTTTCTTTCTCTCTTTGCTTTGGCTTCTCAGACATTCAGAGCCAAATATGTAGCAGCCCAAAGCATCTGAACCCTAGTGGTGGACGTGTTGCATAGTAAGTCCTCCCTTGAACAGATTTTGCTGTCTTATTTCCCCTCACCTTGGATTTCTGATCAATTTTTGAAGTGGTAATGACTACATGTCTGTAGGCCAACTCAAATCCTTCAAGGGATGAGCCAGGTACCCTTTGTGTACAAATAATCATAATTTCAGAATGTTCTCCCTATCTCCCCTCCCCCTCCAACGCTGAACCCATTTTATTAATATTGAGCTTAATTATTTTGAAGTTTAGATTAATTTAAACAACTCAATTTATTATAAGCATTTCAAAAATATTACATTTTCTACCTGCTAATGAGGGGTAAAAATAGATAAATGAGTTTCTCAACACAGTGTTGATACTATGCCATAAAAACAAACAAGGAAACATTCCCTGCAGGAACTCTATACCGTGACCCTCTTCTGGTCTTAATCTCAGCTCTGTACCCTTGGGGTGACCCTGATTTAATGTGCCATGTAGGGCAGCCCCATAGCATTACTGCAGGGAACGCCCCAGGGAGAGTTGGGGACCACAGCTCAGAAGCTACAAAGGGTCACAAAAAAAAATCTCCAGGTGGAGTAACTAAGAGCCCAGCTTTGAGACAGAAGGACCCCTCACTCATTCCTCTGTTTGTTGGCCCATTCAATAAAGCAAGTACCTTTTGGGTTCGGGCTCCTTGCTGAGCACTGAGGAAACAGGTAAAAAGATGGAAAGTTCGTGCCCCCCCGGACCTACCCTCAGAGTGGGGTGAGACCACAATAAACAAGGGAGCTACCAAGTAAACAAGGTCATCCCAAATTGTGTTCATGTAACAGTGAGCTGAGGGTGGGGAGAGGTGGACACATTAAGAAAGGTCTCTCCGAGGAGGTGACATCTGAGCCACCACGAGGAGGGCACTGAAAGCAAGTCAAAGAAAACAACAGCAAAGGTCCAGAGCAGTAAAACGTGGATGTGGAAGGTGCAGAAGTGTAGAGGCCAGTGAGGCTTCCTGCCTCCGCTTAGGTTTTAGGGTGGAGAGGCGGCCCTCTGGATGCCTGGAAAACTGTCCAGCATCCTCACAAATGTGCCGAGGGGGACAAGACAATGTCACTCCCTTCACAAGAGAGGAGAAGAAGAGGACAAAACACTGATCCCAACAAGTGGGAGAATAAAACAAAGAACAAACAAAGGGGGGGGGGTAAAAGAAGCTGGGGATCCTCTTCTTCTAGAATGAACCAGTGGCTCTCTTGCAAGTGGGCACTGCTGGATGTGAGACGAGACCCAGGGGGTTGTTTGTCATCCCCTGCAATTCCAAGGGTCTGGAGACCCCAGGCCTCCCTGCCAGGACCAAGCCTGGTGGTTCTGTGTCATTACAGTGGCATTCAGAGGACCATGATGCTGTGTTGAGCATCACTGATGATCTTTTATTAGCTGACAAACTAAAGCACTTTCCTCTCTGCACCTGTCTTGAGACAATGCTGTTCTGGGCCCACCTTGAAGAGAGACGAATCCCCTCGATAAACAGCAAGGGTTTCTTGCCCCCCAACAAGTGGGCAACACTCTCAAACCCTTCCGAAAATAGTCACCCATGCCCAGCAACCTCGGGGCCTGCTGGCGACATCTAAACACCAGGATCACGCAGCAAGAAGCGGGGAAGGCACAAAACTACCTCGCCACCTTTTTAATGAGCAAAATCCTCTGGCTGCTGTCAGGGCCCTCAGAGACCAGCTATTAATGAGCGCTTAGAAGAGATTGTGCCTGTTTTATACGTGTACGGTGGCCTGGGAGAGACACTTCAACTTCCATTTTACATCCGCTGCCATGTTCCAGTGTCTCCTCAAGGGCAGGAAAACATTTGGCAAATTTTGTCTTTAAAGAGACACGTTCAAAGAGAGCGTTCCCTCCCCGCAGCCACATTCTATATGTGAGCACTTTTCAATTTTCGAAGTATATATTTAGATTATGCATATGAAAATCTGAGCGGCGCCGGTAGGCAGCAGGGCCTCAGCTGCACTCAGCTCTTCCTGCTTCTTGGGGCTTCTGGTTTTGTCCTCGGACTCAGTGGCTTCCCTCACTGAGCTGGGGATGGGTGCCAGGGATGCGGACTGTCTATGTTTTGTTCCTATTTACAGACCCTGGTCCTAGATGGCAGATGATGTGGGTTATAACTTGATGGGCTGAGATGTGGGAATGGGGGCTGGACCAGAGTGTGAGCCAGGTGGAGCCCTGGAAGGAGGCGTGACTGGCAGAGCCCACGTGGGGGGCAGGTGATGGGGCTGGATCCCTGCGGTAACTGTGCAGGGTCTTTCCAAGATGAGAGGAGGGTCTTGAGGAGAAAGAAGGAGGACATGGAGATAAGAAAGGACTTCAGAGGACAGCAGATGCTTGGAGGTGTCGATGACAACCCTGTTGTCACAAGGAGCCATCGTCTGCAATGGGGAGTGAGCATGAAGGCTGGTGATGCACCAGGTGGCCTTGTGGTACGACGGAAAACACAGCTACCAGCTCTTGCACTGACCAGCTGTCCTAGTCAGCTCGGACTACTATAACAGAAGTACAGACTGAGGGTTTAAACAACACACTTAGTTCTCACAGTCCTGGAGCCTAGAAGATCAGGGTGCTGGGACAGTCAGTGTCCAGTGAGAGCTCTTTTCCTGGCTTGCAGATGGCCACCTTCTCACTGTGTCCTCACCTGTCAGAGAGAGAGCTCTGCAATCTTCATCCCCTTATAAGGGCACTAATCCCATTATGGGGCTCCACCCTCATGACCTCATCTAAACCTAATTACCTCCCAAAGGTCCACCTCCTAATACCATCACATTGGGGGTTAGGGTTACAACATATGAATTAGAGAGTGTGAGGTGGGAAGGGGGGAGACACACATTCAGTCCATAGCACCAGCTGTGTGATCTTGGGCCAGTTGCTTAGCCTCTCTGAGCCTCTACTTTTCATCAGTAAAATGGGATCATAATCCCTCCCCCTGTTGTGAGGATACCATGACCTGACACACGTACAGTGCCTGGGACAGGGGTGGAGCTGGCTCAGTGGTGTCTGTGTTTGTTTCTACAGCCCAGTAATCATCTGAATCCTCCAGAACAGGAAACCCATCCTCCAGTCAACCTCAGAAGACCTGCAGAATAAATGTGTCACGAACAGGAGAAATAAAACGTATCCATATTTTGAAAGGGGACCATGAGGGATGAAAGTCGCTGACAGTGTGAATTACTATTGATTTCATCATCGCTGCCATCCCCGGAACAAACAGCCCCAGAAAGCACAGTGGTTCCAATCCTAGGCCTGTGGCATCCCAGGGCATTTCCAATTATCTCCAAGTACGTTACAAAACTTGGACCAAAGCTAACTTGAGTTTTCTCTAATTCAAAAAGTCACCATTCTCAGTCATCAGCACTTTGGCAAGTAGGAGAGGTGCCACGGAATCGTGCCATGGCAGAGCCTGCCTGCTGCTTCTCCCATGACTCCTCACTCACGAGCCTCTATATTCTTGAGGTAGCCGTATGCCCAGTTGAAGGTTCTGCTTCCCAGCCTCTCTCACATCTAGGTATGGCCACGTGACTAAGACTGGCCACTGAAACAAGAGAAACTCACAGGGAAGGACTTGAGGGAAGGTTCTTTGAACGGGAGAAAAGATGACAGGAGAAAGACCCCTTTGCTTTACCCTCTTCCTTCCTTCTTGCTACCTGGAATGTGGACACAATGACTGGAGTTGCAGCAGGCACCTTGAACAACTGAGGATGGAAGCCAAGTATTGGGAATGGCAGAGCAGGAAGAGAGACATAGCCTGGGCCCCGGATGATCATGAAGCCACCACACCAGCCTACCCAGGACATCTTGTACATCAGAGGGGAAACCTTTGTGCCTTGAAGGCACTGTTACTGGAGTTTTCTGTTGGCTGCAGCTGGACCTAATCCTAACATATATATTGAGTTACTAGAGTCTGATGACTGTGCAGAAGGGAAGCTCTGGGTACCAGGCTCCCAACCCATTCTTGGCAGGAAACAGGCGGGGGAGGAAGCAGAAGCGGGCAGAACATCACGGTGCCGGATGAGCATCCAACGGCGTCTTCTTGCTCGTGCCCACTGGTCTTGGCTAGCGCTAGGCCCCAGGTGAGTGATCCATCCCTCCCTGTTGCACCTTCTAGAGAACTCCAGCCTAAGCCCAAATCCAATGTGGGGGCAGGGTGCTGCCACAGGAAGAGGATATAAGTCAAAATAAACCCTGATTCAAGTCCTACCTTTGAACCTTAACAGCTGTGTAACTTCGGGCAAACCACTTAACCCTTGAGCCGCAACTTCCTTCTCTGAAAAATGGGAGTTACAGTAATGCCTACCCCAAAGGGCTCCATGGATAATGTAAATAAAGTACCTGGAATTCAGCCCTTAGGAATGCTGGTTGTGATTATACAGATTAGTTATGAATGGATATTATTACTTTCAGAGAGAGGTCTTGGGGCAATGGCACATCCTTTCTTCATAAAGCCAGGAGCTAGGGAGGCTTTAGCCAATGACATCTCTGTCTTTCTTCCTAGGTGAGGTACAATCAGCTTGAGTGCCACGAAGGTTGATCCTGACCGTCTGAGAACTGGAAAGAGGACAGGACTGGTGGCGGGGGAGACCCAGCTCCTGTTACTGGCTTCACCACTAACTAGCTGTGTGACCTCAAGCTAGTCACGATCTCTTTCTGAGCCTCACCCGTGAAATGAGGATGCCGGACTCCACCTCTGAGACCCCTTCTAGCATAGAAGTGCAGTGACCCCATGAACACAGGGCAGCCTGAGGACCAGGATCAAAAGAGTCAGTCCACCTGCTGTACTTCTACCTGTGTTGATTTTGCCCCCAGCTTCCTCAGACCCACCAGTCATTCACAATGTTCTTTCCTATTGAATTCCTGTCGTATCAAGGGCCTGATTCTGGACGAAGTGTCATTTCTACAGACACTGAGACTAGATCTCAGGACTGGAGCAAGGAGAGATTTGAGAGCATCGTTTGCCTCACTTTCTGTAAACTTGATGTAAAAATTCAGATGTGCAAAGCCAATAAACTGGAAGATTGTTGGTTTGTAAAAGAATCATCAAGAAGCGTAAATAATCTTGCTCATCTGTGTCTCACTCACATGATGGGAAGGAAGTTATGCTGAGTCCTCAGCTATCGAGCTTGAGACCCTAACCATGCATTAAACATCCATCATTAATTCAATCCTTTCCATAAGACTTCCACCAGGTAAGCACCCCCATTCTCATATTGCCAACAGGATAGAGGGACGGCGAAGTTACATATTTTGCTTAAGTTAAGGCCACGCAGACAATAAATGGTTGAACCAGGATCAGAATCTAGATCTAATCTAGGTTGTCACCATAGAACCATATTCTTAAGGCCTGAAAGAGAAACAGCACAAAGTGGGGTGATGCCAGAAGACAACTGGCTGGCTGTGTGACCTTGGGACAGTCAAGGAATCTCTCTCTGCCTGCTTTTTCTCATTATCAAAAGTGGGCGTTGGATAGATCAGAGCCCCATTCTACAGACTGGTACCTGTTGGTAGATCTCCAAGCTGCCAGGCTGCCCCCACCCAACTCCATACTCAATATATATCAGGGCTGCCAAGGCGAGAGCAGGTAGTCATGGAAGTGATGCCCTGCTTGGGAATCTCCCAATGGACAGAAGGCTGGGGACCTTGACTTCACACATCTTCCCTTCCCTGCCCATCTCCAGAACCCCATGGGTGTCTCCACTGGGTCTTCAAACCCAGGCAGGTCTGCCTACAAACCTGAATGTATAACACTTGGGATCTGTGGGAAGGCCTCTCTAAACGTCCATCCCAAAATGTCCTGCTCTATTTACAGACTCTCTTCACCCAGTAGTCTCTTTAGGGGATGGGGGCCCCTCAATGGCACTAATGCTTACCTGCATCGGCCATGCAATGCCAAACGATGTAACAATTCCGTGGCATCCTATGAGACTTTTGCAACAGATGGCGTTGCTGTAAAATATTTAACAGGCTGACAATTGACACTCGAACTCTTTTGGATTCTCCAATGAATCTGATGCCCACATGTTGCCAAAAGCATTTATTGTCTCATAATTTGATTTGCTTTTTTCCATGCTGCTCCCAGTGCCTGCAAGTAGGGGCAAAATGGCTGATGCCTCCAGATGCCACAGAGGCTAATAAAGCTTGCTGTGCTCCCAGCATGCTCTCTGCTGTCAGCAACCGGCAATTAACTTAATAGGGTTCTTGAAATGGAGTCGATCCGGGAAGTGCGGCACGTGTTGACACTCTCCCGCTGATCCAGGCAGCCTCCCACCATTGACTTGCCGGGTCTGTTTGCTATTTGAATTATTTAGGAGCTTGTTATGTGAATTAAAAAGCAGCACTTTGCAGCATTAAGTCTAATATTTTATGATCTTCAATTGATTAGGTGGGCTTTCAGGATTACATGGAAATGTTAAGATAAAACACGCCTCTGACAGGCGGCTCTCGCCAGTCTGCTTTGTTTTTCAAAAACCTAGATGAAAACCCAAAAGGAGCCTGCCTCCTTTTTCCCCTCCAAGCGAGTCTTCTGGAACCTGTTTGCAGACCATCGAAGGGCTTTTCCACCCTGAGGATACCAGGTGCCCTGGGTTCTCAGGACAAAAAGGAGACTGGTCCCCCTTTCTCTACTTTGCTTTTGTCTCTTTCTTGGAACAAAGACACCAGTGATGACATGATGCCCAGAAGGACCACCTCCCAAGCCTGGGCCTGCAAAAGGAAAACCCTGCTGTGGGTTTCCAGCCATTCACTTGGACCAGGATGGGCACCACTGCCGCACCTGCCCTTGGCCAAGGGTGTGTGTAGCCCACACCCCAAGCAGCACCAAGTTTACAGAGTCCCAGGCTCCAGAGGACTTCCCCTGCCACAAGGTCCAATTCACACTTTCCTGCCCTACCAGCTGCCACCACTCTCTCCCCTGGCTGATGACAATAGTTTTCTCCTGGGATTTCCCCATCAGTCCCATTCCAATCCACCCTACACCCTGTAGCCAAGATATCTTTCTAAAACCCAGCTCTGGCTATGACACTTCCCTGCTCAAAACCCCTCAATGGCTCCCCATTGCCTCATCAATCTGGCCCCAGGCTCTCTTTCTAGCCTCATCTTCTGTTGTTCCCATATGAACCAGCCAAACTGAGCTATTTATTATTCTCAAAAAACACTCTCTGTTTTCTCAACTCTGAAGCGTTGCTCATGACAGTCACTTGGTTCATTAAACTTCCCTTCTTCACCTATGGAAAGTCTACTAGCCCTTGATAATGAAATGAGTAAATAAAAGTATACAATATAGAGCTTCCTATGTTCCAAGCACTTGACGTATTATTATTTAATCCTCAATAATCCTTTAAGGTCGGTACCTTTATTATCTCCATTTTATACATGGCAAAATGGAGGTTCAGAGAAATTAGGTAACTTCCTCAAAGTCACTCAGCTAGCTGGAATTCAAATCCAGGCAGACCAGGCTCATCTAATTCCACTTCCTTGGTAAAGCCATCCCTGCCCGTACCTGAGTGCCTTCTTTCTCCTCTGAAGTTTGCAGCATCTATCCTTTCCAGGGCACTGACTTATTCAGGTTGCAGGTAGAGATACACAGCTCTCTTCTCTCCCAGGATGCCAACGCCATGGGACAGTCTGGGTCTCCCTTGTACCACAGCAGGGCGCAGGGTCAGACTTTGCACATAGTAGGTGTTGACTCAGCAGGCTGTCAACCTGACCGCAGGCTGGTTCCCCACCCAAAGCCATGACCCCTGGAAGAGTATTCACCTGGTCCCTACTGCACTTTCCCAGTGGCAGAGGAGGCATTGCAAGGTGCCGAGTGAAGGTGCAAGTTCTAAAGAAAGAGTGACTTGAATTTGAATCTGGGCACCACCTTTTTTAACCATGAAACCTTGGGGAAAAGAGACCATTCACCTCACTGAGGCTTGGTTTTTCTCACCTATAAAATGGAAATAATAGTAGTCCCCTCTCCATAAAGAAATTATTAAAATTAAATGAAATATTTCATAAAAAACTCTTATGATACACGGTTCCCAGCACGTGGTAAGGGCTCAGGAAAACATAGCTATTATTACCGTTGGATTGACCCCAGTTGGAGTCTTAAATCCGCCTCCTGCAGCTCTGGGACGCTAGGCCTGGCATCTCTACACCTCTACACACGGGCTACTTAAAACTCACCTCACAGGATTATGGAGAAGTTAAAGAAATAACAGGAGGTCTGGAAAGGAACAGACATTCAGTATCTTAAGATCATTATTATTTTTAATTATAAACTTCACCCAAGCTGAGGATTTTTTTTTTCCAGAACACCATAAAGATGGCCCCTGATCCCTAAAATCAACAATCCTGTGCCAAAAAAATGACATCGGCTACACCCTGACCCTGCAGCTGGCTCTAAGGAGAAAGGGGATGGATGCAGCCCAGCCTGGCCTCCAGGGGGCGCTCGATTTAATGGGGAAGCCAGCAGGCAAGGAGCCCATCTCATCTGAGGCAGAAGGAGGGCAGGGATGGGGTGGGGGGGCGGGCTGAGTCAAGTCTCAGGGGCTCAGCTGAGAGGAGCCGCTGCCTGATCCTGTGACCTGTGACCCATCGGATGTGGTGGACGAGCCATGAGGAGGAAAGCAGGCACTTTGCCAACTGTAGCGGGAAGGAGAGCGTCTGTATGATTAGCAATGCCCTCTCAGGAGACCTCTGCCCAGAGGGGGGAGGCTGACAGTATAATCTCTTAGTAAGGAGTTGTCCTCAAAACCTCTCTGCTATAGGGAGGCCCTGAAGCCAGGAAGTTGCTCTCAGGAATTATCTCACCACCATCACTAATAACAACTGCTGGGTCTGGTTCTTTAAGGCAGTAAGGTTCTGAACTTGGGTCATATAGATGAGCTTAAGGAGGATGGGGACCAGGAAGACCCTAAAATACATGCCAAATCTTGTATAAATATATGCAGGTATATATACTAGGTACAGGTTCTATAATATTCTGTATTTGTCAGGATAGGCTAACTGCTAGCTGCAGTAACAAATAACCCCTAAATCTCAATGGTTTTAATACATATGTCCCAGTGCAAGCACGCTGATAAGGAGTAGGCAGTGAAGGGCAGGGTTCTGCTGGCCGGGGCTCCACCGTCTTCAACATGTGGGCATCCAAGATCACCCTGAGCCACATTCTGTTGGCAGGTGGAGGAGAAAATGAGCATGAAAGACCTTATAAGAAATTTTAGGGCCCAGGTCTGGAAGTAGAATAGGTTACTCTTGCCTACATTCCATTGGCCAAAACTCAGTCACATGAGGCCTCTACCACAAAGGGTGTTGGTAATTGTAGTCTTCCTGTGTCCCCAGGAGGGAAGGAAACTGGTTTGGAGAACACATCTCATAGCCTTGGAAAGGCACTTGTACAGAGGGGGAAAAAAGGGGCAGGGAATGAAGAAGATTGGTAAGTACCATTTGCTTTATGTACATTATTCACTTAATTCTCATTATTAATAATAGGTTTTTAAATTTTATATACATTTTATAGAGAAGAAAACTGGAACTCAGAAGACTCAGAAGACTAAGTCACTTACATAGGATCACACAGTAGTGAGTGTTCTGGCCCAGAATACACCTCAGGTTTGTGTCTTGTCAACATACAGCTTTAAAGGCATCCCATTTTACGACTTTTGCATATTAATGTATTTTGAGTGGGAAGGCAGACGTGAATGGAGAAGATAATTTTGAGCTGGTATTTTTGGGTCAGCTATCATTTATTGACTGCTTACTCTATGACAGATACCATGTATTGAATAATTAACTCCCAGTAACCCTCTGAGCTACATCCAGCTATTATTATCCCAGGTTTATGAATGAGGAAATGGAAGCACAGAGTTATGTTGTTTGCCCAAGACCCCACAACTAGTAAGTGAGGGATCCGGGACTCCATCCCCAGTACCCAAGCCAGTTCCGTAGGCAAACACTCCTTCCCATGCTTGTACTCACTCAACTGCAGTTGCCCTTGGCCACCCCATGACTTCAAGGTAAACAGAGAATGCATCTCCCTCAACCTCATGCCCCCATCTTGCAGCCCAGTCTGCCCCTCCCCTTCGGAAGTCATGGTCTGAGGGCGGGCACCTGCCTAAGGGCAGGCTGACAGAGCAGTACAGTCACCGGCCACTTGCAAACTGGGAGCCCCATGGCAGAGCCCACCAGCCCGTGTAGGGTGGGCACTGCAAGCCCACGAGCAGCTGACATCCCCTTCGTGACCCCATTCAATCCACCTGATGGCTTCATGAAGGTAGATTTTTAACATCTCTGACCACTTTGTCATTTAAGCCAAAATAAATTCAGCTACTGGGGCTAGAAGCAGACCTGGGATGAACGTGATGGGGAACCAAGGCAGCCTGGTCGGTACTCACGCTCCCTTGGCCCTCTGAGCTGCCGCTTCACACAGGGTGAGGTCCTGGGGATGGGGAGACAGCTCACCTTGAGCCTCGCACAGAGTCAAGGTGTTGACTTCAAGCTCTTACACAAAAGCAGCGAGCTGGTGGGAGGGTGGGTGGAGGAGTGGGATCGTCCCTCAGGCACTCAACAGAGGTACTGTGTGGGTGGGGGCCCCCAGGACTGAGGAGGGGTGAAGGATGTAAAAGTACCAGGGTCGAGGGAGGGAGACCCTCAGACAAAGCTGCAACGAAAGCTGAAAGTTCAGAACCAGAAGAGAAGAGGGGCAGCCCCCTTGCACCAGGTCTGTGCCAGGACCCTCTGGAGCAGAGATGCCAGGACTGGAGTCAGCAGGGCTTGGTTCAGAGCCCAGCTCCTCCGTTCATTAGCCCCACGGTTTCACTGCTCAGTTTCTCTGTCTGTAAAATGGGCACAGTGTCATCTCACCTCACAAGGCTGCAGGAGGACCCAGGGATGGAGTACATAAAACACTGAGCACCAGGCCTGGTGTGAAGCTCTCCCAGGGGCCTTTGAATACAGTCCTCTTAGAAACAAAGTAACAGACAATTCTCTAATCATTTGCATCATCAAACGAGATTCCTCCTTTATAGCTGTTGGTTTTGTAACTAAAATAATCACCTCTTCATTGTTCATGGGCCTGCATCCTGATCCTTTAGGTCGGTCAGTCGCCTGGCCCCTCCCTAGGGTGCCCAGCACGGACCAGGCACGCAGAACCAAGTGTTTCTGAGGTCAGAGTTCACACTTCATAGGGCTCTTCCTTGTCCATTCTTTCCATTACTCCTGGAAGCAGCCCTGGGAGGCGGGGAGAGCTGACCTGTGACCCCCTCCCACTTCAAAGACAAGGTCATGGAAACTCCCCAGGGGTTTCCGTCAGCGAGCAGCAGCTCTGCTCCAAGCGCAGGGTGTTTCTGGTGACACCGAAGGGACTCAGCACCCTCTTAACCACCTGAGGACAGCACAGGACACCAGGACTGATATGCAGAGGCCTGACCCAGGGCAGGGCTACGAGCGTGGGCCCTGGAGAGAGGCTTTGTGGGTGCCGATCCCAGCTCTGCCACCTACTTGCCCTGAGACCTTGGCGCAAGCGGCTGGACCTCCCTGCGTCTTATCTATAAAATGGGATGACATCACTTCCTACCTCCTAGAGTGCTGTGTGTGCTGTGAGATTTAAAGAATTAATAATACAGTGTATATTACGAACCATTGCGTGTCACTACTGATTCCCTGTGCGGGAAACCACATGCACCCACCTACCTTCTGTTTGCTTCTGAGGCTCCGTGCCCTTGGGCGGCCGAGTCTGCATCTCATCCATCTTGGAGACTAAGACAGAGGGGCAATGCAGTGTGGTGGTTAGAAGTGCAGGCTCTGGTGTCAAGTTCATACCCATCACTTCCTGCCTGTGTAAACTTGGCGAGCTCTCTTGTCTGCTCTGAGCCTGTTTCTTCTTGCATAGAACGGGATAATAATAGAACCTGTTTCAGAGAGATGTGAGTATTTCATTAAGTGGTGTAACACACGTGAAGCACCTAGAACAGTTCCTGGCACGTGAGAAGTGCTAAACAAGTGTTAGCTATTATTGTATTAATGTTCTGGGCACCCGTTACTAGGCCTGATCCAATGGTTCTTGATGAGGTCCAGGAAAAGGGAAAGGTGGATATGGCTGAGGTCAAGTAACTTGCTCGAAGTTATCCACTAAGGACAGGCATTGCAAATCCAGGCAAAAGCTAGAGGACACAGACCCTGTGGGCCTCAGAGAGGAGTTGGGATTTCGCTCAAGTGCAATGGGAAGTGATCAGATCACACTGAACGTTCGTGGCCAGTTCAATGATTATTGAGCACCTACTGCACCCAGGCAGGCTGCAGTGAGCTTGAGGTCTCGGCATGCGCCCCTCTCAGGTGACCCTGCCTTCCTGCCATGCCCCTCGGGGCCTCCCCCAGCGGCTCCCTCCCCACCTGGGCTTCGCAGGTTCTGGGCGAGGACTGGTGCTCTGGCCTCGGTCCCTCGGACCCCGGTGCTCAGAGCCCGGCCACGCCGCGCCGCCTGCAAACACGGCTCGCAGCCCGGCCTCCCCCACCTCTAGCTGGGCCGTGCTGCCTCCTCCGGAAGCCCTCCGGGGCGTCTCGGGGAGGCCAGGGTGGCCAAGTTAAGCCACGATCCGAGCGCGGGGACCACCAGCCCCCCCGGGGAACCCTTTCTGCCCTCAACTCGGCAGCGCGTGTCCAGCGCCATAAGCCCCTGGTGACCACGGTGACCACGCGGTGGGCACCCGGCCGGTGGGGCGCACACGCTGACCCCTGTGGGCACCTGGGCTCCGGACGAGCCCCGAGCCCCGCGACCCCCGCGCCGTGACACTGAACGTTCCATCCCCGAACCTCGGCGACCCGAGGAGTCCCAGTCTCGCGGTGGCGCGGCCTGATTGGCAGGTCCGCCCTTGGCTGGGGTGGGGGCCGAGGAAGGGCTGTGGTGCACAATTGCTGTTTTTACTCCTGCCATCATCAATTCAACTATTGACAGGGAAAGGAGGGTCCGCCGTGGCTTTGTGTCACGCACTCACTGTAATTTACTTGAAAAGAATTAAATCACAATTACCTGCCATTCGTTTTGCATAAAACGAGCCAGAAGGAGGCTGCAATCGCAGAGCGCTTGAAAAGACAACAGCCCCGTTGTTGCCATATTAGAACAATATTTCTCAATCTGAAACTTAAAACATTCGAATTAGCAGCTTTGTTTGACTACGGTGGCCCACAGATAGGCAAGACTGACACCCCACCTCGGACTGCAGACATTACAGTTAACGAGCCTAATTTTCATTCATTTAAGTCTAGACCGATCTTTTAAAATCATTGCATTTATTGTCCTAATGTACCTCCCAAATGTTGGAAGGGAAAACATAATCTTTTGTCTGTTACCTAGCCCAGTAGGTAAATGATCTAAATGCCATGAAAATCCCTCTTGCTGGGGCTAAAATCAGAGCAAACTGTAATTAAGCCACTTGAGATTTGTTTAAATGTCCAAAGAAATCACTGTTTCCCAAATAAAGTTACTTCTGTTCTCATTTTCTCTCCTTTCAGATATGGTCGTCAGGTAAATATGACTGATTAGCTTTTAAACCAAGGTTTCTAAAGTGTATTTAAAATATTCAATTCTGCAAAATTACATCAATGTGAACCGGTGTGTTCAGCAAATTTGAAGCCAGGCTAAGTTTTTAACAACTTCTGTAAAAGTAAACTGCTGCTTTCAGTGAGCTGTAGTTTTCATTAACATTAATGGGTTTTCAGCAAAAAAATGTAACTGTTCAATCAAGCTTGATTAAAAAGAACCCAGTTACTAATTGTGAGAACCCTTGAACAACCAGGAAAAGCTGCAAATTCAAAAATACAATTGGTAACCTTGGGAACTGGGTTCAGGGAAAGTGAACAGAAATAGAGGTGATCTATTTCATATCCATAAATCTATAAATAAGGTTGAAGATGGAGAAGATGAAGGAATAGAAAGGTAGAACTTTTGAAATCTGAGTGGTAAAAGAGCAAGCTGAAATGCAGATTTAGTGTCAGGAATAATTAAACTGCGAAGTAAGAAAACCCTGTAACCTAGGAAAGCAAGTCAGAGAAAGAATAAAAATACATTTGCTATTGTTAACAGTGGACTTCCCTAATTTTAAAAAGTGCAATTTTATCATTGAAATGTTATTAGTATTTTAAGAGGTTTTTTGTTTTTGTTTTTGTTTTTTTATGGATGGTTTTTTCCTTTAAGGGAAAAAAAATATTTTATTGTCTGCTTCTTTTTATTTTTTAAAGTGAGTATGAAAATTATCATGTTTAATTTTATATTTAGTGACTTTAAAATCTTTTAAGGTAATTTTTCCTTTATTCTTTTAGGAGAGAATAAATGTTTGGCTTCAGCAGAAAACAAATTACATGTGGAATAAACCCAGGACTCAACTCTATTTTCATGACTGGGTTTTTGAACAATAATCCATAGAGGTGGGGAGAAAGGGATTCATCAGGCAAATGAAACAAAGTCCCTGATCTATATGCCTATTCTGATATCACCTCCTGGAATATCGGCAACATTTTAAGTTCCAGCCTAAGCCACGAATTCCTTCAGAACAAATCAAATGTCTTTAAAGAATATTTCTGTTTGAAAAGGAATTAAGCTCTCCTGAAAGAATTTTAAAGGTTGTGATATTCACAGTCTGATAAAGCAGCACCTTTAATGAAATTCTAATTAGCAATTTCATGCACTTTGCTATTAGTCATATCAGATTAATGCACATTTTCACAGGCTTCCTTTAATTAAGTGCACTTATTCCAAGTTTCAAACACTTTCCTTATAAGATGAAAACTGTGCTGAAATGTTATTTAGTAAACAGAGAAAGTGTGAAAGTGTAAGTGTGCGTGTGTACAGGGGCGGACATTTTTAACTGTCTACAATTTTTTTTTTACATTTTGAGTTGGTGAACTCAGGTTTTCATGCCTTCTGGCATTCTTAGTGTTTCTTTGATGTTTCCGGGGGACCTATTCAAATCTTTAGCCCGCCCAAGTGCACATCATGTGTACTTTGCCTAAAACACATTTTCTGTATGTGTATATATGTCGGAAGATTTTTTGTTTAAAACATTTTTTCTTCATCTTTGTGTGTGTGTGTGTGTGTATGTGTGAGAGAGAGAGAGGGAGAGAGAGGCAGAGAAACTATGTAATATACAATATTTAGTTTTTAAAATCTCCTCTGAAAAGCAAGGAACAAGCATTTGCCCATATAATATCCCCATCCCCATCACCTTTCACAGGCACCTCCTTTCCTTTGAACAGAGCAATAA
Source organism: Balaenoptera musculus (assembly GCF_009873245.2). Classification (NCBI taxonomy): domain Eukaryota; kingdom Metazoa; phylum Chordata; class Mammalia; order Artiodactyla; family Balaenopteridae; genus Balaenoptera; species Balaenoptera musculus. Next base: position 13,266,795 of record NC_045800.1, read on the forward strand.
GATTTCATTCGACCTACTAACTTTCATTCTGAAGCCCCAGCAAGGAGCAGGCAGCTTCGTGGTGAGCCGGATCCAGGGGGGCACCGGATGTCTTCCTTCATTTCAGACTCCACTTCTCCACTGCAAGAGCCCAGCCGTCCAGCCAGTCATTTCCAGGGAAAGCGAGACCTACCCTAGTGACTCACACCCTATAGACCCCAGATTCCCCAGATCATCCCTCCCTCCCAGCCTGCTGGAGGGTTGCTCCAATTCAGGGAGATCCTATTGTCTGGGAATCAACCTGATCTTATCTGTAGTCTTTTGTCAAGAGGAAATTTTTGTTGCCTGTTTTGCTCAGAGGTTGAAACTTGTAATATATTAACTAATTGCTTGCATCTCTAACACATGTTCTCTTGTTGGTGTCATTCATGTATACTGTAACATTTTTGACATTTTTAGATTGTCTCTTGGGACTCCTGGGCCTCTTAGCAGTTCCCTACATGAAGAGTGTTTGCCTAATGATTACTGACTGACATCTCAATAACAAGCAACGTAGGAGTTGGGCGCATCTATTGAAGAGTTCTGGGGTGTGTGCGTGTGTGTGCGTGTGTTTTAATTCATGGTCTACTTTGTCAAGTCATGTGTGAGCCATAATTTAAGCTAATAATTACCAGACATGAATTCAATGAGACGTTGGTGTCTACACTTAAAAAAAAAAAAAAAAAGTCCTGAATTTTAATGCATTCAGAAAATGTTTGCCTAGGGCCAGGCTGGGTCCAACACGCATATGGAAGCACTTTAAAAGTGATAAATGATTTGGAATCTACCCTGTCTACTGGTGTGCTTCTCAGGAAAGAAAATTAGGGCTAACAGGTGTTAGATAGGGAATGCTGGGGCATTTTAATAGAATTGTCAAAATGTTGGTACCAGATGTTGACATTAATGCACACAACTCGGAACGTAATGCCGGGCCGCCATTTAAATGATTATTTGTTTAAATTTCAAGTCGCCGGCAGGAAATCCTTACTTTGTTCAGCACCTTTCTCTACACACCATCCCCCTGCTCTTTCCCCTACGATTTGCATCAAAGTGTCCGTGGCTGTTCAGCTCACATACGCATGCTTTAAATAATCCACGCCTGTCAAATTTCATTTTTTCTTTTCAGATCCTACTCATCACATCCTCATCCTCGCCAGCCTTGAAATCCGCCTCAGTGTATTCGTATATGAGAAAAAAATGATTTAAATACTGCCAGTTATAGGATAATTAATCTTTGAACTACTCAGTAACTTCAAATGTATATACCAAGTAATCTGCATGAACTTGTAATTACTATGTATTTATACGATATTTTCCATGTAATCACCAAGTCGTTACATGGTTATGTGAGCCTTGTAAATTATGGTGATAGCAGAAAACTAATCTCGCCCACACCACTGCAAAAAGCCCATGCGGGAGCCGCAGGTCTCCACCGCAGCCAATTAATCGAAGGATCCAGAAAGAGTCTATCCTTTAAAGGGAACTAGAACTTTTACCTGCAATAGAGTCCCAACTTTAAGAAATATCAGGGGATCGAGAGGCTGGTGAGGTAGGCAGGGAGCAGCCTTCCTCATTCAGCTTTCATACAAAGACTGATCGGTTTGGGCAATTTATTGCTGCTGGAGTTGAAAGGCAATTGGAAAAAAAAATCTCTAGGCAAAGTCCACCATCAGTTCTGCAGGCAGCATTGTGCTGTGACATGGGGAAGGTCCTAAAATAAATTCCAATGTGAGTTTCAAGAACCAACCCTGAGGCAGATTTGGTTTGTCATCTTTTTGAACCCAATTAAAGCAGAAGCAAAACCTTTAGTTTTTCCGAACTGGGGCATCTTGTCCCAACTCTCCAAAAGTACCTTCCTTCACGAATAAACTCCGTGTATGTGTGTGTGTGTGTGTGTGTGTGTGCCCGCGCACATGAGCACTCGTACGCACACACACGTGTGAGCAAGTGCTAGCACACTAATTTAATCTCTTCAAAAGCTACATTGGACCATGTGGACCCTTTGTTCAGAAGCAACCATCCAAATGGGAAGGACCCATCTCCCTTCTTGGTAGGTACCCTCCTTTCTCCTTGACTGGGCTGCTGAGCTCTGCTTTTCCTTGGCACAGGAAAGGACCAGGGCGTATACAGCACCATGGCCTTTCTGGGCACTATAAGTGGCCACTCAGAATACAGCAAGGGACACAGAGTGGCTAAATCTGTAGGGGATTCTGGACTTCCATGGAGTCAACAAGTTTTCCTCTTTTCTCAGCCCAACTTAGAAGTAGGAAGAAACAAGGCAACAACCCTGGAGGGTCCACCAAGGCCCTGCTGGTCAGCTGACCCACACCCAGAGCCTGGCTTGGCTCCCACACAGCTCCAAGACAATGTCCCCGACCCACCAAGGTCCAGCAGCTGGCTGGTTCAGACTCCTCAAAGCCTGTCTCTTCAGAGGCTCAACCACCTAGAACTGCACTGTCCAGTACGGTAACCACTAGCCACAAGTGGCTATATAAATACTGACCTAAAATTAAAGATTCTGTTTCTTGGCTGCACTAACCACATGTCAAGTGCTCAGTAGCCATGTGTGGCTGGCAGCTACCACGTGGGCAGCGCAGATACAGAATCTGTTCACGAGTGCTAGTCTAGAACTCTACGTAATTCTCTGCTATCTGTCCTGATCTTTCCCTACCCAGAGACACTGACATATAGGGGGTCAAAGGACAAAGCCAGAGAGGTTTGCCTGAGGCCATTAAGAGGCTGCCTTGCCTCCTCAGTAAGACTTCTTCTTACTATATCTGGCCTCTTGGGCAGAGTCGACGTCAGACCCAAGTCTGAGCTTGTTACCCAGAGCTCAGTGGACGCTCGCTGGGATTCCTCTTGGGGAACAAAAGCCGCGGACCCCACAGAGCCCTGGGAGATGTCTGAGGCCATGGAGGCTGTAAGTGACTAGTGGTCAGTTCTGCTGGCCAAATTGGTATCTACATCATAGAGAGGGCAGCCTTTGCAGGTGTAAACCTGGGGTATCACTCTGCCTTCCAGGCTAAGAAATTCCAGGGAGAAATTCTAATCATTCATTATCTTTAATCACATATTCTATTATTTGCTACTTCATTGATATTGTATGTAACTCATTATTGTGGCTGTTTTTCCAGTGCCTACCATATGCAGACCAATTGTCTCTTTAATCATCACAAAGCCCTATGAAGTAGAAACTGTGATCCCATTTTATAGATGGGAAAACTAAGGCTGGATGGACTCATTGACTCCCCCAAAGCCACATGGCTAGTCAGCAGTGCATGAGGATCCAAACCTCACCCATTTCCACGCATACAGGCCTATTCTTCAGCCTCGTATGAGCTGTCTCTGCTGCCAGCAGGCATACAAGAAGCTAAACAGAGTGCCTAGCCTTCCAAATCCTCAGCCGCACTCATTCTCAGCGTGCAAAGCGCTTACCTTCTTCACTCTGCTAACAGCTCTTGATAGCTCACCCTCCCAATCGGTGGTGGTTTGTAAAATGGCCCCATTTCTACCTCTCCCCGTATCCATGCCTCCTTTGTAATGGGATTTTGCAGCTCCTTTCCTCAAGCGATGGAATGCATTTTGCAGAGTGTATTTCTGAATTTAGGTTGGCCTTGTGACTTGATTTGGCCAATAAAATGGGGCAGAAGCAACACCATGCCAGTTCTCGGAGTAGGTCTCAAGAGGCATTGCATCCTTTCCTGCTCTCGCCCCCCCCCCCCGTGTGTCTCTCTGTCTATGTCTCTCTGTCTCTCTCTCTCTCACACACACACAAACGCACACACAATCCAGCCACAACCACTTAAATGAGCCCAGGCTTGCCGGCTGGAGTAATGAGAGATAAATGTCCCAGTTGTCCCCACTGCCCAGCTAATAGCCAGCCAGCCTTGGGAAGCAAAGCCACTTCGTTGACCTGCAGCTGAGCACAGATGCACGAGGAAGCATACTTAAAAAGGAAGAACTGCCCACTGAGCCCAACCAAATTTGCTGACCTATATTAGGCCCAACCAAATTAGACCTATAATGGCCCAACCATTAGCCCAACCATATTTGCTGACCTATATAGTGGCTGCTTAAGCCACTATATTTGGGGGTGGTTTGTTTCACAGCAGGTTTTAACTACAGCACAACCTCCGAGCCAAATCGTTTTTCTTCTTTAATTGACTGGTTATCTTTAGGGCTATGTCAGAGCTTCTGCTGGAGACCCTGAAACCCACCAACCCGGTGAAATTCAATAGCACTCCTCTTGTCACCAGTCCTGAGCACCATGAAACCTCCTTGCTCAGTAAGCAACTGACAATTGAGAATTTTTATTTTAAAAAGTCCAACTCTAGACTCTAATCTCATGTCATTGGACATGAGATTCATTCCCACTCTTGGTTCTGATTTTGGACCAAACCACAAAATCTCCCATATCCACTAAGATTCTTGCTTTTATTTTCTTTCCTTTCATAACCAGGCATCCAGAGGAAAATGTTTATCCCTCCCAAATCCATCAGCAGCCTTCAGGGCTGAATGAGACCCACCCGACTCATTTTCCATTTTCCCATTGGATCCATCAATTTCAGGCCTTCCCAAGCCTGGAGTGCAACTCACATTAGAAATCCTGCAAGACCTTGTGTCTGGAACAGTGCTATACAGCCCATAACACGTTCCATGCAGCTGAAAGTAAGATGCTGGAAACTGGGTCGTGGCCAAGCTGGGCTATTCCAGCAAACTCCACGGAGCCTCAAGGAAATGTTCCATCACTCATGCTTTAGGTTTCATAGTTTTGCTCTATGAGTTCCTGGAATTCCTAAGCATTTTACACTCTGCATTCATTCAATAAGTAGGTCTTAGTCACCTACTATGAGCAAGCAAGACTTGGATGGATAAAGAGAGGGAGGAAAATAGACCTACGCTTGGAGAGAGCTCACTGTTGTACAGGTATAAAAATGACAAAAGATGTTGACGGGCAGAATAAAATAGGCATCAGCAGAGAATAAAACAAGAATAGCTGATATTTTCAAATGCTCAGCATCTTCCAGGCATGCTTCCAATTTCTCTAACATGCGTTAATAATTTATTTAATCCTCACACCTGTCTTATCATGAAGGCACTATTACCTGTCCCATTTTACAGATGAGAAAACTGAGGCACAGAGAGGTTGAATAACACAGGCATTCCTCTACTGCATTCCTGAAAATATACATGAGGATTAAATGTACAGAAATTGAGTAACAGACTGATGTGTTAGAAATGGAGCTCCTTTTCAATAATGTAAAACAGAAATTATCTAGCACAAATATTCTACTATGTACAATGTACAATGTATTATTTAAATTTAAATATTTTAAGTCATTCATATATCAAAATGATTAAAACCCTAAAATATTAATTAAATATAAATATAGACAAAAGCATTGCTAAAGTAATTTCTTACCCCAAATCTCTGACCTCTTGGTTGACCTGAAATGGTATTTATAAAGCAAAAAAAGCCAGTTTTTTTTTTAATTGAAGCATGGTTGACTTACAATATTATATTAGTTTCAGGTGTACAACATAGTGATTTGATATTTTTTATAGATTACACACCCTATGAAGTTATTCTAAAATATTGACTGTATTCCCTGTGCAGTACATTACATTCCTGTGACTTATTTTTAAAAGAGCTAGTTTTAATTTGGGTCAGAGGATTTGCTGAGAAGGAGGCATTGCCACAAAGCCAGCTCTGAACATACTTCTGAGCTGAGAAGCTGGGCACCTGTTGAGCCAAAGCAGAGCCTGGGAGCTGGTAAACCTGAATTTGAACAAGGGCTTCTCCCATTGTGGCTGGGTATCCTTGGGCTAATCACTTAACCTCTCTGAGTCTCAGTTTCTCAGCTTAACATGGAATCTTTGATATCAACTTTCCAGACCCCCTTGGGCTTTTTGTCAGGATCAATTAGAACACATTGTGAATGAGTTCTGTGAACTGTTAAGCACTTATGCTCCAAGTCAGGCTTCTCAAAGTGTGGTCCGTGGACCTGCAGGACCAGCATCACCTGGGAACTCGGGCAAATTCTCAGGCCCTAACCCTACTGAATCAGAATCTCTGAAGGGGGGGCCCAGGAAAATCCTTTGGCAATCCTTATGCATGGTAAAGTTTGAGAACTACCGCCTCAAGTGATGCTGCTTTCCCAAGAGAGTCCCAGGTTACAACTGTGAGAATTATCGAGTGCCCCTTCCATCCTCAAAGATATCTCAGAACAGATAATAAATTGTATGGTCCCTACAAATGGCTCACCTGAGCCTAAGCCTTCCTAAGATATGGGGACCGTGTTATCACCATGGAGACTGGGCTAGAAAAGGGAAGGAAGGAATGGAGGGAAGGAAGGAGGGAGGGAAGGAAGAAGGAAAGAAGGAAGACAGATGGGCAGACTTTCTCTAGGATCTGCCTTTTGGGTGATTAGAAAAATTAGAAGTAGAGATCATGGGCATAGGCTGCAAGACCACAGTGGCCCAGAGGATCCTGGCTGTTGAGGTTGTTTCTATGTCAACAATCATGCCATCAGCTATAAATACTAGAGGTCAATCACTGGTCCCCTCACTTTCACAGATCCTGGGTGAATTCTACACACAGCACTCCATGCAACTACGTATTTGCCAGACCTGACTTAATCCATCCTCTTCATCCCAGAGATGAGCAAACTGAGGCCCAGACAGTAACTCCTCTGTGGCATATGGAGTTATTTGCAGAGCTTGGAGTGCCTCACAGAGGTAATTCTACTTGCAACTACATGCTACCTGAGAGTGAATCACCTTGAATGGCTGGGCCTGCTGAGAAGAAAGGAGAGGAATATGGCAACTTCTGGTGAAACCAGCCTGAGCTATCTTGGGGGAAATAACTGCAACTTTAACCTAACCAGGCAGAGCTCACCCATTTTTCAGATGAACAAATGGAGGTGCAGAGCTGGCTAACTGGCTTGCCCTGGTGGCTGAGGGGACCTAACCTGAACTCCTGACACCACTTGATCCTTGAATATTTGATTGGAAGTGTTGATTGCCTTTCAGACTTAAGGACTCTCATTTGCTGCTGGCCCAAAATTCTTATCTTAGGGATTCATTCCTTTGGATCTGGAGAACAACTCAATGGGCAAGAGTCTTACCTGTGAGATTAGTGCCCTTATCTGCAAATGTGGTCATAAGTCGGCAGTGAGCCAAGAATAGGGCCATCTCACCAGCTTGGTTGTATCTACACACCTGTCTTTTTATTATTTACTCAAAATTTTACTTTCAGTTGATTTACTTTTTTATTAATAATTTTAATACATTTATTTTAGAAGAACATATCACATGACTGATGGAAATGGGAAACCAGCTTCACTTACCGTAATTCATTAAATCCAATATATAACTTTCAAAATATAAAATGTTTATCAGTGCAATAACTCCAACCAACTCACGTGCCACCAACATGACACATAATGCATATGGAAATGCCAACACACATGGGAAGGTGAGGCCAGGAGAAGGAAAGGGAAGGAGTTCCCATGTCTGCACTGAGGCTGCACAATGCTTTCCAGAGAAATCCCAGGGGGTGGAAGGAGGCTTGGACATGGCCTTGGTGAAGCCAAGCTCAGTTTCTTCAGCTCAAAAGTGTATTTCAAGCTCAGTTTCTTGAGCTCAAAAGTGAGGCTGAGTGTGATCATTCTTTCCTTCCCTGGAGGCTTAGGAGGACAATTAATTAGGATTGTGGCTGTTTGTGAGCTTTATAAACAGTGACACAGCACAAACTGAATGATCACGATCATTGCTCCCAGCCCTCCCAGCTATGTGAGGCCGCCAATCCTGAGCAGATGCAGGTGTGCACAAGAGAGGGTGCTGTTCCAGGAAACCTTGTCCCACACGCGGGTGATGGCACCTTGTAAACATGAAACAGAAACTAAGAAAATGCAAATAAGAGCAGACCATCAAGACTAGGGAGAGCAAAAGTGCAGGTCATAAAACATCACATAGTTGCCCTAGTTTAGATTTAACACTGAGCCTCCTGGTGGCAAAAACGAAAAGGGAAAGACAGTCAGTTATGAATGAGGAAAGCAAAGCCTTTCAGCTCCTCAGGGGACACAAAGTTCTTCCTAGTCTTAAATTAAAAAATTAATTTTTCACACGGGGTTTAAGATGGGGCCACCAGGTAACAGGAAAAATAGCGTATCCCAGGGCTGTACATCCAGCCTCAGCAGCCTCTGCAGATCCCAGGGCCCCTGGTGAGTTTGCCAGTGCCTCCGGGCTGCTTTTGGATTCATGCTTTCTGTTTCATTTTGTGACTGTCTCCACAGTGTGCACAGTGGGAAGAGTGGTGATCTGGGAGCCTGAGAACTCCAGGTCCAGTCCGGGGTTGTGGGACCCCACACAAAACAGCTATAAATCTGGCCCAAACTTCTCCATCTGGTGGTGCAGCCACTGAAAACCTTTTTGGAAGAATTACAATTGCATCTGCAAAGCTCATGAGGCATAGTATAGATGTGACATGAATTCCCCCACATTAGATAAGTCTATGGGTACCTAAAAAGGCCAAATGCAGAGTGGTTAGGAACACACGGAGGGTGCTAGAGCCAGTCTGTCTGTCCAGGCTCAAATCTGATCGCCCACCGCCTCTATCTGTGTGGCCTTAAGCAAGTCAAAACCTCTCTGTGCCTCTGTTTTCTCATCCGTAAAATAAGATAATAACAGTACCTACCTGATAGAGTGGTTTTAAGGACTAAATGATCTTGTATGTAAAAAGCACTTATGATAGTGCCTGGCACACTGAGCACTCCTGTGTGTGTACATGTGCGTGTGTATGTGTATTTGTGTACATGGGTGTGCACGTGTGCCTGCGTGTGAGTGTGGGTGTGTGCAGCCACTGAGAAAAGTTCCCACAAAAAATATCTGAAATGCTAAATGTCTTCTGGTGGTGGTTTGGATTTTCGTCTTTATGCTTTTCTTTACTTTTCACATGATTTTCTTTACTTTTCTACTCAGGGGGGAAAGTGCTTTGTGCTTGACTTTCATCATCTGAAAAATCAGGATCCCAAACCTTGTGCCACGTATCTCCCAGGGTCACTGCAAGGTTCAAGGAGACGCAGAACTCAGGGTTTATAAACTGTGAAGTGCTGTACACAGTTGCGGGATTGCCTGTATAAGCACCCTGGAGCCTTGAACCTCCAGCTCTCTGGGCCCGGTCCTCTGTGGGTGGGTCCTGTGGCTGTGTCTCCCTCACACCCTGGCCCTGGATCTGGGTTGTGGGCTGCCCCCCTCATTCCGGTGAGTCCTCTCTGAGCCCCCTCCCCAGAAGGCTCCTTGAGCAGGGAAAACATTTCCCCCTCCAGCCATCAAATGCTCTAGCCCCTCAGGTTTAAAAGCTGGATAGTCCTTTATCATCCCCTTCGTGGTGGAAAGAATAGCTGTCCAGCATCTTCCTACCCACACATCCCTGCCTCGCATCCCTACCACAATCGGGCCTCTGAATGTTTTCCATTGAATTCAGTGTTTTTTAAAAATGTGCAGGGGTCTCCTTCCTTGGGTGTTTATCCCACCACTTGGGGGCTATCTGGAGCCAGCCCCCTTCTCCAGCTCCCTGATCCAAATTCATATCTAGAAATGAAATTTACAAAAACCAATAGACCCAAGGAACCAAGAGACCTTTTGCACATTATCTTCTTGAGATTTTTTTTTTTCCTTAAAGCAAATTTGGCATCTTAAGCGAGATACCACCATATATTTATGGGAGTTTAATAACTTCTTCCATTAATAACATAGACAAACTAATTTACCCAAACGTGTCTGTTTTAAACTCTGGGAACAAAGGGTGGGAGGAAGAAAATCAATCTTTCCTTTGTACTTGAGCCACTGACCCGTTAAAGCTTTGAAGATCATTTCTTTAAGAAATTGTGAGGAGTTATTTAACTACAAACAGCAGCTACCTTCCCATTCCAGCTGCGTAATCAAGCATAATAAATTAGAGTTTAAAAAAAACAGTTGATTCCTTTTTTTTTTTTTTTTTTTGTATAACTGAAAATCCTTAATAGCACTTTGACAAATCGGCTTCATGGCAGACACCAGCGAACTTTCCTTGCACTGGAGCTGCTTAAGCCAAGCTGAAGCCATCCGGAGACATTCCTGATTGGAGGCCGTTGGGAGAAACCCAGGTTTTACCTTTGAAGCAGGGCTTGATAAAGTTCCTGCCGCTGGCAGGGGTGAGCGCTGCCCTGGGACCCAGCCACCCTGAGCGGGCGGCAATTTCCGTCCTCTCTGCCCTGAACACCCACCGGCCGAGGGCCAGTCTGCTGGGAAGGAGCGGCTCAGACTGGCCCCCAGGAGCGGCCAAGCACCTCCCTCCCGAATCTGGTCAGCATTCCTCCGTGCAAACCGTTCTGATCCACTGTGATAAAAATCAGTCTCCGTGGGTCTTGAAAGAGTCAAAGGCCCTTCTTAATCAAATGATCAACTGTTCATTTTGAAAGCTTGACTGGTTCAATTAAGATCACAGGCAGGAGACGGGCCGGTCATATTACCCTCCTTTCCAGCCCGCCTGGCCGGTCGCCGTCCCCAAAACCTACCTTTGACCAGCCCACTCCTGTGCCTGCCTGGAATGTTCCACCACCCCCTAATGAAATCTGACCACCCTTCAAGGCCTCATTCTGCTCCCACCTCCTCCCAGAAGCCTTCCCTGGGCCGACCAGCTGGCAGGGACCTTTCTTCCCCCTGAAATCTTGCAGCCATATTGTGTATCCTTTCGCTCGGGGTTTTGTTGTGGTCTGTCTCAAGCTGCTCTGTACCCACTTAAGAGCAACCAGACTACAAGCTCCTTGAGGAACCTGGCCACGGGACACGGCCTCCGTGAGCACAGCCTCACCACTGACTGAAGACGGGCCTTTATAATGTCTGTGCGAGCCTGCAAACAGGCAGCCCTTGATGGCAAAGGGTTGGCTTCCAAAAGTTCATTTGTGAGTCAGGCTGTTTGGAATTCAGAACGTGCTCTTTTATTTTTTCCAAAATAACCATGTTCTAGAATGATGCAATAATGCTCTGGTGGAGGCTAGGTCGCAAGCGAGCCCACAAAGTCCTATTTCGCCTGTAACAGAACTGCAATACTATTCAACAGACATGCTCCAATTAACAGGGTTAATCCACTGGGAGCTAAATAATTTTTTATGGGCTAGCCTGGGAACTTGACCCCATTATCCACTAAAGGGAAATGCTTTGGTGAGAGGCACACTCACCTCCGCACCCTTCCTCCCATCCATCGCATGCCACAGTAGCTGGCAGGGTACGGAACGGGGACAAAGCCATGGAGCCCCTCTCCTGCTTTCTTCCCCTGATCAGGTCAGCCTGTCTGCCCCTAAAACAAAAAGAGAGAGGGAGACTCAGGGAGCCCTAGTTGGCCAGAGATGCCCCTGGCAAAGCCAATTTTCTGATGGATGGTGGCAGTAGGGGTGGGGGGCTGAGGGCTATAAGTTTAGGGACCATGGGAAGCAGCACCTACATCACAGGTCTGTGGAGAGCTGCCCTTCCAAGCATGCCCAAGCCCAGCTCTCAGACATGGTATCTCCCAAAGGCATTATTTTAATCAGGAGATAAAGTGGAGACACCCGTGTGCTCTGCTGTTACTTTAACGAGAGCCCTCATCTTTCCCCTCCCGTCCCTGGCACGGGGCCATGTGGCACAGCACCTCCCTCCCACCCCCAGCCTCCAAAGCACAAGGTCAGGTAATGCTCGGACCTCCCGGGCTCCAATCCTGCCAGTCTGTCTACACCTGGTGACTAGACACGCTGAATTTCTATTTTTTAAAACAGCAAAACTTAAGGGGTAGTGTTTTTTGATCTCCCCCAGTTAACCACCCCCCAGGAGCTCTTACTGTCAGCATTGATGCTTTCACAGACAATACCACGTATACGTCTCTTCTGATCAAGTTATCAATAAATTATATTCACGTCAGTGATTTTTCTAGAAATGTCTCCATCCCAAATTTTAGACGCACCCTCTACTCAGTCCATGTGACCCCAGAACACCTTTTCAACTGACATAGTAACACCAGCGAGGTTGACCCTGGAAGGAAAGTCAAAAATGGCCTGGGTCATACGACGTCGGGAAATCCTTAAAGGGAAGCTTTCAGAGTCTCCTTACCTCGTTGCTACACCACTTTGCAGACGCTGTGTTAGAACCCATTTAAAGCATTCAAGCATATAATCAAATTTCAGTAATGAGTTATTAATTAAGCAGGGGCAACCAATTCTCTGCTAACTGCCTCATAAACAATCGACAGGAGATTTGTGAATTTTGACTTCCTGACACTATTAAACAAATCAATATTAGGTTTCAGACACAGCAATTCAGACAGTTTTCTCTGTTATTTGGCAGCCATCTGCCTAGAATACTAATGAAAGAATTAAGAGCTGGAGATTTTGCATGTGTTCCATCAAAAAGATCCTTATCTGTGGGGAATTGGGGCCTGATTTGCATGGAAGAAGTCTTTGCTTTTGTAGGTACAATTTTTCTCAATATGTCACTCATTAGTATTTATAAAAGCTCTGGGCAGTGGAACGTCCACCAGCCTTCAGAGCAGGCAAAGCCCTACTGGAGATAGCTCGGAACAAAGCAATTCATTTATTTATATATTTTGCAGACTGGTTAATTTATAGCTAACCTAACCCATGGAACACTTGGGTCTAAGAACACAGCCAAGCTCCTTATTCAGCTTTTATTTTCTCGAAAGGTCTGTTTGTTCCAGTGTAGAAACAGCTAACTAAATGAGGAAGATGGAGTTTTGCAAAATCTGGGCAACCTCTAAGTGGCAAAGTGTGGTCATCTTGGTTTACCCTTGACCTTCTCTCTTTCTTTCTCTTCTCTTTGTTTATTTCCCTTTAGTGCTCACTTAGCAGTGCTGTTAAAAATACCTTATAGAGACAATGACAGAGATTTACCTCTGTTTATCTAAGGAAGAAATATAGCCCAGGTAGCAGCAGTGCTAAGGAGCTCTTATCCTTACTTCATGTACCCCAGACCCAGAGTTGGGGATTTGTTCAAGGGGTCACTCGGCGTGTGTAACCCATTCCCTCTGTGGCCTCCTGGCTTAGTCGCCAGAAAGGTACCAAATAGGAGTCGACCTGAAGGTTTAAGGATTGGCACTAACATGGTGATAAGGACCCTTTCCATAGGCAGAAGGTCCCCTGCTTATCATATACTTATCTAAATTCTTTGCAGCAGAAAACCCCCCCCCAAAATATATGTACATATATACATACATATACAGTTTTTAATGGATATTTTTATATATTGATATATTTTATATAGATATACATACCCAGAAATGTATTCTTGGGAGATTTGGGGTTGAAGTTTTTTTTTCAGATGCATTTTGATTTTGTTCCTTATTGAAAAGCATTGAAAAGTATTTTAAAACAATAATCTAAAACCAAAAAAACTGAACTTTGTTATCTAATCCTAAAGCTAAGAAATCTCCTCAATGGTTCTTATCCTTGGATGTTTAGACCAATAAGGAGTTCATTGACTAGCTTCAGAGGGCTCCAGAATTCTCCTGACATTGTCTGCAAAACTTGGTATTTGAATATATTTTCCTTTTTTGAGGAGAAGACCCACAGCTTTAATCAACATTCTAAAGGGCTCTGTAACTCAAAATGAATAAAAACCACTTTTCTATCCCTTTTATAGATGGGAAAGCAGGGGGCTAAGTGAACGCTATGATTCTCAAGATGATTGATGGATGGTGGCTGAAATCCCACCTCTAGACTTCTGGTCTTGTGATCTTTCTCTGCATGGCATGCTGGAGTTGCTGTTTATTGACCAATTAAGATTATATTCAATTGTTAGTAACAAGAAGCGAAAAATAATAGTGACTTAAGTCGGAAGAAATGTTTTCCTCTTCCACATAAATGAGGTCCACTGATCAGCAGTTCGGGACTAATATGGCAGCACAATGATCATCAGAATCCCAGGCTTCATATACCTGGGATTGCTCTGTTCTACCACGTGGTTCCAGATGGCTGCCCAGCTCCAGACATCATATCCTCATCTCTAGTCATCAAAAAAAGAGGAAGGGTAGAGTGGTAGAGAGGGCATGTCCCTTCTTCTAAACATATTCTTGGAATCCTCTGGCAGTCCTGTGGTTAAGACTCGGTGCTTTCACTGCTGTGGACCCAGACTCCATCCCTGGTCGGGGAACTAAGATCCCACAAGCCGCGAGGTGAGGCCAAAAAAATATATATTCTTCGGAGACCTTCTTATATCTTAGAAACAAAAACTTAGTTACATGGCCACACTTAGCTGCAAGAGAGGCTTGGAAATGAAGTCTTTATGGTTGGTAGGGGAAACTGCACATTGGAGGAAAACAAGTGGTAAGAGAAAGTACCCAGTGCCCCTCCCGAGCACATCCCAAGAACCAACACAGAATGTGCCTTGAGTGACTCTGACCCCAGTCTACTGCACGGAGCCAGAAGGCAAAGGTGTCTTCATGCCTAAAGGGAGTGTCAGGTCGGAATGGAGGACATGTCGAAAAAGGGTCACCAAAGTTAACAGTGGTAGAAGGGACAATCTGGTGTGGAGGTGGAGAGTTAAACAGCGAACCAAGAACTGCAGAAGCAAGAATGGGTGAAGTGGGAGGTGGGGAGGATGGGTTTCAGATCAACACACTGACAGGTGCTCACATAAGTAGATTTCTATAAAGGGCCCACCACAGAGCAGACATTGGGTTTGGTTCTCCTTTGATCAGCCTTGTTTTCTCACCCTCAGATTTTGAGGTCTCCAAACCCATTTAGGGTAACAAACAATGGACTTTCTTAAGGCCACTCTCATCTTGAAGCTTGTGGGAGAAGTATGACCTGTCCTTACAAAAAATATGAAAGTTCAAGTTCAAGCAGAAATCCAAACTTAGAAAGGTAAGAAATTAATATGAAGTGTTTCCCACATTGCACAAGGAGCTTTGTTTTACAAGATTTACAGTGGGGCCTTCAGGAGTCTCCCTGACATATGTCAAGATGACTTCATGTTCCAAAATTCAATTCGCATAATATTTGAGAAGAGTAGCAACTGACTGGGTTATACCTCTCTATTTACTGAAATAGGTAAGGGGAAGACAAGAAGAGGGATCCACCATCAGTTGAATATTTATTACATGTTAGACCAATTCCCATACACCATCTCGCTTAATTCTCACCACACAGTAAAGTAGGCCATATACATATTCTGTCCCTAACTTGTTCACGTCATCCAGGATGTGGCAGAGCTGGTGCTAGGTACCACATATCCCAGTCTCTCTCTCTGCTCTAGCTTTCTGTGAGACGTCCCACACTATCTCTTTGTCATGTAGAATCTCTATTAATTTTGTCCAAATATCATATTTTGGTTTTCCATTTAAAACCAGCAACTAGAACAGTATCATAAATATGGTTTGTGTTTGGGGACATGGAAATTTCCTTTACTGTTTTGCCAAATTATAACTTAGTTTTTAAATTTTAAAATATCCGTGTTACCTTTGCAATCAATGTCTCCTAGTCCATGAGTACTTTTAGTTTGAAATTACCATAGACTGTTAAAATAATTCATCAAATGAAAAATCCAGAGAAAATTCAGAAACTATCTCTGTTCCCCATCAATCTTACATTCCTTGCCTTGATGGAGCAACCTGGAAACATGTTATGTATTTTTAAATATGTTAGTTCAGAGCACTGGCCATATGCCAATGGACAGCTGATTGATCACTCAAGGTTAACAGCTGCAGTTCCATATTCCTGGATGATACTATGTCAGTCTTTGAACATTATTTCTGGTCAAGAGAATCCATTCCAGTCAGCTTAAGCAGAAGGGGAGTGTTATTAAGGAAGACTGAGTAGCTCACAGAACCTCCAGGAGTGCTAGAGAACGAGATTTGGATGCTGCAAGAAATACTGTAGCCAGGGGGCCACTTCACTGGGAAGCTAACCCATGAGACTGTTGTGCTATAAAATCCATGGTCTCTGTGGCCCACTGATCAGAACCTATGATACCGAATTATGGGCTCCACAAACTTCATCAGAGCCAGCTCCAAACACAGATGCCTACACCCCACTCCCCAGCATGTCTGATCTTCCTGCATGTGGCTACCATCTTCTATTGCTCACTTCACTTCCAAGATTTGTGTGGCACATCTACTGAGCAGAATTCACATCATATGCAAATACCTAGCTGCAAGGGGATCTGGGAAATGTACTTTTGCTTTGTTTTCAGTTCCAGAGCAACTATAATACAAAAAGGTAAGCTAGGAGGGAGCTGGGATGAGTGACAAGGGAGCTAATGGACAAAATCAGCCACCGTAATGCTGGTCGTGGTTTTCTTTTTGGAAAAACTAACCCGTACACGCTAAGGCTCATGATATAACTACAGTGTATCCATGCTGAGTAGTACTTCTACATCTGTAAACTAATCTAATTTACACAAAAATCCCCTTAGCTAGATAGGTACTACCTTATCTGTAGATGAGAAAACTGAGGCTTCACGATGTTAAGAAATTTTCTCAACATCGTACAGATAGTGAATGGTGGAGCTGAGCTTTGTCCTGCTATGTCCTCATCCAGCAAAAGAGCTACTACAGTGAAAAGATCACAAAAGCTCAGCCAATGACCAGCTGAGTGACTTAAATAAGCTTTTATCTAACTTCCCTAAGCCTCGGGTTACTCATCTGAAAAATGGAAATAATTATGTTTCAAAGGTGGAGTATTGAGGACAGAATAAGATATTACATGTATGTCCCTAGCTTTGGATCCAGAATATAATATGTCTTTAAAAAGTGTTAAACAAATAAATGTATGAAAAAATTTAGAAAACAAACCCCCCACAAAAAAAAGAAAAAGAAGAAGACCATTCTAATTTTTACTCCCTGACAGACAGTCTTCTTTTGCTGAATGGGACACGATCTGCTTGATAATCTGCCTGAGACAGGAAGGGTTCCTGGCCAATAGTTCAATATTAAAATAGGATTATGTGCCCAAGGAAAGGGAACATTTTATAGTAGCAGTGGCTCGCTTTAAAAACAGGAGGCCTGTTAACATTCAGGCTTAATTAAACTGATTTCTTGATAAATCCACTGTGACAGAGACCAGCACACTTAACTGTTAACACGCTAGTGCTCCAAGGCTCTCCCCGGGGAGAGAGAGGAAAGAGCATTTTAAGAACTATTGTGGAGGTTATTCAATGTATCGCCCCTTGTTTTCGTGGTGATGTGAGTCAAATTTGGAATTCCTTTTTAATTAATTTTGGCCAATGGATAGCACTTCTTTGAATGTGACCCTAGATAGACTGGGTCACATAGGGACTAACTTATATTTGGGTTACACTAATTTTTAAAAACTCAGCCAACAAGACAGTGGCAGTTGACTTATTTAAAGTTGCAAAATGTATGGGTTTGGAGCGCTCAGGGAGTGGAGGGTAAACAAAAACCTTGCAAGAAATCTCTGCCTTCATTTTTTCACCAGACATTGCGTGTAGATTGAATACAGAATATGCTTCTAGCACACATATATGCACAACTATTTTTCTTCTTTTTTATTGAAAAAAATTTAATTATACCAGTAATACAACTAATTCTTGTTGCACAAAGTTCAGAGTTCAAGACCCCTTCAACATTCATTTCATTCAAAATGCATAAGATAACACTTGTGTACTTACTATGTCCCAGACATCATTCTAAGGGCTTTACATGTATTAATTTATATTCTTTTCCAGACTACTCTAGAGATTGATACTATTATTTATAACATTTTACAGTGAGAAACCTGAGGCACAGGGAATTTAAAAACTGGCCTGAGATAACACAGCCAGCATGTTGTAAATTGGGATTTGAACCCAGGCTGTCTGGCTTCAGAGCCCATGCTCTTAACCACCACTACATGCCAATTTCAACCCATAGACCTCCCAGTTATAACTTTTCTGTGATGCCTCCCAGATATTTTTCTTCATGTTTACATACCTAGGCAAACCTATAAAAATATTTTTAAAATAGCATGTGTTATACATTTACAGAGTGGTTCTCAAAGTGTGGTCCTCTGTCATCAGCATCACCTGGATACTTGTTAAAATGCAAATTCCCAGACCCCATCCTAGACCTATTGGATCAGAAACTCTAGGTCAGGGGCCCAGCCATCCGTGTTTTAACAAATCCTCCAGGTGATTCTAATACACGCTGAAGTTTGAGAACCACTGAATTAATGGTGTGCACTAGACTGGGTCTTCCAAGAAGTAGACACCAAAATAGGATGAAGCACGTAAGAACCTCATTAAGGGAAATTCCTATATGAGAGGATATATGGAGGGGGCCATGCAGGAAGGGAGCAAAGAGGAAATAGGAGGAAGGCTGAGATAACCGTCTGACAACGATGCAAGTCTTACCCCGAGGAAGGAAAGGGGAGAGGTTAGGTGGGGGCAGCCTAGACTGCCAGTAGAGAATCCTTGAGCTCAAAGTTGGCCAATAAAGGAGTCCCATGTCTCCCAGGAACAGGTTGGCTTTAGTGTTCTTCCCACACCCAGTCATGGTCGGGGAGCAGCCCATGGGAAGCACGGCCTTGACTCAAACACAGAGATGGATTTCAAAGTGCAACAACTAAGATCCTCAATCTGTGGTGCTACCCAGTGATGTGTGAGGCTTATTCTCAGGGCCGCCACATAACATCACAGGCAATGTTATCATTCTGCAGCTTGCCTGTTTGTTACAGTCAACTATATGTCTTGGAAATCTTTCCCTGTCGGTATATATTGATCTGCTAACTCATTTTAAAGGCTGCATAGTATTCCATTGTGTGAATATTCCATTGTTTGTGTAATCACCCCTTCATTGACAGGCATTTAGTATTTCCAGTGTTTTTGCTATTTCATACAGTGTTTCAAAGTTCATCTCATCTTGTACACTAGAAGAATTACCAAGAAGTAAAGTTGCCACATCCCAGTGTGTGTTTGTGTGTGTGTGTGTGTGTGTGTGTGTGCGTGCGTGCACGTGAGCTGTATTTTAATAATCACTGCTACATTCTCCTCCAAACTGGCTGCATCAATTTATACTCCTGTGAACAGAAAATAGATAAAAGTAACCATTTCTCCACACCCCAGCCAATACTAGATAGTATCAATCTTTTAATTTTTTCTATCTGATGAATGAAATGATGTCTTATTGTTGTTTTAATTTGCATTTCCCTGATTATTAGTAAGATTGATCACCTTTTCATATACTTATGGGCCATTTGTGAATTTCCTCTGTGAATTACCTATTTATATCTGTACCATTATTATTAATGTATGTAGATGTTGTGATGTATAAAATAGAGTATTATTAAATTGGGAGTATATTTTTATAATTTTGGTTTTTATCAATTAATAGATACTAAAAATATTTGGAATGTTTTCATGTTAAATGGATCTTTGTAAATAAAAGGGTTGAGAACAGGTGGATTCCATGGGCTGTGGACTCCGGAGGGCCCGCTAAATACTGCAGGAGACAAAGGGGGCTCAACCCTGTCTCCCTAGAAGCCCCAGGAATGTTCACACCAGGCTTCCACAGCCCTGCACAGGATGGGTCCCAGATGCCCAGCCAGCCCCCAAACAGGTTGCCTGGGAGGGCCTCTCCAAGTGGTGTGGCATCAGCTAAAAATAATGTCAGGCAGGCAGGCTTCCCTTCCCACCCCACCTTCAGCCAGTGTCCTGCTATGCAGTCAGGTGACATGGGCTTGAATGCCAGCTCTGCTCTGTACTGTTTGCACAAGCTCTGCCAAATCAGGGAACCTCTCTGAGCCTCGGCTTTCCCATCTACAAAATGCAGATAACCATACCCTTCGTAGAGGTGCTGTGAGAATCCAAGTGCAGAGAGAATGCCCACCCCGGAGATGAGCGCGCGTTAGATACCCCATGAAAGGTTGCTGTCATGAATGCATTGTGTGCCACTATTACCAATTACCATAAGAAAGAGAAAGGGGTACACATTCCTTCCAGGCCAGTTTACATCAGAAAAAAGGTGCCTCCAGCCCTAAACCTGGCACAGGGACCCCGGTCTGGGGCTCTTCCCCCAGGGCACCTCTGCAGCCCCTTCTGCAGAAACTCCCAAAGCAAAACTTGGGTCTCCCACCTGATGTCATCCCCCCCAGAAGCCTGTCACTCTCCCAGCACCCCGGCCAGGCCCCGTTTGGCACTGACTTCTTTGTCTCTTGCTGCCCGCCTTAATCTTGTGACGCCAATTAACTGTAATGAAAGTTACATGGGGATATTGCGGGGTGTAGACACACAAACATGTCTTTAGCAGGCAAACAAGGACAGCCTTAGAACCGTGGTGATTTCCAGGTGGAAAGAAATGTGGAGCTTTCTGTCTCCTCCGGGTAAAAGAGGATTTGCGAAATCCAAAGAAAATAACTCCTGAAGCAGAGGTTTGAACTGCGCCAAGTTTGTGACACGAAGGAAGCCGCTCCCAGAAAGGAAATTCTGATTAAGACTGACAGCTTTGCTGCCACTCCCGGGGGGACAGGACGGCATTTCTCTTGGACAGGTAAGCGAGCTCCACCCACCCACCACATGAGCCCAAGAGAGTCTGGGGACACACCTGACTGCTGGTGATGGATTTCCCCCACTTTTATTTAATTACCCTAATTCCTCACATCTGTAGAGCCTTTCGGAGTTTACAGCACACCCATTACCTTGCTTTTGCTTCCTATCCACCCCTTAGAGTAAGAATTGTTTTGGTCCCCATTTTGTGTGTGGGCAAAAATGAACTGTGGAAAGGTGAGGTGATTCACCCAGTGATGAGACGACTAGAATGCAGGTATCACATTGCATCCTTCAGCCTTCCCCATGAACACGCATATCCTGCTGGCTCTCTCCCTCACCCTCCTGAACACTTACTTCCTGAATGTGACAAGCAGAACTTACCCGGGGCATGAGAACAAATTCACAGGTTGCCCGATGTTCATTGCTGCAGCTTCCTGCCATTGCCAAGTCCTCATATCCTTATACCTGAGAGACATCTCTAGGGTGCCTGCGCTCCTCTAAAACTCCACCTTGAGATGTACCTGGAGCAGGTGTCACATCCTACAGGGGGCTTTTGCCTTCTAGGTTATACACTCCTTGATCTTGTCCAAACATTTGTGGCTGGACCCTTTTATTTTTTCTATCCCACCCTGCCCCACCAAAGGACCAAGACAATATGCACCCTGATCACAATATTATAACATTCAACTTAAAAGAATTCCTCTGAAATTATTAAATAATAGCTCCCATTTCTCAAGTGCAGGCACTATGTCAGGCCCTGTGCTTTGCAGCTTATGCACATTATCTGATTTAGTCCTCCTGCAGCCATCTGATGTAGCTATTTGTGGTAAGACAGCTAGTTATCCACCAAAGAGCAACCTCCCCCTTCTTCCAGAGTAAGATAATTGTAGCTGAATACATGGTTGCCCAGCTAAAGACTACATTTCCCAGGCTCCTTTGCAGCTAGTCTGGTCATGTGACTATGTTTAGTTCAGTGGAACGTTATTGCGAGCCCTGTGTTCAACTTTGGGGTCGTTCTTTAACTCCAAAGGCAAGCCCCTTACTGTGATCTCTCTCTCTCCTTCCCACTTCTGCATATTAATTTTGACCATGTGGATGAGAAACAATGGCTCAGGGAGGCAGAGCAGTATGGTGGAAGGGGTCCTGGTCCTGGAATGACCACACAAACAGAACTGCACACCAACTGTGGTCATTCATGCAGGACTGATACATGAGAGGAAAATAGACATATCTTTTTTGAGCCACTGTATTTTGGCATCTCTTTGTTTCTTACTATAGCTTCGTCTTTAACTGATGCAGTATTATTATGCCCATTTTACAGTTGGGTAACTTAGGCTCATAAAGACTAAGTGACTTGCCCAAGTTTACACGAATACAGAGCAAGGATTCAAGCCCACGTCTGTTGGATTCCAAAACCTCTGCAAGATGATTCACCCACTCATTCACTCATCTAAGCCTTATGGACTATGTATGTAATAGAAGCAAGAATCCCAGGGCTTTGCCTGTACAGGAGGATCGTAAACCCACATGTTGCCTCCCTCCCTTCCACCCTCAAGAGAATGCCCCGCTCAGGAGGTGAGTTTTCCTGAGATGTAGATGAGAGCTAATTTCAAAACTTCTACCTTTGTGAAGCCATAGGTGAGTAAATGGCTCTGAAATGGGTGCCAGTTCTTTCTGTAGGTGACTCTCAGAGGGCAGCCGGGGAGTGGACAAAGAAGGATTAAAAGGGAAACGGAGACCACCTTGATTAATATTCTAAAGGCTTTTCCCTTAGAGAGCAGGAGTCGGTGAAGATGAGTTTGCATTTGGGGAAATGTTTTTTTGTCTTAGTATGGTCTACACTGTTTGACCTCTGAGAATTAATATTTCTCATTGAAAGAGGTACAGCTAAGTGTGTGTGTGTGTATGTTTGCTCATGTACACATATATGTGTGCCCATGTGAGAACGTGTGTGTATGGGCAGGTATGTATGCTGTTGTATATGTATAGATGTATGTGTGATGTGTGTGTCTATCATACACGTGTTGCTGTGGTTATGTGTGTGCAGTTGTGTGTGTGTGTGTGAGTGTGTTCATTTGCCGTTGTGTCTGTGTTTGGGGGTGAGGGTGGCGATCTACCAGTTGTTACTGGATGACTAGGAAGAATCATCCCTTCACACCTCCCCCTGGTGGGAAATCTGGAGGAAGACCTGACTTGGTGTGGCCAACCCCACCACAAGTGTCCTGCTGGAGTCCCTCTGGTCTCCTCCCAAACACACACACATGCACGCACACACACACACACACACACACACACACACACACACACACACGTGCTCACCTTTTTTTAAATCTTGACCAAATCACTCAGCTTCTGGAAAGGAAGTGCAAAGATTACTGAAGCTCACAGAGTAGCTGCTCAAAGGAGGGGGATGAATTCCAGGACCAGGCCAATCCTCTGAGCAGAGCACGGAGCTTTCCCAATGTGGGGTAGAGACTCATCTACAAGGTTTAGAGAAGGAGGCAAGCTCCAAGGAGGACAGGGCCATCCCGGCTAAGAACCCAGACTCCCCGTGGATGGTTGCTCTTGTCTTTGTGCTTTTCCTTCAGAGTTTGTGGGAATCCCCTGGACCGGGCAGTTTTCCATCTTCCTCTTCTGGCGTTGTAATTCCTGTCATTTACTCCCATCTCCAGTAAAGGCTGGCCCAGCTGTGCAGCAACAAGTGACAAAGGTGCAGGGACTGAGCAACAGGGCCATACAAGCCTGTGCGTCTTCTGCCTCACTCCCACCTCTCAGAGGTTCCCCGACCCCTTAACCTGTCAAGAGTACCAGGCGGTGACCGTCACTAAGGTGTACAGAGGTCCCAAGGATGAGGAACAAGGGCCAGAGGACACCCTGGAGAGGTAGACGGGAGACAAACCTTGAGCTGCCCCATGTGTCCTGGATGGAGGTTACTCAAAGCGGGCGAGGCTGAGGCTCTACCTATCGTGTGCCAGGCCCGGGCCTTGGAGCTAGAGCTACACACGCTAACCAGGCACAGACCCTTCCTGAGGTGAACCACAGTCCAGGAGGGCAGGCAGGCAGGGAATCCAATCGCCAAACGGCGAAGAAATGACCACAACACCAGGGCCTGTGCTGTAAGTAAAATAACTGCTAGGACTCCGTGAGCACCTGTGAGCTCACTAGGCCTGGCCTAGGCTCTCATGTATTAACTCAGTCCTCTGAGGGAGGTATTATTATTATCAGCCTTCCTTTGCAAGTAGGGAAACTGAGGCATAGAGAGCACAAGTGACTTGCCCTCGGTCACACACCTAGTAAGAGGCAGGCTGGGATCTAAGCCCAGGCAGATACCTCCCAGGAGATAACTCACCATCCAATGGCACTTCCTTGTGGTATGCCAGGCATGGAAGAGCCACGAAGCAGCAGGAAGTGGCCTCTGCTTGGGGAAGCCAGGGTAGGCTTCAGAGGGGAGGGGTTGCTCAGGTGGGGACGCGGAGGGGCAGGAGTAACCTGATAGGTGAAGAGAGGCAGAGGGGAAAGTCGGTGGTGTTCTGGGCACTGTTGATGATACAAAGTCATCGATGGAGTGACAGTTTTCGCGATGCCTTTTTACCGTGACCCATAGTGAGCAATGCATTTTAAACTGTAACCTAGGACATGTATACATAGGTAGAGCTGAGACTGAGTTTCCTGAGTCGATACTTACCCCTATTATGCAGAATGCACTTTAATATTTTCTATTCTGTCCTATTTCGTGTTTTGTAAGTGCTGTGGAAAACATCCAGCAAATTGGTCCTGGAATCCCCTGAAGTTTCGCAATGAGTAGTTAAGAAGGCGCTGGCTGGAGTAAGTTATGCAGGAAGCAGCGGCGTCTTCACAGCCGAGAGGGGCGGGACCAGGGTGAGGTAACTGAGACGCCTAGAGCTGACATTTAAGGAGACACTCATTTGCAAATATTTTCTCCCATTCTGAGGGTTGTCTTTTCGTCTTGTTTATGGTTTCCTTTGCTGTGCAAAAGCTTTGAAGTTTCATTAGGTCCCATTTGTTTATTTTTGTTCTTATTTCCATTTCTCTAGGAGGTGGGTCAAAAAGGATCTTGCTGTGATTTATGTCATGGAGTGTTCTGCCTATGTTTTCCTCTAAGAGTTTTATAGTGTCTGACCTTACATTTAGGTCATTAATCCATTTTGAGTTTATTTTTGTGTATGGTGTTAGGGAGTGTTCTAATTTCATTCTTTGACATGTAGCTTGAGGACACGGGGAGGGGGAAGGGTAAGCTGGGAAATGAGAGAGTGGCATGGACATATATACACTACCAAATGTAAAAAAGATAGCTAGTGGGAAGCAGCCGCATACCACAGGGAGATCAGCTGGGTGCTCTGTGACCACCTAGAGGGGTGGGATAGGGAGGGTGGGAGGGAGACACAAGAGGGAAGAGATATGGGGATATATGTATACATATGGCTGGTTCACTTTGTTATAAAGCAGAAACTAACACACCATTGTAAATCAATTATACTCCAGTAAAGATGTTAAACAAATTTTTTAAATTAAAAATTAAAAAAAAAAAAGGAGACACTCACTCTTGGGGTCGGCACCCAAGAGTAAGCACCTCCTCAAATGTTGCCCCCTACCTACCTCTCCTGTCACATCCTAGTCTCGGCCCTGTAACTGGGCACCTATTCTGCACTAGGCGTGTGCCAAGGGCTTGGGTGCACCATCACATTCAATCTTCCCAGCAGCCCCTCTTTCCATTGGGAAAACTGAACCAAGAGAGAGACGCAGGAAATGTCAGTATGACTGTTAGCAGCCCCCAGACATCTTGGGTGATCGACAGCACCAGGACAAGAAAACAACAGGAATGACGGGCATTAGGGTGCAGGGCTGGCAGAGGGCCGCCCAGGAGCAGGGCTGGCCTCTAGGGCCACTGGCACACGTGCCTGAGGATCTTGGATCCCAAACACCCACATGGATTTCCCATAAGCCATCTTCTCAACACCACTTCTTTTTTTAAATTGAAGTATAGTTGATTTACAACATTGTGTTAATTTCTGCTGTACAGCAAAGTGCTTCAGTTATACATACATATGCATACTTTTTTATATTCTTTTCCATTATGGTTTATCATAGGACATGGAATATAATTCTCTGCTATACAGTAGGACCTTGTTGTTTATCCATTCCATATATAATAGTTTGCATCTGCTAACCCCAAACTCCCTCTCCATCTCTCCCCCAGCCCCCCACCCCCTTGGCAACCACAAGTTAGTTCTCTACGTCTGTGAGTCTGTTTCTGTTTCGCAGACAAGTTCGTTTTTGTCATGTTTTAGATTCCACATGTAAGTGACATCATCTGGTATTTGTCTTTCTCTTTCTGACTTAATTCACTTAGTATGATAATCTCTAGTTGCATCCATGTTGCTGCAAATGGCGTTATTTCATTATTTTTTATGGCTGAGTAATATTTCATTGTATGTATGTACCACACTTTCTTTATCCATTCATCTGTCAATGGACATTTAGGTTGTTTCCACGTCATGACTCTTGTGAATAGTGCTGCTATAAACATAGGGGTCAACACCACTCTTCTGCAAGTTGCAGAGAGCTTAGCCAGGGAAATCCTCAGCAGTTATCTACTTCCATGATTAGAGAGGAAGGCTACAAAATGCCCAGACAGCAGCCACGTTGGTAAGTTTTGCTATAAGCCTCACTCCGTGTGGTAAAGTCCTATCTACTCAGAAAAAACTAATCCGTACTTCACCAGAACAAACATAGTCATAAAACCTGAAAATCACAATGTAATATCACTACGCACTTACCAAAATGGCTAAAGTTAAAAAGACAGATGACACAAAGCATTGATGAAAATACGGAGCAACTGGCACTCACACACTGCCGGTGGGTGTGTAAACTGATACAAGGACTTTAGTAAACATTTTGTCAGTATCTACTGAAGTTAAGATATGCATGTCCTCTGATGCTGAGATTTCCCTTCTTAGGTGTATATCAACAGAGACATGGCAACATGTATAAGAATGTTCATAGCCACAGTATTCATAGTAGCCCTGGACTAGAAACAATCCAAAGGTCTATCAGTAGAAGAATGGATAAATAAATTGTGGAATAATCATATAATAAAATGCTGCACGGCAATGAAAACAGATAAACTGCCGATAATCTAGATGAATCTCACAAATGCATTTTTGAGTAAAAAAAAACAGACATGGCTGAATCTGTACTCGATGATCCTTGTTATGTAAAGTTCAAAAAAAAGGCGAAATGAAACTGCTGTGTAGGCAGATAAAAGAAAAGCAGGGAAGTGACTTCTATAAGAGTCAGAAGAGGGCTCACCACTGCACGTGAGGGCCATAGCGGTGGAGAGTATGGGGGATTTCTGGAGGACTCATAGTGGAACTTAAGGGAAAGTTACCTGAGTGTTTACTTACAATAATTCGTTAATATGTAAACTTACGATTTATGTACTTTCCTATATGTGAGTTTTGTTTCACAATTTAAAAAAAATTATATATATGTTTTTAAAAATGTGGACCCATCATCTGTGAACCATTTGTATTCAAGGGACCACGGAAAACTGCCAGCCCAAGCCTTCCAACATATTGGCCTTGGAGCCAGCCAGCCAATCACGGGTTCAACTCCTCACTCCACCAATGGCAAGCCATGTGCTTAGGCAAGTTAAACAGTTTCTCCAAGCCTCAGTCTCTCTATCTGCAAACTGGGGCTGAAAATATCTGTATGAGAACTAAAAAGTCACACATATAAAGAGCATATATATTCCCAGCACATAGGTAGGAGCTCAGCAGACAGTAACTGAGATAGACATGGAAACAAGGGTTAACAGTGACTTGTAGTTCTGCTGGCCTCAGACCGAAAAAGCTTTACAAGGAGGAGTGCACCCCACTAACTCACCTACTGGGGTTTCCTTTGTTAACATCCTTCATGCCGACATCTCCGGGTGCCACCCAGGACCACAGCTAGCCCTTAGGTCATGTTTGTGTGAATAAGAAAAATGCACCCCTTCCTCTGGGCAAATGCAGCGCTCCAGCCTCCGTGGCAGCCCTGGTGGCACAGACATCTCCTTGTTAGGCCCTCAAGGGTCTTTCAACTCCTTACTTTTGAACCAAGCTCTATGTGAAGAGAAAAAAGCAGGCCAGATCCCACCCCAGAGAAGCACCAAGGCAAATCACATGAATGAACGTGGCCATTCGTGGAGTCCCATTGCCAAATTCAGCATTTACATTGACGAGGCAGTGGATGCTGATGGAAACTGTTCCCAACTGTTCCCCCCTGGGTTGGGGGGGGGCGGGAAGAGACACCAGGACCCTGTATTCTTCATGGAGAAGCAGCATGAAATACAGCCCCAAACCTGTTCCGTGTATCCACTCAGATGATGACCTAGTATGGGGGTATGAGCTCCACTATTCAACGCCCTCCAGACCCATGAGCCTCAGAGAAAAGACTATCTTCCCAGCCCTGTGTAGAGAGAATTGTTACTGTGTCCAGGAAAATCTGACAGGGTCTGGGACCCAGGAATCGTAATCGTCCAAAAGTTACTACAGATATCAGATAAACAAGATTCCGCCCCTCGGAGACCAGACTTGACAGGCGCATAAAGACCACCTAATACCCTGAGCCCATGTGCTTTTGATATCATGTCTCATTTTCTGCTTGAATGAGAGACTCAGCCAAGAGAAGAAATCTTAAGTTTTCACCTACAGCGCACGAAGCCTGGCTCGCCTGCCGTGGGCAGCCTTGAGGCCGTGGAGCTGGGGAGCCTCCTGGCCCGGCACACGCCAAGAGCACAGGGGTTTCTACGTGGCTGCTCAACAATTTCACAGAAAATGTGAAACTCCCTGGCCCTCCCGAGGCTGGTCCTGACAAACAAGCTTTCAGGGCCAAGTCAAAGTCTGTGGTGAGCCCTGATTATCTGGTGCTTTGGGAGAGAAAAGAAATTCAGGGCCCATAGGTGAGGTCAACCCTGGGGCACTCTGTCGAGCTTGTGATTAGTGACCCTGATCTCGACATTCAGGCTCTCTGCCCCTGATCCCTCCAGGGAAGGGAAGTGGAAGGGAATAGACACTTACTTGGCACCTACAGCTGTTAGGCTGTAGGCCAGAGTCTCCACCTCTGGTCTGTCTTTAACCATTATTCCCATTTGACAGATGGGAATACTAAGTCACAACAGATAGCGTCAAAGCCAAGCTTCTGACCCTCTCAGAAAAGCAGCAGCCTCTGGGCTCTCCCTCCCCACCCCTCAGTGCCGGCTCTCAGGTAAGGATCTGCTAGCAGCCTCTTAACGCCTCAGAGCAGAAGTAGTCCCCCGGCAGAGGCGGCTGAAATCTGGTAGGAAGAGGGATGCTGTGTTGAAAGTGCACGTGCAAAACAAGCATGTTGAGTTGACTCATATCCAGAAGCTTCCACTGGAGGACCCTTCTCTGAACTTGAGCATTCCAAGGCCCTGTACATGGTTTTGCATTTGTAATTCTGTATTCTTACCCCCAAATTTTAGCAGCTTTAAGCTTGAGACCTCCCTTGCTGCATGGATGCAGATTGTATTTTTACTGGGGAGGGGCTTTGGAGACGGTGCTGATGGAGATGATGGGGGCAGGGCAAAGAGTTGAAGGAAGAGGGGTCATGAAGTTGCTCTGAGCGTGAGTGAAGAGCTGTGTGCCTCCTTCTAAGCGTTGGCCTTTGTGGAGGCTGGAAGCCCAGCCAGGTGGTCTCCTTGTCCCTTTGGCTTCAGTGGGGAGGGGTACGGTCCATGGGGTAGAGCACACAAGTTGCAGGAGACCCTCTGTGTAAGGACAGACCTTGCCCATCCTCCCAGGAGAGAGCAGTTCCTGTCCCAGGGCTGCCATGGCAAATTACCACACACTGGCTTAGGACAACAGGCCAGAATTTCAAAAGGCCACAATTCCAGGGGAAGGAAGTTCAAAATCAAGGTGTCACAGGATTGGTTCCTGCTAGAGGGTCTGAGGGAAAATCTGTTCCAAGCCACTCTCCTGGTGGTTGCTGGCAATTCTTGGCGTCCCTTGCCTTGCAGATGAATCACCACAGTCTCTACCTCCACCTCCACGTGGCATTCTTCCCTATGTCTTTTGTGTCTCTGTCCAAATTACCCTCTCCTTATAAGGACACCGGTCACTGGACAAGGGCGATCCTAATCCAGTGTGCCCCATCTTAACTTGATCACATCTGCAAAGACCCTGTTTCCAAATAAGTACTGCAGGGTAGGACTTGAACACATTCTTTGGGGGTATTCTACCTACTATAGGAGCCAGGGTCACCTTTGCCAGAGTGGCCTTTTGGACTCATGGCCCTATCAGTGGGGCCTCAATGGCTTCTGAGTCCACGTGATGTGGCCTTGCCCAGGGACCTGCAGGGGGCAGGGCTAATCCCAGTGGTTCATTCCTGCACAGGATGGGAGAAGCCAATCAGGCAGCTTGTCTCCAGGCTTCCCTTACATATCCCAGAAGGCTCGAGACTCTCACGGGCAACAAAGGAAGATGGAGGCTTTCCCCTTCACCAGTTCACCCCACAAATCAAAGTATACCTCCTCTGGAAGCCTCCCTGATTTATCCATCTGCTGTAGACTGAATGTTTGTGTCCCCCCACCCCCAAAATTCATATGTTGAAACCTAATCCCTGAAGTAATGGTATTTGGGGGTGGTGGTAATTAGGTCATAAGGGAAGATATGAAAGGAATTAGTACCCTTATAAGAGACCCCAGAGAGCTCTCTTGTCCCTTCAGCCTTGTGAGGACAGAGGGAGAAGATGGCCATCCATGAATCAGGAAGCAAGTTCTCTCCAGACACTACAGCTGAGAGCACCTTGATCTTGGACTCACTCCGCAGCCTCCAGAACTCTGTGAAATAAATCGTGGTGCCAAAGCAGCCTCAGACAATACATAAAGGGATGGCCGTGGCTAGGTGCCAATAAAACTTTACTTATAAAACTGATAGGGCTTCCCTGGTGGCGCAGTGGTTGAGAATCTGCCTGCTAATGCAGGGGACACGGGTTCGAGCCCTGGTCTGGGAAGATCCCACATGCCACGGAGCAGCTGGGCCCGTGAGCCACAACTACTGAGCCTGCGCGTCTGGAGCCTGTGCCCCGCAACGGGAGGGGCCGCGATAGTGAAAGGCCCACGCACCGCGATGAAGAGCGGTCCCCGCACCGCGATGAAGAGTGGCCCCCACTTGCCGCAACTAGAGAAAGCCCTCGCACGAACCGAAGACCCAGCACAGCCAAAAATAATAAATAAATAAATAAAAATAAAAGTAGCTATAAAAAAAAAATAAAAAAAAAAAAACTGATAGAGAGGGGCTTCCCTGGTGGCGCAGTGGTTGAGAATCTGCCTGCCAATGCAGGGGACACGGGTTCGAGCCCTGGTCTGGGAAGATCCCACATGCCGCGGAGCAACTGGGCCCGTGAGCCACAATTACTGAGCCTGCACATCTGGAGCCTGTGCTCCACAACAAGAGAGGCCGCAACAGTGAGAGGCCTGCACACCGCGATGAAGAGTGGCCCCCACTTGCCGCAACTAGAGAAAGCCCTCGCACAGAAACGAAGACCCAACACAGCCATAAATAAATAAATTTTTAAAAAAAACTGATAGAGAGCTAGATTGGCCCTTGTTTGGTTATTGAGCCAATCCCTGTTATCGTTAGCGCTTAGGATTGTGCCCAACTTAGAGCTTTTTTTCTTTTTTAAATTTTTATTGGAGTACGGTTGCTTTACAATGTTCTGTTAGCCTCCATGGCACAACAAAATGAATCAGCCATACATGTAGAGAGAACCCCTCCCTTTTGGACTTCCCTCCCATTTAGGTTACCACAGTGCATTAGGTAGGGTTCCCTGTGCTATGCAATATGTTCCCATCAGTTGTCTACTTTATACATAGTATTAGCGCTTTTGTAAATAAGTCTGCAGAGATCTTGGTGCTGACATCCCTGACTACATTTCTGATTATTTCCTTAGTATAGTTTCTCAGAAGAACTACAATTTTAAGGCTCTCGAGTCATACTGACAACTTCAGTAGGTATCAAATTTTTTTTTGAGCCATGCCTTATACTTTGACCTGTACCTTTGCTCACTCCAACACTGTTTTCCAGATGTCTCCTGAGCAGAAATTCTGTCTCTTCTATCAGACTTCCAATTCTTCAAGTGTAAAGATGTGACATCTTATTCTACTACTATATGCCTTGCCCTCAGCTTTGCCATCTCCCTCCCCTCCCCCCCAAAGCTGTGCACAAGTGAGCATGTGCACGTGTGCACGTGCATGTGGGCACACACACATACACACACCTGTGCAGTATCTATTGTGACTGCACAAACAAGATGTACAAGGGAAACCGGGTAATAGCTGAATGAATGAACCCCACGCGTTTAAAACCCCAAGGAGGCGCAAGCCAGATACACATGGCTGGTCACTGAGACGTGAACGTAGGGGAGCTTCATAAACTAGATGATAAATAAACTTCACCCTTTCCCAGACAACCCAGGGCAAGACGTCAAAGAAGACAGTGACTTGTCCGAAAGTCCTGTGTCCCTCTTTACTTGCCCAGAGCTTCTGGCCACCCCTGCCCTGCCCCTTCCCCAGAGAGGCCCTTGGAAAGACATCGATGGCACCACCCGGGCTCCCCACCTCCCCTCATCTTCCACCAACCTCCACTTCTCCAGTCCCACACCACGGGGGACCCTCTCACCGCTAAGTGAGATCCAGGACAGCTACCACCTCTGCCATAATCCAGTTCATGAAAAATTAAAAATGTTCTTCTACGTTTCTTTTCACCTTGAATTTTTCATGAAACCAAATGGCAGTTTCCAAAGGTGAAAAACTGTTATTTTCCCAGGCAAATTCCTGTGAAGTGAAAATTGCTAGTTTCACGCAGCTCTACCACTGATGTCTATTGTTACTATGGGCACTAGATCAACACCATTTGATCAGGAGAAAATAAAACCTGGGTTATATTCCTAAAAGGCCTTAAATGTTCCTGTGGCCAGCCTTTCACAGACCGAGAGCCAGCAGGAGGCCATCCCAAAACTCTGGTCACCATGCCCACCATCACCACCCCTGTGGATGCCCGCTGAACCCAGACCCCCTACCAGACACGGCCAAACTCAAGAACATGCCTCTTATCCTCCCAAAGAAAGGGATGTACTCTGTAGAGGGCATGAGCTCAGACCCTCTGAGAGGAGACATACAATGTTTCCTAGTCGTTTTAGAATGGGATAAACAGGATTCCTTAAAATGGTGACCTATGGGAAACTATCTCCCCATGTATTAGTCCATAGGGCTGCCATGACGAAGTACCACAGACTGGGTAGCTTAAACAACAGGAATTTATTTGCTCACAGTCGAGGAGGCTACGAGTCCAAGATCAAGGTGTCAGCAGGGTTGGTTTGTTCTGAGGCCTCTCCCCTTGGCTTCTAGATGGCCATCTTCTTCCAATGTCTTCACATGGTCTTCCTTCTGTGTGTGTCTGTGTCCTAACCTCCTCTTCTTATAATGACACCAGTCCTATTGGAATAGGGTCCCCCTGAGTGACCTCACTTCAATAATGATCTCTTTAAGACCCTATCTCCAAACACAGTCCCATTCTGAGGTACCGGGATTTAGGACTTGAACCTATGAATTTTGGAGGGACACAATTCAGCCCCTAACATTCCACATCTCCAGCCCGGCCATCTTACCTTCACTTTGTAGAGGCTCAATGGTAAGAAGGCTCTGGGGGCTTATCTAGTTCAGTGGTTTTTCACATTGTGGTCCCTGGAGCCCTTGCGGTGCCTGAAGTGACCTTAGGGGATTTCTGTGGTTGGGGGAGCGGACGGCAAGGGGAAATCTGGAACTCCAGCCCTGCGTCAGCCTAATCAGCCTGGCTCTTTTCTGTCCTATACTGAGGCTCCATTTAAGATTCTGTTTGACCAAAGGGCTCTTCGTTTTACAAAATGTTTGAAAATTGCTGACTGTTTTTCAAATGACCAGACTGCGGTGCAGAGAGGTGGGGAGACGTGCTGGTATCGCGCTGCTCTTGCTGGCACACCTGGGGTCTCGCTGAGCACCCACGCTCTGGTGTAGGGTTCCTCCTACCACACTGAGGGGACTCTCAAGACAGACCTCGGGGACCACCACACCAGAGAAGGGTTTGCTGGTGCCCAAAGGTGAACATCTCACTGGAGTCAGAAGCAGAAGTGAACTCCCGTGTCACACAGCATTGTCCTCAAGGGCAGGACGTGTGGATCTGGGCTTAAAAGTCGGAAAATCTGAGTCACTACTACCCTGCCGTCAGAGATTGCTTGGAAATTGTCACTCCCAAGAAAAAAAAAAGGCACCCCCTTCAGGTGCATTTGGGTGTCTCATTTAGGGGTCATGCACCGTGCTGAGAAGTGATAAATATCTTTGGTGACAAGCCATGGCTAACTGCGTTTGCACGCTTTCCTGGGAGTCTGGCTGTCAATAGCAAAGATGGAGATGAGGGAAAAGCACCAGCCTCCACTTTAAAAAAAAGAAATTAGTCTCCGAAAGCCCAGCATGCTGAGTTCACCGCAGAACAAGAGTTTTGTCACATGTACCTTCTGAAGAAATGCCCTTCCTTGGAATATCCCAAGAAGTTCTTGGCTTTGAAAAGCTAAGCGACTGTTTTACCTAGAGACAGTTAGGGCAGAGGCAGCTTTTGGGTGAGGGAAAAGGGCACGATCCCAGCCTGCACCTTTGGGTGGTCCCTGCACTGTCTCCCTGTTGGTTGGCCCCAGAATCCCTGGGCTGCAGATGGGAGTCCGAGCTGAATCAGGTCATGCTTTGGGGGGTCTCAGAGTTAACTTGGGTGAGAAAAATGGGCATCTCACCTCAAACCTGACCAACGATAGGAAGCTGCTTCCCTAAGCTTTTCTTTGGAATGTTCTGGTAGGGACCACACCAGGCAGTTGGGTCTGCTCAATTTTGGATAAATACATTTTAGTGTATTCATACAACAGGATTTTCTCCAGCAGGGAGAAAAAAAATGGATGAAACACAACCTTGCATGATAACAAGGATGAATCTCAGAAATATAATTTTAAGAGGGAAAAAAAGCAAGTCACACAAGACCTCAACAGAGTATAACACAACTTTTTTAAAGCTCAAAAAAAAAAAGAAAACAAGCAAAAATAAGCAATATATTATTTAGGGGTGCATATGTAAATAGTAAAAACAAAAAGTTTGTGTTGTTTTATGTTGTGTTGTTTTGTTTTGTTTTTAAGGAAGGGAACCATAGACACACTTCAGGATCACAGTTACTTCTCTGGTGGAGGTAGGGGACTGAAGGAAAGAGGGTCACTGATGATGCAAAGATATTGGGAAAAGTCTACCTCTTAGGTTGGGAAGTGAGTTCACAGGGATTCATGGCTTACTTGTGTGTTGTCTGTCTTCTTTTATTTGTGCATTGTTATAATTTCCAAAATAATTAAAATGTTGAAAGCTGACATCAGAGAGACTGAAGAGCTTGGCTAGGATTACACAGCTAGTAATTGGTAGTGCTGGGGTTTGAACACAGGCAATTGGCTGCAGAGTCCACATAACCCTGAGCTATGCTGCCTGTTGTGTGCTTGGCTGCCCTCAAGAGCAGCTACAGATATTATCCATGGGTATGACTATGGGGCCTGGGTGGGTTGATATTAATGATCCATCCCACTCCACAAAGGGACAGGTACAGACACCCCATGTCAGACACCCCTTCAGGGGGAGGTCAGCACTGGCCTGTCCTCTTCCCCAAGCTGGTTCCATGGGACCACAATCTGCCTCTGAATCTTTCCACCTGCCTTATTCCACAGGATACAAGGTGACCCCCGGCTCACAAAGGGCTCAGAAATCTGCCTGCATTTGCTCCAAGTTCCAGCTCTGTGCAGTTATCGCAGATTTGTAAAATAAGGAAGAGAAACAGAAAGCAGAAGAGAAAAGTAGGTAAATCCTGTTTGATGTCAGTTCATCATTCCAGCTCCTAAACCTTCCTAACAGGGAGTTTCAGAGGCCCTTGCTTTTGGAAGACACATCGCAATTATTGAAAGAACTTCCACTCTCTCAGCTTCCTATCATTCAACTTCGTGAAAGGAGCTACATCCCCGTTTACAGATAAGGAGAGTGGCACCCAGAGAGGGTAAACAAATTGCCCAAAGTCAAGGCCTGTGTGATCTTGGGCAGTTACTTTCCCTCTCTGGCCTTCGATTTTCTCATCTGTAAAACAGAAGGGTTGACCCCGGTGATTCACAACGGATAATCTGCTATTCTCAGGGAGCGAAAGCAGGAGAAAATCCCCATCTCCCTGTTTGACTGGCTCTTCAGTACCTCTGCTCTAGGAAGACACCATGGGTTCAAAATAACCAAAAAGGAAAAGGGAAAGACAGAACACATAAGAATACAAAAAAAACCACAAACAATTCCTGCTGCTCTATTTATCATTTAGGCCCAATTCTGGAGAGCCTAAGAGAATAATTCAGATTTCCTGTTCGTTGCGTGGCTTTGACAACAAACGGCCCATCACCAAATGAACACAAAGGAGGGACGAAATGGCATCATGCTGCCAGCTGTGTGGCCAGCAGCGTGCAAAGACAATGGGCACTGGTTTAATTTCCCCACCGCCTCCCAAACTGCACTCGAAGCAAAGTCAGATGTCTCCTTCCCAGAAAGTGGAAGAGGAAAATATCAATCTGTTTCAGGGAAAGTTACGAATTGCGTGTGCCTGGAATACTTGATATATGACTGTAGCCTGGTGAGCAACAAGTGATTCTGGCTGTTGCATTTGATCTCGGGATGGTAATGTGCTCTCCTGACATCATCCAAATGGGGAATGACTGAGGATGTTTTATATAAGATGCTTGCAAACTTCAAAGGCCACTCTTAACCCCGAACCACCCCTCTTCCCTCCCTTTCTTCCTCGTTTCCCTCCAGACCCTCCTCTCCCTTCACCCAGCAAATTGTTTCGGGGCCAAAAGTGATTGTAGGACGATCAAGAATCAAGGAACTTGTGGCAGGTGGTACCACCTGTGTCTGGGCAGCAGCCTCATGGACCGCATCTGCTCCACAGTTGTGGAGGGAGGGAGGGGGCCACGTCTGAGAAGGATTCCCAGCCGGCCAGCCAGCAGCCTAGGCCGCCATGGAGGGGAGCCGGCGGGGAGCTCATCCCCCTCTCCCCTCCTGCCCTGAGAGACAGAGGAGGACGCCTGGGGGACCCGAGTGCCTGCATGCAGCTCCCCACATTTATCACAGATAAGGAAACTGAGGCCCGAAGAGGTGAGCTCCGAGTCACCCCGCTGAGGGATGGGGGCAGAAGCAGACCCCAGAATTCCCGACTTCCAGCCCTGAATTCTTCCCCTGTACCAACCATTGCGCCCGTGCTCGGCTGGATGGAGAAGGGCATTCCATCCATCTTCTCCCTCCCTTGGATTAACGCGAGCTAACGGTTATCCAGGGCTCACTCTCTGCCAGGCACCATCCTAAGCAACTTGCATGAATTAACTCACTTTGTCATCGCATTAATCCAGTGGTCCTCAATTGGGGTGATTTTGCCCCCTCGGGGGTATTTTTTATTGTCATGATTGGGTTGAGGGGGTGCTACTGGCATCTAGTGGGCAGAGGCCAGAGACGCTGCTACCCACACGCAGCAACAGACAGGCCAGCCTCACAACCAAGACTCATGCAGCATAAAATGCGAGTAGTGCTATGACGGGGAAACTGCGTTAACCCCACGTGATATTTTATTATTATTATTATTACAGTAGTTGCCCTTGTTGTAATGGCGGTGGTGCTGATGGTTATTTTCATGTTAAAGATGTGGAAACAGAGATAAATGACTTGCCTGGGGTCACGTAGCTCCTAAGTGGCAGAACCAGGGTGTAAACCTAGGCTGTCAAACTTCTAGCCAGGATACAAGTTTCCTCTCTTCAGGAAGCCAAGTTCATCTG
This sequence comes from Balaenoptera musculus, assembly GCF_009873245.2. Lineage (NCBI taxonomy): Eukaryota > Metazoa > Chordata > Mammalia > Artiodactyla > Balaenopteridae > Balaenoptera > Balaenoptera musculus. The sequence goes on from NC_045800.1 coordinate 13,304,256, forward strand.
AAAAATCCCAGAAATACAGATCAAGCCAAAGAACCCTTGGCCCTCACCCAGATTCGCTCCCCTCCCCGGAGTGAGGCACAGTTGGTGGATAATCTTTTGGCCTTTTTCTCTCCATGTACATGAATGCATACAGCTCCAGTCCCATTGTGTGGAGAGTACTTAAATGAAACTTCTCTGTACTTATCTTTTGCAACTTGCTTTTTCTCACTTATTCATTGTCTTTGAAATCATGTCACATCGGGACATGCAGGCAGACATCGTTTTTAAGCAACTGTTTAATAGTCCACAGTTTGGATGTCATCACTCCCCTCTCGATGGACATTTGGGTTGTTTCCAGTTTTGGACTCTTTGAAACACATGATACAGTGGTTAGAAGCAAAGGCTTTAGGATCACAGAAACCTAAATCTGAATTTGAACTAGCTGTGTGACCTTGGAGGAGTTCCTCAGCCTCTCTGAGCCTTGGATTCCTTGTCTGTCAAATGAGAACCACACAGGATTAGAGTTTAAGTTTTCAATGACATGGTGTAAAAGGGATGAATGAAGTGTCTGGCACATAGGAAGTGCTCAAAAGTGGCAGAATTTGCTCTTATTACTACCACACATCAATTATTATTATCATTTGCCTGATTGTTATTATTTGCATTATTGTTATTAATCTAGTTAGTTGGTGGTCTGCTGGAGCCAATTCACCCAGAAATGCCATCAAAATCCTTTAGGGAAAGTGGGTCAAATGATGGAGTTTCCCGTGTCCAAAGACTTGAAACTCTTTCCCAGCATGAACTGACTCAACTACAGGGCACCCATCCTGGGGGGCTAGAGAGGCTCATGTTGCTAAGGTAGGTTTAACGTGGACCACCTCCCACCTTAACCAACACAGAAAGGCCAACAGCCACAGGAGACTCAGCCGATGGGTGCTCACAGAAATCAAAAGAAAAGAGGACAGAGGAGTCCTGTGCCCAGCTGACCCCTGAACTGGATGAGATTGAGACATGATACTTGACAAGCCAAGCTCATGACTCAGTGGGCCGTGCTGACCAGGGGCCCTTAGGGGCAAAAACCCAGATGACACCTGCGATTCAGGGAGACGGCATAAGGGATGAAATGGTTCAGAGGCTGAGGTTGGCCTTGGGGCTGAATTTTGTAAAACAGGGCTCTGTTCAGCTCCCTCTTGGTTGTTACCCGAGAACAGTCTCCCAAGCCCCTTGGGGATGGAGAGATGGAGGGATGCCTCTTTTAGGGGCATGAAGCAGGGGTTCTAGGGCAGAAGCTTGCCAAGGAGAATGCAAATGGAGACAGTTGTGCCAAGAAAAGAGTCCCAGTCTCTACTGTTGTCATTACCCGTATCCTGGGTGGGAGGGTGGGGGAGGGAGCAGCGGGCAATTGTAACGGACACCTAGTATCCTTCCCTACTGGTCCTCTTTCAGGGGTCTGGATGAGTAGGGATCTGCCACTCTGGCTATGAAAGTGGGGTCATACCCAGGGTGGGACAATCACAGTAGAACCTTCCCTAGAGACAGTGATTGCTCGGAGGACGGCACATGACTCAGGATGGGCCAATCACAGATCTCCTTGATTTTTTCCAAACTGGGAGGAGAGGCATAATAACTCTCCTTCCTAAGGTAACAAACCTTATGGATCTGTCTCTAGAGCTGCTGGCAGCCAAAGAGGCATCTAAGAACACAAGGCCAATGCAGAAACATCCGTGGAGATGTAGAGAGGGAATCTGGCGGCTATCCAAATCCCTGGAAGCACTCCTCCTCCTCCTCCCACTTACCTAAGCCAATTGATTTATTTTTTATTTTGTCTGAGTTGGGTTTCTGTCATTTGCAAATAAAAGCGTTCTGAGTAATACATTGACCAAGCCCAGCCAGGAAGTACTGCGGCTGGTCATGACCAGTGGGCAAGAGCTACATCTTAGGGACACCTGAGGCTCAGAGACCAGGAGCCCCTTGGGTCCTTGGTGATCGTGTAAGCCCGTGTTCCTCAAAAACCATCATTCTTTTTCGGAGAGGGGAGTCTTATTTGACACAAAGCGAGAACCAGACCAGACCCATCAGTCCTGGGCCATGGGTCCTGCACTCCCACCAGCGTGCTGGACAGGATCCTTCCCGAGTGCCAGCACGTACTTGAGAAAGACCCTCACGCTCAGAGCTGGGCTGCAGACAGGCGTAAAAGACCAAAGGGGAACTGAATCCTAGGGAGGGAAACAGACCTCAGTGAGAAAGAGACAGGAAAGAAACACGTTCCCGAAAGAACAAAATGGAGGGGAAATAAGCGTTGCTCGGGACTCCAGGAAGACAGGCCAGTAAGAGTGAGCTCAGAGTCAAGGGGACCTTGGTGGCATTCATTAGGGAACCAGAGGCCTGCAGGTCAGACTTTGGGTACAAAGCCCTACACATGGGCTCTCTCCAGGACGGCAGCTGTGCCTGGTCCCCTGCCCAGCTCAGCCCCCACCCAGCTGTGTGTCTGGATGAAGATTACATGTATGCACATGTGTATGTGCCCATGTGCGTGTGCCAAAGTGAGTGCGTCCCAGGACCTGAGAGGGGGCACTTGAGATGGGGTCCCTGCGTGAGTGTCTGTGTGAGGTGGCAGGGGCATGTGATGTAAATATGGCGGGTGAGTGGGCATGGGTGCCTGGGACAGGGTAGAGGTGGGGCTGTGAGTGAAAAGTACTTGAAGAAGGGGTAAAGGGTGGTGAGGGGATGTGTGAACACCGTGCGTGTGTACGTCTGTGTGCGTGTCTGTGTGTGTGTCTGTGCACACGCACACACGTGCCTGCACACAACAAAACAGGCCATGAAAATGGCGAGTACGACTTGACCCGGGGAAGTGAAGTGGGTGGGGTGTATCAGTTGGGTGTATACGGCGGGGCTGCGGGATGTGAGTGAGGGCTCCGCTGGGGATGAGCAGCCCCCCGGGGGAGCCCCTGCCAGCCCTTCCAGGGGAGGCAGCAGACAGACCCACACATCAAGGCCCCACCTCCCAGAGCCTGCGCCCAGATACCCAGGAAGGCCAGCTGGCACACCCCAGGCCCTCCCAGCCTGGCCGGCTGCCCGAGTTAGCAGTCCTGCCCAGAGAAACAAGACTGGTTTCTCACCCCAGTGTGCCTACGTACCTCATGTTTGGCCTGGGGGCTGGGGAAATGAACTTGTCAGGAGAGATACTCTAACTTGCATTTCCAGTCCTAAGGCACCTTCTGGAAGCAACGGAGAGAGAGGGGGTGAGCAAATCTGAGGTGTGGCGATCCGTCTGCTGGGGGGCTGTCTCTTGGTGAGCTCCCCATAAGGACTTCCAAGGGGGCAGCTGAATCCATGGTCTTTAAGAACCAAGGGCTCTGGCTCCATGGAAACGACTGCCCGCTGTGGCTGGGCCCCTCCCAATTCCCAGCTCAGAAAAGGAAGTGTGGGAATCTCTGGGATCTGTGAGCCCATCTCAAGGGGCCAGAACCACCAGGAAATCAAGACCACTCATTTCTGGGCTGAGCAGCTGGGTCCCCGGGTATCTTGCTGGTACACAAGTTGGAACAGCCTTGGCCTCAGTCACATCTCAGCTTCTAACTCTGGTCCACGTCCGACACCCACATCCCAAGTGGTTGAAATACTTGGTCCTTCCTGTTTGTCCATCTTCTCGGCTCCACCCATACTCCCCCAACCCAGGCCTTTTCCACCCAAACCAAGGGACACTCACCGTCCTGCAGCCCCTGCTGACCTTGGGATTGACAGGGTCGGCAGCCAGGGGGAGGTGGGCTACTCTCTGCTTTCACAGGAAGGCTCCCAGGGGAGACCCCCACGTCCCGCTGAGCTCTGTGCGTGACCCACGCCGCAATTCCTTCCTCCCTCCCGGATGATGAAATCATAGCCTTGATCTGGACCTGTTCATGCCACAAGACAAATTGTCAAAATGTTTTGATCTAATTGGGTCTTTTTCAAGTCAGCTGAAAACCATCAGGCGGGGAACCAGATGGAGCTGGTGATTAATGAGGGACATTTGGTTGCTTCTCCACATCCATCATGGAGCCCCATTTGGGCGGGAGTGTTCTCATCCTCCGCCAGGAATGGGTATGACCAGGCAGAAAACTGAGGCCCCACTTCCACCCGGCGGAAGGCCTCTGCCTGCCTCTGTGGCCTTTTCCCCACGAGGCTCCAGAAAGCAAGGTCCAGGAGAGGCTGCGCCTGGACGGGCCCCAGACTCAGAGATAGCCTCTTGTCCTCAAACAGCACCAGCCCCACTGGGGGCCACGTGTGATGCGGCCAGGCTCCAGTGAAGGTAGGGGACGAACGGGAAGAGAGACAGAAGCATCTCTGTGAGCCCCGGGGAAAGCCCTGGCTGCTATCAGACCTGGGATCCGGGTTTGCAAGCTCTGATGCTCAGCCTGCGTGGCCACCTTTCCTCTGTCTGAAAGGCACCCAGTTCTGGCATGGAAGGGCTGAGCAGCTTTCAAGAGAAGTTTCCTTCACAGGGAAACAGCCTCAGAGGCAATGTCCAGAGGCCTGGCTGTTGGACCAGGCTGGGCCTCCCATTTGCTGTGTGGCTTTCAATGAGATCTGCCCCTCTCTGAGCTTCTGGTGCCTCATGGGTAAAATGCAAGTGGGGCCTAGTCCTCTAGTTCTCTGGCTGTAGCTAGAGCTGTGTTCTCCACTGGGACTGCACGTTGAAATCAGCTCAGCACGTTTTCACAATACGATTCCAGAGTCCAGCCCCAGCAACTGAATCAGAATCTCGGGGGTGTGCCCTGGGCGTTCGCAGTACTCAAAGGTCTTTTGGTGATTCTAATGCACAGCCCAAGCCCAGAACCCATGAACTAGAGGGAGGTCATGTCTTCAGCCCAGCTGACAGGTGGAGCCTGGCATGTCATGCCTTGATTTGCTCATATGAAGATTGGGGCTCTTCAAATCAGCCCTGCAGGAATGTTTAGGGGACTTAAATGCAAGAAGAATCTGAGAGTATGTTGAATGGTCCCTCAGGGAGAAGAGGATGAGTAACCCAAGACATCTCTGCAGCAGGCATAACCACATGACTATGTTGGTTCATTCAGCCAACAAACATTTCCCGAGCACCTACTATACGCCAGGCATCCTTGGGGATGCCAAACAGAAATGGTTCCCCCGCCTCGAGAACCTTGCAGATAAGTAAAAGAGGTTAATACACACACGCATGTGATTACAATCTGTGACATGTGCCATGGAGGCCAGGAGGGGGCTTGGGCAAGGGCCGGGGGCTTGGAAGGCTTCACTGGAGAGAGACCTTTGGAGCTGAACTAAAGAACAGGTAAGTAGGCCAGAGGGTGAGGAGAGGAATCCAGGCTCAGGGAACAGCATTTACTCGTTACCTGCCTGGTTTCCTCCTCACGTTCCCACTCCTTGATAAATGTTCATGCCTTTAACTACACAGAGTATTTAAGAGCAAGAAAGTACCCACATAGACAATGGTGGTGCTACGTCTCTCTGTGTTGTAATTAGCCTCAGGTCTGTCTCCCCAGCTGCACTGGAGATCCACCTGCCTGCACAGCCAGAGCCTGGCATGGCACCTGGACACAATAGGTACACAATTTACTAGCACTGGCTGGTGGATGAAATGAATGAAATCTTACCTTTGTTGGTACATCTGCCCCCGCTCTGAGCCACGTCTCCGGGAGAAATTACAAAAACCCTCAGCTCATCCAGGGAAGCCATTCTGCCCACCCCACCCAATGGTTCCCAGTTCTACGTTCTGAGAACCCTAAGGAAGGGGTTTGAATGAAGAGGTTCTAAGAGTAGGATAAGTTATTCCAGCTGCCAGACTCCTACCCATCCTTTAAATGCTAGCTCAGATGTCCTTTCCTCCAGGAAGCCTTCCCTGATGCCCTGACCATCAATAGATCAATCTTCTGTGATGCCATTGTTGCATGTGTCACATTTTGATCTGATGTATTGGTTATGGGTCCACCCCCACATCCCACACCTCAAACAATAAACTCCGTAAGTTTTGGATCCTGTGTGGTTTGCTCACCAGTGAACCTGCAGCACACAGTAGGGGCTCAATAAATGATAAACCAATTAACAACAATAGGAGACACATTATGATTACATTCAAATCTACTGGGGACAGGTTATGATTACATTCAAAATTACTTTGCGTGCACATGAAAGCATTTGGCAAGCATAGGCTGAAGGAGGCAGTGGGTGATGTAGGATTAACCCTTTGCTCCAGTAGAAGGCCTGACAGATGGGGATGGTGTGAACCTTCTCCCTAGCCTGGGCCTTCTCAGCCTGGTAGCCCCAGTGCCAAGAGCTGAGAGGTAGCAGCTCAAGGTCCAATCTCCTTCTGGAAAATTTTGCTGGGAAGCCAGGTGACTGCAAGAAGCAAGAAGTCTGTTTACTCCTCAAAGAGAAGTTCAATATTGTGTCTTCACTCTGAGCAGATGCTGAGTCTCCCCAGAGTCCACAGACCCGTGAGCTGGTGTCTGCACCGTGCCGACGGCCCTCGCCTGTCGCCACAAACCTCCCCAGCCCAATGCTTTTGGTTAAAATTTCACACTCACCCTGAAGTGGTTCCCAAGACCCAGGATTTTTTTTTCCTGATGATCCTCTTCTTTGATCAGCGAGACTCAGTGAAGTGGAATTTACTGTAGGGTTTATTTTAGGTAGCTGGGAAGTTGTCTCCCTTCTAAACGGTCAAGGGTCCCTCCTCCCCCAGAGTCCGGCAGCTCTGTCGCATTGAGGGCCTGGCCCTAGTACAGGGAGAAGCTGGTGTGAGGATGGAAAGGACCTTGCAGTCAGAAGATCTGGCCTAGAGCCCTGCCCTGCCACTGCCCACTTCCTGACTGTGTGGCCTTGGGCAGGTTGTACCTACTCTCAGATACTCTGTTTTCACATCTGTAAAATGAGGTAATCACACCTACTTTCTCAGGGTTGTTGTGAGTCAAATAATACAATGCTTGTGTACCATTTTATTTAGATTCCACACATAAGCGATATCATATGATATTTGTCTTTCTCTTCCTGACTTGCTTCACTTAGTATGTTAATCTCTAGGTCCATCCATGTGGCTGCAAATGGCAGATAGAAAACAGACTTAGGGTGCCCAAAGGAGAAGGCGGGGAAGGGATAAATTGGGAATTTGGGATTAACATATACACACTACTATATATAAATTAGATAAACAGCAAGGACCTACTGTATAGCACAGGGAACTCTATTCGATACCTTATAATAACCTATAATGGAAAAGAATCTGAAAAAGAACTGAATCACTTTGCTGTACACCTGCAACATTGTAAACCAACTATACTTCAATTTAAAAAAAAGGAAAAAAATAATACTATGCTCATGAAAGCCCTTTGCCTTATAAAATAGATTTCCTGGTGTGAATTGCTGTTATTATTCTGTGGCCTCATCCAGGGGAAGTAGAATGGTTGTCCCTGGACCTCCAAACTGATTTCCCCTTCTGATCTCTGAAATTCCCTCAGTACAGGTTTTCTCAACTCCGGCACCATTGATGTTCAGGGTAGAATAATCCCTCGTTGGGGGGTGGGGGGGGGGAGGGGATGTCCTGAGCATGGTAGGATAGGTAACAATATCTCTTGCCTCTATCCTCTAAATGCCAGTAGCAGCCCCGCTCCCCCAGACTTACAACAACCAAAAATATTCCAGACGTTGCCCAACGTTCTCTGTTGGGGGGAATTTCATCCATGGTCAAGAACCATTGCTTTAGTAGGACCCATGGTATTTCTGCCCTTAGATATGATGGGTTGCCTGGAGAGAACGGACGTGGTGCCTCCAATTTACACTGAGGGTCCAGCTGGTTCAGCCTCTAATGAGTTGTGTGAGTTTAGCCAAGTCACTAACATCTCTGGCCTCAGTATCTCATTTGTAAAAAGAGGGACATGGGAATGAGCTGCCCTGTAGGGTTTCTTCACTTGCTTCTGAGTCCTTTCCCAAGGAGCAGTTCTGTTGTGGTGGGAAAGGTGTTGGGGACCTTCCTCCTTCCTGTAGGCGGGAGGCATGGGAAGAAAGGATGGAAAGACAAGAGCTTCCAGACCATGAAGCCACCATCTCCCCAGAGGCTGGCCCCACAGAGGACCCGTCTATGGACTGAAATTCTTGCTTCTCAGAGTTCCTTCAGAAGAGAGAATGGAGTCCGTAATACAATACTAATACTAATAACTGCCAGTGGTCATTGAGCCCCTCTAACGAGACACCGTGTGGAGCTTACATGCATTATTTCATTTAGTCTTCACAACAACCCAGTGGCCCTCTGAAGTAGGTATAATTACTGCCCATTTCACAGACGAGGACACTAAGACTCAGAGAGGTGATATAACATGCCCAGGCCACACAGTTGTCAGATGGTAAAGCCTGGATTCAGACTCAGCTCTCAGCCACTTCAAGGCATGTCCCAACCCAAGCCCTGGGCTCTTTTATTCTCTGAAGCCCTCGTGACAAGCGCAGCACTGAAAATCTTTCCTAATTGGACCATCGTCCCGGGGGATTGAACTGAGACATGGGAGGAGCGTCAGCCTAGGGAGGGTGGAGACATGCAGCCTGCTTGCTGTGTGGCCCTAAGCAAGTCACTTCTCTTCTCTGAGCTCATTTCCTCACCAGCAACATTCTTTCAGTCATCATGCCAAACACTGGGCATAAGGCATGAGCAAAGAGCATGATCTCTGCCCTCATGGAATTTACAGTTCAATGTGAGAGAAAGATGTTAAACAAATAACTAAACAAAAGGAAGAACCAACAGGGTGACATGATAGCACATAAGGGAGGGACTTATTTTATGGAATGGTTGGGAGATCTGGTTGTGGAATTTTAAGCTGATGTAAGGAAGAGGAAGGGCCAGCCATGAATTCTCGGGGGTGGTGGGGGAGACTGGGGTGACTTCCCAAAGGAGAAAATGTATCAGTCAGGATTGGCCAAGTTAAGATGTTGTAACAAACAACCCCTGAATCTTAATGATGTGAAATAATAAAAGCTTATTTATTGCTCATACTACAAGCCCAGTGTGAGCCAATGGGGAGGGAGGGGAGTTCTGTTGCATTACAGGATGTTCATAATCATTCTCCACATCTTATGAGGCTACCATCTCAACATGATTCTGGGGGTGTTGCTGTGACAGGAGAAGAACAGAGCAGGTCACATGCTGACCATTCAGTGTTTCAGCTGGGAAGACACAAAAGCATCACTTCACTTCCAGCCATAATCCATTGGCTAAATCTATTAACATAGCCCACCAAGCAGCAGAGGTCCAGGATATGTAACCCTCTCATGTGCTCAGGAGAGAAGAGCCGTATAGAGGAGAACATTAAAAGTCTCAATCTACGTCCTGAATCAGGAAGGACTTGCAGCCCCTCGTTTCAGCACGGGCCACCCTTACAAGTCCCACAGGGGCACCTCACTGTGTTTTGAGCACTCTTAGGTCAGCCTGCTGGGTCTCGGGCACCCTGCTTCATTCTCCTGGCCGGAGTCCAACCCCACACCCACCAGCCCTTCTCACGAGCCAGCCTGCCATCCCAGAGAGACTCAGAATGTGGAGCTCCGCCCACCTCATCCTTAGCACCTCCGGGGAACCCCGCCCCCTGGGCCTTTCCTCGACTCTGTCTGCACAACTCAGCCTTTCTGATTTCAGGAAAAGGAAGCAATTAGGGGAGTATCTACTATGAGTCTGGATTTCAACCTTTTCTCCTTGGGAGGATTCAGTGAGAGAAGTATACAGGACAGCCTGTGAAAGCCTCTTGCCAGACACATGGCAAGCCCTCAATAAACATGCTAAAATGAAATGGAAACAGAAATCGGTATTTAATCTCCACAACTTTGTAGAGCTGCGGGTGACGATGATGATGATTTTGCTCCCGTGCCAGAGTTTTACATTCAGTATTTCCTTTCATTGTTGCGCTAATCCTATGAGGTAGATTTTATTACCCCCTTTTTCAGGCTTCTAACTGTCATCTTCTAGAAGAATCCAGAGCTGTTCTGTTGGATCTTTTAGCAAGAAACTTCTGTGGACAGTATTTTAACCCAAAGGCATCTCCTTAGTAGTAAAATGCCAGGCCCATGACAGGTGCACAGGTGAGCAGGCTAGTTGGGGCTCTTGTGACATCTTTCAGAACCACCCAGAAGTTTCTGGCATCCCTTCCTGTTCCTGAAGAAAGGGCAGGATGGGCAGGCTGAAGGCAAGCGCCATAGCGTCGGGTCCCTGGGTTCTTGCATCAGACAGTCCCAGATTCAAATCCCAGCTTACTGTGTGACTTCAGTTCTCTTGAATAAAGTTTTCTATGTCTCGGTGTTTTCATCTGTGAAACAGGACTAACATCTCCCTCAAAGGTTGCTGGAAGAATTAAAGTGAGCGAGTGAACAAAAGGTGCATGTAGTGGAATAAAGTGAACAAAGAGAGAGAGCCCAGAGGAAAACGGAAGACTTGTCCTAAAACAGAGCCCTGCACCGCTTTGATTAAGCTTCTGTTCCAACTGGAGAAAGATTCTCTCGATTGATGTGTCTGATAATAAAAGAGGTGCCAACTACATGCCTTTTACTACCATTGATCAGTTCCGTGTTGCCGGAAACTAGGTACGTTGAAAAGGTGAACCATGGCCACACAATTTCCACATGGATTTGGCCCCAGTCTTTTTGGTTCTCCTTGCTGCTCTCCCATGAAACCCCAAAGCTATGCAAGCCCTCTGGGGCCTGGCAATTTCCCGTCCCTGCCCCAGCACAGAGGCAAGGGGCTGCCAGCCCTGTATTTCAAACTCTTCCTGTGTCCTGAGCTGTAATACTTTTTTTTTTTTTTTAATTTTTTTTTTTAATTTTTTTTTTTTACAGTTTTTTTTTTAAATTTATTCATCTATTTATTTATGGCTGTGTTGGGTCTTCGTTTCTGTGCGAGGGCTTTCTCTAGTTGTGGCAAGCGGGGGCCACTCTTCATCACGGTGCGCGGGCCTCTCACTCTAGCGGCCTCTCTTGTTGCGGAGCACAGGCTCCAGACGCGCAGGCTCAGTAGTTGTGGCTCACGGGCCTAGTTGCTCCGCGGCACGTGGGATCCTCCCAGACCAGGGCTCGAACCCGTGTCCCCTGCATTGGCAGGCAGATTCCCAACCACTGTGCCACCAGGGAAGCCCCCTGAGCTGTAATACTTTTGTCCACGGCTTAGCTTCTTTTCCTCCCACAAATATACTTGGGGCTATTTTGGAAAGATTTTGCCACGACAGCCTCTGAGTGCTAATGAGTGTGGCTCCGGAAGAGAATTTTCCATTAGTAGGTAAGAAAAAAAGGCAAATAACCTTGAAATCTAATAAGCAGTATTGGGCCCTGTATTTTTCAGGGCTCTCCAGAGAAACAGAGCCAACAGGATATAGCTAGCTAGCTAGCTAGGTAGATAGATAGAAAAATGATTGATGATAGATAGATAGAAAGATCGATCATAGATAGATAGAAGATAGATAGATCATAGATTGGTAGATATAGATATATATTTAGGAGATTTACTATAGGACCTGGCTCACATGATTATGGAGGCCAAGAAATTATATGATCTACCCTGTGCAAGCTGGTGGTCCAGAAAAGCAGTAGTTAGATCCAGTCCAAACCCAAAAGCCTGAGAACCAGGGGAGTCGATGGTGTAAGTCCCAATTTGAGTCCAAAGGCCCAAGAATTAGGAGTGCCAATGTCCAAGGTTAAAAGAAGACAGATTCCCTGCTCAAGCAAGAGGGCAAATTCACCCTTCCTCCACCTTTTTGTCCTATTCAGACGGTCAAGGGATTGGATGATGCTGCCCACGTTGGTGAGGGTGATCTTATTTACTCAGTCAACCAATTCAAACACTAGTCTCTTCTGGAAGCACCCTCATAGACACACCCAGTAATAATGTTTTACCAGCTCTCCGGACATCCCTTAGCCCAGTCAAATTGACACGCAAAAAATCAACCATCACAGTCCCTTACCTCCTAGCAATGTCCTATGTGCTAAATTCTAACCAGTGCTCAAGTTCAAAACTAAAGCTGTTTTGGGATTACATGCTTCATTCAACAAATATGTCTTGAGCACCTGCTACATGTCAGGCAATGGGCTAGGTGATGCTGAGAATACAGAGGAAAAAGGACATGGCACTGCTCTCCTGGGGCTTATACTCCCAGAGGACAGCACACACTATAAACTGTGGCCAAAGAAGAAGAGACACGCAGATCCATGGGAAGACTTCCTGGGAGGAAAGAGGCAACTAGGATGGGCCGTGAAGGATGATAATAGATGGTGTCCTACCACCTGGCTTCAAATCTCATCTCTGCCGTTCACCAGCTGTGTGACCAAGGCAAATTACTTAACTTCTCTGTGTCTGCCTTTCCTCATTTGTAAAATGGGCACAAAAATAGCACCAATCCCTCTGGGTGTTGTGATGATTCATTGAGTTAATTCCATGTATAGTACAGATCCTGCCACATAGTGTTCAGTAACAGTTAGCTATGAAATTATTGTTATCTGTTAAATGGAGTAATAAAATGTCTTATTCTGCTGCCAGGATAAAGAGAAAAGTCAAGTAAAGCCCTTAGGACAAGGCCTAGCACACGGTAAGATAACGTTGCTATTTATTCTTCTGGTTGTCCTGTCGGCAGCAGGGGTGGGGAAAGGGGGAATGCGGGGCAAGCAGGGCAAAGCATTAATTAGCTCCCCCTCCTCTCTTTCCGGGTCCCAGGCCCTCTGTTTAGCCCCATACCCTCGGCTGCCAAGTGTCATCTCTCCGGTTCCCCAGCCCCGAATCCGCCCCCGGAAGCTGGAGGAAAGGGAAGGCTGGTTTCTCGGCCGCTCTCCTCTGTTCTCAATCAAATGTGCCGCTTTTCTGCCTGGCTTCACACATTGTAAAAAGCAACCGTGTGCGGATTGCTCCGTGTCCACACGTCGGGCTCCTCCTGACCTGCTGATGGCTCCGGAGCCCATTATTGTAATGGATTTGCTGTTGGGAAAAAGAAGGGGTCATCTGCCTAATAAATCCCTGCCCCGGCAGATCACGTCCAGCAGCCCATCTTCCAGAGAGGTTTTCACTCTCACGGATTTGTTTAGTGATTCCTGAAAGACAGATGAGCTCTAATAAGCGCCCTAAGATACAGGCAAGACACCACTGAAATGGAACAAGAAACACAAGACTTTTTGGAGCAATCATTTGAGTTCTTTTTTTTTTTTTTTTTTGGTCCATCTTCTGAAAGCGTAATACGGTCTTGCTATTAGGTTTTAAAAAAAAGTGCTGCTAATGAAATGCATAGAAAAGTAAAAACACGTCATGCAAATTAGACACCTTTGGGGATTTTGAAAAACTTGTTTGAAGGGCTGATTAAGAAGCTATTAAAAATAATTAATAATAATCTGCTTTTCCCAAATTCTTTTCAGTTCAGAAGTGTAAGTGATGCCATTTTTACTTCACTTTTTCAAACACATAAACTTAAGTGGCAGATCCTTCGTTTACCTGGAAGTCTTTTCTAAACTTTTAATGATTTGGGGGAAGGTAATCCCATTTGTGTCCTTCCTTCATTGGGTTTTCTTTTTCTGCGTGAGCTGGTTCATGCAGCAGATCGTTCAGCAAATGCAGTCAATGCACCATCGCAGGAGTGATTCTAAAGCCTCACTGGGAGAAAATTGTTGTGAGTTACAGGAAATTAAAAAATTCCTGCAATACCAACCCACTTCTCAAAGTCAATCTGTGGTATCCCAGCATCCATTAGACTCTGAAGTCAGGCCAGAATGATTTTCGAAGAGTAATTTCCAGCCTTCTGAAGGGTCACATCATGTATTGAAGCCATATTTGCTTTCGTGTTTTGTAAATTTCTAACTCATTACTAAACCTTTTGTCTCTTAGACCCCCGTGTCTGCCTCTCACCTCGCCCTCGTCAATCTGAGCCTTAAAAATCTAATGAAAAATGCCGAAACACATTTTGCATGTGGAAATGTGACAAAACACAAATTGTTAGGAACCTGAGGAGGAACTGGCTTTCAGGGATGGGAGGGAGAAGCGTGCTGCTCTCCAGAGCCAGCGCATTGCTAGGTCGCTGCAGGTCCCCGGGAATACAGAGAAACAAACAGGGTTTTCCTACTCTTCTCTGAGCCTCAGGGTTCCGGTTTTTGAGATAAAGCCACAGGCAGTATCTGTTCCACAAGATTCCAAACTGTTCACGCCCTAAGTACCAGACTGGAAGACTAGCAGTGTGCCATTTTCCATCTAGAAGGGGCATATCAGAGGTCTCCGTGCTTCCACAGAATAACACTGGCCTCTGCCTGTGTTCTGACACAGGAGCTCACTTAAGCTGTGGACACCTTGAGAATGTCACACAGTACCTTGTAGTGGACAGAGAAACCCCACCCTTGAGCTCTGTGATTTGGGGGGCATTAAGAAGTTGATGAAAGCTGTGTAAATTCCTCCTAAACACACACACACACACATACACACACACCCCGTTACATACAGAGTCTCTCTCTCTCTCTCTCACCCTCACTTACTCCCTCTTGCATTTCGTTTTCAAGAGCCCACACTAAGATCCTGTGATGCAGGTAAGTATCACACCTGAGTTCCCTTCGTCTGGGTAGATAGGAGTCAGCTTCGTGAAATGAAGAGAACACGAACACTGGAGGCAGGCTGACTTAGGTTTGCAACCCAGCACTGCCATTTCCTAGCTGTGTGGCCTTGGGTGAGTCACTTAACCTCTCTGGGCCTTGGTTTCCTCTTGTGTAAAATGGAGATAATGATACCTACTTTTCAGGTTTGTGCTGAGAATGGGCCAAATCAGGGGCAAAGCGCCTGGTCTGAAGCTGACACACAGTGGGGCTCCATCAGTGGAGGCTATATTTTGGTTCAGATGGTTCTGGGCTCTGATTTGGGAGGGGAGGTAGGTCCACTGAGGTGGTTGCTGGAGAATTTTGGCTGAGTGCTGCCCTGAAAACTCTGGATTCAGGGATAGAACTGCTCTGTTCATTAACACCCAGCCTGACACTTCCAAATGAAATTTAAATGAGCGTTCTAGCAATCCTGGCATTTGCTTTGGGGGAAGGTGCGAGCAGATAGTCACAGCCAGGGCAGCCCTTCTGAGTGAGCCGTCCTGGTGTCCGAATGGGGCTGGTTTGCTGAGAGAGGACCTCGAAGTGTGGCCCTCACTGGAGGGTTTCATGAAGCTCACCCTGTCCGTGGAGATGAGCTCAACCTTCTTTCAGTATACACGTCCCCCCGGGTCTTCCCGTGGACCATCATCCCAGCTGAAGGGGCTGGTGACCTGCCAGGAAGTGGACACGTCTCGACTCTAGGGGTCAGCCTGGCCCTCCTGCTCCTGCCTCCCTTGGTCGAGTAGAGGGAAGGGGCTACTTGGACAGATCCCATGGCCATGGCCATCATGGGACCTGCTCTCATCAAACCTGTACAGACACAGCCTTCAAGCCCAGAAGCCAGGAGACCAAGGCCCATGAAGAACCCCACCGAGCCGGGCTCTCCTGGGGCACCTGTCTGGCCAGAGCTCCCTTCAAATGTGAAATCTTCCTGGTCCAGGAGAGGATGTGGCCCTTAAGAGAAAGAAGTATACTAGAGCTGGCATACACACATGGGCCCAGGGGCAAAGATGCAACAGAAAACTAGGCCGACCCCTTCAGAGTGAGCCAAACATCCGGGGCTTTTATGGCAGTTGTTTGGCGCTGTTAGCAAGTGGTCTGGGAAGCTCACCTATATTCATTTTTCCACATGACCTATGGCTGGAGTGGGAGAAGTACAGCTTTACAGGTGTGCACCTAGCCTACGGCCCAGCACCCACATCTCAGCTCAGCCAGTGTTCGGGGCTCCTGGTCATGTCCCGGAGCTGGAGATTCTGGGGTTGCCTTGCTGCGCTGGGATGGAAACCCAGAGGAGAATTGGAGGGATTCACCTCTCAAAATGCATTTAGCACCACACTTATAGACTCACTAAGGATCAGAAGGGGTCCAGTGAACTTGACTGCGTTTTGCAAGGGATATTGACTGCTATGGGGGTGGAGTTCTTGAATTGGGGGATGACCAAAAATTGCCTAACACAAAGGAATGCTATAACTAGCTCATTATTTCATACCTACATAGGCATCAATCTTCTCTCAAGGGCTGGAATTGAAACTTATTTGGCCCGTTCCTCACACTTAGCATGGAATAGTCTTTTAATAATTTTTTAAATCAATGAATAAGTGACTAAAAGAACTAATCACCCACAGAAAAACTCTGCCCAGCCTCAGGCTGGGGTCAGGCATGAGCTAAAGCTCTGGGCATGATGTCTCTTGAGGTCCTGTGGTCTCCATCCCCAGGGACGGCAGGGCTGCCTCCCAGGCAGGATGGACTCTAGGGTGGGGAAAGTCATTTGTGTCCCACCCCGGCCCAGAGATTCTGCAGCTTGTTTCCGGGTCCCCACTGTGCTTGCTCTGGCTGCAGCGGACCGCCAGGCGCCCTCCTCCCCAGGACTAGATCCACAGCCTGACACACTGGGAGCCGGGACCTGGCCCTGGAAGAAGGGCCCAGGCAGCCGCGTCCAGGCCTTGCTCGGGTCTGGGAGTGTGGACGCTCGGCTGCCAGACTACTGACTGCAGCTCGGTCACTGCCCCTGGGTGGGCCTCTGCAAGCCCCGCTCTGCCTGGGCTCACCCCTCTCCTCACTCGGGCCTCAAGTGTCACCTCTTTCCCCACACCCCCGCCGAGACGGCCCAAATCCAACAAGGCTTCAGCACATGATCCACAAATGTGCTCATTTTGATCTTCCCACCACCTCCGAACTGCTGCGGAGGAGTTGATGGGAACGGAATCCCTAGGGAGCCGTTGGGGCCTAATGCATCACATGTGCTGAGAGAGGCTAGGCCGGGCCGGACATTTGCAGCTCAGCTCCTGGCCCTCCTGGGGCCCCGGTTCCTTGCACTTGGACTGAGCTGGGGAACCAGCAGCAGGAGGCTGAGCCGGGAGGACTCGTTCCCCCCAACCAAGGCCACCAGGACACATGGCCTCTCTGGGCTGCTCCATGGCAGGACATTTTCTGGTAAGTTCCTAGTGGATTCGAATCTACACAGACAATAGCATCTCTTCCCCATTTTTAGGCCCAGGAGAGGGAGACATTGATAGTGTCCAGCCCCAATGACTCAGCCATTTGGGGGTTCAAATTTAAAAAGTACTAGTTGTAATCCCCATACTTGAGTTCCTCCCGCTAAGCCAGGCACCTGGCAAAGCTGTGTTAAAGGACCAGTTTTCAGCCACTATCAGAAACACAGCTGTGTACAGGAAACAGGAAGTACAGTGTTGTATGTACAAATAAGCATCTACTCTGTGTCAGGCCTGGGAATCACAGGAGTCTGGTGGAGAGACTGGCCACTGGGGAAAGCAGCAGATGAAGTGGGAAAACTAAAACAGTGAAGTGGAAAAAGAACAGACTTTGAAGTCAGACAGGCCACCTTCTACCTCTAATCAGCTGTGTGACTTTAGGCCAGTTACTTAAACGCTCTGAGACTCTCTCCTCATCTATAAAAGAGCCGTAAGAGCAGCTACCTTACAGCAAATGAGATGGTGTATGTAAAGCGCTGAGCACATAGAAGGTGTGAGTAATAAGTGGCCGCTCTCCCCCCACCCTCTTCAGCTCGGACTGTTTTCAGCCCCCAGTCACTCTCTTGGACTGTCCCAGATGTATTTGGAGTCTATCAAGAGAGAGGCAGAGGACTTGGGACTCGGAGACATGCGTGGGTCCTTGAGCCTCCAAAATCCAGCCTTTTAAAAACAACCCTCAGAGCCTGACGAAGCAGAAGATTCACATTCCCAAGTCCCTGGGACCCTACTCCCCTCCCATCCCCGCCCTGGTCCCCATTTTCACTCACTGGCCTTACAGATCCCCTTCTCTACCTCCCTGTGGAATGGCCCTTCCAGCCCATCAGCTGGAAGGGGCCCTTCCAGGTGCTGTGGAATTGCCTTCCTTTCTGCTGGGGGTGCTCCCCTTTCTCAGAGGCCAGGACCCCAGCTGTGGCTAGAGGTGGGGCTAGGAGCCGGCATGGGGGCACTCGGGGCCATGAGAGAGTCTGAGATGTCTGCCTTCCCACCCCGAGAACACAGCCAGAGGGAGGGCAAGGCAGGGTCCTCTTCATTCTCCCAGCAACGTGGAGGCAAGGACCAAGGTCTGCTTGAGGTGTCCAGTAACAGCCGGAGGCTGGGCCTGGGCCTCTTTGCAGACATCACCGGCTTACAGGAAGGTGGTACCAGGAAAAACAGGGGATGGGGAATCTGGGAACCCATCCCAGGCATCCCAGGGCAGCAGGAAAACTGGACGGGACTCCTGGTCTATCACACACCAACCAAGAGATCTGGTGTGGTTGCCTCACTTCCTTGGTGACACATCCAAGGACATGTCCCCATGGATGTCGCCGGGACCCCTCACAAGTTACATACTCAGAACTGAACTCACCACCTTCCTCAGCTCCCCCTCCCGTACACCTCCAGTCTGGAGACAGGCAGGACCTTCTCCACAGACCTCCAAGCTCCAAACCCTTGGCCTAATCCTAGTCTCCCCTAGCCAACCCTTTGCCAGGCTCCCAGCTGCTTCTCAGGTTTTGTCACCTCCACCTCCTGCTCATCTCCCAGGTAGTTCATCCCTTGCCATGCCCAGTGTCCCAGTCCCGCTCCTTTCACAGCCCTCCTGCACTGGTATCAATGCCCCTAAGTGGTGTTCCAGTCTCTGGCGAGACGTCCTGCAGGGAAGCACCCACAGAGCTGCATGGTGGGTGCATTCATGACCCGGCAAATGATGATGGTGGCGATGATGGTGACGACGACAGCTGATGCTTTTCAGTGCTGACTTTGTGCCCAGCCCCATCCCAAGTCTTTTGCCTGAATTAACTCATTTAGGCCTCCCAGCAGCTCTGTCAAGGAAGCGCTATTGCTATCCCAATTTTTCAGATGAGAAAACTGAGGCACACTGTGGTTAAACCACATGCTGAGACCACACAGGAGTGAAGAGCAGGGTTGGGGTCCCAGGCAGTCTGGCCCCAGCCTTACCTACTTAATACCCTCAGTGGTTTTCTTCAGAATCACCGCAGGATAAATTTGGCCTCAGAACACAACCCTTCACAACCTGGTGCCCCCAACCAACACTCCAAGTATGTCCTCATCGCCTCTCCACACCCAGGGCTCCAGCCAGGCCAAATGACATAAAGACCACAGCTGAACACAGCAGATGCTTTTATGCCTCTGAGCCTTTGTGCTTGCTGTTCCTTCTGCCTCAAGCACCTTTCCAAATCCCACCTTTCCCATTCAAGACTCAGCTCTAGGGAGCCTTCCTTTACCTCCCATCCCCACTCCATCCACAGCCCCTGCACTGACCCCGGCATAGCACACAGTACATTGCGTTGTAGTTGCCTCTTCATGTCTCCTCCATTAACAATGAGCTCTCAAGAGCACTATTGTGTCTTTTTACCTCTGTACTGCCTGCATCTTGCATAGGGTGTGAATGAACAAGCTGAGGCTTAATTTATTTCCAAATGTAATAGAATAATTTTGACTCAAAGTGATAATAAAACAGGGACTTTGAATCCAGCTGCTGTGGATTAGAATCCCAGTTTTATCACTTATTAGCTGTGTGACATTGGGCAAATTACTTAACCTCTCTGAACCTCAGTTTCTTCATCTTTAAAATGCAAGAGAGGACATAATGCTTTCAAAGGACTGCCCTGAATATTAATAAATTTAATGAAGTGTCGAGCATATGGTCCTTGCAATTAAGCAGAAGCTATTATGATAATGATTATTAAGCTCGTTGTGTGATTATTAGGCTTTTATGTGAATAGTATTCACATGTATTCACCTCTGCATGGGTATGTACTTCGTGCACTGACTAGGGCTCTACTAAGCCCATCTTCCCTAACAGCCCTGAGAACCACTAGGCAGGAATCTCTGAGCAGATACTCTTCTCTCTGTTCCTCACACAATAAAGCTCTGAAGTCCTTTCCCACCACAGGACCTTTGCACATGCTATTACTCTGTATGGGATGTTCCTCCCCCCACTGGTCTCATTGTTGGTTCCTTTGCATCTTTTAGGCCTAGGTATAGATGTCACCTCCTTGGAGGACCTTCTCAACCTCTCTATCTGGACAGATGTCCCTGTACTCTCTACTGCCCCATTGTCCAATTCAACCGTGTTGGTTTCTTCCATAGCACTTTGAAAATATGTAAGCATTTGTGCCTTTGCCCATCCATTCCTTGTTAGTCCCAAGATGGTGTGGCACCACCATCATCTTTACTGCTGTGCCCTCAGTGCCTGGCACACTGCCTGGCACTTAATGGGGAGCTCAGTAAATGAAAGTTGAGTGAATGTTGAATAAATAACCTGCTTGGGCTCCATTCAGCAAGAGCAGAGAAAAGGTGTGCGGATTTGCAGCTAAAGCCCCATGTCCGGCAGATGAAATAGAGACTCCTCCCTTTCCCCGAAGCCTCAGCGAGGCTGCACCTGGCTGCCTGCAGCCAGCAATGCTCGGAACCAGCTCGCCAGAGACAGATTGGAGGGAGTTGAGAGGATCGGGCCAGGCAGGATTAAGTGGAGGGAGAGGGTGATTTATAAAGAAAGATAAAAGGGCCCAGCTTCATAAAGCTGGGATACAGGATTATTTCGATAACAGCCTCCAAATGTTGGCAAGGTGAGTGTGCCAGGGAGTGGGGACCACTTCCCCCCATGAAGGTGCCGAGGCGGTCACCTGGAGAGACACAGGGAATCTCACCTGACTCCGGGTCCGGGACTAAGCCGGAAACCACAGTCAAAGCAAGGAACCTTCCAGCATTGAGGGAGAACCTTACTTCCTCACTTGGGCTGTCAGCAACTCTCCTTTGAGCGCCCCGGGGAATTTATACAGCAGAAAAGAGGAGGGTCTTTTGAGAAACCAGAGAAAACCCATCTCCTCAGTAAGACTACTTTGCCAAGTAAGTATCTGAGAAGGAAGACGCCTCGGCCATCTTGTAGACCAGGGGTCGACAAACTATGGCCTGAGGCCCAAATCCATCCCACTGCCTGCTTTTGTAAATATAGTTTTACTGAAAGACAGCCATGCCCATGTGTTTACGTATTACCTATGACAGCTTGTGCCCAGCAACTTCAGAGCTGAGAAGTTGCATCAGAGATACTATGACTCACAAATTCTAAACATTTACTCTCTGGCCCTTTACAGACACTGTCCACAGCCCCTCTGTTAACCCATTGATTCTTAGGTAAAGTGCATGTCATTTTGAAAGGGAAATAAATGTCCACAGGGCCCCAACTTTGACTTAAATTATTTTTATTATAGTAGTATTAAATATACACACAGACACAGAGATAGTTAGGAATAAACGTCTTAGGCTTTCAGCGCTTACACAACTAGAAAACCAAAAAGCATTCTTGGATTAAATGCCAACAAAATGACAGAAACATTAAAATTAAAATGAAGAGCATTAAAATAATGCAGCCGACGACATTTTTGCTGAAGAGGCATTGCTGCTCACAGCATGGATGGGCAGATAGTGTACAGATTTGTTTGCATTTGGTAAGACTGATCTTAAAAAGTGTTATGTGATGACTCCATCCTCCCACTCACTTTTTCTCTTCTAACTATTGCAAAAACCTTCATTGACACAGAAAGCCATGACATCATGGGCCTTTGGTGGTTACAAATACTCAGTCACATCTGCTCTTTCTCTCATTAGCCCATGAGAATTTAAGTACGTCGTTCTGATTGACCCGATGTCCTCTTGAACACAATTAAAAGTTAGGCACTAAAATTTTGCGGCCATGTCCAGGTATAAGGTGACAAGGCAGATGAGCCAGAAAATATTTACAACAATTTTTTAAAATTATCAGTAAAATAAAAATAGAATATTTTAAAAAATCTCTTAGAAGCTTTGTCCACTGGTTGGGGGATCCCAGTTTGAAAAGCAGAGATCTAGCCCATCCTTTGCCTTTTCCAAATGGGGAAACTGAGTCCCATAGGAGGACTGTAGCTTGCCAAGATCACGGTGGGAGTTGGGGCTGAAGCCATATTTGAATGGGGTTGTGCTGAGTCTCAGTGCACTGCACCCCTTCTCAGCCCAAGGGTGGGTCCACAGGAGCCCCCAAGAACAGCTGACCAGAGTAGAATTTTGCCCACTGACTATAATGTGAATGTCTTCCTCTGGACTTTGGGAGGGAGCTGTGCCCTCAGACACCATGAGTAACAGCTGGAGCCAGCATCTGCGAGGCACACATAGGGGCCCACGGGCCGGACGGCTGGCTGGAATGGCTTCCAAGAGCCCCTCCCGGAGCTTTAGCAGTGGAAGCAACAGCCGTGGGGCCCCTGCAAGAGCAGAACCCTCTTACGTGGCCCCAAGAGTGTCAGTGGGACCCACCTGGGCTCAGAGAAGACTAGACCGCCTGAATTCAAAAGTTAAGCCAAGTCTTCACTGCCCTGGAGAATTGCTCAGGCAAAGGGGTCATATGGCTGACACCCGGGCTGCTGGAAGCCAGCAGGTCCCCAAACATGGATGTGGCAGCAGTTCAGCCCCTTGGGGAATCCAGCCCTTAGAGGACCAGGCCTGGAGAGCGACATGTGAACCGCTCAGCCTGGCCACAGGCTTTGCAGGGCTGCAGCCGCTGTTCCCCAGGCCGGTCAAGTCCCGGGCTGCCTTCCCCTGTCTGGGCAGCAGCACTCTGGTCAGGAGGAGAAGCGGTGAGCAAGCCCATGGTAGCAGCCTGCTGAGAGATACAGCTCCTATAGTGGATGCTTATTTAAAGACTTATGACTGGTTGGTTCAGACTAAATGACAATATGAGATATTTCAGAACAGGGCTTGGCAAACTTTTTCAGTAACAAGCCAGAGAGTAAATATTTTAGACTTTGTTGGACACATGCAGTCGCTGTAACATGTTTTGTTTTGTTTTAACAACCTTTAAAAATGTAAAAACCATTCTCAGCTCACACACTGTACTATAGGTACAGGCTGAATTTGGCCCATAGGTGGTAGTTTGTTGACCTCTGTCTAGAATATCACTAACTCAAGACATTCCCTACAAGATCAACTTGGTCTTCACGGAACTATAAGAAGAGAAGCAGATGTGCTCTCATCCTCAGACTCACATACACCCAGACACACATATTCACACACATGGACACACACACACACACACAGTCAGTGTTTTGTCCATGAGACAAAACCACATTCTTTGAAAATAATTTCCAAATTTGCAAAGCACACACATACCCAAAAGTTAATTCAGGGACAATCTATAATGTGCAAAGCCACCATGTCCAGGGCTGGGAAGCTAATGAAAATTCCCAGAGGCACAGAGACACAAGAGGAGATCAGAGCAGGAAGACCTTGCCTGTGATCTAGTCTGAAGGTTTCCAACCTGTTCCTCAGAGTCACGTGACCTTTAAGGAGGGGGCCTCTGGAGTTCTCTGCTTCAGGCGGCCCCATTCAAACCCACTAAGCCAGTTGACCTTTACTCCTGTACTTACTGGATTTCCATCGAAGATTCCATTGAAGGTAGGCTTTCATGACAAAAGGTAGTAGTGGTTGTTTAAAACTAGTGCCTGGCTGGTTGTCTTATATCTGGTCCCTCTAAAAGCTCTGGCAAGATTAGCCCACATGCTTGCCTATGGCAGCCATCATTAGATAGGACAGGTGCTCTATGGTTTGCTACAGTCCCCACCGCTCCCTATTGCCTTACACCACCCTGTTTCACTAACTGGTAGAACCTGCCTGGCCCCAGAGGCATTTGAGTTTGTGACTCCTATCAACGCAGTCTCGGCTGCCATAACATGAAACTGCTTCCTTCAGAGAAGTCACCACTAGATCCAAAACACTGACTTACCAACAGCTGCTGGATCCTGCAGGTCTTAGGCAACCCTTGACTGATCCTGATATTTTCTTAATCTTTTGGATTTATTTATATCCCACTTCATTCCAAAAAGTATTTGAGACAACTTATAAATAAACATATAACAATAAAATTTTAAAATAGAAGAAATCTGAAGGAAGGAAAATCAGAATAGGACAGTAGGAAAAGGCCAGAGGAAAAGTTAGGACATGAAAGCACAAGTTGAAAATGTCTGCACAATTTGTAATGGCAAGCGGAGATTTTTGAGTTAGGATGTCTCATGGAAGCATATGGAACCGCCCTCCATTAATAGCTGAAGAAATTGATTTTTTTAAAAAAAGGGAAAGAAAGAAACAGTATTCAAGGAAAGAGGCTCAGCCCAAAGCCTTAAACTTCAAAAGCGTCAGCCAAGGAAAGAAACAAAAAGTTAAGGAGCAGAGCAAAACGATTCAGTGCAGCAAGGTGTCCAGCGCCACTCTCCCCACACCCAAAAGCCTTTGGGGGTGTGAAAGTTAATTGTATGCATCAACTTGACTGGATCACAGATGCCCAGCTATCCGGGTACACGTTATATCTGGGTGTGTCTGTGAGGGTGTTTCTGGAAGAGGTTAACAATTGAATAAATAGACTGAGTCAAGTGCATTGCCCTCCCCAATGTGGCTGGACATCACCCCATCCACTGAGGGTCCAAATACAAAAAAGGGGGGAGGAAGGTTGGATTCGCCCTCCATGTGCTGGTTGAGCCGGGACATCGATGCTCTCCTGTGCTCAGCAGCACTCCTGGTGCTCAGGCCTTCAGACTTGAACTGGCATCTTCAGCATCAGGTCTCCGGCTCTCAGGCCTTCGAACCACACCATCTACTTCCTCGGTCTCAGCTTGCAGACAGCAGGTCGTGGGACTGTTCAGCCTCCATCATCACATGAGTCAATAGCTTATAATAAACACAAATATAAATGTAAACATATATGTCTCCTATTGGTTCTCTTTCTCTGGAGAACCCTGACTAATACAGGAGAGCAACGGTATGCCAGCAGCCCCCCCCCCCCAGCACTGTCAGATCTGGAGTGAAGCCAGCCAAACGGGAATCCACAGCTTTCCCTCCATTGACTGGGAGAGAGTAGAAAATGCTGTTGGGGGGAAAAAAAAAAAAAACCAGGAAAAATGGGGCTGTAATCAGGGTCCTGACTCTCTCTGACAGGCGATTGTAGGAAATAATCCAAAACCAAGAGTGGGAATAGTGTACACGCCCCCGATTGGGTGTGGTGAGCCCAAGAGAGGGTATTTAGCGAATTTTTAGAAGTGGGAGTCGGGAATCTAACTCAGACGCCTCTTTACTGGAGTTCATCAGGATAAAAACGTGTGACGGAGATATGAAACACCATACCTTAAAATGTAGCAAAGGATATGAACACCCAGTGAAAAATATTTGTGCAGATTTATAGAAGTTTTATTTACGATCACCTAAAATTGGAAATAACTCAAATATTCATTAACTAGTGAGTGGATAAACAAGGTGTGGTACATCCATAGAGTGGAAAAATACTCAATAAAAAGTTGAGTAATAAATAAATAAAAAATAGGAATAAAGCAATGGAAAGTAAAGACTATTGATTCGTGCAAAAACATGGATGAATCTTAAAAGCATTATGCTAAGTGAAAGAGGCCATACCCAAAAGGTTACGTACTGTATGATTCTATTTATATGACATTCTAGGAAAGGCAAAATTATAAGGACAGGAAACACATCAGTGGTTGCCAGGGGTTGGGGCCAGGGGACAGAGGGGAGCGGGGGGGAGAGAACTGACTACAAAGGAACAAGGGAACTTGGTGAGGTGATGGAAACAGCATATCTCTTGATTGTGATGGCAGTTATACAACTGCATATATTTGCCAATATTCATAGAACTGTATGCTTGGAAAAAGATGAATTTTATTGGATGCATATCATACCTCAATAAACCTGACTTAAAAAGATAACGTAGCCTAAGGGGAAAAATCAAACCATCCTCAAGTACAATGGAAAGAAAGTCAAGAAGCCAACCACACTCCATGAGAGCAAAACAAATGTCTAAAGAGAACTATTCAACATAAGCCAAATAAAAATAATGGTATAGCAACTAGGCAACTAGGAACGTCCAGTTTATGGTCATTCTTCCCAAAGGGGAAAAGAAACACAGCCACCGAAAGACAGACATGAATGTATCATGAAAGAAACGTTAATGAAACCACAGAAGAAAATCCTTTACAAGTCCCTTAGCTAAAAGAAAAAGGCAATAAGAACATGATCCGATTTTTTTAAAAGAAGCTCAAAATGAACAGTACCAGAAGGGCAAAAATTTTAAAAACTGACACCACCAAATGATGCCAAGGATATGGAGCGACTACAACTTTCAAATACTGCTGGTGGTAGTGAAAGGCAATACAACAGTTTGGGGAAGTTTCTGTCAATGTCTTATAAAACTAAATGTACACCTTCCCTATGACCCCATATTCCAATCCTAGATATTTATCCAAGAGAAATGAAAGCGTATGTTTACAAAAAGAGTGTTCCTAGCAACTTTATTTATAGTAGCCAAAACCTGGAAACATGCCCGCTGTCCATCAACAAGAGAATGGATGAATAAATAATAGTACATTTATACGATGGAAAACTACTAAGCAATAAAAAAGGGACAAATAACATTAAAGATGAATGTCAGGACAGTATGCTCAGAGAAAGAAACCTTACACAAAAGAGTACATACTATGTGATTCCATTTACATGAACTTCTAGAGCAAGCAAAACTAACCTGCGGGAGAAAAAAATGACAGCAGTGCCTACCTCGGTGTAGGGGTGGAGACTGGCTGAGAAGGGGCATGAGGGAATTTTATGAGGTAATATTCTATATCTTTATAGTGGTTTGGAGTACACAGTGAATGTATCTGTTAAAATTAATCAAATGTGCAGTTAAGATTTGTGTTCATTGTGTATACAGTTTACCCCTACATGTATGATAAAGCAAGTATAATTAAATGTCAATGGAAGAATCTAGGTAATACATATATAATTGTTTGTTGTAAAAGGCGTTCAACTTTGCTGTGTATTTGCAAATTTTCACAATACATTTTTGGGGGAAAACTCATCAAATGGTGCAATGGTATGCTTAAGATTCGTGTACTTCATTATATGCAAATTTTACCTCAAAGGGAAAAATAAATAACTGTAAACAAATATTAAACCCTACTTGATGATATCCGTGTTGAAGTATTTAGAGAGACTTATACCAATGTCAACACTTGCTTTTGAAACAGCAAAAATATGAGAGGTTGGTGGATTAAGGGGTGAACTGATTAACAGATATATGACTATAGCAAATAGAGTAAAATTTTAATTATAGAATCTGGGTGGTGGGCATATGGGTGTCCATTCGAAATTCTTTCAACTTGACTGTATCTTTGAAACTTTCATAATAAAATGATGAAGGGGATGATAAAATAACAGGATGAGAGGGAAATGGTCATTGCAAACCAGAGGAAATAAAGTGTGGACCAAACAACAATATTTTAAAATAAATAACAACGAAAATCAGCAAGAATATCACAGATATGAAAAATTGAATTACTGGCAAAGAGGGAAAACCTGGATGATTGCAAAGAACATAGATGAAAAAGACAAAGAAATCAGTGCTAAGAGAATCCAACACAAGGGTAATTAGTGTCCCTGATATAGAGAAATCAAAAAATGGAATGGAAAAAGTGTTGAATGAAAAAAGTACTGGATGATATAAAACAGCACTGTCTGAAATGCAGGAAGGACTGAATCCACAGTCCATAGTGTTTCAGGAAAAAAAAAGAAAAAAATGAATTCAGAATTTTCAACACCGTGATGTGTCCTGATTAAGTAATTTAACTTCAGTAAAGAAGTAACAATTCCTCAAGAATCCAGGCATAAAAAGCAAATGACTGGGGTTTCCCTGATGGCGCAGTGGTTGAGAATCTGCCTGCCAATGCAGGGGACACAGGTTCGAGCCCTGGTCTGGGAAGATCCCACATGCCACGGAGCAACTAGGCCCGTGAGCCACAATCACTGAACCTGCGCGTCTGGAGCCTGTGCTCCGTAACAAGAGAGGCCGCAATAGTGAGAGGCCCGCGCACCGCGATGAAGAGTGGCCCCCGCTTGCCGCAACTAGAGAAAGCCCTCGCACAGAAACGAAGACCCAACACAGCCATAAATAAATAAATAAATAAATAAATTTATCAAAAAAAAAAAAAAAAAAAAGCCCATGACCATCGAGGAGGGAGAGGATCAGGCCTCTCTCAGGCTCCAAGGCAACATTCAAGGTCACAATGGCACAAGAACACTCACTTCAAAAGGAAAGAAAGGGAGACCAAAGGTACTTCTCCCATTCAAGCTGACGGTCAGCTATAAAGGCAAAAAACAAACATTTTCAGACATTAGAAGAATTAAAAGACACACATTTTAAAAACTGAGGGAATACAGTGGCTTCTTGACCAAACTACTTGGCTATGAAATCCAGCCAATCGAGAGATAAATTAGAATCAAGACTTCAGCAATGGAGTACATGTGGTAAAAGAGCCAATGGTGACAATAGAATCTTAGACATAAGATTCTACTTAGACATAGAATTAATACTAAACCACTGCGTGAACGGAGAACATTTTATACGTCCTCAAAGGGCAGTGATGATAAAGGGCAATGATGATAAGTCCTCAAAGGGCAATCATCAAATGATGATAAAGCTTACAGAAAGTAAGTAGTGGGGCGAAGGGAGGAAGAGGAGGTATGAACGTCATCTTTCATGGCAGGGTGGTAACTGATAGTGTCTAAAATTGAAACATGCAGTTAGAAAAACATAATTACTCCAACCTCAATTTTTTTTCAAAACCTCTTTTCTTAACCTTAGAGAGATCTTTTAGAAAAAGATATCTCTTGTTTCAAGTTGAACTTGAACTTTGATTTCAAGTTCAACAATTCCTTCCACTTCCCTTTAGTTTCTTTTCCTTCTTTTAAATTCAAATAAAATTGACTTTAAGACTTTATATTAAAAATAACATGCATAATTCATACAATCTTTTTCTCATGAATGGACTTTTACACATGTAGGTAGATAGATAGATGATAGACAGATACATAGGTAGGTAAGTAAAAATAAATAGATGTATTGAAGTCCATTCATGGATATTGATAGATACAGATAAATATACACACACAAACACAGAATGATACTTGGAATATTTTTCACCTCATGGTAATATTTGTAGTGATTTTTAAACTCTCTTTTTCATACATCACTGTCTTGTTGAAATTTTAAAATTATTATTCTATTTGTATTTATAAAAATCAATAAAGTTATTTTAATTTTTTAAAATATGTTAGGGAAACAGTCATCCCTGAGCTTCCTAGCAGCCAAAGAAAAAAGGGACCTACATTCAGTTACAGTCAAACCATGCATGGTACCCACCAGATTAAAACAAACCAACCCAACAAAAGCACAGCAGTTTCTCAGAGGAAGTACAACTTTTCCAGGCACTCAGATTTGATAGAGGAGATGCTGACTGGTGTGGAGGTGGCATCTTCACAACCTGCCTTCAACAAACCAGCAAAGGGCCCTTATCACACCACTCCAGGCTTTTCATATGTGCTCACCGGCCCCAGCTGGAGGAAAGCACCAGGTGGCCGTGAATTTTGGACTCTGGCTATCAATATGGCCACTCCTTCAAGACTTATTCCCACCAGCTAATGATTTTTCTCTTGAGGTGAATTCAGGTTGTGGTGGGCCCAGTTGAGGGACGAATCCATATTTTCCCTTCCCGCTGCCCCCGCTGCACACACACATTCTACCCTCCAGTCATAAAAACTCTCATGTGCAGTTCTCATGTTGGTCACCACCAATTCCTCTTGCCTAGAAAATGCTTCATAGTACTGACCATGCCTTTCACTGGGCTGACCCTACTCATCCTTCAGGGGTCAGCTTACATGTCACCTGCTCCAGGGAAGGTCCCCTGGTCCCCCTGAGCAGATGGAATCAGGATCTTGGGTGAAGGACTAACCCTAGAGGAGAAGGAGGTGGAGGAGAAGAGGATGATGTGGGAGTGACATGCAGACACCCAGATGTGCCAAGAGCAGGGGAGGAGGTCAGGACTTGCACCTTGTGCCTGGATCAGCTCAGTGAAGGAAAGGCAGGACCCTGTGCCCAGAGGGGCAGCATCTCGATGGTCCTTGAGGATGGAGAGGTCATAGAGCAGATGTAAGGACTGTATGTGTGATTCTCTAAGTCCCCCAAAGACTTAGAGAATAGACTTGAAGGGAGAGGAAACTGACACCGCCGTTCACACCTATGGGGCCCCATGGGAATTCCTGGAGGGTACCAAGAATCTGTCTGAGCCTCAGTTTTCCAATCTATAAAATGGGGCAAATAACCTATGCCTGACTATTCCACAGGTGTTATGGGAGTCAATGGGGTTTGATATCCCAAAAGGTCAGGATTCATGTACAAACCATATAATGGCCCTAAAAATATGAAGGGTGAAACTATTGTTGCCCTTTGGAACTATGCAAGAAATAATGGAGTGGATAAACAGATCCTCTGGGTTTCTTTTCAACAGCATTTTGGAAGACGGAAGACTGTTTCCACCAAAAATTGGGGGACTAGAAATGGCTTTTTAAAAATTTTCTTATATGTCCGTCTAAGATGATACTCCAGGAGGAAAATTCTATGCAAAAAATTACAATCTCCCAGCACCAGATGCAATGAAAAAATTGGATTTTAAGAGACTATCCCATGACTTAATTTACAAAGACTGCATGTCAATATTGTCATACGAGGTAACCAGAAGTGAGACTCTTAAAAAGATGGCCTGTAAGATATCCTGTCATTCAAAAATGGAAATCACCCTGTGTCACAAATTGCAAAGTGACCACAAATTATTCTCTTTTCATCACCTGTCATCTGGGCTTGGCCTTGTGGCTTGCTGTGAACAATGGAAGCCATCATGACACAAGCATAGTCTTTAAAAGTGACTGCACATTGAGGGGTCTCTCCCTTGTTGTTCTTGGAACCCATGATTGCCATGTGGAGAGAAGCCTCAGTCATTCCAACCATCCCAGATGAGACCATCATAAATCGGCCAGCCCCAGCCAATGTACAAGCTGGCTGCAGACACATGAGCAAGCCTAGCCAAGATCAGCCATGCCCAACCCAGACAAGAAGAAGCACCCAGCTGAGCCCAGGCTAAATTGCTGACCTGCAGAATCATTACCTAAATAAGTGGTGGTTGTTTTAAGCCTCTAAGTTTGGGGTGGTTTGATATGTAGCAAATGTTAACTATACACTGTGGTATCCCACAATGAGTCAGGAGACAGGGCTCCTACCTATAACTCACTGTACAGCCTTCAGCAAGTCACTGCACCTTTCTGGTGTGCCTACTTTCTTGTTCTATAAAATGAGGACAGTCAATTAAATTATCAAATTTAAAGGAGCATTAAAAACCCCTTCTAGTTCTGTCACATTCCGTGATTCTAAATCTCAATAACAAATACTCATGAGTGCAGTTAAAATTCTATGAACTGAGTTGAGGCATAACTGGGTCTCTGGAGTTTTCTTGCCTCGAGGCAAGGGATTCTGAGATTTGGTTACCTGACATATGAGCATAAACATAAAATGTTTCTTCAGCATTTTATGATCTTGTTGGATTCTAGGCTAAAATATGAAGTTGCAAAAAGCTGACCAGAAAGAAACTGTAACTGATCCTGGCATGCAAAGAAAGGAAATTACTATCAACATCTAAATCCAGAAGGAGATTTCTGCTCGGATGTGAGGCTTTCAGAAAATGCAAAAGCAGAGCTGGGACTATGTCTTGTGGAGGAGAAAACCCCCAGATTGCAGTAGGAAAAATCTTAATGAATCTTAAGAATTTGCTGAACCCCTAAATTCATATTTTTATCTATTTAGAAACTGACCCAAAGATTTTCTTTTCAAAAGTTACCTAGAAAAAAAAAATGGAAATGGGAGGAACATATATGGGTTTTCTCTGTTTCTTAAGTGATTGAACTAGATCATAATAACACTCTAAATGCTCTCTGAACAGAACTGATATTTCATGAAGTTGTGTTCTTGGAACTGGGGCTGGAAGTGATAAAGAGCATATATTAGCCAAGAGTGACTTTATTTTTCTATTTCAGAATCAGTGCTTAGAAGGACCCAGATATTGAGGTTGCTGGCACATCTGGGAATAAATTTGCAGGAGGGGAGTGGGGGGAATTGGATACTTTTCCAGAAAAGAGTCATTAACATGAGTTTCACAAACTGGACTATGTAAACCCTTGGGGTTATTGCCTGACTGTACACAAGCCTACAGAATCCACTTGTTGAATCTTCCAGGAGCATGATTTTCACTTGAAGGACTGTTTTCTCAGGGTTTGGTTTTATTTGTATGTTTGTTTGTTTCAGGGGGGTTTGTGGAGGATACTAGTTTTGTATAAAAGTACGCTTGGGATGATACTGAAATCAAATGCAAATTTTACACTAATTTTGCAATAAAACATCAAAAATTGTCCTTCCAGCATGTGTCTTCAGGGGTACCCTCCTCTGCCATCAGGGATACTGATATGGCTCAGGTGAAAGCCCAATCTCAGGCAATCCCCAGGGGCTAAAATATCCCCAAAGTAAGCACTTTCAAGTGACATTTTCCTGAGTAAAGAAAATCATCAAAAGCACTTCATTTCCTCTGAGAGATGGTCTGGGGCTTAAATGTTAGTTCCTTATTATACCTTCCTGGGCCTGAGAAGTGAGTCCTAGGAGACAGGCTTAAATCTCCCAAAACCATGCAAGGAACTTGTTAAAGACCCGGGTCATGCACTCATCTTAGGAAACTACTTAAGAACAAGGCAAGAATTTTGACAAATCCACACAATGGTTTCCACCAAAGTGTAGGTTTCTGATCTTAAGGAGCTCAAATCCCTGACAATGGAATGATTTGATGAGCTGAGACCACTCTACCCAGGTGCCTCTCCTCCTGGCTCTTCTTTAGTGTGTTTACTTTTTCAGCAAACATTTTCTTGATCCCTGACTCTGGGTCAGGACTGTTCTAGGCACCTGTGGTTCAGAGGTCCCTCTCTGGTGGAGCTGATGTCCATCTGGGGAGACAACATCATACAAGTAAGTACAAGAACATTTGTAACGGGACTTCATACTCTTGAGTACATATTAAGTAAGTGTCCACATTCATGAGGTTTCATACAGAAACAAAAATGATCACAATAATTTTTAAAATCTGCATTAGTGAACCAACCACTTGTAAGCTCAGTTTCCAATTGAACAACCTATGTAACATCAGAGTCTATCATGGCCCAAAGAGTTGTCATCACTTTTGATCCATCTCCTTTCATTCTTGGTTATCTGACAGTACAATGCAATTACAACGCAAACAAATTGCAGAGAGAAATTGAAGACTTTACCAAAGCTGTCGAATTTTATGACGTCAATGAGAGAACTACTTAAACCTCACACCAAGCCAATGACAGATGGGGCTCTGACAGTTCACCAGGTAACAAAAGGAAGAGGGGGGTTTGGCAGAGGTGATAAACTGATGGTCAAAACAGAATGGCTGGACCATCACGTGGTTTAAGAAAGCCTTTGGGGG
This sequence comes from Balaenoptera musculus, assembly GCF_009873245.2. NCBI lineage: Eukaryota > Metazoa > Chordata > Mammalia > Artiodactyla > Balaenopteridae > Balaenoptera > Balaenoptera musculus. The sequence continues at coordinate 13,337,704 of NC_045800.1, forward strand.
GCTTCCCTGGTGGTGCAATGGTTGGGAGTCCGCCTGCTGGTGCAGGGGACATGGGTTCAAGCCCTGGTCTGGAAAGATCCCGCATGCCGCGGAGCAGCTGAGCCTGTGGGCCACAACTACTGAAGCCCGTGCTCCTGGAGCCCGTGCTCCACGGCAGGAGAGATCACCGTAATGGGGGGCCTGTGCACGGTGGCGAAGGGTAGCCCCGCTCGCCGTGCCTGGAGGGAGCCCACGCACAGCAACGAGGACCCAGCACAGCCAAAAATAATAAATATATAAAAAATAAATTTAAAAAATTTTTAAAAAAAGAAAGCCTTTGGGAAAACCCATGAAGCCCTAGACCCTTTTTGCAATAAACAGCTTTCTGTATGTTTGTGTTGCAAAAGTATAAAAAACATGAAGCTAGGGAAACCATATCTTGCCACCATCCTATTTTGTCATAAAAATTGCATTTCTCAAAATTATCAACACGATTCTTTCTTTGTTCATACTAAAACTGCAGTGTGTGGTGGAAATTAGACTCTAAAATTGGAAAGAATAAGATTAAAATAAATTTATTTTTATAGTGTATAGCTTCAGTTTTCCAGCTAAAGTCTGAATCAAACCTTTTTAAAGAAATCCCCTCTAGACATGGGGAGGGGGAAAGGTAAGCTGGGTTGAAGTGAGAGAGTAGCATTGACATATATACACTACCAAATGTAAAATAGATAGCTAGTGGGAAGCAGCTACATGGCACAGGGAGATCAGCTTGGTGCTTTGTGACCACCTAGAGAGGTGGGATAGGGAGGGTGGGAGGGAGGTGCAAGAGGGAGGGGATATGGGGATATATGTATACATATAGCTGATTTACTTTGTTATACAGCAGAAACTAACACAACATTGTAAAGCAATCATACTCCAATAAAGATGTTTAAAAAAAAAAAGAAAAGAAAGAAATCCCCTCTATTGCCCATGAAATATTGGCTCCCTTGTTAAGTGAACTTGGTCTAAAGTGGCCTTTCCAGTATGATTACCCATGGATAACAAGGCCTCCTGTCATCACACTGGTGTAAGTGCTATAAAGGAGAGTACAGAGGGCTCTGAGACCCCTAAGGGGTCTTAGCTAGTCTAAGGAAGTGAATCACAGCTGAGACTTGAGAGATAAACAGAGACTACAGGTGAGAACATGCCCAGGAGTGGGTCCCGAGGCAGGCTGGCAAGGTCCAAGAACTGAAAGAAAGCCAGCTTGGCCAGAGGCAGGGACAGGAGATGAGTCTGCAGATACAGGCAAGGACCAGGATGTTTCTTTTCACCATAGGAGCAACAGGCAGCCGCTGCAGGGTTTTGAGCAGGAAAGCAACAAATTTGTGATTTAAAGAAGCTCTTGTGGGTACCACATGGCAGGTTCCATCTTACTTCTTGTCACTAGCAAAGCCTCCCTGGACATCTTGTTTCTTCATAGATCCAAAACCCTGTTCAAAATTCCCAGACCTGAGTCAGACTTTCCAGCTTTTGGGCCTCACTAAGGGACACCACTTCACCACAGATTTATAAGACAATGATGGAGCCCTTTGGGGATGAGGAACCCACCTGGAATTTTAGGTTGGGAATCTTCACTCTAAGACCTCCACTTCCAACAATGATAAAGTAGCAGGGATTGGATGTACCCTCTCACCTTAACCAAGAAATGGAGAAGATACAAAAGAAACTATTTTTCAGATCTTGGACAATAATCAGCACAGCCAGTGATCCCTGAAAGAAGAGAAATAAGTAAAATGAGCCCTGTGATTGGCCCAGCTTGCTGCTGGAGAGAGTGTCCAGACCATAGCACAAGGTGGGGAAACTCAGACAAGCCCAACAATCTCACTGAGTTTAAAAGACACTGTTATGAATTTGGGGAGGCCAAGGTGGCTGGAATTTGAAAGGTGGAGTACCTATGAAGGCAGTGGCACAGAAAGGAGAAAGCTACAGAGAGAACTGTCCATGGACCTGCTCCCCTTGAGTCTTTAGCGGTGTACTGATCAGTGCATGCATGTGAGAAAGCTACTCAAGAAGGGAATGGTTGCGGGGGTGGGGGGGTGGACCACAGGATAGAACTAAGCAGTACAATCACCAGAGCTCACACTTGCCTGGGAAGAGTTTGTGTTCCCATCAGCCAGAGTGGAACACTCATAACACACAGGCATCAAGTAGATACTCAAAAGGGTATCGTCTCAGTACTAGAGGAAAATTAGCCCTGGACTAAAGACTGCTCTGTTCCCACCCAACAAAGCTTAAAAACAAACCCCAGAAGTACTAAATGGTTTCTAAAGAATTTATCTGTATCCCAGAACAAGCTCAAGAATATTTAAAAGAACACAAAAATATCAAGCACTAAACATGGTAAAATTCACAATGTCTGGTATCTAATCAAAAATTACTAGGCATGCGAAGAAAGAGAAAAATACAATCCATAATGAGGAGAAAAATCAATCAATAGAAACAGAAAATGACACAGATGATAGAATTAGTAGATGAGAGTTCTGACTTTGTCATCTGAAGACTTCTACAAGAATAATCACTGTAGAGAGAGACACAAAAGGAAGTGGTCTTATGATAGCCATCAAACAAAAGTCACTGGAACATCTAGAGTAAGAATGAATCTGCACACATGGTTGTAATCTCACCTCAGGGCTCCTAGAGCTCAGAAACATTTCTCAACAGAGGTTGATCATTCTGTTACAACTTTTAGACTAAGAGTAGAACTCATTTCAGTTATTCAGTCATTTGAAACAAGAATCTTCCTTGAGGGACCGGGAAGGCATGCATGAGTCTGAGCAAAGTCCATTAGAAAATCAATCTATTCAGCAGCCTTTTAAAAATATTCAGTTGAGTGCATTATCAGGCATTAAATCAGCATTACTTTTTATTAGAAAGATAGAACATTCTGGTTCAGCCACAGCTTATTCAAACCTCTACTTTGCTGTTATCTATTCTGCCATCCATATCTTCTGTTTAACTCATGAGGAAAAATTAAGTTATTTGAGAGACAAGCACTCTATGATAACTGAAGAATATTCTCCATTGCAGTGATTATATTATTGCTGAGCTGTGTTAACATGTAAATTCTTTTCTACAGTCAAGTGTAGGAACACAACATCGGGAGCCAGCAGTTTAAAAAATGGAAAAATCTCATTACATATTCAAAATGACTAGTGGCAGGAATAACCTTTCCCATAACAAGAGCACAGCTAATTTTTAACATCCTCTGACTATAAAGTGGGAACCCAAATCCTCAGCCTTGACTTTGCCTGGTGACTTTATTCCTCTTATTTTCTTTATTCGGTGTTTTTATTACAATGTAATGCATGCTTGCTATAACAAGTAAATCCATGAAAGATACAGAAGGAAAAGTTAATAATCCTCCAACCACATTGACAACCCATATTAACAGCCAGGAGGACATCGTCCATAATCACACAAATGCAAATTAGACCGCAGATACATATATGACCTTGGTTTGGTTTGATTTTGTTTTTACGAACATAGGATCATACTATAAATATTACTCTGGAGTATGCTTTTGACATTTAATATATCAGAGACCACTCCACATCAACACTCTAATTTGTTCGTTCAATCTTGTTTTAATAGACTTCTTTTAGATTGTTTTCTTTTCTTTTTCTTTCTTTCTTTCTTTCTTTCTTTTTTTTTTTTTTTTTTTGCCATGACAAATAATGCTAGAGAAAAACATCCTTATTTGTCTGCTCCAGAAGCAGAAGATCCAGAGGTCAAACTGCCCCTAGATTAGATTTCCTCAAGGCATATTGCAGGGTCAAGTGTATATGCATACTTATTCTTGGTAGCTACTGTCAGATTACTTTCTTCAAAAAGATAAATAAAAATACAATGTGTATCAGAAATGAATTACAGTGCCTGGATCCTTTCAACTGGTCCTCTGCAAATTTGAGACAGTTACTTAACTTCTCAGAGCCCCCAAAATGGTAATAACATGTACAGGTGAGTGGTCCAGGGGCACTCAACATATAGAAAGTGTTGAGGCTATTATTGTTATTTTTAGCGTCATCATAGTTAATCTACAATCTTTGGAGATTAGTCGAGTGAGGGTTTTAAATTACAAGCAATGTCATGTTGAGATAAAACAAAATGCATTTATTTGGGGCATCCAGAAAAAATAGAACTGCCTGTAAAACAGTCCTTATAGCGTTACAAAAAATAGTATTGTTTTAAAGCCTTATATTAGAACAGTTCAGTCATGAGTTGTTTCTATTCTTGGGCCACTGTTCCACATCTTAACTCCTTCTAAGATTTTTTTTTTTTACTACTGCCCTTTAGAAAAGTGCCTTGAAAAAGTTTCTGTAGGAAATCAATCTCTATGGTGGTAGAGACGACCAGACAGAGACCAGCTCTGGCAACTTAAACTCACCACGGTGGTGTGTTTTCTGGCTATTTATGCTGGTGAGGATTTAGGACCCCAGTGAATCCATCCAAGCCATGGAGGCGGGTCTTGGAGTAGAATAAGCACAGACCCTGGCAACAGCAAGGCCTGGGATGACCCCTGTCTCTATCAGAGTATGGCCTCAGGAAATGATTTCACTTTTCAGAGCTTCAGTTTCTTCATCTGTAAGCTGGACGTAAGAAAGTCCCCCCCAGCACTGTGGCTATGAATGTTTTAATGGAACGTTCCCTAAGGAAGCTATCTACAGGTGAGGATAATGTGACCAATGGCCAAGCCTCAGGAAAGCAAAGGTGGGATGCATGGTCAGAGGTCCAGGTTCAGTGGGTGGGTGCCAGGGCTGTCCTCACCCTAGCAGAGATGCTCCTGGGAAGAGCTGCAGTCAGGATTGCCCATGGTCTCTCCTTCAGCATCTCCAGCATTGTATCCTGGCCCTCTGTTTTCCCAAATACAAGTGCGGAGAAGGACAGAGAGAGAAACCGTGAGACCAGATAAGCATTGTCAGCATCCTGTTAATCTGGTTGGTTTGCAGCCATATCTGCCTCTTTGAGCTCAACCCCAGAGCCTAGGAACCTCCGCTGGAGACTCTGAATCTTGGCATGGTCCTCCCCTAACTCCCTCTTCACTGGGGACCCCAGGCGGTGACCAGTTCCTAAGGAACAGCCATTTCTGAGAGGTTGGCTTCCCTGTCCCTAGTGCTTCCCAGCAAGTGACCTGGAGCATAGCCCCAAGCTGTAAAACCTGATATCCCTAAACAGACCTTGACAAATCATCTATTAGCATCCTCTCCTGGTCCCCACCCAAGCCGCCAGTGTATCATCAGGCGTTATGAAGCCAAGAGCCATCACTTTGCTTGTGTCCCTGTTGTAGTTTCAGAGAAAACAGGAAGCCTGCCTTTTTGTTACTACACAACAGCCTCAGCGACTTTTTGATGTTTTCAGGGTGCCTGAAATGGTCTATGAGTGTCATCCAAAGTGGAAGGGGTCACTGGGGAAGATAGAGAAGATAATCTCATTCCCTCCTCTCTCTCTCTCTCTCTCTTTCTCTCTCCCCAACAGTCCAGTCCTGTCTCTGTCACCTGGAATCACAGGCATTCCAGAGCTGGAGGTACACACTCTGAGAAGGCCAGAAAATCTAAAAATCTGTTTGTTTTAGCCCAGGAACCATCTCTCTCCATCCACAGGCCACGCAGGATTCTGCCATTAGCTAATAATAGCATTACCAATCCTGAAGCAAAAAGGAAAAAAAAAAAAAGACTCTAATACTTCATCTTAGCAGCTGATAATGCAAAACAGGGTGGCATTTGGAGGCCTAGGACGATGCCAGTCTCCGGGGAGAGAAAGGTGTTAGCTTCTAATAGCTTTTCAGTAATAACCAAGCATCTGCAGTCCCCTATAAAAAAAGGGGGGTTTTTAAAAATTAATCGAGCTGAATATGCTTCATACTGAGGAGAATGCCAGATTAATAAGTGCATTAAGGGCCGCTTTGGATTGGAAATAATTATGGCTGATGACAAGGAGCAGAGGGGGCACGGGTGATCTCACAGGAATGCATTTTAAAAAGCAGTTTAAAGAGCCTTCAGATGTTGGTATTATCCTGCGTGACCAAATTAAGAGCAAATGAGAAAAGTTTATCTGGCATTTTGGAGTATTGAAAGGGCTTAGTGTTATAAATTATACAGTATGAGGATAAGAAATGGTGAGTAACTTCATGTTAAATATTATTGGCAGTTTAAACAGCAACTGCTTTATAAAGCATTATATTTTAATTTGGAATTAAAAATCCAAACCACAACATCCCCCACTACCAAAAATATTTAAAGATTGTTTCAGTTATTTATTTCCCAGCACAATAATTAAAAGTTGCCTTGATCAGAAATTAATCTCCACCATGTCCAATTTAACCTATCAGTCTTGCATGAGTGTGGTTGGTCTGTGCCTTAGAATTGGTTTAGAACTCCTAAGACAGGAAATGTCAAACTCCCTTCCAATATCTTAATCAGCCATTAGAAGAGCTCATTGTAGTCACAGCCTGGGCTGAGGTTTATCAATATTTAATCTAGTCCCACTTCAGACTTTCCTTTCTGGCAGTGCTTCATGCAGTGAGAGCTGGCCAGAGATGGAAACTAGGAAATCCTGGGTCAGGATTAGGCATGTCCAAGCAAATGACGTGTCTGTGGTGAGGGAAAGTCACTCATGCCATGGAGGCAGCTTCCCCAGGGTCCCAAAACTGTAATCATGAACATTCTCATCTTTGCTGATGGGTGGGTGCCTTTTCTGAAAGACAATTTGGCAACACTTAATAAAAATTTTTCAAAAGATACATACCTAGCAATCCAGTTTCTACTAGTTTATCCTACTTCGATAAGAGCACAAAGATGTATGTCCAAATATATTTATTGCTTCATTACTAATAATAACAAAAACAAATATTAAGTAATCTAAATGCCAAAAAAATAGAGAATAGTTTTAACAAGGCACAACACATCTATAAAATAAAATTTAATGTAATTATTTTAAAATTATGTTGTAGATTCCTGGTTTCCACTAAGAGATGGAAAGAACTGGAAAGAGCATCATTCCTACTCTTATAAGAAAAAGAATCCAGAGAAGCTTCAAGATTACTACATTTCTTGAACCCATCAGAGAGCTGAGGTCATAGGACAGCCAACTAACTGAAAATCTGGAGAAAGACAGGTGCTTAGAAGGAGAGATAAGGCAAGAGCACTTGCTTAACTGGGGTAGACACAGCCAGACACATAAGAAGAGAAAAAGAAAAAGGCAGAAGAAATATATGAAGAAATAAAGGCTAAGAATTTTCTAAAATTAATGACAGACACTAAACTACAGATCCAGAAAGGTCATAGAACACCAAGTAAGATACATTCAAAAATAAAGAAAAAAAAAAAAAAAACTACCTAGGTACATGAGAGGGAGGGGGAAAGTCACAGAAAAAATTCTGAAGACAGCCAGAGAAGAAGACTTCTTAGCTATAGAGGATAAAAAATAATAATGACAGCAGACTTATCAGAAACCATGCAAGCAGATGATAATGAAGTGATATCTTTAAAATGTTGAAAGAAAGCAAAACCCCTGCCATTCCAGAATTTCATACCCAGCACAAATATTTTTTAAATGAAAGAGAAATAAAGACATTGTCAGGGAAACAGAAACTGAGAGAATTCATTGCCAAGACCCCTATACTAGGAGAAATGTTAAAGGAAGTTTTTCAGGCAGAAGGACTGTGATGTCAAACAGAACTTTGTATCTAAACCAAGAAATGGAAAAGAGAAGGTAAAATGAAATTCATTTTTCTTAATTTTAATTGTTCTAAAAGATAAGTGACTCTCTAAGGCAAAAATAGTAGCAATGTATTATGTGTTTATAACATATGTAAATGTAAAATGTATGGAAAATGTAGCACAAAGAATTGGAGGAAGGAACTGGGAATACTATACTGTTGGAAGTCCTTATACCATACATGAAATGGTATGATATTATTTGAAGGCAGACCCTTATTAGTTAAAAATACATATTTTAAACCCTAGGGCAGCTACTAAAACAATCCTAAAGAGGTCATAAATTATAAATCAATAGAAAAGAAAAATTAAATGATTTAAAAATACTCAATTAGCCTAAAAGAAAGCAGTAAAAGGGAAAAAAGGAAAAAAGAACAGATGGAACAAAAAGAAGCAGCTAACAAGATGGTAGATTTTAATCCACACATATCAATAATTACATGAAATGTGAATTGTCTAAATACACAAAATAAAAGATTCAGATTTAAAAAATTTTAAAGCAAGATCCAGCTATATGCTGGATATATAAGGACATAAATAGGTTGAAAAAAACAAAGGTGGAAAAAGATAAGTCATGCAAACACTAACTAAAATAAGCCAGAGTCCCTGTATTAGTATCATACAAAGTAGACTTCAAAACAAGGAATATTATCAGAGATAAAAAAAAATGAATCCTGTATAATGATAAAGAAGTCAATTCTCCAAGAAGATGTAACAATCCTAAGCATGTATGCACCTAAAAACAGAACTTCAAAGTACATGAAGCAAAAGTTGGTAAAACTGAAAAGAGAAATAGATAATCCACAATTTTACTTGGAGATATTAACACTGCTCTCTCAATAATTAATAGAAAAGGAGGCAGAAAATTAGTAAGGGTTTATAAGGCCTGAACAATTCTATCAATCGAATTGAAACAATTGAAAATTATTTAGCACTCCAGCCCAAAACATCAAAATACAGTGTCTTAAGGGACCATGATAACATAAGTACACATTCACAAAGATAGACCATATTCTGGACCATTAAACCATGGCAGGTCTAAAATAATACAAATCACACAAACTATGTTCTCAGATTGTAGCAGAATTAAACTCAAAATTAATAACAGAAAGATATCCTGAAAATATGCAAATATTTGGATATTAAACAACACACTTCTAGACAATCCATAAATCAAAGGATAGAAATTTCAAGGAAAATTAAAAATTATTTTGAACTGTAATAAAATGAAAATACAGCATAACAAAATTGGTGGGATACAGCTAAAACAGTGCCTACAGGGCACATTATAGCAATAATTCCCTGTATTTGCAAAGAAGAAAAGTCTCAAGTCAGTAATCTGAGCCTCCAGCTTAAGAAAATAGAAAAAGAAGAACAAAATAAACCTGAAGCAATCAGAAGGAAGGAAATAATAAATATGACAACAGAAATTATTGACACTGAAAGCAGAAAAATAACAGAGAAACCAAAAGCTGATTCTTTGCAAAGATCAATAAAGTTGATAAACCTCTAGCTAAGTTGACCAAGCAAAAAATTGAAAACTCATTTAAAAGGCCAGTATTACTTTAATATGAAAACCAGACAAAGACATTACAAGTAAAGAAAACAACAGCTATCCAATATCCAATATCCTTCATGAGCATAGACACAAAAATCCTCAAAAAATATTAGCAAACAGATTCTGGCAATATATAAAAAGAATGATATACACCAACCAAGTGAGGCTTAGTCCAAGAATGCAAGGCGAATTCAACATTCAAAATCCAAGTGATGCAAATGGCCATATAAATAAACAAGAGACACCATTTGATCATCTTAATAGATGCATAAAAGGCATTTGAAAAAATCCAACCTCAAATCATGATCTTTAATAATCTCAGAAACTTCGAAATAGAGGAGCATCTACAAAAAAAACTATCAGAAACTACAGCTAACATCATCTTTAACATCAAAATATTGAATCAAAAACTCCTTGAACTAAAAGTTGCAGAATTTTTAAAAAATCAACACACAAAAATTAAATAATTGTAATTCTATCTACTAGGAATGAATGATTAAAATTTAAAATTTTAACAACAGTACTATTTTTAGTAGCACAAAAGGATTATATGCTTAGCTATAAATCAAGCAAAAAATCTGCAGATCTGTATGCTGACAACTATAAAACACTGATTGAAAAATAAAAGACCTAAATAAATAAAGATATGTCCATGCGTTGAAAGACTCAATATTGTTAAGATATTGATTCTCTCCAGATTGATCTATAGATTTAATGCAATCCCAATCAAAACCCCAGGCAAGCTTTTTTTTTTTCCCACACAGTGAAGTTTGTGGGATCTTAGTTCCCTAACCAGGGATCGAATCCATACTCCCTGCAGTGGAAATGCAGAGTCCTAACCACTGGATGGCCAGGGAATTATGGAAGCAAGCTTTTTTGTAGATATCAACATCTGTTTCCAAAAGTTATATGGAAAAGTAAAATAACAGAATATCCAAAACAATCCTGATAAGAAGAAGAAAGTTGGAGGACTCATACTCCAATTTTAACTTACTATCAAGCTACAGTAATGAGGACAGCATGGTATTGGCAAAAGGACAGACACATATGTCAATTTAACACATTAGAAAGTCCAAAAAGAGACCCCCACAAATAGTTAACTGCCTTTTGACAAAGGTTCAGAGACAATTCAATTTAGACAGGCTAGTCTTTTCAACAAGTGGTGCCTACAAAAATTGGTTGTCTGCCTGCAAAAACAAACAAACAAAAAACCCTCATTCTGAATCTTACATTTTATACAAAAAATTAATCCTAATTGGATTATATACCTAAATTTAAATATAAGGCTATAAAACGGTCTAGTTGAATACAGGAAAAAATCATTGTAACCTAAGGTTTACAAATATTTCTTAGATATGACCTCAAAAGCACAATCCATAAAAGAAAAAAATATGATAAATAAAACTTTATTAAAATTTAAAACTTATGCTCTGCAGAAGACACTGTTAAGAAAATTAATATGCTGGTCACAGAGTAGGAAAAAATATTTGCAAATCACATTTCTGAGAAAAGATTTGTATCCAGAGTACGTTAAGAGTTCTCAAAACTCAGCAATAAGAAAACAAACAACCCAGTTAAAAATGGGGTGAAAGATATAGACAAAAAGATGTTTTAAAGATTATATAAATTTATATTGCAAAGATATAAACAAAAGCCTCACCAAAGAAGATATACAAATGACAAGTAAGTATATGAAAAGATGCTCAACATCACTAGTCACTAGGGAAATGCAAATTAAAACCACAATAAGGTACCACTTATGTATCTAGTAGAAGGGCCACAATGTTTAAAATTTTAAACTGAAAATACCAAGCATAAGTGAGGATGCAGAGAACTGGAAATTTCATACATTGCTCTTGGAAATTCAAAATGGTACAACCACCGTGGAAAACAGTTTGACAGTTTCTTACAAAAGTTAAATATATGCATAACACATGACTGAGCAATCCCATACCTAGGTATTTATCCAAGAGAAATAAAGTTTTACATACACACACACACACACACAAAAAAAAACCCTGTACATAAATGTTTAAAGCAGTTTTATTTGTAATTGTCAAAAATTGGAAACAACCCATATATATTTCAACCAGCATATAGAAAAAGAAAAATCAACCTGTGGTACATCCATAAAATGGAATACTCTGCAGCAATGTAAAGAAATGAACTGTTGATGCACACAACGACACGTATGAAGTTTAAATGCACTTTCTAAGTGGTGGAAGTCAGACCCCAAAGGTGACATATTGTATGGTTCCATTTATATGATATTCTGGAAAAAGTAAAACTACAGAAATGGAAACAAATTGGTGGGTTTCTTATAAAGGGACCACGTGAAGGAAGTGCTGGGGGTGATGGCCTGTTCTCTACGGCACTAGAATGATGGATATGTAACTCCATGAATTTGTCAAAAGCCATAATACCATACCCCACAAAGAGAGAATTCTACTGTGTGTAACTTCAAAAAAATCAAGATGCGGAGGGTACCCCAAATGGAAGACCTAGTGTAACAAGTGAAGCTGACTGTATTACAAATGGACCATACTAACACACTGAAGAGGGTGAGGAAAAAACAACTAACCTGAATTACTTTGTGAAACAAAATGATGACTGGATGTTTTCAGGCTAAAGACAAAAGAACTGTGCACAAATACTGTATTTTTGTTACAGGAAGAGTTAGCTATTCTGAAACTGCTTTATGTGTATATACTAGTTGAACGATTAAGTCAACATACTGTAGACAATGAGGGCCGGGTTTCTCATGTCAGAGGAAGTTATAAATAAGGAAAGTGAGAAAGCTAGAATGAGACTAGTGGTATTGCATTGGAACAAGAGGTATTAGTATAAACTCATGGGATTTTTTAAGAAATGAAGGTAAATATGTGTGTGTGCACCAAATAGTGTACGTGTATGTATGTGTATGTGTGTGTGTGTATTTCCAAGTTTGTCTGCTGAAAGGCTTAGAAGCAATAACATCTCGGTAGTGATGAGGACATCTAGCCGGATCCTGGTTCTAAATACCATTCTCCAATAAAAGGAACTAGGGCTCCTTGGAGAAGAGGTTGCTTCCAACATTGGTCAAGGAAAATACGCAATGCTTTGTGTAACATGAAGCATCTCCAGGTGCCAAAAAGTAAGAAAGTGCTCAAGGAAGGTTGGGAGGTGGTGGGGTGGGGGTGTGGAGGACTGGTGAAAAGGCTTAGGGACCAACCAGAAAAAGCTCCAAAGTTCAGAGATGGTACAACCTGAGCAACAAAATCAATAAAGGTAACATTGGATTATAACCATAGAGAAGAACAATGATATAATGCAGCCATACTAATATAAAGCAAGTGAGCAATCAATAAGAAAAAGAAAGAAAAGAAGAAGGAAGAAGAAAGAAGAAAGAAAAGAAAGAAAGAAAGGAAAGAAAGAAAAAGAAAGAAAGAGAAGGAAAGAAGAAAGAAGAAAGAGAAAGAGAGAAAAGAGAAGAGAGAGGAGAGAGAAAAAGGAAGAGAGAGAAAGGAAGGAAGAAAGAAAGAGAAAGAAAGGAAAAGGAAAGCAAGAAAGAAAAGAGGACGGAAGGAAAAGGAAGAGAGAGAGAAAGAAAGAAGGAAAGAAAGAAAGGAGGGGGGAGGGAGGGAAGGAAGGAAGGGAGAGAGAGAGGGGGAGGGAGGGAGGAAAAGCTGCCCTTCTGTACTGAAGAATTCCAGTTAATAAAGGAATGAGGCAAATAGAAAATCACCATTAAAATATCACAGTAATAATTGTTGCAATTTATATCCACTGGTGGATGCTAAAGTCAGTAGACTAACATTTGAACAAAAAAAGGACATTTGCACACTCCCAAAGTATCTTCCCCAAGATTTATTAATTACAAAGGGAAAAATAATGACTTTACACTGGAGGGACATCCAGCAGACATCACTTTAGCAAACTGATCAAGGTTAACATCAACAGTTAACAACACCATGCAGCCCCTGATGATACACTGAAACGGACATGTGTGGTGTTCTTACCAAAAAAGTATAACCTCAATCCAATCATAAGAAAACATCAGAAAAACCCAAATTGAGGGACATCCTACAAAATAACTGACCAGTATTCTTCAAAATGGTCAAAGTCACAAAAAACAAGAAGAAGCTGAAGAACTGTCACAGATTGGAGACTAAGAGATATAACTAAGATTATTGTGGAATCCTGAACTGGATCTGGGAATAGAAAGGAACATTAGAGGAAAGACTGGAGAAGTCCAAATAAAGCTCGTAGTTTAGTAATATTAATTTTTGAGTTTTGATCATCATGTTATGGTTGTGCAAGATGTTAACATCAGGGGAAGCTTGGCAAAGGCCTTCCAGGAACTCTCTGTACTATTCTGCCAACTTTTCACTGTCTAAAATTACTTACCCCAAAACTTAAAAATTATATAGATGAAAATATGTATTTATGGACATGAAAGATCTTTACAACATACCAGGAGAAAAAGCAAATCACAAAAATAGGCATCTATAATATGCTTGTTTTCTTATCAAAACAATTATGTATGCATACATATTTATTGTTCAAATGTGTATATATGTACATACACCTGTTTATATACTTACTGTGTAATGTATATATACCAATATCATATTATATCATACCCAAAGTATAAAATAATACCAAAGTGTTACCATTCATTTTGCAGAGTGGGTGGGATTGTGGATGGTGTTAATTTTTTTCCTTTGTCTTTATTTTCTAATTCTTTTGCCATTAGTCCACTTTACTGTGTATGTTCTGACTTTTATCATTTTAATATTTATGTGTAATCCAAGGATGAAGCTGAGTTGGGAAACCAGGGAAAGACCCAGCTTCAGGATTCAGCTCTAATGTGTGTGGTCACCAAGATTCTGTGGTCGCTGTCTTCTCTGAATCCAGTCTCTATTGTTTTCTCCCAGAGCATCAACACAGGTGATATTGGACCTTTCTCCCCTTCTTTGATTTCTATCTCCTACCGGGTATCTGACCTCTACCAATGGGGTTTCTGAGATTTTTCTGTTCTTCCCAAATATTCCATCCACCAGCATTCTGAGATCCCCAAGTCCTCTTGGCAGCCCAAAGCACAAATGTCCCAAGGCACATAGGAAAGTGCGGAGAGATGGTTGCTAAACCCTCAACCTTCCCGGGGCAGAGAGGAGAAGTAACGTAAGGAATTGGTCAAGGCACTACTTTTTTTTTTTTTTAATCAATGGCACTTTTTTTTTAGTATTTATTTATTTATTTGGTTGTGCCGGTCTTAGTTGCAGCAGGCAGGCTCCTTAGTTGCAGCTCGCAGGCTCCTTAGTTGCAACATGTGAACTCTTAGTTGTGGCATGCATGTGAGATCTAGTTCCCTGACCAGGCATTGAACCCAGACCCCCTGCATTGGGAGCATGGAGTCTTAACCACTGCACCACCAGGGAAGTCCCTCAGGCACTACCTTTATGATAGAAAAGGGATGATGAAATACAGATGTAAAGTGTATGTTCAGACCCAAAAGAAAATTGAATCTTTCATTCAAAACTTTCCATAATCTGAGTCCTCATCTCCAAGAAACAGTGGGTTTTTCCAAAGACTGAGAGTCATTTATTTTAATCACTCTCTTGGGAAATGATTCCGCCTGCTCAGATTTACAATAAATTTAATTTTAAGCCCAATATTCTATGATTTCACAAGAGAAAGCAGAAGGTCGAGGCTAAGGCGGGGCTTCCCTAGGAGAGGCGGAGAGGCACAAGGGGGCAGATGCCACAGTTAGAGCCACTCTCATCACATGCCTCCTGACACAGTGGACACAGGCGCTGGCCTCTCAGAATTTCAAATCCAACTTCTCAGAGATTTATTTTTCTTCTGAAACAATTTCTGGCAGCTTTTGATCTTCTAAACTGGAAAAAAAAGTCAAAGAAATCTGTTTCTCTAGAGTACTAATAGCAAAGGAATTTCTGGATGCTGCAAAGTAGGAAAGGAACATAATAGCATCTCAGTTTTATTCATCTTCAAAGCAAACTAAATATAGTTCTTAAAAACAGAAGCAGGATTACCCTACAGATTTTTGAAGGGATGGAAATAAACCTCTTTGAACAAGAAAAGATGACATGAAATTTATCTTGAAGGACATTCACTGGGCTCTTGTCCATTTAATACCTACAAGTAGGCTGTTAGAAGGGATCCGTACTTTACATCAGAAGTAAAAATATCCAATCATTCGGGGAACTTGCAAACTCCACTATTTTCATCAGTATCGGTCATTGCCTCCCTTACCCTGCTGGAGTGTTACTACCATCGATCTCCCAAAGCACAATACAGGCTTCAGACTTTTCTGATGAGCAGACGTCTAGCCAATGTACATGAAAACCTGAGCAGTGTCTTCGTGTCCCCATAACCCAAACTCAATCTTTACTCCGTTCTCTGGTCGCAAGTCTGGGAGTGGGAGTGGAAGGCATGTTGGTATTTAGCTGGGTGTGGATGACATGGCACATGTGTGTGCAGAAAATAGTTCTGGAAGTGCAACTATGAGCCAGATGCTTCTCTAGGCACTAGAGATACAGAAGAAGTGCCTGCAAACAAACACAGAAGCTGATTTCTGATTGTGGCATGCACTACGAAAGAAATAAACGAGAAGATATGATGGAGAGTACTGGGATGGGGGGGTGCTAATTCACAGAGGATCTGTCAGAGGAAAAGACTCTGGGCTGAGACCTGAAGGATAAAGTGCCAGTTCTTCAGAGAGCTGGGGAGAAGTTTGCTCCAATCAAAGGAACAGTAAGTGCAAAGGCCCTGAGGCCTTATAGCAGCCCCCCCCATATTCCATATCAGCACTTACCTTTTCAGCACACACAATGTCCTACTGCAAGCCCCCAAGAGTCTCTGCCTGAGGGCTCTCTGTTGGATGGTGCCTTGAACAGACCGGAAATGCCAGGAAGTTAATGCCCCTAGGAGCAACCCTCAGCCAATGCTCAATAGGAGTTGATGGGTAAATGCCCTAGCATTTACCCCTAGAATTCTCACCCCTAGAATTCTCCGTCAGGACTGAGTTCCAATTGCTCTCAGCAATAACCTGCTGTAATGGGACACACTTGGCTTCCTTTCCTTTCCTTCCCTGCCTTACTGCCCCACTCTATGACCGTTGCTTTCTAGGATCACCTCCCAAATCAACTGCCTGCACTCAAATTACTAACCTCGGAGCCTGCTTCTGGGGGATCCAGCCTAAGATAGGCTGGAAAGGATTCGGCTGGTGAGTTGAAGGAAAACTGGCCTGCAAGGATGCCAGAGAGGACAAGAGGGGCCAAGTTATGCAGGTCCTTGATGTCGTTAGAGGCAATTTGTGTCTCTGATTGTTTTACAGTGGGCAGCCTGTCTTCTCCTGCCCAATGATCAACTACCCTCGGATCAGAACTGGCCTTGAACTGATTCTGTATCCCTACAAAATGCCCCCCCCCCACCTCCCCATAACATCATGGAGTTTAGAGGGTTTAGAGACCATCTAGTTCAGAGTCAACTCCATGGGGTCAGGAACTTTGTTTTATTTGTGGCTGTATCCTTGGTACCTATGGCACTGTCTGGCATCTAGCATGTCATATGTGTCCAACAAATATTTGTTGGATGAATGAATCCTACAAATAAGAAAACCAGGAGTCAGAGAAGGTAAATGGCTTGCATAAGGTCATACCCAATGTTGATTGGAGTACTGGGTCTAGAAGGCAATATCCTGCTTCCAACAGGCTTTCATACCCTCCCAGTCTCCCCAACCCAGGGTTGGTCTGATCTGATCCACGATCTTTCATTGAAACCTGATGGAAACCCTCCACCAAGGGACTCTACAAAACCTGGTCGTCACCTGGGACAGTCGCAGGACAAGGCAGGCGCTCAATGAAAGAACATCAGCTTTGGAGCCAGGCTGGCTGGGTTTGGGTCCTGATTCTGTCCTCAACACAAGCTCCGTGACCTTGACCAGAGACTGAAGCTCTCTAAGTTGCTGGGATAGAGACCAGGCCATTTTGGGGTTTTTTAGTTTTTTGGTTTTTTTGATTATTGTTTGTTGTTTTATTTGGCTGCATTGGGTCTTTGTTGCTGCGCGTGGGCTTTCTCTAGCTGTGGCAAGCGGGGGCTACTCTTTGTTGCAGTACACGGGCTTCTCATTGCGGTGGCTTCTCTTGTTGCAGAGCACGGGCTCTAGGCACGCGGGCTTTAGTAGTTGTGTCACCTGGGCTTAGTAGTTGTGGCTCGCGGGCTCTAGAGCACAGGCTCAGTAGTTGTGGCACATGGGCTTAGTTGCTCTGCGCGGCATGTGGGATCTTCCCGGACCAGGGCTCGAACCCGTGTCCCCTGCATTGGCAGGCGGATTCTTAACCACTGCGTCACCAGGGAAGTCCGAGACCAGCTTTTGTTCAGAGTAAAGAGAGCCACAGTAGGGTCTGAGAAGGGACAGTCTGACTTCTCCATTTTCACCTGGCTACTCTTTGTCCCTAGAAGAAGCCTGGAATATCCAACAGAAGGTTCCTCACAATTTTCACATAAATAACCTGAAAAATAAATACAGATTAATTTTTAATCAATTGTTACCTGTAAAAGTAACTTACACAAAATATAACTGAGTATAGTTCAAATTGAACATGTTAAAATTTATTTTACAGTTGGAATTAACAAAAGACTGAAATCATTCTGATCATATTTTTATCACAAGAGTTAGGGAGGAGGGAGGGATGAATACACAGAGCCGAGAGGATTTTTAGGGCCGTGAAACTATTCGTATGGTATCTTCATGGCGGATACACGTCGTTCTACATTTGTCCAAACCCACAGAATGTTATACCGCCAAGAGTGAGCCCTAATGTGAACTCTGGACTTAGGGTGATGATGTGTCAATGTAGGTTCATCAGTTGTGACAAGTGTGCCACTGTGGTGGGGGACAGCCATTAGAGAAGGAGGCTTGCAGGTGTGGGGACGGGAGTATCTGAGAAACTCTCGGTACTTTCCATTCAGTTTTGCTATGAACCTAAAACTGCTTCTAAAAAATAAAAAGCTAATTAAGTTTCTTAAGTCTACCACAAAAATTTGTTCCAGAAAACCTGGATTGGGTAAAAATAACACCACAAAAGAAAAATTACAACAGAAAATGCTTATAATTTGTAAAACCTTATGAGGGACAAAAAAATTGGTCAGTGAAGCAAATATTCATTATAAAATCTACCTGGAAAAGAATCAATACTGATAAAAACGGACAAAAATCAGGACCCGTTTAACCATATTCTATAGAAAAGTAATCAATCCACTAAACTGGCTTGACAGAGTGTGTCTAATCTGTCAGTTGTAAATACATCTGATTTTGTATAATTCTGTATTTTTTTAAAGTTTGTGCTCATAAAGCTGCAGTCAGAGAATTCTAGGGGTCGACATGGTAGGATCTACAGGTTCACAGGGTCCAAATGGTGAGGTGCAAGCCCCCCATACCTGGCACAGGGCCCGGCTGCAGAGGAAATTCATCTGTTCATTCAACAAGCATTTGCTGAGCTCAGGTTTGCTAGAAACACCGAACATCTGTGATTGGGGTGAAGTTTTAAATCTCAGACCCTGAGAAGCCTGGGGTTGAGTGGGGAACCAGGCCTGGGAGGATTGATGTGACAGATCTTAGCAGCAGCTGCAGGGACACAGAAGTGACTCATCGGCTGGGGCGGGTGCTTGCAGGAGGCTTCACTGTGGACATGACAATTGAGCTGAGTCTTCAGGATGAGTCCAGTAGCTCCAAGATGACAAGGGCCAGAGAGAGAGCTCCGGGCACAGGGAATCTTGTATCCCGATGCATGAGAGAAAGCAGAGTTCAGAAACCTGGAAACCGTCCCCTGGGTTAGACACAGAGGAGAGGGCAGGACCGAAGGGCCTGGAATGCCTGATGTCTTGGGCTTTCTCCCGCTGGCAGTGAACACAACTGCGTGGAGGGCTGAGTGCAGGGCTGAGGCCAGTGAGGAGACCAGGCAACTGAGCGGGGGCAGGATGGTACCAGGGGCTAAAAGGGAAACTGAGGCAGCGGGATGGGTAGAATGAAGCAGAGGGGACGAGGCGGGGGTAGCATCCAGGGCTGTCCCCCGAGGGCTGGTTAATGTCAGTGTGGGGGTGGGGAAGTACCATGACCCAGGGGTGGAAACTCAGGAGCAGATGAGAGTGAAACATGCAAGATCATTTTGGTCAGTTGTTCAGAAAAATGTTGGCATCAGAATCCTTCCAATTAAGTCTGAAGAATTAAAAACAAAAAACAGAGCCTCTTCAATGACTGAGGTACCTGGAGAGGTGCATGGGGGGTGGCCTCCCGAGGATTACAGTTAGAAGACCCCTGATCTGGGTCCGAGCCCCTCTTTTCAGCTGAGGCTTAGAGGTGGGGTGTTTCCTGGCCCAGGGCACACAGCCGGGAAGGCTCTGGAACCCAGCTCGGGGACTCCTGGGGCCCTGATCCTTCTTCCACAGCCAGGAGGCTGAGCAGTAATGAGGACTTAGCGTTCTTGGCCCCCACTCCTGCCCAGCTGTCCTTTTGGCTGAGGACATCTCGAGTCACGTAAAAGCCTTGTCCCTAACGGTCGAGCTCCCGTGAATCTGTCTGTCCCAGTCCCTGGACCTTGTCCATGCGCTGGCTGGGCAAGTGCCCCATGACGCGCTGGTTCTTTGCTATTAGCATCACTCTTCCTAGAAACACCCATTATTCAAACCCCCGGTGCACCTGGTCCAGGTGGTAAGCAGAAGAAATTCGAGTCATAGCTCTGCCATAAGCCAGCGGTGTGACCTTTGGAAAATCACCTGGTCTCTGTGAAACACAGATCCCTCCTCCACAAATCAGAGGTCGTAAGACTGACTCCAGCTACATCAAAATGCTTGTAAGGATGGAGGGAGGTAAGTAGCAAATCCATGCTGTATCCTGAAAAATCTCTCTGGGAGCACAAGGGATCCACAGTACTTTCCGTTTGTCACTTTATCTGCCGTTAAGTAGCAGTAACTCCCATTGCCATCACCAGCGGCCACCCTTCAAACAGCCCTAGAGATCTGAAGCAGGATAGATCTAAAAGGAAGTGGGATGGGCAGGACCTAAGAAAAATCTTGCCTCATGTTTGTCCCATCAGACCCTTACTGAGAGTCTATTTACCCTTAATTTAGGTACAATCAGCACAAACTTGTTTATCTGTTCCAGCTCACAGTACTTGAGAAGTAGCAAATTAAAAGGCTGGGAGAGAACGACAAAGGAAAATTTACTGAAAAGGATGAGACAGAAACACTATGAAAAGTGGGTGCAAAAGCTTCACCATCATAGCCTGGAGACGTACAGAAAAAGTGCAGAAAGTCTAAGACCATCAGTGTACAATTGCTGATGCTTCAATATGACCCTGAGTCACCAGAAAATCAAAACAGGAACAAAATATTAAATTAAGTACAGCACACTCTGGTTAGGAAACCATGGTTTTTAAGAGATTCATAGCCTGTAAAATCAGCAGTTCTGCTTCTAAAGCATATATCCTAAGAAAATAACCAGACAGCACCAGAGGTATGTATATATAAGATTATTCATTACAGCATTGTTTTTAGTAGTGAAAAAGTTGGAAACACTCTAAATGCCTTTCAGAAGAGGATGAGCTAAAGCAGCATCTTCCATTCTCAAATCACTTTCTGGAAGGGTTGTTGTATTTGCATGTCACCCTTTCCATGGCTTTTCTTTAAACTTGTCCATTCATTTTATTCAAATAAATGTATTGTCTTAAAAAAAAAAAAACTACACTACCCTAAACAGAATATTAGTGTCAGTTACCATAAGGAAAAGTAACCGCAATACAAAGAAATCATGTTATTATAATCTAGCTAGATGAGGTTGCCTGTTTAAGACTTCTTACCTAGAAAGTAAGACAGGAAGGGAAGAAGGATGGAGGGAGGAAGGTTGGAAAAGAAAGCCATGGTGGCTGCATAAGAAAATATCTTTTTTTTTTTGAGCCATGCATACTAAAGGATGCAGGGCTAAAATGACAAGATAACTGGATTTGCCTTAAAATATTTCAGCAAAAAATAAAATAAAATAAAATAAAGGACTGATAAAGCAAATGTTGCAAAATCTTGATAATTGTTGAATCCAGGTGATAGGTATTGGAAAGTTCCTTGCACTATTCTCTCTTCTTTTAAGTAGTTTGAAAATTTGCCTAATAAAAAAAAGTAAACATAAAAAAAATAAACAGGAAGATACCTTGTTCATAGGCCACCAGGGCTGACAAAGCCCTTGTCATTTTGAGAAGAGTCAAACCCCAATTTCTGTGCACCTTAATCAACATTTTATACACCGGCAATTTGACCTTTTTGAATTAATGTTAAGTCAGACTCTACAAAAATAAATAAAAATAATGATGGAAATCCATACGTAATGACAGGGGAAGGTGTCCAAGACAGATTGCTGAGTGAGAAAACATGCACTAGAAGAGTGTGTTTGGCTCCATCCCATTTATGTAAAACTGTCAAGGAAAATCCCCCATGAATCTGTGGGCCCAGAGAGAGTCTGAAAGCCCAGACGCCAAGCAGTTACCTCAGGATGGGGAGGGTCTGCTTCTTGCCTTTTTGTGTATCTTTATGCTTGTCTGTATTGTGTAAAAATTTTATTTTTTACCATTGAATAGATATCATTCTTAGAATCCGGCAAAAGGCTATTACCATTTTGAGGAAAATAGAAGAAATCAGAAAAACATTTCTATCTGTATAATGAAATGATTTAAACATATACAAGGCTGCTTAACAGAAAATTTAATTTCCATTATTATCCCGTTGCCTGTGACACTACACATTTGCTGTCAGTGTCTGGCAAAGGTGCTAGAACAGGCCTCCTGTAAGCTGATCTCAGCACAGGGGCCTGAGCGAGAGGAGGGAGGGGTGTCGGGTTTCCCTGACCTACCCCTTTGCTCACACTGTGCCTCCCCTGCCTGGCATGCTCTCTGTGCTTTTCTGTGGCTCCCTCTCTCCCCGCTTTAAGGCTCAGCTCCAGGAAGGCTGCTCTGAAGCCCCAGCAGGCGTTACCTGGGATCCTCCTTTGACAGATGTCAATCTTCAGCCCGTGTGCAGGCACCAATCTCCCGTCCTGTCCAGAGCATCGGAGAGCGAGCGGAGGCCTCGTTCTGGGCAGCTTCACATGCCCTGCTGGGTGCAGGGAGCCCGGCGGAGAGGAGAGAGCCCAGACATACTTCCTGCCCCTGCCCTGCTCAACTGGGTGACCTGGGGGAGTCATTTCCCCTCCTAAGGTCTCAATCTTCACAGCTGTAAAATGGGAATAAATGAACCTAATAGAACCTCTCAGAAAATTAAATGAGATGACCTACTGAGAGAGTTGGTAATCTATGAGGCTTTCAATTAAAAAATAATTATTACTGTTATTGGTACTATATAAATGTTTATTGATAATGATGAGGACAGTATTAACTTTATTATCTTTCAAAAATCACTGGGACGTATTCATTCTGATAGTTTCAAAAATTTCCTAAGGAAATATGTTCAAAAATGCATGAAAAAGTGTGTTCACAACGAATAATAACAAAGATGGGAAACTATCACCTATGGCTTGTCATGCAGCTATTAAAGATGACAAAATATGTTGAGTGATTGAAGAAATGCTTATGATATATTGCCAAATTTAAAAATCTAGCTCCAGAAGACTGCAACCCATTTTTATAAAAAGATATATATGTATGTCATACATACAGAGATAAAGATCTACAAAGACAGAGAGAAACAGAGATATCCAAAACACTTCTAAAGAAAATCACTGCCAAAATGTTAATAGTGGTTATCTCTGGATTAAGTGATTACAGATCACTTTTTTGGTTTCCTTTTCTGTGTGTATCTGAATTTTCTAAATTTGTCTAAAAATAGCATATATTCCTTGTGTGACATTTCTAAGTTATCTTTTAACCGTTCCTCTCCCCCCACCACTACCACCACCAATGTCGCTGTCCAGAAGTTAATGATAAAAGACTGTTCCCAGGCCCCCGGCCTCGGGCTGTGAGGGCTCCCAAGGTCACGAGACACCCCCATGGACCTCTGGTGTCTACATGGAAGAGCCTGGCGTGATTTTCACCAGTGAGTGGACACGGTGGGTGAACAATTAGCCAGCTCTGGGCAGAGAAACTGCCCCCCAGGAGGCTCACACAGGAACCACGGCCTTGGGAACAAACAGGAGCCTCTCAAAGAAATTCCCAGAAGGCGGGTCAATTAGAAAACTTAGCACCTAGGCATCACCACCCCCTCCATCATGTAATCTGATAGGCTGGATCTGAGGGTCCATGAAGGGGATAAGCAGATGGGAAGAGACAGGTTGGAGGGCTGGGACATTCCCTCCTCTCCCTCTCCCACTCCCCCCACCTCCCTACCTCCTTATTCCCCCCAACCCGGCTCTCACCACTCTCTCTGGGCTCCTCCCCAATCTGTGCCTCCACCCTAGTCTCCATTGTACAATAGTCTTCTCTCCAAAAAATCCACTGTCTCTCTAGGAATCTTCCAGAGAGATGATATTGTAAAATGTCAGAGCTGAAAATATCATTTTACTCTCTTGCTTTCTAGCTGAGGAAACTGGTTCAAGGAGATTAACCAATGTGTCCAAAATCTCCCATCCAATAGGTGTAGAAGCCAAGATAAGAGCTCAGATGTCTTCATTCCTAGGCCAGGGTGATTTTGTCCTCTACCATTTTACTTCCTGCTGTTGGCTGAAAGAAAGCCCAGTGTTGTGCTTAGGAACATGGACTCCAAGGCTGAATCCCTGGGTTCAAATTCCATGTCTGGTACATGCCACCCATGTGGTCTCAGTGCCCTAATTTTCTCATCAGGAAAATGAGGATAATAATAGTGACTACATCAAGGGTTTGTGTAAAGATTCAATGAATTCAAGCATATTTAGAACAGGACCTGGTAAATGTTATGGAAGCCTTTGCTATCTTGATAATTTTGTCAGCCAATTAACTGTGTCTATGGGAAGAAGTCAGAAAAGGGCAGAGATAAACCAAATGATTCAGCAGAGGAAGCACAGGATCTCCTCAGGAAGCAAGAGTTCAGAACCTCCATCTTCATGAGGAGCATGTGAGGCCCAGGCCATCCACCATTCATCCCTGAAGTATTCACTGAGCCAGTAGAACAGAGTTCAGGAACAGAGGCTCATACATATGGTTACCCAGTTTACAATAAACATACATCTGCAATGCATGGAGGAAAGATGATCCATCTGAATGGAGAAGAAGCAATGGTCACCCCAACCTCACACCATACATAAAAGTCAATCCCAGATGGGACTACAGGCCTAACTTGTGAAAGTTCAACAATAAAGCTTCTAGAAAATAACATAAGAGGATATCCTTATAGCCTTAGGATAGACAACATTTTCTTAACAAGATACAAAAAGCAAAAATCATAGAGGAAAAGATTGATAAATTGGACTTCATTAAAATTAAGAATATCTCTATAATTAAAAAATAAAAATTGAAAAAAAAAATGTAGGAATTAATATTCCAAAGGAAATAATTCCTATAATGATTCAGTCTTTTATCATTAGCAGCATCTACTAATATGTAATTAACTTACTCAAAAAAAATTTTAAGTTTCTGTACAACAAAAAAATTTTCTGTTCTGTTCATTTCTGATTCATGAAGAAAGTGAGAAGGTAAGCCTAAAAGACTCATATCCAGAATATATAAAGAACTCCTGGGCTTCCCTGGTGGCGCAGTGGTTGAGAATCTGCCTGCCAATGCAGGGCACACGGGTTCGAGCCCTGGTCTGGGAAGATCCCACATGCCGCAGAGCGGCTAGGCCCGTGAGCCACGACTACTGAGCCTGCGCGTCTGTAGCCTGTGCTCCGCAACGGGAGAGGCCACGACAGTGAGAGGCCCGCGCACCGCGATGAGGAGTGGCCCCCGCTCGCCGCAACAAGAGAAAGCCCTCGCACAGAAACGAAGACCCAACACAGCCATAAATAAATAAATAAATAAATAAATATATTAAAAAAAAAAAAAAAAAGAACTCCTAGTGGGACTTCCCTGGTGGCCCAGTGGTTAAGACTCCGGGCTCCCAATGCAGGGGGCCTGGGTTTGATCCCTGGTCAGGGAAGTAGATCCCACGTGCCGCAACTAAAGATCCCTCATGCCACGACGAAGATCCCACACACGACAACGAAGATCGTGTGGCAACTAAAACCTGGCACAGCCAAATAAATAAATAAATATTAAAATAAATATATAAATAAATAAGATCTCCTAGCACTCAGTAAGAAAAATGTCAGTAACTGGATAGAAAAAGTGTTCAAAATAAATAACCATCAAGGAAATGCATACTAAAATCACAATTTTATACCACAAGATACTCACCAGAACAGCTTTTTTAAAAATAATACAATAATACCAAGTCTTGGCAAGTTTGTGGAGCAACTGGTAGAATCCTCTCTCTTACATTGCTGATGGGAATATTAATTGGTACAAGTACAATGGGGAAAAAGTTGGCAGGACTTTCTAGAGTTGAACATATACAAACCTTATAACCAAGCAATTCTACTTTTAGTTATATAGTCAACAAACATGAGTACATATGTGCTCCAAAATACAAGCCTACTCACTGCAGCATTATTCCGTATGGCCCCCAACTGGAAACAATCTAAACATATGTCATCAGTGAAATGAATACATACATTGAGTGGTAGCCATACAATGGAATATAGATAGTAATGAGGATGAACAACATAAAATTACACACTATAACTTGAGTGCAGTCACAAACATAAGATTGAAAGAAATGTGTCCATCCTACATGATTCCATTCAATTGCAGTTCAAAAATGGGCAAAACCAATCCATGAGGTTGGAAGTCAGGGGGTAATTACTAGGAGGCGCCATGAGGGAGGCCTGTGATGGGTGCTGGGTATATTCTACATCTTATTTTGGGTGGTAGTTACACAAGTATGCTCAATTGAAAAAAATCATTTATCTGTACATTTGTGATTTATACACATCTCTCTATGTTATACTTCAAAGTTAAAACATTTGCTTAAAATCCTTTACTGAACACCTGTATATGTTACCTGTATGTAGCGTATACAGTGGTACACAAGGTAGAAGTGGCCCTGCTCCCAAGCAATTGTAGCCCAGATGTTTTCAAAATGGCCAGAGCTAATGTTATAGAAAACTATAATTATAACCCTCACGTCTCAAGGAGGCATTCTCCTTGTAAGAACATTTTTCACATTCCTTGTCTCCTGTGACCTTAAAAGCTGTATTGTCTTTAAAATATCAGCTTTGATGGAATCCTTAAAGAATGTGACCCTCTCAGAATTTTACAACAAAAAAACAGAGGCTCCAAGAAAAAGGACTTGTCCAAGATCACCCAGAATATGTGTCAATGTCAAGGATCATCTGTGATATGGAAACCTCAAGCAGGGAGAAGACAGAGTGCAGGGCAGAGACGCAGCACCAGGTCCCAGCTCTGCCTCTTCCTGGTGTGTGATTCATCCAACCAGTGTAACTTCTAGGTTTCCTACCCATGAAATGAGAATAATAACACCTACAAAAACTCAGAGCTGTCACAAGACTCACACTGCTACTTGAGTGTCACTCAGCTATTATTACAGTAAATAAAGGAAACTCTTCATGATTAGAAGATTCACATAAAGTGGGAGCCATTTTAAAGACTTACCTTTGAGGAAGCAGAGGATGAAGATCCTTAAGACTCTGACCACATTCCCCCCAAGTGCCAGCCGCAGGGACAGTGGGGACGGGCTCACAGGTCCCTGGGGAGCAGACCACCCCTGCTTGTTTGATGGGAACGGTCTGCACATCACCCTCACAAGGCAGTTCCCACCCCTACCCTAGCAGGTTCCAGTGGCCCTCACGTGACCGGGTAACAACCCACCAAACGGAGACTTGGAGCCTTCCACCAGCTACATAGCTACGTGGAATCTGCTCTAAGGTGAGAGGGTTTAAAATGTAAAACAACGTCGGCAGGGCTGTGACCCAGAAGGAGAAGTTTGCCCTGGCAGTAGTGTTCAAGCCTGGCCGTGCATCAGACTCACCTGGGCAGATAGAGCAGCAGCTGGACTCAGGTGGGGTACAGGCATGGGGCCCTTGGCAAGTGGTCCCAGGTGATTTGAATGTGTGCATCAGACCTGAGAACGGCTGACCTTGCCCCACCCCTGTGGTGTCCATTTCCCCAGGGACAGGCCATGCCTGTGAACTTCAGGGAGGCGTTGCAGAAGGTGGAATATAGATGGTCTTTTCTTAAGGAGGAACATCGTTGTTGGGTGGCCCTGCCACTGGGCCCCAGAGCAGCTTCCAACTAGGTCCATTCCCATTGGCAATTAAGATGAAGGGCTGGGACAAGGAGGCAGGGCACAGAGAAAGCGGAGGTGGCCAGAAGCAGAGGACCCAAGTGGGTCTGCCCACCTTCCACGGTGCCTTTAGGATGGTGAGGCCACGGACTCACGAGAGAGACAGTGACTTGCACTGATGCCGCTCACCAGGCGCCAGGCGAGGAACCTCAGGCAAACGAGCGCTCAAGTCCTCCGAGCCTCAGTTTCCTCGTGTATGACTCAGGGAAGAACACCTCCCCCCACACACACACCCACCCCATCCCCGTGCAGTAGTGCTGATTAAATGCGATGACGTCAGCTAACACAACCACTAGTGGTTCCAGGACCCACTCCTCTAATGTTCAGCAATGCAAGACTCACATACAATGTGCTGATCTCATGACTTCAGAGGCATCCACTACTCTGAGACCTCGCACAGGTGGATCTCACACAGCTAGAGGCGGGATTTGAACTCGAGCTTCAAACTCCAGAGAGCAGGCTGTGAGCCTCTGGCTTATACTGTCTCCTTCAAAATGTGGGAGCCTCTATCTCATTATAAATCACGTTTTCATTTTCATCAACTTGAATAATTACTGACCTCTGTGATTTGAGCGCAGATTGAGAGCCTGGTGGGAAGACCAGCTCCCTGGACTCCAACAGAGAGATGGATGAGAGCAGGTGGTCCTTCCTCTGCGGGGCAGACACCCAGCCATGAAGCCCTCACTCCAGAGAACCCTCTCCCATCCTCTCCCGGACAAACCCCGCCCCCCTCCCCAGCAGGTCTGTCTTCGCCCTCCCCCAGTGACAGATTGCCAGTTTCCTGAGATTAAGTCATCCCAGCAATACCCTCAGCCCCAGGTTAGAAATTTGTGTGTCATTTTGGATATAGATTATCATTTCTAACTCCTCCAAAGGCATTAATAAAGTCTCCTAATTATTATACTTTAATCTCTTTTTAAAAATACAACATGCACATGCGTATCTCACGCATGGATGGCGGGATACTTGACAACGACTATTGCCAAGATTCCGGTTTCTGCTGTCATCATCTCCCAGCTGAGCTGCTGTGACTTGCTCTTGGCTGGTCCTCCTTCATCTGTCATATCATGTGTCCTCTTCAAAATTTGGCTTCACATTTGTGTTGACCCTTCCCAGGTCTCTAGTTACCACAATAATGCTAATTACAGCACTTCCGCTCACCTGTTGGGGTTAGAGGCCCCCAACTGCTGTCCTGTTGTAAAGGACTTCTCATATCAGTCCCTTGGAGATAAGGCTGCACCAGCCTACTTCAATGTTCCCCATACCCCAATGTCACTCAATTATTGGTTACCCTGTGCCGTGTTTCCATAATCAAGTCTTCAAACCGCTCACCTCCCAACTTCCCCATAGAAACATCAGCCATGCTCGCTCTCCTGTCACCAGAGATATTCTGTGTGTGTTCAAAAGTCCCTTGGCCTGCCTGTTATTTCAGCAATAGCTTAAGCTTGAAAGCAAGATCCACAGCTGAAAACATTGCTCAACAAAGCAATAAATCATATCATCTTACATCATTCCCCTGATCCCACACCTCACACTGCTGGGCTCCTCGCAGACTCAGGGATTCTATCTCTAAGGCATGCTCCAAGGAAAGAACAAGGGACTTTCTGCCTTTTGTTTTGTTTTACCAAAGAGATTTCATGTTTCCCTTTACAGAGTTAGCCCTTGCTTGTGTGTGTTCAGTACTAGCTCCTGCCTGCCTTTATTTCTGGTGACCAAATGTAAACAGCTCGCCAGAAGGTGTTAGTTTGTTAAGACTGCCCTAACCAATTGCTCAATCTCGGTGGCTTAAAACAACAGAAATTTATTCTCTCACCGTTCTGGAAGCCAGAAGTCCAAAACTGAGGTGTCAGCAGGGTCATGCTCCCTTCAAAGGCGCTAGGGGAGCATCCTTCCTTGTCTGGGAGCTCCTTGTGGCTCCCAGCGTCCTCTGGCTCCAGTCTCTGCCTCTGTCTTCATGGCCTTTCTTCCCTCTGTGTCTGTGCCCTCTCCTCTCCTTGGAAGGACACCAGTGATTGGATTTAGGGCTCATTCTAAATCCAGGATGATTTCCTCTCGAGATCCTTAACGAATGACACATCTTCAGATTCTATTTCCAAAGAAGGGCATATTCTGACATCTGGGTAGACACACATTTTTTTTTTCGAGGTAAGGGTGATACTATTAGACCCACTACACAGGATGTGGAAGGATATGGTGCTCTCCTCCCAAGATTCCAGCCTGAATGCCCTGCTCTCTGCCCACCTGCCCCATCCTCCTCCACAGACAGCTGCATACATTTTCTTTGGTTGGTTGTAACATATTTTTTTAACCTCTGGGAGTATTACGTTTCAATTGGTGTGAAAGGAGCAGCCGCTCATCAGTCTCCCAGTCTGTGAAATGGAACCAGCAATGCCTCTCTGGCAGTTGTCGTGAGGTGTAACCAAGCAAACGAAGGCCAGGCACCTGGTGCTGGCCTGCAGGAGGTGTTCAGGCTGTGATAGCTTAGCCCCCAGGCTCAGGTCCCTGGGGCCAGCATGCCTGACATGAAAACTGGGTGTTGGCCACACTTAACCAGTAAGGTGAGGAAGAAGCAGAAAACAATAGCTGAGTGGCCATCGGGCTCTGTTTCACTTCAGCAGCTACTCCGAAACCCACCATGGGTGTTTCTCCAACTCCTCCCAACCTCTTCTGGTCCTGACAGGTGGTGAGAGTATCACGTCCATTCTGCAGATGAAAAAACTGAGGCAGGGGGAGTTAGACGTAAGTGGCTTGGCCAACATGTATGTTAAAATCTTGAGGGTCTAGTTTCAAGCCAAGGACCGTGGTAGGAGGTTTCCAGCTGGATCTGAGATCTGAGCTGGGGTTCTGGGTTGTCAGGGGTGCTCTGAGAGCAATGAATTACAGAACCATCCAGAGGAGTCAGAGGCCAATTCAAATTTTTTTTGCAAAGACCAAATGTGCTCCTAGTCTTGGGCTGTGTCTGATTAACGTCAAAACGGCAGAGAAATGTGGAAAATGAAGTCAAAACCATTACTTGTTTTTTGTGAGTATGGAAAAAAACCAAAGATGTGAATATTATTTCTTTTTAAATTTAGTCACATCTATTTATACATATAGACACATGGAATTAAGAGTTGGAGGCTGGTAACCAAGCCTTAAAAACAGCACCCCACCCAGAAGAGAAATATGATCTTCGGGGTCCCTGTGTCCAGAAAAACCCTAGACAATCCTCTGGCTCTCAAGAGACAGAAAGTAATTGGTTTGGAGATTTTTTATTTTAATCATTTTTAAGTCAAGGAGGTTTGTGGTGAAGGAGGAATCCCTTTCTAACCATCTCCACCTCGACCCGTTTCAGCTGCATCCACAGCTTCGTTCTCATGAACAAGATCCCAGGAACCCAGAAAACTGCAACAAGGGGGTGGGGGGGGTCAGAGTTCAATCTGCCTGAACTTTATTTTCAATCCAGGACTCGGTTACGCCAACCAGCTCTCAAAGAAGCAATCAACTTGCCCCCCATTTTGCATTTGTTTTCCTGTCAGTTTTGTGGCTGTTCATTATGTGTGAGGAGAAATGAGGGCTTGTGTATAAACACCACGGTTGAACAAGGAGCATATTTCTTTCCCCATCTCTAAATCTGGACCCTTCCCCTTCTCGCCAGTGCTACAATTTCCTCTGGCACTTGAGACAGACATATGTTATTTTCAGTTCCACAACTTTCTTGTTCGCTGTATCACTGCACACATGGCCCAGGCACTGCAAATATAAATACGTGTGGGCGTCTGCATTTCAACCACTGGACTCTCGCCACTTTTCTTTTTAATGCGATGTAACTCAAGTGGATTGTCATCACAACCAGGCGGCGTGACAAAGTCCTCCGACAAAATCAACATTTCCCAAGCCCAGACCGCCATCCCATCCCAAATTCTTACCACTTGCCATCCACCCCCACCAATCGGCAAATGCTCAAACCGGCTTCAGCGGGCAGAATCCTACAATGACCCTCCTATTACTCTTACCTGATGATAAAAGAGCCTAACAAATAAATACTCTAATTGGACTTTGCAAAGATAGACCTTCCCCAACAGTACTTATTGTCACATAATAAAAACCCATGACAAGCTTCAGCTTTGTGGATACTCTGAGAATAAATAAGAGGTTATCTGCAAGTTCAAACATGCTGAACAGGTTGGCGCTCTTTCAGGCAGCAGTGGGTTTAGGCCGGATGTCAAGATGTGGGAAAGGGAGGCCTTTTAATACTCACTCCCTTCTGGGCACCACCAGCTGAGGTATGTACCAGGAGCCGGTAGCAGGGCAGCAGCACATGGATATACAGACAGATGTTGGATTTTTCTCCCAGATCCTGGAGAATTTGAAGATGGCCCCCCACACAGGAGACGATGGAGGGTAAAGCTGATGAAAATAAAAGCAGCAACTTCCATTTAATATGTGCTTGCTACAAGCCATACACCTTATCTCATTTTAGTTTCACAAATAATTATCCCCACTTAACAGATAGAGAAACTGAGACTAATGAAAACTGAGACCAATGAAAACTTTTGCTAAGATATTGTCCCTGTGAGTCCAGGACTGTGCACCCACTGCTGACTCCTTAAAAAGTATTTGGATTTATCAGGTGCATGGATTCCATATTAGTTGTTTTATCTAATCTCAGAAGACTCTGTAAGATAGATATTATCAGCATTTTACAGATGGGAGGATAAAGCTCCGAGAAGTTAAGTAACTTGCCCAGGGCCGCTTGGATAATAAATGAGCAGAGATTTGAACCGATGTGGTCTAACTCCAAAGCCCGTGCCCTAAAACATGTACCAGGTAGTAAATATCTTAGGCTTTCAGTTCATCCAGTCACTGTCACAATGACTCAGTTCTGACCTGGTAGCTTGAATGCAGCTATAGACAATACGTGAATGAATGGGTACAGCTTTGTTCCAATCCAACTTGATCTACAAAAACAGCTGGATGGATTTGGCCAAAGGGTTGTAGTTTGCTGATCCCTACTCTAAAACATTACAGCCGACATATTACATCCATGGTCAAGGCCAGGAAACGCTGAGCACAGGGCTAGAGGCACAGAAACCGATGCATGGTCTTTGTTTTCCCTGACCTCGTCTTCTGTTACTCTTCCCCTGACTCTCTCTCTGCTCCAGCCGCACAGCCTCCTTGCTACTCTTCAAACATACCTGCATCCTACTGCCTCAGGGCCTTTGCGCTTGCCATTCGCCCTGCCTGGAGCAACTGTCCTTTCAGATCTCTTCATGGCTTACTGCCTCACCTCCTTCCTTTTTTTGCTCCACTCTCAACTTACAGTAAGGCCTTCTCTGACTACCCTATCAAAACTTGCAGCACATACCCAGGCTAGTATTTCTTCTCTCCCTCCTCTGCTTTCTTTCTCTCCATAGCACTTATCACCATCAGATAACGCTATCATTTTACTACTACATTTCGTTCATTGTCTGTCTTTCCCCCCACCACTAGAATGGACACTCTGGGAGGGTAGCCATTCTTGTTTTGTCTGTTTGGTCACTGCAATCCATCCCCAGGTTCTAGAATAGTACCTGGCACAGTGAGTACCCAATGAATATTTGCTGCATGACTTAATAAATTTTGGACTGATGGGAAGTCATCTTTAGAGCAAGCAGAACTTGGCCCCAGCAAAGCTGCCCTGGAGGGCCGGCACTTGTGATGATTTCTGGGCCCACTGGGGCACTGCCCAGGGTGGAGTCGGGGCCCTGGCACTTCTCAGCAGCTTGGCAATGTCTCCGTTGACCATACAAAGTATAGCAGCCATGGGGGTGGGGGGACAGTTGCTGAGGAACAGGGAAGCTGAACAACCACCATGAAATTTCCTGGGCCTCATCTTCCCCCATGCTGACCTCTGTCCATCTGAGTGATCGTTCGATGCTTCTGAAGCCCTTTGAACTCACCCTTCCTCTGGGCACGATTGCTATCTTTCTGGAAGGGAATCATTCACTTGACACCCTGTTAGAGGTAACGGATGAGTCAGGAGGCAAGCTTGGGGATGTTTCTCAGCGGCCTCCGCTAACCCCATCTCCACCAGAGGCTGGGGGAAGCCATTTGGGTCTGTAACCTGACACTGTGTTTTATGAATGAACTAATTTTCCATAGGCACCTTCAAGCTGGGAAACATCCCAGAGGTGGACTAACCTTTAACATTAGGTGTAATTAAGGATTAGCCATGTCACATGACCCGTGAAGCACCGGAGACCAGAGATAATAAATCCCCCCACTATGGGCCGTTCCCCACAGGCAGCGCCAGCCTCGGGACCTGGGAGGCCCGGCAGTGAACATGGAACTCCCGGGGCTCAAGCACCCTCCACCTCCAGAGCAGGCAGGTGAGGAAGAGCCAAGCGGCCAGTCGGGGACATCTTCTAACCCCTCCGCTCATGGCGTGGTCAGCAGCCTCTGAGAACAAAATCTCAGTCCTTGGACAGAGCTCCCTCTGGCCCAAGACTGTGTACAGCTTTTCACATCCAATGTCCCTCTAAGGCCACAACAACCTGTGACCCCAATTTTATATGTGAACACTGAGGCTCTCAGGTTCAATGATTTGTCCAAGATCCCTAACTAGTAAGTGACTAAACCAGAATTTGGGTTTTTGTTCTTTTTTTTAATTGAAGTATAGTTGATTTACAATGTTGTGTTTGTTTCAGGTATATAGCAAAGAGGTTCAGTTTTATATATATATATATGTATATATATATATATAATATATATATATACATATATATACTATATATATATATATATAAAATATATATATAATGATATACATATTCTCTTTTTCAGATTCTTTTCCATTACAGGTTATTAGAAGATATTGAATATAGTTCCCTCTGCAATATAGTAGGTCCTTGTTGTAAACCAGAATTTGAACTGGCACCAAAGCCCATGTATTTAATCACAACGTCTTAAATCTTCTTAAGTCACCTTTCTGAACCAAATTTGGAGTTGGTGTGTGCATACATGGGGTGGGGGATTTAGTTGTTGTTTAATCATAAGAAGCAAAACAATCTCTGTCCATCCATGGTGAACAGAGCTAGTGCTTCGTTTCTCCCAGGGCTTAGTGTAAAACGGGTCCCAGTTGGTGGGGGGCAGTGCTGAACTGCCAAAGGGTGCCCTGTGCCAGCTCCAGGGTCCTCCCTGCCACCCCCAGCCCCCAGCCCTAACTTTGGAAAGGCCCAGAGCATCTATTCTCATCAGACACCACCCCTGCAGCACTGCCCTTCCACTGGGAAAGTTTTAAAAAGGGTTAGTATGGTGGTCCCTCAAAAAAGTAAATGTAGAATTACCATAAATCCAGTAATTCTACTTCTAGGTATATATCCAAAAAATTGAAAGCAGGAACTCAAACAGATGTGGCACACCCATGTTCATGGCGGTATTATTCACAACAGCCAAAATGTGGAAACAACGCAAATGATCATTGATGGACAAATGGATAAGCAGAATGTGGTACATACAAACGATGGAATATTATTCAGCCTTAAAAACAAATGAAATTCTGACACATGCCAAGCACGGATGAACCCTGACGACATTATCCTAAGTGAAAGTAGCCAAACACAAATGGACAAGTATTGTATGATTCCACATACATGAGTTTACCTAGAACAGTCACATTCATAGAAACAGGAAATATTAGAGGTTACCAAGGCTGGGTGAAGGGAGAGGAGGAGTTATCATTTCACGAGTACAGGAATGATGCAAAAGGTGTGGAGACGGACGGTGGTGGTGATTGTACAACAATGTGAAGGTACTTAATCTCACTGAACTGCCCACCTAAAAATGGACAAAATGGTAAATTTTATATTATGTATATTTTACCACAACAAAAATGAACAAACAGGGGGCAATGCTCTCTGTCAATCAGCCTTGTGGAGTTGCTATGAGCTGGAAGCGAGGTTCAGGGCCGGGAGGCATGGAGGATGGGAAGCCGACCACCTGCTGGGTGTTCCGCTGTGCGCCCCGAGCAACGTGGCAGCTTCTCTGAGCCAAGCTTTGCCCGAGTACCAGGAAGCCTTTGATTTCTTGCATCTGAGTAAATTGCAAGGGGGAGAATTAAAATGACCCAGGAGGGTAGGATACCCCGCTCTTGTTCTACACCAATAGATACCTTTTCTTTTCCATTCACTCAGAAAGTACTTTGTGAACACCTACCCCGTGCCAGCTGCTCAGCCTGGCACACACGCTGCGCACACAGCTGGGCACCCACCCTCACAGCACCGTCTCACGGAGGAACCACGGTGCCCGTTGCAGACAAGGAGGGAAGAGGTCCTGAGACTTTCCTTCACAAGGCCTCACAGCTTGTTCATCAGCTAAGGATGCAGTTAGCATTCTTACTCAGGCCCCGTCGAATCCAAATCCCATATGGATTCTTTCTACAAACGAATATCCCAGAAAAAGAGATGTGAGAATCCCACCGGAAAAGAAAAATAACACAAAACTAGGGTGAGGATCAGCAAGTAGCAGAGAGAACTCTCTGTTCTCTTTTGCCCCGCGGTCACACCCATCCCCAGGTATAAAGGGATGCCCAGAGGGGGATCGGCCAGCCCCTCCAGCCCAGCGAGGCCTCTTCATCTACCGTTTCCAGGGGCCACGTGTGTGGCCTCAGCATGGTCACCCTGCTTCCATCTGCAGAACAGAAGAAATTATTTCCTGGGTACAAATCCAGTTTATGTTCCAACCAAAGAGAGACAGAAAGGGTCCATGGTCAACCCTCTGGGCAGGCCTCTACATTTTTCTTTATGGTCGTGGCTGAGTTAGACACTGACTTGCCAGGTGACCCTGGGCAAGCCCCGGGGCCCCCCATTGTGCCCAGGTCGCTACTGAAGGCAAGATGCCCTCCAGCCCTGGTGTTCCCAAAAGAAGAAAGGCACCTGTAGTCATAGAGATGCGAGCCTTCCTTCCCCCTGCCCTCCAACCCTCACGTCTCCCTCCCTCCCTCAGCCCACCCCCCGCCACCCCCCCACCCCCCCCACCCCCCGTCCTCCCTCCTCAGTCCTTTCCTCTCCAAGACCCAGGGCTTCTGATCCCCTGCCTGGGAGGCCTTGCACAGATGTGGGGCTTCTGCTCGACCTGCACACCCTCCTCATGTCAGCAGCACCCCGGCCCTGTCTGGGGGACCCTGTGTGTGTGCGCACTTTCTCTCACGTCCCCTGGGCTGGCCCTGGGGAGAGGAATGCGGCCTCCCTCTGCGCCCAGGGTGCTTGACTGTTAATGATCCCCAGGCACGCTTCCCCCACCCTGTCCCTGGAGACATTTCCAGAGTTGTTTTATGATGGAGGCTGGGGAAATCTATTAATGAGAGCAGTAATTGTTACCTTTGGGCACCAAATGCTGATTTACAACGGTTAATGCCTCAGATTCCAAAGGCATAAATTTCAGCTTTTCCACCATTTTGTCTGGAGCAAAACAAAACAGAGGGAGATCACATATCCTGGGCTACAGATGTTTGGCTACACAGAGCATTTTTCTAAGATGGGGGCTGGGGCGGGGGGCTGGGTATTTAATTTAATTGACAAGAGAGCATCGCCAGTGCTTGTTAAGCCGTGTGCACCTACATCGGTGTAAAAGCACTCGCTGGATGTCAATGCCTATTTCTTAGGAGAGAGGAACAGAGGACAGGGCAGGGAGCCTGGGCGAGAAGTCGGCTTCTCCCGCGCCCCGCCCCACCCCCCAGCTCTGTCCTGATTGGCTTGATCGCTTGGCCAAGGAGGTGACAAGGCTTCCAAAGCTGCCTCTTTACCCTGGGGAGTGGCTGTGTGTCTGAGTGGCTCAGCCATGTTCTTGGAGTCCTTTGGGAAAAGAAAGACTTCCAAGATCAAGGAGAGGTGACCCCGTTAGGAGGGTGATTGGGTGTCTGTCAAAGGCAAAGAGGCCGACCCCATTTTCCTTCCAAATGAGCATCTGAGGGAGTTGGAAACTCAAAAAAGAATTCAGTTTTTGGGATTCATCCAATTAGATTTTCCAGAAACTCCTGTAAGGGCTATAAAGTCACAGTAATTTATTCCCAAAACAGCTACAACACGATCAGAAAAACACAAGCCCCCTCCCCCCCCCACCCCCCCCCACCGGCTGTTAGAAATCTATCTTCCTACCTTGGCTGACAGATGCCCCATCTCAGGCGAGTTAGCGGACTTGGCACCAAGCAGGTACCAGACAGCCCTGCTCCTCCAGGCCCACAACCCACCCTCCCAGCTGTCCCATCAGAGATCCGCAGTTGGGACGTAAAGTAGCACAGCCCGAGTGCTATGTGGAGATCCACCACAACTCAAACAGCCCCTGGGATTCCAATCATTCAACAAATATTTGCCACGTGTCTGCTACGTGCAAGGCACAGTACAAACAGGCCTGAAGGAATTTCTGGCCCATTCTTAGGCCAGTT
Organism: Balaenoptera musculus; assembly: GCF_009873245.2. Lineage (NCBI taxonomy): Eukaryota > Metazoa > Chordata > Mammalia > Artiodactyla > Balaenopteridae > Balaenoptera > Balaenoptera musculus. The sequence continues at coordinate 13,375,754 of NC_045800.1, forward strand.
TTGAGTGAGAGTTTAATAAGAGCTCATCCCTGTCTCCTGTACGATTCTTTATGATTTTCAAAACACTTATTAAATATTTGAATATCTCACCAGCCCAATAAGTGGACATCCCCACTTTACGGAGGAAGGATATCATGTTCAGAGAAGCAAAGTGATTTGCCCAAGGTCACCCAGCAAAAGAGAAAAAAAGTAATACAGTAAGGCACAGTTGGCATTTGAACTCATGTTTCATGGTCACTGAAAATGGACTGGGGGTCAGTTAAACCATCGTCCTATGAGAGTGAAGCAAATGGAGGTCAAATATGTCAGGACCACGTGGTTCCAAGTTCTCTTTGTTATTGAAAGGTACCTTTGTTTAAAAAAAAAAAAATCTGGGGAGTTCCCTGGTGGTCTAGCGGTTAGGATTCGGCACTATCACTGCTATGGTCAGGGTCCGATCCTGGTCAGGGAACTGAGATCCTGCAAGCCGAGTGGTGTGGCAAAAAAATTTTTTTTTTAATTTTTTTAAATAATAATAAACTTTTAAAAATCTGTATGGGATTGCATCTGTCTGTGCCTGGAAGGAACCACTTCTCCGGCCCTGTGTGACAAACCATTATGAGAAGGAAAAAAGAGCTACTATTGTCATCAAACTCCAGAAAGTCTGGGCTAGAGAAAGCTGTAAAGTACTGACCCCTTGTTTTAGGAATGGGGACACTGAGCCCAGAGAAGGTGCCGAGGGCCTCCACTCATTGAGTCAGGGATGGCTTTCAACCCCAGGTGCCCTGGCCACTGCCCTTTTCCCTTCACCAGCCAGGATGCTGTTGACTGGGAGAGAAGAATCAGCTCAGAGTAAAGAGTCCAGATTGCTACAGAACTCTCTTCTCTTCTCTGTCATCTCTTCTCTGTCATCTCGTCTCTTCTCCTGTTTTTTTCCTTCTCCATCCAGGATGGAAAAGCCTGGCCCCAGGACAGCCCCTCCTCCCAAGAATGGGAATATTTGAGGACCTCTGTTTGGCACTAGGGGAAGAGGAGGGTCCTCAGCTAGGGTATCCGGCTTCCTCCCCCAGCCCAAGCAGAGGCCCTTAACAGGGAGGAAACGCTCCTGTGAAGCAGGGAAATGGGATAGGGGAGAGAGGCTGGGAGCAAGTTAATGATGTGCCTTGGGATTTCTGCATCAGCAACTCTGATGTGTGATTAGGAACTTCCCTCCAAAGTAAATCAATGTGAACTTTCCAGTCTCTCATGCCCTAGAAGTTCAGATGCAGCAAAAAACAGAGCATGTGTCCACAGCAGCCATATCCTACACCCACGGCAGACCCTGCTAATCAACGGTAGCCTTCTAATCCACTATGGGCAGCTAACATCAATCTGATGGAGTTGGCATGTGAAAAGAAATTTATACCATGAATATGGAAGATCTCAATTACTTTGGGGTATGCCTTGCTTCCCTTCCTTTTGTAAGTTAACAGCACTGACTCCACCTGATTTTGACAGGGCTGTCAATCAAGGGGCCACACCTACTTCCTCCAGGGTGTCTGGACAATCAGAATACTCCATGCTCAATCCCTAGGGCCTGACTGGGGAGAGCCTGTGACCCAAGTTGGCAATCAGAATTTGTTTCAGAGATTAAGCCAAATGAGGGTGAAAGAGGGCAATAACTCGGCCTGGGACTGCTGGCCACAAGAAAGATGTGAATGTGGGGCTTACGTTGAGGATGAAGACAACACTGGGAAAAGCAGAGCAGAGACAAGGGAGAGAAAGACAGACGTTTAAGTCATGGAGGAAGCCAGGTCTACCCCACAAACTTTCCAGTTCTGTTATGCAATGGAAGTCAATGAATGCCATGGTCTTCGTTGCGGAATCACATAACTGGCTTTCCCTTAGTATGCCTGCGTTGAAGCCAGTAGGGGCTGGAACCAATGGGGCTGCTCTATTCATCATGCCCTGCTCTGTGGATGCATCTGCATCCTTGCATCTTTAAGCTCTTTTCACAAATTGGTCCTTTGTAGGGAAGAGCTCAGATAGCTCCCTGCAGACCCTTTGCAAGGACTCCACCAACTGCACTAACAGCCTCTCAGGCACTCCCAGAGCCTGGGTCTTCACATGCAAAATATCAATGAGTAGGCAAGAAAAAGGTAGGCAGGATGTAACCACGTCCTATCTTAAAGAAAATCAATTCATTGTTGGACAAGAAAAAAAGATGGCAAAACTAATAGGCAGGTAATGGGATGGTGGCAGAGCTTCGTGCACCTGACTTAGTTGGTCGTGAGCTCACAGCTCCGGTTTGGGGATTGGATGATGTTGGGTCCCCCACAGCTGCCTGCCTTTCCGAGATGGCCTGCTTACCAATTTCACACATCCAGCATCCCCGGGTACTGGTCAGAGCATTTTAAACAGCCATCAAGTTTGAGTGTGGCAGAAAGAATTAACAAAAAGGGACAGTCACGAGCCGGCAGGACTTACAAATTTCTTCCAGAAGAATTGTACACGAACTCGTGCTTCTGAAAGAGAGCTGATTGCTAATAATTCCAGACTTAAGTGTTAGTAGAAAAAAAATGTTCCTCATTCACAATATCATCAAGAAAAATCTCTGAATTCAGCATCATTAGATGGGCTTGGGTCATCTGCCCCATCCCTGAACCATTCACCATGGCCAAGGGGGAGTGGAATGCTCTGATTGGCCAGGTCTGACTCATGTGCTTACCTTGGATCCGGGAGTAATATGAACTGACTCAAACCTAATGGTTTAAGAATAGAAAGGGACAATTTTCTCCCAGGGGGAAAAAAAATGAGTTGTGTTTCCCAGTGAAGGTTGAAATGAATGCTGAGCTGATAAAAACAGAACAAAGCATCCTCTACAGTCACCTCCCACCATAAATTCTGTGACTTGCTTGGCGAGGCTTTTTGCCTCCCCCATGTGTCATAATGCTCCCTAACCCTTTCTGCATTCCTAAGACAGAGCCCTCCAGCCATTGACGCACAGGCAAACAACGAGGCCACAAATGGTGCACCTGTCTTCATCCGCATTCCGTAACTCCAGGAACACATGCAAATCCTAATGCATATGCTGAGGTGGCAGACTTCTCCCCCACAGCAAAGTCCCCTGGACCTCTGAAGTCATGGGGACAGCTCAGTTCTCTGCCAGGAATTTGCCACCAGGCTTTGAGTGGCCTTTGATGCTCTGCTTCATTTCCATTCTTGGCAAAAAGAAGAAACCCTAATACTGACCCATCCTCACTTTCTCCATCAGGCACATTCCAAGAACTTGTAGGTCTCAGCCCTGGGCCATGGTCCACTTCCATGGAGGCATTTTTCTTCAGTGTATTCACTTGGCCTCCTTGGACCCCAGATGCCCCCAAACCTCTCCTCGTGTGGGGCTCCCTCCATCCCAGAGGCACCCAAGGTTAGCATCACCTCATTGATGCCGGGAAGAATCAGCCAATGTGATAAGAAGAGCACGTAGGACACTTTAGGGCACTGCATTCAGAGCTGTCTGCTAACTGGACAGAGTGTTAATAAGTCCCTTTTATATCATGGCTTTTAGCAAAGCCATCGTCTTAAAAACTTGGCTGTGTTGGACCAACAAAATTGCTGGGTTTTATTACAGGCAAAAGCACACGACTCCCCCAATCCAGGTTCAAGAGAAATACCCACCTTCACTATCACCGGCCAGGAGAAAGGGGAGAGAAATCCACAGGTAGGCAAAGCTGTGAATCCAAAGGCCCTTGTGGAAGTGGTGACCTCAGGAAGGGCACCGGGGAGAGTCCCGTGGAACCGTGAGTGCCTGCAGTTCAAATGGCCCTTGTGGGATCCTCACGGGAATTCAGGACTGGCTGATGGGACAGGGCAAAGTGACACGTGGGGTATCCTGAGAGCAGAGACTCATCTGAAATCAGACGGGACTCATGAGAAGCACTGAGAGAAGGAAGAAGCTTTGAGAGAAGCTTCAGCCGGGCTGTTATGAATGACAGCTGCCATTTACGACGTGGTCCCTCTGTGCCAGGCTCTGCGGTCAACACCCACCGCGCTCACCAGCCCAGTTAATGGCTCCACAACATAAAGACGGGGGATAGCACTGTGCCCATCTTCCAGATGAGAAAACAAAAGTCAGAGAGGTTTCATCCTCGCTAGCTGGGGGCAGAGGTGGGTGTAGCTGCTGGAGGCTGTGGCCACACATTCTTCCAGTGAAGCAGACCTCTTTCTCTGTTACCTTGGCATTCATTGTCTCCAAGGACCCGACCATTATTTTTGACCCGGGACTGCTAAGGGCCTCAGAGTTTAGAAGTTCTGCACTTTTAATTACTCATCCACCTGACAAAAGTCACCTTAATTAGGAAGGCTTTCCCAAAGAAAATGCAGCTGCTAGGGGCTGTGCTGTGTGTGTATCGCCTCCCTGCTTTCCAGCACAGTTACTCAGTTTTCCAGATTTTCTTCTGTAGCTTTTCCTTCTCTGCCTCCTGCTCTACTATCCCATAGACCAGCTCTTTGTCCTTCGGTCTCTCCCAGCTGGACTCCCCGCGCCCCCGCCCATCCATCTTGCGTTTCCCTAGCAGATCACTTTGCTGCTTTTACTCAGAAACCTTCAGTGGCTCCCTGTTGCCCACAGGAGATGGTTTCAACCCCTTAGCCTGGCATTTAGGACCTGCACGAGGCAGCCCCAGCTTCCTTGGTGACCCCGCTGCCCTCCACCCCCCAACCTTAGTTCCACTACTCAGACCTCTCCCTCTCCTGGAAGCCCATGGGGTGTCAGACCTCTTGCCTGGAACATGTGCTGACCTCAGAGGGGCTGGAGAGAGAGGCCGTGGGCGGGAACACTGACAGAGGCTGGGAGGACAGTTGAGACCTCCCATATGCTGTCACCCCTTGTCTCCACTCCCCAGTGGTCTTCAGAACCTCCTACCCCAGAGGCAAGATAAAAAAAACTCGTAGGCCCACTGTGGGAGATGTCAAGAGGTTGGGGAGCCAGTCCTAAGGCACGTGGGGAAACAGGCACAGTCAGAGGATTTCTCCTGATATGACTGTACTCGAGCAAAAGTGAGCTTTAGGAGTGATGTCCCCACCCAGGACAAAGAACGTCCACTGCAGCCCCCTCCTCAGGCTTCCATGTCCCTCCTGGAGTCCTGCTTCTGTGACTACTCCCAGGACCAATCTGGAAGGGCACCCCTCCACATCCCCACAGTAGTTTTAGGGACCGTGGTTCCCTGCCAGGCGCACAACAAACGGATGAGCAGACAATGGCCATGATTTCCATCACTGTGAAGCAATGAGGCTCCACCCAGGGCCCAAGAGATGGACCCTCCCTGGATCACCCAGAGGGGGCTCGCCTGCACTGTCCTCCTCCAAGCCTCCCAAGGGTTCTGTGAGCACCTGGATGGGCCTTGCCCACTGACCTTCAACCACCGGGGAGGCCGGTGACCCTGGCTGCTGGCTCTTCCCTTCTGCTGTGCAGGGGTGAGAGCTGAGTGGCAGCATGATGGCAAGAGAAAGGAGAGGCCTGGGTTACCGGGCCAGGGGGAAGAGGACAAGTGCTGGCACAAGATCACAGCCTCCCCGAGGATTTGAAGGCAGAGGTAAACCTTGGTGCCTAATAAAGAGCCAGCCTTGGGTCCAACATCACCTACAAACACCTTTGTGAGTTGTTCTTGTCCCACGCCAAACCCCCAGAAAGCATGAAAGCATGCCCTTCCGTGCCAACCTAACCCCCCTCCCCCGGCACCAGTCACCAACCTCCTGTTTCCTTTGGGTCGGCACCTTGACCACATCACCTGCCTCTCCCAACTCCAGACCCCCTTTTCCTTTTCTCCATCTATGTGAAGCCCAGGTTCACCTTTCATAGCCTGCTGCAAGCCCAGCTCCTCTCTGAAGCCTTCCCATCCGTCCTCCCCTCTGCCGTTCCCACCACACCCGCACCCAAGTCCCCAGCATAGTGATTTCCAAGCTCTCAGGAAAATTCTCCTCCATAGAGTAGAGAAACTCTCTTACCTATGCCTAAAAATACATGCACAAGCTTAGTTTGTGACCAGGAAAAATAGAAATAACCTAAATGCTTATCAATAGGGGGCTGCTGTGTAAAATGGGTAGTATACATACAATGGAATACTATATAGCAGTTAAAAGGAATGAACCAGGTGTGTACAGGTCAACAGTAGGATAACAATGATATAAAACACACTCAAGACAATGCTATGGAGACAGAGATGTGTATACGAGCATGGATTACGGGTCGAAAAGAATACCCACCAACTTGTAACATGGTTTCCTCTGGGGAGGGAAGTGGGCCTGGTCATGGGGCGTCAGTAGATTTTAGTGTAATCGTTTAATGCTCTATTTTTTTTTTAAAGGAGCATGAATTCACTGAGTGACTATAACTTTTTAGTGTTCTCTGGAGACTCCCATTCCTCACTTCAATGAGGGAAGCTCTGCCTTTATTGGATTTACTTGATTATATAGTTTCCTTTGGTAGCAGGGGAGGTAATTTGCAAAATTATTTTTGCAAAAGACTTTGATTTTTGCAAAAGACTTCCCTCTGGCTTTTCTCCACGTGGCTCCTCCCAGAGTCCATGCCACGCTGGTTCCTGGATGTCATGAGCCCTCCCCCACTGGCCTGAAGCCCATGACATCAGGCACCTCGCCTCACATCCCGCTAGTGACGCTTCACGGTGTCCCATCTCACCCCTCACTGAGAAGGGAGGGGGACCGCCTCAGGGAGACCCCACAGTGGTAGAGGTGGGTGCCTCTCACCCGCAGCCATAGTGCTTGCCCTGGCCAGGAGGAGGTCCAGAAAAACAGCCCAGTCAGAGCATAATGGGCCCAAGGGTCATGGAGTCCATGCCATTGACAAGGAGGGCAATTCAAGGAACAGCAAAGCCCAAACAATAGAAGTTTATGAGCCTAGAGACCTGGTGAGATCAGGCCAGCAAAACTCCAGAGGTGATCAGTGAGCAGCTATGGTCTGATTATATCGAGCCGGTTGGCTGGGAGAGAAGGGTGGAAGGCAGAGGAGAGGAAATGGATGGAGGCTCCATTGCCTCCCAGCTTGGAGTCTTGTACACAAGTGACATTGAGTAACTGATGGGTGAAGTTCAGTTGACCTACCATGGGGCCACGCTAGAACTAAGGTGAGCCTCACCCAGAGAACCTGGCCTTCTTTACTCCTGGTCTACAGTCACAGTGACAAAAGAGTACCCAACTTCCCTTTGATTGGTATTTCTGACATTTCAGCCCCACTCCAGTCCATACTCACCCTCTTCCCAACACCCCTCCTTTCACTGTGGGTCAGGCCAGAGGCTGCCATGTTGCCGAAGTGACAGCAACAGTCTGGACGGACAAGGTCATCGCGTCAGCCTCCTCCCTTCCCCCACCTGCTCCATGTTCAACCCCACTGAGGTTTCCAGGCCTGCCACCAGCTGTGTTTTTTGAACACACACCTCAGAGACTTCCACGTCTCTTGGGGGAGACCACTATTCAACCACCTTAGAATGTAGATCATTAAAATTGTGTACGTGATGAAGGGTCACCAGGGAGCCAAAAGATGCTACTATAATTTGTATTTGACACTGAAATGGAGTGTGCAGGATATAGAAGGTGTAAAGAAAATTAGTGCAACTCCAAAATTTCTTTTTTTTTTTTCCAGCTTAGGAAAAGTATTTTCTCTGCAATCTGGGGCTTGTTGGTTAGGATGAAAGTCTCCTCCCCACCTACTGGGACCACCAAGGAAGGAGAAAGGCAGTTAGATATCTGTGTCAGTGAGTGTTCTGAGGTCAGAAGCCAGAAAGGAAAGTGAATTGAGCCCCACTTTTTGTTGTTTACATTTTTTAAGTTTCCATGGCACATTTTAGAGTCTATAGCACAATTGCTCATTGACCCATTGAGTGAGAAGCTTATCCATTGTGTCTTGACTTTTGTTTGAACCAATGGGTACATTAACATACTTATTTTCATCTCTCTCCTGTGTGCACCAGACCAATCCAATCCCCACATTTTACTGATCAGGACCCTGAGTCCCAAAGCAGAGAAGTGATGTATCCAAGGTCACACAGCCATACAGGAGCAAGGCCTCTCCTCTCTTTTGGTCCAGCACTTTCCACCATATGACTTTGAAACATTTGAAGCTTACTTGAAAACTGCCTGTGTCTTATCTCCATATTCCCCATATGCAGAATTCTTATTACAAGCCGACAGCAACCCTCCCGAAACTACTGTCTTTGCCACCATTTTCTCAAGTATACCCAAGCTGCTCATTTTAAACCAGGGGCTAAAGATAATCCCAAATAATTTTTAATTAAAGATCATCATTTCAAATGTATAATTTTGTAAGTCTACCAGTGATGAACTACATTAGGGATTTTGGTGACACAGGTCACAATTAAGTGTTTTCAGTGTTGAGCCAATTAAGGGTTAATAGGCTGCAAATACCTACTTTGCACATTTTTGCTTAATGAATTCGTAGTGGGAAACTATTCTCATTAGGCTAATTTGTCAACACAATCAAGTTACATCACCAGGATTTTTCTTGGAGCTCACAAATGTAAGTGCCTTTGTATCCTGGTGCACGTTTTCGCATTTGATTCCAGGCTGTTGGAAGAAAACCCTTTTTCATGAAAAGGGAGGAAGTTGATAGAAGATTTCGGGTCTTGATCTTAATTCTCACCTTCGAGACATAAGCATGTTTATGTCACCTTATTGAGCTCTCTGGGGCTTTCTGTCTGTATTTCCCTAGTAGGTTGTCATGCCAGAGAGTAAAACATGCATCTGTGTACTGGTAGAGGGAAGGTTTCAGCCCCTAAGACGGGCGCGATGGCCGCAGGGAAAACTGTTCTCCCTGAACTCGCTGGGCTAGAGAGGGCTGCAGGTGTTTCCCTCACCAACTTGAAAAAATACCCAGCCTCCCTGCAAAAGGCTTCGTCTTCCTTCTGATGATATTGGCTATTTATCTGGGCGGAAGAGAAAACACTCTTTCTCACTCTAAGGCTGTCACCACACTAATTAGTCGATTTAGTGGGGGAATAAACAGCTGTATTGTCAAGCCTTTCATAGGACACAAAATATTATTCTCCACCCAGATTTTTGGGTACAAGTTTGTATCCAAAGCAAGTGTTGTTTCCAGTAGCAGAGGGATTGGAAACAACCTACACGTCCCATCATGAGAGACTGTATGGTAAAGCCACGTAATGAATAAAACTTAAAGGAGCTCTAAAAACAATGACATGACTCAGAACTGTATTTACTGATGTGGAAACCTGTCACCGTGTGATGTTAATTGACAAAAGCATGTTACAAAGTGCTGTGGAGATGATGACATCTATTTTTAAATGTGTACATGTGTTTACATACACTAAGGAAAGTCTGGAAGAACATACTCAAATCTGATAGTAGGGGTTATCTCTCGGGAGTGGCTTGTAGGTAATTTTTACTTTCTTCCTTGGTTTTTTTTCCCATGTATTGTCTGATTCTTTATGATAAGTTTATATTACATTGGTGATCAGAACAGAGATCTTTTTATTTGGTGTGTGGGGGGATGGTGAGTGAGTGAGTGAATCCCAGGCCTGGGGGTCAGGGTGAGGGGAAGAATCCACAAACCCTAAGCTAAGTTCCTAAGAATAAAAAGAAGAAACGTGGAGTGCCCTGATTCTTTTTCATCCCCCAAGTTATTTTGCCTGATGCTCCACTTACACAAACGACAAGTTTAGGTGGGAGGGATTTGATCTGGGTTTGCATTTGGTTTTAATTTAACTAAGTAGCCTCCTCCAAATGTAGTCAGCACACAGCACACGGGGAAAATGACATGAAATTCAAAAATTATTCATTTGAATGTTTTTCACACCATTCATTCCAAGCCTGGAATCAGTGCTTGCCACATGCAAAGCTTCCTGCTTGGGACAGGGGTCACAGAGATGAATCAAGACAGGCCCTGCCCTCAAGTAGCCCACGGTCCATCCAGGAGTCCCATGAGCAAAAGGAGAGTTCCCAGTAAGTGTGGGAGGGGCTATCTCTGAGGGAGATCAGCGCGGGGTTACAGAGGGACCCCAGGGGCTGGGCGGGCCTGGCTAGACTAGGATGGTCACGAAAGGCTTTCTGGCAAAGGAGTTCCAAGGTGAGACTTGAGAAACCAAACTGGGCCAAGCAAAGTGTAGGGAAAGGGTGGCACGCTGTCCTCTCTTAAGGCTGTAGCTGGTGACCATAGACTCTGCCAGTGCTGTGCAGTGACAAGGCTGCCCCACTCCGGCCCTGGGAGAAGAGGGCAGAGGGCTTTATTGTGATCATCCGGGCAGAAGGGCTGAACGGCGGGGCTGAGTCTGTAATCCTCTAAGACCTGCCCAGGAAATTGCTCTCTTGCACAAACCCTGGCTCTTGGCTGCTTTATCTGTGTGTATCTCTCCCTCATAAAAGCACAGTGCAGAAAAAATTTTTGAATATTCAGACTTTTCAGTCCAGCTTCTCAGTAACCAGGAGGATGTTGTATGTACGTGTCCAGTGACTATATGGGACCTCTCCCACCCTCCGAGTACCCCCCGGGGCACAGAGAAGCTGATCCTTGGCCTATTTCATTCACAGTTTAGAAAAGCAGAAGCTGGTAGCCAGCTCTCCCTCCAGACCAGGCAACCCCCGAGTTACCAACATCTGCCTGAGAAACACAGTCTCTGCCTGCCATTCCCAGGGGTGGGAGATGACGCCTTGCAAAGAATCAGAGTCCCTAGGAGCCAAAATCACAATAATAATAACTGCTGCAATGTTTGTTGAGCATGTAGATGTGCTATGTGTATTACTGACCTCATCTAGTTTAATTTAATGCTTACATAAATCTAAGAGTTGGGGAATTATCATGCCCATTTTACAGATGAGGACACTGAAGGTTAAAGAAGTTGGGTCACCTAGCCAATGTCACTCATGATGGAGGCCAGATTTGAGCCCAAATCCTTCTAACACCAAAGCCACAATAATGTTGCACAGGCTCTGTGCCCTACCCACCCCTGCAGGCAGGCTGGGCACCCCCTGAGAAGTCTAGACCCAGGGGGTGAGTAGTGCCAAGGTGAAGTCCATCCTGGGCCCTAAAAACAATGCTACACCTAGTTACTGGGCTCTGGAAGCTCCCCAACCCACATTCAGGAGCATATTTTTAAACTGCAAAGACCACCCATTTGTCAGGTCCAGACCAGCATTTCTTAATGAAAGAAAGGAATGGGATGAAATGGGATTAAGCTAGATGGATGCAATGCAATGCAAGCAAGCAATGGTAAGTACTGTTTCAGGAAATTTTATTTCGCTTTTGCACATGTGTGTGCAGGGCCGTGGGAAACAGTTGGCAGGTTGGCCTTCATGCACCAGCCCAACCTTCACTCACCACCCACGCTCTCATATGGGGCCACCTCTCCGGGAGGAAAGGGCACCTGCTTGCCATGTGCACAGAGATGCTCTCCCATGTGCCAGGCTGTGTGCCGACTGGGCTGTGTCTCCCCAGAGGGGGGCGCCCTTTTTCTCATACTCACAAAGGGGGTGCATGGGCCAGTAGTGTCTGTGTGCATGAGCTGGACCCTGTCCGTTGGGCCCCGTCGTGGTCACCGTCCATTTTCCTCCCTTCCCTGCTCTGCTCTGGGCCCCTGCAGCTGACTCCTCCAAGTCTAGCTCCTTGGCTTTATTGCCGGTTGGGTTTGGCCAGTGGGTAGCTCTGCCTGAGATCACAAGGCTGGAGCAGAGAGAGGCTGGGCTTCAGCGCGAGCCCAGCTTCAGCGCAGCGCCTCTGATGAAGATTGCATCTCCCAGGACCACAGCTCCTACCAGGAGCCTTCTTCAGGGTTCCACACTCTTGGGGGTGGTAACAGCTTCCCACTATTGCGAGTGTCTGTGTGCCTCAGCGGCCATTGTTTGTTTCTTTCAGTCGGCCCACACCTCTGGCAGTATCCCTCCTTTATTGTCTCTTTATTCAAACCATTTGGAGGGAGATTTTGTTTCCTACTGGGACCCTGACTACTGCTGATCCGGGGCAAGTGTGTGTGTGTGTGTGTGTGTGTGTGTGTGTGTGTGTGTACTGGGTCACAATGTAAAATATATTTCTTACTGTGAGTTACAATTTTTAAAAAGTGTAAGAGCCACTGACCTAGGGGAATTCTAATGCAAAACAGCTTGGGGAATGCAGGCCAAGGGTGAGTTGGGGAAGGCCTCAGCGGGGAGGCTAGGCTGAGAGAACTTAGTGAGAAAAAGCACTGGGCTGGGAGTTGGGACTGATGGGGCTTCTTCCACCTCAGGCCAAAACACGGGCACTGAACTCCATGACCTCTGAGCTCCAGCCAGCGCTAACTGGCTAAGACTCTGTTTTGGAAGTTGATTTATTTGCATATTCCAACACCCACATCTATGAACATCATACATATTTTTAATCTAAGAAAATATCAAAGTGACATCTACAGCCTGTTTGAAGGAATTAATAGTCCCCCCTCGGGCCTCTTCCTCTGCTGATCGAGTTCTTTCACACCCTAGCGGCCCCTTGGATTTCGTGCTAAAACCACATTACATCGCGTGTGTCCCCTCGAATTCCCCAATCATGAGTCACTGTCTTCCCCTGAATATTTTTATACCTAACTCATGATCAGCCTGCCTTGCCAAAATTGTGAGCAAATGCTGTCCACAGTCGCCCCTCGGAGAGGGGGGCAGGCCTGGAGGCTGTGGATAAATCCTGCAGACTCTCTTAACGAGGTCCTGAGTCCACATCCCATGGGCCACAGTGAAATGCCCCTGGGAGAAGAGGATCCCCAACCCTAGGCCCACTCCCACTGAGGCTGGGTCAAGAGCCAGGCACGGTTCACGGAGATCAGATCATCGTGTGGATGGTGTTGTCTGCAGGCTTTTCCCCAGGAGTCTACCCAGCCGCAATGATACTGTGTCTCCCCATCAATGACAGTGCACGCCAGTGTGCAACTAGCACTTTGCTCCTCAGATTTGGAAGATGGAGCCCATGCTTGTAACTGATAGATAGTTGTTCCACAAGGAAGAAGGGCAGCACAGCTGCTAGCCTGATGTGAGCCATGATACGGATACTCTGTTGACTGTTCCCAGCCTGGACCCAGCCTGGAAGCACACGGCATAGTAGAGAGTGACATTTTGGCCTCAGAAGGATCTGAGTTCGATTCCCGTATCTGCTGTCTCTTAGCTGTAGGACATTTTCCCATCCTTTAGCCTTCCTGAGTAGCCAAGTTCCCAAGCATTAAACCAGAATGGCACTGCCTACTGTAAAGGGTTACAGCGAGAATTAAATAAAACATCATATGCAGAGTACTGAGCCCCTATTGGACACAATCAATACCTTTTATGAAGTGTTTAAGCATGCAGGCACTGCAGTGAAACCACCTATAATCAAATCTCAAATCAAAACTCTGCCATTTACTAGCGCTGAGACTTGGGCAAGTTACTGAATCTTGCTGAAGCCTCCCTTTTCTCATGTTTGAAATGGGGGAAATGGCAGTACCTACTTTCCACAGTGGCCTAGAGGAATAAATTAATTAAATGAGATGAACGGTAAGAGAAGTTACGTAGTAGGATAATACTCATAAATTTTAAAAGATTTAAAAATTCTTATTGGAATAATGTTGGACTTAAAAAGTTGCAAAAGTAGTACAAAGAATTTGCATATACCGTTTACCCAGCTGCCTCAAATGTTAACATTTTCCTAACTTGCTTTATCATTCTCTCCATTTCTCTCTAATATATACAAATTTATATGTGTATAAGTTTAATTTTTTTCTCTGAATTTTTGAGGGTAAGGTGGAGGCATAATGCCTTTTTATCTCTACTTTAATGTGTATTTCTTAAAAAAAAAAAAAAAAAGACATTCTCCTACATAACCACAGTGCAATTATCAAAATCAGGAAATTGCCATTGATAAAATAGCATTTATCTAATGTACACACTTTATTTAGATTTCACCAACTGTCACACCACTGTCTTTTTCCTGGTCCAGAATCCAATCAGGACAACAGTTCATTTATTTGTCATGTCTCTTTACTCTCACTGAATGTGGAACAGTCTTCCAATTTTATCTTTCATGATCTTGACCATTTTGAAGAGGAAAAGCAGTTTTTTTGTGGCATGTCCTTCAATTTGAGTGTGTCTGAGTTTTTCTCAGGACTGGGTTCGGTTACGCATTTCATGAGGAAAACCATGGTAAGGGTGTTACACTGTCTCAGAGCACCACATGGGGAGACAAACAATGTTGACTTGTCTCTGTTACTGTAATGTTCACTTTGATCCTAAGTTCATCCGGTGTCTCCAGGTTTCTCTACTGTAGAGCTACCATTTTCCTCTCTGTAACTAATCAGTATCTTGTGGAGAAAGACTTTGAAACAATGTAAATATCCTGTTTCTCATCCTAACTTCAACCAATATTGTCAGCGCCCATTGATGATTCTTGCCTGAAACAATTATAACTACAGTAGATGTCAAATGTTAATTTTCAATTCCATCATTCTTTCTACATCTATTGTTTGAAAGCTACTATAATGAAAAGCTTCCCTCCCCTTTATTTATTTTATCATGAGTATGAAGTCATAGATTCTTATTTTATGCCCTCCAATCTCATGAACTGTTAAGATAAGTATTAGAGTTTGCAGTGGCTGGTCCAGGCTATTGCCCGAGATCCGCAGGAATCCAAGTGCTCTCTCTTCTACCATTAAAAATACCTATTATTAATTTCTTTTTTTTTCACATCTTTATTGGAGTATAAATGCTTTACAATGTTGTGTTAGTTTCTGCCGTACAATGAAGTGAATCAGCTATATGTATACATATATCCCCATATCCCCTCCCTCTTGAGCCTCCCCCCCACCCTCCCTATCCCATCCCTCTAGGTGGTCACAGAGCACCGAGCTGATCTCCCTGTGCTATGCAGCTGCTTCCCACTAGCCATCCATTTTACATTTGATAGTGTATACATGTCAGTGCTACTCTCTCACTTCGTCCCAGCTTCCCCTTCCCCCCCACACTCCCATGCCCTCAAGTCTGTTCTCTATGTCTGCGTCTTTATTCCTGCTCTGCCACTAGGTTCATCAGTACTGCTTTTTAAAATTCTGTATATATGTGTTAGCATACAGTATTTGTTTTTCTCTTTCTGACTTACTTCACTCTGTATAACAGATTCTAGGTCCATCCACCTCACTACAAATAAGTCAATTTCATTCCTTTTTATGGCCGAGTAATATTCCATTGTATATATGTGTCACATCTTCTTTATCCATTCATTTGTCAATAGACACTTAGGTTGCTTCCATGTCCTGGCTATTGTAAATACTGCTGCAATGAACATTGTGGCACATCTCTTTTTGAATTATGGTTTTCTCAGGGTATATGCCCAGTAGCGGGATTGCTGGGTCATATGGTAGTTCTGTTTTTAGATTTTTAAGGAACCTCCATACTGTTCTCCACACTGGCTGTATCAATTTACATTCCCAGCAACACTGCAAGAGCGTTCCCTTTTCTCCACACCCTCTCCAGCATTTGTTGTTTGTAGATTTTTTGATGATGGCTATTCTGACTGGTGTGAGGTGATACCTCATTGTGGTTTGATTTGCATTTCTCTAATGATTAGTGATGTTGAGCATCTTTTCATGTGTTTGTTGGCCATCTGTATGTCTTCTTTGGAGAAATGTCTATTTAGGTTTTCCACCCATTTTTGGACTGGGTTGTTTGTTTTTGTGATACTGAGCTGCATGAGCTGTTTGTATATTTTGGAGATTAATCCTTTGTCAGTTGCTTCATTTGCAAACACTTTCTCCCCTTCTGAGGGTTGTCTTTTCATCTTGTTTATGGTTTCCCTTGCTGTGCAAAAGCTTTGAAGTTTCATTAGGTCCCATTTGTTTATTTTTGGTTTTATTTCCATTTCTCTGGGAGGGGGGTCCAAAAGGATCTTGCTGTGATTTATGTCATAGAGTGTTCTGCCTATGTTTTCCTCTAAGAGTTTTATAGTGTCTGGCCTTACATTAGGTCTTTTAATCCATTTTGAGTTTATTTGTGTATAGTGTTAGGGTGTGTTCTAATTTCATTCTTTTACATGTAGCTGTCCAGTTTTCCCAGCACCACTTATTGAAGGGGCTGTCTTTTCTCCATTGTATATTCTTGCCTCCTTTATCAAAGATAAGGTGACCATATGTGTGTGGGTTTATCTCTGGGCTTTCTATCTTGTTCCATTGATCTATATTTCTGTTTTTGTGCCAACACCACACTGTCTTGATTACTGTAGCTTTGTAGCATAGTCTGAAGTCTGGGAGCCTGATTCCTCCAGCTCTGTTTTTCTTTCTCAAGATTGCTTTGGCTATTCAGGGTCTTTTGTGTTTCCATACAAACTGTAAAATTTCTTGTTCTAGTTCTGTAAAAAATGCCATTGGTAATTTGATAGGGATTGCATTGAACCTGTAGATTGCTTTGGGTAGTATAGTCATTTTCACAATATTGATTCTTCCAATCCAAGAACATATTTCTCCATCTGTTTATGTCATCTTTGATTTCTTTCATCAGTGTTTTATAGTTTTCTGAGTATAGGTCTTTTGTCTCCTTAGGTAGGTATATTCCTAAGTATTAAAAATGCCTATTATTAATTTCAATGATGACCACTATATACGAAACATTTGCCATGTTTCAAGCACAAGCTAAGCATTTTACTCACATTAGTTCATTTAATTCTCACAATGAGCCTATGAGGCAAGTCCCATTATTTTAGATGTGGAAACTGGTGCTTTGGAGAGGTTAATATGCTAAAATCAACAGTAAGACGAGGAATCAGGATTTGAACGTGGTCTGTCTCCTGAGTCCTGGGACTTAACACTTTCATGCGGAAACTTCATAAAGCAGTAGAGAGATGGTTTTGTCTTGGTGCAGGTCCCCAGCCTGGGCAGGGGTCCAGGATGCCTCCTTGTCAAGGACCTCAAAAGTTGTGCACAAGCCCAGCCTAGGATGCGGGGACCTTTCAGTTCTCAAAGACCTCCAGGGGTGTCCCGGGCTTCTTAGAATGCCAGGCTTCAGGTGCCTCTGAGAGCCTCCTCACCAGCCCCTTCCCCTGGCAGAAGGGGGAAATGAACCAAGAAAGGGAATGTCACTTCTCAGGGGTCTCACAGAAAGGTCAAGGGGTCCAGTGACACTGTCAAAACTAAAGCAAAGAACAGAGGCAGCACCAGTCCCAAAAGCATTTCTGCAATGACCAAAGGCCACGACATTGAACCAGAGACAACTTCTGGTTGCCTCAGCCCCAGCATCCCTGGTCTGGCCTAGTTCACTGCCCACGAAGTATCCCAATGTTTGTCCATGCCTTTGACCTGCCTACACCCCACTTCCTCCCAACCACTGGGTCAGGGCATAATGTGGGACGTTTCTAGCCACATCTGATCACAGAGTACCAGTTTGACTTAAATAAGGACCCACTGGCTTTTTGTTCTATTGCGGCAAAATATACATAACAAAATTTACCATTTTGCCAATTTTAAATATACAGTTCAGTAGCTTTAAGTACATTCACATTGTGGTGCAATTGTCACCACTATCCAGCTCCAGAACCTTTTCATCATCCTAAACTGCAACTCTGTACCCATTAAACAATAACTTCCCATACCATCCCCACCCCCAGCCCCTGGTAACCTCTGTTCTACTTTCTGTCTCTGTGAATTTGACTATTTTAGGTACCTAATACAAGTGGATTCATACAGTATTTGTCTTTTTGTATCTGACTTCTTTCACTTAGCACGACGTCTTCAAAGTTCATCCGTGCTGTAGCATGTATCAGAATTTCGTTTCTTTCTAAGGCTAAATAACATTCCAGTGTATGTACATACCACATTTGCTTTATCCATTCATCCATCGATGGACATTTGGATTGTTTTTGCACCTTTTGAGTGCTGCTAAGAACATGGGTGTGCAAATATCTGTTTGAGTCTCTGCTTTCAATTCTTTGGGGTATATACCCAGAAGTGGACTTGCTGGACCATATGGTAATTCTATGTCTAATTTTTGAGGAACCGTCATACTGTTTTCCAAGGACCAAATGGCTTTTAACATACCAGCGCCCCAAATACTCCCTCTCCCCCCACAACCACTCTGGTTTATTTCAGACTTCAGAGCCGTGGAGTGGATAACAATAATGAGCTTCAGCTTTAGCCTCAAGGGATTGAGAGACCCACTGGAAGCACCGCTCCACCTGTAAATAAGAATCCTAACAGCTCCACACTTTGGCAAATGGAACTCTGACTCTCAGGATCATCCATTGGTGACTTCCACTGTGGGCAGGAAAAGAGACTTCACCCAGACGAGGGTGCAGATGGAAGAGGCACTCCACCTCTGCAGACCCAGAAGGAATGATGGAAAAGCACACAGAGAGCCATATCCACAAAAATACGAGTGTCTGCTCTGCCCCTCTAATTATGATCCAGTGTCTCCATGCCCCCTGGGGACTGGGGACTTGTTTGTTCGAGCTGACATGTCTATTATTACTCTTTAGGTAGTTAGCAGCATTATTTGCAGCATTCATTAACAAGTATCACCGTATGGATTTCTAAACAGCAGCTCCGCTTTAGCTAATGAGCCCCAATAGTGTAATACTTTACATATTTTATAGCAAGACAATTATAGCAAGACAATTTAATCTTGCTTTTATAGCAGACCTTAAAATAAACCATTTAGGATACAAAGAAGAGACAGGAATCATAGTACCTACAGTATGTTTGTGGTTAGAATTGGGGAAGTTTAACTCTCCTTCACCCAATCTCCTGTTACACACATGCACACACTCAGTCTACAGAGAAATAAAAGGTTTGCCGTGCTTTCTTGCCCAATTTCCCAGCTTCATAATTAGAGACTACTTAAGTCATCTGCATATGGTTCCCACGCAGACAAGGGAAAGAGAAGAGAAGGGAAAGAGAAGAGAAAAGAAGCAGCAGGCTGGGTTTTGTCTTTATAAACAGGGAGAAATGGAAAATGCTAGTATGTATTGAATGTCTACCTCTGCCGAGCTTTCATCCCCACCCCTCATTTAATTTTCATGAAACCCTGCAAATAGGTATTAGTATTCCCATTGTATAGATGAAGAAACTGAGACTTAGGGAGATTGTTGCTTGCTCAAGGCCACCCAACTTGTAAGTGGCTGTGCTAGGATTTAAAACTAGATCTGCATGATTCCAAAGACCTGATCTTTCCAGGATTCTGTGTCAAGGGCAGAGGCAGAATCCCCATACCCACCGCTTATCTGCTAGTTTTGCAAAATATTCTGGTCTTCCCAGGAACATGGGGGTGAACTCCACAGTATACTTTCCTCCTGCATTGTGCTGACTTGGACAAAAGGACACACAGCCTCCTTCCTGTCCCCCAGATGCCTCTTTGGCAAGACCCCCCTTCCCTGTCCTGGACTCCCATTTGGCCCACCACGCATTAGGCAATCAGAAAGATGTCAGTGACTGCCAATGAGTTTGTGAGTCTGGCTGCCAGATAGGGTCACCTCTGCCCTGCAATACTAGGAGTAAAGAATGAGAGAATCCCAGATCCAGCCTTACATCCAATAAAGAAGAGAATTTAGCAGAGAGGTTTTACCGTAAACCACCACACCACCCACCCAGACCTCAAGTCTACTGCTCTACATTCCTCGCCAAGCAAACACACTTCTTAGGGCTGCAGAGGGACACAGATGTGTGAGCAGCTGCTCCAAGCATGGGCCATTGTCACCTACAAGGCTTAAGGCAGTAGGAATTCAAGACTCAAGAAGGACACGGCTTCCCCCTTCTCTTTTGCCTTTAAAGCGTGAGCCTCCAGCCACCGACGGAGTCTTGTGGCTGCTTCCCTGAATGGGAACATCATTCCCAAGGTGGTCCAGTCCTATTTACCCTAGCCGTTCTCTAGGGGCTGTGAACCTAAAACTGCTCTAAAAAATAAAGTCCTTCTAAAAAAAGAAAAAGCAGACTCAAGGATCTCTCTCCACATCTCTACGGCCTGGGGCCATTTGGCCCTGTGGTCACTGGGTTCACGGTGTTATGGTTCAGAAATCATTTCTGGTCAAAATGAGAACCCCGAGCCTGGAAGCTAAAGACTAACTATGTTCCATGAGTTCTTCTTAATAAGGAAATAATGTGGATGGTGCATTTCAAAATAATTCAACTAAAAGTATATTTTAAGTGTGAAGAGCTTGAAGGAAAACACTTAGCTATCTGGAAAGTTCTCAGCTTGGGACGGCTGAGCACAGTGTCACGTTCACTACTGCACTCCTGGCAAGGGCACAGCATTAACCCCCTGCTCACTGAGGCAGGGGACATTCTCCACTTAGAATGTTTGCTCCAATGTGCTTCGGTCCTGCCATACGCTGCAAGGCTCTGCTCTGACTCCATCTGCTTAATTTCATACCAAAAGGAGCATTCTTTGGGGTTGGGGGAGGATCCAAGAGGGCAAAGCCCCAGAAAAAAAAAGGTGAAGGATGTCCTTGCATGAAAATGGTGAAGCCAACATCCCAGTGGGGTGGGCCCTGAAAATGAAGTCGGTCAGCTCATGCCCTCACAGGCACCAGCCTGGATGTACATTACGGTGTGGGCATCCCCCAGGGGGCCTGCAGGGAGGATGATGGCAGAGAAGTGAGCACGTCTTCTGTCTGAAAGAACTAGGTCACCTTGCCATGAAAGTGAGACTGAGCAGTGCACTCTGGGACAAAAGAAATCAGGCAGCAAGGAGAAATCAGATGGTGCATATAATATCCACCACTGCCATTCCCTGAGGCCCTACCATGTGCCAGGCACTGTTCTAGGCACCAGAGATACAACGGTGAATGAAACAGGCAAGGCCCTGCTCTCATCTAGCTTATTCTAAAAATGGAAACAAACAACCCACAATGTATTTATTGTTCATTTTTGTTCATATTGTTCATTATTGTTCACTCATTATTGAGTTTAAATAAATACATTCAAGTGATATGTGCTCTGAAGATCATGAAACAGGATGATGAGAGAGAGATTGGAGGTTTCTTTTAGAGCAGGAACTTAGGGAAGGCCTCTCTGATGAGGTGACATCCAAAGACTGGACCCCAAGGAAGCCCTGGCCATGCTGAGATCTGAAGGCAGATCATTCCAGAGTAGAAAGCAAAGGAGAAGATTCTAAGACAGGAACAAGCTTATGAAGGTGAGTAACAAAAAGACACCAGTAAGGGTGGAGTTGGGTAAATAGAGGAAGAACTGGTAGAAGTTGAGATCGGAGCTGTCAGCCAGGGTGCCATCACCCTGGTAAGGAGCCTGGATTTATTGCTAAGTGTGATGAGCAAACCATTGAAAGGCTCTAATCAGGAAAGGGATGTGATCCATCTCACAGTATAATGACAGGGGCAGAACCAGAAGTACCAGATAAAAGGCTATTTCAGGAGTCAGGGAGCAATGATGATGACCTGGGGAGGAAGCAAGGGAGATGGAAAGAAGGAGGCATATTTGAAACATAGTTTAGGGCAGATATTTTTAAGTACCTGCTAATGGATTGGATGTGGGAGGCAAGGGGGAAAAAAAAGAGTCAAGTGAGACTCAGCATCCAGCACTCTGCATTGCTCGCAAAAGGAACTAATGAATAGATGGATGCTTGGTGTCTGCTGGTAGCTTGGCTGGTTGGTGGGTTATTTGGATGGTTGCTTGATTAGATGGATTGTTGGCTGGATGGCTGGATGGATGTGTAGTTGGTTAATAGTTAGGTGGATAGATAGTTGACTGGTTGAGTGGGTGGTTGAATAGTTGGATGGGTGGATGGGTGGATGAGTAGACAGATGGTTGGTTTATGGTTGGGTAGATAGCTAGTGGAGAGGTTGGTTTGTTCACTAACTGGTGTCATATATTTCCTGCTCACTACACAACCTCTCCTTCCCTCCTTCCAGGGCCCTTGGTACCCACCCAACTCCCTTGAACCTAATTCCCTGCCTTGACCAACACCCAGAACTTGCCATTTTATCCCAGTCCTTGCTATTTGCCCCATGATCCTGCATCCTTTGGACCTTCCAGGGCTATTGTGGGACCAATGCTGGGCTCCAGGTCCTGGAATATTTTCAGTGGATGGGTAGACATAGTGAGCCTTAGACTTAAGCAGAGCCCACCTTTGCCCCTTAGTGGCCGTCTGGCCTGGAGTAAGTCACTCTACCTCAATTCCACTTTGGTAAATGGAGCTAAGAACACCTGCCCCACCTACTCACAAGGTCATGAGAATCAAATGAGAAACTAGGTGTGAGGGTGTGCAACAGATGTCAGGGATTATTCTCATTATCCTGCTGTTGCAGTTAAGGAACAAGGGTTTCCGGTGTGGGGCAGGCATCTCCCAAGTGCTAGACCCTTTTGCTCTCTTCACCCACTGCTGCTCTCACAGTCAGCCTAAATTGAACCTGAAGCTCAGACCTCTGCCCTCGTACTAATCAGTGTTTCCTTGATTTACTCTTCTCAGCCTTGGATGCCCTGCTCTCCACTGTGTCAACATCCACCTTTCACAGGTCCGATCTTGATTGTACTTTAGAGAAAACCCCTGCATGGCCATCTGCCTTCTGATTCTCCATTTGAAAAGTCAAACTTGTTTCCTACCTCAAGAGCCCAAGTCCAGCCCATAGCACAATGTCTAGAACATAGTAAGTGCTCAAAAATTGTATATGCATGAATGATGCCTCTCTGATTTTCCAAACTATCTTTTGCCTGGGTGTATTAGTTAGCTCTTGATGCATAACAAACCACCCTAAAATGTAGTGGCTTAAAACAACAAACATGTACTAGCTATCATGATCCTGTGGGTGGGCTGGCACTTCTTCTGGCCTGGGTGCCTCGCCTGGAGCCAGATGGTCCAGGATATCCTCACTCACATGTCTAAGGCTTCTAGGATGACTGGGGCCTCTCTCTACATGGTCTTTCATCCTCAAGGAGGCTGGCCCAGCTTTTTCACGAGTGGCAGACGAGTTCCCAACAGCAAGAGGATGCAAGCCCAATGCACATGCACTTTTTAAGACTCTGCTCACATCACATTTGCTGATGTCTACTGCCCACGGCAAGTCACGCAGCCAAGCTCAGAATCATTCTGGGAAAGAACCACACGAGAAAATTGACACAGAAAGCATTAGATGTATTGGGGGTCATTAGTCCAACAATCTACCATACTGGGTAACTCAAAACAGGCTTGGCTGAGCCCGCATTCCAAAAACTCCTCTGAGAATCAGAGCATTGAAGCCCACCAGGGGAGCCAGGGAGATCAAGAAGCAGCTAGTTGAGGGCTGTCAGGCTGAGCTGGAATCCTAAGAAAGAAACTGGAACTTCCCATCAACATGACACCTCCCCGACACACACCAGCTTTCCCCTCTGTATTGGTCAGCTATGGACACATAACACTGCATAACAAACAACCTCAAAATATCAGTGACTAAGAGCAAATACTCATTTTTGTTGTTTGTAGGTCTGTGACTCAACTGGACTTGCTCTCCTCCACATGTCACCTTCTGGGGTTTAGACTGAAAGGGCAGTGGCTGCTCAGGGCACACACACCTCACAGCAATAGCAGAAGCACAGAGAGAGGAAGCCAGTTGAGCAATCACATTTCAATCCTCCCTCACATTACATCTGTGAATATCCCATTGGCCAAAGCAAGTCCCATGACTGAGCCCAAAGTCAAAGGACAGGGAGGTCCCCCCTGTCCACCATGAAGCTCTGACAAGGGTGTGGATGTAGAATACTCCTAGATAGAAGTGAAGAATTCCTGTCCAATTTTTCAATCAATCACACCCTCCTCACTTTTCCCTAACCTCATCCCTCCTTATCTTTCCCCTTCCCCCACCCCAGCTCAGTCATTTCAGAGCTGCAGGTAAGAAGTGGGTCAGCCTTGCCCTGCCAGGTGATCCACACCTTCCCTGAAGCTTCTCTGTGCCCAAGTCTACAGTAGATGACATGTGATAAGGTTGACATGGGTAGAAAGATGACATGGGGATAAGGTTCCATCTTCCCACAGAGGAGAAAGCCCTGAGGCCATGGAGCTACCTTTGTCAGAGCAGAGTTGTCTGATTTTGCCTATCGTGACACTTCTCATCATTTCTGGTATCCATAGTCACCAGCATCTTACAGTCAGGTCTGAAAATAGGGCTATTGGCTGGGCTCCATATCTGACAGAAATGCGTGTCCAGGACATATTTTTATCATTAAACTCTTCTAGCAGTTAAAACAGCAGAACACTTTTGAGGAGACTGGGCAAAACTTCCTCAGGAAACGTGCTGATTTCAACCACCTGGACGGAGCAGATGCCCTGATCTTCTTTTTATCTTGATGAACACCTTAGTTGATTTATTACCTTCTCCTAACACATGTAAAGGGAGATCCCATTCATTTGCTCATGGAGCTTCTCCAGGTCCTAGGAATTGAAGTCAAGGGGAGATTAGAAAACAAGATTTTTAGGGTACACCTGCTAAGTGCCAGAGACTGCACCAGAAGAATAAGTGGATATCCAAATAGAAAAAAAAATTAATCTTGACCCAGACTTCACACTATACAAAAAATAAAAATTTAAAAATTAGCTTTAAATGGGTCATGGGCCTGGATAAAAGCTAAAGTTATAAAATTTCTAGAAGAAAAGATTGGAGAAGTTTTGTGTCCTTGAGGTAGGCTAAGATTTCTTAGATGGGTCCCCAAAAAAGAACACTAATCATAAAAAGAAAAGATAAAGTGATTTCATCAAAATTAACACTTCTGCTCTTCAAAAGACACTATTAAGAAAAAAAAAAAATAAGCAAGCAACAGATATAAGAAAAGATTCACCAGATAGATGGATGACAGATAGATCACTTGATAGATATATGGATATATATAGATAGATATCTTGCAAATAATATACATCCAGAATATATAAAGAAATTTTACAACCAATAAGAAGACAACCGGGGCTTCCCTGGTGGCGCAGTGGTTGAGAATCTGCCTGCCAATGCAGGGGACACGGGTTCGAGCCCTGGTCTGGAAGATCCCACATGCCGCGGAGCAACTAGGCCGTGAGCCACAATTACTGAGCCTGCGCGTCTGGAGCCTGTGCTCCGCAACAAGAGAGGCCGCGATAGTGAGAGGCCCGCGCACCGCGATGAAGAGTGGCCCCCACTTGCCACAACTGGAGAAAGCCCTCCCACAGAAACGAAGACCCAACACAGCCATAAATAAATAAATAAATAAATAAATAAAAATAAGAAGACAACCCAGTGAAAAAAACACAGGCAAAAGTTCTGAACAGGGCTTCCCTGGTGGTGCAATGGTTAAGAATCTGCCTGCCAATGCAGGGGGCACGGGTTCGAGCCCTAGTCCGGAGAGCAACTAAGCCCATGCGCCACAACTACTGAGTCTGCGCTCTACAGCCCGTGAGCCGCAACTACTGAGCCTGCGCACCACAACTACTGAAGCCTGCGTGCCTAGAGCCCGTGCTCCACAACAAGAGAAGCCACCGCAATGAGAAGCCTGCGCACCGCAACAAAGAGTAGCCCCCACTCGCTGCAACTAGAGAAAGCTCGTGCACAGCAACGAAGACCCAACGCAGCCAAAAATAAATAAATAAAATAAAAAAAAAAAAGTTCTGAACAGAGAGCTCACAGAAGAAGATGTACATATGGGCAATAAGCACATGAGAAGATGCTCAACATCTTTAATCATCAGGGAAATGCAAATTAAAAGTATAATGAGATTCCACTACACAACCACTGGAATTGCTACCAAAAAAAAAAGACAATGCAGAATAAGATTTGTTCAAGGTGTTCTGCTCACTAGAAGTTCCCACTTTGGGGACCAGACTGTCAGGAGAGGGATCTGACCAGATTAGCTATTTGGCCAAAATCCTACCTGGAGGTGCCACTAACTTGATACTTCATGATACCAATAAAAGAATTTGTTGAGAAGGAGAAGAATTTGCTGAACCAGTCCACAGAGTGACAATTCTAGACATTTTATGGCTCAGTTCCCTTGAATACAACTGTATCCACAAACAATGAATGATTTGCCGGGGATTCTGATATCACCAATCTCCCCTCTCACTCTGCCCAGGAATAGCTAAGCAAGGGGCACATTGTGGTGGTTAGAGGCAAAGTTATGAGTGATACAGACCTGACCTCCAGCTCCAACTCCACCACTGAGTGGCTGAGACCTAGGGCAAGTTGTTTAATGTCTGAGCCTCAGTTTCCTCATCCATAAAATGGGGATCAGACCCCACCTACTTCACAGGGCTGTCATAAAAGTTTCCGTGAAATCAAGTATCACTTGGCACATGGTGTTATCAATATATGGCTGGCGTTACTATTATTGCTAAATCTATCTGACTTTCTCATAGCCTTGAGATCTTCTCCTAGTCTTTTACCCTCCCATTCTGTGCTAGGATGCTGTGCCAGCCCTGGGCCTTTTTGCTCTCAGGTCCATTCTACATCCTTCCCCTGCTCTGTATCACAGCAGGATGACCCCGCAGGCTGCATTTCCCAGACTCCTGTGTCAGCCAGTGGGAGGCACTGGCAAGAGAGTGGAGGGTCGGGGAAGGGAAGAAGGCAGGTGTTTCTCCTCCTACCTCTCTGCCTGGGGTGTCTTCTCTGGCAGCAGCTCCAGGTTTCACTGAACAGTCCTGCCTGATTCCAGATCACACTGGGATCCAGGAGCGCCATCTCTTCCCTTTGTTTCTCCAGCTTCAGGTGGGCATGGCTTCCTCCTCTGACTCATCTTCAAGTACATCATTGAACCCTGTTTGCCATCTAGGCTCACGCATATCACCTGTGTAGCAGATTCCCTGTATTACACTCCCTCTGTTATAAATACCTGACATGGTTTCTGTTTTCCTGATCAGCCCCTGATCCTACATATCAGTGGTCACCTGGTATGTAGGGCTCTTGGGATTTGCAGAACATTAATTGTCATTGCCTATGTGCTTGTTCTTGTGTTTGTGCTTGCCTTGTGCTTGTCCTTGCCACCGTAAGTGCCAGGTCTCTAGCAGTCACTTTGCCAGGGAAGCTTGGTATCCTTCTGACCCTTTTAGTAAAATACCTGCTGCTAATTACTTATTACCCAAGGGGATGGCTTCTCTCTGTTTTCAAGGTTTTATGGCAGATGCCTGGCTCTGTGTATTTGTTTCTTGGGGTTCGGCTCTGGTGTAGGAATGGATGGAATAATTCCATCTCTTCCCTTTCATTGAGAAGAGTAACTTCCTGATTGAAGATCTCAATTTATAGTGGACTTTTTTCCTTGCATCGGGTGGAACCCAGGAAACGAGGTCCCTTCCTACGTAACACATACGTGCAACTCCCTGCCCAGGCACACCCCCACAGACCACGCAAGCAGCTCGGGGCTATTGCTGTTTAACAATTTCACACACAACATGGTTTGGGCTGAATTTGCATGGTGCTGGGCACTACAGAGGACCCAGGGGTTTGTCAGACCAAGGTGCCTCCCTCCAGAATCGGCCACATAATTTGCTGGGCCCAGTACAAAATGAAAATGCAGGGCACCTTATTCAAAGAATGTCAGGAAAACAACAGCAGAGTGGAAATGCCGGTGTACCAAGCTCTCCCCCACTTCCCTCAGCGCAGCCACCATGGGGTTACAGCCTGCTCAGGGAGACCACATGTGGGTACCAAAAATGGTGCCCAGTGAGATGGAATAAGTGGCCTTCTGTGGCTGTGCAAGGTCCCAGAAGGTGGACTGTTCCAGAGACAAAGGACATCTCTTGACACATGGGCAGCGTGCAGAGAGGACCAGAGGGAGAAAGGAGGGAGATGTGGCTTACCCTGAAATTCAACCAGGACAAGTGAACCTATTTTACTGGATAATCAAGCTGTGAGCTCAGTCCCTATACCTCTCCCACCTTGCCCACCCCTCAGCGCTATTTCGGTCCCCCAGGCTTCCACAGCCCAGTCACCTTCTTCATGTGCCTTAGACATGTGACCTTATGTTGTTCAGAAGAAGCCGCCCAAGACCTGAGCGAGCTAAGAGGGAGGGGGAATCCGTTAGTCCGAGCCAATAGCTTAATTAATCACAACCTATCTATGCATAGAAAGAGAGCTCCATAAAGAGACACAGGGATTGCCAAATCTACAGGCCACATAAGGTCATGGAAAAACCCTGGACCTTGGGACAGACCCAGCTCACGCATGTAGCAGGGGAGCCAAAGATATAGTCTGGATAAGGAAGGGGACCTGGATTTGAATTATAGCTCTGCCATCTGCTATGTGATCTTGGGGTAAAAGATTTCATGCCCTTTATAGCCAAAACATAGGAACAACCTAAATGTCTATCGACAGATGAATGGATAAAGAAGATGTGGTACATACGTACAATGGAATACTGCTCAGCCATAAAAAAGAATGAAATAATGCCATTTGCAGCAATATGGATGCAACTAGAGATCATCATACTAAGTGAAGTAAGTCAGAAAGAGAAAGAGAAATACCATATGATATCACTTATATGTGGAATCTAAAATATGGCACAAGTGAACCTATCTACAAAACAGAAACAGACTCATAGACATAGAGAACAGACCTGTGGTTGCCAAGAGGGATGGAGGAAGGGAGGGGGATGGACTGGGAGTTTGGGGTTGGTAGATGCAAACTATTACATTAGAATGGCTAAACAATAGGTCCTACTGTATAGCACAGGGAACTATATTCAATATCCTGTGATAAAACCATAATGGAAAAGTATATTAAAAAAATGTATATGTGTGTATAACTGAGTCACTTTGCTGTACAGCAGAGGACTGGCACAACATTGTAAATCAACTATACTTCAATAATAAAAGAAAAGATTTCATGCCCTTGATCCTCAGTTTTATCATCTGTAAAATAGGATAATAACTATCCTATTTGAAATTTAAAGCTATGTCTGTAAAAATGCCTGCTTAGAGCATGTGCAGTAATGGATTCTCAAAATGGTAGTTTGTATATATGGATACGTGTCTTATACATATGGCTATATCTGTATGCACATGTACAGATATATATCTGTGTTATATATGTATATGTATATAAATATGTTTTCATATATCTCTGTAAATGTGGTAGTGGAGCCATTGTATTGAACAAACTTTCTCCAACCTCCCCTCACCAAGCCCAAACTGGTCCCTTCAAACCAGCTTTGTGGGGTGTTCTTTCCTTGCCCTGGGATAAAATCTCAGTCAACTCCCATCCCTTTTCTGGTCACTCTTCAATAACAAACAGTCTGCTGTCACTTTAGTCCCAAGCACAGTCTAATTTCAGTGATTAAATGTCAAGCCCAGGGTTACAATTCCTCAGCCCCCCCCACCCTCACTTTTAGCCAGGGAGGCCGCCTTGGACCATGCTGACAGGGTGGCCTTACGCTTCTCCTCCGCATGTTCCCCAACCGCCCGTGAGCACACAGGTTTGGAGGGGAGGAGGAAGAAGGAGATTGCCTCTTGCAGATGTAATCACATGCTGCTGGCTGCTGTGGGTGCTCAAAGCTCACTCTCTCTCTTGAGGGGGAGGTGCTTTTTCTGGGTTTGCAGGAGACTTGCCTGCTGGAGCTTCTCCTTCTCCCACTACTTAAGGCATCCCATCCACTGGCATGCCTTTTAAAGGTCCCCCTATTCAGATGTTCCAAGTTGGGGGGGTCACATTGCTCACCAGCCAACAGCAGGTCCCTTTTGCCTCATGGGACGACTCATGGGAATGCTCGTGCACCCAGGCCCCCAGTTCTAGGGGACATATGGCAAGCTTTCTGAGCGGTCCCCCTCAAGCCTGTCTCCTTTGGCTTGAAGTAAGGAGCAAATACCACCGCCAGGGCAGCCACGGGGCAGCGGCAGCTGGCGGGTGACGGGGGAAGCAGAGAAAAAGGTTGTGAAAAGGGAAAATGTACCACATTCCAACCAACTACTCCTTTCAAGAAAATCCTCTGTCCTGGCCTCTTTATTTCAATCCTTTTATAATTGCCAGTGAGTAACATTTTAGCATCCTATACATGTAGATAAACGTCAAGATCTAGAACCTATATGTCGAATCTCATAAAGGTCACCTGTGCATTAAAATTTGAAAACTCGAATTATGAGAAAAATAATCTGAGAAAATAATTTTAAAGTAAATCTGTTGTACATTATGCAGTGCCATTCATTTATTCCATAGTTTTTGAGCACGTGCTGTACTGGGCTAGACTTCAGCCCTCAAGTCCCTCCCCCTGGTCAGGGAGACACCCACGAACAGACAGCCAACGGGAAGGAGCAAGACACAAAACTCAAAAGGAGGATCGGGCTTCCCTGGTGGTGCAGTGTTGAGAGTCCGCCTGCCAATGCGGGGACACGGGTTCGAGCCCTAGTCTGGGAGGATCCCACATGCCGCGGAGCAACTAGACCCGTGAGCCACAACTACTGAGCCTGCGCGTCTGGAGCCTGTGCTCCGCAACAAGAGAGGCGGCGACAGTGAGAGGCCCGCGCACCGCAGTGAAGAGTGACCCCCACTTGCCGCAACTAGAGAAAGCCCTTGCACAGAAACGAAGACCCAACACAGCCAAAAATAAATAAATAAATAAATAAATTAATTAATTAATTAATTAATTTAAAAAAAAAAAAAGGGAGAATCAAGCCAAGTATGTGAGCCTCGACTCCTGGTTAAGACTTTGCCCTTTCCCCCTAATCACGTGGTTTCCCCATCAGGCATCCCTGACCCCTGAGAGTCTGAGTAGGCAGTTATGGGGAAAGGGTATCTCTGAGCTATTTTTAGGATTTCAAGAAGCTTAGCAGGAACCATACCCTGCTTCCCAAGGTAAATCTGCAAAGGTCAATAACACATCAAGTTTCTTTGCTTTGGGCTGAAATTTTATTAGCACTTCTTATCTCTGGCTAATCAACAGTTCTGATTGGCAGCCTTGTGGCTTTGATTATTTGTAAATGGAGACATGAATTAATTCATAAGTCATGAAGTTTGGACTCCACATGCCCACAGAAGAAATTATTTAAAGAGAGTACCCCAGGGGAGGTTTCAAGCAGGGGAGTGAACATAGCAAACCTGGGTTTTAGAATGCTCTCCACAGGTTCAGAGGGAAAAGGGATTGAAGGGGTGAAGAATGGCAGTGGGAAAGCCTGTCAGGAAAGACTGGTGAGTGACCCAGGCTGATCCTTGCACACCATCCATGCATTCGACAAATTTATTGAGCAGCTACAACGTGCCAAGCACTGCACCATGTGCTGGGTACTCAGCAGGGACGAGCCACAGAGACAGAGCCTGTCCTTACCAAGCATGCTGTCCATGAGGGTGTAGCTACTAAACCATCGCACAAAAGGATGTGTGGTTAAGGATCAGGATGAGTGCTGTGAAGACAAAGTCCAGGATGCTAGGACAGTAGGACTGGTCCTGATGTTGATCACTGCATTGTATTTAAGGTCTGGGCAGAGAGACGGCGTGCTAGAAGAATGAATCAGCCCTAAGCAGGAAATCCAGCACTCCTTACCTCCCACACCACTACCTGGTCCCATACTTATCCTGGTTCCAGCACAGGGTAAGGGTCATTAAGTAGTCATTGAATGCATGAATGAATAGGCACCTATAACCTAAGCTGCATTTTATTTTATCTATTTAACAAACTTCTACATAATACTAATTTACCATGCACCAGCCACTGCCATAAGTGCTTTACAAACATTAACTCAGTTAATCCTCATCATAACCCTTCAGAGGTAATATTATGACCAACCCCATATTACAGATGCTGAAACGGAGGCCTACGCAAGTTAAGTCTGGCTCCAAGGTCTGTCTATACCAGTGGCTCTCAGAGTGTTGTCCCCACACAAGCAGCATTCCCATCACCCGGGGGGCGTGTTGGAGATGCACATTTTCAGTCCAGATAAGAAGGTTAGCACTGTTGGGCTGATTCAGACCCTGCTGTCATTGAGAAGCACTGGGCCACACCTACAGGATATATGGAATATATCTGAATAATCGATCACATGTATCCAATCATAAGAATTATGAGTGAGCTTGTTAAAACTATAGCTTCTTTGCACCACACCCCCAGCCTAAATCAGATGGTGGGGGAACCTGGGAATCTGTATTTTTAACAAATTCCGCCCCCCCACCCCCCGCATCGGTCAAGTTTTAGAAACATTCATCCAAGATTTAACACTGCACTGGAAGAAAAAAGATGAGACTTCACACAGAGGGTGTGTCCGGCAGAGGGCAGGTTTATCTTTCCTGGACACCTAGGCAAGCACTGCAGCTGTCCCATCCTGGAGTTAAGAGGACAGCAGATTGCAAGCCAGGTCACGGGTATAAATCTCCCTGGCCTGCTCCAGTGTGTGCTGTTCATGACTTCCTAACCAGAGGAGCGATTCCACCTCCTGCAGGAATGTTAATACTGCCTCGCTGGGATACTTGCAGATCAGCCTCAGAAGTCCCATGCTCCGGGCAAAAGTGCCTTTATTGCCGTCTCTTTGAGAAGCATAGGTCATCCTTGCCAGGGATTTCCTGTAATAAATACCTTTGTCATCTTGACTATAGAAGCTGTTGACCTGAAACACCTTGGGCTGAAATGTTACCTCTGCCTCCCTCTCCATAGTCACCTGAGCTTTGCAGTGTTGGGGTTTGGGAGAGGCTGGGGAGAGAAAGAACCAGCCAGGGAGGGATGGAATCACCGAAGACCAGTGTCATTTTCCCCCGCTTCTCCCAAATTCTCTGTGCCTACTACTGACAACCAAATGGGCGATGATGGAAAAAAATTGGGTATATTTTAAGATTAATATTTCTAAATTAAAAGGTTAAATCCAGGCACATGGTTTTTAATCCAGCTTTCAATTTATGATGCAACTCTGAATATTCGTGATGCTCAATCTGCCCAAAACAGATGAAAATGTACTAGGCTGGGCAGTATGGACCATGGAGTTTAGGTTCTGCTCTGCCACCAGTTACTAGTCAGTGTGGCCTTGAGCAAGTCTACCCTTAGGTGACTTATCTGTCCATTGATGGTAATCACACCCACTCGTGGTGTTGTTGGGAGGGTTATATGATCAGATGGCTGTGAAAGTGCTTTGCAAACTGTAACATGCTCTCTAGGTGTGAGGGGTTATCGTGGCATCAGAGAGGGCCCTGTGCAGATCCAGACCTGGAAGCATCAGACACAGAGGAAGGTGAGTGGGCAGAGCGGTGTCCCAGGGTGGGGTTGGGAGATGTCCCCTCCATGGCAACAGCTGACTTTTCACAACGAAATCCATGTCTTCAGCTTGTCAGTATGACACCCACTGAGCCACAGCCAAATGGACTCAGGGAATCATTTCTCTTCCCAGACACTGCAGAAGTTGGACCCTTAGGATCCAGCTCTGGCAATAGAGATGTTCGAGCCCCGAGGGGGACTGGCTGTGGTCCACTGGAGCCAGCTCACACTGAGAGCCGACAGTGCATCGCTCCCCAACTCTGCCTTCGGCGACATCACGTTAGTAGCATGAATTGGCCAAGGTGGAAGTATGTACGCCACAGAATTGGCAAACACTACAAGTCAGAGTGGTTTTCGTTTGCTTTTTTGTTTTTGTTTCTCAGAGAGCAGTTGTTAAACACTTACCAGTACATCACTGAGTGACAGCAGAGACAGGATGTAGCTGTTGGGATCCGGAGGCATCTGCAAAAGTTGAAGAGAGTGTACCGGAAAGTTCCTCCTCCACTCAGGAGTGGGGGTACCATTAAACCATTAAACTTCTACTGATGAATATAGGGAGACTTCTCAGAGGAAAAAGCATTTCATAAACCACTTACACAATGAGAGATTGACTTCTCTCTCTGTGACTCTGGGGCAAACCCCACTCCCCTAATACACATGCTCCAATATCAGACCCAGTGCCACCACCTCCAGGCAGTCCTCCCTGATACTCCTCACCAGACTATAGGGAACCCCAGCATCCTCTCAGTTCCTACAAAGACAGTTAGGGTGGTTCTTCAGGCTCAGGCTTTGGAGTCAGAATGTTTGAGTTTAAAACCCCAGTTTGACCACTTACCAGCAACAAGGATAAGTCAGTGAATCCATCTGTGAAATGAGGCTAAGGAACTCTCTAGCCATCAAGAATTGTTGAGAGGATGCCTGAGCTAATGCTTATAAAGTACTCAGCATGGTGCCTGGCACATAGTAAGTGCTTAGTAAACACTAGTCATTAAAAAACCAGTTCTTCTGAACTATCATTTCAGTTTGCACAGGCAAAGGCTGTGTCTCTCTGTCGGAATTGAAGTTTTGCAAGAATAGGGACCTTGCCTTATTCATCTCTCATCTTCACCGGGTCTCTAAAAGCCCAACTCACACAAAGCCCTCAGGAAGTCCATGTTGACATAAATGGAATTGCAAGCAGGCAGGTTTCCTTTCTACAACTTCTCTACTCAAAAGTTGGATGAACCAGTGACAAGAAAATGCCAGGTGAGAACAGGTCGACGTCAGTCAACAGGTGTCTGCTATGCTGCGCAGCCTGGATCCTTCACAACTGAGTCCTTCTCCAGACCTTGCCCTCCTCTGGAGGAAGCTGCCTAGTCCAAGGTTATACCTCTCCCTGGGGCAGCCAGTGTCCGGTGACTGGTCCATGGGGGAGTACAAAGACCCCACCCCCAGCCTTGATTCAGGACATCTCTGAAGGACCAGCCCATTCCAGAGGTTCCCATGGGATCAGCTGGGGGCTCTTTTACAATTGCCTTGCAGCCCAATCTCCCGCTGCCCAATCCTGCCTCCCTAACTTTTGTGCAGCTTTTGTTCCTAAAAGCACTCCCTAATGTTAGAATCCTGCTGGCTAATCTCTGCCTCAGACCCAAGGCAGTACCCAGCGTGTCTGTGTCCCTCTCATAGCCAGGGTCCACTCCCCAACCTCCCACCTCTGTCATTCAGAAGAGTGGGTGAGATCTCAGCCTTCTAAGATCATGGTTCAGTGTCAACTAGATTCTAGAACATTCTCAGACAACCTCTTCCCCACCTCTGTGCCGGCCACAGCTTCACTAAGGGCTCCCCTCCAAGATCAGATTTTAGCAAAGGACCTTCCCCTCCCTCCCTGATCCCATCTCCGTTCACAGTCTTGATCCCCAGGCCCTTGTTCAGCACCTGTCTTAGGTTGGGTTCAGAAGCAGATCTTGAGATGACAATTTATTTACAAGTGATTTGGATGTGCTCCCGGGAGAGACTGGAGAGAGGGAGTGGGTGAAGGAGAACAGGGAAGAGAGAGGAAGGAAGCAAGGATGTCATCCCAGGGGATCCCAGCACCAGCCTGATCCCGCGGGGAGCTCTACAGGGCAAATTACACCTGCCTGCAGGCGAGGAAGCTGGTTCCAGTCAATCATGGGCTATGAACCACCCCAGTTAGCTCTCAGGCACTTTCAGCCCTTTGCCTGAGCAAACGGCTCCAATAGCTCAAAGGCAGCCTCCTGAAGAAGGCTGCAAGCGAAAGCCATGGAGAGCAAAGCACACAGAAGGGGGAGGGTGGTCGTAGGTAAGGGGACCCTGGATCTGGGCGGAGCCTCGTCAGCACCCACTACAGCTCCACCACGGATATTTAACTGCAGAATGGAAAACAAAGACTTGGAGTGGGGGAACACTGTGGTGTCAGGAAGAGAACACCAGGCTTGGGCCAGAATCCCAGCTCTGCCGGTTCTTTGCTGTGTGAGCCAGTCTCAGCACTTCTCTGATCTTCAGTTTTACCGTCTGTAAAATCAAGATAATAAGAGGAAAAAACAATCGCTACCTCTACAGGGTGATTGTGTGGTTTAAATAGAATTATGTGGGGCAGAGTGTTTTGTAAGCCACGGGGGGATTCCTGTCCTGAAAGATGCAGCCTCCTGTCACCGACACAATCAAGCCCTGTGCCAAAACTCAGCTGGGATTTCCTCCTTTCTCCCCATTGCTGACTTCATTTACTCTCTCTCCTTGAAGGCATCTATGTTTGCACTGCAGGCTGTTAAAACTCTTAATTCAAAATAACCCAATAAAATGCTCTGGGGGGCTTGCTGGTTCCAAATAGATATACAAGGAGCAGGTTGGCCCAAAACACAAAACTCAGAGGCCCAACCAGGGCAGAGGTGCTTCTCCCAGGCCTGGGAGAATGGCTCCAGCCGCCTGAGCTCTCCGCAGCCAGCTCATTAAACCCTCATCACCAGGACACTGAGCCAGGTGGTGAGTGCTGTTTGTCCAGCTGGGCTGTGTGAGAGGCCCAGGAGGAAACTACGAACATCTTACCTGGAAGCCAGCCTAAGTAGGACCCGCAGCCTGGGGTCACAGCCCACTGCCCACATAGCCCATCCTGTGGTTAGGGACCCCTTCCCTTTTTCCTGAAGCCCTACTTAAAGCCTGACCCAGATCCCTGGGGTGGAAACCCAATGCGCTCTCAACCCAAAGGGCTGCTTACACCTTGGAAGAGGAAAATGCAACTGATCCCCCTGGGCAGGTGAAGAGAAGGGCTGAGAAACTGCTGACTGGTTTAATTTCATCCAGAAGCACCATAGCAGCACGATGACTGGCCTGGGAGCCCAGAGGTTTGGCCTGAGGCCCTGGCTTTGCTGAGGATGACTTAGACCAGTCACTTCCCCTCTGGGGGGGGGGGCCTCAGTTTCCTCACCTGCCCAATGAGAGTGCATCTCCTGCCTGTCCAAAGGCTTGTGAGGGGCACGATGGGAGGAGTTGCGTGTCTGTGCAGATGGAGGTGGGGTGGGCTCAGCATAGATTCCATTCGAGAATCGCCTGCTGGGCACCAGATGCACCGCACACATCTTCCCATCGAGTCGGCAGGATAAATAGTACCCCTTTTGGAGATGAAGAAACAGGTCAGCGGGCTCCAAAACTCATGCTCTTTCGGCTTTAGACACGAGCTCCGGAGGGGGCCCAGGTCCCGAGAAATCAACAGGCAAATGTTCCATCATTCATTCATTCCGCTGGGATTCCTGGAGCCCAGCTAAGCACAATAATGACGGTGCTGCTGCCACAGGGAGCATCTTCCCTCCTGTTGAAGCCCCGCCTCCTGGTGGCCTGGTCTCTGGAGGCCTCTACCATTTAGCTCCCGGCCACAGGACAAAGCTGGACCAGGGCCGCTGCGTGACTTTTGCTGGGCAGCTCACCAAGGCAGAGAAAAGGTCTCTCCATGAACTGACGGGCCACACTGCAAGTCAGGAGGTCTGGGCTTCATGACAGTCACAAGAAGAGCAATGACCAGCGGGAGTGGAGCCCGCCGTCTGCGCCAGGCTCAGCAGTGGTTACTTTACCTGTGTTCCCTCAGTCTCCTCGGTCCTGTAGGATGAGGGCATGTGCTGTCCAAGGTCACACAGCCGGCGAGGGGCAGCGCAAGGCTCAAGCCTCATCCTTCCACCTCCCGAGCCCAGGCCCGTCTCTGCAGCCGCTCTTCCCCTGACACCCTCGGTGACTTTGAGCAAAATCCCTCCACTCCCTGGGCCTCAGTTTCCCCACGTGCAAATGGTCAGGTAGGACTTGCCGAGATCTCTTCCCACCTCAACAATCAAGGGTCTTGACCTGGGAGATGGAGGGGGAAGGGTGGCCCATGGCTGGCCTCCAGGACCCACGAAGGGCCTCCTCCCTGGAGAAGCGGACACGGAGCCCGGCTGGGCCTCGATTCAGAGGAAGCGGACGCCTCGGGACAGGGTTCAGCCCTACCGGACAGCTTCTCCCTGAAAGCCAAATTTCTCACCGACGCCAAAGTGAAAGGCCCTCTGTGACCTCCCCGCAGCAAGCTGCTCGCTGTAAGGGGCTCCCGCGCTAATGAGCTCGGAATGTCAAATTCCATCAGTCTGGCAGCGCAGACACGAAGCGATGAAACGTCCCATTCCAGGAGGAGGTATAGTTCTCTTGCCTTTTTCTATTTCTGTAGTAACATTCGTCACTGCTACACATGAAAATAAAAACCAGATGGAATCCCCAAGATGAGGAGAGGGTCTTCCCCATCCCTGTGCAGTAGGACAAAGCCCACAGTGGGCACTTAGGGTCCCTGGCTACCAGCTTCTCAGCAGAGCAGCCTCCCAGCCAGGGCCACAAGACGGCAGAGCAGGGTAAGACCCCCTGCTCTGCTGGGTCTTACCTGTCTCTTCCCCTCTGGGCCTGAGGTCATAAAACAGGTCATGCAGCAGGTGAAGAGCTGAGGTTTCCCCAGCCCTTCCAATCTCCAGCCTGGCCATGGACCCTTCCTCCCCTTTTCTTCCTCCTGGATGCCTTTGTCCAGCCCCGGATACACAGTCAGGGCCACTCATCAAAAGCACATTCTTATGAGGGCTGCAAGCAAGCACAGGGAGCTAAACAGAATGTACTGAACCAGGAGGAGACTAGGACCAGAGTCTGAACCTCACCTCCTCCAGGAAGCCTACCCTGACCACCACGGCCTTCTTCAAAGTCACCTGACTTCTACCTACCATCAACTTGCCTTGCTTACTAAATGTGTCGTGTGTCTTGCTAAAATCCTCCTCTAGACTGTCAGCAGCCCCTAGGGGACAAGAAGCCCTCCATACTTGACCTGAGGACCTCCTTGGTCCCTAGCACAGAACCTGATTCACCGAAGCTGCTCTATAAATGCTCGTGGAAAGAATGTAGTTACAGCATCACTTTGATAGTATTAATAAAGCAATAACAGTCATCTCCCGAGCCCCTACTGCATGCCATGCACTGGGCAAAGTATTTTACCTGCATTAACTCAATCCCACACAACGCTATCAGGTGCTGCTGTTCTCACTTTACAGGTGAGGAGCAGAGAGCTATGACTTGCTCAAGGAATTTGCACTGAAGTCCGCAGGCCCCGAAGCCATGTCCTTCTCCACTCCCTGTGTTGAGACAGGAGGCAGGTCATATCCCTGAGATGCCTGCCGTGAGGACTGCTTCTCTCTGTTCTGATCCGGGCGGGTGAAATGGAGGGTAAAGAGGTGGGCTGGCCAATGCTCCCTCCCCAAGCCTCAGCTTTGCCGCCCAGCTTGGTTGGTCCCCTGCACACAGTGGTGCCCACTAACTGCAGCTTGCACCCATCCTGGGCAGGTGGAAGCCCACAAGCCAGGAGAGCCCCGTCCAGCTCAGGGTCAGCTGGGGGCTAGTGGCCTCTTACTAGTTCCACAGCAAACATCCTAGAGGTCCAGGCAGGATCTCCCTGGGCCTCAATCTGCTCATCCGCAAAGTGGGGAGATTCCCTGCCCACTCAGCGGGCTGAGGAACAAAGAATTAGAAGGGAGCTGTTCTTAGCTTAGGCACCTGTTGGGTGCGCGTTAGGGTCTGAGCTGGGTCCTTCCGACTCTCCCTCTTCCCGCCAAGGTAGTGTTTCCCTAAAGTCAGTTCACCCTGGAATAGCAGTATCCCAGCAGCCACCCCCAAAACAACTGGCTGATGGAAAGGTGAGCAGGGTGCTGGTCAGTAAGGGAGGAGGGGGGATCAGCTCTCAGGAGGCAGTTGCAGGCCAGGCCCCCTCACCCAGCAAAGCCCTAAGCCCTGCGCTGGAACTTTTCCCCTTCCCTATGTAATCCCCGTGCCCCCCAACCCTGTTTTCCCTGCATCCTCAGCTCAGTCCAGCCACTTAATTCAGCAGCCGTTTTGTCCCAGCGCCTCGACCTCAACACAGGTGTTACTGTGTACTCACTTGTTTTCAGGAAGTAAGTAGTTTTTGGTGAGCAGCCAGGAAAGGGGACTGGATATGGGCAGAACAGGGGTACACAGACCCCTCCCCAGGGGACTGCCCCAGGGCCATGTTATCGAGTGTTCCTGAAACCCAATGCCCGGCCCAGCAGTGGGGCAGCCAGGTGTGCCCCAAGAACAAGGCTGTGTTTTCCTCTTCTGGAAGGGTCACAGGAACTCCTGACTGGAGGGTCCGGAGACTCCAGACAAACATCACAACTGCTCCGTCGTCACCTGCATGCGTCCCTCCCCCGACTGGGGCCCCTGTCTGGGGCTGTGGGTCTGTCTCTGATGGGCCAGCCTGGAAAGTCATCTGGCCCTGCTCGCCCCAAGGCCTCCAAGGCCCCGAAAGCCCACAGGCCAGCCTGACCCCACCACAGCCCAGAGGTGTCCATTTCTCCCTCCACCTCTTCAGCACAGGTAGTGACGAGGCTCTGGAGGAAACTCGAGAGGTTGGCTCCCTTGAAGTGGAGAAGGAGGTCAAGAGACACATTTCCCAACTTTCAAAAGAGATTGTTTGGGATAATTAATCTACACATCACCAACACCAAGGGATTGTTTTATATCAGAAGACACATAATTAAGAAAACAGTAGCAGGTTTGTTGTGTATTTTTTTCCTAAAGAACGCTAATTATGTTTAGCACCCTGACACACCCAAAGGTTCTCCCCAATATTTAGAAATCAAACAGAAGTTGGCTGCAAGGTACCTCTTTACCTACACTCAGACAATGAGGGTCATGGAACGAAATGGGTCTCCCAACAGGTCTTGGAACAGGGGCTTTTCAGCCTGTGATTGCTGCCCCAGAGAGGAAAGGCACTTGCAATTGCTAACCGCACATCACCATTGCTTAATTTACATCTTCAGATCAGCACCTAGTTTGCTTAGGGTGCAACTGAGCTGGCGTGGGTGTAATTACTTGCAGGGACACAACTTAGCAAAGCGCAGAGCCGCAGCCGGGATACATGGGGAGCCACGCTCAGCTCCGCTCTGAGAGGCGTGGTCCCACGGCTGTGGCTTCCAGTGCCCCCGGCCCCCAGCACGCTGGATGAAGGCAGCCCCGGCCCAGCTGCTCCTAGAAGCAACCTGGGTGTCAGGAAGCTCAGAAAGGTCCATCTGGAGGTGTTCAGAGAGGCAACGAGGAGACCCTCCTGGCCGCCCCTCCTCGGGGGGTCCCTCCCAGCTGAGGAGGTGACTCTAGAGAGTGACAGTAGCTCTGGTCCTGCCCCTTAATCCTGGGAACCCCTGCTGCAGCCTGGTTCCCATGAGTACTCCATGCAAGGGCATGGCAGGGGAAGTAGTGGCCAAAGGGGCTGGAACCCAAGGGGGACAGGTGCATGACCGCAGGGACCTATGCCCCAGGTAATGAAGCAAAGCCCCCCTCCTGATACTTCCTCGAGTCCTGCTAAGGTCTGCAGTCTGGTCAGACAGGCAACATCAAGGTCCCCACAAAGGAAAGGGGAGGCACTTACATTACCCCCCAAAA
This sequence comes from Balaenoptera musculus, assembly GCF_009873245.2. Classification (NCBI taxonomy): domain Eukaryota; kingdom Metazoa; phylum Chordata; class Mammalia; order Artiodactyla; family Balaenopteridae; genus Balaenoptera; species Balaenoptera musculus. The sequence continues at coordinate 13,416,775 of NC_045800.1, forward strand.
CACACACACACACACACACACACACAGACTTTCTTGGAAGGGAAATCCTCCAAATAGGAGGAGGGCACCAGCATTTACAGATGGGCCTGCCCTGTGTCCCAAATAGGCTGTTCCTCACTGTACCCTCAGGCAGTTCACACTCCCAGGCCAGGGGGTACATTCAGGCCCCTGTCTACCCACAAACCAGCCCATCACCTCATGGAGAGGAGAATGATTAAGGAGTCATGGTATTGTGATTAAACTTCTAAAAGAATCCTGTTCATTGTACAGCAGAAACTAACGCAACATTGTGAAGCAACTATACTCCAATAAAAAAATAATAAAAATAAAGTAATGAATTGATTAAATGGTCAAAATGGTAAAGTAAATAAATAAATAAAAACCAATTATGGTGGGGGAAAAAAAAATCCTGTTTGAGATACCATCGCTAAAATTGTTTACTAGTTGAAAGACACCATGTCTGGAATTTGCTTCCAAATAACCATGGGAGAAGAGTGCCTGGGAAAGACAGACGGAGCCAGAGTGACCTTGATTTCATCATTTGTATGTTGTTTTCTAGGCATGTATCACACCTTGGGTGGTTTTAAACAACAAAAATTTATTTTTCTCACAGTTCTGGAGGCTAGAAGTCCAAGATCAAGGTGTCTGAGGGATGGTTCCTTCCAAGGGTTTGAAGGAAGGATCTGTTCCAGGCTCTCGCTTTGGCTTGAGATGGCTGCCTACGCTCTCTGACGCACATCATCTTCTCTCTCTGTGCGTCAGTGTCCAAATCTCCTCTTTTTATAAGAACACCAGTCGTAATGGATTAGGACCCACCTTAACGACCTCATTTTAACTTGATGCCTCTATAAAGACCCTGTCTCCAATAAGGTCACATTCTGAGGTACTAGGGCTTAGGACTTCAACATATGAATTTGGGGGACACAATTCAATACTCATCACATAATTGTTGTGGAAGATGGGGGATGTATACATTAACTATTCACATCTACTATTGTATAAGTTTGTATTTTTTCAAATAATTGGAGGGAAGGGGCATGCAGGGAGGCAATGCTTCAAAACAATTGTCATGTCACCAGGTAAACTCCAAGGAGATAAGACATTCTCCAGTGCTCAAAGAAAATCCTAAAACTCAGAGCTGTTTCAAGGAGACAAGGCAAACTTTAGGACGTAGTGAGCAACCCAGCTCTGAAAACATCCAAGCCCGGCTGTATGACCACCAGTGAAGCCGTCTGTAGGATTCCTTCTCCGAGGGGAAGCTGGCTTGGCCAACATCTATGACTTTGCCCAACTCTTGGTTTCCAAAAAAGCCAAGGCTGTCTTGGGCTACATTAACAGAAGCACAGTGGCTAGAACAGGGCTGGGAGAGTCCTGTTCTACTTAGAACTGAAGGGACCACCTGGATGCTGGTACTCCAGTCTGGAACCCCATCACAAAAGGGACAGGAAGCATTTAGAACTACAGGCTTACGTCTGGAAGGGAGTGTCCACGTGCTCAGACAAAACCTCCTCAGACGCTTGATGGTGATGAGCAACTGGGACCTTGGGTCATTGGTCCACACACGCACATTACATGTGTGCACACTGCTCAAACCACCGCTCTTCCTCGGCCCTCCTGAAGCTGATAGGAGGGTCTGGCCGGTGAGCACATTCCAAATTAACATCTCCTTTCACCTGTGAAAACTCAGATTTCCGGGGTGGGGGGAGCAGGGGGTGTGAGCAGAGAAGAGGGGCCATAAAAATGCTCAGACTTTCCATAAACTTCAGCACTGACCCTCTTCCTCCCACCAGGGTCCCTAGAGCTGATTAAGTCCCCTTGCTGCCTGTAGATGACTAAAAGGGAAGGCGACATCGGAATCAACACGGCATCGTTTACTTAACGAAGGAGCAGCCTTCCACTTGAAGTCATCTGCGGTATCAGACATCACTTCTGTTTTTCACGGAAGACATAACTGCAGTCATTTAGAGTGTGGGACAGGGAAGCAGGGAGGGAGGGGCAGGATGAGCCCTTCACGAGGCAGCCGAAAGAGGGCCCTGCAAGGCTGGGGGAGCCAGGGCAGGGAAGCCAGCTGCACCCACAACCCCTTACATGGCTCCCACCAACATGCGCAGCCATGCCCACCTGCCACGGTCACACTTATGCTCACCCACCCACCCACACACACACACTTGCAGCCTTCTCCCACAAACACAAACAAATGTTCACGAACATTCACGCCCACCCATTCATCCACACACGTGCACTCTGCTCCTCAGCCTCACTCACAAGTGCAAAGGCACCTGTGGTTACCAGCCTTTTGCACGACTCTTAGGAACTTTGTTTCTGGCTGCTGTACCCAAAACCTCCACACTGGGAAGGGGGCAGGGGGCAGTCCCCAGCCAGCGAAGGAGGGACTGCTCAGCACAAAGCTGACTCTCAACCCTAAAGGCACCTTCAATAATATCACACCCAACACAGAATCGCCACCGGAGCCCAAGCGTTTGGAACAGAGACTGTGCATTGCCTAAGAGGTGAGGGGGCAGTGGCAGGGCGGGGAGGCCGTCGCTGAAATCCAGCTCGCTCTTCACTCTTCAAGCCGCAGGGCACCCGTCCACCCAGAAGAAGGAATGCCTTTTCCTAAGTTTTGCACACACAGCATGGGTTCCAGCGGTCCCTTCACCGCCAAGGCCACGCGCACGCTTACGTATCTGTGATGTGTCCACGTGCTCAGGTTACGTGCTGTGCAAGCCACGTTCACATACAGCCTCTCACGCATCTGCAGCCGCCAGCATGCAAGGTGCATGGCCATCCTCAGGCTTCCTCACCAGGCTCGCTCCCAGGGGCCCAGGCACAGATCCTTCTCCTTGTCCTTGGTCTGAGCTGATGATGATGCCCTCAAGCCCAGTCCCGGGTCCTGCTCCCCATAGACAGGGCCTCAGAAGGTGGGGGTGGGGGGGGCAGGAATCCTGCCTCAAGGTCCAGGGATCAGGCAGGTGCCCAAAACGTGACTCCACCTGTCTCCCTTGCCTGGCACCAGGATGAGGCCACTGGTCACACAGTCGCAGCTGAGGGGACAGGTCAGGCACTATGGAGGCCTCTGGGTGGCCAAGAACATTGCCCACCTCTAGCGTCAGCAGTAGGTGTATGGGGGCAGGGGTGGAGCTCGGTCTCCAGGAAGCCCTAGCTCCCACCTCCCAGGAACTTGCAGCCTCCTGGAGCTAAATGGGGAGAGGCCAAGTCAGATCCATGATTTCCAAATAAGCCAGACCGTTTGACAAGACTGCAGGGTCCAACCTTCTATCTCTTAGGTGCACTTTTACCTGCCCAGGAAGCACAAGGAAAAGGATGCCAGGCAGGCCTTGGGACATCTGGCTTTAACGACCTCACCTCTGATGAGGCCTGAAACGTTGTTATCTCCCGCTGGCCTCCCTGCAAGGAACAGGCTCTCCAGCCTGAAGAGTCCTGGATGGGGGCCCAGGAGCGCCCACCTCTGCCCAGAGGACAATGCCCCAGCCTACAGCCTCCTTCCATTCTCACCTTTCAGCCCGACAGGGCAGGGTCCAGCCCAAGGGGCCCGCTGACGCGGGGCGGAGGTGAGCAGTCCCGGGCGCCTGCGGGCCCCCACCCAGGTCCAGACCCGCTCCTCTGGTTTCAGGGAGAGGGAGGAGGGGCGTCCACGTTCTCTGGAGAGCAGAGTGAAGCCCCGCGAAGTGACCCCTTTTCTGCATGAAATTGAGCTGCCATTTTCATCTTCTCCCCAAATGTCAGCAGCGTTAGATCAGATTAGAAGTTAATCTCTTGCCAAAATTCATTTCCGAACAAGAGGGGTGTCTGCGGGCAGGTGGAGTTTTGTTGTTTGTTTCAGTATTCCTCCCCACGCACCCTCTTTCTCTCCCTGTCACTGGGGTGGGGATGGGGGTAAAAGTCAGAATAGAGCTCACTGAGGCCCCTGGGGGCTAAGGATGCCGCAGAACGCAGGCGGGGCGGGTGAGAGGGCGGCCGCCCTGGCCCAGAGCTCGCCATAGCGCCCAGCCCGCGTTTGCCCTCCGAATGCTCGGGTGGCTCCTGGGGCGCGCCCGGGTCATCTTGCCCGGCCGGCCGGAGAGGAACGGACCTGGGGCCAGAGCGGGCAGGGCCCAGGAGACAGGCGCTGCGAGGGCCTGGATGCCTGAGCCGTATCCTCAGCGCAAGACAGACGTCCCTCCCCAAACCCCGCCTACCCGCCCCAAGCCCCCAGCCTCCCACCCAGCCTCCCTCCCGAGGGCCAGGGCGGTAAAAGGAAAAGGAAAGGCAATTGCAGCCTAAAGAGAAAAGAGGAAAAGGAGGAAATAAACGCCCAAACGAACTGGTCAGTACCTTACAGGAGGCCTCATTTGACAAGTGACCAGAATACAGCCGCTGGCCTGAATGCATAATTACCCCCAAGTGAAAATTCCCCATCTAATTTGATATTTGGTTCTTTGCAGAAGCTATAGCCTTCGTAAATAATATACAAAGTGAGAAACCTAATCCCGCCTGCTAGAATGTTTAATTCATCATTATGCGAGCTAATTGGAAGGTGATTATATGGTAATTGCTCATTAGTGGTGTATATTTATCGCTGTACCTTATGTCAAGGCCATGGGAATTGTGTAGAGTCTGTTCTCTCATTTCAAGGATCAGTTTCAGAAGCAGGAGCGAAGCAGGCAAGATCAAGTTCTTCCTGACGTCAGGGTCCAGCAGAGGGCTGTGGAGACCCGCGCTATATATAGGACCTGGAGCCGGCTGGGGGCAGGCGCGGCCTGGGGCCGGGCTGAGGCGGTGAGCCGGGCAGCCAGACCTCTGCCAGGCAAAGCCGGTCCTCCCGGAGAAAGAGAGGAGAGGCGTGGGGCTGGGGTCCCTGGACCATTTTCCAAACGCGACCCCATCCCCACTCCAGGCACCTCCCTGGCGCATCAGGTGCGTCTCGACCTCTGCGTTTATGCTGGGAGAGGAGACCTTGCCCCTACGCTTTCTCTAGGACTCTCTGGCGGTGTGCAGTAGGTGTGGGGTAGAGAGGGGGACCGGCGAGGCTTGGTTTGTACTCTGGGTGGGAGACAGGGAGAGGGAAGGTGAGGCTTGATTTGGAGCGCCAGATGGAATTTGGAGTGGTGGAGACCCAGTCTTCCTCCCGGATTTGATCGCCTAACAGTTGGTCAACTCCCACCTCCTTGGCGGGCCAAAAAATTCTCTCAAGTCCTTCGCCCAGCGAAGCAGGGTGCAGGCCGGACGAGGGTACCAGGTTGGTGCCTAGGGAGGGGGACCCAGAGTCTCTCTATGGTAGGCGGGTAGAGCAGGGCGAAAGAAGCATGAAGAAAGGCAGGGCGTGAGCCCAAACCAGCCCCAAAGCCAGCGCCGGAGCTGGGAATTTGGGAGAGGCAGGAAGGCAGGTCTGAAATCCCCGAGCCGCGGAGGAAAGACGTGGACTCGGTCTGCAGCGGGAGGTGAGGGCAGGGACGAGGCCGTGGGTCTCCAGCAGCTCGGAGGATCCGGCCGGGGCGCTCGGAGACCAGCCGCCAGCCCAGCGTCCTCGCACGTGGGCGTGATCTTTGGCGCGCTCTGGCGCCCCCTCGGAGGAGTGCGACGCTCCTTTGCCCTGCCCGGACCCCAGCCCGGAGCGCCGGGCACCCCTACCAACAGCCCCGGGGCCCTCCCATGTTCCCCCAACCCCCTCGCCCGGCAACAGGCACTGACGAACAAAAGGCCAATTAGACGCTGGGGCGCGGCTGATGAATGGACCTTTCGCTTTCAAGCGTGGCACCGCCTCGGGTTTCCCGGAGTGCTGGGTCGCGCCGGGAGAAGCCACCTGCCCGAGCGGGGTCACGGCGGGGGTCAGCGAGTTCTCAAAACTCCCACTTCCCCCTCGCTGAGGGGCTGGTAGGGGGAAGTAAATGCGGCGGCCGAGCGGCGGGCGCAGGAGCGGAGCTGCGGGCTAGGCGCGCCCGCGGCCCCGCAGCTCGGCCTCGAGGCACCGCGGCCGGACGCTGCAGGCCCGCTTCCTCTCCCGCCCGGCCTGCCGCTGCTCTGAGGCGGCACCCAAGTAAACCAAACGCTGATTGCTGGAATAAGAAGGGCCGGCCTGGGAAAATGCGGTTACCAAAAAAAACAGAAACGGCTGCTGTTTGCCAAACTCCGGAGCGAGTGGTGCGCTGCGAAACAATAACCGAACCCGAGCTCTCTCACTAGACACACACGTCTAGATCCCGAGAGACACACACATATGCTGCCCTGGTGCCGGCATGGACGCCATCACAGGGGACCCCCACCCAAACACGGAGAAATGTTCCCGCGAGTCACACACTCTGAGGCCATTCCCATCCTCTGAGATCCACAACTGCAGCCGGCTCACAGCGACCAGACGCTGGCACACAAATTCTTTACACAATTGCATTTCTACACCTTTATAAGCACTCTAATTACAGCCGCGCAGCTGCACGTTCTTGCCCTAACTCAATACAATCTAGATGCACAAGGAAAGCTGGACACCTTGACACACTCACAATCTACACAAGTAGCACTGGCCTGGCTCTCAGCCTCTAACTCACGCAGTTAGCACAATTAGCACCTACACATCCTAACTTAAATCCTGGCTCAGACACACAAACAACTGTTTCACAGACCTCACTGGTACACTCAACCTCTACAAACCCACAAGCACAGCCTTTCGCCCTAACTCACATCCACACCCTTAGTCCGACTTGCAATTGCCCACATGCGGGGAGCCTAGCCCAGATCCCCCCAGCCGCGGCGCGGGGCCCCGGGCGAGGCCTTCGACCCGCCGGAGTCCCTCCCCAATCGGCCTGCGCGTCCGAGACTTTGTTCCCTGCGACTCGAGGCGGGGACGGGGAGGAGCCGAGGTTTCCAAGGCCGCGCGCAGGCCCGAGCCCCCTTTCTGCCGGGCCCGCTTGGTGCGGCTCTCTGCCCGCCACAATCCGCCCCTAGCACAAAAGTGGCCCGGCAGGTTCCGAGCCGCCGCCAAAGCGCCCGCTCGGGCTGCGCTAGGCTGCCAGGAATAGAGTTGGAGCGAGCTGGGGGCACCGGACACTCAGACAAGAGGCAGAAAGAAGTAACTGCCCGGAGGTCCGAAGCTTTTCCCACCTCAGGAGTTCCTGGTGCCTTGAACAGAGCCGCCCCCCGCCCCGCACCTCCGCCCACGCCTACCTGGCCCTTTGCTGCGCTGAGGAACTGGACCCCAACTGAGACACGCACGCGGAACCCACGTGTACCTCTCAGGAAGGAGAATGTAGCCCGGGCACACTTGCATTATACATTCCGTTTGACTCTCTCAGGGAAATGCAAACTGAGAACCCAAGCCTCTCGGCTCCCCAAACTCACTTGGCTCAGGCGAACGCACAGGGAAGGCCCACAAGTAATCAAGAAGGGAGCAGGTCATGGATCAAACGTGTAACCTACATCCCCATTCGGGGTAACAGGCAGGACACAAGGCAACATGCGTGCAGTTCCATGTGTAGGGAGGAACGCAGAACCTGACCCTCGATGCCCATTGAACCCTGCCAGGGTCATCTAGGCCTGGCACCCATGTACCACGAGGGAGGACACAGACCTGCAGCACACAGCTCCCACGCTTCCCTGCCCAAGGGGCTCCAGCCCAGCACGCGCGCACTGTGACCGCGACGCAGCCGCAAGGCACACGCGCCCCGCACCCTGCCCCGCGCCCCGCGCCCAGATAGTCATCGTGGGATGGCATCTCGCAAATATTTATATTCCTCAGCGCCACGGCAGCCCGCGTCCACATTAGACGCTCTAATCCTGCCACTTTAAATAGATGAATTAATAAAGCAAACGAGCGGCTAATAAGCTGACTGTCCAGCCTTTTTGAGGCGGGGGAAGGACTCGAAAGTGCGCCAAATTTGTTTGCAGTGGATCAAGGCGAGCCGCCTCTGCTTCACTTTCTTTATCTTAATTCCGACTTGAAAAGATATAATTATCTAGTTTGAACAGAGCTGCTATCAAATCCTTCTTTGGGCCGGGAAGGGGGGCGTTGGAGTGGATTGCGGCTCTCTGAGCCGCTCCGTGCAGCCAGAGATAGCGCGTAATGAAGATGTGGAGGCCCGAGATACAAAGGGCATTAACCTCATTAGCATGAAACCTTTTCTTCTTACCATTGTGGGACCCTTTCAGCCGCCTAATCCCCCCTATTTTCAAAGCTTGGTTTGTAATAAAGCTTTTAGTTTTTTTTTCCAAAGCTAATAGTATTCTCTGATGATTTTATTGGTGTTACACTACATAGGACATTTACCACAAAAAAGAAAAAAACCCATCACCCTCTCCCTTTTCTTGTACTTTAAAAAAACAAAAAGTATATGGTTCTTGCAGAAATAAGCCTTTTATCAAGATGGGAAATTTTCTTCAGGAAAGGCTAGTCTGAATTTTAACAGGTCTGTGCTCTGTGTTTGAGGCATTCTGGGTTTGGGGAAGTGGGTAGAAGGAAAAGGTAACTTGCTTAAAAGAAAAAGGTGCAGCAATGCTGTAGCAGGGACTGCAAAGCACTCAGGACAGCTATTGGCCACAGAGGTCCCGCTGTCCAAGTGACTGGAAAGCCCACTTGAGTTTCCAGGATACACAGGACAGCACCTGTCCCTTCGAGAGGCAAGCCTGTGTCTCCTGAGGTGGCCCCCTCTGGCCCCAGCATCCTCGGGTAGTGACTGTCCCCGACTACACCCACACCTTCCCAAGGAGTCTGCGTGGAAATGCACCATAAACAGCCAGGGTTCTCCAGAGAAACAGAGAGGGAGAAAAAAGGAGAGAAAGGCAGAGATAAAGGGGAAAAAGAGGGAGAGAGACCAAGAATGAATTCTACTTTTGAAGAGAGGAGGGGAGGGGAAAAAAAGAAAGAAAAATTTCCATAGTGCCCTATAGTCCCCACACGTGCATGGAATGTCTAATCTTAACTTTTCAAGGCAGGATGTTAACAAAGCTTGTATTTTTGCCCTGCATTGTAACTTGGCCTTATCACAGTGTAAAGGGTGGGGAGATTGTCCTAAATTATGTCCAGGCAGCCCCCCTGGATCCGTGGATTAAGAGATTAAAGGAGACCACTGGGCAAGGCCTCCTCTTTCCCCTTCATATTCCTGGTATGATAATTGCTTAAACTGATTTGCACTTTCACAAAAGCTCGCAGGACGCTTTGTAGCTCGAACAGAACAGACGAGGTTTCTCTATCAATGGAAATAAAACTGATTAATGCAGCCTATCAGGATAAGAAGCAAATGAAGCATGCAAAAACAACCTCGTACCCCCAGAAGGGGGAAGCAGGGGGGGAGAAAAGCTAAGTTTCCTCCAAGACTGGGTACAACTTTTTCTTTAATGTTAAAATTGAGAGTTGAAGGTTTCTCAAAACGCTTGCCTTATAAGGCTGCTGAGGCCCTTGGGCTCATCCCCTCCCTCACCTTTGTTCAGATTGGGGCCAGAGAGAGAAGGAAGGAAGGAAGGAAGGAAGGAAGGAAGGAAGGAAGGAATGAAGGAAGGAAGGAAGGAAGGAAGGAAAGGGGGGAGGGAGGGAGGGAGGAAGGAAGGAAGGAAGGATGGGAGGAAAAGAGAGAGAGAAGGATAGAGAGAGGGAGAAGGAGAATTGTGCTGTGGGGTTTGAAGTCAGAAACACAGTTTTAAAAAGTCCTAGGATTCTGATTCTAAGTGTTTTCCCCGATCCTGGGGGAATACTCTTCAACGCATAACTATATGTCCAGTTTTTTTAATAACTAGAGGTTAAGAGTAGTAAGCATTTTTAACCTGAAATTCAAATTAAACTCCCTCTTTAGGCCGTGCAGTGGGCAGAGGTCTGGATGGAAAACTTTTTTCCCATCCCTTTTCTGAAGGACTTAAGTTTTCCTAATCCTCTCCCTTTTCCACCCTCTTCTCTCTTTAACATGCCCAAGAATCCATCAGTCTGGCCCTTTTGTGGGTGGGGAACCTGGGCTTCTTGAGCCTAGTTGGGGAAGGACCACACTCAAAGAGATACTTTTTTCAAGAATTCACTTCAATTTCCCAAGACAACTACTCTGAGGGCATATTGATAAATCTTTATTGACAAAATATTGACATTGACATACTTCTTGGAAGTATATAGTGTGTTAGAATTCTAACAAATTAACACAGAACACAAAAATATTTACATTCTGGTATAGAAGACATTAAGGAAGCATTTGTCACTCTCTTTAGTAAGTCTATGATCTTGGAATAGAAACTCAGTGCTTGAAAACTTGCTGCCGTGTCCTTGGCCACACTTATCATCCCCGCTAACTACAGTCCTTCAGTTTTTGCAATAGATAGATTGAAAGTTTGGAATGGCCTTTATTTACGGCAAATGGTTGAACTCGGCCAATACCTTCAACCACTAAAAGGAGTTTTAGTTCGTGGTTTTAAGCCTTGGGATGTTAGGAAAGGGAATGTCCAAGAAATATAATTAATTTAGGGGTTTTTTTCCCAGTACAAGTCCTGACTCCTCTTGTGGGCACCCTCCCCCTCCACCCCCAGCCCCCCATCCTGCTCCCCGTTTCTCTGAAAGAGGACCACTATCGCTGAGCCTACTTCATTTAGCTTTCACAATCACTTTGACGTCAGAAGGTATCAAAAAGTGTTTACAGACTGCACATTTCTTGCAAAAAAATCAAAATAAAAAGCACGCAGAACCTGTCTTTAAAAGGAAAAGAAAATTACAATTCACTTTCTGTCTTAAGACACCATTCGCCCAACAACTGCTACATGCAATTCAAGTTTTTGAACAGGTGTGGGATGGGGCTGGATGTGGAATCCCGACTGCTATTATAACTGGTTATTTTTAAAGATTGGGGAAAAAAACACTTCGAAGTGCAAAATAAAAAGTCCTGTGCCTGGTTGGGTTTTTTCTTTTATCATTATCATCATCATTTTTTTAAAAATCGGACTGCGAGATAACCGGAATACCTGCCAATCATCTTGTCTCGCTGGTTTGGCGTTTGACTGACAGCTCCCCTTGTCAGAGCGCCTTCGGCTTTGCCACCTTTGGATCTCTCTCTGTCTGTCTCTGTCTCTCTCAAGCTGCCTGTTTAGACAAGGGTTGCGTGTTCATCAAGGAGCCTCCGTCCTCTGCCATCTCGGCGCGTTCTCGGATCAGGGCCCTGCGCTCTTGCGGCCCAGCGTCTGCGTCGCGCCGCTCCTCTCTCTGACTCCCTCTCCCCTTCTCCGTGAATGTGTGTGTGGTTTGTTTTAGTTTTGTAGGGTTTTTTCTTCTTCCCCTCCTCTCCCTGTCTCTGTTTTGCTCCGTGTTGTCCGTTTCTGTGGGGTTCTGTTTGTGTTTTTAATCGTCTGAGGTCACATCTATTTCCTCGGGACTCGCCTGCTTTGTGGCGATTCTCCACCGGTTAATATGGTGCGTCCCTTTTTTCTTTTGTTGAGAATCTGAGCCTTCCTCCTCCAGCTTCTGCCTTTTGAACTTCGTCCTTCGGTTCTGAAACCATACTTTTACCTGCAGGAGAGGCAGATGGGGCGCGTTAGTTCCTGCACAGCGCCCTCCTACCTCTTCCTCTTTTGCCTGGCCCGGACCTGGGACCGAGACTACGGAAGTCCAGTACCCCAGCTGCGTGTCCTATTAAGCTGACCTCCCCACGGCCTCCCCTCGGGGAACAGAGCTCCTATCTCGAGGCCGGTGAGAAGGCTGGCTCCCTCCCCTTCTGGGCCCTCCTGGGGCACATTTCCCCTGGCCCCGAGGCCCAGAGTGCAGAGTGCCCCCTTCTCACTTTGTCCTGCTCGGGACACCCACATCCCACTAAGTGCAAAAGCCTGGCAAACATTGGGAAACCCCTATAAAATTATAAGTAAGGGAAAATTAAAAGAGACACATCCCTGACTCCCTCTACCTAACTAGTGCAGGGAAGATCTCATTCCCACTGCTGCAGTTCCTGCAGGGCCGAATGTGCTTTCTATTTTCTGCCAGTTTCCCGCAGCCGCTGCCTAAATATAGCACCTCCTCTGCAAGGCCTGGGCCCTGGGTAGGCAGTCAAGATTTGCCTGAGCTTCCCCCTCTCTGCCCAGTACTCTTGCAGGTGCGCAGGAGCAGTTGTGTGTGTGGGGGGGGGTGCTGGGGGAAACCGGGGGGGATGATGGGGTGCAGAGCCCTGCGGACCAACCCAGCTGTATCTTTTCAGCTAGGATAAGAGGCTCAAAAGTGAAAGCTTCTGAAAGACCGTGAGATAAAGGGGAAGTAAAAGAAAAACTGAGAAAGAGAAGGGAAGAGCCCCTCAGTCCTCCTCTTGACCAGCCCCAGGACAGTCCAGGGCCAAGCTCTCACCCCATCACATCACTTCCCACCAGGGTGGGGCTGGCAGCCTGGTCTCCTCGGAGCTCTGCTAGACGTCTGCGGAGCAGTGAGGTGGGGCTCAGATGCTATCCTGACCAGTCTCTGGGGAAGCTGGTGATGGGTCCCCATACAGTGACCAGACCAGACAGTAACACTGCCCAAGCTTCTCATCAGTGAGGTACAGGTGAGGAGGAAAATGGTGATGACTACACCTCCCATGCCACCAGGGCTGTCCCATTCCGCTAGCAGCACCCCAGGCCCCTGAAGTCCGCTCCGCTTTCTCCTTTGAGTCGGCAGGCCCAGGTCCCGGCTTGCTCTCCCCGAATGCCCCCAATCCCCCAAAGTGCCCCCATGAAAAAGCCGAGCTGGAACAGGGCTGAGTTTAATTTGCTTTGAGTTTGCTAATTGAGGGGGAGGACGGTTCATTTCTCTCCGGCGCTCGCCCAAGGCGCGCGTCGGTGCGCTCGGGGCTTGACACGCACACAAAGACTCCAGGCAGCGTGGGCAGCGAGGCGGACAAAGACCACCGCCGACTCGGCTATCCAGGAGAAATCAGCCGGGCCGCGCCTTGTGCCGGGCCCCGCACCAACCCGCGAGGCCCTCCTCGGTTTTGTCAGGGGGGAAATTTTAAAACAAAAGCCTCGACCTCTTTGCGACTCCCAGGAAAAGTGTTACAACTTAATCTGCCCGAAAATGTTACTGTTTGCGGGGAACTTTGACCCCGCCCTGAGGCTCCACGTACAGTAGCGCCTACTGTAGCCCTAAGCCCCCTCCCCGCCCCGGGGCAGGCCAGAACCTGGCCGCCTCGGGACCCTGTTGCGCAGGAAGGGTCTGCCCCCTGAGGCAGCCCCTCTCCCGCAGCCTTCTAGCTCTGTTTCTTGGGTTTAGGGACGCACCCAGGATGCCCGGCTCAGCGGTCTGACTCTCCGATCCCCTCAAGGGGAGTAACTGGAGCCGTCGGTGTGAGCCTTGAGCCCACGGTGCACAGAGCTCGCCCTAACCCACTCTCAGCTCTCTCTCCAGCCTAGAGCCCCAAACACCCCAAAACCCCGCCGCACTCTCCTTCCTGGATCCCAGCCGTGTACCCCCGACTCTCACCGAAAGTCTCACCAAAAGTGCAGAGGTATCTTAGCCAGGAGTTGCAAGTCCAGTCCAGCCGCACAGAAGGAGCAACTCAGCCCGTTCCCCCACCCCCACCCCAGAGCCTCGGGCGAGTCATCTCCTACAGTCCCGTGCTGGAGCCCAAGGAAGCCAAGAGCACCTCAAAACTTACACATCCTGAGCCCGGGCGTGGAACCAGCTCCCGGCCTGTTTGCCGAAAGCCCTCCGCACTTTGCGAGCTGCGTGTGCCCAGAGATTTGGGATGCGGTTGCGGCGCCTGGGCCCGCTCACCTGAGTTTCCGTGAGGCTGAGGCTGTGCGCCAGCTGTTTCCTCTCTGCGCCCACCACGTAGTGGTTCTTCTCGAAGGCGTGTTCCAGCCTCAGAAGCTGGGACGGGGAAAAGGCGGTTCGGATCCGCTTCGGCTTTCGGGCCAGCGCGTTGTGCAAAAGGAAGCTCTCCGGACTTGTGTCGTTCCCTGGGGGGGGACACAACAGAAGTCCCGTTAAAAAGGGCCGTCCTGGCCAGGTCCGCGCGCTTCTCCCGAGCCGGGCTGACCCGGCACAGTGCTCAGGGCCTCCGCGTACGTAGCCCGTGCGGCCCTTCACACGCGCGAAGGGAACACCGCTCCAGCTGCCTGGCCCGCTCCGCCGGGACCGTACCTGTGCAGCCCCCAGCAGCAGCTGTCCCGGCGGGCCGAGTCCCAAGGCTCCTGACCTCTGCGGGCTTTGCAGCCGCCCGGGCCCCACGAGCCTCGCCACCTCCGCAACCGGCGGAGGAACAGAGGACGGGGCGGCAAGGCAGGGCCCGGGGATTGGCGCCCTGGACCCAGAGAGACGGCTGTCTCTTCTTTCTAACCTCTGGGAGAACTTTGCCCCGGGGGTGAGGGGCGAAGAGGCGACGAACCGCTATCCTAGAGTTTTCTCGGGGACTTATTTTTAAAGTACTTAAGTCTTTCTCCTCCGGAAAAGTGCAGAGGCCGGGCGTGTCGTTGCAGCCCGGCCTAGACCGAAATCTCGCCGGCGGGTGCGCAGGGTTTCTGCTGCCGCTGCCTCCCGAGGCCCCGTTCTCCCGCTGCCCTGCTCCAGAGAACTAGGAGACACGAGCGAAGGCATCGAAACCCGGGGAGTACAGAGCTGCGGTCACCCGATGGGACTGTCCGCGGCCCCAAAAGATCCTAGCTATTCCGGGCCTGGCGTGAGGACCAAGAGCGTGGCTGCCAGAGAATGAGGAAAGGGAACCCTAAACTTTTCGAGCAAAGCCAGAGAGTTTCGGATTCACTCATTAGGGTGGGAAATCGATTCACCAAAACCCAAAGAAAGACAAACCGACAGTCCAGGCGGGGATGGAGGCAAATCCGGTCTGGGAAAAAGAGTAAAACGTTGTTTTTGTTTGGTTTGGTTTTTTAAATTATGGAGGAGTGGAATCTACCCCATTCTAGGCTCTGGCAGGAACGCCAAGGGTTAATGAATGGGCAAGCCGCTGGGTATTGATCAGCGGCCTCGGGAGGTAGGTCTTTTCCCCGCTCGGATCGCTAAACTAATTACTTGCCCCTTTTTCTGGAGTTTTAACTCTCCTTCCACCCCCACCCACACACAACAAAAAAAATCCAAAAAATAGCAAGAAAGGAAAACACCCAAACAGATCTCCTCCAGCCCGTCTTCCGAGCCGGTTCATTTCTTTTAAAAGAAAAACAAAAACAAAAACCAGACCGAACCTGCCTTCGCCGTGGCCGCTCGGCGCCCGAATTGAGCAGGTCACGGCGAGAGTGCTGAGCCTCAGAGGTTCCTACCCGCGCGGGTTCCCGCCCCGCCTGAGCCTCCAAAATAAGCAGGATAAAACAAACTCCCAGACTTTGCTCTGGGGACGCAAGGGTCTCTTCGCCGCCGGAAGAGGGTCAGAGACCGAGAAGCTGCAGGTCTAGGATGCAGGGGCGCGGAGTGGATGGCAAACTGGGTCGAACGCAGTCGAAGGCGAACCTGGTGGCCGGGCCCTGTCCGCGCCCCTCGGAGCCAGGGCGGCATCGCCGGGAAGACAGAGAACCCGGGGACCCCGCGGGCCACGGATTCCTTGGCGGCCGGCACTCGTAGCAGGCTAGGAAAGCCTGCCTCGACCCGAGAGCATTCGGGGACAACTCCTCTGTCTGCGCCCTTCTCTAAAGGGTCAAGCGGCCGCCGACCAGCCCCCAAACCGGCCGCAGCTCGGAGACTAGGGACCATGCCCGGCTCCTCGCCGCCCAGTTTCCAAACGCGGCGCGCGGGCGGGCGAACCGGAGGAACCTCCATCCAGGCCTTGCCGGGCGCCCACCCAGAGAAGGCCGAGGGCAATGCGGGCTGCAGAGCGCTGCAGCCCCGCGACGTGGCACGTACCTTGGAAGCGGTGGCCCAGATATCGGTAGCGATGGATGAGCCAGGGGTAGAAGGTGGACGGGTCCCGCTGCTGCGAGGCGAAGAGGGGGTGTGGCGAGTGCGAGGAGGGCAGGGGGTGGGCGGCCAGGGCGTGCGGCGGCGGCACCGGGTGCACGGGCACGGCCGGGTTGGGCGGGTGCGAGACCGCCTCGGCGAACACCAAGTCCGGGTTGGAGTAGACGCCCCTGCCGGCGGCGGCGGCGGCGGCCGAGTGGAAGCCGTTGAGGAACGGGTTTATGGGGCTGGAGTTGGCGTAGCTGAGCGCTGCGGGACGGATGGGGTCCTCAGAGCGCGAGGCGGGCAGGGGACTGTCCTTGGCCACCAGCGACTCGATGGTGAAGCAGCGCTTGGGCGCCGGCTGGAACATGCTGCGCCGAGGAGCGGGCGCCCGGGGCTCCCAGCTCCCGGCGACCGCGGCGCGCTGCCTCCGCCGTCCGCTGCCCGCTGCCCGCGCCGAGAACGGACGAGAATTGGGGACTTGTTTGGTGGGGGTGGGGGTGGGGTGGGGGTGAGGGTGGGGGAGGAAAGGGAGAAAGAAAGGAAAGGAAAGGAAAGGAAGAAGGAAAGAAGGAGGGGGGAGGGGGAGGGAGAGGCAACGCCGAGGATCCCGAGAATCTTGCACCAAACGCGCCCAACCTGGAGAGAGGGGGAAAAATCCTTCCAGAAGAATTTGCAGGCGTGGATTGGGGTAATTTTTTTTCTTTCTTTTTTTTTTTTTTTTTTTTTTGCGAGATGGCGTGGGGGGGATCGAAGTTAGAGGCGGGAGGGGGGGAAGTTTCTCGGGGGAGGCAAAAAAAAAAAAGTTTTCTCTCCTCTGCAAAAGGCGGGCAGGGCGCCCTAAGTCCAAGGACAATCCATGGAAGTGTTCGCTTCTTCACAAGTTGTGCAAACGATTTGTTAGTTCATGAGCCTAATTAGTGCGGGGATCACATAAACAGCTTCCTCCGAAGCCTGGTAAATGGCTTGATGATTGGTCGCTATTACTCGCCCTGAGGTGGAAGGGGGGAGACTCTTTAAAGTGCGTCAGAAGGAGGCGAGCGCCTGGGAACCCGGAGGCCTGGATCCGGGCCGAGAGTGGAACGGAGTCGGCGCCGCTGCCTTGGCCGTGCCTCCTGCGCCCTCCAGGCCTCCCGGCCTTTCGGCGCCGTCGCCCCGCGCTCCTAGCTCACTCGCTCCCGCGGCGCCCGCTGCGGCTTCTCCTCTTTCGCCTCCTCCTCCTCCTCCTTTGGCTTCTCCTCCTCCTCCTCTTTCTCCTTCTCCTCCTCCTCTTCCTCCTTCTCCTCCTCCTCTTCTTCCTCCTCCTCTTTCCCCACCTCCTCCCCCTCAGCCACCGCCTACTTCTCCACCACCACCATTCCCTCCGGGGCACCCCGGTCCCTGCAGAGTCCCCGAGCGGCGCCGCCTTCGCTGCGGCCCCCTGGATCCCGAGCCTGCTGAGCCCGAGCTGGGGGTACAGACGGACACACTGATGCACAGATTCCTCGCGCCTAGTGCTGTGCCGCTGCTGCCCCCCGCGGGCGCGGGTCAGGGGAGCTGGAATCGCCCCGGGAGCACTCGAGGGTAAGCGAGCAGGGGTTGGTTCCCGGCGAGGGCTAACGGAGCCGTTGGCTCAGACCAATTCCCACCCCCAGCGAAACTCCCGGAGGTTTCCCAGGTGAGGAGGGAGCCTGGCCGGGGATGGGGGTCCTCGGACCACGCGTAGCCTCGAGGTCCCAGGGTCCCTGAGTTCACGATCCTTGACTCGGCCCGTTCGTTTCCAAGCTGAGACCGGAGTGGACGACCCTGCCCTGGCGGTGGGCTTCCAACTTGCCCACAGGCTCTCAATTTTCCTCTCTGGGAGGGTGCTCATCTCCTTCCCCCAGACAGTTCTTTTGGGAACCGGGGGTCCCAGTATCTGGGAATGGGGGTCCAAGGTCAAGGGAGAGGCTGATGTGATACTACTATTACCGTTACGTTGTCGTTATTATTTTTGTTAGTGTTGTTATCGTTGTTATTATTGCTATTATTATTATTATCATCATCATCATCACTATTTCTATTATTATTCTGCCATCTGTCGTCCTAGGGGCGGGTTGCTGTGCAAACCTAGGGCTTGCAATTAGGGAGTGAGGATCGCTTCTCCAGTCCCAGGCCGTGTCCGCATTTTCGAGCTTGCCTTCGGTTTTAGGATGATTTTAGGGCCGAGTTCCCTCGTCCCCATTGGCTCACGCTGCGGCATAATTATGATCACATCCCCCAGGCTGCTGGCGCTGCTCTCTGTTTATTGGTGGTTAAAGATCTATTATCTATTCATCAGCCGCCTCTTTTTTCCTCTTTTTTTTTCTTTTTGCCAATTACATTCTTCTAAAGTGAAGTACCAGCAGGTATTTTGCACGTTTACAATTAATGATTTTTAAAAAAAATCTGGCATCCTTTAAATCTCTTACTTGGAGGCCCATGTCACTTCGCTTAAGGGTGAAGAAATGCCTGTGTTTGGTGATGAGGTTGCTGTGAGACCCAAAAAAATGTCGATTGGGAGGGGGAGAAGAGGAAAGTCCTGTAAGTCAGGCTTCAGTGCCATCAGATTCATCAGTCAAAGGTCCCCAGGTCTGGGGACATGTTCCCCTGCTTTCCCAGCTACCCTATCCCTGCCCTAGGATCTCCCCCATCCTCTGTGGTTTCATCTGCTGTGTTTATGTTTGTGTCAATTTCTTCTTTATTCCAGGCATAGTCTGTGTTGGGGGTGTGGGGTGTGGTGGGGGGAGGTTGGATGGCAGGAGGATCCAAAACCCCTTTCGGAAAACACTCCAGGCAAGAGAGGAGTTAGGAGTGTGTTTTCTGGCGTTGTCTGGGCACCTGATCTTAGTGAGGACCCAGCAGAGATCATGTGTGCTGCCTCCCCAAGCTTCCCAGGGCACACACATACACACTTCCACACACGAGACAGGCATGGGCCTCAGCTCTGTACTCACGCCCCAAGAAGCCTGCCCCTACCTCAGGCTTCTGCTCTCTGACGCCAGCTTGGGCAGGGGTTTCCCTTTTCACCCTTAGCGGGTTCTCTCGACCTTGCTTTGTGGCATCCCCCCATCCTTTTCCCCAGGCCCAAGGGTAGAGGGTGTTCGATCCAGCCTCTTGGGGTGGGTTGCATTTTGAATAGTATCTCCCTGGGTCCTGAACCATAGACCTCCAAAAATATTGTCCCCGATTCAGAAATCCTTCCCTCAGTTAGGCTGTAGGGACACAAGCCCCACTGTGCCCAGGCCAACAGGGAGCCTGAAGCCACCAGGAAAAGTGGAAGTCTTTGGGCTGCACTAGCCAGCCAGTCTGGGGTGAAGGTAGAGGTCAGCCCTTGGTTCCCGGAAAGAAATACCCAATTTAGGTGGGTTGTAGATCCCCGATCCTGGAGCTGGTGGAGGAGGACCCCTTTCTCCATGGAAGGATCTCCAGGAGGGCTGGAGGTTCAGGCTCGCCCACAGGCCAGGCCTTCCAAACTCGACCTTAGACTACAAGTGGGAAACTGAGGGCACTAAAAGCCCCACCCTGGCTGCAGCGCAGGGAATGGCCATTTATTGCACAGTCAGTATTAGTGATCTTGGCTGGGGGGTATGAGAGTAGACGACTTCGAAGGTAAAGGGGCTCCATTCACGGTCTGGGAGGTGGGATGAGGCCCGCCATGGTGTGTGATAGTTTCCCCTCTTCTAAACGCTCAGGCTGAGCACTAAAGTGGTATTGGTACCACCTTAAACTCTTTCTCCTGTTTTGGCCGAGATGTGTCCGGAGAGTGTCCTAATGAAGTGAGCAGTCTGGAGCCCAGACCCTCAGCCTCCCTCCCGAGGCAGGGACAGTCGGCCGGGGCAGAGGGCCCAGGCTGCTCCCAGTGTACAAGAAGCAGGCCACCCGCCTCTTGCAAACTGCCATAAGGGGGCCAGCTTTACCCCCAAAGGGCTCTAGTTATTGGCAGGTGGGCGAGGCTGAGAGAGTCTGGTGGCTGCCTTCTTGGCGGCAGTAGGACACGCCTGTTCGCCGCTGGCCCCAAGCCTCTCCCGGGCCCCCACGAGGAAGAAGCGGGTTTCTAGCGAGTCAGGGGCCGCACGCGGAAGCGCTGGAAGCGGAGTAATCTATGCTAATTCATGCGCCGGGACCGAGGAGCTTGGAAGGGTTAGCTCTGCCAGGCCCCGACGTGCAGGGGAATTAACTAGGAGAGTAACTCATTAACCAGGCTGGCGGGCAGAGGCGCACCAAGGCGCTGGGCAACCTAGTCTGGACTCGGACCCTGAGCTGCCTCTAGACTCTGCTCCTTGGACCCAGCGGCTGCCATTCTCTTTACTTGTGGCTTCTTTAGCCTTTCAGAATGCGGCCCCTCTTTGTTCCCTAGCTGCTCTGGAAGGGTGGGTGTTGGGTTAAGTACCGGTGTGAGCAGTGGGAAGTGGGGGGATTTCTGAGGCCCCATCTTAGAGCAACGGCCTCCCGATCTCCACACCCGCACCCGATGAGGGTTGTGCTCTGTAGATTTCCGAATCTACACTCTGCAGGCAGCTGAACTAGCAGACACATGATGAAGGTTCGAGTCTCCGATCTGTCACTTACTGACTGAGGGAACTTGGGCAACACCACAACCTCTCCCAACCTCCATTTTGTCATCTGTAAGATCACGGCCAATGCTGCCTGCGAGGCCGTGGAGGGCAGGAGGCCGGCCTTAGGGAGTGATAGAACCCTTCTACTTCCTGATTGTGGCGGCAGTTACACATCTGTGTTTTAAAAACTCATAGGGTTCTACACAACAAAGGGTGAGTTTTACTGTATGTAAGTTATACCTTAGTAAACCTGACCCCCGCCCCCAAAGTCAGGCCTGGATGACCTTAGGCAAGTTACCTAACCTCTCTAAGCCTGTTATCTCTTCTGTGAACTCGAGATAAATAATAATATCTTGGCCCTTGAGGTTGTTCAACAAGATAAGCCAAGCAACATGCTTAGTGTCCAGCATATAATGAATGAGCTATCATAAAAGTAAGTTCCTGTCCTTGATATTGCTGTTATTATTATTACCTACCCACCTCCAGGGCTTCTTTCTGGGCTTCAAGACTGAACAATAAAGTTGTACAAATATAAGCTGCTGTTCTCACACTCCTGCCACGCTCCCCTCCATGCTCCTCCAAAGGCCAGGGACTTCTCTAGGGGGACCCTGGGGGTGAGAGAGGCTTGGATTCCTGGCTAGCGGGAGACATCAAAGGGCAGAGCTTTCTGGTCGTCTCCCATACCATCTGCTCTGAGTTTCCCACCAGGCCCTCTACCTTTGCAGGAGCAAACAGCAGTGCTTCTCCCTCCCCCAGCTCGTGCTAGGCCTGTTTGATAACGGGGGTGGATGCATACCTTCATGCAAACCAGGAGAGATGCCCAGGTGCTGCCTGGGTCACTACCTGTGTGACCTTTACCTTCTTGAGCCTCGGTTTTCTCCTCGCAGAAAAGGAAATACCAATATCTTAACAGCTGTTTGAGGGGAGTAAGTGAGCTAATGCTTGGCACAGTTACCGTTCGTTCATCAAATAGTAATGGCCGCCCATGGCTTTGTACGTCCAGCATACCCGCTGCACTCCGCTAAATCTAGGTCGCGGCGGTTAGGACCCTCCTGGTGAGCCGGTGCCGTGAGGCTGCACTGTGCGCCAGCCAGGCAACGCGAGCAGCGCGGACGTCCGTGGAGGGTAAGCCCTCTCCCCGGGCCCAAGACATGCGAAAGGTGTCCCGGAATGGGGAGATCCTCGGGACCCGGTTAAGAATTCCTCCAACCCACGGTGATTCCCAGTCACCCGGCCTCTCCGAATGCGTAGGGCGGCGGTAAAACTAAGAGAAAAATTAATGTCCTAAAAACATTTTTTTTTTTTAATCCTCATGACGGCAAATCCCTTTCTGGTGTCCTCTCTAGAGGCCGCTGGCAGGCGCGGCGACCCGGGACGTGTATCCGCGTGCGCGCAGCGGCGCCTAGTGGCGGGGGACGGGCGCTGGCCGCATCCCCGCGAGCGGCTGAGCCCGGTGCGCCCGGGAGTGCCGGGGTTGCGCCCCACTGCCAAGACCTTCCCGCGACCGCAGTCTGAGCCGGGAGAGGAAGTCAAAGTAGGCTCACTGACCACAGAGGAAGAGAGGACGACTTGGAAAGGCGTCCCTCCTCCCTCCAGCAGCTCTCCGCTTCGGAGTTAACCACCCACGCTAGAATTCCAGCTCCACCCCGAGTCGGGCTTCCTTCGGAAGGGTGCAAGGAAGGGGGGACGGGTTCTGTTCTAAAAAGGACGCTGAGGCCGTGATCACCTGTGCCAGGGGGATACCGCGGAAATGAGGCCACAACATCATGCGTCAGGTCCTAGATCCCGCGGCCTGACTACGGGCCCATTCTGGCCTGCGCTGGCTCCAGCTTGGGTAGAGTCCGAAGATTTGGGGTCTCGGGGTGCAGCTCTCTTAACTTCATGCCCCCTCGTGGCCGGCCAAAGACTCCCTGGTGGTTATTGCTGAGATAGCGATCAGCCGGACTGAGGGGCCGCGACCTGGTCAGGGTGACCGGCTCCTTCCTCCTGGAGCGCGCGGACCCTTATCTGTCCCGGCGCAAGTTGGTTCCTCTGGTGAGGTAAGGCCCGTGGAATCCGAGTGGGGTTCGTTGGAAACCCGTGCATAACTGTTCAAGCGTCCACTGGGGGGACTGAGCCCTCTCGGGAGGGTTGGACCCTGGTCCAGGCCTCAGCTGCCCCAGACGACTGCAGGAACCAGGTGCTGTCCTTCTCCGGATGTTATCAGGAGGGTGCCAGCGTGTGGGTCTCCGAGATCCAACCGTTTTAAGAGCCGATGTTTCAGAGCCGGGAACTCCGCACTGAGGCGTAAAGCCACGCAGGGCTTGACCATCGAATTTACTTCCTTCACCACGTTGAAACTCGTCAATCTCTCAACACACAGGCTGTCCTGATTCACTAATGAAAGCAAGAAAACAGATAAAAGGAAGTCCCGGTTTCTTTCTCCCTCGGCTGCCTTCAAATGAAAGTCTAAAGCCAAGCAAGGACAGGCGTGGGGCAGACTGACTGACACAGGGGCGCAGGAATTAGGGAAGAAGGACGCTCTTGCTCAGGTGACCTCCTCGGGCAGGGGTGGAGACAGCTCGGTCTCCCCTGCACCCTTCCCGCTGGTGGGTGGGTGGCGTTATCGCTCTGCCCTCCAACAGTCCCGAAAGCTTTGGTTTCACTGGGCCACAAGGTCACCGACTGTTGCCCGGAGCTCCCTGCCATCGCATAAGATGACCTGCAGCAGGCCACAGGCACTAGCATGGGAGGTGGCGGGGACGCACCTGCGGCTTTGCTGCCGCCTCTCGGCATCTTTCGTTTCAGACTTGCTCTTGCCAACGGTCGCGGGCCTTGTAACTGGGGGTCCAGTCCTTAAGGAGCTCTTGGGGTTGTCAGCAGCAGCAAGCCACCTTTGAACCCTAGGGGCAGTTTCTGAGACCCTGGCGTCTCACCAGTCCCTCTCTCAGGAGCTTAATTGTCTTTTATTTTTGTACTTCCCATTTTCCGGACTCTGGAGGCTGGACTAGGGCTTAGAAAGAAGATCGTGGTCATTTGAGGAAAGAAACTGGAGGCTTTTTCTCTTGGACGATGCAGCTCTCCAAGAAACTTGGGGAGGCTGTCAGGAAGACTGAGAACAATTCCTCTCCCTGTAACGAATTTTCGCTTTTAAAGGCGTGTTTACTCACACCCAGTTCTCAGTGAACCTCATAATCTGGTGTGGAAGGAGTCATGATACCCATTTTCCAGATGAGAAAATCGAGGCTCAGAGAGGTCACTCTGCGAGGAGCCTTGTGACAGCCCCGCCTCCCCCCCCCCCCCCCCCGGTCCAACATCGCCAGACCCCTGCATTCAAGCCAGTGAGAAACGGTGGCGAAGACGCTGCTGGCTGACGGGGGTCCAAACCACCGCACGCAGCGAGGCTCGTCCAGGCGCCCCATACCCTGTAACTCCATCACTTGCCTCGAACCCACTTGGCCACCATTGTCCTCCAGGCCACTGTTTCCACCTTAGGCCTCGCCCCATGCCCTTTTACTTCTTCCCGGGTAGCCTCCTGCGGACCCCAAAGCCACGGCCTTTAGGACCAGAGGGTCGACGGCCTCACTGCGGCAGGAACCGAGGAGCTGACAGGGCAGTACTCGGAGGTCTTGGCCGGGACTCCGTGCGCTCCGCACCCTCCCGTTTGCTCTTCAAAGCGGCCATGAGACCTCCGGGGTGCCAACAGAGCGGCCCCTGCGCCGGCGTCAGGGATCCTGGAGCGCGGCCCCTGAGCCCCCCCTCGCAGCCAGCAAGGCGCCCCGAAAGTCCCTGGCCCAGCGATCTCTGCCTCCCTAGCTCTGCCCAGCCTGCGAGGAGCTGGCCAGGGGACAGAGAGTGGCCAGGGGCTGGGAGCTTCCGAAGAGGCACACAGAGAGGGTCTGACTACCCCCCTTCTGAGGAGACCGCCTCCCGCAGCCTCTGCCCTGGCGATCTATTACGTACAGGCGGCCGCAGCGGCGGCCAGGCCCCTCCTACCCCACCCCACCCCGGGACAATCGGGAAGGAACCCTTCTGATTAGGGCCCCGAAGCTGCATGGCCCCTCGCCACAATCACATTCAGGGGACCCTAGCGCTCGGAGGTTGGACACCACACCTCCGCTCCCCTATTTGAGTCCCTTCCGTGTCTGGCGTAGGGACCCAAGGTGCGCCCCCGCTTCCGCCAAGACCCCGCGAAGCCCCTGGCGGCTGGAGGCGAGGCCGAGAGAGGGTCCCTCCGGGGGCCCTGCAGGCGTCCGAAAGCCCGGCTGGGTCCCGCGTGTCCCCCACCCCGCCACACCCCCGCCGGGGGTCCCGGAAGAGACCCGGCCGCAGCGTCCCTCCGCTTAGCCCGGCCGCCGGCGGCTCGCCGGGGGCTGCGCAACAAAGGGTGGCATCGCGGCGGCGCGGGCAGGGACCTCATTGGTTCAATATTAGCTTTTCATTCCAGTCTATTGTGCCTATCTGAGATAATATTGACTCTGAGGTGAGAGCCCACAGACGACAGGGCTTGTCTAACACTCCGCGGCCGGGCGCTCGAAGGGAAGAGAACCAGAAATGAAAAGTTAAAGAGACTGCAAATAAAAGCTCTGGCGCGGCGGCGGCGCGCCCCGGGGCTGCGCACGGCGCGGCAGCCAAGCGCTCCCCCCGGCGTGCGCCGGGGCCTCCGACCCGGGAACTGGGGGTCAGGAGAGGGTCTTGGGGTCCGGAGGCCGTTCTGAGGAGGGGCACCGCGCGTTCCCATCGAAAACCGCCCTCATTTACCACACAACCCCATCTTCCAGACAATTGATTTTGAGGTTCCGCTCCTGGGTAACTCTGGAGAAAACAAATTCCCGTGCACATTGTTTTAGTTTGCCAGTAAGCCACCTGAGATATTTTCCCCACTTAAACGATGTTATTTCTTTAGGGTAACTTCGCTGTCAGTTTCTTCTATTTCCCCAGCACCAGAAGAGTAAACACGCGGAGCGATGTTCGATGATCGTTAGGCTGCATTACTTGCGAGTGCGCGGTTAATATCAAATTTCTAACTGCATTTTGCTTTGCTTTGAATCGTTTCCCTGCAGCCCATCCTCGGGTTTCTTAATCGCCTTTCTAACCGCAACTTTAAAGGGCCTCCGGAACGTTCAAGTCTTGCTTATAAAGATCCGTTTCAATTTCCAAATTGCCTACGTTGGAAAATGGCACTTTAAGTTGTTTTAGGTGTCTGAGAAAGAACGCTCGCGGGCCCAAACACCAAACGCTGAGGGCTTGCAGTGATTCTGGGAATGGATGCCTTCGGGTCTCCTTTAGGAAATTTGTGTCTCCCCCTCATTGGAGTCTGACCTCCGTAAGAGATGGTCTGTTAACTCCGTTACTCCAATAAGGAGCTGGTCGTTTGGAATCTTTACATCTACCCCAACTCACTTGGATGTGTGGGGAGCTGGGATGCGGCAAGGGCCGGGGTGGCGGCACCAGCATCCGGGGAACCGTTGTGTGCCTCCCTTCTTCCTCTTAGGTGCCCTGTGCTGAGCTGAGGATCAGCGATACCGACCGAGCTCCAGCACCTTGGATATTTCAGAGGAGGACATTCTGGTTAATATATGTGGTCTATAATATACTTTATATATGGCCCGTGTGTTTTATATATTATTTAAAATAGAATCTGTATTATATGGTTTCATCATATTGTGCACTGTTTAGTATAGATTTAAACTCTAATTCTAATATTACATGATTACATTAGTTACTTAACATATTTTTATACGTTATATATTATACTGTATGTGTAGATAGTTCTGAATATATATGTACGTATAAATATATTTATTTAATATATATGTGTAAAAGTATTTGAGGGAGCCTTTAATCTCCCTGCAAGTACATATTTGATCGTTTTCATGCAACGTTTTAGAAAAAAGTCCTAATCGAAACCACTTTGACACCAGCTATGTCTTTATAACAAATACCCTGAGGTCCAATTTCAGCTCCAGAGACAGGCGGGGCAGGGGCAACTCTGCCATAAGGGACAGCAGGTCCTCTCTGGAAAGTGGTTTTCCAAATGCCCATTCTCTGGGGACAGAGGAGACAACGTTCTGGACCTGGCGGCCGCCTCGTCTCCCCGCTCGCATTGTGGTGGTTGTTTTGGTTTTGAGAGGCTGTTTAGAGGCTCCGATGGTCCCTACACTGACGTCATGAATTAAAAATGAATTTGGGGAGTGCAGCATGTGCTCAGCCGAGGCGTCTGGGAGAGCAGCGAGGGCCTTTCACTCTGGGTTCTGGGCTCCAGACGCCAGTACGGCTCCGGCACAGCGCTCCGGCTCACGCGGGTCCCGGCTCCAGCCTGCGCCCGCCCTCCAACCCCGCGTCCGGAAAAGCTGTCCTAGGCTTGGACCGCTTGCATATCAGGTGGTCCCAACTACAGCCTGCTTCTAACACCGATTAAGAACCGAAGAAAGCAGGCATTTAGGAGCTCCCGCAGGAGGGCAGGGGCCAGGTGGAACAAAATCGGGATTTCAGAAGTCCGCAGGTTATCGCCCCCCGCGCCGGATATCCAGTTTACGGAGGGGGAAAAAAGATAATAGAAGTCAGGTACGGCCGACTAAAGCATCAGAAATGAGAAACGCCCAAACTTTACAGCCTGATGAACAGGAGTCTACTTCTGAGGCCTGGGAGTCAGGAAGAGAAATTGGAGGGGAGGGGAGGGGAGGGGCGGGGGGGGGCAGGGGGGGGGGGGGGGGGGGGGACGGGGAGGGGGAGGGGGGGGGGAGGGGAGGGGAGGGGAGAGGGAGGGGAGAGGGAGGGGGAGGGGTGGATGGGGAGGAGGGGGGAGGGGAGGGGATGGGATGGGAGGAGTGAAGGGGGGAGGGGAGGGGATGGGAGGGGTGGATGGGGGAGGAGGAGGAGGGGAGGGGAAAGGGGTGGAGGGGAGGGGGGAAGGGGGAGGGGAGGGGGGAAGGGGGAGGGGAGGGGGAAATGGGGTGTGCGAGGAAGACTTAGAGAAAGGGCAAGAGGGGTCAGAGACCACCAGGATGCAGCTGGCGGTGGGCTGTTTATTTCTTGAAAGCAAACCCCCCAAATGGCTACTTGGTGAACACCTTGTAGAACAAAGCAATGAAACTTGGCTAAAATCTGACCAAGAGATGGGGTCCCACTTCAGGCAAAACCCCAAGTTCAGTGAGACCCAGAGCCCCGCTCTGATCTGGTCCAGTCCCCAGCCTTGAGAAAAGGTTTTTGCAGATGTGGAAGAGTGCAGGCTATGCCCACGCTGCTCTGTCCCTGGCTGGGCTCTGGGGTATATGCTAAGATGAGCTGGGGACCAGGAAGTGGGAAACCGGCTTCCTGTTGCTAAAAATAAAGCAACTGACCCCTCTTCCTCCCCATGGCTGCAGTCTCCGAGCCTGGCTGCCTAGGGAGGCATCTGAACACCCACAGGATGCCAAGGCTTCCAGATGAAGGGTGGATCACAGTGCTAACCATGTGGGTATGGATCTCCCCCAGATGGGCTTCAGCACACCTGGCCCATCTGTAGTAGTTCCTCCATCCAGGTGATCCATCTTGCCCCTGCCCAGTGTGGTAGAAAACTTCATTCTAATTGTGTAAGCATCAGAGTTCCATATTTCTGCCGCTTGCTCGGAGCTCCCATGATCCTGGTTAAAGGGTCAGCTGCTCAGGTGTGCTGGGAACAAGAGAGGGTCTTTTTCATTGTTCATTTTCCACCAGAGCATCTTACATGAGAGACAGTCCATTTCTATCACCCATGGCACCTGCCTCGGATACTGTGCTAAGCACTTATCACGATCTATCTCACCCAGTCCTCCGAGCCATCTATCAAAATATCTCTTCTCACTTTTCAGATGAGAAAACTGTGGCTTGGAAATGTTAAGGGGTTCACCCAAGGTCACACACACAGCTAGTAAATGAAGGGGCCTGGATTCCAATGCAGATCTATCTGATTCCAACATTTCCTCCCCCCACCAACTCTTATTTCCTATCAAAATGCCCCTTTTTTCCCAGTGAGGGAGTCCCACAGGGTAAGAAAAGAGATAACACTTTGCTCCCGAGTCCTCCCAAAAATCAATGACCAGAGGATACAGAGCCATTCTGTCTCCAGAGCATTTATTCCAGGTCAGGAAGAGAGAATAAGCAGTTGGCACATGGGTAGCATATATGGTTTACAGAGAGCTTGTTCACACACCTCACGTCAATCACCTCTCTCACCAACCCCGTCAGAAGGATACGGCCATTGTCACTCCAGTTTAGAGAAGCAGAAACAGACTCAGTGAGGTTGAACTACTTGATCACTGCCCAGTCAGTTCTCGCAGAGCCCTGGCACTGGCCTGGGCCGGCCCATTCCAAGCCTCCCAGCTCTGCAGATACCACATATGGGACCATTTAACCAACGGAGTTAGGCCTTGCGTTCTGTTGTGAAATTGCTAGGTTATTTTCTCTCTGTTTTAAATGTTTCTGCAAATGTTATTTAGCGCAAAACTTTCTCTTCATTTATGCCTCTCTTATACTCATTCTTTCTCCATGTATGCACCAATCTGTATTGCAGAACCATCAAGGAAACAGAACAAGGAGTTGCCCCTTATCTGAGTTCAAATGTTACTCGGAGACCACAGTGTATATATTTTATCTACAATTTTTGCTCTATTATTATTTGTATCTTTTGCTCTGTTACCATTTGCCTTACACGCATCACTCAAATGTGTGATCAAGAGTTTAAAATTGTATATGTGTGTATCTTTTCATGACTTTAATAGTATTTTTAACCCTTGCTTGGACAATGATTTCCTTTGCTAAGATTTAAGGGAAAGAGTTCGCGGTCGGAGGAATCCTTTGATCAAATAATTCCATATCCAAAGGGATAACTGAGACTCCAGATAGGACATGGCTCAAGGTGTCTCTGACCTTGAGATGATGTACCAAGTCCCCTGCCACCAGTAAGAACCTTGCTAGGGAAGGGTGTTCTCAGCCTTCAGATGGCCAGGGCTCCATCCCCACACTCATTCGGAACCTCACTTGTTCACTCTCCACAAGAGCCATGGCCACACATCCCATGAAAAAACTTTATTTGTTCTCATTATCATAAAATTATATGTATATCTGTATGCTAGACTAGTAGACTAGAATGTATAAAGAAGATAGTAACAATCATTTAAATTCCCCCTGGCCAGAGGTCACCACTGTCAAACATTTGGGATGTTAACTTTTGACACAAAGGAAGTTTATGTTTACACCTTTTCGTTATTGGCGTTCCAGTAAATAAAGGAAAGGAAAGAAATACGCTATATGATTCTGTTTACGTGAAGTTCGCAACTGGATCTAGAATTCAGAACCCTCTGGGAGAGGGTTCACTGGAAAGGAGCACAAGGAAATTTTCTGGGGTCCTAGAACTGTTCTATATCTTGATTTGGGCCATGGTAACACAGATACATACAACTGCCAAAACTCATCGAACTTAAGACCTGTGTATTTTACTGTAAAATTTTATACCTCAATAAAGAAGAAGAAAGAAAGGAAAGAATCCTGGACAAATATCGGCTTGGCCAAAAAGTTCGTTCGGTTTTAAGTAAAAAGACACATTTTTCACTTTCACCAAGAATTTTATTGAACAATGTATTCACTAACCAAATGAACTTTTTGGCCAACCCAATACTGTAGCAAAAGAGCAAACTGGGGAGGTGGGGAAGGAGGAGGAAAAAAAAAAAAAGCCTGAGATGCTGAGCTAAGACAAGCCACACACAATACCTGGAACTTTACAGAGGAAGATACCAGGCTTGGCCCCCAGTACACCAGCCTCTCTCAGCACTGCTCCCCTTTTCAGGGCTGCAGTTAAATCCAAGAGGGCTGGATCTTTAAGAAGGTAATACAATCTTAAGATCCTGCTAGGGCCCACCATCTACCAAACTCTCTCTTCTCTGATGCTATTACTTCCATGTTTGTGGCGAGGCACTGTATTTCCTGATGGGGGCAGGGGAGGGGATGGGTCCCTTGGAGCCTAACAAGAATCTGCACTTGACTCAGGAAGGAAGGTTGAAGGTCTTAACTTTCAAATAGATTATATTCCAAAAGTTTCTTTCTTAATCACTATCTAGGACTCAGAATGTTTGTGTCTCATAGAAACAGTATTATAAATGATGGTCCAAGTTCCAAGTTTCTCCTCCCTAAATATCTATTAAATGCCTTCTCATAAGATATAGAATTTTAGGCTTGGTAGGAACATAAGTACAGTGAATTATAGTGGTTGTGTGCCATGTAAAAAATGGGAAGAAAGCAAAATTCTTTTCTTTTTCCAAAAACATACATGCTATCTGCCAGGCACTATGTTGACATTTAGGATTCAAAATTTTTTAAATCTCATGATATCTTCCCTCAAGCAGCTCATTGTCTAGTGGAGAAAGACTACCTTGTAAATAAATAAGTGCAATAAAATCTTATATGTGTTTTGATAGAGGTTGTCATAATTTTTAAAAAAACAGAAAAATAGAAGTGAATGCTAGCTGGCAAGGGAAAACACATTTTGAAGCAGGCAGAGTTGATGGGATAAAGAATTAGATGAAGACCTATAGAGAGATTCTAAGGGGTCATGGGGCA
Organism: Balaenoptera musculus; assembly: GCF_009873245.2. Lineage (NCBI taxonomy): Eukaryota > Metazoa > Chordata > Mammalia > Artiodactyla > Balaenopteridae > Balaenoptera > Balaenoptera musculus. Next base: position 13,447,681 of record NC_045800.1, read on the forward strand.
CTTTGAAGGTCAATGGCCCTAAATCGGATTCTACTTCAAAACATGTTTTCCCTTTTCACTGCTATCAGAGGATTATAGTTTGACTTCTCAGTCATGATTGGGGTTGGTTGGTTGTCCTTGACTTTCAAATTATTTGGAGGGAGTAGAGAAGGATAAGACTTACGATTCCAAAGAGAAAAGTAAAGAAAATTTAGAAGGTATGTAAACCTTGGAGGATTGTCAGAGGTAGATATGACCCGGTAGTGATGGAGGAAAAAGCATAACCCCCAACACTGGGGAAGAAAGAAAAGGCCATTGCCCACACCAGCTACCAGATGGTGAAGTTGGCTCAGGGCAGTTTGGTTGCCATCTTGAAAGCAGAGTGGGCCAGGAGGCCCTGTGCCCTCACAAGTATGGGACCACTTAAAATTTATAGTATTTGGGGATCATTTATTCATTCAACCAGTATTGTGCATTTACCATTTATAAGGAAATTTGCAATTGACTTGCAATTAACAGGGTTAAGAAATTTAGTGAATTATGGCCCTTGCCTTCAAGGGCTAGTTGGGGAACTAGAGAACTATTATTTAATGTGCCCAAACATGAAATGTTTTTTCACCCATCAGTAAGTTGGGGGTAATAACAACGCAGGATCTACTGACCTCACACAATTGTTCTGAGACTAGAATATGATTAGGGAGTAAAAATGTCTTTGTAAAGTGCAGGTGTTAGGTATTAATCATGAGAATGGTTTTCAGCTGTGTCCTCCCCTTGCGGTCAATTATTCATTCAACAAATGTTTATTGTGCACTTATGCTGAGCAGGCACTCTTCTGGGTACTGGGAACATAGCAGTGAAGAAAACAGATAAAATCTCTGCCCTCTTGGAGCTGACATTCCCCAACAGGGCATTCTGCTGACATGAATAAGACTCATCAGTCATGTGAGAGAGGCATAAAGCTTAAGGCTTGGAAAATTGAAGAATTGGAAACAATCTAAGTATCCCTTAATGTGGGACAGGTTTTAAAAAATTATGATGCTTCCATACTGCTGAAAACTGCATAGCTGTTTAAAAAGATGGAAGTAGCTATCTGTATATAGTATTATAGAAAGAATTTCAAGGCCCATTAAAGGGGGGGAAAGCAAGTTCCAGAATAATACATAATATGATCCTATTAATGTTTCACATAAACACTACCTATTTGTGTTTTACTCACATTCTAATATATAGTTACATGTGAATACTTAGGTGTAATCTCAGAGAAAAGTTCTGGAAAGATACACAGCTGACAATTGTGTTATTTCAGGGGAGGAGAGGTGACCTGATGGGGCATGGTGTGGACCGGGGACTTTTACAACTTACGATGGTAATTTCTGACAATGAGAGTGCATTCACCTATTGGTTATGTAATTAAACAAGGAGACACACGCATGTGGGTACAATTGAGTTATAGCAATATAATTATGGATGACAATTGTTACTCTTTTAATCTCCTATAATGTTGTTTTAATATGTCTATAGAGACATATACACATATAAATGAGATGATGCCAAAACATAAAAGGTGGAATTAAAACATGGTGTCCTGGCTCAGAAATCTTGCCTCTCCCCACCCCACCTGCAGTTTATAGTGAAACCTTTTTTAAGAGCATCATGGGATGTTGGGTAGAAACCCTCGATCTCCCAGTTCTGAGGCACATGTAATTATTTCACAGTTAAGTAGCTTCAAGGATCTTTGCAAAAGGTATGATTTCGTTATGAGAGCACCATGCATCTCCCAGCAACAATTGAGCTTCAGCTGGAGCCAATGCCGGGGTTCTGGTATATGATGGGTGGATCCCAGCAGGGTCCCCTGGTTCCCAAACCAAGCCAAGTGAGCTAGCCCTAGCTTCAGCTGATCTCTGAAAATCAGCTCATGCATTCCAGCTGAATCTGTTCCATTGTCTCTCTCTCTGTGACTTTAGGCAGGCCTTTTGCTGCTTCTGGGTTCAATGGCGAGAGCTGAACTGTATATCCTATAACCTCATTTCCACTCCTAAACTTCTGATTTCTATTGTGGCAAGTTGTTACAAGAGGAGACCGCATTTGTTCACAGGCACCTGCCATGTGCTGGGACAGAAAAGGCAAGCAAAGCCCTTGGCCTTAAGGAGCATGTTGGGGTCAGATTCTTGGGGATGTTGAAGCTGATGAAACTGCCAGGAAGGTGGACTCAGAACAGAAGCATGGAGATCCTCCTCCACTTCTCTGCAGTCTCTGGCTCTAAATCTCTGGGATAAAGCTGGCCTCTGTTCTTCCAGCCCCTTCATTCAGAAATTAAGCTGGCAGTAGGGCCCCTAGCCATGCTGGGTAGCTTCAGGTCCTAGAGACTAACCACATCCATGTTACATGGGGAAAAAAGATTCTTGGTGGGGACAGGGATAGCCTGAGGTCAGGGTGATCTCTAGGAGGACTGGAGATGGGACCCGGGTCCTTACAGCCAATCCTCTGATTCAGCAAACTCTTAGTGAGCATCTACTGTTTGCCAGGCACTTTGCTAGATTGTGGGAGCACAGGTGTGAATCGATCAAACCTAGGGCTTACAGAGCAGGGCTTCAGTGGTTAGAGGCCTCTCCTGGGCAGGACAATACCCTCGGTTAGAAACCCTCAGATCTGTGCCCTTCTCCAGGGCCCCCCAGAGAATCAGCACATACGATCTTAATGACCAAGGAGCAGAAAGCTGCTGGCGGAGGCCCAGGCACACTAGACACTGAGTCAGGGGATAGAGATCAAAAGTCATCCTAGACTGTGCCCTGGGTCCCAGCCAATCTTGAGCAAAGGTAACTTGCTTCTATGGGCCAAGGGTCGGTGGGTGTTTTCCCAGAAGAGCAGAAGCAGCGTGGCCGGAGCAGAGCATCAGCACCAAGCTGACCCAATCTCTCATTCCCTTTCCACACCTCCTAGCTGTGTGACAGGCCAACAGCTCAACCTCCTGAGCCTCAGTTGTTTCTTCTGTAAAATGGGAATAATAACAATCCCGCTGATTCTTCTTCCTTCAGAAGATGAAGATGGAGATCAAATGAGGTAACGGGTGGAAAATAAATTATCAAGCACTTTAAGCTACACATTGATGGTGTTGTACACTTTGAAGCGGTGAGTCTTCCTGCTGTCTCCCCTTTACGTCTCCCACCCCACCGGGAAGAACCCTTTGCCACGCAGCTGTGTGAGGTTTCCCAGTGTAGCGAGTGCGGGAGCTGTCGTAGGGGAGGAGGAAGGAATTCTTGGCCCGCTCACCGCTTGTGGGCTGGAGGGTCGTTCCTGAGCCCGAAGATTCCCTCACAAGGCAAGTGGGCAAGCTGGCACTGGCCCTGGCCGAGCAGCCCCTGGAGATGGATCTGGGGAGGCCCCATCACTACTGGGGGTTCAGACCGCGCCCTGAAACCCATTAAACTAATGCCTTGTACCCCTGACAGCTGGGGTCAAGAGACGTTTTCAGGGCGCGTACGGGCTCCTCTAGGGGAGAGGCTATGCCTGGGTCCGCGGGCTCCTGTGCTGGAAGAAGGGACTCTTGGGGCACAGTACCTCTGGTCCTCATGTGCTGTCAACCTTGGGCAGGTCACCTCCTTTCTCTGGGTTCAGCTGTTAGAGGAGCATTGCTTTTTATTTTAAAAGTGACGCGTGCTCAGAAAACATGTAAATGTGATAGAAGAGGACAAAGTCAGTGACGGTGCCTCCCCCATCCTACGACCATGGACAGTCTGCTATAAAAAATTCTTCTCAATATACAAATAGCTATGCTCACTTCTTCAACAGAATTTGGGATCACACAGATACATTTTTCTCTTGGACTTGCCCTCTGTCAATGTCAATGTTCTCTTGGTCTACCCCTTCCTTCAACCAACTGCAGAGTATTCCAGCATTGGACAATTTTGTGACTATTTCCACAGGGTAAACCCTGAAGTGAAATTACAGGATCAAAAATATTTCTCTATGTCCTCAATATGTTGAATATTATCATTCCTTTTTAAAATTTTGGTAGCAATGAGTGAAAATAAAATTTTGTTCTAATTTTAAGTTGTTTGATTATTCATGAGGCTGAGCATCTTTTTTATTTTTTGCATGTTAAGTGGCTACTTGTGTTTCTTCTTCTGTAAAAAGCTTGCTTGTGTGTCCTCCCAAGTTTTTCTATTGGAATGATGGTCTTTTTCTTACCTTAAAACAGCACTTTGTATAGTAAAGCCCTTAATCTATTGCTTGTCATACATTACATTTTCCCCTAGTTTGTCATCTGTTTATAGTGTGTGTTTCCCACACCAAAGATTTAAATATTTATGCAGGTAAAATTGTTAGTTTTTCCCTTTCTGGATTCTGAGGTATATCTCTTTTCAAGAAAGGCCTTTCTCATTCTCAAGATTATAGAGTTCCTATTTTTAAGTTTCTTTTCAAACTTTAATAATTTTTAAATGTATACATCTTTAATACATTTGGATTTTTTTCTGTGACTGTAAGTGGATAACTATTCCAGCATCGTTTATGGAAAAATCTAGTCCTTCTCCACTAACAAGAAATACAATCTTTGTCATATACCAGGTTCCCATATATACATTTTATTTCATTAACCTATTTTATTCTATTCTACATACTATTTTATTCATTTATCTATTTAATATTCCTACAACATTATCACAGTGCTTAATTGCTCTGACTCTGTAATATTTTTTAAAATCCAGTAGAGCAAGTCTCCTCTCATTTTCCTCTTTTACAAAAATTTTCATGTATCTAATCTCCTAGGGAAAATTTAGAATCAATTTTCCATTTCTTTTAATCAGAAATTTTACTGAAATTGCATAAAAATTATAAACTAATTTGGGGGAGAATTGAAACCTTCACAATATTTAGCCATCGCAAGCAGAAATACAGTAATTTACTCCATTTAGATTTCCTTTGATGTACTTCAGTATTTGCTTCTACACAGGTGATAGAGATTTCTTGCATGAATAAGTCATTGTATTTTCAGTTTTGTGGGTGATTTATGCTTTGTTTTGTTTTTGCTGTGGTGAATGGAATAATTTTCATTTTATATTTTTAACTTATTACTATTATATGAGAAAACTGGTTATTGTTTCTATAGTCAGCTGAGTCTCTTGGATTTTCCATTTAATAACTGTTTTCCTTATTACCAAAATAAAGCATGTCTATTGTAGAAAATGAAAACATAAAAGGAAAGAAACCAACAGTACCTGTAAAATCTATTCTTCAGAAGTAGTCATTTTTAAGATTTTGATGAATGTCCTTCAAAAAAATATATGTTTTATATATATATATATATATACACACACACACACATATATATTTTAAAATAGTATAATATATAACATTATACATATATCTACTGAAGTAGACAGACGTATATGTCTAAGAATTAAGTAGACATATGCATATCTAATTTTATGAATAGCATCATAATTTGTTTTCTAAATCACTTTTCCTACTTAATAAAATATTATAAACCTTTTTTCCATGTTACTATTCTACATTATCATTTTAATGTCTGTATTAAATATATGAATTTATTTAAGCAATCCTCTAACTTTGGACAGTTAGGTTGAGTCCATTTTTTAATATTATAAATCGATAGTGAACATCTTATTACCTCAATCTTTGTGAATAGTCGTGATTATTCCTTTAGAAGAAATTTCTAGGAGTGAACTTTCTGGATCCAAAGGCAGAAATCTAAGGCTTTTGTGATAAACTGGAGAAATTGCCCTTCAGAAAGCTTATTCTCCTACCTCCACTTTTTAATACATATTTCTTCATCATATCTCCCTTTCTTAAATGAACATTATACCATAGACATTTCTTAAGTACTGAAACTCACTGGCAACATTATTTTAAGAGTGTTCTGTCAGCCACCAGCCCTCCTTGGATCTCAGTTCCTTCCGTTTCCTGAGATAACCCAGAAGTTCCTGACTTCCAGACCAAGCAGCTTCGTTTGATGACTGCGTGCCTCAGCTTGGGGTTCCAGCTTCTAAAGTAGAAATAAAATGATTAACTCAGCTTCAATCTTGTTTGCTCTGTGCAGCAGGAAGGTGGCCAGGAGGCTTCATGAAATGTTAATCATTCTAAGGGTTTGCTACCTACAAGGAGCAGAAGATCCATTTGTGCTTTAAATAAAAACGCACCTTTCCTGTCATTTTTTATCAGTAAAAAAAGGTGTCATGTTTCTCCCAATCAGGTGTTCACTTGGCAAGAAACTACTAATTCAGAAACAGTTCCAGCAAGGGGATAATGTTTTTCTAAGCAGCAAATGATTACAATCACATCTGCATTGACAAGTCACAACTTATATCCTTCTATGGTGTTTCTGCTCTTTTGAAAATGTTAATAAAAACTTAATGTGGAAAAAAAAACAACTTTTTCCATATATGTGTACCAATGAGCCTGAGGCAACTCATACTTTCTTATAAAACAAAGTAGGTCACTCACATCAATCATGTTGTCTTAGCACATTTTTTCCAAATTAGGAATTCTCAATCCATCATACCATGTTATGGCATCCCTTTTCCAAACATTTCCTTTTAATATGCTCTTTAACATGATAAGCAAATCTAATAGAATACATTAGTGTCACTTTTCAGTGATGGAGTGTTTCCTCCTGTTCAATCCACGATGAGTTCAGGGAAAGATTTTTACTGATTCACCCTCTAACAGCAATCGCTTATTGAAAATATGACAATGGCCTCAAAACTGCCAAGGCCACACTTGGGTGTTGGCCTTAGAAAGATCATGGGCCCCCTACCTCACCTCTCCATGTGTCATAGATGTAGAAAACTCAAAAGATGTGTGTGTCCCAAAGCAAAATAATAAATCCAGATTCTGTACGTGAGGAGTGTTTAAATTTAGCCCATTGACTCAGTAGAGTTGCACATGCACACATTCTATCCCATATAGATCAAAAGCTTGTACTGGGCTTCATTTTAAAACCACATTGCTCGCAGAACATTTCCAAATCTCCTGAATCATGCAGAAAGGGAGGATCCTTGGCTTAATGTGTGTGAGATTCTCCAAAACCAGTTACCATCTTCTTGCAAGTGAATTTGGACCCCATGTTAGATGCACGCTCTGTTTACAACCCACTTGAGATATATTTGCGTGTTCTATATTTGACAACATTTACCTGGCAAAAACAGTCTTTGTTTCCACTCGTATCTCTAGTTCTCAGAGTCATGTGTTCAGTGTTAGCACTTGACTTTCTTTGGAGATTTTTTATTTGGACAGAGTTTTGGAATAAAACATTTGTGAAAGTTGGGAAGGGGAGCAGTCTGTAGAGCACCCAGGAATTCGGCTGTTTCGGGCTTTTGGCCACCCAACAGGAAAACATCTGAAGGGAAAAGGGAGAGTTCAGTTTGTGTTCTGCACCTTTCGTTGGGACACGTGGTGTCCTGCAGACACTGGTCTTGATTGCCCGTTCCATAAGTCACACCACTGCTTCCTCAAGTCTTGGGGAAAAGGAAGGTAGCTTTATGGACCCTGATTAACCATAGCTTCCTGACACTGCCCCATTCTTGCCCAGAGCTAGTGACTTGAAGGTGTGTATGTCCAGGAAACATGATTAACTCACTGCAAAAATGACTGTGCTAGGGGCAGTGAAGGACACAAAAACGAGACATAGCTCCTGCCCTTAAGGAGATTGAAGTTGGGCTTGATATCAAGTAGAACATGATAAGGAAAAGAAAAAAACATCCAGGGAGTTCAGAGGAGGGAGAGGTCACTGCCAGGTAAGGGTGGATGTCATAAAAGATTGAGAAGAAGATGATCTTTGAATCAGGCCCTGATGGTGAGTAGTGTTTGGACCTACACAGATGGGGGAAGGGCATTCTAGGTCGAAGGCACAGAGAGAGTCAAGGGGCAGCCGTGGGAAAGCATGTAGGGAGAGGGGCCATGACAAACAATTCAGGACCCATTGAACACAGGCTGCATAAAGAGAAGAATGAGAAGAAATCCGGGAAGGGAAATTGATGCAAGTGTGTGAGGAGCCTTGAGTGCCAATGTAAGGAGCAAAGTCTCCAGGGAATGCTCCCCCTCCCATGTCCCCAAAATTGTTCTGGTCACATCACCACATTTGCCTGGAATAGGAAGATTATTAGGGTGACCATATTTACATGGGTGCACTTGAACCCCCTCCATCTTCTATCTTTTTCACACTTCTCCTTCTATACGTAGGTAAATGCTATGGCAAATTAAAGTGTTTCCCATTGCTGAGGTTTGGAGCACCATCCTGGAAATTCCTGTTGGCCTCAAAACCATTGCTCACAGAGGTTCAGGATTCTCCCAAGTTTCAGTGTTTTTTATGAGCTGATGAACATTTGTAGAAGCTGCCCCATTCCTTCTGGTCCATGGCCCCAGAGGGGACTGTGCAATGCAAGAATTGAGGTGCTTTGGGAAATTCATCAGTTTGTTCAACAAACATTTATTGAGCAGCTGCTATGTGCCTTAACATTGCTCTATGTGCTGGGGACAAAGTGTGTAAACAAGACTGACAGGGTCCCTGTCTTCTTGGGATTTACTTTTTGGTGGGACAGACAAAAAGTTATCAAGATCATTTCAGAAGGGAAGTTAAGATGGGAAACAAGGGAAATAAACAAGTTACGTGATAAAGAGTGACGGAAGCAAGAGAAGAACAACCACGTCAGAGAAGATGGTCAGAGGCGACCTGAAGGATGGGGGCTGAGAAGGAGCCAGCTAGATGAACGGCGGCCAGGAGAGAAACATGGCGAGCAGAGGACACAGCAAGTACAAGTGCATGGTGAGTTGGAAGTAGCTAGTAAGTGAGATGGAGAGGGAGCAGATGGGGCTGGAGCAAGGCAGGAGCCCACTGGGGATTTGAGGTACAATGGGAAGCTCCTGCAGGGTTTTAAGGGAGGAACGACTGAGCTATGAACATTGGGGTCCACTTTAGAGCCGCCATTAGGCACCGTCTTCTCCGGCGTCACCCTTGCCGACTTTCCCCACAAAGTGAAAACGAGTGCTGGGAGTACATCAGCTTTTATTTTTACAGCAATCTTTGTACCCAAACCACCATAGCATTTTTAATAACAAACTGGCAGGGAATCAGACATCTGTACTTGAAAAAACAGGCCAAGCCAAGTATTTCTAAATGTTTTATATTTACTTGTAACATTAGAATAACCATGAGGCTGCTTTTTGCATAATCGGAACCATTCTCATTAGGGTTCGACAGATCTCATCCTTCACGGGCTTGGGTGGTGGTTTTCATTATGGCAGTGACATTGATCTGATGAGAGTGAATCTCTTCTTGAACGCTTGTGGATAAAAGGGGAAGAAGTTGAGAGAAGCCAGGGCAAGCTAGGAAAATAAGAACTCTGTAAAGATAACCATCAGCTTGGCATTGGGGTGCTATGAAAAAAGCCCAGTTTTCGAAGTTCAGCAGAGCTGGCCCAGAAGTTCAGCTGGGTGACCTTGAGCGAGTCACTTAACCTCTCTGAGCTTCCACCTCTTCATAGGCCAAATGAGGATGATAATAGAAACTACTTCATGGAGTTGTGGTGAGATCTAAATGAAATAACATAGGTAAAGAGACTTGGCACGAGGTTGATTTCTGCTTGTCTCCCTCCAAAATTAGTATTTAACATCCAAGATTGAGATACTACCCCTCATCCTTTCTCTAAAGCAGGCTTGCAAGATTTATCAAACAAAAATACAGCATACCCAGTTAAATTTGAATTTCAGACAAACAACAAATAATTACTTAGTATAGATATGTCCCATGCAATATTTGGGACATACTTAAACAAGGCATCCTGCATTTTATCTGGAAACCCTATTCTAAAGGTTTAATGATCCTAAGAAAGAGGGGTTTTGAGACCCAGCTGGGTCCTGGTAGTCCACCTGGGCACCTGTGCCAGAGGTGGTTTGATATCCTTGTAAAGACTGCCTTACTAGCTCACTGAATCCCCAGTGCCTAGAACAGAACCTGGCATATAGTAGGTGCTCAGCAAAAATGTATTGAATGAGCAGCTAAGACCTCGTTATAAGTCAATCAGATTGGGAGGTATATATATTTTAAACATGCCTTATAAGTCATGCATCTCCTTTACCTGAGGTCGATATGAAGACAGAGACCCGCTGACCACCCCAGCCCTCACTCCCCACCCCCAGAATCAAGCTGGAATCGAAATGGAGCGCGACCATCATGCTCTCACTGCCTCTCAGCCACCTGCAGCCAATGTGGAGCTAGATCTGTGCAGTTTACACCACAGCCCCTGTCCTGAACTCCCCTCAATGGCCCCCCAAAACAACATGGGTTACAAAAATATTTCATGCCAACTCATTTCATACTTCATGTATTTTATTAATAAAGAAGATAAAACTTCCACGTTCAGAGTCCGCTTTTTTCTCCCCCTTCCTCTGGCAAACAGGACACATCTGGGCTGGAAGGTGGGGAATGGCGGGGTCTCAGGCTGGGAGAAGCTGCTGGTGGAAGGTAATGAAGTCAGGTGTGGCCCCTTCTGAGCTTCCCAGGCTGGCAAATGTCTACATTTCTCGGGAAGTTGTGAGCACAGAGGATATCCCCAGGAATCCAGGCTGAGCTTGTAAAGAAATGATCCCAACATCAAGAAAAGAAACCGGCCAGTAAATTCCTATTCAGTTCATTTTCTAAGACTTCTGAATGTGTTTTGAATTTTCTCTAAATTAAGATAATCATAAAAGGTTAAGATATTTAAACAGAGCTCCACCTGATCCCAGGGTTTGATGTGTATGCTTAATTAGTTCCCGAACATATGGTTCAGAGCTTCTTATAAAAACAGGGTAATGACTCGAGGTATATTTGGGTATTAGATTGAACGATGTTATAGGGACATTCAAACCCATCTCAAAGGCCTTAACCTGCCCTTGATCTGTGCTGGAAGCTTTTGCTGACATCTGTTTCAAAGAGATATCAAAAAACTTTCCAGTGGTCCCACGATAAAACAAAAATCCACACGGAGATAGATATCAGGCATTAAAATACTTAGGATTCAACATTGCCTGAGGAATGTGTGGCCCCAGAATATAACATTTGGGGTCAGGGGTAGCTGAGGAGGGGCTCATACAAAGACAGAGAGGGTGGCTCTGAGAACTGCAATGCCCCCATACAGACAGTCACCACAGCTGAGTCACAAATGTCCCCAGGGCCCTTTGTTCTTTTGTGTGTTTCAGCCCCCGATAATAAATCAGGTGTTCCTGTGTTGGGGACATAATTCAGGTAGCCAGGAGTCACTTCCCCAGCTCCCTGGCCGCCCCACTCTTCCCCAGCCCCGGCCAGGAAGGCACTTGTAGGGCCGCCCCCAGCAGGAGCAAGGTATTGCACTGACTCACCCTCGCTCCTGAGTCTAGTTGTGTGCGGAGCCCCGCCCCTAACCCCTTCCTGTATGGGCACACTGGGTCCATTCTGTTTGTGAAAATTTGGGCCATAAAACAGGAGGGGTTCCGACTCATCTTTTCGGCTTCAGTGCCCCTCACTCTACCCAAATTCATTCATTCATCCGTCCAGTCACCTATCCTTTTAACAAGTACTCCCCAGGCACCGATTGTGTGGGGATACGAAGTGCTATGGGAAAACCAGAGCTGATTTGAAGTATAGTCCTGCCCTCCAGGGGCTCACCGTCTAAGATGAGGCAGATAACGGGAAGACAAATATTGTAAGGCCATCACGGGTGTTTGAGAGCAAGTAAGCAACATGATATAAGAAACATGAGAGGAAGAGATCATTTCGGGCAGGGTGATGAGGGCAGCTTCACTGAGGACATGGCACTTGCCCTGGGCTCTGAGTGATGCGCCCATCTGGACAAAGGTAACTGAGGGTGACAAGGCACTCCAGGTGGAGGGAACAGCAAGAACAAAGGAAACCACTGTGGTCCAAAAACCGGGAGTCGCTTTCCAGATAGACACAGCATACACATCCCCATCCCCACTCATCTGATCCTCAAACACCCTTGTGAAGTTGATAGGCAGGGATGATTATTTCCACTTTACAGATATGAAAACCAAAGTGCACAGAGGTTATATACATTTCCCAGGGTTTCACAGCTCAGATGCAGCAAAGCCTAGATTCAAATTCAGGCTTAAACTTCTTAGATCCACCTAAGGCTGAAAAGTTAAGGTGAGGTCAGATTGCCAAGGGTCTTAAATTAAAAGCTCAGGAAGTTACCATTTCCTCTGTAGTCTCGGGGAGTCATCGAGGACTTTGAGCGGGGCTGGAAGATCCACTGGGCATATGAGAGCAGAAGAAACCAGAGCAGAAAGAGGCTGCGCGCAGGTGGGTGAAGGAGGAACACACGGCAGTCCCTCAGAGGCAGTTACATCCAACCTGGGCCACAAGCCAGAGGAGAAAAGAGAACACGGGCGCAAGAGAGGGAATTAGACTCCAATCATGCCGAAGGCAGGAAAGAGGCTCCAAGAACCACTGTAGCTGTGCTTCCAAAGAGTTGGCTCTGATTCCTCCCAAAGTCAGCTGAGACTTCAGCATCCGTGACAGCTATATTTTAGAGTGATTATAATGAGCCAGGCACTTTCACATATATGTCCTCATTTAATTCTCACAACAACCCTATGAGGTAACTAATCTTATTACCTCCATTTTACAGATGAGCAAACTGAGGCCCACAGTGATTGACGAACTTGGCCATGGTTACCCAGGTATTACCTGGCTTAGACTGGAATGTGAACAGGTCATCCCACCTGGAGCCTGAACTCCTGACTGCTACCTCCAACCACCCCTCTTAGGTCTTACATACGACTCAGCTGGCCAGGGACGGGGTGGCTCCCATTGCCCACCAAAGTGCGTCTGCCTAGCTGCCCTTGGCCGGCAAACCTCTCCCCAGTCTGGCCCAAAGTTACCTTTGTCCTTTGTTACCTGCCCCTGGGTCCTGAGGGATCCTGCTGCCACAGCCCAGCAGGCAGGAGGCCAGATCCAGGCTGTGATACAGAGAGAGAGGGAAAGAGTCCCTGTGAGCTGGAGTCCCAGCCTGAGGCGTCACAGCAGGAGACCTCAAAGCCTGGCCAAGCGCAGTGGGGCTGAGATCAAAACCAGCGGGGGGTGGCAGAGCAACGAGGAACAGAAGTGAGCAGGGGTGAGGCTAGTCCCATATCATTCCCGTGGCTGCATCCCAGGGCTGGGGCTTCTTTGAAGGTCTGGGACCCTGGGTACAAGGCAGAAGACCTCCCCCTGCTGGTTTCCTTCCAGGGGCTGAGGGGTCAATAAGATGGGGGCTGAGAAAGTTGTCTGTGGATAAATGACAGTTCAATCTCCCAGCCCGGCCTTGGTGACCTCTCCTCCTTCAATTCACTGCTGGCTGGCAGCACCTCGGGATGCTGTGCTCACATCCATGCTCTCTGGCACAGCTGCTTTCACTTTCCTACATGGCAAATGGATGTGGATCCCTCCTGGTTTGGTCTATTACACTCTTTGTGGCTCCGGGCATAGCACCACGCACACTGTAGGATTTCCAGAAATCCTTGAGACCTGCCTGATGGAGAGATATATCCTTTGTGTGGCCCTAGGTCCGTAAAGGCACTGGAGAGGAACATTTACTGAGAGAGCCAAAGTGGCACACAGCACTGTCCAGGGAACCCAGCCCCAGGGTCCTATCCTGGCTTTGCCACTGACGTTCAAAGCAAGCCATGTCACCTCAGTTTCCCCATCTGTGGCACTAAAGAAAGGCTAGCTGTCCTAAAGTGTCCATAAAGCTTCCCTATCTTCTCCTATTGGCCACCTCTTGGTCGTTCTTAGTTCTGGGTCACCTCCTCCAAGAGGCCCTCTCTGACCACTCAGGCTGCAGCAACCTCCTTCCCTCCTCCAGGCAGCCTCTACCATGTCACTTTGTCTGTTGTCTCCACCTGACCTTTTCCTGTTTGGGCATTTTTCCACTTGCTTATTAACTGTCCCCCTGAATAGGCTATAAGCTCCAGAACAGCAGAGAACCTGTCTGAGCTTACCTCTGTTGCTCCCTGCTCCGTCTCCAGAGCTCAGGATAGAGCCTGGCATGGAGTAGGTGCTCAGCTAATGTTTGTTGAATGAATGAATGAACTGTGAGCACTTTTCTGTGTCGTAAGATATTCAAAAACCATGTTTATAATGGCTACAAAATAGTCTGAAGTGTGGTTATATTAAAATATATTAAACCAATCCCGTATTGTGGGCTATGTAATTTAGTAACTACCACTTACCAAGTGTCTAAGGAAGGTCACTTTTGTGTCCCTATTTTCTGTCTCCCACTGTAAGCCCATCAGCTCCAAGGGAAGAGGTGCCTTCTCTTCTTATGTTTCACTGTCCACAGCCCCAAGCACGGCCTGGCACACAGGTGCTCTTCAAAGGTATTTAGTAAATAAAGTAAGGACTTTCCTTCTCCCCAGAACACTTTCAATTATTTTACTCTTCCCTATGGTTCTACGTTTTGAAAGTTGTTTGTTTACCAAGCAAATGCGCTTATCATGTACTAATTGCTTTCCTATTTTAATAAGTCAGTTTCAGCTGCAGTCCTGCCCTCCCAGCAGCTTCTGGCCACCACGAGAGAAGAGGCGTCACCATGTGCAGCTGATGTCATTCCAGATCACTGCAGAGGAATGTGAAGTATCAGTCAGCCCAAGTGATCTTTTGACAAGTACCTTCACCATTTCATGAGACTCTTAGAAATTGCAAAAGTGCTCAGGAGTCTACAGAAAAATCTCAGCCAGCCCTGAAGCTCTGGGATCCCTGTACCGTACTGCAGGCCTACAGCAGTAAGAAGCATCCCAACCCCATTCCTCCTGCCCCTAGCTGACCTTTCAGGGCACAGCAAGACAGGACTTCCCAACTTCCCCACAAGTTGTCATGGAGGAAGGTAGGTCTCTCCCACTATGGAAGCCCAAGGGGCCAATTCCTCCCTCTCCACATCCCTGGGGCCACGGGGGCCAGGCATAGGAACATTCTTGGCCAACTGGATGGCCTCATCAAGTGCCAGAGGTTGAGGAGGAGATGGAGGAATGTGAGGAAAGGTGGGAGGTGCTTGCCCTCATCCTGGCCAAGGTCATCTGATGGCGCAATTGTTGCTGTATTGCTTCCACCCTGGCCCCTGGTGTTCAAAGCCCCTCTAGTTCCTGTCTGTTCCTGAGCCTGGTCTGAGAGTCTGCTGCAGATTCTGTTAAACCCTAATATTCTTCCAAAAGTTGTCTTTTATGTAAACTAGCCAGGATCCAGTTTCTATTGCTTGCAAACAAGATCTTTAATTAATTGTATTAGTTTAGATTAAGATTAGCTGCATAGGAGAAACAACAATAATAATAGTGGCTTAAACAAGATTGACATAAGTAAATGAAGTGTGGAAGAACACAGTCCAGTGCTAATATGACAGCACTGAACTCCTGCCATCTCACCCCTCCACCCTCCTTAGCATGCCAGTCCAAGATACCTGCTCCCACTCCAGTGATCTTGACACATTTCAGGCAGCAGAAAGGAAACTAGGAGTGGAAAAAAGTCATTCTCTCTCCCTTTAAGGACACTTCTAGTAAGTTGCCTACAACCCTTCTATTTGCATCTCATTGGCCAGAACTTAGCTGGATAGCCACACCTAGCTGCAAAGGAAGCTGGGAAATGTAGTTTTTATTCCAGGAGCTCATTGCATCTGCTAACAATGAGAGGCTCTATCAAAGAGGAGGAATGAGGGTTTGGATATTGGGGTATATGAAAGATTCCATGTTTGTCACACAGATGCAAAGCTCAACTTCATGTAATCAAAAGGAACACAAGGAGAATATTTTTGTACCCATCAGATTAACACAAGTCAAGATAATTGATAATATCCACTGTAATGAGGCTGCAGGGAAACACATACTCTCATGCATGATGGTTAAAATATAAATTGTACAGCCTCTTTAAGGGAGAATTTGACAGTATTTATTAAAAAGCACCTATTCTTCCACTCAGTACTTTCACTTCTAGTAATCCACCCCAGAGAAATTGTCACACATGTGCACAAAGGTACATATACAAAATACTCTCATAATAATGAAAATTTAGAAATGAGTTTAACATCTAGAAATAGGGCCAAGAGTGTATAAACTGGAGTAGTTGGTCTATGGAATAGGCAGGGTGAAAAAGACTGGGATAGTGCTATATGCACTGACATAAAGATAATTCAGAGATACATCTAAAAATGACAGTTGAAAAGACAGATTCCTTTTATGTTTAACCTCCTATGAGCACAAACAAAAAAGAGGATTGTATTTCTGATTGTACCCATGTAATCAAACACACAAAGAAATGTCTGAATAGACAGTCTACAAGCTATTGACAGTGGTTGTGGCTAGGAAGAGAAGTGGAATTTTGCTGCATTTATTCAAACGTTCGTAAATGAACCTTCTTCCTATCCTTAAGTCCCTGGATAGTCAAGGGGTTAAGTTCATTGACTCTTAACTTAAGAACTTAATTTCAAGATTTGAACTTGAGTTCAAATCTTGGTCTTGCTGTTTTCTTAACTGCCTGACATGACCTGAGCATTAATTTTCTTAACTGAGAAAATCCATATAATATGCTTAGCACAATACCTAGTGTATGGGCGTGGCTCTGTAAGTGTTACTTATTATCTTGGTATCTCTGCTCTCTTCTTGCCCCCAATCCTTTCAAAGCCTCAGTAGATGCTAATAAATATTTGATGAATGAATAAGGTTGCTAATAGTAATACTGTCTTTCTGAGTGTAAAGAATATGAAGAGAATAGGCCTAGAGAGGCCAGATCTTACTATTTTCACATTTCCTCCAACTCTGTTTTTCAAACGGTAGGTCATTACCGGTTAGTGAGCTGTAAGTCAGTTTACTGGGTAGCAACCAGCATTTAAAAAATATAAATAGAGGGACTTCCCTGGTGGCACAGTGGTTAAGAATCCGCCTGCTAATGCAGGGGACACGGGTTCAATCCCTGGTCTGGGAATATCCCACATGCCGTGGAGCAACTAAGCCCATGTGCCACAACTACTGAGCCTGCGTGCCACAACTACTGAGCCTGCGTACCACAACTACTGAAGCCCACACGCCTAGAGCCCGTGCTCCACAATGAGAAGCCCACGCACTGCAATGAAGAGTAGCTCCCGCTCGCTGCAGCTAGAGAAAGCCCGTGTGCAGCCAAACTCAGCCAAAAAAAAAAAATATATATATATATATATATATATATATATATAAATAGAAAATATCAAAGTGTAAGTAAGAACAAGTATTGTTACATGAACTTCATTTTGTGGATGTCTGTACTAGGTTGCAACGTAAGGTGTATTTCTTACTGTTAATCACAGTAAAAATAACATGGGGAAACCCTGCCCCAAGTGCAGCCTTACTTCATAGTCTGAATGTGCAGTTCCCAGCCCACTGCTGCCCAGTTCCGTGCTAAATGTCATGGGCCAGGGAGAGGCAGAGTCTTATGCAGCAGCCACATGGACCTGTTGGGTAGACAAAGGTGGCAGGTGTCCACATGACAGCATTCTCTCTCCCTGCCTGCTGGGGTCTTCCCTTCATCAGGGTGATGCTGACACTTGTGGGAGCAGAAACCTCCGGCCGTATATTGGTTTCCTAGGGTTGCTATAACAAAGTACCACAAACTGGGTGACTTAAAATAAATTTATTCTCTCGCTATTTAGGAGGCTAGAAGTCCAAGATCAAGATGTCATCAGGGTTGGTTTTTTTCTGGAGCCTCTGAGGAAGAATCTTTTCTATGTCTCTCTCCTAGCTACTTGGTGGTTGTCAGAAATCCTTGGCTATTCCTTGGCTGTGGCAGTATAACTCCAATCTCTGCCTTCTTCATCTTCACCTTGCATTCCCATCCCTATGTCCCTATGTATCTCTGTATCTAAATTTCCTTCTTATAATGACACCAGTCATTGGATTAGGGACACCCTAATCCATTATGACTTAATCTTGATTAAGGTTCTGGAGAACGTGAAATTTTTTTAGGGCTGGAGGGGGACATTGGTCAATGCAGTATCTCCAGCCCCAGAGAGAGGAAGGAACCACCTGATACTTCAGTTTGGAGGGGAATCAGGATGGAGGTGACAGTGAGGTCCTTCTCTGGCCTGTGTGCTCTGAGCATCAGTCTGGACACCTAGAACTCAAGACCCTTGGAATAGAAGGGACAAGTTCCAGTCTGTGGAACCTGGGTCCACACCTTTGAAACAGCCAGACTAATTGGCACTAAGATTTGGGCCATGACCATAGACTGAAGTTTTTTGCTTAGGGGACATTAGAGATCACACCCACCATCTTCTCATTTTATAGTTGAAAAAACTGAAGTTCAGGGAAGTTAAATTTTTTCCTTAAGTCACACAGTTGGTGAGTGGCCAAGTCAGGTCAAGAGCCCAGCACTGGATACTGCCCAGGGCCCTTCATACATGGCTTTTTGTCTTAAATACTTAATTCTAATAATAATGGTGGCACTTATAGGTAGCTTGCAGGAATGGGGGAGAATTCAATTCCTCTACAATCTCCAGCCTCCCCTCAAAGGCACCTGAAATTTTAAAAAAATATATTATTTGATATAGATTGCTTTCAACCGTTTAAAGTGTAATTAAAAGCATCTTTAGATAACTTTGCAAAAAATTTTTTTGAAACTTATGACTTAAGCTGATGCAGTGGACTTGATTTGTAACTCCAGCAGCTTCAGTCACCCCCTCCCTTTCCAACCAGACTGTCCCCCACAAGCCCCTCCAGCATGGAATTCTAGAGTCTAATGGAAGAGTGACAAGGCCCACTGCTGTCTCCTGAGTGCCTAGCATATGCCAGACTCTGTGCTAAATCCCTTTGAGCAAGGAGCATCTATCTCTTCTAGCAGATGGGGAAACTGAGGCCAAGTCTGAGCCAAAACAGGCATTTTTTTTTTTTTAATCTGAATGTCTCTAGAGGAGACACACACTGTCCAGTGTCACAGGTCCCATCACCCCCTGTTACGGTAACTGCACTCGCTTAAAAAAATAAGATAATATTTTATTTTCTTCTTTAAAAAACATATTTATTGAGATAATTCACATAGCATACAACTTACCCATTTAAAGCATACAATTCAATGGTCCTCAGTATATTCACAGCTATGCACAACCATCATCACAGTCAATTTTAGAACTTTTCCATCACCTCATAAAGAGGTGATGGAAATGTACCTGTACCCTTTAGCTATCACCTCTCTATCCCTCTATCCCCCCACCAGCCCTAAGTAATCATTAATCTAACTTTCTCTCTCTATAGATTTACCTGTTCTGAACATTTTGTATAAATGGAACCATACCATATGTGACTTTTTGTGTCTGGCTTCTCTGACTTAGCATAATGTTTTCCAGGTTCATCCACACTGTAGCATGTATCAATATTGCATTTCTTTTTATAGATGAATAATATTCCATTGTATGGATACACCACATTTTGTGTATCCATTCATCAGTTGATGGACATTTGGAAGATAATGTTTTCTTTTTTTTTTTTAACATCTTTATTAGAGTATAATTGCTTTACAATGGTGTGTCAGTTTCTGCTTTATAACAAAGTGAATCAGTTATACATATACATATGTCCCCATATCTCTTCCCTCTTGCATCTCCCTCCCTCCCACCCTCCCTATCCCACCCCTCTAGGTGGTCACAAAGCACCGAGCTGATCTCCCTGTGCTATGCGGCTGCTTCCCACTAGCTATCTATTTTACATTTGGTAGTGTATATATGTCCATGCCACTCTCTCACTTTGTCCCAGCTTACCCTGCCCCCTCCCCGTATCCTCAAGTCCATTCTCTAGTCTGCATCTTTATTCCCGTCTTGCCCCTAGGTAGATAATGTTTTCTTAATACTATATGCCAGTCCCTGTTCTAAGTGCTTTGTCTCATTTAACCCTCATAACAACCTTATGGGATAGGTGTTAGAGAGATTATCTAACTTGCTCAAAATCACACAGCTAGGAATAGCTGCTTGGCCCCTAAGTTTGTAATTCCGAGTGGCACATGATCCCTCTCTTTATTGGGGTCTTCAGGGACAACTCATACATGCCTCAGCCTGTTCGTGTACCCCTACATGGAATCCAAAATGGCGTGCCGAGAGCCTCCCCATCCTCATTGCCCACCTGCCCACTCTTCACCCCTCCCCCACTGCCCAAACTCGGCTCCTTCTCCAGCCTGTTCAATCACCCTCTCAGCCAGGAACATTCCGGAAAACCACTTCCACAGTACAGACAGGCACCTTTATTTAACAATTGATTTTTGGTCAACAAACCCCTTCAAGAGGTGTCATCTGAGCTCTGTAAAATCCTCATTATTTGGGGCCTCGAATAATTCAATATTTGTGATCTTTTTATGATGCTGTGCTGGGGTAGAGTATGATTTGGTTAGCAAACCTTTCTTCACTATGAATTACAAATTCATAGTGTAAACAAGATTGTAGAAAGCATGTTTAAACAAAGTGTTTTCAAGCCTTCTCAAAAATCACAGAACTGCCCGCCCACCGAAGCAACCCAATTGCTGACATGCAAGTTACACACAACTCTTATCCATTCTCCAAGTAGGTCCCCTGAAGACTCGACAGGTAACCTTGCTAAATGTGGTAGTGACAACATTCATCGCGCCATGGCGCCTCCCTTCAAAATATATGGTATTTCAGACTCATTCTCTGATTCTCCAAACCTGTCCTGGTCCTCAGCTTCATTTCTTCTATGGAAAAGCTTGCTTCTGCCAATCAGACATTCAGCAGAACTAGGTCGTGAACCCCAAATTCCCTCTTGGGCCACACCAGGCTGAGAAACGTTTAAGTTCAGGTCCTAGGAGGGGACCAGCAGGAAAGGGGCTGTGGGAAGGGGGGACTTCTGAGCTTGAAGACCCCCTCCTTCCATTCACAAAACCGTTATTTTCCCCAGAGAAAAATTCTGCCTGGCTGAAAAGTCTGAGGATGCGGGTGACAGCCTGCAGCCAGCCCAGACAAGCGCTCAATACCTTCAGCCTACCGCATCCTGGTTGCCTTTGATCTAGGCATTTCCTGTGGTCCAGCAAGTGAGAGAGGGGTGGGAAAGGCTGCAGTGGGGAAAGTCTGCCAACCCTAGCATCTCCAAAGTGAAGCCCTCCACTTCTTTCCAGAATCTTAAGCCCCGGATTGTAAAATGTAGTGGGTTCAAGCTGCACCAGTCTGTCCCAGTTTAGGGGTTAATTATTTGAAAGTAACAGTGAGATTTCAATCTTCAACACTTTTCCAGGGGATGCCTTTCATCCTGTCTGCAGAGCAGCTTCAGTGACATCCTATGGGGTTTGGGGGCCCAGGGGAGAGCAGAGACCTGGCAAGATGCAGCCCCTTTACAGTCTCTCTGCCTGTAAAGCAGAAATGATAACAGTGCTCCTCCAAGAGGGGTGGTTGTGACAGTGCAGTGAGATAATGCATACAAAGGCTCAGCACAGAGCCTGGCACCAGTGCTCAATGCCCAATAAAAGTGATCCAGGGTCCACAGTATTATTATTCTCTAGGATCACCCTTTGGTGGCATTGGGCCTAAGGATACAAACTCTATTCTGAAACTGGCCCTCCCATCGGCAGGGCGAGAGCCTGCGATCTCACCACTGGGGCCCCGCGTTGGCCAGTTCCAATAACATGATTAGTCATTTTTCATTCCTGAGATGTCTACCCATGGGTGGGTGCATGTGTGCATGTGTGAGTGCGTATGTGCCTTTCAGAGCAGGGGAAAATCCATATTCTCTCTTCTGACCGAATTAATCAAATAAGTCTTCCGTAAGGAGCTGCTAAATGAATCACAGATGGTTCTGCCCTTTTACAGGTTGCAGAAAGCACCCGTTACAGTTCTTTTAATTTATCAGAGGAAAAAAGATGCCCTTGTGTGCCCCTTCCCGCTTGCAATAATAATCAGAACCAGTCTATTTTCCAAGGGTCCGAGACGCATTTTCAAAAAATGTGTATCAATAGATGTAACAGCAGGAAGATTATTTTGCCAAGTTCCAGCCTCCAGCACCGCAAAGGTGCCCTGGCTAGGGAGAGCGTTTATAAAACCACATTTAATAAAAGAGAGTGTTACATTAAGTATGTTTGCTAGTGTATTTAAGCATATGGTTTCCATATCAGGCGTAAAGATGGCAAACACATGCTTTACCTTCTTTCTAACCTTTCCTAGAGACGTCCTTTCTAGGGGGTGGTGGGATGGGAGGATTTGGGGTGGATGTGAGTGAGTGTATGTTGCTTTGTTTTGCTTTTTATAACTCTGACTCACGTGGTAAAGCACCGAGGAACGTTCAAGAAAACATGGGAAGACTCTCTGCCTTTTCTATTTATGTAATTAGCCCAAGAAACTTGCTTTGCTTACTTTCTTCAACTGTCCCAACATTCTCCCAGCTCTCCCTTGCCTCCTCCAAGGCGCTAGGGGCTGGTTGACTTTAAAGTGTGAATCAATCTCAGCTGCAAAGAACTTGAGCTCCTGGATTTTAAACATGTACCCTTTGGTAAAGCAAGAGCTCTGAGGATGGCTGCCTGGCCTTGTGTCCGTGAGTCCTCGTTAAGCAGCGAACTATCCAACTCCAGGATTCGTCTGCCTAGAGATCTCCTTTTGGCACTTGGGTTGGGTATTGAGGCTTTTATGTTTTTCCTTCAGGTCAGAGGCAACGGGCTGTGGTCCTGCAAGCCTGGGGTCCCCAGAAAGTTAGCCAGGAAAGGTCTCCACAGCCCACCCCCCAAAACAGTTTGAACAATCCCTCCATTCTGAGACAATCCCAGAAGCCAAAATGCCAGACTAGGAAGGGAATTGGGCGGGGGTGTCTGCAGTGAGGTCACCCTGCCCACCTCCACCAGCCCAAACAGATTTGCCTGAGCAAGTTATAAATCTACTGGTACCATTGCTTTTTCGTCACTTGCCTAATCCTGTGCCCTTCGTTTCATGTGCTGTAATTATGAACATCTGCTTTCTGAGCCTGGCCCTCATGGAGTTTGCAAAGGCAGTTTTCAGTCCAGAACAATGGCGACAGCTGTTTCATTTAGCCTAGGGCCAGCACTTCCTGTTCAGTCTGCATCTGCCCTCCTGTGTCTAATTTCTGATTCAGGGTTTTCTGTTTTGTTTTCTGGGTGTTTTTTTTTTTTTTTTCCTTCATCTGACCTTACTATATGTTTAAGAAGAATTTCTAACTTAGCACTCCAGCTAGCACATACGCTTATTAGATTGGCGACAGCCAGAGAGAGATAGGAGAAAGCCAGGCTTGTCTTCAGCAGCTAACACGGTGGAGGGCAGAGGCACAAAGGAGGCCTGACCAGGAATCCGGGGGCCCAGGCACTAAGGGAATTCCTGGGCCTAGAAGTTGAGGAACAGGCTGACCTCTCTGGAAGCCAGACACAGGAAAAATGGGTTTAGCTCATCTGTCCCCTGGCCTGGTGTCATCTCCACAGCTTATTTGGTAAGAGGTCACCCAAACTTACCACTGAGGGAACCGTGTGTCTGGGTGGCCACCAACACACAGGGGCCCTTCTTTGGGAACCAAGGAAGGTCGTCAGGTGGGGCAAGATTCAGAGGCCCCAGATTCACTTTTTCCCACTGAGTCTCCAGCAGTGCAATACAAATCCTTTCTAATTTGTACTGGGAGGTGCATGGCGTGGGGAAAGGTCGTGCTGTGATCAGGCAGTGCTGCATATTTATTGCCAAACAGGGCAAAACCCAGTCTCCGCTTGGATAAGAACTGCAGGGATGTGGAAGCGTCCTGTAGGTGCACACGGCAGAGCGTGCGAGGCGCGAACTGTCCGCGACCGCCCGCCGAGACCTCCGGAGTCGATGTCTTTGCGTCTCCCGGGATCTCGAGCGTGCGTCTGCTCCTCTCGCGGGATCTCAGGGCACCAGGATTGGAGATGCCCTGGAGAGCCGATGCCCATTCCCCGCCCCTTGCGTTTTTTAACAGAAGAAGAAGCTGAGAGCTACGGAGAGGAAGTGCCTGTTCCGAGGTTGTAGCTTGGTCAAGCTGGACGCTATCGACAGAGAAGCAAATGAAGGTAAATCTGTGTTGCTTCTAGGAGCTTGAGGCATTTTCACCATTTCCACATGAAATGTCTCTTTCAATCCCAGACCCTCTCCACCCTTCTCAGTGGCTCACACGAAAACAGCTTGGGACCCCCTCCCAGGTGGGAACAGTGAGGCGAGTTTGGGACACCCCAGCTTGGGAGACCCCAGCTTGACCCCAGACCAGTCCAGGACCGATTCTTCTGGCTGCCAGGGGAGAGCTGGACCCAGCAGTCTGGAGAAAAGAGTTCGTGCCGACTGGACACCTGGGGGTCACGGAGGTTCCTGGCAGGTGGCCGAGGCCCCGTGTCTTTGCAGGAGTCAGCGTGCAGAAGGTAGAGCTCAGGTGTGAAAGAGATGCAGCAGAGGAGAGGGCCCTTCTCCCCCAGCATCCCTGCCAGGTGTCAGGTGTGCTGAGTCAGGAAGGCCCCTGACCCGAGGAGACCCAGCACTCCCAACGCTTGGCTTGAGCCTGGAGCGGCAGCAAGGCCGACCCAGCAGGCATGGGGGTCACAGGTGACTGTCCCTAGACTCTGGACTCGAAGGAGCTGATGGTCCAAACGAGGCTGGGTCCTGCGCCACTTTGCCCCGCGGGAGAGCCGGGTCCCCCCGGCCCTTCCTGGCCTGCCAGCCCCGCCCCTTTCCCTGCCCCCACTCACCGTCTCCCGCCCCTCCCCCCTTCCTTCTCTCTACCACTCACTCCTTTTCTTCCTAAAGTTAATTGCAACTTTTTTCTCAGCGCCCTGATCTGGATAAGCCACATCTCATTAGAAAAAGATTTAGCTGCAGCCAAAGCAGGCTGGAGAAGGAATACCTAATCAACAGAGAAAAGATTTGGGTGTAATTGCTCTCTCCCGCCATTCTCCCCCCCCCCCCCCCATCCTCCAATCTTTCTCTGCTCATTAATCTGAAAAGAAAGTCGCAGTTGAACGTCTTGGTGTTCAAGTACCCGCTGCTGCGGCAGACAAATCGAAGTGCTTTGGGGTTTTCTTTTGCGCGGGTGTCTCTATGGAGAGCTTTGGCTGTTGCGCGTAGGAGTAAAGCATTTTGCTGCTGTGGGGTGTGCATGAAGCACCTTGGGTGGGAGAGTAAAACTCTTTCGGGGGTGTGTGTGTGTAAAGTGCTTGGTCGTGGGGAAGGTGTGAGTGGGTGTGTGAACCTTTTGGTTGTTGGAGTGTGTATGTGTGTGAAGCTCTTTGGTTATTGGTGTGTGTAAATGAGGTGCTTTGATCATTGAAAGGGTGTGTGAAGCTCTTTGATTATTGAGGGGTGTGTGTGCGTGTGAAGCCCTTTGGTTGGATGGGGGTGGGTAAAAACTCTTGGTGTATGTGTGAAGCACGTTGCTTGTTGGTTACATGTGCGTAAAGAGCTTTGGTGGTTGGGATACGTGTGTTTGTGGGTGTGGAATATGGCTGGGGTGTCTGGGAGGCAACCCTTCAGCTGTTGGTATGTGGGGATGCAGTGTAACCCTTTGGTTGTTTGTGTTTGCTGGGGGGGGTGTGTGTGTGTCATTGTGTCATGCTTTGATTGTTGGGTGCATGTAAGTTCATTCATATACGCTAGTAGCCCCTTTGGTGTTTTCCTTTTGCCCCAACTAAATCCTAACCGATACTTAAATGGTGACACATAGAAGATGAATTAGGAGCAAATCATCTCTCCAGGTATAGGGACCCCATGTCTTCAAACATCCAGCAATGAAACGACACAGTATTTTCATGCCTTCCTTCAAAATTTGGAAATTTTCTACAATGACCATGCATGCCTTTGTAATTGGTGGGGAGAGGGGAGGCTATTTTAATTAGTTTTAGTTTTTATTAAAAAAGTACTGCATGCTCAAAAAGAAGAGAAGCCGTAATACACACTCCTGGTATAACGTGAATATTACAAGGGGCCAGGTAGTGAAAAGCACCGCTCTCACACCCCTCATTTACTCCTCGGCCCAATTTAGGAAGGAGCTATTATCGCCCTCACAGATGAGGACGTTGATGCTAAGAGAGGTTGGGTAACTTGCTGAAATCACACAGCAGATGGCAGAGTCAGAGTCTGAACCCAGGCCAAGTGAAGGCAGAGCCCTGGCCCTCAACCACTGCCTTCCAGAAGAAAGTAAGGAACTATCTGGGAGCTGGGGGTGAAGGGAGAGTAGGTGTGTCCCTACTACCCTCAGAGCCTCTGGAGAGCCCAGGCCCCTGTGTCTAAGCTACCCCACCAACATTTCCCACTCTGTCTCAGCCCGGCTCACGGGTCCCTCCTTGTCCTCATCGGCCATCCCGCCCCGGCCCTCTCCCTGAACCCCAGTGGCCACCGCTGTCAGGGAAACACAGGCAGATGAGGGCTCCTATCCCCCCTCCCAGCCCCCTGAGGGTGAAGCCCGGCTTGAGCCACTCTGTGTTTCTCTGAACACAGCCCTTGCGCAATCGCTGCCCTGACACCGGGGAATCAGCAAATCTAAGTCCTGGACACAGAGGTGGAGCGTCCTGGTATCGAGGGGGTTTCAGGGCAGGCCACGGAGTTGAACTGGGTGTGGCCAGGTGAGGTTCGGAGCTGGAGAGCAGGGACCGCGTCCAGGTGACCAGAGTCCTTGGCCCCAGGATCCCACCAGGCGGAGAGGACACAGTTCCTCCAGCTGTCCTGTCACTTCACCGTCCTCTCCACTCTTCATCCTCATTGGAGCTCAGTCTGTTGTGCAGTCGTTATGAACACTCCCGCCGAACCAAGGACGAAATAGACAAGGATTTTTGCAGAGAACACAAAAGCGCTGCTTGTGACACTGAAGGAAATGGATCTGGGAAAGGAAGGTTTTCAAAGGTACCCAGTGACCTGAGCAGGGAGGGGCTGGGGATTTATCACCTCCCACTGCTGAGCCTAAAGACAGACCCTCCAGACCTGTCAGGGTCCCAGCACATCCTCTTCAGGTGAAGATGCTCTGCAGCAGACAAGGTATGAATAGAGACTCTGGAGAAACATGGAGTCTTGTGCTGAGAACATCCATCAAGGCGGAGAGCGCCGCTGTTCAACGCGGCAGCCACTTGCCACATATGGTCGGTGAGCATTTGAAACGTGGCTAGTCCAAGTTGAGGTGGGCCGTAAGCACCAAATACACACCAGATTTTTGAAGGCTTGGTATGAAATCAAACATGAAGAAAAAAAAAAAAACCATGAAGTATCTCCTTGTAATCCACTGTATACAATTATGTACATTACAAAATAAATTGCATATTGATTAGATATTGAAATGATAATATTTTGAATATATTGGGTTAAATGAAACAAATTATGAAAAGTAATAGTGATGTGTGCGTGTCAAGTGCTTTGGCTCTCCTGTTTTCTTTACCTTTGTTTAATGTGACTACTGGAAAATTTTAAATTACACCGTGGCTTGCACTTGTGGCTCACATTATATTTGCATTGGACAACACTGGCCTAGAATATAACATACCCTTTCATGAATACTGCTATCCCCCTTTTACCGATGAACAAACCAGATCAGGTGAGTGGCTTGGCCAAGGACACCAGCTGCAGAAGCCAGAATTTACATTCTGAGAGTGATCCTGGCTGGAGAGTCTACCACTTGATGAAACTCCTAAAACAAGAGATGCATTGTTGTTGTGACATGATCTTACACAGAAGTGTTTAGTGCCAGCAGGACTGAAGCACATTTGGAGTCTGGGGGACATTAAATAAAAGCCTGTGACTCAGGGATGAGGATGACCTCCTGACACTAGCCAAGAATGTTAAGGTACAGGATAGTTCTTAGTGGTGCTTGGGCAGGCTTCTGGGTTCCCTGAGTGAACCTGGACCAGTTCCTTCCCCACTCTGGTCCTCACTTTCTCCATCTGAAGAGAAGGGACTGGATTAAATGTTCTCTGAGGTCCATCAGGGGTCCGTGGTGCATCTCAGCAGATTCCTTCCTCCCAGGGGTTGAGAGTGAATTTGAGAGCAACTTGCTGGGTCCTGGAGCGAAGTAACACGTCTCTTGTGTCCTCTGTGAGATGGAGATGAGAACAGTGTGGACTTGGGAGAGTTGCTCTGAGGATTACTGAGAGAATGCAGGTGATGCACTCAGCACATGCCTGGCACACAGGAAGCAACCAATAAATGCTAGCTCTGGTTGTCAGTGTAGTAGTGAGCAGGTTGACCAGCTGGCTTGGATAGTTCTGGGTCAGCAGACTCAGATTCGCAAGCACTATCTGCCTTGGAGCCTCCTCCTAACCTGACACACTCTAACAGCCGAATTTGATCCAAGGCAGGGTCACCTTGAACTTGGCTTTTGAAGGGTTTGTTACCACTGCAACTCAATTCCCTGATTGCATGGGTAACAGAAGCGCCCAGGAAGAGCGCAGCTTGGCAGGGGCCCAGAGGACAATATTGCAGCGGGAGACTCAAGGTTCTTGTAACAGAGCATCTTCTGGCATGTTCAGAGGAAGAAGTGTTAGTTCTTAGTGTTATTTCTGTCCTTTGGTGGTATAGTGGTCGTGTCACTTTTCTGTCCTTTGATGGTATAGTGGTCAAGTGTCACTTTTCCATCCTTTGGAGGACTGATGCAGATCCATGACCGCAGGCTTTCTTCCCTGCTTCTTTCCCACCGTGGGAGGACTCTGACCTCAGTTCTTCTCAACAGCTGTTTTCATTTTTTTATCCCTCAATTGTGGGTAAACAACCTCCGATAATAGATAAAGGCTTTCTGAACTCAGCAGCTCACCTCCTACATACAACATCTTTCTCATGAATACAAGTCTGTGTTAGGAGTAAGTTGGACTTGATTTTGTCTGCTGGGTCATTATCTTGAACTTAATTGGGAGGAACCTTGAGTTCAGAGTGTAGGCTCCCAGCTGTCTCTAGCGTTCATCGGCCGCCATCTGCTGGGCCATCCTAGTATGACATGATCTCCTTGGCTGGCAGGGCTAAAGAGTGAAGTGTATTTCATTCAATCAAAAAATATTTATCAAGCAGGAACTGTGTGCCAGGCATAGTTCTAGGCACTTGGGATTCATCAGTGAACACAGAGACAAATAGTTCTTTTTCACACCGAAAATATTCCATTGTCTGGAATATTATTTATTCATTTACCTGCTGAAGGATATCTTGGTTGTTTCCAAGTTTTGGCAATCATGAATAAAGCTGCTATAAACATCTGTGTTCAAGTTCTTTTGTGTACATTGTCAGTGCTTTGGATTTTGGCCATTTCAATAGGCATGTAGTGGTATCTCATTGTTTTAATTTGCATTTCTATGATGACATATGATGTGGAGCATAGTTTCATACATTTTTTGTCATCTGTATATCTTCTTTGGTGAGGTCTGTTTAGATCTTTTGCCAATTTTTAAATTAGATTGTTTTCTTATTGTTGAGTGTTAAGAGTTCTTTGTATATTTCAGATAACAGTCCTTTATCAAATGTGTCTTTTGCAAATATTTTCTCCTCATTCTCTTGACATTGCCTTCCATCGAGCAGAAGTTTTTAATTTTACTGAAGTCAAGTTTATCAATTATTACTTCATGGATGGTGCCTTCGGTATTGTATCTAAAAAGTCATTGCCATACCCAAGCTCATCTGGGTTTTCTCCTATGTTAATTTGCTCTTCTTTTTCTAGTTTTCTAATGTGGAAACTAAAATTATTGATTTTAGATATTTCTTTTCTAATACACGTATTCAATGTTATAAATTTCCCTCTAAGCACTGCTGTCACTGCATCCCACAAATTTTGATAAACTGCATTTTCATTTTCATTTACTTAAAATATATTTTAAAATTTCTCTTACGATTTCTTACTTGACTCATGTGTTATTTACAAATGTACTGTTTAACCTCCAAGTGTTTGGGGATTTTCCAGCTATCTGTCTGTTGTTAATTTCTAGTTTAATTCCACGGTGGTCTGAAAGCTGACATTATATGATTTCCATTTCTTTTAAATTTGTTCAAGTGTGTTTTATGGCCCAGAATATGGTCTGTCTTGGTGAATGTTCCATGTGAGCTTGAGAAGAATGTGTATTCTGCTGTTATCGGATGAACTAGTCTATAAATGTCAATTATATCCAATTGACTGAAGGTGCTGTTGACTTCAACTATGCCCTTACTGCTTTTCTGCCTGCTGGATCTATTTCTGATAGAGAGGTGTTAAAGTCTCCAACTAGGGCTTCCCTGGTGGTGCAGTGGTTAAGAACCTGCCTGCCAACACAGGGGACACGGGTTCTAGCCCTGGTCCGGGAAGATCCCACATGCTGCGGAGCAACTAAGCCCGTGCGCCACAACAAGAGAAGCCATCACAATGAGAAGCCCGCGCACCGCAACCAAGAGTAGCCCCCGCTCGTCGCAACTAGAGAAAGCCTGCGCACAGCAATGAAGACCCAATGCAGCCAAAAAAAAAAAAAAAGTCTCCAACTATAGTATTGGATTCTTCTTTTTCTCCTTACAGTTCTGTTTTTGCCTCTTATATTTTGATGCTCTGTTATTAAGCATATACACATTAAAAATTTGTTATATCTTCTTGAAATATTGACCCTTTTATCATTATGTGATGCCCATCTTTATCCCTGATAACTTTCCCTGCTCTGAAGTCTACTCTGTCTGAAATTAACATAGGTATTCTTCCCTTCCTTTGATTGATGTTAGCATGGTATATCTTTCTCCATCCCTTTACTTTTAATCCATATGTAATCTTTATATTTAAAGTGGGTTTCTTGCAGACAACATACAGTTTGGTCCTTTTTTTTTTTTCCCATCCATTCTGACAATCTCTGTCTTTTAACTTGGATATTTAGACCATTGACGTTTAAGGAGATTATTGATATAATTAAATTAATATCAATATATACCATATATGTTACTGTTTTCCATTTGTTGTCCTTGTTCTTTGTTTTTGTTTTTGTCTTCCACAATTTTTCTGCCTTTTGTGGCTTTAATTGAACATTTTGTATGATTTCACTTTCTCCTTTCTTAGCATATCAATTATACTTTTTTAAAAAAAAACTCTTCTTAGTGGTTGCTCTTGAGTTTGCAATATACATTTACAACTACTTCAAGTTCTCTACTTTCAAACACTATACCACTTCACAGGGAGTTGCAGGTACCTTATAATAACAACAAAAATAACATATAATAATAAAACAACAAAAAAAATCCTAGTTCTTCCCTCCTGTTCCTTATATCATCGCCATCATTCAATTTGCTTATATATAAGCATACTTAAGTGTATGTGTGTGTGTATTAGTTATATATCCTTAGATATATAATCTAATACATTCTTACTAGTATTTTGAACAAACTATATCTGTTCCATAGACCAATTAAGAATAAGAAAAATTAAGTTTTTATTTTACCTTCACTTATTCCTTCTCCAGTGGTCTTCCTTTCTTCATATAGATCTGAGTTTCTGATCGATATGATTTTTCTTCTCTCCTGAAGAACTTTTGACATTTCTTGAAAGGCAGGTCTACTGGTAACAAATTCCCTCAATTTGTTTATCTGAGAAAGTTTTTATTTCTCCCTCAGTTTTGAAGTATAATCCCCAGAGTATATGATTCTAGATTGGTGGGGGGGTTTTCTCTCAACACTTTAAAATACTTTGCTCCATCCTCTTCTTCCTTGCATGTTCTCTGAGGAGAAGCTGGATATAATTCTTATCTTTGCTTCTCTATAAATAAAGTGTCCCCCCGCCCTTGCCTCTTTCAAGATTTTTTTCTTTGTCTTTGATTTTCTGGTGTTTTAATATGATATGCCTGGGTGTAGTTTTTTGGTTTTGTTTGTTTGTTTGTTTAGGCATTTACCCTGCTTGATGTTCTCTGAGCTTCCTGGATCTGTGGTTTGGTGTCTGACATTAATTTGGAGAAATTCCTAGTCATTGTTACTTCAAATATTGTTTCTGTTTCTTTCTCCCTTTCTTCTCCTTCTGGTATTTCCATTACATATATGTTATACCTTTCCTAGTTGTCCCACAGTTCTTGGATATTCTGTTCCACTTTTTCCAGTCTTCATTTTTCTTTGCTTTTCCATTTTAGAAGTTTCTATTGAGATATTCTCAAGTTCAAAGATTCTCTCCTCAGCCATGTCCAGCCTATTAATGAGCCCATCAAAGGCATTCTTCATTTCTGTTACAGTGTTTTTGATCTCCAGCATTTCTTTTTGACTCTTTCTTAGAATTTCCATCTCTCCACTTGTATGATCCATCTGTTCTTACATGTTGTTTACTTTTTCTACTAAAGCCCTTAGCATATTAATCATAGTTTTTAAAAAATTCCTGGTCTGATAATTTAAACATTCCTGCCATATCTGACTCGGGTTCTGAGGCTTGTTCGGTTTCTTCAAACTGTGCATTTTGCTTTTTAGTGTACCTTGTAATTTTTTTTGAAAGCCAGACATGATGTACTGGGTAGAAGGAACTTCCTTAAAGAGGCATTTAGCAATGTAGTGGGAAGACGTGGGGGGAGGGGAAGCATTCTTTAGTCCTATGATCGGGTCTCAGTTTTTTGGTGAGTCCATGCCCCTGGTCTGTGAACTTCACCAATGCATCTGTTCCTCTCCCCCAACTTTGGTGGGACAGGATGGCTAAAGGGGGCTGAAGTTGGTATTTTCCTTCCTCCACGTGGAAGGCTAAAGCAAGCTGGAGCTGAGTATTTCTCTCCACCTGGGTCAATTAGGCTCTGATAAAACCCCATAGTTTAGTCTCTAGTAAATAGTTTTGCTTGAGGGCGGGCTTGCTCAGAACAGAATTCTCTGGCATATTTCAAAATGGTTCCTTTTTCTATCCCCCTGCTGGAAGCACAAGGGGATTTTTCTCCATTATTCACTGGTGGATCCCCTGGAGATAAAACTCAGAAAAAATGTAAGGACCCCCTATGACTGTGAATTAAACTGGTGGAGAGTTTAATTCACAGACTTGTCCACACTGAGCCTCCAAATATTTGTCAATTACAGTTCCAGTTTTCCTACCCCTGCACTTGTTTCCACAGAGGTTTCTGCTCTGTTAAGTTGTGACTTTCTGTATCCTCCTGTTTGTTTCTCCAATTTTTGGAGCAGAAATTTGCCCTATGACCTCACTTCTCTATAAGAGGAGTTATTGATATTTCAGTTTATTCAGATCTATACATTGCCAGGGTGCAGTGTTATTTTATTTGTTAGGATGCAGTGGCGACTTCTAAGCTCTACACATGCCAGACCAGAAACTTAAAGTCGCCTGGTTTTCTTTTCTTGTACTGTCTTTGTCTGGTTTTGGTATAGCAGGGTAATACAACTTCATAAAATGAGTTGGAAAGTATTCTCTCTTCTGTTTTCTGGAGAAGATGATGTAAATTTTATGCTACTTCTTTAAATGTTTGGAAGAATTCTCCAGTGTAGAACTGAAGATTTCTCTTTCAGAACTTTTAAAATTACAAACTCAATTTCTTTAATGGTTATAGGGCTATTCCAATTATTAATTTTATCTTGGTTGAGCTTTGGTAATTTGTGGTATTTGAGGAATTGATACACTTCTTTTAAGTTGTCAAATTTATGAACATAAATTTGTTCAATGTATTTGCTTAATACCTTTTTGATGGCTGCAGTTTCTGTAGTGGCCCTTGTCTTATTTCTGGTATTGATCTGGTGTCTTCTTTTTATCTTTGTCAGTCTTGCCAGATGTTTATGAATTTTATTGATGTCTTTAAAGAACCAACTTTTTGTCTCATTGATTTTTCTCTATTGTTTTCCTTTTAATTTCAATGATTTCTGTTCCAACCTTTAATATTTCCTTCTGTTTACTTTGGGTCTAATTTTGTTCTTCTTTTCCTAGCTTCTTGAAGTAAGAACATAGATTTTTTGTTTGAGACGTTTCTTCTTTTCTAAAGTAGTAAGCATTTAGTGTTATACATTTCACTCCCAGTTCTGCTTTAGCTGCACATCACATATTTTGATGTTATATCTTAATTTTCATCTAAGTTCTATGTATTTTTTTATTTCCTTTGAGATTTCCTCTTTAACTCATGAATTGTTTAGAAGTGTGCTACTTAATTTCCAAGTGTTTGGAGATTTTCCTGTTGTCTTTCTGCTCCTTAGATTTTAATAATTGTCTCTGATAATATTTTATCTCCATGAGAACAGACTTTTTTCCATTGATCCTACCATTATTTCACTAATGCTGAGAACAGGACAATAGTTTGTGCTCAAAAAATAAGGATGAATGAATGATGGAAATATTTAACTTAAAAATCAATAAAGAGAATGCTGAAAGTTAAAAAGGGGGAGAGAGGCATCAGAACATGGATGATGATTATCGCTGAGTGGGGAAATACAGGTGCCCTTTTTGTTGTTTGTTTTTCATATTTTCCAAATTCTCTGCAATGAGCATGTACTACTTTTATAATCAGGTAAAGGAATTATAAAAGTGGAAGCTACACTTTCTGATCATTCTCACTACCTCTCTGGCAGGTCACATCAGAATCTGAATTGCTGAAAAAGCTGAAGATGAGAGGCCACAAAAAGACCCTGTAGAAGGTCCCAGAGCTGAACTGACCCCAAGCCCCCAGGGAGACAGGTAAGGACCCTGCTCGCCATCCACTTTTGTAAGCTTCTGAGGTTGCTGCCACAGTAACTTTATCGCGAAGACCATGACCACTTTGAGTCACAAGGGTCAATTTCACGCTTCTTTTGTCACCCCTCCCCCCAAGAGGCCCCTAGAGGTCTTGTGAATTAATATTCATCCCAAAAGATCTAGTTTGCCATTGGAAATTAAACATTCATCTACCTAAATCCAGCCTTTAAAATTCCTTTGACAGTTTACTTTGAGGAAGCAGTATTGGCGTTTGCTTTCAAGATTCATGGTGTGCAAAAGATTACAAAAGAAATAAGAGGGAATGGAGAGGAGATACTGTCTTTTTAAAATATAATTATCTTTTACACCTTTAGTCACAGTCTCTTCATGTTTTTTGAAGGCAATTTCTTTGAGAAGCTGAGTAGACAAGACAATTTGATGGTAACCTCAGGTGGCCAGGGTAACCACACAAACAGTTCTTAAGTGTGGACAATTTCTGAAGATGAGTGAATATGCTTTTCTACTTATGAAAACAATACTGAGAACTTGGCTTAAATTTTTTAAAATATTTTCATTCAACAAAGAAATTGCCTAGACCTGGAAATTTTTTTCACCCTTTCCTACTTTTGAAGTGAAGTGACTTGCTATAAGGTCCAGGGATTTCCTGGAGGCCCAGGATTGGGCAAGTGTGTAACCTGATGCTTGGGGATGGCACAGGGTAGCTACCATTCCTGAGGGACACCCCACACACAGTGGGAGACGAGTGTGGCAGCAGTTACATTCTCCTTGGAGCTGAGCCAAAGAAGGCATCAGGATCAACAAGCATAGCTATATCGACTTGTCAGAGTCTTAAAAGGATAGCCAAGGACATGAGAATCTAGAAAATAATGGCATAACCTGATGGGGGGGCGGGAAACAAGAATCCATATCCCAGTAACAATTCATAGCAAACAAAACAGCTTATGTTGAAACCAGCCAGAAATAGAATATTGTGATATAAACCAGTCTGTCCATTTAATTTCCATAATTCCTGAGCACCTGATTTCTGACTTTTTGTTGCTGTTGCTGACTTGACTGATTTGAACTGAATATGTCAAAAGGCATAGATTTGTTTAGTCATTTAATTTTTTTTTTAAATTTTATTTATTTATTTATTTATTTATGGCTGTGTTGGGTCTTCGTTGCTGTGCGAGGGCTTTCTCTAGTTGCGGCGAGCAGGGACCACTCTTCATCACGGTGCGTGGGCCTCTCACTATCGCGGCCTCTCTTGTTGCAGAGCACAGGCTCCAGACGCACAGGCTCAGCAGTTGTGGCTCACGGGCCTAGCTGCTCCACGGCATGTGGGACCCTCCCAGACCAGGGCTCGAACCCGTGTCCCCTGCATTGGCAGGCAGATTCTCAACCACTGCGCCACCAGGGAAGCCCAGTCATTTAATTTTTATTGACACCGTTCGGTTAAATTCAGCAGCATCACTTGCTCCTCCAGAGCTCCCCAGTGGAGACCACCCTGGCCCACTGTGGAGACGGTTCACAAAATAATTCTGGCTGTCTGCTTTCTGAGCATGTTGGGATTCTGCTTCCCCCCTTGCAAAGTTAGGTATGGCTATGAGTCTTGCTTTGGCCAATGAAATGTGTGCAAAAGTGACACTTCGGGGGCTTCCCTGGTGGCGCAGTGGTTGAGAGTCTGCCTGCCAATGTAGGGGACACGGGTTCGGGTCCTGGTCTGGGAGGATCCCACGTGCCGCGGAGCAGTTGGGCCCGTGAGCCACAATAACTGAGCCTGCGCGTCTGGGGCCTGTGCTCCGCAACAAGAGAGGCCGCGGTAGTGAGAGGCCCGCGCACCGCGATGAAGAGTGGCCCCCGCTCGCCGCAACTGGAGAAAGCCCTCGTACAGAAACGAAGACCCAACAGAGCCATAAATTAAAAGAAAAAAAAAAAAATCATTGGCCTTTAAAAAAAAAAAAAAAAAAAAAAAAAGTGACACTTCGGGCAGAAAGCCCAGGCCAGTGTGTAATTCATTCCATCTTCTTCCCTCTTCTGTCATGGTTGTGGATGTGTGTATCAAGATGAAGCCATTCTGGGTCCCAAAGTAACTGTGACATGCAGAGCACCCCTTGCTGACCTGTAATGGGCGGGTAGCGTGAATAGAAAGCATTCGCTGTGTACAGCTGCTAAGATCTGGTGCTTGTTACTGCCACATAACCTAGCCTATCCTGGCTGATGTGCACGTAGGCACATAGGCACGTGAACACACACCCACGCACTTACTGAGTACCTATGCGTGCAGGAGGGACCCAGGGCCATGGGCGGCAAGGGGGTGTGAGGTAAGATGCAGTCTCTGTGCCCAGTTTACAAGCTGGTTTAGCAGATTAGATAACTAGCCAGCGTAGGATGATGACAGCACAAGAATGCCTCCTGTGCCGGGTAGCGCCTCTTGGCAACTCCACGATCTCCCTCTACCCTTCTCGCCCTGCTCTCGGCCTGGCGAGACCCCCCGTCTGTACTCCCTGACTAGGCTCCTTCCGCTCTGGCTCCTGGTCAGGTTGCGTCAGCAGGGGGGCAGGGTGAGGGCTCAGCAGAAGACTGAAGGCAAGGAGGACAGTGCAGCTGGAATAGCTCTGCCTCTGGCTGCCTTCTCGCAGATTTGCTCCGACCGGCTGCACCCCTGGGTGAAGGCCGTGGCTCCTCTCAGCGACCCTCCGCACTTGACGGTCTCCTTCCAGGTTTCCACAATGCACCCTTTCCTCGCCCCTTCAGGCCGGGGGAGGGGGTGGGAGTCCAGTCAGTGACTAGCTTCAGCACCCTCCACTGTGCCCCTTGGTTTCCCTATACCCTGCCCGCACCTTTGTAAATAGTCTTTTTTTTTTAAGGAGACCTTAAATTTTCCTATTTGAGCATGCCCTCCGTCTCCTGATAGACCCTGAACTAATTGATCCTGCTTTGGGGAGTCAGCAGTGGAACGGAAATGATCGTGCTTTGTCTTTTTATAGGGTCAGTTGGTCAAAGAGTAGGGCACTTTAAAAATGATCAATTCTTTTATTTATTTATTTATTTATTTATTTTTGGCTGTGTTGGGTCTTCGTTTCTGTGCAAGGGCTTTCTCTAGTTGCGGCAAGCGGGGGCCACTCTTCATCGCGGTGTGCGGGCCTCTCACCATCGCGGCCTCCCTTGTTGCGGAGCACAGGCTCCAGACGCGCAGGCTCAGTAGCTGCGGCCCACGGGCCTAGTCGCTCCGCGGCATGCGGGATCCTCCCAGACCAGGGCTCGAACCCGCGTCCCCTGCATTGGCAGGCAGATTCCCAACCACTGCACCACCAGGGAAGCCCAGTTCTTCCTGAAGTTGGGAAATTAGTTCGTCCTTCTCTTTCAGCTGCAGCTTCAGCATTGAGCATTCATCTTTCATTATATCCTGACAAATCCTCTACCAGCTAAACGAGGAGCTCCAGCGCCAAGACTGCCTAGGAGAGGAATCCCGTATAAATGATCAATTCTTCATTTAGAAATGAATTTTTAAATGACTTTCCTTCTCCCACCCAAACTGGAAGCTTCTGCTCCTAAGTAGAAAAGGTTTGGAGGCAAAGCACTGGCCTCTTTGCACCTAAGAGGAAGGAGTGGGCCCCGCAGAGCCTTTGTCTCATGAAGCCCTTTGCAAACGCTGGAGCCACAGGAGCCAAGGAGGATGTGGTGTCCCCTCCAAGGAGCCTCCCCATTCCCCCTTGTTTGGTAAAGTCGACACCAGAATTCCAACCACTATTTTCAACTTGAACCTGAGGACAGAAGCCTAATTTCTAGCTGCTCAAGGAAAATTCTAGGCCTTTCTTTTGGAGTCCCATATAGAGCTGCTTAGGAAAGAGATACCACCTCTTTGCCACAAGCTTACCCACCAGGAGTTGTCCTGTGTCCTGCCTTGGGATTCCTGTGTCAGATTCACTGAATTTATTCATTGGTTGGTTGGTTGGTTGGTTTTCCATGTGGAAAGCCGAAGGAGCCTTTGCAAGATTTGGACTTGGGAGAGTTCTGGGTTCCGTTTTCTATTCCCCCAACCACTTTGGCCCCCTCTCCTTAGCTGTACCCAACTCTGGAAGGTGCAGCCAGGAGGAGGCTGGTACCTGGAGCCCCGGCATTTCCCAAAGCAGCTGGAATGAGCAGATGTTTGACTGCAGCTGCTGGAGCTGGACCCGGGAGGGCGGGTCAGCTCAGGCATGCTAGGATATAAAGTTAGAGGAAGTGCAGACAGCAGTTGGGAAGAT
Source organism: Balaenoptera musculus (assembly GCF_009873245.2). Lineage (NCBI taxonomy): Eukaryota > Metazoa > Chordata > Mammalia > Artiodactyla > Balaenopteridae > Balaenoptera > Balaenoptera musculus. Next base: position 13,486,413 of record NC_045800.1, read on the forward strand.
TTAGGAGCTCTTGGGCTACACTGGATTTTACTGTGTTGTCATTGGCATATGTTTGATTTCTCTCCTGAGCAGGTTAGAGGGGGGAGAGTTAAGGGAGGGCGTTCCCGGGTGACAGGTCTGCACAGCTGGGCGGATGGGGAAAGATGTGGGGAGGGGGAGATTGTCTGGGAGCTTGAACATCCTGTTTTCTCCTCAAGTTCCTGAGGGTGCATGCCAGGGCCTGGGGTGGTACCACGGAGGGGTGATAAAACTCACAGCAGTACAGCTTGCATTAACAACTCCCTTGAATTAAAAACATGCTTTTCGGGGAAACAAATACGACTCCATCAGCAAACACATTATAATCATGAGGAAAGGCAGGGCTGTTGAGCAGCATAAGAGTTTCAGAAAAGAAGAGGGGCGATATTCTGGCAGGAAGGAGCAAGCGCAGAGTGCATGACCCGTGCAGCCTCGTCCTTTTGGTCGGACACTGGGAGCCCTTTCTGGAGTGGGGGAGAAATAGCAACTCCTACATGCTGGCCTCTCTTCCAGAAGTGACCAAACTGCAGGTTCTCTGTGGAAGTTGCCCTAAAGCAGTGCTTTCACACTTTAATGTGCACGCACAGCCCCTGTGGATCTTGTTGAAATGCAGGTTCTGATTCCGTAGGTCTGGCCTGAGAGCTTGCACTTCTAACGAGCTCCTAGCTGAGGGTGATTTGCTGGTCCATGGAACACACTGAGAATAAATAACAAGGCATGGGAGGGCGCTGCCTTGGCTCAGCACCACTTCCGCTTCCCTGCAGACGACTCTAAAGCAAAAGCAGGTGTAGATGACCCAATTCAGCAGCCTGGGAAGTTTGGGGAAATGACCCAAGACTTGGCCTGGTGGCCAAGCGGCTGCATCAGGAGCTCCTCCAAACTCCCCTGCTCTCTCCCCCAAGAGTAAGCAATGTGCGGGAGTAGGTTGGGGTCAGCTGTCCCCAGGTAAAAGAGGCTGGTCACCAAGCACAAGTGTGTAGGGCAACGTTACCTTTGTGAATTTACTACAGCCCTGGACCTATGGGCCGCCAAACTTGACTTGCCACCCACTAACTCACTTATTCATTCATTGCTTCAATAAACACTGAGTGAGCCTCTATTACCCCAGACCCAGTGGTTAGCACTGAGGGTCCAGAGATGAAGAAGCAGATTGTGTCCTCATGAAACTTACTGCACAGCTAGCCCCTGAGAATGGATCCATTTCTCAGGGGCACGTGGCTGATGTATAAAAACTAAAACTGATGTGCTTATTTATTATAATATTTGTAATTATGATGATGGTAGCTCACGCTTTTTTAAAAGCCTGGGATGTACTCGCCGTTGTGCTAAGCACGTTGCATGAATCATCTCATTAATCCTCACAACAGCCCATGTGGCAGGTACTGTTGTTAAATCCACTTCAAAGATGAGGAAACTGAAGCTCAGAGAGGTTAGGTAACTTTTCAGAGGATACCAGCTAATGAGGAGAGGAGCTGGGATTCATGCCTAGGCAGGCTGACCCCAGTCCAGGCTCTTAGCCTTTACCGCCAGGGGCTGGGTCCGCACTTCTGCTCATGGGCACATTTCCTCCCTGGGGGGAGAGCTCCTGGGAAGCCAAATGACAGTCAGTGGCTGAGCGAGATTGGAATCTGATGGTGGGCAGTGGAACATTGGATGATGGGGGTGATATTAATCACAGAGGCATCACACTATACAACTTGATGCCTGTGATGTACCTATCCCCCTAAATGGCACTCGAGTTCCTGGCCCAGGAGCCCTCTTTCCACTGGGGAAAGGCAAGAACACACTGCTTGGCTTTGCTAAGTCTTGCTCTCTCTTCCCTGGGTCTCCCTAGCTGTATACACATACACACATACACACACACTCTCACACACACATACACATGATCGTGCACAATCACACACATTCATACACCCACACACGTGCTCACACTCACGTGCACCCACATACATACAACCACGCACAACACATATATGCACATACATTGACTCACACACACAAACACACACACTTCCGATGACCATATTCCCTTTTGGATATGTTAATACTGTGAATCAGGTGAAACAAAATGTTTGCTCCTCTCTGCTTTGAACTAGTATATTTGTTTTATAGGTTAACTCTCAGAAGACTACCTTATTTCTCTGAACCCAGGTTCCACTGGGGCCTCTCACTGCAGCCCAGAATTTCTTTCCAGTTTTAAAGCCCCCAAGTTGTACAGCCACTTCCCTTGACACCCAGGTATCAGACACGAGGAGTCTTAAATGGTCTGGAGTGTCAATGGTTTCTTTTTTTAAAAAATACACGCTCGGTGAGAGGTTGGATAACTTTGCACCCAGTCTTCTTTCATCCCTGTTGACCTCAGCTCTCCATCCCCATGTAAATCTGCCGTCTACCGCATGCTGGGCCCAGGCTGCTAGCAAGCCTTCTGAGGGCGTTCTTCTCAGATTTTCACTTTATCACCTAACCACCAGTCCTAAGAGCATCAGATAAGAGAGTTTCTGCTGTGCTGTGCTTGTTTTAAAAAATCGCAGATGCTATCCACCTGAAGTCCAGCCTTAGAGAGACAGCATATAAGCACCCAAGGAGACCAGGCATGCCCCAGCCACTGAGTTCCTCAGACACCCTGTGCTGTAGGAGTTCCAGAGAGGGGAGATTACATGAGCTTGTGTGGGTGCAGAAGTCTTCCTCGAGGAGATGAGATTCCTGATGGACCTTTATTATGGGTTGAATGGTGTCCCCACCCAAAATTCATATGTTGAAGTCCTCAAAATGTCCACCGTCTAATAATATAACCCCAACCAGCAATTCACTGAGTACTTCCAGAAGCTTTGCGTGCTTTGCTTCATTTGTAATCCTCCCCTCCCCTCCTGCAGAAGCTCCTATTATTCCCATTTTACAGGCAAGGAACCTGCAGCTCTGAAAGCTGAATGTGGCCAAGGTGTGAATAATTGCCACTCAGTGTCCAAAGTGCTCCAACTAGAGCCTGCCACACTGCCTTGGGAGCTTGGGACTGACTTTTCAAAGTAGCACAGGCAGTGGTAAGGGCAGAACAGTATCTGAGCTGCTTCTTGAAGGACTCAGAGAATCCCCAGCAGGCAAAGCAGAAGGGAAAGGAATTCCTGGAGCCAGGAGCACATGTGCAAAAGCACCTGTGTGTAAAAGAGTACAGTTAGGGACATACGTCCTTTGTTTAATTCTGGAATTTAAGAAGCTTTCGAGGTAGTGATGGGAGATGCAGCTGTGAAGACAGGCGGGGCAAGATTATAAAGACCTTTGAATGGCAACCTAAAAAGCACAACTTCTGGAAGCAACAGGGAGCCATTGAAGGTTGGTAAGCGGTGAGAGAGCATCTAAAAGATTACAAGGCAGTAGAAGTGAGCCATATTGTCCCAGGGTGCCCTGGGTGATGGGGCAGAAGAGCCTGGGTGGGGGGATCTGAGAAGGTTCCTAGAGGCAGGGGCCTCTGCCGGAAAGGAGGATCCAGCTAGGCCCAGCGCCCCAGCGAAGGCAACACACTGAGAGGGAAAGGCAGGTTGTCGCATTAAGCCCCGAACAGAGAACATCACACCTGGAGCGTTTTAGGCTCAGCCCAGATTTTCCCTACACCCACCTCAGCACAGGAAACTAAGAAAGAAACAGCTAAGAAAGTGTCAAGTTTATTAAAACAGCTCAGTTCCTATCTCTCTCGGGCTCTCCAGCTCTGACTTTCCTGCTATTTTTAGGTGTTCCAGAATTCTCCACCCAGACATTCCCCATACCCCCTGAAGAGTGAGCATGTTTTCTGCCTCACCAGCCATGGCCAACCCCACTCAGCTTCCTGTTCGACCCCAAGGCCCAGTTTCTGGTGGGAGTCTGAGGGACTCCAAGTGTTACAGCCCCCTCTTCTCCCTGGGTCTAGATTCCACAAAGAACCACCCAGAACTTGGTGTTATTCTCCTCTTGAAGAAAAGAAAGCCTGAATTATTTCTTTGGCTGGGTTTTTCACTATGACTGGTTTTCATTAGCTTTGCAAGTGGAAAATAAATTCCCCCCCAGTGGAAAGTTGCCACTTGTGTGCAGAGAGTCATTGTTCGTTTAATATTTTTTATGCTGAATGACCCAAGCCCCAGTCTGCTGGAGCTCTGGCCGGCGCCCTGAGAAGTGTGCTTCAGAAACCCTCCTGGCAGGCACTGTTTGTGGAGCTGGTGGCCGTTTGCCTCTTGTTAAAACCTGAGGGTTGGGCTTCCCTGGTGGCGCAGTGGATAAGAATCCGCCTGCCAGTGCAGGGGACACGGGTTCAATCCCTGGTCCGGGAAGATCCCACATGCCGTGGAGCAACTAAGCCTGTGCGCCACAACTACTGAGCCTGCGCTCTAGAGCCCACGAGCCACAACTACTGAGCCCACGTGCCACAACTACTGAAGCCTGTGTGCCTAGAGCCTGTGCTCCACAACAAGAGAAGCCAGTGCAATGAGAAGCCCACGCACCGCAACGAAGAGTAGCCTCCCCTTGCTGCCACTAGACAAAGCCCGTGTGCAGCAACAAATAGACCCAACACAGCCAAAAATAAATTAATTAAATTAAAATTTAAAAATTTAAAAAAAAAACTTGAGGGTTGAGGAAACCTGGGGAACTTGAGCGATCTGCTCTCCACTGCCCAGCCCCGTCTGCAGAGCCTGGACCCCCTCTCAGCCTTTTCCTTCCGGTCCAAGTCCTGGTTCACCTGGCAGAGAAGCTTCTCAAAGCCACTTCTGCCTCCTAGCCTTCCTCACCCTGGAGCTGATAAGGGGGGAAAGAGAAAACTGAACCAGGAAAGAAATCCAGCTGATAGAACTCCAGGTCATGCTGCTTTGTGGAACCAGAGGGGGCCTCCCTGGGCAGAGTTCTCCCTCTAAGGGGCCAACTCTGCAGGGGCTGAGACCAAGAGGGGTCTGGGAGCTCAGGTCAGCCCCAAGGTATTGAGTGGCAGGTTAAGACAGGTGAGAAGAGGAGAGACAGGCAAGAAGTAGAGATGGGAGTAGAGAGTGAGAAAGTGGGGATAGAGGAAATGGAGAGATAGGTAGAGCAGAGAGACAGGAAGTGGAGGAGACTTGGCCAGTGGCAGGAGAAATGGCCAGCAGAGGCCCATGTTACTCAGGATTCCTTTGCCAGCTGTATTCCCCATGCAAGAGGATGAGGAAAATTTAAGTCTCTACTGGGAAAATTCAAGCCTGGAGATCATTTAAGCTTTCCTGGGACTCTGCCAGCCGTCTCCAGGGTTTTGTCAAATTTTCCACCTACTCCCCTTTGCATGTGGAAACTCAGCCTGCATCTTAGAAACCCCATCCTCAACACTGGCTTTTTTCAGCTCTCGGTTATTCAGGAGGGTTTGTGGATGAAGATGTGCGGGGTAAGGGGTTTATAGGGCCTGGCTTCAGCTATGCCCCTCTGCCGCACCTCCACCCATCTACGCACACACACACACACACACACACACACACTCAGCAATCAGTAGTGCAGGAGGCACTGCTTGGGGGGGACACTTAGAGAATCAAGTATTGGGTTGTCCTGCTTTATCCCCCAGCGAAATACGAGGTATCCACAGAACCCCAGGACACGTCCCCCACTGCCTGGAATGACAGCACCTCCTCAGAGTAATTCAGGATTTTTTTCTACTTCATTGTGCAAATATAGAACCAAATCGCACAATATAAAAAGTATTATTTAGGTACATATATGTATATATATATATATATATATATATATATATTTTTTTTTAAGTTCATGGTCTTTCCCTCTTCCCTCTCTCCTTTTAATCCTACCTTTCTGAGGATTACTATTTTGATGTGTACATTTATTTTTTTTAATGCTTATAAAAACACTGACCTACTGGCTTTTTTCCCCCAGACAAAATGGTGACACGTAGTATTACTAAACTTGCTTTGTTAAAAATATTTAGCAATATGTCCCAGGTATTGTTTCAGGTCATGAGATATGGATCTGAGTCATTCTTTTTTAACAGCTCTGTTGCATCCCATTGTGTGGATATACCATTGTCTTCTTAGTCCTTTCAGGCCATCATAACAAAAGTATCACAGACTGGGTGGCTTATAAACAACAGGAATTTATTCCTTACAGTTCTAGAGACCAGGAGGTTCAAGATCAAGGCGCTGGCAGGTTCAGTGACTGGTGAGGGCCTGCCTCCTGTTTCATAGACGACCTTCTCACTGTGTCCTCATGTGGTAGACGGGATGAGGGAGCTCTACGGGGTCTCTTTTATAAGAGCACCAATCCCATTCATGAGGGCTTCACCCTCATGCCCTAATCACCTCCCAAAAGCCCTAGCTCCAGTTGTCATCATGCTGAGGGTTAGTTTTCAACATATGAATTTGAGGACACAAACATTCAGTCTATGGTAATCATGATTTTAATAACCAGTCTTCTGTGATGGACGTTCAGGTTATTTCCAGGTTGGGTCTTGTGGTTGTTGTTGTTTGGGGGTTTTGTTTTTATTTTGCTATTATTATAAGCAACCCTGTAATAATTACTATGCATCTCTCATGACATACTGGGGTTTTGATGCTATAGGGAAGAGTCCTGGAGTGGGATTGCTGAGTCAGAGGAAATGTGTGTTTAAGTTGTACCAGGCACTGCCTGATAGCTTCTCAAGAAGATCTTGCAATTCACACTCCTTCAGAATAATCTTCAACTCCAAAACCAGAGGGTGATAATTTCTCAGGGAAAGCCTTTTTAAAAAATTTCATGTCACTTTTAGGTATGAATAAGATGTGAAATTACTTTATAAACTCCGAAGTGTTTACGGATCAGATATCAGCTGGTGATGACTTGCTCCTTAAATTCTAAGTAATAATGCTTCCAATCCCCATTCTCCAGATTTTCCCAAGTCAATGCCCTGCCAAGTTTTTTGGAAATTCTCTGAGAGAAGGGGGAGGAGTTTGCAGTTGTAGGGTCGCCTCTGATTCCTCACCCTGGGCAACCCTGAAATCATTCTGTTAGTAATCCCACACATGCTGTTCTGTCCCATGCCACATTTATCCAGATTAAGCCCTTTTCTATAACACACACACGTGCGTGCACACACACACACACACACCCCTCATACACAGTTATTCATATGCGTACAGAGTACTGAAACTTTAGGGGAACTGGAAGGATTTATATCTTAAGATCCATATAACTTAAAATTCACAGTTCAATATACCTGTTGCTAAAAATTCCCCCAAGCATTTCTGAAATAGGGCTCTGATCTCTGGATTTTTATTTGGTCTTTCCCTTCCTTTCTCCCCATATTTCTATCCTCTCTCAAAAGAACAACTCCAAAAATATAATAAATCCTCCCCCCCGTTTTTTGCCGGGCCACGCAGCTTGAGGGATCTTAGTTCCCCACCAGGGATCAACCCTGTGCCCTCTGCAGTGGAAGCGCAGAGTCCTAACCACTGGACCACCAGGGAAGTGTCTTCCCTTTTCTTAGACACTGAAATTCAGTTCATTCCAGCCTCTGCTCCAAGATTTGCGACCCTGGACAGAAGGGCCTTTCGTATAATGGGATCCACCCTCCTTAGAAAGGCGCATGGGTTGTAAGTAGCAAAAAGTTTTCTCTCCTTTCCATACCAAAAGGTTCATTCTTTTAATCCATTCTCCACCCAGAGCAGGGTGTTCTTTAAAAAATGTAAATCAGGGTTTCCCTGGTGGCGCCGTGGTTGAGAATCTGCCTGCCAATGCAGGGGACACAGGTTCGAGCCCTGGTCTGGGAGGATCCCACGTGCCGCGGAGCAACTAGGCCCGTGAGCCACAACTACTGAGCCTGCACGTCTGGAGCCTGTGCTCCGCAACAAGAGAGGCCGTGATAGTGAGAGGCCCTCACACCGCGATGAAGAGTGGCCCCCGCTCGCCGCAACTAGAGAAAGCCCTAGCACAGAAACGAAGACCCAACACAGCCAAAAATAAATAAATTAATTAATAAATTTAAAAAAAAAAGTAACAAATGTTCAAGTACAATTGGTGTCTTTAAAAAAAAAAAGAATGTAAACCAGATTACATTACAGCCCTGGTCCATCCCTGGTGGCTTCCCAAAGCCATTAGAATAGAAGCCAAACCCCTTTCCTGGGCACACACCTGCACCCTTTCCTGCGTCCTTTTCCTGGGCACGCACCCATTTCTGCTCTCAGATCTCCAAACGTATTTTAGGTTCTGTTGTGTCCCCTCCCTGCCCTCTCCCTGCTTACAATGTACATAGGAACTCAGACAGGGAGGAGGAGCCCACCTCAGGCCTCTTGCTCCCCTTTATAACCCCCCACTACCCAGCCTTCACTGGGACTCGCTGGATCTCTTCTCCTGGGGGTGGGGGGGAACTGGCTTGGTTGATCACCCAAGATCTTCCAGATCTTTTGTTCCATAGTTGGACCTTGGCTTTCAAAACTCACAAGCCAAAAATTGAACTCTTGTTCTCTTCACTGTGCTACAATGATCCTCTCCTGAGGTGATGGTCCGACGGCCCTAGATTGGGGAGGGGCACGAGATGGCAGGAAGAAGCGGGAGCAAACACTTTAGTGGCTGCATCAGCTTGTGTTCTCTTGGCAAAGACACCCTAGCAAGACGGCCGGCTTCTTTCTGTGAATACTTTGATAAGCTCTTGGATGGAGAGGTGGGCAGACACCCCAAGGGGCAACTCGAGGGACAGGGAGCGGCTTCTGTCCAGCTAACCAGCTGGCTTACATCGAGAGGGGGGTGAGTGCTGGCAGTGGACCCAGGAGTGCTCAGGCTAGTGAGGAAGTTTTGAGAGACTGTACATTCATAGTCAGAGGAAACGTGAAGCAGGGAAGAGACATAGCATCTGATTCCACTTAGGTGACATACCTAGAGTAGTCAAATTCATAGAGACAGAAAGTAGAGTGGTGGTTACCAGGGGCTGGGGGGAAGGGAAAATGGGGAACTATTGTTTAATGGATATAGGGTTTCAGTTTGAGATGATGAAAAAGTTCTAGAGGTGGAAAGTGGTGAAGGTTGCACAATGATATGAGTGTACTTAATGCCACTAAACTGTACACTTAAAAGTGATTAAAATGTTAAATTTTCTGGTATGTGTATTTTATCACAATTAGAACAATTTTTTAAATTGCATAATAAAAATTATACAGTTCATGGGAAAAATGGAGTTGGGACATAACACTCAAAAATTTTGTCAATTACACATTTTTAAAAATATGTAGGAACCTAACAAAACAGTAGCACAGTTTTACAAGTGTTAAATGGTTAAAGAACACATAAATACGACCATAAACATGGTACTTCACCTTGAAGGAAAAAAAACAAGAAAGATACAGAACAGAGATTCTCAAATTTTTTGGTCTCAAGACCCCTTTACACTCTTAAAGCGTTTTGAAGAACCCCAAAGGGCTTGTGCTTATATGGTTGATATCTATCAATATTTTCCATATTCAAAATTAAAGCTGAGAAATGTGTAGCAAACAAGAACACAGAAGCACACAGTCCATCAGGGTGATGACATCATCGCATGTCATGTAGACTCTGGGAAACCCCACCACACACTCATGAGAGAAAGAAAGGGAAAAAGGCAAATAACAGCATAATATTCTCTTATGAGAATAGTTTTGACCTTGTGGGTCTCCTAAAAGGGTTCAGGGGACTCCCAAACATTCCCAGAACACACTTTGAGAGTGGCTGGTCTATTCTAGAACTAGGGCAAGGTCTCTAGAGAGGCCTGTAGAGAGGATGGGAAAGGGGGAGGAGAGGGTATCCGAATGGGAAGTCAAGTACAGTCGGGAAAGGCCCCACTAGGAGGAGCTCCAAAAAGGCCGATGGGTGCAGGGAGACTTGCAGAGAGACACGGCTGTGCCCACCTGACCCGGTATAGCGGTCCCTGCAGTTTAGCAAGTGGGCCCAAGGCTGCCCACACGCAGCTGTCCCCCAGGAGTACACCTTCCGGCCCTTCCCCAGGGCCCCCAGCAGCGAGGCTCTCCAGGTTATTCCCGATTTGACACAGGAAAGAGCAGTTGTTTGAAAGTGGTTTTCTGCCGGCCAAGCGAGGGATGGCCCAGCCCTGCCCTGTGATGCTCCCACAGATCCAGCGTGAGTGGCAGCCAGTTTAATAAGGCTTATTTAAAAACAAAAACAAATCAGCTTATTCTCAGTGTGAAATGAGTTGTGTTCGGCCTTAATCCCCTGTGGTCAGTCAGCGCTCTGCAGCGATGCCAGCCGTCCCAGTCCCCGCAGACAGCCTTAGTGAAGGTTACGTCCCCTTTCCAATGACGAGGAGCAGAAATCCAGTAATGCATTCAGTGCAGTGAAAACTTAATCCCAAATATCATTTTTACTCATCTGAGGAAAGTTAACCCGCTGAAGATTCAATTCAACAAACACTGCCTCTGAATTGAGGTCATCCATTTACTTAATTGTAACGTTGCTGCTTCTTGCACGAGATCCGATCAACACCCAGGTCAAGACTCTGTGATGGGTTTTATTCATCATGTTTTCTGCTTCCCTCTGGGTAAGTGAAGCCAGGATGGAGTGGGGATTGGCAGTGTGCTCGCGCTGATGCCAAGTGGAGCTCCCAAAACATGCAGGCATTTATGTGTCAAGAGGGGTCACAGGCACAGGGGTGTCAAATGACACGCCCCTTGGGAGGGCTAGGAAACTGGAGGAGCCTCTTCAGCAGGGGACTCCTGGGCCACATGGGAGAAATGGGGGAAGGGCTATGGAACCTGAAAGGAAGGCCCCTGCTTTACCAGAGTAGGGCACTGTGGTGGTCAGGGTTCTCCAGAAAATAGAACTGCTAAGATGTACATATACATAGGAAAAGCTTTATTCTACAAAACTGGCTTACACAATCATTGAAGCTGACAAATCCCAAGATTTGCAGGGTGTGTCGGCCAAGTGGAGACCAAGGAGAGCCAATGGTGTAGCTACAGTCTGAGTCTGAAGGCCTGAGAACCAGGAGAACCAGTGGTGTAAGTTCCATTCCAAGAGCTGGCAGGCCAAGGGCCAGGAAGAGCCAATGCTTCAGTTCCAGTCGGAAGGCAGGAATAAGCCAACACCCTAGTCAGAAAGCAGTCAGACAAGGGGAATTCTACCTTACTCAGAGTATGGTCAACCTTTTTGTTCTATTCAGGCCTTCAACTGATTGGATGTGAGCCACCCACAGTAGGGAGGGCAATCTGCTTTACTTAGGCCACTGATTTAAATGTTAATCTCACCCAGAAACAGCCTCACAGAAATACCCATAATAATGTATGACCAAATATCTGGGTACCCTGGGGCCCAGGCAAGTTGACACATAAAATTACTCATCACAGACACCCAAAGAAAAAGGGAGACAAAGATTATCTCCAAATCAGGAGGGAAAAGGTGGTGCTCATTTAGAAGCAAGAGAAAGCGGAAAAACTGGCTGTTCCAGGTCAGGCTGATGGTTGTGGCTGGGCTGGGGGCTCCCCCTTGTGAGTTCTTCCTGGTCCTGCAGCAGTGGGGAGCAGACCATGGATGTAGGCTAACTTGGAAGGGCCTACAGGGCTGGACCATTAGAAACCAGGCTTTTGGGCAATAATCACCACTCCCAACTCTGGGGCCAAGGAGGACCTGCCCCAAGTTTCTGGGCCTTTCAAGACAAGGCGACATCTTAGACCAGGGTGTCTCCCCTCGTAACTGCATTTCTACAGCTTTATTAATTAAGGCTGAATCTCTAACAACCAACAATGAGAGAAAAGGGCCTTCACCAAGGAGAAAAGAAGGAATAAGAATTCAGAGAACCTGCCCGGGACCCTTGCAACACCTGGCAAGTACATCATCTTATTGAGCAATGAAGAAGGCCCACCTGTAATTAATCACAATTAATTATGATATAATCAACATAACGGAGTGCCTATGATAAACCTGACCCTGTGATTTATGGTCTTAACTCATTTAATCCATTAATGACATTAACTGGAACAACCCCAGAAGGTGGGAACCATTATCCTTCCCATTTTATAGAGGAAGAAAGTGAGGCACATAGGCAGGCACTGACATGGGGTCATACAGCTACTGAGGGATAGAGCTGGGATCTGAACCCACACGGTCCTTCCGGAATTAACCACTCCACTATGCCACCTCCTCGCATGAGTGGGTTCCCCATGTGGGGTCCCTCGGGTTTGGGTCATGCCCTGGGCACCCCGGAAACTGAATGGAGAAACAGCTGGGCCCAGGCCTGAGAGCACAGCTGAGTGGAGTGAAAAGCAGGCTTGCCGGGGGTGAAGAAAGAGCCGACCGGCTTCCAACCTGGATCCTTCTGTCTCCTGTCTTCCTCTTGCCATGGCCACATGCAGCCCCTGGAAGAGGATTACCAGAAAATTAGGAAAGAAACAGACAGCCACCTGTTAAAGGGAAAAAAACCAAAGGCCCCAAATGGCGTCACTTGTGCTAAAACCCATGATAACTGACCTAGATTTCATACCTGACCTAACTGTAGTTTTGACCTTCCCCAGGAATGTAATGATAATCGGCCAGTCTGGAATTTTCTGGTCAGCACCAGTGAAGTACTCTATCACAGGGCCCTGTCCATTCCCCCACCAAGGGATGAAGAGGTAACCTGCATGATAGACCCTCATCCTCCCCCCACCCACCCCCCCGAAAGAAGGTGACCTGGTCTGAAACAATCCTTTCTTTTCTTCTGCTGACAGCTTCTGTGTGCCGCCCTCCTCCTGCCTATAAAAACCTTTCAGTTCATACAACCCCTCCGAGCACGCTTCTACTTACTAGGTGGGATTCTAGCTGCTGCATTCTTGAATCATTGAATAAAGCCAATTAGATCTTCAGATTTACTCATTTGAATTTCGTTTTTTAACACACTTAAAGCAAGGCTAAGTGGGAGGTGGCAGCCCCGAGGACAGTAGTATGGGTACCACTGCCTGCAGGGAGGGCTGATGTTCTGGAACAGGGAAGGCAAGAGGCTGTTCCCTGACTGAGGGCCCTTTAGCCTCCTGTGCCCCCTCCAGGCTCCCCTGTTACATCTGTAAACCCCGTGGTGACAGCGACTCTGTCTTCTCTCAACACTCAGCAGACAATCCACCAAGCCAGTGGCCCCTCTGCTCCAAACTGCTGTGACAACGCTTCCCAAGCCAGCCTTGGGCCTCTCTTTATCCCTGAGGAAAACAGCTAAGTCTGCCCTTCGAGTCCAGAACAGGCTCTGAATTTTAATTCTGGATTTAATTCCATGTGGGTTGAGCCAGGAGCCATTCGGAGACGGATTAGCAGCCCTCACACTCAGCCTCTCGTCTTTGGGAAAAGGGACATGAATCAGCACCCACTAAGCCCACCGCCTGTGGAAGTCTCCCTGCGACTCAGATAGTGCCTTTGGGAATGACCCCTCTGGGCCAGTTCACCATCTTTTCGGGATCACCTTGCCTACCCCAAAGCAGGATTCAGCAACATGACGGGGAGGCAGCCAGAGGGGAAGGACACAGCAGAAATAAGAGGTATAATACCAATGGCCACGGATTCCTGGGGTGGGAGGTTTTCCCCCTCATGGCCCTTGATAGACACCAACACACACCAAAACTAGGAGAATAAAAGGGAGTCTGAGGAATTGGGGCTTGTATCAGTCAGGATCCTTCAGAAAGACAGAACCAGCAAGAGATATGCATGTATAGTCTGAAGGGGTCTGAGAACCAAGAGAGCTGATTCCAGTGTGAAAGCCAGCAGACTAAAGACCCAGGAAGAGCTCGTGCTTCAGTTCATGTCCAAAAGCAGGAAAAGACTGATGCCCCAGCTCAACAGTCAGGCAGGAGGAATTCTCTCTTACTTGCAGAAGAGTCAACTTTTTGTTCTATTCAGGCCTTTGACTATTTAGATAAGGCCCACCCACAGTAGGAGGGCAATCTGCTTTATACCATCTATGGATTCAAATGTTAATCTCATCCAAAACCACCCTCAGAGATGCACCTAAAATAATGTTTGACATTATTTGATCATTTGACATTAATGATCTGGGCATCCTGTGGCCCAGTCAAGTTGACACATAAAATTAACCATCACAGGGCTCAAAGTAGAAAAAGAGAGGGTACTTAGCATAAAAACACATAAGTGCTATGCATGAGAAGTCACCTTTGACCCGGGAAAGGCTTGATTGTGTTACAGGTTCCCCAGCCTGAGGTCAGAGCAGGTGCAAAGCCAAGTGGGACTGAGTGACTGCAGAAGTGAAGAGGGACCCTGAGGAGGATCCCTGGGAGGGACCCAGGGTAAGGGGATGTGCAAAATGTGTACAGCCTGGGCCATATGTAAATCCAAAACAGACTGTTACCTTCTATCTCTAACTTAACAAAATTATTTATGCTGACATTTCATCTTAGGAATGAACGTTGTAACACAAATCATTTATTCAATCCCTCTAATAATTATCAACTCATTTGTGGAGTGATTTTTTAATTTGTTCTGGCTGCCACTAGCTGGGAGGTCCCTGTCTGAGCCACGGTCCACTATCAGGGCTGCATCAAATCCTTCCAAGGTTGTCCCCATCAGATTGATGGTCACTGGGTCCCTGGCACCTGGTGTTCTGTTACAGCTAATGAAGCATGGCCTTGTGCCCACATGTCATGGCTAGGAACACACACCTACCCCGTGGCCTGGAGGCAAAGAGCCTCTGTGACAGTGGCTGCCTGCCTTGCCACTGGCTCTGTTGTGCCCACCAACGCTGGCTGCTCTGGAGCGGTGGGCAGGCATGGCACTCACCCTCGCTGCCCCCATCCATTTGGTGCCAGCAAGGGCTGCCAGCATCCTCTCCAGCATCTGGCCACCTGGTAACCTCTGGGCTGCCTGGGCCAATGTCATTTGATGGTTTAGAGTCTCATGAACTCATACATTTTACCATCTGGTATGAGAGGATTTCAATATTTTAATCACCATGAGAACTTACCAGTGTGTCCTCAGCAAATAACAACCCTGAGTCAGAAGGACCTAGGGGGCATGAGGAAGGGGGTGGAGATAGAGGGGGACGAATGATGAGGGCTTCCCCTGTTGGCTAGACAGGAACAGTTCAGGCAGGCAGCCCAGGAATCTAGGATTAAGACCCCCAGTGTCACTGTGGAGATGGGGAATGAGCTGGAAAGAGAAGCTAGAAGTACAGGTCTGCCTTAAACATCTCAACTCTGCACACTTAACCACTCAATGGTAAGAATTAAGGGTGGAGTGCTGGGCATATATTACCATGTACCATGCACCCATACCATGCCAGGCCCCATGGAAGGCATGCCCCAAATAGTTTTCTTTACATTTCTCAAAAAAAAAATCTCTTTAAAGAACATATTATTGGGCTTCCCTGGTGGCGCAGTGGTTAAGAATCCACCTGCCAATGCAGGGGACACGGGTTCGAGCCCTGGTCCAGGAAGATCCCACATGCCACGGAGCAACTAAGCCCGTGTGCCACAACTACTGAGCCTGCACTCTAGAGCCCACAAGCCACAACTACTGAAGCCCACGCACCTAGAGCCTGTGCTCCGCAATAAGAGAAGCCACCACAGTGAGAAGCCCGCACACCACAACGAAGAGTAGCCCCTGCTCACCGCAACTAGAGAAAGCCTGTGCACAGCAACAAAGACCCAATGCAACCAAAAATAAATAAATAAATAAATAAATTTTTAAATATCATATTTTAAAAAGCTATTAATGAGATTTAAAAAAAAAGAACATATTATTATCTCGTATTTCACATGAGGAGAGTAAAGCTCAGAGAGTTTGGATTTATTCATTCATCCCACAGATGAACATACCAAGTACTGTGCCAAGCACTAGGTAAGAACTGACCCAATAGACATGGGTCCTGCCTTCACGGAGCTTGCAGTCTGGTGAGCAAGGCCCACATTAAAGAAATGAGCCTACAGATAAATATACAATTATATTATACATCACCATAAAATTCAGTTAAAAAAAAAAGGCCAAGGGTGCCGTGAGAGTGAATGACATGGGGACCTAATATAGACAGACCACTCAGGGAGGACTTCCGTCTGCAGGAGCCCACAGTGACTCAGCCAGTGAGCGGCAGAACCAGGATTCTAACCCACAGCCTTGCTCTTCCCACCGGTTTCCCCATCGCTAAGCCAATGGGAATGGAGGGGCTGAACAATCTCCCCTTATATTTAGTCTACACATCTTGGATATATCTTAGGCTGCTGAGGCCCAAGGTTCTCACTTCTACATTCCCACCATCTATCCTACCTACCTCCCTCAGTGTATGGGGTTAGGATAAGTCAGACATGGGAGGCTGGTGATGGGACACTTTAAAAAAATGTTGAACAGTAGCAAGATGCTTTGAGGCGCATTCCTGACTTTGCTACTTACCAAGGATGAGACTGAGACACTTTGCTTTACCTAAACTCTAAGGGGTCATGCAATGATCATGGTTACCTTTTACTAAGCACCTACCACGTGTCAGGAGCTGAATAGCGGCTTTGAATGAGCATTGTCATCTGTGGTTGCCTGAATTACCAACCCTGATTCTTCACTCCTCCCTGCACCCATGCCCTTGCCATGGGCCAATTGTGGGCAGATTGTGTTTCCTGATCCCTGTCTCTGGGCTCAGTCACATGATTTATTTTAGACAATGGAATGTTAATAGATAAGATGCAAGCAAGGACTTGAAATATGCTTGAGCAGTCTTTTTCTTGTGTCTCTGCCATTGCTGTGAGAAGAGATTCCCCAGGCAGCTATTGCCACTTCAGCCTGGGCCCACAGTGAGGCCCATGGAGGAGACTGGAGTCATCCAGACATGCAGCTTGAACCAGAGCTGCCCAACCTAGCCCAGCTACAACAGCTGGTCCCAGCCAACCCTTAGAAACATTAGAAATAAATAGTTTATTGTTGGATGTCACTGAGATGTGGTGGTTGTTACACAGCAGTAGCTAGCTGATACAGTATTTCAACCTCATAACAACTGTGTGAAGTATTTTCTCTACCATTTTATAGATGGATACACTAGAACTGAGGTTTATACATTGGTCTATGTCAAAATTAGCATGTGGCAGAGTTAGGATTTAAATCTAGGACCTTCTGGGGCTAAAGCCCAAAATGTAGGTGTTGGTGCTGCTTCAGTAAGACCTTTGCATTAATACCGATCCTGTGATGATGTAAATTTGGACATGATGTAATTGACAACTGGCCCCTAGAACCTGGAGCTGCCCAGCTGCACAAGCTCATCCCAGTTGTTTTATGAACGTATCAGTGATGCCACCCTATTTCATGCGTGTAAAATTTTTATCCCCATTTAGTAACATTACAGCAGGTTTTGTTCTATTATAATTCTCTAGAGATCAAGAGGAATTTTTAGAATAAAACTTCAGTGTCTTGGGAAGGGAAAAATAGAAATGAAGGAGATGGATTGTGTTTAAGAAGATAAAAATCCCAGCGAGGGAAAGAAGGAAAAAAATGATTACTATTATTCATTCCAAGGGGCTGTCACTCCAACCAGGTGATCAGTGAGGAGGCTCTTGTGGTTATAATCAGGCAAGTGACAATGGTGACTTGATCGAGGGTGAAAGGGTTAAGTGAGCACCTGAAGAATGAAAGCACATGATGTGACCAAGTGCCCTAAAGCCACGCTGTGAAGGAACTGGGCAAGTAAACCCACTTAATCACAATGACATCCTCCAAGTTCTTTCTCCCCATCCAAAGTCACAAGCCACAGAGCCCAACTCTGGCTCAGATAGATAGATCCAGTTTCCAGTTAACTGGGCACCTCACCTCTTCTCCAGTCTGAGAAGCGGCCCCCAAATGAGCTGGAGGAAGGGTCCCCAGCAGGGACCTTGTCCTCACAGCAGGAGGGCAGCTGCGCAGTCAGGGCACCTCACTCTCCCCATGGGCGCACCCACCCGGGCCGGAGGTGCATCCCCACTCCATCTGGGAGGACTGCAGACCTGCGTGGAGGCTAGAGAGATTCTGGAGAGGCTTCTGGTTTTCACAGAGGCCAAACTGGGGGTGGGGAGTGGGGGGTAGGGAACATCGTGTAGGAATCCAGGGTTGAACTGCTTTGGGTCAGAGATTGGTCTTCCATCTTCAGTGTGTGAACTGAAAGCCAGGAGGCGGGTTGATTTGTCTGCCAAAGGATGCACCAAACCACCACTCTTCACGCCTTCAGGCTCAGCTCTCAAGGAAGGCCTGGCAACAGGGGTCAGAAGCCCTCGGCCTGTGTCGGGCTATCCCTGGAGGCAGCAGGCATCTGCTTCCTGCTCCCTT
The DNA here is from genome assembly GCF_009873245.2 of Balaenoptera musculus. Taxonomy (NCBI): domain Eukaryota; kingdom Metazoa; phylum Chordata; class Mammalia; order Artiodactyla; family Balaenopteridae; genus Balaenoptera; species Balaenoptera musculus. The sequence goes on from NC_045800.1 coordinate 13,504,623, forward strand.
AAAACTCAGTAGTGGAAACTTGGGGAAAATAAAGGACAACCGTGTGGGTCACTGAAATATACCACCACTACAGCCTTGCTGCCTCCAGTGTCCCCAGACTTGGCTCCAGAGGCCAGTTCAGCCGGGGGAGGAGGAGTACACCTTTCCCTGCTTAAGCATCTGGGTCATGGCTTTGCTAAGTGTTTGTTTCTGAGCAGACTGACTTAGGCAGCGACAAAGCTTGGAAGTCATAAAACGTGGTACTAAACCTGTCAGTGACACTGTCACCTGGGCCAGGATGCAGACCCTGGGTGTTGTTTGCAGCGAGGAAAGTCCTCTTGCTTCCAGCTCCTCCAAGTGCCCCAGGCCATCCACAGGCTCTCAAGGTGCTTTCTGATGGGCCAGGAGGTCCAGCTGGGATCCACCTCGGATGCAGAGCAGGACTGAGCCGTGGTAGAAAGATGGGCCAAGATCAGTGGGACCAGGTGACCTACGCTGGGTCATTCTCTGAAGCCCTTTCTGAATGTATTGGCAGAGGACCCTGGGATTTGACAGAGGGGGCTGTCTCCCTGGGGGTTTCCAGCTCAGCTCATTGCAACACCGTCTGTTTCCTGTGGATGGTTTCACACACAGTGGCTGTGAAACCTGCAGTCTGAAGAGCTTGACCTCAGCTCAGCTCAGCCATGTGACTTAGGCAGGAAGCATCTTCTCTCTAAGCCTCAATTTTTTTCAGCTATAAGATGGGAACAATAGTATCATCTATCCTGCCTGCCCCACAGGCATTGGGAAAGGCTCAAGAGTAATAATATATTCAGAGGATTTGAAAAAGGGCAAAGTGCCATATAACAGTGAAGAATAACAAGTCTTGAGTCCAACCCAACAGACCTTTACCAAGTGCCACCATTGTGCCAGACGATGTCTGGGCACCAGAGATGCAGAGATGAGGGAAAGAGATACAGTTCCTGCCCCCATGGGCTCAGCACTCTGCTGGATGCTTGGAGGAGACAAAAATGTATCCTAATAGTAGCACTAACAATTTTAATAACAGCTCATTCACTGAACGCTTTTATGGCTCAGGCTTGAGCTAAATACTTCACATAAATGTAAATCCTTGAACAACTAGGCAAGGAAGACATTGTTATTTCCATTTTGCAGATGAGGAAACTGAGGCTCAGTAGAGTGTAGTCATTTGTCCAAGCGCACTCAGCTAAGAAGTGATTTCAAAAGCTCTCCTTACCAGATGTGCATCTCCTCTCCTGGACTTAGCCAGCATGCACGTGTTTTATATAGTTTCCTCTTACAACCTTTAAAACAGAACTAAAGAGCTTCGTGCTTTATTATATCAGTGTATAAAGGGATGTGTGCGTAGGGTCTATATAGAGCGCCGGTCTGGAAGCATCTCACCTGTCCTCCTACTTAGGTTGGACCCATCTCCCAGCAGGTGAGCAGCCTCTCTGTCCAGTTGGCCCACGAGTGGTGGCCACATCATACCCTGGCCCAACCTTCTGCTTATTTAAAAACAAGCAGACTGGGGACTTACCTGGCAGTCCAGTGGTTAAGACTCCACGCTTCCAATGCAGGGGACACGGGTCCGATCCCTGGTCGGGGAACTAAGATCCCATATGCTGCACGGCGCAGCCAAAAAGAAAACAGACAAACAAAAACCAAACAGACTGGCCCAATCTAGGCCTCCTTTTCCTGCTGTGGAACCTTGGGCAAGTTCTCGCACTGAGCTAGTGTTCTCTGTGAAATGGAGAGAAGAGTGACACCTGCTTTGAGGTGATTTTGTGGAGATGACAGAGAAGATGCCGCTGCAAAGCGTGTGGATCCCAGAAAGGCATCACTGCCTGCTCTTCCCCTTCCCCTGCCCTCCTTCCTGCCTTCTCTCCTCCATGTCTGTTCCCAGGCCCTCAAGGTAGAGGGCCAGCAGGCCAGGCTCCTGCTCTGGAAGCTTCTCCCACTTCTTAGAGGGCTCGGCCCAGCAGAGGCTGGTGGTTTTTCCTGGTTAGAGTTAGAGGATTGTGGTGACTGGCCTGGGCACCCGGGAAGGTGGGGAGACTGTCCTGCAACACAGCATGTCTTAGATGTGGCTCTAAACAGATGTCTGGGCCAAACACCATTCATTCAGCTGGCAAGCGCTTGAGGGGCTCCAGCTAGTCTAAAGGCTCAGGGAACATGGAGATAAACCCTCCCTCAGGGGCTCTCCAAGGCCAGAGAGCACATGTGCTCACATCCATGCTATAAAGGGCTGCAAATGTTTCCATGAAGTCTTCATGGAGAGCTGCTGGGACCCAAAGGTGAGGGTGGGGATTCCTGCAGGGAGGGGCGAGCTCAGGACTGGCTTCCTGGATGGGCTCCCCCATTGTAAGAACTGAAGAATGAGTCAGAGGAAGCAGGGCTGAAGGAGAAGTCAAAGCAATGGCGTGGAGGCAGAGCAGAGGGGAGACCCCAGGGGAAGCAGAGGGGCAGGCAGAGGGGTACCAGCTGGGGAGGCAGGGGGAGGGGGCAGATCCAGGAGGACTTGTGGGTGTGTTCTGGGCCAGGGGGAGCCTGGGATTCAGGGACACGGATGACCAGATTCACCCCTCATGCAGCATGGACTCAGGGGAGACTAGAGACCTTGAAGCTTGAGGGTCCCAGTTAGGGCAGGTCTGACCTGGAAGGTCACTGTGTTCAGCTTCCTGTTTCCATTTCACTTGTTCCGGGATAAGAACCGGCTTATCAAGGACTAGGGTTCAATTAATATTCTTCATGAGAACCTTAAAGGAACACACACACCTGAGGGTGGCATCCCATACTGCCTCTTTTCTCAGGACAGAATGGCTTCCCCAGGCGCAGAACTGGGCCTGTCACTGAGCACACCTCCAAGGCGACTCAACTGTCCCCACCATGTTAATTTTCAGAGTTGCTTCTTTTCAGCCCCATGAGCCAACTTGAAGGCAAGCATTTTCCATCTTCCCAAATCACTGTGACCCAAAAGAAAATAAGAAAGCTAATATTCAAGCTTCTTCCTCCTGGAGAAATTGAAAACTTGATCACTTTTTCTTTGTTTCTGCTACATCTAATTCAGTTGTTCTTAAGCTTGAGAGTGAATAGGAACTCCCTTGCAGTGTCCATTAAAATGCCAGTCCTCGGGTCCCACCTTGAGATACTCTAGTTCCACAGGTCTGGAGTGGAGCCCAGGAATCTGCAGTTTAAGTTGCCCTGGTGGCCAGAGACCACATGGAGAAAACTGAAGTTTGGCATCCCCATTACTCACAAAATCTTTGAGCTGATGGAGCCTCCCCCAACCCCGGCCCCGCCATTGTCTCCTTTCCTTGTATGACCTCAGCTCGGGATTGCATCACTGAAGGCATCTGGTGAGCCAGGAAAGAAGAAATTTCCTAGCCGTGCGGTAACTCTGCCAGAATCCTGGCCTCCACATGCAGGGAGATGTGGGGGGGGAGGCAGATGTTGGAGGCTGCCTCCCAGCAGCCCCCGCCCCCGCCCCCATCCACCCTTCCATGTTCTTTCTCGCTAAATAGAACCCCAGTCCTGTTCCGGAATCAGGTGACATGTGTTTCATGGCAGGCTGGTCCCCAACCCCAGCCCCAGGGAGGAATCTTGATTGGTCTAAATGAGGGGTTTTCAATCCTGGCTGTACCTTAGAGCATCAGGGGAAGTTTTAAAGATAGCCATGAATGTATCCCATCTGAGATCAGTTAAAGCAGACTCTCTAGGACTGGGATTTTGGCATAGATACATTTTTTGTTTTGTTTTTTAATTCTGCAGGTGATTCTAGTGTACAGCCATGGTTAAGAACCAAACCAATCGTAATAGTAATTGCATTCTCCTTGCCAATGGTTGACTTAAGAATGAATGCATGGCATGTTTATGGCATCAAAGGAGATATAAATGGAAGGATCCATATTCTTCAAAAGGGGCATGAGGAAAAGTTATGTCTTCTTCTGACCTTCTGGCCTTTGGACATTGTGTGAGAGTGATGGCAGCCATCTTGTGACCATGAGGGACAAGCTTGCAAAGGTCAATGTGCTGATGATGGCTGAGCAAAACCATGGCAGGAACCTGGGTCTTGCATTTGCTATTGAAGCCTTGCATTCAATGTTGAACTGCTAAGCTAACCAACCCTGGAGCCACCATATCTCTGGACTTCTGGTTATGTGAGATAGTAAATGTTTTCCTTATTAGTTAAATCACTGGTTAGGTCTTTTTGTTGTGGTTGTGGGTTTTTTTTTTTTTTTTTTTTGGTTGTTTTGTTTTGTTGCTGATTCACCAGCAAAAAGCATCTTAGATGACACAAGAAGACAGAAAATTCTATCAAGGCCGCCTGTTGGTTCCAATTGCCCTTATAATTATGCCCTTCTTATCTTTCTGTAATGAATAACCACACCTCCCTTCCACAGAACCTCAACTGAATCTGGCTCCCTTAGGACTCCAGAGAGGCAGAACACCATACTGACTAAGCCCATGGGTTCTGGCACTGAAGTCAGCCTGCCTGATTCAGATATGCACTCCACTACTAACTAGCTGTGTGATTTCTGGTAGTTATTTAAGCCCTATAAGCCTCAGTTCAGTCATCTGTAACTTAGGGATAAATTTTACCTATTTCCCAAATTTGGGGATTTAACATGTGGATTTTATGAGCTAATCCACGCAAAAGTCCATTTCACAACATTCTTGGTGCCTACTACTCAGTATTGAGTTAGACATAGGGAGTCTGAATTTACTAGAACAGTCCCAACTTTTCAGTAAAGGCAATTCAGTAGTAAAACTAAATGCCTTTCTATGACTGTAATTGTAAAAGTCAAGAAAAGCCCTTTGCCAAGCTCTGTCTCAATTCCTGTTTCAAGCAATGAGGACTCCATGGCTCTTTCAGGGAATGGAGTGAGCATAGTTTTCGTATCCTCCGACAAAGCAGAGATGAGCTGAGGTGTCCCGTCGTACTGTTACTGGGCACGGCACAGACGTGCGTGTCACCACAAGCTGTTCTTGCCGCTGCAGCCGTAAACCCTCAGAGGCTGAGGATGCCAGTTTCCTGACACATGATTCATTGGGCTCGGGATATCCCACAAAGATGCTGGTCTATCCGTGTGTTTCTGTAATGTCTATCACCATGGTACTCAGGAGCACTTGAAAGGGAATCACAAAGGTGGGAGAAAGCAGCCTCCTGGGTTCTGGGACCTCTCCTGGTGAGGTGTGGCCAAAAGGCTGAGGGCCAATCAAGACAAGAAGTAGGTCTACCTCTTCTGGAATGTTCTGATCCCAGGGGTGAGCCTGGGTTACAAGTTCAAGGAGTTCCTAAGCCTAGCCCCTCAACAGCAGCAGCCCTTTCCCCACCACTGCAGCCTACAGTGTCTGTGGGCAGTATCCAGGCAAAGGACACCAGTGGCTAAAGACGTCTCCCTGGTCTCCCTGGGGTTCCAGCCTTTAACTTGGCTTTGCCAGCAGTCACATGCTTGCTCTGCTGTTCAGCATGGCTAGCTCTGAAGGGTAGGATTAGATCGGAGGAGGAAACTATGTCCATATTTTACTTTAATCGCACCTGGTTGAATTTGTTGCAATGAAAATGTGGGGTTTTAAGTACACTTTTTTTTTACTCCCTTAAAATGACAGTGGGGATTGGTGGAGAGCGGAGGGATGGGGCCGGTGGATGGGGTCAAGAGACCTTTCCATGACCTGTCTGCAATGAGAGCTTCCTGGTGACCCAACCCAGACAGGGTCCAGGCAGCATGGGGGAGGGAGTGTTGCCCAGCCCTTGCCTTCTTCTCCTTCCCTTCTTGCTTCCAAACACAGGTTTGGTACCCACAGACCCCTTCAGGTCTTGCTCACTCTGTCCATGAGGCTTATTCAGAGGCTGCACTCAAACCCTAACATCAAAGACGATCTGGACGCGGAGCCAGGGTGAAGCCCCAAACTGCCGCCATTTGATTATTTTTCCATGTGTCTCATGGTTTTGCTTTGACACTATTTCTACCAGTACCTTTTTTTTTTAAAGATTTAATATGTGATACTTAGATATACCCAAAAAGTTTAAAATATAATCACCACCTTTATGCCCACCACCCAGTTTAAGAAACAAACTTTTTACCAATAGAGTTGAAGCTGATCACACTCTCTCCTCTCCCTCCTCAAAATAACCTGAATTTGGCACCCATCCTATGTATCAGTTGGGATTAAGTTTAGCTACAAATCACAGAAAACCCAAAACAGTTGCTTAAGCAAGATAGAAGTTTATTCACTTTCATAAAAAGAGATCTGAAGGAAAGCAGCTCAGGGCTGCTGTGGGAGCTCCATGATACTCAAGGACCAGCTGTCCTGTGTGCCACCATCTACAGTACAGTTTCCACCTCCTGGACTAAGATAGCTGCAAAGATCCAGCCATTTCATCTACTTTCAAGCCAGCAAGAAGGAGAAGGGAAGGAAAGAAGGTGACTTCTTGAAAACTGCATGCTATGGTTACGTCATATCCCACTGCCCAGAACTGAGTCACAAGGCTGCACCCAGTTGCAAGAGAAGGTGGAAGATGTAGCTTTATTCCACCTGGCTCTGTGCCCAGTTAAAAATCAGGAGTCGCCTTCTAAGGCAGAAATGGAGAGTGAGATTGAGAGACACCTAGTGGTCTCTGCCACAACACAGTCTTTTTTTTTTCTTTCATAATTGAGATTTTATTGGTTGTTTTGAGGATCAGTACACAGACATTTCAATTTGTACACAATTCTTAACATACTTACCAAAAATCTAAAAAATGATGTACTTGTGATTCTTTTCTGAACAGTTATTCCAGTGACTTTCCAGCTTAAAATTTGGAGGCAAATTTTCCTTGACAGGAAATCAAGTACCAATATCTTCAAATATTGATATGCTGTTACATCGTAAGTCCCCCTAATTCACAATTTAATATCATATACACTACATACTCAAATTGTCAGTCACAGCACATTAACAAAGTTACTAGAAGAACTGGACTACCACGACCAAAGATGTTACAGAGTGCACAAAATTCTGCCCAGGAGAGCCAAGATCAAGGGGTGAGTGGTTTGCTTTAGGAAACAATTCTACCAAAAACAACATGGGAAGAGAAGTAATTTATAGTGTTTAAGACATTAAATGCACAACTGACTTCGGACTGCCATTTAGTATGCTTTGTATTATAGGTTATAAAAGCTACCCCTCATCTATAGAATGTTAAGCTTGACACCCAAGACAATCGAAGCCTCCCATATTCAATATCTCGCTGTTTTCTGGTTGTACCAAAAAATAAACAACCAGCAAATGATTTCACCTCTTAAAAAAAAAGCATTGACACAAAAAATGGGATGAGGTGGGATTCCCTCCTTTTTAAAAATGTTTCTAGAGCTACTAAAAAACTTGCATTTACAAAACAGTTGATAAAAATATTCCTCTGGATTGTACAAGAAGGGAGACAGGGGCCACTGATAGGACCAGGTGTGTGATATTAATCAGACTTGGCTTCTTTCTCTCCTGCTTCATCAGAGGCTGGGCTCTCCTCGTTTTTAGTTTCTCCATTTTCTGCAGGGAAATCTTCTTTAGTCTCTTGGTTAGCCACTTCGGCCTGTTTTCCTTTTGCTCCCCTTCTCCCTTTTGTTTGCACTTTTTTGTCTGAAGATTTATCCTTTCCTGCCACCTTTTTTGGCTTCGTTTCCACTTTTGCAGAAGCCGGTTTAGCTGACAACCTCGCCGATCTCCTCTTGGGCTCCTCCTTCGCCGCCCCCTCGGTGGAGGTGACCTTCCTCTTGGGCATCGTGGTGGCGGGGCCGGTGCGTGCCAGGTGCCTGCGGGCTGAGATGCGCCAAGAGGCTTCGTGAAGCTGGGCTGCCTGACCGCTGCCACACCTCCCGCCGCCGCCGGAGCTGCTGGGACCCGCCCACATCACAGTCTTAACCAGAATGCCAATTTAGGACCTCTTTTTTAAAGAACATTTCTAAATATTTAGTTTAATTCAAGTATGCAAATAATAAAGCTCAATGAATTTTCACAAATGGATCAAGATATAGAATGTTACCAAAAGCCCAGAAAGCCCTCCTTAAAACAAAAAAAGAATTCAATTAGAAAATAAAATCCCAGGTTAGTAGCTAGCTCATTCCGTGTTGGCTTACAAGAATTTATTTTGCATTACTCCTTGGTCTTAACAAGAGTGTATTCCCACTTTCTCTTCGGTAAGTCTTTCTCCTGATGAACAAACTGAAGTTGAACTTCCCTTAAGAGAAATGCTGACCGACAAGGGATATGTCCATGGATTTGATACAGATGACTTTTACCGTGCAACTGTGATGTGCCAGCAGCTATGCTGAGTGAAGATGCCACTTTTGATGCCATCCCCACTCCTGGATCTGCCACTGCCTGGGGTGTGTGACGTCACCTGAAACTGAAGTCACTTGAGCCAGCTCTGCCTTAGGCTTCTCATCTGCAGAATGGGGATAATATTATTGTGATGATTAAAAGAGAAAAATGTTGCCCAAGTGGTCTATAAATATGAAACTCGACTTAAAGACGTTGCCCACTCCTCTCGGGAGACCAAGTTTCTGAGTTCTACCTGCACCATTAGCGCCCCAGCAAACGGCTCCATTTCTGATGGTGCCTCCTGGCTCTCATGAAGGCGGGAGCCACCCCACCTCCCGTCACAGAGCTGATGGCAGACGGAGCACTGAAGAAGCATCTGCTTGACAAAGCCAAGGGCTTGCTATTTTCTACTTTTTTTTTTTTTTAAGTTTTTTTTTTTTAATTAATTTATTTTTTTTTTTATGGCTGTGTTGGGTCTTCGTTTCTGTGCAAGGGCTTTCTCTAGTTGTGGCAAGCGGGGGCCACTCTTCACCGCGGTGCGCGGGCCTCTCACTGTCGCGGCCTCTCTTGTTGTGGAGCACAGGCTCCAGGCGCACAGGCTCAGTAATTGTGGCTCACGGGCCCAGCTGTTCCGCGGCATGTGGGATCCTCCCAGACCAGGGCTCGAACCCGTGTCCCCTGCATTGGCAGGCAGATTCTCAACCACTGCGCCACCAGGGAAGCCCTATTTTTCTCCTTTTTTAACTGGATCTGAGCTGTGACCCCTTTGCCTCATGCTACTGCAGCCCTCCCCTAGGTTTCTGGAACTCTTGGGCTGTCTACATGCTTGACCTTTGTGTCGCCTTCTTCCCTCCCACCCTTTCATATTGTGCCAGCCCATACAGACTTAGCTCTTTTAATCTTGCTTCATAAATCATTTCTGTAAGTCGAGTCCCTGAAAATGTTTCCCCTGAACTCCCTCCAAACCGTATCTAAAACACTTACCTTCTGGTAAATGCATCATAGTCGATTCAGTCTGCCACCGCTGCTGTCATTACCAGGAGAAAGACAATGTGGAAACTGCAGAGGAGCAGAAAAGGCAGGCCCTGGCACTCTGTAGGTTGCCGTGTGTCTCGCTTTTTTAAAGATGCTGAAACAGCATTGAAAAGCCTTGCATGTAATTTACATTTTGGTCTTTACCATAGCGGTATAACCTGGTGGTTAAGGGTTTGGACTCTAGCATGAGTGCTTGGGTTAATGTCCTGGCTTCATCACTTGTTTGCTGTGGGACTTTGGCCAAGTCACTTAACTTCTCGGAGCCTCAACTTCCTCAGCTATAAAATGGGAATGGTGAGTGTTTACCTTACTGGGCAGTTATGAGAATTAAGTGAGATAAGCATGCAAAGTTCTCCACATGGTGCCTGCTACTTAATGAGTGCTCAATAAGTGTTAGCTGTTGTTGGTTTTTCCTGTGGCCTACTTAATATCCATCCTCTTGTCATTATTAGCAAATCCCTGGTTTTATGCTGGATGCCAATACACCTTGGTTTAAAAACAACGATGCTAATGTTTTCTGGCTTCCCTTGCACTCAGAAGTAGTCATGTGACTCAGTTCTTTCCAAGGTGACTTCAGCTAGAATCCTCAGTAATGCACCCGGGAAAGCTTTTTAAAGGGAGCAAACTGAATTGGCATGTGCCTGTCTGCCCTTCTCCCCTTCCTCCTTTTTCTTGTTTAGAATGTGAGTGTGATGTCTGGAGCTTCAGCAGTCATATTCTGACCATGAGCCAGATTTGAGAATGGCAGCCATATGCTCAGAATGATGGAACAGAAGAATCAAATGAGGCTGGGCCTCTTCTCCCAGATGATGCTTTGGAGCTGCCATACTAGGCCTGGAGTGCCTTCCTTCAGACTTCTTGTTACCAAATAAACGAATGAATGAATAACCGCCCCCCCCCCAATCTGCTTAAACCTTTGTCAGGTTTCTATTACTAGCAACCATGCACAACTCCTACCTGCTACAAGCATTAGGCTTCTTCTGATTAGGAACAACTCCAATTAGAGCTGGATGGGAGCCTGAAGTGGTTTTCAAACAGTGTGCCACAGAAGCTGGGAGGTTCCACGGAGCTCCCCTCTCAGACTGGAGATTGGGGGTGGGGGCATATGGGACCATGCTGCCTCTTCCTACCCCATCTTTTTTTTCCCAACTTCGTCTTAACGTGTTGTAGGGGGAGAGGTGGCCCAGTTAGCTTTTGTTTAAAGAACAGATTCCAGGGCAAAAAAAGTAAAAGGTTTGGAAATCAGTGTTCCTGTTCCAACGCCCTCATTTTATAGACGAGTGATCCGAGGCCCCAAAAGTGAGGTCACTTGCCCAGTCAAGCTCAGCCAGGCAGAGCCAAGAGGAGAACCCCAAGTTTTCTGCTCTTTACGGGTGCCCTGCCAAGTGCTGGAACTGCCACAAAAAAAAAAAAAAGCAGATCCAAAGAGTTTACAATCCCTGACGAAGCCCCAACCCGCCAAGCCCTGATCAGCTGCCCACGCTAGGGAGCATGGACAGACCTCTCCAGTTAGAACTAATGAGCGCTGGGAGTGCCCTTTCAAGGCTCTGGGCAGCCAGTCTGCCCTCCTGCTGAGACAAACTTGGACCTGTTTCCTCTTCTTTCTAAGCAATTCATTAATTGTTTGTTTATTTTTTAAAAACACACACACACACACACACACTAGATGCAAAGGAGGTGAATGGATGGTGTGAAATCCTCAGTACATGCGGTTCTTTGTCCCTGTTCCTGTAGTTCTGCTTTTCAAAATGCTGGCTTAATCAATTCAAGATCAATGGCTGCTAAGTTGCAGCTGTAAACACCGCCTCATTCAAGGTCAATTAGAGAGCAACCCAATGTTCTATAGCAGGAAGTTAACCATGGGAGGGCCTTATTCACAGAGCCTTCAAGTACTGTTTAGACGCCCTGTCCTTGCAGAGTTGCCCTGTTTGGGCACACTTGGTCTACTCAGTAGAAAACAAATTGCCATTGGGTGGAATAACCAGATGTAATAACAATTCAAAATATCTCATTCTAGGACTTTAACTAGAAACTCTTTTCCTCATCCCTCCATTCCATCCAACCATCCATCCATCTATCCAATCAGTATTTATTGAGCACCTACTCTTGTGTCTGGCACTGGTCCCAGAGAAAATAGGCAAGGTCCTCACTTGGAGCTTATTTGGGGGGAGTGGGGAGAGACTGAAAACCAGCACATAAACAAGCAAACACCAGAGCCTTTGCAAGCCGCCCAGAGGAGGCCACAGGGCACCTCCTCCGGGACAGCCAGGACAATGTAGCCCCACCCCCAGCCCAGCCCCCCAATTTAAAGCTGTGGTTAACTATCTTATAACTATCATATCGTGTAGCTCTCTGATAAGTACTCTTATCAGGTGTTTACTAATTATCAAGCACTCAGTGTTAAGTGCTTAACACTGGATTCTTCAGCTTAACTCTTTTAGGAAACAGGCTTTCTTCCCTCCTGCTGCCCCCAGGCAACCAGTGGGAGAGAGGGACCCCCCCCCAGAGCTCTCAGGGAGACCCAGATATCAGGGTGACCTCCGCAGCATTTCCCTTTGTGAGCAATGGGCAAGGCCTGGGTCTGCTTAAGGACTCTACTTTATAAACTACAAAGCTTTCAGAACAGCTGTGTGAGCCAAAAGAAAGAAATCAGCATAACGTAATCTTTCATAAATTCATTAGGTAACTATTTGAAAAGGCAGTGGAGGGGAGCCAGAATAGACACCACACTCAGAATTAGAGAGCCAAGTTCAAATCCTCCTTCCACCCCCCCCCTCCCTCCTTTGGCAAGCCCTTAATTTACTGAGGCTCACTTTCCTAACCTGTAAACCAGTGATAACACTATCCTACTCATGGAACTCTTATGAGGATTTTTTTTAAGTGATGCTGAGCACGTTTCTGGCATAGAGGGGGGCCTTCATAGATGGTGGCCGAATCTGCCTTGAGGCAGGGAGTTTCGCTAAGAGATCAGGAGTGTGGCTCGAGCCAGAGGCACTGAGGGTCTGACCTAAAGAGGGAGCCTTGGGGATGAGAACAACGGCTGGGAAAGATGTTGAAGTACTAAGATCAGTGGGCCTTAGCCACTACCTAGGTAGGAGTGGGGGACAGCAATTCAGGAGGGCAAGGGGCTGGGAGAAGCTTGGGAGACTTACTGGGGGTGGTGCCATTGACAAAGACTGGGGGGACCAGAGATGCTCAGTTCGGGGGTGCCGGTGGGCCACGAGGTAGACCTCTGTAGGCACCTGGCCGCTGGGGACTGTGGGAGTTATCCACATGGTGGTAGTCATGGCAGCAGTGGTTGGGGAGCTCTTGAAGGAAACATCCACTGTCCAGCACATGCACACACACCCCTTCGAAGAACTTCACCCCCTCCACTCCCATTAGGGGTGTCTGGCAGGACCGCCAAGCCCTGCCCCACAAAATACAAGGGTAGACAACAGGCCTAACCCCACTTGATCCCAGCACACAACTCCCTTGGCCATGCGATTGCTCCAGTGGTGAGCTTATGACCCAACACAGGGTGTTCAGAGCCCTTCCTCAGGATTTTTAAGTTGGAGTTGAAGGAGAAGGGCTTGGTCTTTGAGTCCCAGAGTGGGAAGGAGTTGAGAGCTGCCAGGTACCATCCTTTGTGGTATGTGAAAAAGCTAATTTGCAGGAGAGAATAAGCCAAGCAGAGACAAGCAGAGTTGAGAAATCGAGAATCCTGACAGCAACGTGTTCCCAATTCCAGTCCCCCAAACCCCCAAAGCTGCTGTGCTTCCTTGAGTTCTTTGAACTACTCCAGGCATGTAAGTCATTAAATTCCCTTTATGTTCAACTTGGCTTAATTTGGGATTCTGTCACTTGCAACCCAAAGTTTCTTGGCTACCTCAGTTCTCAAAGGCAGAAAGATTACAACACTTTAGTATTCATGGACCCATTTGAGAAGCAGATGAAAGCGTTGGATACATATACAAAATGTTGTCTACAATCTAAGGTTCCACCCATGGGCTTCTAGAACCTCTGGGATACAGGAAACAGCAGAGAGCCTAGGCTGAACATTGCGGGGCAGTTCCTTTCAGAAGACCAGGGGAGACTTGGGCCAGAGGAGAAGCAAGAGCATAGAGATGGAAGGAGAACCAAGAAGAGGCATCATGGCAGAAGCCAAGGAGGAAATATTCTAAGAGGGAGGTTGCCACCAGTGACTGACCAACGGTTGAGAAAGGCCATGAAATTTGGGAACTGCAGAATGGATGTCATGGGGAGCTCAGGAAGTAAAGCGTGGGGCAGGTTCACAGAAGCCAGGTTGCAAGGTATATAAGAGTGAATGACCCTTGGAAACACCATGCTTAGGGAAAAAAGCCAGACACAAATGGCCACATGTTCTATGATAACATTTATGTGAAATGTCCGGGCTAGAATAGGCAGATCCATAAAGACAGAAAGCAGTTTAGTGGTTGCCAGAGACTGAGGGAGGGAGGAATTGGGAGTGACGGCTGATGTGCATGGGTTTTCTTTTTAGGGTGATGAAAACGTTCCAGAATTAGATAGTGGTGATGGTTGCACACCATACTGAATACAGTAAATCGTACAATTTAAAAGAGTGACTATTATGGCATGTGAATTATATCTCTATTTAAAGGAAAAAAAATGAGTGAGTGGTAAAGGATGGGAAATAGCAAGAATAGACCCTCCTCTGAGGAGCTTAGCATGGGTGGCAGGACCAAAAAAAAATGATTTTTCAGGATGAGAAATCCTGACTTCAGAGAGAAGGTAGATGTGGAGGGCAAAATAATGACGTCCTGTCTTTGCCCAAAATAATGATGCCCCTGTCTTAATCCCTGGAAACTAGGAATAAGTTACCTAACATGGCAAAGGGGAATTAAGGCTTCAAATGGAATTAAGGTAGCTAATCAGCTAACCTTAAAATTGACAGATTATCCTGGTTTATCTGGATGGGACTAAAGTAATCACAAAGGTCCTTAAAAGTACGTACGAGGAGGCAGAACAGTGTCAGAGTGACTCAATGTGAGAAAGACATATCAGCTCCTGCTAGCTTTGATGATGCAGGAAGAAGGGACCACAAGCCGAGGAATGTCAGCAGCTTCTAGAAGCCAGAAAGACAAGGAACTGGATTCTCCCCTAGAGCCTCCAGAAGGAAAAGCAGTCCTGCTGACACCTTGACTTTGGCCCAGTGAGACCTGTGTCAGACTTCTGACCTGCAGAACTCTAAGATAAATTCGTGTTGTTTAAGTTCTGGGTACTTTGTTACAACAGCCACAGGAAACTAATACTGTGGGATATTCCAAAGATAGAGATGATTAAAGTCCAGTGGATATGAGACGGTGGTGATATGGGAAGAACTTCGGCTGAGAGCCAACTGATGTGTGAAACCCCAAACTGCCACTAAATTGACTGAGGAGTCATGGGCAAGTCATCCCTTCCCTCTCTGGGCCTCAGTTTTTCCTATCTGTGAAATGGGAATATTGGAGTGGATGACTTCTAAGAGCCCTTCCAGCTCTGACACTCTGACCTCCATAGGCTGGTCCTCTGGGCGGTGTGGCTACAGTCACTGGGGCAGCTCACACTGCATTTCTCTGTGCCGGGCCTCATGAGGGATGCTGATCTCATCTTTGGTTTTGCACTTTGGTTTGTCAGAGAGGCTGTCCTGCCAGAGGATGATGACAAAGGGAGTTCAGCTGCCTTCCACAGAGGCAAGAAGTTTGAGGGGATTTGGGATAACCCATCACCACCACGACTACCACCAAATGCATCTTTCCAACCCCCTGAAATTCCCCCTTTGTGTGTAGGCATGTGCAAAAGGGGTTCCTGGACCCAATTCCAGTGCATTGGGTTGGTGTGGGGAAACTTCCCCACACCAACAAGCAATTCTCAGACGTCAGCAGAGTGTCCAGAAATTCAGCTCAATTCTGACACTACCTTCTCAGAGACAGAATCAGATTCCACAGGTAAAGGGCTCAGTCACACAAGACCGCCCTCCACTGCAGACACCAGTCTCAAGGCCAGGTTGTCACCTGACCAACCGGCTCTAAATCAGAGGTTCCCATGACGCCCTCCTTGGGTTTGATCAACTTGCTAGAATGGCTCACAGAACTCAGGAAAACCTGTTTACTCACTAGATTACCAATTTATTGTAAAAGGATATTAAAGGATATGAATCAACAGCCAGATGAAGAGGTACATAGGGCGAGGTCCCAAACAAGGGAGTTTCTGTCCTCATGGAGCTTGGGACCCTGCATGGTGGCACATGGAAGTGTTCTGGGTCCCCCAAGTAGAAGCTCTCTGGGAAAGGGAGCCAAAAAGCTGTCCTTTGGGGGTTTTATGGAGGTTTCATTACATAGTCATGATTGACTAAATCATTGGCCAAGGGCTCTTGGTTCCACCGCAAGCCCCCTCTTCCCTCCCCAGAAATCGGGATGGGACTGAAGGTTCCAACCCTCTAATCACACAGTTGGTTCTCCCCGCAGCCAGTCCCCACCCTGGGATGGCTCCAAAAGTCACCTCATTTCCCTAACAAAAGACACCTGTATCACTCTCAACAGTTAGGAAATTCCAAAGGTTTGGGGAGCTGTGAGCCAGAACTGCAGACAAAGATCAAATATATGTGAGGAATATATTTTGGTCATCTGAATAACCAAATATATCTTTCTCATAAAGCACAATATCACAGCATGGGAAGCATCTGCATGGTAGGGCCACGGCCACACTTTCCCCTCTCCCTGCTGGCAGACATCACTCGTGAGTTTTAGCTTCAGAATCCTCAGCACAGCACCCCATGTAGCCACTGCCAAGTGAGCAGAGCTAGCAGTTGAAGTAATATCTATATGGCATCCTCAAGTTGAGGTATCACTGATGCCAGCATCCTCCTTGAAACCTAAACATCTTTGGGATTAGGTGAGACCTTAAAATGGTTTCAATCACGAACAGCAAACTGCGAGGTAATTAGTTCATCAAGGTTCTGATTGAGGTTCCCGGTTACAAACAATAGAAATCAACTCTGAGGGGAAAGGTGTGGGGAGGGATAAATTAGGAATTTGGGATTAACAGATACACACTACTGTATATAAAACAGATAAACAACAAGGACCTACTATATAGCACGGGGAACTTTATTCAATATCTTGTAATAACCTATAATGGAAAAGACTCTGAAAAAGAATATATATAACTGACTCACTTTGCAGTACACCTGAAACATTGTAAATCAACTATACTTCAATGTTTTAAAAATCGCTTACAAAAAAAAAAAAACAAAACGAAATCAACGCTGGCCAGCTGAAGAGAAAACATCAAATCCTTACTGAAGGTATTGGGTTACTCACAAAATTGAACATGAAGCAGAGAAAGAGGCAAGACCATGGAAGTTAACAGCGATTACAGTCACGTTCATGCCACAGGAAAAGCTTGATTGAGACATCACTGTTGACACCACTGGACACGCCCCACCACGGCCATTGCATTGGCAATTCAGCTGCTGCCACCCTGAACAACCTCCACCTGAGCCCATCTCTTTGGGTCAACTCTCCAGATTCCAGGTCCTAGGGGAGAGAGCCAGTTGCCAGCATAGGTTAGGTGCTGCCCCCTAGGGGGCAAGATCAGAGAAACGACCTCTGCCCCATGCCCCCTTCCCCAAGGAGCTGGAGGCTCTGCCCCGTACCTTAACCCACACTGTGGGAGAATGCCCCCTAGTACCAAGTGGTTTCACATGCTAGATCCCCTTAAAAGGGTCTAAGGTCCCTTGTGTTCAGATAATTACCATGGAATGTTCCTGCTGGAAAAGATTGAGATCTATAGTGCAGCACTGCTGTTTCAGAAGCTCAGAGCTCCTTGTTAGCGTCAGAGCTGGGACTAGAACACAAGCCTCCCAGCTCCCCTTCCAGCGGTCCTCTGCCCCACTGCACTGTCCTCCAGCCTGCAACTGGCCTGCTCCGGTGTAGGACCGGGACAGAGACGAGGCGAGTGTGGCCATGGCAACCGAAAATCACAGCTTTTCCAAGACTGGATGAATTTCTTGAGCTGTCATACTTTTCTAAGAAGAGATGAGTAGTAGCTCTCTATGATTTAACCCTTATACCTTTGTATATATAGCTTTCAGATGAATACATTAACAGTACAACAAAACAACCCTTTTCCTGGTTTTGTATGTTCTTTCTGAGAATCTGACTGCCCCCGGGACAGACAGGTTACTGAACACCACAGCAAGGGTCTCTGGGCAGCAGGGGGCCACAGTGCCTGGGGTGAGAGGAGGAAGAGGAAGCAGGAGGGAACGTGGGCAGACAGGGAGGGAACTGGGACTTCTAGTGACTTCATTATTTTTCATCCAGCTGGCACGGCAGCACTGCATCTTGGCTGGACAGGGCAATTAAACAGCTCCCCAAGCTCCTAATGAGTTGTTTTCTCAAGATTTAAGCTGCCCTCGGAGTTTCCCAAGGGAATTTATTCCTGGAAGCTAACTTCTCAAAAGTGGCCTCCCCTGGGTGCACCTGGTCCAAGGCTACTGGTTTGGCCAATTGGTTGGAAACCGGGAATTCTGGGTTCAGAGCCATGGCCTGTAATTTGCGAGGGGTGATCGGTAACACAGCTCAGCCCTAACTCCAGCACTCGTGATCGTAATCGTGCCTGCCAAGGACATTTCGCCTTCTGGGGCAGCTTAGGGGTCCTCCTTCCACACAAGCCTCTTCTGAGACACTCTTTCCACAGAGGGTCCACCGTGCTTTGCACCTACTTCACCTGGAGTTGGACCCAGGCCCCAAAGGCAGGATTTATAGTTGATCAGGAGCCAAAGCTCTGTCTTAGAGCAAAGCCTAAACCAACCAGACCAGACTCTCTCCTGGGGAGCTTAAGAGTTGCAGAAAATCTGTTACTGCATGAGCAGTGGAACGATTTGCTGAGAGGAGGTGAGTCTTGGAGGGAGAGGAGACTCCTGGGGCACGGCTGCTTGAGGATGTGGAGCACCTCACAATGTGCCCTGTAACCTCAAACAACCCGAGTGCAACTCTGATCTCTGTGACCCGAAAGATCATCTGTCACACACCCAGACACACACACACATACACACACACAGGGCAAGGTGGACCATAGGACACTTTCTTTTTTTTGGCCACGCTGGCATGTGGGGTCTTAGTTCCCTGACCAGGGATCGAACCCATGCCCCCTGCATTGGCAGCACAGAGTCTTAACCACTAGACCACCAGGAAGGGACAATGGGAAACTTTCATCCGACTGACTCAAGCCTGAAGGACTCCGCCTTTGCCTCACACTGAGAAGATACGTGGGATCCAGCAAAATTCAAGAAGTGTCCTCAGTTCCTCACTTTAGTTTGCCTGTGAAACATGGGCAGGGTTAAAATCTGGGAGCAATTGATTCCTCAACAAGGAAAAATATTCTCAGTGGAACGTAATCTTCTAAAGTCCCAAACACTAGCCTTTAATAGCCATTCAAGAACCTTTATCCTGAGAAAATGGGACATGGAGGAGGCCTTTGGTTCAGTGGAAAGCGCTGAGCTTAGGTAAGTTACGGAAGTTTGCAGGGCCACAGTTGCCAGGGCTGCAAACTTGAGTGTGGCTGCAAAGCAAAGGCGGGCCCTTGTGTGCCTCCAGCCCACCGCCCACCTTCGCTAGCCGCCCCAGCCATACGCAATGCTTCCATAGTGCTGTTTCATATCTCTATATCCAAATGCCTTCCCAATAAATTCCTTTCCTATCTTCAATACTGTAGGAACTAGGATTTTTTTCACTGCAAGATATGGAAACTGACACTGAATTATTAGAAGGCTCTGGGATGCCTCACAGATTCAAAAGAAGAGTTTAAGTACCATATCTCAATAACGGCATGGGTAGGACAGCTCATGAACTTGAGAGCCGTCACTCTAGAGAAGTGGTTCTCAACTTGGGGGGTGGTGATTTTGGCAATGTCTGGAGCCATTTCTGATTGTCATGACTAGAGATGAGGTGCTAGAGCCATATGCTGAGTGGAGATCAGAGAGGCTGCTAAACATTCCTCAATGCACAGGACAGCTCTCCCAACCCCAAGAAAAAATTAATCAAGCCCAAAATGTCAATAGTGCCAAGACTGAGAAACCCTGCTCTAGAGGGCTACCATCACCGTGATTTGGCTCCAATGACACCAGCCTCTGAGGCTCTCCATCCCAAATTTCAGTTTACTGGGAGACAGAACTTGATTGGCCCACCTTGAGTATTTGTTCACCCCTGGATCTATCAGCTATAGCCAGGAAAACAGAGTGACCTAATATAAATTGGCCGCTGGGGACCCTTCTCTCGGTATTAGCGGATTCTTAGGAAAAAATGACTTATTGTGGGCCATGCCTCCCAAGAGCAGTGGCCAGAGCCCAGACAGACATCACTCCTTCAGGAAGCCTTGCCAGCCCCTTTTAATTAGAGTTATCTTGTACATGTTTGGTTTCGCCAAATTATGATTTGTCTGTTCATGTGTCCATCTCTCCCAAGAGACTATGAGCTCTCTACGGGTTGAAACTGGGTCTTACTCATCTCTGGAAGCCCAATGTCAATGTTCTGGTTACCTATTGCTACATAACCTATGTTACCTACTGCTACATAACTACCCCAAAACTTACTCACTTAAAATAACAACCCTTTCACGTCATGATTTTGTGAGTCAGGAATTTAGGCAGGACACGGCTTGGTGATTCTTCTGTTACACACTGTCTCAACTGGGGTGACCCAGTGATATTCAGCTGGCCACTGGGCTGGTCTGGAGAGTCCAAGATGGTTTCTCACATAACTGGAGCCTTAGTGGGGTGGCTGGAAGGCTGGGCTCAGCTGGGAGCCTCTCTCTAGTCTCAGGGCCTCTCAACATTGTGTTTCCAGAAGGGTAGTAACATTTCTTATGTGGCAGATCCAAAAGCAAATGTTTCGGGCTTCCCTGGTGGTACAGTGGTTAAGAATCCGCCTGCCAGTGCAGGGGACATGGGTTCGAGCCCTGCTCCAGGAACATCCCACATGCCGCAACTAAGCCCGTGCGCAACAACTACTGAGCCTGCACTCTAGAGCCTGTGAGCCACAACTACTGAGCCCATGTGCTACAACTACTGAAGCCCACGCGCCTAGAGCCCGTGCTCCGCAACAAGAGAAACCACCGCAATGAGAAGCCCACACACCGCAACCAAGAGTAGCCCCCGCTCGCTGCAACTAGAGAAAGCCTGTGTGCAGCAACGAAGACCCAATGCAGCCAAAAATAAATTAATTAAATAAATTTTTTAAAAAAGAAAAAAGCAAATGTTTCAAGAAGATGTATGCTGAAACTGAAAGGCTCTTAAGACCTATCATTAGAAGTCCCAGAACATCATTTCAGCCGCATCTCATTAGTCAAGCAAGTCACTGAGAACAGCCCAGATTCTAGAAGGGAATTAGATTCTACTTCTTGGTGAGGGGCAACATTCATGAACATGAAGGGAAGAAATTGGTGGTAGTCATCCTAGAGATTAGCTACAACAACCTAGTACAGTAATTGCCCAATAAACATTTAATGGATAAATGAATTAATATGAAGACAGATTAGCCCTACTTCACACAGTTGATGGAATGGTTTCAATGAAAATAAAGCACATGGGGACTTCCCTGGCTGTGCAGTGGATAAGACTGTGCGCTCCCAATGCAGCAGGCCCGGGTTCAATCCTTGGTCAGGAAACTAGATCCCACATGCATGCCACAACTAAGAGTTCACATGCCACAACTAAGGAGCCTGCCTGCAGCAACTAAGACCCAGCACAACCAAATAAATAAATAAATATTTTTAAAAATAAAGTTTAATTTAATTTTATAAAAGGAAATAAAGCACATGAAAATGCTTTCCAAACCATCAAATGCTACAAAGATGTAAGGGGTTTGTGTTAGGAGAAAACTACCAAGCTTACTCTAGTTTACAAATGAGTGTCTGCAGGGTTCCCTCTGGGCTCCCCCCTCCCACGCTGAGATTCATGACAGACATCACTAATCAATCACAGCACTTTTCCATTGATGCTGTACATGGTCTCAGAATCCTTCTCAACACAACACTCCACTCACCCACTTCTAATTGATCAAAGTTGTCGTGGGACTTGAAACCTATTTGCTTTTGTTGTTCTTGCCTAAGTTCCTATTGCTAAACCATCCCCTAAAAGCCCGGGCCCTTAGTTTCTTAAAACATACACACAAACCGCTTCCTTTTTTACAGAGAAAAATATGAAGTTTAAGCCCTGAAGAAGATGAAGTGGCAGACACCATCACCTTCCAAAACTGGATTCATAATGGAAACAGAAACTGATTTATGGCAGTGAGCTCTGCCATTATGAATTATTTTAAAAGGAAAATAACTGCATGCAAGAGTAGTCATAAGACATCTCATAAAGGAGAGAATCTGTCTACCTTGACGTATTTTCCCCCATGAAAACTGCCTTTCAAGGTGAGGCAAGCCAAAACTTGTATGTCTGGGTGAATGCAAGCCGTGCTGGCTGACCACCACCTGCCTCCACGCTCCCCTCACACCCACCCTGCTGGCTCTTCAGCCTTTCGGAAAATACATTTTGACTGCTCCACTAAAGTCCTCGAGGAAAGACAGAGAAAAATCCACACAACAGCCTCTGGCTGTAACATGGCTTTCTGCCATGTGATTGCTGATATGCTGCAAGGCCAGCAGCGGGTCACGCCTCCCGCGGGGTGAGTGGTCCCGAAAACTGCTTCTCTTCCCTTCTCAGCCTCGAGGGTCCCACCACTGTCCTCAAGCAAGAAAACAAGAGGCTGAAAATGACTGATAGAATTTGGGGAGAACAACTAGATGGCTAGAGGCCACAGGATTTGGAATGAGGAGACTTGGGTCCAGGTCTCACGGAAGTCACTTATTATTAACAGGTCACCTCACATCTCTGAGCCCATCTGCTCGTCTGTGCAATGGGAACAATACTAAGGGTGGCCTCGAGGGAGCTGGACCGTTCAAAGGCAGTGATGGATGGGAGCCAGGAGCCCTCTCTACACAACTGTACCAGGAGCCACCAGCAGGATATGGAACCAAACAATCGGACAGTCAGCTTTCCAAATATGGAATATCCAGGTCTGAAAAGCTGCTTTTCCCTCCATGGCAGGAGTCAGTCCCTCGTGACTGGGATAATGCTTCATGGAGATATGTTCCATACTGTCTGCTTAGAAACAACCCAAGTAAAAGAGTAATAGCTAACCCTGCTGGTACTGCCCTACCAGCACCTGCATGAAGTGTTTACAAGCAGTCCTCTAAAGCAGGCGCAAGGTGTTATTGTTCTCACGCTACAGGTGAGGAAACTGTGGCACAGAGATGTTAAGGAGCTTACCCAACGTTTCCCAGCTAGCAGCTGGCAGACTTGGGATTCAAACCTACAGAATCTGGTTCCAGTGGCTTTAACCTCTAGGCTACAATCCCTCGCCAGAAGATGAGGGTGGCTGGAAAGAAGTTGGGACCAAGCAGCTCAGTCGGAAAGGGTGTCTTTCCTCCACTTCTTCTTATACTTCAGGAGCAGCATTTTCATCCTTATACTGCAGGGAAAATAAATGAACCAGAGCTGCAGGTAAAAACACAGGCAAATCTCACATTTGACATCAAGCATTGTGTTGAGTGAAAAAAGCAGAAAGATGATATACTATGATGTCATTTACAGAAATGTTTTAAAACATACAGAAGATGATATATTATCTAGAGATTCAAACATATACAGCAGCACCGAGACATTCCTTGGAATAATAAACATCACCTGTAAGATTCACCTTGGGGACAGGTGCATATTGGAGCAGGGTACACAAAAGGCTTCAAATATATCTGTAATTTTGAAAATCAATTTCAATGGTGGGAACATGAATGTTCAGTAAATCCCTAGGCCTTTCTGGATGTCTGAAATATTTCCTAATTAAAAAAATAATTTTCCACCTTAGAATGCTGACATCTCAATATTGACATCTGGTTCATTTGTTGTCCCTTAGTTTATATCAGCTTCCATCCTTTTGTCAGCTGATGATCAGGTGGCCTTGAGCATCTGCTAATAATAACATTGATAATAACAATAGCCAACACTTATTGAGAGCTTAGTATGTA
The DNA here is from genome assembly GCF_009873245.2 of Balaenoptera musculus. Lineage (NCBI taxonomy): Eukaryota > Metazoa > Chordata > Mammalia > Artiodactyla > Balaenopteridae > Balaenoptera > Balaenoptera musculus. The sequence continues at coordinate 13,528,011 of NC_045800.1, forward strand.
CCAATACCGTTAAATGCCTTACAAATATCAACTCACTTAGAATTCACTGTGACGCTGTAAGGTAGGGACTGTTATTAGCCCTGCTTCGTAGATGAAGAAACTCAGGGATGTGGAAAGTTTCTGTGGTTCCTCAGATAATATGTGGCAGAGCTGGGACTTGAATCCATGTCTGTCTGACCCCAAAGCCTGATTTCAAGCAAAACTCAGGTGCTAGGGGAGGGGAGAGGCAAGCAGGAAGGATGACATGGCCCCCAATCTCAAAGGGCTTCCCATTCGTAGTAGACACCATGATGCCCTCGTTTCCGCCACCTGCTGGAGGTGCTGCTAGCCACAACTTCCAGCTGAGTCCCTCTCCAGGACTTGCCCTTGGCTGAGGAGAGACAACTCGACCAAGGTCACGCCTTCTTCCCGGAGCAGCTGCATCCAATGACTGTTGATGTGGGGTATAAAGGTCCAGTCTTTGTCCAACTCTGAGGGCCCTCCCAGGTTCAGAGGTCCTGGAGGTTGGCTGAGACCTTGGCTGCAGCTTTGCCGTTCAGCTTCTCCCTCTGCCCATTCCTGCAGCTGTCACTCCCCCACGAGGCTGGGCACAAGAGCATCCCCAATAAACTTCTTGTGTGCAGAGAGCCTGCTTCCCAGGGAACTGGCCTGTGACACCATCTAATGGGGGAAGAAAGGACGCAGGAAGGATCCCATGCTACACTGTAAATATCCCAGGGAGAGGTCGGAAGGGCCCGAGGAATTACAGAGGCTTCCTGGAGGAGGTGAAGATTCAGCTGAGTTTTTGTTTTTGTTTTTGTTTTGGTTTTGGTTTTTGTTTTAGCTGTGTTGGGTCTTCGTTTCTGTGCGAGGGCTTTCTCTAGTTGCGGCAAGCGGGAGCCACTCTTCATCGCGGTGCGCGGGCCTCTCACTATCGCGGCCTCTCCCGTTGCGGAGCACAGGCTCCAGACGCGCAGGCTCAGTAGTTGTGGCTCACAGGCCCAGTTGCTCCGCGGCATGTGGGATCTTCCCAGACCAGGGCTCGAACCCGTGTCCCCTGCATTGGCAGGCAGATTCTCAACCACTGCGCCACCAGGGAAGCCCTTCAGCTGAGTTTTGAAAGATAGGGAGAATTAGAATACTACTACTTGGCCATAAAAGGGAATGAAGTACTGACACATGCTACAACACAGATAAACCTTGGAAACATTATGCTAAGTGAAAGAAGCCAGTCACAAAAGACCACATGCACGATTTCATTTATATGAAATGTCCAGAACAGGGGAAATCTGTAGAGAAAGAAAGTAGATTACAGGTTGCCTAGGTCCAGTAGCATGGGGCTGAGGGGCCTGGGAGGTGATAGCTAAAGCGTGTGGGGTTTCTTTTTAAGGTGATGAAAATGTTCTGAAATTAGTTGTGAAACAATGCTCATACCTGTGAATATACTAAAAACTATTTTATCTTACAACTTTAACTAGATGGATTGTATGGTATGTGAATTATATCTCAATAAAGCTGGTTTTTTTTGGGGGGGGGTTTGTTTTTGTTTTATTATTTATTTTATTGGCTGTGTTGGGTCTTCCGTTGCTGTGCGCTGGCTTTCTCTAGTTGCAGCGAGCGGGGGCTACTCTTCGTTGCGGTGCGAGGGCTTTTCATTGCAGTGGCTTCTCTTGTTGTGGAGCACAGGCTCTAGGCATGCAGGCTTCAGTAGTTGTGGCACACGGGCTTCAGTAGTTGTGGCTAATGGGCTTCAGTAGTTGTGGCTCACGGGCTCAAGAGCGCAGGCTCAGTGGTTGTGGCACACGGGCTTAGTTGCTCCGTGGCATGTGGGATCTTCCCGGACCAGGGCTCGAACCCGTGTCCCCTGCATTGGCAGGCGGATTCTTAACCACTGCGCCACCAGGGAAGCCCTAAAGCTGTTTTTAAAAAAAAAAAAAAAAAAAAAGAATGTGGAGGAGGGTGGGAGAATTGCAGATGGGCAAAAACACAGGCAAATATGTGGAGACTTATGTGAGTGTGAGAGAGAGAAAGAGAGAGTGTGTGTAAGTATGATGGGAAATAGCGAAAAACAAAGGCGGCAGGAGGCTGTGGCCAAGTAAGGAAGGTCAGAAATCCCTGCAGGGAGGAAGTTCGCCCTGGAAGATCTGGGAGTAATGAGATGAACATGGTGCTTTAGGCTGATTAATCTGTGCAGAAAGGACGGCGCAGAGGGAAGGCCGAGAGACCAGTTAGGGGGCTCTTGAGGCAATCCAGGCATGTGGGCTGGGGGACAATGTCCTTGTTACAGCACGATATTACCTGGTTTACAAGAGACACACACGCACACACGCCGTAGTGTTAAATGTCCTTTTATGTCTTTCTCAACTGATTGTGCCCATCATCCCTGCCTCTTTCCCAGTGGTCCACCTGTCCCCCGCACTGACCTCTCAGCCACGTCAATATCCACCGTAATTATGTTCCTAGAAAGTCTTCTTCATAAGGTTTTCCCTTAAGATGGGGGTGAATTTACAAGAATGTCCAGCCTTCCTATAAATCTTGTCACTTACCTCAAAGGTGCTTTCTCACCTCCTAAACTAAAACTGTAATTTGGGCAACGATTTTCATTTAGTTAAAGATAAGAGTAATCTTGCCCTTCCCTCAGAACCTCACCCACCTGCGGTCTGGGACTTCATTAAATCACTCTTACCCACTGTCAAGGGTGAGCTGAGAGTCTGCCCACCTCTCTTGTCCTGAATGAGGTCAGCCAAATGCAGCTACCCAGGCCACGCCCCAAGTTCAGCTTCCTTTAGGAACACAGAACAGTAGCGCTGGATGGACATGAAAGGTCCTCCAGCTCCACTTGGCCATTTGACAGGTGAGGAAACTGGGGCCTTCCACTGATCACTAACTGGGGACCTGTGGGACTTCTCCCTCTGAGTCCCACCACTTGAATCACTCTAGTCTGGCCTTCAACCCAGAAGTCAGTGTGGTTATTCCACTCCCCAGGATGGTGGGCAAGTATTCCTGAAGAGGCTTTTCTCCTGGGTCTTCCTTCTTTCTAAGACCCTAGAGTTTCCTATACAGACACCATGAAAGCCCCCATGCTCACCCAGCAACCATCAGACCTTGGGTCAAATGTCAGCTGAGGACCCCAGCAAATCAGTCCCAACCTAAAACTGAAGGCCAGGGTCTCTGGTTTCTTATGGTTGTAACCTCCATGACCCAGGCCTCACCAGCCTGGGGACACAAAAGTAGTAATGTGAACCTACATACCCAGTGTCACTGCTCCAAGCTCCTTCCTGCTTCTTGGCTTAAGAAAGTTATGTGCACCAGATATCAACTCCCACAGGCAGGGACCAAGTCTGTCTTCTTCCCTGCTCAAGTCCCAGAACCCAGGTAGTAGTCAAAACATACATTTTTTGACAAAGGAGCAAAAGTGTTTGGAGACAATGGAGAAAAGATAGTCTTTTCAACCGATGATGCTGGAACAACTGGATATCCACATGCAAAAAAATGAATCTAGACACACACCTTACAAAAAAATTAACCCAGAATGGATCACAGATCTAAATGTAAATGCAAAACTGTTTAACTGCTAGAAGATAACATAGGAGAAAATATAGATGCCCTGAGGTTGGTGATGTCTTTTTAGGTACAAAATCAAAGGCACAATCCATCAAATAATTTGCAAGCTGAACTTCAACAAAATTAAAAACTTCTGCTCTTCAAAGTATGATGTCAAGAGAATGAGAAGACAGGCCATAGACTGGGATAAAATATTTGCAAAAGACTTACCTGGTAAGAGACTATTATCTAAAATATACGAAAAACTCCTAAAACTCAACAGTAAGAAAACAAACAACCTGATTTAAAAATTGCCAAAATACCTAAACAGACCTCACCAAAGAAAATATGCCGGTAGTAAAAAGCTTATGAAACTATGCTTCACATCATATGTCATCAGGACAAGGCAAATTAAAACAACAGTGAGATACCACTACACACCCACTGGCATGGCCAAAATCCAAAACATTGACCACACCAAATGCTGGCTAGGATTTGGGGCAATAGGAACTCTCGTGCATTGCTGATGGGAATGCAAAATGGTACAGCCACTTTGGAAGACAGTTTGGAAGTTTCTTACAAAACTAAACATATTCTTATCTGGCCATCACACTCCTTGGTATTTATCCAAATGAGTTGAAAACTTATGTCCATATAAAAACCTGCACATCTACATTCATAGCAGCTTTATTTATAATTGCCAAAACTTGGAAGCAATCAAGATGTTCTTCAACAGATGAGTGGTGGTACACCCAGACAATGGAATATTATTTAGCACTAAAAGTAAATGAGTTATCAATCCATGGAAAGACATGGAGGAAACTTATACATGAGTATTACTAAGTGAAAAAAGCCAATCTGAACAAGCTATGTCCTGCATGATTCCAACTCTGTGACATTCTAGAAACCTCAAAACTACTGCTGTTTACTGGAAACAGTAAAAAGATGAGTGGTTACCAGGGGTTAGGCGGGAGGGAGGCATGAATAGGCAGAGCATAGAGGATTTTTATGGCAATCAAACTACTCTGTATGATACCATGATGGTGGCTACACATCATTATACATTTGCCCATAAAATGTACAACACCAAGAGTGACCCCTAATATAAGCCATGGACTTTGGGTGACAGTGATGTGTCAGCATAGAGTCACTGATTGTAACAAAGGTTGTTAGATGGGGAGACCATGCACGTGTGGGGACAGGGGAATATGGGAACTCTGCACTTTGGACTCAATTTTGCTGTGAACCTAAAATTGCTCTAAAAAATATCCTATTTAAAATACACTTTGAATAACTATTTCCATTTTCCTCATGTTTCCAAGGTCCACAAAGATGCCTAAATATGTCCATGAACAAGCTCTGATCATCGCCTGCCTCAGAGTCCATGATTACACAGCCCCAAGACTGACCCATCCCTTGAGGTCCCTCTCTGAGTCTTGAACTGTCTCCGGCATGGGTAGAAATCCACACCACAGGCCTAATGAGATAAAGGATAATACAAATACCCTCTGGGTTATGCTCAGTCTAGAGATGACCTAGAGCCAAAGTTTCTGGGCCCGAATCATGACATATCCACCTAACCTTTCTCTTAAGTCATCTCACACTGTGCCCTGGGTGGCTAGGTCAGAATGCACTTGGCTGCCAGATGCCATGGTCCATCCTTGATGTCCCTGTTGCTAGGTTTCCATCTATGAGGAAAAGGTCCCTGACAATATGTGCACCAGATTGAGAGGGCTGGAAGGCTTCCTGGAACTAAAAACAGCTCCAGGGCCAGAGGAGGAGGGATGTGGGGAGACAAGGATCACCTGCCAGTTTGGGGATATCAGAATAGGTTGAGGGGTGCAGGCTGCATGAGGAAAGGAAGGGAGGGTCCAAGGAAGTGTGAGTTACCTTTTGGGCTGGTTCAGAGCTGTGCTTGTGTGGGCTGTGAATCTGCCTTCCTGCTCCAAAATGGCGCCATGGCCATCCGGGCTACTCCCCAAGACACAAGGCTCCTTGGCCTCACTTTCCCCCGGTTCTAACACAGACATCTGGGCATCTGGACCACGGAAAAAACATTTGAGACAGTCAGGGAACTTTGTCCCTGCCCCACTCCCTAGCCCCAAACATTGTGTGATTTTGGACAAGTCATCTAGACCCTCTGGGTAAAGGTGAAGGAAGGCAACATAACAGAGCAGTGGAGAGATGGGTTCTAGAATCAGGGAGGCCAGAGTCTGAAACCCAGTTCCACCACTGGCTCCTCAGACAAGTTACTTAATCTCTCTAAACCCTCATTTCCTCATCCAGCAGTACCTCGTGAGGTTGCTGTAGGGCCCAAAAAGGAGTGAATTATTTCATCCAGGGTCACTGAATCTCTAACACCCGGTGCCTTTGTGGCCAGTCCATGAGTCCATCCTATATTCTTTCCCCTCCTCCCACATTTAGTGGCTGCTTTAATTTTATTTATTTATTTATTTATTTATGGCTGTGTTGGGTCTTCATTTCTGTGCGAGGGCTTTCTCTAGTTGCAGCAAGTGGGGGCCACTCTTCATCGCGGTGTGCGGGCCTCTCACTATCGCAGCCTCTCTTGTTGCAGAGCACAGGCTCCAGACGCGCAGGCTCAGTAATTGTGGCTCATGGGCCTAGTTGCTCCGCGGCATGTGGGAATCTTCCCAGACCAGGGCTCGAACCCGTGTCCCCTGCATTGGCAGGCAGATTCTCAACCACTGCGCCACCAGGGAAGCCCATTAGAGGCTGCTTTATAACACTTTTTTGCTTCTATTTTATTCAAACTGCATATTCACATAATTTTAATTTAAAGAATCACATAGTTCTACAAGGTTCCCCTCCCCCCAGTTTCTCCATCTCAAAGGCAACTACTTAAACTCTTTGCTTGATGATACTTTTGATACATCTGAAGTTGTGCCATCCTTGGAAAGGGAATTAACGAGCCAACAGAGATGTCCTAAGTTTTGCTTGGAATTCCGGTTGTTCTCTCTCTCTTGCTAGATCAGGTCCAGAACAGCTAAATCCAACAACTTAGAGGGAAGATCCAAGAACAGCAGCCTTCAGAGATGGGGCCGCAGAAACCCAACTGTTTAACTAAAATACGTAGTCACTGTACACTTTGCTTTTAGTCAATGTGCCTCTCCTGTTCCTTTTTAAATCCCGGCGCTAGGGGCTCTGCCCGGCCTGGGAAGAGGTTCCGCTCTCTGTCATAGATCAGTACTGACATCCAGTGGTCACAGAGGATTCTCTGCCTGAAGCTCTCCATCTCTCTCTTCCCAGAATGCAGTGGATGTTCACCCAGGGAAAGGAGGAGCAATGGAGGCTGACAGCTACGGATGGGTGCTGTTAACCTGGATCTGTGTGATCTGTGTGATCTGTGTGATCTGTGTGATCTGTGTGATCTGCAGCCAGAGGCAAGCAACCCAGACCAAGGCCTTGCCAGCTTACAAGATGCCCAGGGGTTATTTGAATGATGACCCTAGAGTCACAGGGAGAAAAGGGGGCCATCACCGGCAATGTGGCAAGACCATAAAAAATTAAAATGTTAAAGGGCCACAGGGCCTTGGAAGACACACTGGGTTTTAAGTTAGAAAACTTGATTCAAGACTTGCTGCTCTGTGTCACCTTGAGCAGTCCCTTAAACTCTCTGTGCTTTAGCTTCCTCACCTTCCTCACCTGCTCAGCCAGCCTCATAAGTGTTGTGGTGAATGTCAAATGAGAATGTTTGCAAAGCGTTTTGTAAGCTGCAAAATGCTGTACAGCTGGGGCTGCTAGGATGGAATGGTGATGGACAGGGCAGGGCAAGCTGGAGCTGGTGAGGAGATGCCGAGTATTGATACTATGACTCTGGAGGCTTGGCCAGATGACAAATAACACTTCCAATTTCCAATTTCACTGAAACTTTGGAAACTCAGCCTTGGACTGCCAAGGTGACCTCATCAGAAAAGAGCATTCTGCATTTTTCTCTGGACTCAAGTGTCTGAGATAAACATGGGTGAGTAACTTCAAGGGCCATCTAACTTCAAAAATCATATATCAAACAGGTTTTTAAAAATAGAATCGTAACCCAAAGGAAAAATATGAGGCACCTTTTATTCTAATATCCAAGGGAGCTATTGTTAATGTCAATTGCACTGGTAGACTACACCCTTGTACATTTCCTTATAATTCTTTTTCTTGTTTTTCCATGTGTATTTGGACTAGGGTTTTGCCTAGGAAGACTGGTCTTGCAAAGTGGCTCTAAATGAAATTATGAGATGACCAGAGATAGAGAAATGGTGTGTGCGTAGGAGAGAAAACGTAGGGAGGTGATTTTGGAGGTTCAAAGACCACATTTCTGACTCTTTCTGTTTGTGCCATCAGGTTTCATAAATGGCCAGAGTGGAATTTTTAAAAGTTTAGTCTAGTCTTTCTACTTGAGCTTAATTTAAAAGAAACAAAAGCCAATCCTCTCGTGTTTCCTAAAGGTATCAGAGGGCTTTGAACCCAAAGAAGTATTATGCTGCTGCTTCCAGATTTCCATACAAGTGTATCTGTCAAGGAAAAAAAAAAACAAAAACTCTATTCTAGTCCCAGAAGGGGTTTTATTACAGTTTATAGAATTATAAGAAGGGCTGAAAGAAACAAGTGTAATTTCCAGTCGCACAGTGGAATCAGGCCACAAGGGAGCAGCTGACCCTTGTACTACCGGGAAGCCACCTACTGACCTGGGAAGTGTCCAGCCCTCAGCAGCTCCAATCCAGAGCAGCAGATGTGGGCTGCACCCTGCACCCACAGAGCAAGTGACGGGACATGGATACTTTTGCTAACACTGATTCAGAAGAGCCTGATTCCCCCTCAGCTGGCTGAGCTTGTCAGCATAAGCAACAGCTGAGCAGCCTCTATTTCACATCCCCTTCCTAATCTCACCTAAAGGTGTCTCACTGGCTAAATCTAAACTACACCCAGAATCCTAGCTGTAAAGGAGTCTGGGAAATGTAGTTTTTCCGTTTCTGGCTTCCGCACCATGGAAGGGACACCAGAAGGAGAGTGTACCGAACAGTGAGCACCATGCCCCCACAATGGCTTGTTTTTATTTTATTTTACAGTTATTTTTTTAATTGAAATGTCTTTTAATTACAAAAGTCATACATGGTCACTGTCAAAGACAACAAACAATACAGAAATGAAGTAAAAAATGAATCCAAATGAATGAATGAATCCAGATGAATCCTGCTCCAATCCCATTCTCCAAAGGGAATCACTGTTCAGAGTTTGGAGGGTAGCCTGTCAGAGGTTTTTGTGCATTTGCGGAGGGGGGTGGTTGTACTGCATACTGTCCTATAATTTGCTTTGTCACTTGGATGTATATCCTAGTGGTCTTTCCGTGAGAAGAGATGTGATTGTAAGTCACATGTTTAAGAAGAGCAGCCAAGTGTCCCATCAGAGGAACCCTACCAGTGGACATTGAGGTTGCCTCTAATTATTCCCTATTATACATAATGCAAAAGGAACAGCTGTTCAGACATTTGGAAAGGTCAGATTTCCAGAAGCAAAAGACCTGAACCATATTTTGAAGCTATATCTTCCCAATCACCACATGGTCAGGGGACTTTGGCCAGAATTTGACTCAAAAAGTTTCATCTGAGCCCTAAAGATTTTGACTCAGCAGACATTGATGGCGCCTCAGCTGTCAGCATGAGGGTTTCCTAAGCATGCCCCCCCCATTCCTGCCCTCTGCTGAGAACAGATAGGACTATGCACAGCTAACTAGTGCCCAGTTCAGGGAGGTGAAGCACAGAAGGCAAGGAGAGCAGGAGAGAGGACATGGCTTTGACCTCCATGAGCACTAGAGTTGGGAGTGTCAGAGAGCTAAGGTTAAGAATCCTGCTCTACCACATGGGGATCCAGGGACCAGGAGGAAGTCTGGGTCACATATCATCTACTAGGTCCCCAGACAGCCACCTAGGACATGTGCCATCTCTTGGCAAAGTGGACACCAGCTGTTGCAGATCACTTCAAAGTGTTTCCCCTGCAGTTGTTTTTATTTTTTTATTTATTTATTTTTTAATGTCTGAAACATTTATATTAACATATTTCCATACATATTTCCATACAAATACAAATATAAGATTTTTAGAAATTTCATGTAATGTCTGAAACATTTATATTAACATATTTCCATACAAATAACCCAATGAAAGTTTAGTATTAGTTGTTTTGTTTGTTTTTTTATACTGCAGGTTCTTATTAGGCATCAGTTTCATACACATCAGTGTATACATGTCAATCCCAATTGCCCAATCCAGCACACCACCATCCCCACCTCACCGCAGTTTTCCCCCCTTGGTGTCCATATGACCATTCTCTACATTTGTGTCTCAACTTCTGCCCTGCAAACTGGCTCATCTGTACCATTTTTCTAGGTTCTGCATACATGCATTAATATACGATATTTGTTTTTCTCTTTCTGACTTACTTCACTCTGTATGACAGTCTCTAGATCCATCCATGTCTCAACAAATGACTCAATTTCGTTCCTTTTTATGGCTGAGTAATATTCCATTGTATATATGTACCACAACTTCTTTATCCATTCGTCTGTTGATGGGCATTTAGGTTGCTTCCATGACCTGGCTATTGTAAATAGTGCTGCAATGAACATTTGGGTGCATGTGTCTTTTTGAATTACGGTTTTCTCTGGGTATATGCCCAGTAGTGGGATTGCTGGATCATATGGTAATTCTATTTTTAGTTTTTTAAGGAACCTCCATACTGTTCTCCATAGTGGCTGTATCAATTTACATTCCCACCAACAGTGCAAGAGGGTTCCCTTTTCTCCACACCCTCTCCAGCATTTGTTGTTTGTAGATTTTCTGATGATGCCCATTCTAACAGGAGTGAGGTGATACCTCATTGTAGTTTTGATTTGCATTTCTCTAATAATTAGTGATGTTGAGCATCTTTTCATGTGCTTCGTGGCCATCTGTATGTCTTCTTTGGAGAAATGTCTATTTAGGTCTTCTGCCCATTTTTGGATTGGGGTGTTTGTTTCTTTGATATTGAGCTGAATGAGCTGTTTATATATTTTGGAGATTAATCCTTTGTCCGTTGATTCATTTGCAAATATTTTCTCCCATTCTGAGGGTTGTCTTTTCGTCTTGTTTATGGTTTCCTTTGCTGTGCAAAAGCTTGAAGTTTCATTAGGTCCCATTTGTTTATTTTTGTTTTTATTTCCATTACTCTAGGAGGTGGATCAAAAAAGATCTTGCTGTGATTTATGTCAAAGAGTGTTCTTCCTATGTTTTCCTCTAAGAGTTTTATAGTGTCCAGTCTTATATTTAGGTCTCTAATCCATTTTGAGTTTATTTTTGTGTATGGTGTTAGGGAGTATTCTAATTTCATTCTTTTACATGTAGCTGTCCAGTTTTCCCAGCACCACTTCTTGAAGAGACTGTCTTTTCTCCATTGTATATCTTTGCCTCCTTTGTCATAGATTAGTTGACCATAGGTGCGTGGGTTAATCTCTGGGCTTTCTATCTTGTTCCATTGATCTATGGTTCTGTTTTTGTGCCAGTACCATACTGTCTTGATTACTGTAGCTTTGTAGTATAGTCTGAAGTCAGGGAGTCTGATTCCTCCAGCTCCATTTTTTTCCCTCAAGACTGCTTGGCTATTCGGGGTCTTTTGTGTCTCCATACAAATTTTAAGATGATTGTTCTAGCTCCGTAAAAAATGCCATTGGTAATTTGATAGGGATTGCATTGAATCTGTAGATTGCTTTGGGTAGTATACTCATTTTCACAATGTTGATTCTTCCAATCCAAGAACATGGTATATCTCTCCATCTGTTGGTATCATCTTAATTTCTTTCATCAGTGTCTTATAGTTTTCTGCATACAGGTCTTTCGTCTCCCTAGGTAGGTTTATTCCTAGGTATTTATTCTTTTTGTTGCAATGGTAAATGGGAGTGTTTCCATAATTTCTCTTCAGATTTTCATCATTAGTGTATAGGAATGCAAGAGATTTCTGTGCATTAATTTTGTATCCTGCAACTTTACCATATTCATTAATCAGCTCTAGCAGTTTTCTGGTGGCAGTTTTAGGATTCTCTATGTATAGTATCATGTCATCCGCAAACAGTGACAGTTTTACTTCTTCTTTTCCAATTTGTATTCCTTTTATTTCTTTTTCTTCTCTGATTGCCGTGGCTAGGACTTCCAGAACTATGTTGAATAATAGTGGTGAGAGTGGACATCCTTGTCTCGTTCCTGATCTTAGAGGAAATGCTTTCAGTTTTTCACCATTGAGAATGATGTTTGCTGTGGGTTTGTCATATATGGCCTTTATTATGTTGAGGTAGGTTCCCTCTATGCCCACTTTCTGGAGAGTTTTTATCAGAAATGGGTGTTGAATTTTGTCAAAAGCTTTTTCTGCATCTATTGAGATGATCATATGGTTTTTATTCTTCAATTTGTTAATATGGTGTATCACATTGATTGATTTGCGTATATTGAAGAATCCTTGCATCCCTGGGATAAATCCCACTTGATCGTGGTGTATGATCCTTTTAATGTGTTGCTGGATTCTGTTTGCTAGTATTTTGTTGAGGATTTTTGCATCTATATTCATCAGTGATATTGGTCTGTAATTTTCTTTTTTTGTAGTGTCTTTGTCTGGTTTTGGTATCAGGGTGATGGTGGCCTCATAGAATGAGTTGGGAGTGTTCCTTCCTCTGCAATTTTTTGGAAGAGTTTGAGAAGGATGGGTGTTAGCTCTTCTCTAAATGTTTGATAGAATTCACCTGTGAAGCCATCTGGTCCTGGACTTTTGTTTGTTGGAAGATTTTTAATCACAGTTTCAATTTCATTACTTGTGATTGGTCTGTTCATATTTTCTGTTTCTTCCTGATTCAGTCTGGGAAGGTTATACCTTTCTAAGAATTTGTCCATTTCTTCCAGGTTGTCCATTTTATTGGCATAAAGTTGCTTGTAGTAGTCTCTTAGGATGCTTTGTATTTCTGCGGTGTCTGTTGTAACTTCTCCTTTTTCATTTCTGATTTTATTGATTTGAGTCCTCTCCCTCTTTTTCTTGATGAGTCTGGCTAATGGTTTATCAATTTTGTTTATCTTCTCAAAGAACCAACTTTTAGTTTTATTGATCTTTGCTATTGTTTTCTTTGTTTCTATTTCATTTATTTCTGCTCTGATCTTTATGATTTCTTTCCTTCTGCTAACTTTGGGTTTTGTTTGTTCTTCTTTCTCTAGTTTCTTTAGGTGTAAGGTTAGATTGTTTACTTGAGATTTTTCTTGTTTCTTTAGGTAGGCTTGTATAGCTATAAACTTCCCTCTTAGAACCGCTTTTGCTGCATCCCATAGGTTTTGGGTCGTCGTGTTTTCATTGTCATTTGTCTCTAGGTATTTTTTGATTTCCTCTTTGATTTCTTCAGTGATCTCTTGGTTATTTAGTAACGTATTGTTTAGCCTCCATGTGTTTGTCCTTTTTACGTTTTTTTCCCTGTAATTCCTTTCTAATCTCATAGCGTTGTGGTCAGAAAAGATGCTTGATATGATTTCAATTTTCTTAAATTTACTGAGGCTTGATTTGTGACCCAAGATGTGATCTATCCTGGAGAATGTTCCGTGCGCACTTGAGAAGAACGTGTAATCTGCTGTTTTTGGATGGAATGTCCTATATATATCAATTAAATCTATCTGGTCTATTGTGTCATTTAAAGCTTCTGTTTCCTTATTTATTTTCATTTTGGATGATCTGTCCATTGGTGTAAGTGAGGTGTTAAAGTCCCCCACTATTATTGTGTTACTGTCGATTTCCTCTTTCATAGCTGTTAGCAGTTGCCTTATGTATTGAGGTGCTCCTATGCTGGGTGCATATATATTTATAATTGTTATATCTTCTTCTTGGATTGATCCCTGGATCATTATGTAGTGTCCTTCCTTGTCTCTTGTAACATTCTTTATTTTAAAGTCTATTTTATCTGATATGAGTATAGCTACTCCAGCTTTCTTTTGATTTCCATTTGCATGGAATATCTTTTTCCATCCCCTCACTTTCAGTCTGTATGTGTCCCTAGGTCTAAAGTGGGTCTCTTGTAGAGAGCATATATATGGGTCTCGTTTTTGTATCCATTCAGCCAGTCTATGTCTTTTGGTTGGGGCATTTAATCCATTCACCTTTAAGGTAATTATCGATATGTATGTTCCTATGACCATTTTCTTAATTGTTTTGGGTTTGTTTTTGTAGGTCCTTTTCTTCTCTTGTGTTTCCCACTTAGAGAAGTTCCTTTAGCATTTGTTGTAGAGCTGGTTTGGTGGTGCTGAATTCTCTTAGCTTTTGCTTGTCTGCAAAGCTTTTGATTTCTCCATCAAATCTAAATGAGATCCTTGCCGGGTAGAGTAATCTTGGTTGTAGGTTCTTCCCTTTCATCACTTTAAGTATATCATGCCACTCCCTTCTGGCTTGCAGAGTTTCTGCTGAGAAATCAGCTGTTAACCTTATGGGAGTTCCCTTGTATGTTATTTGTCGTTTTTCCTTGCTGCTTTCAATAATTTTCTTTGTCTTTAATTTTTGCCACTTTGATTACTATGTGTCTCGGCGTGTTTCTCCTTGGGTTTATTCTGTATGGGACTCTCTGCGCTCCTGGACTTGGGTGGCTATTTCCTTTCCCATGTTAGGGAAGTTTTCGACTATAATCTCTTCAAATATTTTCTCTGGTCCTTTCTCTCTCTCTTCTCCTTCTGGGACCCCTATAATGCGAATGTTGTTGCGTTTAATGTTGTCCCAGAGGTCTCTTAGGCTGTCTTCATTTCTTTCCTTCTTTTTTCTTTAGTCTGTTCTGCAGCAGTGAATTCCACCATTCTGTCTTCCAGGTCACTTATCCGTTCTTCTGCCTCAGTTATTCTGCTATTGATTCCTTCTAGTGTAGTTTTCATTTCAGTTATTGTATTGGTGATCTCTGTTTGTTTGTTCTTTAATTCTTCTAGGTCTTTGTTAATCATTTCTTGCATCTTCTCAATCTTTGCCTCCATTCTTATTCCGAGGTCCTGGATCATCTTCACTATCATTATTCTGAATTCTTTTTCTGGAAGGTTGCCTATCTCCACTTCATTTAGTTGTTTTTCTGGGGTTTTTTCTTGTTCCTTCATCTGGTGCATAGCCCTCTGCCTTTTCATCTTCTCTATCTTTCTGTAACTGTGGTTTTTGGTCCACAGGCTGCAGGATCGTAGTTTTTCTTGCTTCTGTTGTCTGCCCTCTGGTGGTTGAGGCTATCTAAGAGGCTTGATGGGAGGCTCTCTGCAGTTGTTTTTAAAACCTTCACTGCAGCTTGGCTCTCTGCAAGCTAGGCTGCCCCAGCATCTCAGCCAAGTCTATCCCAAGCCTGGATACACAGTGGCCTGAGCGCTAAGTGTTGCAGTGGACATGTGCTGCTCTGTCCGTCACATCCTCTCCCTGCTTCTCTCCCAACGGTGTTCGATTTTCCTTTAGAGAAGTCTCCCTCCTCCAT
Source organism: Balaenoptera musculus (assembly GCF_009873245.2). Taxonomy (NCBI): domain Eukaryota; kingdom Metazoa; phylum Chordata; class Mammalia; order Artiodactyla; family Balaenopteridae; genus Balaenoptera; species Balaenoptera musculus. The sequence goes on from NC_045800.1 coordinate 13,543,024, forward strand.
CCTCCACCATGAAATCTGGACTGAATTGCCTCCCACCCTCCCTGCAACATATCCCCCTTCCCAGGCTAGCTAGTGACTGATTCAAGGATAGGTCTCAGATGCAGCCTGAGCCATTAAGGAAAAGTAAATCCCAGCCCTTCTAAAAAATCAATGGTAAAATATCCTCTCCTTTTCTGAAGGCCTGAAATGGATGCATGCTGCTCCTTTAGGGGAATCTTGAAGCCTGAAGCTTCTGGGGGTCGTTCTGTGAACCCTGAGAATGGTAGAATAGAGAGGTAAAGAAATGACTTCAGGGACATCATTAGAGCCTGGATCAAGCATTACCTGAAAGCACGCTTTCTCTAGATTTCTAAATTGCATTAGCTATTAGATCTACTTTATTGCCTAACCCAGTTTATATTGGAGTTTTCTGTCATTTGCATCGTACAGAGACAGACACTTTTTTGCATATCATCCACAAGGGTATTTCCCTTAAATGGCCTCTAAAAACAACCTATATGCAACCTCTACCACTGCCCCTTGGCACTAACCCAGAAACAGCTCAAGCTGGCCTCTCAGTGAGAGCTCTTTGAATGTATGGCCTAGAAAGTTAACCCAAACTGGCTTAGACAAAAAAGAGGAAGGACAGGAGGAATCAAAGCAAGGGCCTCCAACACTTCAGGATATTCTCTGTCTCTCCTCAGCCTCTGGCTTCATCCCCCAAACATGCTTTATTCATGAGGCCAGAACACAGCTACCCTCAGCTCTGGGCTCACATATGCACAATTATCGCTTAAGAGAAAAAGGTTCATTCCTCCAGCTCAAAGTATAAAAATCCCTGAGAACAACTCTGATTAGCCCAGCTTGGGTCACATGTACATCCTTGGGCCAATCACTGCAGCCAGAAGAATGAGCTTCCACAATGAGCTCTGTTGTTTGTTTGGTTGGTTGGTTGGTTGGTTGGTGTGGGGCAGGATCTATTGCCATGGCTCCAGACCCAATTTGTTGGAAAGAGGAAGGTGCAGTTCCTTGAAAAGGGGGAGCAAAGCTGAGAAAGAGAATAAGGAATGCTGACAAGTCATAATAAAAATGCCCACGACACCTCAGAGCCATTGAGCAGATCAACTGACAATGAGTGCAAAAGAGCTCCCATAAAATGGCTTTGTTTAAAGCCTGCTATGTGATGCTTCCTGTCATTTGTAGACAGAGAGTCACTGGTAAAACTCAGAAGCTAAGTGGCTGGGCGACCAACCCAGGACTTAGAGGCAGGCGTGACTGGTTTATAACTAGCATTGTGACCTAGGGTGAGTCACAAAACCTCTCCAAGTTCAGTTCTATAAGGATTAAATGATATAATGTGCCTGGTACAACGTCTAAGGCTTTAGTGCCTTCCTCCCTACATTTAGAATCATTTTGGAAGAAGGATTTAAAAGCCCAGTTGTGAAAGTCTTCTCTAAGGATGTCAGCAGCTGGACAAACTGAGTGGGACCCAACTGTCCAAGAAAAAAAGTGATGCCAAATCAGCCTTAACCTAGAAAAGTTTCAAGATATCCTCTATAGCAAAGAAATGCCAAAGGAAGGAAGCAAAGGAAATGTGAGTTTGGGTGGGCCTTTTTTCCTTACTCAAGCCATTGTTCAGTTAATATACTTTTTTTTTCTTGAAGTTGAGTCTGATATCAGTTCTTTGGGTGGCAGAGTCCAAAACTGGGTAGGCAATGTGCGTGGAGTTCTTCAGCCATTTATCCACATCCTCCAGTGGCCATAGGCCCATCACTGCATGCTGGGTGTATGACCAAACAAGACAGGTTTATTATCATGGTAGCCACATGCCCCAGATCTTCTAGGACTGGCCCAGTTTCAAATAGCCTGCCCTGCTCTCTTTAGGAGCTCACCCACTCACTCTACACCCCATTTTGCTCTCTTCATAGCACTTCTCTTCATTCAAAATTTTCCTATGTGCTCATTTCTTGGTTGACTTGTTTATTTTCTGCTGTCCCCGTTAGGACATCAGCTGCATAGGAACAACCCTCATCTGTCCTGCTCATTACAGGATCATCAGCTCTCAAAACAGAACTGGCGTGTGCGGGCCACTCAGCAATATTTATTGAATGGTGCTGCCCTGAATCAAATGATTGAAGAGTTGTCAGACCATGTGGCCTGTTTTTTTGTTTGTTTGTTTCACAAGAGATAGCCACAGCACTTGAATTTGGAACTTCACTCCCGTTTCGGCCTTACTATAAATTTGTGAGTTAGGCATTATTATTATCTCCATTTTATAGGTGAGGAAACATTCAGAGAGGTAAATGGTTTGTTTGACATCAAATGATAGACAGGAACAGAATCAGGGCTCTCAGTCCAGTGTTCCTTCTACCCTAGCAACACATGGGAAAGTTAGATGAAGGATAGCAGATCAGAGCAGCAGTGACGAGGCTTTGAGATCAGACGTAGTTAGGGGAACACCAGAAGTTGCACTTTATTTGTTTGCTTCTGAAAGCTCTTTCTGGGAGCCTAATGTAATTTCGATACAGACACTTCCAATTTGCTGAACTCTCTCATGACATCATCTCCTACAGATGCCATGGTCTTTCTTAAGATCCAGGTGGGGATTTTAAGGACAAAGAGCTCCGAGCATGTGAAATGCTTGATACAGTTTTGTTCCTGTGAGTTCGGACACTTCGGGCTGCACGTGACAGAAATGCAACCCAAAGTAGCTCAGACAAAAAGGAGGTATCTCATCCAATCACGGGAAGGAGAGAGCTGCAGCTGGGCCACAAAAACAACTGAAACCAGGAACCCCAACACCACCTTCCCTCTGCCCGTTGAGTTGATTCTCTCTCCCTGTCGCCCAGTTTTCTCCATGTGGCTGAGAACACGCTCACTCACATCTTCCATGTCACATCCCGAGGCTCCCACCTCCAAATGGTTCCAGTATTTTAAATTCACAGGGAAGAACTCTGATTGGTCCAGCTTGAGTCAGGGGCCCGGCACTGAACTAATCAATTGCACGGGTGTGGCACAGGCTTGGGACCACAGAGCCCAGACTTGGTCCTATTTCGGTGAGCCTCCTTTAGGGAAACGGCAATTGTTGTGATCTGGGCCTTCACCTCATGGGGATCTACTACAGTTGGGTGCCTGATAATTTTGACTGCCATGTTGCCTCTTCGGTTACTTTCATAGTGCTAAGAGATTCATGTTCTTCTTGAATTAAAACAAAACAAAACCCTCCAACTTTCTGCATTCTTAAGTGGTAAGACAGAAATGGGCTGACTGACCTCTCAAGTCCCTGCCAACCCCTACCCATCTGTGGTTTCTGGATGGCAATTTCCCTATAGTCCCAACATTCTCCTCAGATGTGAGCATCCCTCTGCCCTATCTCATAGAACCAGAAAACCTGGTACCCAGAGACCCTAAGAATAAAGGCTGGAGAATAAACTTGGCTGAAGAGGATGAAACTCTGTTGAACCGTGAGCGGCACGAAGAAACTCCTGGCCTCCAAGTGCAGCACTGGTCAGAGTCCAGGTCTCCTAGCTCCCGGTCCACCAGACTGCCACCCCTGTGAGCCCGAAGCCTCTGAGGCCTCCCGGCCCTACGTGTGCCCTGCCCATCTCTCCCTACAGAGATGTGGGTGTCCCCCCCTCCAGGAGGAACCCGGGACCCCCTGAAGACACAGATCTCCATGGATTTAAGAGTCAAACATGTAAAAGGCTCCAACACCACAATGGTGCTCTGCCCTTTGCTCTGTGGGAAAGAGACAGTGAAAACCAAGGAAGCAGGCAGTGCTCCTCGTCCACAGGGATTAGCACTCCTAGAATTTACTGCTGAATCCTAAAATGAAAATAAATGCGATAAACCTAATGTTTCTCATGGTGGCTCTCAGGCTCAGGAAGACCTTCCGAATCTCCAAAGAAAATTGGGAGTCTGGTGCCTCTGTAGCAGGATGTCAGGGTTTAGAAATGGATCCAGTGCTTCCACCCCTAAAATGTGCCTGTAGTTTACAAAGTCATGCCTGAGATACCTCTACTGGGTGTATTTCTTTGGTATGTAGCACTGAGATATAGAAGTGTATAGCAGTGAGTGAGTGACATTTACCTGCCATGTAGAGGGCAGACAAGATGTGGGGATTACACACGGGAGGAATAAGGCCTTCTGAGAAACAAGGAGGAGGTGATGCTGGAGCTAGGACTTAAGGGAGGAATAGTAAGTAGCTAAGTAAAGTCATAAAGAGCAAAGAGAGGTTATATGAGCATGGGGCATTCTGGAAAACTCTTGACCGGGGCATAGGGTGTGAGGTCAAGGGTAAGCTCATGAAAGCCCTGAATGTCATCTGACACATTGAGACTCTATCTTCTAAGAACGGAGCAAGCACAGATCACTTTCCAGATGAGCTAAATGTGACCAGAAGGAGAAGGGGGCTTGTGAGCCATACATGCCCAAAGCAGAGTGCGGCCTGTGTTTCTCCATCACCCCCAGCGGACACCAGCTGGCTTACTGCCCAGCTCCCTTACCACAGTCAGCTGCCTGGAGAAGGTGAAAGAAGACCAGGGAAGGGCAACGCGCAGAAGATCCACCCAAGACCAGCCCAACCCAGGAGATGGCAGACAGCAGTTTGGAGGCTGGCCATGGTCCATCGGCCCCAAGTTAGAGCTGCTGGTGCCAGGCCAATATTAGAAAGGAGGGCCGTTTTGGCCCAGAAGACACTGTGCCTTGCCGGCGAGGCTTGGAGGGCAGGGCTCTGGACCACAGAAGGTTTATCACACCTGGGCAGGAGGAGGCCCCGCCTTCACAGGCAGTGAGACTCCCCATGAGGAAGCGTGGTGGTTTGGTCAGACTTGCAAGCACTCAGGCAGCCCGGGAGCCACCTGACTGCTTCCTCTGTTCCTAGGAGCCAAGGGGCCCTGAGAGAAACAGGCACAGAATCAACAGGGGTTGGTAATAATGGCTGTGCCCTCGTGCCTGCTCTCTCCCTCCCCCTCCCTTTAGGAAAAGGCAACTCTCCTGATTAATTTCTGGCTGCCTGTCATGGTTCCTAACTTGTCATCAATCCCAAGGTGTGCCAGGATGCTTTATATTTATCTAGAATTGCTTGCCTAGGCGTGCTGAGTCGGCAATCCTATTAGCAGAATTTTTTTTTCATTGTGTTTGTGAAATGAAATAAAATAAAAAAGGCCCTGTCTCCAGAGAGCTCTTCCTGCTTCATTTCTCTGCGCACCGTCAGGCTCTGGGGAGATCATGAGGTCTTTTCAGGGGGCCGAGGGTACACCTTTACCTTTGGTGCTGAGAAGGCCTGGGAGGACGTGTTTCTGGCTCCTCCAGCCAGGAGCAGGCAGCGTCGGGGCGAGGAAGGGAGGCCTGGCTGGCCGCAGCGGCGAGGTCATGCAGCTGATGCGTGACCAAGAGGCGGCGGTGCAGGACAGGGCGGATTAAGGCAGGGAGATGCGTCCTAGGCCCCGTGCTGCCCTTCCTACCTGGGGGTCTTAAGCATGTAATTCAAGCTCTGAGTGTCACTTTCCTCATCTGCAAAGTGGGGAGAACAGTTCCCGCCTCACAAGGATGAAATGAAAGCTCATACGCATAATTCCTTGGCACAATGCCTGGTGCAGAGACATTCAGCTAATATTTCAGTCATCCCTTTTGGGGCATTACATTCTACAGTGCTGTATATTAGAGCTTGCCTTCTGATGGTGCAGGGAGAGGAGGGGACCTTTTTCTGGGTCCTTTGGAGGGAATAATAAAGGTTTGGGGAAGGCTTCAAGAGCCTGAAACATACATATGACTAATGAGACCGGTGGGCAGTGAGCCTCCTGAAACTGCTCCAAGGAAGTGATTTATTGCCCAGAAGCAGCGGTGCTCCAGCATCACGAGCCGGGGAGGACTCGAGAGCACTTTCCTGGGTCACAGACCTTAGCCTTGCACTCACCGTGCTCCACGTGAATAGTCTTTGTGTCAGAATTTATAAGAAGTCCATTCTTAGCTGGCCTTTGTGGCTGCCTGCCCCATCAGCACGGGCTCTGTGCAAAATGCAGCCCTCTTGTTCATGCTGAAGAGAGAGCGGGGAGCGAGTTCCTGCCTTAGGGCGAGGTTAGGAAACATTTTAAGCAATTTTCATAGAAAAGGAAACCCTCCTGCAAAGCCCCACTTGTATGGAAATCTTGGTCCAATACTGCAGTGGGGTATTACACAGTCAGTAAAAGCTGTGTGGAAAAAGGCCTGTGAAAAAAAGCAGAGTACAAAGTTGTGCATACTGCATGATCCAAGCTATGTTAAAATGCATTAAAAATGTTTTAAGATGAATAGATACCTTCTTATGTCTAGCCAATGGACACAAGAAGCCAATGAGGCTTTTATTTTTTTGGTCTTCTTCCTGCTTTTCTGTGTTTTACTGATTTTTCCTTGAGCATGTATCTTTATAATGATAATAAGGACAAAGAGGGGCTTCCCTGGTGGCGCAGTGGCTAAGAATCTGCCTGCCAATGCAGGGGACACAGGTTTGAGCCCTGCTCCGGGAACATCCCATGTGCCGCGGAGCAACTAAGCCCGTGCGCCACAACTACTGAGCCTGTGCTCTAGAGCTCACGAGCCACAACTACTGAAGCCTGCGCACCTAGAGCCCGTGCTCCTCAACAAAAGAAGCCACCACAATGAGAAGCCCTCACACTGCAACGAAGAGTAGCCCCCACTCACCGCAACTAGAGAAAACCTACGTGCAGCAATGAAGACCCAACGCAGCCAAAAATAAATTAATTAATTAATTAAAATAAGGACAAAGAGAAAAAGGAAGAGGAGGAGGTTAAGAACTTTGAAAGTCCTCTCAAGCCTCTGTGTATTGCTGGTTCCCATTTAAAATCACGCTTTCCCTCTCTGGATACCAAGAAGTCATTGGGGAGGGGGAAGCACCATGGCAACAAGTCCATGGACATCAGACCAGAATCTACAGCTGCAGAACCTAAGGCCACTTCCCAGGCCTGCAGTGTGCTGACAACCTAGAGAATTACACCCCCTCATGTTGACTTTCTTAGCATCTCACATGCTAGAGAAAGAAAACATTGATGAGGCCAGTGGTTCTCCAAAGGCAATCTTATACACAAGTTTAGTACATAAAACAGGTTAAAAAGGAGCCAGACAGCTTATTAGGAGGGAGGAAAAGAGGAAGGGAGGGAAGGAGGGAGGGAGAGACAGGGAAGCTTCAACCATCCCCCCTCAGTCCCCCACTCCCCACCCTCCATCCCCTGGTCCATGAGGCCCTTCTTTGGATTTCCATGGAAAGGAAACACAGCCTGAAAACCTTGTAAGGTTCAACAGGCCCATCGTGTGGAGAACAGAGACAGTGATAGTGGGAAAGGGGGAAGGATTCTAAGTAATTGAGAAATATCTTTTTGCTGAAAATCCATTTCCATTTAAACAGCTGCATCCAGCTGTTTTAGAAACAAGCAATAAGAATGTATTTACCAAACAAATATGTCTTCTGGGAAAAGTGTAAGGTTTGATATGTGAATACATTTAAGTCTGAATTATCCAGTTGCTTCACAAGCCCTGCGATATGAGATTGAATAAAATCGTGATTACTAGCAGTTGATTCAGACTTACAAGTTGTTCCCAGTGAGTTCTCGGCTGGGCTTCGAGGTGGGTGGGGATGGGTTGGAATACCCTTTTAGGTTTGTTTCTACCTAATTGTCTCTTGGAAGAACAGATTGCTGTGGGTGTTACTTTCTTTTCTTTCTTTCTTTCTTTTTTTTTTAATAAAAGGTGAGTTTGTGTATTATTGGAACTCATTTGCAAATATGACCTAAAATATTAAAGGCAAGAAATGTGTTTTTTCTGCATTTGGACTATTTAACTTGGTACCTTTTCAAGGTCTAGATCCTGGTGAATGGGAAGCTCTAAGCAGCCTTCAAACACATCTGCCATCTCACCTGTTCAGCCACTGGGGAGTTGAGTGTTTTCTTTCTTCTGTCTTTAAAGAGAGGCAGCCAGAGGCCACAGGTGGCATTCTCAAACCTGCTGGTGTGAGTGAGTGTGTATGTGGGCGGGGTGCTCAAAGGGTCCCTCTGAGCACATTTCTGGTCTGTCATGTGCTATGTGCTGCCAGGACCCAGCTGAGAGGAACTGCAAGAAAGGGTCTGCAGAGGTGTCAGCCTTCTTTGTGCCCCAGAGGCAGCAAACTCCTCTGCAGGGACCCTTCACTGCGGCCACAGCAGAGACTAAGAAGCCAGATGAAGGCTCTGATGAAGACTGCCTACTCCACCAGCTACTTCTTGGGTGACCTTGGGCAAGTTTTTCCGCCTCCTTGGGGCTGTGCCCTCACCTGTAAAATAGAGATAATCACAGTAGCTTGTTATTAAGACTTTTTACATAATCCCATTGGCATTATGATTATGCGATTATGTAAGAAAATGCCCAAAACTTTTAGAGAGACACACAAAGTGTATAGAGATGAAACAACATGAGATCGTGGGCTTAAAATAATAGAGCAAAAATATAGTGGGGAATGATCTCATTTACATCAAGTTCAAGAACAGGCAGAGCGAATCTATGATGATAAAAATGAGAATGAGAATGAGAATTGAAATGAAAATGAAATGAAATGAATGAAAATAAGTGAAAAACAAGAAATGGAAAAGAGCACCAGGCAGCTTTCTGGAGTGCTGGAAATGTTCTATAACCTGATTTGCGTGATAATTACATGGATGCATATATTCGGAAAAACTCATCAACCTGCAAATGATTCAGAAAGATGATGATGATGTTGATGATGATAATGTGTGTGTAAAATATGGTAAAACAAATGTGGTAAAATTTTAACATTTAGGGAATCACATTAAAGAGTATATGGGAATTCTTTGTATTATTTTTGTAACTTTCTGTAAGTACAAAATTATTTCAAAGTAATAAAAGTTCAAAATAAAAAGAAAACTCATACCTGTACACTTAATATCTATGCATTTTACTGTGTATAAATTACATGTCAAAGAAAAATTAAAAAGGGGGATTAGGAAGTATACACAGCAAGATCTTGATAACTGTTGAATCTGAGTGATAGGTGTACGGAGGTTCATTATACTATGCTTTCTACTTGTGTGTATGTTTGACTATTTTTATAATGCAAAACAAATTTAAAAAAATTAAAAACAACCAAAATATCTGTCAAGCTCCTGGCCATGTGCCTGGCAGACGGAGGCTCCCGCCTCTGAGAATGGCCCTATTAGGGCCACCCTGCACCTTCTTGTAGGGTGATCAGGGAATTATACATCAGCCTGCTAATGCTGACATTGCCTGCGACCATGCTGGACAAAAAACGCACCCAAAGTTGATTTTCTCTGCCCTTCAACTAAATAAGGTGAAACCAACAGCCAGACAGCGTTGGAGAAACATGTCCTTTCTGAACACCCACCCAGGTGAATCCCTTGCCTAGGTGTCTTTCTCCTGCAGAAGCTGCACTCATGTGGCTGCAGCTACAGCAAAGCTGCAAGGAAAAGTCAGGGAGGGCAAAGGCGGAGTCATGAAAACACCTTGTAAAACAAGCAGGAACCACTCTGGATCTAATTTCACCTTTGCAAGGTAAACATTTGCCTTGATGGAGACAGAGGAAAAAGTGAGGGCTGATGAGCTTTGAAGTGAATCAAGCACATCTCTTAAGAAAGTCTCCGTTTTCATGAGGACAGGAGCACTGACCCAGGAGGGTGGAGATCTGGGTACTTTCCCATTGCATCAGTGATGATCTGTGTGACCTTGGGTGAGTCACCTCCTCCTCCCTGGGCCTCTTTCCTCCACCCACAAATGAGGGTTTGGACCAAAGGAACCTTTGAGTACAATCCAGCTTTGTGATTCTTTAAAACAAACATCGAGCCTTAGCTGGGGAAAGACCCTAGGTCAAGGAGTGAGCAGCAAATGGCCCATGGGATCCACCAAGAGTTGAGGCTTCACGTGCTTCCAGAGCCCAGGCAGGAGACAAATGAGGATGCAGGCAGGACAGAGACTGTGGGAAAGATACCTGGTATGGTCAAATCTGAATTTTCCAGAGAAACTGAAAATCTAGATTTTCATGTCCAACCTCCTGATTTTCAAATGATAGTAATGATTTCAAAATTTTTTATCAATGCAATGTGAGCCTAACAAAAATATCTGTGAACAGAATTAGGTCCCTGGGCTGCTAGATCGTGCCTTTGGTGTGATGTCATAGCCTCCAGGCTGGGGGCTGGATGTAGGGCCTCTGATCTTTTCAACATTAGGATTTGGTGTCTCCCTAACTCTCAGAGATCATTGCCTCAAAGATGAAGGCAAATTTTAATGACAAATATTTCAAACTTTTTTTTTACTGTAACCTACAGTAAAAAATCCATTTACAGGGCTTCCCTGGTGGCGCAGTGGTTGAGAATCTGCCTGCTAATGCAGGGGACACGGGTTCGAGCCCTGGTCTGGGAAGATCCCATATGCTGCGGAGCAGCTGGGCCCGTGAGCCACAATTACTGAGCCTGCGTGTCTGGAGCCTGTGCTCCGCAACAAGAGAGGCCGCGATAGTGAGAGGCCTGCGCACAGCGATGAAGAGTGGCCCCCACTTGCCACAACTAGAGAAAGCCCTCGCACAGAAACGAAGACCCAACATAGCCATAAATTAAATAAATAAATTAATTAAAAAAAAAAAAATCCATTTACAGTCCATCAGTGGTCACACACACATGCACACAAATATATAAAACTGGAAGAAAAGATTCACAAAATAAGACTGACCCCTACTACAAGTGATGCCCTCTGATATTTTCTATTCTATTTTTTCTTACTTCATTTTTTTTAATGCTGGTGGCAACCCATTAAACAGATTTCATGGATCATGTTAGAAAAACATTGCTTTAGAGTTCAGTTACTTAATTCTCATTTAGTCCTCCCTCTCACCTTATGAGGTAGAAATTAATATCATCCCCATTTTACAGAACAGAAAAATGAATCTCAAGCTTCGCACACCAGATCGATTTTCTCACTTTTATTCTATTAATCAAAAAAGAAAAGAATGAGAGGAATTAGGAGACTCCAAAGGGCAAGATCAGAGAGGAAAAAGTCACAGAGTTTAAGCAATTAAGGAGGGCCTTGGGGAGAATAGAAAAATCCAGCAGAAGGATTAAGCTGTATACTGTGGGACATGCAACTTAAAGGCTCCCCTTTGTCTACCTTATGAAATCTGCAGTAAAATCTACATGGCTCCCCACACCATGGGTGAGTGGCTTCTACAAGGAGGAACCATATTTGTCATCCAGATGACCCCAGCAGACTCAAAGGGGATAAGGAAGTTGCTAATGCCTAAGGTCACATTCATGAACTTGAAACTCCAACTCCCAGACTTGTAGGGATGGATAGTTGGTGGGAAAATGAGTAGGATTCAAATTCAGATCCATTTGACTATCAAGGCTGGCCTAGGAAACCTTGTCACTCAACTTTGCTACCTCCCAGGTCATCATTAGTGAACTGACAAAAGCTCCGTGTCTTCTCCATAGGCAATGATCAGAGAGGACAAGAGACAGAAGCCTAGCCTAGGGATGTCAGTGGGGGAGATTTTGTTTCTTAAGACACTGATGAACTTTGCTTCTAATTGGACCAGTCAGCTGAGCCTAATAATACTGTTTCTAATCAAGCGTTGCAGCCATCTGGTCTGGAGTAGAGAACCTGGCAACACTCTACACAGCCCAGCACAGCCCAGCACTGACCAGCACCGCCTGGCCTTCATTTGTAGCATGTCTGTGCTGTATTCTAGGATGGTTGAGTGTATCCCCATCTCTCTGTGTCTTTTCCTTGTGTCTTCTACCCCCAGACTCTTAAAGAGAAGGAGTGGAGGTGAGTGTCTGTTTATAAAGCCCAGAGGCAATGATTTCAAGCATTTGCATTGGGTGGCTTTCTGCTTTCTCCAAAATGTTTGGTGTAAGCGCAGTTGTTGAGTAATGTTTAAAGCCAAGGAGTCCTAGATTAGCATCGCAAAAGTCAATTAACAAGGCAATTTCTTCCCTTGGTTTGTATTTGTATATTATTAAGGAACCACGAGGCCTCCTAGTGCGGTAAATTAGCCTAGGTAACTGGGGAGCAGAGTACAAACATTTTTTTTCCCTTAATGGCCCCAAACTTTTATCTCATACAGAGAAAACTATATATAAGCACGGGAGAGCTCCCTGTTCTGGCGGCCGCTGTGGAAGCACATCGGAGCAGCTCTGATAAATATTGATGTCTGTTTATCCAAATGCCTCCGACCATGCTGGCAAGCCGCCACCCGCTCCCACCCTCGTGCAGCCCTAACTGGCAGGGCTCATTATGCAAGGAGGAGACACAGGAACCTCAGCCGCCTTTGCTGAAGGGCTTTCAGCCTTTGTTTCCTGAACACACACACACACACACACACACACACACACACTCACATACAAATTAGGGGAACTAGTTGTCCTGACCTTCAAGGGTCAGGAATAAGACAAAACAAAACAAAGCCCCTATGTCCTATCTTTAATGGAAGGACAGAAGTATATTCTCTTATGTATAAAGAGAATGGTAATTGGAAGATTCTGCTTCACTGAAATAGCTAGCTTAGGAATGTATGAATCCTACCCCAAAGTGCGGCTTTGTTACAGAATCAATGCCGTTAAGAAATAAATTGTGCTACATATACATACCAGATATGTAACATCTCCATGTTAATAACCACTCATTCAATTAGTCACAATTGAGCACAGACTATGTACAAGGCAGTGAGACCCATACCCTTCATTTAATCTCCACTCATCTATTTCTAAGCAGCATGATTCAGCCTCAGAATGTTTGGGACTAAAGCGGAGTTTAAATTAATAACGTTCGTGTATTCATTCCTTTAATAAATATTTATTGAATGCTTATCATGTGAATGCCAGGTGCTAGGCACAGAACAAAAACTGAAAAAGACACAGTGCCTCAAAGAGCCCAGTGGCGAGTTGGGGGGGAGAGACAGGTCGGCAAAGCACTAGAAAGCAGGCCACGGGAGGGGCGTAGCCCAGGCTGCTGGGACACACAGGAAGGAGTGGGCCGTCAGGAATGGCCAGTGATGGTTGATGTCCTGGGGAGAAGCCAGGCGCCCCTCCTAATGTCCTCTGCTCTTCCCTCCATTGATTCCTTCTCCTGGGGTGATAAACTTACTCCTCCAGGTGCCCTTCTCAGGAGGACTGGCAGACCTCAGACGGGAACCCCTCAGATGGGCAAATCTCAGCTGGGCATCTCCGCGTGCCCCAGGAATCCCATCTTCTCCCTTTAGAGGCAAAAGAAAACAGTTCCTCGTTTCGGAATAAATTTTCTTTCTGACAAAATCTACCGTTTTCTGTCTGCCTAGGCTCCTTTAGACTGAGCTCCCTGATATGCTCTAGAGGGTGCTGACCCGGAGGCAGCCCTGAAGGCACTCAACCAGGCCAGGGATGCCGGAGACTCTAGGGAGAGCTACTTGGGGTCAGAGGCCTGGTGGAAAGCCTCATGCAGCCTCTTGTACCTGCAGGTGTGCAAAAAAGCAGAGCATAACTGCCTGATGTCTCATTGCTTCACGAGTCAGTGGGTCTGTGTGTGTACATATGTCTCTAATTTACGGTTTATGGCTTTCTACCTGGATGGCGTAATGAATATCTGCCCACAATGTTCCCTTTACCTAGAATATCCCCCATCTCCCCACCCCTTTCAGCTTCATCTAGTTAAACACCTACTCACACTTCAGATCTCAGGGAAATGCGCCTTCCTCAGAGAAGCCTTCCCTGACCCCTTGGGCTAATTGCCGGAGTTATTCATTCTCACTGTGCCAGACCCCTCTCCTCCATGACCTTTGTTGTAGCTTACAATTATGCATTCCTCTCGGTTGTTTTCTTTTCTCTCTGCCTGCCTCTCCCATGGTCATAAGCTCCATGTGGGAAGCACAACGTCCGGCTTATTCCCCTCTGTAATCCCAGCTCTAGCTCAGTGCTCTGCGTGTACTATGCACTCAGCAAGTTCTCCTTGATTACTCAATGAATTTCAAGGAATGAGTTTCTCCCCAGAACCCGTTTCTCCTGTTCTGCTACCCCCCTGCCTGGCTTGGATTTCTGTTTGGTCTGAAACTTGGCTTTTCAGATCAAAGGCATTATAGGCAAAGGCAAAGTCATTCTTACCTCCCAATATCTCCTGTGCCACTTGGCCTCAAGGAGCCCTTATAAGCCAAAATGCAAAATTAGTAAATAGGAATTTTTAAAAATTAAGATCTGAGTGCAAACAAGCCAACTATTTTGTCAAGAGGAGCACACACTGGTTGTTTCAGAAGGCTATCATAGATACAAATCAATCATGTTTTTGTTCCAGTAGATTAACTTCATGTTTAGAACAAGAAAAGGATCTAATGGACAGCTCTTTGCTTTCTCCGCCTCTGCGATATGATGCGCTTACGCCAGAGAGAGGAGTCTGAGGACACAGAAGGTTAGAAAGCTAAGGACATTGCCTATAATGTGGGAAAGAAGACTTGGAAAGAAGGTCAGAGTCTCCCTAACCTGTCAAGCTGGTGGATAGAACTGTTTATGCGCTTGAAATGCGATGTGCAGACAGGTCACGTTGAAGGTGACTGTTTTGGCTGCGTGTGTGAAGAACCAGAGGAAGCCAGTCTGCAGATAGAGAGAGAGGATGACAAGAGAGGTCAAGTGTCCATGAACAAGAGAGCCACCCTATTCCCAACTTCTTAGATCCTGGTCCTTGTCCCTTATGAGGCCAGCCTGAACTTCCCACCCTCGGAATCCATGGTACCCACTGTGTCTTCCTAGAAAATGCCCCCTCTCCACCTTTCTTGTTGCCAAAGTTAGTTTGAGTGTGTTTCTGTTCCTTACGTATTAGTTTCCTGTGGCTTCTGTAGCGAATTACCACAAACTGGGTGGCTTAGAACAACAGAAGTTATTCACGGTTCTAGAAGCTAGAAGTCTGAAATTAAGGTGTTAGCTGGGCCATGCTCCTTCAGAAGCCTCTAGGAGGGAGAATCCTTCTTTGTTTCTTCCAGTTTCTGGTGGCTCCTGGCATTCCTTGGCTTGTGGCTGTATCACTCCAATCTCTGCCTCTGCCTTCACATGGACTTCTCCTCTTCTGCCTGTATCTCTCCCCATTTGTCTCTTCTAAAGGCATTTGTCATTGGATTTAGAGCCCACCTGGTTAATTCAGGATCATCTCATCTCAAGATCCTTAATTACATCTGCAAAGACCCTTTTTCCAAATGAAGTCACATTTATAGTCACTGTGGATTAGGACTTGGACATATATTTTGGGGGGCCACCATTCAACTCACTACACCTTGCAACCCACTGAGCCCTGGGGTGAGTTGATCAAACATTCCTCATTAGCTTTGCAAAGTGTCAGTGACCAGTTGATGCACAGCCCACAACACAAACTGTTTATAGATTCTAAAGGATGCATAAATGAAATAAAAAGCAATTTGCATTTTTTTGTGGGAAAAGTGCTTTGTGGCAAATTGTTTTTGAATATTCTGGGATGGAGTCAAGCCTTGGTCTGTCACATCTGAACTCATTATCTTCTCTAGACTCTCTTGGATTTGTATTGATGATAATATAGTGTGGTGTATTGAACACTTGTTAGGTACCAAGCATTGTACTTGGCTCTTTATGGGGCAAAACAATGATTTTCTAAGTGTGGTATTATTATGCTCAGGAGTCACACTCAAGTTGGTCTAGTACCAAGTCAGAGTTTTCACCGCCAGGATGACCTTTTTGGAGATCTGGCACCTTTGAGGGCTGTGGATATTAGAGATAAGAGAAGAACCTAATATGGGCAGCACCTACTATGTGCCAAGCACTGCCTTTGGTTCTTCACAAATGTTATCTCCTTTGATCTTTATAGTTCCTCCACGAGAGAGATGGTGCAGAAATTCATGGAAGGCTGATCACACTAGCCACGGCTTCCCATGGACACAAGTGCTCGAGTCAGTAGGGCAAAGTCCCAGATGTTCCTTCTCATCAATTCCCAGGAGTACCAGCCCCTACAGAACTACTCCTAACAACTTAAGGAAACATGACACAGGTAGACACCAGAATGGCAGTTGTAACCTGAAGGTGAGAAAGTACCTCCTGAATTAGAATACTCTTCTTGCTGGAGAAGCTGCTAATGTCACCTCCCAAGTTGTGGACCCGGATGAGAACTGAAGGGAAGCAGCCTCCAAGGTCAAGCCCCAAAGAGAAGGGCTTCTCTTGGTACATGTTTTGTCTTAGCAGTTTTCTACCCCAACCCCAGGAAAGGATTTCCTTTCAAAAGCCTCACCCTATTCTCATAGTTTCCCTCTTCCTCCTTGTTGCCAATGGTATCTTTCCCCTCCTCTAGCCTTAAGAGTTGAGGACACACAGTGCAGGTCAAGATCACAACTCACCTCCACCTTTATTCCACACACACAGTCGCCCGAGTCAGCCACCAGGATGTCATCCTCAGCTCCCCTGTGCCCCATCAAGCCCTGCCCACCTCTCTGCCACCTCCGTGACTTCCTCTCTCCCCCAGCCAGCATTGCCCTGGATCAGGTCCCCAGCATCTTTTTCCTGGACTCAGTCAGATCTCGCTACCTATATTAGCTCTTGATTTGATCTTGTTGTTCCTTTGCTTTCAACTCTGTGATGGCCCCCCATCAACCTACAGCAGTGGTTTTCAAAATGCATCTGGAGGAACTCCAGTGTAATGCATCTTGTTGATGTTGTAATGAGCCAGTAAAATGGGCCTGAGTTTTGAACAAATTGAGAGACACAGTATTCCAATAGCTGGAAATGAAGATATCTGCTTTCTTACTGATAAAGCTATAATAGAGGGCATGGCTTAGCTCTGGCCAAATAGCATGACAACTCTTCACTGAGTTAAACCAGAGATGCCCTAAGCAGTAGGAATATTCCTCCTTTTGGAGAAGTGATTGTTTTTTGAAAGGAGGGTTCCTAGGTATGGAAAAAATATGAATTAATGTGCAAAACCAGGGGTTAGACTCCTGTCAGGCAGAATTTCTCAAAGTGTGTTCCATGGAACGCTAACCTTGAAAAGACATGATCTGGGAAGAAAGTGTTCCATGGTCAAATGCCTTTAGAGAAAACTGCCCGCCATGTTGTCCCTTAAGAATCACAGCACACATATTAGAGGCTCCCAGGTCTGCAGTAAGGAAATCAGACTGACTTTGCTTATCAGAGGTCAGTCCACTGATTCCCTAAATTATCAGACTAAAAAAAAAAACCTTTGAGAGCGGTGAGTCTTTTTATATTTCCATGTGAAAGAAACTCCATCAGAGTGAGGCTACAGGCCTCTTTCTGCCCCCAAGGGAGGAGGAAGAGGTGAGCTACTGATTGGAGAATAGAGGGGAAGGGAGTACAGCTCAGACCCTTTCTCCCCTCTCTTCAACTAGGGCTTTCCTAAGTGGACCTTTGTTGTTCATGTTTGTTGCTTCTAACAGACTGTAGCTCTAAAATCTCTTCTGAAATGTTGCTGTTTTGATAGTAGAATGAGTTAAGAATGTTTTAATAAAAGTGTATGACTAAAGTGCAGCAAAAGGGTATCCTTAATTTCACAAATTAAATGCAATTCATTCAACCTTTACTTATGACCTCTGAACTCTGACACAAAGGGTAAGGGAAGGGAGTAATGCAAGACCATTTGCAGCGGCTTTGTGGTTAAAAGTAGTATGAAGTCCTTTGAAGAATCCTTTGCAAAGCAGAGAATAGTTTCAAAGTAGAAGATTCCTAACCTTCATATTACATTGGAAATATGTGTCAGATTTGTTCATTAGACAACATGAATGGAGTATTAAGTGCTGCAGTGGGAAATTGTCCTTGGTCAAAGACCTTTTGGTTCCTCTTCCTTAAGAAAGAGACCCACGCCTGACCCCCACCTCATAGACCTTTGAGGTAACTAAAGAACATGGAAGAGAAAGGGTCTGCCCAGCTAAGCAATTTTATGGAAAAGACCGTACACTCATCAGTCTGGAGTCTTAATTATGCTCACTCTGATGGGAAGGACCATAAAAAGGCATGTGGTCTAAATTGGGCAGGATCAATGTCTTTGGCCAGCTCTTGAATTGTCTTCAGTCCAAAGATATTTCGGTCTGAGCCAGGAAGTGAGACAGTGAGGGTAAAAACATCTGAAACCCATGAGCATCTTCCACCTATTGATCCAAAGGTATCAGAGGATGTCATGAGCCCAAGCGTGGTTTGAGGAAAGTAGCTTTAGGGCAAATGAGAACAGAATTTCCTGGGGTTGAATGCGCGTCTAAGTCAGTTTCTATAGAGTTCCAGGAAAAGAGGAGTTTTGACAGCCATCAGTTTATTTGATCAATGCATTCAGGTCCTCAAATGGTTTTCTCTTAAATATGTGTGTATAAAGCCTGATAAGGCTCTTAATAAACCAATACTTGTCAATGAATCCAGTAATTGTCAAAGCCCCTCTTCAGTTTGTATAAGAAACATGTGCACAGATGTGACTTCTCGAGTCAATTGTTGCACAATTTGAGTGTGCTTGTCTACCCACAGGAGTTCACATATACCAAGTGAATCCAAATCATTCATTCAACACAATTTGAATTCCTGGGCCTGGAGTTATAAAGACAGATAGGATGTAGTCTCTGCGCTCAAGAAACACAGTCTTGTTGGAGTGACAGACATGTTAGCAAATTAAAGGTCCCTGTGGAGTGACAGAGTCAAGGATAGAAGTGTGTACTGACAACAGTGAGGTCCAGAGGAAGGGGTGTCAGAATGCCTGGGGAAGGGATAGAGAGTCTTCAAGAATAAAGGGGGAGTCTGGCAGGAAGCCAAGGGCCCTCCATTATGAGAGAATTGCTTGTGCAAAAGCCCTGAGGTGTAAAGTCTTAGTAGTCAGGGGACTGTTGATGGTTAGGTATAATGAGTATTGGAACAGAGAAGGAAGGCATGTAAGATAAAGGTGAAAAAATATAGAGAGAGGTCAGATCTTTTTTTTTAAATCAATATGTTTTTATTGACGTATAGTTGATTTACAGTGTTAATTTCTGCTGTACAGCAAAGTGATTCAGTTATACACATATATACATTCTTTTTTTAAAATTCTTTCCCATTATGGTTTATCATAGGATATTGAATATAGTTCTCTGTGCTATAGAGTGGGACCTTGCTGTTTATCCATTCCATATATGATAGCTTACGTCTGCTCACCCCAACCTCCCACTCCATCCCTCCCCCAACACCCTCCCCCCTTGGCAACCACCAGTCTGTTCTCTATGTTCGTGATTCTGTTTCTGTTTCATAGATAAGTTCATTTGTGTCGTATTTTAGATTCCACATATAAGTGATATCATATGGGATTTGTCTTTCTCTTTCTGACTTACTTCACTTAGTATGATAATCTCCAGTTGCATCCATGTTGCTGCAAATGGCATTATTTCCTTCTTTTTATAGCTGAGTTGTATTCCATTGTATATATGCAGCACATCATCTTTATCCATTCATCTGTCAATGGACATTTATGTTGTTTCCATGTCTTGGCTATTGTGAATAGTGCTGCTATGAATATAGCAGTGCATGTATCTTTTTGAATTATAGTTTTGTCTGGATATATGCCCAGGAGTGGGATTGCTGAATCATATGGTAATTCTATTTTTAGTTTTCTGAGGAACCTCCATACTGTTTCCCACAGTGGCTGTACCAACTTACATTCCCACCAACAGTGTAGGAGGGTTCCCTTTTCTCCACACTGGGAGAGGTCAGATCTTTCACTCACTGCTTCAGATAGCATTACTGAGTACCTGTTATGCACCAGGAAGGTACTGCTCAATACAGCACTGAACAAGACAGATGCAGTTCCTGCCCTCATGGAGTTTATGTTCTGATGGGAAGAGACAGAATACACAAGCTAATAAACTTAATTTCAGATAGTGATGAGTGCTATGAAGGAAATAATCAGGGAAATGAGACAGAGTAATGGGTTGGGAGAGCAGCTTAGAAGGCATGGTCTGGAAAGGCTATTCTGGGATGAAGGCTATTAAAGAGGCAAAGGATGGAAAGGTCAGAAAGGACCCAAATGTGGAGTTTCCTATAATTTAGGGGACAGAGAGAGGAAGAAGAGGCAGAAAAGGGAACCAAGATAAATAATCAGAGATTTCAGACATCAGTTGGGAGAGGACAGAGTAATGGAATCCAAGGGAAGAACGGAGTATGTGGAGAAGAAAGGCCTCCACTCCATCACTCACCTTTCACTGGTATTTTTAAAATAGATGGTTATCAGATTCCCAGGTAAAGAGAATGGATTAAGCTGAGCATCTGATTTTCCTCCTCTTAAAACCTCACTTAAAACTATATTAAAGGAATTTTTTGTAAGACTTAAACCCACAAGGACAAGGCTAAGAGACAACATCAAAATTCTAGAAAGCAGATAGATGAGTGTTAATTGACTTGACAGACACAAGGAAGCCAAATCCTAAACTGGCAATGGGGAATGTGAGAGCTAACATGAAATAATGGAATGTGGAGAAAATTCAAAAGACTCAGGAATTAGTGGCACTGCATACCTTTAGAAATGAGGGTGAGGTTGGGAGACTAAAATTAGGAGGACTGGTTGAAAGCTGTTTGAGAAATAGATTCCCTTCTCCCACTCTACATCACTGGTGACTGCCCCTCTCTCACCCTGGCAGAAGACTGGAGGTATAACCCTTGGAGCAAGTAAAACACAGCTGAGGGTAGGAATGCTGTACTAAAATAATGGGAAATCAGTAATGGATGCATACTGATCTCTGAGTTCCTCCTGATTTCTGCCCTTATTCAGTTCCCAGAACCCTGACATTCTGGTCTTTATCTTCAAGCCAGGAGAATCAAAGAGCATTCTCTAAGGAATCTGACTTGCCCAAGAGGAAATATCTAAAGATATAGCATGAACAATTACCCTAAGAATGGCTGATTCAGATCATTCTATAGCAAAGTTCAGAATCTAGAAGCCCACCAACATACTCAAAGATCCCGTCAGCTTTTTGGCCCACCTCTCTTAAATATATGCAGACAACCAGGATTCCCTGACTCCTGAGACATAACACTCGCATTCATGGTCAATTGATTTTTGAAAAGGGTATAAGACCATTCAACAGAGGAAAGAACAGTATTTTCAACAGATGGTCTGGGACAACTGGATATCTACATGAAAAAGAATGAAGTTGGACCCCCTACCTCACACCATACACAAAAATTTATTCAAGATGGATTATAAACCTACATGAAAGAGCTAAAACTATAAAATTCCTAGAATAAAATATAGTAGTAAATCTTCATGACCTTGGGTTAATCAATAGTTTCTTAGGTATAATGCAAAAAACACAAGCAGCCGAAGAAAAAAAGACATAAATTTGACTTGATCAAAGTCAAAAACGCTTATGCCTCAATGGACGCTATCAAGAAAGTGAAAAGACAACTCACAGAATGGGAGAAAATATTTGCAAATCATATACCTGAGAAGGGACTTGTATCCAGAAATACAAAGACCTCTTACAAATTAATAATAAAAATTAATAGTAAAAGACAAGTAGCCCAATTTAAAAATGGGCAAAGGATTTGAATAGACACTTCTCCAGAGAAGATCATCATTAGACAAGAGGGAAATGCACATCAAAACCACAGTGAGATCCTACCTCACACCCATTAGGATGGCTAAAATCAAGAAAACAAGTGATGGCGAAGAAGTGGAGAAATTGGAACCCATATACACTGCTGTTGGGAATGTTAAATGGTGCAACTGCTTTGAATAACAGTCTAGCCATTCCTCAAAAGGTTAAACATAGAGCCACCATATGACCCAGCAATTGTACTCATAGGTATGTATCCAAGAGAAATGGAAATGTATGTCCACACAAAAACTTGTATACAAAAGTTCATAGCAGCATTATTCGTCATAGACAAAAAGTGGAAAAACCTAAATGTCTAACATCTGCTAAATGCGTAAACAAATTGGATATTCATACAATGGAATATTATTTGGTCATAAAAAAACAATGAAATACTTATAAATGCTATAGCATGGATGAATCTTAAAGACATTATGCTAAGTGCAAGTAGCCAGTGACCCAAAAATCACATATTGTACGATTCCTTTTACATGAAATATCTAGACTAAGCACATAGATAGAGACAGAAGGTGATTCGTGGTTGCCTGGAGTTGGGGTGAGAGGAAATGGGAGTGACTGCTAATGGGCATGCGGTTTCTTTTTAGGGTGTTGAAAATGTTCTAAAATTAGATCATGGTGATGGTGTCACAACTCCAAATATATGAAAATTAATCAACTATACACTTTAAGTGGGTGAATCTTATGGTATATGATAAATATTTCAACAAAGCTATTAAAAATCTCACTAATCATAAAGATATCGACGAACCATAAAGATACTGTCAATATCTTCATAGCACTACAACATGTTTCCCCATCTTGCTATTCAAGGTCCTCTTGGCACTTTTTCAACTTGTAATAACGTTGTAAAGCCGCTTGGTGTTCAAAACTAAGATTAAGCAAGTCAACGTTTTGTAATTAGAGGGAAGAGGTAATTTAAAGTTCAGCGGTCAGGTTTTTACTCAATAAGAAAGGGTAGGTCAGTTAAGTGTTGTTTTACAACATCTTACAACCCAACACTTTAACACATGCTTATTAACTGTTTGCGTGGTGTTAATAAGACTTATTTGTCTTTTTGAAGAAACTGAAGACTCAGCAGAATAAAGATGCTCAGCCAGGGTTCCGACTGAATTTTTCTTCACTAAAGTTGATTATTTGGTTTCTCTGGATGTGAGGCAGTAGGGAGCAAAGAGCCGGTGTGTCATGGTGGTCACCAGGTCAGAATCTGGACACAGATGAACCTGGATTAGAATTCTTCCCTTGCCACTTCGTAGCTGTGTGACCTTCTGCATGCTGCTTAGCCTCTCTGTGCTTCCATTTCCTCTCTGTAAAATAGGAATTCTATACTTACCTCAGTTTTTATTTGAGAGTCTAGCCCGTTGCAGGTACCTGTGTTTTAAAAAGGCTTTTAATAGGCATTTATGAGCAATACATCTTGGTGACTTTTTCCTGACTTAAAAAATATAGTGTTGGCATTTTCTGCAGATCAGTATCTTATTCTTCTTTCATTAGTTCTGTTTTATTTTGATGTGTTTATTACTGAGTTACTTGTCAAAGTACTTCCCTGAAACTCTGCTATCAATCAGGAAATAAAGAAGTAAAGCATTTGATTGCTGTGTCTTTTGTTACTTAACAGTTGTGGCTCTACTTCTGCTTAGCAAAAGCATAGAGAGTGCAGAGTCAGAATGAGGACGCAGAGCTGAAGAACCCCATTCTTCTGATGTGTGGGGGGCAGTAAGGGACAGTGAGGGCAGGAGGCGCTGTACATCTTTCTGGCTCAAAATTGCCTTTTAAGGTCCCATTCATCCCAGGGATTCTTTGGGGGTTGAGTAGGAGTCTTTGTTACAATGCAAATATTTCTTGGCCCTCAATAGCACATGCACAATAATGATTAAATTCAGTTGCCTTTGCTATTTTGCCATCTTTCAGTCATGTAAAAACTAGAGTTTTCCAATTTTTAAAAAGTTCTGCCATTCTGAAGCCATATTTGTCAATGTAGAGGGAGAAGACAAATCTTATTTAACAGCTTGATTTATAATTTTCAAACATTTCAAGCTTATGTACTCTAGCCCTGATTCCACATATTTTAAGGATGGGTCTGATAGCTTCAATCAGATAATCAGATTGTTCTTTTTCTAAAATTTAGCTAGCAATAAGTTATTGATACTAAGTATATGTCAGACTTCCTATTAAGTACTTTCTACATATTACCTTATTAAAGCCTCCCGATAGCCCTATGTCACAGGTAATTTTATTATCCTTGCTTTACAGACAGGAGACTGAGGTTTGGAGGGTTTAAGTGACGTGCCCAAGGTCATATACCCACTAAGTCCTGGATCTGGGATCTGACCCCAGGAGGCCCGAGTAACTTTGGGAAAGGGCACTTAGGGGAGATGACCTTGATGCACATCCTGTTGGGAGCTTGGACAGAAGGAAGGCGATGCGGGAGGGTCAGGGTGTTGGAGGAAAGGGCTGTGAGGACAAGTCCCCACCAACTCTGCAGTCAGACCTGAGATGGGAGGTCACCTCCAGGGAACATCCCCAAGCACCAAAGGCTACCAGATGTCTGAATAGATTGGGAGGAGTGCCAGTGTTGCCATTTCTTCCTGTTCTCCTGACTTTAACAATGCACAGGTAAGTAGAATGTCCCATTTATTTCTGTTACTCTTAGATGCTCAGTCATTTAACAGGCAAGTTCAGAAGACTGATTCCTTCTTCCTTCCTTTCTCTCTCTCTCTCTCTCTGTCTCTCTCTCTTTCTTCCAGGAAATACACACTGAGTTACTACTATGCACTAAGCACTATGCCAGCTACTGAACGAAACAGACAGGGCCTCACCCTGATGCCTAGTGGGGAGACAGACAGCAAATTAACATGAAAAGACTGAAAATTACAACGATGATACAAAATGCCATGAAGGAGCGGTAGGTGCCCTAGGAAAGTGTACTAGGGGAATCAGGGAAGACTTCCCTGAGGAAATGACATTTGAGCAATGATCGAGGTGGTAGTAGGGGTTAGCCATACAAAGGTTCAGGAGAATTTTCCAGGCTGGGAGCCCTGTGAGCAAGGGACCCTGTGGATTGGAGCATGAAGATTCTGAGCGGAGGCAAGGGAGGATGGATTGTGAATAGAGGGCAAGGTTCCAGGCCTTCCAGACCAGGAAGTAGGCAAATTATGGCCCCCTGCCTATTTTTGTAAATAAAGTTTTCCTGGAACATAGCCACACTCATTTATCTACTGCCTATGGTTGCACTTGGCTGCAATGGCAGAATTGACTAGCTACAACAGAGAACTGATGGCCCACAAAACCTAAAATATTTACTCTTCGCCATTTACAGACAAAGTTTGCAGACCCCTGATCCAAGGGAGTGCCCAAATGAAAGCAATGCTAGGCAGACCAAAAAAAAAAAAAAAAATCCAAATGACATAATAGGCCTGTAATATCTGCCAGGCCGGTGCCCACAAGCTTTGTAGAGGAAGCCACCTCTGCTCTTGTGGCCAGAGCTGAGCGGACCAGAGATCAGTCCCAGAGCAGCCTGCAACACATATATCAGCTGGACACAAGGCAGGCTGATCAATACTGAGGTGACTCAGCACAAATGTGGGGTAGGGGGGTTTGGGGGCTCCACTGAAGGAAGCTAATCAATCAGACCTTCTCTTTTGGAACTATAAGTGCCAGGTCAGCAAAATAAGGAGGGCTGTTTGCACTCAGATCGACAAGGCCAGCAACACTTAGAAATGTGTCCTGGTTTCTATGTAAATCACTCTACAGGGCATAAACAGGAATCCATACAGCAAACCTCCTTGGCTGAAAGAAAGGCAGGCCTGACTTTTCCTCCTAAGGAAGTTGGCTGTCTCAATCACTACAATCTGATGCCCTGGGAATATCTTCCCCTGCCTTTTCAAGGGAAAATGTTTCTGTCTTTGAATTTCAGACAGCAAGAAACGAGCTACTCTCTGCAAGGAATAGGGTCAAAAGAAAGATAACCGCATTGGAGGAGAATTTAGACACCAGTAGGTGGCCAGGGAGATGTAACCACAAGACTTTCTTGGAGAGGAAGCTGAAGTAAAAGCTAAGTACCATAGAATTAGTAGCCCACAGGTAGTTGGGCAGGAGTCCTGAGTTCAAGTCCCTGCTGGGGCACCAGGGGCAGGTCACCTCTCCTCTCTTTCTTCTGGAAAATGAAGTTTCAAAATCATTCATTCCTCTACAAAGCTGTAGATTAATGGCTGGATCAAGAGGGCACTGTGGCTGAAGAGTGAATAAGGTGGAAAGTGGGAGATGATAGGTAACAGGGACCAGGTCATTTGGAACTTTGGACTTCACTGCTGAACTTCAGCTTTCACCTTGTACGCGACAGGGAACTGTATTAGTTCTTGTGGCTGTTATAGCAAATTGCCATAAACTTAATGGCTTAAAACAACACAAGTTTATTCTCTTACAGTTCTAGAGGTCAAAAGCCCAACTTCCAGCACATCTCACTGGACTGAAATTAAAGTGTGGGCAGGGCTGTGTTTCTTTCTGGAGGATCTTTGTCTTTTCCAGCTTCTGGAGGCTGCCCACATTTCATGCTCCTAACCCCCTTCCAGCTTCAAAGCCAGCAATAGTGGACTGAGTCATTCTCACATCACATCACTCTGATTTTCTTCTGTTCTGCCTCCCTCTTCCACTTTTAAGGACTCTTGTGATCACATTGGACATAACTGGATAACCCAGAATAATATCCCTCTCATAAGGTGAGCTGAGTAGCAACCTTAATTCTATCTTCAACATTAATTCCCCTTTGTCATCTAACACAACATACAGGTCCTAGGGATTAGGCTGTGGACATCTTTGGGGGGGGTCACTATTCTGCCCACCACAGGAACCACTGGTGGTTTTGAGCAGATGAGTGGCACGATCAGACTTGTCCTTTAATGTGATCACTGTGGCACCTGTGTTTGAACAGACATCAGGGTGGCAAGGGAAGAAGCAGAGAGGCCAGTTAAGAGTCCACTCCAAAAATCCAGGTCCAACCTGGTGCTTGAACCAGGATGATGAATGTGGTAAAATTCCAAATATATTTTGAAGATAGAGCCAACAGGATTTGTCAACAGACCAGGTATAGATATGAGCAAAAGAAAGGTGTCAAGGACAACAAAAGGCTTTTGGCCTTAGTAGCTGGAAGAACAGAGGCACCATTAACTGAAGCCTGCCCAAAGAACCAGTGGGGTTGAATATCAGCTCAGTTTTGCACACATTAAGTCATTCTACACCCAAATGGAGATGTCCAGTAGGCTGTAGGATATATGGGTTTCCTAGAGGAGTTCAAGGGAGGGCTCCAGACTGATTAAATACATTTGGAAGCACAGCAGATGGATAGTATTTGAAGCCGTGACGTTGGATTAGATCACCTAAGGAGTGAATATAAATACAGAAGAGGTGAGTGTGCCTGGGACCCCAACAGTTATACTGATTCCCAGCAGTAGATTTGGATCCACCAATAGATCTCAAGGACTTACAGTCTCCAAGCCTCTTGCTGCTGCAGCCTGTTATTCTCTCCCATAGTTACCTTCCCCTGCCTTGCAGGGGAGCACAGCCAACAGCAGTGCCTCTTCTCCCAGTCTACTGGGGCATTCTGGTATCAGTTCTCCCTCCTCCCTAGCCTCTTCCTTCAAATGAGTGGTCCCAAAGTTTCAGGAGACTAGGGTAGCTCTTTCTCACCAAAAGTGGAGAGGATGTCATGTGAATATATTCATTCATTTAATAAATATCAGTTGAGCACTTGCTATGTTCCAAGATCTATGTTGAGGACTGGGAAACACTGTGGTTTATAAGACACATTGTACAAGTGATAACAAAAAGGTGTGCTGAACTTTTATCAGGATTGCATTTGGCAGCTAGCAACAGAGACCTGAGAAGTACTGGCGTGACAGCTTAAAGGACATATTTCTCAAATGTAGAAGAAGTCCAGAGGTGAGGATTGCAAGGTTGTATACAGCTTCAATATCATTAGTGTCCCAAGGTTATTCTATCTTTCTGTTTAACTACGTTCAGTGTGTGGCATCTATCCTCAAGGTTATCACATGATTGTAAGATGGCCATTCCAGCTCCAGTCATCACATCTGTATGTAATGTGAATAGGCAACTAGCAGTCTCTGTCACAAGCATCAGGAAAAATAGGTTGTTATATGAGTACGTAGCAGGGGGTCAAGTTAAGGCTAGGATCAGGGACAGTCTCCTAGAAATAAATATTTAAACTTGAAGGGTAGCAGTTGCCTACAAAGGGAAGAGGGAAAGAGTTTCAGGTAGAAGAAGTAGCACATGCAAAGGCCTAGAGATAAGAGAAAGGGCAAGGGACAAGGGGGAATCACAAGAACTTTAGGAATCCTGGAGCACAGCCACAAGTGGGGACATATAGCGAAACGGAGTGGAAGATGTAGGCAAGGGCTAGATCGTGAAAGCCTGAGGGATCGTGCTCGGGAATCAGCACTTCATCCAGAAGCCTATGGAGAGCTGTTGAAAGATTTTAAGCAGAGAATAGCTTAATTTGGCTTGGCTGAGAATGGTGAATAAAGTAAGGAAAGGAAACTTGGAGGTGGGTAGACCAATTAGAAGTCAGTGGCAGGAATTTAGAAAAAAGATGACAATGGCCCAGGCTGAAGCAACTTCAGAGGACAGAGAAAAGTGGAATGGTTTGGAGAAGAACTTAGGAGGAATATAAATACTGATTAAGGCCTCATCTATCTAGTAAGAATCTGATTATGGTTGCACTCTCTGTTCTCTGGGGTCCATGACCATGTGTAGGTGATAGGCCTACAGCTTGCTCTCCTGTGTTGCCTGTCTTTGTTTATGGAACCCCCATCTTCCTACTCACTCAATTATAAAACCTCAGTTGCCTTTGAGTTCTTCTCCATCCACTTAATTTCCAACCAATTCCATTGATTTTTCCTCTAAAATGTCTCATAAGTCCAACCTACTGCCTTAGTCTAATCCCTGATCAACTTTTGTCTGGATTCTGACAAATCTTCCTCACAAATCTCACTCTCCCTCCATACAGACTCCACTTGCAATTTGCTACCAGTTATATCTTAAAGCAGATCTCACTCTACCATCTCTCCATCCATTCAGCCATCCATTCATCCTATGAGCATGCTTCATAGTATGTGCTTTGCGGGCTGAGGGTACAGAGGCAAGAAAGCCATGGTCTTTGCTCTTGAGAAGCTCACAAGTGGACTCATGATTCCGAGCAAGTAACAGGGAATCTCAGAACATGATAAGAAATGCTGTTTCCAAGGTGACCTCAAAGTGCGCTGAGGACAATGGAAAAGCTCCTAACCCAGACTTAGATGAGGTCAGGAGGGACAGGGGTGTGAACAGTCAGGGAAAACTTCCTGGTAGAGGTGACCCTTCTGTCCAGTCTTAAAAAACCCCAAGTAGGAGTTATTCAGACAATGGGCAGGGGGACCAAAGGGTTAAGGTCAGAAGGAAAAGCATTCATTCACATCCACAGATATTTATGGAGTACCCACCATGTGCTAGGCGAGACTGACAAAAATAAGGGAAGTAAGATAGATAATTGTGTGTTTAGGAGTCTGCAAACAGTCCCATATGGCTGAAGAGCAGGGCCAGGATTAGGGTGAGGTGAGTGATGTACTCACCTTGGGCAGAAAATTTGAAGGGGCACCAAAAAAACCAATCAACAAGATAAGTAACATTTAATGCAGCATCTAAAAAATAAAAATAATATGTTATCTATGATAAACAAAACATCAAGATTTTAAATAAAGACAGGATCTGACAGTGCCATGCCAAGAAATACCAGAGCCTGAGACAAAAGGACAAATGTGGGTGGGCAAAAAAAGTTGCCTGCCATTTCTGTAAACAAAGAATGTTGCCCACCATCAAGTCATCAGGCACTGCAGCTAACCCCTGCAGTGTGCCCTGAGGAAAATTCAGGGTGGAGAAAAACAGGATACTGGCCCTAGACAGTTTAGATTCATATCTAAGGAATAACTTCAATGAACCCAGACTCTTGCATCTTCCCATACATAGAAAAGCACTAATATCGTTAACTCGAGATGTCTGTTTTTCATGACTAGCAGTAATCTTTTGATGTTTGACTACATGTTTTGTTTTGTTTTCAGCAAAAATTCCTATTCATCTGGGTTCTTCCCTTTCCTCTTTGGAGCAGTTCCTCAGAGCTATCTGAGAGGCTGTCTCCCAGGCTGTAGTCCTCAGTAAGTTTTCCAAATAAAACATAACTTGCAACTTTTAGGTTGTGTGTCTTTCTTCAGTCAACATGTGAATCCCTGTATATACATTCTAATACATTTTAATGGCCAGTTTATTCCAGAACATTAAAGTAGTTGAAAAAATATAGTAAATTTGAAAAGTAGATATATTAAAGTTCACATTAAGTTTAAATATTTTGTTTGTACCCCAAACAGCATTTATTATAATTTTACTTTCTGGCTTTAATGAAAGCAAATTCATCAATAATATCTTCATCCATCAACTGATGAATGGATAAAGAAGATGTGTTATACATATACAATGGAATATTACTCAGCCATAAAAAATAATGAAATAATGACATTTGCAACATAAACAGACCTAAACATTATCATACTAAGTGAAGTAAGTCAAAGACAAATATCATATGATAGCATTTATACATGGAATCTAAAAAAATGATGCAAAGGAACTTATTTACAAAACAGAAATAGACTCACAGGCATAGAAAACAAACATGGTTACCTAAGGGGATAGTGGAGGTGGGGGGGAGAGATAAATTAGGAGTTTGGAATTAACATATACACACTACTATATATAAAATAGATAAACAACAAGGACCTAAAAAAATAAAGACAGGAAAAAAATCTTCAAAATCTACTTCTGGAGTAGTGAGAGAAGAAGCTGAAGTGTAAGCAAAGGCAAGCTCACAAAGGATGCTAATGAGTTTGGACTGTATCCTAAAGGAATATTGACCTAAAATGAGAGGCCTTGGGGTTAGAGTTTATTCAAATCTCCACTCCTCCACTTATTAACTTAGTGACTTTTGGCAGGTTATTTATCTGCATTAAGTGTCTGTTTCCTCATCCATAAACTGGAGATGATAGTACCTACCGCAAAGACAATTGTGGGAGTGTAAATGCTTCTAAAGTGCTTAGCACAATGCTTCCCATTTACTATGCTCTTGATGTATGATAGCCATTATTATGAATATGGCTGTGGGGAGCCACTGAAGAACTTTTAGCTACAAGGTGACAAGATCAGTTTTGTACTGGAGAAAGATTATTGTAGCAACAGTGTGGAGGATGATTACAGGAGGCAAGACAGGCAGAGTGACTAGGTAGGAGATAACGAAGAACTAAAGTCATTGCAAGAGAAAAGAAGAGGGCCTGAAATAAGGGCCTGGTGATAGGGCTAGAGAAATGAGGACACACCTGAGATATACTAAGGAGATAGAATTAAAAGAATGAGGGGGAGTAAGGAGGGCAAGCAAAGTTTGGACAGGTGGGTGAATGGTAGGGAACATAGAGGAGGGGGCAACTTGGGAAGGATGGTTAGTGGATGAAACAATTAAGATTAGGTTTGACCAAATATAACAGAAAATCCAGGGCTGCTATGGTAGCTCCAAGAAGTCATCAGGGATCTAGGCGTATCTGTCTACTTTGCCATCTTTAGCATATGGCTTCCATTGTCAAAGTTACTTCAAGATTCAAAGTAGCTGCTGCAGCTCCAGAAATCATGACTGCATTCCAGACAGCTGGAAGGAGGAACAAAGAGAGGAAAGCAAAATGGTGTAGCTTCCAGCTGAGTCAGTTCCCTTTAAGAGACTTCCAGAAGGTCCTACACAACTTCTTACATATCAGAAACCAGTAACATTGACACATCTAGATGTAAGGGAGATTGGGGAATAAGTGTCTTTTATCTCAATGCATTGACATTCATGATAAAATGGGAGTTCTGTTACTAATGAGGTAGGAGGAGGGGAGAAAAGGGAGAAGCCTGCAAGATGGAGTGTGAGACTGAGAACTCACTCCCAGGAAAATCACCAGCTTTTCTTGTGGGGGAAGGAGGTAGTTGAAAAATATTTTAAGATGCAGAATGGATTAATACACAATTTGAGGATATTGTATCTCAGTAATGTGAAAATTACTCAGATAATCTTCCACCCCACCTCCAGCTTCTGTGACATTTATTACAATGGTGCAGTAGTATTATAAATAAGGTTTTTGGTGGATATTAAGGGTCTACATTTCCCATTTGGGTTGAAACAGTGTAGAACTGAGACAGCAGCCCAGAGATGATCACAAGAAAAGAAGCTGCCTGGAGCTCCCAGATATCCCGGCAGGGCTCTGGACTTCGATAGGATGTGGAAGATGGTTTTGAGCCTGGCCCTCTCAGCAGGCTAACATTTTTGCAGCAAAGGAGCCATTCTGGTCTCACACCTGGGGATGAGTAAGTAAGATGAGAACGGCTTGGTTCCAAAGTTCTGTACCTGCTCTAGTTGGGTCAGAATTCTGTTTTTTGTTCTAGAATCACCCAGACTCAGGACAGTCACTGGCTTGGGGATCTTCCAGGGCTAAAGAGGAGCCCTGCCCTGGCCCCTTAAGGCCAGCCAGAACCAACCTGACTTTTAGGTATGGAATATCTGACCCTTGTGGGACTAGGGGTGGATCTTTGTGTTGTCTATGTGGTTGGAGCACATAAGCATTTATGAAGTAACCAGATGGCAGGAGGATAACATTGTTGCTGGGCAACCTGGCTTCATTAACTGTATGGCTTTGGTTAAGGTGCAACTTTGTGCAAAATTCCCAGAAGTCTTTCCTCACCCCCCCCCTTCCTAACTCCCCCTTCCTGTGCACCATGGAACCAATAAGCCCCCTTCCAACTCTAGCAATCTTGGTATCCTATTACTGAGCAGTGACCAAGGACTTAGGGTTTAGTTTTAGACAAAACCAGGCACCATTGTGTGACCCTAGGCAACTTCCTTTGCCTCTCTGCGCCAGTGTTTGCATCTGTAAAATGCGTGGTGGCTAACTATAACTGTCTCTTAAATGATCTAAATGTGGTAATACATTCAGGGGCTTAACGCACTGCGATAGCTTGACAGTAACTATTCATCTTCCAATCATCTGGCAAGTTCATCCCACTCAAGTTCATCATTCCTCAAACCGGCTCTTTTTTTTATGTCCTTCTCGATTAAATCTCGAATATCCGCCTAGGTAGTAAAGTTAGTCCGCATCTGACTCCTTTTTCCTCTGTCCCTCCTTCCCAGGGCCCACCCTCCGCGGACGCAGAGCGTCTGCTGGTCAGATTGATGGTCGGCGACGGCGGTCTCAGAGGCAGTGCAATCTTGTCCTCGGCTTGGGAAGTCTCCGAACGGCCAGCTCAGATCCTTTGCGGCGCTGCCCGGCAAGGAAAGCCGCCAGCCCATTCTCAGGGACGGGAGTGGAAGAATCACACTGCAGCAGGGGTAACAGGGGCCGCGGCCAATGAGGGGGGATGGGCGCATTAGAAGATAACGGGATGAGCGGGGTCAAGAACGCGCCGCCACGACATCTCCGCCCGGCCTCCTTATCCTCCAACCGGTGGCCCCAGTTATCCTCCCAGATCCGCGCAGCGGCTTCAGAAGTGACAGCCACGTGTATCGCGGGGGACTGGAATGTTGGCGTGGGGGCGGGGTTGGAAGGGCGCCCGAGAGGTGAAGAAGGACCCGCGTACGCGTGCCCGAGCGCCGGCTGCCAGGCGACGCCGCCGGGAGCGAGTACGCTCCTGACGTCACGCGCCGTTCGTCCAATAAGCGGCGGCCGGAGGAAGGCGCCGTTCCGCTCCCTCCCGCCCCCGCTGCCGCCACCACAGCAGCCGCCTCCGGGAGCTT
This sequence comes from Balaenoptera musculus, assembly GCF_009873245.2. NCBI lineage: Eukaryota > Metazoa > Chordata > Mammalia > Artiodactyla > Balaenopteridae > Balaenoptera > Balaenoptera musculus. Next base: position 13,576,455 of record NC_045800.1, read on the forward strand.
CTGAGGAGGCGCGGGCCGCCGCAGGCTGGGGCGCTGCAGTGCGCCGTCCGGAGCCCCCCTGGACGAGGCCCAGGGAGCCGCTCGCCCAGACCCCGCCGCCCGATGTCCTCAAGATGGAGGCAGGGGGGAGGGCGGCGTGAAGAAAGCGGCGCTGTGGGCGCGGGGGCAAGGGCGCGGGCGCTCCGGGCGGAGGCGGTGGCGGTGGCGGGATGGGGCTGCTGCTCATGATCCTGGCGTCGGTCGTGCTGGGCTCCTTCCTCACGCTGCTCACCCAGTTCCTGCTGCTTTACCGCAAACAGCCCGAGCCGCCGCCGGACGAGGCCGCCCGCGCGGCCGACGGCTTCCGCTACATCAAGCCGGTGCCGGACCTGGCCCTGAGAGAGTACCTTTATGGCGGCGGCGGGGCTGAGGAGCCCTCCGGCGGGCCACCCGAGGGCGGCACGACTCCGGCCCCCGAGACCCCCGCCCCGCCGACGCGGGAGACCTGCTACTTCCTCAACGCCACCATCCTGTTCCTGTTCCGGGAGCTGCGGGACACCGCGCTGGCCCGCCGCTGGGTCACCAAGAAGATCAAGGTGGAGTTCGAGGAGCTGCTGCAGACCAAGACGGCCGGGCGCCTGCTGGAGGGGCTGAGCCTGCGGGACGTGTTCCTGGGCGAGACCGTGCCCTTCATCAAGACCATCCGGCTCCTCCGGCCCGTGGTGCCCTCGGCCACCGGGGAGCCCGACGTTCCTGAGGGGGAGGCGCTGCCCGCCACCTCCCCCGAGGAGCTGGCCTTCGAGGCGGAGGTGGAGTACAGCGGGGGCTTCCACCTGGCCATCGACGTGGACTTGGTCTTCGGCAAGTCCGCCTACCTGTTCGTCAAGCTGTCCCGGGTGGTGGGGAGGCTGCGCTTCGTCCTCACCCGCGTGCCCTTCACCCACTGGTTCTTCTCCTTCGTGGAGGACCCGCTGATCGACTTCGAGGTGCGCTCCCAGTTCGAAGGGCGGCCCATGCCCCAGCTCACCTCCATCATCGTCAACCAGCTCAAGAAAGTCATCAAGCGCAAGCACACCCTTCCGAGTTACAAGATCAGGTGAGAGGGGCGTGGGGGGAAAGGTCGCCCGGGCGCGGGGGCCTGGCTGCTGGGACCCCGGGCCTGGAGGCCCGCTGCCGCCTGCGTGGGTGGGAAGGGGAGCGACTGAATCCCAGTCCCCGCTTTCCAGGGCTCTTCCCAGCCCTGGACAGGGCCCTAGATAAAGGCAGGTAGTGCCTACGTTCTTCGCTTCCGAAGGGCCTTCATGGGAGCTAGAAACCTCTTCGTGTGTTCTTGGGCATCCAAGGCGCTGTCAGCAGGGGTCGAAGCAGCATATTGAAGATGGAAGGGAAGTCCACCCTCCTCCCCGGGACGGCTCTGGGACTGTTGAGAAACTACTCCTGTCCGTGGTTGCTGCATTGAGGGCAGCTCTGCAGCATCACCTTGGCCACGTTGAGAAGTCGTTCCTGGACACAAAGTGCAGACGTGAAGAGTGTGCTTGGTAGCCCAGGGCTTGTTGTATTTTGCAACTGCAGGCCCGTTTTGCTGTGCTGCCTCGGCAACTTTCAGGGTAGAGGGAGTGTCTGTTGGAAAGGAATACTCTTCCACTGCAAATAGGAAACGAGTTGGGAGCCTATGCGCGTTGCAGTTCTCTGTACATTTTGTGTTAATGGCATCTGCCCTGTGGGGGTAGGTTCTGTAGCACGGACCCAGACTGCCCCTCACGTTTCACCTCTTCCTGGCTCTGAGTTCCTCCCACAGTACCCGAAGTGGCCCTGCAGATAGTATTTTAAAGATTGGTAGTGATTTTAACTGTTTTAAAGTCTCCCTATATCTGGCGGTTTGATTTTCTGTAGTATACTATTTTGATTAATGTACAAGGGTTTTGGTTTTTTTTTTTAAATATCGTAGAAGTGGAAGGGGAAAGGAAGTTTTGTAGGGCCAGAGGCTTCATCCACTTTGGTCTGGGAAGGCTTGTCGGTGTTGAAAGGGTCATGTATGGCTATTTCTTCCAAAACAGATGAATTTTTAATTTTACTTTCTGTCCTCCTTTAATTTTGTGTTCATTAAAACGTTTGACCCTTTTAGATTTTGTTCTTTACTATAAAATTATGTCAATCTGGTATTTGCCTTACCTAGTTTCCTTTAGTGGAAGTTACATATTTCTAGATCACTGATTTTCTACCACAGTTTCAAGCATCAGTGACCCAAATAATTCAGGAATATTTTATGTTTGCGTTTGGGATGGAGTATTGACTTGTGTTATGTGGCAGATTTACCTTAGTAATTGTGTTTTGTTTACGCTAATAGCACAGAGTGACAGTTTAAAACCGTCAGGTGGCAGGAGAAATTTATAATGGAAATATTTCCATAGATTTGCAGAGGATGGTGAACTGGTCATCCACTGTTTGATTTCCTGTTCTGTGAAGTAGAACATAACTTTATGAAACCTGCTCTTTCAGCTCTGGAATATAAGTGACTAAATTATAAATGAGTTCTAGTGTTTAAGCAGTGAGGTGTATATAGCAGTGTGTGGCTAAGAAAGTCATGAGAGAAAGTTGTTACAGATTTTGATAATTCTATCACAATTTCAATTCTCATGTTTTCTGGGTAAATTTCAGGTGATAAAACTTGACTAAGTTATTATTTGGGGGTTATTTGCAGGATAGCCAGTGATAGTGAGGGTACATGTCATTTTGAGGTGTTTTTTTTTTTTAATGTAGACTTGGAATTCAGTTAAATCTGAAGGAAATTATGATTAGGAGTTATGGAGCCATTAATAGGTTTATTGCTTTGAAGGAACTTTATCATCTGTATCATTGAATAGCATCATCATTTAAAATGTAGCAAAATTGCTTTTATTTACTGTATCCAAAGGGATTTTTAAAAACATAGCATGCGTGTGTTTGGTTATGTATGATATTTCAACTTTTAAACCTTAAACATTAAATGATCACCTCCAGAAGTGTACACACTTGTGCTCTTTATATTCAAAGGCATTTCAATGGTCAATCAGTAAATACTGTACAGAACGTATCACTCAATCTGTAAATATTTATTGTACACCTGCTATGTGCTTATCATTGTTCTAGGTGCTGGGGTTTCAATACTGAACAGTCTCAATCCTTACGGAGGTTGGAGTTTAGTGAGAATTGAATTAGCTATACTTAATAAGATTTAAACTAGAACGTGATTGATGGGGTTGAAGTAACTAGGAAGCTGATTTTAGTTTAGTAAAAGGAAATGATAGAAGTGTGAGAATGAAAAGGGCTGCTTCAGGAAGTGTTGAGTTCTCTCATCTGTGTGTAGCTGTTCTGCCAGGAATCTTTTCAAGTACTGATGTTGTGGTACAGATTCAAGTTTCAGCTAAGAGAATGAATTAAAATACATTTAAGATGTATCACAGTTCTCATCATGAGAGTTAAAGTACCTATGGTTTATCCTTTTTTATAGATGAGGGGTTAGTGCCCAGAGTAGTTAAATAACTTGCTTAAAATCACATAGCTGTCAAGTTCTGATAAAGCCAAGCTGCCCTTTTTCCTTAAACTCTGCTGTGTTGTTCTTAAGGATTTTTTTTTTAAGTATGTCATCAAAATAATATATGTGGGGGTAGCCTTCCAAATTAACTGAGAACTCTGAGTATGACTATAAAGCTTTTTTTTTTTTTTTCTTAAAAAAAAATTTTGGAAATTTTGAGAAAGGATCCTTTTGAGGTTAAATCATAAGGTTAAATCTTTGGGTGCTGCCCCACTTAGCATTTCTTTTTTAATCCAGCAGATTTAATTTCTAAATAGAAGGTCTTGCTAGTTTATCCTTTTTAGCTATCTAATCTACTTAGTAGAGCTAAAGCAGTAAAGAAAATTGTATTGAGTCTTAGGATCTTTTGGCACTTGAAATTATTATAAAACAGAAATACCTTGCCAATTAACATTGTTGTCACTTCTTCCCCCTCTTCATTTGTTTTTTATTTTCATGTTGCTAAAGTAAAAGTGGCCCATCAGGACTACCTGTTCCTGATGTCTCATAAAGAGATGAGAAGGGAGCTCAAGTGATTGGTTGCTTTCTGCGGACCCAGCTGATAGACATTTTACCCAACTAACACAGTTTGTAAAGCATTATAGTATTTTTTAATAAGTATACATTTTCTACATATTATAATTCTAATTTTATTAATTTTACTAATATTCTGATTTCACCACTTCAGTGTTCATTGTTTTGATTTTTTTCTTAAAATGTATGCTTTAAAATAGTAAAAGCCATAGTGTTTTTAAAATTATTATTAGTCAAAGATTAGTCTTCAAGAGAGGAGGATTACCACCAGTGTTCTTGACTACACGGAGAATCCATCTTCAACATGAAATCTGAGTAATAGTCCTGAGGAGTTTAGGGTTTGGGAGTCAGACGTTTGAGATTCTTACTGATGCTTCTGTTCCTTGGGTATTATTGCTGTGTAGTTAGCAGTCGTTGCATACTGAAAGGCCACATTCAGTTTGTAGGTACTTTGAATTTGGCCTGCACTGTGGTTTTCTTATTTCTTAATTGCCAACATTTAAAAATGGAAAATTTTGCATGATTTGGATTTCTGGCTTTTCTTAGGAAAATTTGGAAGATCTGGTAGCACTAGGCCTGCATTTGTCATAGCAATAATAAGATGGAGAGATGGAGTCTAGTAGCAGCTGCAGGAACCTCTTACGTGTAGCTTGTAGTTCCCACCCACTTGGTACATTTACTGATGGTACTTGTCTGGCCTGGCAATGTAAACTTGAGATGCTTACTAAGTGAGGAGCGTTACTGTTGCTCTTCATCGAAATGGGAAGAGTTAGTTAACAGCTGGATAGTAGAGGGTGATAATTTCTATCCCTCTTTAAACATTATATCTTTGAAGAGACTTTCACTGAGCAACTTTATTTTATAAAAGACATTGCCATTATAATGTTGAATGTTAAAAAAATCATTCTGTTAGAAATCTTTTAAAAATCCCTTGAAACATTTTTCGTTTCTCTGCAGTACAGTGATAGTAAGTAGACAGTGGCTGCTTTTACCTTGAGTTTGGTGGACTTTTGCTTTAGTGCAAGGTTTGGGTCATTAATTAACTATATATGTGTTTACTTCTCTGACTTACAAATAAGGGGGCATCTACGTATTGACACTATTTGAATTTAATGAATGAGTATGGAACAAATATTTGGGGGAAACTTCACTTTTCAGGTTCATGGAATGTCTTCTGAACATGACTGTTTTGTCATAACTGTTTTGTTCTTTTACTCTTGAAAATATTCCAGTATGTATTTGGAGAAAACTTTCACATATTCTTAGTGACTGGAGATTGAGGAGGCGAGGACAGAACTGTATTTAGTTAGATAGGGTCTTTTAGCATCTTTATCTACATCTTCTCTAAATATACCATTAATTTCAGAGAACTAAATTAGGCTTGATCTGGAAAGCCTCATACTCTATAATGTGGCTTGTAATTGTGTTATTTCTTCCTTGGTCTTCTGAGATGAGGAAGAAAAACATTTATTCTTAATGTTAATTATAACATTTTAAATTTTACTGATTATTTGAGGTAAAGGTAGTTTCGAGTAATCGATGTCTTCTTAAAAACTTTCAAAATAAATTCGCTGAAAGCTGACAAAATCATTTGTAAAGTTAAGTGTAATGTGCTGTGTTTATTCACTTACGCTTTCATACTTTTCCTTCTATATATAGACAGCTTCTAAAAGGTATCTTTGCTTAGGCTGGAAAATACTTTAAAATAGCTGCTAAAATTCCTTAGTGATTGTAGGAATCATAGTTTTACTTACTAATGTTAGTAGGAAATATAACTCACCTTTGATACTTTGGGAGAGTGGAGACAAGGACATTGGGGTATCACGCTAGCTGTTCTGGAGTAATGATGTAATGTATTTGCTAGTTTTTTATCTGTTGTGCTTTTTCTGTACTCCTGCTCAGATGAGTATCTCTATATAAATGGAATTGTAAGATCATTACCTTAGATAGTTGTCATTTTAAAAATAGACACTTATTTTCAGTAATTATTTCCTGAAGACTACCATACCTCCTGTTGTGTGAGAGTACAGTGATAAAAAATGGTTAAAACAGAGTTCATGCTTTCAAGCTGGTTAGTTTTCCAGGGGAAAACAATGAACAATTAAAGCTCATTATAATGACATTTGGATACATTTAAGACCTTCAGTTTTGTGAGAAACAGAGGAGAGATCAGTGTCTCTGCTAGGCAAATACTTGATTACTTTGTGTTGTATAATATTTTGTGACCTTAGGTTCCTTGGTACACCTAAGTATGCTCCAGTTTAGTGTTGGTTTTAATAACTTCTTGCAAGTTGGGTTTTCTTAAGCTGTTTTGGATTATTATGATTTAGGCATTTAAAACACTTCAGATGGAAAATAATATATTGAAAATTAAATCTTTGCTCTAGAAATTTGATTTACATATTGAAAGGAGAAGAGTAATTATGAGGAAACTGTTGGATTCTAATCAGTAGTGTACAGGTCTGTTGGCTTCTGGGAAAGCCCCACTTTGTTAGTAGAAGTAGTAGCCAAAGCAGATCATTATAAAGTAGATTGCATTGGAGGAGCATGCCTGACCAAAAACTTAATATTGACTTATAAATATTACTAATTTATCATATGAGATAGAGGCACAGGTAATAAAATCAGTTTGCTAACTATATGCCAGGCAATGTGTGTGCAGTTCCATACACTTGCTATCTCTCTTAATAGTTAAAGGAACTGTGTAGGAGAGGTCCGTATCTCATTTTTACAAAGATGTGGAAACTTGAGACTTTGAGGGGGTTAGTGACTTTCTCAAAGTCCTTTAAAAAAAAAGTCCTGGACTCCCAAAGCCATGCTGTGTTACTTCTGCAGAGATAAATCAATGGTTACTCTGAATAAACCAGGAGTTTGCAAACAAGCTGGTGTTAGACCCACAAATTAAGAATGGCTTTTACATTTTTTAACTTTACATTTAAAGTTGCTCAAAAAAAAAGAGAGAGAGAAGAAGAAGAATGTGCAACAGACCATATGCACCCACGGATTCTAAAATATTTCCTGTCTGGCCCTTTATAAAAAATGGTTTGCTAATTCCTGCTCTAAACCCTTAAACAGAAAACCCTAAAAAACAAAAAACTATGGTTAAGTGCGTACAAAAAAGGAACGTGTACGCTTATATGTTGAAAGGTACTTTTAAACCTTTTTTTGAGGGTCCTTTTTGGAAAGCTAATGAAAACTGTGGATACTCTCTGCAGAAAAATGCATAAACAATTTAATTTCATGGAATTTTTAGTCCCCTGGAAACCTGTCTGGGGTCCTTAACTTCCCGTTGCATAGTAAACACAGACAGAGGGATACAACTTTCTATAAATACAACTAAAACTAACCTGCTGAAACAAATATTAAGCACGTAATATTTTTGCTGTCCTTCTTGTATGGCTTCAATGGCTCCGGCATTTCTTTTCTTTTTTTTTTTTTAAATTTATTTATTTATTTATTTATTTTTGGCTGCATTGAGTCTTCCTTGCTGCGCACAGGCTTTCTCTAGTTGTGGAGAGCGGGGGCTACTCTTCGTTGCGGTGTGCAGGCTTTTCATTGCGGTGGCTTCTCTTGTTGCGGAGCATGGGCTGTAGAGCGCAGGCTCAGTAGTTGTGGCGCACGGGCTTAGTTGCTCCGCAGCATGTGGGATCTTCCCCAACCAGGGCTCAAACCTGTGTACCCTGCATTGGCAGGCGGATTCTTAACCACTACGCCACCAGGGAAGCCCCAGCTCAGGTATTTCTAAAAAACCTCTCACTGTCCAAGAAAGTATAACCTGTCTCTTTTTTTTCTCTTAGTAAGATTCCCTATAACAGGCTGAGACTTTCTGAATCAGTTGTTCAATACGAACAAGTTAGTTAGTTTCTACCACTAAATATCTCCTTTAGAAGTTAAATACTGACCCAGCATTTCTTCCCTTCACATTCTCCGTTTCCTCAGAACAGTGTCACCAGGAAACAAGTGCCGTTAAATCCCTTTGTTCCTTTTTAGAGTCATAGGACCTACCAACACTTTGGGCATGGCATGAGAGCACTTCACACTTCATTGGAAAGTCATAAAGCAACTACTGGGTCATTAGCAGAAGTTTTACAGAGTAGTTTCAAAATCTCTCTTGCCAAATTGCTAGGACTCCCATAAAACCACATACTTACTGTATTTGTACTAGGGAAAAATGAGGTGTAAGTGTTAAATATTTATCTTCAAATGAGTAGAACTGCAGGTGCTACGTAGAGACTGCAATACCATGGAATTATTTCATTCTTTTGGTTGAAGCTATAGAGAAGTACTTAAATTGTCTATTCCAGTAGATAGAGTTTTGAATTAACGTATACCTGAATTCAGTGCTCTACCGTGCAAAAAGGCCTTGGACAAAAGGCCTTATCTTCCCTTAGTCTCTTAGTTAAGTTTGAGTTGTACACCCAGCTCTATGCTCAGACACACAAATACAAGCCTCTTATATGCTGAGGAGGTGCCTGTCTCTCCCTCTGTCCCTCCCTCTCCATCTTCCCCTCCCCATCTCCCCCTCCCTCCCCATCTCCCCCTCCCTCTCCATCTCCCCCTCCCTCTCCATCTCCCCATCCTTTTCTCCTTAATAATAAAGTGGGGAGTATAATATAAATGTGACCCTGAAAATTAGTTTGTAGGTATAACATAGACATTTCTCCAGGCACTATGCATGGGTCTAAGTCATTTACTGATTTACTCCACTCTCGGCCATACCTTATTTTCTGTAACTCTTATTTTCTATAACTCTTCCTCTCACTTACTCTTTTCTGGCCTCCTGGGTGTTCTCACACTCCAAGCTTGCACCCATCACAAGGCCTTTGCTAGTCCTTCTCCAAGAATGTTTTTCCCACAGATAGCCAAAGAGCTCACCCTTTCACTTTTCAGTTCCTTGCTTCCATATCACTTTTTGACTATCCTATATAAAAAAGTACACTAGCCTGTTAAACGCAGAATTTTTTTTTTTTGCACAAACTTTTTACTGCCACATAGTGTGTGTGTGTGTGTATGTTTCTGTGTGTATATACAGAAACTGCTCAAATCGTAAGTATATAGTTAATAAATTTTCACAAAATGAACTCAGCCTTGTAACTGAAGTCCTGGGATTTTGAAGTTAGTCTGTCTAAAGAATACCTGTTCATTGAATTTCATTAAATAGAATGTATAGAACATATTAACCTTTTTTTTTAATGGTTGAAGGTTGTCGTTATAAACACAGACTGATGATATATAACCCAGTTCTGATTGTAAAAGCAGTATTGAAGAGGAATGCCTTCTCCCCTACACATACACAGGCACACACACGCACTCGAATGATGCTGATTGAGGTTTCCAGCGGTTCACAGTGCTGACTTCAAGGTCTGTCAGGCACCCAACTGACACCATCTCTCCTCCTCTCATTCCCACACACAAACAAAGACAAAACACAAATGTGTTTGCAGCCTTCTCTGACACTCCAGAAGCCTTGGTTTTTAATTTCACATTCTTAGGAAAGGTCCAATATTGATAAACTGCAGATTATCATCCTTCCCTTGGACTGATATAGAATAACAATAAAACTTATTTTCACTGGTTTGGTGCATAATTACCAGTTTTCCTGAAACCAGCAGAATGCTTTAGAACATGTATTTCTTCCCTAATCAGCACATTGGGTCTTTATGCCCATAAATTCTTCATGTATTGCAGGGAGAATGGAGCTGATGATATGGTAGGTGGATTACTGGAATGCCCATGCTTTGATTTGCATAACGTTGATTTAAAAAAAAAAAAAAGCTACACAATTTCCCACTCCCCAGCATAATTCTTCGTGATATGTACTTACAACAAAAATGCTGATTAGCAAGCATAGTAAAGATGTTTTAGTTGAGTTTATTCTTTTGTATTAAGTACCTGTTATGTGTACTTGTTTCATTGGTGAGGTATGTGCCAGTTGAATAGGTATTTGTAACCTAAGTATGTTTAGAAATGGTGTTTCTGCTAGGATCAACTCCATATCCTCCTATATAATCTGCAATTATAAGTGACTATTGTTTTCTTTGCTGTAAAATCTTAAGTAGCAATAATGGGGGAGATATTATTTCTGTTTAGTAGCTGGCTATAAGAATCTCTGTTTTGAAAAATGATTGGGTTGTTTTCTTAGTACAGCTATTTCATGCAGACATCAGTATCTACTAAATAGTGCATCTGGTGTGGTGTGCTCACTCGTTCTTTTCACACAATAGCTTTTCATGCATCTTAGATTATACTCATACTTATTACTAAGGATGAATGTGGTTGCTGACTACACAGTCTCGCTACCTTAGTTATTTGGTCAAGCAAGTAAATAATTCAAAGCTTTTAGTTCTGTGAAACTTGCCGAGGCTGAAGTTAAGAGCCATTCTTCCATAGCTAATTTCATTGTATGATAATTATTTTTATAATACACTGAAAATTTTATTTTGTTCTCACCATTATTAAGTACAATATTATTTTTGGAAAGTTTACGAAGATTATGTCTCATCTATTTTAATATTTGGAAAGGTTATTAGTTCTCAGTATTTAACTTTGGATTTTAATCAGAACTAGAATTGCAGACTCTTGACATGGGAAGAATTTAAGTAAATGTTTGTAGCAAAATATGATTCCTTTTGTTTACTGTTGCTGGAGTGGTAGATAGCACAGATTGAATTTAGTTCAGCTATTTTGAAATTAGTGAAGTGTAAGGAGAAAATTCATGACAATCTTAATCTGTAGTAAAGCCCGTGAATACAATTTATCTAAACTATAAGCCATTTGGGGGGTAAATTGCTTACTTAAAATATTTGAGTAAATTATTCAAACTATTTGAATTTTTTAGTATTATAGAGTTAGGATTTGGATTCATTCTGAGATTCATGCCAGTCAACAAGCATTTTAGACCAGAATCTGTGGTAATAATTGTTGGAGCCTCTGTGCTCTTAAGGTTTTTCTTGAAAGTAACTCAGACTCTTGCCCTGAAATAGTAGGATTATATGATGAGGAACATCTGTTTACTGTGGATTTCTTTTTTTTTTTTTTCACACACACACACTGTATTTTATTTTTACAAGAGATAAATAGACTGACACCAAGCATTGTACATGGATGACCACAACAAAAGCAACAATGATTGCAATTACCAAACATGAAGCACACTCATACTATGTCATAATATTGACATTCAGTCCAGTAATCCTCCACTGTAACAGCTCCTTTACTTTGCAGTGAAAATTGATTTGTATATTCTTTGCCTCTGAGTCCTTGTGGGATTTTTTTTTTTTAATTCAGACAGAAAGTCACAAAAATTATACTCATCCTCATCAGTTCACTCAGTCCCATGTAATTAATTTTTTTTTCATCTTGATCTTTTGTTAGCACTTTTATGAGTTCATCAGTTTTTCATTAGAGTTCTGAAAATGCTTATTCATTCAGTTCAGCAGTACAGTCAGTTACCAGAAACCTGTACTTGTCAGAGTCTTTTCCATGAATTTCTTGAAGATGAAACCCTTTTATAGGAATATATTTGCAAAATCATCAGAGTACACCCAGAACTGTCTGTAAATGACAAAAGACTTAAAAATGACCACAGTTAAAGATTTGATGAAAGCTCATAATAATGCAGTTGACAAGAAAATTAGTTATTTCTGAGATATACATTTTAAAGTAATAACTAGGATTATTACTTATAACATTATACCAGAACATATAAGATTTTTAGAAATTTCATGTAATGTCTGAAACATTTATATTAACATATTTCCATACAAATACAAATATAAGATTTTTAGAAATTTCATGTAATGTCTGTAACCTTTATATTAACATATTTCCATACATATTTCCATACAAATACAAATATAAGATTTTTAGAAATTTCATGTAATGTCTGAAACATTTATATTAACATATTTCCATACAAATAACCCAATGAAAGTTTAGTATTAGTTGTTTTGTTTGTTGTTTTATACTGCAGGTTCTTATTAGGCATCAATTTTATACACATCAGTGTATACATGTCAATCCCAATCGCCCAATTCAGCACACCACCATCCCCACCCCACCGCAGTTTTCCCCCCTTGGTGTCCATATGTCCATTCTCTACATCTGTGTCTCAACTTCTGCCCTGCAAACTGGCTCATCTATACCATTTTTCTAGGTTCCACATACATGCATTAATATACGATATTTGTTTTTCTCTTTCTGACTTACTTCACTCTGTATGACAGTCTCTAGATCCATCCACGTCTCAGCAAATGACTCAATTTCGTTCCTTTTTATGGCTGAGTAATATTCCATTGTATATATGTACCACAACTTCTTTATCCATTCGTCTGTTGATGGGCATTTAGGTTGCTTCCATGACCTGGCTATTGTAAATAGTGCTGCAATGAACATTCGGGTGCATGCATCTTTTTGAATTATGGTTTTCTCTGGGTATATGCCCAGTAGTGGGATTGCTGGGTCATATGGTAATTCTATTTTTAGTTTTTTAAGGAACCTCCATATTGTTCTCCATAGTGGCTGTATCAATTTACATTCCCACCAACAGTGCAAGAGGTTTCCCTTTTTTCCACACCCTCTCCAGCATTTGTTGTTTGTAGATTTTCTGATGATGCCCATTCTAACAGGAGTGAGGTGATACCTCATTGTAGTTTTGATTTGCATTTCTCTAATAATTAGTGATGTTGAGCATCTTTTCATGTGCTTCGTGGCCGTCTGTATGTCTTCTTTGGAGAAATGTCTGTTTAGGTCTTCTGCCCATTTTTGGATTGGGGTGTTTGTTTCTTTAATATTGAGCTGAATGAGCTGTTTATATATTTTGGAGATTAATCCTTTGTCCGTTGATTCATTTGCAAATATTTTCTCCCATTCTGAGGGTTGTCTTTTCGTCTTGTTTATGGTTTCCTTTGCTGTGCAAAAGCTTTGAAGTTTCATTAGGTCCCACCTGTTTATTTTTGTTTTTATTTCCATTACTCTAGGAGGTGGATCACAAAAGATCTTGCTGTGATTTATGTCAAACAGTGTTCTTCCTATGTTTTCCTCTAAGAGTTTTATAGTGTCCAGTCTTATATTTAGGTCTCTAATCCATTTTGAGTTTATTTTTGTGTATGGTGTTAGGGAGTATTCTAATTTCATTCTTTTACATGTAGCTGTCCAGTTTTCCCAGCACCACTTATTGAAGAGACTGTCTTTTCTCCATTGTATATCTTTGCCTCCTTTGTCATAGATTAGTTGACCATAGGTGCGTGGGTTAATCTCTGGGCTTTCTATCTTGTTCCATTGATCTATGTTTCTGTTTTTGTGCCAGTACCATATTGTCTTGATTACTGTAGCTTTGTAGTATAGTCTGAAGTCAGGGCGTCTGATTCCTCCAGCTCCATTTTTTTTCCTCAAGACTGCTTTGGCTATTCGGGGTCTTTTGTGTCTCCATACAAATTTTAAGATGATTTGTTCTAGCTCCGTAAAAAATGCCATTGGTAATTTGATAGGGATTGCATTGAATCTGTAGATTGCTTTGGGTAGTATACTCATTTTCACAATGTTGATTCTTCCAATCCAAGAACATGGTATATCTCTCCATCTGTTGGTATCATCTTTAATTTCTTTCATCAGTGTCTTATAGTTTTCTGCATACAGGTCTTTTGTCTCCCTAGGTAGGTTTATTCCTAGGTATTTTATTCTTTTTGTTGCAATGGTAAATGGGAGTGTTTCCATAATTTCTCTTTCAGATTTTTCATCATTAGTATATAGGAATGCAAGAGATTTCTGTGCATTAATTTTGTATCCTGCAACTTTACCATATTCATTAATTAGCTCTAGCAGTTTTCTGGTGGCAGTTTTAGGATTCTCTATGTGTAGTATCATGTCATCCGCAAACAGTGACAGTTTTACTTCTTCTTTTCCAATTTGTATTCCTTTTATTTCTTTTTCTTCTCTGATTGCCGTGGCTAGGACTTCCAGAACTATGTTGAATAATAGTGGTGAGAGTGGACATCCTTGTCTCGTTCCTGATCTTAGAGGAAATGCTTTCAGTTTTTCACCATTGAGAATGATGTTTGCTGTGGGTTTGTCATATATGGCCTTTATTATGTTGAGGTAGGTTCCCTCTATGACCACTTTCTGGAGAGTTTTTATCATGAATGGGTGTTGAATTTTGTCAAAAGCTTTTTCTGCATCTATTGAAATGATCATATGGTTTTTATTCTTCAATTTGTTAATATGGTGTATCACATTGATTGATTTGCGTATATTGAAGAATCCTTGCATCCCTGGGATAAATCCCACTTGATCGTGGTGTATGATCCTTTTAATGTGTTGTTGGATTCTGTTTGCTAGTATTTTGTTGAGGATTTTTGCATCTATATTCATCAGTGATATTGGTCTGTAATTTTCTTTTTTTGTAGTGTCTTTGTCTGGTTTTGGTATCAGGGTGATGGTGGCCTCATAGAATGAGTTTGGGAGTGTTCCTTCCTCTGCAATTCTTTGGAAGAGTTTGAGAAGGATGGGTGTTAGCTCTTCTCTAAATGTTTGATAGAATTCACCTGTGAAGCCATCTGGTCCTGGACTTTTGTTTGTTGGAAGATTTTTAATCACAGTTTCAATTTCATTACTTGTGATTGGTCTGTTCATATTTTCTGTTTCTTCCTGGTTCAGTCTTGGAAGGTTATACCTTTCTAAGAATTTGTCCATTTCTTCCAGGTTGTCCATTTTATTGGCATAAAGTTGCTTGTAGTAGTCTCTTAGGATGCTTTGTATTTCTGCGGTGTCTGTTGTAACTTCTCCTTTTTCATTTCTGATTTTATTGATTTGAGTCCTCTCCCTCTTTTTCTTGATGAGTCTGGCTAATGGCTTATCAATTTTGTTCATCTTCTCAAAGAACCAACTTTTAGTTTTATTGATCTTTGCTATTGTTTTCTTTGTTTCTATTTCATTTATTTCTGCTCTGATCTTTATGATTTCTTTCCTTCTGCTAACTTTGGGTTTTGTTTGTTCTTCTTTCTCTAGTTTCTTTAGGTGTAAGGTTAGATTGTTTACTTGAGATTTTCTTGTTTCTTTAGGTAGGCTTGTATAGCTATAAACTTCCCTCTTAGAACCGCTTTTGCTGCATCCCATAGGTTTTGGGTCGTCGTGTTTTCATTGTCATTTGTCTCTAGGTATTTTTTAATTTCCTCTTTGATTTCTTCAGTGATCTCTTGGTTATTTAGTAACGTATTGTTTAGCCTCCATGTGTTTGTCTTTTTTACGTTTTTTCCCCTGTAATTCATTTCTAATCTCATAGCGTTGTGGTCAGAAAAGATGCTTGATATGATTTCAATTTTCTTAAATTTACTGAGGCTTGATTTGTGACCCAAGATGTGATCTATCCTGGAGAATGTTCCGTGCGCACTTGAGAAGAACGTGTAATCTGCTGTTTTTGGATGGAATGACCTATGTATATCAATTAAATCTATCTGGTCTATTGTGTCATTTAAAGCTTCTGTTTCCTTATTTATTTTCATTTTGGATGATCTGTCCATTGGTGTAAGTGAGGTGTTAAAGTCCCCCACTATTATTGTGTTACTGTCGATTTCCTCTTTTATGGCTGTTAGCAGTTGCCTTATGTATTGAGGTGCTCCCATGTTGGGTGCATATATATTTATAATTGTTATATCTTCTTCTTGGATTGATCCCTGGATCATTATGTAGTGTCCTTCCTTGTCTCTTGTAACATTCTTTATTTTAAAGTCTCTTTTATCTGATATGAGTATAGCTACTCCAGCTTTCTTTTGATTTCCATTTGCATGGAATATCTTTTTCCATCCCCTCACTTTCAGTCTGTATGTGTCCCTAGGTCTAAAGTGGGTCTCTTGTAGAGAGCATATATATGGGTCTCGTTTTTGTATCCATTCAGCCAGTCTATGTCTTTTGGTTGGGGCATTTAATCCATTCACCTTTAAGGTAATTATCGATATGTATGTTCCTATGACCATTTTCTTAATTGTTTTGGGTTTGTTTTTGTAGGTCCTTTTCTTCTCTTGTGTTTCCCACTTAGAGAAGTTCCTTTAGCATTTGTTGTAGAGCTGGTTTGGTGGTGCTGAATTCTCTTAGCTTTTGCTTGTCTGTAAAGCTTTTGATTTCTCCATCAAATCTAAGTGAGATCCTTGCCGGGTAGAGTAATCTTGGTTGTAGGTTCTTCCCTTTCATCACTTTAAGTATATCATGCCACTCCCTTCTGGCTTGCAGAGTTTCTGCTGAGAAATCAGCTGTTAACCTTATGGGAGTTCCCTTGTATGTTATTTGTCGTTTTTCCCTTGCTGCTTTCAATAATTTTTCTTTGCCTTTAATTTTTGCCACTTTGATTACTATGTGTCTCGGCGTGTTTCTCCTTGGGTTTATTCTGTATGGGACTCTCTGCGCTTCCTGGACTTGGGTGGCTATTTCCTTTCCCATGTTAGGGAAGTTTTCGACTATAATCTCTTCAAATATTTTCTCTGGTCCTTTCTCTCCCTCTTCTCCTTCTGGGACCCCTATAATGCGAATGTTGTTGCGTTTAATGTTGTCCCAGAGGTCTCTTAGGCTGTCTTCATTTCTTTTCATTCTTTTTTCTTTAGTCTGTTCCACAGCAGTGAATTCCACCATTCTGTCTTCCAGGTCACTTATCCGTTCTTCTGCCTCAGTTATTCTGCTATTGATTCCTTCTAGTGTAGTTTTCATTTCAGTTATTGTATTGGTCATCTCTGTTTGTTTGTTCTTTAATTCTTCTAGGTCTTTGTTAATCATTTCTTGCATCTTCTCAATCTTTGCCTCCATTCTTATTCCAAGGTCCTGGATCATCTTCACTATCATTATTCTGAATTCTTTTTCTGGAAGGTTGCCTATCTCCACTTCATTTAGTTGTTTTTCTGGGGTTTTATCTTGTTCCTTCATCTGGTACATAGCCCTCTGCCTTTTCATCTTCTCTATCTTTCTGTATCTGTGGTTTTTGGTCCACAGGCTGCAGGATTGTAGTTTTTCTTGCTTCTGCTGTCTGCCCTCTGGTGGTTGAGGCTATCTAAGAGGCTTGATGGGAGGCTCTGGTGGTGGGTAGAGCTGACTGTTGCTGTGGCGGTCAGAGCTCAGTAAAACCTTAATCCACTTGACTCTGGATTTCTTGATTTAGTGTATAGTTGGGTAAGTCATGTAACTTGTAATTTTTGATACTGAATGAAACAAAAATCTAAAGTTTTTAAAGTTCTTAGAGAAAAGAATTATGTAAATGTTGAGGTGGCATTATTATTCACTTCTCTGTTATTTCTGCCTAGGTCTAATGTAGGAATTTCTCCTAAATGTGCAGGTACAAATCATCTTTAATATATTTTCATTTAATAAGTTCTGACTTTAGTTAGGTGATTGGTTATGAACTAAGTGTAGCATAGATATGGATAATATTAAAAATCATTTATAGTTCAGAAAATGCTTTGCTACTTTTATTTGGTTAGAGAAAATTGAGGGGAAAGCTGGACATTTATAACCTTAAAGTATTAACTTTTGCCTCATTTCTCTTGTTCAGATCTTTTGCTGTTTCTTACTTCATATCTGGAATGGAGTTTTTGTCTGTTCAATACAGCTAACTGACTTAAGACAGACCTCTGTGTTATATACTTCATCTTTCTTATCTTTACATAGTAGGGAGGTGATAATTTTGGCATAAGATGTTTTCTTTTCCCCCATCCACTAGATTTCAGAAGAGATTCAGTTTACTCAGTAAATGTTTGATACCATCTTTGTCCAGGGCACAGTGCACTGCAAAGAGAATTAGTGCAATGAGGGAATAAATAAAACAGTCCTTCCTTCCTTCAAGATTTTTTTTTCATCTAGTGTGAGAAACAATGTACTTAAAGTAAAATAATGAGTTAGAACTTGGAATTTAAGAAGATTTGCCATGACTAAGAGTTGTTACTAATGGTTTTCAAAGTATGGTTTGAGGACCCCTTTGGACCTTGAGAGCCTTACAGGGCAGTCTACCAAGTCAAAACTATTCTCATTATAATACAAACATGTTATTCACCTTTTTCACTCTCATTCTCTCATAAGTGTACAATGGAGTTTTCCAGGAGTTTCCTGATATGCGATGACATCATCACCCTGAAGGCTAATGGAATGTGAGCTTTTGTAGTCTTATGTTTAAAAGTATTATTTCTAGTTTCTAATGTGGCAAATATGAATTCATATAACCCATATAAACAACAGCTTTTTGGAGTCCTTAATAATTTTTTAAAATGTATAGGGGTGCTGTGAACAGAATATTTGGAACTGCTGGTCTAACCTGAAGTTTATTTATTTTTTGCCATATGTAAAGGAGATATCCCTATTGCCTCACTTTTCTGAGTCAGCTTTAATGAATATTAAATACATACATTATTTTTTGTTGCTTTATAGTGTTGCTTGTACATCTTGGTGTTGTAAGGAGCACAGGGCTGGGCGGATGTGTTGCAGTTTTGACTGTACCATTTACTATGTGATCACAGAAAGCTATTACTTGAACTTCCTCATCCTTAGTTTTTTCACATGTAAAATAAGACTTATAATGCTGTACATTGTTATGAGTTATGAGAATCAAGGATGTCTATGAAATTATTATGTAATTTGTAAATGTGCTAGAGTCGTATAAAGTGGTAATTTTTATATTCCCTTATTCCAAGGCATGTATTGGAAAGCTGGTAGAGAGGAATAGAAGGAATTGGGATTTGAGGACAATTCTCATTGTTCTGCCCTTTTTGTAGCTTTGTGAAAGCTGAGAGTTTCAATTTAATTGATCATAGGCTACGGTAAGAGACCTTCACATTGTAGGTTGTGATGAACATAAAAAGATAGGTGATTTTTTAGACATGGTCAAGAGAATTACTTTGGTTCCCTGAGCCACTCATCTCATTTGATACTTTATCTCTCTCCTGCATAGGAGATCAGTTAACATTGACTCATCTTTGAGTCACCAGCTATTGAGTTCTGTTATGAGGGACTTACAGCCTCTATTATCACTCCTGTTCGACGTATATATAAAACCGCTTCAGAAAATTTTGAAGCATTTTAGATCTTGATCAGTCTGTGCAGAATTAGGAGTTTAGATAAAAGTGAACCTTTCATATTAGGTAGACGGTGTATGGATGAGCAGGTGGGAAAAGTTTCTTTGTAACAATATTTGTTATCCTTGTTTGTTTTAGTTTCATTACCACTTAGGAGTACTTTTTTCTCCCTAGGAGTACAGAAATTAAAATCATTTTCCCAAGTATGAACTTTGTCAGCCTAGTGCACACCAAGGAATTCCATAAATAGAACAATTCTGCATGGGTTTCTCCTTAAGTCAGTTTCTTAATATATTCAGTTTAATATAAGCCTTAGTTAAAAAGCTTAATGACATGGAGGTATAAAGGTGATACCTAAGGTAGGAAAGCGCACTGGCTATTATTAACTTGTTTCCTTGCACTTGCAAGTTTATATCCTCACAAAGGACAACTAGTATAGTGACTGAAGTCATGGCCATGGGAAATCTGAAGTCCAAGGAAGACAAACAGCTATAACCTTGAACATCATACGTGGCGAATGCTGAGTCCTGATATGGTTCCTTGTGGAAGGGAAGAAGTTTGCTGTCTGACATGTCTCTAGGAGACCAGGCTTCAAATAAATAAATAGAAAGTTTGATAGGAAATATTTCCAGAGCACTTCACTGTGCCAGATGCTTTATGTGAACTTTCTCGTCTAATCCTTACAGTAACCCTAACATAGGTGCTAATTATTATCCTACTTTTACAGATGAAGAGACTGAGGCTCTCAAAGTTGAAATAGCTTGCCCAAGGTCTCAAAGCTAATAAGTATTGGACCTAAAATTCAAAACCAAGCCCTAACTAAAACCTGTGTCCTTAACACTGCTTTAAACTACCATGTCACAAAGAAGCTGAGAAGTGAGGGATGCTAAGTGCTTTACATTATTTCATGTAATTCTTATAACAGCACTGTGAGGTTGGTGTAATTATTATCCTCCTTCTGCATATGAGGAAACTGAGGCTTAAAGGCAAGAGTTTGCTCAGGGTCATATTGCTACGAAGCAGCAGAATGGGATCCCAAGCCAAGCTGTCTGGCTACAGAGTCTGCTCTTACCACAGTTCTGTACTACCTGCCATATATGTTTCCTCTCCTCAGGCAACTCCCTATTTAGTTGGGAGGAGTGGGAGGTGTGGGAGAACTACAGAGAGACAGACATGTAAATGGGGTGATTAGTGGCATAACAGAAGTGTGTATAAAGTGCTTTTAGAACACAGATGGGGAACCAATGACCAGATGGTGGGGGGTAGGGGTGCTGGTTAGAGAGGAGGTAACTCTGAAGGAGAACTTGAATAGTGATAAGGAGCTTACCATGTGAGGCTAGTTGTGGGATCAGAGTGATTAGCAGGCAGACACATCTCTCAGGAGAAAATGTGGCTGTGTTAACCTTGCTAAGTGTGGAGGGGCTTGCTGTATGAATTGTCTTTTTAATGTAATATCAGTTGAATTGTCTACGTAAAATAGATTTGAAATTTAGGTTCATGGTTTACGAATATAGAAAATTAAGAATGTTTCGAACTGTTTGTACTTTGTTTTCTTTCTAGTTACATGTAGTTTTGTATTAGTGTGCCATACTTGGCATAATAATGTGCACCATACAAGTTATGGCTAATAGAGGTTTGTGATGATATTTAAATGCAGCAGAAGAACTCATTATTTAAAGGACCACCGAGGTGCCTCTGAAGAACGTTAATGAAGGCACATTCTGAAACGATCACCACTGATTTATCTAGTTTATATATTTGGTTTAGGAGATTTGGGAGCACACTTACGTTTCCTAGTTCCTAATGTGAGAGAGTCAAGACTGTCAGACTGAAAGGCAAAAACCACACAGAATTCCCAATTGCCTAATTTATATCTACTTGCTCTACTCTCTTCCTTAGGCAGGATGTAGTGCCGCTTGTATTCCTGACCCTGAAATAAGACAGTAGTCTCTGAGTGCCTGACTTTGGTCTCTCTAGAATACAGTAAACATATTTGTTGAAGGGATGAGATGACATTTGAGCTGATTGTTAAGGGATAGTGTAGCTTTAGACATAGGAAGATGGGATGGAAGTTCAGTGTAGGTAGGAGAAATAGCAAAGGAACAGAATCAGGACACTGTATGATATCTTTAGGGATTCAGTAAGGAAGCCAGTTTGATGAGACTCAAGCACAGAGAAGGAAGAAAACCAGGATTTGTGTACCTGTTACACGCTGGGAATTCTACGAGGTGCTTCACATGTATGACCTCCCTAAATCTTTGTAATAATCCTGTGAGGTAGCGTTTTATTAAAGAAAATAAAAGACAGAGACTTTTGTTCTCGGTTAAGGAAATAGTCTTTTGGCGGAGGGGTCTGCAGCAGGGCAGAGCGCGGCCTCGGTTGCGGTTGCGGAGCGGTTGCGGAGCGGAGCCGCAGGGCGGCGGCGGGAGCGCGGGGGGGGGCACCAGAGCCTTTCGGCCCGGGAGGACTGGGGAAGTTCGCGCTGGCGGGATGGGGCGGTGACTCCGCACTGGCCTTCCGCTCCTGCCAGCTGGTTGAGAGCAGGCGGAGGAGGAGGAGGGGAGGAGGAGGAGGATGCACCCTCGCCAACGGCTTGCCTTCCTGGGCCGGCGCGCAGGCACCTTGCAGAACAAGGAGTAGCTTGCGGACTTCGAACGCGTGGCAAATATTTCAGAAAGCTTCAAGATCAAGGTGGAGAAAGGAACAGTTATTCTTCCAAATTCATCTGCTTCAGCGATTATTCTTATTGGGAATGGACAATGGAATGTTCTCTTGCTTTATCATGATCAAAAACCGCCTTCTGTTTTGTATTTCCATGAACTTAGCCAGTCACTTTGGCTTTTCACAAATGCCAACCAGTTCCGTAAAAGATGAAACCAATGACAACATCAAAATATTCACCAGGGTCTTGGATGGGCTCCTGGATGGCTACAACAGACTGAGGCCTGGGCTCGGAGAGCGTATCACTCAGGTGAGAACGGACATCTATGTCACCAGCTTCGGCCCGGTGTCTGACACGGAAATGGAATGCACCATAGACATGTTTTTCTGACAAAGCTGGAAAGACGAAAGGCTTCGGTTTGAAGGTCTCATGCAGCGCCGCCTCTCAACAACCTCCTTGCCAGCAAAATCTGGACTCCAGACACCTTCTTCCACAATGGGAAGAAGTCCATCGCCCACAACATGACCACGCCCAACCAGCTGCTGTGGCTGGAGGATGATGCCACCCTGCTGTACACCATGTGCTTGACCATCTCGGCAGAGTGCCCAGTGCAACTTGAAGACTTCCCGATGGATGCCCATGCCTGCCCTCTGAAATTTGGCAGCTCTGCATATCCTAATTCCACAGTTGTCTATGTCTGGACCAACGGCACAACCAAGTCGGTGGTGGTGGCAGAAGATGGCTCCAGGCTGAACCAATACCACCTGATGGGGCAGACAGTGGGCACAGAGAAGAACATCAGCACCAGCAAAGGTGAATACACAATCATGACGGCTCATTTCCACCTGAAGAGGAAGATCGGGTACTTTGTCATCCAGACCTATCTCCCCTGCATAATGACTGTGATCTTGTCGCAAGTGTCCTTTTGGCTGAACCGAGAATCATTCCCAGCCAGGACAGTGTTTGGGTTGACCACGGTGCTGACCATGACAACCCTCAGCATCAGTGCCCGGAACTCTCTGCCCAAAGTGGCTTATGCGACGGCCATGGACTGGTTCATAGCCGTGTGCTACGCTTTTGTGTTCTCTGCGCTGATCGAGTTTGCCACTGTCAACTATTTCACAAAGAGAGGCTGGGCCTGGGATGGCAAAAAAGCCTTGGAAGCAGCCAAGATCAAGAAAAAGG
This sequence comes from Balaenoptera musculus, assembly GCF_009873245.2. NCBI lineage: Eukaryota > Metazoa > Chordata > Mammalia > Artiodactyla > Balaenopteridae > Balaenoptera > Balaenoptera musculus. The sequence goes on from NC_045800.1 coordinate 13,599,409, forward strand.
AGTGTGAACTTATACTAAATAAATCAACAAATGCTTATACTACTGGGAAGATGACCTACCCCCAAAACATCGCAAAGGAGCAGGCCCCTCCCTGCAGGGACCTCAAATGCCTCTTCAGCCTCAGTAAAACCTGAAGACAAGACTTCTGAAAACAAAAAGACTTACAACAGCATCAGCAAGATCGACAAAATGTCCCGAATTATATTCCCAGTCCTGTTTGGCACTTTCAACCTAGTTTACTGGGCAACATATTTGAATAGGGAGCCAGTGATTAAAGGGGCTACCTCTCCAAAATGAGCTGCCATTCTCCCAAACTCCAAGACAGCCATACGTTCAGTGACGGGCACCAAGGAGAGGTTGAGCTTGGGAGACCTCCCTTATTTGGGCACTATCTTTCAGGAAATTTTTGCATGTTTAATAATATGTACAAATAATATTGCCTTGACGTTTCTATATATAATGTCAGATGTTTCAAAGATGTCACATTGATAAATCAAGCCACTTTCTAGAAAAACAGGAGACAATGGCTCTGACACTCAGATGCTCAGTATCTTACATTGATAGTTTACAAACAAGTATATTTTTAACTGTTCCAAGTGTTACCTAACAATGTTTTTTATACTTTGAATGTCATTTCATACAAATTTTCCCAGCAAATAAATATTTTAGGAAATACTCAATGATTATTACTTGACCAACTCTCACAAGAAACAAATTTCACAAAGAGCACATTTTTCATTGAAAAAGAAACTGTGGGCATTTATGTACAAAACTAATTACCTTTGATAATTCTTACTGTTCTGAAATTAAAAGTGCTGCATGATCTTATGTTAAGAAATAGAATAAACAAATATTTATGCAGACATTTAATAACAGAAATATATGGTATGTTAGATTAACAGACACAATGTTTCCCCAAGGAAAAATTTAACTGCTTAAAAAATATTTTTTGGGGGGGGTGGGAATGAAACTTACTTCTCTCCCTCCGACTCCCCCCACTAACTGAACAATGACGAAGAAAGAAAAGATCTTAAAACAAAAAGTAGTGTGATGACAGTCTTGGCATTTGGCCTGAGCATCCACTGTCTGAAACACTGACCATACCTCACTGCAGCCAGTGTGTAGTGCTTCAGTGGTGAGAAATTGTAAATGCGTTATTTTCCATTTTATTTCATGATTGACTTATTGCTCTGTTAGGTTTTGTATATGAACCTTAAATGTTCATTAAAAAATAAAAAATAAAAATAAATAAATACAGGAAAATAGTCTTTTTTAAGAAGAGGAAACACCTTTGTCTGCACCAAAAGACTCCAGAGGAATGTGGACACATTTCATGTCCCACTTGTAGAGCAAAGCTTCAAGTGACCAGTCAGCACTGAAAAAAATAAATTACTTTGTAAAAACCAAAAAAAAACTTTAAAAAAAAAAAAAAAAAAAAGAAGAGGAAACACAATTTTAGAAGTCATAAAATTCTAAGTAATCGTTGAAAACCTGAACCAAGCCAGTGGGGAACACAGAAGAAAAGTAGAAGACGTATTTTAGCAATATGAAGTTGGGGAAATGGAGGTGGAACTGGTTGGTTGTGAGAAAGGGGGAAGTAAAAGGTAACTTCAGGTTTCTTAGAGTCTATGAAATCAGTGGTGCCAGTAAAACAGGAGAGGAGGAGCAAGTTGGAAGAAAAGGTGTTCCGTTTACTTTTAAGCATAAATATATGGAATTTGTAGAAGCAGTGAGAGCAAATGATGTTGCTAAGGAAAATATAGAAGAGAAAGGAAACAGGAAGAGAGAACCCAAGTTGTTTTAGTATACACAACAAACTTCTTCTAATTCTCCATTATGGGAAATTTCAGACTTACTCAAAAGTTAAGAATTCAGTGAACCCCCATTATATGTAGCCAGACAATCATTAACTTGTGGCCACTTATGATCATCTGTATCTTCCCACGCTCCCCTCCCTTGATTATTCTGAAACAAATCTCTAGGAGTTGGGACCATAATCTATGTTTGTTTGTATGATTCTAAATTTTGTGTTCTTTTTTTTTTTATTTATTTTTTGTCTGTGTTGGGTCTTCGCTTCTGTGCAAGGGCTTTCCCAAGTTGCGGCAAGCGGGGGCCACTCTTCATCGAGGTGCGTGGGCCTCTCACCGTTGCGGCCTCTCCCGTTGCGGAGCACAGGCTCCAGACGCACAGGCTCAGCAGCTGTGGCTCACGGGCCCAGCCGCTCTGCAGCATGTGGGATCTTCCCAGACAGGGCCCGAACCCGTGTCGCCTGCACTGGCAGGCAGACTCTCAACCACTGTGCCACCAGGGAAGCCCTAAATTTTGTGTTCTTTATACAACACCTTCCCTCCTTGACGAAGCCTCATCCAACCTCTACCTGAATATTTTTAGAGATAGAAGGCATGCAGTGCATTGAGACAGTTGTGTCCTTTTTGACTGGCTCTAATTGTTAGAAAGTTTTCCCTTTTATTGAGTTGAAAACTAGCAGATTTATTATTTTGGCAAGGACACAAGAACCCATGCTGAAGTTAAGAGTAGATTTAGACTGCAGGATATTTTTATATTGGGTTTGTAGTAAACCCTTTTTCTCTAAAGATCACAGTGTTTGCAAACGGTTTTACTGCTGCCATGTGATGGAGATGTCACCAGCTGGCATTCAGGGTGCTTATAGAACAGTCTTGAAGAAACATCTTGGAGCAAAAACATATTTTAGATGTTAAAAAAGAGTATCTCAGATCCACATATGAGAAGAAGGCTTGGCGTCTCTTGTAGGTGTAAAATTTTAAATATGTATTTTAAAAATGTTATCAGAGTAACACATATTTTTAAATTAAACATGTTTTTTCTTTTAAACTTTTACTGAAGTGTAACTCACTGCTTAAAAAGTACACTAACTGTAAAAATTTAGTTCAATGAATTTTTACAAAATGAACAAAACAGCATTCAGAACAAGGAATAGAATTATTACCAGCAACCAGAAAGTCCCTCATATGCTACGCTACCTTCCCTGCTCTGCCTAAGAGTAACTACTATCCTGACTTCTTACCACCATTGCTCTGGGTGCAGGGCAGGGAGGTGCCTGTTTCTTAACTGTACATAAATTGAGCCATAGTGTTTACACTCATCGTTTTTCTAACTTCTTTGACTCAACAGTATGTTTGTGAGATTAATTCATGTTATTGTGTATTGATGTAGTTTGTTTATTATATTTGCTGTGGCGTCTTCCACATGTACCTCAATTTAGCCCTTCTATTGTTGATGGACAGTTGGATATTGCTGTTATGAATATTCTTATACATGTTTTTTGGTGAACATTTATGCATATTTCTATTGGATATCTAGGATTGCTGGGTCATAGGTTAAGCATCTATCCCTGTGTAGCAGATAATTGCCACACAGTTTTCAAAGTAGTTACGGCACACTAGCAGTTTCACATCATTTTCAACATTTGATATTGTCTGTCTTTTCATTTGAGTTAATGTACATAATTTAAAAATCAAATATAACAGAAGGACTTAGAATTAAAATCAACAATTACTTCCCTAAACCCTCTACTTTCCTCCCCTAGGTCACACTCTTCAGAAGCAACCATAAGTACTATTTCTATTTTTAACAACTTTTAAGAGGCAGTGATTAATAACACAGGTTTTGAAGCCAGGCTGCTTAGATTCTTTTCTTGGCTTCACTACTTATTAACTGTGTAACCTTGAACAAGTTATTTAACCTGTGTCTCAATTTCCTCATCTACAAAATGGAGATTAATTATAGTACCTATCTCATAGAATTGTGAGAATTAATAAATATAATGACTTTTATTATGTGGTAAGTACTCAGTAAATGTTAGCTATAGTAATTAATTATGATGTTACCTATATTTTGCTCAACAAAGTCATACAGCTGTCTTGATTCAGCGACTTTAGATATTTTCTATTGATTGACTTCCTGCTAAGATAGATGAAGATTTAGCTAAGTGATATCCTCTCTCACCTTCCCTTCTGTCTTTTCCCAATCTAGTTATGTCACTATTTTCAATTCATTCATTGAACTACATCCTTATTTATAAATAATAACATTTATGTTCTGTTCAGACTTAAATCTTCCTTGATTGAAATATTTATGTTATTGTTACGTCTATACAATTTTTTTTATTGCAGAGCTGCCTAATATGCAAGTTTATGCTTCCTTTTCTATATTCCAGTTTCAAAATCTTTATGCCATTAAAGCACTATGTTCCTAGAGTCAAGTTTGAATTCTTTTTTATTCTCTTACCAAGTTGCCTTAACCAAATCTTCAAGCTTTAATTGAAAAAATGAACCTCTTCCTTCTCATGTCTTCTGCCTCTTCTATTCATTCCCTATTTCCTGGAGATCTCCATCTTGGAGTTTTCATCACCTTCCCCAAATTGGACTTCTCTCTTGCTTTGCCAGACCTCTGTCATCTGGGTTTAGGACATCATTGCCTTCTTGACTTGGAGCCACTATTTTCTGGATCACTTTCTTCTTTCTTGCTTTAGGCCCTCATTTTGCTGGCATGTATCTTCATGTAACTTTTTAATAAAGTATGCAGTCTGCAGCAAGGCTCTTTGTACTCTCTGAACCTGTTGTGTGAAATGGGGAAATGATTTGCAACCGTGCCTCACCATGTTATTGTGAGTGAGGATCAAGCACAGTAATATACGTGAAACCATGACCATCCTTGTCAGATAACTTCAGACCAGGTTTAGAGCATGTATTCCAGCAGGTCGGTAGTCAAATCAGCCTCAGGAACTATAGACGAGGCTCCAGAGTTATATTTGAGTTCTTTTATGGACAAATTATGTCCCCCAAAATGTTGAAGCCCTAACCCTCAGTGTAACTGTATTTGAGGTTATAAGACCTTTAAGGAGGTAATTTAAGTTAAATGAGGTCATAAGGATGGAGCTCTAATCCAATAGGACTGGTGCCCTTAAAAGGAAGAGATACCAGGAGTATGTGTGCAGAGAAAAAAGTCGTGAGAGGATACAGCAAGAAGGTGTCTGTCTGTAAGCAAGGAGAGAGGTTTTACCAGAAACCAGCCCTCTTGGCACCTTGATCTTAGACTTCCACTGTGAGAAAATAAGTTTCTGTTTTTTAAGCCACCCAGTCTGTGATATTCTGTTGTGGCAGTGCTAGGAAACTAATACAGGTTCCAGTTTTGGCTCCAGTGTATAGTGTTTGTGAGACCTCTAGGACTGCTTCCTTATGTACAGTGTGCTAATGCCTGGTTTGGGGGGATTAAGTGAGCAAATAAATGCTTTATACAGTCAGTACCTGGTATGGTAGCCATTCAACAAATCTGTGTTTTTCGTAAGCCTTAAAAGGGGCTTTAAGTTATTTTAATGGAGCTGTGTCATTTATGGTTTTGTTTCTTTAATCAGATAATTCTAACTAAACATTTACATACCAAAGCAATGACAAGAGCAATTATCTCTGGGTAACTGGGTTAAGTTTTTTTTAAAGTAGCTTTATTGAGATATAATTCATACTCCATATAATTCACCTATTTAAACCTACAATTCAGTGGTTTTTAGTACATTCACAGATATATTACAACTATCACCACAGTCATTTTAGAACATTTTTATCACCTCAAAAACAAAACCCCATACCCTCAACCTATCATCCTCCTAGCCCACCTACCACCCCCAACCCTAAGCAACCACTGATTACTTTCTGTCTCTATAGATTTCTCTATTCTGGATTTTCATAAGAATGAAATCACATAATTTGTGGCTTTGGGGCTTACTAGCTACCTACCTCTATTTGAATATTTTTTCTGCTCTTCTCTCTCTTCTCCCCTCCCCTCCTGCTGGCACTCCCTTTATGTGTATGTTAGTATACTTAATGGTATCATTTCTCTAAGGCTCAGTTTATTTTTCTTCATTTTTTTTCCTCTGTTCTTTGGCTTACATAACCTCTGTTGCTCTGTCTTTGAATTCACTACTTTTTTTTTCTTCTGACAATTCATATCTACTATTCAGATCCCTTTTGGTGAACTTCAAAATTGCATTGTACTTTTTTTTTTAATTTTATTTATTTTTTAGCCGCTTTGGGTCTTTGTTGCTGCACGCGGGCTTTCTCTGGTTGCGGTGAGCGGGGGCTACTCTTCGTTGTGGTGCACAGACTCCTCATTGCGGTGGCTTCTCCTGTTGCAGAGCACGGGCTCTAGGTGTGCAGGCTTCAGTAGTTGTGGTGCACGGGCTCAGTAGTTGGGGCACACGGGCCTAGTTGCTCCGTGGCATGTGGGATCTTCCCAGATCAGGGATTGAACCTGTGTCCCCTGTGTTGGCAGGTGGATTCTTAACCACTGCGCCCCAAGGAAGTCCCTATTGTATTTTTCAACTCCAGAATTTCCACTTGTTTTTTTAAAAAATTATTCTTATATCTATTGATATTATATATTTGATGTGACATTGTCATAATACCTCCCTTTACTTCTTTAATCATGCTTTAAAATTTTTTTTGTGAACATATTTGTAAGGGCTATTTTGAAGTCTTTTTCTGTGAAGTCCGATACCTGGTCACTTTAACTGGCAGTTTGTGCTGACTGCTTTCTTTCTGCTTTATGGATCATGCTTTCCTGTTTCTTTACATGCCTCATAATTTTTGTTGGAAACCAAATATTTTAGATAATATATTGTAGTAACTCTGGATACTGGTCCCCCTCTCCCCGGAATTATTATTTATTTATTTGTGTTTTAGTGATTTGCCTGGATTATTTTAGTGGAGTGTTAAGTCTCTGACATTGTGCCTTTTGTTTTCAACAATGCCCTGGGACATTGTTCTACACACAAATCCAATCAAAGTGTGGGAAGAGTTTAGGAGCTGTTTTATGTCCTGCCTTTCCCTCTCCTTCTCCCTCAGCAAAATCTTTGAGCCAGGGCTCTGGAGCTAGGGTTGGGGACAATGGCAAGCTTCTCTGTGAGTGAAACCCCCACTCTAGCTGTTGGACACTAGATGGAGGTGGGATGAGGGGTGGTAGCAGCCTGAGGTTCTCTTGGCTTGCCTCTCTTGGCATAGAAGCACTGTTTCATGAGCCAGGGCAAGGACAATCAAGGCCTCAGTATTCTTAGTGTGCTGTGCCCAAGGTAGAGTCTCTGTTTCTCAAGTGGGAACTCGGTCAAAGAAAGGAGCTCCCAACTTCTTGACCATTCTTTCCCGGAACTTAGCCTAGTAATAGGTGGTCGAGGGCCAGATGAGAAACATTGATGCCCTGCTCTTAACAAGGAAGAAAGCCCTCTGACAGGGTGCTGGGGAAGTGAGGCAGCCTTTGTTCTTCGCTTCAGCAGTCCAGAGTGGAATCTCTTCCCTGCTGAGCAATCTTGGCTCTAACACCACAGACTCTCACCTTTCTTACCATATTTCTATAGGTTTTCTTGAATGGAAGTTTCTTTGTTTGCCCTTAGGACCATTTCCAGAGGCTTTAATATTTGTTTTAATAATTTCACCAGCTTCACTGGGAGCAGGTCAATGGAGTGTCTCATGCTGTCATTATAAAAGTCCATCTTCCCAGGTTGGTTTTTAAAGTTTTCTACAAGAGGAAGTACAGATAGCTTGTAAAAGAAGGTTTGAGTGAGGGAAAAGAAAGGGAACTTGAGTGAGAAAACAATGACATTTTTAAGTTGATAGGTTCACAGGAGATATAGGCTAATGAAGGAAGGATTCTGTGGTATGATGGGAAGATAAAAGGAAGGGATAGAAGTAGCCTACTTCATTGTTTGGATTCCTTTATGAGTTTGGGCTATTTAAAGACTTGGACTAAAAGTTCTGAAAACCAAGTGTTCTTTGTGAATGTTTGGTTTCTGTTTAGTAGCTTGAACAAATAGCTTTTGCTTTGTTTTATTGATGTATAGTTGATTTACAATGTTGTGTTGATTACTGCTGTACAGCAGAGTGACTCAGTTATACGCATAGACATTCTTTTCCATTATGGTTTATCACAGGATATTGAATATAGTTCCCTGTGCTATACAGTAAGACCTTGTTGTTTATCCATTCTATATATAAAAACTTACATCTGCTAACCCCAACCTCCAACTCCATACCTCCCCCAACCCTCTCCCCCTTGACAACCACCAGTCTGTTCTCTGTGTCCGTGGTTCTGTTTCTGTTTCATAGATAGGTTCATTTGTGTCATATTTTAGATTCCACATATAAGTTATATCATATGGTATCTGTCTTTCTCTTTCTGACTTACTTCAGTTAGTATGATAATTTCTAGTTGCATCCATGTTGCTGCAAATGGCATTATTTTGTTCTTTTTTATGGCTGAGTAGTAGTCCATTGTATATATTTAGCACATCTTCTTTATCCATTCATCTGTCAATGGACATTTAGGTTGTTTCCATGTCTTGGCTGTTGTGAATAGTGCTACTGTGAACATAAGGGTGCATGTATTTTTTTGAATTATAGTTTTGTCTGGATATATGCCCAGGAGTGGGATTGCTGGATCATATGGTAATTCTATTTTTAGTTTCCTGAGGAACCTCCATACTGTTTCCCACAGTGGCTGCACCAACTTATATTCCCATCAACAGGTTAGGAGGGTTCCCTTTTCTCCACAGCCTCCCCAGCATTTGTTACTTGTAGACTTTTTAATGATGGTTATTCTGACCAGTGTGAGGTGGTACCTAATTGTAATTTTGATTTGCATTTCTCTAATAATTAGCAGTGTTGAGCATCCTTTCATATGCCTATTGGCCATCTGTATTTCTTCTTTGGAGAAATGTCTCTTTAGAACTTTTGCCCATTTTTCGATTGGGTTGTTTTTGTTGTTGTTGAGTTGTATGAGCTGTTTGTAAATTTTGGAAATTAAGCCCTTGTCGGTCACATCATTTGCAAATGTTTTCTTCCATTCTATAGGTTGTCTTTTTGTTTTGTTTATAATTTCCTTTGCTGTGCAAAAAAGCTTGTAAGTTTGGTTAGGTCCCATTTGTTTATTTTCATTTTTATTTCTATTGCCTTGGAAGACTGACCTATGAAAACATTGGTACGATTTATGTCGGAGAATGTTTTGCCTATGTTCTCTTCTAGGAGTTTTATGGTCTCATGTTTTATGTTTAAGTCTTTAAGCCATTTTGAGTTTATTTTTGTGTATGGTGAGAGGATGTTGAACAAGTAGCTCTATCCCACTGTTTAGTGTGTTATTTTAAAACGGAATACATTTTTTCTGATTTTAGTTTATTTTTGTGCATAAATCCTTTTAGCAAACCCCGTAGAAGCATTAATAAACCCAAATTAGACTTTTTTTTTTTTAATTTTTAATTTATTTATTTATATTTATTTTTGGCTGTATTGGGTCTTCGTTTCTGTGCGAGGGCTTTCTCCAGCTGTGGCGAGCGGGGGCCACTCCTCATCGTGGTGCGCGGGCCTCTCACTGTCGCGGCCTCTCCTGTTGCGGAGCACAGGCTCCAGACGCGCAGGCTCAGTAGTTGTGGCTCACGGGCTTAGTTGCTCCGCAGCATGTGGGATCCTCCCAGACCAGGGCTCAAACCCGTGTCCCCTGCATTGGCAGGCAGATTCTTAACCACTGCACCACCAGGGAAGCCCCCAAATTAGACTTTACTACTTATCACATTGAAGTCACACACCTGTGAGAAATTTTTTAATCAAATTTTAGGGCTATACTTGACAAGAAAAGTTGATTCATAGAGCAGCTGTGATTTAGCAAACTTGGATTATTATATTCAAAGTTGCTAGTGTATGTAGTGCTTTTTGTGATTTTTTTTTAATAGAGTGACAGTTATATGTTCTTCAGGAGCCATAAGGCTTGTTTATTAAAAACACTCAGCTACAACATCGTATTAACATGATAAATGTAGTTTCCTTTTTTCCTCTCAAAAATTTGGTGCCAGTCTGTCTGAATCAAATGATTTCAATGGAAATTAGGAAACTAAAGGGGCTTTCTGTTTTCCATCTGTTTCCAGAAGCAAGAGAAAAGCACTGAGCATGGTCTGTATACCTCCTTATCTTTCCCTAAGAATTTTTTCTTTAATCCTGTTCATTGGGAAACCGTAAAATAGTATTTCTCCCTCTATCAGTATCTTTCAGTATAAATTGTTGTGGGCTATTCATATTTTCTAAATGTTTGTTTCATTTTTTATGTTGGATTTTTATAAATCAGATCAATACATACTTCAGTCCTGATAGTGTGTGTGAGGGGTAAAGATAATTGTGAAACCAGGTCACATTTGAGATTTCAAGGCATAAGTGCCCAGCAATTTAAATGACTGCAAGATAAAGAAGAGTGAAAGCAGTGCATGTGGTCTGCTGTGATGTAGGACCTAAAGCTGATTATAGAAAGTGTTTAGGGTTTGGGTAGGCTTTGAGGAATAGGGAAACCTCCAGTTGGTACAAAAGGCTTGAAAGCAGGAATATGCATGGCATCTTCTGGGTACATGAGGTGACTACACTTCCTAGATTGGAAGGTTTCTAATAAGGAAAAATACCATTGGAAAGATTAATTGTGGTAGACCTTGAATATGAAACCAAGAACTTTTGACTATCTTTTATGCTGTGTGTGGTTAGTGAGAAGGCATTAAAGCTTTTGAGCAGACAAATGTCATGTCTAGTGACAGCGTGTAGAGTTAGTTGAAAACTATAGGCCCTCAAGCCCAATTTTCTCATTTTCTTTGTCCTTTGCTTTAATGGAGGAGTATGAATTATGTTTCAAATTAAAGTTTTTAAAGCTTACAGTTTATAACTCACCACAAGCTTCTACATAAAACCCAAGAGTATTAACAGTGAGCACATAAAGACCTGAATAATTCATAGGTAACTGAAGTGTTACGTAGTCAACTAGTCAAACTAGCTTGAATTCTGGTTATGCCACTCACTGTGTAATGTTGAACAAATTCTTTAACCTTTCTAACCCTCACTCTTTTCATCTGGAGAGGGAAGCTAATCATATTGCCCACTCAGGATTTTGAGCATTGAATAAGATATAAAGCATGTAAAGCTCTTAGCACACTGCCTGGCAAATAGTAAACATCTCTGATAAATACCTTTGCTGCTGTTAATTGTTGTTGTTGTTATTATTATTATTTATCATTATCTAGTACTAATCGCTATCCAATTTTATTGTTTCCATGGAACATTGCATTCTGAATTTTGATCTTTTACTGTAGGAACACTCTTCCCATCGGGTCCAGAAAGAATCTCTCTCCTGTCCCACCCAAGTTTCAGGGCCCACTGGTGGCTTCTAGATTTTCTTTTCCTTTGTTCTAGGTGTCTTGCCTTGTCAATGAGGGCATGCCAAAAAACCAGGAAGTCTGGGTGCCACCAAGAAGGCACTATTTGCTGCCAGTTATGGGGGATTGTGGTAAGCTCTGGTTTTATAGGGCACATGCAGTATTAGATGTTTGTTCTGTGTTGTTTTCCTACAGGTAGGTTTTGTTATTACGCTTTAAAGTGTGGTGTTTATTATTCAGAAATTTAGACTTATCTTTACTTTTGTCAGGTTTAAGCCGTTTTTCCCATTCCAAACCTTGCAAGGATTCGAAGAAGATGATGAAGAGCATATCCATATACAACAATGGGCACTTACTGAAGGCCGCCTTAAAGTTACATTGTTAGAATGTAGCAGGTATGTTCTTTGTTTTGTCATTACTACATTATAGGAAAGAAAGTACACTGAAAATGTACTTGAGCAGTATTTGTGTTTATTCCCCACTGTGTTAATTTATATTGTATTATCTGTAAATTCTTTAATTGTAAATTTCATAAAAGTAGTCCTTTCCAACTTATAAAAAATACAAACTATATTTTAGAAAGCATTCTAATGGCGGGGGTGATCATTTATCCTGCAGTAATTTCCAAACTTTTTCGATACCTAATGCTCTGTTGGCATATTTCTTACTACCTATTAGAAAGCTGTTCATAGCATAACAGTTTTGAGAACTGTTTTTGATAATTGGAAATACCCTGGAAAGTTGCAAAACCAGACTTGTAAACTCCTGTGATTCTTAAAATTTTAGAGCTGGAGGGGAATCTCAGAAATAATCTTGCCCAGCCTCTTTATTTTTCCAGCCCCATAGTCTAAGCTGTGTTCATACTTTGCTTGAACTACTTACTACATTAGCCTCCTTACTTATCTCCTAACACTGGTTACCATTATGACAACCAGAATGAGCTTTTCAAAATGCATATCTGATCATCACTTTCCTACTTAAAATTCTCTAATGGCTTCCCCATTCCTCTTAGAATATAGACCCAAATCTTTTTCATGGCTTGCATGCCCCTCTTTACCTCTCTAGTTTCTTTCTCCACCCAGCCCCTCACTCACAGTGCTTCAGCCACATAGGCCTTCCTAAGAGAAGAGGTTGGCACACTTTTTCTCTAAAGGACCAGATAGTAAATATTTTAGGCTTTGTGATTCACGTGGTTTCTGTTGCAACTACTCAACTCTGCCTTGTAGTGTGAAAGCAGTCATAGATAGACAACAGGTAAATGAATGGGCATGGCATGGCTGTGTGCCCATAGCACTTTATTATATGAATTTTATAATTTTTATGTGTCATAAAGTTCTTTTGATTTGTTTTTTTCAGCCATTTAAAAATGTGAAAACCATTGGTAGCCCACAGGCCGTATAAAAACAAGCAGTGGACTGGATTTGGCCCATGGACCATAGTTTGCCATTCCCTGCCTTAGATATTTTAACGTACCAAGCTCCTGTGTTGACTCTCCACTATTTTCCTGGCTGAAGGCCCTACCCCATCTTCTGTTCCTTGAGACTAGCGTTTCTTGCTTCACCTTAAAAGCTGCCTCCTTACTGTGTCTCCTGATCATTCCAACTACAAATATACTATCCTTATGCTACATTTCTGTGACCACTTATTTGATGCTTAATCACTCTATTTTTATTTTCAGCCCATAATAAAAAATAAGTGCTTGAGTCCAGAGGTTTTATTTTATACCAAATATATCTGTATCCTTGCTAATAGGTTAATTTTGAGTATACTAATAATATGCTAAATATTTTTTTAAGTCTTGGAGTGAATCAATATTGTGTACGATTATGTCAGAAAGTCTAGTTTAAAGGGAATTCTTTTATCAAAGAAAGACTGAATATGCTGTAAATTTTGTAAAAGGGACTGCAATGTACAGTAAAATGATATATACAATAAAAATACGGCTCTACATAAGTCTGAATTTGAAGTAGCTAAGCCAATACGCTATGGTAAGCATAAGTATTAAATATCTAATTATAATTTGGGCTTGTCATATTATCATTTGGAAGGATGTTTTTCAAGTGGCCTGTGTCTGAGGAAATTTTGGACTGATACTTTCTTTCAGTGAATTTTCTTATAGATTCACAGGCATCAAAATCATACCATTGGATTACCTTTTCCAAAATAATCATAGCAACTTCTAAACATTTGAAAGGCAGCTTTGTACAAAATTTCTTGACTCTCCTGTTGTTAATTCCTACCTACCTATTCACCTGCCCATCCCCAAACTTGCAAAGATAGCCTTGAAGAAGATTGATTGATTGATTCATTGAACAGATATTTAATGCAGTATATATGATGTGTAATAGGTACTGTGCTAGGAACTTTAAAAAACTAGTTCTTTTGTCTTGGTGTTGCTGATGGGATTATGGATTAATTATATGTCTGTTGTTTGCGGCTTTTTAACCACTAGCTATTGTTGTCTCCTTTGCTCACCATTCTCTTGCTTTATTTGAGATACTGCTCACGTAAATCCTTGGGTCAGCCTTGAACCCGAGACTGCATGAAGGCATTGAGAGAGTGTAGTCAGGCATTATTTAGGTCATGTTGAATTGAGATAAATAATACAAAGAAAAACATTACAATTTGTGAAGTATATGTATCCTATTTTATTTTAATAAGGAACTTTTAAATAAACTTGTAATGAATCTCTGAAAGAATATACAAGAAACCAATAAAAATTTTTATGGGGAAAAGGTTGAGGGAACTGGGTTAATGATGATGGACAGGGGTGAAGGTGAGAGCCAGACTTTTCACTATAACCTTTTTTATACTGTTTGATTTTTGTGACTGTATCACCTTGTCAAAAAATTTAAAAATAAAGACCAGTATTTCTGGAGAGTTGAAGGAGAAAGCATGGACAGTAGTTCATGTTCTTATGTTAGTCCTTGTAGGCCAGCACCTTTCCCCATGTGACAGCTTAATCTTGGGAACAAGCACACTATCTCAATAGTGTTTTAGTCACTATCTTTATAAACCCAACCATGTAAAGTTACTTAGTGTTGTGGTGCTATGTGTTAGTCACACAGTTTAAGGATTACCTAAAATTGTTAATGAAGGAGAGAATAAATTACTAATTACTATTTTCAACTCATTCCTGCTTTTTTATTCTTCTCATATTCTTATTAAAATCTTTCTTACATTGTTGTTTTTCTTCTGAACATTTTTGTTAGTAGAAAAAAAAGAACTCTCAATTCATATAGATTACAAGTTTGTAAGATTCAAACTAAAGAGGAGATACTACTGTAATCTAAGTATTTTCATTTTTCCTGCTTTTGAATATAAATTCATCTTGTGGGGTTTATTGTAATCTCTAAAACAGAAAGAAAGTGACACTCTAGAGAAAATGGAAGAACAAATAACAGTGCCCCCTTTTTTGGAGGAAGGACAAAAAAATGCTTATCATTTATTTCAGTTTTGGAAATTTAAGGCTTAAGACCTCTTGAGTTGTTTTTTTTTTTTTTTTATGGCTGTGTTGGGTCTTCGTTTCTGTGCTAGGGCTTTCTCTAGTTGTGGCAAGTGGGGGCCACTCTTCATCGCGGTGCGCGGGCCTCTCACTATCGCGTCCTCTCTTGTTGCGAAGCACAGGCTCCAGACGCGCAGGCTCAGTAATTGTGGCTCACGGGCCCAGTTGCTCCACGGCATGTGGGATCTTCCCAGACCAGGGCTCGAACCTGTGTCCCCTGCATTGGCAGGCAGATTCTCAACCACTGCGCCACCAGGGAAGCCCCTCTTGAGATATTTTTACCGTGACAACTTCACTTAGTGATATGAGAAGATTTGAAACAAATAGAGGAAAGTTTTAGAATGATCAAATTTTTAAGAGCACATAAACCAATTAAGATTAGAACATTTCCGTAGACCACTTGTATGTATATAACGTTGTTTTGAATTAGCTTACTGTCACGAGTTGAAGTTTCTTGAGTTCTTAACCTTTAGGCATACATATTCACATTTCTCCTGCTTGAGCGAGCACTATTTAAACATGTCCAGGTTGTTATAATGTCATAGGGATCACTTAGTGTTGTTATAGTTTTAGCTTAATATTCTTATAAATGTTTATTTTTTAAGCTTTTTATTTTTTTAATAGATCTTTATTAGAGTATAATTGCTTCACAGTACTGTTAGTTTCTCTTGTACACCAGAGTGAATTAGCCATATGCATACATGTGTCCCCATATCCTCTCCCTCTTGAGCCTCCCTCCCATCCTCCCTATCCCACTCCTCTAGGTCATTGCAGAGCACCGAGCTGATCTCCCTGTGCTATGCTGCTGCTTCCCACTAACTAACTATTTTACATTCAGTAGTGTATATATGTCGATGCTACTCTCACTTTGCCCCAGCTTCCCCCTCCCACCCTGTGTCCTCAGGTCCATTCTCTATGTCTACATCTTTCTTCCTGCCCTGCAACTAGGTTCATCAGTACCTTTTTTTTTTTTTAGATTCCATATATATGCGTTAGCATATGGTATTAGTTTTTCTCTTTCTGACTTACTTCACTCTGTATGACAGACTCTGGGTCCATCCACCTCACTACAAATCACTCAGTTTTGTTTCTTTTGATGGCTAATATTCCATTGTATATATTTGCCACATCTTCTTTATCCATTCATCTGTCAGTGGACACTTAGGTTGCTTCCATGTCCTGGCTATTGTAAATAGTGCTGCAATGAACATTGTGGTACATGACTCTTTTTGAATTATGGTTTTCTCAGGGTATATACCCAGTAGTGGGATTGCTGGGTCATATGGTAGTTCTATTTTTAGTTTTTTAAGGAACCTTCATACTGTTTTCCATAGTGGTTGTATCAATTTACATCCCCACCAACAGTGCAGGAGGGTTCCCTTTTCACCACACCCTCTCCAGCATTTATTGTTTCTAGATTTTTTGATAATGGCCATTCTGACCAGAGTGAGGTGATACCTCATTGTAGTTCTGATTTGCATTTCTCTATTAATTAGTGATGTTAAGCAGCTTTTCATGTGCCTCTTGGCCATCTGTATGTCTTCCTTAGTGAAATGTCTATTTAGGTCTTCTGCCCATTTTTTAATTGGATTGTTTGTTTTTTTGATATTGAGCTCCATAAGCTGTTTGTATATTTTAGAGATTAATCCTTTGTGTGTTGTTTCATTCGCAAATATTTTCTCCCATTCTGAGGGCTGTCTTTTTGTCTTGTTTATGGTTTTCCTTGCTGTGCAAAAAGCTTTTAAGTTTAATTAAGTCCCATTTGTTTATTTTTGTTTTTATTTCCTTTACTCTGAAAGGTGGGTCAAAAAAGATCTTGCTGTATTTTATGTCAAAGTGTGTTTTTCCTATGTTTTCCTCTAAGAATTTTATAGAGTCTAGTCTTTCATTTAGGTCTTTAATCCATTTGGAGTTTATTTTTGTGTATGGTGTTAGGTAGTGTTCTAATTTCATTCTTTCACATGTAGCTGTTCAGTTTTCCCAGCACCACATATGGAAGAGGCTGTCTTTTCTCCACTGTATGCTCTTGCCTCCTTTGTCATAAATTAGGTGACCATATGTGCATGGGTTTATCTCTGGGCATTCTGTCCTGTACCATTGATCTATATTTCTGTTTTTGTGCCAGTACCATACTGTCTTGATTACTGTAGCTTTGTGGTATAGTTTGAAGTCAGGGAGCCTGATTCCTCCAACTCCATTTTTCTTTCTCAAGATTGCTTTGGCTATTCGGGGTCTTCTGTGTTTCCATATGAATTGTAAAATTTTTTGTTCTAATTCTGTGAAGAATGCCATTGGTAGTTTGATAGGGATTGCACTGAATCTGTAGATTGCTTTGGGTAGTATAGTCATTTTCACAATATTGATTCTTCCAATCCAAGAACATGGTATATTTCTCCATCTGTTTGTATCATCTTTGATTTCTTTCATCAGTGTTTTATAGTTTTCTGAGTACAAGTCTTTCACCTCCTTAGGCAGGTTTATTCCTAGGTATTTTATTCTTTTTGTTGCGATGGTAAATGGGATTGTTTCCTTAACTTCTCTTTCTGATTTTTCGTTGCTTGGTGTATAGGAATGCCAGAGATTCTGTGCATTAATTTTGTATCCTGCAACCTTACCAAATCCATTGGTTAGTTCTAGTAGTTTTCTGGTAGCATTTTTAGGATTTTCTATGTATAGTATCGTGTCATCTGCAAACAGTAACAGTTTTACTTCTTCTTTTCCAATTTGGATTCCTTTTATTTCTTTTTCTTCTCTGATTGCCGTGACTTCCAAAACTATGTTGAATAAGAGTGGCGAGAGTGGACATCCTTGTCTTGTTCCTGATCTTAGTGGACATGCTTTCAGTTTTTCACCATTGAGTATGATGATTGCTGTGGGTTTGTCATATATGGCCTTTATTAGGTTGAGGTAGTTTCCCTCTATGCCCATTTTCTGGAGAGTTTTTATCATAAATTGGTGTTGTTGGATTCTGTTAGCTAGTATTTTGTTCAGGATTTTTGCATCTATGTTCATCAGTGATATTGGTCTATAATTTTCTTTTTTTGTGATGTCTTTTTCTGGTTTTGGTATCAGCGCGATGGTGGCTTCATAGAGTGAATTTGGGAGTGTTTCTCCCTCTGCAATTTTTTGGAAGAGTTTGAGAAGGATGGGTGTTAGCTCTTCTCTAAATGTTTGATAGAATTCGTCTGTGAGGCCATCTGATCCTGGACTTTTGTTTGTTGGAAGATTTTTAATCACGGTTTCGATTTTATTACTTGTGATAGGTCTGTTTATATTTCCTAATTCTTCCTGGTTCAGTCTTGGAAAATTGTACGTTTCCAAGAATTTGTCCATTTCTTTGTTGTTGTCTATTTTATTGGCATGTAGTTGTTTGTAGTAGTCTCTTATAATCCTTTGTATTTCTTCAGTTTCAGTTGTGATTTCTCCTTTTTCATTTCTAATTTTACTGATTTGCGTCCTCTCCCTTTTTTTCTTGATGGGTCTGGCTAAGGGTTTATCAATTTTGTTTATCTTCTCAAAGAACCAGCTTTTAGTTTTGTTGATCTTTGCTATTGTTTCCTTCATTTCTTTTTCATTTATTTCTGATCTGATCTTTATGATTTCTTTCCTTCTACTGACTTTGGGTTTTCTTTGTTCTTCTTTCTCTGTTGTTTTAAGTGTAGGGTTAGAGTGTTTATTTGAGATTTTTCTTGTTTCTTGAGGTGAGATTGAATTGCTATAAACTTCCCTCTTAGAACTGCTTTTGCCGCGTCCCATAGGTTTTGGGTTGTTGTGTTTTTGTTGTCGTTTGTTTCTATGTATTTTTAAATTTCTTTTCTGATTTCTTCAGTGGTCTTTTGGTTAGTAGTGCACTGTTTAGCCTCCATGCATTTGTGTTTTTTACAGTTTTTTTCCTGTAATTGATTTCCAGTCTCATAGCATTGTGGTCAGAAAAGATGCTTGATACGATTTCAATTTTCTGAGGCTTGATTTGTTACCCAAGATGTGATCTATCCTGGAGAATGTTCCATGTGCACTTGAGAAGAAAATGTGTTCTGCCACTTTTGGGTGGAATGTTCTGTAAATATCAATTAAATCTAATCTGTTGTATCATTTAAAGCTTGTGTTTCCTTATTTATTTTCTGTTTGGATGATCTGTCCATTGGTTTAAGTGGGGTGTTAATGCCCCCATATTATTGTATTACTGTCAATTTCTCCTTTCATGGTTGTTAGCATTTGCCTTATGTATCGAGGTGCTCCTGTGTTGGGTGCATAAACACTTATAATTGTTATATCTTCTGCTTGGATTGATCCTTTCATCATTATGTAGTGTCACTCCTTATCTCCTATAACAGTCTTTATTTTAAAGTCTATTTTATCTGATATGAGTATTGCTACTCCAGCTTTCTTTTGATTTCTATTTGCATGGAATATCTTTTTCCATCCCTTCACTTTCAGTCTATATGTGTCCCTAGGTCTGAAGTGCGTCTCTTGTAGACAGCATATACATGGGTCTTGTTTTTGTATCCATTCAGCCAGTCTGTCTTTTGGTTGGGACATTTAATCCATTTACATTCAAGGTTATTATCGATATGTATGTTCCTACTGCCATTTTCTTAATTGTTTTGGGTTTGTTTTTGTGGGTCTTTTTCTTCCCTTGTGTTTCTCACCTAGAGAAGTTTCTTTAGCATTTGTTGTAAAGCTGGTTTGGTGGTACTGAATTCTCTTAGCTTTTGCTTGTCTGAAAAGCTTTTGATTTCTCCGTCGAATCTGAATGAGATTCTTGCTGGGTAATCTTCGTTATAGGTTTTTCTCTTTCATCACCTTAAGTATATCCTGCCACTCCCTTCTGGCCTGCATAGTTTATGCTGAAAAATCAGCTGATAACTTTATGGGGATTCCTTTGTATGTTATTTTTTGTTTTTCCCTTGCTGCTTTTAATATTTTTTCTTTGAATTTAAATTTTGTTAGTTTGATTAACATGTGTCTTGGTGTGTTTCTCATAGGGTTTATCCTGTATGGGACTCTCTATGCTTCCTGGACTTGGGTGACTATTTCCTTCCCCATGTTAAGGAAGTTTTCGACTATAATCTCTGCAAATATTTTCTCAGACCCTTTCTTTTTCTCTTCTTCTCCTGGGACCCCTATAATTCGAATGTTGGTGCATTTAGTATTATCCCAGAGGTCTCTGAGATTGTCTTCAATTCTTTTCATTCTTTTTTCTTTATTCTACTCTGTGGCAGTTATTTCCACCATTTTGTCTTCCAGCTCACTTATTCGTTCTTCTGCCTCAGTTATTCTGTTATTGATTCCTTCTAGTGTATTTTTCATTTCAGTTATTGTGTTCATCTCTGTTTGTTCTTTAGTTCTTCTAGATCTTTGTTAAACATTTCTTGTATTTTCTCAGTCTGAGCCTCCATTCTGTCTCCGAGATTCTGGATCATCTTTACTATCATTACTCTGAATTCTTTTTCAGGTAGATCACCTATTTCCTCTTCATTTATTTGGTCTTATAGGTTTTTACCTTGCTCCTTCATCTGTGACAAATTTTTTTGCTCTCTTTTTTTTTTTTATGAGTGGGATTGTGTTCCTGTCTTACTAGTTGTTTGGCCTGAGGCTTCCAACATTGGAGTTTGTAGGCTGTTGGGTAGAGCTAGGTCTTGGTGCTGAGATGATGACCTCAGTGAGACCTCACTCCGATGAATATTCCCTGGGGTCTGAGGGTCTCTGTTAGTCCATGGTTTGGACTCGGAGCTCCCACTGCAGAAGCTTCAGCCTGACCCCTGGCTCATGAACCAAGATCCCACAAGACGCGAGGGGCGGCCAAAAAAAAAAGAACAATAACAAAGTAAAAAATAAAATTAGACTAGGAAACTAACAGATATGTTAGAAAGAATATAAAAATAAAAATATAGATGAACCAACAACCGGAAGGTACAACAGTACCACAATAGTAAAAAAGAGGAGGAGGGGAAAGGAAAAAAAGATTGGGGGGAGGCCTTAGCTATGGAGGGTGGGGCCTAAGCAAGGGTGAGGTTTGGGCAGTGGGTGGGGCCTATGCTTAGGACCCACAGGGCTGGAAAAGGCCCTGGATGCTGTGGGGGGTGGGGCTTAGGCTCAACAGAACAGAAGGGGCCCAGGCATGCCCCCCTCCCCTGGTCTCAGAGGGCGGGGGACCTCACCTGGGAGCCCAGCAGGCTTCCTGGGCTCGAGTGGGCAGGGCAAACGCCCTCCTCTCCTGCTCCTCCTGGAGGGCCCCTCCCACCTGCCTCTCCTGATCTCCCTGGCCTCAGGGGGGCTGATCCTGTCTGACCTCCACTTCTCCTACTCCTCAGTCCCCCCACATCCTACCAGTTCACTTGGGGGTTCCTCCCATCTCCTTGGGTGTCAGGGTCCCCCACCAGTGGCCGGCAGGTGCCCTAGTTGTGGGGAGACTCTAACTCAGCATCTTCCCACACCACCATCTTGACTCCGCCCACTATAAGCTTTTTAGAGCTTGCCCTTGAGTCAAGTAAAAAGAATGTAACTTTAATAATTTTTTCCCAAAATCTATAAAATGGAACATCATATTCATCATCCACAGACAGCGATGGCTCTGTTCAAGGACTTCTTTCTTTTTATTTTTTAAACTTTATTTTGAAATAATAAAATGTTTCTGTGTGAGGATTTTTTCTTTTTTAACTTTCTTTTGAAGTAATCTCAGACTTACAGAAGTCTGTGTGAAGATTTATCAAACTTAGCTGTTGTAAGGCTTTGAGAGTGAATTTTGCCAATGAGAAAACAAGTTAGAAGTATTCATAGAAAACTGCTTACTGAAAATACTGGAGTTGTACAGCTGGAAGCTTTATGCTTTAGAAGGCAACATGAAGTGGAAATAATACTGGCTTTTGAGTTAGAAAGTGCTGTGTTCACATCCTAGCTATGTGCTCTTACTGTTATATGTTCTCAGGGAAGTTACACATCTGTAAAAATGGACAAGGGTGCTACCTTGCTGATAATTGTGATCAGAGGTAGGTAAATAAACCACAGTTGCCTACCACATAGTAAGGCTTCAGTAGATACGGCTTCTATTATTATTCCTTAATATAATCATTATCTTGTTTATCAAGAAGAAAACAAATCTTTAAACAAAACTGTTCTTTTTTGCATATTTGGTTATGAGAACTGGAATTTGAATTTTATTAATTTGAAAGGGTCTCACACTGTAAAGTTCTTTTCTAATTATATGAAATAACAGTTTTGAATTTCCAAGATAAAGCTTGAGAATGGAAACACAGTTTTGTTCTATTTACCAAAAAGCAAAGTCATTCTGAATAGTTGCTTTTTTTTTCGCATTGACTAAGGCTAGATTTTAACCACAGAAGAACTCAGTTGCTGTATTTGTAGTATTGTTATTAGACTAAATTATTTCACATTAGCATTACAATCATATTAAGATTATTATTTTTAAATTTATAATTTATAGTCCATCTTCTAAAAGGATTTTAGGTATTTTGCAAAGAAAATAATATACCTATGTGCAGTTAAATAGAAAATAAAATAGATCAAAAACAACCATGTAGAGAAGAGAAGATCAGTTTTCTGGTAGCAAAGGAAACTTGATGGAGTTCCTAGTTTTGATTTCTTGATAAACTGTGCATGTTTTTCAGGGGAAAAGAAATTCTGACCTCAAATTCTAGGAGGGATTTGTCCCCTACATCTTTGTGTAAAAGACATTGAACAATGTAATGGGTCTCTTTTCCCTTCTCTTCTCTTCTCTTCTCTCTTTTCTTTTCCTGGTTTTAGCAACCAGTTATATTTTTTAAAAAACAAACTTAAGATTATAGTCAGTGAAGGCAAAGCATATAAAGTTCTGTTGTGTGAGAGTTCTGTACTCTAGAGCAGTATATTTAGGATAGTCTGTCCTAATTATAGATAGAAGTTCTAATTAAGGTCAGTTCTTCACTGAGTCACACTTACACTGTTCTAAAGCCTCTATTTTCTCTGCACCTTTTAGAGTGTTGTTTTACTGGGTTCCAAAAATACATCATTTTTAAAATTTTTAAATGTTAACACAAATACAGAAAAACCACAGCGCTTGACATTCTTCTTTCATTACCAAGAGTTCTCCCTTGTTCCATAATTATCTATCATCAGCATGGACTCATGGATTCCTATATTTTTCAATCGCTGTAATTCTTTACCATCCTTAATTATTTTGGTGCCTAAATTATCTCATATATGACCACTAGGATCCTCTTCAAATAACCCTGTATTTTTTTCTTTGCTTTTCTTCTTCTTCTCCCCCTCCCCCTCCCCATCCCCCTCCTCCTCCTTCTTTTCTTTCTTCTTCTTTTTTTCTTTTTTTTAGGTCTTCACTACTTTCTTGTACATATAACAAGCTGTTCCAGGTTCATTTTGTATCTTCCCCATCACAGTCCTAGAATCGGCTATTTTTCCAAAAAGCACTGGTTCCTTTTAGTAGAGAATGATATTAGGAATCAAGATCTGGGTGTTGGGTATGTTCATTGCTACTTCATATATTCATAGGGCCCTTCAGTGAGCAGAGTTAGGAAATACATATATGTGTAGACACTTGTAAACATATTCATACATACACACACAGACACAGACACACAATTTAGAAATCATGAGTTCACCTGATACTTCCAAGTCTATTTCATCCTCATAGGGTTGTTCCTTGCCTTGGTTCTTCCCTGCCTTGGTTCTTCCCCCTTTTGTATTTTTATGTCCCTTGAGCCCTGACTCCCAATAATATCAGCACTTTGACTCATTTGCTCAATCCTATACTACATCTCAGATAGTTTTGGAATTGCTTTGTCCCTACGTGAACAGAGAACATACTTACTAAAAGGAATTCAGGATTTATTTGCAGTTCTCCCCTACCCTACCCATTGAGGGCATGTGGTCATGTACTGTATTCATAAATTAGAATAATTTTTCCCCTTTAGTGTGATTATGTTGTTCATTTGAAATGTAGTTGGGTTCGTTTCAGTTTGCTTTCAGTTTCAGTCTCCCCACACCCCTGCCTTTCTATCCTTATTGATTCCTATTTTTTCATATGTAGAGCATTAACATGCTTCTATAACACAAAACTATACAAAAATATATACAGACAGCCCTTACTCAGCATCTACAGATTTCTTATTATTTTCATGGTGTATATATGTGTGTGTGTGTGTGTGTAGATATATATCTTTTTTTTTAACAACCTTTTACTTTCGATCTATTTGTGTCTTTATATTTAAATTGTATCATATGTCATAAACAGTTGGCTCTTGCTTTTATGTGTATAACAATCTCTGCCTTTTCATTGAAGTGTTTAGTTCCCTTATACTTAATGTAATTATTGATGAGGTTGTGTTTTTAGGTCTGCCATTTTGCCATTTGTTTTTTGTCTCATCTGTTTTTTTTTTCTCTCCTCTGTTTCTTTTCATCCTTCTTGTCTTGTGAATCAAATATTTTTTAGTATTCCATTTTAATTCCTTTATTGGCTTGCTAACTATAGTTTTACACTGTATATATGGTTGCTCTAGGAATTGGAGTATGCATCTTTAATGTATCCCATATACTTAGAATATTGTTACTTAAGGTAAATTACAAGAACCTCATAATAGCATATTTCCGTTTATGCCCACATCATCGGTGTTGTCATATACAGGTATCCCCTGCTTTTTGAAAGTTCGCTTTACTCCACTTCACCTTTATGAAAGACCTACTTTAGTACCTGTTTTTGCTAACTGAAAGAAATTTGAAGAGGATTTTTACTTTTACAGAAATTGAAAAGAGAAAATGTCATTCAACCTTTGTTTTGCAACAAGCTGTTACAGAGGTAGCTGTGTACCCTAGCAGCAGTGAGAGTGACACCACCAAGCTCCTTCTCTGGGAACTACATTCAGCATCCCAGCATCAAGCCACCGTAGCTTTGAACTGTGTCTGTGAACATCTGTGCTTTATCTTGATTTATTTTGTGCATCCGTTAGCAAGATGTGTCCTAAGATAATTGCTTCTGCACTTTACACCATTTTTGCTTACAAAAGGTTTCATAGGAATGCTCTGCTTTTGGATAGCGGGGGGAAACCTGTATATTACATTCATATATGTTATTAACCCATCAATAGTGTTATTTTTAGCTTTAAACAGTCATATGTCTTTTAAAGAAATTAAAAGAAACAAATTTTTTTTACATCTACTGTATATTTAACATTTCTATTGCCCTTCATTCCTTCCTTTAGATCAAAGTTACCATCTGGTATCCCGTCCCTGCAGCCTCAAGAACTTCCTTTAGCATTTCTTTTTATTTAGGTTTGCTGGCAACAAATCCTCTGTTTTTGTTTATCTGGAAATTTATTTTTCATTCAGTTGTGAAGGATAGTTTTCCTGATATAGATGTCTAAGCTGACAATTATTTTCCTTCAACACTTTAATTATTTCAATCCTATAGATGAGAAGTCAGCAATCAATCTTACGGCTCCTCTCCACGTGCAATGTGTCATTTTTCTGTAGCTGCTTTCCAAGTTTTCACTTTGGCTTTCAGTCCTTTGACTATGTCTAGGGGTAGTTTTCTTTGTTTGTTTTTAATGCTTCTATTTCAGTGAACTTCTTGGATATGTGCATTAATGTTTTCAATCAAATTTGGGAAGTTTGGGGGCATTATTTTTTCAGATATTTTTTCTGCTTCTTTCTTTTTCACCTCTCCTTATGGGATTCCAAATTACATATATGTTGGGCTGTTTCATTTTCCCCATAGGTCCTTGAGGTTCAGTTTGTTTCTTTAAACTCTTCTTTTTTTCTCTGTGTTCTTTGGATTGAGTAATACTAATCTGTCTTCAAGTTCACTGAGTCTTCTGCTATCTCCAGTCTGCTATCTCCAATTTTTAATTTCATTTATTATGCTATTCAGCTCTAGAAGTTCAATTTTGTACAGTTATCATTTCTCTGTTGAGAATACCTATCTTTTCACTCATTATTGTGTTTTCTTTAATTCTTTGAACAAGATGTTCTTTCAATTCTTTGAGTATATATATATATTTTTTCTTTGAAAAAAATATATAAATGCTGCATTGAAGTCTTATTATCTGGGCCCATTAGGAGTCAGTTTTTATTGACTGCCTGTCCTGTTGACCATCGGTCATACTTTCCTCTTTTCTTTGATTGAAAACTGGACATTGTAGATAATGAGTTGTAGCAACTCTGTATTCTCTTATATTCTGAGGATGATTGATTTTCTGTTCTAGTGGGCAGTTAACTTGCCTATTTTCAAGTTGCAAACTTTGTCTCCGTACTCTTCCCACCCTCTCCATCTTCCCAGCAACAGCATATATTTCTCTTCTTCCTTTGTCTTCCCACTGCTGCCTTTTTAGACTGGTCCCCTAATTTTTCCTTTTTTATTTAGCAATCAGCCAAGGATTTGAGCAGAGATGGGACTTACCCTCTCAGTGATTTCTTTGTCTCCCCATAATTTCTAGCTGCTCTGCTGGCTCTGCTGGCTTTGCACTCTATCCTGATTCTTGAAACCCATAAGGCTTCAACTTTCTGCTGCTTGAACTACACCACCACTTTCCTGCAGCCATAGCCCTGAGCTATGAAAACCCCATGCTAGCAGTTTGTACTCCGTGTTGCAATTTTATGAAATTAGACTGTCCTCTGGCTTCTGTCTGCTTTGGGAAGGTTTACATTGTCTTTAAATGTGTTTTTAAAATTCTTTTTATCCAGTTTTTATAACTGCAGTCTGTTGGAGAGTTTGTGTGACCACTTTACCACTATTACCAAAAGTACTGTTCACTTGGTTTTCTTGTAGATGTTGTTGACAGGTATTGCCTTTGTTTTCCCTGTTGTTCTTTGTGCTTTTATGGGAAGATTTGGGGAGACTCAAAACCATGCTACCACCACTGCCATCCTTCTAGAACCAGAAATACATATTTTTACTTTGATTTTATAAGGCAAAGGAAAGGATTTAATTATGTGATTAAACTATTTTGAAATAAAATCAGCTGTTTCTTTTATTAGGTGAGGCAGCTTCAAGGTAAAAATTTGGTAGAAGGAATTAATACTTTAAGTAGCATTATATCCATATTATATAGTGAAATGTTTAGTTCTTCTATAGAGAAGGCTGTTAACATGGAATTTTGAAATTCGTTTACAAGATGAGCTGTTTTAGAAGTTAAAACCAAAGAAATATTTCTAGCTTGCATTTGTTTGTGGTCTTCCCTTTATTTTAGAAGTTAAAACCAAAGAAATATTTCTAGCTTGCATTTGTTTGTGGTCTTCCCTTTATTTTAGTATTGAGTTTGATTATATTCACTTGTTTATTTTATTTTATTTTATTTTTTAATGTATTTATTATTTATTTTTGGCTGCATTGGGTCTTTGCTGCTGCACGCGAGCAGGGTCTACTCCTTGTTGCGGTGCGCATGCTTCTCATTGCAGTGGCTTCTCTTGCTGCGGAGCACAGGCTCTAGTCACGTGGGCTTCAGTATTTGTGGCTTGCGGGCTCTAGAGAGCAGGCTCAGTAGTTGTGGTGCACCGGTTTAGTTGCTCCGCGGCATGTGGGATCTTCCCGGACCAGGGCTCGAACCCGTGTCCCCTGCATTGGCAGGCGGACTCTCAACCATTGTGCCACCAGGGAAGTCCGACTTGTTTATTTTTGACTCAAGTGGTAACTGTTTTTTAAAAAATTTTATCTGAAGTAAATAAGGCTAAATATTAACTCCCCGCCACCCAAAGTAGTTGGTAAATGTGTGTTCCTTATACTCTGCATTTATTTTAATGTTTGACAGTTTATCTTTTTTAAAAAGAGAAAATATCTAGCTAAATTTGAATATATTTGGGGGCATGACTCTACAAATACCTCTGTTGTTACTAATAGCATTTACTTATTACCTGCAATATATAATATATGGTAGGTACTTTGCATTCATTATTTCAGCCCTCAGAACATCTTTATGAGATTAGTATTATATCCATTTTATAGATGAAGAACTGAGATCCATAAGTTACTTGCCCAAGATCCCATAGCTGGAATTTGAATCTAGGTTTGTTTGACTTCAAAATCCTTCACTCATTCTATCTTCATAGCCTTTTTTTAAAACTTGTTGAAGAAAATTTTGGTTCTTAAATTTTTCATATTATGTTAGAAGTATATAAATTTTGGAAATTTTTTTAGCCTATTTGAAGGCAAGTCATTATATTTTTTTAAAAATTACCTTTTCAAGAAGATCTTGGGATGTAGAAATGTGCATTAGTAATGAAGCATCATTAAGATAAAGGCTGAAGTTGTTTCCTTCATGGAGGAGAGATAAAAGGAAATTAGCTCAAACATGAGACATTTAAATTTGTGTAAGGGAAAACTTCCACTCAGAACGAATTACTTGGAGCTGTTGCTGAATATTACTCCTAGTGGTTTTTAAAGCTATATATATCTATAATCATAAAGATCTGTCAAGGTTGCTTTTGACTAGAAGAAGACTTTTCAGAAGATTCCAAATTTAGAGTTCATTTGTCCTGGGTTTATGTAGGTATTCTTCCCCCACCTCCTCTTTCCTAAGATTACTGTGTTGGAAAATAGTATTGTTTCTTTTGTAATTGTACAGGCATAGCTCCAGAACACCACAATAAAGTGAATATGACAATAAAGCGAATGACATGAATTTTTTGGTTTCCCAGTACATATAAAAGTTATATTTACACTATACTGTAGTCTATTAAATGTGTGATAGTATTATGTCTAAAAAACTGTACATACCTTAATTGCAAACTACTTTATTGCTAAAAAATGCTAACCATCATCTGAGCCTTCAGCGAGTCATAAAATCTTTTTGCTTGTGGATAATCTTGCCTCAATGTTGATGGCTGCTGCAATTGATCAGGGTGGTGGTTGCTGAAGGTTGGGGTGGCTGTGGTAATTTCTTACAGTAAGACAACAGAGAAGTTTGCTGCATTGATTGACTTTTCCTTTCACAGACGATTTCTCTGTAGCGTGCAGTGCTGCTTGATAGCATTTTACCCACAGCAAAACTTTTTTCAAAATTGGAGTCAGTCCTCTCAAATCCTGCCACTGCTTTATCAACTAAGTTTATGTAATAGTCTAAATCCTTTGTTGTCATTTCAGAAATCAGTTGAGTTTGCCATCTTACATGGGAATGATTCGTGGTGCCCCAAAATAATTATAATAGTAATATCAAAGATCACTGATCATAGATCACCGTAACAAATATAATAATAATGAAAAAGTTTGAAATACTCCGAGAATTAACAAAATGTGACACAGACACGAAGTGAGCAAATGCTGTTGGAAAAATGGTGCTGATAGACTTGCTCGATGCAGGGTTGTCACAAACCCTCAGTTTGTAAAAAATGCAATATCTACGAACTATAGTAAAGCAAAGAGCAACAAAGCAAGGCACAATAAAACGAGGGTATGCCTGTATACCTCTACTGCTATTTCATACAGTAAAACAGCTGTTTTAATTCTTCTGATGTCTGAATTGTAAAAGAATTTAAGAAATTAAGTATGAACCCAGATGACATAAAGCCAACACTATGTTTTAAAATGCCAAACTCCAAAATGTTTAAGTGCAATGTTGACATGCTATATCCTTATATATGATACTTTCAACAAAAATGAACTGTAAAATGAACTGTGGTCAGAAAAATAAGAATTCAAAACAGTGTTTTATCTGAATTTTCCCTCTCTTTGCACCATTATTCCATGACTGTCAATTAGTTCTTCTAATGAATTTATTGAAGACATCTGAAGGTGATATTAAGATATACTGTTTTCAGAAATTGCTGTTTATATATGGATTGCATAGAAAGAGAAATTGAAGGCCCAGAGACAAATTAAGAGGTATTTAGGTTAAAGGTGAGGAAGTAAGTTCTTGAAAGACATGTATTAGTAGAAACAGGAAGGGATAACTCCATACTGGTGACTGAATATGTGGATGGGTATAGGTGGAAGAGGCAAAGGAATGTTAAGGATTTGAGTCTAGGAGAATTATGGTCTCATTGACTTTGATTTGGTCATCAAGTATTGATTATTTTCTAATATTAGAGATATAAAGATCAAGACAAAGCTTCTCCCTTTCAGGACTAGTGGGGGAAATAGAGGTGCTTGTTTCAGAGGGAGATGAGTTTGACTTTATATGTCTTAAGTAGTAGGGCATGGTTAGATTTCCTTGTAGAAGTGTTCTGCAAACTTGACGGTTTAGACATGGAGAAGGAGAAAGACAGGGACTGTAGATTAGGTTTGGAGGTCTTCGTCATAGACAGGGAGAGTTAAGTCCTGGGTGGGGATAATTTCCAAGGGGGGAGGAGTATAGACCAGAGGTAAGCATATATAGGAGGTCAGCCAAGTTTGATTCTTTTCACAACCCTTGAGTTGATATTTGACTCCCTTCAGGTGTGAGATTCTCCTTTCAAATTAAGTTTAATCATCCAAAAAAAGAAAAAAAGATTTTTGGTTTTCACTTTTGATTATAAAAAAATGACTTTCTTATAGAAGGGTGCACAGGGAATTCCTTTCCTTTTCTCAGTGGTTTGGTCTTGAGTCATATAAATTCTCTCTCTTTGTTTCTTGATAGGTGATGTTTGTGCTTATGCTCAACATGAGGTTTCAGTACACCTTTGCCTTTAAAAAAAATAAACATTTTGAAATTGGAAAGAACTTTTATAGAGCTAATAGCTCTTTCCAGAGACAGATGTCTAAAGGCAATTTTCTTTGCTTTTTTTGTTTGCAGTACAGACTCCTACTCCCTTAGGAAGTAGTAATAGTAGAAATGTATTTGTACTCATTTCTTAATTCAATATATGTTGAGTGTTCATTTTACTCAAAATATGTATTAACCAGTGACTGTTGCTACTTGTTTCTGGTGATTATATAATTTGAATGGTAAACCTTTGTTTAACTCAAGACATAATTGTAGATGTACAATGAAAGTGGATACTTTTGTTTTAAATGTTCTATGTAAACTAAAGCAAATGCGTCTTAATTCACCCAGTTGGCTGGTACTAGTGGTACAGTGGAAACTCCTTTCTGGCATTTCTCTAGAAAATTATATGTTTTTCCAAATCAGTCAAGATATCAGTCAAGAAATCAGGAAAATGGGGGATACTATTATTATTCTTCTAAAAGAATTAAATCTTAATCAACATAGAATCATTAGTAGTTGAAGGAATCCACTGATTGCAAGTCAAAAGCAGGTTTAGGAAACGCTAACATAGGAATTATGTCCTGGGAACCAGATCTGGTGCTTGTAGGAGAGAAACAGTCAATCTAAGCAGTCAGTCTCAGGTATCTCTTTTTCCCTGTCTGTTGCTAATGGTGGGTCATTATTGCAAACAAAATAAATATTAAGAAGTTTATACACATAGTATACTTTATACAGATCCTAAGAAATAATACTTTTTTAAAAGAAATAAGTTTTCTAAGCAAAATAGATCCTTACTAAATTGGCATTTATGACACATGCTTTAGTGTAGTGTTGTTAGCTTTTCTAGAGTACTAGTAATGTTTGCTCAGTTTTTCCAGAATATTCACCATTGGCTACAGATCTTTGTAACTACTTTAACAGAAGAAATGTAAAGAGTAGAAGTGAGTATTGTGGAGTGCTCTGACATAGAAGTTGATGTAAAATCAGAATTAATAAAAGCAGTATCTATTTCAATGGCAAAATTAAATTCAGGGTAATCAGACAAAATATTTTCATCCTTAAGAAAAGAAATAAACATCTGAAGCAACATAGAGCCTAACAACCCAACCTAAAGGTGTTTTTGGAAGTACTTTTAATAGTTGATCAGTTGCTTTTAAAATGAAAGTTTTCTGTATCTGGAATATTTGTCACAAAACAAAGATCAAGGCTATCTGATAGGGCAGTTAATGTTTTATGTACTTTAAAATTTCATTGTTAAGAATGATAACTATTAAATGTTAAATATTTGTGGTATTTCAATATTTTAAATGATTTTTATTTGGAATTTATTTTAAGGGACCCTTCTTTTAATATTTTCTGTTATCAAATGTCAACATCAGATAAAAATCCATTTTATATTTTATTGAAATACATAATCTTATTGCAGTGTATTGATTCATAGTAAAAATAAAACAAGCATTTATTATTATATCTTTTTGTAACAAATCTCTGAGACTTTTGATATAACCCTAATGAACGCTCATTATTCTTTTTCTCTTTAAACAGCTTTATTGAGATATAATTCACATACCATACAATCTATCCATTTAAAGTATATGATTCAGTGTGTTTTAGTATGTTCAAAGGGTTCTACAGCCATCATCACAACCTAATTTTAGAACATTTTTGTCCCTCTCAAAGAAACTCCATACTCCAACAGTCAATTCCTAATCCCCCTACTCCTCCTCCCCCAGCCCTTAAGTAATCAATAGTCTACTTTCTGCCTCTATAAATTTGCCCATTTCCAGACATTTCATACAGTTTGTGGTCTTTTGTGACTGGCTTTTTTCACTTAGCTTGTTTTCAGGGTTCATCCATATTGTAGCAGGTATCATTACTTCATTTCCTTTTGTTGCCAAATAATATTCCATTGTATGTATATGCCACATCTTATTTACCTATTCATGAGCTGATGGACATAAGGGTTGTATTCACTTTTTGACTATTATGAATGATGCTGTTATGAACATTCATGTCAAGTTTTGTATGAATGTATGCTTTCATTTTTCTTGGTTATTTACCTAGGAGTGGAATTTCTAGGTCATATGTTAACTCTATGTTAACTTTTTATGGAACTGCCAAAATATTTTTCAAAGTGGCTGCATCATTTTACAACCCCTCCAGCAATGTGTGAGGATTCTAGGTTCTCCGCATCCTCACCCATACTTGTTATTGTCTGTTTTTTAATTAGCCATCTAGTGGGTATGAAGTAGTATCTCATTGTGGTTTTGATTTGCATTTCCTGATAGCTAATGGTGTTGAGCATATTTTCATGTGCTTATTGGCTTTTTGCATATCTTCTCTGGAGAAATGTCTATTCATTTTCTTTGTCCATTTTTAAATTAGGTTATACTAGGTCCTTACGAGATACATGATTTGCACATATTTTCTCCCATTCTGTGGATTGTCTTTTTGCTTACTTGGTGGTATCCTTTGAAGCACAAAAATTTTAATTTCAGTGAAGTCCCATTCACCTATTTTTTCTTTTGTTACTTGTGCTTTTGGTGTCCTATCTTAAATCATTGCCTAATCCAAGGTCACAAAGATTTGCTTTTATGTTTTCTTATTAGACATTTAGGTCTGTGACTTATTTTGAGTTAATTTTTGTTATACGTTTTTAAAATGTAAAAAAAGGTGTTATGAAAAATATAGAATGACTTATGATTTCAGGGGGAGATTCCAAGCATTATGCTTTCTTATTCCTGAATCCTGTAATATCTGTTGAGAATTTGAGAGTACTAGCTGGTGCATAGCCTTCTCTGCATGACTGTAAAGGCCTTTAGGTAGTTTGCTCTTTTGGACACATGGTGGCAGCAGAGCTTTGATGAATGAAAATTCTCATTTTCCTAAACTTAGTATTTTATAATTATGAATCTTCTTAATGCTCTTGGCAGTAAATTGTTGAGCAGTAAGTTTAAATTGCCTTTCAGATTAAAAATTATTTAAATTTATGAACTTTTTTTTGCCATGAGTTTATTCTGACTTTTCAGGTTATGAGGCCAGTTTGTGAAGTATGGACATGATTTGCTTGAGTTCTCCAACCTTAGGACACAATTTTCTCTTATTACTCTAAGGTCTTTTATCCACTTTTCTTTCATTATCTCACTCCTGTCCCTATAATCTTCGTGTAGAGATAAAGTAATAGAGTAGCAGTCAAAATGTTGATTAATGCTAAAGATAGTCTCAAACTTACTCCTAAAAAACATTGGCAGACTTACATTCTGGCTTAGAAGATAGATAATATAGAAGTTGAGCATGTGGGTAACAGTTTTTTCCTTCAATAAGAAAAACTGCTTTATGTCATCTCAAGATTGGACCCAAGATTTCCTTTTTAGATCTGAATATTAAACAGTAAAATTAAGTGATACAATTATTCCCTGACAGTTATTTTCAAGATAATAGAAATAATAAACATTTATTGAGCACTGACTGTTTGCTAGACACTATGCTAAATGCCTTATATGCATTGTCTTTTATTCTCACAACAGCTCTAAGAGGTAAGTTTTATTTTTGGCCTGAATTTTCCAGAGGAAGAGATGGGTTTAGAGAAGTTAAATAATTTGCCCAAGGTCACATTAGTAGGTAGAGATGTACATGTATGTATGTGTGTTCATAGCAACTATATTGTACTATTTTGTGTTTAATTTTTATAGATATGGTATCATACTGTATATATGTATCACTCTGCAACTTATTTTTAAAATTCAAATCTATAGCTGATTTGAAAATCTATAGCTTTTGCTACTGTGTATAGATATCTGGTCAATTTGTTTACCTCATGAATAGATACTACTTTCTATTTCTTTGATTTAGCTGCTGAATAACAACTTGTCCTTGAATTTCACCTAATTTTTAGCTTTACTTTTCCAGTAGAGGGTATACAAAGTGTTTAATTAAATTTTTTCCTCTGTTAACAGAGTAATTTATTACTTTTTAGTATAATGATCAGAAAGAAAAAGTTTAATACATGTAATTGGTATAATAGTCCCCTTGTTTTATTTTATACTGCAGGTTACTTATTTTTGGATCCTATGACAGAGAGGCAAATATTCATTGCACACTTGAGCTGAGCAGTGGCGTTTGGGAAGAAAAACAAAGGAGTTCTATTAAGACGGTAAAATAGATTTGCATAGCTTTACATCTGTATAAAGTTTATATTCTATAAGTGTTGTTTTATTAATATTTCTGTATCCTAGAGTTATTTTTGGTCATATGCAAATAATTATGAATAGCTCTTATTTGTCTTGTTGCAATATATCCATAATAAAATGAATCATGTAAAAAACTATAGTATTAATTGCTTGCATAAGAAACCTTGTCTAACTAATTTTCCTTTTATAACTTTAAAGTTGTTTCATAGTTGTGGAATCAGAAGGAAATGATTCTGAACACCTTAGAAAGCATGTAAATTGAGAGCATTCATTCATTCATCAGATATTTCATGAGCACTTACTTTGTACCAGGCACTGTGTTAGATGCTGCGGAAACAGTTCAAGACAAGAGACCCTGTTTTTGTGGTGCTGTCATAGGGGAGAGGTTTGATAATCGTCTGCCGGTAGAGAGAAAGGATTATAGGAGGATGGGGTAAACCTGAGAGATCAGATCAGTTAGGAGGTATTTAGGGGGAGGTGTTGGCTCCTTTAACTAGGTGGTAGCCAAGGAAATGGAAAGAAGAGAATGGATTTGGGACATACTTTTGGTGTGTGAAATGAAAGACTTAGAGTTCCAGTTTCTTTTTTGATCTCTCTCAGAAGAAACTGTCACCTAAATTGCAAGACTTTGAAAAAAATGTAAAGGCTTTTAAAATATTTTAAGTGCAATGTTGACATTGCTATAAGTGCTATAATTAAAAATACACAGGGGTTCCCTGGTGGCGCAGTGGTTGGGAGTCTGCCTGCCG
Source organism: Balaenoptera musculus (assembly GCF_009873245.2). NCBI lineage: Eukaryota > Metazoa > Chordata > Mammalia > Artiodactyla > Balaenopteridae > Balaenoptera > Balaenoptera musculus. Next base: position 13,634,688 of record NC_045800.1, read on the forward strand.
GTGCAGGGGACACGGGTTCGAGCCCTGGTCTGGGAGGATCCCACATGCCGCGGAGCAGCTGGGCCCGTGAGCCACAATTACTGAGCTTGCGCGTCTGGAGCCTGTGCTCCGCAACAAGAGAGACCGCGACAATGAGAGGCCCGCGCACCGCGATGAAGAGTGGCCCCCGCTCGCCGCAACTAGAGAAAGCCCTCGCACAGAAACAAAGACCCAACACAGCCATAAATAAATAAATTAATTAATTTTAAAAAAAATACACAAAAACAGTGCTTTACTCTCAACATTTTTTTTTAATTTTATTTATTTATTTTTGGCTGTGTTGGGTCTTCGCTGCTGCATGCAGGCTTTTCTCTAGTTGCAGCGAGCGGGGGCTACTCTTCATTGCTGCGCCACGGGCTTCTCATTGCGGTGGCTTCTCTTGTTGTGGAGCATGGGCTCTAGGCGCATGGGCTCTAGAGCGCAGGCTCAGTAGTTGTGGCCCACAGGCTTAGTTGCTCCACTGCATGTGGGATCTTCCCAGACCAGGGCTTGAACCCATGCCCCCTGTGCTGGCAGGCGGATTCTTAACCACTGCACCACCAGGAAATGCCCTCTCAACGTGTTTTAATTGGACTTGTTTGGGTTCTTTGGATTCCTAAATGAGTAAAAATTGTCACTAGTTATTAGCTAATTTGTTAAGCTAATAACCAACAACCAAACAACTCAACCAAAGTTGAGTTGGTGTTTTCTGAATATTCTGCATAGCAGTTTTAATAGCAGTTATGTTATGCTTCTTGGAATTTGCATAAATCTAGTTGTCTGTTAAAGATTTTAGAGCATTTATCAAGATGTCGTCTACAGAATTTCTTTATTAAGCTTATGAAGTTTCACGATGAAAATAGAATCCCAGAATTTTATGGCTGAAATAGGGAAGAAAAAAAAAATCAGTGTCCTAAAGGGATCCTCAGCCTTTTTTTGTAAAGAAAATTTATTTAATTTACTAAGCATATACTGAAATATTGGGCTGGCCAAAAAGTTCGTTTGAGTTTTTTTCACACCATCTTAGGGTTTGGTAATAATAAAATTCCAAGAGTGCTTTTGGAACCCCTAGACCTCTCCAGAGTTGCTTTCAGTCTGTTTTAAGGTAAGATCTATTTAGCACATCAGTAGTTTTTTGCAGGAATAAATTATAGTTGTGTTCTTTAAAGCTGTATTTAGTAAGTTAGATGTTTAGCTGTTTCTATCACATTTAACTCTTGGTGGCAGTATAGCAAATCCTATGATTATTATTTGTAGCCAATATTTAGGAAAACTTTCTCTCTATTATGTCTTCATTATACTGATGAATAGGTACTTTTGAACTGTACTACCTAGCTGTTTTATAGTAGTAGTAATTTGCTTTTTGGTATTTCTGGGATAGTCTGTTATTCTGCATAGCATTTTTAAAAAGTTACAATTCTCTTAAATAGATACATAAGCATATTGCCATGCTGTCAAAAATTATGACTTTTAATGGTTATGTGGTATTTTTTTGGATGCCTCTTTGACTTTTAAATTGTTTCCAATTTCTCCATGTAATAATTGTGAACATTCTTATATAAAAAATTGAGCAGTGTGAAATTCTTTTGGAATAAATAGAGTAATTTTAATGAGTATGAGAAAGTAGGGAGAAGTAAAGCTGGAAAGGGAAGATGGGCTGACCCCCAGAGTTTGAATGTATGAAAGTAGTTGGGAGAATAGGATTTGGGGCATGGGAATGACAGGGTCAAAATAGTTTTTTTTAGGAAAATCTCCCCTTTCTCTCATGGTTGTTCATGCCACCTTTAAGTTACATCTCAAGCAGTTTGAAGCAACTCTTCAGAGAAAATAACCAGCTTTATAATTTGTTCTGAAATAATAAATACATGAAAAAGCAGTATTGTTTTATCTAGGTATGAAATGGTCATAACTTGCCATTGCAATTGGCATTTTCAGTTTCCTTTATTATACTTGCAAAAATATGAGATTAGACAGCTTTAATATTTTGTAGCAAAGGTTAGTAAGACTTTAATCTTGAGTCATAATTTTAGATCTCAGCATATGTCATAGGTAGTTTTGGAGAAGGAATTCTAGGTTACTAATTACATCTGGTGTCAAAAATGTCAGCAGCACTGAAGTGTCTCCAGGCACTAAATTACATATGTCTGAATTTAATAACTCTAGGGAGGAGAATTAGAGTGTTTCTCAAGATTACATAAAGCATTACAGAATAGGATTTGATAATTTGAGATACATTGTAAATTTGGCTAGCAAAAAAGTACATCATTTAAAAAAAAAAGGTATGCTAAAAAGTATTTGAGTTTAGAAGCTATCTTTGTATAAATAAATAATTCAGGTTTAAATCAGTTTTTTTAATTTTGAAATTTATTAAGTGAAGTTAGCCACCAGTTTCAATGAATATGCAGAATGAAAGAAAAATTAATTACATATTTTAAATATGCCTTTGAGTTTTTCAGACATTTTTTAAAGCATAATGTACCTTATGCTGTTAAATTAAGGAAGATCAATAATAGATGGAAAGGTTTAAATTTGTAGTATTTGCACAAATATGGGGGGGTGGAGATGGGTTGGGCATGTGTGGAGATGGAACAGTTGTAATGCAATAGCTGTGAGTCCTAGCAAAATCTAATGAATAGTGGCTTAAGCAAGAAAAGGAATTATCTGTCTCGTGTGATAAGCCCTGGGTTAGTATGACAGCTCAGCAATATTGTAATCAAGGAGCATGGCTCTTATTGGCTTTCTCCTCCATCATCCATAGCACAGGGTTTTTGTCTCCATGGTTGCAAGATGGCTAATGCACCCCTAGGTATCCATCTTTCAAGAAAAAGGGTGAGGCGTAAGGCATGCCGAAGAGACATGTCAGCCAGGTTTTGGTTTTTTAAAATGCTTTCCTAGAAGTTCCACTTATATCTCATTGGCTAGAACTAAATCACGTGGCCTCCCCCAGCAGTAAGGAAGTATGGGGAATCATTTTAGTTTTTCAGCCTTAGTAGAGGTAGAAGGCAAGGGAAAAAGAGTTACTAATGCCTTTTAGGAGGCCAGTCCACAGTCTTGCCACAAGAAAAATTCAAATTTATTTGATGACTTTTTATTTTTAATGGAATTTTTCTTGAATTGGGATATCAGGGAATAGTTGAAAAGAAGAATTTAATAAATACCCTGCATAGAACCTACTTCCTATTTATTAGATATCTGAGGAAAGTTTGGATCAAAATCAGACACTTAGGTCAGTGCCCTGCTTATTAGCTCATTTGCACAATGAAAGAGCTCATAGGGTAAATGAGGTACTTTGTGGTAGTGTTTGTTCCTTAAAAATAATAAATAAGGAACATTCCTCCTGAGAATCCCATAAGATTTGATAGCAAATAAATTAGAAATTAGGCTTAAACAAAAATTATAAGATCATCTTGCAAGAGATGAGAGAGCCAATACTAAAAATATGTTTACCTACACCAAAAGAGACAAGGCACTTTATGATTTATTTCAGTCTGTTGCATTATGCAGGTTTGGCGATGATAATTTGCTTCCCTTTCACTAGGGAAGAAAATTCAAGGAGTTTCAGATTTTAAAAAAGTTTCAGGCCATGATATTTCAGTAGGAAACTATGAAAACAACTGTATAACTCTAGAATTTATAGTACTTATCAAATAACATTCACAATAAAATTAATCTGACATATATTAAACATATTGAGTATACATAATCATTATTATATGCATGGTAAAGCAAACATCTCATAAATGTCACATAGACACACATAGTTTTTAAGAGGGAGAGATCCTGAGTCTTACCCTCCCAGAGTTGGAGTTCCCTCATCTTTGACCACCCACTTGCTTTACCCTTAGCCCCAGGCATAAAATAGGTTATCAGTAAATGTTCTTTTCTCTTACTCTCTCTCAACTATCCTGCCTGTGCCATCCATGTCTTCTCTTCCATCATTTATCCCCACTGTCACTGGAGTCTTCAAACATTGTTTTATTCTTGGTGCAACCTGGAATTCTTGAGGCCATTTGGAGAGAAGAGAAGAAGGCACCATGAATATGAGCTGTGGAGCCTCTGAATCTGGGAGTTCTGGGGTAGAGGAAAAACCACTGGGGCCTTTTGGCACCTGGCTGTTCAGTCTAATTCTTTCCCTTGTTCTCCATTCTGAATAAAAGGAGTTATGAAAAGAGTTTTAATTTTAAAAGCAAGCTTTTTAATGTACATTTTTTGATACTAACCCTATTCCCTCTCCTTCCACCCTACCACACTATGCACTCAGACACTTGATAGCAATTGTCCTTTGTAAGGGTCAAGTCTTTCCTTCTCTAATTAGAGATAGAAGGCTAAAAATCTAACTTGTTAAGTCAGTCCATTGGCATAAATATGTCACTGTCAAAGAGGAAGGAAGAATATCGATTTCTTCCTTTGAAGTGGAGATGAATTAGAAAAGAATCTTCCCTGAATATATTAGGTGGACAAAAGAGAGATCCTGGAACAGTCATGTGTTCATTGTAAAAAGAAGTAGAAGCACTTCATGTAGCCCAGTATGCAGGTACCAGAGGGAACTATGGTTAAAGACATTAGGAAATGTCATATTTCAGATCTGTCTGAAAAATAAGAAGTAATAAATTCCTGAAAAGCATTCAGCACACAACTTGGGGAGAGTCCATAAATAATAATTTGGAGCTCTTAATCAGAATGAATGTTTTCCTTTCAGAGGGTTATATGGTGTCAGCTGGCAACTTGAAATTGGCCACTGCTATAAGAAGGGCTTTAGATAGGGTCTACTGCACCCAAAATTATGAAGTCAGAAGAATTATCTAGAGTCTAGACTTTATCTTTTTGTTTGATTTGAGTGGTACTTTTCCTTCTCTGTACTGCTGCTTCCCTATCAAAACCTCATTTTTTATATATATATAAATTTATTTATTTATTTATTTATTTTTGGCTGCGTTGGGTCTTCGTTGCTGCATGCGGGCTTTCTCTAGTCGTGGAGTGCGGGGGCTACTCTTCATTGCGGTGCGCGGGCTTCTCATTGAGGTGGCTTCTCTTTGTTGCAGAGCACAGGCTCTAGGTGCACGGGCTTCAGTAGTTGTGGCACGCGGGCTCAGTAGTTGTGGCTCGTGGGCTCCAGAACACACACTCAGTAGTTGTGGTGCACAGGCCCAGTTGCTCCACAGCATGTGAGATCTTCCTAGACCAGAGCTCAAACCCATGTCCCCTACATTGGCAGGCGGATTCTTAACCACTGCGCCACCAGGGAAGTCCCAAAACCTTAAACATACCCTTACAATTAGACATTTGAAGAGATGATGCCTACTTTCTAAGAACTGTCAGTGTAGGAAAAGAGACATGTAAACCAAATATGTCACATATGTAATACTTTAGAGTCTGAAATATTGATACTTTTACCGTATACAAAGAGCCAAAGTCTTTTGCCCGTAGGATCTGTATTTGCTCCCTTAAATCCCACTACCTCGAACAAAACTAGACTGTGTGTGGTATTCTGATAATTAGGAGACAGTTTGGGAGTGGTGTTAGTGGAATCATTTTAGAGCAGAGGCAAGGAAAGCTCTGAAACTATGGGGAGATGGAATCTGAGTGGAAAGGCCTTCATAATAAGATCAGCCATGTTTAATTGCCAAAGATTGAGCCTGATAATATGCCTTATAGAGTTCAGTGAGTCTCCCTTTACTTCCAGAGTAGAGGTTAGGGCCACTGAATACAGGAAACATTTGGTAGAGGGAAAGTAGTCATTTTGGAGAAAATATAATGTATAGGGAAATCTTTCCTGTCTAATATGAAGATGCCAAACAAGCATATAGAAGAAATGGAAACAGTAAATGCATTCTCAACTTTCAGAAAGCTTTTGATGAAGATCCATACCAGAGGTTCCCAAATCATCTAATTACTAGGAGAATATTTTGTCACAGATAGATCTGCATTAAGGATAGGGGAAACAGGGTAAAAATGACCAGGTGTGATATCCTGAATGATTGAGTCCGGGACTTTGATCAGTTTTCACAAATGATCTAAAATAGCACTGTCCAATAGAAATTAAATGCATGCCACTTAGGTAATTTTAAGTTTTCTTGTAGCCATATTTTTTAAAGTAGAAATTAACAAGTAAACAATTTTAGTAATCTTTTATTTGACCCATACACCTAAAATATTGTCATTTCCACATGTAATCAACATAAAAATTAAGGAGATTTTTTTAATAGTCTTTGAAATCTGGAGGATATTTTACACTTAGAGCACATCACAATTCATCCTAGCCACACTTCAAGTGCTCAGCCACATGCGGCTAGTGGTGACTGTATCAGACAGCACAGATGTAGAGGGAGCAACGTACAATATAATATTCAGATTTGCACATGTCATTAAACTTCTGTCGATAAAACGTGCCAAGTTAAAAGGTACAAAATTGAGAAAGCTCTCTCAGGACAAATATGTAAGAAAGAATTCCAAACTGCCTAAAATATGTGAGATCTAGGCTCCCTAAAGAAATAGACAATATATCATTGTACCTCCAAAACAAGACAACTTTTCATTAGAGTGGGTGTCACAAAATGAATATGCTTATTTTAAAACTATGAAGTTCTCAGAATAAATTATTTGTACATTTCTGGTTTCTATAATACAAGAAATTTATAATTGCTAGATAAGGTGGGGAGAAAGAACTGAACTTTATATGGAAGTGAGATAGCCATATAAAGATAAATGGATGGGAAAAAATTAATGTTCTTCAGCTGAAAAGACAAAGGTGGGTGAATGATTAACGGAAACATATAAATATACAAAGTAAACAATAGAATTATCAACAGATTTATGGAGCAAGGAACTAAGTCTCTGGGTCTATGAAGATAAATCTCATAGCGCTAATGATAATTACATGCTAAATGCTAAAAGAAGGGCACTTAAAAGGTCTTTGGTAGTACTGCATACTATGTACTTGCTGATAGACTTTGCAGGAGCACAAATATGCTATATTCTATTTATGCTATGTGTCCTGCACCTAGTAGAATTCCTGGCATGTTGCAGTTGTTCAGTGAATGTCCTGGGAGGAGGGAGGGGAGGATAAGTGGCCTTCATGGCTCCATACTTCTCACAGGACAGGCTCACCATGCTTCCAGCCTCTGCTTGATGCTCCAGCCCCTGGCCTCACCTAATACTACTTCTTCCCTCTGTCCTTCCAGCCGAAGGGTGGTAGTGACTATCTGAGACAGAGTTGCTTTACTGTCTCCTGTTTGGTTCTCAGTTCTTCCATCACTGAGCAGCCATTTCCTCCTTTTAAAGTCCTTCTGTTTCAAATATTTATGTGTGTCTGCCTTCTTATCAGTCCCTAACTGACTCACCAACCAATCATCATTTCTCTGGGAAACTTTTCCTAATGAGCATGAAACTCTTTGTTAATATTTATCACAGTTGGGAGTTTTCATTTATATTTGTATGATAATTTGATTGGGGTTATCTCTGCCAGTATCTTCCTTTACAGCAGATACCATGATTGTTTTTGCTTTCAGCACTTGGCATTTAGTGGGTATTCAATAAATGTTTTTGGGAACACTGAAGCTGTCTGTTTAGCTATGAGCCTCCATTTACCCTTAACCTTTTTTCTTCCAAACTTTCAGCATGACATAGTTACATTTCTGTCTCTTTTCTTCCTTCAAGGCTATCTCTGATGTATGGTTTAAGCAAATAAAAATGTTTAGGTTGAGGAGGTCCACAAAATTAGATTTACTGCTCAATATTCCTTCTGTATAAAAAGCCTGGTTTTTAGAGTGAGGAGTTTACAAATACGGTACATAATGGTATAATGGCATTATTGAAAATATAAGAAGAACTTCTTACCCAATGCGTGTAGTTCAGCATAGCCTAAATAAAATGACTGTGGCATCTAAAATTTTACTTGCCTTACTTCCCTTTTAGTTTTGGAGAGTTTTAGAAGTTCTTGCTGAATGATATTTGTCCATGAATTATTGAGTGTACATACAAAGAGTCTCAAAGAACTCCCTAAAGAACTGTGGTTTCAAGTAAGAACATCAGAGACAGACAAATTTATAAATACATTATGCTAGATGCTTCAGAGTTGGCATTTTGGTGTGTTTGTTTAAGGCCAGATGCCTTGCAGATAGTATTATTTGGTGTTCCTATTTAACCATTTGCCATTTACAGTCTTAATCTTGTCAAAAGGAAGAGAAAGATTAAAGCAAATAAAGCTTTTTTGAAAATGTCAGTTTTTATGAAAACTCTGGTTTAGTTCCATTTGATAATATTTGCAAATACAGTAGGGACCAAAGAAATTTTAACCATATGTAATGTTCTATAATTTGGCTTCTTAAATAAACTAAATGCCTTTGAGCTTTAGTAGTAAATCCTATTCAGCATTTCCACTCTTAAAGTTCATCTTGGTTAGAAATGAGGGATGCAGTTTTCTGTCTCATATTTTCTAAGTGTGTTTAATATGATTGTGAAATTCTGTGAAAAGAGTAGAAACTTAGGTTAAAATATAGAAGTGTCTCCAAATCAAGTCAGTGTAAGGCACTGGGTATGAGAAAGAAGAAACTGAGTATGAGGTGCAAGGCAATGAGAATGTGGTCCCTTCCTTCAAGGAGGAGGAAATAAGAACAGTATGATGAGCATCAATATTACTATAGCATATGAATGCTCTAAGAGAGTTTCATAATAAAGTACTATGAGGTTCCGTTGAAGGGGAGATAGCATTCTTTTGGAAAAACCAGGAAAGAATATTTTGAGGTGACATTTGAGCCAAGCCTCACAGTATATATAGGATTTAAAAATGGTAGTAAGGAGGGCATTTCAAGGTGGAAAACATGGGGTAAACCCAAATAAAGAGTATGAATGTTTGAGTATGTTTAGGATACACTGAGTCATCCAGGTTGGCTGAAGAATATGGTAATGCAGGAAGATCATGCAAAACAAGAGTAAAAGGATTGGACCATGTTATCCAATTAAAGAAGTGCTTTAAATACCAGCCTAAGAAGTTTGGCTGTTACTCCCAGTTAGCAGTTATGGAAGCTTTTAAAATGAAAGTGATCTCATCACAATCTTGCTTTAGGCAGACTTGGCTCTCACTTTGAGTCTTAGCTATTTCACTTATTGACAGAAGGATATTTCATTTATTGACAGTCCCCAAACCTGTCTCATCCACAAGTATTTTATTCCTCTATAAAATGGGAATGATAGTGCTTCACATGGTTGTGTAAGGGATAAATGAGACTCTGTATATTAAAATGTCTAGCACAATATCTGGCATATAGTAGGTAGTAAGATGTTTACTAAATCTGGCAGCAAATGGGTAAAGTCAAGGATGATTTGACAAGGGGAAGACTTGAAATAGAAGAGGTGAAGGGTAATGAAGGTCTGAAACAGAATGGTGGTGAAAATGGAAAATAGAATCATTGTGGCTGGGATACCACTGGAAATGGAGGGGGTTTTGGAGAAGGAGAGAGGAAGCCAGAAAGACGAGAGCCATGAGGAGGGAGAAGGAAGAAGAGGAAGGAGATCTCATTCTGGATGTGTTGAAGTTGAGGTACAGTGATGGTCAAAAGTCAGTCCAGAGATGGATTTTTTTTTTATGTGCTGCTTTGATTATTCATTTTCATTTGTTTGTTTTTAATATTTTCAGTGCTGTTGATGAAAGTTTTAGTATCTGGTAAGTTGAACACTTTATTTGGGGTATATGCTCTGTTTTTAGATTTCTTTTTTCAAGTAGGATAAAGAGAAGCAGAATGGTTTCACAAAAGAATAATAAGAATCTAAATATTTTTTGAAAAGAGCTTTTGAGAACAAGTTAAGGAAATAATATTAATGAAACTTAAACATTGGTTTTAATAAAACTTAAACATTCTGTTTCTTAGAACCCTCCAGTTCACTGCAATCCAAGTAAAACTGATTCACTAAGTTCATACTTTGTCATGAACTAAAACATTCCTATTCAAGGCACAGTAGCACCTTACCGTAGAAATCCATTTAGCCAAATAGCTCATTTTCTGAGTCATACACTCAGATGCAGGATACAGAACTAGGAAATAAACAATTTAGAAAAGTGTTAGAGAGGTTTTGTCAGAGATCCTGCAGTGTATACAATTCCTTGCCCATGTGCGTTCAGTCCAGTGATATTTAGGAGCAATAACAAGATGTGAGTGATTTCTCTGTGCCTCTCAGGATTTTAAGACATACGCATTAACCATTTAATTCTTACAACAACTCCATGAGAATAGGCACTATTATCATCTGCATTTTATGTACGAGGAAACTGAGACACAGAGAGAAAGTAACCTACCCAGACCATCCAGCTAAGCAGGTGGTAGAAGCAGTCTGCACACCCAGAGCCGGTATTCTTCATTACTGTACCATCTCCATGAATGGTGGCTTCAGGTCCAGCTCTTCCACTCAAGTTCTATGCCCGTGAACAAGTTATTTCATAATCTCTAAAAAAGAGATAATAGTAATGGTTAAACACTTTGCCCAGTATCATGGTAACTGTAACAGTAACTTTTATTACTGAACTTGACCCAAATGCCGCCTCTTTTGCTCCAGTGTTTTTAGTGCTATCTGATATTTTGTATATCCTTATAAATCCCCCTCTCCCTTTTAAATCCTTCCTATAACAAGGGGAGGAGGACAAGGAAATAGCTTCCTCAAAGGATAGTGTTGTTTTAAGACAAGAGTTTCAAATGGTGACTTTTAAGAACCTCAGCAAGTTTATTAAAGGCTATTATAAGAAGGATAGAGATCAACTAGCTGTTGGCCATCTCAGCTGAGGGTAAAGCATTGACAAACTTAAATTTCAGGAAGGTTTAAGACAAGTAAGAACTTCTTAAGAATAAAGAGTGTTAATGTCATAGCACAGTAAAAAAAGTCTAGATGTCTGTAATAATATAATTTTAGAACATATAGGAAGTAGTAGCACTCATTTTTGCATTTTACTATAAATGTGAAGTTTATCATTTACTTATTGAAGGTACTTTAAGATGCGTAGGCCAAAAGTAAAACCAGGTTGAAATTTGTGTTATCATCTTCAAACAGCCAACTGGAAAGGGCAGCAACAACAATGCTTAATACATGTGCCCTATCAAATGAGTATTTCCATAAGGTGTTGTGTATTTCTCCACGTAAATATTGACCATGAATAGCATTTAAAGTGGGTTTAGGGACAGCTGCGTTTCCCATTTGTAAGCATGTTGATTACATTGATACTGAATTGTACTAGGCAAATATGTGGTTATATTTGAAAGCTGTTTATATATAAATAGTATGCTCTATACTGGAAGAGATAATGTTTTTATTAATCACTGTAAAAAAAGACTACTTCTGGGTCAAAAATTATATTTCTTTAAAGGTTATCAAGTGATTATCTTAGAGTATAGACAGATAGCTTGTTTTCTAAATGATGTGTGAGTTATCTTTCATAAATTGATCAACACTGAGAATGTTGTCAGAAGTCTAAGTAAGAAACCATTGAGCATAAGGAAGTAGCTATCATGAAGCAGAGTTTTAGTTTTTGTGGTGATACATTCATTTGTGAAATTGGAGGATACTTGCATATTTTAACAGTAAAATCAGTAATTTCTATAAGATAAAAGTGATATATGTTTGGAAATTGGTATGAGCTTTCTTTTTTTGCCCATATTAAAAATAAATTCAGAAGGCTATAAAGAAAGCTGCAAAAGTCAGCCATAATCCTGCTATCCAGAGAAACCACTAATAACTTTTTAGAAGAACTTTATAAATACAAGTATACACACACTATTCATGAGGTATGTTTATGGTTCTCTTTTTTTTTTTTTTTACATCTTTTTTAGAGTATAATTGCTTTACAATGTTGTGTTAGTTTCTGCTAACAAAGTGAATCAGCTATATGTATACGTATATCCCCATATCCCCTCCCTCTTGCGCCTCCCTCCCACCCTCCTTATCTCACCCCTCTAGGTAGTCATAAAGCACTGAGCTGATCTCCCTGTGCTATGCAGCTGCTTCCCACTAGCTATTTTACATTTGGTAGTGTATATGTGTCAGTGCTACTCCCTGACTTCGTCCCAGCTTCCCCTCCCTGCCTCCCGCCCCTGTGTCCTCAGGTCCATTCTCTACATCTGTCTTTATTCCTGTCCCGCCCTTAGGTATGGTTCTTTAAATAAGAATAAAATGAGATTGTGTATTTTATAACCTACTTTTTTTTCCAACTTAGCAATATACTGAGGGCATATTTTCATCTCCATATACATGTATTATTGTTTTTATATCTGCATGATATTCCACTGGGTACCATAATTTATTTAACCAATCATTTATTGATAAACATTTAGACTTTTTCCAATTTTTTGATGTTGTAGAGAAATCTATAATGGCAGTGTATATATATTCATGCACATTTAAGTCATGGTTTGGCACACTTTTTCTATAAAGGGCCAGATAGGAAATATTCTAGGCTTTGTGGGCCAGATAGTAACTGTTGCAACTACTCAACTCCGCTGTTTTAACTGTAAAGCAGACAGAGACAATACATAAACAAATGAGTGTGGCTGTTTTCCAATAAAACTTTTTTAAAACAGCTATAGTTTGCTGACCCCGATTATGATTCCTTGATCAAAGATTACGCAAAAATAAAAGGCTAGTAATATGTATTTCAAAATTGCATCCCAGCTAGAATCAAGTCTTTAAATTAGAAAATAGTATTGTATCAATGTTAATTTTCTGACCTTGATATTTGTACTATGGTTATATAAGAAAATGTCCTTGTTAGGAAATACACACTTAAGTATTTAATGATGAGGGGGCATCATGTCTGCAACTTATTTTCAAATGGTTCAGGAAAAAATATGCAGAGAGAGAAAAAATGTTAATAATTGGTAAATCTAGATTTAGGATAAATGGAAACCCTTAGTACCATTTTTGCAACATTTCTGTAAGTTTGGAATTATTTCAAGATAAAAAGTAATAAAAAACAATCTGGCCCTAAAGCTCTCATACTTCCTTAGTGAGGTGTAAATCACCCTGTAGAAGGACATTGGTAATATAGGAAGCTGAGGGTTGACTTGGTGATTCAGAATCAGAGCTGTTTCTATTTGACAAAGGAATTAAAAAGGGCAAGAGTGTTGCACTCCATTGTTCCCATAACAACTCAGACTTTACATACTTTTCAGAGTTTTTTATTTCACTGGAATAGTTGTATAAATTTTAAATTATTATAGTTTCAGATCAAAATATTAATGGAGACTTCAATCACATTTAAAAAGGGAGAGAGAAGAAACCCTTTGTATTGCAAGGTAATCATTTGGACGTGATTACTTTCCTAACAGCCTTGCAACCTGGGCAAAGGATCAGTTTTATTCTTTGGATCTCTTAGGTCAGTTGTATTTGTATAATGGACTTTATTTTCTCAGCATATTTCTACATCTTTGTTGTCTCTGAGATGAGGCAATGAAAGGATGCAGTCCTAATTTACCATTCAGTTGCTTTAGAGACAAGGTTATCAGATGGCCAAGCTGGCATTCCGTTTTAGAGATTGAGGGGCCTCACTTGTATTTTCACCCCAGAAAGAGGTCTTCCTAATCCACCTGAAGAGAGATAATAAAAGTGCCTGGATTGTGCTAGATATTTATTCCTGGAGTTCATTTAATCTTGACAACAACCCAGTGTGGTAGACATTAGTATCCTCTTTTTACAAATAAGACTCACAGAGGCTAACTCACTTGCCTGAGACCACAAAACTAGTAAACATTAGAGCTAGAATTCAGACCCAACACTGAATATAGACCATCCCAGACACTTCAAGAAAGAATTTTGAATCTGTCCTAGTACTGAGGAGGAGTTGATTTCAGTATTTTTGTTGTTGTTTGTTTTGTTTTTTAACTATTCATTAAGAAGTGATTACTGAAAATTTAGGCATTCTACTGACAAAGAAAATGTTTACATGTAAAATCCATGTGAGAGAATTTAGGATTTATTCCCTGTACTATGCAAATATGCCCCTTTAAGAACCCCCCCCCCTTTTAAAAATAATTTTTGTCATCATTTGGGACGGGGCATGAAAATTTACTTCTGCAGTGGCACTCTTTTATTTATCTGGCTTATGAGTTTAAGATCTGTTATGATTTAAACCTTTATGAAGTGGTTAAACTTTAATGACAGGTCTTTGAAAGGTTTTGTGGGAGTTGATAGTAATTTGTATGCCAAGAGATAAAAACAAGACATTTGCCGTATGTCTGTTTCAAGAGTTATACTTTATGTGAAAAAGGTAGTATGATTACATGCATCCCAATTGTGAATCCTCTTTGCTGATAAGAGACAGTTTCAAAGGAGACAGCTAATAAGCATAGTATCTCCTTTTTTCTGTTAGAGTGATAAATCTGAATGGAGGACGATTGAGAATTTAGTTGAATCCTTGGAAGCAAAATAGTTACCCAGTAGTTGAGAGTCCCATGAAATATTTCAGTTTGAATCTTCTGTGCTGTTAAAACTGCCTGAGTGTAAAAGTAGATTAAATTGATACAGAATGACCCTTCAGAGACTCAGTATTTCTCTTTCTTATGTGTTTCCTTTTTCATTCTAGAACCTAAACATTGTTTTATTAACTTCTCAGAATTATAATTTATTGACATATGTTTTAAAAGCAGAAATTGAGTAATAGTACTCTAGTTCTAACTCAGTTACTTCATAACTGAGCCAAATGTTACTTGCGTTACTTTACACTCAAGTGTGTTTGTGTGGGGGAGAAGAAGAGGGAGAAGAAGAGAGGAGGGGAAGGGGAGACAATGAGTATGAATAAGAACATGCACTTTTCCTTGTGAGTGTTTAGCATGGTACTAATGAAGTTAGTGGAATCATCAATTATGGTTGTGATTTTTAAAGGTGATGGATGGTAAAATATGAAATCTGGCTCTAGATCTTCAACAGCCTCATTGCTGCTTCTAATTGAGATGGACCAGTAAGCTGTTGGTCCCTAGCCAAGCAGTAATCTGTGCCCTGTAACCGTAAACAAATTGGTTTGACATCTGGTTTTCAAGCAAATGACCAGAAAGTTATACCTCTAACACACTCTGTGCCGAGTTTGTTGTACATCGAAGTTCCCCTTGCAAACGGCTCAGTAACTTATTTAATATAAAAGTTGTTCTAGTTTTAGAAATCTTGACATCTCAAATATAAATCAGAGTTTGGGAATAAATCTTTAATACTCTAGTCATAATAGCCTGGGTCCCTGATATTCAGAATTCAATTGCCACATCTCAAAGCAAGCCAAGTAAAGGTGATCTGTACAATGGCCCATCAAAAACGATGATTTTTAGTCACCATCTGGAAGTCCTTAGCATGTAGAGTTTTGGTTACTTTGACCAAAGGAGCTGTATTGTATTTCGTGAACACAGAAACCAAATTTTGTAAACCCAAGTGGCTTTCTGACAGAAATATTTGGATGCTGCAATAATAGAATGACTTTTTTTTTTAACATCTTCATTAAAGTATAATTGCTTTACAATGGTGTGTTAGTTTCTGCTTTATAACAAAGTGAATCAGCTATACGTATACATGTATCCCCACATCCCCTCCCTCTTGCATCTCCCTCCCACCCTCCCTGTCCCACCAAAGACCATTTTAAAAATTTGAATAATCTCAGAATATCCAGGGTATTTGGTTGGCATAAACAAATAGTTCTACTTTCAGGCATGAATTTTTGAAAGCTTGAGTTTATAAGCTAATTGCTCTTAGACTCTCTATACTTGTTACTCTAATTCTACCCATGTTTAAGCTGTTTCCCCAGCCAGAGGAATAGTACACTTTTCTGGGGTAATAGAAGTAGGAAGCCAGGATGCTAGGTGGTGTCAGCTTTTAAAAAGGAAGGGAAAGCAGGTCAAATCTCTATAACCTATGAGAAAGTAGGTAAAGCTAGAGAGCTGGCCTGGTACTGAAAAGAGACCTGGAGGAGGAGGAGAGGGTAGAGGTTTGACTTGACAGAAACAGGAGTTTCCCATATAAACTGTTCTATATAGGTTCCTTAGCCAGTCTACAAAAGCCCCTGTTATAGCTGACAGGGTACATGTTTTCAATTTTTAAAACATATAGGCAAAAAAAAAAAAACATATAGGCAACAAAACCACTGCAGATCAGTGCAGTAGTAATTGACTACTACAATGAATAGGAAATGCCCTTCCAAGAAATGTTTAACGACAGGGATTAAACTATGTAGATGGCTCCTTCTTCAAGGCACCCCCCTTTTGGAATCAGATGCTATTTGGCACTAGCAGCCGTCTGGCATCCTTTTCTTCTCAAAAAAAAAAAAAAAAAAACACTCCTAGAGAAGGCTCTTCTGTTGTTCCAGGCCATCACTGCCCTGAGGTAATCCAGTCCCTAACCATCTGAAAAGAGCTGTGTTAAGTGTACTTTCCCTTCCTCGTTTAACCTTGTTGTCCTGGGTCTTTGGTGGCTGGCTCGGGGCCTTATCCACTGCACAGGAGAATGAAGGAAGGGAGAAAGGAGATTTAGGTTTCAGTTCTCCCAGATAGGTGGGAAAGTATTAGTCCAGAGACCTTTCCCCTTGAATCTTGGCTGGTCCTGGGGCCAGGCAGGCAGCAAGGCTGGGCTGAGCTAGCCCAGGAATTTAGAGCTTGCATGTGTGCTGCCCAAGTCAGACCTGTTTCTGTACTTCTCACCATTTTGGCCATTATGTGTAGGATTTCAGAACTAGGGCATTCTGTCTTTCATTATTACCTGTGAGGGGTCAGTCTAAGCAGTCTCTCCAAGTGACAAGTGTGCTCATCTCAACAGCAGATTTCCCTGAGAAAAGCAGGGAGAACTTTATGATTTACTTTCAGGGCCTCAGCCTTCATTTAGCAATTTCTGAAGTGCCTCTTTCTCAACATTCAGATTTTGATTAGGTAAATAAAATGTATCCATGGGAGAGGTCTATTTTCTGACCCCCTAGTTTTGTACTTTATGGCCTTGAGAGTACTTGAGTTTGGGGAATATGGATAATGTTGAAGTGTCCTTTGAAAGGAGAAGCACTTAATGGTTTACAAATACATGTATCTTTATGGAAGTTTCTTATAAATGGTGTGTTTTTTAGCAAGCAATCCAACTTTGAAGCAATTTGAAACTTGCTTCACTTTTAAACATTTGACTTTTTTTTTTTAGGGAAAAAACCTTTGTCTTCTGCTAATATTCATGAAATTGGGATTATTTTTAAAAGGGCTTGGATAGATCCATGTGGATTAAATATTATTTGCTTTCAAGTTTTCAGCCACATCATAGCATTAATTAGCACATCCAAATGCTTTTTATACCATTTACCATTTATTAACTTTGACTATCTAGGGCATGAAATGGGTAATGGAATTGATGTTATGCTGCTTTCTTTTAAGATATCTTTCAGTTGAATGAACCAAGATTCCCTCCCTCTTCACATAGACTGAAACTTGTCAAAGAGCTGTAATACTGAACTTTTTTCACTTCCTCAAGTATGTTATGCTAGCCCTCATCTCTTCCCTTCAAACCTGCTGGTCTCAGATATATTGCCTCCACTTCTGACCTGGCCTAGCAAACTACTACTAATCCTTCAAGTGTCAAATTAAATTTGTTTTTTAGGAATGCCTTCCCTGCTCTCTAAATGTTAGTTAGGTGAGTCCTATTAAATCACACAAGTAATTATTTGTTCATGCCTACCTTTTCTACTACTATGAGGCCAGGGAAGCTCATCTAAGTTGTTCACAGTGCCTAAGCACTTGAATGAGTGAGTGAATCACTTAATGCATTTTTTTTCCATTACTTTTCTTCCTCAGTAGTTTTGTAATAGTTTATGTTAAATATGTGTTTTTTAGGTCAGTATTGGTTTTCTGAAAATATTACCATCATTTCATTTTGGGGAAAGGAGGTAGAGAATACACCAATATGCCTGAATATCATGGGCATCTTTTTTTATTTTAATATAATGAGAATTCTGGTAGAATAGGTATTGGTTTACATTATGGACCAGGAATGGTTATCCCATTATGGAATGGGAATGGTTATCTGCATCTAAAAGCCTACTGTTAAAAAGTTCAGTTTTATACAGGTGTTGTGTACATACATGTACAGGTTATTGTGTCACTTTTCCCTTTCCTGTCCCCCTACTCTACTAAAAAAAGCTAGGAAATGGTCCTCATGATGTCTTTTTCAGAAGCTTTTTTGATGAAGGAATACTCAAAAGTATACCTGGTCACAGTTATTCAGGGTCTTTCTCTTAGTGATCCTTTTACTCTTCTTGCATTTTTGGTTTTTTGCTCAATGTTACAAGCTCAAGTAAGAGAGAACAGTTTGTAAAAGAGTTATATTGATGTGTTATTAAAATATATCCTCTTCTTATCCATTGTATAAAATTATGTCCATGTTAGGAAGGGATTAAAAAATCAATATGTTGTTCCCCACCCTGCCCCCCCCAAGGTGAAAATTAGGCATCCCAGCTGGGTCCAGGAAAGGCTAAAAGGATGTCAGAGTGTGAGAGCTCTTAAAGGCTATCTTGGTGTTTTTACTAAATTGCTCTCCACCAGATAGGTACACATACAGCTAGAATTTTTTAACCTGTGTCTAACATGATTGGTGAAGTTAAATGCAGGCTGTCTGCAATCTTGTATGTGTTGACTAGTGATTAAGCTCATGTAATTGCTGTTTAGTATGTGTCAGCAATTCTTGACAATTGATAAACTTTTTTTTGGTATGTCATGCAAAAAAATACTAGAAAAAAAAATACTAGAAATAGTATTTCTCTTCCAATAGAAGTTTATCTTTTGGTTTCAACAAAATTCAGGCCAATTGACACAGGCTAAGCCACAGAGAAAGCACTTTCCATCCTACATTTTTTTTTTCTATTCCTATGATAGATTGGCTTATTGATTATTTATCTGTGTTGACAACAATATTAAAGAATTTCTTCATAACAGTTCAGAGTATAATCAACTACTAAAATATGAGTTGCAGATAATAAAGCCCACTTTATTTAGCACATGGAGGGTGCTACAAGGGCAGGGAGCAGGGTGTGCTCCTGGCCCAGCAAGGATGGCCTCCAACAGTCCTCCACTCTTCCCAGACTCTCTGAAGCCCACCGCACTGCTCCTGGGAGTAGGGACAGCAGCTCAAGCCTGGGGACGCAGCTTATGAGCTTGGAGGTGCCTGGGCCTGCACCCTTCAGAGACCTTCTCTGTTGCTAACACTCCAGACCTGGAGCTGCCAGCCTGGGGGGTCCTCTTGTTATGGAGCAAGGGCTCCTGTGGACTATGAGGACTATTTCCTAGCGTTTTTAGTAGAGTAGGGGGCAGGAAAGGGAGAAGTGACACAATAACCTGTACACATATGTACGCAACACCTGTATAAAACTGAACTTTTTAACAGTAGGCTTTTAGATGCAGATAACCATTCCCATTCCATAATGGGGAAACCATTCCTGGTCCATAATGTAAAGGTGCAGAAGGAGGTGAAAGCCCAACACTGACAGCACGTGTTTGAATCAAAGTAAGGGTTTATTTGCAGGGTGCCAAGCAAGAGAGTGGGAAACAAGTCTCAGATCCACTCCAATCTGGACTTTGATTGAGGGGCTTTTTTAAAGGGGAAGAACAAAGAGGCTGGGATTAATCATCAACTTGTGACATTTTTTTTATTAATATGTGATTTTTTTTAAAAATTGAGGGATAGTTGATATACAGTATTATATAAGTTTCAGGTGTACAACATAGTGATTCATAATTTTATAGGTTATATTACATTTATAGTTATTCTAAAATATTGGCTATATTCCTTGTGCTGTACAATGTACCTTTGTAGCTTATTTATTTTGTACATAGTAGTTTGTTGCTTTTAACCCCCTACCCCTATCTTGCCCCTTCCCTCTTCCCTCTCCCCACTGGTAACCACTAGGTTACTCTATGTGACATTTCTTTTTTTTTCTTTTTTCTTTTTTTGTAATTGAAATATAGTTGATTTACAATATTGTGTTAGTTTCAGGTGTACAGCACAGTGATTCAGTTTTATGTATGTATTTTTTCAGATTATTTTCCATTATAGGTTATTGCAAGATATTGAATATAGTTCCCTGTGCTATACAGTAAATCTTTGTTGCTTATCTATTTTGTGTACAGTAGTTTGTATCTCTTAATCCCATACTGTATGTGACATTTCTTTTTTTTTTTTTAATTAATTTATTTATTTTTGTCTGTGTTAGGTCTTCATTGCTGTGCACGGGCTCTCTCGAGTTGCGGTGAGCAGGGGGCTACTCTGCGTTGCGGTGTGCGGGCTTCTCATTGCAGTGGCTTCTCTTGTTGCAGAGCACGGGCTCTAGGTGCGCAGGCTTCAGTAGTTGTGGCACACGGGCTCAATAGTTGTGGCTCGCGGGCTCTAGAGCACAGGTTGTGGCGCACGGGCTTAGTTGCTCCATGGCATGTGGAATTTTCCCCGACCATGGCTCGCACCCGTGTCCCCTGCATTGGCAGGCGGATTCTTAACCACTGTGCCACCAGGGAAGTCCTATGTGACATTTCTTAATCATAGTTTAAGGAGTCAGGATGTCTCTGTTTTATGATTCTCAGGCCAGGTGGTCCATGGTTCAGGGGTCTGTTAGCTCGTCTTGCGCTGGAGAAACAACTTGAGTTTGTATGTTAATGATGATATCTACAGCAGCAATTTTGGTACATTAATGATGTTAACAATAGTAATCTTAGCCATCTGACTCTAGTTGATTAATGTTCGGTTAGCACAGGATTGGGGTAAGAGGTGACAAAGAAAGGAAATAAAATTTTAGATAGAATAACTGTAAACTCAGTAAGGGAACTCTGTTTTAGGGGGACTTGGTTTTACTCTGTAGGACGATGGTGAGGATAGCACCACACTTCTGAAGCCCCGAGCCCCCATCACCTCCTGGACAGGCCCCTATCTGCAGAAGAGGCAGCCTCTGGTGTCAGGAGGAGCTGCTGGTATAGCACTGGCCCAGGTGCTCCTCCCCTTCTCTGACCCATCTTGCAGGCGCTAAGTCCCTGCAAGGGCGGGCGGCAGAGGCCCCTGGCTAGGCTCGGGCAGAATCCATCCTACATTTACAATGTATTTGTAGCTTTGTAGTTAATAAATACAGCACTTTGAGTTTAATGAGATATTGTATATGATGGTCTCTAACACGGTGCCTGCTAAGCCAGAACCCGTTTGAAACAGATACCTACTAAAACTCACTTAAGCAAAAAAGGTGTGCTTATTTTGAGGATTCCATGGTATTTCATGCCACAGTCAGGTGTCAGGGCCACTGTTCATGGTTGTGTGGGCTAGGCTCTGCATAGCTTTTAGTAGTACAGCCAGGCCTTAACAAAAAACTGGAACTAGAAACTAAATCACTGTCAGGCCTCTCTCTCTTTGCAGACAAAATGAGTTCTGCAGATGTTAGTTTTTCCTTAATCATAGCTTATCTTTTGGAATAGGGGAGTACCCAGATTTTGGTGGACTTAAAAACATCTAATTGGCTTTTTATGAGAAAGGAAAAGTTATTACATGATTGTTAGAATTGACTAAAGGTCTCCCATCTATAATCTATTCCTGTATTTGTTATCAGACATTTTACCTCCACTTTCATCCCGCTTTTCTTTTTTTTTTTTAATAAAGATTTCATGATTAGCAACCCAAAGGAAAATATAGTATTGTTCCATGTTCACTTTTTCTTCACTATGCTTTTATTTGTCCATAAGAAATACAATTTTTTCTCTCCCTGCTATTCCTTTTTTCAGCCCCTTCCTTTTCCTTTCATTTGATATGTCTTTAGTCTACTACATAGAGGAAACCTTCTAGCAGGATGAAAACATAATTTTGTGAAAAGGTAGATATTTACCACCATTGGTATGATTTCTGTTCTTTGGAAGTAAAGACCATGCTTGAGCCCATTCTTCTCCTAGTGGGTTTGAACTGGCTGCTGTTCTCTTACTGAGTGTCGATGTCAGTCACCGTCTTTGTCTTTTCTAATGGGATAGTTTTTAAAGTCATATGATCATAAAATTATTTTAGCTTCTCAATCTTGATCCTGTAAAAGTAAATTAAGGTTTGAATGATAGATAAGATAGTTTAAATATTCTAATGCCCTGAATTGATGTTTGTTTCATAATATGTTTGCCTTGTTTCCTCAGCTGTATATTGAGTTCATTCACAGCAGATTGGCTTTTAAATTTCCTTTTGTATCCTGTTTTGACTAGTAGTGCTAAGTCTTACTAATAAGTATAATAATAAATACTGAAACTTTTCATAGCTCTGCATCTGAGAAAGACATTGTTGAAGACATCATATTTCACCTGTAAATATTTCAGTATGAATCTTCTAAAAATAGAACATTTTACATAACTACAATAACCATCGTCACACATAAGAAAATTAATAATTCCTTAATTTCACCAAAGTCTCAGTCTATATTAAAATGCTCCCAGTGTCCCATAAATGTTTTTGTAGATTTTTTTTCCCTGAACTAGGATCTTACCAAGATTCAGACATTACATTCGGTTGTTAACATCTCTTTAGTCTTTCTTTGTCTCTCTCTCTCTCTTTTTTTTTTTTAACCTAAATGTTTCTCTCCCCTTTTGGGTGATTTTTCAAATCTGCTCATTCCTTCTACATTTATTAACTGGCTTCTTCTTAGGCAGGAGTAGGGTGGGGGGGTAAAGAAAAACTTCGCTTTGAGTGCTAATAATTTAATATGTAAACAAATGGATAGGTGAATTTAAGAGCTAATTGCAGAAGCAGTACTTACATAAATCCTACATTTAAAGTGAAAGCTATGTTGTTGAAAGAAAAACCTCCAAGAAAAGCAAAAGGCTATACAAGACAGAAAATGTAAAGATGTCCAGGTTCTCAATAAATAATATTTCTATAGTCACAATATTATAAACATGACTTTCAGTCAACCTTGATAGCTTAAAAAGTTTAAAAATTAATATAATAGTTATCAACTTTCATGGTAGAGTTTAGAAGGTAGAAGGTATAAAGAGAAGTGAAGGGAAAGATAGAAGTCCTAGTATCAAGAGAGATATTGTCTGTAGTTGATGAAATAAGAAATATAGGGGTATAAGTATATTAATTAAAGTTATAAAGAGGATATGTAGAGGAACTAAAAATAATGATGTAACTCTACTGTAATTTGGGGGCAGGAGAATGGACTATCATCCTTGTCTATTATAGTATGAAGTCAACACGTCTAAAATTTGATATCTTAAGAAATAATGATGTTAATTTCTACAACTAATATCTGTCCTTAGGCTAATACCACACTGTCTTAATTATGCTAACATTATATAGTAAGCCTTGAAATTAGGTAGTGTAAGTCCTTCAGCCTTGTTCTATTTAAGGATGGCTTTGATTATTCTAGGTCTTTTACCTTTCCAAAGGCCTGCAAAGATTTTGACTGGGATTACTTTGAATCTGTAGATAACTTTGGGAGGAATTGGCATCTTAACAATAATGAGTTTTCCAATCCATGAATATGGTGTCATTCTTCATTTATTTAGGTCTTCTTTAATTTCCCTTTGCAGAAGTTTTCAGCATACAGGTTTTGTACATCTTCAATTAAATTTAATCCTAAAAGAAGATGTGGTGTGTATATATATATATATATATATATATACCCACACACACACACAATGGAATACTACTTATCCATTAAAAAAAAAAAAAGATGAAATCTTGCCATTTGTGACAACATGGATGGACCTTGAGGGCATTGTGCTAAATGAAGTAAATCAGAGAAAGACAAGACCTTATGATTTTACTCATATTGTGGAATTTAAACAAATAAAGACAAAATAAATGAACAAACCAAACAAAAACAAACATGTTGATATAGAGAACAAAGTAGTGGTTACCAGAGGAAGGGGCTGGGAGGAGAGGTGGTGGTGAAATGGATAAAGGGGATTAGTTGTATGGTGATAGATGGAAACAAAATTTTTGGTGATGAGTACACACTGTAGTGTATACAGAAGTAGAAATATAATGTACATGTGAAACTTATATAATGTTATAAACCAATGTCACCTCAAAAAAGATAAATTTTAAAAATTTAATCCTAAGTATTTTTATGCTGTTACAAATTAATTTGGTTTCTTTATTTTCTAATTATTTGTTGGTAATATATAGAAATATATTTGCCTTTTGTATATTGACCTTGTACTCTGTGACCTAATTTCACTTATTAGTTCTAAAAGTTGTTTTGTAGTTTCTTGGGATTATCCATGTATAGGGTCATATTATATGCAAATAAAGACTGCTTTTCTTCTCCCTTTCCATTCTTTATGTCTTCTCTTTTTCTTACATCATGACCCTAACTATAACCCCCAGTATAATAATGAATTGAAGTGGTAAGAGCAGAAATCCTTGCTTTGTTCCTGATCTTGGGTAGAAAACAGGTCTTTCACCCTTGAGTATTATGTTACTTATAGATTTTTGTAGATGCCTATAATCAGATTTATGATGTTCCCTTGTAGTTCTACTTTGTTGGGGGCTTTTATCATAAATGGATGTTGATTTTTTTTGCAGCTATTAAAATATTTATATGGTTTTCTCCTTTCTTTTCTTAATATGGTGACTTATACTAATTGACTCCTGGGTGCTTGAATCAACCTTGAATTCCTGGAATCAACTCCACTTGGTTATGATTATTATCCTTTTCATATATTATTGGGTTGAATTCCCTAAAATTTTGTTAAGAAATTTTGCATCCATATTTGAACATTGGAAATATTAGTCTGTAGTTCTGCTTTCTTGTCTGGGTTTGGGAATTAGGGTTACATTGGCCTTAACACATGATTTAGGAAGCATACCCTCCTTCTCTATTTCTGAAAGATTCCAAGTAAGATTGTTATTTCAACAATTCACAATGAAGCAGTCTAGACCTGGAGGGATTTTTTTTGTGCAAAGGTTTATGAATTTGATGTTTTTAATTGATATAGGGGTGTTCAAATTTTCTATTTTTTGTCAGTTTTTCTCATTTGTTATCTTTCAAGGAAATTTTTCCATTTCATCTAGGTTGTCAAATGTATTGGCATAAAGTTGTGCATAATGTTGCCTACTGTCTTAATGTCTCTAGATTCTGTAGTGATATTCCCCTCTTATTTTGATTTTGGTAGTACACATTTTTGTTTATCAGTCTATCCTAGAGGCTTATCAGTTTTATTGACTATTTCATTGAATCAGCGTTCATGATTTCTCTGTTGTTTTAGTTTCTATTACATTGATTTCTGTTCTTCTTTCCTTCTACTTTGGGGTTTCTAGTTTTTTAAGGAAGGAACTGAGATCACTAATTTTAGAATTTTTTTCCTGATATAAGTATTTAAAGCTATAAATTTCCTCTAAACACTGTTTTAGTTGCATCCCACAAGTTTTGATAGATTGTATTTTCATCATCATTCCACTCAGAATTTTTTTTTTTTTAATAAATTTATTTTTTTACGGCTGTGTGGGGCCTTCTTTGCTGCCCGCAGGCTTTCTCTAGTTGTGGTGAACAGGAGTTACTCTTCGTTGCGGTGCGGGGGCTTCTCATTGCGGTGGCTTCTCTTGTTGCGGAGCACGGGCTCTAGGTGCACAGGCTTCAGTAGTTGTGGCACACGGGCTCAGCAGTTGTGGCTCACAGGCTCCAGAGCGCAGGCTCAGTAGTTGTGGCACACGGGCTTAGTTGCTCCAAGGCATGTGGAATCTTCCCGGACCAGGGCTCGAACCCATGTCCCCTGAATTGGCAGGTTGATTCTCAACCACCGCGCCACCAGGGAAGCCCCCAGAATATTTTTTAATTTCCCTTCTGATTTCTTCTTTGACCATGAATTACTTAAAGTGTGTTGTTTTACTTTCCAAATGTTTGGGGTTTTTCTAGCTTTCTTATTGTTAATTGATTGCTAATTTAATTCCATTCAAAGAATGTATTTTGGATTTCAGTCTTTTTAAATGTATCGATGCTTGTTTTATGACCATAGCACATCCTGGTGGACTTACCATGTATACCTGAAAAGAATGTGTATTCTGGCATTGTTAGGTATAGTGTTCTATAAATGTCATTTAAGTCAAGGTTGATCATGTTCAGGTCGTCTGTGTCTTCGTCTGTTTTTTCTAGTTATATTGGTTGCTGAGAGAAGGATGGAGAAACAGGTATACCTCTAACGGCAGGTCTGGTAAAGTATTAATTGCAAAGGGACATGCATTCAAGTCAAGGAGAATTTGTTACTATATTTTATAACCTACCACAGGGTTCATTTTAATTATTCTTTGTGCTTTTGTATATTTTTAAAATTTTCTGTAATAAAACCTTAAAAACCAAATCATCTTTGGTAATGATGTCAGAGTTTAGGGAGTGCATGCCACATGCGATACCAGATGTAGGAAAAATATTTAGGATTTCTATTTGTTTATTTTCACCTCACCATTTAAAAGGTTCGATGGCACAAATGTGCAGTCTGAGCATATGTTAATTTATATTGTCACAATAAAAGATTTCCTCCCTCCTTTATTAGTCTGTAATAATAATCACTGTGGTATAAAAGCGTCAACTGTAGTGCTCTCGATGTGTTGTGTTTTCTCACTCCACTACTGTGAACCCATTGAATCTGTTTTCATTTTTTTATCTTTATCAAAGGTTGAATTAATAAAGGGGAATTTACAAAGTGTCGGACTTACACTTCGTCTTGTGCAGTCAACTGACGGGTATGCTGGGCACGTCATAATTGAGACCGTGGCCCCAAACTCGCCTGCTGCAATTGCTGATCTTCAACGGGGAGATCGACTGATTGCTATTGGAGGTAATTATGCTGATGTGCAATATACCTGGCATTTACAGAGAAAACCAGAGAACAGATGTGGGGGTTTTTCCTCTCTTCCTTCATTTCTTTTTTTTTATTATTATTTTTTATTTTTGGCTGTGTTGGGTCTTCATGGCTGCGTGCAGGCTTTCTCTAGTTGCAGCGAGCGGGGTCTACTCTTCATTGCAGTGCGTGGTCTTCTCATTGCAGTGGCTTCTCTTGTTGGGGAGCACGAGCTCTAGGCGCACGGGCTCAGCAGTGGTGGCTCGTGGGCTCTAGAGTGCAGGCTCAGTAGTTGTGGCACACGGGCTTAGTTGCTCCGCAGCATGTGGGATCTTCCCAGGCCAGGGCTCGAACCCGTGTCCCCCTGCAATGGCAGGTGGATTCTTAACCACTGCGCCACCAGAGAAGTCCCTCTTTCCTTCTTTATTTCTATAAGCACGTTACTTTTACAATGGAAAGAAAGTAATAACTATACTATAAATAAAAATGTGAAGGAAGCCTTAAAAAATTTAAAACACATGTCATTTTAGTTCTAATTATAAATCTTTAAAATACGTCATCTTTAGACCATTTTCCTCCTTCTACTTCTATTTTTTTTTTATTGAATGTGAAAGAAAGGGCAGGTCAACAGTTATCTTTCTGTGTGGCCACCACCATTACTACTCTGAGTCTAAAACTGACAATGTTAGCACTACTGCCCCCATCACTTAGGACTAGATAATGAACAGGAGAGAGATTCCTCGTCTAAGAGGGCATACCTGAACTGTCCTGTGGCCCCATATTGGTTGCCCCTTATTGTTCCTGACTGGCCAGCCATTTGTTAGTAGACTGTCATTCAGAGTGCAGCCCAAGTCACTGTCACTGGCAGAGAAATGTGTCACCTGCATGCCTTCCTATCAGCTGGATTGATAACAACCAAAAGTCTCTATTGTTAGGCAGATTATTTGCTTGCATGTTTATAAATAAGCAGTAAGACTCACTGTGGACACCAGTGGGGGAAAAGTCGAAACCTTTTCAGACCTTTGTAGTACCTGACCCACCCATTCTAGGCTTGTCAAGAGATTTCTTGAACCCATGGTTGGTTACAGTTGAGCTTTTAAAGGCAACATGGAATATTCTCTCACAGCTAAAACAATAAATAACAAGGTAGATTAGTTCCTAAATTAAGGAGCAGTTGTCTTTGGTTATATGTCGAAGAAACTCTACCTTTAATTCATATCCATCATGACAATAAAATAATGAAAATTATTTAATTGCATACCTGGAAGCCCAACTAAGTCAATATTTCACATGGAAATCCCTCTGATTATGTCATAAACAGTGCTTTTCAAACTCTCTTGTGTATTCCAATCACCCAGGCATGGTGTTAAAATGTGGATTCTGATTCAGTAGACCTGGGGTGGGGCTCCAGGTTCTGTATTTCTAGCAAGCTCCCAGATGATGATACTGGTTCATAGACACTTAGGATAATAAGGCTATAAAATAAACCTCATCTGTTACATAGTTATTTAACATAAACATAACAGTTATCCCTCAGCTAAAAATCGTAGTTCAGTATGAATTTTTTATATGTATACATACCCTGTTTGGTTTTACTTACAGCATAAAATTGTTTTCTTTTTTACGTCCTTTATGAAAGATTTTTGTTTTCAATTATACAAGTAGTAAATATCTATTATCAAAAATAAATAAATGAATCCAAGCAATATAAATACAGGCAGGGTGAAAATGCAAAAGTCATCTCTTCGTGTCTAACATTTGTAAAAATAATAATAATATTCATTGAGATAAGGGGAGGGTATGATACACATTCTTTTTTTTATAGCTATACTTTATTTGTATGGGTATACAACATTAAAAAAACATTTAGTAACGGGATTGGTGATAATTGAAATAAGATTGGCAAAATGTTTGTTATATTTAAGCTCAATGATGGAGTTCATTTTACTATTTCCTCTGCTTTTGTGTATATTTGAAATATTCCAAAAGAAAAATAATCCATATTTGGCTGAACAGTCCCAAGAGGCAGATGTTAAGTCACAAAGAATGAGTTTAGATTGAGCTGAAGTTTTTTGCCTACCTCAGATCATTAGAAGGACTTAATTTTTATTTATGTCAAACTACAGTTTTGCTGGGACATAGTGTGGTTAAAGGGAAGCAGCAGAAATTAAGGCTGGATGAATCATGAAGTCATACTAGAAAGCTCTGAATTTCAGTATGAGTTTGTAGGCTAAAGGTTTTTGAGCCAATGTTTTAGGAAAACTGGGAAGCAATATATGTTTGGTGATTAAAATAGGGAAGATCTAAGTGAGGGATCATAGTAAAAAGCTGTTTATTACTACAGTGGAAGCCAGTGGTTAGGAGGATCTGAACCAGGAATGACAATGGACTGGAACTCTAGTAGGATTGACAGCAGATGGAATCTAGGGAGTCAGCCATCTCCATGACTCAGATCGGCTGAACGGGGAGGGTGGCAAATGGATTCCCGTAGTAGTGAGAACAGGAAGAGGAGAAGGTCAAAGAGAGATTTTAACTTCACTGAATTTGTAGTATCAACGAAACATCCAGGTGGTGATATCCAGAAGTAGCTGGGAATGTACGACTAGAGTGAAGAAGAGGGGACGCCAACCAAAGAAAAAGTTGATAGTTGAAACTACTGAAATGGGTGTAATCTAGGGAGAGAACAAAAAGGCAGAGAAACTAATGACAAAACCAGGGAACGTTTGCATACAAGGGACAGATACAGGTGGGGGAAAAAAGAAAGCAGAGATGATCAGAGCCAAATTAGTACAGTGTTGTGAAAACCAAGGAAAACAAGGTTTTAAAGGAGAAGAAGGAAGGGAATTAAAATTTTAGCAAGGATAATTGATAGA
Organism: Balaenoptera musculus; assembly: GCF_009873245.2. Lineage (NCBI taxonomy): Eukaryota > Metazoa > Chordata > Mammalia > Artiodactyla > Balaenopteridae > Balaenoptera > Balaenoptera musculus. The sequence continues at coordinate 13,664,347 of NC_045800.1, forward strand.
GCAAAGTCCTGAAGGGGATAGGGAGTAGAATCCAAAGTACAAGGGATACTTCCTCCTCTAAGATAGCTTGATCCTGAAAATGATTGGCAGGGAGAAGAGGTGGCTTCTTACTGATCTTCAGTAAATAAGGTGATGTCATCTACAGAATAAAAGAGAGTAGGAAGGGTGGGTTTCAGGGGAATAAGAAAGGTTTGAAGCTGGTGTTTGGAGACTTAGTTGTTTAGAGACCAGTCAAAAGAATGCTAAAGCAGCACTGAAAGCCTTGCTGCAGATAGATGGTATAACTCGGGAGTTGTATCCAGGTGATAAGCTCAGGAGCAGGAAAGGGCGATAAGGGGCTAGCAAAGCTGGGGATCAGAAAGACAGGTAGATGGTAGAAGAGGAAAGGGCTGGGGCAAAAGAATTAAAAAGTTTGATGTGAACACCACTGAAGTCTTGAACCGAGGTTGGGGAGAAAAGCAAGTGGTATCAGGAGACCAGCTGGACCATGAGAGCAAAGGAGGAATGATTGGACATGGAAGCTACCTCAAAACAGATTCAGTTAGCAGACAGGATTGTTAGAGGTGGAAATAGGAGATTGTGATCAGAGGTTAATTTCCAAGTAAAAGATCTTTGATGTGGAAAACTTCCAAGTGATGACCAGGTCTAAAGCATGGTCTTGCCTGGGCAGCCGAAGTAGGAGAATATAGAGGTTGAGGAACTCTGAAGTCAGGTTATTAGATGGGGCTGGTGTTACTTTGATTTATTTAGGATGGGCTTAAGACCTTTGGAAAGCAAAGACCCCTTCTCACCTTTCTGTAACTCCTACAGAAAGGGTTGGCTTAGGTAAGTACTGTTTGGGGAGGGTAGGGAAAAAATAGAGCCTTTAAAAGATACACCTAGAATATCCCTAGAAGAATACATCAGAAGCTTTGATTGCCTCAGGGAAGGGACAATACGTCTGGGAGATAGAGGTGGAAGGGAGATTTTTCACTGTACATCTTTCTGTACTTTTTGAATTTTGAACTAATTGATGTAGCACCTATTAGAAAATAAAATGAAAACTTAAGATAGATATTGTTGATATAGATACAGATAGTAAACAACTTATTTAACTTTAAAGCCTTCCTTATTCTTTCTGGTCCTGAAAAAGATTAGTTTGATGGGTAGGGCTAATGAAAAGAATCTGTAAGGGTCCACTATTCATAATAGTATTGGGGTGGCCAAAAAGTTTGTTCAGTTTTAAGTGAAAATAAAAGACATTTTTCATTTTCACCAAGCCTTTTATTGAACAATGTATTCACTAACAGAATGAACTTTTTGGCCAACCCAATATTTTGCTAAGTTTATTTCAAGCATTGGTCTCTTAATTTGAATCATTCACCATACAGCTTGTAATCCCTGATGCATTTGACAATTTCCCTCAATATAATCACAGTTTCCCATCATTTTAAGCCTGGTTTAACCATTAATAAAATCCTTTTCAATAGGTCTCACTCTGCTCACTTCAGTTCAAACTGAGGAAAAATGTCTTTTAAACCTAGGAAGGAATGGGAAGCAGTTAGGAGTTAGCAGCTTGACACCTTCCTCAGGATTTTCATGTCACCATTTGGTTTGAAAAGGTAAACATTTCCAGGACATCGGAGCAGTCAGGGTTTAAGAATCAGTACACTGATGTATCCATAAGCCCGTAAGATATTTTAGAGGTTTCACTATTACTTTTCCATTAGTTAAGTAATCATGAATTAATGGCAATTACACTTAGTGAATTTAGGTAATTTTTACTGCAGTAATTTACATGTTTCCCTTTTAATATCTTAAAACAGGTGTGAAAATCACATCTACACTGCAAGTGTTGAAGCTTATCAAGCAGGCTGGTGACCGAGTCCTGGTATATTATGAAAGGCCTGTTGGCCAGAGTAACCAGGGTGCAGTGCTGCAAGATAACTTTGGACAGTTGGAAGACAACTTTCTGTCAGGCTCATGCCAACCAAACTATGAAGAGGAAACAAGTGGGTTGGCAGTAGATGCTGAAAACAGAGACCTGGATTCTGAATTTGAAGACTTAGCAAGTGATGTGAGAGCACAAACTGAGGTCAAAGATGAGGCACAGTCATTAAGTCACAGTCCCAGACGTACTCCAACAACACTTTCTGTTAAACCCCTTGGAACTATATCACCAGTTTTAAACCGTAAATTAGTTGTAGGAAGTTACCCACCACCCCCAAAACTTCCATCCAAAGAAGGAAATAAGCCCTTGGCCCTAAAATCTTCTGAGATAACAGAACCAGCACAAGTGTCAAAACCCACCCAAGGATCCACTTTCAAACCACCTGTGCCACCACGACCGCAAGTCAAAGTTCCTTTGCCTTCTGCTGATGCCCCAAATCAGGCAGAACCAGATATTCTCGTTGAAAAGCCAGAGAAGGTGCTGCCACCGCCTGCTGCAGATAAACCTGCTGAAAAGCAAGCGAAAAATCTGGATCACGTAGAAGAAGCAGCTCCAGCTAAGCAGTCTTTAGCAAAGCAAGAAGTGGCAAAAGATTTGACTTCAGAAAGTTCCTGCCCTCCTAAGGACAGTTCAGATGACCATCAAACGTGGGAATCATCAGAAATTCTCTATCGTAATAAGCTAGGAAAATGGACAAGAACCACAGCCAGCTGCCTCTTTGACGTAGACGCCTGCCACAGGTACCTAAATGTCGCGCTGTGGTGCAGGGAGCCTTTCAAATTAGGGGGTCTCATCTGTTTGGGGCATGTCAGCCTAAAACTTGAAGAGGTGGCTTTAGGATGCTTAGCTACATCGAACATGGAATACCTTTCCAAATTCAGACTGGAAGCCCCATCACCTAAGGCCATGGTCACGAGAACCGCGCTACGTAATCTGAGTATGCAGAAGGGGTTCAATGACAAATTTTGTTTCGGTGACATTACTGTTCACTTCAAATATCTGAAAGAAGGAGAGCCAGACCACCATGTAGTTACTAACTTAGAGAAAGAAAAAGAACTCCATTTGGTCGAAGAGGTTTCTGCCCTACCTAAAGAGGAGCACTTTGTTGGACAGATGGGTTTAACAGAAAATAAACATAGTTTCCAGGATACTCAGTTCCAGAACCCAACTTGGTGTGATTACTGTAAGAAAAAAGTTTGGACTAAAGCTGCTTCCCAGTGTATGTTCTGTGCTTATGTTTGCCATAAAAAATGTCAGGAAAAGTGTCTAGCCGAGACTCCTCTTTGTGGAGCAACTGATCAGCGGATAGACCGGGCCCTGAAAAATCTCAGGCTGGAAGGACAAGAAACCCTCTTAGGCCTGCCCCCTCGTGTTGATGCTGAAGCTGGGAAGTCAGTCAACAGAACAACAGGTTTGACAAGACATATTATCAATACGAGCTCTCGTTTGTTAAATCTGCGTCAAGTCTCTAAAACTCGCCTTTCTGAGCCAGGAACTGATCTAGTAGAACCTTCACCAAAACACACACCCAACACATCAGACAACGAAGGCAGTGACACAGAGATCTGTGGCCCAAACAGCCCTTCTAAACGGGGCAACAACACAGGAATAAAATTAGTGAGAAAGGAGGGTGGTCTGGATGACAGCGTTTTCATTGCAGTTAAAGAAATCGGTCGTGATCTGTACAGGGGGTTGCCTACAGAGGAGAGGATCCAGAAACTAGAGTTCATGCTAGATAAACTGCAGAATGAAATTGATCAGGAGTTGGAACATAATAATACCCTTGTTAGAGAAGAAAAAGAGACAACAGATACGAGGAAAAAATCACTTCTTTCTGCTGCTTTGGCTAAATCAGGTGAAAGACTGCAAGCTCTAACACTTCTTATGATCCACTACAGAGCAGGCATTGAAGATATTGAATCTTTAGAAAGTCTGTCCTTAGACCAGCACTCCAAAAAAATAAGCAAGTACACAGATGATACGGAAGAAGACCTTGATGATAGTGAAATAACCCAACTAATAGACTCTCAGCCATTCAGTAGCATATCAGATGACTTATTTGGCCCATCTGAGTCTGTGTAACAGTCTGTTTAAACTTTCAAGTGATTGAGGAAAAGTTGCATCTAAAGTACCACAGATATAACCACATTTAAACCCTCTTATTATGCACTTTGGCCTGCTTCTTCACAGTTATTTGCTTGTGTAAGAACTAGAGTGGAAAAGGTGGTTTTCCAGCAAAAACATGACCAGCTCACTAAATTGGTTGTTTCAGATTGCATTTATAGCTATGCTTTTTGGGTTTATACTGGGAATTTATTTTTACTAATTTATTTTTAACTTTTTCTAATTATGTAATTATGTAAGCTGACTTTTCGTGTTTATGTAGGTGTGATGTCTCATTGTGTTTTTTTTTCCTTCCTCTTCCTAGTTTTTGAATTAGTGTTAAATAGGATACTGTCCAGATTCTTGAAATATTTTCATTTCCATCACAGTTATAACAACAAATTTGCTGCATGCCCAAATTGACAACAGCAATCATTGAGGGAACAGGTTTTGAATCTTACTTTGTGTTATGAAGTTTGTCATATCTACTTGCTTGAGATTTTTGTTATTTTGGGGTTTGGGGGAGTGCTTTTTGTTTTGATTTTGCCAAATGTAACATGAAAGCAGATGCCGCAGCTTTAGTTAGTTATGCTGATTTAGTAAAAAAAAAAAAAAAATTTTTACATATATTGCTTGTTTTTTATGCTTTTGTGAAATTTTTTTCTAAAGCTTATGTGCAGTTTAAGTACAGTGAGAATATAGTGATTAATTTGAAGAGCTTGCATTGAAAACCAAAATGCAATAGGGAATAAATACAGAATGCAGTTGGTCAAGAATTTTGAGAGGATGACCAGATTACTAAAAAAAACAAAAAACAAAAAAAAAAACAGTAACCAGTAGGATTTTGAAATATAATCTTTCAAAATGTTGACACTTGCCTTTCAAATGGAAGTACTAAACATTTATGATTATTTTTCATCTTCAGTTCTCCCATAGGAAATAAAGCATGTAGATATTTGAAGTTTCAGAAGACTGTTCTTAAAATGACCTTGTTGATATCTGGTTTGGCTGTTTTGTTTTAGAAAAATAGTCATGCATGAGAATGCTGTAAGGGAGAGGAATCATGCAAAATAGATTTATTTCTTTGTCTGACATCCTACAGGCTTAAAGGAATGGTGATCGTTCTGAATGCTTCTGTAGTTCAGACTGTCTTATTAAAAAAAAAAAAAATTACACAGCATAGATACATAGGAATTGGAACCATTTCTCTTAAAATGAAGGTCTAGTCTGATACTCAGGCCATCATGTGGATCCCAATAACACATGACTGAGGGAAAACATGTGAGCATGACCTCTGTTGGTATACCATAAAAGTTTTGGCCTTTTATATGTCTATAAAATAGATACGTACATGTTTTTCCCTTTTGTAGGTAACTGCTATGATAATTGCTATATAGTGAAACTGACATGAATTTAAAACTAGATGATGGCAGTTTTTATGGCTGGCAGGAAAAGGCATAGTATAATAGTAAGGATTCTGGCCCAGGTCTATGACCCAGGACTCCATACAAGACTTTAAGTTCAAGCTCTTCTGTTGGCCATTAGTGAACTGTGTAACCATAGGCAAGCCACAAAAGGGCTCCATGCTGCAGGCTCCCCAGCTGTAAAGTAGGAATAAACAAAATTTTTTCTACCTCACAGGATTGTTGTGAGGAAAACAACAGCATAACTGCAAAAGTTCTCTGAACAGTAAAAAGCTATTGAAATAAAAGGCTTATATGGATGATAAAAATATTTTTATGGGTAGAAAAGCCATTCCACTTTTAAAATCAATAGCCAGTTCTCATTCTTGCTATTTTATTATTTATTAAGTAAAATATTAGTAAACTAAATACCTTTCTTGGCCAAGTTTATAACAAAAATATATCTGTGTATACCCCCCATTTTTATTTAAACATGCTTGCATTTTAAAAGAACACTGCTGTAGAAGTCTTTATACACCAAATTCACTGAAAGCTAAAATGTTGTTCTGTAACAATAGCTTGAAACAATCTGCCCAATGTAATAACCAACTGTCATCTTATCATAAAAAAATCACTTACCACTGACAACCTGGAAGGCAGAGTAAGTGGCTGGTGGTTTTGGATTATACCATGGAAGTTTTAGTGACATCCAAGCATGCTGCTGAAACGGATGCATTTGAAAGAGCTGTAGAAATAATGCAAAACTTTGGTTTCATAAAAATCTACTCATGTTTTAAAAGTATTTAACTCTGTAGAACCACAATTCTGGAAAGCTCAGTAATGCTGCTAATGATATTTGTAAAGTATACCTTCAATGTAGTGCAATATTTTTCTATTTACTGGGAGAGGCAGTAGAGGCATCACAGTTGTAGTTTCGTGCAAGGGGGGGGCGGGGGGTGGGACACTCCAATAGCCTAAGGAATAGTAAGGTATAAGGCTTCAGTGAAAACAGTTGTATTATATCACAGTCCTGATGTAATCTTTCTGCCATGCTATGTTATCAATAGCTAAAAAATAATACTAAATAAAAACTACCACAGAAAACAAGAATATCTTCATTTGATGTCATCTGAAAAAGGTGACTGCTGCATCTCTATGGAATTATTGCCTGGTATAATTGGGCCATGAAGATAAGCTTAACAAAGTCCGCTTTTGCTAAACAAAATTGCTATTCTGAAAATTGTCTAAAAGCGTTAAATTTTGGTTTTACTATTTTTTTAATGCTGTGAAATAATCAGATTTATGGATTTGCCTCTGCTATCTAGTAGTAATTGGACTAAAGTGTATTTGCTACATTGGTATTTAGATGAATTATTAGGTTAGACAGTCAAGCTGAGCAATATTTTAGCATTTAGAATCAATTCATATGCTACATTTCTTAATATCAAACCTTACATTCTTCAGTATCAGAACTAGTTAAAATACTATGTGGACGTTTTGTGAATTTGAGAGGAGAAAACACATGCTAAAAATTTGAGGGTACTGTCAATTCTAAATTTAAGTATTTTTGAATTTTTTGAAAGGCAGTTTGAAGGTATTTGGCTCTTACTACTAGTAAGATAATAAAATCTTAAGTCCCCTAAAAGTGAATAAATTTAAAATCACTTTAGTTTTAAAATGAGTTTATTTCTAAATTGAGAGATAACAGCTTTCCTTTAAAAACAGGGTTGGGGGAGGTTCCCTTAAGCCTTTTTAAGCCATGGATCCATTTTAAGATCTGTTTAAAACCATGGATTCTCACCCCTGAAAGGTGCACACATGTGCACCCTAAGTCTTATGGAACTTCCAGGGACCGTGGACCTACTGTGTCAAGTGGCTGCATATCATAGTTATTTTCATCAGATATAGTTATTTGTTCGTAGCAATGAGGAAAACAATATAACTTTAGAGATGCAAGGATAACTTACTGGTTGGTTCCACACTGACACCATGTGGCTAGTTACATACTTCAATTTAAAACAAATTTTGCAAAGTCAAAAAGTATGGTTCAAACTAGTCTGGAGTGGATTTTACCTGATGCCTGCAAGCAAAGAAGAATAGTTTTTAATTGAATACCCACAGTTAAAACAATACCTTCTTACATATTTTATTCCAATGATAATATCTGGTTAACAAAGGAATACAACAGGCACAGTAGTGTTCAGAAGATTTATTAAGTAAACTAGCTAAAACATGACGTAGGTGGATACACTTAGCAGTCAAAAGAAAGAATTGAATATTCATCACTACCTCATTAAGCTTTTTGTATCTGCTTTGCCAGGTACAAACATAAAAACCACCTCTGCTCAAAAAATAAATGTTCAGAGAGCTGTGTGTTCTTTGTTCTGATACACACATTAAAAAAAAAAAAAAAAAAAAGCTGCTCTTTTCATAGTCTTGCCAACCCCAGAATACTAGTCATATAAAAGACCTTACAATTTTTTTCTCCTTCAGATACAACTGACACCTTTTGCTCTCAAAACAGTTCTGAAAAATATATATCTTTTATATGATCTCTAGGGATCACCAGCAGACATGGCTGCCAGTCATTCTTGAAGAGACTGAAGCCTTGCAGGCAAAAATAAAAGAGGGATAAGGTACATGGTATTGGGAGTGAGGAGAACCACAAACCCCGCAAGAGAATTGATTTGCAGCACGTTCTTTTTTAAGGCTCTCCCCTACAGAAGTAGAGAACAATCCTGCCTTTTTACTTTGGCCATAGAAGTGCCTCCAGCAAAGAAGAGTCCTTGTGTAAGTCGCCCAACGCAAATACACGAGTAGGACACTTGTTTGCTTCCAACACATGCACTTGAAAACCAGACTTCAGATCAAAGCCCCACAAAAAAAGCTTCATAAGGAAAATGGGAAGTATTAGCTACTTTCTTAGAGAATTATAAGGTTGAGGGGTCCTTCCAAGTTAACAGGAGCACAATTTTAGCTTAACAAAGAACTGACATTAAGTAGTTTTTGTTTACGATTACAGAACTACAGAATGAACAAGTGTTATTTGAGACATTCCACACTATCTTCATATCTCATACAAAACTCGATGTAAACTAACAATGTTCACTAACACGGTACTTGCTATCACATCGAAAAGGCACATCAACGTCGTCATGCTTAGAAAAACTACATCACACAGCACTAGGTGATACAGTATTACATAGACATTTTTAGATGTTTGGGTTTTTTCCTGCCTGTGAAAGGGGGTGTGCCCTGACCACCCTATTATTTTTACCTGTTTTCCTAACACGATTGAAGACAATTTCATTCCTTCTTCATCTTCATGTAAAATTTGTTTTCACATTGATGTGAACAACTTTCAGAAGTCTAAAAAATAATAGTTTCAAACAACTCAAAATTAGTAGATCCCTAGAAAACACTTGGATGACTTCCAGGTCAAAGATAATTATAGTCTGATTTTTTCACATCACAGCAGCTATTAGCCTTTTAAATTTCTTTTCTAAAACCTGAGCTAGGTGTTGATATATCTCATCATGCTTAAACAACCCTGACAGTATAAGGTATATCTATCCTCAATTTTCTGTCATCCGGTAAGACAAGTATATATCTGAAAAGGAAAGCTTCTAGTTGTTTATACGTTTGGGTGCTTTTCTCTGCTTTCAGAACATTTACTATTTTACCCTTATTGGCTTTAATGTTTGCTGCCAACCACATGACATGTAAACATATAATTCACAACCATCTGTTTCCAGGTAGGTGATTACATAGAAAACTAATGCCCGCTGAGATTCATGGATAAATCCGAAAGACGACTGGCTCAAGTTCTTGTCTTCTGCATCTGAGATAACTAGCTTTTAACTCATGAATATATTGACAGTACAGTTGACCCTTGAACAACACGGTTTGAACTGCACGGGTCCACTTATATGCAGAATTTTTTCAATAAATACAGGCTGCAGTACTACATGGTCTGTGGTTGATTGAATCCAGAGATGTGAAACCATGGATACGAAGGGCTGACTGTAAAGTTGTACGCAGGTTTTCGACTGCATGGGTTGTTGGCACCCCAAACCCTGTGTTGTTCAAGGTCAACTGTAATTACAAGTTCAGTAACTCAACATTCAGTGTCACTATATAATATATGCCGTCTTACTTGATTCTGTTTTTCAGACTTCCTTCTAGTTCCTCATTATTGGAAGTGTCTCGGAGATAATGCGTGCTTTAAACACTCATTACCAATATTCAGAAAATATATAAGACTTTTTTGCCCAGGTGTTCGTGAATGTAAGTTAAAAAATTATATTTGATTTGGATTCAAATATTTATAGATTTACACTATTTCGTCAAAATATATTGTATAATATTTAATAAAATCAAATACATAAAATAAAGTTTTCAACACTATTTATACAAACCCCTAGAAAAGCTGCTTTTTCTTTATAAGGCTGTTGGCAATCGATCATAACCATGGAAAAGAAAACCTTTGGTTGTTTTACTCTTTCACCAGGGATGAGTGGTATCACTAAGACAGTTCTGGATGAGTCATTTTACTGGAAACACTGTTTTATACAATTAGATACTTGGATGACTTTTGAGGGTCTCAGTCACTTTCAGATTCTTCATCCTCACCTATCGGATACGACTGGATATTATTCTGAGTATACATTTTTGTTTTAATGGGGCAGTTGTGATCCATGAGGATAGCCTAAAAGAGAGCAAAGTGCAGATATATTAACTTACTGTTTCATAAAGAGAAGATAGTCTTACCCTCTTTCTAAGGATTAGCAGTTTGAAAACTACATATAGTACCACCCACTATCAACCAACCAGTAATTTGGTGCAACTGCCAGGTGCCTTCCCTAGAAGACCTGGAGTTCTAAACTGAAAATTCCAGGCAATAGGAAGCAGCAGCAGCAGTCTGCAGTATTCCCATTATACCTGCCAGGAGCCATAAGTTGATTTGGAGGAAGCTGTAAGCTATGAAAAAAGGGATATGCAGGTTAGGTTTAGGTTATACTTAGAATCTTTGAATTAGGGTGGGGGGATCCTGGAGGTCACCCAATGCACCTTCACAGTGGCAACGCTTAATAAGGAGGTCCTCCCTCCTTAATGAGGCAAGCTCTCGTGTTAGAAACATCCCTGAGGCTGGACTAAACATGTCTCCATGTTTCTATTTGTGGATCAAGTTCTGACTCCAGCCGTCTTCATAGCCTGCCCTTACAATATTTTAAGACCATGGCCATGGCCCCTTAGATTTCCCTAGACTAAACGTCACAGGGCCCTTATCTTTTTAAAAATGGCATTTCAGGAGGACCTCTCCCCAAATCCTGGCTGGCCTCTTGCTCAAGTGTATTTTAAAAAATACATTCCTCTCATGTACATAAAAATCTCATGCACTCCCTTATTGTTACTGAAAACTTTTTTAAAGGTCAACTGATCCTCAACTGATAAACATCCTCAGTTGATAAGCACTGCAGTCATCATTCTTCACGAAAGTGTACAGACCAAGCACGTAGTCTGAGTGCACAGCTGGGGTTTATCACGCCAGGACTGTGCTAAGCATTTTCAGTGCAATACTTCAACTTCACAATAACCTATGTGGTAGTTTGATAACCCTCCGTGTAGGCACAAAGGTTAAAGAACTTGACCAAGGGATGTACAGCCAAATGGGGCAGATACGAGCCCAGGCAGCCTATGCCAACGTCTGCTCTGGCGATGCCCCACAGGACAGCAGGAGTGTAGAGCACGACATCAGGTGCAACTGAAATGAATTCTCTCATCAAGAATGTCTTTCAGGGGCTTCCCTGGTGGCGCAGTGGTTGAGAATCTGCCTGCCAATGCAGGGGACACGGGTTCGAGCCCTGGTCTGGGAAGATCCCACATGCCGCGGAGCAACTAGGCCCGTGAGCCACAATTACTGAGCCTGCGCGTCTGGAGCCTGTGCTCCGCAACAAGAGAGGCCGCGATAGTGAGAGGCCTGCACACCGCGATGAAGAGTGGCCCCCACTTGCCGCAACTAGAGAAAGCCCTCGCACAGAAACGAAGACCCAATACAGCCAAAAATAAATAAATAAATAAATAAAGGAGTTCCTTTAAAAAAAAAAAAAAAAGAACGTCTTTCAGAGTTTTCCTCCATGTAAACTATTCCCTCCAGTGCCTTTCTGTGCAGTTTGAAAATCTAAATGGCAGCACTTATCTGGATTAAAATTTATCTTCTGTTGGCCTATTGCAACCTATCTTGGCGCTTGTTAGCTACTCCTCCCAGTTCTTGCCCCACAGATGTGATAAGCTGCTATGTCTCCACTCAAGTGCTTAACCCATTTATCATTTCCCAAGAAATGCTAAAATGATCTGCTGTGTGGCATGTTAAGATAAGGACTTCCAGGACCCTCTAAGTTAGGCTGCCAGCTCAAATTGTCAGCTGCAAATTTAACTCTATTTTTTTCATTATGCTTCTTGCCAAGTGAATTGATACACGGGCTTCATACAGAGCTCAATTTCTAAAAATAAGTAATTGAGGCAACAGACACTGTATATATACCAGGACCATTCTCCCCACGTGGGTGTGTGCTCGTAACACAAAAGGTCTAGCCACCAAAGAGCTCGATGTCTTGCCTCTCTGGATTGGTGATCCTCAAAGAAATGTGCCCAAGAATCACTTGAGGGGGCAGGTTAAAAATGAAATCCCCCGTCCCTACCCTCACATGAGGGTGAGAAACGTGCTGCGAGAAACACCGCCCGACTTATGTGGCATTTTCTAGGGTATAGTAGGGTCACATGGCTGACAACAGCTTACTGGGCACCTACCAGATGTGTGTCAGTGCCCTTAAGGTCCTCTACCAGCTACTTAGGTACCTCACTGCACACGAGTGACAGGTTCCATAGGGTTTGCAGGCGGAGCGCTCACTGTGGGTTAAGTGCTCAGGGAAAGCAATGTGGAAGCGATGGGGGTGGACTTGAAGCTTGAATGATGGAAAGGATTTTCACAGCGAGGGAGTTGGGAACGAGCGCGGCAGAGGTTATTTACCAAACGAGACATTAAGTAAAACAGCCTGCCTCCCCGCCAACCCCATCCCCACCCCCGATCTGATGATGAGGCACAGGGAGACGTTCACGGGAAAGCCCAACCGGGGCCAGACTGCAGGGCCCCGAATGCCAGGCAGGGGCCTTGACCCCAGGCCCACAGGTGGCAAGGCAGGCTTGGAAAGGATGGCCATCATTCTACCTTATCACAATTGCCTTCTATCCCTTGGTTGTCCACCATTATACCTAACGGTAGGTACATGTAGACTTAAGGACCTCTGGAACCTAGCACTGGGTACTTAATACAGACTCAATTAAAAAACTGCATTGCAAGGGAAGAAGTTCAGTCAGACCAGTTATTTGGCATCATATAGACTTAAATAGAATTTATCAATTAACCAAACTGCATTTGTTGACACTACCTATATCAGGTTAAGAAGTTTTCTTTCTTAAAAGATCATCTGTAGCTTTTAAAACCTAGCTTACTGGCTTCTGAACCTCTTTTGAAAGATTTATTGTGCCATAGTTGTTGTTTTTTTTAAGTTGTACATGATTAAGCCAGATGGCATCTAATAGTCCAAAAGTGCCACGAAAAGAGGGGCATGAACAAGATCAAATGGGTAAGTCAAGTGCGCGGGGGACGTGTGCAGAGTGGCCCGGGGAGCAGCCTGGTAATCAGAGCAGTGCTCCATGCACTGCTGTGTGGAAAAAGGTGTGTTTGACTCTGGACTGAAGAAAAAGTAAAAAAAAAAAAAAAAAGGGGGGGAGGGCATTTTCATCTGAATTCAGGGCAATGCCTGGTTCCTGAGAGTTGAGCCCTGGTCCTACCAAATGCCTGGTTTCATATCAGACACAGGAGAGGCAGGATTTCCAAACTGGTAAAAACATGCTGGATCAAGTGAAGTGTAAAAATAACACAAATACAAAGCTGGGACAGTGAAAAAGTAAAAGCATTAAAATGTAAGAGTTCCAGGCTTCAAGACTTTGACAGATACCAGGCCTATGTGCTAGAAAAGATTTATTTACCACATCTTTAAAAAAAAAAAAAAAAAAGTGATGGTTTTGCATCAGGGTCACCCAGTGAAAGAAAGCTGCAGTCCTCAAACCACCTACTTTCCTGTCTGGGCAACAATTAGAAACTTCAAGAGTAAGACCTAAGAAATGTGCCCTATCTTTAAAAATAATTCAACCTGAAAAAATAAAACTCCATTCCAGAACACAGCTTTCCTCCTCACTGGGTATTCTGACATTTAGAGGCTGTAAGCAATTGTCTTGTAACTGGAACACAGTTTCCTAAATGACAGAGTTGGTGTTTCTTATACTTGCAGAGGAACTGGAGTAACAGGCTTTTTTCTCTGCCTGTACTGATAACACTGATTATTTAAAAAAAGAAAAAAAAGCAGAAATCCAATAAACCAAATGGAAGAAAAACTCAAGTGCTCACAAACTGCTTCATGACTGGATGACTTAGGGTCCATAAAACAGCACTCGAATTTTCCATTTCTAGCTGAAGTCCAAACACCACTTAATCAGAATGCTTCCTAATGAAAGAATGATTTGCTAAGGTTTGTATACCTTCTTCTGGCTCTCACGCCCCCTGCGTTTGGTAACTGCTGATCCTGAATGCCAGCACTTGTCTGTGTTGGATTTTCTCAAGTGGGCAGTAATCGATCGTCCCTCCTCCACGGCACTCACTGCTTCCTGCCCTCGCTCCCCTCATCATCCGGCGCTATTGGTTTCCACCTGGTTCCTTCCTGCTCTGCCTGCACAGTGAGTAGGTGGCAGCTATTGGCTGCCACCTTCGCGTGCTGCCATTATGCCAGTCAAATGGCGTCTGACACGATGCATTCAATTATGGGCATCAATTATGGGCAGGCAGATGCGCATTCTCTCAAGTTTTTAATGATTCATCTTGCCAGGCACTTATTAAGGATTTTGACATTTTACAGTGGAAGTGGCTTCTGGAAGCCTGTCATTCTTGTTGCTTTGCCTTTCAGAATTGTCTCTTCCACTTCCTTCAGCACTTTTCTTTTTAAATGAACTAAAGCCTTAGTTTAAATGTGGGAAGAGGCACTGAGGCCTGACTTCCGCCCATCACATGGGGACCCCAGAGTGGGAGCTGGCAGGACAAGCTCACCACCCCCCCCCGGTCCCCTGACCTCATCCACTTCCTCCAAGACCTCAGATAAGCCCTCACGCTGCTGCCAACGAACGGATAACACAACAGCCACTAACGTCTACTGCTCGGCGAGGGACGCCCACTGGGCAGCCCTGGGCTCTGAGAGTAAAAGGAGGCTCTCATCTCAGAGAGGAAGAGAGGGAGGAAACTGGGGTACTGCTGGGCTGACAGAGTAAGTCAGGATTAGGTGAGAGCAAGAAAGGAGAGTGGGGTGAGATGGGAACGCATGACAATTTATTGAGCATTTACTGTGTGCAGACTCCAGGGTCGCACTCCACTAGTATTCTTTCATTTAATCCTCACAACCACTCTGTGAGGTCGAGGCTATCGTCTTCCCGTGGGACAGACAGCTCGGCTCCAGGGCTGCCATGCTGGCCCTGCGCTGTCTCCTGAGTCTTAAACAGTCTCCTGGATGACAGGAGCATTTGTAGGTGATTTTTTTTTTTTTTGGTCAAATAGGGTTGGGAGTAATCTTCATTCAGCCTTAATCAGATTGATACGGTGGCAACAGGACAAGCGTTGTTTTCTGTGGTTGCACAGAGAATTTTCTGACCCTGATTGGGGCCAAGGTACTGTGCTGGGGTCGGACAAACAAAGGTAGACAGGCAACTTAGACAACCAGGCTGGAAAACAGGAAGTGCCCCGAGAGAGATATGACATAGTGCTATGGCTGTGGCTGTTCGGAGCTGGCAAGCATAGGCAAAGAGGAAGAGTCAAATGGCTCGTGAGTAATTCAAAATCACCTACTTCAGTCCTATAGAGTAAAGGGCACAAGACCAGTGCTCAGTGCTGGACACATGTTTTAAATATACTGCACATATTAATAAATACAAAAAGTGCCCAAAACAAAGACTGCACACAACCTAACTTCAGGGTCTGTGTCTCTCTTTAAATCCACTCTTTAGGGATAATCATATAAAAGGGCAGTCAAGAAATGCCAAAGCCTTAAAACCCATTTCAGGTCAAACATCAGACAGAACTTCTGACGTACTCCCTAGAGAACAGCAACAAGGGAACCTCACACCCATTCCTAAACGCCAAATACCATCTCCCCCAGCCTTGTTTCTCTCATTCATCTTTAACCTAAGGCCCTCATCTTTCAACTAGACGAGTGTCTATCACCATTTGATGTTTAAAAAAAATCAGCAGCAGAACCAAACCAGGTATGAATGCTTATCAGAAAGGGTAAAATGACCAATGCATTTCAAAATTCAAATTAGAATCAATAAGTAAGAATTTATTCAGAAGAGGAACACTTAACACTCAATACTACATCTTGCCTATAGCTATGATTCTGGTCATGAAATTATGAACTTAAACGTTATACATACGTGCTAACATGTGCCCAAAGGTGCATAAACAATATTTTTCCATAAGCGTCTGTTACCTACATTAAAACCATCTCCAGAATCTTATGCAGTAAGGACTAAGACACTATTACTGAAAGCTGTAAGGGTTAGGAGAAAAGCAAACAGGACCAAAACTGGCTGATCTTAGAAGTAAGCACAAGAGGCAAAAAAGTTATCTTCAAGATTTTCAAGAACCTTAGAAAATTAAATTGAACAATCCCTGTTTATATTTGGTTGATGAAAAGAGCTATATTGACTGCTAATCTATGTACAAAAATAGTTTCATTCTTCAAATATATAAACATAATGCTTGATACAGTAAAACAAGTAGCTGCCCTATGTGGTATAAACTAAAAAGGAACTCTTACCATTTACACTTGGGGAGTTCTGTTCAAAAGGAGCAGAAATATATTTTAGAACTAAGCCATAAGACACTATCCAGGAGATGATAAAATCATCAAGAAATACTTCATTGCATCCTAAAATTTGCTTACCATTTTTTCTTCCTTGGCAGGTGGACTTCGGAGAAAAAAGCAGAGAGGAGCAAAAAGAATATCAATTATTCCAATAATTGTCATGAGCCATGGAAATCCAATTGCCTTTGCGATAGCCCCACCAGCGGAAGGACCTTTCAGGAAACAGAGAATTAGATAAAGCTCTCTCTAAATGTCTTGTAGGCAGAAAGATGCAAAGGTTTAAATAATTTTCAGTAGGCATTATCAATCATGCACTGAGAAAAAATGTTGTTTTGAAAGCCAATGTCCTTACCTATAGCATATCCCATACAAAATGCTACATCGGCAATGGCATACACACTCCCATAGACGGACACGTGCCGCAGGTCAACCAGGTAGCCCATGATGGGCATCATTGACGAATCCACCATGCCTGTGGACAATCAGGGAACACAGTCTATAGAAAACTGATGGAAACCAATAATGAACTGAATGTCAGGGACTGTGTCCTAAACTCACGACCCTGCCAAGATTTCTCACTGCTACCTGCAAGTCTTGAGGCAAACTCCCTACAACATACCTTTGGCTGAAGACAGATTGAAGGTGCTTGAGGCTGAGACTGGAACCCAGACCACCATTTGCTGTTCTCCACCTTGCCTCACCTTGTCCTCCACTGTCTGGTGGACAGCACCCAGTCCTCTGGTGACTCACCTGCCGTTCTTCAGATCCAGAGGGATGCTGGTTACTGGTTGTGTGGACCCCAAGCCTGCTTCCTGTGGGTGTTTTCCTGATTCACTATTTTCTGGTCCACTCGTCCTTTGCCCTCAAAGAGTGGACAAACCTACATGCCTCACTCAGCTCCCTCCCCCAGCTCCCTCCCCATCCACACTGTGGCCTCACACTTAGATTATGAGAGTTAAAGTTGGAAAGTATTAAGGAGAATCAGAAGGAACCAGAACAGGAAGGAGTCTGAGGGATCATCCTGCCCTACTCAGGAAATTAAAATCGAAAGAGTTTTGCTCATTTACTTGGCTAAAAAACCAAAACTGCCACCACCACCTCCAAGACCTGTATTAGAATCTCTGGTCTCTTGAATAGTCGGGGACAGGAAGCATAAAGAAAAAACACATATATTCAGAGTTCTGGGTCCAAATCCCTGGCTGGGTGAGCGCTGTCATGCCTTCTCTCTCTGAACATCAGTCTCCCCATGGATAAAAGGGAGATGACAATGACTGGCTGAATGAGGTGATGGCTGTGAACACGCCCAGCAGGGCGTTCAAACGATAGACCCCGTACCCGAACACCCACCAGGGGCAGGAGGGTAAGGGACACTTCTTTCATTCAACTAGTATTTGCTGATCACCTAACATGTGCAAGTTGCTGGGACACAGGGGAGAACAAAACGAACAAAGAGTTGGAAAATAAATTACGACTGTGGGGCTTCCCTGGTGGCGCAGTGGTTGAGAATCTGCCTGCCAATGCAGGGGACACGGGTTCGAGCCCTGGTCTGGGAAGATCCCACATGCCGCGGAGCAACTAAGCCCGTGAGCCACAACTACTGAGCCTGCGTGTCTGGAGCCTGTGCTCCGCAACAAGAGAGGCCGCGACAGTGAGAGGCCCGCGCACCACGATGAAGAGTGGCCCCCGCTCACCGCAACTGGAGAAAGCCCTCGCACAGAAACGAAGACCCAACACAGCCAAAAATACATAAATAAATTTATAAAAAATAAATAAATAAATAAATAAAAAATTACGACTGTGATTGAGGCTATAAAGGCACTGTGAGAGGTTATGTATACGTATACATACAAGCTAGGAGAACCTAACCTGGTCTAAGGGGTCCACAAAGGCTCCACCCTTTCTACTGTACCAAAGAGTCAACTCCTGCCTTTACCCTGTGACAGATTTACCTTTATTTTTATCATGATCAATGTGTATATTATAAATGAGAAACAAGCATATGCTATTCATCCAAAATATTAACAAGGTTTTTCCCTAACATGTTACTTACTGTTCCTCACATTACTGCAAAGACTCAACCTCTTTGCCTGTGAAAATTCCTGCAGTACAGCTAGTCATCAATACATTAGTCTACCTTTTCTGTACCAAACCTTATACAAAACATACATGTGAAGTCTCTTTGTCCCCCAGCCTCATATGAGAAGGTCTGTGCACAGATATGAGCCCAAACAAATGGATTCTGAGGAAGCAGTTCTCCTGTTTGCCCAAGCTCAGCAGTGGAGTGTCGCTTTGCTTCTGTAAATAGCAGGCTTTTTATAAGACCGGTTTTCAGGAAATAAATGACTAGTACATGGAAGCCGGTACCTTTCTATGGACGATCTACAAGCCGTACATGAGCTAAGCTGCCCACAGCCTCCTGTCAAAGTTCTAGATATTTTAGATTGAGTAGCTATAGTCTGCCCAAGTAAGAGGAACTCTGTCTTAGTAATGGGAAAACAAAGTTTTAAATTTAGGTAAAAGACTCGTGTGACTTACCAATTGCAAAACCAACTCCAAAGTTGGGAGCTATGAGTCCATAAATGTTTTTTGCAAGAGGAATCTGTAAGAGGAAATAAACGTTATGCTAAAATAACATACTGGGGCTTCCCTGGCAGCACAGTGGTTAAGTATCTGCCTGCCAATGCAGGAGACAGGGGTTCGAGTCCTGGTCCGGGAACATCCCACATGCCACAAAACAACTAAGCCCGTGCACCACAACTACTGACCCTGCGCTCTAGAGCCCGCAAGCCACAACTACTGAGCCCGCATGCCACAACTACTGAAGCCCACGCGCCTAGAGCCCGTGCTCCATCACAAGAGAAGCCACCGCAATGAGATGCCCGAGCACCGCAATGAAGAGTAGTTCCCACTCGCCACAACTAGAGAAAGCCCGTGCGCAGCAACGAAGACCCAACACAGCCAAAAATAAATAAAATAAAATAAATAAATTTATTAAAATTAAATTAATAAAATAACATGCTATCCAACTCTAAATCATCTTGGAAAGTCTTAAAGATATGCTTTCTTTGGCCTGTTATGCGTGTTCCCTCCTGGAGGAAGCAGCAGGATGAGGTTTGGGCAGAAGTAGACCCTCCAAATCTTTAATAGTCGGAGTTGAAATGGGTTTTGTGACCACCACGAAAAGCTAGTTCACTGCCATATGTGAAAGTTCAGCCTCGTCCATACACCATTTTTGAAAAGAACCATAAGGTCTCATTTGGGATAGATATTGGCCTTTAGTAGAAGATGTTTTATTCTAGAAAAACATCTTGCTATTGTTTCTGGCTAGCTGCCCTAAAGTGTTTAAGACACGCCAATGTTTAAGATGTTGGGGAGCGGGCTACAAAGTGAAATAAAAACTATGTAATAAAACATTCTAAATAATTTCCAACCAACATGAAGTGAAAATAAACCCTTTGGAGAGTCTTGTCCAAAATTTTTAAGATGATAAAAAATGATGAGAAGAAAATGGAAGATGTAATAAAACTCAATGTCAACAAACTTCAAACTGCTATAAAATATTTCTTGGTGATTTTTGCCCAAAGCAAAAGTTTCATTCACAGATTATTTCCACTTGCCAAATGTCATCTTTCACTCACACATAAAATGCTGATTCCGACAATTATCATTCCTAGAAGAGCACAAAGCCACCTGTCAAAAAACAAAAAAGCACCATCAATACATGATTTCCGCCCCCATCCAAGTTTTCAATGGAAATCAAAAGAGTAAGTTGTAATCGTGAAGGCAGAAACACTTGGAATTTTTTTTTAAAGAACTACATTATTATTACAGAGTGAGTGTTGTCTCATTTCATCTTACCTCCCCATCTTGTGCGCAAGGATCCCAAAAATATTGGTTCCAAGGAGATAAGAAATACTAGCTGGTAAGAAAGCAACGCCTGCAAATGTATGAAAAGGACACCTTATCGGTACTGATATCAGTCACATGTGAGAAAAACTAATCATTGTGAGACACCACGCTGGTGATTAGAGCTGATGAAATGAAGCCCTGGGGCCTGCACCCAAGCAGCTAATATCCGGCTGCTGCCAGAGCCCGTCTGGGCCCCACGTGGCTTATCCGGCCGCCCAAAGCTGCCGAGACGCTCCAGAAATGAGATTCCTCCCTCTATCATCAGCTTCATCTCGCCTCCACCTCTGCCTGGTGGCGAGCTTTACCCGGAGACGACACCAACAGCTCCCGGCATGGGCAGTGAGCAATGGGCATCTGCTTCTGTTCCCCACCCCCTCTTCATGATTTGTACGACAGGAGAAAGACATGGGCATTGACAAAATCGAGGAACATTAAGATGAGGGCAAAAAAACATTAAAATTATCCCACACCCCTTCACTCATATAATCACCACAGTTTTCCCTTGTAAGTTTTACATACATAAATAAATGTGTGTACACAGGATTTAGGTTTTTTTTTTTCAAAAAAATATGGGATTATACCTATGGTTCTACATCCTGCTTTTCTCAATAACCTTCATGAACATCTTTCCATGCCAGAAAAATAAATAAGTAAATGTCTCCGTGGTCATTTTTTGTGGCCAGAATGGCTTGCTGGTGACTCCTGACTCCCAGAGTGAAGCATGGAAACCATCTCTGAAGCCCAAGCTTCAAAGCAGGGATGCAGACCAGCCCAGGGGAAGCCCCAGACAAGCTACATCTTTCTGAAGCGAGTGGGGTGCTGAGCTCACACATGTGACTCGAAAGCCAGCATATGTTATTTTCCATGGACAGCAGATACAGTTGACCCTTGAACAACATGAGTTGGAACTGCACAGGTTCATTTGTACACAGATTTTTTTCAATAGTAAACACTACAGTATTACATGCCCCATGGTTGGTTGAATCCACAGACGTGAACAGCAGCTACAGAGGAACCACAGACACGGAGGGCCGACTATAAGTTACAGAGGGTTTTGATCCGTGCAGAGGGTCTGCGCCTCTAACCCCCGAGTTGTTCGAGGGTCAACTGTACTCTCAGACAGCAAACACCCACTTCACGATTCTCAAGCCCAAAGCATGGGATTAGGAGGCATGAAACAAGGTGTTCATTTCAGCTGGAAACTTACCACCCAAGGCTTAATTAAGTGGGTCACTTGAACCTCTTAGAGCCCAAGAGACGGTGACAGCTCCTACTGCACACACCTCACGGGGAGGCTCTGAAGATCACACGGCAACGTGCGCAATAAGGGCTGTGGCACCAGCCCTCCCAGCCTGATCCCTGTGCCCTGTCACTCCATACAAACCCCACCTCACTCACCACTCACCCCAGCCTGCTGACCTTCCCCAAACTGCAGTAAGCGCCTGCGGGCAGGGACCACTTCATGTGTCTCCCCGCAGCCCAACTCCACGGTGGCACACGGGAGGCGCCCAGAACACGCTGACCATTTAGAGGAAAGACCCTGCGTGAGGACGTTCACTTCACACAGCTGAAGTACTCAAGGCCGTCCCTTGAAGGCACCCCCGTTGGTCCAGCACGGGCTTACTCCATGGGGTAACAGACAGGGTGTGGTCGGGAGCCGAGAGTCCTCCTTTCTTGACTTCCAAGCTGCGGACGGGGCCATGCACTCTTCGGACCCCAGGTTCCAAATTCCCTTTTCCTGTTCTGACACAGCCTCAGCATCGTCTGCCTCGCCAGGACCTCCACCCCCGCACACAATCCACAGAACCTGCCTCTCGGAACTCAAAGAAACCTCAGTGTGCCTCGGGGAGGAACGGGGTCCCAGGAGGGGGCCATCCAGCTCTGCTGGGAAACCTGGGGCCGGGAGCCCACTGCTCCTCCAGACGGCGCTTCAGGGGCGCCTCCTCCTACAGGGCCGCATCCTAACACCAAGCCCCAAGCCTCCCACCACCTCCACCCGCCGGCCCTGGTTCACACTCCAGAGCCAAGAGAAGCTGGCTTCAACCCCCTCCCCCAGCCCCGCCGCCAGCGCGTGGGGAGAGTGAGAGGCAACCCTCCCGCCGCTCAGCTTTCGCGACGAAACACGGCCTCAGGCTCTGGGTTGTTCCCCAGCAGCAGGGCGCCTACTGCGGCCCCTCTGTACACGTTCACATTCTCGACCTCGAAACCTGGTTCCCAGAACTGCCCCAGCCCACGACGGACACACAGCACAGGACCACTAGCATCTGAGGAAAAATAGAAGGGCTGAAGGAATCCTACGAGCCTCTTCCAAGGTCTGGCCCCTCGGCCACGCCCCTCGGCCACGCCCCTCTGGGGCAGCCGCACAGCGACGAGTCTCTGGAGCCCCAGCGGCGCATGCGCTCACCCGGCTTGCCGCGCACAGACCTGCGCTTCCTCCAGGCCCCCGACCTCGCCTTCCTGGGGTGCTTTCCAGCCTTGGGCAGGGCTTCACACTCTCACCAGAGGATCCCCCCAGGTTCCTCTCAGGCCTTCATTTGTGCCTGTGGAGATTTTTTTGAATCTGCGACTAATTGGACATCTTTATCCCTCCCAAATTTGTTATCACCGGCAAACACAGCAAGACTTCTCTCTAGGCCTTTCCCCAGCCGCATGAGAAGTGTTGACTGGGGCTGGGCCACGCGTGAGCCCCTTCTCTTCCCCTGGGGTGCCGGTGCCTGCTCCCTCGCCTCTGCTCATACAAGAAAGTTTAACCAAGAGGGACCACCCACCTGCCCCTAGTGCCTTTATGGAAAGTCTGGCCTTGACCACAGGCTTGACCTGCACTCAAGGGAGAGGCCTGGACCATCACAAAGTCCACAGAGAGCTGATCCTGGACACGCAGCCTCAAAGTGACCATGAGAATGAGGCCTTGGGCTTCTTCCGAGCTCCGGGTGACCCATCCCTGTCGTCCCCAAGGACTCAGCTAGGAACCAGAATGGGGCAGGGGTCCCATCTGGACTCCCCAGAAGGAGGCTCGGAAGGTTGAAGTCATCACATCCCAGAACCACAGGAGGCTGGCCATCATCTTGTCTTTGCCACCCAAAGGCTGGCACGGGACATGCCTGGGGTCACAGCTGGCTGGGAGCAGTATGGTCCCCCACCAGTAGGCCAGTGTCCTTCCCTCCATCCCACACTGCACCACCACACCTCGTTAAAGAACCAGAAGAAAAAGTCTGTTTCCACCCTTGTCTGGGGCCTGCTCCTCAGCAGGAGCTGAGGAGCACAGAGCCTGTGCTTCCCTTTTGGGGTCATAGCCCTCACCATGAACATCAACTTTTTGATTCCCTAAGCCTCAGGGTGTCAGGGAGAGGTCATCTGACCCAGGACTGAGGTAAAGAGATGCCATGATGATTCTCTCTCCACCAACCCAAACCCAGGGCCACGCCCAAGTGGCAGCACAAGGAGTTTGAGGGATGGGCTTGCAAGGGAGCCCCCTGGAGTAGGGATGGGCTGCGTCTTTACCTCCCCCAAAATGATGGCCCAAAACACTGCGTTCAACAAGAACAATCATGCGTCCCCTACGCAGCTCCTAAGATTGTTTTGCTTTGACTTCAAATCTTACGGTCTTTCTCCAGAAACAATCAGAGAAGCAAAAGGTAGAACGGCTTCCATTTCCACACTGGGCTGGAGAGAGCTCACACAGGGAGGGGCTGAGCTGCCCGGGCCTCCGGGGAAGTCCTGTGCCACCTCCTAGAGCTGGGTCCTCGCCTCGGGGACAGGCCCACCCAGGGGCCTTCTCACCCAGGCTCGGAGGGGCCTGAGGGGCTCGGGAGAGGGGGCCGCGAGGTGGCAAGGCCCACCTAAGAGGAGAGCTTCCCCTCACTGGAGATGACACTGCAAACGGGAACAGAAATCTGATTCTCTTAAGGAAACCCAAGTCTAGCTCTGAGACAAGGAAGGAGCCATCTCACTGGTGGAAAGGTACAGGGTCGGGGGAACATCTGGCCAGGGTGATAAGCCCCACAAGAGGACCTCCTGATGAAATCTAGGCAGCCTGCGGCCTGCTATCTAACCCGGATGGCCTGGGTCCCTGACTGACGTGAAAGACTTTCTACAGAAAGCCTCGGGCTGTGTCTGGAGAAGAATAGGGCAAAGCAGCTGAAGAGCCCTGCACATGGCCAGGACGCGTTCAATTAGGGTGATAAGTCAGTTAAGTGGAGAAAACAGAAACACCAGGAAAGCATCTCTGCCCAGGAGCACGTGCAGAGCCAACATGGGAGCTCCACTCACAGCCACGCGCCACCGACACAGGGAGCCTCCTGAAGAGACCTGAAGGCGCTGATCAGCACAGGCACAGCGGGAAAGAGCCCGAGACAAACAGCTCCCAGGGTGTCATCCGCCGGTACCAGCACCGAGACACGAAGAACGTCTCCTCATCTTTTGCAAAGCTGCTATTCGCTAACTCGAGGACAGAAAACGTCCACCCCTCCTGCAAAGTGGTGAGCTCTCCTTAGAACCTTTGAGAGCCTTTGGGTTTCCTCTGTTCTCTCCATGGCCAGAAAGTTCAGAGCGAAATTCCTGCTAAGAACTAGCCTTAGTTTACCTCCCAGAATCTTTCCTCCTTCACTGAATGATTCGTTGTTGGGGGCCCGGTTTGGTTTGGTTTTGCGGCATAATCCACGAACCATACAATTCACCGTTTTAAAGTGCACGGTTCACTGGTTTTTAGTATATTCACAGGGCTGTGCAACCATCACCACGATTTAACTCCAGGATGCTTTCATCACCCCAGAAAGAAACCTCACACCCTTTAGCAGTCCTTCCACATCTGGCCCGACCTCCAACCATTTGGGGCTTTTTAATGAAGGATTTTTGGGGGTTTTTTAATGAACGAACACAGAAATTCAATGCAGAACCCAAAAGGACTAGTGCCCAGGCCAGGCCAATTGGAGTGAGGCCGGAAGGTCAGGGACCAGCCCAAACCAGGAGGCAGCATCTGCCAGGACGCCTCCGCAAAGGGAATGCAAGTTCACCTGAGGAAGGTTGGGGGCACTAACAAGTGGGCTTATTCAGAACTGAGAGTCTCCATCTGAAGATGTCAGTGTGTAAGGTGAAAGAACTATGAAAAGAAGATAAACCTCTAGGAAGGACAATTGTTAAATTCTTAAAGAAATGTGTGTGTGCAGGGACTAGCCTTCCAGGTACTAAGCAATATTCTCAAGCTAATTAAATAGGAGGGTATTGACACAGGAATACAAGCAGACAAATGGAACACAAGAGAGAAATCCAGAAACAGACCCAAGAACACACGGTCATTTCCAGCATGACAAACGTGGGAAATACCAGATGGACTCCTAGGGTTCCTGGCTGTAGGGCTGGCGAGCCATAAAGAAAACAGTAACACCAGATCCCTATCACACACCTTATAGCACAATGAATTCCGTGTAAATCCAAGAGTTTCATGTAAAAAATAAATCACAAATTTACTGGAGGAAAACATAGTGAAAAAATAATCTTGGCAAGGGAAAGGCCTTCCTGAGCCTGACTTGAAATGACAATGATGTAAAGGGGAAGCTTGCTAAATCTGACTCAGAGCATTTTAAATGTTCCGAGTGGTAAAAAATTTTTTTAATTTAAAATAAAATAAAATAAGATCCCACCTATAAAGTCAAAAGACACACAACAAAGGGCAATATTTGCAAAACATCTGATAAAGGATTAATATCTTAACATACAAAGAACACTTAAAATCAATTTTTAAAAAAGGACAGAGCTCAATAGAAAAATGGGTAAAGGATATTAATAAGAAGTTCACAGTAAAGGGAATAGATATGGATAATAAACATATGAAAATGTGCTCAATTTCACTCACAAAGAATTTGTAAAAGTAAATCAAAATGAGACCCCCTTTCTCACGCACTCGATTGGAAAAGATTGATAATACCCATGTTAGTGCAATGCTACCAAATATCAAAATGCCAGTTTAAGTTTAAGAATTTGCCCTACAGATATATGTACTTCCAAACATGAGCAGGAATACGTGGAAAGGATATTTCACTGCAGTATGGTTTCTGATGGCAAAACTGGAATGAACCTAGATGTCCAGCAATAAGGACGGGTTGAAAATGTATGGTATAACCTTAACATGGAATAAAAGGCAATCAGAGCGGAAGGAATGATGGGTTTCCAGTTAAACAGGGCAGACTGAAGCTACGAGTTTTTCTCTATTCCCACTCGAAATTCCATTTAAATTTTAGTAAAGGAATAAAAGAAAACTATAGACCCTCCCCCTCTCTGTCCAAGGAGAGGCAAAATGAAAGGGGAAAAAGCAACAAGAGGGAGGAGCAAGGAGAGGGAGAGCAGAGATGGACACAGCAGAGGGCACTGGAACCTTCCACCTGCTCACGGAGTGGGCAGAAGCAGCAAGACCTTTGTGCCTCAGAACCCAGAAAATTAAGGGACTGAAGGCTCCAGGTACTGTGAACATAAGGCTGAGGGTGGAGGCTGTCAACCAGAAAGAAAGCGGTTGGACCCCCCAGCCCTCAGTGGTTCACCTAGCAGGAGAGGGTTTCTTTAGAGAAACTGAACTGAAAAGGTTCAGGGACCCCAGGCAGCATGGAGACCAGGGATGTCACAAGAGGTTGAAATGGGAGGTGAAGAGAAGTCTTCCTACTGAATGGTAAAGGGTATCATTTCAACATCCCTCCACCACCCCACGCGTACACAAAACCACTTAGGGTAAATGTGAAAGGGGTCTTCAAAAGTGTGATACGATGACACCAATTGTAAAAGTTCAATAGAGTTTAGAGGAGGAGGATGAAGAAATCAATGGAAATAAGGGAAGGCAAAATAAGAAATTAAAAGTATAAAACATAGAGGTCCCAACATCCAACCAACCTGAGTACCAGAAAAGAGAAGAAAGAAAATGGAAGAGCGGGGAGGGATTAAAGAAATAATATAAAAAGGTTTCCCAGAACTGAAAGAAGGGATTTCCCAAATGAAGAGGCTGACCAAGCAAGTGCCCAGCACAGTGGAGGAAAGGACTCCCTGCAAATCAGCATCGTGGATGCTCATCACCTAGAGACGAAGAGAAGATCCTTCGAGCTCCTACAGAAGATGGGGAATGAGGACACTGGCCTCCTCAACAGCAACCCTGCATATGCCAGAAGGCAACAGCAACCCTGGCCTCAAGACTCAGAAGGAAAAGGATTTCCAACCAAGAATTATATACCCAAACAGACTAAGTCCACCAAACTCAGGATGAAGTTGAGGTAAGGATAAAGATGCTGCTGATAAGCAGGATCCCAGAGAACTTTACCTGCTGTGCACCCCCCTCAGGAAGCTGCTGGAGGACGGGTTCCAGCATAATGAGAAAGTAAACCAAAAGAGAGGAATACAGGAGAGGAGGATACAGGAAACAGAAGAGAGGCAAAGAAGATGCCCAGATATTAGAAGAGGAAAATCTCTGGATGGCCCAGGGAACAACTCTAGACTGGAACAGGAAGTCAGAGTGATTGGGACAGATGTCCACAGACAAGCAAAAACACAGAAAGGTTAGGTCTGTGGATGTACTTGTCCATATTTAGAGGGTCTTTCATCTCTGCAAAAGAGTTTGAGGGATATATTCATAAATGCTACACAGAAAACTAAGAAAATAGGAAGACACCACAATTACTAACTGCAGGAAAAACAAGAAGTTTGTAAAAAAGAAAGGAAATAATCACAGAACCCTACAGAGCTCGTCTTTGAATAATATTTACATATTCACAATAATGTCAATACTGAATGCCAATCTAACCAAAACCTGTAATACAATTGTTTTAGGAGAACAGAAGGTGAGAAAACATGTGAGTTGGTTCGTTGATATTTTCAGGTAAAGCAATAATGGCATTAAATCCTCATCTACTGTATTAGGAAGCTGGTGGACAATGTCAGAAATTGGAAAATCAAAAAATAGGAGTGTACACATTATTTAGAGACATAAAGGAAATTAGCAGAAGAAACAACTAAAAGAGTTGAAGGTGATCAAATCTGAGGAAGAGATTTGGAGATGAGGAGGCATGGGGCAAAGACTGCTGTTTTTTCATTATGATTTTTATAACATATTTAACTTAAAAATTGTGGGGCTTCCCTGGTGGCGCAGTGGTTGAGAGTCTGCCTGCTAATGCAGGGGACACGGGTTTGAGCCCTGGTCTGGGAAGATCCCACATGCCGCGGAGCAACTGGGCCCGTGAGCCACAACTACTGAGCCTGCGCGTCTGGAGCCTGTGCTCCGCAACAGGAGAGGCCAGGACAGTGAGAGGCCCGCGCACCGCGATGAAGAGTGGACCCCGCTAGCCACAACTAGAGAAAGCCCTCGCACAGAAACGAAGACCCAACACAGCCAAAAATAAATAAATTAATTAATTAAAAAAAAAAATTGTGTACATGTGTAACTTTGACAAAAAATTAAAATTTAATTAATTGTGAAAAGTAAATCTACCCATTCTGACACAGAAACATAGAAAAACAAGAGGTCACACAGTGTGTAAATGGCAAGATTCCACATGGGTTGGGTTTTCAGGCATTTCACAAAGATGGTGATCAATGCAGAACAATCGAGGAAAAGACACACAGAACTATTAACAATGAATGTCACAGAGGACTGGGCTGGGAGAGGGGGAAAGATGAATATGAGATTTTTACAATTTTTACTTCCTCAGTCCCTGTACTTTGATTTTTTTAACAATAAGCATGAATTACTTTCTAAATAAAAAATACTTTCAAAAATTCATCCTCTTAAAAACAAAGTTTGTAATGGATAAAGAAGATGTGGTACATATATACAATGGAATACTACTCAGCCATTAAAAAGAATGAAATAATGCCATTTGCAGCAACACAGATGGACCTAGAGATTATCATACTAAGTGAAGTAAGTCAGACAGAGAAAAACAAATAGCATATGATACCACTTATATGTAGAATCTAAAATATGACACAAATGAACTTATTTAGGAAACAGACTCACACCCATAGAAGATAAACTTATGGTTACCAAACAGGGAAGGTGGGGGGAGGGATAAATTAGGAGTTTGGGATTAGCAGATACAAACTACTATATATAAAATAGATAAACAACAAGGTCCTACTGTATAGCACAGGGAACTATATTCAATATCCTGTAATAAACCACAATGGAGAAGAATATGAAAAAGAATACATATACGTATGTATAACTGAATCACTTTGCTGTACACCAGAAACTAACACAACAATGTAAATCAACTATACTTCAATTAAAAAAAAATAAAACTATGTTTGTTGTTCTCTTTCCCATAAGTTTTATTACTGTCCACATATATTTAATATAACTTGTCCAGTTCAGAAGTGTGAGGAAATGCTGAATGTATTTTTCATCTCTCATTTCTGCCCAGGTCTGATGCCTTGTTATTATGCCCCTATCAGGGATGATACAAAAACTGGAGCCAAAACAAACCCCAAAGCTCATTGCTAACCTAAGCACTGACCCCATTAAGTGACAAACAGAAACAATCACTTTACCATCCTGCTACCGGCAGCTCAGCAGGACTACAGTAATGAGACCCAACCTGGGGACAAAAATTCTAGAACCAGAAACTTGCGGCCCAGTCTTACCCAGCTGCCACTTGTGGGAACACATGGTCTCCATCATCCAGATGGGCAGGGCTGGCTCCAGCATGGCAATCCCCATGTTTGCAAAGCAGATGGACCCTTAAAGGGAGGAAGAAGGTTAGTATCCTAATGTTTTGGGTCTCAAGTGTCCCCTACCATTTCCAAACACAGTTAAATCCCATGTGCCCACAGCCAGAACAATCAGCTCAGATACCCAGAACGTCTACTTTTGTAAGAAAAAGACAAATAACAGGTCAAAGGGATAGTGGGGAGTGTTGCTTTTTAAATTATTATTATTACTTAAAACAACTAGAATCCCAGAGTCATCAAGTGTGGAAGTGGAGGGAGGCTTAGTGATCACTAGGTTTAACCTTCCCAATTTATTAATGAAGAAATGGAGCTCCAGTTTATTAATGAAGTAACTTGCTTGAGGCTACTCAGCAGCTCAGGCTGACCATACACAGACTCAGGCAACCTGAGGCTCCTACATCTACGTTTCACTGTATAACAAACACAGATATTTCTAATGATGCCCTTGGTTGCCCAAAATTCAAGTGCATTCAGTACAAATATGCTGTTGAGGGATTTTTTTTAAATCAGCTATACCTATAGGGTATCCATGCAAATATCCTTTATCACTGTGTTAACCAGAACCCTTTGTAAATATAGAACCACCTGGAGAAAAACACACATTGCTGTCCCCATTGTTCTGAGAGCTTCCTGTGCTGTGTGCCGTGGAACCTCTAATTTGCTAGACTCCTGATCCAAAGAACATTGTGCGATCATAATTAAGGTATTTACATACGATGAAAGATTTTTTCATTCTTTGTAGCATTTAAAGACAGAACATAAAAATGATGCTGAAATGGCTGGACTCCCCTCGCCCACCTATTCCGTGTTTTCTTAAATTCTGTATTTGTCTATTTGACGTTAATTACAGGGCCAAACTAACAACCAGAGTTGTTCACGTCTCCCCTGTGATCCGGAACCCATACTCTGAGCCCCTGCTTTATCTAACTCTCACCCACCTCACCAGTATCTCCTGCCCTAAATCCACCCAGGCAACTGGGGAGAGCACCCAGACTGGAATTATTTAAACTAGCCAATCCTAAACTGTTTACCCTCCCCTACCTTTCCCATGGAAACTCCACTTTCTCATGGAAACACCTAGGTTCTGGCCTGGGTCTTCCCCTCGCCCCTTTCTGCCTCCTGACCAAACCTGGTGCCTCCCCATGTGGCCCTGAGCGACGTGGCATGCCTCCTTTTCTCCAGAAACATAAGTAATAAAATCATCCTTTGGTGGTATTAATCTCTCCATGTCATCTCGTCACTCAGTCGCCTCCGTAAACTAAACCCCAGCGGTACAAACGAGACACCGCCTGCCCCCCAGCTCCACCCCACACCCCACCATCCAGGCTGCCCGGACCTGCCGACGGCCTGACACTGAGTGCCAGCTCGATTTCTATATTACCTCCAAGGGTGGGTAGGGGTGAGACAGTGAGGGCCCAGGCAGCACGGCCTGCCCACACGTGTGCCCCAAGGTGCAAGGACTCGCATCTCTAGGCCCCCATCTCTCACCACACACGTCCTCACCCCCCAGCTCGGACAGCCAGTGCTCCAGGGGAATCTCAGCTCTGGAATGTTCCCTGTGTCTTGCTGGGGGCACAGCGAGGTCCCCCTGCATGAGGAGGTCACCACACCAGGCTTATAACCCTTTGGTCAACAGGCATGACAGACAAGGTCTAGACCAAGGCCTCTTATGCGTTGCCGGGACCAAACCCAGCAGTACACACCTTAACAAAAGCAGCCTGGGGTTCTGAAAGCGGCTGAATCTGAATGTCCTCAGGCGGGGCGTGCCTCACTTCACCCAGCCTCCCCCCAGCCCTAGTGTCTGTGACTGCCGCTTAGACACACCTACCCCTACCTGGAGGGAACCCTGACCGGACCTGAGGCCACCTTGCATGGATGCCTTCTCCGGCCTGATGCCGAGCGCCATTGCTGACCACTGTGTCCAGGCCCAGGCCGCGTAAGGCTAGTCCCTCACGAGGCAGCTCCAGGCCTGTGTCCCTGGGGTGGTCTTGGGAGGTCAGCTGCTTGGATGGATGCAGCCCATTATCCTCCCCAAGAGCCACAGAACCCCAGGGCGTCCTTTGAGCCCATCTCGGCCAAGAACCCAAAGGTGTCCGCCGCTGCACAGGATGCCCTCTGCAGAAAGAGAGGCACCCCTTGGCCCTCTGGGGCCCTGCTGTCCGTCTCTATTCACAGATGCCAAGGTGAATCAGAGCACCCACCTAAGGCACCGGCAGGGAGGCCATGGACCCATTCCAGAAGTTCAAGGCCAAACGACGACAGCCTCTGACACAAACACAGTGAGCAAGTTTGGCCCAAAACAATCCTCTGTGGAAGGCGTCTCTGTGACTCAGCCATCTTTGCCCCAGATGAAAAACAACAAAGGAGCTTGGCTGCGTCAGAAATTAATGACAGAAGAAAACCATTTCTTCTGACGTGTAACCTCTTTGTGCCTTTTATGTTTTTCTACAGCCCAACGTTTCCAGCAGCAAAATGAACGCCGGTCCTCACCACCCACCCCCACCGCCTGGCTGGGAAGAACCAGGGGTGCTGGGGGAGCCCCACCTGCGGCGATGAGGATGTACGGGTCCTTCAGCAGGGTGGTTAGCGGCGTCCCCTTCTGGCTCTGTCAGGGAAAACAGGGGTCAGAAGAGGCCACGCGGCCACCGCAGCACCCACCTTGCCCTGCTGCTCACCTCCGGCTGCACCCGGGACGGCTGGAGCACGAACAGCTGAATGGCTACAGGAGAAAAAAAGAAGAGGTGTGGCCCCAAGCACCTGCCCCCAGGGACGCCAGGCTCAGGGCCCCCGAGGTCACGGCCAAGGGGTCCACGGGGACTCACCTCCATCCAAGAGCACCAGGGCAGCCAGCACCAGGAACGGAGCTGTCTTCCCCACAAACTCGTACAGCACACTCCCAAAGGGGGGGCCCACTGCAAGGAAGAGAGAGAAGGGCCAGTGCCGGGCCCGGGACTGATGACCACCCCCTGGTCTAGAACCATCTTGCGTTTCTTGCGTTTCCCCCTCTACTTAGTTCCAAACACTGTGTGGGGTGGCCACCCTACATTCTGTTCAGGACTGTTAAGTTGCCCTGGCAACTTCCTCCAAGTGGTTTCACACCTGAGACATGGAATCATTCCCAGAGTAAAGGTCAGAGGAAGTAAGACCCAGGCAACAGAAGTGCACAGGAAAATGGACCAGGGAAGACTTCATGGTCATTACACAGCAGCACAGACAGGGACTGTGGGCTCCCAGATGAAGGCCAGGAGTGTAACAGAAAAGGGAGAGGACCTGGATCTCTCAGGGAAGGTGTTTGCATCTGGTCTGGGAGCTCAGCCAGGGCAGGTGGAGGAGGCAGGCTCAGAAAGTGGGAAGGTCCTCAGGTGGGATGGTAACTCAGAGAATGTTCAAGAGGAGGGGCCTTGGCAGGCCATCCTGTTCAAGACTTGGGTTTACATCTGGGCCCGGGAGAGAGGTCTGGGGAGTCCAGGTCTTCCCAGGTCAGGACTCTTCCCACCATTTTTCAAAGTCTCCGTGAAATTAGGGGAGAAACAGAGGACAGTAGTGTGAAAGGGGGCTCACTGTCCAACGCCAGATAGGCCCCTCCCCCCAGGTGGCCCCCACAGTGGCCCTCACCCACCTAAGACCCCCATGGCCAGGCCTCCCAGGGCAATCCCCATGGCATTGCCTCTCTCCTCGTCATCTGTGTACACGCTGGCCAGCATGCCCATCCCTAAACAGGAAAAGAAACAGTAACAGCCAAGCTCTGGGAGCAACAGAATAACCAGCACGACTCGCCCTCCCCCACTCCCAGCCCAGACTGTGGTCTTCCCACACCTGCCAGACCAACAGAACGTAAGGCCAAGCAGCATCCAACAAGGAGGTGGTACCTTCTCTGAGAACCAACCACCAACCACCACCACCAATACCTAGATTCCCTGAATTATTCCAACTCATTCTGCAAAGGGCTGCCAGCCTGGGCAATGCCGGTGGCCCCTCCAACAGACGGAAGCCCCGGGGCACTGACTTAGGCGTTTCCACACCTACCAGCTACAGAAGAGCAGGAGGAGCCAATGCCCTGCAGGGACCTGGCGATCAGCAGGAAGACGTAACTGCGGGAGAAGGCGAACACTGCGGAAAGAGGGGCCAGGCCACAGTCACTGTAGACCCACTGGTGCTGTGACCCAATCAGCTCAAACAGGGACCTCCCTTAACCGATGGGGTATTTCCGTGTTAACCACATGTGCTTTTGCTCCCTGAAGTCCTCTCCTATCAACTTCTTTCTGCAGTTGTTGCCAAAACACACCCCCACCCCCACCCCCGGCTGTGTTCTCAATTCCCAGCTGGTGGTGGTCAGAGCCCACCTGGTGACCCACACTCAGAAGGCAAACATCAGACACTTACTAACTGTTGAGATAAACATGATGCAGAAGCCTGTGAACATTGGGATTGGATAGCCAATTCTGCAAAACAGAAGCACAATGAAAACCTGGTGACTGCTTTGTATTTTTATAAGCCTTTATATTGAGTCTCTCCTGCTTACCCTTTGGGATCAGGTAGATAAGTGCTTGGTCAACTTTTCTAAAAATTCATAGAGTTGGTGCTTCCTATATGACCTTTTTGTGTTTGACTATCTTGGAGCGTGAATACATTTACAGATTGCCACTCTGAAATTTCTCTGGAATAAATGTTAATAAAATATTGGCAAGTAACCCAGAACACGTTCAAATACACAGCCCCTGTTTCTATCATTTTGTAAAAATTTCTTTAATGATAATCTTTGCTAGAGCTTTCCCAAAGGGACAGCTGCAATCAAATGACTCTAGTAAAAGGTCATCAAGTGATTCAACGGGCAGCAGATGCAATGGCACTACATCTAAGAGGCATTAGGAAGCAAGGAAATTTTCAGATCTGTCTTCACGTTGACCCCGATGAAGCCAGCTGAGAAAGACAGACCTTGTTTTCTGTGCAAAAATTCAACATCCTATTTGCTCTGTAAGACCATTGTCTGTACAGGGCTCTGCCACCAGGCGGACGGGGAGGTGGGGAGACCTTGGCCTCCTGGCATCACACCCCTGCCTGGACACCTGGCCCTGCCACTTAACCCAGGCAAATCTCCCCTCAGCCCCACAGAAAGACCACCACCCACCTCCCAGAGCTGGAGTGGGTATGAAATGAGATATGGATGTTAAACTGCTACCAGGGCAACCGGAACAGAAAAAGTGCCTCAGAAATTTTTGTTTCCTCCCTCATTCTCTTCCTTTTTTCCTGTTTCTGCAGATTAAGCAAGCAGGTTGGTCCCTGCCATATGGACAGGGCATGAGAGTGAAGGCAGCTTCTTTCCCTCCCACCACCTGGCCTGAGAGGGGCCAGCACTGGCTGAGCTACTGCCCTAAAGGAGATCTGTGTCAGCCCAGAACAGCCCTGAGCATCTCCAGGCCTCATCTCCCTCCAGCCCTGGACCCTCCAGATCCTGGAGAGAAACCAAATGGGAACAGGAACCCCGAGTCCCAGTCACACAGCCTGGGAGGGCTCTTCTATTCCAGGCTTGAACAAAAAATCATAACACAATACCTTCACCTTAAGTAAACACTCCATTCTCCAAGCACTTACACACGAGCTCAATGATTTGATAAGGGCAGACGACCACCTCCCCATTTACAGATGAGGAAACTGAGGTACAAAAAATGACTTGTCTAATGTCCTAGGCTAATTTCACTCAGGGCCATTCAATCCAGTCCAGGACTTTTCCTTGCAAACTTTACTACCCTCCTCAGGTATATTGCCAAAAGGCATACGTGGCTTTAAATAGAACCCTTCTAAAAGTTCTAGTCACACTTACAAATATTTTAACTGCTTCATGTGCATCCAGAAACCAAACAGCATCACAAAATCATAGCATTCTCAGGCAGTCGCCCTCCCACAAACCCAGGCAAAGATTCCTCTACTGTGACCTGAAATGAGCTTGTAATTCACAAAGCAGGGCTTGAAGCCAATCCTGTGAACTAGGAAAGATACCAGAGTTCTGAACTGCAGTTCAGATGCCATCAAACGACAGCTTCTCCTGTCTCAACTAACACCGAGCTGACTGCTCTGTGCTCTTACTCATGTAGTAAAAGAAAGCCGTTCACAACACCAGGTCCAACATGGCACTGCTGGATACTCTTGAAGGAAACCTCCAGGAAACTCAGAGAACTCACAGGCAGTTTATTTTCTCAGCAACTACTGCATGTCTGGGGGAAGCATGGTACATACGACCTGCCCCGGAATAAACACAGGCTTCTCATCCCTTTCAACATCCTACTTGGAAAACCATACATATGTCAAGCTATTGGAATACCGGCAATATTATGTCCAGTCTACAGCCCAGCCACCGGCCAAGGTCCACCTGGCAGGACACAGCTGAGGTGGGCTCCTTCCCAGGAGGCTCCAGCACTCCCGGAGACTATAAGGGTCACCTGTGATTCTCACCACAAATTCCATGAGGCAGCTGGTTTTTTCCCTATTTTCAGATGGCCACATTGAGGCTTGGGGAGCTGCCCCAAATTCAGGGCAATGGGCATATCTCGAGTGTCTAAGGTGTGGCAGGTCCTGCTAGCATACACTTTGGTGGGGACACCAGTCACAGGAGCAGAGTTCACACGGGTTGAGTGGAACCCAGGGTCCACAGTATCTTTTAAAACCAGGTGGCTCCCGTATCCACAAGGGCTGTGTGCTCACGGACGATCCTTTTTACCAAGGCCAGGTGCTGTGTTTCCTTTAAAAATGCTGTAGCTGCTGTTTTGCTTTTTAATTCCTTTGGATTTTAATAAGCACAAATGGAATAACCAAACGGCGAAGCTAGGAGGAAATTCAAAGGCTGGCCAGTCCAAACCCCCAAACATGCATGAGAAAGCGAGGTTCAGAGGTGGAGCGAGCCAATCGCTTCTGATACCACTGGGCTCCCGCTGCTTCCTTCTTGTTACCAGACACATGCGCCCTATGCTTTCAACATCAGCCAAGCCACTGGCAGGGCTGCCCAGTGGAAAGTGCTGGGCAGCGTCCTTCCCTGGAGCTCAGCCCCACCGCCAATGTGGCCCAAGGGGCAGCTCCTGGCTCTCCACCCTCAGACTCTCCTGGCCCCCTGAACACCGACCTCAGGAGACTTGCTCAAGGCCCCAGGGTCACTGAGTGATGGGCAGATCGCCACTGTCCTTTCTCCTTTCCCACAATGTCTCCTAAATGGACAGAACCTCAACTGACATTAGTCATAAATGTCTGATGCGGCCTCTTGTCCCAATTCAATGCCATCTCAATTAAAGTGCTACTAAGCAGAGCCACGTCTGATGTGGCAAACCTTTAACCAAATATCCCATTATCACCCCCTCGTGAGTCATCCTGGCTCACAGTCATCTTCACAGAGCATCAGGGAGCAGTTAATCCAGTTGAATAAAAATAAAAATCATATATTTGAATCCTAGAAAAAAGTGCAAAGCAATAAAAGTTATATTCATTACATATCCCTACCCAGTCAGCAGAGAAACCCCACTTTGTCTCTAAATTGTCACTGGCAATCAGTACTTATTCTCTAATGCTACTAATTAGTTTGTCTTTACCATAAAGATTAATGTAAGCTCTCTTCCCAGGCTTGCTAAGACCTGGGTTCCCTCTGCTGTGGTAAGTGACAAAAGCAAGGACACAGAGTAGGGGACAGGGAAGGGTACAAACTGTCACCAGAGGAGACAAGAGGTGACATCTCCCATTTCAATTACCTCAACATACTCCCCGGAGCAGTAAATGGAAAGGTATTTTACATTTGCTAGGATATACTAGGAAGCTTGTGGTCAACCATTTCATAAATAAAACAAAATTCTTAGGTTCAGCCCCTGGGTCTGTCTTTTTCAGCTATCAGATGTGTGTGGGGAATTACGCGAGCCTTGGATTTCTTATTCTCCAGGGTGTTCACTGACGCACAGGTCACGTGAGGGCTTTGCTCCCATGAGAAGTACCCAATTCCACGGCCAGCTTCTTCTGATTTTGAAGCAAAGATGCTGTCACACCATCTCCACCACCCTAATGACATCGAGGATGGGAAATCCCTTTCCAGAATAGCTGGTTTCCCTGTCCATGGAGGAGCTTTCTGAAAAGGTCACTGCTTATTCCTACAAAGCCCACTTCAGACCAACTGCCTGAAGCTAAAGGGAAAAAAAAAAAAAACCCACAGTAGATTTTGTAGAGATTTCATGCCCTGCAGCTTTCTCCGACTTTCAGATGTTAGCTAAGATTTGTGAGGAAAAATAACTGGCTTTCAAATATACTAGGTAACTATGGAAATAAATTAAGTCACTGATGCTGGCTTGATAAAAAGCAGGCCACTAACACAATGACAAGCTGAGGAGGGAACCATCCCCACCCCTGTCCCCGGAGTTAACCCTTTCCCAAGCTGCCGGGTTTGTTTGGAATATCCTGGGTCTAAAGATGCAACTACTAAGCCTTACGTTAAGCAAGTGAAGACCATGATGCCTCATTCTTAACCTGACTTACAGAAGAGAGAAATGTAAAGGTGGATTTCACATTGTTTACCGGCCTGGAACATTCCTTTTATGTGTGTATGTCTAAAATCCACTTGCCGGGCCAAAAGACAACAGGTGTTACTAGTATAAGTCCTTCTACCCCCTTTTACTCACAACTGCAATCACGAAATTAATAGTTAAACTGGAACTATAAAATAAGGCACACAAGCCTCAAAGATGGCAATTAGATCAAGCAAGGCACCCACAGGCTTTGGAAAGTGCGTTACTGGACATGTGATCACCACACTCGCCAAAATCAAAAGGTCCTTTGCTCCCTATCTGGTCACATATTATTCAGTAAAAATATAATTCCCAAAGAGTAAATGAAACAGGAATTACTTGTATCACATTAACAGCCAAATGAGCATTTAAATGCTTCCCAAGAATTGTCATTTTTTATTCTCAGGGTTTGGCATGAGATCTTATCCAATATTTAAAACAGACAGGCAGCCTGCGTCCTGTGTCACCACAAAGCCACTCACTCAGCAGCAACGTGACCATGAATTATGGGGCCCCAGGTTGTAACATGGGGGTTCGGATTATGACCTGTGTGATGTTGGGTGTCTCATTTCAGAGTGAGTCCCACTTACGGCAAGAAGGTTTAGAAAGGAGCGGCTCCAACCAGCCTGTCTCTAAGGAGCTCCCCTCACATCTTTGGGGATGCAGGAGGCCTTTCTTTTCCCCACTATCAGAAGCACTGCAGAGACACTGGGAAGTTGGATCAGCTCACATCACGGACTGGAAAGAGATATTTTTCTAGGGCCAGGGAGGTGAGGGAGGATCCATTTCCCAAAAATCAGGCTGATTTTTCCTAAACTCCCTCCCATTGAATAAAAATAGCACCCAACAACTTACTGTTTGGACCTTCCCTCATTCAGCCTGGCACAACAAGGGAGAGCCCAAGTAGATGCAAAAAAGACAGATTTTGACCTGCATTGTTTACATTTCGTAGCCAAAGGTACAAACTGTGTAACAGTAAGCAGATGGAAAGAACGGGAGGGAAGGAAGGAAGCCATTGGCCAGACTCTGGACAAATGCTTTCTCCTCCTGAGTAGCAAACCCTTTTGCCTATAAAATACTAAGATGGACCCAAAAGCTTTTGCTAAAGTCTCCTCAAGATCTGATGCTTCATGTTTTAACTACTCTTTAACCAGAAACATATTAACCAAGTGTAAAATGCTACTGTAAACTCACTTCTTTACAACACTGAAAATGTGAGTCACACGTCTTGTTGGTAATTGCGGATGTGATTGGCACAAATTACATCAGAAGGCTATTTGCAATGGCTCACAAGGAAAGAGTCTGTAAAGGGAAATGTATTTATCACTTCTCTGAGCAGAGCCGTGGAGTGCCCAGAAATGCTGAAAGTCCCCAAATTCATATCTACTGGGCTTGGAAAATATTAGAAAAAAATTACTTATCATGATCATTTTGGAGGGACAACAGAGTGTGTTGTCCTACATCAATATTAAAACTTGTTTGCATTTCCACATGACAAGGCAGTGCTAGAAGATGAAGATTACTTTGAAATTTGCTGGAGAGCTGGGAGAAATCAGCTAGGGATTAAAATTTTGCCCTCAATAAGTTCCAAAGTGGATTACGCATCATACCAATAGACTAAATCTCACAGGTCACTACAGGAAATTAGTTTTCTCTTGGCAGATAATTTTTTGGGAGCCCCAAACATGAGCCTTAGGTGGCTGCAATGTCAAAGCGTTTGGAGTATCTACTAGGGGAAAGGTCTCACTGGTTTTAAACAAGCTGCTGCCCGGTAGCATAAGCGAAGCATTAAAAACAAGAATGGGATTTTTTTGTAAGCTTTTCATTTGCCATTTACGTTTGGAAGATTGGAACACACATCATTTCAGCCGAGTTTCTAAGTATTACACTGTACAGCTAGTGACATTCACGTCCAAGTGATTGGCAAGGCGTTATTACAATAATGTCCTCAATTTTCCCATAGAGTATTTGAGCTGTTTGCTTTCTCAGAATACAAAACCCTGAGCTGTTTTCTGTAATTATACCAGATGCATTTTAAGAAGCGCTCTTAGGCTTGAGAAAAGAAAGAAAACCCTGTAACTACGAAGGTCTGTTTGGTTTTCCTCCTGAAGAACAGAGGAACCGCCGAACGTCACCGCGATAATGGTGCCTCTTGGTGGGCTCCCAGTCAGCCTAGCGTCCTGCGTTAACTTGCTCGGCATTTTATGCAGCAGCCTGATAACACTACACAGCAAACTGCAGGCTGGATGTGGCCTGGGATGGTTAAAATGGATTCAGTGGCCCTACTCGGCGCAGAAAATCGAATCACAGAAGTTGAAAATGTGCTTCCATCGGACTCACCATGAGTACGTTACCAGCAACCTGCGTGCCAGAGGACAGCTCGTGCGGAGGAGGGCGGGTCCCCTCTTTGAGCCCCTGCCAACGCCCCAGGCCTCCCACCCCGCCAAGTGGGCCCCGCTCTGAGAAGGGTCCCCTGCTTGGTTTAACGCTTGTTGTTGCCATCTTGAAATACTTAATAATATTTCAATAAAAGGTCCGGCCAGCCCTGCTCCACCTTTCCCAAGGCCAAAGCCTGGTAAATGTACAGGCCTCCCTGCTCCCAGCCTGCAGGGGGTGCTGGGCTGACTGGCTTAAAACTGTGCTCAGCTCCCTGACTGCAGCTTGGCTTCGGAACCTCTAGTGGGTCCCAAGTGCCCCCCAAACAAGCCCCACTCCTCTCTCATCTAGCATATGGGGCCTCTTATAGCTCAGCCCCGCCGGGTCCCCCCAGCCCCACCCTCCTCAGTTCACCCCGCCCCCTCTTTTATTCTCTTTTTTTCTCTAGTCCTTGTCTTGGTTCCTGCTACTAGGCCTGGTTCACAGGTAGGACTCTGGGCACTGCCGCATTTTTCACACTGCTGCCTTTGGGGTCACACTGTTATATAGCGGCCCCCCACCACCACTCACACTCTACCAGCTCCCACTCTTTGCAGCTGACACCTCCTCCCCTCCTCTGCAAGCCCCCTGTCCTGTACTGGGAGCCCCCATATATCAGGCAGAGCTGGCCCACCTCAGCTGTAGAAGAGCAAATACTTGCTGGATGGCCACCAGCAATGGAAATGTGAACAGTTATTCAAAGTAATGTGGGTCCCAAAAGACTCCAGAACATTGAGATTAATATAGAGCTAGTTTGGGCAGCTTGAATTATCCAGAAAAAAAAGCCTCTTCCCTTTGTGCACGTGGATGCAGCTTAGCAAGTGGCAGGGGAAGAACTGGTACACTGCCTAGGACCTCGGGGTCAGCGAGATGTTTCACATACACAGCAGGACTACAGCTTATGTGCCACGTTCCCCACCTGGCCATCCCCACGAGCACTGACCACGCCAGCCCTGAAGGAAACCACCTCAGCTGTCTAATAGGAAGCTCATGACCAGAGGTGCAAGAGACGAGAAAGCCACATGGCACATACAATCCCCCAAGGATGGCCATGGTGGCAATGAAAAGGAAGACCAAATGGGAAATCGTGATTGAGTAAGGACAGAAACATAAGGCGAAGGAGACTGGCTTTTTCCCCAGCTTTGGTTTTCCAGATTCTGATCAATGAATGAGAAGCAAAAATCCCAGGGGGAAGTGATCTGGAACAATATAAATATCACACTTTTTGACCAAAATGATATAACCCACCTGTTGGTCAACAGTCCTATGAACGGGTTGGTGAGGAGCTGGACGGTGGCTTTCGAGGCAAACAACAGGCCGACCTGCACGTTCTCATTCAGGAGGTCTTTGTCTCCACTGGGACAGTCGGAAGGGGCGGTGGACCTGTTAGTCACTGTGCGCTGCGTGGTGGCCTCATGCAGCAGCGCCCCCTGAAGGTGGCCGGTGCTATTGCCGGCAACCACGGTGGAGTTGTCATAATAGGAGAAGATGTTCTGGAAGCCGCCGACGGTGGAGGCTTTGAGCACTGGCTTGGCAGTCTGGATTTCTATAGCATCTTTCTCATGCTCGATGCTGTACAAGTAACTTGGGATGATGGGGACTGGGAACAAGAGCAGGAGAGTGGTGATTACACTGAAACCCTGCCCGGGACCAAAGCCAGCAAAACCACGGTCTCGTCAAACGCTAAATGAGGCCCAGACAAGTGGCATGTCTGCCTCGGGAATGGGACCTCCACGCCGACATTGAACAACTTCACGTTGCTCAGCTCTGCGAACAAAGCCCCAGAGGCTGTGAGAGCTCTCAGGGCCAGCTACTGTGCAGACCTGACCCGCCCCAGAGATCCCTGTTCTTTGTGGGCTTTCCCATTACAGGGCTCCTTCACAGGAATATTTTAGGAAAGCAAGATTCGGTCTGAAGTCTAATCAGTGCTGACCTGGGGTCAACCAGTGCTTCTCAGAAAGAGGCTAGAAAGACCTTTAAGTGAATGAATCAAGGAAACAGAAAGCTAAATTTCATTAGGTGTCTTAGAAAAGAATAAACCTGCAGGAAGTAATAATTCGGAAATTCTGCAGCAGGCCCACTTCATCTTTCCCTTACTTGAGTGGGAAGCTTCAATGTTTCATACAACCTGGAAGATTTGAGACTTCTTGAGACTTTCGGAGAGGAAAAGAAAAACTGATGTACTGGAAGCTTTGGGCATGTGCATCACAGAGCATTCAAGACAAAGGAGGCCTCGGGCCCTTGTTACTGAACTCAGATGAGCACCCCACCCCCAGCCCCAGCCCCAGCTCTGATATTCCTGGAAGTGAAACCCTGACTGTGTGATGTTCTGAAAACCATCGAGAGAGAACTTTAAATGGAGAGAAGGGAAACAACCCTTTAAAAAATCATTTTTTATTCATTAAAAATTGGGATTTTTTTAAGGAAAAGCATGTCAAATCTGTTGCTGTTAATGGTGCTAATTAAGAGAACTGGATGTCAATTATTTAGTTTTTCAAAAATCCATTACAGGAAAAAGATGAAAACCAATGCTGTTAAAATTGCTCTTGATGTGGGTCCTGTAACATCTCCATGTCAAGTCATTTGTGGAATCACTACCTTTAAATGTCCCTTCCTTTTATGGAGGGAGGGATTTTGACCTGTTCCCTGAGGTGATAGACCACATTATTGACCCACCTTTCCGGGTAGCGTAATATATAATAATTATTATAACATTATTTTGAATCCTGGGAATTGCTCCTCCTTAACAGATTTTTTTTTTTTTAATCGTGTTGAAAGTGACAAGGGGAAGCAGGAAATTATCAGGAGGAAACATAAGTTCTGGGTTTTATCTGCTGTCACATTTTTTGACCGGACCGCCAGGAAAACGAAGCCACAAACACGGCTACTAGCCTAGACGAGGCAGTCTTGGGGAATGTATTTTTGCAAAACGTGTTCTCCAACTTTCCCGAACCGCGCTCGGGTAAGCGGGGCGCCCTGGGAAGAGGTACCCGGGGAGGGGGGGACGCCCGGTCCGTACGTACCCACGACGGTGAGCAGCATGTTGTCCAGCAGCAGCGCGAGGAACACGATGAACAGGATGAGCTTCCGCGAGTGACGGCTCTCCTGCAGCCAGCGGAGCAGTGCCAGGTCGCTCAGGGCCATGGCTCCGGGGCTCGGCTGCGGGCGCGGCGCGCGGTCGGTCAGGGGCTCTGCCGGGCTGGGGGCTCCCCCAACCCCAGGGCCCAGACTTCGCCCGGCCCGGCCGCCGAAGGGGCGCTCGGGGAGCGGCGCGCACCGGGCGGCGCCGGATGGTCCCTGGCGTCCCACCCTCGGCTTACCTTCGGCGAGCGCGTTCTCACCGGCACCTGCGCTCCTTGTTAATAACGCCCGCGAACGCCGTCTGGGCCCGATCCTGGGGGCCGCCCGGCTCTCCGCCGCCCCCGCGGGTCCCACTTCACCCGCTGCGCGCTCTGAAAGTGCCGCGGGACCCCTGCGCACCGTGCGTCCTGCGCCCCGGGTTTCCCGGGACGCCCTGGAGCCCCGTGCGCGGCGCCTCGGGGGGCTTCCCCCGCCCTCGGCCGGGCCCCGCTCTCCCCCGCGCCCCGGGCGGCTATCCGTCCCCAGCGCCGAGCCCCGCGGGCAGGGAGCGGGGTCGGCGTTACCTCGGGTGGTCTGCGGCTGCCTGCCCCGGCCGCCGTGGGCTCCGTCCGTCCGGGCGGCTCCGGGTCGCAGTCTCCGCCCCAGCGCCCGGCGGCCGCCGCTCAGTTTACCGGGTCTGGCTCTGACGTCAGGGCCGGCGGGGGCGGGGGGCTGGGGCGCCCCGGCCTCCGCCCTCCCGCGCCGTCACC
The DNA here is from genome assembly GCF_009873245.2 of Balaenoptera musculus. Taxonomy (NCBI): domain Eukaryota; kingdom Metazoa; phylum Chordata; class Mammalia; order Artiodactyla; family Balaenopteridae; genus Balaenoptera; species Balaenoptera musculus. Next base: position 13,709,140 of record NC_045800.1, read on the forward strand.
GCGTCGGAGTAGCCACCGCCTTCCTTTCCCAGCCAGGTCCCCGACCAGGTTCTGAGCCCGGGTCCTAAGGTCGCCCCGTCCTGAGCAGACCCTCGCTCCTGTCCCTGCACTTGGCCGTGAGCCCTGGGAACCCGGGCCCGGGTGAAGTGGATGGGTCGCAGAGGGAGGATGTCAAAAGCCCCAGGGCGAGGGGTCAAGGATCCCGGGGTGAAGGGTCAGGGGCCAAGATAAGGAGTCAGGGATTAGTGGTTTCATCTGGCCTAATTAGGAGCTAAAGCTCTCTTTGAGCCTCCCTGTTCCTGAAATTGGCCGTGAGGACATGAAGGCTAGTGAGTGTGCCAGGGAAAGAGGTCTTAGGGTGTTGGGAGCCGGGGACCGATCTCTTTCCTGGAGAAGCCACTCTGCACCCCACCACCTCTCCCGTCTCCCACCTCGGGATCATGATGCGGGGTGCCACTTGGAGTCTTTGGCCATCGGGTCCTCGGGTACCCTCCAGATGGTGATGTGGAAACAGGGGGAAAGGGGACGTCTCTCAGTGTCACCCCGCAGTGAGAGTGGGGTTCTGAGGGACCCAGGCGCTGAATCCAGTTCTCATAAAATAAGAACATGTCACCCTGAGCAGGGGACACTGGAGAATAGGTGAGTGCCTGGCGCCTTAGTAAAAGGGCTTAGGGGGCAGCTGCCGCAGGCCCTGTGTGCTGTAGTCCTCTCCCCTCAGCGTTTTCCCCAGGGATTCTGGTTAACAAGATGGTTGAAACAGGCAAAGTGCCTCTCTGTGGCTGACCCGGAGCTGTCGTCCTCACCACCAAGGAGTAGGAGCCCGCCTTTGATCTCCAAGTCCCTCCATTTTACAAACAGAAGAGGAACAAACAGACATGCCCCAGACAGAGCTGGAGCTTTGAAGACCCTTCTAGGGGGCGGGAGGAGCAGGAGCTGTTTTCTTGGAAAGCCACTTGGAATAAATGTTATCAGCTGTAGCCTCAGCAGTAGAGTCTGGCCTTGTTTTATTAATGCTTCCTTGTCAGCTGGAGACTGCTTAGAGCAGCAGGGGGATGTGTAGGGCTCCCCACTCTCTGCACCTCCTTACTTCCTTCCCGAAACCCCCCTGTGCTGCCCCCGATGTGAGAAAAATGGTTGGATAAGTAAGTAGGTCAGTAACATGCAGACTCCGGGATGTCCCAGGATATGTGCAACTTAAATATTAAACAGGGAGGAGAGAAGGAAAACCACTTAGGAGGAGAGAACAGATGGCAGGGAGCTGTTTCAGCTGGCTGTGAAGGGTAGCACGTTCATGGGGTGCCCCAAAGTGCCCGGAGTTTCAGAACAAAGACACAGGTCCTGCCCCTGTGCCCCCTGGGCAGAGAGGCATCATGGTTAAGGGCTCTTGTCAGGATGCCTGGGTCCCAGTCCACTACGTCCTTGATTGGTGACCTCAGGCACATTATGTATCCTCTCTGTGCCTTAGTTTATCCATCTCTGCAATGGGGATGCCAACTGGACATACTGCAGGGTTGTTGTGAGGATTAAGTGGGGATCCACAGTCATCCCTTAACACAGTGCCTGGCTCAAAGTGAGAGTCAGCGTCCACCATTCATCCATCCAACAAGTATTTGTTGAGCTTTTAGTACATGCCAGGCACTGTGGTTGATACTGGAGAGACATTAACGGCCCAAAGAGACAAAATCCCCATCCTTGGGGTGCTTATGCATTCTGGTAGCAACACCACAACGGTGAACACAGGAAGCCACACCAACTCCAGCCCAGCCAGCTGGAGGAATATGGCGCTAGGGAAAATGCCAATACCTGTGCTCTCTCCTCCTGATCTCTGCCACCACCCCTAGAGCACCATGGCCTATAACAGTGTCTTCAAACTTTTTGTTGACACCCCCAAAGAGTTTTTAAAAAGATAGGTATGCCTCACACATTTCTCAGTTGACATCTAAAATATTCTTTTATCATAAATTTTAATAGTTTAGGGATATATTATGTAAATTCACCTTTATATATAAAACCATTATAACTCTCTTTTAAATGTACCCAATGAATTATAAAACTACCATATTATATTTAAAAATACAAACAAGTTTCTCTTTAACACTCAAAAAATTTACATTGTTTCCTTTATGCCTTCAAAGTATATTTTCTTTCCACTTTCAACAGAATTTTATCCAACTGTAATGTTTTTATTATTTAAATCCAGTATTCACCACCTTATCTATTATATGAACTGCAACCAATATATGAATATGCATTAGCTTTTTAAAATTTTCTTATGGCCATAAGGTTCTAAGTTCTAAGGTTCTCTCTAAAATTTTGTTATTATAACAATTATTAATAGTATATAAATGATAAAGCCTCAGACATATAATATGAATTTTGATAAATATTTAACACAAAAAGGAACACTGTATTAGAAGTGCATTACCTAATGAGATGGGTGGAGAGAGGATTTTTGGAGCCTTAGAAGAAGAGAAACTATATTGTTTTTACGCCTCAGAACAATGTAACCCAGCAAAATGGTAAGAGTAAGGTTGGATGGGAGGTAAGCCTTTCCTCGTCAACTGAGAGACGGGAGATTGTTGAAAGGGGAGGTGATAAAAGAGAATCCTCATGTCTCTACCTGGGTCCATCTTAGCCAGATCAATTTTTAAATACAGGACATATGGAAATTGAGGGTCTCCTATGGCTTGGGAAGTCTTCATACATACCCAGTGTCCTGAAGTGGCAGGTTGAGGAGCCAACCTGGGAGGCCCTGCCTGATCTGGGACTTTGGGACTCTGTAGCCTCTTATTCAACTCAGCCCCTGCCTTTCCCCTCCAGCCACACTGGTTCCTCAGGACCTTTGCACGTTCTGGTTCCTCAGGACCTTTGCACATTCTCTGCCTAGGAATTTTTTCCTCTTCCTCTTCTAGTTATCTCCTTCTTGTTCTTCATTACCAGCCCTAGTGCCACTTCTTAGGAGGAGCCACACTTTCATGGACATCCCCCCAAGTATCAGACAGGTCCCCTTCTCTTATAAATCCTCATGGAACTGTTACTTCCTCCGGAAGATGTCTGTCCATGAGGAACAATACTCACATAAGTGTGATCAGTTATCTCTGTCTCCCTAGGTTATCAGGACTGGGGATACTCTTCTTGGTCATCGAGGTCCCAGAACACAGCTGATGCTCATTAAATACCTGCAAAGAGGATGTGCTCTGGGTAAGTCGGGTTCCCTTCTGAAGCGGAGCCATGGGGACCAGAGAGAGAAGCGCCTTTGCTGGAAGGCAAAGGTTACACCTCCCCCCACCAGAGGCCACTCCTGTGGGACCAGGCTTTGAGGAAGCCCCCTAGTGAACACAATATTTATTTGCTCTTCCTGGGCACTCAGACTGGTGAGCTCAACCACCTTTTTCAAACACTAGGGACTGGGAAGGTACAAAGGTACCACCAGGGTTGACTTTTTTTCACTAAATTTCAATATTTAGGAAAAGTAAGGCATGGAACTTTCTGGAACATAGCAGTTATTTGAAATAGGCATTATTTGAGATAAACTAACATGAGTTTAAGCTATGAATGGCATCCCGATTGGGTCACTTTTACACTTCTGTGAATTGGGGCATGTTACTTAACTTTTATGTGCCTCTGTTTCTCATCTGTCACTCAAGCATGATAAGAGGCCCCCCTGACAGAGTTGTTTTGGGGATCAAGGGAGATGATCCTTGCATAGTGCCTGGCACATAGCAGAGGCTCACACTTTAAGTGTTCCCTGGCCTCGGGAAAGTGAAAGTGCTGATATGTAGGAGGTGCAGCTGGTCTGTGGGGGAAATCCTCAGGTCCTCCCCCAACCAGAGAACTTGGAAATAATGAAAACAAACTTATGACCTGGACATTATGCTGTGAAATGCAAACAATGGATCACAGCAGAAATGAACAATAGCGTCCTGAAGAGACACAATGGTTCGTGGGCCAGCAAAACCTGATACGCTGGTTAACACATGGGTAGAGAAAGGAGGTGGAGTACCCAGGGGAGAGCCAGGCACAGGGTAGAGCAGGCTGTTCGTAGATAGAGGAAGCCCCAATGGCTCCCAAGCTCATGAAGAGACACTCAGACCCACTAGTGATCAGAGAAATGCCAATTAAAATGAGAGGGAGATGCAGCGCTACACCCATTGGACTGGCAACAGCTAGGAAGTTGGGTAAATGCCATATGTTGGTGAAGATGTGAGGAAATGGGGACGCTTTCCTTGGTGGTGAGTGGGGACTGGTGCAGCCTTTCTGGAGAGCAATCAGGAGTGCTTGGTGGGATTAAGTCAGCACGCGCCCTCTCTCTGATCCAGTCTACGACTCGGGGAAATCCCTAAGGGGGAAGAACTAGGGTAGGCGTCGCAGTGTTTCTGGTGGCAGTCGGAAGTTAGAGGCAACCTCAGTTTCCATCACGAGGGAATAAATAATTGAAACGAGGATGCTTGTGGTGGAGTGCCATGTAGATGGGATTTTACCCGGGTGTCTGTGCACAGATTTTCCTAAGTCTTGAGTATGAAGGAAGGAGGAGGAGAGCAAGTTCTGTAACAAGATTGCGTGTTAGTTCAGTAAAAGCACACAGAGCACCACTTTATTTTGGAGGTTTCATTCCTATTCAAGGGTCCATATTAAGCCCCTCGCAGTGGATGCCTTTGTAGAGAAGGGGCCGAGGAGAGAGCATCTGGGATGAAGTGGGAAAGTGGAAAAAAAGTGGAAATAAACCAAGAAATGGACCTTGCAAGGACCAATGATGACAGTACACTCAGAGCTGAGACAGATGATCAACTCAACTCCCTGTGCACGTGGTTCCCCCCAAAGGGGGCTGTGGCCTGTGGATGCCTAGAGAAGTCAAAGCCTTTCAGTACAGAGTTGGCTGTTCTGAGCGGCATAGGCTGTACGTGGGTTTTATCTCCTGGGGCAGGCAGGGCTGTGCTCTGTTTCAAGCCAGACTGACAGGAAATGAGAGCAGATGGAAACCGAGGTCCAGGAAAGAACGGAAAGCATCAGAAAAAGTAAGCTCTCTGGCTAAATGCAAAAGACACAGGTGGTTTTCTGTTTTATTTTGTTTTGTTTTTTGCCTTTTCCCTCTTATTTTCTGTATAAACTTTTAACTGTTTAAAATTATAACAATTGAGGGATTTATGGCACGGGTAGGTATATCATTTATAACAACTATAACTTAAAGGACAAGGTTGGTTGTGGGGCTATAAAGCAGCCAGATTCCTGTATTTTATGTGACGTGGTATATTATTAACTGTAAATGGACTGTAAAATGTCAAAGTTGGGTATTGTAATCTCTAGGGCAACCGCTGTATAAGTAATACAAAGAAGAATAAATAGCTAACAGGAAAATTAAAATTAAATGGAATTCTGTAAAGTATTCAAATACTTGTAAAAGGCAGGAAAGGAGGAACAGATGAGAAAAAAAAAAACCCCAGAGGAATCAAGCAGAAAACAAAAAATAAAATGATAGATTGAAATCCAACTATATTAACAATTACATTGTGTTCAGGGACACACGATTAAAGGACAGAAATTGTCAGAATGGATTTTTAAAAAAATAGTCCCACCTCTATGCTGTCTATAGGAGACTCTTTAAATGTAATACACAGGCAGGTTGAAAGTAAATAGATGAAAAAAATACACCATGCAAACTGTAAGCATAAGAGGGCTGAAGTGACTACATTAATATCAGATAAAATAGATTTCAAAACAAAACTTTAAATGGTGACGTAAAGAAGGAGATATCATAATGATAAAAGTGATTAATTCAATAGAAGACCTAAGAATCATAATGTGTATACACCCAACAGTAGAGCTTCAAAATGTATGAAACAAAACCAGACAGAAATAACGAGAGAAAAAGACAATTTCACAATCCAAATTGGGGAATCTAACACCTAGACCAAAAAATCAGCAATACAGAAGATCAGAATGATGCCATCAACCACCTTGGTTTAATTGATATTTATTTAGCCTGAACAAATAGCAGACTTCACATTCTTTTAAAGGGTTCATGGAAGGTCTCTGCCAGGTGCTATCTCATTCAGAGAGGGTTTTTTTTCTCTTTGAAGCCAGCTCTACTGTTGTTGAACACACATACAGAGAGTGAGGACACAGTTTTTTTTTTAATGCATTTTATTTTTATTCTTTTCTGAGTTCTTCTGCATACTGCAAAAGCACATTTTCTGTATGAAATTGAGCCAAATCTACTGTTCTGGTTTTAAGACAGAATGGCAAAGCAAATGTCAATTTACTTGAAGGAGGCCTTGCTGATGGCCAATGAAATTAAGTCATAGATGCTCTAACTTAATAATTCAATCACTGAATTAACTGGCTTCATGCAGCATTATCTGTAAAATGTGGGTCTCCAGGTTTGGCCACTTTGATAGAATCACTAACCTGTCCGAGGACATTTGCTGTAATTAGAGGCTGCAGAGGAGCCAGCCAGCTGTGAAGGGTAATGTTTCATCAGCTTTATGCCTTGATTCTCCACTCTCACCTGGACTTTTCAGTCATCCCCAGTGGCTACTCCAATGGCCACCCAGCCCTCCCACAGTCCAGCCTCCTCACCAGCTCAAGGGAGTTTCAGAACACCAGGGTGGTCACGCTACTTACTCCCTGTCTAAACCTTCAGCGGCCTTGCACTTGGGATAATGTCAAATGTCTTCAGTGTGGCCCAACGGGAAGTGCCTGGTCCAGCCTCGACCACTCCTCCATCTTCATTTGCCACATTGCTCTTGACTCTGATCTAAAATTGGATTCCCTTATAATTATCTGGGCTCTCATATGGCTTCAGATATCTTTGTGTATCACGAGGGTCCCAGCATTGCAGCCTGAGGAGCCCTGGCCTGGAGGCCCTTCCCAGCCTGGGTCATGCAGCCTCCACGCATCTTATGCCACTTGGCCCCTGCCTTCCCCCTCCAGCCACAGAGGGCTCCTTTCAGTAGGGTTCCCTGCTTCAGGACCTTTGCACTCTCCATTCCTTCTGCCTGCGAAGCTCTTCCTCTCCCTCTTGGTCTGATTATCTTTCTCATTCCTAGTCTCCCATCTGTTCATACATCCTTCTCACCCCAGAGCCTTTGCTCAGGCCATTTATGCTGCCTAGAATGTCCTTCCCTCTTACCCCTTTTAACTAGTTAGTTCCCCCTTAGCCTTTATGTCTCAGGTCAAGACACAGGTAGGTTGAAAGTAAATGGATGGAGAGGTATTTCTTCCCAGGGAAGTCATCCCTGACCCCTATGCATTTGTCCCCTGTACTATATTGATAGGTCCCTAAACCTTTCATTCCCGGTACTTTTCATTATAATCACAATTTTACTGATGAGACTGTAATTAATGTCTAACTTCTATATCCCTCCGCCACGCAAGCTGAGGCCAGGGCAGGGCCTCTGGCGTCTTGCTCCCCGCGTCATCCCCCCAGAACCTCACACTGCCTGGCACAAAGTATCAATAAATGCAGCGTTTGACTCAGGTTTCCCTGATCACTTAAGCAGTGAGCGCCCTCTGGGGGTAACTCGAGGAATTGACCTCTATTCTCACAGGCTGTATAGAGACAGCAAAGTGCTATGTCCAGTCCAGCTCACGTCCTTTGCAGAAGTGACGTCCTTCACCTGCACTGTCCACCCCCTTTCTTCTACCTACCCAAGCCCCTGCCTCCTCCTACCTGGTTGGGGTTGAAAAACTTTTTTCCCACTATCCCACCAACTCACCAAAAAACCCACTCAATTTATGATCCCATAAGGAATTGCCATCTCTGCTTGTTTAACAAGCCTCAAATAATTGAGTCATTTCATGCCCCCTCCCTCCCCAGCAGTTACCTGCAGCCATCCCGCCCCCAGCCCTAGCCCCCCAGCCTCTGTTCCTTCCTGACTCTGAGTCTTTGCTTAGGCAGATCCATCCACATAGAATGCCCTTGGGAAGGGGAGCCGAGCCAGAAGCCAAACGCCCAGATGTCATCACATGGTCACGTTTTCACCATCAAAGCTGAAGGCTCACGGCCATGGGACAGGCGTCCTCTACCTCTGTAGAATGGCTCCTCTTTCCTCCTAAGACCCCCCCAATCCCAGTCACCACCTCCTGCACAAGCAGCCCCCTCACCCGCTCCCTGGCACCAGGTACTGCCTCCAATCCATCGGTGACTCAGCGAATCTCAATGAACCACTGCTTCCAACGAGCCCCTCCCCAGCCCAAGAGCCTGAGGTGGCTCCCTAATGCTCCTGTCTAAACCCTTCTGCCTACGTTCTAGGGTCGTCCGCAATCCACCCACTGTACCCCCAGCTCCCACCCTCTGCTCCAATCAGACTGGCCTCCTCAGTGCCCCAGCAACAGACATTATTCACATTCTCCTCATCCCTCTGACTCTGCAAATCTTATTCCTAGCCCGAGAGCCCAACTCAAGTGCTCTGTCCCCACAAAGTCAAGCCTGGGATGACCCACAGCCCGCCCTGGGCCGCTACCTCCAAGAATACACAAAGCCCTGATAGCCTGTCCCCCAGAACATTTACCAGCCAGCGCTCTTCCGCAGTAGGTCCATCTGGGCTCGTTCTTTTTCTTTTTTCCACCTGGGTCATTCGCCCCTTGATGGCAAGGGAAGTGATTCCTTCCTCTCTGTCTCCCCCAGGAGGGCTTGCACTGTGCACTGTACAGAGTAGACCCCTGGGACCGGCATCAGGGAGGAGCCTGGGGCCAGAGCCTTCTGCCCCAGTGGGCAGAAGGCTCAGTGTCCTCATCTGCACAGGCAGTGAATGGACCGGCTAGACCTGCCCTGTCCAGCCCAGGAGCCACTCACCACCCATGGCCCTGGAGCACTTGAAATGCCACAGGCCGAAGTGAGATGTGCTATAAGTACAAAACCTGCTGTATGGCACAGGGAGCTCAGCTTGGTGCTCCATGATGACCTAGATGGATGGGATGGGAGGGGATATATGTGTACATGGAGCTGGTGCACTTCATTGTACAGCAGAAACTAACACAACATTGTAAAGCAATTATACTCCAATAAAAAAATATGAAAAAAAAAACACCAAAAAAAATACACACGGAGTTTCAAAGACTTAGTATGAAAAAAATGTAAAGAGTTTCATTAATGTTTTGTATTGTTACATGCTGAAACAATACCTTAGATACATTAGGTTAAATAAAATATATTATTAAAACTAATTTCACCTGTTGCTTTTTACTTTTTTAAAACATGGCTGCTAGAAATTAAATTACCTACATGGCTGGAGTTTGTGGCTCACGTTATATTTCTACTGGATAGTGTGGGGATAGAACATCAGTGCTGGAAGGGGCCTCGGATGTTATTGAGTCTAATGGCTGCCTTTTCCACGCGAGAAAGCAGACTCAGAGAGGGGCAGAGGCTTGCCCAAAGCCACACCACGTGTGAGGTCCGGGCAGTGAAGACTAGAGCTCTGCTTCCCGGGCCTTCGTGGCTTGGGGGCAGCTGGAGGGGCCGACAGGTGGGTGCCCACAGGTAGTCCTCAGCAGCAGAGGACGCTAGAAGGGACTTGGGAGGCTCCCCCCGCCCACTCAGGGCTGTCTTTGGCCACTTGCTATGCTGACCGCACACCCAGACATCTGCAGGGCAGGAGATTTTAGTGGATAATCAATAGTCCAATAAGGCCGACTGCAAAGCCCCAAACCTAATTATTTTGTTCAGAAACTTGTCTGTAACTAAAATGCATCTGAGAAATCACTGTCACCATCTCTGAGGGGTAAGAGAAATCCAGTCATTATGTCCAATTGGATTTACATTGACTGTTGTCTTGTTGTAGAAGATGTTGTCTCCCTGCAAAACCAGTGTTTGGGTGCCACAGGGACACACACACACACACATACACACTCACACACACAGATACATACACATGTATGCATATGTACACACACTCACACACATACATACACATAAACACAAACACACACACACGGGAGAGCTGTCTCTTTTCTAGGAGCCTTTGGGAAGGTTCTGGTCCACCGTTTTTGCACAGGTGGCCAGAGCTGCTGTTAACCTGGGTGACTTTCTGGGTCTTATTTTTGAGGTTCCAGATTTTGCCACCCTAATTCCTCTGAGGAGAGTAGAAAACGAATCCCTTTAAAATGGCAGCATGGAGAGACTGAATATCTTCTGCAACCCCAGGCATTTGCCAAACCCCCTAAATGAGAGAAAATACTTGAGGATGAGAAATCTTTTGAAAATTAGTTAAGACATTTGCATGTCAAGTCACTTGTGTGACTTTAGAATTGCAATAGGAAAAATCTGGAAGCTCCTGATTGGCTGCACACGGGGGACTGTGAAAGTAAGTGGTGGTCACCCTTACAGTGAAATAACCAGTGGCCACTTAAGAAAATGAGGTAGTGCAAGGTTTACCACAGAAAAGTATCCAAGACATTCTTCATTCTTTGATTTGTGAAATCAAAGCTCACAGGATAGTGTGTCTGCTATGATTCATTTAGGAAAACAAGTGAACTTATCAAAAAGGCTATAAATACATGTACTAATGCAAAATGCAGACAGATCAGTTCTGGATGGGTGATGGTCAACCCACAATACTGTACAGTCAATACAGTACTGACTGTATTTAGTTCCAGGGACTGAAAATAGTGGGGGGAGGGAGAGTAGGAAGGTGAAGATTTTTACTCTCCACGGGTAACTTTATGCCCTTCCAATTTTTTTTGAAGTGTTATTTACCACAAGCTTCTATTGCTTCTTTCTCATATCTTTATTATGGGATATATCATATATACGGAAGAGGGCACAAAACATATGTTTACAGAGTAAAAAATAATTGTTCAGTTAGCCTCATGTGACCCCACCTGGGTCAAGATATAAAACCCGGCCGGGGGCTTCCCTGGTGGCACAGTGGTTAAGAATCCGCCTGCCAATGCAGGGGACACAGGTTCGAGCCCTGCTCTGGGAGGCTCCCACATGCCACGGAACAACTAAGCCCGTGCGCCACAACTACTGAGCCTGCGCTCTAGAGCCCATGCACCACAACTACTGAGCCTGCGTGCCACAACTACTGAAGCCCTCGCACCTAGAGCCCGTGCTCCACAACAAGAGAAGCTACTGCAGTGAGAATCCCGCTCGCCGCAACTAGAGAAAGCCCGCGTGCAGCCATGAAGACCCAATGCAGCCAAAAATAAATAAATAAAATAAATAAATTTTTTTAAAAACCCAGCCAGAAGCCCCGGAGCTCCTGGAGGTCTCTCCTCCATCACAATAACCTCCTTTCCCCTAGACTTCCTGACTTGTTAGATTTTCTGTTCCTTACTTTTTTTACAATTCTACCACCTATGGCATTTTCCTAAAAATATAATTGAGATTTGCCTGTTTTTTATCTTTTTATAAGTGGAATCATCCTGTAGATGTTCTTTATCTGGTTCCTTTTCAGTCTCACCAATATCACTGGTGAGGTTCATCCATATGACGTATACCTAACGCTCATTCCTAATCACTGCTGTATAGTATTCCATTGCAGGACCATATCACAATTTCTTTGTTCCTTCTGTGGATGGACATTGTGGTGTCCCGCATTTGTTATTAGCAGTGTTGCTAATAACACACTAGAGATGTGTGTCCTGAGTTTCTCCAGGGTCTGTGCCTGGGAGAGGAACTGCTGGATCATGGGATACCCACAGCTTTACCCTTCCCAGCAAATGTCAAATGCTTTCTAAAATAGTTGCATGAATACATACTGTTAATTTTTAAAGTTTTTTTTAAGGTCTTTATGCAACTGGAAAATGAGAAGGTGAAATGGGTTGTAAATTGTGTGCCGACCAACCAGCCTGCTTCAGATCTTGACATGGCCCTTTCTCTCTGTTCTCCACAGCTCACATCTCCCCAAAGATGAGGGAGGGGCTGGTTAGCGGGGTTTGCTGATGATACTGAACCACACACATCCCCAGAGGGAAGGGATTCCCCAAAGCTGGTAAAGCCGAGAGGCCGCTGAGCCTACATGCCCAGCAGCAGACAGTCCATCCTCCCGTCTGTACTGCAAGCCCACTGTGTGCCAGGACCGTGCAGAGCACCTGAGTGCCTCTGATTTCCCAATGGACCCCGCAATGATCAGGCAAGAGAGCAAAATGTCAACAGTCCCACACAGTGGGGCAACTTTGCCAAGTTCAGGGTGTTTAGATAGAAGCTGTTCTCCCATCCAAAACCTCTCTTTGCTCTTTGCATCAGTTTGGCCTTCAGAGAGAAGGGTAACCAAATAGGAGATGACTCAGCCTAGGGCTAACAATACCGGCGTGACCCTCCAGTGGGCCCAGGCAGCATGATGGCTCTAAGTGGGATTGGCTGGGCCGTGTGATTGGCTTTGGGGAAAGACTCAGGTCGCCTTTGTAATGGGGCCTGGTGTCCCTCAGTCACCTGTTGGGAAGGAGGAAGGGTGGGTGCTGCAAAGGGAGGAAAGGAAGGTGGCAGAGGGCGCGCTCTGCCCACTGGGCCCTCCTGCATTTAGGGAGCAACCCCAGGAAAGGCGCAGGGTGGGGTCAGGGCCCAAAGAATAAGTAGCACCAACAGGGCCCCAGCACCTCATCTACTAACATTTCTTCAACAAACATCCTGCCCTAAGAATGCACAGTCCAGCCAGCCAGAGAGGACCGACACAGGCCTCAGTCACAGGGTAAGTGTGCGGAGGCCAGCAGGAGGCAGGGAAAGGGGGGAGGGCAAGGGTGGGGCCTCGAGGTGGGATCCAGAGTCTGAGAAGGCAGGTGCCTTAAGAGCGAAGCCCTGGGTCTACTCGGAAGGAAACAGAATGGGATTTGCTCTCTTCGCACCAGGTTCCTTACTTTGTTCACACTGAAGGCAGGATGTTGTCATCCCAGGCAGGTTTACATCCTAAATGCACCTCCTTCTGTGTACTGGTCTCTGTGTGCCCAAACAGCCTGGAGAAGCTTCAGTTTCCTTAGCATCTACATCACAGAACATTCCACCTGGAGAGAGCCTTAGCGAATCCTCAGCCGGTGGTTTTCATTCCTAACCCACTCTCTCTCTGTCTCTCTCTCTTTTTTAAGTTATGGACGTCTTTCTTCAAACAAAATGTTATAGGGAAGCAGAATATATAAAACGGAGCAAAGCAAAGCTACTCAGGCCAAAACAGGCGTAAGTGACTAGAACCTTTGTCTGGGTTTCAGAAAACTCTGTATGAAAACCCCTGGGCTACTTCAGTCCCCCTGTACTCTGGGGAAACTGAGGCATGGAGATGTGGTCCTGACCATAAGCTCTAAGAAAGCAGAGACCCGGTTGGTCTTGTACCACACTGAATCCCCAGCATCCCAACCCCACCCCAAGTCCTAGCACATAGTAGATGCTTAGTAAATATTCATTGGATAGTGACATACAAGCAATGCTGACTGTCTCTGCAGGGTCATCTGTTTTCCTACACGTGAAATTGCTTTCCGACGAGACTAAAGGGAGGCTTGAACCTCAGAGAGGCCCCTTAATTGCCCATGTCTTGAATTTACAGCATTTGAAAGGGTTTTATTCTCTGATCTAAATGGCAAGAACAAAAGCAGAGCAGTAAAGAGCCCAGGAGGATGAAAAGAAGCCATAATTTGCATCCAGGATGGAGGTGCCCTTTGTTATCCCACATCCAAGTCAACTTCAAAGTTCTCTGCTGAACAGATAGATGCACGTCAGTCACCATGGCAACAACCAAGAAGCCCAGCCCGCCCAACCCTGACAGCCCAACTCCAGGAAGCTGGGGATGGCAGGGGAGACAGAGGGACTACAGTGGATGGGGAGTCCAAGTACCCATTCAGCCTGGCCCCTCTGTCACCCAGCTCTCTTACTGCTTCTCTGTTGAGGGAGGGAGCTCTGGGTCACCAGCTCCACCTCAACACACGTGAGCACCTGCTACGTGCCTGGGCGTCAGAAGTGCTCTCCTTAAGAGCTATACCTCAGTGTCTGGCACACAGTTATTGAACAAAAGCTTGTGATGCGTAAATGAATGAAGAAGCAGCCAAAGTCACCTGAGAGCTTCTAAAATATACAAACGCCAGGCCCCGCCTGAAATCAGCTGCATCAGAATCGCTGGGAGGTACACTCAAGACTGGGGAGCTTCTTGAAAGCTGCACACATGCCTCTCAAGTCAGAGCGGGAGAGAGAAGAAAGCAGAGTCAAGACAGCCGCACAGGCATGTGGCTTGAGCTACTAGCAGGCTGGGGCTGCCACTCCCCAGATGGGTGGGGCGGAGCAGGGCCCCAGGAGAGGTTAGAGCTCTGTCCTGGACTTGCCCAGGGAGAGGTGCTGGGGAAGCAGTCGTGAGTCTGCAGTGCTGGGGAGAAGCCAGGACTGGAGATGGTGTTTATATCCATCAGAGTGGATGAGACCGAAGGGAGGGAGTGGAGACAGGGGAGAAACGAAGGGTCCAAGGTGTAAGCCCTGGAGCCCAATGAGGAGGGCCCAGCAAAAAAACATGAGCCATCAGAGAGAAAGCATCAGGCAATGTGGTGTTGTGGGAACCAAGAGAAAGAGACAAGCGCAGGCTGGGGAAGAAGGATGCAGTCATGCCTGGAGACCTCAGGGTACCGAGTGGGGAGCCGAGGAGGAAGAGTGCCTCTACCCCACGCGTGCTGGGGTGTTAGCCACTGAAGATGCCCCACCTGGCTGGGGACTGCCCACACTGCCTGGGCCCACGGGATTGGGACCACCCTAGAACCAGCAGGGGCTCACTGAGTGTCCTGCAAGCTGACTAAATGCATCCTTTTCCCCAGTCACAGTGGGAGTGAGGGAGGGATGCTGGAGAAAGCGGAAACATGGCATTTTTTGCCTCCTAATCATAGTAATGGAGACAGCTAGGATTTTTTTAGGCGCTTGTAAAGCTGGGCACTGGGCTACAGCACTTCACGTGGATTATCTTGTTCGATCCTCACAACAACCCTTTGAGGTAGGTACTACTGTTATGTCGACTGGCCAAGCTGCCTGTCTCCACAGGCAAAGGCCTTAACCACTAGGCTGCACTGTCTCTTCCGGGTCAGCACATTGAGGGTGCCCCCAGGGAAGTTTCTGGTATCTGAGTACCTTCCTCTTGACTCTATCAGTCACCTTCTTTGGGGGCATCTCTGGACAGTGGGCAGTCTTACCACCTGGCAGAAACCAGGGCACAGCTCTTGTTAGTTTGTGGCTCCACTTAAGGTTATTTACTGTGTGCCTGTGTGTGCACAGGCTGATGTGGCCAAAGGGGATCCAGTGGCCGATGGCTAAGTGGCTGGACCTCTGTCTGGGGAGGACACTGGATCAGCAGGAGGCTGGCTGAAGGAGATGGACAGCATTTCCTCCTGTTGAGTACCTGTCAGCCAGGGGCAGGTTTGTGGATGTTTATTCAATTTAAGGGGCCCTCTTTAAGAAAAAAATACAAAATTGCCCATTCAAAACTAGGTTTGAATATGAATACTTATTTAGAATGAGAAAAAATAACAAATTAAAATGCCAACAAATACAAAAATATACAACTGCGTGACCCCACTGTCAGGGTGGAGCCAAGCAAGGACCCTGAGCATAAGCTTCGTCAGTTTCCAGGTGAATCACCTCTGCCTTTGACACACTGACCTTGATCAGAGTCAGTGGAAGTCTCTGATCCTTTGTTTCAAGCACCACCTTCTGGGGCTTGGCCTGGTCCACCCTGAGGCAGGAGATAGATGGGCTCCAGGCTAGACATTTACAACTGGCCTCCTGTTCACACCTCCTGGGGTGAGAAGAAGATGGGCTCCAGGCCGGAAACTCATTACCAGTAAGTAAACAGTAAGTAAAATTACTGTTTACATTTCCTGAAGCAAGAGACAAACGGACTACATATTTATGACCGGACGCGTGTCTATATTTTGAGATCTGCACCTCAATATAAAAACCAGTAACAGAAATAGGGTAAATAACCGGACACTGGACATTTTTATGGCAGGGACAGAGTGGGACTAAACCCTGTTAAAAGATCAAGAGGTCATACACTTCCCATCCTTGGGGCAAGGGAGACATTGCACATGTGCAGAAAGGCTCCTTGGGGGTCAAAAAGGAGGGGGCGTCACCCCATAATAGGTGATGCCAAGGCCGTTGCATAGGCCTCTGGGCTGTAATCCATCTTGGAAAAATGTTGCGCACGCGTGTTGGGGAGGGTCCTAGGGCAGGGCAGGTGCAGAAAAAGAAACCAGATAATTGGCCAGAGGTAAACAGAGACCCGGAAGAACTGCCCTATATAAGTGACTTAACCGCCTCTTCGCTGCGCTCCTCCTCATTAGGGGGACACCCACACCCTTGCTCTCCGGGTGGGCATCTCTGCCCTGCTTCTGTCTTAACTAAACAAACTGTTTCTCTGTGTGCTCTCCCACTTGCTGTTTTGCTGTGTCTCTAATAATAAACATTGTACCTGTTTTTACAGTTCTGCCTCTGTGAGAAAGGCATTTTTCACTGGGGGCAAGAGCCAGAGGGTGTGGTGGCTAAGATTCCTAGTTTTCATCCAGGCTACCCAGGTTCAATTCCTGGGCAGGGAATTAAGATCTCACTTCACGCCACCACTCACTGCTGCCTCTCCCAGATCAACCCCAACTGCGGAGGGGACAGTGTTAGGGAAGGTTCCGGCAGTTCTGAGCAGAGCCCACCCCAGTGGTCTGGCACAAGTGTTCAGGGGCAAAGGCTCTGATCCAAGCACCAATATTTACCTTCTCTGTAGATTAGTCATAGGGATTTATTCACACTACGGACGTATACCGAGTACCTACTACACGCCAACACCATGCCAGGGCCATTTCACCATGAACCTCTCAAATATAGCTAAAAGTTTTAAATGTGTAACATGGCAGAGAGCCTGGCACGTATTAGTTGCTCATTAAAGCTTCTTCCCATCTGCTAGGCACCCTCCCAAGCTGAGGCCAAGGTCAGAGCAATGCATCCAGCAGCCTACGAGCCAGTCTCCTAGGCAATCGATCCTACTTCCCACCCATCAAAGCAGCAGCTACTCAAACACTGGCTGGGGGGTGGGCATGGGGGGTGGGGGGGAGGGGGGCGGGCGTGCAGGTCAGCAGGACCACAGGGGCTGCCCAGGCCCATCCTCTCCTCTCTGGAGAGACCCAGAAGTAGGGTCACAGCCAGGACTGGCACTCCGGCCAGGTCTTCTGTCTCCTAGTCCCTCTGTCCCCAGCAGTCCTCCCAGGAAGCACTAGGCCTCCCCAAGCCCCTTCCGGTCAGAGCATGCCTAGCCCTGGGCCTCTCCACCCTCCCACTTAGGACGGTGCTTCTCAGTGAGAATCCCCCTCCGCAGCTGAGAGACAGAAAGTGAACCACAGGCCCCGACAGCAGCCATTCTTGGGCATCACTCCCAGGGCCTCCCACCCAGCAGATTTCAGGTGGGACAGGGCATCTGCACATTGTAGAAACTTCCAGGTGTCTTTCTTGCAAGCTCCATAAGGTCCGGAAGGCCCTGCTCTCTCTAATGAGGCTGGTGGATCTGAGAAGCATCCAGGGTGAAAGGGAGCTAATGGTAGAATTACTGACAGGACGCCACCTGTCAAGTGGCTGAGACTCAAGTGGTAACATTTCAGGCACTCACAGGAGCTTGGCAGGACATGTGATTTGAGAGATGCCGGACAGCCGTCCGAGGTGCCCTTCTCCCGGCGCCCAGGGGCCCCTCCCTCCGAGGGCCCGGGCTACGGATGCGCCACCTGCTGGCCTCGGAGCGCGGGGCCCGCGCGGTCTGGCAACGCCCACCTGGTGGCCACTTGGGAAAGGACCCAGCTTGGGGTCCGGATGTGGCCGGCGTGCGGTGAAGTGGTGGCCGCCCTCCTTGGCACTTGTGCACCGAAGTTCTGCCCAGAGTTCTCCCGTGTGTGGCAGGCACTGCGGAGTACGGATGGGAGGCTTAAAAGAGAGAACAATGATGGTGAAAAAGACAATCATTTCATTCGGGCAGCTCTGAGTTTGGAGAGGCCCTAGTTAAAATCCTCTAACAGAGGAAGGGGTGACAGTGGATGCAGTGGGTGCATAGGGGAGACCAGGAGTCAGGGGACACTACCCAGAGGAGGGGACATGTGTGCTGAGGCATGAACTTAAGGCTTCATCAGTCCTACAAGGGAGAAGGGCATTCAGGCTGAGAGAGCAGCTAGAGCAAAGTTCTCAACTCTGACCACACACTGGGGTCGATCGGGGACCTTTTAAATGGCTCAGGTGGCACCCCCGACCAATGACTTCTGAATCTCAGGGGGAGAGAGATGGGGAGACACATGAATTCTTTGAAGCCCCCAGGTGTCAGTGTACAGGCGAAGTTGAGAACCACCAAGCAAAGGCTTGGAGGAATGAGTTTACATTCCTGCCCAGGGGTATGGGAATAAAAAGCCCAAGGTAGATGGAATATGGGGTGTGTAGGGCAGACATGCAAGAAATGAGGAGCAGGAAGGCACGCTAGGCCATTTCCTCAGAACCACAGAAGAATACCCAGTAGAAATGAAGTAAGCAAATGATAGTGACCTTCTATTTACATAATATGTGTCCCTGACAAACTCCATGTTTGCATTTGAACAGGACTCTCTACTGCCTTAGGAAGGGAGGGGCTGAGAGATTGAATATCACCTGCTATTACCTCCATGTTTCTGAGGATACGCCTATTTTTGGAATCCTCTTTGAGCCTGGAAAACAGCAAGCGCTCAATGAATGTTTGCCAAACTGAACTTTGAATCTGATCCTGTGCTCTCACTTGACTGGCCAGTCTTGATTACCTTTGGGTTTGAGGGGCTTTGCTGCACAGAAACTGGGCGACTGTGACTTCAGGGATGTCAAGAAACTCCACAGAAACCCTAGTCCCAGTGGCTGCTGCCTGAAATCCCATGTCTTTCAGTGGTTCTTGTTCACACCATGTCAATTCCATTTCCTGAGGTGGGTCTTAAAGAGCTGAAGGGGCAAAAAAACCTAATAGGTTTGGGGAAGAGGAGGAAAGATCCAGAAAGGAAGGCCTGCAGCCCCCTCGGATTGCTGACTTCCTTTCTTTTCAAACTGGAACCTCCCGGCACTTTTCATTGGTTTTTGCGATTTTTGTTCTATCCCCTGGAGCAAAATTCACCATTTACCCAGGAGCTGACTAATTTGGCCAATCACAGGACACAAGCTGATTTTTCCAAGATCCTCTCAAAGAAGTATTCAAGAAACTTTGATTCTCTCAAATAAGACATTTCTAATAACTGACTAGGGAAACAGTGCGACGCTTGTAGTACTACATGCGTGGGCCAACCAGATCATACACCAATTTGGTACATCCTGCCCCAGGCTGGGGTCCCCAGCAGTGACTCTGAGACAAAGCTTTGTGTGCAAGTGGGTTATCTGGGGGTGATCTCAAGAGGAGGGGAGACAGAGAAATGAAGGAAGCCGTACAGGGTGCACTCTTGGGCAAGTGAGGCTTGATCCCCCTGGGGGAGACGGTGTTGAACATGGCACAAGAAGCTGGGGCCATACATCCACCCACTCCCATCGGTCACTGGTTCAGGGCTGCTCCCAGGAGCGTTCATTCCTTGGCACTTCTAGCCTGCCCTGCGCATGCCTATGCTTTAGTGGCCAGAGAAAGTCCTCAGGCAAAGGGAACTGGAGTACCAGGCCATATGGGTGGGGCACTTACAGCATCTGCCACGCAGATGCCCCATTCATGAATGCCAACTCATTCATGAACAGGTCACGAGTACAGCCACCAATGAGTGCCAACCCTTACACGTGCCCATCCACTCACATAAGCATCAACACTTTCACATGCCAACTCATTCAGGAGGTGCGATCATGTGCTGCTTGGTGAGAACACTGGTCTACACCGAATCTGGCAATCAGGAACTATCCCAGGCCCCTGTGAACACAGGTGACAATTCCTCTCAGTGCCATCAGTGTATTTTACAAGGGCTGGGATTGGGCTGATCCCATTCATGCAGTCATTCAAGAAAAGAGGTGGCTCAGACTAGCTCTGTTTCATCAAGGGTAAAAGGGGAGCAGCTCAGGAAGATTTTAATTTAGCTGAAAGTACAAATTGCAAAACCAAAAGGTAAATTTTTTCTCATGTTGCAAGAAATCCAGTGACATCTGTAAGGTGGTTTCATCTACATTAGGTGGGGCTCTTGAAAAATGAAGACAGGGCAATTAATTGAACTTTGGAGGATGGTGACAGTTTTTGTCTAATGTCCCGATAGGAAGGGCATTGGCCACATTTCTGCAGGGCCTCGAGACTGAAATCAGCTGTCATGCAGGGTGTCACTCTGAGGCCTCAGGTGACAGACTGCAGAGCCACCAGCTCTAACTACACTGTCCCAAAAGACAAGACAGCCAGCTGGGCCGGCATCATCACACGAGAGTCGATGGAGACTTCACTTTTTAAAAGGATTGTAACACTTCCCATTTGCAAAGAACAGCATGACATTTTTGTAGATATGAATCAGCCTGTTTTGCACCAACTTGAAAGCCATGCACACAATCTCCATCCCAAAGATGATATAAATGGAGAAGAACAAGAAGAAGTGAGGGTGTTCTAAAACAATGTCCCCAAACCCAATAGTGGTCAGTGTGACAAAGCAGAAATAGAAGGCATTTTCGAAGTTCAGCTGCTTCTCCCAGATGGGGAGGATGGCAGCTGCACAGGAAACGTAGGCGAAGACCACGAGGGCGATGATGGGGAGGAGGATGTCCAGCCTCTCCACCTGCAGCCCCGCCTCATCCAGGTTGTTGATGATGGGGTACGAGAGTCTCCCGGACACCAGCTCAGGACGCGAAGAGCTCCCTCTCCATGGCCTGAGGGGGCACCTGCAGTGTGTTCCCTTTCTTTTGTGCTAGAAGTCTCTCGAACAGCTCCATGTTGCTGCTTGGGATTGAGGGGGCAGGTTTGGGGCCCGGGAGCTCTGGGTCGTTGATGGCAATCCTCGGAATGGCTTCGTCTACGGGATTGGTGTCAGGTCTTCTTTCGCAGGGGGGTCCGGAGAGCCACTTGGGAAGGGGAGGGGGGAGGAAAGGGAGTTTTGGAATTGGTTGTAGGACATGGCTAAGATGGCTGCCAGGATGTCGCCTGTGTCTGTGAGGACCAGGAACATCATGGGGATGCCCAAGAGAGCACAGAGCATGCACAGGTACTCGCCGAGCCTGGTGACAGGGTAGGTGTTGCCGCAACCTGAAAAAGAGGGCAGAGCCCGGGACTGCCGGCTGCTCTTCCCCCTCCCCTGCTCAAAAAGCTTTAAAGAGGGGCTTCCCTGGTGGCGTAGTGGTTGAGAATCTGCCTGCCAATGCAGGGCACACGGGTTTGAGCCCTGGTCTGGGAAGATGCCACATGCCGCGGAGCAACTGGGCCCGTGAGCCACAACTGCTGAGCCTGCGTGTCTGCAGCCTGTGCTCCGCAACAAGAGAGGCCGCGATAGTGACAGGCCCGCGATGAAGAGTGGCCCCCGCTTGCCACAACTAGAGAAAGCCCTCGCACAGAAACGAAGACCCAACACAGCCACAAATAAATAATATTAAAAAAAAAAAAAGAACAGTGTGCTCTGACATATCTCAAAATGGTTCCTTTTAAAAAAAAAAAAAAGCTTTAAAGAGACCTTCTGCCATTTCCTTTCCCTGGCATATGACATCTTACACAACATGTTTAAAAATATTCATCTTAAAACATTCATCCACTTGTCTGACACTAGGTCTGCTTTGCTGGGGGAGCAGGAGGGGAAACCCAGGTTCTCTTTAGGATGAGGGACGACTCATGTCCAGATCTTGGACCTGCAATGTCCTTGGCAGGAGACAACCCCGTGTTTGGGAGGAGCTGACTACCTTGCATTTTGCCATTTCTGAGCACCTGAAGGAGGAGGGGCCCAGCTCAGCTGGAGGGCTAGGAAGAGCACAGGTGACAGGACATGTGGGCTTTGCAAACACAACCCTCACCTCCATCATCCTCCATGAAGGCGCCGGTTTTTACGAAGCCACCCTTGTCCTTCCTGGGGTGTCTGGGCCTCTGTGTTTGTTTCTATATAATAGGCAGGCAATTATTATGTGCCAGTGGCGTGTACAGCAGTACAGTGTGTACAGCACGGTGTTTGGGACGGCGGAAAGCAAGACAGTGACTAAAATACAATGGCTGCCCTCAGAGCCATTTGTGACTCAGTGGGTCAGACGTGTTCATAAACCAGAGTGAAATGTTGAGGACCCCAGCATCTAGAATCTTACCCACCTCGTCTCCAACTCCAGCTCTGCCATTTACTAGAAAGTGACGTGACTGCTCACATTTTCAGATGTCTTATCTGTAAAAGGGAGATGACAATACCTGCTTTGTCTATTGACCAGCTGGAAGGATTACAAGAGACCAGCACCTCACACACAGTGAGCGTGTCGTTCTCGGGAGGTTGGTGTCCTCATTCTAATAGCTGTTTTTTTTGAGCATTTACCGTGGGTTGGGTATTAACCAGCCTTCATCGGTAGGTATTATCACCATTACAGATGGGGAAACTGAGGCTCAGAGAAGTGAAGTGACTTAGCCAAGAGCATACGTGTGATAAAGTGTGGAGTTGGGGGTCAAACCCCCAGCGCCATCCAGTTCCCAAGCCAGCTCCCTCCGCTGGGTCAGGAGCACCGAGGGGGTGGGACCCTCCAACCATCAAGAACAGGATTGTCAAGCAAAGAGAGAATGAAGCCTCCAGGCTCTTCAGGAGCCCCGTCCTTCCATCACCCCAGCCCCCCACCCCCTCGTGTCTAGAGAGGGCGGGATCAGAGGGATGTCGAACCCCACAGCGCAAGTCGTTGGATCTTCTGGAGTGGGCAAGCTCACTGCCTTCAACAAAGAGGGAGAAGTTTCTGTATTTAATGCCTATGTCTAATTTTTGGTGTCATAAAGGATGACTAATACAGAAAAACCCAGCCTAATTATGTAAATTAATTGGAAGGCAATTCCCAGGCTGGCTCAGCCCCAACCTCCTCCAGGGCTGCAGCTTCCTGTGCAAACTCTGGCCTCAGCCTCCACCCTCCAGGCATACGCACGGGATCAGGCTGCCCATCTTCCTCAGGGTTCTGGAAGAGGGCTGTGGCCCTCACCAGGTCCCATCGCTGTGCACCCCTCCCAGGGCACTCCACGCCACCCTGACTGCGTCCATGAGGTACCATTTGACGGCAGGGGTGGTGAACTCTCTGTGCACTCATATTGTTTGTGCACGTGCGTGCTTACTGCATGCAATGGGACACAGTGGTGAGCACAGCAGATATGAATCGAATAACCACCCTCGTGAGTATGCAGTTACAAATGGAGGTCAGTAACAAGATGTGTAAGAGCAGACCAACAGATTAGAACAAAGGCATCCCTCCTGGATTTGCATTTATGGAGCACCTACACTATGCCAGGCTTTCATGGGTGGAATTGGGATACAATGAGGAACGGGCAGAGGTCTCGCCCTCTGGGGGCTCCTAATTGAGCGGGAAGCAAAGCCTTGAACTCAGCTCCCCACCTGTGCAACAGGACCCAAGGGCACCAGGCTCAGGAGTGAGCCTGCACTGGCTAAGCCTCCCGTCAGAAACCCGAGGCTGTTCCGCAGGGCCGGACGTTCTGAGGGGGTGCCCAGGGTTTCTGTTGCCTCTCTTTCCCTTCCCTGTTTCCTGCAGGTCTCCAGCAGCAGCTCAGCCCTCCCCTCAGTGAGAGGAGGCTGCAGAAGTGACCTCAGGACAGCATGTTGTCCAGGCTTCGGTGAAAGCCCAGAACCACTGAGGAGATGGGGGTGGGGTGGGGTCTCAGGGAGAGGGAGGGGGTTGGGAACAGAGGGGGGCCCTGGAGAGGATGACCAACGGCCCAATGTGCCCAGGACTGAAAGTCTCGTGTTCTGGTAAACCCTTAAATGCTAAAACCATGGCAGCCTCGGGCACACCAGGGAGTGGCTCGCTCTAGCCAGGGTGACTGTGGAGGGTGAGGAGAGATTCTCCGGAGCAGGGAAGAGAAGAGAGGAGGGAGCCTGGAGCCCCTCGTGGCGGGGCAGAAGCTCAGAGAGGCCTGGCCGTGGGGTCTCCGGAGCCTAGGCCCCGGTGTCAGCAAGTATCCCTGCTCCTGAGCTTGTCACAGGCCTTGCAGTCCTTAGGGGTGTCGGCAGCAGGGCCCGGGGGCAGGCAGCCACCCCGTTTTCCAGATGTTGCCCGGAAGCCCCCAGCTCTCGTGCGCCCCTAGGAAAGTCAGGAGAGGCTCCCCAGTGGAAGCCCCCCAGCCTCCAGGATGGAGTCCCAGGGTGAGATCTATTTTATTTAAAGAAAAGAATATCACACTTCTTACAGGATTTATGGAGTAAAGTGCCTTTTAGAGTCAGAATTCCCCGCATAGCAGAACCCCTAATGCTGGCAACCACCGTCGTTACTGCATTTAATGGACAAGGAACAGGGAAGTTAGGTGACACGCCCGGAGTCGCACAGCCCACAGCCTGTGGGCACCCCTCGCCTGAAGACCTCCCTCCACACGCACACTCTCCTTGGCAAAGGTGGGTTTAGTGGATTATAAACAAAGTCACCGTGGCTGCCTCTGGGTGGAATAGGCTTACAATCCAGAAGACACGCCACATTGCAGAGAACGCGTCAAGGAAGTAAGTCTCAGAGGGCACAGGCCCCTATGAAGGAAATGCATTGCCTACCCAACTACTGAATGCTAAAATGCATAATGGAAAATCATATTATTTCTTATAATGCATGCCGATATTCCATCAGTCCACGCCACTTAGCCTGTGAGTATTTAACAGCCCGTACACTTCCTAATCCAAGGGGGCTGATCCAATTGGGAATGACTGGGGATTGACCAACCTCATACCTTTCAGGGGTCCCTTTTGCAGCATCAAGGCCAGGTGCATTTCAGGTGACCCAGAGATGCAGGGCAGGAAGCAGTATTACCAGCAGGACCATTATTGATTACGGGCAGCGAAGAACCTTCTCCAATCCTCTTCCAGTTGTAATCACTGGATGGCTTGATGTCTTAATGGACTTGTACCATGAGTGGCAGCATCGTTTTCTTGGGATATAAACCAAGCTAATGCATTTCCATTAGGTCAGTGGTTCATTGCCTGGACTACCATTAGAATCACCTGGAGGGCTCTGAAAAATACTGATGCCTGGGTCTGTCCCTAGTAAGTCTGACTTGATTGGTGTGGGGTCCAGGCATGGGGGCGTGTAAAAGATATCCAGGTAAATCTGATGTGCAGCCTGGCCTGAGAACACTTGCCCCAGGAGGGTGCTTCTCAAACATCCACGTGCATCAGAATCACCTGGAGAACTGGCTAAAACACAGATCACTGGTCCCACATCCATAGTTTCTGACTCAGTAGATCGAGGATGGGGTCTGGAAATTAATTTGTATCTCTAACAAGTTCTCTCTGGTAATGCTCACGCCACTGGTCCAGGGACCACGCTTTAATAACCATTGCATTACATCAGTGGTTCTCAACAGGGGGCAATTTTGCCCCCCAAGGGACATTTAGCAATGTCTGGAGACATTTTTGGCTGTTGCAACTGGCAAAGACAGCAGGGGAAAAGGTGGGTGCCTCTGGTGAGTAGAGGCCAGGGATACTTCCAAACATCCTACAATGAATGCAAGGGACAGTCCCCGCCACAGAGAATCCTCTAGTCCAAGATGCCAGTAGTGCCAAGGCTAAAAAACGCTGCCTTAGATCAGTCCCCTTTTGTTCTTGAGAAAAAACCTAACGAAACCCCATACTCTCAAGCCCGTTTGCTTCCAGTCTCTTCCTTGCGCTTGCTGACCCCCTGTAACTGTTGTTCCTCAAAGCATTCCCTGGAGCTCTGGGGTCCCTGAAAAGGCCAGCTGTGCCCTGCTTCTACCCTGCTTGAAACCACTTCCCTCCCAGAGCCCAAAGTCACTGCTGAATGGGACAGTCACAGCACTTACCTCGTGGGGCTGTCATGAGAATTAAACAAAATCATGCATATAAAGCACATTGACACAACGCCTGGCGCTGGTAAGTGCTCAGTAGTGCAGCTATTAAGTTACTGTTATTCTTTCTGCTCCTGACCTGTCCCTGCTTGGATCAACATTCAGGTGAATGAGACCGGTTCTGAAAGAAACCACGTGGGGGCGCCCTTGGACACAGGCATATGTGCCCATTTAAGAAAGTGTGTTGCAGTAGGCACAGGTCGTCCACCCAGCAGCCATTCCCCCATCTTTCCCTGGAATGCCGCTGCTCTCTCACCTGATTTAGAGATAGATACGATCCGTCTAAGTCATCCTGGTAATCCAATCCCCTTGCCAGGGACTGGCTTGGGGGGTGGGAGGCTCCCAGGAAGAGTTTCTTGCCGATTATGACAGCCAGCCTTTTCTCTATCTATGAGATGCAATTATGCCCGGACGGGAAGTGGACCTTGGTGACCATCTTGTGACCCGCTGAGCAGGACGGAGAGAACCTGAGAGTCAACGTCACAGCTGAGCGGCACATCAAGCGGCCTGAGAGCTGTCCCCCACTGGACTTCCTACTTGGGAGGTGACACATTTTCCTTGCAGTTTAAGCCAGCTGGGTTGGGTGTTCTGTCAGTCTCAGCTGATCCTCACGCTGACCCTCAGAGGCAGGTCTGGGAGGAGTTATAGATTAGGGAACAAGGCTCAGACGGGCTAAATTGCTCACTGGAGGTCACACAGCTCTGACCCAAGGTGGCTGGCCTCCAGAGTCCGCAGCTGGCCACCGTGCTCCACCTCTACCCCGAGTGTGAGGGGACCCCGGGACGAGTGCCCAGCCACGGCCCTCGTGAGCTCAGGCCCCCCGGGGATCGGTATTCTCTTGAATTGATGCTCTCTTGAATGAAGATGGGGCCCCAGTACCTTTCGCTGCCCAAGATGGGCAGGGGCTGAGCAATGAGTCACACTCCTGGTGGGGACGCTGACCCAGGAGCCCCTGACCCGTGGCCGAGGGCAGCTCCACCACCTCCACTCCTGTGACCCCCTCACCGCCAGCAGGGGCGGCTCCTGCCAGGCCTGGCTCGGCCCCTGCACCTGGCCCACCCTGCTGCCGCGCCGCAGAGGGAAGCTGGGGCCCTTAGTTACTAGAAGGTCCTCCAACGCTGGCCCAGGGACACGGTGCCTGAGTGCAAGACCAGCCCCGCTTCTCACAGCCCGCCAGCCTCAGTGGTCTCTTCCTCAGAGGGGCCTCTAAGCCCCCAGAGCTTTGCCTCCTGCCTGGCTGGAAAGCTCTCTCAGCCTTCTTTGCCTGGTTAATCTCCACAGATCCTTCAACTCAAAGGTCACTTCCTCAGACAAGCCTCTCCCCCATCCCCGAAAATCAGGACCACCCTCCCCCGTCCTGTTTCACCCACTTCCACAGCCCGAGCTTCTCCTCTTGAGCACGTCTGTGTGCTTAGCTGGCCATTGTCCCCGCCGCCATCAGACTTGGAGGCCCACCAGGGCGGGGAGGCACCCAGCTAGGTCAGCCAGGCACAGAATAAGTCATGTACAGGGAGAGGCAGTGGGGTTCCAGGTTAAGACCCAGACAGCCTGGACCCAGACAGACATGAGCTGTGTCCCCTGCAAAAACGGTGGCCCTGCCTTGCCTCAGAGAGTGGGAATAACAACAACAGCTGCCTCAGGGTTGTTGCGAGGTGTGAATGGGCTAATCATCACAAAGAACTTAAAAGGGAGCCTGATGAGCCTTAAATACACATGCGTTAGCCAGCACAGCCGCTGCTGTCTGCTGTTGCAATCATAGGCGTTCGGTATTTGTGAAGGAAGGAAGGAAGGAAGGAAGGAGAGAAGGAAGGAAGGACGGGAGGAAGGGAGGAAGGGAGGAAGGGAGGGAGGAAGGGAGGGAGGAAGGGAGGGAGGAAGGGAGGGAGGAAGGGAGGGAGGAAGGGAGGGAGGAAGGAGGGGGAGGGAAGAAGCAAAGGCCATCTCCACAGCCCAGTTCCAATGTCTGGTGTCACACAGGAGCCCACCCTTTGTGCAGCCACAGAGAGGAGGATGTGTGGCTTTGAGGGTCCACAGAGCCCATCTTAAAACGTGCAAGTGGTCACCGTAGGGAAGCAGCTCTGCCTCCACACCCTCCCCTCTGCCCGGGGCTCCGGAAGGGACTTCGCTGGGACAGTGTCTTGCACAGGAGTCTTTCCCTGTGTGGAGGCTGGAGACACGTATAAAGCAAGTGCAGGGAACAGGGTGAGGCCAGCTCCTTCCTCTCCCCAAGTCCTTCCCTTCTGGGAACTGTCATCCACTCCAACGGGACACAGGAATCTGAGCAGCCCCTGCTTCCAGGCGTAGCGAGGCTCTGCCTGGGGCTCCCCGAGCAGGGGTAAGCAGAGTCTCCACAGCACGCCACAGACCTGCAAAGCTGGCAGCCTACTTTGGGGAAAGAGCACTGGACCTGGAGTGTCAACAGCTCTCGTGGGCACCAGCTCCACTCACTGCGTGACCTTGGCCCCTGACATCACCTCTCTGGGCTGGGGCTCCCTGACCTGATTCACTGTGGGCTTTAAAGGAGGCAGCTTAGCACGGCCCCTGCAGGCAACTGTTAGCTCTCCGTAGCGCTGCAGCTCCCCTTCCTCCTCTGCCCTATTGTTGGCGCTTCCGGTCCTGCTCTGGCACACCGTCCTCTCTCTCCACGTCGTGCCCTCCTCCATTCCCTTGGAGTCAGCTGCCATCAATATGCTGGTGACTCTGAAACCCACTCCCCAGCCCCAAGGCTGGGGTAGCTGTGCTCCCGCGATACCCTGAGCACATCACACGGACCACGTTTGGTTGCCCCTGAGTCCAGGAACCTGGGCAGGCAGGTACCCGGCAGGTTGTGTTTTGTATAAGAGCGCTCACTGGGAGACAAGAAGAAGCTGAAACGCAGCCCACACCTCGCTCACTGAGGCCTTTGCCCGGGGAATGGGGCCGTGCCCACCTGAAGGAAGGGTATTCTTTTCTCATTCGCACAAATGGGCCAGTGGCAGCCCTGCTCACTGCCGTCTCCCTGAGCGCAGGGTAGGCACTCCACAGCTGTTTCTTGCACTAAACGAATTGAACACTTCAGCATCCCCACCAAGGGTCCTCCTCCCCCTCTCCCCTGCGCCCACCCTCAGCTTTCTGTCACAGGCCTGCCCTCGCCCCTGGACTTACCCACTGTGCTGATAAATGTGCAGCAGAAAAAGAGTGAGCTCAGGAAGGACCAGTCTGCAGACCCGCCAAACCACTGGGGCTTCACCTTCTGCAGCAGCTTCCCGAGATCCTGCTTCCTGCCTTCCTCAACTCCAGAAAGAGATGACCAGCATGAGAGAGAAGGTTACACCCTTTAAAACAGGTCCCGCCCAGGGGGAGGGGCGTCTTCCCCAGGGACCACGCCCCCTGCCTTGTGGCCCTCATCAACACTAAATGGAGGATCTCAGAGCCTTTTGTTCAGTGTCTCTGCAGTTTAGGTACTGCTCCAGCACCTACAGAGGTTAGGAGGTCACGTAACCCTGTGTGCTGAGCACCTAAGAGAGAGGCCCACAGGGGTCCGGCCTGAGCTCAGCCATGGAATTGCCCTGTGGCCTTTCTGAACTTTCTGAGCCTTGCAAAGGGGCCTACTAACTTCTGCTCTGTCTCTTTCACCGGGTTTGAGAACTGAAAGAAAAAGGCTTTTATGAAATGCAAGCTCTTGCGTGACTGCAAACCATATCCACTCCTGGAAGTCATTAAGCCTGATGGAGTGCGGTGATCATACTGGGATCAGCTGGCTGAGGACGCCTGGGAAGAGTTGGCGGAAGCAGGCCTGGGGGCCCTGGTTTCTCAGGGAGGTGTCCAAATGGTACCTTTGGCCTGGCAGCCAGTGGGTTTTAGGGATCCCGGAAGTCACCTGCCAGCTGGCACAGTTGTAAGAAGATGTCACAGAGCCTGGCACAGCAGGAAGTCACCACTCGTTTGAATGGGCACCAACCTGGGAGTCCAGACACCTGCAATCTAGACCCAGTTCTGACCCTGACTAGTTCCTGTAGTCGTGGACAAAAGGTTTCTTTCTGAGCCTCAGTTTCCCCATCGGGGAGGCAGCACGACATGGCTTTGGAATCTAAATGCCTGGGGTTGAATCCCTGGTTCCATTTTCTAGTGGGTGACCTTGGGCAAGTTGTTTAACTCCCAGTGTCTCAGTTTCCTGATCTGTAAAAGGGGGACAATTCATATCCACCTCATAGGGTGGGTGTGAGGATCAAGTGAGATAGTGCATGAAAAACACTTGGCACAGGGTCTGCACTAACCAGCACTTACTGAGCATTTTAATCTCCAGTGAAAATCAGTACAAAATGCGGATGGACCAGCTGTGTTTTCCTATACCATTCTGTGCATCAGAATCACCCAGGAAACTTTTTAAAAATAAGATTCCCAGCCCGGTCCTGGAGATCCTGATTAAGTGGGTTTGGGGAAGAGCCTGGGAATGTGTATTTTAGACCAGCTCCTTGGATGATTCTGATGCGTGGCCAGGTTTGGAAAGCCCTGAACATGTTGACAGTCTGGACCCAGTGATGGCTCAGAGTGTCTGATGGCAGACAGCATCTCCTGGGTCAACTGAGTAGGCTGTGTCTGTCTGGCACAGATGCAGAGAGAAGGAGTAGGACCCTCTATGGAGAGGAGACTCTGCCACCTGTGATCAGCCTCTGGTCCGCCCCCGCTGAAAGGACCTCCCACAGGGTGGAGGGGTCATTACCAGCCTGGCTGAGGACCTGTCATACCATGGGACCCTGTTCTTCCCTTGAACTTTAGAGTCTGTTTTTCCTTTGTCTTTTATTTACTCTCTGTTATTTTATCTTGCTTTGTTGAATGCATCTTTTCAAGCTTTAGGGGACAGTATAGAAATAAGTGACAAATACGAATGAAAAGCAATAAGGACATATATAAAGTGCCTTGTGCCTTCCAAGAGGCTTCATGTCCATTACCTCATCTGCTTCCCACAGGGTCCCTGTGATTGGTGGGCCTGAGATTGTGGGCCTTCTTCTCCCTGGCAGACTGAGACCCAGAGAGGGCAATCTGCCCCAGATCACACAGCAAGCTGGGAGAGCAACTGGGACTGAAACCAGGACCCAAGTTCTTCTCACAACACCTCCCTTCTCCCCTGAGTCCGACCACAGAAAAAGGCCACTTGAAACAAGAAGTAGGAGAGCAGGGGGAAGGCTACTATCTTGGCAGTCCAAGCCTAATTTGGATTGTTCCTTGAATTCCAGTCCTTGTAAACTGAATCATGGGGTGGGGCAGGCAGTTCTGAGGACCAGCCTAGGAACCCACAGCTCCAGATCTGGTCACCCATCCACCCCACCCCACCTCATCAAATCTCCAGTAATCCATCCTCCTCAGAGTCTGCCGGTCTGGGTGGGGCTGGGAGCTGAGGCAAAGGGAAGGGAGCACCCACTGGGTGCTCAGCACTTTTCCTACGTTCTTTACATCAACCCTGAGAGGCCGTCCATTATTCCCACCCCCATTTTACAGAGGGGAAAACTGAGGCCCAGAGAGAAGTCACTTGCCTAAGGTTGCCCAGGAATGGGCAGGATGCAAGCAGAGGGCTCCCAGACTCAGCTTCCTACAAGGCAGTTCTCTGCTCTCTGGGGCCTGCCTCTACCCAGAGAGAAAAGGCCCGCCCTGCCCAGGTACGCCACCTACCTGTTCTGTTGCATTTCAAGATGTCACAGAGCTTCTCCAGGAACTCCTCAAACTCCGGGTCATCTGCCCCCAGGTCCTGGCTGCCCTCAATGGCTGAGAAGAGCGCGGCACCCACCAGCGCGTACGTCACCAGGGAGCAGTGGAAGCAGAGGCGAGGGAAGATTTTCTTCAGGGCCTCCCAACAGCACCTCCTATCTTGAGGCGGCCCCGCAGCCTCCATCCTCCCAGGAGTGGGCAGGACAGGAGCTGCTGGAAGAGGGAGGAGCCTAGGGGTCCCGCCAGGAGGAGGAGGGGGAGTGCCCCGAGAATGGCCCGGCTCCAGCGCTAAGTGGATGGTGCCAGAACTTCCCCCAAGGACTTGGGAAGCAGGCGGCACTCCTTGCGCGTTCAGTTCCTGAGAGTTTCTCAGATAGCGCGCCCCCTAGTGTCTCAAATTAATATTGATCCACCAGGCAGGTGCGCTCCCAGCAGCCTGGCCAGCCAGAGAGCTGACCTTCAGGGGCTTTGGGAGGAATGCATGGTGGTTGCCTTGTGCTTTGGCCTTTCCCATCCCAAAGTTGCGCTTTTGACTCCAGGTACCAAATGTGACTTTTGGCTTTTAGTCAAGTGATCATCCTTCCTGGGAGTTGTCTGTGGTACCCTGACTCTTGGACAGGTAGAAATAATAGTAATTAGTGCGGCCAGAGCTCCACAGTTTACAAATGGCCTTTATTCTGTGTGGATCTAATTATCGGTCCCAATTCTTCATTCCCCTCTAGCATACCCAGACTTGCCTTGGCCTCAAGGTGGGCAGAGCATACTTCCTTCTTAGCATTGGACTAAGCCACGTGACTTGCTCCAGCCAATCAGGTGTTAGCAGACATGACGTAAGCAGGGACCTGAAAAGTGAACGTACAATGGCACTTGCTCCCCTGTGCCTTGCCTCTGCCACTAGGGGAAAAAAAAGTGCCCCACATGGTGGATGTGGAGATGTGTGGGGGTTTAGATCCCCCTTCATGAAAGGTTTCTCCATGCAGCTTCAGGGAGCATGGTTCCTGACAGCCTCCAGCTATTCGTTCTTTCGGGGTTTGCTTCAGCTTTCAGGCCCTGTTCTCCGGGAAGCCCTTGTCCAATGGCTGAGCAAGGTGGGGTACAAGAGCTTAACCATTTCTGCCGCCTGCCGGACTCCTCCAACATGAAATCTTCGCTCTCTGTTGGTCTGCCAGAGATTTTGTCAGGTCTGCATCGTGATATGAAGGCTCCCCTTGTCCCATCCTGTTTCCTCCCTTCGCCTTTACTTCCCAATAAATAGAGCTTTTGGATGCCTTACTCTATCTGTGTCTGCTTCGCAGAGGATCCAACCTGCGCTAGTGGGCAACAGGAGTGACCTGAGAGAGCAGGCTCTTAAATGGGGTTTCAGCACTGGGTCGCTCAGTACCCACTGGTAAGGAGATGGCGTGCAGGCAGCTCTTGGCTCAAGGTGGCCATCCAGTTGTTACACTTTTGGCAATGGTGAGCTGGGATGGTGTGCAGGTGCAACAATTCAGGCATTTAAAACATACGAGAGGAATGATAAATATAAGGATAAGTTTGGATGGTTATTAGGAAGTTGCATTGATCCCCTGAAGGCAAACTTAGAAAGGGAGGTTAGTAGGACAAAGCACGGCCTCCACTGCACTTGAACTCAGGACGGCAACTGATTTTCGTTGTCTCCTTACTTCACTATTCATTCTAAATTCTCCTTGCCCTCTGCCACCTCTTTTACTGCTTTCAATGGATTTCCCAATGGCATGACCCAAATTCTCATTCCTGAAGGGTCTGAGACCTTGGTAACCACAGCCTTTCCAGGTTGGACTTGCTTGTGTTTGTCCATTGGGTCACCTGATTGCCACCCATATTCCTCCCTGCTCCCATTGTGTGAAAGCCTTAATATCGGGTATAGTGATTCCTCCTACTTTATTCTTCTTTTTCAAGATTGTTTTAGCTACTTTAAGGACCTACTGTATAGCACAGAGAACTATACTCAATATCTTGTAATAATCTATAAGGGAAAAGAATCTGAAAAAGAGCATATATAAATATATATACACATATATATATGTATATATATATAACTGAATCACTTTGCTGAAACTAACACAACATTGTAAATCAACTATACTTCTAAACAAAAGGCCTTTCTATATGTTTTTAAATAATCTTATCTATGTCTACATAAAACCTTACTGGGATTTTGATAGGAATTGCATTAAACCCATAGATCAATGTGGGGAGACTTGACCTCTTACTATGTTGAGGCCTCCACTCCATGAACACAGTATGTCTCCTGTCTGTCTCTCCTGGCCATTGCTTTTGAGCAACACCTTAGCGTGTGCCCATTATTCTTTACCCAAGTCAAGAATCAACATTTTAAGATAACAATGCATAAGTCATTTGTTATTTGTTATGTAATGCATTCTGAGTGCTATTTAATGTGTTTAGGGGCAATGTTAATGGATGAAAGTATTAGATGGTAGAGGTCAGAAAGTGTGTTTGTACTCCTCTTTTTAAGTCTTTTTAGAAGACATATTTCAACATCTAGAGTAGTCTAGAGAATAACAGAACCTGTGTACTCATCACCCTTGATGATGGGCATCATGATGTAATGCACCTTCTGGAGGTAGACTGATTGCTGGGAAGAGAAGGACCCTGTGATGGGCCACAAACTGACAGTAAGTGAGCTCCAGCTCATTGGCCAGATTATCTAGCTGCATGTCACTCAATGTGTGTGTACAAGAGTCTTTTCACCACATTTCGGCCAATGTGATGGTGGCAGCAGGAATGGGTAAGAACCCACAAGAGAAGGGGACTCTTGTGGATAAAGTCAGGGCCATGAAATCCAGCCACCACTCTCCACTACATGAAACACCTTTGAAGTGATCTGAGTTTCTTTTGTCTTTAGAAAGGAGAAATTTTCCTACAGTCCCATAGGTTATCCAGACCCTTTTCCTAGGAAGGAAGTGAGACAGGGTAGCTACAGGCCTCTTCCTGAAGCCTAAATCTCTCTCTTAATGAGGCATCAGATGGACCAGACAAGAAGCCATTCCTGAGGGTCGGCTAGAGACTAGATTATGTGAGGGCAATTAAAATCCCAATGTCCATCAAAGGAGAGGATGTAGATACATGGGTTTATGCACTTAAATATAGTGAGGGATGAATGACAAAGTGAGATGCAAACACTATGTGGCTTACGGAGTCGGAAGAAAGAGGGATGCTGTGAGCTCGAGTGGGGCCCCAGCAGCCCTCATGAAAGAGAAGAATTCAAAATACAACAAAGGGGACTTCCCTGGTGGCGCAGTGGTTAAGAATCTGCCTGCCATTGCAGGGGACACAGGTTCGAGCCCTGGTCCGGGAAGATCCCACATGCCGCAGAGCAACTGAGCCCATGCGCCACAACTACTGAGCCTGCGCTCTAGAGACTGCAAGCTATAACTACTGAGCCCGTGTGCCACAACTACTGAAGGCCACACACCTAGAGCCCGTGCTCCGCAACAAGAGAAGCCACCGCAATGAGAAGCCTGCTTGCCACAACAAAGAGTAGCCCCCGCTTGCCGCAACTAGAGAAAAGCCTGTGCGCAGGAACAAACACCAAACGCAGCCAAAAATAAAAATTAATTAATTAATTAATTTAAAAAATATATCAAAGGAAGAGATGAATAATAGACAGATGAGAGCATATCCATGGTAATAGATTGGACTGAGGTCAAATTTTCTAGTTCTGGAGGTGGGGCTAAGGGTAGATGGAAATAATAGCAAGGATTTTTCCCCTTCTAAACAAGTGGCTTTTTTGCAGAGAACACAGGTGCATAAGATGCAGGTAAAATAAAATCACTTTCCTTTTAAGCCAGTGAGATGGAAATTGCACACATCACTTCTGCTCACATTCAGTTGATGAGAATTTTGTCACACCCAGCCACAGGGTCATCTGGAACATGTAAATGTAGCATCTAGCAGGTGGCAACTGCCCAGGAAGAAGGGGGGAATTGATTATGAGGACACAACTGACCACAACCACACTAACAGAGCAACGACGTCCTGAGACTGCTGCTAAGTCGCCACACTGGCAGAAGGAGATGCACATCTCTGAGTCTTTGATAAGGGCTTTCATAAAATCTCCTTTTGCAGATGACTTCTTATTATAGCCTGCAATTAATTATCCTGGTTGGTGAGGGAAGAATGAGGAAAGCCAAAAGATTAAAAGCTTTGAGGACTTCCCTCGTGGTCCAGTGGTTAAGAATCCACCTGCCAACGCATGGGACACGGGTTCGATCCCTGGTCCAGGAAGATCCCACATGCTGCGGGGCAACTAAGCCCGTGCGCCACAACTACTGAGCCCGCACTCTAGAGCCCACGAGTCGCAACTACTGAAGCTCACACGCCTAGAGCCTGTGCTCTGCAATGAGAGAAGCCACCACAATGAGAAGCCCACGCACCACAACGAAGAATAGCCCCTGCTCACCACAACTAGAGAAAGCCCGCACACAGCAACAAAGACCCAACGCAGCACCCCCCACCAAAAAAAACCTTTAAAGTGCTTTGGGAACTCTAAAGCACTGTATAAATTCAAGGGGTGATGTTCCTGTTTGGGGGTTTGCTTTTTGTTTGGGTTTTTTTTTGTGATTTTTATTATTCTAGAATGTTGGCGTATGGAGGTTCCCACCCTTTCCATCCTGTCTGTTCAGCACCCAGTAAAAAACTGATAGACATATTGAGAGGAAATTGTGAACATAATCAAATGGGGAAACAAAACAAAGGTGGACCCACCTATGATCCAGATGTTAAAGTAAGCAGACAAGTACTTTAACTATAACTAACATGTTAAAGAAGATAGAAGAAAAGGTTGACAAACAGATGAATGAACAATGTTAACAGAGAATCTGTAAGTTTATAAAAGACAATCAAAAAGATATTCTAGAATTTAAAATTTAAAAATATGAAGTTTAAAACTTACTGAAAATGAGAAGACAAGCCATAGACTGGGAGAAGATATTTGCAAAAGAGAGGTCTGATAAAGGATTTATCCAAAATATATAAAGAACTCTTAAAACTCAATAATAAGAAAAAGAACAACCTCATTTTGCAATATATAAGAGCATCAAATCAACATGTTGTACACCTTAAACTTACACACTGTTATATGTCAATTGTATCTCAATAAAGCTGGAAAATAAAATAGAATATTTATAATTTTTTAAAAGAAAAAGAACAACCTGATTTTAAAATGGGCAAAAGATCTGAACAGACACTTCAAAGGATACATACAGGTACAAATAAACATATGAAAAGATGCTCAGCATCATATGTCATTAGAGAATTGCAAATTAAAACAACAATGACATACCACTACACACCTGTTAGAATGGCCAAAATCTGGAATATTGCCAACACCAAATGCTGGTGAGGATGTAGAGCAACAGAAACTCTCATTCACTGCTGATGGGAATGCAAAATGGCACAGCCACTTTGGAAGACAGTTTGGTGGTTTTTTTATAAAATTAAACACACTCTTACCATATGATCCAGCAGTCACACTCCTTGGTGCTTCTCCAAAGGAGATGAAAACTTACACCTACACAAAAGCTTCATGTGGATGTTTACAGCAGCTTTATTCATAATTGCCAAAAGTTGGAAGCAATCAAGATGTGTTTCAATAGTTGAATGGATAAATTAACTGCAATACAACCAGACAATGGATTATTATTCGGCACTAAAAAGAAAACGAGCTATCAAGCCATGAAAAGACATGGAGGTGCTTTAAATGCATATTACTATGTAAAAGAAACCAATTGAAAAAGGCTGCATAGTGAATGATACCAACTATGTGATATTCTGGAAAAGGCGAAACTAAAAACTATTGCAAGAGTAAAAAGATCAGTGCTTGCTGGGGGGTAGGGGGTAGGGAGGGATGAATAGACAGCATAGATGATTTTTAGGACAATGGAATTATTCTGCATGATACTGTATTTGTGGATACATGTCATTATACATTTATCAAAACCCAAAGAATGTACAACACCAAGAGTGAACCCAAATATAAACTATAGATTTTTTTTTAATTTTTATTTATTTATATTTATTTTTGGCTGTGTTGGGTCTTCGTTTCTGTGTGAGGGCTTTCTCTAGTTGCGGCAAGCAGGGGCCGCTCTTCATCGCGGTGCGCGGGCCTCTCGCTGTCGCAGCCTCTCTTGTTGCAGAGCACAGGCTCCAGACGCGCAGGCTCAGTAGTTGTGGCTCATGGGCCTAGTTGCTCCACGGCATGTGGGATCTTCCCAGGCCAGAGCTCGAACCTGTGTCCCCTGCATTAGCAGGCAGATTCTCAACAGCTGCACCACCAGGGAAACCCTAAACTATAGATTTTGCATGATAATGATATGTAAGTGTAGGTTCATCAGTTGTAGCAAAGGTACCACTCTGGTGTCAGATCATGATAGCAAGGGTTGTTGTGCATGTATTAGGGCCAGAGGTATATGAGAACTCTCTGTACTTTGCTCAATTTTGCTGTGAACCTAAAACTGCACCCAAAATAGTCTACTTTTTAAAAAAACTTACTGGATGGGTTTAATTGAGGACTCGGACACAACAAAAGAAAGAACTAATGAACTCAAAGACAGTTAATAGGTCCAGTCAAGATGGAATAACAGGGATAAGACTTACCAGGGGGAAAAAAAGACATGAAACAATGTCAAAAAAACAAAAAAACAAAAAAACCTGAACATCAGGCAACAAAAGATAGTGATCTACAGAGAAAAGAACAGACAAATAAAAAATAAATAGCAAGATGATAGACTTAAAACTAACCATAACAATAATCACATTAAATGTATATGGTTTAAATATCCCAATAAAATGGCACAGATTGTCAGACTGAATTAAAAAGCAAGACCCAGGAAATCTCTGTTGGTCCAGTGGTTAGGACTCTGAGATTTCACTGCTGTGGGCCTGGGTTTGATCCCAGGTCAGGGAACTAAGATCCTGCAAGCTGCGCTGCATGACCAAAAAATACCAAAAAAAATAAATAAATAAAACCAAAAAGAAAGACCCAACTAGATGCTGTCTACAAGAAAAACACTTTAAACATAAAGACACAAATAGGTTAGAAGAATGGAAAAAGATATACCAAGCTAACACTGATCAAAAGAAAAGGCTGTAATGGCTATATTAATATCAGATAAAATAGATTTCAGAGCAAAGGATATTACCAGAGATAATGAAGGTCATTTCATAATCATAAATGGGTCAATTAGTCAAGAAGACATACAATCTTAAATGGTTTTCTCTTAATAACAGAGCTTCAAAATACATGAAATACCTGAGAAAGAGTTCAGAGTAATGATCATAAAGATGATACAAGAACTTGGGAAAAGAATGGATGCACAGAGCAAGAAGTTACAAGAAGTTTTTAGCAAAGAGTTAGAAAATATAAAGAACAACCAAACAGAATTGAAGAATACAATAACTGAAATGAAAAATACATTAGAAGGAATCAATTGCAGAATAAAAGAGGCAGAAGAACGAATCAGTGAGCTTGAAGACAGAGTGGTGGAAATCACTGCTGTAGAACAGAATAAAGAAAAAAGAATGAAAAGAAATTATGGTTAAAGAGACTTCTGGGACACATCAAATGCACTAACATTTGCATTTTAGGGGTCCCAGAAAGAGAAGAGGAAGAGAAAGGGCCTGAGAAAATATCTGAAGGGATAATAGCTGAAAACTTTCCTAACATGGGAAAGGAAACAGTCACTCAAGTCCAGGAAGACAGAATCCCATACAGGATTAACTCAAGGAGGAACGTGCCAAGTCACATAGTAATCAAATTGACAAAAATTGAAGACAAAGAGAAAATATTAAAAGCAACAAGGGAAAAGCAATAAATAACATACAAGGGAATACCCATAAGACTATCAGCTGATTTTTCAGCAGAAACTCTGCAGGCCAGAAGGGAGTGCCATGATATATTTAAAGTGATGAAAGGGAAAAACCTACAACCAAGACTACTCCACCCAGCAAGGCTCTCATTCAGATTTGACAGAGAAATCAAAAGCTTTACAGACAAGCAAAAGCTAAAAGAATTCAGCACCACCAAACTAGCTTTACAACAAAAGGAATGTCTCTAAGCGGGAAAGTAAAGGCCACAACTAGAAACAAGAAAACTATGAAATGGGAAAGCTCACTGGTAAAGGCAAAGAGATGGTAAAGGTAGGAAATTACCCACACACAAATATGATATCAAAACCAGTAATTGTTAGAAGAGGAAAGTACAAATGCAGGATATTTGAAATGCATTTGAAATTAAGAGATCAGCAAATTAAAACAATCACATATACATACAGACTGCTATATCAAAACCTCATGGTAACCACAAATGAAAAATCTATAATAGATATACACACAAAAAAGAAAAAGGAACTCAAACACAACACTAAAGATAGTCATCAAATCACAAGAGAAGGGAACAAAAGAGGAAAAGAAGAAAAAAGACCTACAAAAACAAATCCAAAACAATTAACAAAATGGCAATAAGAACATACATATCAGTAATTACTTTAAATGTAAACAGATTAAGTACTCCAACCAAAAGACGTAGACTGAATGGATACAAAAACAAGACCTGTATATATGTTGTCTACAAGAGATCCACCTCAGATCTAGAGA
Organism: Balaenoptera musculus; assembly: GCF_009873245.2. NCBI lineage: Eukaryota > Metazoa > Chordata > Mammalia > Artiodactyla > Balaenopteridae > Balaenoptera > Balaenoptera musculus. Next base: position 13,749,354 of record NC_045800.1, read on the forward strand.
CACATACAAACTGAAAGTGAGGGGATGGAAAAAGTTATTCCATGCAAATGGAAATCAAAAGAAAGCGGGAGTAGCAATACTCATATCAGACGAAATCGACTTTAAAATAAAGACTTTTACAAAATACATTAAATAAAAACTGATAAAATTCAAGGAGAAATATACAAATCCATAACTGTAGTTGGAAATTTCAATACCCCTCTTTAAATAGTTCATAAAAGTAGGCAAAAAAATCACCAAGGACATAGTAGACTTGAACAACACTATCAACCAAATTGATTAATTGACATTTGCAGAAAATTCCTCCTCACAACTACAGAATATATATTCTTCTAAGTGCACATGGAATGTTTATGGAGATTGATCATATTTGGGGTCATAAAACCAGTCTCAATAAATGTAAAAGGATCTAAGTCATACAAAGTATGTTCTTTGGTCACCACGGAATTAAATTAAAATTCAGTAACAAAAAGATAACTGGGAGTCCCCTAAATATTTGGGAACTAAATAACATACTTCTGAATAACCCATAAGTCAAAGAAGAAGTCACAAGGGAAATTAGAAAGCATTTTGAACTGAATGAAAATACAACAGATCAGATATAGTGGGATACTGCTAAAGCATTATTTAAGTGTTGCAATGGGCAGTAACATGGTCAGAAATTTTGTTTTTAAAAGGTCAGTCTCTCTAGCAATTGAGTTTAGGAGGAGAGGTGAAGAACAAAAGAGGAAGTAGGGATTAGGAAATTACATCAACCAAACATTTCATCAGTATTTATTGAGTGCCTGCACTGGTAAGCAGTAGGGTGCTGAGGTGGTAGCAGGGAACAAGACAGAGTGTCTGCCCTCAAGGGGCTTACATTCTAGTGAGGGGAGAAAAAGAAATAAATACATGAATCAGATACTGTCAGGTGTTAAATGTGGTAGAATGTGACTCGGTGGGTGGGCGGGGCGGATGGCAGTGGAGGTGGGGAGCAGCTTTAGTGAGGCTGGTCTGGGAAAGGCCTCTCCTCAGAAGTGACATTTGAGCTGACCCCTAACTGTGCAAAGATCCAGGATAAGAGCTTTTGAATCAGACAGAATGGCAAATGCAAAAACCCTCAGATGGAAATGAGTGAAACCCAGGTGGCTGGAGCACAGGGAGCAAGGTGCCAAATGGAGACCAGTGAGAATGAAGCAGCAGGCGGGGGACCCTCGTAGGCCCTTGATGGCCATACAGTGTATCCCAGGTACAAGTGGAAACCTCTGGAGAGTGTCGAGATGAAGGGTGATGTGGCTGGTTCACTCTTTAGAAAGATCCCTCTGGCTTGGTGGAGGAGGAAAGTAGACCAGTTATCCAGGCAAGAGATGGTGGGGCCTGCAACTAGGGTCATAGCAGGGAAGATAGTGTGAAGTTATTGGAATCCAGATATATTTTGGAGGTAAGTAGGACTTACCAATGAATAAATGGGAGAACAGAAGTCTTGAGGAGGGTAAATGTGAGGTCTGAGAGAAGAGACAGGAAGTCCAGATGGAAGATGGCTTAGGCTAGAATAGTGCTGACAGAGACAGATTTAATATTCTCTATTTCACCGACTCTAAGATCCACATTTTTTCACATTTATACTTCTCTGAAATTGAGACGTACTCTTCAATCAATAGCATCTTTCAATTGTTATCAACCATGAAACAATTGTGAGGTTGCTGTATGGTGAAAACATTCCATTGACACTTTCTGGTAAGATTAAGTGCCAGCAGCAGCACATCTTAGATTTGGTAAAAGGTGGATATATTTGCAGGCAGAATTGACAGGATTTAATGATGGATTGAGTGAGAGGAACGAGGATGAGAAAAATATCATCATAATTCAGGAGACGGAAGTCCCAAATTCTGAGATGGAAGAGCAGCAGATTTTGAAAGAGAGAGATCAACTTCTCACTCAAAAGTAAGTTTGGAGTTCCTATAAGGCATATTAGTGAAAAATGTCAGAAGGCACTTGGGTATTTAGGTCAGAGCTCAGAAGAGAGAAGGCTGGAGGTCCATAATTAGGCAGATAGTACATGATGGTACACGGAGATGGTAAAGGAGTGAACAAGATTTCCCAACACGTACAGAATGAGTAGGAAAGATGGCCCACGGCTGAGCCCTGAGAAACTCCAACATACGGGGCAAGGAGAGGAGAAACCCACAGGAGCCACTGAGGTCAGGCAGCCAGAGTAGTAAGTGGGAAATCATGGGGAATTCCATCTCTGAAGCCAGGACACCCTAGAGTCATCAATCCAGTCAAGTGCTGCTGACAGGTCAAGTGAGATGCAAATACACGTGAGTATCAGCATAGAGAAAATCCTGGAGGGTTATACACCACACCATTACCAGAGATTATCTCTGAGGGCTGGAATGCAGAGACTCTTCCTTTTTTTTTAACTTTTATTTTCCAATATTGCATATTTCTGTAATGTATTAATTATTTAAAAGGAAAAACTAATAAAGCAAATCTGCAAAGCATATCTATCTTGTGGGTGAGGATGCATCCACATAATAGGTGTCTGATAAATGTTAATTTTCCTCCCCTCCCTTCCCGAGGTTTTGCATTCTGAATGGAGTCTTCCAAAGAGGCAAAGCCCTCAGAATGGTTTTTAGAGGTGGAATGAATTTCTGATATCTTGGAAGACTGGTAAAAAAGACCGCTTTGAACAGAGGATAGGCCCTTTCCACAGCCCTGAGATCACATCACAGAGGGGGCCAGTGGCATCTCCCACAAACAAGACTGTTCCTACATGCTCACTCCCCTGACCCTGCAGAAGAGGAGGAAAAGGAGACTCGGAGTTGCCTTGAAATTTAAGCACAACTTACATTCGTTCTACTCTGAGATCTGAATTTTTAATAGTTTAGAAATGCCCAGCCCTTCAGAAGGTGAGCAGAGGTCCAAACACTGAAAAGAATGAATACCCTGCTGGTGATTTCTCCAGCCTGCTGTTCATTTCTGAAAACGTTCCTTGAGGTGAATAATTTATGCCACTTATTGATTCACATTCCTTAAGAGGCCTGGGTTAAAGGAGGCTGGAGGTTTCCGCACAGTGCAAGCCCAGCTTCCCCAGAGGCATTTCCAGCCGTCAGGATGCTTGGCTGTCCTGGCCCTGTGGTTTGAGGGCCAGGACAATGAAAACTCAAATGAAAACTGCAAACATCCCACAGTGCAAACACATTTGCATCAAGATCATGAATGTCCTTGATACAATGTAAATATGACATAGAAAAAGTAAGTTTTTAAAATAACCTCAGCCAGCCCGTTACAAAGAGATAACAAGCCTTACTGGGGACGGTGCGGAGTATAATTGTTGCTGTTCCTTACTCTGCCTCTAATACCATGATACAGCCACACCTGCTGCCTGTGACTTTGCAGTGCCTCCCAACAGAGCCGGCAACTATTATATCCCTTTTCCATTAAAGTTGGGCTTGGCATGTGACTTTGGCAACGAAAATAGTAGCAGATGTGATGCCAGAAATGGCTTTTTTTTTTTGGCTGCATCGGGTCTTAGTTGCGGCACACAGGATCTTTGTTGAGGTATGCGGGATCTCTTCCTTATGGCGCACCGTCTGCTCGGGTTTCTCTCTAGTTACAGCGCGCGGGATTCTCTCTAGTTATGGCGTGCGGGTTTTCTATCTCTAGTTGTGGCACACGGGCTCCAGGGCACGTGGGCTCTGTAGTTTGTGGCACGCGGGCTCTCTCGCTGAGGCACGCGAGCTCAATAGCTGTGGCGCGTGGACTTAGTTGCTCTGCCGCATGTGGGATCTTTGTTCCCCGACCAGGGATCGAACCTGCGTCCCCTGCATTGGAAGGCAGATTCTTTACCAGTGGACCACCAGGGAAGTCCCCAGAAATGGCTTTTTAATGTGTTTCCATGGATTGGGCTTCTGCTATGCACCTTAACATCTCTGGGAGCTGTTTGTGCGGGACATGTGGAGCCAACCAGAACTCCCCGCCCCCATCTAAGCAAAGGCAGACCAGCAAGCTGGCAAACCTGCAAGAGATCTGGGAGAATAAACAAGGAGTTGGTAGGAATTGTTAGATGCTAGAACATGTCATCTTCCTGAGGACTTGGTTCATCAAAAAGTTAAACACAGAATTACTGTATGACCCAGAAATTCCACTCCTAGATACATACCCCAAAGAATTGAAAACAGGGACTCAAACACACACTTGTACATGAATGTTCATAGCAGCACTATTAACAATAGTCTTAAGATGGAAACAACCCAAATGGCCATCAATGAATGAGTGGTAGACATACAAGAGAATATTATTCAGCCACAAAAAGGAATGAAGTACTGTTACATGCTACAATGTGTATGAACCTCAAAAACCTTACACTAGGTGAAAGAAGCCAGATACAAAAGGACAAATACTGTATGATTCCATTTCATTTACTAGAATAAGGTAAATCCATAGAGACAGAAAGCAAATCGGTGGTTTCCAGGTTCCAGGGGGAATGGGGACTAACCGCCTAGGTAGGGAGTTTTCTTTTGAGATGATAGAAGTGTTGGAACTAAATGGTTACATAACATTGTGAATGTACTAAATGCCACTGAATTGTTTACTTTAAAATGGTTGATTTTTTTTTAATTTATTTCATTTATTTTATTTTTGGCTGTGTTGGGTCTTTGTTGCTGCATGCAGGATTTCTCTAGTTTTGGCGAGTGGGGGCTACTCTTCGTTGCAGTGCATGGGCTTCTCATTGTGGTGGCTTCTCTTGTTGCAGTGCACAGGCTCTAGGCGCGTCGGCCTCAGTAGTTGTGGCACGTGGGCCCAGTAGTTGTGGCTCATGGGCTTAGTTGCTCCGAGGCATGTGGGATCTTCCCAGACCAGGGCTCGAACCGGTGTCCCCTGCATTGGCAGGCGGATTCTTAACCACTGTGTCACCAGGGAAGCCCAAAATGGTTGATTTTATAAACCATAATGAAAAGAATATGAAAAAGAATATATATATATGAATCACTTTGCTGTACACAAGAAACTAACACAACATTGTAAATCAACTATACTTCAATTTTAAAAAATGGTTGATTTTGTTATATAAATCTTACCTCAATGAAAAGAAAAAAGAAAAAATTGTCTTCATACAAATGGGATGTGTAATACCTACAAGTGCCACCAGTGTCATTTCTCTTTTTAATGAATCCACTCTGAAGTAGGAGCATACCAGGTCTCAGAAGCTTGCAAATTTTAATCTGTGAGTCAATTTATGAGTGGATTTAGGTAATCTGGCTGCAAATCCACTTAAAGATTGCCTCTAAATCACTATCTTGAAGTAAGGCCAAGGCATTAAGGGGGAATCTGATCTAGTTACAAGCATGCATTCCTTCCAGGGATGAGTAAAGCTTTGGGGACATTCTCCAGCCCCTTTATAAATCCAAGTTTATAAGGCTTTATAAATTGTTGAACTCACCACACCACTACAAAATTAGATTCGCTGCCACAAGGGGGCAGTGGTGTCCAGGCAATGCCCCACCAGTTAAGAAGACAAATTAGAATTCTTGAGTTGCAGATTCCAGTTTTCATCATTGAAAGTGGTAGCAAATAACCCCAGCCTACTGAACACATCATCAGCTATTTAAAAATATATAGTATGAAAAAAATAAAAAATAAAAAATAAATAAAATAAAATAAAAATATATAGTATGTATGTTGAAAAGAATATTGGATCTGGAAAAGAATCTTTGGAAAACATGTCCATCAAGTTTATATAAATACAGAAATTGGGTTCAGTGAGCAGCCCAGAGCCACAGAGTGAGTGAGGCCTGGAACCCAGGTCTAGTGTTTTCATGTCTGATGCTCTCGGTACCACAGCCTCCTGCTCTCTTGAGCTTTCCTCGACCTTTCCCTGAGCTTTCAGAGCAAGTGATGTCTGCGTGTTGACATAAGCACTTCTCACTGTGATTGTGGCAGGGCAAGTCTCTCTTCCAACCCCACGGCTGCCTTCGAACTCCCGCCTTGCTGCTCCTGGCTCCCATCTCCCAAGGCAAAAGCATTAGCAGAAAAGCCCGGCACTCAGAGTGAGCTGGCTGTCCGAGACCAGTGACTGGGGATGAGAGTCCACGCAGGGCTGACAAGCTGTCAAAGCCTCCACCATCTGTCAAAACCTATGAGAACCCAGTCGGCACGGGGCAGGCAAGCAGCTGATGTGGTTGATCACCCAGCGTCAGCCTCAGAGGCACACAGGCAGTTCACCTTGTGACCTGCCCCGGCTCTAGCGTTCCTCCAGGAAGCACTCCAATCAGCAAAGCCCCCTGCTAGGTGCTGGAGGGAAGGAGGCATCCTTCAAAGGTGATTAAGATGTCATCTCAGCGCTGGAGAAGCTGCCAATCTGGTTGAGAAACTGAGACCAATCTAGGAAAGGGTAAACAAGAATACAAGCGCCAAAGCAGCACAGAGCAGATTTCCAAGTCCTCTGCAGGAACCATTCACCCCAGGATACATGCACATCAGCAGGGCTGGACATCGGAAGGAATTCCAACTCCTCAGAATCCGAAGGGCGGCCACCTTGCAGAGGGGGACAGTGGACCCTTTGCCCCACTATTAAAGGGTAGAGGATCTTTTCTCCTATAGCTTCTTACTGAAAACGTAGGCCGCCACTGTGTCACTAACTCCCTGCAAACCCCACAGAGCTGGATTATTTCTGGTAATTGCCACCAGAGGGGGCTCAAAGAACAAGCCTGAATTTGCTTCCTTGTCATTTATGAAGGAAGAGGGGGAAATGCTGCTTTCCTGCCTTCAGCCAGTCCAAAGACCAGTTAAAAAACCCCCTAACAGTTTTACTTCATTCCTACTTTGTGACAAGTACAACATGGCAGAATGATGCTGGATCTGTAGATTTACAGCAGGGCTGCCCTCCTCCCGAGCTTCCCATGAATATTTCAGACTCAGATGATCCCCACAGCAGAAGTCCTGCCTTTATATCTGCCATAGTACTCTCTTCAGAGGATGGGATGCCAGCATTCTCCCTGCCTGGATTCACAGCCTCCGGAACTGCCCTCCCAACCAGAACCAGGCCCAGATTCTATCTCCAACATCCACAGGAGTGCCAGCCCCACTCCTCAGGCCCCTCTTTTCCAAGCTACCCGTGAACATATGACAACACTGATGCGACAGACTGTGTTATGCAGGCATTGAAATTAAAGTGGAAATTGCTTCCAGCTGCTAGATTCCCCATGCCTCCTTTTTACTGCAGATCCTCATCTCAGTTGGGGTGGGGATGCAGCAGTGTGGTGTTCTGCTGCCAGGATGAAGCGACCAGATTCCCAGGGAGGAGATGCAGCAGCTGCATCCAAGAGCATGACAAACTCCACCTTAGATCACTTGTTGATTAGAATAGTTGGAGTTCACGAGGTTTTCATCCTTACTACCATGTGAGGACATCACAACTGCTTTTTCCTTCTTCTCAAGATTATTTTGCTCCTGCAGAAATTTCCCTTTTTTTAATGTGTTTGGAGACAGAACTGTGAAGAGGGATGCTGCCTTGGGCCCAGGGGCCTTTGGTTTTCATGCAGAACCTAGGGGGCAACCTAGCAGGGTGGGAGAGGGGGCAGAGGGAATTGGCCCTGACTTTCAGGTTTGGGGGTTCAGCACAGATTGCTGTTGTGGGCTCCTGACTTGAAGGAGGCCAGTAGGCCAACAGGGAAGTGGATCTGTCAATACGGTCGCACGCACTGTTCCTGCACTCGGGGGACATCAGAGCACGACCGCTCAGAAATGGCAGCTGCTCCTGGAGACATCTGGAAAGGCTTCCGAAGACGGATGTCCCCCAGGCTTCTCTTGGAAGGCTGATAGGTGACTGCAACCACCACTCTGGGTTCACCCCTCAGCCGCCCCCTGGCCTGCACCAGCACATGTTCCCTGAGTGGCACCTTCTGAGTGCTAGCCAAGTCAGGTGACAGGATCACCGGGGGCTGCTACTGTCCTGGGTCTTATCTCCTTCCCCCAGGTCCCAGGTGACATTCATGACTCACGCCCTCGCCTTCTGGAGCTCTGTGAACGAAGAGTGCATTTGCATTCCCTTTCTTCTAGTGCATGGTTAAAAACTCAGACTCTCTTTGAGACGGTGTACACAGGGTTTTGGTTCAGAGATGGGTAGATCCCTTAACTGTTTTCACCCACCCAGCAGTTGCACCTCATCTGAAATGGCCTAGAACATCCATGCCATTGGCTTTGTGGCCGTGGACCCTGACTTCCCCAGCCACCCTCATGCCCTCTGAATGGTATTTTATGGTTTGCAAAAAGCTTTCACTTTCATTGTATTATCCCCATTAGACAGATGAGGAAACTGAGGCTTGCCAGCATCCAAAAGTCTGGTGAATCAGGAACCATATTACAAATCTGCAGAACTGATAGTCCTGAAATTGAACTATTGATTTTACAAGCCTACCTCATGGAGGAGACAATGCTAATCTGAGGCACTTCATTTTGATCAAGTAGCTGTGCCTGAGCTTGGGGAAATCTCTGGATAACCATCTGGATTCCAGAACCCACATGACCTGGTGCTGCCACTAGAAGGCTGATGCTCTAAGTAATATCCTGTATCCAATTTTGCATCTATGGTGGATGTCTTTGGTTTTGCTGTCCATCATCCTATCTGCTTTCTCCCAATACCTCAGTTTTCCTAAGAGGGACCACTCTCCCTCATATTTAGTATGATGTTTCACCTGTGTCAGGAATGGACATGCAACTCAGACTTGAACGTTTGGAGCCTTGCTTTCTCTTGGTCACGGTGATTGGTGGAGGCATGAGCACGTGGCCCAGTCAGAAGCATTGAGACTCCTGCTGTGATCGTTAAGAGATAGGCACTCTCTTTCGCAGCACTTGAGAAACCTGAGAGGATGCAGGCTTGGAGTATCTGGCAGCAATCTTGTCACCATGAGGAACCCAAGAAACAGAGAGTGACTAGCTGATGATACCATTGGTCTCCGGATATAGCTGTGCCTGAAATGAGTATTTCCCTGGACTTTTTTGTTATGTGATCCAATAAAGGCCTTTCACTTCTTGGGTCAGTTTTGAGTTGGCTCAAAGGTCCTATCCAATGTAACATCTCTTCTACTACAAAAACCAGTCATCCCATTATAAACACATTCATTCCATTTCTAGACAGTGGGCTTGGTCCTCGTCTCTGTCCCTCTTGTCAAGTCACAAGGAAGCTAATTGAGGACTCTGGCTACTCATCCCTTGGTCTGATGAGTTGATTCTTGGAATGAGGGCAAATTGCAATATCCAGACGAAACCAGCCAGGCATCTTGCTTGATACCCAAGTCTGTCTCATTTATTTGTATAAGGATATGTTGCACTTTCTTCACAGCAAGGCCTTTCATGTCTTCTAGTCTGCACCTGGAGTCTGTTTCCTCATTTACAAAATGAAGGGGATGGACCAAGTAATTTCTAAAACATCCACTACAACTAATATTCTGTTACCCATTTATACATTCTTTAACAAAATGTAGAAAAAACTCCTTATCAAGGAAGTGTGGTCTGTGACCAGAGGGCTTAGGCATTTGGGAAAAGCCTGAGGTTTCTGGAAAATGTCTTTGATGGGGATGTGCTTTCAGACTCTCCATTTACAATAACCTGTGACCCTAGATATGTCTCGATTTGGGGGAAAATAAAGAGGAATAAATGAGAATAAGCATCGAGGTGGGTCTGTGTGGGGCATTTTCTTCTTTGTCCAAGGCCTCAGATCTGTAAGCAAGTGCTGTCCAAAGAGCAGCAGAGGCGGGTCCCTTTCAGGAAAAACTTCTCCTCGTCCCAAGGTTCCCAGAAAATTGTGTTTGGAGAGCTAAGAAGCTTGGCCGTGAGTAATTTGTTTTTTAAATAGCCCTGTTAGTTGGTCCACATTGTGTTTTTCATTCCACCAGAGCCAAAGGTGGTGTTTCTTTTGTTTATAGTATTAGTGTTATATTATTGGTGATCTCATTGTTCTTGTTTGTGACATGTTTACCTCGGTGGGACAGTTATTGTAGGAGGCAAGTTGGGGGCTAATCTACCCACCAAACCTGCAGAACTAAAGAAAAAGACGCCAATCTGTCCTGCAGGGTGCACATTACTCCTCTCTTGGATTGTTAAAGTCTAATTATAGGCTGTTGATCCCAGTTAGAACCATTTATAAGCCTAAACACTGTTCTGCAGTGTCTTTTGCCAATAGGTGTGTTTCATTCTTATTGTTGTGTAAAACATAACATTTGTGCATTTGGGGGACTAGAACAGGTTAGTGTTCCTTTGGAAAGTCAGATGGAAAACAAGCTAAATGTGACTCAGAACTGGACGGGGGAAAGCAATAGACCTTGATGCTTATTTATTAGGAATTTCTGAAACCTCAGGACTATGGAGCTCTCCTTTCAGATCTCAGCTCAAATGCCACCTCCTCTGGGAAGCTCTCCCTGACTGCTCATCTCACGTTCTTGGGACAGCAGATTTCCCCCACCCCCACCCCCAGCTTCCTGGCGTTTATCACATTTCATATGACTGTGTGGATTATTTGATTGTATCTTTCCAGTAAATGGAAGACTGCCTAACAAACCAGAGTGCTAACTACAGATAGAGACAAAAAGACCAAGTTATAAGGTACGATCATGCCACCTCAGGACTGGCAGCTATGTTATCCTCTATACCAGCCTCCCACTGGTGACACCATTATGGTCCCAATTGTGTTCTGCCCATGAAGCACAGCTAAACCCGTAGATGTTCAGCAAGCTAATAGTAGAGCTCCTGCTGTGGCCAGGTGAACTTGACCATGGCTCTCTAATGGCGAAAGTGTGTGTCATTGCCTCGGGAACCTTGTGTCTGTTATCCCATTACTCACCCTCAACTCTAGTCCTTGTAACCACATCATTAAGGGGGAAGGTTAATATGGAGAGCGGGGGAGGGGAGGGAGAAGGGGACATGAACATTGCATATTACATAACCCATGATTCTGACAGTGGTCCTTCCACCTGCTTACACCTTATTGTATTGGTGCTAACATACCCCATCTCTTTCTTCTTCCTTCTTCCTGTGTGTGTTTTAAATTTATCCAGTAATCTGTGAGATTCAAGCATTTAACTTGGTCTGCATGCCTTTCTATTCTGTCACCTCTAGAATAGCTTGCCTGGTAGTGCATTTGGAGGCTAATTTCTTTACAACATATTGAAAGAGTATACTGTGAATTACCTACTATGACTGCTAATTAGGGTGAGGGGTAGGGTTAAACTACTTTCTGAGTCTAGCTACAAAAAAAGCCATTTCATTGCCATTCAACCGTTATCCATTGTATTAACTGTTGAGAATACAGGGACAAGAAAACAGCCGTGGAGCTTACAGCAAAAAAAGACAATCTGATGATCACACGAATAAATGTGAAGTTTTAACAGTGATAAGTCCTCATGAGGAGAAGGTGTATGGCCCTCTGAGAGCATATGACAGGGGAATTTGACCCATTCAGAGAAGGTAGGAGTTAATGAAGCAAAGGGAAAGATAACCTGTGTAAGGCCCCATTTGGGATGAATCAAATCAACCACTCATTCAGCAGGCAGCACCGGCCCTGAGTGCCTGGCCCCCTGTTGGGTTCAAGAGTACAGAGCAGAAAGACCAACCCTGCCCCAAGGCAGGTACAAGAAAACTCTTAGGCTTGGGAGGGTCCTTGGAGAATCCTGGGGTCGTAACTCCCAGTCTTACTTATTCTCACTGATGCAGGCTTCTACCCTAGCTAATGCTCCTTTGTGAGTTCAGCCCTCCCAGGATTAAAAACTGACCTCACAATAATATCTCTGCCTCCAGTCTCTTCCTTGCGTCCAAATCAAATCCAGTTTTCAAAACTTCATTAGCTAAAGTCTCATTGAACTCCGGCTTTAGAAGAAATAATCAAGATGCAGTTTCCTGGCCTATCCTAAGCTCTTTACACACGTGATTTTTTCATCTTTATGACAACCAGTGAGGTAACACTATTGTAATAGGAGAGAAACCTGGCTCTTAGAGAAAAGGTAATTTGCCCAAGTCATTCAGCTATTAGGTGACAAAATCAAAATTCAAATCCAGGTCGTTCTGACCCCAGACCTGAAACCCACATGAAACCCAAGAAGCTTTAACCAGGAATTTCGGTTAAAATGAATCTTGCTGGGTTTCTGAACAGCTCTCAGGGCGTTTTCTTCCAGATTCTGGTTCAGATGAGCCCTCTCTCTCCATTGTGTCTTCCCGGGGGGATTTTCGAGGGAGAGAAGCTGCTTCGCACAGAGACGTGGGCAGATGGCATCGGGGACACACGTGTGACCGCCGAGAAGACTGCGGCGTATTTGCCCTTCCGGTTCACAAGATACGGGCAAGGGGCGGTGGACACGAGGGTGCGTTTGTGGTGGTTGAGTGGGGACACTTTCTTTTCAAAAACCCAGATTGAATACAGTTTTCCTTCACCCCCCGAACTTGGGCGGGTGGGTTTTGTCTTTTCTCAACCACAGCGCTTGCCTCCGAGCGGCCTGGCGTCCAGTTGCAGCCGGACAGTGGGGGGAGGCGTTACCTGGCGTCGCTGGTTTCTAACCAGGGAGAACCGGGCCTGCGGCTAGAGAACGTGGGGGGCTTGGGGCAGCAGCGCGCCCGGCCAGTCAAGGAAAGCCTTGAGTGACTCTCGGACGGTCTCTGGGGACAAGACTGGCCACCTCCGTGGGAAGTGGGAGGGTGGGCGAGGCAAGCGAGGGCTCCCGGGTGGGCGGGGGCGGCGGGCAGGCTCAGCCCGGAGCCGCAAGGGCGACGAGTGCGCGGCTTCCTGCCGCCAGGGGGCGCCTCGCCCAGCGTGGCCCGACGGCGGGGCGAGGCTGGGTGGCCGCAGTTGGGTGAAGGGTGGGCGGGGTGCGACCCAGCCAAGCCTGGAAAGCGCGGCCCCCCCGGAAAGCTCACTCGGACCAGCGCTGGGGGCGCCCTCAACTCGACCCCACTGGAGGGCAGGGGTCAGGACAGAGAGCGAGGGCCCTGGGGTGCAGGGCCTGGCACCCAGTAGGCGCTCACTAGAGATTTGCTGACTGGGGGACGGGGGGGGGCGCTCAGGGACAGCTCTAGGGAGCAGCTGGCTCGGGAACCCCAAGTCCAAGTCCATTCTCAATGGGGTCTCGGTAGCTGACTGCCGCCTACCACGGTTGCACTCAGTGGAGCACCCGCCCCGTCCCCGTCCCCGTCCCCGTCCCCGTCCCCGTCCCCGTCCCCGTCCCCGTCCTAGAGAGCTTCACATCGGGTGGGGGAGCGAGGGAGCTCCCGCGCGGCTTGGCACCCGGAGGAGTCCCGAAGTTTCCCGGCTCCGTGCTCCTCCCCGCCTCCCCGCGCCTCCCCGAGACTCAACCGGAGTAGCCGCACCTACGTTCTTAAATGGTTCCTTCTGGACCGCTGAGCTGAGCTGAGCCTCCAGGGAGGCGAGGGGTTTCTTCCCCGGACCTTTGTCCCGGTGCTCGGGTGGGTCAGTCTGATCTGAAATCGCCTAGGGGACTAGAGTCCGAAGAGGACTCGACCGAAGGGTCTCAGGACGCGCGGGAACTAATTAACTGAGTGAAAATGCGCGCCAAGGCCTGAGATTCCCGGGATCGTGCCTCAGCGTCCCCAGGTGCCAACGCAGGGAAGAGGAAATTGCAGTTTAAAGAATGTAGAGTGAGTGGAAACCAAAGAGCGGAAGCTTGTGCTTTCTACTGTCACACCTGAGGGGGCTTGGCCTCTGAAAAAAACGCTTGGTCCAAATCCCTGCTGTGCCACTTACCAGCTGTGTGATCTTGAGCAACTTGCCCAATCTCTCTGAGCTCTGTTTCCTGCTCTGTAAAAGGGAGATTTAAAAACTTTACTTCTGTCCCGGCATTGTGAAGATGAGATGGGATAGTGAATGCACAGCTCTTAGCCCTGTATCTGGTGCAGGTTAAGGCTGGGTGTGCGACAGGTGTTAGGCCAGCGTTTTCATCGCTAGATGCCCTCATAAGCGAGGATGACTAGCTTCCCAGAGCTGAGAGAAGTGAGCAAAGTCTGGGCCCTGGTGTTAGAGACCCGGGAAGCGTCCAGACACCAGTGCACAGCCTTCAGGGCTGTCACTGCTCTGTATCCTCCCCTCCTGAAAACTGGAGTTAACACCAGTGTGGTGCTGCAGGCGGCCCCCATATGGGACGCCTTCTGGGGCACTTTCCTGCAGGGAACAGCTGCAATCACCAACGGTGACTTTGAGCACATGCCGGCACTTTAAGGAAATTATCTCAATTAACTCTCACAACATCCTGAAAAACTAACAAGGAAAATGATGTACAGAGAAGCTGAAGGTCTCAAGGTCACACAGTCAGTGAGCAACCAAGCTGGAACCCCCATCAGATCTGGTTCCAGAGCCTGAGCTCCTTCCCTATGTCCAGCGATCTAAACACCTACCTCTCCATCAAGCCTAGCCCCCAAGCCTGGGACCAATCCTCCAGTTGGTGGTGGGTGTCTTAGGGCTTGGGCCCGATACCCACGCCGGGCACCAGATGCCCAGCATGGGTTGGAGAAAAGGGCAGTCTTCCTCCCGGCGCCTGCAGGAAGCCAGGGCCAGCCAGGGCTGGTAGAAAGGGACAAACTGGGCGGGACTCTGGGCCCTCCCAAGTCTCGCCCTGGTGTTTGGAGTGGGTCACCTTGCCCATCTCTCCCACTTCGGGGTGCAAGGAAGAACCCAACTCTGCCTCCCGCTTTCTTTCTTCTCTGCAAAGCCCAGATGCCAAAAAAAGATGCCCAGGGAGCTGGTGTTCATTAAAGAATGAACATTCCCAACCCCAAATGAATCTCTGAGTACACAAGCCTTCCCCGCTCTCCCAGGCCTGTAGTCGAGGCCTCCTAGCAGATCCCACATCTCCAGCCGCCTCCTGAGTAGACGTCAGCCGGGACTTGGGTGCCAGAGTCAAGAAGGGGCGCGGGCCACACTGGGGGCCTGGTCCGGCAGCCCGCGCCCTGAGTCCTCTTTGGGGAGGTGAGTGCCTGGGGTGGGGCGGGCAGGAAGGCTTTGGAGCTCGGCACGAGGGCTTTCTTGAGGCCTCCGGGCCAGCTTCTCTGGCAGGGCTTGTGGCCACGAAAGGAGAAAATGTTGGTCCGGGCCGTGGAGGAGGGAGATCCGCAGCCGTCTAGCGGGGCAGTTTCGGCGCAGGATACCAGGGGGCAGTGCTGCGCAGCGAATGTGGCCGAACCGCAGCTTGCCGCCGGTTCTCCGACTCCCCTCTGGCCTCTCAAATACGCTGCAAAGTTGCTCCTTGAGCGCTCCTGAGCCCAATAGCCCTCTCGCCCCAACATGCTAAAGGGGGTGCGCTCCTCTCCCACCGCACGCCGCGCTCGGTGCGGCCGTCTTTGAATGTCTTTTCTCGGTAAAGACAGCTGCCACCTGGTTGGTTTTCGACCACTGACTTGGCCTTAAGAAGCGTGAGCTGGGGCGGCGGGGTGTCCCATAGGGTTTTTGCAGGCCTTGCGCGCAAGGGTGGAGTTACAAGGAAGATGGGGTTTGAGGGGACAGTCCGCAAAAATGCAGATGCCCCTTTGGCAAAGGAAAGGGCCGCTATCTTTCGATCGCCTTCCGGATTTACGTAGAAATCGGTCCGAGGAAAGGTCAGATGTAAGGTGGAGGCCCACCCTCGGCCAGGTTGGAGCCAATCCAGAGGGGCGGGGGTGGGAGGGCTGACCTTTAGCGCCAGGATCCAGCCCCAGGCCCACCCCAACCCCGGAATCGATGCTGTGTGGAAAAAGCCTTCCCTTCTAGCCTAGAAGAGGCTGTGTCCAGATTTAAAATCTGCGGCAGTGGGCAGACCGGACCCGGTGACACTGGCGGAGCTCTTCCCACAAGTGAGGCTACGAATTCCACTCCCTGTCCCGTCGCGGAGGACAAGGTCGCGCCCTCCGAGCTTCCGGGCCAAGTGTGCGCCCAGGGAGCTTGGTGAAATATAACCCGAACATGATTGTCTTTGGGCTCGGCCTGCTCTTGCTGGGATTTTTGTTTTTGTGTTTCTCTTTTTTCCCTCAATAGCCGTTTTGCAATAAATAAAATTAAAAAGCAGCTGCATGTCAGCGTTTGAATGACAGTGGCTGTTTGTTCTTTGAAGAATTCACACTTTAAAACTGCTTTCTGTGAGCCCAGAGGAAGAACTTGTAAACCACCGTTATGTAATTTGAAACCATCAATAGCCCCTCTTTAAGGTTGTCTTTATTGTGGGAAGTCAAGGTAATGATTTTGTCGCTGTCTAATTTCATCCCAATGTACAGCATCGCTTTTATAGCCTTTCAAAGGTAGGTGAAAGGCGTCAATCTGGGACCCTTTCTGTGGCCGATTAACAGTTTAAAATGGTTTTCTAACCCTGTCACAACTATTGGGCTGATAAACAGGATTTCTGCGGAGGCATTAGCAAGTCTGTAAATAGATCATTTAAAAAAAAAACAAAACTCCAGGCAATTCTGCCGCTCCTCTGGCAAAAATAAAACATAGGTCCACAGGGTGGTGTGCCGTGTGTCTCACCTCCAAGAAGAAGTAGTTACAAGCGACTTCTCAAGAGCTGTTTGTGTCCTGGTTGTTATTATTATTACCATAATCTTAGGAGAAAGTGAACAAGCTGACGACACAGGGGTGGAAATCAATGGCTTGTGGGCACTGCATTGATTCTACCTTACTGTAGAAAATGTCCTTCCCGATAATCACTGGCAAAGCCGGGCGCCGCTGCCTACTGTCTTTGACGTAGAATCAGCCAAATAGAAAAATCCGATTTTATTGCAAGGGTTCTACAGAAGAAAATATTTTATGTGGACACTGCTGGGACGACTGCGGGAGAAACGAAGGAAATGAAGGCAAACTAGACGCCAGCATAGGGTGACCCATGCATCACCTTTATCCCCTCTCTACCACTGAGAAATAGTAATATTTTCAGTAGAAGCAAAAAGGCGAACTGGACTATTTAAGACTTTTTTTTTATTATTAAGTTTAGGCCCAGTCCTACTATACGTTTATTCTCCTTGACGCCGTTGTACTTCTCTGATGCAACAGAAACCTCTAACCTGGCCCCAGGTCGCGCACCAAGGGCGGACAGCCCCACTTCCCGGGTCACCCGAGGATTCCCTTTGGGTGCAGGCGCGGCCTCTTCCTCCAAGAGGAGGGGGCAGCTCCCTCAGTGCAAAGCGAAGGAGAAATTAGAAGTAGCCATGAAACTGTCAAGAGGCCCAGCCTGACATCCACTCCCGCAAGTCACTGGGGGAGGCGACACCCCCGAATCTGGAGCGCCCCCGAGAAGCTCCTCTGGCGCCGTGGGCGGACAGCTTGGACTGTTTTGTCTTCTCCGCCCCGCACGGGGTTTCGGGAGTTTAGGTCCCCGACCCGGGGAGGAAAGGGCGAGAAGGCGCCTCTGGGCTGGCTGGGGATGCGGCCGCTGCGGAGCCTACGCCCGGCCGCTACCCTTGCGGCCCAAGGCCGGGCCCGACGCCGAGGTGAGGTCGCGGGGCAGGCGGGAACCCCCGCCCTGGGAGGGGCCCCTGCGCTCCGAGCCGTCGGCGCGCGGGGGAAGTCGAGGCGCGCAGACCGCCTCCCTCTCCGCTCGGCTCCCGGGTTCCCCCCGAGATCGTCGCGACTCAGGACCTGGGCCGGGGGGTGCCTCCCCAGCGCCGGTGAAGGACTGCCGAGACCGAGGGGGCAGCGGGCTCGCGCGGCTGCAGTTCGCGCCCGGCGGCCGCCAGCAAGAAACAGAACCTGGAGCTCGACTCGCATCTTCACTCCCGGCTCCCAGCCCGGCCCAGCCCGGCCCAGCCCGGCCCGCGGTGCTCAGGGAGGCCCCGAGTGGCCCCTGTCTCCTCGCCTCCTGCAAACACCACCTCCAGTAAAACGGGCCCACCCCACCCAGCCTGGCGAGCCACCCGGCCGCGGGCTGCCCCCGCCGCGGCTCAGTCTCGGCTGGTGCAGATCCCTGGCCGAAGGCAGGCAGAACTCAGCATCCCCGCGGCTCCTACCTCCCCGAGGCGGCCACCTGGGATGGGGGTGGGGTGGGGGTGGGGCCGTGGGCGGAGGCCGAGCCAAGGGACGCAGCTCGGCTGCCGAGGGCTCGGCCCCGGGCTTAGCAGCGCGATCGAACAGAGCCCAGCCCGGGCCCTTTTGCTCGGGACGCAGTCCGGGTCCCGCCCTACCTCTTCCCCGTCCCTCCTCTGGCTGCGTTCTGCGCCTTCGGCATTTCCCTTCCCTCCCGGGGTTTCCACCCCCCTGCTTACCTCTGTTATTCTCCTCTTCTTCGCCAACTCCTTTCCTCCCCACCTTGTCCCCCGCCCCCCACTCTTCTGCAGCTTGTCGCAGAGAGAGTCCCAAACAACCCTCATAAAGCCAAAAAAACTACAAATGTAAGCACTGCCCAGATCCGTGTGCGTATCCTGTTGCTTCTAGAAGGCAAATTGACACCGGGAGGATTTGGATCGGCTTCCTCCCCAGCCCAGGGACGTTAGCCCATTGCACAGATGGAGGACTTGGAGCAGGGAGGTAACCCCAACTATTATCAACATAATTTTTCTCATGTGGCGGATTTCAGTCCTCTGAATATGATCTCTACCTCCTGTTTTCCATTCCTCTTAATTTCTTGACGTTTTCTTGGCTGGTTTAAGCAACAGGAGGAAGAGAGGGCAAAGATAGCCCTATACCTTTCAGTGGAATGAAATAGCAGCCTGGAATTTCAGCCACGTAACTATCACAAATGAAACTGTGTTTGTGAAAATTCGTGACCCTAGCAATGTAATTTGGAAACAGTCATGAAAAAGGATATTGCACAGGTGAAAGTGAGTTTACAATTGCTTCCCTATTTTTAGTATTTTTCAAAATTGCTGAGAGGACTTTCCCTGCATACAAGGGTGGATGTTTCAACTTGGAAACTTCAGCGTAGCCTTAGTCATCGGAGGGCTACAGTTATCATAAATTGCTTTTAAAGTGTATATTAAAAGTGATTGAAATTTGTTTCCTTAAAAAAAATAGTCTCTGAAGTTGAAAACGTTCCACCTTTATCAAATAGACTTTCCTAAAACTTTAAAATAATTCCCATGAACATTTTCTTAGAGAAATTTCACATTAAATATAATGTTTCTGGGACCCTTAAAAAGCAGAAGTTGGAGCACAGCTTTCACAACCGTCAATTTCCTGCCAGATTCTTTGAATTGAGCATTTTCCTGGGTGCCTGGACCTTCCTCTTCTTGAAGCAGGGTTCTCAGGAGGGAAAATTTGCATTCCTGAAGAACTCTGCTTTATGGCAAGTCCAGAAGAAATGAATGCAGGTTTTTGCATCTCATGCCTATCAGGGTGGACACGATTTGGACCTGGGATCAGCTTAAAACCCAGCAAATATTCTGGACATGCTGACAAGATGCAGCAGATGCAAAAACTAGCCAGAGTCATGGAGGGTGAAGACAAAATTAAAATAGTCCCTTGTTTTGCAGGATGCACTCAGATATTGAGGAAGAGGAGACAGTGAGATCGGACTTGTCTACAGTGTCTATGTCTATCTATTACTAATTTTCATTCCTTTTCCAGAGCTTGTTTTGTTTAGCCAGTTCTGAGTACCTGGGATTTACCGGAAAACTGTTTCCTTTGGTTTCTCCCCATATTGTTAGTAATAATTTGAACTGAGTCTGTCTAATCAATTTCTTATACTCTAATTTTATTCTTTAACAACTAGATCTTCAAATTAAACAGTTCTTCTGTCCCTACATAATTTTTACTTTTTCCCTCTTTACTTTATTCCTGTATACTTCAAACTAGCTCTCCTTGCTTATCATTCTCCCCATTTATTCTTCTCTCTTGGGGTTTCTATGATGGTGATTTACACTACTGAACAAATTTTCAAAACACCTTCAAAATTAACTGATGCCTTTCCTCACCCACTGGAATATCGTTTAACCAAGGAAGTCAACCCAGGAACGTGAGGGAGAAAAATGAGATGATCGTATACAAGTAACTGAGGACAAAAAATCCTCTCACTGAGTATTTTTTAAAAGAACGTCTTTAAATTAGAAATATCGGATTAATTACTGTAAGACAAATATAAATTGCCACTCTCCATTGGGTATTCACGTCAGGATCCTTTTCTGCTAGCGACATTATAAAACACAAATAGTGGCCATACAAAACATCAAAAAGTTGTGTGTCTAACCCCAAATGCCTCATTCGTATAACTGACAATCTCTCTGGCATCCTTCTTTGTAGAAAAACCTGTTATTAGAGGAAAAGAAAAAGTTGGAAGGACACCCAGACAGCTGATATGAAATAATTCTCTTGTTGAAACACTTGAAGGGAATTCCAGCAGAACAGATTCGTATTTCCATGACCTGTGTTTGCCCCAATGAGAGGGAATTTGGGATGGGAGGGAAAATGGCAGTTATCAGGAAATGAAATGCTTGCCCAGAGAATTCTAAGGAAGTCAATCACCAGACCAGGCAGGAGTTTTGTGGGGGGTTTTTTTGTTTTGTTTTGTTTTGTTTTTTAAATATCCACTTCCCATTTGTTTTACCCAATTCAAAAATTTTTCCCAAGAAAAAAAATACGCTTGTAAAATGTCTCATTAACAGCAAAGATGAATTGGACCTCAACTTTTGAATGCCATGCAGCTTTAATGGAGATTGTAGAAGTTTGTGGATTGAAAGAATAGTGCCAGCTTGCATTCGGACGAACTATTTTCCCTCTGTGTGGTAGAGTTTGAGCTGTGTTTGCTACAAAAGCTTCAGCTGGCTGATGGACGACTTTGGCCCTGAATTTTCATTTATGTTTTGTTTCAAATATGAAAAGATATTTGTTATTTCCCAAAATTTCAAATTTTCAATCATTTCCATTTTTATCTGGTTTAAATTATGTTTTGAGAGGCACATTAGAGAGTCTACATTTAACATTATTTTACAAGGAAAAAAGAGAAAAAAGGGAAGGTACTGACTTTCTGTGTCAAAGAAATGGCTCATTGGTTTTTTGTCTTCAGGTATCTCTGATTAATACTTAAAAAAAATAAAGGTTTTCTCACATGCAGGACTTTGCTCATACAAAGTACATCAGCGTGATCCGCAGTCCTAAAATGTGAGGGGTGAGGGTGGGGTGCGGGGGCAGGGAGAGCTCATCTGGGACCCACGCAGGATGCAGAGATTGTGTTTTTATGGAAAGCCTGTTTTGTCCAGCAGCTGGTGAAATTCAAAATGGTCCCCAAAGCCTGTCTCTGAAGCCAGCAATTCAGAAACAGTAGAACCAGTTCGTTAGCCTCCGTACCCTGCCTCCCCACTCAGTGACACTCCAGCTGAGAATGCTTCCAAAAGCAAGACTTTTCTAACCGAATGGAAGCTGCTGGGAGGGGCTTAGTTCCAAGATCAACAGTTTTCACTTTAAAAAGAAGGTAGCAGTTCAGCCCGTTGTTTGTTTTTGCTGAGCACCTCAGTTTTGCCTCTGTGGTTCCCCACCAGCAGGAGAGCATTACTCGGGACAATGTCCTATCCCATTGTCATCATCTCCTACGGAACTAAAACAATGCTCTGTTTGGCTTCCTAGGCGAGGGGGATTTGTTCTGCTCTTCCTGAAGCAGAGTTTCCGACTGAGTTTCTGACCCAGTCACTTGATATTCAGCAGGGATACCTGGGGACAATTTTTTTTAAATCTGCTATCTTGTGTTTTGTAATTTCATCCTCTGAGAAAGAGCTCAGAAACTCGATTCTCAATCAAGAAGAATCATACCGTGGCTAAAGGAAGAGGGTTTGCTCAAGCTGCATGAGCTCTATAATTTAAATCAGCTAGATAGCATTTATTTATCGTTGTCTCATTTTTTTTGTTTTGTATTATTGAATAGCAAACCCCTAAAAGATTTTCTAGTATTGTGTTGTTGAATATCAAACCCCAAAAGGTTAGAAACCACAGGACCTCAGATATTTTCTACTGGGCCATAGTGTTTCCTTTCTGCTTACTTCTTTTTAAACACGTAAGCTAAAATACACACACACACATACATATATATGTATATATACGCATATATATATATATATATAATATCATGACATGTCAAGGTTTCTAACATTCATGACAAAGGTTGATAAACATTAACTCTTTGGAGCTATTTTGTCATACTTGAGATCTTCCATAAAAGTGAAACAAGCCCACGGAATAGAAAAAAACCCTCTGATCTGCCATAAGCATCTCTCTCTTTACATACACCTACACAGGCCTAATGGCCCTAAGTGTTTTCACCTGGAAAATGTAATATAGCTTAAGGCAGTTCTAGTGGCGGAAAGACTTGTTTGTCCTGAAGCTAGAGAGTCAGTAGGACACTTAAGACTGTTTTGCCCTTGGACCTGAGGCAAGCTAATTGTCAGCATCGCTCCAGTAGTTGCTATCAATTTATTACTCATGTTTAGTAACCTGGGAAGCACAAACATAACAGCTGCTTATAATAAAAGTGTAATTGGCCAAGACTGGCAACCTGAGGAGATTAAGCCTCATGCTAATGAGGCCAAGGTCGTATGCTGATTTACTTTGCTCTGAGATGGTAATGAATAGTCCCCGTCTCCAGCAGCCCCAGGCTGGCTCTGTGCAAACCTACCTTTGCATGGCTAGCAGAGAAACAGTTCAGAGCCTAGGTCTTACTGGAGAGCAAGAGAGCCATTGAGGGAGATGAGATGGCAAAATGCTTGAGAGCTGGGGCTCCAGAGGCAGACGGACCTGTGTTGGAATACTGACTCCCCCATTTGCTTTCTCGGTGACTCTGAGCAAGTTATTAACCACTCTGAGCTTCTGTTGCCTTATCTTTAAGAACAGGGAAAATAAGAATAATAGTGCTCTATTATTTGTTATAAAGCTTAAATGACAAGGTGCATGCAAAGCATCAACACTCAACATTAGTGATCATCAGTATTATCTGTGTATACAATGAACAGCACTTGAGTATCCAAGACCCAACCCTATAGTTCTTCCTAGTCCTGTCCCTGTCACTAGAAAGAATGTCTACTCCATGGATATTGTGCTCACATGTTTTACTCCTAGATCCCAGGAGACTTGTCACACACAAGTGAAGCTTCGTTAATTGGTCTGTTTGGGTTATACATGTATGGACACATTCTGCAAATCACAGTAGTCTTCACAGTCATGCTTCCTCTTTTTTTATGAAAAAGAGTTGAGAAATCCAGGAACTTTTTAAAAAAGATCTTAGTTTTACCGATAGGTATCAAGATAGGAATAAATTGGAGTATTCAAGTGGAGTATATCAAGTTACGACTGACCAAGAGGTTGAGATCATTGAAACCAACATAATTTCCTTAAAAATACCAGATATCTGACAAAATTTGTCCAGCCTTCATAAGGGCTGCCTGAAATCTGGGAGACCTTTTTTTCAAGTAAACTCCTGCTGTCTGAGCTGATTGGTGGCATATAAGAATTTCTCATTTCCCTACTGATGGGTTGAGACTCTAAGAAGCCTATGAACAAAAGAAGTACCCTCTAGTTTTGTGGGAGATAATTTTTGTAAGGTTATGGTTATCTTTATTACCCTTTCCCTGGCATTCCCTAGTCCTAAATTTACTAATTCTGAAATGTTATACTTAGAGGGTCACGCTTTTCCTGACTATATTGGTTGGTTTGTAATATGATCCCATTGCATTTTACTAGACATGTGTTACATTTGCAGGAAGTCCAGGCTTATGCCAACAAGCAAACTGGATAACCCCCATGGTTTCTTACAACTATTCTGAAAACTTCCTTATTTTGCTTTTTAAACATCAGAAGTTCGGCTTATAAGAGCAAAATTGTGCCTGGAATGCTCTGTCATGGGTTCTGATCTATTAAGCACTTTTTGATACTCGGTTGGCCTTCATTTGTCCTGTTCCTCTCTTTAGATCCAATTCTACATCTCTTATCCTGTGTTATCTGTGAAGCCTCCCCATCACGTGAGCTGATTTCCCCTCATCACTCTTTCTTTGACTGAAGCCTGAGTCCCATAACCTCACCGCACTGGCCACAGCTTCAGTGAAGAGATCCCTGCTCTCAAGAACTTATAGTCTAGTCATGGGGACACATGTGCATGAAAAGATAACTAGCAGTAGAAAGCAAGGCATGAAATGGGATGAAAATGCAGTCAAGATGATAAGTGCTGTGGCATACCCCTCACTGAACCTCACTTTGCTCACCTGAAAAACTGGAGTTAATCCTCTATGGTCAGCCCCTCTCATAGGATTTCAGTGAAAAACAGATGAGATGGTCTATATGGGAAGCTTTCTGTCAACCACAAGTCAACTGTACAAAAAAAGAGTGAGCATTGTTAAATTGTAAGATGCAGGAAAATAACAGAATTATTATTAAACCTTAAAAGGCTTAAAGACAAATGCCAAATTCAGTAGCATGGCAATACGGTTCCATCTAGAGTGGGAGTAAGGTTAGGGGGTACAATGGGAAAGAGTGTGCAAAGGGTCTTTTTTTTTTTTTTTTTTTTGCAAAGGGTGTGCTCTGTGTTACATTGAGGGGTGGTCACGTGAATGTTCATTGCCTCATTTTTTTTAAAAAAATTTATTTATTTATTTATTTTTTGGCTGTGTTGGGTCTTCGTTTCTGTGCAAGGGCTTTCTCTAGTTGCGGCAAGCGGGGGCCACGCTTCATCACGGTGCGCGGGCCTCTCACTGTCGCGGCCTCTCTTGTTGCGGAGCACAAGTTCCAGACGCGCAGGCTCAGTAGTTGTGGCTCACGGGCCTAGTTGCTCCGCAGCATGTGGGATCTTCCCAGACCAGGGCTCGAACCCGTGTCCCTTGCATTGGCAGGCAGATTATCAACCACTGCGCCACCAGGGAAACCCCATGCCTCATTTTTATAAATGTTGGTATATATGAAATATTTATATACCATACATATATTCATATGTATATACCATATGTATATACATACATAAAGGACTTTAGTTATTGGTTCTAAATAGTTTCATTTTACAGATGAGAAACCTGAGGGCTAGAGAAAGAAATGCTTGCTTAGAATCAAACAGCCTCTCAGTAGCTAAAGTAGCACTATATCTTATTTCCCCTCTCCCTTGATCTGTATTTCCTTTGTCCTCTGTAAATCTTATTGTTATCCTTCATTCCTCTCTTTCCCTTACCCCCATGGTCAAGCCAACAGCAGGTCCTACCAGTTCAACCTTCTATGTCCTGAGTCCCCCCTCTTCTCCCCATTGCCATTGCCCGTGTGCTGGCACATTTCCCCAGCAACTCTGGACTGATGCTGGAGCAGGGCAGTGCAGCGCAGGGCATAGCTGTGGTTCCAGGTTTCCTGACTGGGTCCTCATTGAGAAAGCACTGCATTTATGCACACGGGAAATAGAAGTAACCATCACTCCTGTTATGCATACTTCACGAGGTACTTATGTGGATAAATGTGAAGGCACTCTGAGAGTATAAATTGTTCTTTGTATATATGTGTATGGATACGGAGGTGTACACACAAGTTTCTACAGCTACTGTCATACACAAAAGGCATATACAGTCCTCTCATGTCCCTCAGTGTTTTCTCCAATTCCTTAGTGGAACATCCCACTCTGGGGTGCGATGGATCATCATGGGCCTTCCTTATCCTTGCCAGATGGAAATTCCTGGAACGTAGGAGTCTGGGGCCCCTGTAGGGACAGAACATGTGCTCTGCTGAATAGGTGTTGAATGAACCTTTATTCAGAATAAGCCGGCGCTGTTGCTGCTGTTTCCATTCTACCATGTGCCTTTCCTCATATCCCTTTAGATGGAAGGTCCCCCTTCTCTCACACACCCATCCTTTCCATCCTTTTATGCCCGTTGAGTCCCACTTCTTCAAAGAAGCCACACTCCACACTCTGGCTTGCACTGCAGCCAGCCCTTCCTTTCTCCCGAACTCCTTCCCCGCTTGCAGTGTGGGCCACGAAGTTCAGCCCTCAGGGATGTCTTGACTCATTTGATGTAGTAACGGAAGATTGGAAGTATCCTGGGCTGGGACCATGATGTCTCAGAGTCTCCCCTCTATAACCCACTGGCCTCTAAATTTCTTGAGGACAAGGACTTGGTCTGTCTTGTTCACCATTGCATTTCCAGCATCAGTACTTTATCTGACAGAAGAGATACTCAGTAAATATTTGTTGAATGAATGAATAGATTTTACACATAATAAATGCTTAATAAATACTAAAGCATGCTTGGCCAAGATAGTCCAATAACACACCTTACTATTATTTCTTCATAGCACTATTCTTTCTTCACAGTATTATTATTTCTTTATAGCACTCTCTGAAATTATCTATTTGGTTAATGAGTTCATATGTTCCTTGTCTGTTGCCGCTTCTCCCACTAGACTACAGGGAGCTTATAGTTTAACAAGCAAGGCTCTTGTTTGCCTTTTTCACTGCTGTGTCTGGCAATTAGTAGATGCTCAGTAAATGAATGAATGGAAAAAAATTATATCACACTGTTAGGGACTGAATTCTGTCTCTCCCAAATTCATATGTGGTAGCCCTAATGCCTAATGTGACTGTATTTGGAGACAGGGCCTTTAGGGAGGAAATTAAGGTTAAATGAAGTGATAAGGGTAGGGTCCTAATCCAAAAGGATTGGTGTCCTTATAAGGAGAGGAAGAGATGCCAGGTCTCTCTCTCTCTCCATGAGAGCACAGAGCACTATGAGGACATAGTGAGAAAGTGGCTGTCTACTAGTCTGGAAAAGAGGTCTCACCAGAACCAACCTTGACAGCACCTTGATCTCAGACTTCCAGTCTACAGAACTGTGAGAAAATACATTTCCGTTGTTTAAGCTACCTAGTCTGTGGTATTTTGTTATGGCAGCCTTAGTAGACTAAAATATGCACAATTACTAACTAGTTGGCTGGCCTCGGACAAGTCACCTAACCTCTGTGTGCCTTAGTTTCCTCACCTGTAAAATGGAGCTAATAATAGTTTCTGCCTCACAGAGGTGTGATGAAGATTGAGTTAATATATGTAAGGCCCTTAGGATACTATATTAATGGTAGCTATTTGAATTAGTAATAGTAGTTCAGTCAATTTAGTGAATGACAGCAATCATGCAAAATTTTAGGGCTCCCAAGTAGGACATTTGGAAAGAACATGTCACCTGGGGAAAGAAATGTCACCTAGAGAGGGCCCAGACAAATAGGCAGATGCAAAAGGGCAGAGGAGGAAGAGAAGAAATTCTGAGGAGACAGGATGGGAGGCGGCACTATGTGATATACCCAGGGGCAGCAAACAGGGTAGGCTGGCTTGGGCAGAGGGTCTGTAGAGAAGAGAGTTCCATTTCTATTTGCACAAAAGCACCAGTGTTTCAAAGCAAGGGAGAAGCCGGCAGACATTCTGAGTGTGTTTTGTGTCACTGGTGATTCCGTTCCGATTACTGACCTTCTTGGGTCTGTCAACAGGCCCTGCTGGCCTGCCCTTCACCAGCTGTCACTTCTCTCCCTTCTTGGCACCATGCTCTCTCTTACTCAGCACACTCTGCTTCTCCTGTTCTCCTCCAAACACCCACCAGCGTACATGTCCTGGTGCAGCAGGACATTAGCCATTGTGCTACACAGTCCCAAGTCTGCTACTCCCTCCCTTTCTGACGTGCAAAGATTTGCTCTGTAAAGAGAATTTAACTGGAATGTTCAATTTACTGTCAAGTAAGTTGATCTGTGTAGACAGCTGGAATCCTTTTTGGTTTGGTTTGATTGTTTTTAACCCTCAGAACCAAGACAGAGTTGGGGTCTGAACCTTTGGGTCACACATTGCCTTTATCTTTCTTCTTTGCTCTTCTCCTAGAGGTGAAGGACCAGCCTTTGCATCCACGGACACATGCCCATGTTCTCTCACTGCTCTGCATCTGGCAGGGTAAATGGCAGCCTGCAGTCTCTGCCACAAACTCTCTGGGTGCAGGAGAGGGAACGCAGGCCTTGGAGTGAAAAACATAGGCTGGTCTCCTGACTCTGTTTCTGCCTCCTCTAGCCTTGTCACTCTGGGAACGCTGAGCCTCAGTTTCCTCATCTGTAAAGTGGCACAGATAGCGGGGGGGATCAATGTGAAAGCTCTTGCAGATCTGTCACACTCTGGGAGGATGTGGTTGTTCTCATTGTTTTCACCAGCTGCCTGTCATTTGGTCTCTCACCTTCCCTGGCCTCACTGTGGCTGGATCTCTGGATTGCGGAGGAAGAAAGGAGGGGCCCAGTCAGCCTCGGGGTCATTCCCTCGATGTAGGGCTGGCTTCCCTGGTGTGACTCGGGGTTCTAAGTACTCCAATGATGGCACAAACCCCAAAGGGCAGTTTTGTGAGATGTTTTTTAGGACCAGCAAGCGGGGAGAACCTGACTGACCGTAAGGCTCTCCCACTTTGTCAGCTCCTCGGGGCAATGGCAGCCTGCACTGCTGGCTTCTTGTGCAGCCCAGCTGGACAGACACATCTACAGCACCTGTTCTCTACAGCATCTTCTTAGACTCAGATGCCTCCAGGCCCAAGCAGGGAATGTGATCGAAGGGGCCCACCTGGTAAGAAACTGGGGAGTGTGTGTCCTTCCAGGAAAGGTAGTCTCTTCTCATCTCCAGCTGATTGTTGACATGGAAAAATGAGCCCAGTGCAACCAGGTCATCTAATTTTTCAAGAGACACTGGGAGTTCAAGTTTTTAGATGAAGTCGCTTATTTTTGAAATATTGGAGATTAACTTTAAAAATGTGAACAAAACAAAACACAAAACCACAGACTGGATTTGGCTCAGGTCTTCAGCCTCTGCTTTAAAGTAATCCACATGAGAATATTGGTAAATGCTCAGTGTAACTGTTTTGTGACTTATATGCATTTCTACTGGGGTCTTGTCTAAATACCCAGCAGCAGTCCTGTAATTTGGATGGCCCGATGACTCTGCCATGAATCAAGAAGTCTCTGCCTAGGGACTCAAATCCCCTACGCTTACGTGTGTAACTACAGAATCTAAGAATGTTAGAGTTGGGATCACCAGCTCTCCTTGGACCACTGATCCTGTCTTGCTCCTCCTTCAGTAAAAAGAGAAAGCGAAGGTTAGATGGAGTGGGGTCTTGCCTGGGATCACTCCAATTTTTAGTGAACCAGCTGGAGCAATAGTGCAGCCTCCCAACCCCTGGTCCTATTTCCTTCCACTTTTCCTTGAGCTTCCATTTCCTGCTATAAAATGATTGTCTTTGCTTCAACCCCAAATGAAATTCTCCTGAGAAGTAATATTCCTCTGAGCCACTGGGATTTCAAGCCATTGAAGAATGAAAGGCAGGTTGGATGAATGGCCAGCTCTGTGGTCTGTTCTTTATGGTTGAGGTCAAAATCAGGATGAGTGGAATGCAGAATCCCAGGGATTCTGATATGGCAAACCAGAACTCTCTGATGTGCATTTTCATCTGATTGCCTCCAAATTTCTTCACCAAGAGTAACAATGTCTCCCTTTTATGAAAAACATGGCAACATGTAAAAACAGGCAAAATAACCTGTCCAGATTAAGAATGTAGGGGGAGAAGGCGCTGTAGAATCTCAAAACTGTGAATATTTTAAAGCATTTGCGTATTGCGCAGCAGCAACCAAATATTTGACCGGGGGGTGGGGGTGGGGCGGAATATCCTGCTCTGCACCAGATATTTGGCCACTGGCTGGTGTAGGCCGTTGGGAGGGTGTCTGCTCCCCACACCTCTTTGTGAGGCCCTTTCTGCAGAGATGGTGGACAGAGCTTGGCTGACCCAGGAGGCAGGCTTCCTCCTCCTTCCATGTATGTACCTGGGGCTCAGACAAGCCCCTTGCAGGAAGAACCTTAAGGAGAGGGGACCCCAGCCAGCCACAGCTGCTCAGGCTGCTTGCAGAAAGAGAGCATCCTCGGTGTTTCGACTTGGTCTTCTGTTGGTGTTGTTGTGGCAGTGGCATAACGTTGCCATAAACAGCCTTTGAGAATATCAAACGCCACCGTCACACGTCCATATTTAGTCCCTTACAAAAGCTGTTTATAGTTCTGCGTACTCTTCTTCACGAACATTACACCTTAATTTTATTAGCTTTTTCAGAGAACTCAAACAGATTACAGAGGCTCAATTTTCCCATCCAGAAGTCATGCTGGTTTAATTAGTTAATGTTTGTAAAGCACTTTGGAAGAGGGAATGTGCTGTAGAAGTACTAAGTAGTGAGTAGTATTAGGAGTTACTCAACGCACTTTATTATAACATCTCCTGGTTATAAACGTCATCCCTTCCAGCTCATTGGGTGTGTGTTAGTTCTGACCTTTATGGAATTCATCACATGGAAAGTGTTCCTGTCTCCTTCTGGGGTCACATTGGGCTCCCAGGCCAGTTACAGCCATCTGTGACCCTGTGACCACAGTTCTCCACTTTTGTTGCAGCTGAGAGTCTTGGCAAACTCTTAGAACAAATGCCTCTCAAAAACAGCTAACAGTCCTCTCATTTTCTTCTCCTCTTTTCCCAAATACTGAGTGCCCCACCTCGTACCAGGCACTCCCTCCTTTTTGGTCCTCTTTTCTTTTCTGGGCTAATGGTTCTGCTGAGTGACCTTGGACGAGTCAATTCATCTTTCCACTTTCCTTGATCCCTTTGGCTGTGTTGCAGGGATCTAACACAAAACATCTGGGAATAAAACTATGCTCATGCTCAGTTCTGTATTCCTGTGTTAATGATCTCACTTCTGCCAGCTTTAAGTAGAGAATGAAGGAAAGTCCATATTGCTTGCATTGCTTTCACACTGATATAATTTTGCCTTTCAAACTTACAGTGATTTCTCCCTTATTATAAAGGAATTCAGTGTGACACACATGTAATTTTTCTGAGTTTATTTTATATTAGAATGTTTCTCAAAGCTTTTATGTGCTTCCCTGCCCTCTTAAACAAAAACGCAATTTAATCTTTTGAGGGTCATTTCCCTGAATATCCATTGTCACGTTGCATTCTATTGCTTTCATGCCCTCAAGAGCACTTGAGGTTGTAGTTACTTGTGTCCAAGCAAAGTCACCCCAGATTGCGATATATTTCAAGTTACTTGATCTGTTTTCTCTCTCTCTCCATGCAGTACTTTCCCCTCCCATTTGATGCCTCTAATCTTCTGTAGGCTAGGAAATGGGAGAGTTAGGTTTGTTAGAATTAGTCCTAAAATAAGAGTAAATAGGCTTTGAATGAGGGACTGAGAAGGTCTCCTATAAGCCAAGAACCCAGGTTGTAATTTACACTCTTTGATAACACACATTTTAACTACCTGATGGCCTTGCCTTCATCCTTTTCCAGTTGTGGCTCTCTTCTAGATGGGGTGAGGTTTATAAAACAAGTGACTTCTGGGCAAGCATTCTTGCACACTGAAATAAAAACACTTTACAGTTCTGATACAGGGAGTTCTTAGAGATTTGCATGGAGTAGGTGTCAGTACCTGATTGTTGAATAATGGCTCCAGCAGTTTTTCAGGCAGTAAGAAATTTTAGAAAATGATGGGTTTAAAGACGCTTTGAAACACAAATGTACTCCTGTTAGAAAGATACAAAGTTATAAGCCAAGTTTCCTGGAAAACCTCAAAGTTCTCTGTGATCCAGAAAATGTAATAAAATCAGCCTTTCTTTTCCTTTTCCCAGAATGCTTCACCTGGAGAATGTCACAGCCAACAAGCACCTGTTGTCATTTTCCATTTACCACCCTAAGTGCAAATGGGCCTCTGATTTCCTGAAGGTGAGAGCAGAACATGTTCATTTGCATCTTTGTTTTTTAATAAAAAGATAAAGTAATTTAGGGCTTTGTACCCTGAGGTACATCCCAGTGAGGGAGCCCCATTCAATTTACAAGAAGTGATGATGAACTTGGCAAAGACCACGTTGGTTCCATTTCTAGCTGTAACACTTTTATTCTGTTTGGTATGAAGAATGACATGCTAAAAAACAAACAAACAAAAAGAATGACATGCTATGTTTTTTATTAGTCCAGCCTACACTGTGTAATATCTGAAATAGAGAAATTACAAAAATAAACTTATGAATTATTCCTTAGAATTTGGTTATTCCTTAGGAGGCACAATATAGTTCATTGGTCAAGATCATGAATTTGGGTTTAGGATGGTCCTGGGTTTGAATGCAGGCTGTGGATTCCTAGCTGTGACGCCAAGGACTAGTTGCTTAACCTCTCTGAGCCTCAGTCTCTCATCCAAAATATGGGTGTTTCAGTTACCTATTGCTGCATAACAAACCCACCCAAAGCATAGTAGTTTAAAACAACAGCAACCATATATTTTTTCAAGATTCTGCTACTTGGACAGGGCTCTGCATGGATGGCTCATCCCTGCCTCACATGAAATTGTTGGGATCCCTTATAAGGTTACATTCAGCTGGAAGTTCAGCTGGGCTGCAGCATCCAAGATGGCCTCACACACATGACTGGAAGTTGGTGCTATCAGCTGGGGTAACTCAATTTTCCATATGGCCTCTCTTCCTCTAGTAGTCTAGATTGGCTTCTTTATTGCACAACAGCTGGGTTCCAAGAGAGCCAGAACATAATCTGTTAGGGCTGTTTATGACCTAGCCCCAGAACTGGCACAGTGTCACTTTCACCTCATTTGATTGATCAAAGCATGTCATGGGCCACATTTACTGAAGGGGAAATAGACTCTGTCTCTTGATGGGAGGAATGGCAAAGAATTTATGACCATTTTTAATCCAATACAATGGGTATACACAATTGTCCTTTTCTCAAAGGGTTGTTATGAGAATTAAATGAGATTATAGCAGTCAGTAAGTCCTTACTAAATACTAGTTTTCATTACTGTTTTATAGTATTGAATCAGTATGAAGCCAATTATCTTTGCCATTTACTATCTGGACCTTTCAGTTACTCTGTCTGGCTCTTGGTTCTTTTTGCTATCTCTGGTTCTATCTAACAAGTGCTAGGCCCATGGGGAATGTGCAAATAAAAACAGTAAGAGTAAATATTTATTCACAGTGTTGGCTATGGGACAAGCAATATTCTAAGCACTTTGCTTATGTTACAAACAACCTGGTAAGTACTAGGGCTAACCTTATTGTGCAGATAGGCTACTGAGTCACAGAGTAGCAAAGTAACCAGCCTAAAGCCACACACCTAGTAAGTAGTGAAGCTGAGATAGGAACATATGAATCAGACAGCCTGGCTGACCGCAGAGCCCTGTTTGTTTATTATACCACTCTAAGGCCCCTTCCAACTCAAAAATTGTATGTTGCTTCTACCTACAAAATGTATAAAGTAGTTGAAAGAACTTAGTTTCTTGTTACAAAATACAAAATTGAGAAATGGAGTCCAGTGGGATTATTTGCTGGCAATGTGGTCAGAATAATTCAGAATTTAGCTCTCTGCCCTTTGGCTAATACTCTAGCTAAAATGGGAAAGAAATATCTGGATGTAAGGCTGTATTTTTCACTTTGGATATTCAGCACCAGTTCTTAAGTCAATTGCTTCTCCAATGCCCTGACTACTTTCTGTGAAATGGGGATAATAACAATTGGATGATATTGAATTCATCACCACATGCAACTTTGATTGGGATGAAAGTCTCTGTATAAATACTAGGTGTTCTTGTTTTTAATTAGTCATTATTATCAGGTACTCTGATTCATTGTTACAGAAACTTAATTTCTGGTTTTATTATCTCCTCTGGTGCAGTTCTTTTAAAATGATGTCTCAGACATTAAGTTATGCTGTCCCCAAGCCACTCATAGTCTAAGAGGATCTCAGATTTTTCTGCCAGCTTGTTTTCCCTTCCTACATCTTTCTGAAATAAAAAATGAAGATGGAAAAAGGAAGCAATGTGTAGTACCTCTGATCCTACTTTCTGTTGCAGTGACAAGGTGGAGGCATGAAATATGAAAAGCACCCCCAAGGCTCAGATTATGATTTAGTTAATTTATATGGCATGGTTTCATCAGTTCCAGAGAGAACATTCATTTTGTTCAGGTTCTGGGAAAACTGGGTGGTGGTGGGAGTACAATTTTAAGTCAGGAGACCAGGATTGTAGCACAGATGCCCTCACTAACTAGTTGTCTAATCCTTAACAAGTCACTTGGTCTTTCCAGGCTCATTTTTCTCATCTGTCAAGTCAGATGAAGGTTATGGAATAGATGATCTCTAAAAATTCTTCCATCTCTACAGTTCTATTCTGGGTCTGTCTGCACCTGCAGACAGTGATGTGGGATCAGGAAGGGTACCAGGGAGGGAGGCACATTTAGTCAAGAGCATAAAACACTTTTACCTGGAGCAGCCCTGTGTCCTCATGTGTTGTGTAGACAGGCTTGTCTCAGATTATCCAAATAAATGACTGGATTCTCTCCTTTCGTTGCCAATGGACACACAGCTTTAGTTTTTTCCGGGAGCAGCAGCTGCTTTTCTGAAATTTCCATCCCAGGGCTTCCGTCTCCACTCTGTCCTCTCAGAAACCTGTCATGGTTTTTCTGGATGGATGCCCATAGAATTTTAATCCAGTCACAAAAAAGTGCTATGCATAACAAAAAGCAAAACCAGGTTATGGGTTGTCTGTTTCTTTACTGAATTTGTTTACTTCAAGGGCTTGGAACATAGAAGGGCATCATTCAACAGCACCATTTGTGCTGCCAGCCCAGAGCCATGGCCAGGACCAATGAGTTCCCTTAGTTAAGGATTTGTCCTTGAAGCCGTGGAGAGAAGGCCTATATGATTTAGTGGCCACCCTGGGTCCTGCCCCAGGTCCTGACACTTCCTGACTCTTGGTAACTGGCTGCTTAATTAAACTGGTTGTTTCTCCATAATGTCCCATTTTCTTCCCTTCCCCACTAAGTATTTGCATTTCCAGTAAGGGGCAGTGGGGGGGGGGAGGTGGAACTCCCTGTCCTCAGGAAGCTTAGCAACCTAAGCTCTCCCAACTTAAGCTAACTTTAAAAGGTGTAGTTCTCCAACTTTAATTTGTGGAAAATTCCCCTGGGGAGGCAGCCAGAAACGCACATTCCAGGACCCTGCTCGCAGACGTTCATTCAGTAGGTTTGGAGCCAATAAAACTGCATTTTATTCAGTCCAGGGCAGCTTGATGTAGGAGGGTGATAGACTACTAAGAAAGGCTCATGGCTAGAAATAAACAGCATTATCAGAAACAAGAATTTCATGTTTGCATTTGTATTTCTTGCTGTCTGGATAAAATTCATGAAAGTTGATATCTAATACTCAGGATTCCTGGCGTTAACATTAAGGTCCTTGCTCTGTATCTCTTTGACACACATCACCAACACTGGCAGATTCTGAAAACTTAAAACAGGCATATTAGTGCCTCCCTGACCGAGAGGTTAAAAAAACGAGTTTATGCACCCGGTAACTGACTGCTCAGTAAATAGTTGCCACTTATAACAAAATATGCCACTATTATCCCCTACAAGACGGGGGAGGGGCAAGAGTGTCCGAGGCCCAACTTCAAATCGGTATGTGGGATTTGGCCACAGTTGGGCGTATCCTCTGGTGCGGGGAAAACGTGGCCATGGATCTCCCGGGCCACCACCCCGGGACAGCCACCGGGGCGTCCTTACTACAGGCAGCAGTTCGTTGCTTGGCTGGTTCACCCTCCTAGGCCTAAAATAAGAGGCGGTGGGTTGGGCGTTTTTATTTTTAAAGACTTCCCTCTGGGCCTTTGACCCGGCACCGCAGGTATAAGCATGGATTTTGCGGGCCGTGGAGCTGGGTGCGGCCAGGGAGGATCCCTGCGATCTTGGACTCTCCGCGGCTGGGAGGTCTCCGGAGGGAATAAAGAGGCCCCCCCAATCCTCCTGGGGACCCGGAGCGGTTGGGGTGGCTGTCGGAGGGTTCGAGGGCCCACCCTCCAGGTGGCGGGGAAGGGTCGGTGGTCAGGGATTTGGGGCCTCACATCTCCCCGCCCGCGGAGGCCCCAGTAATTGACTCTGGTTGAGCGCTGCAGGTAAACAAGGGCCCCAACCACCGCCCAAATCCTCAACAGGAGGACCCGAATCCCAGGGACCAGCACTGGCAACGCGGTAACGGGAGACCCCGCGGCGGCGCCCCGCGTTGGCTCGGCCAGCGAGGAAGTGAAGCCCTCGGGGCCTCGGAGCGCCAACCTGGGCGTTTTTGAGCTTTGCGGCAAGTCTCTGGAGAGTTGGCTGGATTTTGTCCCAAGCCCACTCCACATCTTCAGGACAGGACGGCCGCAAGGACCCCTCCCCCTCTCCGCTCCCACCCATCCCTACCGGCCGGCCCCGGGAGAGCCTGGACTCAAAGGCACTTTCCACCCCAGGCCCAGTTGGCGTCGGATTTGGAGGGCCGCCGCCCGTGCGGAGGAGGACTGACGGACCACCGGTCCGCTGGGGACCCGGGAAGCCCGCCGCCCTGCGGAGAGTAGCTCGGGACAATCGCGTGCTCACTCACACACACACACACACACACATACACACACACGTACACACAACCCCCAACCAATGAAATAAAGTAAAAGCCCAAGGTCTGCCTCCGTGGACAGAGACGCCCCCCGGAACCGGACCGAGCGTGGGTTCTCCCCGGGGGCCAGAGGGGCTGGGGGAGGAAGGCGGAGGGGGAGAGAGAGAAGGAGCCGGCTGAGGGCCCCTCATCATCTCCGCCCCCGATGTTTGCTGGAGTCCGGCTGGGCGGCGGCGGCGGGAGGGAGCGGCGGGCAGAGCCCCTCGGATCCCACCGCACACACTCGCGCCCCTTCCCTTCCCCTCCCCTCCCCCCCTCCCACCGGCTCGCCGCGACCCCCGCCCCAGCCCCCTCCCCTTCCCCTTCCCCGCCCGCCTTCGCCCCCATTCTTGGAATTGTGTGGAAAAATTCTCAGCCAAACCTCCCACCTCTCCTCTCCCCCCACCCCCGCCCCACTCCCCACGCCCTTTAAAAAGCCCCCTTTCCTCCCCGGCCCCTGCACTCTTTGTGAATGAGGGCAGGGAACACGGCCCTTCCCCCGCCCAGGAGCCACGCCAGACCGCCGCACTCAGAGGACTGTTTGTTAATAGTCCAATTAGATAATTGCCATCTTTCACTCCTTTTGCTCCGCATTTCCCATAAAGGAATGAATGGGGAGAGCGGCGTGGAGAGGGCTTCTGCCCCGGCAAGGTGACGAGAAGGGCTGGAGCATGCTCCTTGCACAAGGCCATGCGCTTGAATTGAATCATTGTGGCCTAATCAATGCTCTTATTGGATTACTGGCTGTTGCTTTTCTCAAAGATATTGTAGCAGAGACAATGAAATAGCTAGGGGAAAACTTTTTTTTTTTTTTTTAAGCAGATCTCACAGTTGAGATTTTCTCGGCTCTCTCTCCCTCTCCCCCTCTCTCTCCTGCTGGACTCTCTGAGTACAAAGCTGCCCTTTGAATGGGCTGCCTCAGGGCTGCTGGAGGTGCAGGCATGAAAAAATCCAACTGGAACTAAATGAAGAGAGGTGGCAGTTTAAGATGGCTGTCAGCGTCGAGGTGTGTTAAGGAGTTGTTTGGGACGAAAGCTTGGCTTTTTAGAGGGTGGGGGAAGTACTTTTGGGGAAAACTTTTTCTCCCCCCCCCCTTTTTTTCCCCTCCTAGAGGCGACTGCTTTCTTCTGCCGCAGGGTGTGTAAGGGTTTTTGTTTTTTGTTTTTCCTCCCCCCCTCCACCCTCATTCAGCTCTATCTGTCGAGTGTGGAGAAAACCCCTCTAGCCAGTGTGTGAGCAGGAGGGTCAAAGGCAAAGGGAAAGTTAATAATGCCTGCTAACGGTACTAACAATTCAGGATGAATCTTGTCAAAAGTTTTTCTGGAAGTGTGGGTCTTTGATTGTGTGTTTCCTGAAAGCAAGACCAATCATTTCCGTTTATTCACTGGCTAAACCCCTACTTGATTGGGGACAAGGACAGAAACCATCCATTACGGTCTGATATATTATCCAAACAATTTAGTGTATTCATGAGGTAGCCGAAACGTGGAGGCTGCGAAATTACCCGTAATCAATTGCAACAGCGAGTGTGCGTCCCCCCGGGTGTCGGACAACTGCTACTCGCAGTCTCAGTAATAGGCGGGAGCCGCAGCAATTCGGAGTTGCGCTGCTCGCTACCTGATCGCCAGGCTGGGGACACTGGACGTGCTCAGAGGACGCGGGCGCTGACGAGGC
Source organism: Balaenoptera musculus (assembly GCF_009873245.2). Taxonomy (NCBI): domain Eukaryota; kingdom Metazoa; phylum Chordata; class Mammalia; order Artiodactyla; family Balaenopteridae; genus Balaenoptera; species Balaenoptera musculus. The sequence goes on from NC_045800.1 coordinate 13,787,409, forward strand.
GGCTTCGCCGCTGCTCCACCGGGATCCTCGACCAGACCCGCCGCCTCTCCGCGAGCGCGCCACTCGGCGGTCGCCGCTGACCTGCCCGCGGCCGCCGCAGCCGCCCCGCGGGGACATTCATTTTGCCGCTTGCCTCTCTCCGGACCGAGCGTAGGGGCTGCATTGTAGTGGTTTTATCCCCCGTCTGCTTTTTTTTTTTTCTCCTCCTCCCACCCCCCCTTTTTTTTTTCTTTTTTTTTTTGTTGCTCTTGCCTCTCCTATGTTCGGGAAACGAGACAAAATGGACGTTCGGTGCCACTCGGACGCAGAGGCTGCCCGGGTCTCGAAGAACGCGCACAAGGAGAGCCGGGAGAGCAAGGGCGCGGAGGGGAACCTCCCTGCCGCCTTCCTCAAGGAACCGCAGGGCGCCTTCTCTGCGTCGGGCGCCGCGGAAGATTGTAACAAAAGTAAATCCAATTCAACCGCGGATCCGGATTACTGCCGCCGGATCCTGGTCCGAGGTAGGAATGGGTCAGGGCTGCGGGGGGCGTTCTTTAGGGGCGACTCAGGGGCTCGAGCTGCGCGCCGCCACCGACCCCGGCAGGCCGGGTGGGTCTGCCGCCTGGGACTTAGGAGAAAGTTGCTGGCCCTCCCCGTCCCGGGTGCGGCCAGCCGCTGGGGATTCCCACCTGGGACGCGCGCTCTCCAGGAGCTTCGATCCCTTCAAGCCTCGAGAGGCGCCGCCGGCTTGGCTGCTGGGGGAGCCGAGGGACTGTGCGGGAGGGCCCAGGATCCAGGCTGCGGCCTCCGACCCGGGAAAGAAGCCGGAAACTCTGGAGGACCTGTTTGCGTCCTGCGGACCGGAGGACCTGCGGGGAGCCCGCTCGCGGGCTCCCGCACCCTGGCGAGTTGAGCGCATCCGAGGGGGGCGCGGGCGCTGGAGAACAGCCGCGAACCGTCGGCTACGGCCAGGCCAGTTGGCGCGCTGGGCCAAGGGGCTCGGCGCCGCGCTCGGGCCTGGCCGCCGCCGCTGGGAGAAGCAGCCAGGCTGGGTTGCCAGGCCGCGGATGCCGCTTTAGTGCTGGCCTCGACCCCGCTCTGCTGCGCGGCGTGCGGTCGGCTCCGGCGGTGGCGGTGGTGAGGCCCGGCCCCGGAGCGGCGCCGCCCCCGCCAACTGATCGCCAGGCCCTGCCGGCTCCGACTCGGTCCCTCCTCCTTCCGCCGCTGGGTTCGGGAGGGAAGGAGACCCCGGGATGGGGGTGGGAACGGCCGAAGTGTGGTCTGGTCAACACGCTCCAGAGCTGGGGCCGACAGGATCTGGGCTGCTCAGTGCGGGGACCCTCAAGCTACAGGGGACCCAGTCCACGCAGCCGAGGCCCCCAGGCCAAAAGGAACGTCAGCCGATTTGGAATTGATTTTTTTTTCTCCCCTGTCCGGAGGGCTCTACAAAGGCCAAGTCCGATTCTTCTTCCCATCAGCTGTGTGGAGTTAGTCCCCTCAACACCCCCCCCCTCCAAGCACATACAGCGTCCTTGCTCCCCGGCTGTGGCTGCAGGCCCACCAGCCCGACTTCCCACCTCCGGACTGCTGGCTGCTGATGACTGTGTCCCAGAAGCCAGCTCCGGCCAGGGGAGGTGGAGGAAGGCAGGAGGGTTCTTGTGCCTGATTATCTCCCCTTCCCCAGATGCCAAGGGGTCCATCCGAGAGATCATCCTGCCCAAGGGCCTGGACCTGGATCGGCCCAAGAGGACGCGCACTTCCTTCACCGCGGAGCAGCTCTACCGGCTGGAGATGGAATTCCAGCGCTGCCAGTACGTGGTGGGCCGGGAGAGAACCGAGCTTGCTCGGCAGCTCAACCTCTCCGAGACCCAGGTACTCAGCGGCCGGGCTGCACACAGCTCAGCATCAGCCTCCTTCCCCTTCACCCCCAGCCAGCTCTTCCTCACCACCTAGCTTGACTCTGGATAGAGCCTCCCAGGTGAGGCAGAGAAGATAAAGAGAATGGGGAAGAAAGGGCAAAGGCTTTCTCCCTTTCCTAAGCCATCCCTTTCTGCCTCCACCCCAGATCTTCCATGGTCCATGCTCTGCCCACCTTGGCCTAGCCCAGGAGGCCCCAAATCCTATCCTTTTGGATTTCTTTTTGGACCCTAGTCTTGAGAATTCCCTGCTTGTCTCTGCTCTTGGAGGAACCGATGTTTGCCCCTGTTTTGGCCACCCCATTTTGGCCAGATTTCCAGGCACACCCCCTCTGGAGACCCTAGCCTTACACAGCACCCAGGCCCATTCAGCAAGAATGGGGCTAGGGCCAAAGCCCTCTGTTCCAGAGCTGTGGGTGACAAGTAGGGATCAGAAAGGTGCATATTCCGGAGATCTGCCTTTGCAGACCAGGCTGCCCCGATGCTTAAGGCTTTCCCTGGTCTTGAGCTGGACTCAGCCCCATTCCCAGCCCTGAGCACCCACTGTGGGCACCTAGGAGACCCTGTCTTAAGTGCCAGTGATGTGTGAGGTATGGGATGGGAAGCAGATCTGGGGCCTTGGGAGCCAGCACTGACAATTGTGCTTGAGGTCTTCTCCTTTACATGAAATCCATATGATGCTACTGGGGCTGGCCGTGTGAACTCTGGGCTCAGGAGCACTTTAGGGCCTGAGAGCTTTGTGTTGTGGGGATCATTTAGGGCCTCCCCAGGGCATGGTACCAGCTTGACCTACGTAAGGCTTATTTCTTTCTGAGGACCAGTTCCTTGACCTGTGCCCAGCCCTGAAGTGGGTGGGGAGCATTTTAGGTATGGGATCTGGGCAGAAAGCTGAGAACCAAGGACAGAACATACTGGATGTTCAAGTTTGAGTTGGCATGGTAGCTTTTTCCCTACTCTCTCTGCCACCATCCCTCTTAGTTTACAAAATCTAGACAGAATAACCTTTCCCTAGAGCTGCAAAACTCCATTCTGGGCCACCAGCTAGGCCTGAAGAGGGGCAAAGGGAGAACAGGAAGTAAGAGGGGAGGTTGACGAGAGAATTTAGTCCACTCCAGCCTACTGACTTCCTCCCATGATTCCAAAGTTCATGATGGAGAGCAGCTGAGTTATAAATTAAAGTTATCACTCAGACCTTTCGATCCACCTGGTGGTGAGGAGGTGGAGGAAGCTTGGCCTATAAAGTTCATCCTGCACCAATTATTCAGTCTATAGCCATCTTCCCTGCTTTCTGCTAGTTGATAGTCAATCTGACCCTAACAAGCAAGAAATAGCCTCTTGTAGCCTTCAACAGGAGTAGTGCTCTGGGGCTAAATTCGAGCCAGTTGGGCCACACTCCTCCCCATTCACCCTCACTTCCCACTTCCCGAACTGCATCCTTTAGGCCTTGCACCTTCTCCTGGCAATGCGGGCTTTTACGCAGCACTGATCCATAGTCCCGCTACGGGTAGTGCGGCGGCCCAGTGAAATAACTTCTGGTCTTCCTTCCAGTTAGGGTCGTGGACATTTTTACTTCTTTGTTATTTGTAACCCGGGCTGGCCTAGGCCTGCTTCCATGACCCGGAAGCGCAGCGTATGGGAGCTGTGTCCCCCTCTTGGCGGCCCTGACTCCCCGCCCCGCAGCTCCCGGGCCCGACTTCTCCGGGCTGGGGCTGGGACTGGGGCTTTGGCTGGAGTTGGGGGAGGGCCCCCCGGAGCCCTCGCGCTCCGGGAGCCCGCTCCCCTTGACGCCTGTCTCCCTCTGCCCCTCTCTCCCACCCTCCCTGCGCCCGGCGCGCAGGTGAAGGTCTGGTTCCAGAACCGGCGCACGAAGCAGAAGAAGGACCAAGGCAAGGACTCGGAGCTGCGCTCGGTGGTGTCGGAGACGGCGGCCACGTGCAGCGTGCTGCGGCTGCTGGAGCAGGGCCGCCTGCTGTCGCCGCCCGGCCTGCCTGCTCTGCTGCCGCCATGCGCCACAGGCGCGCTCGGCTCGGCGCTACGCGGGCCCAGCCTGCCGGCCCTGGGCGCGGGCTCTGCCGCGGGCTCGGCAGCCGCCGCCGCCCCGGGTCCCGCAGGCGCCGCGTCCCCGCACCCGCCGGCCGTGGGAGGCGCTCAGGGCCCCGGGCCCACCGGGCCAGGGGGACTGCACGCGGGCGCACCGGCCGCCGGCCACGGCCTCTTCAGCCTGCCCGTGCCCTCGCTGCTCGGATCCGTCGCCAGCCGCCTTTCCACCGCCCCGTTGACAATGGCCGGTTCGCTGGCCGGGAATTTGCAAGAACTCTCCGCCCGATACCTGAGCTCCTCGGCCTTCGAGCCTTACTCCCGGACCAACAATAAAGAAGGGGCCGAGAAAAAAGCGCTGGACTGATCTTAAGTGTTTTCCTGTATTTATATTTATAGTATCTATCGTGGTGATATTTATGGACTCAAGCGCATTAGGCGCCCAGGGCTGCTGCGCTGGGCTCCCGGCTCCCAAGAGGCCTCTGACAGCTCTCCTTCCCCACCAGGCAGGCTCTGCTACCAATATTACCCCATTTGGGCTATTTTTTCCCCCCTACCGTTCCTCTGTGTCCTCCCACACCCACCCTTCGCCCCCAACTTCCTTCTGAATCCAGGAGAATCCAAAGAATTGGGGGAAAAGCCCGAGTTAGCCAACCTGATGCCCCAACCAGTGCCTGGCCCTGGAGGGTAAAGTCTGGTTCTAAGTCCAGAGCACAGGACATCTGCTCTAGATCGAGCCACTGCTGCCGTTGATTATTCTTATGGACATCTGAAAAAGGAAGCTGCGAGCAGACCCCAGTTGAAAAGGCTGACAGGTTTCGTTAGACCAAAAAGGAGGACGTTCCTTCCTCTCGCCAGAGAAACCAGGGCTTTCAGAAGCCCCTGGGCCCCACTTTGTGGACTTCTCGGGAGAGCCGGTGCACACGCAGCTTCCTGGCTGGACAAATCCTGCCGAATTTTCTCCCCTTTAAAGAAACTCCAGTCACAACCACCCCCGACCCCAGGAGACAATAAACCAAACATCGTGATGGGCAACGGCGGTAATAAATTTGATCTCATCGGCAATAAAAGGAGAGTAAGAACTACCACACAAAACCAAATGGAGTGGAACCAGTTTTTATATACTCATAACGATGGAGTTTAGAAGGCGTAAGAAAATACAGGATACAAAATGCGTCCCAGGGCAATACGGAATTAAAATTCTGGGTGTTATGACTTAAAACAGGAATTTAAAAAGGAAAAGCAAAAGAAAAGCCTATGCTGCTAACGAAAGAAAATTCAGAATCTTTTCCGAGGCTGCGCCGGGAGGTGGCCGACAGCTTCACGCTCCTCCAGGAGAGAGAGCTGTGCAGCTCGCGGCAGCTCCCGGACGCTGGCGCTTCTCCCCACCGTCTCCCTTGTTCCCGGACCCGTGGCTCCGGGCAGAGTTGCTAGGTTTGGAAACAGATCAGTGCCCATTGCCTCCTCTCGTCCTCTGCCCGGATTCACAAAACCCTCCCAGCACGCAGGAAACGTCCCGATTTCAGAGTTCTTTGCGGACGGGAGGCAGGGACGCAGCCGGGGACATCAGGGCGGCCCGGCCTCCTCTGTCGGTAGTCTCCATAGCCCGATCAGTTCCCTGCGTGGATATGAAAGGCATCCCTCTCCACCGCCTCCCCTAAAACACCCCCAGGGTTTCCACGGTCCCAAGTCAGAAACCCGGACCGCGACGCTGTCGCGGCCTCACGCCCTACCCGCACAGCCACGGCCACCCGCATTTTAACCAAAACCACAGACCCAGACGGCGAGGTGCCGCAGTGTCTAGAATGTATTCCTCCATCCGAAGCGAGCGCAGAGCATTTTAAAAATAGTAATTTTATTGTAAATTATTTACGTCGGAAGCTTTTTTCCCTTTTTTCTTTTCTTTCTCTCTCTCTCTCTTTTTTTTTTCCTTAGGCAAATAGTGAAGAAAATAATGAACGATTCAAACGCGGGTAGGTGTCACTGAATCCTGGCTACTAACTTTGTTCTGAATGTTTTGGATATTTGGATGTTTTGTATTTATGTGGTGAGAGTGAAATATATATATCTATGATGATAAATGAGGTGTATTTTTGTCTTGTATTTGAAGGATTAAAAAAACAAAAAAGAAGAAGAAAGAAGACCCAGCAAGTGATGAGTCTCCGGGTGGGGACTCCTGAGGCAGAGCGTGGCAGCCCCGGCAGTGCCGGGCCCTGCCACTGGTACCGAGAGTGCTTGGGTTGAGGTTTGGGGAGGGTTTCGGTCCGGGAGACAGAGGTGCCTGCCGACGATGTTTGTTCTGCTTCCTTTCACTCTCTGGCTCTCTGTCCCAGCGGTGTCGGACCATCAGGCCCTCCCTCCTAGATCTCCCACTTGGTGTTTCTCGGTTTATTTAGGAATTTGTCTCCGGAAACCCTAGAGCTCCTGCCTAATAACGCCCCCAGCTTCTAGAGTTTTCCAGCCGCAGTCTCCATGCCGGCAGTATTTTGGATTTGTGCAATCACAGGGCCCAGAACAGGGAAGATTTTCCTTTCTTCTGACTTATAATAAGTCTCTTCGCCGTCAAGGAGAAACTTTGAAGGAGCAAGAGAATAAAATAGCTATTAACTCCTGCAGGGACCTCTCCCCCCACCCCACCCCACCCCAGTACATACAACATACACAGTGGTGACGGATGTAGATTTTGCAAACAGAAATCTGGGGAAGCTAGGAGGGCCGGGGACAGTACTCCAGGGCATGCTCTTCTAAAGCTGAGCGGCGGGCGCGGCAGCTCCAGCCCCCTCTTCGTGGCGCCTGAGCCCCTGGGGGGCATGGAGGCTCACAGTTCTCTTGGGGACACCCGCACAGGCCAGGGCCCTCGGCCTCCCACGCGTGCACTGGGCCTAAGCCGCGAGCTTGAGGCATCCGAAATGAGGCGGCGGCACAGTGTGGGTGGCGGAGTTCCTGAGCTGAGTGAGTGTGCATTGGGCTCTACCGAGTTTAGGACCTTCGCCGTGGGCTCAGAGTTCTGAGAGATCAGAGCAGCCGCAAAGCCCAGACAGTTCACTTTTGTTTCTCAAAGTCTGTACACACCCCTCCCCCACCCCCTGGCCCCTTTCCCTCCTCTACTCGTTCCGTCTACCCTTTGCGTTCCCTCTAAGGACCCCTCTCCTCTGGTGGGGTCCCAGTCTCCACCCCCTTGTTTCTCCCCCTTGCCATCACTTCTCCACAGTCTGGCTCTCTCCCTTCTTCCTCTTTCTCCACTTGGAGACTTCCAGTGTCTCTCTCTTTCTGCCCGCTTTTGGATTCCTCTGTCTGCCCGGGTGGCCCCAAGGCCGATGCGTGGGTGGCTCTTGCTGCAGATTCATGGCTGGTGGCTGAGGCCAGCAAGGGGAGAGAAGGGAGTGAGAAGGTGGCATCATTTTATAGAACAAAGGAAAGCACAAAATCGCAGCTTCAGGGTCCCCAGGAAGCTCAGCCCCCTCCCCCAGGATCCTCAGCCTGGGGAGTCATCAAGCAGGCCCCTCAGCAGCCCCCCACCCCAACCCCGCCTTTCTCCTTTTTGCTTTCTTATCCCTAAAAGGAGAAAGAACAAGTTACCCCATCTCCTCTCTGCTCTCACCTCCCTTCCCCTCCCTGGCTTTGGGAGAGCTGCTGAGCTTTTCACCTGCCGCTCGGAGTGAAGTTCTTCTTCGACTCTTCTGCATAGAACAAGAATTACAATTTTAATTAAAAAACATTTATAGACAATTTATTTCATTTTAGTGCCCGTCCTGTTTCCTCTCCTTCCCCAAGGGCCTTCAGCAAGTTGCTTTGGTCCCTAGAGGCTTCTAGTGAGGCCTCTGGCCTCCAACTAGTGACTCACAGGCCAGGGGGGAGGCAGGTGACCTCTGTGAGAACAACTGGCCCCATCTGGGAGAAGGTGGAAGGGACTTCTGGGGTCATGGAGAACAGCTGGAGGTAGGGGTACTGAAGGGAATCTCATGCTCAGGCCTGCACAGAGCAATATCCAAGTTAGCTCAGAGCAGAGGAGAAAAAGAAAAAGCCTCTCACCAAACTCCTGTGAGTCTGGCGGTCAGCTGTGGCAAAGATGAGGGAAGTCACTCCGGGGCTGAACCGGACGTGTGCTCATATCCATGCTTGCAGTTGGCCTAACTCTGAGCCAGAATCTGTTCATAATAAGCAGCATTTAGCGGTCCTTTATACTTTACAGCCTTTTGCATACACCATCTCTATTACTCCTTACTTTCAGGAGGTCCAGCCTCATTTTAAAGAGCCACATACAGACTTGGAGCCCTCAAATAACTTGCCAAGGGCCAATAATCAGAGCCACAAGACTATAAGCTCCCCCTAGGGTCAGGGCCCTCCTCTTTCTTTTTCTTCCTCCTTCTCTCCCTCCCTCTCCTGTCTCTCCTTCTCTCACTCCCTTCTTTCTTCCCTTTCCCTTCCTTCCATCGTTCCTTCCTTCGTTCCTTCCTTTTGTGTTCAAAGTGTCTGGCTCACGGTTAATCGAACTCTTTAGCCTATTTGCTTCCACATCTGCCAACTCCTATTTCCAGGCCTCTTTCTACTACACCAGCTGCTGAGGATTTACTTGGTGCCTTCATCAAGAGGTCTGAATTTCTCCCTTCTTCCTGTTTTCTTTCCTGCCAGTACCCAACTCCTTCCCCCTACTTCCCTCTAGAATGACATCTTTAAACCTCCTTACCCTCTTTACCTTACACTTCCTAAAAAAAATTTTTTTAAATTGAGGAATAACATTCATATAGTAAATATGTATATGGTAAAGTACACAAAGCTTAAGTATACTGTCAATGAACTTTTACACACACACACACCCATACTTCTTGAATTGTTCCAGTGAAACTCTTTCAACTTCTCCCCTTGGGCCACGTCATGACACAATGGCTTTCTCCTGTTTGAAAAGAAGTGGTGTCGTATTGGTGTGATTTTTTTTTTCACAGAAAACCACTCCAGGAAGTCCTTCTAAGGCTTCTTGAAAGAATTAGAAATCATGTATCTTCCAATCTCCTGCAGTCCTGATTTTAAGTGACTTAAATCAAACACCTGATCAGAACTGTCTACTAAGTCAGGGTTTCTCAAGATGCAAATGAAAACCACCTGCTACAGATTCACTTGGGAACTAGTCGAAATGCAGATTCCTAAACCTCAGCCCCACCTGATGAATCAGAAACTCTGGGGGTGGGGTTCAGGAGTGTGCATTATTAACAAGTTTCCCAAGTGATTCTTATCCACACTAACATTTGAGAACTACTGTACTAAATGGCAAACTCCCAAGACCCTGCAACCTCCAGCATCTGGCCTGGGTCCTGGCGTTTGGTAGGAATACAATGCATGTTTGTTAAACAAATTAATCCACATTTTCTGACACAAGTTTCTTGGGTCACATAATACTATTGTAATTTAACACTATTTCTATATTGGGAAATCCTTACATATCAGAGTCTTTTTACTTTAGTAGGTTTCACTTTGATGAAGCAGGAGAGGAAGATGGATAGATTTTGGTGGTTTCTCAGGTCTAAGGGAAGGTCTTTTATCAACCTAACTGGGACCATCTTGCTGGACCAGCTGCTCCCCTTTAGACCTGGGAGTTTGGGGGGGGCAGGAGGAGAGTCCTCCATATTCACTGAAAGACACTCAGGTGCACTCTTTTCTTGGTGGCAACTGAAGGTGTCTGTTGGAGAGACATAAGAGCTGTGGGAGGAGCAAGGCCACCAGGCCCAGAGGAACTGGCATGGAATGGACATGGAAGCTGAAAATTACTTTCATATTCTCTGGTTTATTTAGTTGATATGAAACTTATTTTCTGTCTAGAAGCATATTTGCCTATCTTCTTACCCTGAAAACAGAAAACGTATGTTGTGCTTTATGTGGTAGTGTTGTATCCATTCCTAGAGATAACAGCAGCTCACACACACACGTTCCCCAGTATCTCACAAGGCCCAGGATGATGGTTTGCTCCACTAAGAAAAAGTAATTCATCTTAGAGGTTACTAGTTAACGGGCTCTCCAGTCACAGTGACATGGGTTCAAATCCTAGATCCACCACTTAATAGCTGTGTAATCTTGGACAATTACCCAGCTGCCTGCTTTAAGCCTGTTTCTACATGTGTCAAATGAAGATAATAATGGTAGCTACCTCATAGAATTTTCATGAGTAGTTAATTAGATAAGGCATTAAAGCATCTGGTACAACCTAGTATCAACATTCAAATATTAGCTATTTATTATAAGACTGTGTCAATGTGGTAGCTGATGGTCTGAGACTCTCTCAGGGCCTTAGTTTTCCCATCTGTAGAGTGAGGGGGTTGGCCTTAAGTCCTCACTTAGGGAAGGACTTGGAATTGTGGTTGAGCCAGTCATAATGGAATTTACTCTCCCTGCCTTTAGAATGGATACCACAGCCATCAGTAAGAACAGCACTTTTACTAAAAATGATAAATTATTATTTAAATGACTTGGCGGACGGCCTTCAGCTGTCAGTTGTCAGACAGCCCTCAGTTGTCAGTCTTTTTTGGGAGTTGCCTCAGTTGAAGAGAACTACCTTGTCTGAGGTCATCCCTAATTTCCCAGGGTGGCTTCCAATGACGGGGAGACCTGGGGATAAGCCTGATCCTCTGCACTCCAACTTTGGATAGTTTTGAAGGGCCATCCCATCTTCCCATCTTCCCAACTCCCTGAAGTTCTATTTATCCTGTTTCCCCATGGCTTTTCTCTATCATTGCAGGTCTGTATTTTGTTCCTTTCTTTCTCTTTATTTATTTTTTTAATTAAAAAGATTTTAATACAATTTTATTTTCCATTTACAGTTATTATGAAATATTGACTATATTCCCTGTGTTGTACACCACATCCTTGAGCCTATCTTACACCCAGTAGTTTGTACCCCGCCATATTCCCCCCCACCCCCTGCCCACAACCACTAGTTTGTCCTCTATATCTGTGAGTTGCAGGTCTGTATTTTGAAAGCTCTTTTGGCAGTTGGGGGAGACCCCAGGGGAGGTGGTGTGGGAAGAGGAGCACACAGATTCTGAGGCAGAGGTCAGTCGGTGAGTTCACAGCAAAAGGGACAAGAGGATGACGGTGGTGGTGGTGTCAGCTGGTGCAGTAGCAAAAGAAATGGAGAAGAGAGGATGGGTTCAAGGTATTTTCTGAGGTAAAATCACCAGATCTTAGTAATCAAATGGAAGTGACGGGAACTATTCAAATTTGAAACTATTTTCCTTGAGTCAGGAAGGGAATGAGATGAGGAACTTGAACCCAAGAAGGGGCTGGGGCAGAGCTGGCCTCAAGGCTGAGGTGGCAGCTCCGAGTTCCGGGGGAGGCTTTGGACCGGAAGGCCTGAGGGCCGGAGGGCGGGAAAATCACGGAGCATGCGCCCTCCGCGCGAGTCTGCGTAAGAACTAGGCGCCGCTCTTCCGCGGCAGGAGGGCGTGAAGGACTTCCCGCGTCCCTGGGCTTCTTGTCTCTCCTCCAAGACCTCACGTCTCACTCCTCACCCCTTGCTGCTCTTGCCAGTCGACGAGCCTAGGACGCACTCGCGTGCGGTGCCAGCTGCCAGGAAAGTGGAGAGTTGGACCTGGTTTGAAGCTTTGGCTCCAGGCCTTGACCTCAGCTGAGCCTGACCGTGGCGCCCTGTTGCTCAGCATGGGCAGAAATAATGAATGGAAACGCCCTCCTCGGAGGTCGGGCTCTGAACAGGTCAGCAGTGACCAGGTCTGTGGAGCAGCAGGAACTGGCATGAGGAGGTGCGGCCGCCACCCCTGGAGCCCCCGCCTCCACCCAGCTGCTCAGCTCGTGGGAAAGGAGAGGGAGGTAGGCCAGACGCCATCTTTCTTTCCATCCTCCAGACCAACGCTCTGGGTTCTGAGCAGCAACACAGGCTGGGCCCGAGTCGTGGGCCCACTCCCTCTTGGAAGGAGAGAAGCAGGAACGAGGAGTTTGCTAAAGATGCCTAACGGTGAGTGTCTGGGTTTTGCTTTGTTTTCCTTTTTTCTCATTTGTTAGTAAGACTGCCATCGGTTAAATAGGTGGTCAGTAGGGAAGTTCATCTAGCCCATTTGACTTAGGGTCAGACTTTGTCCATTCCAGGGAAGAGCTAAATGCAAGTTTAATGTTTCCATCCCAGATGTCAGTTGATGCTATGGAGAGCAAGCCCAGAGGGGGGAGGAATGGGAGGGGAGAGGGAATAAAATGAAATGGAGTGAAAGGAGGTGGGGCGGGAGCACGCCTTGAGTAGAGGTGAAAGATGAGGCTAGAAAAGTAGCCTGATTAAGAAAGGTCTTGAATACCAAGCTAAATATCTTCATTCTATAGGCAAACGGGAGGTTTTTGGTAGGGCAGCAATGGGAGGAAAGTTGAGTTCCTGGATCATGCAGTTGCAGACAGAGGAGAAATGTTAGTGAATCTTGAAGTTAGGTAGTGAGAGCTGAAATTAGGCTACAGGTGTTGATAATGGAAGGTAGGTAGGCGTTAATGTTCTTGATCTCATCAGTGATGGAGGCTAGGGGTAAGTTAATGCACTGACACCAGCACTCCTTTCTAAACAAAAGCATTATTTCATTTTTAGATTCTTTTCCTGATCTTCCTATGAACATCTCTGTTCAGAGACAAGAGGGAGGGTGGCAAGGGGGACTTCCCTGGAGGTCCAGTGGTTAAGACTCTGTGCTTCCAATGCAGGGGCCACGGGTTCGATCCCTGGTTGGGGAACTAAGATCCCACATGCCGTGCAGCATGGCCAATAAATAAATAATAAAAAATAAAATGACAGGTATGGTTGACTGCAAAATGAACATACCCCCCCCAAAAAAGGAAAAAACAAACAAACCAAGAAAAAAAAAAAGGAAGGTGGCAAATAAGTTTCAACTCTGGTTCTAACTCTGATTGATTGATGGTGGCTGCCTGCCATACTAAGTTGCAGAGGATTCTAAGGCCTCATCAAAACTCAGTTGGAAAAGTGTGCCAATCCTTAGTGATGTCTGCTATAGCCATAGGAGATGTTTTTGTAATTTTGAGACAAATACAAGTGACTCTGTGGTCAGGCTGCTTCTCTAGGTTCTGAGTAAGGAGTTGGGTCCAGTTTTGGCTCAGTAGGTTTTCTTAGCCTGGAAGGTCATGGCAGAGTGGGGAGCTGATTCCAAGTAACTCAGGGCAAGGTCCTGCAGCAGGTATCCCAGTCATCACATAGACCCCCCACAATCTGGCCATAGTAAGAAAACTTGGGCTTTGAATTCCATCTCCGTCTTTCATTTAGCCATGTGAACTTAGACAAATTACTCAACCCCTTTCAATCAGAATACTCATCTATAAAATAGAAATATATTACTTTTTCAACCTAGATGTAAAGTGTTTAACATAGTGCCCAACTATGAACTCAACAAATATTAATTAGCCTCTTTCCATTTTGAACAAAACCTTGTCTTTAGGTCCTAATAAGCATCAACTTCTGACTAGATTTTCACCTGGGCAAAATTATATAACTAATTTTTGTGAAAATTCACTGAGATGTTGGATGTGGAGTACGTGACATAGAGTAGGAGAATCCTCTTTGCAGGTTGGTAGAACAGAGGACACACTTTCAACAGTTTGGTGTCTCCAGAGCATTTTTTTAATGTATTTTTACAAACACGTATGCACACATACACACACACTCACTCATACATTTTGTTAAGATTCTTGTTTTCCCTTGACATAAATAGGTTCATATTATACAGACTGTTTTGTGACTTTCTTTTCATTTAACAGTATATCTTTGAGATCCTGTTATGTCACTGCTTATAGGCCTATTTTATTAACCTCTCTAAATTTTATAGTGTGGATGTATCATAGTTTGCTTAGCCATTCACTTATTGATGGAAATTTGTATTCCTCCTTTTTTTTTTTTTGCCTTTACAAATATATTTCTGAGAACATTCTTGTGTCTCTGCACCTATACTGGTATTTCTGAAAGTAGAATTATTGGGTCAAACAATATGTATTTTAATAAGTTTAATGATACTGCCCAAAGGTTAAGCGAATTTATATTCCCACTCACAGTTTTTGAAAGTTAGTCTGGGTAATTTAATGTCTGCTACTGGATATGATCCGTCTGAGACTCTTCTGTGTGCTAACTTCTCAAGTAATTGGTGTTGAAACTGCATACAACATAAATTCCCTGAAGGTACTGCAAAAACATAGTTTGTTTCTTCTCTTTTCTGGATTGATTATTAATCTTATAGATCATTTAGGATCTCTTTTAAAACTAAACAGATTTATATTTATTTTCAAAGTGATAAAAAGTTAAAATGTCAAGGCTTTTTGTAAAAGAACAGTCCGCTGCCCTCATTCTCAAGCTGTAACCACCTTAAATTTTTTTGAATGTTTTCTTTTACTTCTTAATTCCTCCCCTTCATCTCCTTTATATGTCCATAGTTCCTCTCCTCCAATACTCACAGTTTAGTTTAACTTTTTGCGGGGGCTAGACCAACATTTAGTATTTACATTATTATGGCAATATAAACCCTATTCATAGTGGAGCTGTTTATATATTATGAATCCATTTTTTTGGGTACAACTTTTGTTTTCTCTGGAGGTAATTGTTTTTTAAACATTTTTTGTTTAATTGGTTCTCTGTGTACTAGTCACGAATTCAAAGTCTGCCATGAGTGTAAATCTTCCAGTTAGCTCATATGCATCAAATATTCTCCCAGTTCCTTATTTTTGGAGACATCTGTCTTGGTGTTTCTGTCCAGCTCTAATGGGGACTGCTGGCTCTCTAAGCTGGTGACACAGCTGTTTTCCTAGCATTTTTCTTTGCTATTATCCTGGGAATCATTCTCTTTTCCTGGGTTGGAAGCTCTGTTTCCTGGATTCTGCTGCTTCTTTGATGATTTACGCCCTTGTTTTGGTAGAGCACTTCCTTCAGTGGCTCCTTGAGACATGGCACATGGACGTAATTTTTTGTTGTTGAGAGTTTACATGTCTGAAAGTGGCCCTATTCTACCTTTACACTTACATGATTATTTACTTGAATATAGAATTCTAGGTTGGAACTGCCTTTTCTCAGAATTTTGAAGACATTGCTTTATTGCCTTCTAAGCTCCAGTGTTGCTGTTAAATCTAATGCTCTTCTGACTTGTAATTTTTTTTTTTAAATGTGATTGTTATTTCTCTCTGGAAGTTTTTAGGATCTCTTCTTTATCCTGGTATTCTGAACTTTCAGAAAAGTGTGCTTGAAGTAGGTCTTTTTATAGCCATTGTGCTGGTACTCAGTGGGCCTTTCATATCCTTCACTGGGAAATTATCTTGAATTATTTCTTTGATAATTTCTTTCCCTCCTTTTCCTCTGGCCATTTTCCTGGAATTCTTATTATTTGGATATTGGATCTCCTGGACTGATCTTGTAATTTTCTTATCTTTTCTTTCCTATTTTCTGTCACTTGGCGTTTTGGATGAGTTAATATGTTATAAAGTGCTTGGGACAGTGCCTGGCCAACTTTATCTTCTAATATAAGAGTAGAAGATTTCATTCTGCTAAGATTTTCATTTTGGCTATTGCATTTTTAATATCCAAGAACTGTGTTCGATTTTCTAAATCTGAGCTATACAGTATGGCATCCACTAGTCACATGTGGCTACTTAAATTAAAATTAAGTATAATTAAAATTCAGTTCCTTAGTTTTATTAGCTACATTTTGAGTGATCTATGGCCACATGTAGCTGGTACATACCATATTGGACAGTGCAAATGTGGAATATTTCATCACAGAAAGTTCTATTGGACAGTGTTGCTCTAAATTTTAAAAAAATGTAATATCCTGTTATTGTTTCAAGAATACACTCTCTTTTATCTCTCTGAGAATATTAATGATAATTTGTTTGAAGTTTCTTCTATCTCTTTTATTCTGTTAGATTGCTCATACTTAATATTAGGACACTAAAAACCTGATTGGAAGCTTTCTGTGCATGGCTGGGACTTGTTGATATTGAGATTTACCACATGGTGATCTGGAGGGGATATTTTGTTAGGGACCACTGAATATCAGTATCTTTAGGTCCTTTCTTTTTTTAAAAAAAATTAATTAATTAATTTAATTTTGGCTGTGTTGGGTCTTCGTTTCTGTGCGAAGGCTTTCTCTAGTTGCAGCAAGTGGGGGCCACTCTTCATTGCCGTGCACGGGCCTCTCACTAAAGTGGCCTCTCTTGTTGCGGAGCACAGGCTCCAGACGCGCAGGCTCAGTAGTTGTGGCTCACGGGCCTAGTTGCTCCGCGGCATGTGGGATCTTCCCAGACCAGGGCTCGAACCCGTGTCCCCTGCATTGGCAGGCAGATTCTCAACCACTGCGCCACCAGGGAAGCCCAGGTCCTTTCTTTTATGTCAGATTTTTCAGAGAAGAATTTTCCAATCTCCTAACTAGAGAGTATAGGCATAGATAGCTGTCAAGATTTTTGGCAGTTAAGTGTGGAAAGAGGAGTGGAAATCTTACTGACCAGGATGCAGACTTTCACTTATTCCTTTTGGCCTTTAGTTGTGCCGTGTGTCTTCCAATTCATAGTCCTTCTGGTACAGTACATCGGGGAAAAAAGAAAAGCTGAGGTAGCAGAGGGGTGGTCTCCTGTCTCCTCAGGGTAGTGGATGGGATTGGACTGGGAGTCCAATTGTTTCTTTTGTATATTAATCTCTTTTTCTCTCTCTTTATTATTATTATTATTTTAAATTGAGATTAGTTGATTTACAGTATTATATTAGTTGCAGGTATACAACATAATGATTCAAAATTTTATAGATTATATACTCCATTTAAAGTTATTATAAAATAGTGATTATATTCCCTGTGCTGTACATTATATCCTTGTAGCTTATTTATTTTATACATAGAAGTTTGTACCTCTTGTATATATATTTATCTTGTATCCTGTAACCTTGATGAACTCATTTATTAGTTCTAATCGTTTTTTTTTTGTGGATTGGAAAGTCATTTCTTAGTTTTTTAAGATGAGTCTTGGCACCTTGTGAAAAACAGCGTAGTTGAGATTTATTGAAGAATGAAATGAGCTTTCTTTCTTTCTCTATAGTGTAGAGATAACTGTTTCCAAGAGGAGCAATAACTACTGAATTTTAATATGAAATGCTCTGTTCTTCTTGTTGTTTAGTTAAAGCTGCTGTCCTACCTTCTCCAAGACCATGGAAACCTCAGCCAGAGACAGGTAGCTCATAGCTCTGTGGTTTCAATATTGTGATTGTGATCCAGGAGCCAATCTCCTGGATCAGCCAGCTGTTTCTCAGAAGGGAGAAATGTTGGATGACTAGAATGAGAAAAAGCAGCACAGAACTCGGTGAAAATGGGACCATAGTAAGTGTTACAGTATACCTTCTAAATTTCTTAGGAAAGGATATTCACTTCTCTTCATTATTTCCAGTCTAGTCTAGGCAACCATCATCTCAGTGCCTAGATTACTGTAAAAGTCTCCTAACTTATCTCTAGTTTTCCTTCCCTACACCGTATTCTCCATATTGCAGTCACAATGATGTTTCTCAAATGCAGATCTAAAGCTTAGCAGTTCTTTTAAGTCAGTGCTCTGGTGGTACCTTTGAAACAGCAGTCAGACAGGAAGAATTAGGTAGAGATAATTTGGCATGCAGGAAGATGCTGACTGGCCCTAAGCTCAGAGGTCATTTATGTAGTTATTGGGGGTTACAGGGTGCTAGTCACTCACTACTCTGCCCTTCTTGTTGGACTCAACTGAAAACAAGGCACCAAACAGGGTTCCAAATTTAAGTGGCAGCAAGTGACTCTCAAGGTCTTCTCCTGTTTCGTACCTGGAATTGAATTTCTCTGTCTAGGCAGTGGCAGAGAAGGAGAGAAGAAGGTGGAGAGGGATAGTACCCCTGCTCTTTAAGGCATCCACATAGTGGTTCCATGAATATTAGTGCTCACCACTCAGATTAACTTCTTACTTTTTTCTTGAGTTGTAAGAGTTAAAGGAACAGTTACCTTTCCTAACACTTCCTCAGTGGGTAGAAGCATTGGCTGAACTGTCTATTTTTTAAAAATGTAATAAAGTGCTTTAATTATTATTGTTCTTAAATTTAAAAATATCCAAAAGATTGAGAGTTCTCATTGTTCTTTTGAGTTTGTTTTAACTGTTTGGATTGCTATTCCTAGGTCTGATACATGGTATACACTTCAACATTTGTTGACTGATTGACTGACTGGAATCTCAAAGTTAGTTCATTAAGACAGAATATTTGAGTCCCTTTGATTTCATAAGTCATCTCATGAAAATCTACCTTTTAAAAAACATTTTCTTGCATGTTTTATTGTTCTCACTTTCTCTATATACTTCACTATCCTTTTGCCCTTCTCCGAACCATTTGAGAATATGTTGCAAACATCATGACGCTTCTTCCCTATACACCTCAGAATGTATCTCCTAAGGACATTCTTCTACACAACTATAATACCATTAACGCATCTAAGAAAATTAATAATATTTTTGTAATATTACCTGAATCCACTGTGTATTAAAATTTCCCCAATTTGTCCCAACAATGTCTTATGTATATTTTTAAATCCAGGATCAAATCTGGGTTACTGCATTGTATTTGGTTATTATATCACTTTTGTTTCTTTTAATCTAGAACAGTTGTCTGATTTCTTTTTTCCCCCCATGATACTGACTTTTGGGAAGTCTAGGCCAGCTGCCTTATAGAATGAAATGCATTGTGGATTTTTCAAATTGTACCACGCACATCACGACAGTAACTATCAATGGAGATGATTCTGAAAATGTTAAGGCCTGAGCCAAAGCTGTGAGATAGAGAATTTGTGGATGTAATTTCCTTACCAAAGAATGACCTACTGAAGAGACTTGATGTTGTGGTAGCTGATGAACATCTGACAGTGGACGGCAGAATCTATTCCTATGCTCCAGCGCTGAAACATGCAAACATGAAGCCATTTGAAATGCCCTTCCTGAAGTATTAAGGCCAAGGGACAGTCGCCATGTTTTTGTTTCCTCATGGTGTCATTTAACTTATTGCTCAATCCCCCATATTTCCTGTGAGCTGGAAATTAGACATATTTGGCTAGAGTACTTCTTAGGTGATGTTTTGTTGCAATTGCCTTCTTACGTGGTCTGAGGAGGAGAATGGTTCCCTTTTATAATCTTTACACAACTATTGAGCTCCCAGTAGGTAGCATGTAGGTATTATGTTAGATAAAATGGGAAATATAAAGAAACATTGTCTAATGTGGTACCTGGTATATGATAGATGCTCTATAAATATTTATTGACTGCTGAAAGATATAAAAAAGATAATTGGCATTGTAAACCAATGAATGGTGAGGGTTAAATGGAGCTGTAATTTAATTTTATTTAACAAATATTAAAAATTTGTTGAGCAGAGCTGTTTCTATATGCTCTGACCTAGGTAGTGATAGGTACTGGAAATACATTGATGATCTAAACAATTCCAGTGTCTGCCTTTGAGAAGTAAACGCCCCAGCATTCAGAAGTTGGAGAATAAATTTAGGTGGGAAGAAAGAATTGTATAAGTACCCAACAGTGTAAGTTGGAGTTAGATTCTGGAAGACTTTGAAGGAAGGGCAAATAATTCAAACCATCAGAGAAGACACTAGCTTGCCAATACACAGTTTTGGAGGGGTAACTGGCTTTGGGCAATGTTGCTTTATAACTTACATGGGCCTTAGTTTCCTCATTTGTAAAATGAGCAAAATAAAAATAGCTCTTATAGCTCATATCTATTTAGCACTTGCCATGCGGCTGACACCGTTCTAAATTTTATATATAAATTATCTAACTATATCTATCTATCATCTTCTTTGATCTTCATATCTCTATAAAGCCATTTCCTTTTTCTTTCTTTTTCTTTTTCTTTCCTTTTTTTTTTCCCATACCCTGAGAAGTTTACCAGAGAGTCACTGGTAAAGAGTGCTTGTAAGGGAGAGTCACTTCCTGTGGATCTTAAGGAAGTCCATTAATGATTCCCTACCACCACCCACAGGAATCTCCAATGACATTCAACACAGCAATTTTAACTTTGTCCTTTCAGGCTCAAATGTGACATTTGGCCAAGATTGTAAGATCTTCCTAAGAGAGTGTGATTGAGAAATCAAAATGTTACCCTCGGTCATTTTCTTATACTTCACACTAGTGATTCTTATATCTTTTGCTTCAGGAACCTTTCACACTCTTAAAAAATATTGAGTACTCCAAAGAGATTTTAGTTACATGGATTATATCTATTGATAGTTACCTTACTAGAAATGAAAAGGCAGACATTTCAAAAATATATTTATTAGTTCATTTAAAAATGATAAACCTATTACATGTTAAAATAAATCACAATTTTATAAAAAGTAACTATATTATCCCAAACAAACAAAAATTAGTAATGGCATTTTAAAAATGTGTTTGCAAATCATGGTCATGTCTGGCTTTATAGATGACAATTGGATTCTTATGTCTGCTCCTGCCTTCAATTTGTTGCGGTATTCTATAAACCATTTTCTATAACTATCTCCATTCTACATGAGAAAGTGAAGGACACAGAGGTTAAATGATTTGTCCAAGATTATGTAGCCAGTAAGTGGTGGAATCAGAGTCAAGCTCAAGCAACCTTTAGAGATTATACTCGTAACCTTCTATATACTAAATTGCCTGTAGGCCTGTTCAGAGGATTAAATGAAATAATGTATTCACTTAATCAGTGGTTGCCATATAGTAAGAGCTCAATAAAGTGAGCTGCCATTATTATTTCACTTGAGGAAATTAGTGAAATGCTTAAAAACATGGCAGATTATTAAAAGTTTGTGAGCTGTGAGGCATGTCACAATAAGTGTTCATTTTTGGAAGATTAATGTGACAGTGCTAAGTAGGGTGAGATATAGAAGGAGAGACTGGACACAAAGAGATGTTTGGAGACTTGAAATAGTCCAGTTGAGTGTGAGGAAAGATCTCCCATCTCCAGAACAGCTTGACAGAGAAGGGAATTTTAAGATAGTATTGACAGTCAAACAACATTTATGGAACACCTGAAGTGCACAGATAACTGCTGGTTATTGTGGGAAAGAAAGAAAACTAACATTCTCTGAGCACCCATGACAGGTGCCATTACCTTGTTTTTTTTTTTTTAAGCACCTTGTATGGACAGACACTTGTCTGTAATTATTTCTCAGTCTCACAGCAATATTTCAAGGTAGGTGTCACTGGTGACATTTTTCTGGATGAAGCCCAAAGGTAAGAGACTTATACATGGAAAGAGGGGGAGGGAAAGGATGAGGGATGGGGGTTGGATATCTCCAGGGTTCAATCTCAGACCTAGCTGACTTCAAAGTCCATACTGGACTAAGAATATTAGTTTGAACTTCAGGAATTCCATGAATTTTCCATGGAATTGTAGGCATAGTTTTGTGGGGAGATGATCATTTAGCAGATTTCTCAAAGGAATCTATGACCCCAAAAGAGAAGAACAATTGTCTTAGATTGTCAAAGTTGGAAGGATATTTAGAAATTAAAATCCCACTGCCTTCATTTCAAAGTTGCGCCAACACACAGAAAGGGGAAAGGATTCGTTATAGAGTGACTCAACTGGCAGAGCCAGTACTAGAACCCAGTCCCCTTGTCCCCCAGGCCACTGCATCTCCATTTCTGATACCTCATATGAAGGCAGCAGAAGCCTTGCACAGCTTGGAAGAATTGTAATGCACTGGACAGATCTCCTTTTAGACTGTCTTGGCAAGAAGTCAGTTAGGCACCTCTGGAGGGAGGTGTGTTAACTCTTCAAGGACCAGGCTCTAAATTAGTACTATTTTGTAAATTGCCACTTTATAGGGTACTATTAGTAAGTGACTGCTCTAAAGCGAGCTCTGGAGTGTAGAAGAGCAACCCACCTCTCCAAGAGCCTGCTTCTTGCCTAGTGTATAGTTTCCTCCCCAGGTGGAGGAAATCCTGCCTGGGCTGTGGCAAATCAAGTCGTCTTTGAGGAGGATGTAGTAGAAGGGGGAAAAGGCAGGACAAGCTGCTTTTCGTACCAGCAGAGTTTGTCTGCATGCAGGAGCAGTTTTAACATAAGGAAATTTGAGTGGTGTTCGTATCTCCTCCATGTTCTGTCTCCTGCTGGCAGCCCTGCTTTCTTCGGAGCCCGCAACCACAGTCCCTTTTCCATTTCCTGACGACACTTTTAAGGCTCATGTTATTCTACCCATCACCTAGCTCAGTGTCTGGCACTTAGAAAATTTGAGTATTTGTGGACTAAATAAATGAGATTCTACTTGTGCTTGAATCTTGATTCTACCATGTATGAGCTGTGCTATTTTTAATTAACTTCTCTGAGCCAGTGATGCCTGTGGTTACCTGGTAAAGTAGAAAACAGAAGGAAGTCTCAATGGTGGTCAAGACTGGCCCTCTTGGGACCTGGGGGAAAGGATTAGCAGGCGCCTAACCCTCTTGGGGGATTCAGAGGCAGATTGGCAGTGTTGTCGCAGACTGCTTCAGGTGTTGGTCGGAGTCCCTGAGACCCAGTCCTGACTCAAAGCCCTGACCTTGCTTTTGTGAACCTCAGGCTCATTCCTCATTCTTGGCCTGCCTCAGTAGCACTGGAGAACTCTGACATTTTCTGTCCTTTGACATGGTGGCCCATCAGCTTTTCCCTCCCTAGGGCAAAACCAAATTTGTGCCAGCATCATTCAAGATGGGTGGTATTTGGAGGAGAGTCCTGCCCAAGAGAATTAGGAATGGAACGTTTAGAGTTTCTTAAAGAATGCCCCCTTCCACTTCAGACAAGTTTCTGTTAGTTCGCTTTGTCCAGAAAATGACTATTGTTCTAAATAAAGCCTCTGTAGTTTCAGACCTAATCATGATAAATCTACCAGGAATTAATGCCTGTCTGACATTAGACCAATTGCCTAGAAATCATGACACTTATAAGAAATAGTCATCTCTTTATTTGAATGAAAACAAAGCATTCCAGGGCAGATTTTAAAATATATTATTTTAATTTTTAGAGGAAAAGAATTCTTCAAAGAGAATTGTCAATGATCAAAACTGGTTGATAAATCACATACGTAACTATGTAATTAAACTTCTCCATTTTCAGAGACCTGCAATTAGAGTTCTTCGTGTAGTTACCCATAATGATTCCTTCTTGCTAATATGCTAAGGAAGAAGGGAGTCAGGAAGATAAATTTTAATTTGAACTTCTCCCTAATTTGGATCAAGAGGCGGTGGAAGTATGCCTAGGCTGGGAGGCAGGAGAACTGGGTTCTAGTTCCGGTTCTGTTTCTCATTAACTGGGGGGCTTTAGCCAGATCATCAAGCCTATCTGAGCCTTTGTTGCCTCAGCTATAAAACAGTAATAATACCTACTTCAGAGTATTGTTATGAAACCTTAATGAAAGTATGGGTTTGGTAATGCTTTGTAAATTTTAAAGCACTGTAAGGTCCTGATACATTTTAGTATTGTGCTTTCTTTTCTTATCATAGCAGGCCAGGCCCTCTGTGGTGGGAGGAAAAGGCTCTAATGTACAATATCAGCCTTTGTGTAGTGTGCAAAGACAGACATTAATGAAGGGCTAGGGTGCTTTGTTGAATGTGTCTCTGATTGACTGGTGGCCCTGCTTCTGATGATCAGGAATTTATTATTAAGAAAATTGCTATGTGCTTGGGGAGCTGGGACTTGGTTTGTGCCTTCCCCACTGCAGAGGGTCACCACAGATGCCTCAGGTGCCCTTGCATTGACTTTGCTGGATTCACATTTAAAGAGAAACCTTTCATTTGGACCAGATGGAGGTCATGGGGGATTGTGACAAGTACATTGAAAATTTTCAGGGTTCAGGTCTGCCTTTCTCTTTCTTTCTTTCTTTCTTTCTTTCTTTCTTTCTTTCTTTTTCTTTCTTTCTTTCTATCTATTTTTATTGAAGTATAGTTGATTTACAATATTAATTTCTGCTATATAGCAAAGTGATTCAGTTATACATATATATACATTCTTTTTAAAATATTCTTTCCATTATGGTTTATCATAAGATATTAATATAGCTCCCTGTGCTATACAGTAGGACCATGTTGTTTATCCATTCTGTATATAATAGCTTACATCTGCTAATCCCAACCTCCCTCTCCATCTCTCCCCCAACCCCCTCCCCCTTGGCAACCACAAGTCTGTTCTCTGTCCGTGAGTCTGTTTCCGTTTCGTAGATAAGGGTTCAATTCTAAGTCTCAGTGTGCGGCCTTAGGATGTGAATTGGGGTTTGAGTTCAGACAGAGTATCAGAGCTATAAAGTACCCAGATGATCTAATCCACTGGTCCTCAAAGTGTGGTTGAGTTGTAGCTTCAGCATTACCAGGGAACTTGTTGGAAATGCATATTCTTAGGTCTCATCCCAAACCTGCTGAATCAGAACTCCTGGGGCTGCGGGTTAGTAATCTGTGTTTTAGCAAGCCCTCCAGGTGATTTTGATGCTCTCAAGTTTGAGAACCACTGCTCTAATCTAGACCCATTTTGTAAATGCTTGTAAAATGCTGAACCTGGTGCCTAGGACATAGTAAACAGTGCATAAATAATAGCTGTTGCTACTTTGCTATTCATATCTGAGAGCTGGGACTACAAAAAAAAAATCAGACTTCCTGCCTGATTTTTCCATGACCCCATGTTTTTGCAGTGGTCCTTACAAATCCAAGTTGCATAGTAGTGATCACCTCTTCGATTGGGGCAGCAATGTGTGAGAGCAGTGGCTAGGATTGTTTTTGAAGTGGGGATGGTTTACATGGACCATTGGAAGTGGTGGTGGAGACTCAAGGTAGTTCTTAGGGATCAAATGGAATTGAACAGCACTGATGCCTCCAGTTCCACATCTTATGTCATACTGAGACAATACTGTTCTCCAAGGGATGTGAGAGGTGTTCCAGAAAAGAGAAATTAGTTGTGATCATTAATATTAGTTATTTTGACCTTAACTATCATCAGAATCCTGTATAAACTCAGGTAGACTCTACTTCTGATTCAGTTTTTCCATCTGTAAAGTGAAAATAATGTAATTTCCCTGTTGATTAATTGACAGAGACAGGATAATTATAGGAGCATGTTTATAAAGTAAGAGCCTCAGAAGAAAGATTCTTTTCTCTATTAAAATTTAGCTTCATTAATTTTGTGATTATAAATGTAATACATGTTAATGCTTTTGGAAATTTTGGAAAAGTATAAAAAAGAAAAATTAAAAAAATCGCCCATACTCCCATCACTCAGGGAAAATTACTGTTAATGTTTTGGTTGATTTCCTTCTGATCTGAAATTTTAACAAAAACACTATGAAATAGATATTTTCTATTGAGGGACACTTGCATGGATTGTGTGTTTACGGTGTTGTGCTAATTGCTGAAGATATTTAAAATCAGTTAACCCAAGGCATTGTGCTAATTGCTGAAGATATTTTAAATCAGTTAACCCTTACAACAACCCTCTAAGGAAAGGGTTCTCAACCTTGACTACACCTTAGAGTCATCTGGAGCAGTGGTTGGGGGTGGTCTTTAGAAATAGGAGACCCATGCCTCAGACTAATTATATCAGAATCTCTGGGAATGGGAGCAAGACATCAGTATTTGTAAAAGGCTGTCCGGATGATTACAATGTACAGGAGAGCTTGTAATAACACATATTGCTGGGCCCAGCACCAGAGTATAGAGTTCTCATTCTCTAGGTCTTTCAGTGTGGTCTGAGGTTTTATATTTCTTTCAAGTTCCTAGGTGGTGATGATGCCTCTGGTCCAGGGACCACTTTGAGAATCTCTGAGGGAGATGGCACACACACACACAGGTGAGAAAAATGAGGCTCGTATTAAATAATTTGCCCAAGGTATTAATATACTACAGTGAAAAATTTGTAGAGCCAGAATATGAACCCATGTCTATACAAAGTCAAGCTTTTCTCACCTCTGTACTTCCCTCACCCTATTAGTGTCACTTTTCTAACATCCACTAATTTAATAGATTTGTATCCATGGTAATATATAATTCTTTAACCTCTTGACTCATGGCCACCCCCCCGCCCCAAATTGTAAGTAAGGGAGTAGTAGAAGTGAGGTTTGAAAGGTAGCTGGGAACTTTTCTTTGGTTTTGAATGTCACTCTAGGGAGCCTAAATTGTATCCTATAGCAGCTGATTTTTCTGTTTCTACCCCCAGCTGTCTTCCTGCTTGTTGATCTTAAAGGTTTGTGCCTGGGAAGATTGCACAAGGTGTAGAGTCCTAGGGATGGCTCTGTTTCTGCTGTCCCTCAGTGGTTCTGGTCTCAATGTAGGACATCATTAGAACTGTTTTGTTATTTAATTTAGTTGATCTGGTGTTTTAAAACCATGATCATTTTATGGTCATAAGCCCAAGGCAAAAAAACCTGAAAATCAATCCCATGTGTGGTGGTTCTCACCTTGTTTTAAAAATATACTATAATCGTGGTGGCTTCATCATTGGACTAAGTTCGACTAAGGTCCTGTGGTTATGAGAAATGGGACTAGGAATCAAAAGACCGAGATTCTAGTCCTGGCTCTGCCAAATACTAGCCACGTGACTGTGGGCAAATCATTTGACCTTTCTGGACCTTGGTTACTTCACCTATAAATAAGAGTAAGAATTCCTAATCTACTTACCTAATAGGATTTTCACCAGATTAGTTTTATGGTTTTGGAGATCCCTTTGGTTCAGGTGGTCCAGGACAGATTTCTGGGCGGGGGATGTGGATCTGGGATGTGAGGGAGGATTTGTTGTGAGGAGCGTTGTGCATTTCAGGTAAGGTGTGATGTGATGTGTGGTGATCAAAGTGGTGGTGGGGCTCGAAGAGTGCATGTTGAAGGGAGGGAGGATCAGCCTAGTCGGAATCTAATCCAACTCATGTAATTCCTAGGAATAATCAGACATATCAGACTTTTACTGTGGAAGCTATTAATGCTAAATAATTTGGAGGCTATTCAAGACGAATACTTGTAATGGTAATAGTAACAAATGAATGGTGAATTAATACTACCAGATGCAGGGCTGAGACTTTAGTAAACTCCACAATTGCCTTATTTACTTTTCTCAATAACCTTATGAGGTAGGTGTTATTATTCACATTTTGTAGATGAGGAAACTGAGGCTTGGTGTGGTTACACAGCTAGTCAGAACCAGAAGTCAAACCCAGGCTTATCTGGCACCAAACCCACCATCTTTACTATTATTTTGTGCCTCCTTGTTTGCTCTTTAAGAGTTTCCTGTATTTGTGTCTGGTCCTGAGGTTGTGTTGGAGATTATTTTACTTGGCCTTCAAGGCCCAGTTCAAATACCACCTCTTTCATAACATTTCCCTTTCATCCCCA
Source organism: Balaenoptera musculus (assembly GCF_009873245.2). Lineage (NCBI taxonomy): Eukaryota > Metazoa > Chordata > Mammalia > Artiodactyla > Balaenopteridae > Balaenoptera > Balaenoptera musculus. Next base: position 13,814,687 of record NC_045800.1, read on the forward strand.
TTAAGATTTGTTTCCTTCCTCAGCATTTTAAACTTGTGCTTCCACAGTAATACTCCTCACCTTCTGCTTTGTGTCTTAATGATTTGGGTACAAGAGTGTCTTCCCCCATTAAGCTGTTGCTCAGCAATATATCTAGCTAAGAATTATTTTTCAGCATGGTTTGCTGATAATTGCATTCTAGGGCAGAAACAGTAGCTCTAAAACCCATAACCAGTAAGGGAAAACTCATGTGAAAAACTGTGTGGCATATTAAGTTCTGTTTCCATCAGGTCAAATATGAAAAAGGCAAGAAACTGAAATAAAGGCCTCAGTTTTTACAGCCATTCTAGCGAAATGGACCTGAAGAAGAAGTTGACAGTAAATTCTGTGGAGTGAAGCTTCATCTGGTTCTGGTTTGCAGAGCACCCGTCTCTTTGCCTTTTAATCATATAATAGAAATGACTGAAAGAGTAAAGGTGCCGGGCTAATAGTTATGCTGAGTCCATTCTTCCCGCTGACGCTTAAGGGATTTATGTAGGTAAGTCCCATTAATGTTAATGGAAGTTACATGTGTAATTCCCCTTTTTCATCACTGAGAGAATAGAGCTTTATATTCCTTGGGTAATTATGGTACCGGCACTGTTAGTGTTTTTCAGTTAACTTTTTCACCTGCCTTTCCTGCTTGGACTGTTAAGAAAGGAACTGAATTCTTCTGTTCAGAAAGGAAAATTGCCGAAATATCTGAGAGGTGAAACAAATGTAACTAGATCCACTTGTTTGAGAGGAAAAAAAAGCAAGAAAACACTAGGACAGGAAGCTGGAGGGTGAGCTCCTGCTAATTTTCAGATCCCAGGAAGCATGTCGTGGTTTGGATTTTCTAACAATGCAAGGCTTTTCACTGGCAGCCCATTTCCTCAGGTATTTGAAGTGAGAGGAAAATGAGTCCCTGAACATTTGGACTGAATTAATTTTAGCGTGTAAGATTTGAGTAGCAATGCCTAAGTCTTTGTAGAGCCTAATAAAGAATTAATCTTGATCTCTGCCTGAGACTCAAAGTATTTGAAATACCTTGGTATCTGAGATTTGATTCACAGGAATCTGAAAGGACAGCTGTATTACTGTCCTGTTTGAAATGTAAGCCCCTTGGGTGTTCCTCTGTCACACTAGGTGCTCTGATTAGAGCAGACAGCAGGTCATCCTATTCCTTAGGACACAGCAGTGTCTGTGCCTTAGCTGGAGGTGGGAAAGTCAGCTTCCTAGTCTTGCTTTGTAGATGGGTCATTTTTCAGAAAATGTTTTCACTGTGAAAAGGGGCAAAAGTTTAACTTTCTTGTTGGCTTTACTTCTACCATTTAAAAATAGTTGTTTTTTTATAATTGGGAGGAGAAGAAAGGTATACTTTAACGCATAGACACTTTCAGGTTTTGTGGCAACCCTCCGTTCTCCTGTTGGAAGGCACTTTTGTAGTCCTCTAATTCAGCCAAATGGTCCAAAAGCATTTAGTGATGGGGAGCTTACTCTAGTACTTAGTATAGTATACCGGTTAGGAAGTGACTCGAATCAGCCGGTCAGGATCAGGTGGTTCTCTTTTTGGGCAGCTTTGTGTTAGAAAGTTCTGCCTCGTGGCAAGATAAAAACGTGTCTTCCATTAGTTTTCTTTTACCCATTGGCCCTGCTCTATCCTCTTGGGACCACAGAGAATAAGTTAGCTCTCTCGGCCACTTGAAATTTCTTCACTTGTTTCTCAGAATTAAAAATTGAGACATTTTATTGGCCTGCCTTTTTCATCCTAGGTGCAATCATATGTTGGTTTTTTTAGGCCAGCGTTCTGGCTCTTCATTCTATAGCTGTTCTCTTATTCCTTGGGCACCTGAACTATATTTCTCCAATTTAGCTAATTTCCTGAGACTTACAACAGAAGAGCTTTTGTTTATCACCTTGTCCTTTAAGTCTTCACACCCAGACTACTGGTCCATGTAGCTGCTATCCCTGAAGCTCCTTCCAGATTAACTAATCAAAGCTTGGAAAAGACCCAGATACAATGTTATGTGAGCTGCTTTCTCCAGAATAGCCCAATATAGTGAAAATAAAATTAACTGAAAATTAGGAGACCTGGATTTTAGCCGGTTCTCAGTCATGGAGGTTTCCTATTTCAACTCTTTCCCATCTAGTCATTTAATCATTATGCAAATACCAAAGTGATCTTAAAATATAAATTAGATTATGTCATTTAAAATCCTTCAGTGGTTTCTTAACTCACTTAGGTCTTAGTCTAAAATCCAAAGTTTTTACTGAGACCCACAAGGTCCTCCATGATGGGACTCCATCCTGACTACCTACCCCACTCCCCACCTCATTTTTACCTTTTTCTATATTGTTCACTATGCTTCAGGCACGCTAGCTGCTTCAAAAGATCTGTCCCACCTCAAAATCTTTGATAAGCTGTTTCTGCTTACTCAAATACTTATTCCCTCCATTTTTGCCTAGCTCTTTTTCTTTGTATTTATTTATTTCGTTTTATTTTTTATTTTTTTGGCTGTGCCGCACGGCATGCAGGATTAGTTCCCTGACCAGGGATCGAACGTGTGCCCCCTGCAGTGGAAGCTCAGAGTCCTAACCACTGGATCGCCAGGAAATTCCCTGCCTAGCTAACTCAATCTCTAGATTTCAGCTCAGATATCATTTCTTCAAGAAGCTCTTCCCTGACCTGGAAGAAATGCCCTAGCTAAATGAATGGCAGCCATTGAGCCCCATGCCCTGGAGATAAGCATAATCGAATCCTCCAGCCTGTGCCTCAGAGCTGTGCCCGGCTCTTCTTGTGTCTCTTTCCACTGATACGTATTACATACAGATCTTATTTTATGCAGGCTGGGTATATAGGGATGCGTGTTAATAGCATGGTACTTGGCTCTTAAAAACTTAAAAAAAAATGTAGTTCACTCAACTTGAAGTGATCTCACTCAATAAAGGAAAGGAAACATACGTTAATTGGTTACCTACTTCGGGTTTTGGCAAACATTTTCTGTAAAGGGCCAGAGAGTAAATATTTTAGGCTTTGTGGGCCATACAGTCTCTATTGAACTCAACTCTGCTGTTATAGCCTGAAAGCAATAGTACCTTAATGAATGAGTGTGGCAGTGTTCCAATAAAACTTTAGTGACAAAACAGGTGGTCGTAAACTGCCAGTCATTGTTTCCCAGACCCTGACTTAATGTGTGCCAGATGCTTTACATGTATTTACTGTTTATGACAATCTGATAGGCAGTTATTTATCCATTTTACAGGCTCATAGAGGTGAACTAACTTGTCTAGAGCCCCCCAGCTTAGTATAAGAAAGAATTAAAATTCTAACCTGGGCTTCAAAGATAAGAGAAAGGAAATGGCCAATAACGTTTAATTCAACAAATATTTATTGAGCACCTACCATATGATTATGCCAGTGCTAGACATTTGAAAAGACTAGCATCTTTATATTTCACTTCTCTCTGATTACCTAGTAAGATTTTAAAATAATTTGGAGAGGCATATAGTGTCGTGGTGGGGTGAAAAAAAAGTGATTTTTGGAATCAGACATGACTCAAATTTTAACCCCACTTTTTAACAACCCTGAATTTGGATAAGTTATTTAAGTTCTGGCCTAAATATCCTGAGACCAAAAACAAATGAAGTGATATTGGTAGATGGTAGCCCTCCATTAAATAATTTTTAAATGAGATTTTATATTGGAAGGGACATTGTACTTTTTATTTATACTATTTGGATTTTTCTGTATGAGGTGCTGTTAAGGTCTTTATAGATTTTAGGACTTTCAAAAATTGGGATATAAAGGAGGCAGCCACTCTTATGTCTCGTTCAGGGCTGGTCTGTCGCTAAGAAGTTGGCTTGTGTGATGGAACATTAATTGACTATCTCCACCAGGAGGAAGAAGTGTTTGGAGGGGATTCAGGGAGCATAGATACTGAGTTTGAAAGTGAATAACTTTTCAAGTCCTGCATTCTTTCTTTTTTATTTGCTAAGTGACAAAGGAATCGCTTGAGAGAGTGTCTTGTAAGGTCCACATCATGATCATGTTTGATACTTATATTCAGAGTGGATTTTGGCATGGTCAGTGGTTATTACTATTGGTGAACATTTAAAAAAGATGTAGTGGGATGAGTGTAGTGGTTTGTGGGGAAGATGTTTACGACCACAATAGGGCTGCTGTTTTTGTCTTTAATATCTGATTATATTATACAAACTCCATCTTGATGATTGGAATCTCTTATTCCACAGGCTAGATCATCTCAAATTTCAGACTTAAAAGCACACCTGAATGCCTTCTTCTGCTCCTAGAATGACCATTCACTGCCAGAAAAGCTTTCCATTCCCTTTCTGTGACTCTTCAGTAGTTTTGAGGACATTCTACTCCATTTTAAATGATGCACCTTGCAGATGGTCTCACTAGAGGCAGCCCTCTGACTCTCTTGCCCTTACCTGTATCTGATGTGCTAATGGGGAAAAAAAACAAAAAACAACAACCTTCAGGAATCAGTGTGGGATATTAAAATATAAACTAGGTCATGTTTGAATATTTGGCATTTGGTGCCATTTTAGTAATCCATAACCTTCATATCTTTCTGCTTTTATCAGGTGAAAGGCAGACTCCTTTGACCCATGAAGTTGATCTGTGAACTCTGTCAAAAAATTCAAAACCCCACAGGTGTAGATCAGGCATCCATTAGCATAATTTGCCACCCAGGGTATAAATGTATACTCTTTAAACTGGTACATAATATAGATAGTATTTTATAGTGTGTTAAGAAAAGATTGTTTATTTGACCTGTACTAGAGTGAATTAAAAGTTTACCGTAAGAATTACTGCTCTTCTTCTCTTCACGTTTTCTTCTAGAAACTGTGAGTTATAATACAAATTTAGTCATTGAGATAGATACTATACTTCAACCAAATAAGACCATATATTCTAGCAGAATCTTTGGGTGGGTTGAACAGAGTGGGAATCTGACTTTCAGAAGCATGTCAGTTTGGTAAAATAAGATAGAAAAAATAAGTGTCTCAACTAGTCAAGTTCAGTCTTTGAATTTCAGAGAACGAGTTTATAAGCTGAACAAGTTTATAATTTGAGAATCTGAATTTCCTTTTGCCCCTGCTCTGGGTCTTCCTTCTGTGTGTGTGTGTGTGTGTGTGTGTGTGTGTGTGTGTGTGTGTAGATTGGGTGTTTGCAGGACTTACTTCACTGTTATTAAAGCTTTTTAAGATTTCTCTAGGATCGCCATGATGATGTTCCTGTTTTTTAATTCCTGAAATTAAAATGTGTTGGAATGCTTGGCTGCCTTTCACTCCCTCCTCAATGGACCCTTTAGTTTTTCACACCAAGGTGTCCTTCTTCAGGGTGCCAGGTCAGGCTACCAAAACAGCTTCTAGGAGGGGATTAGGACCAATTAACATCTTTGTACACAAAAGCCACTGGCAGCTGAACAGGCAGCCTGGTGGCAGCTCCAGAGCTGCATTTTAAGTAGGGGCCTTCTGTACTTGAGTTCAAGTGGGAAGAGGTGGAGAAAGTTTTTATTTATAATCGAAAATGCTGTTTTTGGATAAAGTCTAATGAAAAGAAAAGCAGTGTTCAGAAGTATCTAACAAATACCGTTTGAATGTTGGTCTGTATTGTATGTGATTCTATCAAGGATTCTCTCACAATATAGCCTATTTCTTGGCACATATTGAGATGAAGTGATGTTTCTTCACATAACAATTTTGTCCTTACATTTCTCTTGTTCTCTGTTTTTAAAAAAGTTCAGCTGGATCCCTAGGCACAAAAAGGAGCTGCTCCAATGGCTATATGGTCTTAAAAGCCAGTAGCCTTTTCATAAGAAATCTATCGTATGGATACCTGTACTACAAAATCTTTGTTTAGGGTAAAATAAAGTGGAGAGAGCCATTGTGCAAAGTTTGTTTGTTTCTTAACCCTTCGATTTGAGAGGCGTCCAGTTAGTATTGTTTTTATTTTAATCACAATAACCGAATTGTTACACTTTTTATTTTTTACCCTAAAAACTTTTTTTTGAGGTAGTATGTATTTTTGAGTTCAGAAATATTGGAATCGATAAAGATATTAGAGATTTTATGACCCAACTAATTGGGAAGCATCTTAAATAGAGATCCGGTTGGAATCTATTAAGAATAATGTTGTTAAAGATGTAATGGAACCAGTTTCTACACCTGGATGATGAGAGTTTTCAAATATATTTTAAAGATCAAGGGCAAAGGAGGAGTGTTTTCAAACCATTTAATATTGCACTTTCTAGCTTCCTCAACTGCCAAGGCACGTAGTTTTCTCTGTGATTGAAAATGCTAGAAAATAAAATGCTGCTTTCAGAACCTACAGTGGGAATCCGTGGGAAAAAATAGAGACCTGAAAAAGAAATTAATATGTGGTAGGTCAAAAGAATGATGGTGATCACACATTTACTGAATCAGGGTGGAATGTATAAGGAAAAACGTGGCAACCTATTTCCTGCTCTGTGATATATTTTCGTTTTATGGAAGGAAACGATGAAGAAAATAGTATGCATTTCTTTTTCAACGGCTTGAATGGAAAATGTTTTTTAAAAAGTCAGCCTCTTGGTCCCTAATCTAAATTATGGTCATTTTCAGTTTCCTGGGTTTTATACATAACTCTAGATTCTTCTTAGTGTGATATTTTCGAAGCAAACCTTAATACAGTCTCAATGTGTGGCTTCCCCCCTGGGTTTTAGTTTCAGATACTGTATTGTGAGTCTTCAGACATGTTGAGTCCCCCTAATGTTAAATGGTAATTGCCAGAAGTATAGGTGGGGATAGAAACATTGTTATATTTTGTTCATTTTTCACACTTCAGCAGCTATCCCTTTTTCTCTCTTGCTGTATGCTTATTAGGGTATGAAATGCAGGTGTGTGGGAAATGGCTAGCGGACATTGACAGGTTATTTTGTTGGTCACTGCCTAATTAGTAGCATAGTGGATGCACCCTGCTAGGCTTTAGTGTGGGGCAGCAGAGCTGGTCTGTTCTAATTTCCTCACGGCTTTGATATTCGCCAAAAGATTGACGGTTTACACAAAAAGCCAAGGCCCGAAGGAGGCCTGTGGAAACAATGAGCCTTCTTGCTTGTAGACACCACAGATGTGAGAGAAAGCTGGCTAAAAACAATTGGCTGACACTGTCTAATTGTCTCCGATGTCAGCGTCATTAATGTTTTCCCATGTAAAACGGAGAAGGCCAAGGTTGTATCCTCCCTTTATTTTGAGTCACATGATTATGTAACTTATCGAGATTCAGATTAAGTGTTAATTGTACTTGCGCAATAAAGAAACTGAAGCTACCTTGGGTTTAATGAATATGTGCTTAATTAATTTTGACAGCTTTTATCTTTATTACCTTTGGAATAATCCTTACCAGAATTAATAACATTTTTCGGCAATTAAAGTCACAGCTCATTTAATGAGAATATATATTTACATTTCTTTTTTGAGTTCAAACCAGGGAAACAATTATGAACGTTTGCTTATCTTCTAAGAAGTTTCTTATGTGTATGTTAAGCAACAATTAGAACAAGCACTTTAGGGTGACAGCAGAGCTTTTCAAATTAGACAACTGACCCAAGTGTTCTAAAGGAACACATAGTAATAACCAAGAAGCACAAAATTACAAGGTTACCCATGTGAAACTCCGAACCTATTTTTATCTATGAAATGGTTTTAAAGATTTTTTCCTGAGGAGGGGAAAACTGGGAAAGGTGAAACCCTAGGAAGAACTGACAAATTGGACTGAAATTAAGTTTTTTTTTTTTTTTTTTTACAAGGTAAGACCTGTAGTTTCTTACAGTAGTGATGATACATCAATCCAAACTGAAGTATACTACTTGGCCTTGTAATCAGCAAATATCATCATACCGTTTGCACTGTGCAGCAACATCTATGACACCAAAATAAATCAAGGCAGATACTGTAGCTTCTGCTCCTTTTGATATTTTCTAGGTCTTTTCTGGGCAGTACTGTTTTTTTGGTTTTTTTGTTTTTTCCATCTGAGCGGTGTAATGCCTCAGAGTAGTGGTGGTGGAACAGAGTTGTGCCCTGGAGAAGAGATACTCTGTGATTTGTTTATTGTCAGGGAAGCTCAGTTATCTTGAGTTCCACATTGAGTTAAATTGTATCAAACTTGGTTCCCCAAAATAATCTCTTTGAAAAGTTAGCCTTCCCCCAAACCATTTTTCCAGGAAAAACCCGTGGTTCCCTCTTCTCCTTTTTTTTTTTTTAAACCTTAGACTAATAAGCCTTTTTTAAAAAAAATTAATTTAATTTATTTTTGGCTGCGTTGGGTCTCCTTTGCTGTGTGTGGTTTTTTCTCTGGTTGCGGCGAGCGGGGGCCACTCTTCGCTGCGGTGCGCGGGCTTCTCATTGCAGTGGCTTCTCTTGTCGTGGAGCACGGGCTCTAGGCGCACAGGCTCAGTAGTTGCAGCACGCGGGCCTAGCTGCTCCGTGGCATGTGGGATCCTCGCGGACCAGGGCGCGAACCCATGTCCCCTGCATTGGCAGGTGGATTCTTAACCACTGCGCCACCAGGGAAGCCCTCCTCTTTTCCTTTTATTACCAAGTTACTTGAGTACACAAATGACCTTGACAGGAAGCATTAGTTTTTGAACTTGGAGTCATGCATAGAAGCCAAGTTACCTGGCTTTCTGTGTGCCTTCTTCACAATAAGACCTGCAAAGTACAATTTACACGGTAGATGCCCAATGTGTGGGGGACCCAATACAGTGTCCACAGTGGTTTCCTAGGGCGTGCATTACAGCACAGTTTATGACCAAAGAAAGCCTAGTGTCATGGAAGTGTATAGCCTTTGGGGTCAGGTAGATCTGAGTTTAAATCTGGCCTGCTACTTACCAGCTGTGAGACTTTGGGTATGACCTTTCTGAGCTTCAGTTTCCTCATATTTAAAAGATGTAATAATGCCTTGCAGGGTTGGTGTGAGGTGTAAAGATGATGATTGTGAAGTGCTCAGCACAGGATCACCTATGGTAGCTGTAGTACTACTACATTATTACTACCCTAGCACTTCTGCCCTCTAGGGCTTCTCTGCCCTGTGCTCTGCTCCCTCCATTTTCTAATTGTGTGCACCTGAGTTTGTTATCTCACCTGCCTAAAATTAGCTCCTATCTGTAATATGGGGATGATAAAAGTATATACCTCCTGTGTTGTTGTGAGGAGTAAGTGAACTGAGGGTGGTAATGTTAATAATAATAGACATGAAGACAACTACTGACATTTATTGAAGCAGGACTCAGTGCTGGGCACTGTGCTAAGTTTTTTTTCTTTTTTTTAAAATGCACATTGTCTCATTTAATGCTCATTGCACAGAATTTGGAACATAATAAGTGCTTTATAAATATTAGCTGCTATTGTTGTGTTTATTGCGAAGCCCTCAGAGTTGAAGAATTTCAGCTCTGCCAGTTTCTTCACATATCATTGTTCAGGGCCCCTGGTGAAACAGTTCCTCAATCAGGCATTTCTTATCTATGAAGTTAAAGTACTACATGTGAACCCATCCCCTTTTCTTTTAAACCCTTTAGCCTCAGTTCCTCCCTTATCTCCCCCTCACTTAAAAAAATTATCTTCTCTGAAGACAGCAGCAGTGTGAAATAAGTCCAGGCTTCTCCGGAAAATGGTATTTGCTCATTTTGCTCATTTATTCCAGTATGTAAGCTGTCTGCATGCAGCTTTTCTCTCAATGACCTAAACCAGCTGGGTACTGTTGCCTCATGATCGGCAGAGCCTTATGCATCAGGTGCAGCCAGATGGGCCTAGAAAATACCCTCTTCTTCCCCTTTGTTTTTATTTGCTTAATTTGCCTTGAAAGGGAGTAAAGTTTCACGATGTTTAAATACTGTGCCTTTATTTCTGTGTATTGGTTTATTTATTTATCATTTAAGTTATTTATCATTTATCATTGGCTTCAAATCAGTTCAGCAAACATTTCCTAAACATCAGTTATTTGCAAGCTACTGTGTTGCAGGAATGGAATACAGATCTGAATATGGGAAGTGCTGTGCACTCTAGTGGTTACATGTACCACTAGGCTTTGGTATCATATCTAAGTTAAATCTTTTATCTATTCCTTATTAGCTTAGAGAAGATACCTGCTCTAAGACTTTTTCCTCATATGCAAAAAAGGGGTTGAGAATATCCATGTCATAGGATTGTTTTTAGGATTAAATGAGATAATGTATGGAAAGCAGTCATCGCTCAGTAAATGGTAGTCATAAATAAGGCACAGTCTCTTCCCTAACTGGAGGAAACGGACACAGAAAAGCAGTAATTTCCATGGAATATGGGAGATGTAGTAGGCTCATTCTGTCAGGGAGGAAGAAGCCAGCTTGGGGAAGAAGGTGGCTTATGGAAGCCTTCCTGGAGAGGATGGGAGTTGAGTTTAGTTTTGAGGGTTGGGACAGAGTCTCTGGTAAAGTAGGGCAAGGGGCGGTGTTTTCCTGGTGGAAGGGACAGCATGAGCAAAGGCACAGTGAAGGAAACATGGTATGTGCCAGAAACTGCAAGAAATCCAGTGTTATTAGGAACCTCAGGTCCTTGGGTTGGACTTCCCTGTAGGAGGGGCTGCTTTGATGTGGGCTGGCCCTGTTTAGCCTTTCCTTGTTTAACTCCCCTCAGGCTGCCTTAGCAGGCTCCAACTCCCTTTAGAAGGTGATGATGTGGTCTAAAGAATGCCAGCTCTTATTTAATTTGTTTAACTTCTGTTCTGAAAGGAAAGGTTATTTATGGGGAAAGGGCATGTCTATCATTGAAGAAAAAGTCAAACATGGACTTCCAGAGCTTTCCTTACCAACCATGTGACCTTATACTATTATTTAACCTGTGTCTCAGATTCTTCATCTCTACAAGTAAAAATTGTATAAAAATAGTATTTACCTCATCTGGGGTATTTCAGGATTAAATGGTATAGTAATGCATGTAAATTACTTGGAACAGTCCCTGGAACAAAGAAAAAGCTCAATAAATGTTAATACTGATATGTTAACTACTCCCAGAGTATTTCCATTCAGAAAAAGGCAGCATTTAACTGAGGGAAATGGTGGAATTTTTCAGCATAATGTCATTTGCTTGGAAACAGAGGTCAGTGAGAGAATTAGAAAAAGGTGATCCAGTTCTCTCAATCTTATCTTCTAGAGGAAAATTTAGTGCTGCTGCACATACTGTAGTTTCAAAGGGAAGCACAGATCCTAAATAGTAATTCTGAATCACCCAGTGCTGTTCTCTCACAGAATCAGAAGCTTTTAAAGCAGAAGTCCTGAGAACAAACTCACCCCAGTGGGTAGAACCTTTTCCTCCTTCTTCCTCCTCTCCTCCCTCTCCTCCCCCTTGCTCTACTGGCTCCCTCTTTTTCTCTTCCTTCCTCCCCCCTTTCTTACTGTCTCTCTTAATTTCTTCCTCCCTCCCTCCTCCTTCTCCTCCCCTTTACCCTTCCTTCTTCTTTTTTTTTTTTAATTTAATTAATTTATTTGTTTATGGCTGTGTTGGGTCTTCGTTTCTGTGCGAGGGCTCTCTCTAGTTGTGGCAAGCCGGGGCCACTCTTCATCGCGGTGCGCGGGCCTCTCACTATCGCGGCCTCTCTTGTTGCGGAGCACAGGCTCCAGACGCGCAGGCTCAGTAATTGTGGCTCACGGGCCCAGTTGCTCCGCGGCATGTGGGATCTTCCCAGACCAGGGCTCGAACCCGTGTCCCATGCATTGGCAGGCAGATTCTCAACCATTGCACCACCAGGGAAGCCCTACCCTTCCTTCTTTACAAATTAGGTTTGCGTGGCTTGGAGAACAATGTGGGTTAGATTTCAAGCCCATGACTAGGTGCCCTTGTGCAGGACAACTTGTACAGCCATATGAGTCGGCCCTCATCCCCTTCTGAATTCTCCTATCTGAGCCCACTTAATGGTGATTGTTTTGTTTTAATTGTGGTAAAATACACAGAACATAAAAACGTATCATTTTAACCATTTTTAAGTGTACAACTCAGTAGTATTAAGGATATTCGTATTGTTGTGCTGCCAATCTCCAGAAATTTTTCATCTTGCAAAACTGAAACTCTATACCCGTTAAATAACTCCCCATTGCCCCCTCCTCCCAGTCACTGGTAACTACCATTCCATTTTCTGTCTCAATGAATTTGACCATTGTAGGTACTGCATATAAGAGGAATCATACAGTATTTGTCCTTTTGTGACTGGCTTATTTCACTTAGCACAGTGTCTCAAATTTCAAACATATTGTAGCATGTGTCAGAATTTCCTTCCTTTTTAGGACTGAATAATATTCCACTGTATCTGTATACCACATTTTGTTTATCCATTCATCCTTTGGTAGATATTTGGATTGCTACTACCTTTTGGCTATTGTGAATAATGCTACTATGAGCACGAGTGTATAGATATCCCTTTGAGACACTGCTCTGGATTCTTTTGGGTATATACCCAGAATTGGAATTGCTGGATCATATGGTAATTCTATTTTTAATTTTTTTGTGGAACTGCCATATTGTTTCCTCAGTGGCTATACCAATTACATTTCCATTAACAGTGCACAGGGGTTGCAATTTCTCTTCATTCTTGCCCATACTTGTTTTCTGTTTTTTTGGTGGTAACCATCCTAATGAGAGAGGTGGTATCTCATTGTAGTTTTGATTTGCATTTCCCTAATGATTAGTGATATTGAGCATCTTTTCATGTGCTTATTGGCCATTTGCATATCTTCTTTGGAGAAATGCGTATTCAGATCTTTTGGCCATTTTTGAATTGGGTTGTTTGTTTTGTTGTTGTTGTTGTTGAGTTTTAGATGTTCTCTATATATTCTGGATATTAATCTCCTATATCAGATTTGCACATACTTTCTCCCATTCTGTGGCTTGCCTTTTACACTGTTGATACCATCTTTTGTTATGCAAAAGTTTAAAATTTTCATGAAGTCCAATTTGTCTATTTTTTCTTTTTTTACCTATGCCTTTGATGTCATATCTATTGCCAAATCCAGTGTTGTAAGGTTTTTGTCATTTTTTCTTCTAAGAGTTTTATAGTTTCAGGCCTTACATTTAGGTCTCTGATCCTTTTTTTTTTTTTTTGGCCGCACGGCAAGTGGGATCTTAGTTCCCTGACCAGAGATTGAACACGCACCCCTTGCAGTGGAAGCACAGAGTCTTAACCACTGGACCGCCAGGGAAGTCCCTAGGTCTCTGATCCATTTTGAGTTGATTTTTGTATATGGTGTTAGTTAAGAGTCCAATTTCATTCTTTTGCATGCGGGTATCCAATTTTCCCAGCACCATTTGTTGAAAAGACTGTCCTTTCCTCATTGAACGGTCTTTGGCACCCTTGTCAAAAATCGTTTGACCATGTATGCAAGAGTTTACTTCTGAGCTTTCTGTTCTGTTCCATTGTTCTATATGTCTGTCTTTATGCCAGTACCACACTCTTTTGATTATTGTAGATTTGTGGTAAATTTTGAAATCAGGAAGTGTGAATCCTCCAGTTTTGTTCTTTTTCAAGATTGTTCTGGCTTTTTGGGGTCCCTTGAGATTCTTGATAGGACTGCATTGAATCTGTAGATCGCTTTGGGTAGTACTAACATTTTAACAGTATTAAGTCTTCCAATCCATGATAATGGGATTTGTTTCCATTTATATGTCTTTTTAAATTTCTTTCAGCAATGTTTTGTAGTTTTCATTATCACTTTCTAGGTTAAATCAATTCCTAAGTACTTTATTATTTTTGATACTATTGTAAATGGAATTGTTTTTGTAATTTCCTTTTCAGATTATTCGTTGTTAGTGTATAGAAATGCAACTGATTTTTGTGTATTTACTTTGTATTTTGCTACTTTCTGAATTTATTTATTATAGTCATCCCTCTGTATCCTTGGGGGATTCGTTCCAGGAGTACCCATAACAAATCCAGGGATGCTCAAATCCTTTATATAAAAAAGCATTAGTACAATAAATACAGTTGGCTCTCGACAGGTTTCCCATCTGTAGGTTTAAACAAGTGTAGATAGAATCTGGACTCATGGTTGGGTGAAATCTGTGGATGTAAAACCTGCAGGTACAGAGGGCCAACTGTAGTTTTAACCATTTATTGTGGAATCTTCAAGGTTTTCTGCATATAAGATCATATTATTTCCAAACAGTGATAATTTTACTTCTTCATTTCCAATTTGGATGCCTTTTATTTCTTTTTCTTTCCTAATTGCTTTGGCTAGAACTTGTTGTACTATTTTGACTAGAATTGGTGAAAGTGGGCATCCTTGCCTTGTTGCTGATCTTAGAGGAAAAACTTTCAGTCTTCCACCATGGGTTTTTCATATATGGCTTTTGTATTGTTGAGGTCATTTCCTTCTATTCCTAGTTTTCTAAGTATTTTTCTCATGAAAGAGTGTTGAATTTTGTCAATGCTTTTTCTGCACCAGTTGAGATGATCATGTGGGTTGGTTTGTTTGCTTCTTCATTCTGTTAATGTGGTGTATAATATTGACTGGTGTTTGTATGTTGAACCATCCCTGCGTGGCAAGAACAAATCCCACTTGGTCACGGTCTCTGTGCCGAGGATCAGACGGTATGCAAGCTGCTCCTGGTGCATGGCTACCTGCCATGTAGGGGTGGGAGATGGGTAGCTGCTACTGTGCTAAGAGCTGAAATTGACTAAAATCACCTCAATTCACAGTCCAGTCCTTCTGCTGGAAGTTGCAAACCTTCAATAGACTCCAGAGTTCCAAAATAGTTATATCAGACAGATTCTGCCAGTGCAATTGTTGTCTAGGTGGGGAGACAGATTCCTGGTGCTTTCTACTCCTCCATCTTCCTCAGGTCCTCCTCATTTTCTTAATAGTGTCATTCAAAGAAGAACCTTTTTAATTTTGATGAAGTTCAATTTATCAATCTTTTCTTTTATGGCTTGCCCTTTATGTGTTCTGTCTAAAATTTTTGCATATCACAAGATCACAAAGATTTTGTGTTTTCTTTTAGAAGGTTTATAAGTTTAGTTCTTACATTTACATCTGTTATCCATTTTGAGTTAATTTTGTTTTATGGTATGAAGTAAGGGTTGAGAGGTTCTTTTTTTTTGCATATGATTATCCAATTGTTCTACGACTGTTTCTTGAAAAGACTGTCTGTTACTCATCGAATTACCTTTGCACCTTTGTTGAAAATCAATTGATGTATATATGGTCTTTTTCTAGACTCTCTTCTATTCCATCAGTCTATATCTGTCTATCTTTAAATCAATACCACAGTGCTTTGATTGCTGTAGCTTTGTATTGTCTTGAAGTCAGGTAGTGTAAGTCTTCCCACTTTGTTATTTTTCAAAATTGTATTGGCTATTCTAGGTCCTTTGCATTTCCATGTAAATTCTTGGACTCTGAGCTCTTTGGATACAGGAAGTATGTCCATATCTTTTAGTGTCACCCCACAGTACCTGCTAAGGTACTTTTCTATATTTGTTGATTGATCAGTTAGTTAATAAGAACTGATGGAATCAGTAGGATTAACTCATTGAACCCTAGAATCTTAGAGCTAGAAGAGGACTTATAGGGACACTAAGATGAAGATGAAGCCCAACCATCTCATCTTTGACCCACCTATTCCTAAATTAGGCACTGGCCTTACCTGGGTTGGTAGGTCTGTGGAGCTCTATTTATGTGCCAGATATAAGATTTCATTTTGCCTTTACAACCAGGACTTATCAATAATGTGTTGGGTCACAGGGATACATAGAGGAATGGGACATGGTACTTACATGTGAGGTGTTCATGGTCTGTTGGGACCTACTTTTGTATGCCCCACTGAAAGTGCCCCCAGACAAGGTCCCTGATGTGTGTGTGGTCCAGGAAATATGCCTAAAAGTAGACTTTAGGCATCTATGTTTTAGTAGCAGAACTAAGGCAAGTCAGCGCCTGAGTGAATTTGATCAAAGACTATCTTCAGAGGCACAGGCAGCAACGCCAATGACAAAATTCTTGCAAAGTAAACAGCCTATACATTACAGATGCTACCATCCGCACACCTGTATTAGAGGACTTGCTGAGTACAGACATTTTGACTTCTTAATGGATGACCATGAAATTGACAAATTAGGAGGGGGGAAGAAAATTGCATCTTTGAAAGCTTATGGTTCATCATTCTACTGAAATAACTCAGCTTCTTCCCTTTAAGCTATAATTTCAGTTTCTTTTTCTAATGGACACATTGATTTTTTGTGCTTATTTCTAACCTTATGGCCTACTGAAAATTTCCTTCAAAGGAAATATAGAAGTTAGGAGGTGTAATTTGAAAAAATAGCTTTTAGGTGAAGTAACTCTATCAATATTAAGATGTAGTCAATGCTTTATAGTGGAACATTTCTAGACTTTAATTACCTGTAAATAAATGCTACCATTTTGCTATGATAAAGGAAATCTTTCATTCCTTTTAAGTACTTTTGTCCATAATCGTTAAACAAAAGCAAAAGTTGATTTCATTGGAAAGCATTAAAATGTTTCCTTTATCAAACAAAATGTTTTTCTAAAATTTTGTATTTAGACTTTAAATAAACAAAATTAGATTAATAATATAATGATTTCTATGAAGTTAGCTCGAGAACTAGAAATTAGTAGTAAAACCACTGTCTATGTGTTCTTCCTTATTCCATTTTTCTGTTATTAGTAGTAATTACCATTGTCTATGTGTTCTTCCTTATTCCATTTTTCTGCCTCTTTTTCAGAGGTAACCACTTTCCTAAATTTTGTGTTTATCATTACCTTGCTTTTAAGTTGTGAAATATGAAATATATATTTGTCTAAGCAATAAATATATATTTGCCTAAACAATATATTGTTTAGTTTTGCATGTATTTGAACTTTATAAAATGATACATCATATCTTCTGGAATTTGCTTTTTTTCCACTCCATAGTTATGATTTTCATTTATTTTTATTGCCATGTAATATTCTATTGTGTGACTGTGTCACATTTTAACATTTTATCTGTTATCCTGTCGATTGTCATTTATGTTGTTCCCAGATTTTTGCTATTATGAATACTGATGCTATGAATATTCTTGAACATGTCTCCTGATGTGCATGTACAGTACTTTCTTTCAGCTGTACATGTAGGAGTAAAATTGTTGAATTATAAGGTATGTCAGTGTTCAGCTTTGCAAGTTACTGTCAATTTATTTTCCAAAGTGATATGGCAACTTAGAATTATATACCCACATATAGGTGATTCCATTGTCCATCTATTGTCAATTCTGCTATAACACAACACTTGTGTTCTAAAAGTCACCATGCTATGCATAATCACCTAATAAAAACCACAGGGCTTATGGGAAAAATGGAGTTAGGGGAAAAATGCTCAAAAGTTTTGTCAGTGGCACGTAAAAACAGTAGCACAGTTTCATACATCTTAAATACTTGAGAAATATATAAATATTATAATAAATATAGCACTTTACCTTGAAAAAGACTTGATGTTTCCTTGTGCAAGTGGGTTTCTGGAAGGGCTGCAGCTTGTGAGTTACTGTGTAGTGATGAAGGAAGGTTATCTGAAATTGGATGGAACATTGTAGCACCAAATGTGGATGGGTATGGCTCATAATACTGGTGAACTGAGGTATTGATAGATATTAGAGATGTGTGTGTAATGTATATTCCTGTGTGGCTTGGTTCAGCTGGATACAGTTTTCTGCATTTGTCAGGATGAAATTGTGCATAATCAAATGCAAAATTCATGTTATGCTCAAATTGTTCATTAATATATTAATTTAATTGGAACAGATTCACATTTTCATGACAAATGTTATAGCAGATCTGACTGTACTCCAACATTTGGTACTGTCAGTTTTTTATTTCTGCTAACCAAAAAAGTATAAAATTATTACTCATGTGGTCTTTACTCTCATTTCTCTGATTCTAGTAAGATTGAGCATCTCTCTCCTTTTTTCATTGGCCAAATGTGTTTATTTTTCAGTACCTGCGTATTCTTATCCTTTGCCTATTTTTCATGTGGGTTTTTTGTCTTTGTGTTTTCTGTAGGAGACTCTTTATATACTCATTTAAGAAGTCCTCTCCTAAAAGGTCACCATTACCCTGATACAAAAGCCAGATAAGAACACTACAAGAAAAGAAAACTACAGGCCAATATCTCTGATGATTATAGATGCACAATTTCTCAACAAAATACTAGCAAACCAAGTTCAGCAGCACATTAAAAGGATCATACAACATGAACAAGTGGGGTTTTATCCTTGGCATGCAAGGATGGTTCAACATATGCAAGTCAATAAACTTGATAATCACATTAATAGAATGAAGGATAAAAATTATGTGATCTTCTTGATAGATGCAGAAAAAACAACACCCTTTCATGATAAAAACTCTCAACAAATTGGGTATAGAAGGAGCATACCTCAATATAATAAAGGCCATATATGACAAACGCACGGGTAACATCATACTTAATGGTGAAAGGTTGAAAGCTTCTCCTCTAAGTTCAGGAACAGGACAAAGGTACCCACTCTCACCACTCCTATTCAACATAGTACTGTAAGTCCTAGCCAGAGCAATGAGGCAAGAAAAAGAAATAAAAGCCATTCAAATCAGAAAGGAAGAAGTAAGTTGTTTTTGTTTGCAGATGACATAATCTTATATATAGAAAACCCTAAAGACTCCACCAAAAACTATGAGAACTAATTAATGAATTCACTAAAGTTGCAGGATACAAAATAAACATACGAAAATTAAACATATTTGTCTACACTAATGACAAACTATCTGAAAAGGAAATAAAAGAATCCTATTTATAATAGCATGAAAAACAATAAAATAGTTAGGAATAAATTTAACCAAGGAGATGAAAGATCTGTATGTTGAAAACTATCAGACACTGATGAAAGAAATTGAAGAGAACACAGCTAAATGGAGAGATATCACATGTTCATGGATAGGAAGAATTAATATTGTTAAAACATCAATACTACCAAAGTGATCTATAGATTTGATACAACCCCTATCAAAATTTCAATAGCATTTTTCACAGAAATAGAAAAAAATCCTAAAATTCGTATGGAGCCACAAAAACCCCAAATAGCCAAAGTAATCTTGAGAAAAAAGAACAAAGCTGGAGGCATCATACTTCCTGATTTCAAACCATATTACAAAGCTATAGTAATCAAAACAGTATGGTATTGGTATCGGCTTAAAAACAGACACATAGACCACTGAAACAGAGTCCAGAAATAAACTCACACATATACAGTCAACTAATATTTGACAAGGGAACCAGGAATACTCTATGGGGGAAGGATAGTCTCTTCATTAAATGATGCTGGGAAAAGTGGATATTTACTTGCAAAAGAATGTAATTGGACCCCTGTCTTACACTGTTCACAAATACTAACTCAAAATGGCTTAAAGGCTTAAATATAAGACCTAAATTGTAAAACTTCTAGATGAAAACATGGGGAAAAGTTTCTGCACATTGGCCTTGGCAGTGACTTTTTGGATATGACACCAAAAGCACGAGCAACAAAAACAAAAATACAGCTACATCAAATTTAAAAGCTTTTGTGCAGCAAATGAAATCATCAACAAAATGAAAAAGCAACCTATGGAATGGAAGAAAATATTTGCAAGTCATATATCTGATAAGGGATTAATATCTAAAAATTATAAGGAACTCATACAACTTAATAGCAAAACCCCCAAATAATCCAGTTAGAAAATGGACAAAGACATTTTTCCAAAGAAGAAATCCAAATGATCAACAAGTACATGCAAAGGTGCTCAACATCATTAATAATCAGGGAAATGAAAATCAAAACCACTATATATCACTTCACACCTTTTAGAATGGCTACTCTGAAAAAGATGAGATAACAAGTGCTGATAAGGATGTGAATAAAATGGAACCCTTGTGCACTGTTGGTGAAAATGTAATTTGGTACAGCCGCTATAGTATGGAGGTTATTCAAAAAATTAAAAATAGAGCTACCATATGATCCATTAATCTCACTTCTTGGTATACATCTGAAGGAAATGAAATCAGTATCTTGAAGAGATATCTGAACTCTCATGTTCATTGCAGCATTACTCATAAAAACCAAAACATGGAAGCAACCTAAGTGTCCATAAATAGATGAGTGGATAAAGAAAATGTGATACACACACATGCACACACACACACAGGGGAATATTATTCAGTCACAAAAAAGAAGGAAGTCCTGTCGTTTGCAACAACATGAATAAACCTTGAGGGCATTATGCTAAGTGAGATAAATCAGACAGAGAAAGACAAATGCTGCCTGATCTCACGTATATGTGAAATCTAAAAAAGTCAGACTCATAGAAACAGAGTAAATTGGTCATTGCCAGGAGCTGGGAGAGTAAGGGAAATAGGGAGATGTTGGTCAATGGGTATAAACTTTCAGTTATAAGATGGATGAGTTCTGGGGATATAATGTACAGCATGGTGACTGTAGTTAACAATATTGTGTACTTGAAAGTTTCTTTAAGAGTAGATCTTATGTTCTTACCCCTCCCCCCACAAAAAAGTTTTGAAGTATTACTTGCCATTAAAACCTTAATCCATTTTTAGTTGATTCCTATGTATGATATGATATGAGATAGATATCCATTTTTTTTATTATGTGTAGAACCAACTCCATTTATCAAATAGTCCTTTTTCTAGTGATCTGCCGTAACATCATTGTCATGTATCAAATTTAAATAAAAGTCCCTGTGTTGGGGCTTTGTGTTCTCTATAATAGTCTGTCTAACCCTGATCCAATACCACAGCATCTTAATTATTAAAACTTACTTTTTAAAAAAGTTTTCTTACCTGGTAGGACAGCTCCCTTCTCCTTATGCTTCTTTTTTGTGTGTTGTGGTTAAAAAAATATGTAACCTAAAATCTACCATTTGAACTAGTTTTAAGTGTACAGTTTGGTGGCATTAAGTACATTTCTACTGTATAACTATCACCAATATCCATTTCCAGAACTACTTCATCATTCTAAATAGAAACTCTGTATCCATTAAGTAATAATTCTCTATTCCCCACTCCATCCAGCCCCTGGTAATCTCTAATCTACTCCTGTCTCTATGAATTTGCCTACTCTAGATATTTCATGTAAGTAGAATCATACAATATTTGTCCCTTTGTGTCTAGCTTATTTGTTTCGTATAATGTTTTCAAGTTTCATCCATGTTGCAGCATGTATTAAAACTTCATTCCTTTTTTTTTTTAACGTCTTATGGAGTATAGTTGCTTTACAATGGTGTGTTAGTTTCTGCTTTATAACATAGATCCCCATATCCCCTCCCTCTTGCATTTCCCTCCCACCCTCCCTATCCCACCCCTCTAGGTAGTCACAAGGCACCGAGCTGATCTCCCTAAAACTTCATTCCTTTTTAAGGCTGAATAATATTCCATGTATGTTCACACCACATTTTGTTTATCCATTCATCTGTTGATGGACACTTGGGTTGTTTCTGCCTTTAAACTGTTGTGAATAATGCTACCATGAATATTGGTAGTATCTTTTTAAAGTCCCTATTTTCAATTCTTTTGAGTTATATACCTAGGAGTAGAATTGCAAAGTCATATGGTAATTCTGTATACAACATTTGAGGAATTGTTGAACTGTTTTCTACAGGGGTTGCACCATTTTATATTCCCACCAGTAATGCACAAGGGTCGATTGCCAAAAGAAGTGTAATTGATATGCTAGGAGAAGAGAGAAAATGGAACCATATAAAATACTCAAAATCAGAGAAGACAAAAAAGAGTGGGGCAAAAAAGAACAAAGGGACAAATAGAAAACAGTTACAAATATGGTAGATACTAATCCAAGTGTATAATAATCAGTTTAAGTGTGAATTATCTAAATATACCAATTAAAAGAGAATCTCAGAGTAGATTTTTAAAAAAGACCCAACTTTATGTTATCTATAAGAAATCCACTTTAAATATAAAGACACAGATAGATTTAAAGTGAAAGAATGTAGAAAGATGTATCATGCTATCACTTACCAAAAGAAAGGTGGAGTAGCTATATTAATTTCAGACAAACTTCCTTTGTTGAGGAAGAACCTCAACCTTGCCTCAACTCTGTAGTGCCAAAAATAGATGACCAGATTCAATGGATTCTGGAAAGACAATTCATTACAGCAGAGCAAACAACAGGATTATGAGCATGATAGCATAAGTTTCTCTGCCCCCGAGTCTTCTGGTGGATCCAGATGGCGGCTATACACACAGTGAATTGTGCTGCAGTTGAAGAACTGAAGGCCAAAGGCTCAGCATCTTTTTTTTTTTTTTAATTATTTATTTATTTATTTATTTATTTATTTATTTAATTTATTTATTTATGGCTGTGTTGGGTCTTCATTTCTGTGCGAGGGCTTTCTCTAGTGCGGCAAGTGGGGACCACTCTTCATCGCGGTGCGCAGGCCTCTCACTATCGCGGCCTCTCTTGTTGCGGAGCACAGGCTCCAGACGCGCAGGCTCAGTAATTGTGGCTCACGGGCCCAGTTGCTCTGCGGCATGTGGGATCTTCCCAGACCAGGGCTCGAACCCGTGTCCCCTGCATTGGCAGGCAGATTCTCAACCACTGTGCCACCAGGGAAGCCCCTCAGCATCTTTTGCAGTAAGCAATAAGCAAGCCAGTCCCCTTCTTCCAGAAAGTGATCAGTTGCATGTTAATCATGCTGTGGTCATGTGACCTACTTAATTGCCTGTGACTGGCTACAGAAAGAGCTCGGGACCAGATGATGGCTAGACATTGCAGTTTGGCACACACAGCAAGGATGTGCAGATATGTTCAGGACCCGTGGCAGGTTGCTTCTCCCAACATTTTGTTTGTCTGGAAATATACATATTTCAACTTTGTTTTTGAAGAGTATTTTTAGTGGGTATAGAATTCTAGGATGGCAGTTATTTCTTTCAGCACTTTAAAAATGTTATTTCATAGTCTTCTGACTTCCATAGCTTTTGTTGAGAATCCATCAGTCCTTCAATAGTTGCTCTCTGCTGAGGCAAAGCCTCTTGCCCTGTGGATTCACAGCTTCTTTCCATGAACCTAGATACGGTAGATACCTCATGGGGGAAAAGGCTGCAGAACATCAGTTGACTTCTCCACAGTTCTCTCCTCTCTGGAATCTTAGTAGCTTGGTCCTAGTTTCTATCCTCTGCCCTTTCTAACCTAGGGATTGTAATGGCTTCCCACTCTTGCTAGTCCCAGGATGATTCTTTGTACCATACTGGTTCCCTGAACTCTGCCTAAACTTTGTAAACAGTCCTTCATTAAACTTTCTTCAGTTTCTCTTTTTAGGTGTGACATCTGTTTCCTGCTGGGCTACATATACAACAGGTTTCTAATGTGGGATTTCTGATGTCTTTTAATATACTAATGTGTCTAATGAGTTTTCCAGAAAGGTCTTAAAATACGTTACCTTTTTGAGTGTTTCAGAACTGTGTTTCTCAGAGCCTTATCTTTAGAAATACTGTTACATGAACGTGGACCTAATGCTAAAGGGCTGAGGTTTCTTGAAATCTACAAACAGGTCAACAGAAGGCTCCCAACCTGCCTAATGAGGGACCTGATGTCTCAGTCTTTATCCCTCTTCTCAGCTTTTCCTCAGAGACTTGCTACTTTAGTTAAGATTTCAAAGTACAAATCTATCACTTTGGTAAATTACAGAATCTTTCTGAGCTTGTTTCCTCATCTGTAAAATGGATATATACTTATCTATCTTATCAATCTTTTAGCTAGATTAAAGGAAATAATGCATTTCATTCATGGGGCATACTCAATAAGTATTAGTGTTCTCCCCCTTCCTGCAGTATCCCCTCCTAATGAAAACCAACTGAAGTCATTTAAGGAAGATGTAGTATAGATTCCTTTCTGACTCCTCAAGTAGAACTTCAGTGGAAATATGAAATTGACTGTAAAATTGTTGACCCATATCTTTTAATGCTCAATTCTATGTTAAAGAATTTTCTCTTGAAACTCTGGCTTTTGGTTTATTTTATGAATTGTACTTCTTCCATACACAACTTGAATACATTAACTTTTAGTTAGTTAAAAATAAACTATAGCATCAATATTATTTTAATGTAGTTTTTTTGAAGTATTTTAAGTTTAGGGAGAAGGTGATTTGGACTTTTATTCTTTTGCAATTTGTTCTTTTCTTCTTTTGGGCATGCAGAGTTAGTGATCTAATAAATACAGTTGATGATTCCTCCAAAGTGGAGCCTTGTCCACCTCAATCATAATTTTAAAGATTTCCATGATTGCTCCATAGTGCCTGATCGCTCCAAATATCTAGTTATCCTTTCTCCCAAAGTCAAACTTGCCAGTGAAAAGCCTGTTTTCCTTAAGTACCCAGATAGAGTTGTTCTTCACACACATAGCACCGACAAGATCAGAAATTACATGACATTCTGAGTCTGTCCACTTTAGCGCCATTGTCTTCTGTCAGATGCATACTCTTTAGAATCTAATTTCCTTTAATATCTCTTTCTGATCAGCCATTGGGGAAAAGCTGACATCCATCCCCACTTTCTGAAAATCCTTTTGAAACTCATGACTCTTTTGCCGATTAGGGAAACTTATTCCTAGAGGTGAGGCATTTTATCTTTGTAACTGCATTACTTCTCGAACTTCTGTAAAGGCTTTTGTGCTGGAGGAGCTTGAAATCTAATATGAAAAAATGAGAGGTACTGAGGTGTAAGTGTACCAACAAAAGCCCTTTAACTTTTCTTTCATATGACCCAGTAAGCTTAGTAATTTGTCACCTTACATGAAATTATGGTTTGCATATATTTATTTCTGCACAGTTTTTTGGGGCAAGCTTGAGAATTTCTGTTCCAGTATATTTAATTTGTGTTGGTATTATCAGATCGTGGGTTTGGGATTGGAGTAGGTAGGTGAGCGAATTTTTGGAGGAGGAGTGACAGTCTTCCCAATAAACTCCTAGGAAAAAGAGAAGAAGTTGAAGCAAAGCACTTGGGCCTTAGATCAGCAATGTAAGGATACAAATCAATTCACTTCTTTCTATCCCTGCTGTCACTCTCCTAAGTTAGACAGCCATCACTTCCCCTTGTAACTGGTTTCTCTACCTTCAGTCTTGGTCCGTTTAATCTGTTTTCAAGATACCCAAAGTTATCTTCCTAAAGTACAAATCATCCTGTTAGTCTCTTGCTTAAAATCCTTCAATGTCTCTCCATTGCTCTCAGAAAAAAGTCTTAAGTTTTTAAACATGACTTACACAGTCTTAATCGTCCGGCTCCCTGTCCATCTGATCTCCAGTTACTCCCCCCTTACAAGATTGTTCTAGTAATACTGATTATTATTACTCTTGCTGTAATTGTTGTTTGTCATGTGCTTCCAACTCTTCTCTGACCCATTCTTTTCTTTTCTAACCAATATTCTTTCTTTAGGTCCCAGCTGAGCCATTACTGCCTGTGTCTTCCCTGACCATCCCCCTCCAAGTGGAGTTTAGGTTCCCTTTTAATGTGCCTCCCCTAGAGCCTTCCCATCACAATGCGTATCACAGTGTGTGATGATTGCATCTAATTATTAGCTTGCATCTCCCACTAGATTGGAAATTCCATGAGGGATCAAGCCATGCTTGTCTTGGTCACTTTTGCATCCTCAATGGTTAGCAGAATGCCTAGCACGACGAAGGTGCCCAGAATTTATTTGATAAATAATTGAGCAAATGAAGGAGCTGTAATTTATGTGACAGGCTGACCTAGAGCCTTTACCATCTCAAATGCACAAGTTATGCTGTGATTTGTACTGGGATCACTGTAGGACCCAGGAAATGGAATTCAGGGCAGGAATGGACAGCTCTGACTCATCAAACCTGAAACCCGGGGAGCCTCTATATGGCTTGTGAAGTAGTGACTCTCAGGATGCAGAGTATCTACAACAAAACAATGCAGATTTCTGAATATTATGTTGAAACTCTGAGGCAAGGAGATCCTAGAACATTTTACCAATCAGGAAAAAGGTAAGTGAAAAATAATAGAACAGTTTCCATTTCTACTAATTTAAGATGTATAAAATTCAGTTAATTATGCCTATATTGTTTTATTTTAGAAAATACAAAAGATCTTTTTCTTCATAAGACCTTATTTTTTTCAACCCCAAACGCCCTGGAGGTGTTGAGGAATTGAACCCATGGAAGACTTTTGTATTTCCTCATTTCTCCCTTTGAGAGCCTTAGCTTTGACCAGGATGATTCCAGGCTGTAGCAATGCTTTCTGCCCATCCTCCCTGCAGACACGGGAGGGCAGTGCAAAAGCAGGTTTATGTTTTCCTGGACTTCTTTATTTCTCCCAAGGTGTCGTAAAAAGTTCTATTCCTGTCTTGCCAACTACTGCACTTCCTGTTCCTATTCTCAGTTCCCTATTCTTCTAAACATCCCTGGTAGAAATGGTACAAATGACTGAGACTGGAATCCTCATAGTTCCCCCAAGCAACACAAAAATAAGTTTACACATAGCAGAATTGTACAAGAGGAACAAAGATTTGTGGTGGTATCACTGAAATAACAGTAATTCTTAATTTTTTGGAAGTTGTGTTTCATTTGAGAACCTGATGAATGTTATAGATCCTTTTCCCAGAAATACACACATACACACTTACAATTGTACATACAAGTTCAGAGGGTTCATGAACTATAAGTTAAGGGCCTCTGCTAGAATACGTTTACGGAAGAACTCTCCTAAGTTATAAAATTTAGGTACTGGAGGGTGAGGAGTATTAGAGATTCTCACGCCTATGAATTTGTTATTAAAAATGAAACGTTTCCAAAACATGCAGCCAATGAGAGTTTGATTATATGCTTTGATATGTACTTTATTAATTTATGATACTGTGTCAGCACAAAGTCTATTAGGGATTGCCAAGGAGGATCATCTGGTGTTTGCTGAGAGTGGTTTGAGACCATTAGCTTTTTAATGAAAGTACACGGATGTACAATTAGAAAAATGAGAATTAGCTGAAGTTAGCTAAAGGGGGAAAACTATGTGCTTTAAACTAATATTTTCAAAATGCCAGGACTTAAAAAAAAAAACCCAAACCACTGCCCCCTCCCCCACCTTGTGCTGCCTCCGCCCTTTCCCCTCTCCAAAAATTCTGATACATTCAGCAATGGCTGGAGGGGTCCTGGGCTATGGGCAGCTAGAGTTCTACTTACAGGAAGCTCAGGAGAGGAACAGTGTCTAGGGGGCACTAATGCTATCCCAAGGGTCATGACCAGGTGCAAAAGCTACCCCTTAAACTGGCAGGGGTCGAGTGGATCTCTGGTGCTCATCTGAAGGAGACAGGATTAAGGGACACAGATTGGGACCTGAGAGGGGTTAGTGAGTTGTCTTCTGACCAGTGACTCTCAGGGTCCATGTCAGGGAGGTGAAATTTAAAGCAAGTTCAGAGAAGTTGCAGGACTACTGAGAACTTGGCATTACCCTTATCTTGGTGTTAGTAGGTTCCAGATGTTAGGGTAATCAATGAAATGTAAAAGTCGAGCTGCTTTTCTTCTCCTTGCCTGCAAATTTTCTTCTCTCCTCCAATTTGCGTGACATATTGGAAATACATTTTAATATGGTAGTTAAATGGCTCAGCCATTTACCAGCTATGTGACCATTGCAAGTTATCTAGCTGCTCAGCTTCTCATCTATAAAATGGAGACAATAATAGTACATACTTCATGGGGTTACTGTGAAAATTAAATGAAATAATGGATGTAAGGAATTTAGTATAGCACTTGTTGCCTAGTGAGCAGCTAATAAATGTTCACCATTTTTGTAGTTGTTTGGGCATCTACACTTCCCTACTAGGCTGACTATGAACTTCCAAAAGTCAGGATTTGTCCTGATGTATCCTACTTTTACTATAGAACTTACGTAAAATAGGCTTTTAGAAAGATTTTTTTGAATGAATGAATGGAGGAATGAATGAGAGAATGAATGAAGTTGGTTGCAAAATAGGTGTTTTGAATTAACTTGGACAGATGTCTTCAGGCTTTCTATATGTACACTAGATCCTGTGACTGGACTGTTCCTTCCCTTGTCTTTGCATGGCTGCTGACCATTTCTCATCTTTTAGCTGTCACCTTGGTGTAACCTCTTTAGAAAGACCTTTTATAATGACCTCTATCCAAATGAGCTTCCTTGTCCCTGGACCCACTGGTTACATTTCCTACCACTACCCTTTGTTTATAGCATTTATATTTTATAATTTATACTATAAAGTACATAATTATATAGTTATTCAGTTTTTAAATTTGTTTTTTGTCTCTTTTCCACTACACAATAAACTCTATGACAACGGAGAACTATTTTCTTCATTAATCCATGGAGGGACAACATTGTCTAATGGGCAGAACTAGGATTTGAACCCATGCAGTCTGACTCCAGGGCCTGTCTGCTTTCAAATCCTGGCTTTGTCATGTATTAGCTATGTGACCTAAGACAAGTTGTTTAACCTCTGATCTTAGTTTTCTCATCTTCAAATTGGGGATAATAATTATACCTTCCTCATTGATACTGCCCTTTAGACCCAGGCAACTAAGGCTCCTGCCCTGGACCCTGTGCTTTAGAAGACCCTGCTCTAACTCTCTTCTGGCTATGTCTCACCCCATGGGCAAGCAGTTCCATTCCTGTATCTGCCTCTTCTAGGCCATACTTCTGATACTTGAGATCCCAGGACTCCCTACCCAAATAGCTCTGAGCAAGCTTCCAGAGCTAGCTGGGCTTTTCCCCAGGTCCATCCTCCCAAAGCTAGTCTGTGTCTCTGGTGTGTATACCCAGAGACCTTATGGTAGGTAACTAAGGATCTGCTGTGTGTAGAGTGGGAAGGTGGACACAGCTTGGATGTTTGGGTCAAGGTGTCTACACCAATTGATGCAAGGCTCCTTGTGTGATGAAAGATATGCTGTAGGTGGGGAGAGAAGGGAGATAGGCTAGAGTCCTCTATTTTACCCTTGCTTCTAACCTGGCAAATGTTAGAGGACAGGCCAGTACCTCCTGTGAGGATTAAATGAGACATTACATGTAAAGCCTTTAGAAAATGCCTAATATACCATAAAGTGCTCAATAAATATTAGCTATTATTATTATATCTCCGTTGGCTTAGCACAGGGCCTAGTGTGTAATAGGTATTTAATAAGTTATTTTTTGAATGAATGAATAGATGAATGATTGAACTATTAACAACTCGTTAATTGGGGTACTCTTGGTTCTCTTGTTAGGTAAAATCAGCTGTGTATTTGAACTAAAGCTTTCTTCATTTATTGTAGTCATGATTAGTTGAAAGTAAGAAATCCTGGCTTGATATTCATAGTTAACTATTAATTGCAAGCTTCTTATCAGGAAAAAGATCTTAGGTGTTAATTTCACAGAATGATAGTTCTCAGGAAGGGCCTGCATCTTATTTAAGCTAACAAATTATTATCTTTCACAAGAAAAACAGGAGGGATTTGAATTTATGTACTATTAGATGTTCCCTGTTAGCTCAAATACATTTGCAATGACATGTACAACAGTAGGATTGACAAGAGGTTTCTAGACCTCAGCACCACTCCAGTGGTTTTCTGGCAGCATGGAGGACCTCAGCATAAAAAAGAAAGGATCTGATGCTCAATTTCAGTAAATCTGGGGTAGTGAGCTGAGAGCCAAGGGGGGAACTTCACTTCCACACCAAACTCTTGCATCCACTCAGGGTGCTGCAGCTAGTGGGACCTGATGTCAAGGACTTGAGCTGCCCATTCCTTCCCCCAAAGAGAATCTGTCTCTCATTTGCTTGCCAGAATATGGAGACTTCCTTTTCACTATTAGAGATAGCTTTGAAAGTATAAACGCCTCTTGGAAAAGGGGACTTAAAACTCATGATAAAAAATTAAATGACTGAAATTAGTTAAATTTTGGCAGTAATTTTGCTGGGGATACAGAAGGTGAGGGAAAAAAAAGTAAAGAAGAGAAAGGCATATGGAGGAGGAGAAAAGCGTATAGCAAGAGTCAATAGGGAGCTCAGAGAAAATCTCCAATCGCTGCAGTTTTAAACCAGAATCTGAAGTTTTGAAATTCCTTAGTTCTAGCAATAGGCTTTGATTTAAACAAGAAAAAAAAAAAAAAAACAAGACAGAATAGACACACAAAATGTACTTCACGTATCCATTTAGTGGTGGTTTGCAGCCATTTAACTAACACGCGTGGTATTGACTTCAGGGTCCATTATGGGCATCAATTCAGCAGCCTGTGTGTTTTTTTTTTTTTTTTTTTTAACAATTTGATTTTCAAGACTTTCCCATAGCTTTTAGTACTGTTTTTTGGACTCATCTTCATTAAGGATTTTAAAAGCAAAGGTCTTTGCTTACACTGAAAGTGCTACTTTTCCTAGCATCATAGTTCCTTGCTAATGGGTTTCTGAATACCATTTTCATTATTTAATTTTTATAGAACTCTACTTCCTTTATTATTATGTTTGCCTTTGTAATATGTACAATCTGTTGGCTACATATTGCTAGGCTTTAAATATTTTTCCTGTTTAGCATTAATAGAAAATGGTTGCTGATTCATTTGCTTTGCAGAATAAATCACTAACCTCGTCCATGCCCAACAGAAAAATGGCATGTATTATTTCCTGATTATCCTCACTAGGTGTTTCGCTCTGATCTCTCTCTTTTCCTCTATACTGGTGAAGATACAATGTTCTTTGCTTATGGAGAGGAAACAAGCAGAATGGTAAGGCTGCTTACACTTCACAAATTTGATAATAATCATTTACCTACTTCATAATAGTAATGTATGTAACACCTGACAGTTTACTGAAGACCTTCACTTATATTATCTTGTTTGAATCCTAAAGGGTTGTCCTATTTATTATCCCATTTTACAAATGTGACCTATACCAGGTCATGATTAGTAAGTGACTGAGGCCACCCCTTCTTTCCTTAATCAGGCTCAAGTCTTTTCCATCTTAAGACCCAAAATCCCTTTCTCAGTCCCAAAGGTCTGACCCTACAACTACCTAGCTACAACCCTTTTTTTTCCCCCTTCAGAGCTCAGCTGCTTGAGAGTGATCTGTACCCCTTTTCCCATTTCCTCATGTCCCATTCATTCTTCAGCTCACTGAAATCCAACATTGGTGTCCACCACTGTACTGGACTGACTTGGTAAAGGGCATTGCAACCTTCTGGTTGCTAAGTGCACGAGTACTTTCCAGTCTTCCTTTTACTTGAGTCCTCTGTGCTATTTGACACTATTGGTTATTCCTGCCTTCTCACAACTCTTCCCTTGGCTTCGGGGACATCACCATCTTTGGATTTTCTCCTGCCTCTCTATCAGTCTTCAGGTCTCTTCAGCAACTCCTTTTTCTGTGCTTTTTCCTTAAATAATGAGATGCCTCAGAATTCCAGCTTCCACACACCCCACTGTCCTTTTTCTTCCCTTTCCTTCTCATCCTGGAGCAATTTTATCCATTTCTTACTGTTTCCACTGTAGGTAGATGACTTTTTTTTTTAACTATTACAGATGTTTTCAAACATAAACAAAAGTACAAAAGTAGAGATAATAGTTTAATTAATGCCCATAGACCCATTACTCAGCTGCAACAATTACTGACATTTTGTACATCTTATCATTTCACTTGTAAGTACTTCAAATCCATTTCATAAAGGCTTTTAAAAATCATAACCACCATGCCATTTTATACCTAAACAGAATTAACAGTAATAACTTCATATCATCTATTACTTCCTAAATTTCTATGATTGTCTCAGAGATATCTTTTTATAGTTGCTTTGTTTGACTCCAGATTCAAATGAGTTGATGGCTCTTAAATGAGTCCCCGTTTCTAATCCTGCCCGTCAGGCCTCTCTCTTGGGCTGTAAACCCAGGTGTCTAGCTGACCTTTGATACTTTTATTTGGAGACCTCAGAGGTATTTCAGACTCTTTATGTCTCTAACTTCCTGTGTCCCTAAGAGCTGATCCTCATCTTGTGTGTTACTTGTCCACCCAGTTGTTCATGCCAGAAACCTGGGGTTCATCTCATTGACTTGCTATATCCAATATGTTACCAAATACTGCCAATTCTATCCCCTAAATATCTTTTCAGTCCATCTTTCCATCCTCCCTGCTGTCTTGGTTTAGGCCATCATTTTCCCCCAGATTTCAGCAACAGCCTCCCAAATATTCCCCTATTTCTAGTCCTGCCTCCAAATATTCTTTCCATTATAGCCAGGGACCTTTCTAAAGTGTAAATCTGGTCATATCACTCCTCTACTTAATCTCTTAAGTAGCTCCCCATTGTTTTCAGGATAAATTTTAAAGTACAAGGCTTTCCAAACTCAGTGCTTGCTAACATCTCCAGCTCCATTTCCCCCTTTCTCTCCTGAGGCTGTAACTCTAGCCATACATTCCTGTGTTACTCTATGCCCTTTCTCACCTTGGGCCTATGCATATGCTCTTTCTACCTGTGATGCTCTTTTATTTTCCTCTTTCAACCCTTTCCTCATTGATTTAAGTCCTTGTCTTTACATCTTTGCTTAAACAACACTTTTGGGAAGTCTTCCCTCATGCCCCAAGCCTGAGTGAGTGCCTGCTCTCAGGATGCCTGGAGTACTCAGGGGTACTCAGTTCTAGCTCCTTTTGTAACATTTATTCCACAGGTTTCTAAATGCTTATTTGATATCTTATTTGTGGTTATGGTCTCTGTCAAGCATAGTGTCTGTTATCAGGCAAATGCTCAAATATTAGTTGAATGAATGAAGCAATGGTTCTTCTAAGTCCCAAGTTCTTTCTAGTATACCACTAACTTCTTAGTGTTGTAGATAATTGTCTGATAGCCATTGCTCTAGCTTCTAGGCCTTAGAAAATTCAGTTGAATTTTCAGAAAATAGTTGAAACATGGAAAAATCGTAGTGTAGGGTAAAGTTTGTAAGCTTGTTCCTGTCTTAGGGCTGACTACTCACTTGCCTTGGAATATTTTCACCTAGTTGATTCCTTGTTGTTTAGACTTAACTGTAAATATCACCCCTCAGAAGGGCATTTCCTGACCACACTGACTAATATAATCACGTGGTTACTATCACATGTCCTAGTTTTAATTCTCTGCATAGCTCTTATTGCTGTTTCTTTATTGTTCTTTTGTGTCTCTCTCTCCCCAAAGGTGACAAGGGACCTTGTCTATCCTGTTCATTGCTGCAGAGTAGGTACTCTCTCAATATATGTTGAATTAATGGAAAAATTAATGAATGAATGACTGCTATAGAAGTTGAGGTGATACACTTTCAGGACTGATAAGGGAAAATGACAAGCTTATTTCCTAAGGGATAAACTTTTTCATAAGTAAACAGATCCTTTGTGGGTCCTGTTACTAGTTAGACATGAGATCTTGTGTTCAACCTTTTCCCGTGCCATTCCTAATTTTCCTTTTCTTAAGGGTATGTGGAAAGCTTTTTGATGGATGCTCTCCATTGGACCACTCTGTACAGTAGCCGAGACATGGAAACCACCAGTGTCCATCAACAGACGATTGGTTTAAGAAGATGTGGCGCACACACACACACACACACACACACACACACACACACACACAATGGAATATTACTCAGCCATAAAAAAGTATGAAATGTTGCCATTCGCAGCAACATGGATGACCTAGAGAATATCATATTCAGTGAAGTAAGCAGACAGAGAAAGACAAATGTTATATGATGTCACTTATATGTGGAATCTAAAAAATGATACAAATGAATCTATATACAAAACAGAAACAGACTGATAGACATAGAAAACAAGCTCAAACTTATGGGTACCAAAGGGGAAAGGAAGTGGGAGCGGGATAAATTAGGAGTATGGGATTAACATCTGTTAATATACATAAAATAGATAAGCAAGAAGGATTTACTAAATAGCACAGGGAACTATATTCAGTATCTTATAATAACCTATAATGGAAAAGAATCTGAAAAAGTATATATATTCAGTTCCATATATATATGGAACTGAATCAGTATGTTGTACACCTGAAACTAACACAATATTGTAAATCAACTGTACTTCAATGAAAATAAATAAATGTGCCAGCACCATTTGTTGAAAAAGTCTATCCTTTCTTCTCCACATTGCCTTTGTCAAAAATCAGTTGTCTGTATGTGTGTGGATTTATTTCTATTCTGCTCTGTTGGTTAATTTGTCTAACTTTATGCCAATATCACACTGATTTAATTACTGTAGCTTTGTAAGTCTTGAAAAAAAGGTAGTGTTGGCCCTCCAACTTTCTTTTGACGATTCTAGATCTTTTTCATTTCCATGTGAATTTTAGAATCAGCTTGTCAACTTCTGTAATGATTTTAACTGAGATTACGTTGAACTTATGTAGATCAGTTTGGGGAGAATTGACATCTTAACAATATTGGGTTTGACATCTTAACAATATTGGCATCTTAACAATATTGAACAAAATATACCTCTCCATTTATTTAGTTCTTCTTTAATTTCTCTTAGCAGTATTTAGTAGTTTTCAGTTTACAGGTCTTTCTCATCTTTTGCCAGATTTATCCCTAAATATTTCATATTTTTTGATGTTATTGTAAATGGTATACTTAAAATTTCAATTTCTGATGATTCTTTGCTAGTATATAGAAATACAGTTGATTTTTGTATATTGACCTTTGCTAAACTTTTGCACCCTTGCTAAACTATTTCTAGTAGATGTTTTATAGATTCTATCAGATATTCCAAGTTGTGGTTTAAAGTATTGAATGAATCAGAAATACTTTGTTGCACTCAGAGAAACTTGGCCAGAAGGGTTTTGAGTTATTAAATTTGTTCCTCTAAGTGAATGGAAGCAGTTGAGGCAATAATAGATTCTTGCTGTTCTAATTGAACCTTAGGAGGAAATAAGACAACAAAATATATATATCTGATAAAATATATATAGTAAAATATACTTATATCTGATTTAGATATAAGTACTCTAGGAGAGCGGACCCTGGAGACGTGCTCTCTTGTAAAGATCCTTTCTGTTAGGAAAAGGCCTAATTGTGGGACTAACCGCAGGGCTGCTGTGGGTGCCATTACAGGCATCCTGGCCCAGCAGTGCCTTGGGGCCTGGGCCCACCCTTCTGGCTCTTTGCAGAAGAGGCCTCAGGAGGTGCTCAGCACCTGGGCTCTGATCTAGGAAGGGTGGAGAGTCATAGTCGCTAATAGTGCATCGTCCACAGCCACCTGCAAGCAGTCCCACGTTCACGAGAATTTCTTCCCTGAGAGCTGAGGTAGAACAGAGGAGCAGGCAACAGGCAGTTACTACCACTTCATTTTAGATTCTCAGTATTCAGTAAACAGGCTTCTTTTCTTCCTTCTTCTTCTTCTTTTTTTTTTTTTAAGTGTTCAGTTGTGCCGGTGGCCTCTATGTTTATTTCATTCTGGAGTATACCACAGCTCTGCTCAGATTTGGGTCATTTCAGGTTGAGTGAGCTACAAGTTAGCTTCCATTCTTGGAAACTTGGGCTCATTCGTTTCTCATATCTGCCTGATTTAACTTCACAAAGCTATTGTAAAGATCAAAGGAGATAATGCTGTGAAAATGTTTTGTTTACCATTTTCTAAGTATGAGTAAAGGATATTTATTATTATTTAATGAATACTTTTTGAATAATTACTTTATTTGATGCACACTAAGTATAGAGCAGAGAACAGACCTAGTCTGTTCTTGTGTCCCTTAAAGTTGATTAAGGGAAGACAAATATTGAGCAAATAAGTAAAAGAGAGATTATATGAATACAATTGTAATAAATGTTATGAAGGAAAAGTATGAGTGCTGTGAGAATGTAAAATCTGACTTGATTTGGGATCTCAAGAAAGACCTCTTTGAGAAAGTGACATTTAAGCTGAGATCTGAAGGATGAATAAAAATTGCCCAGGTGAGTAATGTAAGGAAGAATATTTCAGGTAGAAGGAACCATATGTGTGAAGGTAATGAGGCACGATGGAGATCGGAGTGTTTGAAGAAGTTTATAAAAAGGCCTTGGAGAGTCAGAGAAAGATGATCAATAGATGAGGCTTGGGGGCTTCCCTGGTGGTGCAGTGGTTGAGAGTCCGCCTGCCAATGCAGGGGACACGGGTTCGGGCCCTGGGCTGGGAGGATCCCGCATGCCGCGGAGCAGCTGGACCCGTGGGCCACGGTTACTGAGCCTGCGCCTCTGGAACCTGTGCTCCGCGACAGGGGAGGCCGCGATAGTCAGAGGCCCGCGCACCGCGATGAAGAGTGGCCCCCGCTTGCCGCAACTGGAGAGAGCCCTCGCGCAGAGGCGAAGACCCAACACAGCCATAAATAAATAAATTAATTAATTAAAAAAATACATTAATAGATGAGGCTTGGGAGGTAGGTAGGGTTAAGATCATGTAGGATCTTGAGGCCACACCAAGGGTTTTGGGCTTTTACAGAAACCTCTCCACATATTTCAGCAGAAGGAAATTGGTTACACATGTACTGGAGGGCTGAAAAGCAATGGGTTTCCATTAAGATAACCTGATATTAGTACTACAGTTAGAGGTTTCCACCCCATAGAACCCAGGAGTGCCCCAAAGGACCCACGTGGCAGGTGGTGGGACCATGGAGTAGGATGGAGTAGGGGCCTTGGTGTAGGAGCTAGGATCACCAAAGGACAGAGCCACTTCTTAAGTTGCTGTCAGAAGGAGAGAGGAGAGAGAGAGAGAGAAAAGAGTGAAAAGAGGAGAGAGCTTTCCCCCACCTGCCTTCTGCTCTCCTGCCACTACATCCTATTAGTAGAAGCTAATAGGAGAGTGTAGTTTATAGACTCTTGGCCACAACATTTTGGAGCAGAGTAGAAAAGGGTGGGTGTTGAACAGAGTAGAAATGCTGGGTTAGAGACAATAAGAGTGTGAGTCAGTACAAGTTTGAAATGAGAGGAGGGATAAGAATCCCTGAATTGCAGAAAGATTGATATCATGTTAGTGACAGCTTCCTTCTCGGGGTTCACAGAGTCATCTCTCTTTATGGGTCATATTATCTAGTGAATTCCCCCGTTGCTTAACTTAAAGCCTGTTGATCTTACATTCTCTTTCCAATAGATACCTATGAGTTCTACAAAAGGATCTGATAATAATAGATATCATTTGTGGAGTATATTTGTGTTACAGCACATTACAATGTCTCATTTAATCCTCACAACAGACCTACAAAATGGACACTTATCTCCACTTTATGGTAGAGGTGACTGAGACTGAGAGAGGTAAGCTAATATATGGCAGTTCTGATGTTTGAGCTAGGGCTTTCTGACCCAAAGCCTGTGCTCCTACCATTATAGCACAGTATCCAGCCTAGAATTGGGATGAGTTCCTCACTATGGGCCTTCAAGTGTAAGTTTTCTCTCTGGGGTTCAGTTTCTTCTTACTGGTGAGAAAATTCCCAGTGGGAATTCTGTGTTAGTTGAGCAGGAGACCCAGCACTCAGGATCTTTAGAGTCTTGAACTTATTTTTTACTAATGATACTTCAAATTTATAGTCAAGAAAATTTTTTGATTTTTTTTTTTTTTTTTTTTACTGTAAGGTAAATTTTCTCACTTTTACCCATCAGTCATAAAGTTCCCTTCATAGTGGAAATGTCATAAGATTTATTCCCCTCTCTATAGGTTTGTTGTGAGGATTAAATGAGACATTGTAATGTGCTATAACATAGCAGGTATTCAAATTATGTTCAACATTGTTTGATTTTTAATATGCTTATTTTGTTGAGAACACAAAGTTTAGTTAAGAGATAGACCAGTGTGAAAAGTTTTGATGAGGCCACAGTGACTGAAAGGGAAAAGAATTCTTCTGGAAGGAGAGCTGAAATTCCTTTTCAGTACCATCTGACCCTTTTTTGAGGTTAGTAGCAATGTAAAAGCTAAATAGTGTTTGGAGATCATTTAAACCTGAAGAAAACCCACAAAATGCCATTGTAATTTACCTACAGTTTAATTGAGAGAAACACCATGCACACATTAGTAAGGGAGTGCTATTTTAAAATATAGCATGGAATGTGTTTGGTAGAAGTAGGCCAGTTGGTTGCTGCTGATTGTTAGGTTTCTTAGAAGCTTAAGTATAGTGAGTTGCCCTTTCTGTACAAAGTCTATTGAAAAGATAAGTTATCTAGATATATACCAAAGTTTCAGGTGATACAATAACTGTAGATTTCATCTTGAACATCCATAATAATAATGTATTAACATCATATGGATAATGCCAGAAGACCTTGACCATTTTGCTTAAAAATGTCGTTTCTTCCAAACTGGATTCCTATGCTAGTTCAGCATTAGTTCTTCTTCTTTTTCTTCTACTTTTTTGCAAATTAGAAGCCAAGGTCTCTAACAAATCATCCATGCAGAGATGTTCTGTTCTAGGCACTGTACCACTTCAGGTTTTTCTGAGAGTTGCTACCATTCCTAACATTACTTTCTTCTTATTTCTCATAACATAAACAGTTTAAAACACCACAACTTTCCATAACATTAATTCCTGAAAGAACTATTAGGCTGTGAAACAAACCTCAAGGCAATGTAGTCATCATGAAAATAGTATCATCTGGTTGAAATTTGTTACCTTTTGTATTCCATGTTATCTACTCAAGGTGAAGTTCTTGTGTATTGTACACACTTCTGGCACGTTGCCATGGTTGGCTTACTGTCGGCAGCTGTTATATAGATAATCAAGGTTGGAAAGACCTTACATATCACTTACTCTCTGTTTCTTAAGTCTTTGAAGTCACCTGGGTTCCAAGTTAAAAGAAACTATTCATGCCTTGCCATGAATGGAGAAATCTAAATCTATTAGCTGTAGGGCAGAGGAGCAGTTCTAAAACTGTTCATTCCAAGGACCTCATTTTAAAAAATTATTGAGGACCCCAAAGAGCTTTTCTTTAAGTGAGTTATACCTGTTAATATTTACTCTCTTAGAAATTAAAACTTAAATTGAAAAATATTTATTTCATTCCATTAAAAATAACAATAATAAGCCCACTAAATGTTAACACAAGTAACATTTAAAAGTAAAAAATAACTATATTTTTAATTAAACTTTTTTTTTTTTTTATAAATTTATTTATTTATTTATATTTTTATTTTTGGCTGTGTTGGGTCTTCGTTTCTGTGCGCAGGCTTTCTCCAGTTGCGGCGAGCGGGGGCCACTCTTCATCGCAGTGCGCGGGCCTCTCACCGTCGCGGCCTCTCTTGTTGCGGAGCACAGGCTCCAGACGCGCAGGCTCAGTAGTTGTGGCTCACGGGCTTAGTCGCTCCGCGGCATGTGGGATCCTCCCAGACCAGGGCTCGAACCCGTGTCCCCTGCATTGGCAGGCAGATTCTTAACTACTGCGCCACCAGGGAAGCCCCAAGTGGAGGGTTTTTTAACAAGCTGTTCCCTTACCTGCTGTTCTGTAAGACAAGCTTAGGAATTTTTGTTAGTCACCAGTTTCTGCTGACCCTTACTGGGCATGGTTTCAGGATGGGTTTTTTAACTTGTGGGGCACAGTTTCACTTCCACCTTTTAGCTGTTGTGAATAATGCTGCTAAGAACTTGGGTGTAGAAATATGTCTTGATGATGCTGCTTTCAGTTCTTTTGGGTATACCTAGAGGTGGAATTGCTGGATAATATGGTAATTCTATTTTTTTTTTTTTTTTTTGAGGAACCACTATACTATTTTCCACAACAGCTGCACCATTTTACGTTCTTAGTAACAATGCACAAGGATTCCAATTTCTCCACATCCTTACCAATACTTACTATTTTCTGTTTGTTTTGTTTTGTTATAGTAGTCATCCTAATGGGTATGAGGTGAGATCTCATTGTGGTTTTGATTCGCATTTCCCTAAAGGGTAGTGATGTTGAGCATCTTTAATGTACTTATTGGCCATTTATGTATCTTTTTTTGGAGAAATGTCTATTCAACTACTTTGCCCATTTTTTAAAATTGGGATTTTTTGTTACTGAGTTTTAGAAGTTCTCTATATATTCTGGATATTAATCCCTTATCAGAAATATGATTTGCACATATTTTATCCCATTCTGTGGGTTGCCTTTTCACTCTGTTGATAGTGTCTTTTGATGCACAGAAGTTTCTAGTTTTCATAGACTGCAATTTGTCTGTTTTTTTCTTTTGTTGCCCATTCCTTTGGTGCCATACGTAACAAATAATTGCCAAATCCAATGTCATGAAGCTTTTGCCCTATGTTTTCTTCTAAAAGTTTTATAGTTTAAGGTCTTACATTTAGGCCCCTGATCCATTTTGAGTTGATTTTTGTATATAGTTTTAGGTAAAGGTCTAACTTCAATCTTTTGCAAGTGGATATACAGTTTTCCTAGCACCATTTGTTAAAAAGACTGTCCTTTCCCATTGAATGGTCTTGACACCATTGTCAAAAATAATTTGTCTGCATATGTGAGCATTTATTTCTGGGTTCTCAGGTCTATTCCATTGGTCTGTCTTTATGCCAGTAGCACTTTGTTCTGATTACTGTAACTTTGCAGTAAGTTTTGAAATCGGAAATGCGAATCCTCCAGTTTTCTTCTTCTGCAAGGTTGTTTTGGCTATTCATGATCCCTTTGAGATGCTACATAAATTTTATGATGGATTTTTCTATTTCTATTAAAAACATCATTGGGATTGTGATAGAGATTGCATTGAATCTGTAGATTGCTTTGAGTAGTAATTAAATCTTAATATTAATTTCTAAGTATTCTTTTCGATGCTATTGTAAATGGAATTGTTTTCCTACTTTTTTTTTTTGGATTTTCATTGTTAGTGTATAGACTTTTGATTGGAGAGTGTAATCCATTTATATTTAAAGTAATTACTGTTAAGGAGGGACTTACTTCTGTCACTTTGCTGTTTGTTCTCCATATGCCTTCTAGCTTTTTTGTCCCTCCATTTCCTGCATTAATGTCTTCTTTTGTGTTTAATTGATTTTTTTAATAGTAGAATGTTTTTAATTCTCTTTTTTTGTATGTGTTCTATAGCTATATACTTTATATAGTTTCCATGGGAATTACATTTAACATCCTAAAGTTCCCAGTTTGCATTGATACCAGCTTAACTTCAATAACAATAAAACTCAGCTTCTATACAGCTCTGTCCCTACCCCCTTTCACTTATCAGTATCACAAAGTTACATCTTTATATAGTCATAAACATAAAATAACAATTGTTTTTTTAAAATGCATTAGTAGTCTCTTAAATCATGTAGAAAATAGAATGTGGAGTTACAAACCAAAGTTACAAAATACTACCTTCTAGATTAGTAATTTTTTTAATGTATTAGTCTCTTAAGTTGTATAGGAAGCACAAAGTGGCTCTATAATTTCTTTTTGGTTTCTTTATTTTTTTCCGTTTCTTTACTGTTATTTCCATTTTGTTTATACTGTGCTTTCTTGACTTTCTCCATGTCTTCCTTTAGTTCTTTGAGCATCTTTAAGTTTGCTTTCTATATCTGTGAGTCTGTTTCTGTTTTGTAAATAAGTTCATTTGTATTAATTTTTAGATTCCACATATAAGTGATATCATACAATATTTGTCTATCTCTGTCTGACTTACTTCACTTAGTATGATAATCTCTAGGTCCATCCATGTTGCTGCAATGGCAGTATTTCATTCTTTTTTATGGTTGAGTAATACTCTTTTATATATATATTTTTTATTTAATATAGACTTTTTTAAAAGAGCAGTTTTAGGTTCACAGCAAAATTGACAAAGTACAGAGAGTTCCCATATACTCCTTGCCCTCACATATGCACAGCCTCCCCCACGGTCAGCGTCCTATACCAGAGTAGTACGTTTGTTACTGTCTGTGAACCTACATTGATACATCATTATTACCCAAAGTTCATAGTTTACATTAGGGTTCATTCTTTTCTTTTTATTTATTTATTTATTGATTTTTGGCCGAATCGGTTCTTAGTTGTGGCATGCGGGATCTTTCATTGCGGTGCGTGGGCTTCTCTCTAGTTGCGGCATGTGGGCTTCTCTCTAGTTGTGGTGCTCGGGCTCCAGGGTGCGTGGGCTCTGTAGTTGCAGCACGCAGGCTCTCTAGTTGTGGTGCGCAGGCTCAGTAGTTGCGGCACGTGGGCTTAGTTGCCCCGCGTCATGTGGGATCTTAGCTCCCCAACCAGGGATCGAACCCCTGTCCCCTGCATTGGAAGGCGGATTCTTAACCACCGGACCGCCAGGGAAGTCCCAGGGTTCATTCTTTGTGTTGTACATTCTGTGGGTTTTGACAAATGACATGTATCCACTGTTTTAGCATCATACAGAAGAGTTTCGCTGACTTAAAAATTCTCTGTGCTCTGCCTTGACATTATTTTTTATTTTGGCTATTCTGATAGGTATGTAGTGATATCTAATATTTTTTATTCGCATTTTTTTCTAATGGCTAATGATGTTGGACATCTTTTCTTGTGGTTATTTGCTCTCTCTTTGTAGAAGTGTCTGTTCATTTCTTTTGCCCATTTTCTAGTTGGATTTTTTTTTACTGTTGAGTTTTGGATATTCTTCATGTAGTCTAGATACTAGTCCTTTGTCAGATGTGTGGTTTGCAAATATTTTTCTAAGTCTGTACCTTTCATCCTCTTAACAGGGCCTTTTGCAGAGCAAAATTTGAGAATTTTGGTGAGACTGAATTTATCAACTTTTCCTTTTATGGATCTTGCTTTTGGTGTCAAGTTTAAAAGTCCTAAAGATTTTCTCCTGTCTTTTTCTAAATGTTTTATAGTTTTGTTTTACATTTAAGTTTATGTTTAACTCCATTTTGAGTTAATTTTTGCATGAAGGTATGAGGTTTAAGGTTCTTTTTTTTTTTTGACCTATGGATGCCCAGTTGGCCCTCCACCGTTTGTTGAGAAGGAGACCCTTCCACCATTGAATTGCTTTGTTAAAGTCAGTTGGACATATTTGTGTGAGTTTATTTCAGAGTTCTCTGTTCTGTTATATTGATCTATGTGTCTATCCCTCTGTTAGTACCATCTGTCTTGATTACTGTATCTATATTGTAGGCCTTCACATAAGATAGAGTGATTCCTACCCCTTTATTCTTCATTTTCAAGGTTATTTTAGCTATTCAAGGGCTTGTGCCTTTGCATATAAATTTTGGAATAAGTTTGCCTCTGTCTACAAAAAACCTTACTGGGATTTTGATAGGAATTGCATTAAACATACACAACAACATGGGGAGTACTGACATGTTCACTCTGCTGAGTCTTCTCATCCATGAACATAGCATGTCTCTCCATTTATTTAGGAATTCTTTGATTTCTTTCATCAGCATTTAGTAATTTTCAGGATATAGATCCTTTGCATATTTTGTTAAATTTATACCTTAGTATTTCATTTTCTTTGGAGTGATCGTAAATTGTATTGTGCTTTTAATTTTGGTTTCACATGCTCATTGTTGGTATATATGGAATTGATTTTTGTGTGTTCATCTTATTTCCTGCTACGTTGTTGAATCTACTGTTAGTTCTAGAATTTCTTTGGTAGAGTCCTTGGGATTTTCTAGTAAACAATCATGTTATCTGCAAACAGGGACAGTTTTATTTCTTCCTTTCCAATTGGTCTGCCTTGTATTTCTTTTTTTCACCTCATTGCAGAGGCTAGAACTTCCATTTCTGTGTTGAATTGTAGTGCTGAGAGTGAGCTTCTTTGCTTTGTTTCCAAATTTAGAAAGAAAGCCTTCAGTCTTTCACCATCCAGAATGATATTAGCTGTAGGATTTTTCTTTTTATGGAACGTGCTTGGCTAACCTGCCAGTCAGCTCTGCTAGGGTATTCGTAGTGAAGCCAGGTAGAGTTTGATTTTGTGCAGGATCATTTAAATTTTATTTATTCTAAAAATATCATAGAATATTTCAAACAGGATAGTTGAATAAATTCCATATACCCATCACCCAACTACAGATATAACACATGGCCAGTCTTATTTCATCTTCCTTCCTTCTACTCCTCCCCTCCTCAATTATCATGAAACAAATCCCCGGCATTATGCCCTTTTATCCATAAATATTTAATATTTCAGCATATATCTCTAAAAGATAAGAAATCTTAAAATATATAATCATAATGCCATTATCACACCTAAAAATTTAACCGTATTTCCAGCAGTATCATCAAATAGTGTATAAATGTCCCTAATTATCTCATACTTTTTAATTTTATTTTTAAAGTTCATTTGTTTGCATTAAGATTCAAATAAAGACTGTATAGAATGATTAGTTTATATGTTTATGTGTCTCCTGAATCTCTTTTAGACTATAGGTTCTCTCTGTATCTTTTTTTTTTTTTAAAGACTT
This sequence comes from Balaenoptera musculus, assembly GCF_009873245.2. Lineage (NCBI taxonomy): Eukaryota > Metazoa > Chordata > Mammalia > Artiodactyla > Balaenopteridae > Balaenoptera > Balaenoptera musculus. Next base: position 13,859,074 of record NC_045800.1, read on the forward strand.
ATTTTTTTAGAGCAGTTTTAGGTTCACAGCAAAATGGAGAAGATACAGAAAGTTCCCATATACCCTGTGACCCCACACATGAATAGCCTCCCCCATTATCAGCATCTCCCACCAGAGTGGTACATTTGTTATACCCAAAGTCCATAGTTAACATGACATTTTGATCTTGGTGTTGTACATTCTGTGGGTTTGGACAAATGTATAATGACATGTATCCATCATTATGGTATCACACAGACACAGACATTGTCCTCAAAATCCTCTGTGGTCCACTTATTCATTCCTTCCCCCCAACCCTTGATAACCACTGATCTCTTTACTGTCTCCATAGGTTTGCCTTTTCCAGAACTTCATACACTGTATGGTCTTTTCAGATTGCCTTCTTTCACTGAGTAGTATGCATTTAAGTTTCTTCCATGTCTCTTCATGGCTTGATAGCTCATTTCTTTTGAGTGCTGAATAATATTCCATTGTCTGGATATACCTCATTTATTTGTCTGTTCACCTACTGAAGGACATCTTGGTTGCTTCCAACTTTTGGCAATTATGAATAAAGCTGCTGTAAGCATCTGTGTGCAGGTTTTTGTGTGGATATAAGTTTTTACTCCTTTGGGTAAGTACCAAGGAGCATGATTGCTGGATCTTATGGTAAGAGTATGTTTAGTTTTGTAAGAAAGCACCAAATTGTCTTCCAAAGCAGCTGTACCATTTTGCATTCCCACCAGCAATGAATGAGAGTTCCTGTTTCTCCACATCCTCACTAGCATTTGGTGTTGTTAGTGTTCGGGATTTGGGCCATTCTCATAGATGTGTAGAGGTATCTCATTGCTGTTTTAATTTGCATTTCCTTGATTACATATGATTTATGTGATATAGGAGTTTTGTAGATGCTCTTTAACAAGGTGAGAAAGTTTCCACTCTCTTCCTAGTTTGCTGAGAGTTTTTGTCATCTACGGGTATTGGATTTTGTCAAGTGCTTTTCCTGCATCAATTGTTATGATCATATAATTTTTCTTCTTCAGCCCATTGATAGGATGGACCATTACATTGATTGATTTCTTTTTTTTTTGGCCGCGCCATGCGGCTTGCAGGATCTTAGTTCCCCAAGCAGGGATTGAACCTGGGCCCCAGCAGTGAAAGCTCCAAGTCCTAACCACTGGACCGCCAGGGAATTCCCCATTGATTGACTTTTGAATACTGAATCAGCCGTGAACACTTGGAATAAATTCCACTTGGTCATAGTGTATAAACCTTTTTATATATTGCTCGATTCAATTTGCCAGTATTTTATTGAGGATTTTTGCAACTATGTTCATGAGAGATATTGGTTCACAATTTTATTCTTTTGTGTTCTCTGTGTCTGGTTTTGGTATCAGGGTAATACTAGCCTCACAAAATTAGTTGGGATTGTTTTCTCCTCTTGTACCTTCTGGGAGATATTATATAAGATTTGTGTTAATTCTTCTTTCTGTGTCTGGTAGGATTATCCAGTGAAACTGTCTGGGCCTGCAGATTTCTTTTTCAAAAACTTTTCAACTGCAGATTCAATTTCTTTGATGGTATAGGACTCTTCAGGTTGTCTGTTTCATTGAGATTGAATTTTGGTAGCTTGTGGTATTTGAGGAATTGATCCATTCTCAGTTGTTGAGTTTATGAACATAAAGTTGTTCACAGCATTCCTTTATTGCCTTTTAAAAAACATGTAAAATACACATAGCATAAAATTTACCATTTTAAAGCAGACAATTCAGTGGCATTTAGTGCATTCACGGTATTGTACCTTCATCACCAGTATTTAGTTCCAGAACATTTTCACCATCCCCAAATGAAACCTCACACCCATTATGTAGGCACACCCCATTTCCCCTCCCCTTAAACCCTTGGGAACCATTAATCTGCTTTCTGTCTCTATGAATTTTCCTATTCTAAGTATTTCATATAAATAGAATCATATAATATATAGCCTTTTTATCAGGCTTTATTTGCTCAGCATAATATTTCTGAGGTTCATCCATGTTGTAGCATATGTCATACTCCATTCCTTTTTGTGGCTGAATAACATTCCATTGCATGTTTACATCACATTTTATTTATCCATTAATCTGTTGGTGGACATTTGGGTTGTGAATATTGCTGCTGTGAATATTCTGGCACAAGTTTTTGTTTCAACACCTGTTTTCATTTTTCTTATGTGTGTACTTAGAAGTGGAATCACTGGGTCATGTACTAATTCTGTGTTTAACTTTTTGAGGAACTGCCATACTGTATTCCGCAGCATCTGCACTGTTTTTCATTCCTACCACCAATGTGTGAGTGTTCTAACTTCTCCATATCCTTGCCAACATTTGCTATTTTCCATTTTTTTAAAATAAAACCCATCCTAGTGGGTATGAAGTGGCATCTTGTTGTAATTTTAATTTGAATTTCTCTGGTGACTTGTGATGTTGAACCTTTTTTAATATGCTTGTTGGCCATATGTATATCTTCTTTGGAGAAATATTTATTCAAGTGCTTTGCCCATTTTTAAATTGAGCCACTTGTCTTTTTCTTGTTTAGTTGTAAGAGTTTTATATATTTTAGATACTTATCAGATATATGATTTATAAATACTTCCCTCATTCGTGAGTTGTCTTTTCACTCTCTTGATATGTCCTTTGAAACACAGAAGGCTTTAATTTAATGAAGTTCATTTATCCATTTTTTCTTTTGTTGCTTATGCTTTTGGTGTACTATCTAAGAAACCATTTCCAAACCCAGGGTTATGAAGATTATCATTATGCTTTCTTCCAAGAATTTTAGCTTTTACACTTAGATATGTGATTCATTTTGAGTTAATTTTTGTATATGGTATGAGGTAAGGATTCAACTGCATTCTTTTGCATGTGGATATCCAGTTTTCCCAGCACCATTTGTTAAAGAGACTTTTCTTTCCTCATTGAGTGCTCTTGACACCTTGTTGAAAATCAGTTGACTACAGATAGATGGTTTCATTTCTGGGCTCTCATTTCTAGTCCATTGATCTGAATGTCTATCCTTATTTCAGTACCATACTGATTCCTGTTCTGATTACTGATTACTGTATTATTGTAGCTTTACAGGAAGTTAGGAAATTGGGAAATATGAGTCCTCCAACTTTTCCTTTTCATGATTGTTTTGGCTATTCTGGGTCCCTTGCAATTTCATATGAATTTTTGGATGGGCTTATCTATTTCTGCAAAAAAAGGCCATTGGGATTTCAGTAGGGATTGCATGAATATGTAGCTATGTGTGAAAAATATTACCATTCTAACAATATTAAATCTTCCAATCCATGGACACAGGAGTGTTTCCATTCATTTAGGTCTTCTTTAATTTTTTTTCTGCAATGTTTTGTTATTTTCAATTTGCAAGTCTTACATTTCCTTGGTTAAATTTATACCTAAGTATTTTATTCTTTTTGATGCTATCGTAAAAGAAATTTTCTTAATTTCCTTTTCCATTGTTTATTGCTAGTGTATAGAAATACAATGGATCTGATTTTGTATTACACAATTTTGCTGAATTTATTAGCTCTAGTATTTTTTTGTGGATTCTTAATGGTTTTATATATATATAAAATCATGTCATCTGGGAATAAGTAGTTTTCTTCCTTTCCCACTTGGATGTCTTTTATTTCTTTTTCTTGTATAATCACTCTGGCTAGGACTTTCCAGTGCAATGTTGAATAGAAGTGGTGAAAGCTGTCATCTTTGTCATGTTATGATATAAAGGGGAAAGCTTTCAGTCTTTCACCACTGAGTATGATGTTACTTGTGTTTTTTTCCATAAATGACCTCTAACTTCATGATGAAGTTCCCTTCTATCCCTAGTGTATTGGATTTTTTTAATCATGAAAGGGTATTGGACTTTATAAAATGTTTTTTTCTGTATCTATTGAGATGATTACATGGTTTTCCTCCTTTCATTCTATTAATATGACGCCTTATATTGATTGATTTTCATGTTGAACCACGCTTGCATTCCTGGGATAAATTACATTCCATCACAGTGTGTAACCCTTTTAATATATAGCTGGATTTGGTATTCTAGTATTTTGTGGAGAATTTTTGCTTTTACATTCAGAAAAGATATTGGTCTATAGTTTTCTTTTTTGGGGGGATGTCTTTGTCTGGCTTGGTATCAAAGTAATGCTGGCCTCATAGAATAAGTCAAGACGTGTTCACTGTTCTTCTATTTCTTTTAAGAGTTTGAGAAAAATTGGTATTATCCATCTTTGAAAGTTTGGCGGAATTTATCAGTGAAGTCATTTATTTGGGCATTTATTTGTTGGGTGATTTGTGATTACTGATTTGAGCTCTTTACTTGATATAGGTTTATTCAGATTTTCTGTTTCTTCTTAAGTTTGTTTTGGTAGTTTGTGTATTGCTAGGAATTTGTCCATTTCATCCTGGTCACCTATTTTTTTTTTTTTTTTTTTTGGCATACAGCAGTTCATTGTATAATCCTTTTTATTTTTGAGTTCAGTAATAATGTCTTCACTTTAGTTCTGATTTTAGTAATTGAGTGTTCTCTCCTTCCCATATTCATTCTAGCTAAAATTTGTCAATTTTGTTGATTTAAAAAAATTAACTTTAGGTTTTACTGGTTTTTCCTATTGTTTTTCTAGTTGTCTATTTTATCTCTACTGTAATTTTTACTATTTCCTAACTTTTGCTAGCTTCGGGTTTCATTTGCTTTTCTTTTTCTAGTTCATTAAGATGTACAGTTAGATTACCAATTTGAGATCTTTCTTCTTTCTTAATGCAGGCATTGACACCTATAAATTTCCCTCTGAGCACTGCTTTTGCTACATCCCATACATTTTGTTATATTGTATTTTCATTTCCTTTCATCTCAAAGATTTTTCCAATTACCCTTGTAATTTCTTCTTTGACTTACTGGTTGTTTAACCCCATATTATACTTTTAATAGCTCTAGTAATAGCTTCTGTTTCATTCCTGAAATTGGTGACATATCTTTTCTCTATCTTTCTCAGTCTTGCATAGAAGTTTATCAATCTTATTGATTTTTTAAATGAAGCAGCTTTTTGTTTCATTGATATTCTCTCTTGTTTTCCTGTTTTCAATTTTATTTATTTCCTTCCTTCTGCTTGCTTTGGATTTACCTTGCTCTTCTTTTTGTAGTTTCTTGAGATATCTATTTAGATTATTGGTTTGAGAACTTTTTTACTTTTTTTAAAAATGTTTTTCATTTTTATTTTTATTAAATTTATTTATTTCACTTATTTATTTTTGGCTGCGTTGGGTCTTCGTTGCTGTGCGTGGGCTTTCTCTAGTTGCTGCGAGCGGGGGCTACTCTCCATTGCGATGCATGGGCTTCTCATTGCGGTGACTTCTCTTGTTGAGCACGGGCCCTAGGCGCATGTGCTTCAGTAGTTGTGGCACACGGGCTCAGTAGTTGTGGCCCGCGGGCTCTAGAGTGCAGGCTCAGTAGCTGTGGCGCACGGGCTTTGTTGCTCCACGGCATACGGGATCTTCCCGGACCAGGGCTCGAACCCGTGTCCCCTGCATTGGCAAGCAGATTCTTAACCACCACGCCACCAGGGAAGCCCGAGAACGTTTTTTCTAATGTTAGCATTTAGCAGTATAAATGTCACTCTCAGTACTACCTTACCTGTCCCACATATTTTGATAAGTTGTATTTTTATACAGAAAAAAATTTAAGATACCTATTACATCATAGAATTTTCAGTACCTAGGCCAATAGCCCCTAGTTTCCTCAACTGTGGCCCCTCTCCTTTATAACTCTCTTAAATCATGGTACCTAGAACATAGAATTCTGGATTAGTCTGGCCATTGAATAATAGAACAGGAATGCCTGTTCATTCCTTTTTTGTTCATTAATCTATTCATTCATTCATTCAACAAATATTTACTGAATTCCTATACCAGGCATTGTGCTGGTTAGGAATACAGAGATGATTAAGATGGGCATATTCCCTCTTCTCATGGCACTGTCTGGCAGGGAAGAGAAATATTTAAACAAATAATTTCAAGGGTGACCACTATCTCCTATGTTACAGAAAATCCACTGCCATTAACAAAAGCTAGGTTAAAATGCCATTAGTTTTTGGACTTCCCTGGTGGTACAGTGGTTAAGACTCTGCACTCCACTGCAGAGGGTGCGGGTTTGATCCCTGGTCAGGGGAACTAAGATCCCGCATGCTGCACGGCCAAAAAAAAAAAAAAGCCATTAGTTTTTGTTTTTTTTTTTCAACAAGTTCTGCCATTTTTTTTACCCTATTTTTAAAATCTCTGCTTGTCTTTAAACTAGGATGATCCAAAACTGGTCTGTACCCTACAGGCTGTACCAATTGCTTAAAGCTGACTTCTTTCTGATTGGTTAGGGCTTGGTTAAATATTTTGAATATCCTCCCTGGCCTAACTATGACTGCAAATATCTCTGTCTGCCCCTTTCCATCGACCATTCTTTTAGAATACAATCTGAGCCCGTAACAGAGTAGCACCTTAGATTTGGGTAGACTGATCAACTTTTTAAGAGTTCTCTGTCAGTTAAGCCTTTTGATCCTCACCAAAATGCTGGGCAGTTACAACCCCAACTGACAGATGAGGAAGCAGAGATTCAGAGAGGCTAAGTGACTCTCCCAGTTGGGGAAATTAAAAAAAAAAAAGTATACAAGTTTCTGCACTCCCACCTAAGGCCTTTACTCTTGCCTCAATCTCACGGCCTTTTCATAACTGACCATTAAATATGTTTTAAAGAGGGCAAAGTCCAATTGTGTAGGAGATCTGCCTGTCTGAAGCATGATTGTTAGTGGTGATGGTTGGGTATTACCTGGCATGCATGTGTTAGGTTTACAGTAAAGAATGCCTACATTTTATTAACTGTCCTCTTAGATATATTAGTGACTGTCACACCTGAATTACAACAAAGAAGCACTAGAGAAAATTCAATGTGGGCGGCAAAATTCTTTGAAGAATAACTAGTTATAATTGGGGAGTCTGAACACATTTCAGAGTTGCACGTTTAATATGCAGTATGGTTAATTGCACTGTAATTACAGTATTTTAGAATGGCATGCTAAGTGTTTAATCCTTTTCAGGTTTGCCGTCCAATCCGTGGTCTGCCTTCATTTTCCAGATTGATGAAATCTGCCTCAGAGAAGGGGGTAGGTAACAAGATTGTGCCGATGTGTCTAATCAACTGGGAAAGTTGTAAAATGAATCTTTCCTATCTGGAACTTATATTTAATCATAGTTATGTTCTCTTTATGAATGAGTGTTGATTAGTTAGTTTTAAGAATATGAAAACAATAAGAGCTTTTTTACCCAGATAAGTTATGCTAGAGTCATTATTTGGGTCTGATTGAGTTGATGGGGATATTTACATTACCTCAGCACATAGCTCCACTTAATCTTATTCATAATGTTAATTATATACTCCAAGAGTTACTGTCATGCACTTGTTTGTGGTGTTTACTATTAGGATTTGTTTGTACATGTGGTGATTGTATGGTTCCCCTCTCTTCCACTGGACTATGCCCCTTTCATAGTTGCAAAAGGCATTTCCACTAAGAGAAACCTGATCTTCAGGAGTTTTTCACACTGATTTGATGACAGCTAATTCAAGGAAGGCAACTCAATTCTGTTTCAGAGAGTTGGTTAACACTATACCATTGAACTGACTTTTAGTCATTTTCTTTTTATTAATTAATTAATTAATTAATTAATGGCTGTGTTGGGTCTTTGTTGCTGCACGTGGGCTTTCTCTAGTTGCTCGAGTGGGGGCTACTCTTCGTTGCGGTGTGCAGGCTTCTCATTGCGGTGGCTTCTCTTTGTTGCAGAGCATGGGCTCCAGACACACGGGCTTCAGTAGTTGTGGCACATGGTCTCAGTAGTTGTGGCTCGCGGGCTCTAGAGCGCAGGCTCAGTAGTTGTGGTGCACGGGCTTAGTTGCTCCGTGGCATGTGGGATCTTCCCAGACCAGGGCTGGAACCTGTGTACCCTGCATTGGCAGGCGGATTCTTAACAACTGCGCCACCAGGGAAGTCCCTTTAGTCGTTTTTTTTACCTTTATGTATTTGCATATGCTTTTTCAGTGTCTGGAGTTTCTTTCGTTGCATATTCCCTGCAAACTGCAGTTCATCTTTCAAGATCTGCCTTGAAATTCCTTTCCTCAAGAAAGCATGCCTTAATTCTACCAAAGAGAGTGAATCATTGCCTCCTTTATCTCGGTTACTGTCTCTGAACATTAATACCATCACAGACCCATCATATGGTACAGGTTTCCCCCTGAGTATTCGAAAGCAGAACATTCCTATGAAACCTTTCCTAAGCTGAAATGGTGGAAGGTAAAAAAGCAGTTACCTTAGGACACATCTTGCTAACGTATGCACAAAATTTATCAAGATAAAGCACAGTTGCTCACGGACAGAGTTCAAAGCTATGGCAACTTGAGGCTAAGATGCTGAGTATAGTTCCCAGGGAAGGAGCTTGACAGTGCCACTTTGCAGCAGCCTGGGGCTTGCTGCAAAACAAACATTGAACACTATTTTTGCCTTTTGCCCCTTCTTAAAAGTGAAACCAGGTCCTAATGTAGGTCTTCTGTAAAAGTGAAGTGTTGTAAAATGAACTTTCGAAAAGTAGTGGATACCTGTATTGCAGCTATCTGTTGATGCGTTTGCTTTAATTAACAGATTGGTGTGTCTGAGAGTGAGGGCCATAGTGTATTCACTTCTCTTATTACCCAGGTCTAACAGTGTCTGCTACATGGCTGGTGTTTAATAATTTCTCAGTGTTGAATGACGTAGATTATTCTTTTTAAAATCTTTTTTTTCATATTTAAAGACTGTTTTTTAGAACAGTTTTAGGTTCACAGCAAAATTGAAAGGAAGGTACAGAGGTTTCTCATGTACCTTCTGTCCCAACATACGCATAGCCTCCCCCATTATTAACATCTCACACCAAAGTGGAATATTTATTACAACTGATGAATGTTTGCTGACACATTGGAATCACCCAAAGTCCATAGTTTACATTATGGTTTACTCTTGGTGTTGTACATTCCATGGGTTTGGACAAAAGTATAATGACATGTATCCATCATTCTAGTATCATACAGTATCATTCACTGCCCTAGATTTTTAAAAAGTGAGATATAATTGACATATATATTAGTTTTAGGTGTACAACATAATGATTCAATATTTGTATGTATTGCAAAATGATCAACACAATGTCTAGTTAACATCCATTACCATACATAGTTGCAGAATTTTATTTTTTAAATAATTTTTTGAGATACTTACATAGCATAAAATCACTCTTTTAAAGTGTACAATTTTAAAGTGGTTTCTAATATATTCAAAAAGTTGTGGAAATGTCATTCCTATCTAATTTCAGAGCACTTTCATCACTACAAAAAGAAACCTCATCATACCCATTCCTCATTCCCTCCTACCTCCAGCCCTTGGCAACCACTAATCTAATTTTGGTCTCTGATTTGCCATTAGTAGACATTTTATATAAATGGAATCATACAATGTGTGTCTTCTTAGCATAATGTTTTCAAGGTTATCCATGTTATAGCATGTATCAGTACTTCATTCCTGTCCAAATACCATTCAGTCATATGGACATATATTTTGTTTATCCATTTAGACATTTGGGTTGCTTTTACTTTTTGACTGTTATGAATAATGCTGCTACTAACATTCATATACAAGTTTTTGTGTAAACATATGTTTTTAATTGTCCTGGGTATACACATAGAAGTGAAATTTCTGGGTCATATGGTAACTCTGTTTAACTTTTTGAGGGGCTGCCAAATTGTTTTCCAAAATGGCTACACCATTTTACATTCCCACTGGCAATTCCAATTTCTCCACATATTCCCCAACACTTGTTATTGTCTGTCTTATTGATTACAGCCATCTTAGTGAGCATGAAGTGGTATCTCATCGTGGTTTTGATTTGCATTTACCTAGTGACTAATGATTTTGCACACCTTTTCATGTGCTCATTGGCCATTTTTTTCTTGCCTTTTTTTGATATGACATTCCGACATGTAGTTTTTTGGTATTCTATTTGGCATTCTCTCAGCTTCCTGTTCTGCAGTTTGGTGTTTGTTATTAATTTTGGGAAATTCCCAGTCATTATGACTTCAAATATTTCTTAGATTGTTTTCTGTCTTCTCCTGGTATTTCAATCACATGAATATTAAACCTTTGGTAATTGTCCCACATTTCTTGGATACTGTGTTCCTTTGTTTTCATTTTTTTCCTCTTTGCTTTTCAGTTTGGGAAGTTTCTGTTAACATATCTTCAAGCTCATTGATTCTTTCCTCATTTGTGTCCAGTTTGTTCATCAAAGGCATTCTTCATTTCTCCCTTTTTTAAAAAATATTTATTTATTTGGTTGCCCTGCATCTTAGTTGTGGCATGCAAACTCTTAATTGCAGCATGCATGTGGGACCTAGTTCCCTGACCAGGAATCGAACCCGGGCCCCTTGCATTGGGAGTGTGGAGTTGTAACCACTGCGCCACCAGGGAAGTCCCCATTCTTTATTTCTGTTAAAATATTTTTTATTTCTAGCACTTCTTTTGGAATCTTTCTTAGAGTTTCTGTTTCTGTGCTTACGTTACTCATCTGTTCTTGCACATTGTCCGCTTTTTTCCTTAGATCCCTTAGCATATTATTCATAGTTATTTTAGGTCTGAAATTTTTAAAACTTTGCCATATCCAACTCCAGTTCTGATGATTACTCTGTCTCTTTAAGCTGTGTTTTTTTATCTTTCAGGATGCCTTGTAATTTTTTGTTTAAACCTGTACATGATGTACTGGGTAAAGAGAACTGAAGTAAATAGGCCTCTACTGTGAAGTTTTATGTTTATTTGGCTAGGAATTAGCCTGTGTTTACTGTTTGCTGTAGCCGTAGGTGTCAGAGGCTAAATTTTCCTCTGGTGACCTTGTTTTTGTCTCTTCTGTGTCTTTGGGTTTCTATAAAGACTTCTTCTTAAATAAGGTCTGAGACATGCAGTTCTTTCCATTGTAATCCCCTGTTATTATATAGGAGTCCTATAGATGTAGTGGTAAAGTTTAAGGGGAAGGGATGCATTCTATAGACCTATGATTGGACCTCAGTCTTTTAGCGAACCTGTACCCCTGGGGTGTAACCTTATAAATTATTTCTCAGTTTACTCCCTCTGGTGAGATGAGAAGACTGGAGTTGGTTATTTCCCTTATGCCACATGAAGGGGCTGGTGTTGGGTGTTTTTCTTTCCCTATGTGGGAGACTGGACCAGGCCTCAATTGGGTATTTCCGTTCTCTTGGTTGTTAGGCTTTGGTAAAATCTCAGTAAAATAGTTTCTCTTGAAGACAGGCCTTTTTAAGGATAACAGTATTCTCTGGGTATATTTCAAAATGGCTACCATTGTGGCTGGAAAAGATACTTGATATGATTTCAATCTTCTTAAATTTGTTAAAACGTTTTGTGGCTAAAAACATGATATATCCTGGAGACACTTGGTCATGTTGTGTAATCCCCATAATGTTCTGTTGGATTAGCTGCTAATATTTAGTTGTGGACTTTTATATCTATTCACAAGGGTTATTGGTCTATAATTTTCTTTTCTTGTGATGTCTTTATCTGGCTTTGATATCATAGTAATGCTGACTTCATAGAATGAGTTCAGAAGTTTTCCCTTGTTTTCTATTTTTTGAAAGAGTTTAGAAGAATTGGTGTTAATTGTTCTTTAAATATTTGGTAGAATTCACCAGTGAAGGCATCTGGTCCTGGACTTTTCTTCGTTGGAAGGTTTTTTATTTATTTATTTATTTATTTATTTATGGCTGTGTTGGGTCTTCGTTTCTGTGCCAGGGCTTTCTCTAGTTGCGGCGAGCGGGGGCCACTCTTCATCGCGGTGCGCGGGCCTCTCACTATCGCGGCCTCTCTTGTTGCGGAGCACAGGCTCCAGACGCGCAGGCTCAGTAGTTGTGGCTCACGGACCCAGTTGCTCCGCGGCATGTGGGATCTTCCCAGACCAGGGCTCGAACCCGTGTCCCCTGCATTGGCAGGCAGACTCCCAACCACTGCGCCACCAGGGAAGCCCCCGTTGGAAGGTTTTTGATCACTGATTCAGTCTCTTTACTTGTTATGAGTCTATTGAGATTTTCTATTTCTTCTTCAGTCTACATCATTTGTGTGTTTCTAGAAATTGGTCCATTTCATCTATGTTTTCTAATTTATTGGTGTATAATTATTCATATTATTTTCTTATAATCCTTTTTATTTTTGTAATGTTGGTAATAATGTCTCTACTTTCATTTCTGATTTTATTTTCATCATCTCTCTTTATTGGTTTAGCTAAAGATTTGTCAATTTTGTTGATATTTTCAAAGAAATAACTTGATTTCATTGATTCTATTGTCTTTCTATTGTGTGTTATTGTACTTATCTCCATTCTAATTTTCATTATTTCTTTCCTTCTGCTAACTTTGGGTTTATTTTACTCTTCTTTTCCTATTTTCTCAAGGTGTAAAGTTAGCCCTTTGCAGCTTATAAATTTCCCTGTGAGCACTGCCTTCACTGCACCCCATAAGTTTTGGGGTGTTATATTTTTGTTTTTAATCCTCTCTGTGTTCTGATTTCCCTTGTGATTTCTTCTTTGAACCTTTGGTTATTGAAGAGGGTGTTGTTTAATATCTATATATTTGTGAATTTTCCAGTTTTCCTTCTATTACTGATTTCTAATATCATTCCATTATGGTTGAAGAAGATACTTTGTATGATTTGTATGATTTTATGATTTTAATCTTTTAAAGTTTATTGAGACTAAATTCTTGGCTTAACATAATACCTGTCCTGGAGAATATTCCACGTGCACTTGAGAAGAATGTGAATTGTGCTCTATAGTTTGGAGTGTTCTATACATGTCTGTTATATCTATTTTGTATGTAGTGTTGTTTAAGCCTTCTCTATCCCTGTTAATCTTCTATCAAAATTTTGTATCCATTATTGAAAGTGAGGTATTGTAGTCTCCAAGTATTATTGTTGAACTGTCTATTTCTCCCTTCAATTCTGTCAATGTTTCCTTCATATATTTTGGAAGTTGTTTGTTTGCTGTATATGTGTTTATAATTGTTATATATTCTTGATGAACTGACACTTTTGTGAATATATAATGTCCTCCTTTGTCTCTTGTAACAGTTTTTGACTTAAGGTCTGTTTGTCTGATATTAGTATAACCACCCCAGTTCTCTTTTGGTTACTATTTACATGGAATATTTTTTCATTGTTTTATTACTTTCACCTATTTGTGTCTTTTTATATTGTTGAGTGTTGAATTTTGTTGTAATCCTTTAATGATTACAACATTAAATAAGAAGTCTGCCATCACTTTCATTGTTGTTCTACTGTATGCAATATGCATTTTTCTTTGGCTGCTTTTAAGACCTGATTGTTATATTTAGTTTTTAACAGTTTGACTATGATATGCCTAGGAGTGGTCCTTGTATTTCTGCTGCACTATTTATAAAGAGACAAATACTAGTAACAACTCAAATGTCTAAGAATTTGAGAATTGCTAAATATTCATTGATATAATGGAGCGGCATTGAGTAAATATGTAGATTATATTGGTACAAGATAAAGTATATATGAAATAATGTTTAGTAAAAAGTAGAATGTATATATATACAAAGATTTGAAAAAGGAAAAATGTTTATACAAGAAACATAAATTTAATAGAGTTATATAAGTAGTTTTTTAAGGTAAAAGTTTTCTTCCTCTGAAAACCTATTTTTTATAACAGATTTTTGAGATATAGTTCACATATGACAAAATTTTCCCATGCAAAGTATACACTTAAAGTGTACAATCTAATGGTTTTAAATATGTTCATGGAGTTGTTCAACCGTCACCACAATCAATTTTAGAAAAAGTTTACCACCCCAGCAAGAAACCCCATACCTTCTAGCAGCCACTTACCATTCCCCCAACACCCACAGTCCTAGACAACCACTGATTAACTTTCTCTCTCTGTGGATTTGCCTGTTCTGGACATTCTATATAAATGGAGTCATACAGTGTCTGGTGTTTTCTGACTGGCTTTTTCACTTAGCATAATGTTTTCAAAGTTTATCCATGGTGTAGCATGTATCAAAACTTTCTTTTTTATTGTTAAGTAATGTTCCAATGTTATCATTTTTATATCATAATTAACATTATAGTAAAGCCTTTTAGGGTAGATTCCCTAATATGGAATTAGTGGATCAGAGGAAATGAACCTTCATTTCCTATTGTATTTCAGTCTTATTTGTCTATATACCTCAAAAGACTACATCAATAATGTGATTTTACATTAAATTCCTGGAAACACAAACAAACATTAAAGAGAAAATCCTTTGATCACTGCTCTCTCCCACTCCACTCCTCACCCCTTGGGCCTCTTCCTCTACTTTCTACCCTTAGACGCAGCCATTATCCTGAGTTTGGTACATATCCTTTCAACTCATTTTTAAAAAGTCTCTCCTTCCCCTGTCTCTGTCCGTATATGCATATGTATAGACACATTTTAAAGGTTTTAAATTACATGTTATATGGAGGTTAATGAATCCATTGTGATGCCTGCAACATAAATCCCTATGTGCATTATTAAATAGAACAAAAACTAATTATTATCACTTCTATCCTTTCCATTAATATTCATATCATATAAATAAACCATGGTGTAATGGGAGATGTGAATCCCTATAATTGACTCTAATAGCCATCCTAATAATTCATCCCATGCCCTCAAGATAACACCATACTGTATTTCAGGAGGCTATTTTAATTTCAAGGAAGGTAAATAGGATTAATTTCAAGGGGCTGCAGATTCCGTGTGGGACCAAAGCACTCAATTTGATTATAGATTTGATAATTGATTAACTCATTCTTAAACTCAAAAAGGGGTACCTAAATTACTATATAATGGGAGTAGACAATTAAATCGGCCATTTAAAAAGTGGAACCTTGTGAACTAACCCAAATATTTAACAGGCACTCTGCTGGTATTTGGTTTCATAGGACAAAATATTTGATTATTTAGTTGTGGAGGAGGACTCTGGCATTATTCAGCAGTCAGAGTGACTGATCAGTTATAACAGGTTTCCTGGCTGCAGTATGAAAGCTAGATGGCCATGATTTGTTACTCAAATCTCTTGATTTTTTTTTTTTCTGGAAATGATTTCTCTTTATACAAAATACCTGGTGGCAGCACATATCATTCATATTTTCATGTAGTTGAGTCTGAATTTCTCATGTTTCCTGGGCCGCCTTTAAACTCTGAGGATTAAGATACCATCTCAGGTAATCTTAAGGCAAAGGCCATTTGGTTATTTTTCTTGGCAGCTGGATCTCCAACTGTCTTAAACTATCTTAAGAAAAACTAGGGAAAGGACTGAATAATAAGACCCCAGGGCTTCCCTGGTGGCGCAGTGGTTAAGAATCCTCCTGCCAGTGCAGGGGACACTGGTTCAATCCTTGGTCCGGGAAGATCCCACATGCCGTGGAGCAACTAAGCCCGTGCGCCACAACTACTGAGCCTGTGCTCTAGAGCCTGCGAGCCACAACTACTGAGCCTGCGTGCCACTACTAACGAAGCCCTCGCACCTAGAGCCCCTGCTCTGCAACAAGAGAAGCCATGGCAAGAGAAGCCTGCGCACCTCAACGAAGAGTAGCCCCTGCTCGCCGCAACTAGAGAAAGCCCGCGTGCAGCAATGAAGACCCAACGCAGCCAGATATAAATAAATAAATTTATAAAAAATAAAAATAAAAAAATAAGACCCCATACCAAAATTATTTTTAAAGTTTCAAAATTTTAATTCACTCTATTTAAAAACACTATGCTGCCTTTTTAGATCACTCTACCACTGAATCACTCATGCTAAAGTATTATATTGCCTTTTTAGAAGATGAGAAAGCAGTGCTACCATTTTTTTTCGGTTTGTTTTGAATTAGAATTTAGTAGGAATATCAGACAGATACTAGTTGCAGCACTTACCTATATTCTAGCTCCTCTTCCCCATTCATAATGGAGACCTACTCAGTAAATGGAGTTGGGCATTTACATACAATAGCAAGTGAGGAATGAGCAGAAGCACTGTGCTCGTGTAGAACCCACGCTAAGACCTTTGAGGCAGTGAGAAAAAACAAGATGTGCAGTAAGCCTAATTCAGTTTGGATTTATTTTGTATGCTTAATGATTAGTGTAAAAGAACTGTGCCCATTTTAGCTTATAATTAGCATCCACAACCCCTTTTTCACAGAGCTGTAACCTTAAATTTTTTTTAAAAAAGAACATCTATTATATGTCAGATTCTGGATATGGTGTTTTGTGTATCTTTCTCTCCTTGTTCAACACTTAACAGCTTTTCCGGGAGAGTAGGTATTAGTAGTATTCCCATTTTTTAGATGAAGTTAAAAGAGGTCAGGAGACCTGACCAAAGACTGGCAACGGGGGGTTGGGGAGAGCCATTTTGAAATCTGGAAGGTCTGCCGCCCCTCTTCTTGTCAGGCTCTAACCCAGAGCTGGGTTTAAACAGCCTAGAAGGCAGTGAAGCGGGACAAATGCTGGGCTTCACTTCACCAGGCTCTGCTGCCAGGGAGATGTGTGACCTTAGGTATTTGGACTGCAGTGGCCTCTATCCTGAAGAGATCATCTTTCCACCGCAAACCAGATGATCCGTGAGGCCTGGCGATCCACGTGCTGCAGGGCCCAGTTTCGACCGTTTCTCACACCGGTGTTGCTGGAGGAAACCAGCTGACTACCACGCCCTCCTTGGAACTTACCAGGCCGGCCTGTTTCAGTATCTGTATGCTTATCAAGGTGCAAAACATATCAACACAGAGCCTGGCCTTGCTTGCACCTAGGTTTCCCCACACCGCCCCCAGAGTCCACTGTACGAGAATTGGGGAAGAATCCTGGGTGCTTATTGCTAATTACATCTCGCTCGTGGAGAGAGGCTCTTGACAGCGTTCAAAGTGGGGTTCTCGTAGACTCTGCAGACCCAGGGCAGGTTTTCTCCGGAACGCGCGTCCGGGTGTCCACGGCGGGGTGGAGGCGGAGAAGAGGGTGCAGGAGGTAGCCGCAGCGAACTCGCGCAGCCCCGCACGCCGCCCTCCCCCTGCGCATCCTACGGCGCCGGCCTCCGCGGAGGAAGCGGAGGCACAGCGGCGGCCGCAGGCTAGGCACGGGTTGCGGGCCCAGGTGCCACCGCGGGTGCTTCCGACGTCCGCACCTCCTGCCCCCGGGCTACCGGCCTGTCCCCGCCCCTCCGCCTGCCTGCAGGTGAAGCAGCCAAGGCCGCTGAGTAGGTGCGTGGGGATGATCTCACCCGCGCGCTCCGCGCCAGGAGGAGGAGGAGCGGGAGCAAATCCAACTTCCGGGTAGTGAAGCCGCAAGCCACCGGCATCTTGCTTTTTCTTCCCCCCTCCCCCCACTGTACCCCTCGCCTCTCCCTCCTTTCTTTTTATTCCCGGCCCCACCTGCCAAAATGAACAGCTCGGACGAGGAGAAGCAGCTGCAGCTCATCTCCAGTCTGAAGGAGCAAGGTAGGCGGGCGTGTGGCCGCCAGGTGCGGGCAGCCGCGGCCCATGGGTGGGGACGGCTCCAGGGCGCTGGCTTGGCGGTGGTGGAAGCTGGGCGGGAGGGGTTGCGGCCGTCGTAGTCACCCCCGGTAGCTCCGTCACCCGTGGAGAAGCATTCTTCGCGCCCCGCGCGCTTTGGCGAGCTCGGGGCGGAGGGTAACGTGCTTTGCTTGTGCCTGGGAGTGTCGTGCCCGGCAGGGCGGGGAGCGCTACCCGTTGGTCGCTTTAGCCGGCCATGGGGGTTGAGGGGAAGGGCCAAGGATTTGGCGGGGACAAGGTCCCACGGTACCACCGTATACGCGGGGGAAGCGAGTGGGGCTGATAATTTTGGAGAGGCGGCGGTTTAGGCAGCTCTGCCGGCCTCGCTCCCTGGCCTTGGCCCCCCCTTGCACGTTGGCGCCTGCGGCGCTGCTTGACAGCCTTTCCGAGCTTTTCATTCTGGTTTGGCCTAGTTCCTCTTTCCTTAGCAGCGAGGATTTGCAGGCCACGGTATGTTTTATCGCTTCCCGTTTTTAGCAATTTATTTGTCAGTGAGGCAACACCCTGCCTGTGCGGGGCTTCTTGAATTAGGACTTGGCTCTGGTTCGCAGGAAAGCCATGTACATGCATTTCTACATTGCCTGGTAGCTAGATAAAGAACTGTTTTAATCTCTTAATAAAGAACTGTCTTAGTCAGTGATTTTCATCACTTAACCACACTTCTGAACAAAGCCAAATTAAGATCATATGTGAACCTAACACTTTTTAAATTTAAAATTATTATTACCCTGACCAAAGGTGGCCTGAGAATATGGGTCAAGAAAGAGAGGAACCATGCAGATTTAGGAAGTAAAAATGTGTAGAACATATGTTTTTCTGAATAACTTGCTTACATGGCCGTATAGTGGAAGGGACCCCGCTCTGTGGCTAATCCTGGTGTTTAATCCCAGCTCTTTCACTTCCCTTGACTTAACTCACCAGCTCTGTGAACTTGGAAGAGTCTGCTCCCTTCCGTGGGTCTTATGGTTAATCAAGCCTGACCTGACTCGGCGCAAGAGCTAAAGCAGATGATTTTATGAGGTCTGTCCAGTACTGTGACCTGTTGCTCCTTGAGACCACAAACATACCATTCATAAGGGTATTTTGATCCCTCTGGAGTCCACACTCCTGAGAACAAATCTCAATGTGACTGTTAGTAACTGTGTGACCTTGGGGAAATTATCAATATTTAACCTCGAAAATGGACAGAACACATTATTCCTCTGTGCTATCTAGCATCTAGAAAGTGCTGGATAAATATTAATGGCTTTTGCCTTCCCAGTACCGTCAACTCCCATCCTAGGTTAGTCTAAGGTCATAAAGTCACAAGAATCAGTGAATCTAGTGGGTGGGCAACATGCCTTTCTGTGGAATTTCTCAAGTGTTTTAGTGAAGGGCTGGATTTTATTAGTATTTTATTCCTAATAACACTACCCCCCTCACCCAACATAAAGACTCTTAATTCATATTCTAGACTGTTGGAGCTTTCATTATTGGTAATATCTGTCAGATACCAGATCTTTTGATGGATGGTCAGTTTTTAAATAATGTTAAAATTTAAAATTTCACTTCTTTTCATGCTGTATATAATTTCAAGGATAATTTAACAGTGCAGATAATCCACAAGTTATTTATATTTGATTTTGGAACACATCTCTGTCTCTGTGTTGGATGTGAGACTTGAGAAAAACAGACGATTCTTAAGTTTCTGGTTCTCCAGTTATGTTGGAAAACAAACAAATCCATGCATTAGTATTTTTAGAGGATATATTTCCTCAATTTTGGGCATGTTAAAGGCAATAGAACAGTTAGACTTTGAAATTTGTGTTTCTTAAAGAGTATACTTTTTTTTTTTTTAGGATATTGAGTCTGGTTACACAGGTGTTGGGGTTTTTATCAGCCCATGGTGTAATTTTTATACATTTCAAAATAGGGGCATTTGTCAGTGGATCATAGACTGTGATAGCAAGTGACTTATTTCAAGAGTATTTAATTGCTGTTTAACCTACGGAACTAACTGGGAAGCTAGGGATTTGAAGTGGAAAACCTGGCAACTAGGTGTTTGGGCTTTTACCAATATTATGATCAATTTTGTAAGCCGGTGTGTGTGATTTATTTTTAAAAGTAGACAGTACTTTTTACAGCCTGTTAAATAACATTGTGAATAATTCCACTACTATTTAATGTGAACAAGAAGAACCATTATCAATTAAATACTCTGTTTTTCTTTTTTTAGGCTGAGTAAACCTATTCATTTACTCCTTTGACAAATACCAGGTACCTGTCATAAGTGGGGCCCATGTCCTGGGCACTGGGGAAAGAGATGGTGAACCAGACAGACAAGTTTATTGTCTAGTAGACAGTCATTAATCAAATAATCATACAAATCAGTTTGTACAATTAAAATTTGTTTTTCTAGGATAGATTCTTAGAAATGGAATTGTTGGCTTAGAGGGCATATACATATAAAGTTTTGCTAGGCATTGCAAAAGTGCCCCCCTCCCCAGATGGCTGTATCAGTTCACATTCGCCCCAGAAGTGTCCATTTTCCCATGCATTGGTCAACAGTGACCAACAGCAGTCTTTACTAATTTGACAGCCTGACAGGTTGCTTAATTTTTGCCAATCTGATGAACAAAAATGGTACCTTTAAAAAATTTGTTTGACCTGGTTATTAGTGAGGTTTGAAATCTTTTTACATGTTTATTGGTCATTTAGGTTTCATCATATCATTTCTTCCCTAGTGTATTTTAAGTCTAAAATTTGAACCCATTCCACAGGAGGGTGTTCAGAAAGAAGGTTGCCATCAACTCTAAATGGCAAAGCTGACAGCAGCCTTCCCTAATGTGAAGTCTTTAGTGGTGTGGTGAATAAGGTTGCTTTTGACAAAAGTTGTGAAATGTAATGACGGAGTCTGTCATAATATGAACAATCTCTAATTTATACTTAACATTCCCTAAGCTCTATGTCTTATAAATCACACCCACTTCTGAATTACTTCAAAACATTGTATGTTCCCTTCTAGTGAATGGTATAATTAGTTATATTATGTCTTTCTAGAAAGTTATATTATGTCCCTTTAAAAAAAATTAGCCAGTGTGCGATTGCTTATGTTCAAGCAGATGTTGAGGTAATGAGGTAATTCTCCTTTTGTCTTTTTTGTGGCTTTATTTTATTGGACTGATTGACATCTTTAATGCACTGAGAAATGGCAACTTGCGATACTATTTCCAATGCATATTTCCTAGCTTACTAAAGTGGACATTTTCCTTACAAAACATAATACAATGTTCAGAATTCTGTTGGGAAATGATAGACTTAGCTCAGCATTTGTTTAAGGTACATGATTTTCTTTGTATTTCATTCAGCCCACATGCATTGAATATTCATAGCCAGGCACTGTGCTAGGCCTCAGAGATATAGAGATGGAAAAAACCTTGTCCCTGCTGGTGAGGAGTTCCTAGTTTAGAGATGGTGGTAGAGTGTCTAACTGGCCTCATTTGGGTCATGTGTTTAAAGTCCTTTGGCCAGCGAAGGGCAGGGCACCTTGATTGGCAGCCTCCACAAAGACCAATGGATTGGAGTAGTCCAAAAAAGAATGGTGTGCCACTACCAGAGGGGGATGCGGGCTAGGAAGACACAAACAGCAGATGTCCACTAAACTGTCATCATCATAATGCTATGTCATTTGGATCTTGTTGAGGAAGGTTTGAAGAGAATGATTGCCACTTAGCAAAAAGGATGTTCTAATGTAAGACCAAAACAACAACAACAAACAAATAAAAGTTATGGGCTATTCTTGGACTGACACTATTTAAAATGGTAAGATAATTTGTTTTAAAGCAAGGTAACCTTCTTTCATCTTGAGAGTTGGTATCATTTTCTTCAAGATTATTGAGCTAGTGCTTAAGGTACACATGGAAATTAAGTTTATTCTTAGAACAGAGTTAGTAATTAAAAGAGGCTTCCAGTGTTCCCTTGGCTTCCAGGCTAGAAAGTAGCTAGAGCTTTATTTTGACAAAAGGGTCTGAAACTGTTGTCTACCACAATGACCCTATTTATCTGGAAAAGCTGAAGCATTGTCAATCTCGGGTCCATACAAAGTCAGTCAGTAGAAAGCCGTTTGGGACTAAATGGTTGCCTTGGTGTCAGGTGCAAACTTGGCTTTACACCACTATTTTCCAAGTGTGGTCCAGGGACCAACTGTATCTGAACAGCCAGGGTACATATGTACTTACTTAGTTACCTCTGAAAAGGCTGGTAAATTTATATTTCTTCATCTGGTTACATTTTTGTAAGATTTATATTTAAAATTTTTTGCTTTTAGAACAAAGTTATTACATGGATTGAGAAAACTGCACAGGATACAAATGAACATCTCAGTGAATTATTTTTAAAAAGCAAGTATGTTTCTAACAACGCTTAAATCAGAACATTTCCAGAAGCCCCTTCATAACCCCTCCAATCACTATCACCTTCCTCTTCCCAAAGATATCCAATGCCACTGAAGATAAGTTTTGCAAGTTTCTGAAATTTACATAAACGGAATCATACAGTGTGTATTATTTGCTTCAGTCCTCTTTCACTCATTATGTGTGTGGGATTTATCAATATTGTTGCATGTAGTTATAGTTCGTTTGTTTGCATTGCTGAGTAGTATTCCACTGTATGAACATACCAAAAAATATTTAAGCTAATATAGTGGAGATCAGGGGTCAGCAGACTTTTTCTGTAGATGGCAGAGATAAGTATTTTAGGCTTTGTGGGCCGTATGATTTTTGTAAACCAGAGTATTAAAAATGCATTTTCCTAAAGTTGGTGAGCCACTGCCAAAGAGTCCCCGGTTGGGGTGACCCTCTGTGAGATGGACATTCAGCATGGCCTGAGGAACTACAACTTCTAGTCAGAATTTCACTATTCACCTAACACTGCCATTAGGTAGATCAGCCTTACTTCTGTTTTTTTAAAAAATTAAATTAAAAAATAAACATATGCTCACAGAAGAAAAAAAGCATATGGAATAAAAAGTACAATTACCTGTTCCTTCTAACTCATTATTTCTCAATCTTTATTTCATTATACTCCCCAAAGGAGTCTTTTTAGAGATTTTTTCCCCTAATCACTTCCCCTCCCCATGAAATTTTAATACCGCAGATACACTCTGCATCTTTTTGTGTACTGTGATCCTTTGGAGAGCTACAAGCCGTTGTCATATCTAATATTTTTTTCCTCTTTGAGGGTGACCCGTTGATAATGCATGTTCTAACCCCATTTCCATTTCTCAAAGTTATCTACTGTTAACCTTTTGTTGTATTTCCTTCTGGAAATTGTGTTTGTACGTACATATATATTTGTCATTAATATATATTATAGAATTCATACCAGTACATATAGAGTTAAACCTTTAAAAATTGATTGCATAATGTTCCATGTAGGGATCTCCCACAGTGTAGTTAATGTCCTCTGGAAAACAAACTTCTGTATTTCTATTTTTTTTTTTTATTAAAAATAATGCTTCTGGCAATAGAGAAGAGTTGGAGACATCAGTATGAACTCATGTTTAGCTTAATATAGATACCGATGGTTACATATAGAAATATTTACAGATGTGTATATATGTATTGGGTTAGTATACAGACATTTATTTCCTTGCTCTTTCAGCTGAGAGCCTAGGTGTACCAGTAGCAGTGGGCACATCTAGCTCCAGAACATGGCTTGTAATACCATTCTCCAGTAAAAGGAACAGGGCTCCTGGGAGAAATGGCTGATTGTAGGGCTGGAGTGACTGGGGCAGGATATATACAAGATGAGCCTCGAGTATCTTGTAGTTACTAGAAAGTAAGGAAGTGCTCAAAAAAATGAGCCCACAATGATGGGGATATGTCAAAGAGATATAAGAACCAACTGAAAGAACTTCCAGTGGCCAAAGATGGAACAATTTGAACAACAAAATACTGGATTATAACCCAAAGTATAAAATAAATATTCATGAGTCCATACTGATATAAATAAATGAGAAGAGACACATCTTCCATGCAGAACAGTTCCAAATAATTTATGTATCCTCCCGCTCCAAGGGCCGTGGAGCATAATGCCCTGCTCTGTAAGTGTGGGGTATGCGTAGTGACTTCCTTCCAAAGGGGGGTAAATAGTAACTTTAAAGTGGAGAAACCTGGCAGACATTACCTCAGTTAGGTCATCTAGGTCAACTTCAATAGTGATTTAAGTCATGTTGATAGTGTGTACCTTTGATGTGAGATGATGAAAATGGCACTTCACCTCTGTGGTCCTCCCCTAAAAACCTATAGCCCCAGTCTCATCATGAGGAAACCATCCCAGGTTGGGGAACATTTTACAAAATATCTGATCAGTGCTCCTCAAAGTTATCAAAAACAAGGAAAGTCTGAGAAACTTGTCACAGCCTAGAGATGTCTAAGGAGACATGACGACTAAATATAATGTGGTATCTGGATGGGATACTGGAACAAAAATAAAACATTAGGTAAAAACTAAGGAAATAAGATAATGTATGGACTTTAGTTTGTAATAATGTGTCAATATTGGTCCATTAATTGAAATAAATGTACCATACTAATGTAAGATGTTAATAATAGAAACTGGGTGTAGGATATATGGGAGTTCTACTATGTGTGTAGTTTTGCTATGAATCTAAAGTTTATAAAACCAAAATTTATTCAAAACAGTAATGCTGCTTACATCCTTTGTACACATATATCTCTGTAAGTGCAGCTGTAGGAAAAATTCTCAGAAGTGTTAGATCCAAAATTGTTAGATCCAAAAAGTATGTATATTTTAAACTTTGTTGTGCTGTAGATTTTATTCTGTAGAGCTGTTAACACAGCCAAGCTTTGCTTTAAAATGTAGAAGGAACACTGCTTTTTTCTCTTCTTCCCATGTTGGTTAAGCATTTTATTTCATTTATTTTTTATTGATGTATCTAAGCATTGTAAACATTAAAACACGAGTTCTGAAATTTTTGTTTGGTGCAGTGAACAGTAATATATTAGGATCCTTTTAGTCACTTGATTCTATCTGAAATCCTGTATGGCACAAACCAGGGTATGATTCTGAGATTGAGATTATATATATATATCTCAATATATATGTATGTATATATACATACACACATGTATATATATATATATATTTGTTTGTTTTAAATACGGCTTTGAGGAGCAGTTTTAGATTACAGAAAAATTGAGCAGAAGGTACAGAGAATTCCCTCATCTCCCCCCACCCCCCTGCCCCCGTTTTCCCTTATTATTATCATCTTGCATTAGTGTGGTACAGGTCTTAGAATTGATGAGCCAATATTGATACACTATTGTTAACTAAAGTCCATAGTTTACATTAGGGTTTATTCTTTGTGTTGTACATTCCATGGGTTTTGACAGATGTATGACATGTACCCATCATTACATTATCAAACAGAATAATTTCACTGCTCCAAAAATTTCCTCTGTTCTACCTGTTCATCCCTCTCACCTTACCCTGGAACTCCTGGCAACTACTGATCTTTTTACTGGCTCCGTAGTTTTGTTTTTTTCCATAATGTTATATAGTTGTAATTGTACAGAGTGTAGCATTTTTAGATTGGCTTCTTGCATGTAGCAATATGCATTTAGGCTTCCTACATGTCTTTTGTGCTTGACAGCTCATTTGTTTCTCTTTATCACTGAATAATACTCCATTGTATAGATGTACCATTGTTAGTTTATCCATTCACTTGTTGGTGCACATCACGGTTGCTTCCAAGTTTTGGCAGTTAGGAATAAAACTGCTATAAACATTCATGTAGTGGTTGGGTATGGGGGAAGGGAATAGTCCTGTGATAGGGTCTTGGTCTTTAAGTGAGCCTGTGCCCCAGAGCTGTGACTTTCACGAGTGCTTCTCAGTTCCAGTTTTCCCTGTCCGTGAGACAAGAAGGCTACAAGGTGCTGGAGTTGGTTATTACCTTGCCTTTAATCTGTTAGGCTCTAATAAAATAATTTCTCTTGAGGGAAGATCTTGTTATAAAGAACAGAATGCTCTGGGCATATTTCGTGATGGCTACTTTTCCCCTCCCCTGCCAGAAACAATAGGGAAATTTTCTCAGTATTCACTGTGAGGACCTGGTAGTACTCCTGGAGTTAAAACTCAAAAAAGTGTCGGGGCTTCTTAAGATCGGCCCACGCCTGGAGTTTTTAACTCTCAAACTTGTTGGAACTGAGCCTCTAGCAATTTGTTAATTACAGTTTAGATTTTTTTTCCTATCTTGGCACATGAGGGTGTTTCTGCACCTTGGCTTCTGCTCCAATAAGTTGTGATTCTCTGTATCTGTCTGAGTGTATCTCTAATTTTTGGAGTAGTGATTTGCCCTGTGACTTCAGTCCTGTCCTGGATCCAAGAAGAGTTGTTGATTTTCAGTTTGTTCAGCTTTTTTTGTTGTTGTGAGGACCAGAGTGTCGGCTTACAAGCTCCTTACATGCCAGACCAGAAACCAGACTTATATACGTATTTTAAAGTTCTCAGTTTCCTTCCTTTCTGTTGGTTACCTTGAAGTCATTAATATAGTTTGTTGAGATTACTTCTTAAGCATCATTAAATCATTAACACTGTACTGTGTGTTCTATCAGGTAAAGAGTGAATTACAGGTTTGCTATAATTTCTTTTTAGATGTGAAATCTCTCACCTTTGTTTTTTGATCAGGTTTTCCAGCAGTGTTTCCCTGGCTTTTCTAATGCTTTAATTAACAACTGAGGTATAAACGACTTCTCTTTCTATTCTGGCTTTAAGAGCAGGACCTATTGGGATGTGTGCAGAAGTGAATAATGTCCTAATTGAACATTATCTGTTATGACTTATGTCCTCATACCCCATTAGTAAGAGATGTTTCAAGGCTCCATGAGCCTCAAAGATGTAAACTCAGTGGATGAGAATATACATTAGAAGACCTCATGAGGCAGTGTTTTTCTGGTTATATTTGATGGCTATTTAAAGCTTCATTTTTATTAAGTATCTTGTTGCAACATACGATTTAAGAGGCCCTTTTAATATGGGGAGGAAAGTATGTGCTCTTTCATGATTTGTTCATGTGAAGACCTAGATCCATTCTTCCTCCTTCCTGAATTTAACACCCATTTATCAAGTGCCTACTATATGTCAGGCATTGTGCTAGAAGAGGGCGTCTGGATGCATAAAGACATAGTCTTCAACCTAGAGGGTCATTTCTGGTCTAGTGCTTTAGCACACTGCACACAGTAGTGCTCATAAATGTTTTTTACATGCGTGGCCTTTAGGATCAGTAGACTGGTTCTGCTTCCACCATTCCTTACTGTGGGATCTGACTTTTCTATGCATTTGTGTCTTCACTTTTAAAGGGGAGATGTTAATATTTGGCTTAATTGCTCTACATCACAGATTTATATGAACCACTCATTCATTCAACATAGGCATAGACTCTGTGCTTTGTATTCTGCTGAGTGTAAGGTATATAGCAAGGAATTGAGTGGGAGAAAAGACAAGAAAACAGACCTGTGTTCAGACAACTTATAATGTTGCATGTAGATGCTCCAAAAGAGATCTATGAACAGTGTATTTTGGTAGTATATTAGAAATATAAATGCTGATTTTTGCCCCTGTTATATGGGGAGAGTTTCTTAGAAGAAATGACAGTTGAACTGCATTGAAAAGGAGGAGGTAGGGAAGGTGGGGAAGGGAAGACCTTGCAGGCAGAGGGGAAAATATTTGTAAAGACACTTGGGTATGAAAGGTCTTAGAGGGTTTAAGGAAGCATTGGGACTTTGGGTTTGATGGAGTGAGTGTGGTCTCTGATTGGGGAGAGGAGAGGAGAGTGGGGTTCCCAGGTTGTGAAGCTAACATCTTTGGTGGCTTTTAAACAAGAGAATGAAATAACCAGGTTTCTTTGTTACAATGCTAACTAGTATCTACCTTGTAAAGAATGAACTTGGCATAGAGGGAAGCTAGAGTCTAGATGAGAGGGTTTTGCTATTATTGAGGGTCAGAAATAGGGCAGAGATACTGGCAATAGAGGAAGGGCAGATTGGAGAGACATTTTGAGATCTGAGCAGTTGATGATCCTTTGGTGGTGGGGGAAAGTGGGGAATCAAGGGGGATCCTGAGGTACTAGCTTGAGAACTAGGTAGATGATGGTCCTGTATACAGGAAGTAAGAGGTTTGGGTGAAATGGAATTGATGAGTTCACTTTCTAACATGTTGAGTTTGAGGTGCTTGTAAGGTATGTGGACAGAGATGTCCAGAACTGTACTGTTCAGTAGAACTTTCAGCTGTGATGGAAGTGTTCTGTGTCCACTGTCCACAGTGGTAGCCACTAGCCACATGTAGCTATTGAGCACTTGAAATGTGGTCAGAGCAGCTGAAGAGCTGAATTTTAAATGTTATTTAATTTTAATTAATGTAAGTGTAAGTAGCCACATGTGGCTAGTGGCTACCATATTTGACAGTGCAGGTCTAGATGGTGTTGGTTGGAAATACTGATCTGGAGCTAATGCTAGGGTAGGGTGGTTAGGCTTCCTGGGTCTGAGAGGTCTCCAGGGGCACGGGACTCTAAAATGCTGAAACTGGAGAAGGCCCAGGCAAGCTGATTGTTGCTCACCCTAGCCAGAGCTGTTATTGGCCTGTAATTCTGAACTTTAGTTGTCAGGTTTCTCAAACAACTAAGTCTACTCAGCTGCTTCCTGGGATGGCTACGTCATGGTTTGCAGCTTGTAAAGAAAATTCTCTTTCTTGGCATTAGCGGGTTAGAATATAGAACCAGCATGATTCTTAAAGCACATGCTTTGCCTGATATTCTCCTTGTTTTCTCCACATTTTCCTTTTTCTTCCATTCTATACTCCTATGTAGTGAGTCCCCTCTTTGGCTGCACATTAAAATCACCTGGGGTGCTTAGCTCTTACAGAAATACGGATGTCCAAGGTCCACCTAGTTAAATCAGAATCTTGGGTTGGGGGTGAGTGGAGAGGAGGCTAGAGAGCTGTAGGATTTAAAAGCTCCCCTGGTGATTCTAATGTGCAGCCAGGATTGAAAAGTACAGCTTCAGACATGCTTCCACTTCTTTGCCACCTTCTTTTTTTACTACAACGAACTACAGTTGATCTTTAACCCCCCTCTCTCCTCCTTTTCTTTGGTGGAAGGTACTAGTACTTAGGATTTCAGAGATTTTCTGCTCTGCCATCTTTCAGGCCATGTATCACTGAAGTAAGCCTGAGACCGAAGGCATTAGGGAGCAGCCTAATCTCTTGTCATACTCACAGATTTGACATACCTTGCTGTATCAGTAATGATAAGCTTTAACATGTATTCAACATTTAATATGCCTAAGCACTCTTGTTGCATGTTAGCTCACCTACTCTTTTTTTTTTTAATTTTTATTTATTTATTTATTTATTTATGGCTGTGTTGGGTCTTCGTTTCTGTGCGAGGGCTTTCTCTAGTTGCGGCAAGCGGGGGCCACTCTTCATCGCGGTGCGCGGGCCTCTCACTATCGCGGCCTCTCTTGTTGCGGAGCACAGGCTCCAGACGCGCAGGCTCAGTAATTATGGCTCATGGGCCCAGCTGCTCTGCGGCATGTGGGATATTCCCAGTCCAGGGCTCGAACCCGTGTCCCCTGCATTGGCAGGCAGATTCTCAACCACTGCGCCACCAGGGAATCCCCTCACCTACTCTTAATAAGAACACTATGAGAGATGTACAGTTATTATTCCTATTTTCCAGATGACGAATCTGAGATGCAGAGAGTAAGCAGTTTGCCCAAGGTACCTGGCTAAGTTAAGTGCTTGGGCTGCACTTTTAAATTGCTGTGCTGTGTGACTTTACAGTATAGTGAAATATGCTGTATCTGTAAATGCAAGGGATGAAGTCTTCCCAAGCTGCAGATATCTTTCACATGACAGAGAATTGGTCAAAATCATTTCTTCTTTTTTTATTGAGTAATTCAAAATTTGGAGGATCTCTCTCATCAAATCACTTGAGTTGCACAGCTCATGTTAAAAATTTTTGAAACTGTGAGCCAGTTGTGAAACAATAAGGCTTTCTCTGTGACCCTTTGGCATTGCCAAAAAAGAAGTAGCTGAATAACATAGGTCATTATAGTTTTTACCAGTTTTGCTAAAGATGCGGTTACACATGTTTTCACTATGGTATATGTGTATGTGAATATTGTTTAGGGCAGTAAGCTTGGTTTTTTTAAATTCAAAGAAATAAAAATATAAGTAAATATTTTTCGTTTATGCCCAGTTCCCCAACTGTCCCTTCCCACTACCAAATGGTTGAATTCTTCCCATACTTTTCCTCTCCTTTCCCTGTACTTGGTTTCATTTTTTTTGTTGTTTTTTTAAGTTGCTTACAGTCACGGAAAGCATATTTTCTGTGGTTTCCATTAAGATATGATAGGTAAAGGGTTCATAATTAATGCTTTTCATAAAGACCCAGTAATTGGGAGTCTACAGTGTTTCGCCTGGATTCTGTTGGCATTATAATGGAAGAACAGTATTGGTATTTTTAAAAAGGCCTTCATAGCCGTTATCTGATGCTTTAAATAGAAAAAAAAAATTTCTTACTGTCTTTTTTTTTTGTATGTCTGTAAAGTAGGTTATCAGGAATAGAGTGGTAAATCAATTTTGATTTTTCAACTTTATCTAAAGATACTTTTAAATGTCAAGTAAACTAAAGCAAAGTCTCTCAATAAAATATTTATTTTTTGAAACAATATTAGATATAGTAATAAGATTTGGGACCATGACCATAGACTACCTAATGATGTAAGTGCGTATTTTTAAAATCTCTTAGTTCTTGTTTCTTTTTGTTAGAAAAAGGAGGGGGAGGGACATTTTATTGAATTTTCAGAACTGAGGACAATTTAGTTCATACTCATTGGTTGGGGGTTTGTCTGATGGAGGCTGATAAGGAGCTGGTGTGCAGAGGGCTTCATTTTGTGATCAATCAAATCTTTTCTGTTGAAACTAATTATTTTTAAAAGGGCTGTATCTTTATATGTATACATTTAGCTATCTTATGGGCTATCTAATTTTCAAAGATTCTTTTTTGAGTGTGGCTTCAATAAAATGTCCATTAATTCTTATTTAGATGGTTATGAAGTGCTGATAAAACTTCGGGCCATTGATGGTATAGTCTCATAAGTCTCATAAATATTTGTTTATTTGAATTGGATTTTAAGAGTTTGGTCCGGTCATCATAGTAACTATTCTAAACCCTTCAGATCACTGTTGAAAGGAACAGCATATACTTTGCCATCTGAATTGTCTTGGTGGTATTCTCTGCTCCAGTGGTTAGAATCATACACTTTAGAATTAATGACCAGATTATCTGGAATGTTCTTAAAACCACTGGTTTCAGATTTTTAATTAATATCTTCAGGTTCTTCATAGAAATAGGAAGCTCTTTGTCTTTTTTATTTCTAAAGAAAAACTTAGCTTTTTGTAGATAAATCCCAATGAAATTTTTTAAAAGTAAAAGTATAAAAATCCAAACTTGATTATTGCCTGGCTCTCTGGTGCCAGTCAAAATGCTGGTCAGGGAGTGGGCAGTGGTTCTGCTGGGTCCACCTTAGACATTCTGTTCCATCATTAGTCCTAAATCAGTCTCTTTCTTCCCACAATACACTCTAAATGGCACATTCTCAACTGTGAGGCTATCTAAAAATGGTGCTTTGGCTAAGAGATGAATGTGGGAGTTCAGCTTGCTTTTCTGGCAGTGGAGGATTTTAAGTAGAAAACTGCTGCTTTTCCCACATAACTGGAAATAGTTCCAGACAATTCACATATTTTTCTAATTTAGTGAAATGAATCTGGCTGGGATTTGGTCATGGCTTGGTGGTTGATGATCTTGCAGTGCCTGACAATAGTTGTTCTTAGCTGAATGCTCATAGCAGAAACTTTCCCCTGTGGATAAAGCAGATATGTGACATTGAGTTTATTTTCTGGAGGCCAATCTTAAATAAACCTGTGATTACAGCACCACAGACTAATGTTGCTGGAAGGAACTTCAGGGACACCAAACCGTCTCCTTTCACAAGTGCTGAACAGCAAAGATGAGAAGTGACTTGTCATAGGCACTTATGGCTCATAGGTCTTCCTAATAACCCAGGAGAACTGAAATTCGGCTCCGTGGGCTCACATGTGCTCTGGTCTCTTCTTCTTCCTTATTCTTAAAAGCAGGAGCCCTTCTTCTGTGGCCTCTTCTCCACCCCACCCAGAACCTTGTAAATAGACAATAGGGGTTAGTTGGGTTCCCAGGTTTTCCCATAGTAAACTTTTGATAGCATTATAACATTGCTTTCCTTTTTTTCTTTTAGCAATAGGTGAATATGAAGACCTCAGAGCAGAGAACCAGAAGACAAAGGAGAAGGTTTGTACTTTACCCTTTCTTTCCTCTCTTACATGTGTAAAAGCCTAGACAGCATGGTGCATTGTTCTGCCACCAATTTCAGTTAAATGCGAATGAGAGTTGTTTTTTTAATTTCTTTTCTCCTGCATGTGTGGTTCAGGCTAATATCAACTCCAGGCTCCAGATGGTAAAGAATAGCAGGCATGCCACAGTGGGCGCTGCTCTGGGAGATTAACTACACGGCTAAATGTGCAGCAAGGCACCAAGCCAAGCAACTCAAGCCCCCAAGAATTGTACTTTTTCCAGCGGTCAGATTTGGGATTCTAGTGATGGAATTGAAGGCCTGAGACATTTACCTTTTGGGTTGAGACATATTAGGTCTGGAGAGAACTCTTTGGAATTAGTCATTGGTGTTTAGCTCAAATGCTTCCATAAACCCTTTGTATGTTTGCTTCCTCTAAGTATATGAATAATCTACTGGAAGTTGAAAAACACCCAATGTGAAGATGGTGAAGTGTGGTGAATATTTTCCTGGGCTCTGGGAGTTTTATTTTTTAACGGTTAAATAATTAAATTCTACTTACCTTTATGTCTCTGGACATATCCATTTAAGATTCATGAATTTTTTTTAACATATATCTTTTTTTCCCTATAAGTTTAGGGAAGGGACATACAGAAGGGAAGGCTAAAAAAAGTAGAGGGACTGAGTAGAAAATGAAAAGGAGAGAGAGGGGGAACTGTCCATTATTGTTATTTAGATATAAATGAAATTTATTTTAAAAATTTAAAATTTCTATTTTTAGAAATTTGTTTGATAGACCAGATATTTCAAAGCATAACATCCGTGGTGGAAAATTAATAAGACAGGTCCTTCGTGGTTATTAAAGAAGGTACTCATCATTGCAGTAAATTATGCAACCTTGTCTTTAAAATCTCAGAGTAAGAGCTGTAATGAAAATTGGCAGTGAGCTAAATATTTGTAAGACTTGTGGCATGTTTGTGGGTATTTATTGAACTCTTAAGAATCATATTTAACTTTTTTACTCATATTAATTTGCCACCTATTTAGATGTTGGTGTGATGGTATTAATGGTAAGTCCTCTAGTTCAAAGCACATTATAATAGATTTTTAGATCGTTATTTTTCACCCACGTTTCATGCTTCTTTGCTCATTTGTAAATAAATCTTTGGTTTATTTTTGAAATAAAAATTTTATTTAAATATTTATTTATATTTGAAATTTTAAGTATCTTCCCTTCCTTTCACTAGGCAATTCAGGGAATGGTAGGTGGGGTGATGAGAATATCTGTGATAGAAGGTGGCTGGTACATGCGTCTCTAATATGGTAAGGAGGTCACAGAAAACAGTTTGACAAGATTTCTAATTCTAACATCATAACCACACAAAATCACAGATGTCCCGAGGATGCCAACAGGTGGGGAGTATATGCTTAGATCCTGGGTCCCTGATGTCCCATAATTTTAAAGCAAAGCTAATGGGTGAAGCTTATGCCAGATAGCTTGAGCCTTTTTCCCTAAGATACCCAACCATCTTCCAGCTCTAGGAGAAGGAGCCAAGACGTTATCAGTCAATTGAGTCTCTTCCATATATGTTCCTGGTCCAAGGGGGGAAGAGCAAAACAAGTTGGAAGGGTTAATTCAGGAGAACTCTTTGATTTAACCTGGAAGATAGGAGGGGGGAAAGCAAACAAGTGTCTTCATTTGATGAAGAAAGAAGGATATAGAAGAACGTGAATAACATAAGAGGAAAAAGAATAAATTTTTTGTTTTTTCTTATCCTTCTTTAATCCTTGCTTACTTGTAGACCTAGCATTGCCCTAAAAATAGTAGATGTTCTATAAACATCCGTTATTAGTGATGATGATGGTTGTTTAACTGCGAGCCACTTTCTGCAGTGAGTTTTTATGCGAACCATCTGTTATACAAGTGAATTGTAAGTAAGATGCATTTGGCAAAAGAAGGATTAAAAATTACCTTAGCCCATTACCTGTTCACATGTTTCTCTACACAGAGTATGTCCTGATACTTTTGTAACATCTGTATTGACCTGCTTCTGTACTTACTCTTTAAAAATAACTATTAACAGAAATGGGAAGAAAAGAAATGAAAGCAATATGGAATGCTGTGTGGTTGGGTAAAACAAAATAGGGTGGTTTTAAGTTTACCACACTCTGTTTATCTTGTGTTAAAAGACTAGTAGGCTTATTACTGCAGATTTTTCCCCGAAAGGGGGGCTGTATTACAAAGGAGGGAAGCCTATAATAAAAGCCTTTTTAATACAGCACAGAATGAGTAAAAGCAGCTTTAGTTCTGGAGGTGGTAAATGGAGAACACCATTTTCTCTGGCAGAGCACTCTCTTGTGCCTGGCTGTGTGAGCTTTGTCCAGTCCACATCAGCAAATATTCATGGCCATTCTTACCTCGCGACCCCAAACGAGTTCAGTTAAATCAGTCAAGGATAGGAATCTAAAGTAAGAGTCTTTTGCCATAGTTAATTTGATGTGGGGAAATTTTGCAGAAGTGTAAGCGACTAGAAAAATAAATGGCAAGTTTTTTCCTTCTGTGTGTCCACATTAAGTCTAACCATCTTTGTTGTCAGGTCATGAACCTTATCAATGGGAAGAGACAGTGGGTGTGATCCCTTTGGGTAGATCTTTTAATGCCCTGTTTAGAATCTCCTCTGTTGAGACAAGTGGTAGGACATGAATTTCCTCAGAACAGGCAGTTGCTTAAGAGACTGTTTTTTTAAGAAGCTACTGTGGGTCATGTACATTCCCTTATCTCCCTAATCTGATGCTCCAACAACCCTGTGCCAGCTCTGTCTCACAGAAAACAGGACCTCAGGGCTTAACAGAATCTGGATTCAGACAGGATATTCTGACCAAAAATACTCATTTTGAAGCAGGTAAACCTAGGGGATCTAATTGACTTTTTCCACAAAGGTCTTGGTTTTATTCTTAATTTTTTATTGTTAGCCCATGAATTTTCCACAGCAAATTATCAGACTCAATACTTTTCTGGATCGTTTGTCTTCATCATCTATTGCTTTGTATTTAAAAACTGAAAGTTAAATATCAAATCAATCTTACATCAGAAAAATTCTCGCATGCGTGTGCCTATGTGTGTGTGTGTGTGTGTGTGTGTGCGCGCACGCACGTGTGTATAGATTCTGACATAATGCATTCCAAGGGTAAGAGTAGGAGATTTGGGAGGGTGGGCCAATGTTTTAATGATCTTTTCCTTTGCAGTTCTCCCTTGTTAAGAACAATATAATGCTGATCATTTTGTGGTTTTTATCAGTGTCTTTGAGGATGGAATCAGGATCTGAGTTGATAAGGAAAACTTTTTGCTGAATGCCTTCTGAGTACTGGGATATAAAGAAAAGTATACGAAGGTCCCACTCTAGACTAAAACTACTCTAATGAGGGACACAGGCAAGTTGACAAATAACTGTGATAAATTGTACATATAAGTGAACGCTTAGAGTTTGGTGGGATGGGAAGAGAACAAAAAGACAAGGTTCCTACTCAATTCCATGTGACTAACTCTTGTCTCTTAATTCTTGGCTTAAATGTCGCTTACTTTTTTTCACAGTCTTCTTTCTCTCACAAGCAGAATTGTCGCCTCTTTGTAATGAAACATCTGTATATTTCTTATGCACTTATCACATTTTAATAACCAAAATTCATTATCAAAATATTATATAGGGTACATGTAAGATGTCTGGGTTGGATTAAAGTGTAAAAGCTTCAGTTTTGTTTTTTTTTTAGACATCAAGATAGGTGGAGATTATGGAAAGGGTGCTACTTATTTTTTGCCTAGTTTCTAAATAGCATTATCAACAATATGTTAAAAAGTGAGAAGGCCTATCACATTGAAGTCAACAACCCTTCCAAATTATTTTTGGGGTAAAGAAAAATAGAGGACTGTATATTTTGAAGTCAACCAAATGAAGTTTTACTCTGCTTGTGAAGCAATCATCATATTTAAATGTGTTAGTCATGCTTCTACAATTGAAGGGCATTCTCTTATGAATCATTCAGGATCTTTGTCATAGTTGTTTGTGGTTTTTTTCCTACATGGGGGTGGGCAGAGCTTTTTTGAGCTTTTAATGGAATAGCTTTCACATTTCTCAGAGTGGTGGGGGCAGTGTGGAGTGTGCATAAAAAGAAGGAAATCTGTAGAATAGAAGAATGTCTGCCTTTGAACAGTAAGTATTTATGTTTAATTCTATGTTCCGAGATCGAGTTTTGAAATGAATAAATGTTTAAGTGGCTGATTAGAAGTCGTTTGAGTGAGCTACTGTAACACTGCATCAGGCGGTTCTGTCAGCTTGCCAGGAACAATGAATGAAAAGGGAATGAGACAGACACTTTCCAAGACTTAGGTTTCAAGAAGCAAGATAGATGATACTGTTTGCATCTTGGCTCAGTTGTCTATTGTTAAAATTTCTTCATCTTTTGTAAATTTCAGAGGTGAAGGTCCCAAAGTATTTTATTTAAAAAAACTCAGTAAAGAAGCCACTTTAAAGAGCAAGATATGCATCCATTATGCTGACTGTTCATGCATAATACATTCACATACATGCAGTTTCTTTAGAACAGAGTGGCAAGTGGTTGTGCCAGAGAAAAAGTAATTACTTAGCAGTTTGAAAGTGAAAATGAGTCTCTTATTAACAGCAATCTATCCAGAAACAAAGAGCAAGGATCTCTGTTCTGATGACATGTGTTTCCATCTAACACACAATACCTAGAATTTGGAGAATGCTGTAAGACAGCTTTAGGGGACAGCTACTACTTTATTGCCTGTGAAAATTGGAGGGAAAGAACTTTGAATTGGAAGAAAGAACACTACCAAAAGAGAAAGAGAGTGAAAAGAATTCCATTCTAGTGGGAATAATTTAATTTATTGTGTTCTTTAAGGATAAGCACAGCTGAGTTCTAGCCAAACTTACATAGGTGGAACAATAGAATTGTTGATTCTTACTAAAAATGATTTGATGGTCCTCAAACGGCATCACCAAATATTCTAAAGCAGGTAAATATGCACAATTCTGATGCTATGCCTGTTTAAACTTTTAAATATTGTAACTGGACATAAAAGGAATGAAGTTCAAGACAAATAAGTAAAAAATGGTGTGGGGTTGAGACTTTTTCAGACTTAATGTTGTAGCCTCTGCTGTGTGTTCCTGTAGTGCAGTACTTCTCTCATTATGGCAAGTGTTCTTATAAATTGCTTGTTTCATTGTTGGTCTTTCTTGGTTGATCATAAGTTTTGTGAGAGCACATTGCCTATTATGTTCCCCACTGTATTTTCTCTGCTTAACATAGCACCTGTATGAATAATTTGTTCAATACTTGGAGGAAGGAAATAAAGGCATTCAGTTATTACAGTAGATGCCTGCTTAGAAGTCTAATTCAGTCAACTGTACGGTAGTTGTCTTTGTGTAGATTGCCTACTCTGTTGTTGTCCTGTGTATGCAGTGCATGTGTGTATTTCTTGGGCTCCAAACTGGCCTTTCTGTAGGCTGGCAACTCTTTGTTGCATCTGTGCGTCATGGAGATAAAAATGAATGTTTATGTTAGTGGAAGTTAGACACAATTCAGAATATTGGGGGTTTTCTTGCATAAAATATACACACAGCAAAATATAAAGATATCTTAGTGCCTACAGTTATCTGTACTTCTGCTGAGCCCCGTTAAGCAGACATTTTAGTACAAACAGCAGTTGGATGATATGCGAGGCAGAAAGAACAGAGCTGCCCATTTTGGTCGGGGAGAGTCCCCTCTTACCAGTACACACTGGAAAGACTTTCCTCCGCAAATCAGTCTGCCAATGCTTTGAAATGCTGGTTTAGTTTCAGAAGCCAGGTATCTGCCTGGATGAGCCTCAAGGAAGAGTTCTGGAAAACAGCCAGGGCTTCTAATATGAAGAGCTTTCAAAACCAGCAAGGCTAACTTCCCGCCAATTCACCACTTCATGAAGAGCCAAAATAGAGACTCTAGAATTGATGTAATGTGATCCAACTTCCTTAAACCAGCCAGCACTTGTGCTGCTGGGTTCTACCCCAGCCTTGAGCTACAGAGAATCGTTGAGCATCGTAATTAAGTGACGTGGGCCCAAGAACATCTGTTGCTATTGCAAAGTCTTCACAAGCAATTCTCACACAAAAAGAAGCAGTTTCTACAAATGATGCAGCTGCGTGAGCAGGAGAGAGGAAGGGGTAGGATGGGTGAGGGGCTTCTGTGGGATATAAAGATACAACATTCTTCCAAAAAGGCCCGGAATCTTTGCTACTTTCTCTCTGTTGGTAGTTTGAGAGAAAGGTTACAAGATATTTTTCTGGGTTCATCTAAAATGATGAAATAAGTAGATGTTTGGATTTCTGCTTAGTAAACGGGTACGTCCTTCATATTTTGCTCAGCTCTGGTTTGGAATAAATAAGTTGCTTTTGCAGCATGTGTAAATCCCCGCTCCCCACAATACACACCCCTTTCAGTATCCATAGCAGATGGTAAATTCTGTGGCTGCCAGTTCTATCATAATATGGTTGCAGAAAATAGAAAGCAAAGCAACATGAAGACCTCTGATAGAACACAGCTGGTGTTGGGAGACTGCTTCTGAATCGGCTGGCGATGCCTATAGAGTTAGTGTGAACGCACATAGCTGGACTGTAGAAACTCGTTACATGAATGTTGGGATAAGACTGTGATGTTGAGACCTGTTATTAACCAAAGCATGTCTACCTGGGCCTTATGAGCGAAGAGCATGGGCCACGGGTGGGCAGACTGGCAGGGTGGTGGGGAAGTACAAGGGGAACAGGTACCACATTCTAGAAAATGAGAGGAGCATTCCTGAAACAGCTGGCTAGCACGCTCATGAAGTTAGGTGTTACACTGTCTGGTGGGGGAAGGATCTCATAAACTTATTTGAGAATCCAGGACTCTAGAGTGTTTAGAATTTTAAACACCAAAAGACAGTAAATACAGTTTACATGTTAAGTTGGGACTAGAAACTGTATTAGACAGAATTACTTTTTTACAGAAGTTAAATTGACACAAGAAAACTTTAATGAAAGGATATGCCTTTTCCTTTAGAAAATGGTCCTGCCTGACCCCTCTTGTGGAGGGTCTAGGTCAGGATTTAGTAAATAGCTTTGCTACTTTAACACTGTGTACTCGTTTCATGTACTGTAGCCAGAATGGATTTACCCAAATGAACAGAGATAGGTTTTTAAAACTAAAACTTTTAGAAAGTTTCAGTTCTTGAGAGACTGACATACAAAACTGAACTGTTTTCTTAATTTTTTTTATTTTAAAAATATTTTAAAAGCATAGAAAAGGGCAGAGAATAATATAACAAATACACACCTCACAGAATTAGCTTATCTGTTTTGAAATTTAAAAAGAAAAAAGAATGCTACAGATAAAATTGAAGGTCCTCTGTGTCACCCAGCCCTAGACCCCTTCCCCTCCCTATCTTTTAAGAGACAACTACTGTTATGTATTTTATATGTATCCTTCTATTTCATGTTTTTATGTTTTTATATATACCGTATGTATCGGGAAATATACAGATACAATATAAATATATAAAGTGTTTTTGTGTGCTTAAGGTATCATTTGATATATATTCTATAATTCCTTTTACTCAACCTTATGGTTTCTGAGGTTTATCTATGTTGATACATTTAACTTTAGTTCATTCATTTTCATTTATAGTGTATTATATGGATATACCATGATTTATTGTTACTATAAATGCAGAACATGTTTGTATAGATCACTTTGTACACATTGCTGGAGATTCTAGAATCTAGAAGTAGAATTGCTGAGTCATAGGGTATGTACAATTCCAATTTTGTTAGTTTATTTCCAAAAGTAGTTATGCTAGTTGACATTTCACCTGCAGTACGTGAGAGTGTCCTACATCTGATCCTAGACTTTTTCAGTTTTTGCCAGTCTATTAGATGAGAATATCTTACTATTTTAATTTGGGTTTTCCCAATTATCAGTGGCATCATAATTTTTTAGCCATTGACATTTGAAAATAAAAATATCCAAAGGTATGAAATCCCAAAAAACATATCCCAGATATGTTTTTCTGACATGGTAGGATTAAAATATAACTTTGTTCATATGGTCCTCTTATTATAGTATAATAGTATTCCCACACAATTAAAATTTTAATTATCATTCTAATAGCTAAAATCACTTTTTAAAGTTTTAGACATTTTTGATGAAAATCTTCCTAAAGTGTGTTTTACTTCCTATTTTGTGAAAGTCGGGGTGAAGTGAATTCAGTGCTCATAACGAATGTTAGGTTTTAAAAAAATTCATTAATACCTACAGAGCCAGTTTAGATGCTTGTTTCTGTACCTGATACCCTAAAAGATCCTCATGCTTTAATAAGTTATTTTTGCCTTCCCTCCTTTTAATTTGCTACCTTCTTCTATTCAGAATTCTAAGGATACATGGATGGTTTTTTTCTTGAGTTAGAGAGTGCATGGGACGTTGGGCAGCAGTTTGCCTCCAGGCAGTGGTCACTTCCAGTGTGCCCCCAGGGTTCTGGATAATTGAAACTGCGCAGTTTCAGGAATCTGACCTGCGGATGAGTGGGGTTTTTAACTGTGTCAGCAAAATACCTACTTAAAAAGAGGCACAAATATTCTCTTAAAGAATGAATACATTTTAACTCAAGGATGTTAAATTGGTCTGTTACTGAAGAGATAATGAGCAGGAAGGTGACTCATTATCTTAGAAGGTCTGAGAAAATTGGCCAGATACAAGTGGTACAAATATCATGCTGGTGAGCAGTAACAAATACCATGTGGCCATTAATGCCTTTTTTTTCCTTCGTATATTTTTTTTCTTTTTAAAATTATTCTATTTTTCTTCTTTTTTATTGAACTATAGTTGATTTACAATATTGTGTTAATTTCATGTGTAGAGCAGAGTGATTCTGTTATATATGTGTGTGTATTCTTTTCCATTAGGTTATTACAAGATGTTGAATATAGTTCCCTGCGCTATACAGTAAATCCTTGTTGTTTATCTATTTTATAAATAGTGATATGTATCTGTTAATCCCATCCTCCTAATTTATCTTCTCCCTCTCCCTTTTGGTAACCGTAAGTTTGTTTTCTATGTCTGTGTGTCTGTTTCTGTTTTGTAAATAAGTTCATTTGTATTATTTTTTAGATTCCACATATAAATGATATCATATAATATATTTATCTCTGTCTGACTTACTTCACTTGGTATAGGAATCCCTAGGTCCATCCATATTGCTGCAAATGGCACTATTTCTTCTTTATGGCTGAGTGATATTCCATGGTATACATATCACATATCTTCTATATCCATTCATCTGTTGATGGACACTTAGGTTGCTTCCATGTCTTAGCTATTGTACATAGTGCTGCTATGAACATTGGGGTGCATGTATCTTTTTGAATTAGAGTTTTTGTCTTTTCTGGTTATATCATTAATGCTTTTTTAAGATTTTTATTTTTTGTTTTCTTTTCATAAAATTGTTTATGTTTGCTCTTTCTTGTCTTTCCAAACTTACAATACAAACTTAACATTTCTGTTTTTTTCTCATTTCAGTGTGACAAAATTAGGCAAGAACGAGATGAAGCGGTTAAAAAACTGGAGGAATTTCAGAAAAGTATGTAAGCATTTCAATGGAATTGTTCTAACACATACAACTGTGCTTTGGGATTATGTGGGTAGACATGTACCCTGTGTTTAGTTGCTGATGTATTGGGCATCCAAGAAAGGAAGAATTGTCTTCCTATTTGCCCAAAAAGTGCTCTGGCATTACTGTGATTTTTAAAGAAATGGA
Organism: Balaenoptera musculus; assembly: GCF_009873245.2. Taxonomy (NCBI): domain Eukaryota; kingdom Metazoa; phylum Chordata; class Mammalia; order Artiodactyla; family Balaenopteridae; genus Balaenoptera; species Balaenoptera musculus. Next base: position 13,900,973 of record NC_045800.1, read on the forward strand.
TTGAGCATTATTGTTTCATAAGTATGTTATTTATATATATATATAAAACACAGTTTGTACTTGTTATAAAAAATTTTACTATACAGAACAGTTAAAAGAGAGCAAATTTGTTATCTTCACTCTTTGAGAAAGCCAAGAAAAGCCAACATTAGTATTTTATAGTCTTTCTTTCCTGATCTCTTATCTGTGGAATATATGTATCAACAAAAAATACAGTCATGCTTTGCATTCAGTTTTATAGCCTACTCTTTTCAGTAAACAGTATATTACAGTCATCTTTGCATGTCAGTAGAGATATGTATATCAGTTTTTAGTGTTGCCCATAGTATTCTATTATATGATAGTACCGTAATTTATTTAAACAATTCTTCAGTGATAGATGGATTATTTCTGGTTTTTAGTAAGTATCAATAATGCCGTGATAAGTGTTCTTATACATACGTATTTATAGTGGTCTGGTTGGTTCCTTAGGTTAATTTATGGAAAAGGAATTCTAGGTTTACAGAACTATACATTTTTAGGAGTTTGAATGGTTGAAATAGCCGTCTCACCAAGGAAAGTTATATTCCCACAAAAGCTTTAATAATCTTCTTAATTTTTGCTATGTTATTTTTTATGTGATGTAAATCTGTTATTACTTCATCCCCTAGAATAGAACATACCTGATCACACTCAGAAGGATCAGAAGGAAATAAGTCATGGGAAAGGGCCAGACCTTAGCAGGGAGAGTGACCCTCCCCCTCAGAAGCAGGGCCTTTGTCCATCCTTCTGCAGATGCCGTGTGAGTCAGGTTGTTTGATAATATCATAAAGCGTTGCCTTGGTAACTACACCGCAAAGCATTTTATTCTTGTTGAAGGTAAAGCAGCTATAAAAATGCAGCATTATAGTGAAATTTCAATAGCTAGTTTATTTCAGGTATCTGGCTGTAACGAGGAAAACCAAAAGGGAATATTGTTGATAATACCTATCTTTGGTGGCCAGTATGCTATGACAGAACTATTTTTCATCTGTGAATGTGTGGATTGTAGCTCTTCAGGACTTTCTCCTTCCCTAATGCAGGATTAATGGGACATTCTTACACTTGAACTGACACTGAGTTACAGCTTCAAGAGTTATACCATTGACATAGTTACCAGTTAATGTGTTTGAGTTAGTTATTGATATTGGATTGGCATACTATGTGCAGTGGGAATAGTTCGAATTATTATGGTTGGATTTATAAAATGTTTTGGTCCAGGTAGGTAGTAGGGATTTTATCTCTTGCATTATGCAGAAATGGAAGCAACTTCCTACCAAATCAGCCTACCTGTAGAGTAACATGTAAACTTTGCTTTCATCTACCATTTCTCTTTTCCGCTTCTCTTCCTCTAAATACCTTTGCTAGTTTTAAAAATTTACATTTTTCCTTATGAGCAACTCAGAGCTTGAAAGAATTCATCTTTATTGTTGTATTCATTCAATTTTTACCTTTACTACATCAGCCTAATTTAAGTTTGGATAGCAGGAAAACAGAGTATTAGCTCTTCACTCAGTCTCAAAAGAACAGAAAATGGAGACTAAGAAAACTTTAAATATTTGTTAAAAAATTGTGTCTGAGTTATATGGTTCACGACTTTAGAACATAGCGTAGAATTTCAGATTTGGAAGGGAATGAGGCAGTTTTCACCAGTAAAAAGCACCATTTGGTGTGAATCCCAATAGCCCTGAGCAATTCCTTCATTAGTAAAAATGGAATAAATGACCCTACTTTATAGGCTGTTCGAGGATTAAATGAGATAATCCATGTAAAAAGTGCTGAACACAGTGCTTGGCACTATAGTAAGTGCTCAATAAATACTAGTTGCTGCTACCACCATCTCATTTACTGCACCGTCCAGGGCTTGACTGCCCTTCAGTGTTAAGAGTTCATATGATTTGCCTTTCATGAATTAGTTTCTGAACACCAGTCTCCACATTTGGACAGCTCCAGGGGAAGGTTTCTTTTGGTACTAAGTTGAAATCTGCCTTCCTGTAATGTTTACCTAGTTCTAGTTCTAGTTCTCCAGGTGTAGGAAGAGCAGCCGAATGAGGGTCAGGAAGAGCTTTGTTAGGCTGTTGGGATCAGCTCTTCCTAGCTTGGCATACTTTTCCTAGCTGGTTTTGCCCATATTTCCATGTGATTCTTGGCCCTCTGCCAGCTCTTCCTGAGCCTTTCTCCTGTCTTTCTGGACAGAGTGCACCACTGACTGCATAGTAAAGCCATGTTCCCTAGAAAGACAGATTTCTGTGAAAGTAGAAGTAAGTAAAGTTCTTTCATGTCTTTTAGGCCACAACATTAGATCCTTTGCTCTGTTTTAGCACCTACCAATTTTCCTGCATACCTGCTAGCTTTCATGGCTGTTTTCTCACTACATGAAAACCTTTCTAAGTAATCTGATATTGCACGAGAACTTATGGTATGTTTGCCACATACGCTTTAGAGATATCCTGCGTCTAAATATTGCTGAGAGTTGGCTGGATGGAGAGGAGTTTTGCTCAGGAAGCAGCATCATTGGTGGTGTCATTTTTAAATATGAGGAATTAGAAAAGAACATAGAAAATTGAAGTCATCTAGAAATAGCTTTAGCTGGCCTTTACCAGTTAGAACTCTATAATCTGGGATATGTTCCTTAACTTCTCTGGGCCTCAGTGTTCTCAAATACAAAATTGCTATGATAATACCTACTTCCTAAGATTGTTGTGAGGATTTACGAGAGGACACACGTAAAGGGTTTAGCACACGACAGACACATAGTTGGCCTGATAAACGGTGATAGTGGTTGTTTCCTAAGCAGTTCTGTACTACAGAGAACATTCCTGTAAAAAGGTATTCACACATGAACTTAGGCCTGAGACATTTTTTTCAGTCATCAGACAAACACAAGTATGAATAACTGCTTTGTACATAGCATTGTGCTAGGTGCAAGAGAGTCAGCCATGAGTGAAGAAAGCCTCTGCTGATGCTCCGTTAGTAGAAGACAAAACAAGTTAAACGAACCCCAGTTCTCCCACAGTGTGATGTATTCTATGATGGCAAGTATGTAAAAATGTTTTGGGGTCATGGAACAGGAGAGACAGACTTTGCTAATTCAACTAGACTGATAGAAGCAATAATTGATATTCTTTTAGGGTATACTTCTGAGTTCCCAGAGTCATTAAGAAAAACTTTTATTATGGAAAGTGTCAAGCTCGTACAAAGTGAGAAAAAGTATAATGAACCCCCATGTACCCATCACATAGCTTCAGAAGTTGTCTTCCTCTGTGCATCCATATACCTACTGTCACTGACCTCGGAGATTTTGAAACTAACTCCAGTCACCATATCATTTTATCTGTAAAGATTTCAGTATGTATTTCTAAAGTACAAGGATTTTTTAAACATAAAAAATTATTACTGCAGTAATAGGGGTACTTTATTTAAAGTTCATCTTTTTTCTTTTTTAAACCTTTATGTCATCCAAATTATAGGTGTTTCAGGTACAGTGGTCATGGATTGTGGATATTATGAGTCAAGCCCGAATTCAGGGCCATAGGCAAATCATTAAATGAACAATTAAAGTTTTTAAAAATGTTTTTCCTTTGAAGGGTGTAAATAAATTTATATATTAAAAAAATTCCTGGGGCTTCCTTGGCGGTCCAGTGGTTAAGACTCCACTCTTCCCACTGAAGGGGGCACGGGTTTGATCCCTGGTCCGGGAACTAAGATCCCACATGCCGCGCGATGTGGCCAAAAAAAAAAAAAAAAAAAGATATCTGTTTTGTGTCAGGTGACCTGACTTTTGGTTTTGGAAATTGGGTCATCCTTTTTAAAGATATAAATGCCCTTTGAAATATGTTCCTTTTGGATCTAGAAAGTTTATAAGTAGGTTTCTATGCTATCAGTTTAGCATTGGGATAATTTTTTAAACTGAAAATTAAAGCACAATTTAAAATTTCCACTTTTCCCTCTTATAGGAAGAAATAAAAACCCTACCTGATGGAGTATACCGTATCAGAACTGGAGAAAATGTGGGCTAGTGCTACCTAGCTAACTTTATCAAGTTAAATTAGAAGGCAACTTTTTACAAAATGTTGAGAAAATAAGTGTGGTTTTTTTTTTTTTCCTCTCTTTGCTAGGCCTGAACCTTACTACTGTGGAATGATTTTTCTTACTCTTCCATGAGCAAGAATATTATTGAATAAAAAGTCAAATTCCTATGAAAAATGCAGAGTGTTTATGTTTTTGTTATGATAGTGGAAATACCAGATTGTGGTAAAGATGTCAAGTAGTTAAGGCTAAAATTCGAAGTAGTATTTGATGTTGTAAAAATTGTATAGGTTTCTTTTCTCTTTCCTTCACATTTTTGAAGAACCTACCTTGTAAACATAGTGATAAAATGCCAGGAATATTAGGATTTTAAGGAAATAATAGAGCCTATTATTTAAACTACAATATAAAAGGCAATTATATTGATGAAGAGCTACATGGGCTTTGTGTGTGTGAATAAACTTGGCCTGTGTTCAGCTTCTATTTGTTCTTCTGGCATAAACACATATTGTGTGTGATTCCAGTTTAATGGGGACCCGTTTGTATGCCAAGCAGCTGCATTTTAGGACCTATTGCGTGATTTCATAGCTCTCTGAAAATTGGTTCTATTCAGAACAAGAGATAGAAGAGGAAAAGGGGGGTGGTGTGGAGCGGGGTGGGGGGGAGAGCTTCAACACACAATCATTTCTTTTCAATTGGAGCCAGAAAGGTTGATGACAACATGACCATTGTGTTATAATGATAAGACCACTAAGGCATCTGTACCTCTCATCAAGGCTTTCACACAACAGCAGATACAATTTAATTCACTGCTCTGTCAGCAGTGCTGATACCATTATGCCGTCTGTCTCCACAGTTATAATCACTGTCCTCTGAGAAATGCAGTTGAAATGATCTTGAGCAGTCAAAGAAACTCTCAATTAAGGCTGCCACTTCCAATGTGTCAGATTGTGTCTTATGCACTTGGTACAATTTTCACTTCCAATCCTGTTTATTTACAATGTCTACCAGTAATTACGCTTAACGTGTCATTTAGTGAGGGGGCCCCTGCCAAGCCGATTGCTGGGTGCTGCTGTACCATTGAGTGGGAGTTTCTCGAAGTCAATGCCATCAGCAGCTTTTAGGCCCCGATGGGATGCAGTAGTAATGTTGATAATGCAAGTATCGTGCTCATCAAGTCATAATTAGATGCCACTCAAATGTGCCACTTGTAATAACAGTGTTGGTTCATGTTTTTCTCGGTGACTGCAACTACTAATTAGTTAAGTGGTTTTTGGTTGGCCTGCATTTGCTGCAGATTATTATTACCCCTGAAAAAATGTCAAGGTTAGAGATGTTTCTGGCCATTTAGTGCTGCTTTATGAATTTGAATATTAACGTAATAAGAACTTCGGACAGACTTAGGAAGTAATACATTTTTGTATTTAATTTGGAGAGAAATTTTTTCCCCTGAGTTTAATCATAATTGCAGGTTAATTAAGCTTAAATGAAGCAAAAGTAATCTCTCTTTGTGTTATGTGAGCCCAGTGCTTTTTGCCTAACTTTGTTGGGTTTCACATTTGGGTGCCCTTAATTTTTCTTTTTTAAGCCAAACAAATGTCAGTAAGTATACAGTCTACAGTTAAGTTTGAAATTCTGAGCATTTTCTTTTAACTAGAAATATGGGTGAAAGGAGTTGGCATTTTTCTTACTTGATCTTCAAAGTATCATTCAAGTTCTAAATTATTTTGTACCTTTGAATCTCATTTATATAAACCAGCTGACAAAAAGTCTGAAAATTGCTATTTTTGAAACATTGGTTAAATATCAAGTAAAATTTTATTTTTCTTTTGATCTCCCTGACAGTCTGTGATGTAAGAAGCAATTTATTAGCATCTACTTTCATCATCACGTAGTACATAAATCTCGTTGCTATACTTTTTTGCCCTGGAGTTTCTTAAATACTTTGTCAGTAGTAAAGACTACTATTGAAATACTTAACTTAGTTAAGCTGCCATGTTGTTATTCCAGATATGAGATCAATGTAAGATTTATTTTTAAACATTTCTCTTTAGCTAATTTTCCTTAGTAGACGCATGGGTTACATCCTGCTAAGAAAAGGAAATCATGTTTGCCCCTTTTAATGTAAGAGAGGTTCTTTTGTTTAAATTAACAGACATGTCTATGGTTATGTATACAGCTATATAGAAAAGAGACACTTAAAAAATCCTCAATAGCTTTCTCAAAATGTGTGTAATAGCGATAAAAGTTCTTCGTTGTCTTCTTTTTTCTTTCTACATTCATATATTAGCTAAGATTTAATCAGGGCAGCATCTTAAACACTTTTTTTTCATGATAGCTAAAGGTCTGGCTAGCTAAAGAATTGCAGTATTCTTAATCATGGGACAAGATGTGTGGGCTTCTGGAATAGCTGACTAATCTCTGAATGCTGAGACTTTTTCCCCCTCATTCCTAGTTTCTCACATGGTTATAGAGGAAGTGAATTTTATGCAGAACCATCTTGAAATAGAGAAGACTTGTCGAGAAAGTGCTGAAGCTTTGGCGACAAAGGTGAGACATTTCAAATAAAGAAATTCTACCTGAGCTTTTAAATTTCAACTTGCTTTTCCAAACAGTGGCCTCTGTCCTTTTCTGCTGTTCTGGTTCTCTAATCAGTTGTCTGCTCTGATGAGCCTCGTCAGACGTCTTAGAATCCTGGAATATGATTATGTAAATATCTGTCTTAATGCAAAGATTATTTTGATTGTAAAAAAAAAAAAAAGTATTTGTGTGTGTGTATTTCAGCATTTGTGGTTTTTGCCTGTGAAAATGGTCCCAGAGTGGTCTGTTGAACTTGACTTTCCAAATGTCTGTGCATTTGGTTAAAATGCTAACCAAGTTTAAAACTAACCTAGAGTGACATGAAAGACCAATGAGTGTTTCCTGTTTGAATCAGATGAAAAAGTCAGCCTCAGACCTTACATTTCAGGTGATTATTTTTGAAAGCAAAGTGAGGGCATGCTAAGGGTGACCTCCAGTGCTCCACTGATTGCTTCTAGCTGATGAATTTACCAAGTGTGTAATTTTCTATATTCTATCTCATCAGAAGTACATTATTATTATAGAATGTTTTTTATCTCTGTCTTATGTATTTTGGGTTGGGTAAAATGCATCTGAACCACTTCGTCAGAAAATGGATTACAGCAATTTTCAGCCAAATTTCATTAGTGATGCTGGTTTTGTTTCTTTCGCCTCTCCCCCATCACCTACATCCAGATTATTTCTTTGGATGCAACTGAAATTCTGTAGATCAATAAGTCAATCAATTTAATTTGTTTGCATTAGCAGTGTGCTTGCTAGAGGTATTTGCTTAATTGTTTGCATAACAACACTACATTAGAATTCATAAGATATGCAGGCAGAACCTAACTAAGAATATAGGTATGTGTATATAGCTTCTTTTCTGTTATTTGTCTGAAGAGTATATAGCAATAGAGGCCATTGCTTTAAAAGCAACGATAACATGGGTGCTCTCATATCATTTCTATTCTCTGTATCACTAGAGTTCACTGGTTGATAATACTGTTGGAATTCTCTTTTCATTTCCTTTACTTTTGGACCAAGTAGAAAAAATGTATTCAGAGCATACTAGCTGTTCTGAATCTTGTAGTGGCTAAGGATAGTTTCTGTATTTTTCTCTTGTTATTAACAAGTATTCCTGTTGCAATAGGACATCCAAAGTGAGAGCACTGACTACCTCTCAGGACTGGCAGTTTATGGAAAACAGTGGTTTGGGAGACAGTATGTACAGGTTTTATTCCTAATTATATAATTTTGGAAATATGTGACTTTGGCCAAGTTAATTTTGTTCCCTGGACTGCTATTGTCTCATCTTAAATGAAAGGATGAACTAGAATTAGGACTAAAGTGAGAATGGGACAGACTTTCTTTGTTTATGATGACTTTAATCATTGGTCCCCTTAAAAAATTATTTTATTGCTATTCCCCCCTTTTTTATTTAACAGTTGATTTTGAGCAAGAGAATTCACCTCTCTAACCTGCAATTATCATGTCATAATTGTCAGGGTAGACCAGGGTTGATTTCTTAAGAATACCCCAGACCCACTGATTCTAGGAGTATGGCCCAGACATGTGAATGTTGAAAAAGCTGCCAGGTGACTGTTACATTCATCCCTGGTTATGAACCAGTGTGTTACTAATCTCTAGGGTCATATTTACAATTTAGTATTGACAGTAGGACCCTTAACTTATAGTTTGTCTTCTATTCTTTAAGAAGCCCTTTTGAAAATGGACTTACGGTTTGTTTTTGAGGATATGGTGTGAACTCAGGAACTTTAGAATAAAAAACAAACCAAAAAAACCCTATTCAATTAAATGCTGTAGATGTGCTCATTGGATGTGGAAGATACTACAGCTTTGAATGCAAAGTTTGGAAACTTCATTATATGTGTGATCAATAAATGAAAGTAGCACATCATGCTTTAAGTATTAATTGTCATTTTTGGAAGTAGTTTTCATTTTCTAAGCAGCAGAGTTTCTGTAAATTCTTATTTTTCTAAAGTGTTTGCTCTCAAATTAATGACAAATGGAATGTTTAATTCTTATGATACAATTTTTTTTAACATCTTTATTGGAGTAGAATTGCTTTACAATGTTGTGTTAGTTTCTGCTGTAGAGCAGAGTGAATCAGCTATATGTATATATATATCCCCATATCCCCTCCCTCTTACGTCTCCCTCCCACCCTCCCTATCCCACCCCTCTAGGTGGTCACAAAGCAGGAACTGATCTCCCTGTGCTATGCAGCTGCTTCCCACTAGCTATCTGTTTTACATATGGTACTGTATATATGTTAATGCTATTCTCTCACTTCGTCCCAGCTTACCCTTCCCCCTCCCCCTGTCAAGTCCATTCTCTACGTCTGCGTCTTTATTCCTGTCCTGCCCCTAAGTTCATGAGAACCTTTTTTTTTTTTTTAGATTCCGTATATATGTGTTAGCATACAGTATTTGTTTTTCTCTTTCTGACTTACTTCACTTTGTATGACAGACTCTAGGTCCATCCACTTCACTACAAATAACTCAATTTCATTTCTTTTTATGGCTGAGTAATACTCCATTGTATATATGTGCCACATCTTCTTTATCCATTCATCTGTCAATGGACGCTTAAATTGCTTCCATGTCCTGGCTGTTGTAAACAGTGCTGCGATGAACATTGTGGTACATGACTCTTTTTGAATTATGGTTTTCTCAGGGTATATGCCCAGTAGTGGGATTGCTGGGTCATATGGTAGTTCTATTTTTAGTTTTTTAAGGAACCTCCATACTGTTCTCCATAGTGGCTGTATCAATTTACATTCCTACCAACAGTACAAGAGGGTTCCCTTTTCTCCACACCCTCTCCAGGATTTATTGTTTGTAGATTTTTTTTGATGATGGCCATTCTGACCGGTGTGAGGTGATACCTCATTGTAGTTTTGATTGGCATTTCTCTAATGATTAGTGATGTTGAGCATTCTTTCGTGTGTTTGTTGGAAATCTGTATATCTTCTTTGAAGAAATGTCTGTTTAGGTCTTCTGCCCATTTTTGGATTGGGTTTGTTTTTTTTTGATATTGAGCTGTATGAGCTGCTTGTATATTTTGGAGATGAATCCTTTGTCAGTTGCTTCATTTGCAAATATTTTCTCCCATTCTGAGGGTTGTCTTTTGGTCTTGTTTATGGTTTCCTTTGCTGTGCAAAAGCTTTTAAGTTTCATTAGGTCCCATTTGTTTATTTTTGTTTTTATTTCCATTTCTCTAGGAGGTGGGTCAGAAATACAATTTGACTGCATTATTTCCTTAAAAGCAAGTGTGGATGCTTTGCTTTGCTAAAATGTGAAAGTTAAACTGATAAATACAGACCAGTTATTTAAATTGTATGATCCAAATCTGTTTAACTTGCTTATTTTGTATCTTTAAATATTCATTAAACTGTGCTCAATATAAAAACCCTATTTAAATTTGAATATAGTATAAGATTCTGTTACTGTAGGGTTATGAAAGATTTATTTTTGCCTTGTAACTAATAAGGGTTCTAAAACCCAAGTAGCATGCCATTAACCTATATAACTTGATGAATAATAACTGCAGTGAAATTTCTCAGCCCAAATTTGTAAATTTAGAGTTCTCAAAAATTTCCACTTAGTATGGTTATAAGATTTAATGTGTATAAATCTTATATTTCTTCTTTCAGAATGTGAAAATGTTGTTTTAGAGAAGACGTTTGCAATTTCGTTTGGCTTTTTTCTTGAGATAGTAACTTTGTTGAATAGAGTAATTGTATTACAGCCAAATAGTAGCTGGTAGATTTTGGTGCCTGGCTTGATAGAGGCATTAAACTCTTTTGAGGGCAAAACTGTTAACTGTTAGGTTATTAAATATTACTTCGATGGTGGCCTGGGGAGCACCAGATGGCAAAAATTAGTATTTTTCAGTTTTTCATGAGAATCCTGGAGGAAGAAACATTGTATAGATGAATACCTTGGTTGAAGAAAACTAGGTAATAAATGACTTCCAGAGGAAAATTAGACACACAAACTAAACCTCTTTTGTTACTAATAGCTAATATTTGCTGAATTTTTACTGTATGTTAGTCACTATATTAAATGCTTTATATATATCTCATTTAATCTTCATGTTATGGGATAGAGACTATTTTTATCCTTAGTTAGCTGATGAGAAAACTGGCACTGAAAGATTAGATTATTCTAGAGGCAGAGACAGAATTTGATTGCAGAGCTGAGTTCTTAACTCTGCTATACTAATTTTATAGAAATGCATACTCAAGTACTGCATTCCTCTGTGTCAATTATCCGTAGTATTGGTGTACATTAGAATCACCTGGGAAGCCCTGAAAAAGTGCTGTGCTGGGCTCTACTGCCAGAGATTTTGGTCTGGTGAGGACCTGCATGTTGGGAGTTTTTTTTTAAAAAAAACTCTACAGATGGTAATGTGCAGGGTTGGGAACCATTAGTTTAAATATTAGGAGGCAGAATTACAAACTAAGTCTTGAGTTTTTTCACTTGAGTTTTTCTTAAATTGTTCTTTTCTCCTTGCATTCAGAAAAGATGTCATCATTTGAGAATTGACGATGGTTCTTGAGCTTCTAGTGCCATGCTCTAGCATTCATGGTTCAAAGAACCCACAACAATGTTTACTTGAATTTTCCATCTGAAGGAAGAGGGATTGGGAACTCATGGGTCTTATATCTTATCCCTGATCCTCTAATATAATATGGAGAGCTAGAAGCTGGAGCTATGGGCTGGGAACTGGGAATAAAGGTCTGTGTCTGATTCCCTGAATAGATCTCACCAGCCTTCCCAGGAAGAATCTGTGGAATGGTTCATAGCCATTTCTAAGTGATTCTCCCTGATTCCCCAGAGAGGTCAGGGAATGCTCTAGGGAATGCTCTTGTGTTCCATACCACGCTACTCGGGGTATATTCAGTTTCCATATTATCGGGGTAAGAATCAGATCTCCCAAATTGAAATGGGCTGGGCTTTCCCTGAGAGAAACCCTGAAGGGTCCTAATCATGATCACAAATGAAGGACCAAAACCAGACAAATACCATACTAAACATCTTATTCTGGCATAAGGTTTACAGCAGGGAAGGGCATTTAGCTTTCCAGTGAATTGTGTCTGTCTGTGTTTATTTCCAATGTCAGTTATTAAATTAAGAACTTGTCTTGATGGCCAACGGCCCTTAGTAAATGCAAACACATTTCTGTATCTTATATTTTATACTAGAGAAATCAATATACGAAATACTTTCTACTCAAATAAGAGAAGACCTTTTATATTTTAGTCTTGTGAAGAGAACACATAAGCAAAACCATATTTTCCTTCTGTGGACTTTGGATCAGTTTTAGTCTTCGTGTGTACCTTGTACTAACATTTATATGCACATAAACACAGGAGCTGAAGAAGGTAATGATAATTGATAACCAACTCATTTTTACATCAGGGGATAACAAATACATTAATGAATTAGGATTCCTTTATCTGCAGTGAATTAGATAGAGATAATAGAAACGTATCTTGAACTTTCTTCTGTCACGTATTATTAGAACTCTATGTACAGATAGAAACACATTTTGAACTAGTTTAAGCAAGAAAAGGAAAAAAAAAGTAGGAATTTGTTCAGAGCGATATTGGAGAATCCCTTAGAATCCATGAGCTAGGAGCGTTTTAGGAATGGACTGGAGCCCTGTGGCAAACCCTGTGCCTGTTGCTTTTCTCTGTCTCTCCTACACATTGGCTCCATTTTGGCTTTGCTGTGGACTGCTTTTCTCTGTTCCTCAGTTCAGTAGTGTAAGGTGGTTGCCAGCAGCTACTGTATAGCTAGACACATGGAAAGGAATTCATCTCTCTGTTCCAGCCTCCAAATTTCTAGAGAAGGGATCTAATTGACCAAGCTTGGATTATGTGCCTAATTCCTGGACCAATTATTATAGCTATGGCCAAAGTGGTAGGTTGTGCTTTGGGAGAACTTGGCTGTTCCCATAGAAATCATGTGGAACAGTGACGAGGAGTGTCAGTGTCCAGGAAACAGAGTGCCAGGCAAACAAACATTTAAAAGATGTTCACAGCACAGCATCAAACGACATATTTGCTTGAAAGAAAGTGTCTTAAGACTTTTAATGACTGTGAATAAATTGAAATTTTATTTAATCTAGACTGGTGTTTTATACTTAATTCTTCTTGTATTTATCAGTTATAACTAGCATTTTCACATGCTGCTGGCTATAAGGCATAGGTCTTACTTAAAGTAATAAGTTTAATATTAAAAAGTATAAAAAAACCTTATTTAATGACTCTTCTAATTGTTACTTCATGCTGTGAATGTTGATGAATGTGCAAGACAAAAATACACTTAATTTGTCTATTGTTTAAAAATCCAAGACACTCATTTTTTTTTTAACATCTTTATTGGAGTATAATTGCTTTACAATGGTGTGTTAGTTTCTGCTTTATAACAAAGTGAATCAGCTATACGTATACATATATCCCCATATCTCTTCCCTCTTACGTCTCCCTCCCACCCTCCCTATCCCACCCCTCTAGGTGGCAAGACACTCTTTTGACTGCTGTTAAAATAACTGTCTTTATATTTGCTTTAGCTAAATAAAGAAAATAAAGCATTGAAAAGAATCAGCATGTTATACATGGCCAAGCTGGGGCCAGATGTAATAACTGAAGAGATCAACATTGATGATGAAGATTCAACCATGGACCCTGAGGGTGCTGCCGAGACTTGTGTCTCAGTACAGTGTCAGAAACAAATCAAGGGTAGGATCCCTGGCTTAATCATTGAGTATGTTTTTGACTCCTGTTAGGATAATGCTCCTGAACCCTGGTTGCACATTGGAATTACATGAGAATTTCAAAAAATATTGATGCCTGGTTCCTACTTTGGAAAAAATTCTGATTATTTGTCACAGGGGGTGGCCTGGTTGAGAATCATGATGGATGTATAGCTTTATGAGTTACTTTCTTGTTTGGGATTAGGCACTTTTGAAAGCATTGTCTTGACAGAAGCAGTCAGTTTGCCTATAAACTTCTAAAGGATAGGACTGTGTATTAAGATATTTTTGTTAAATGAAAGTAAGAATGAATAAAACTATATTTAGCCGACACCTCCTGTTAGTCTGGTTCTCTGTTGGAATCTCTGGGGAAGATACCTTCCCAAATTGCTTAGTCTCTGCCCTCCAGGAACTTCCCATATGATTCAGGCAATGAGCTAAAAGCAATATGTAGTATTAAGCAACTGCGGTGGTCTCCAAGTAGTGCTGTAAGGCAAGATCACATGATATATTTATTAAATACACATTAACTTTATTAATAAATAAATAAATACACACACACACACACACACACACACACACACACACACACACACACACACACACACACACACACACACACACACACACACACACACACACACACACACACACACCCTGTATATTGTTAAGGATGTAGGAAATGGAGCTTTTTAACTTACTGTACCTGTCAGGAGCAATACTTGTTTGCTTGTTTGGTAGATAAAACTTCAGCGGGAAGTATAAAGAAGAAAGTAAAAAGAAAGCCATCTTAACCTAACTTTCTACCCCCTAACTTAAGACAAAATCATATTTATGTTGGTAGGAAGGGAGAGGAAGTTTAAAGGCTTTCCTTTTGTTTGTATTTCTCCCTTCTGTTAGGTCTTGAATGGTATGGTCTCTTGTTCTTCTTTAAGATTAGCCAGCCAGTGAAGAAAGTGGTTTTAAAATAAGTCTCTGAGAACCCTTCAATTAAGCTGGGTTCATGTAAAAAGTTTGATTTAACTTATAAATAAATAACCACATAGCAGGTTTCTAACTGTCCTTGAAGAAGGGTAAGAAATTAAAAGCACTTAAAAGCTAAGTGGCAAAAGTATGTGGGCCTGGGTATAAATTTAAGTACTCTGTGCTAATCCATGTTTTTTTTTAACATTTGAGTGGTAGAAGTAACTTTAATCTAACACCAGAAGTTTTTGCACTTATAGTTGCTGGTATTTTCACTCTAGTAACACAGTTTTCATTAAATCTCAATAATATGAAATATGAAGTAAATTAAGAAACAAAACACCAACACCTCTGGAGAGAAAATTACTAGAATTAACCCTTTTTCAAATAGGTTATATTTTGAGTCAGTTCAAATAATGTTTAACGGCTGTAAATTGGCAGCAAGTCAGGATTTTTTTCTTTAAATCAAAATCTCCAAATTATTAGCTACCCAGTTTGTTTGTATTGCATTGTGACAAAAGCCCATGGCCATTATAAAATAAAAAAGAAATTAGTACAGTGCCTTAATTTGTTTTGCTGAAAGCTTAAAAAAATTCTACTTCTAAAATGCCAGATAGTTTCCTAGAATACAGGTTTGATGTATTGCAGAGAAAACATGATCTCTAGTATATTTAACATAGTGAGCGTGCCTGATATAAAACTTTAGAAACATAGCTATATTTGGGGTGGGGGAGAAGTGATATTTCCATTGTCTTTTGCTACTTCATTTTCCTTTTAATTGTTGAATAACTTTGACCATAAGCTGCACATGGATTGGCATTTTCAGTTCTTCTGGCAAGATTGGTTTCTTCTTTTAAAAATAAGGCTTTTGTTTTTTCTTATTTTTTTCTTTAAAAATGCAGAACTTCGAGATCAAATTGTATCTGTTCAGGAGGAAAAGAAGATATTAGCCATTGAACTGGAAAATCTCAAGAGCAAACTTGTAGAAGTAATTGAAGAAGTATGTATCTTAGGCCCGAAAGGCAAGACCTTTAGTGTTTTAAGGTGTTTGGGGACAGGCTAAGTCAAAAACTTGCTGTTGGAAGCTAATTTCTGACATGAGAACCATGTACCAGTTTTAATCTTCTCTTGTCCCCACTATTTCAGGCATACAAAAAGGTATAGAAAATAAGATCATGAACATTCATGTGCCCACTGTCTAGCTCAAGAAATAAAATAGTAAAATAACGTTGAAGTGTTTCCTATTGTCCCTCGTGTTTCACTGTGAGGCAGGTTTGTGACAGTGATATCTGCATTTAAGTCATACACTTTGTTGCTGCTCGTGAAGAATGATTTTGCTTCTCTGATGGAGGGCTGACTCAGTTGGGAAAGGCTATCCCCCTCTGTACCTCCAACACAGGTATATATGATAGATGGTAGAATGGGTTCAAGTGGGTATTTGGAGAATCTTTTTATTTTTCCTTTTGAATTGTCTTTAAGAGCAGGAGCACATAATTAGCCTTCTTTGCACGAGGCTTCAAGGATCTGCCTCTACAGTCTCGGTTTAACTTGTACCAGTGGTTCTCAGAGTCTGTAGCCCAAGGCTTCCCAACTGGTGTGTTATAGCACCTTGATATCCTTCAAATGGCTTACAGGTATGCCAGGGTATTGACCCCTTCAGTGAGCAGCCTCTTTCAGTTACCCCAGTTCCCATACACATATTCTTAAGGGCCATAATGTGAAAAAGGTTGGAAAGCAGTGACCACCAACCTCCCAGCTCCAGTTGCTTTTACTTATTGTGGCAATAAGTGTGAGTGGGAAGAAGGATGATGACATTTTAGAAGCGTTGAACAGTGTATACCAGTTACTAATTTAAACCAAAAACAACAATATAGCTTATACTAAAGGAAAGCAGGTCGCAGACCATCTGGAAGTGCTGATGGATTCAGGGTCCCTTTCGGGACCATTACCTTAGCTTGTTTCTTGAGTATAACCATAGGAGAGAAAGAAAGACATTTTGATGCATTCCAGTCCTCAATTATAATTATTTATTGATGATTCCCCTCCCACTTAGAGGTGTTATTGGAAGCCATTTCAGAAGTTATTTTTATTATGACTATTTCAGACATCTGAAAAGTGTAAAAAACAAAATAACGAACCTCCATATGCCTACTATGTAGTTTAAAACATAAAACATTAGTATAGTATTGAAACCCGTGTGCATCTCTCCCTAACTGCATTCTCCTCACTCCCTGCACTGTTTCCTTAAACAACCATTATTCTGAACTTGTTTTTTATCATTTCAATGCATATATTTACATTTTTACTACAATACCTAGTATTTTGAGTGTTTTTAACTATATAAACCTGCTTTTTTAACTCAACATAATGCTTTTGAGATTTATCCACTTGGTACATGTAACTTTACATTCTTTTTTTAAAACTATACTATGATTTTCTCTTTTCCTATTGATAGATGCCAAGAATTATTTCAGAAATTTAAGTTTTGGGGGCGGGGGGGAGATTTTCATATGTGTTTTGTTTAAGTCAAAGTTCAAAGTCTTTTTTATTTAAAAAATTTATGTATGTTTTACTTAAGCCAAATGTCATCAGAGTTTAAAATGAATACCAAAATTGAATATTGGCTCTCTGATTAAATGATTCAAGTATTTTCTGGATGCAATCTAATTGGATTTTTGCATTAAAAATGTCATTCATTTACACTGGACGGCTAGAACACTGCCATATTTAGGGACCAATGCCAATGCTATTTGGAATATGTGAAGAAGTTCCAGATGTACATCCTAAATGAAATAGTTACTTTGAGGTTTTAAAAACATTTTAATAGAAGCCTAGCACAATGAAGCCAATTACTGCTTTAATGTAACATCGTGTTGAAAGTTGAACAGCAATTTAAGTATCACACATCATCATATATCATGTTTTACAATTTTGGATGTTTTCTCCCGTCAAAATATCACATTTTTAGGTAAATAAAGTTAAACAAGAAAAAGATGTTTTAAATTCGGAAGTTCTTGAACAGAGAAAAGTCTTAGAAAAATGCAATAGAGGTATGTATTTCCAGTCTTTTTCCTCAAATATATATGTAATTTATTTTGTTTATATATATTTTGTGTTGTTTTATACTGGTGTCTAAAGATTCTTGTAGCAAAAATCTTCTGTATTGTGTTTTCCTAACTTCTAGCAATGAGTCTCTCTCATTCCTGTTCTTTTACCACCTACCTGAGAGTCTGGGGACATTTAAAAGTGCTTTTGCTTGAGGAATTCATGACCCACTCATTTTGAAACTTCAAACCTAAATACTCTTTTGTCCTACATATATCCTGGGACCATGGCCATATTGGCTATCCCCTCAGTATTTATATATCTGGTAGGTTAATTGGTAAACCTCTCCTCGATCCAGAAGAGATTAGGATATCTACATAAATACATGCAACATTATATGATAAAATTTTAATTAAGAGGATATGGAAAATGGGACAAAGGGAAAGTGAGAATATATATTAATGTACAAAGTCCTTATTACTTACTCCGAGTTTTTGCACATTTCCTGCCTGTGTACCTGAAGTCTGGCTCTGAGCTATCTAGGAGCCAGAGTGATGAGAGATTCATGATCATTTTTATGAATCACATAAAAATTTACCTGTTGGTCAGGAGAAGCAGACCTGGTCTCATGGTGAGAAGGAACTTTCTCCAGAGGCTACTTCTAGAGAAAATTCTGTGTAATTTGATTCCACTATCCTTGTCATAAAACACAGCATCAAGTCTCATGGGACCATTTCTTATGTCGCCTGGTTTAGGGCAAAGGAGCAAAGTGCAGTTCTGCAAACATAATTCTTAAGGGAGGGGACTTTGCTTTTTGTTCTCCTTTTTTCCCTCAGCGACTGTCTTTCCTAGTTCAGAAGCTACGACACTAAAAGGAAACCTTTCAGACCCAGGGCCTTCGCTATTGTTATTGGTGGTAGTTCTCCATCTTTGTGTCATTCATGAATTGAGATTTTTTTTTTTTAGTAAATAAAGGACCTTGTAGCTAAATGTGGGAGATGCACTAGGTTGTAACATTTCCTCTGCCTTTTGTGCATTTAAGAAGATAGAAATGGTGTAGAAGAATTTTCAGTCGTGATGCACTGTGCTAGAAACAGAGGGCTCTGCAGAGGTTAATATCATGGACCTTGCCTTCAGGGAGACCCTTATCTAGGAAGAGAGAGATTATATAAATAAATACATGACTAGGACCAACCGAATTTCTTTCAGAATCCAAGAGGGCCAGGTCATGTGAAAATTCACTTTTTATTATAGTGTTCTGGACATAGAATAGAAAGTCAATTATCTTGCCCAGGGCTTCAGATAGTCATAATCTTCTTTGTTTTCTTTGTGAAATTTCTTATTTTTAAATAGGTTTGAAAATCATTTAGCTCTCAGGGACCTGTAATTCACATGACAAACCACCACTTCATTGCTTTACTTGAGTAAGACTATTAGTCTTTCCTCTGAGGAGGCAGTAGATTGACCGAGTACAGAGTTTGAAATTCTGTGTCATTACGCAGTAAACCAGTCCTTAATCAGTTAGGACTGAAGTGCCCTGGAGGAACAGTTTGTGAAAGCTGCCATTAAGAGAGCCTTTTTAAAGGTTTTTATTGACATGACTCAGCTCAGGATTGAAAGTGCCTCGCTGGAAGCCAATGGAGAGACTAGTGTGCTGTCCACCTATGTGGTTCCTAGTTGGTCATGGCGTCATCACTCCCTCTGTCCCGTCTACATCATTATTGAACAGAATAGGTCACAAAATGTCAAAAAGTAGGAAAGAATTCATGTTGCTCCTATTCGACAGGATAGTCCCTTTGAAGATTTCTGTCCATGGTGATTCTTTAATTCAAAGCTCTGACTCTGGGCCCATATGGATCTAAGGCTGTTTCTCTTCGTTATAAACATGGAGAGCACTTTGAAATAACTTACATATGTACATTTTTTCTTTTTATTCAAATAACATACTTTTTTGGTGGAAAGTATAGATTTATATGGGAAAAGGAAAAAAAAGAACCTCAACCCTTACAGTCCAGAGATAAGCACTATTAACATTTTAGTGTTTATTCTTCCAGAAGAGGAAAAGGGGGAGGGGCAATTTATGGGTAGGGGACTAAGAGGTACAAACTATTATGTATAAAATGAGCTACAAGGATATATTGTACAACACAGGAAATATAGCCAATATTTTATAATAACTATAAATGGAGCATAACCTTTAAAAATTGTGAATCACTATATTGTACACCTTTAACATATAATATTGTGCATCAACTATATTTCAATCAAAAAACCTATATATGTACATTGAATTATTTATTAAATATGTTTATAATGTATATGGAGTATAAATAAAATACCAACAAAAGAAATATCTTTTTTGCCCATCGGTGCTTTACAAGCCCCTGAACATCAGTCTCTACTTGTGTTCCTTCCTTGGACTTCTTTCATTGCTTTTATTTATAGTTTTGTCAGATATATA
Organism: Balaenoptera musculus; assembly: GCF_009873245.2. Taxonomy (NCBI): domain Eukaryota; kingdom Metazoa; phylum Chordata; class Mammalia; order Artiodactyla; family Balaenopteridae; genus Balaenoptera; species Balaenoptera musculus. The sequence continues at coordinate 13,920,833 of NC_045800.1, forward strand.
TATATATATATATATATATATATATATATATATATCCCTAAACAGCATATTGTTTAATTTTGCCTGTTTTTGAACTTTATATAAATGATATCATTTTGCATATGTCCTTCTGCTACTTTTTGTGTTTGTCCGGTTCATCATGTTGAAGGGTATTGCTGTGGTACCTTTATTTTCACTGCTGTATAATATTTCATTCAATGTCTGTACCCAAATTCATTTATCCAGTATCCATTTGGTGAATGTTTGAGTTTTTTCCAGTTTTTTTGCTATTCCAAGTCATGCTGTTATGAAAATTCTTATACATGTCTTCTGGTGCACATATCCAAGAGTTTCACTAAGATATATGCCAAAGGTAAAATTTTATCTTCAATTTCACTACATAATGCCAAATTATTTTTAAAGTAGATCTATAAGTTTATACTCCTGTTAACAGTGTATTTGTTTCCATTGTTCTGTATTCTCTCCCAACTTGATATAGCTATACTTTAAAATTTTTGCCAGTTGCCTCTTTGGTGAGTATAAAAAGGTAGCTATGGTTTTACTTTCCTTTTCCTTGGTTACTAATGCAGATGGTAATTGGCCTTTCACATGTTTCCTCTTCAGTGAAATCCTTGTTGATGTGTTTTGTATGTGGCTTTTAAAAAACAAAAATGAACTCATTTTAAAGATATATCATGAATGTCTTTCCATTCAGTAAATACGCCTCTACAATGTAATTTTGATGGCAGAATATTTCTTGTACATAGCATACTTTACTTACTGATCCTTCGGTGTTAGACCATCTAGATTATTTCGCTGTTTTCAGCAATGATGCAGAGAGCACCCTTGCAATTAAATCTCTGTATATGTTCATGATTTATTCTTTAAGGAGAATAAATACATTCCTAAAAGTGGAATTGTTGAGTCAAAGGGTATGAATAGTTTTAGATTTTAGATTCATATTGCCAAGTTGCCCTCTAAAAAGGTCTTACCAATTTATACTCCAACCAGCAATGAATGCGGGTGCTTATATGCCTGAATAAGGAATCTTTTCGTCACCATTTTTCATCCTTATTCCTGATAATCTGTGTGGCGTATTGTCCATTTTCTTTTCCTTGTCTTCTCAAGTGTCCATGCTAGCAGTAGAAGAGTATGAGGAAATGCAAGTGAACTTGGAACTGGAGAAGGACCTTCGAAAGAAAGCAGAGTCGTTTGCACAAGAGGTAAATATCTTGCAGAGACTTCGTATTTTATTTTTATATTTTAAAGAACTTTGCAGATGACATATAAAAATATTTTTTGAGGTTGAATAAGCAGTTGTCACTTTGAATTAAGGATCACCTGATTTAGGGAGCTATGGAATAGTATCAAATTCATTGAACTTGGTGTCGGAAGATCTGGGTTTAAATTTTGGCCGTGTCATTCAGTTAGTAGTTGTATGTTACTAGCAGTTATTAGCAGTCCCTTAGCCTCTTTGGGCTTCACTTTCACCATCTGTAAAATGGGTGATGTTACCAACCTAACCAAGTGGATTTTAAAATCAAATGGCACAATTTTTCAAAAGAATTTTGTAAACTATAAAATTCTGTGTCAGGGAAAGAAATTATATTTAGGGATACCCATCCCATAACTTGTGAGGGAAAGTCCAACTTGAGTACAGGATTTTTGTTTGTTTGTTTGTTATATTCCAGTTTTTAAGTCTTTACCTTTTCCTTTTTTAAAAAATTAATTAATTAATTAATTTATGGCTGTGTTGGGTCTTCGTTTCTGTGCGAGGGCTTTCTCTAGTTGTGGCAAACGGGGACCACTCTTCATCGCGGTGCGCGGGCCTCTCACTATCGCGGCCTCTCTTGTTGTGGAGCACAGGCTCCAGACGCGCAGGCTCAGTAATTGTGGCTCACGGGCCCAGTTGCTCCGTGGCAGAGTACAGGATTTTTGCATGTTTCCAGTAGCCTTAAGAATCTAGGTTACGTCTCAGTATACCATCTGAAATAACAATATCATGGTCTTAGTATTTCTCTTCAGCTACAATTCAGTGCTCTCATTATGTGAGTTGATTCTTCCACTTGCTGTGGAACATTGTCATGTTACACATCCATTATCTGAGCCTTTCACCAGAGTAATGACTTTTCTCTCATGTTAGAGATAAGCTTTGAGCTTCTCATGTTCTGGCCTTAACTTTGTTGCCATGTGGTTATTGGGTATTCCATGGCTCTGGGACTGGATTCCAGGGAAATGATGAGGCACATCATTCATTCAGTTCAGTTGGCTGAACTGTAACAGCTCATGATGTGGAGCTGATCTGCATGAGACTTCCATCATGTGTAAATATTTTGAATCTGTGAGTACTGTACGTTCAAGGGAAGTAGCTAAGGAAATATAAAACATTCTTAGGTGGACATATCCAAGGTGTAGAAGGAAGACAAAGCATGGGGTTATGGGAATGACATTTGAAAATCAGATTATGGTTTTGTGCAGGAGTTTTTCTGTGCTTGAATGTAGCTGTGCTAGCAATGAACTCTATAAAAGATTTAGTCTGAGAAGATCTGATTTGAAATATTATGATTCATTTTATTCAGAGAGTTTAATGAAAGGTGAGTAAGTACTGTTCCTTTATTTCCTGGAAGGAAGAAAAAAAAAATTAAAGTGTGTTAGAGCCCTTTGGAAAAAGCTGCAGCATATAAATAATGGAACTAAATAAATGGTTGAAGGGAGGGAGAGTAGAGATAATGTGAAGATGCCTCCATTGCAAAACTGAAAATGTTGGCTGATTTTGACCTGAATGCTAGGGTCTTATTTTGAGAGACATTTTCAGTTTTCCATTTCTTGTTTGTAGAATGATGTTAGAATACAAAGCAGCTCAAAGAAAAACTTGAAGGCCATGCAGTAGCAGAGAGGATAGATGGAAGAAGTAAGATTCCTTTAAGAATATGGACATGAATGATTCAGTCTGCCATCCACTTGGTAGTGATTAGTGGAAACAATAATGCTGACATGTTAACCCAGAATGAGGAGAGAGAAGTTTGAGGAGGGAAAGCAAGAGTGGTGGCACTTACGTTACTGGTAGCGTAAGTATATGCAACAGTGCTCAATGATTTTACAATATCTAGGTTTGATCTACACAGTAGTGAGAAGAAAAGACAAAGCTAGATTAGAACTACTATATCTTCCCTTTTCATGGTTTACAAATTCTCAGCTTTTCAACAGATAACTACGGTTAAAAGGTACACGACTTGGCTTAACCAGAGAAGTGACACTTTTGCGTTTTGTTCCTTAGTGCATTCAGCAAACATCTAGTAAGCCAGTCAGTGTGTAGATAGTGGGAATATAATGGTGAAGAAAGCAAATATGAACCTTGCCCTGTTGGAGTATACAGTGTAGAGCTGTAGAAATCAATTTTTTTTTTTTCCTATTTTCGTTTTGCCAAACTCTGAATATTTGACGGTGCTTTTCTTTTTTTTTTTTTAATTTTTGGATTTTATTTTATTTATTTTTTTATACAGCAGGTTCTTATTAGTCATCAGTTTTATACACATCAGTATATACATGTCAATCCCAATCTCCCAATTCATCACACCACCCCCCCCACCCCCCCACGGCTTTCCCCCCTTGGTGTCCATACGTTTGTTCTCTACATCTGTGTCTCAACTTCTGCCCTGCAAACCGGTTCATCTGTACCATTTTTCTAGGTTCCACATATATGCGTTAATATACAATATTTGTTTTTCTCTTTCTGACTTACTTCACTCTGTATGACAGTCTCTAGATCCATCCACCTCTCTACAAATGACCCAATTTCGTTCCTTTTTATGGCTGAGTAATATTCCATTGTATATATGTACCACAACTTCTTTATCCATTCGTCTGTTGATGGGCATTTAGGTTGCTTCCATGACCTGGCTATTGTAAATAGTGCTGCAATGAACATTGGGGTGCATGTGTCTTTTTGAATTATGGTTTTCTCAGGTTATATGCCCAGTAGTGGGATTGCTGGATCATATGGTAATTCTATTTTTAGTTTTTTAAGGAACCTCCATACTGTTCTCCATAGTGGCTGTATCAATTTACATTCCCACCGACAGTGCAAGAGGGTTCCCTTTTCTCCACACCCTCTCCAGCATTTGTTGTTTGTAGATTTTCTGATGATGCCCATTCTAACTGGTGTGAGGTGATACCTCATTGTAGTTTTGATTTGCATTTCTCTAATAATTAGTGATGTTGAGCAGCTTTTCATGTGCTTCTTGGCCATCTGTATGTCTTCTTTAGAGAAATGTCTGTTTAGGTCTTCTGCCCATTTTTGGATTGGGTTGTTTGTTTTTTAATATTGAGCTGCATGAGCTGTTTATATATTTTGGAGATTAATCCTTTGTCCGTTGATTCGTTTGCAAATATTTTCTCCCATTCTGAGGGTTGTCTGTTCGTCTTGTTTATGGTTTCCTTTGCTGTGCAAAAGCTTTGAAGTTTCATTAGGTCCCATTTGTTTATTTTTGTTTTTATTTCCATTACTCTAGGAGGTGGATCAAAAAAGATCTTGCTGTGATTTATGTCAAAGATTGTTCTTCCTATGTTTTCCTCTAAGAGTTTTATAGTGTCCAGTCTTACATTTAGGTCTCTAATCCATTTTGAGTTTATTTTTGTGTATGGTGTTAGGGAGTGTCCTAATTTCATTCTTTTACATGTAGCTGTCCAGTTTTCCCAGCACTACTTATTGAAGAGGCTGTCTTTTCTCCATTGTATATCCTTGCCTCTTTTGTCATAGATTACTTGACCATAGGTGCTTTCTCTGGGCTTTCTATCTTGTTCCATTGATCTATGTTTCTGTTTTTGTGCCAGTACCATATTGTCTTGATTACTGTAGCTTTGTAGTAAAGTCTGAAGTCAGGGAGTCTGATTCCTCCAGCTCCATTTTTTTCCCTCAAGACTGCTTTGGCTATTTGGGGTCTTTTGTGTCTCCATAAAAATTTTAACATTTTTTGTTCTAGTTCCGTAAAGAATGCCACTGGTAATTTAATAGGGATTGCATTGAATCTGTAGATTGCTTTGGGTAGTATAGTCATTTTCACAATATTGATTCTTCCAATCCAAGAACATGGTATATCTCTCCATCTGTTGGTATCATCTTTAATTTCTTTCATCAGTGTCTTACAGTTTTCTGCATATAGGTCTTTTGTCTCCCTAGGTAGCTTTATTCCTAGGTATTTTATTCTCTTTGTTGCAATGGTAAATGGGAGTGTTTCCTTAATTTCTCTTTCTGATTTTTCATCATTAATGTATAGGAATGCAAGAGATTTCTGTGCATTAATTTTGTATCCTGCAACTTTACCAAATCCATTGATTGGCTCTAGTAGTTTTCTGGTGGCAGTTTTAGGATTCTCTATGTATAGTATCATGTCATCTGCAAACAGTGACAGTTTTACTTCTTCTTTTCCAATTTGTATTCCTTTTATTTCTTTTTCTTCTCTGATTGCTGTGGCTAGGACTTCCAAAACTATGTTGAATAATAGTGGCGAGAGTGGACATCCTTGTCTTGTTCCTGACCTTAGAGGAAATACTTTCAGTTTTCCACCATTGAGAATGATGTTTGCTGTGGGTTTGTCGTATATGGCCTTTATTATGTTGAGGTGGGTTCCCTCTATGCCCACTTTCTGGAGAGTTTTTATCATAAATGGGTGTTGAATTTTGTCGAAACCTTTTTCTGCATCTATTGAGATGATCATATGGTTTTTATTCTTCAATTTGTTAATACGGTGTATCACGTTGATTGATTTGCATATATTGAAGAATCCTTGCATCCCTGGGATAAATCCCACTTGATCATGGTGTATGATCCTTTTAATGTGTTGTTGGATTCTGTTTGCTAGTATTTTGTTGAGGATTTTTGCATCTATATTCATCAGTGATATTGGTCTGTAATTTTCTTTTTTTGTAGTATCTTTGTCTGGTTTTGGTATCAGGGTGATGGTGGCCTCATAGAATGAGTTTGGGAGTGTTCCTTCCTCTGCAATTTTTTGGAAGAGTTTGAGAAGGATGGGTGTTAGTTCTTCTGTAAATGTTTGATAGAATTCACCTGTGAAGCCATCTGGTCCTGGACTTTTGTTTGTTGGAAGATTTTTAATCACAGTTTCAATTTCATTACTTGTGATTGGTCTGTTCATATTTTCTATTTCTTCCTGGTTCAGTCTTGGAAGGTTATACCTTTCGAAGAATTCGTCCATTTCTTCCAGGTTGTCCATTTTATTGGCATAGAGTTGCTTGCAGTAGTCTCTTAGGATGCTTTGTATTTCTGCGGTGTCTGTTGTAACTTCTCCTTTTTCATTTCTAATTTTATTGATTTGAGTCCTCTCCCTCTTTTTCTTGGTGAGTCTGGCTAATGGTTTATCAATTTTATTTATCTTCTCAAAGAACCAGCTTTTAGTTTTATTGATCTTTGCTATTGTTTTCTTTGTTTCTATTTCATTTATTTCTGCTCTGATCTTTATGATTTCTTTCCTTCTGCTAACTTTGAGTTTTGTTTGTTCTTCTTTCTCTAGTTCCTTTAGGTGTAAGTTTAGATTGTTTATTTGAGATTTTTCTTGTTTCTTTAGGTAGGCTTGTATAGCTATAAACTTCCCTTTTAGAACTGCTTTTGCTGCATCCCATAGATTTTAGATCGTCGTGTTTTTATTGTCATTTGTCTCTAGGTATTTTTTGATTTCCTCTTTGATTTCTTTAGTGATCTGTTGGTTATTTAGTAATATATTGTTTAGCCTCCATGTGTTTGTGTTTTTACGTTTTTTTCCCTGTAATTCATTTCTAATCTCATAGCATTGTGGTCAGAAAAGATGCTTGATATGATTTCAATTTTCTTAAATTTACTGAGGCTTGATTTGTGACCCAAGATGTGATCTATCCTGGAGAATGTTCCGTGCGCACTTGAGAAGAAGGTGTAATCTGCTGTTTTTGGATGGAATGTCCTATAAATATCAATTAAATCTATCTGGTCTATTGTGTCATTTAAAGCTTCTGTTTCCTTATTTTCATTTTGGATGATCTGTCCATTGGTTTAAGTGAGGTGTTAAAGTCCCCTACTATTATTGTGTTACTGTCGATTTCCTCTTTTATAGCTGTTAGCAGTTGCCTTATGTATTGAGGTGCTCCTATGTTGGGTGCATATATATTTTTAATTGTTATATCTTCTTCTAGGATTGATCCCTTGATCATTATGTAGTGTCCTTCCTTGTCTCTTGTAACATTCTTTATTTTAAAGTCTATTTTATCTGATACGAGTATTGCTACTCCAGCTTTCTTTTGATTTCCATTTGCATGAATATCTTTTTCCATCCCCTCACTTTCAGTCTGTATGTGTCCCTAGGTCTGAAGTGGGTCTCTTGTAGACAGCATATAGATGGGTCTTGTTTTTGTATCCATTCAGCAAGCCTGTGTCTTGTGGTTGGAGCATTTAATCCATTCACGTTTAAGGTAATTATCAATATGTATGTTCCTATGACCATTTTCTTAATTGTTTTGGGTTTGTTTTTGTAGGTCCTTTTCTTCTCTTGTGTTTCCCACTTAGAGAAGTTCCTTTAGCATTTGTTGTAGAGCTGGTTTGGTGGTGCTGAATTCTCTTAGCTTTTGCTTGTCTGTAAAGCTTTTGATTTCTGCATTGAATCTGAATGAGATCCTTGCCGCATAGAGTAATCTTGGTTGTAGTTTCTTCCCTTTCATCACTTTTAAGTATATCATGCCACTCCCTTCTGGCTTGTAGAGTTTCTGCTGAGAAATCAGCTGTTAACCTTATGGGAGTTCCCTTGTATGTTATTTGTGGTTTTCCTCTTGCTGCTTTCAATAATTTTTCTTTGTCTTTAATTGTTGCCAATTTGATTACTGTGTGTCTCGGTGTGTTTCTCCTTGGGTTTATCCTGTATGGGACTTGCTGCGCTTCCTGGACTTGGGTGGCTATTTCCTTTCCCATGTTAGGGAATTTTTCATCTATAATCTCTTCAGATATTTTCTCGGGTCCTTTCTCTCTCTCTTCACCTTCTGGGACCCCTATAATGCGAATGTTGTTGCATTTAATGTTGTCCCAGAGGTCTCTTAGGCTGTCTTCATTTCTTTTCATTCTCTTTTCTTTATTCTGTTCCGCAGCAGTGAATTCCACCATTCTTTCTTCCAGGTCACTTTTCCATTCTTCTGCCTCAGTTATTCTGCTGTTGATTCCTTCTAGTGTAGTTTTCATTTCAGTTATTATATTGTTCATCTCTGTTTGTTTGTTCTTTAATTCTTCTAGGTCTTTGTTAAACATTTCTGGCATCTTCTCAATCTTTGCCTCCATTCTTTTTCCGAGGTCCTGGATCATCTTCACTATCATTATTCTGAATTCTTTTTCTGGAAGGTTGCCTATCTCCACTTCATTTAGTTGTTTTTCTGGGGTTTTATCTTGTTCCTTCATCTGGTACATAGCCCTCTGCGTTTTCATCTTGTCTATCTTTCTGTGAATGTGGGTTTTGTTTCACAGGCTGCAGGATTGCAGTTTTTCTTGCTTCTGCTCAGAAATCAATTTTTGAAGTTTATTTAGGTTACCTTTTTAGTTACAAAAGGAAGATATATACCTTGTAAACATACAAACAATTCTCAAATGTGTAAATTAAAAATTGACTGTTTCTTCCTTACTTCTGTTCACACTTGTCCAATTAAAAACCAAAACCAGGACTTCCCTGGTGGCACAGTGGTTAAGAATCCGCCTGCCAATGCAGGGGACACAGGTTTGAGCCCTGGTCTGGGAAGATCCCACATGCTGTGAAGCAACTAAGCCCGTGCACCACAACTACTGAGCCCACGCGCCACAACTACTGAGCCCACGTGCCACAACTAATGAAGCCTGCGCGCCTAGATCCTGTGCTCTGCAATGAGAAGCCACCGCAGTGAGAAACCCGTGCACTGCAGCGAAGAGTAGCCCCCACTCGCCACAACTAGAGAAAGCCCACGGGCAGCAACCAAGACCCAATGCAGCCAACAGTAAATGAATTTAAAAAAAAAAAAAAAAAAAACCCGAAACCAAAAACATGATCCCCCACACAGAAGAAACAACCGGTTGTCTTCATAACTATGTTAAGTTTTTGTATTTCCTCAACATAATTTCAATTTTTGATGACTTTCCTGTACTTTTTGAATGTATAATTTTTACTATTTAGTGTAGTTTTTCTTTTCTCTGTTTAATGGTGTGGATACCTTTTTCAACATGTAGTCCCAATATACTGTGAGACTATTATGTAATTAGTGTTGTTTTCAGACAACTCAGATGATGATATTTTAATGTCATTTTGGAAAAAATGAATTATATATTAATAACACAACATTTTCTTCTCATTCTTTGAAAAGATTTAGGAAAATTTCTCTGAAATTCTGATACCAATGATGTTATTTGTCTGGTAAGGGACCAACTTAATAACTCTAACCAACAAGTTCTTACCATAGCTAAAAACCAAATTCATTAGGTTTAAATACGTCTTAGAAAAAGCATTATTTAGTGTTTTATTTTAGTATCTTAAAGTCTAGAAAAGGTAGTCTAATGACTAATATTTTTCAAGTTACCATTGTTATTGAAAGGAATTTCTTTTCTGTATGTTCTTTTCATCTTATATTGTAATTTAGGGATTGTTACAGGGTTTTGCAAAAGAAATTCATGTTATTAGCATCCCTAAGACATATCTTTATTCTTTTCTCTCCAAAATAACAGAGTTGAGATAATTTATAATCGTGTAAAGTTAAGCAAGTTTTCCTGAGTGCTACACGGAAAAGGAGATCTATCCCTTTTCCCAAGAGAGAACCAGAGCACAGAGAAGCAGTGCAGGGAGAGTAATAAAGCACCCTTGGCATTGATGGTCACTTGTGTCCTGCATTGATTGTCTTACTGCTGAGCTCCCACCTCTGTCCTGGTCAACCTCGCTGACTGCTTCCTCTCTGTTTGCTCCTGGCCTCCGAGCTGTCTTGGTGAAAGGCCTCACTTGTTGGGAAGCCAGAGAATCTCACTTACTTCAGCTGCTTTTTGCTGGCCTTTCATGTTGACTTCTGAGATATATTCTAAGATAACCAGCAAGGGACCTCAACCAGTTAAGTTTTAATAGGGAAAAATGTATAAAAAAATAATTTTTTAAAATAATAGTAACCTGCAATAAGTCATTTCAATTAAACCATTGATCTCAAGTTTAAGATACTATGATGGAATACTGATTACTCTTCCCTAGCGTGTGGATACCTCCCGTCTCACTTTTCTCCAGCCTGGCACTTGTGCACGCGCACGCATTCATTCACGCTCTATCTATACCTATTCTTACAGAGAAATGAGGTGTTAGATGGAGGAAGAATGTAAATTTCACTTGAAAATGTTGTTGCTCTACTGTAAGATAGGCCTGATATCAGAATTTGAAAAACATTTCATGCTTGGAATCACCCATTGGCTGACTTGTGTAGGGTATTAAGGAAAAGAAATAATGGGTGAATAGAAAATAATGTTGCCTTCAATCACGTAAAGTTGTGAAGATTAAGTTAATAATATATGTAAATTGTTTTATAAAATGCTCAGTAAATATTAATATACCTTTTTCCTTCCCTTCTTTACCCTCTTACTGTTAACTACTTTCGTCACTGGGGAAAAACTAATTTAAGACAGAATCTTAGGTCTAGTAGATAGCAGAGGACGGAGATTAGCCAGATGGTTAAGAGCGTGGGCTTGTAAATCAGACAGATCTGGGTTTAAATCCTGATTTTGCTTCTCACTTGTGTCTTTGAGAAAGCTGCTTAACCCCTCGGAGCCTCAGTTACCTTATTAGTAAAAGTGGGGTAATAATAGTGTCTACTTGACAGTGGTGTTCTAAGGATTAGATGATAAAGTGTATGTAAAATGATTGCCACCATATCTATCCCATAGTGTTTAGTACATTTTAGCTTTTCATAGCAGATACATTCGACTCATAGGATTGATGTAAGGATTAAAATAATGTGTATAAAATATTTAGTAGAGTACTTGGCATAAGTTCTTGATAAATATTAGCTGCTACTGTTAGTATTAATGTACTTTAAGGCAATAATAAAATATTAAAAACTGCAGTATAGGACTAAACTATTGTATATATACTGTGCTGGGGCAAGGGTAAAGGTTCTAAAGATTGTATAAAAGTTATGAATGAAATCATAGCAATCATTACTTCTAAAATCATTATACTATAATTCAGAAATTGCCTTTAACTTTTTAATAAAAACTCCATATACTTTTCCTTTTGCTCCAGTTTTAGTTGAGGAGATGTGTGAGAATGATTGGTATATATATTTTTATAATTAACTTTTGCAGATGTTTATTGAACAAAACAAGCTAAAGAGACAAAGCCACCTTCTGCTACAGAACTCTGCTCCTGACCAGCAGCTTTTGAAAGCTTTAGATGAAAATGCAAAACTCATACAGCTCCTTGAAGGAGAGAGAATTGAGCATCAACAAACGGTACCAGATTTTCTCCTGGAGTTTTAATACACACACATACTTAGATTGAGAGGAGTCAGTCCAGTAGCTCATAGTTCCATGTTTTGCCTAAGTGACCAAGTCTTTCCAGTCTTTTCACCTTTTAGAAAAAATAACTACCAAATGAATTTAATTTATAGTACCCAACTAAAATTTATGCACTGTTGTAGGCTTTATAGTGATCTTTAAACTGTCCAAAGGATCAGAAGAAGCGAGGGAAAGAGATAAAACTCAAAAAGAGCTTGGATAATGCAGTTTGGAAATGCGCATTTCCAAGTTGAGTTGATTGTATTTTGGGAGACTGCATATACTAGGAGAATGTATTGTGTAGTGGTCTCAAAGAGCTTGTTGGAGGGCATAGGTTTTTTTTTTTTTTTTTTTTTTTTTGAGACCTTCCCTGGGCATAGGTTTTATTCAAAGAGGGAGAAAAAGTCCATGTTAGTAGTAATTATTTGCTTAGAGAAAATTTCTGATTTTGTAAACTTGCACAAATCTATATGTTTAAAGACTTCCTAAGTGGTTATTTCAATTTGTATGAGCAGAGCTATTCCAGCTGACACAGCCTACCTGTGTGTGCTAGGCAGAAAGGATAGTCACCGTGGTGGGTGAGAAAGAGAGGCAGAGAGGAGGAGAGGCGAAGAGGTGGAACAAAGCCTTTCAAATTAAAGAAACCACTTGAGAAAAATTACATCAGTGTTTATACTACTTACAGTGTACCTAGTTTGTGAAGGAAAGGCTGTTAGCTGCCATTTGTTATCACCTGTCGAAGTCTCTTTAAGCAACATTATTGACATTTAATCCTTGGAAGTTCCTGGAGTTTTTACCAAGTTGGTTGTGAGGTAGAGTTAATTTTTTTTTTCTTCCATAAGAAATGTTGGCGTATACGTAGAGAACCTCTAGATGAATATGTGGTAACTGTGCTTGCCCCTGGGAAAGAGGCCTGGGGAATAGGATGGGAGGGAAATAATTTTTTTTGTCCCTATATGCAGGAATTACCTTTTCAAATGAAGAGAATGAAAGAAGGTTTATTTTTATTTAGCTTATGCTAGAAATTTTGGTTCTGAAAAGTTCTACTGCTGTAGTTAACTCATTTAGTAAATAATGCTTGCAAGAACCTAGTAAATTGTATTGAGGATGGGACTAAATTGTTGTGTATGTACCTTGTTGGGGTACGGGGAAAGGTACTGAAGATTAGGTAAAAGTTATAAATGAACTTATAGCAGTCAGTACTTCTAAACTTATTATACTATACTATACAATTATTCTGGATAATCTTTCATGTATGTGGTTGAAAATATTTCTTACCTGTCTATAAGTTCCCTTGCAGATTTAGCAATCTTTAAAACACAACTGTGTTGTTTTTATGATTGTAATAAAACAGATTTTTTAAATATAGAAAAAGCTAAAGCAGAAAATTAAGATTCGTTAAAAATCCCATATTTTGGTGCATATCCAAACTTTATGTAAATGTGTAGTTTTATGAATATAGCTTAAATGGAATCATGCCAAGCATATGGTTCTATAACCTGATTTTTTTCATTTGGTAATGTATATTTCCATGTCAGTGTATAGTGAGGTTATGTGATTTTTAAATGGTTGCATAGTATTTCATTTAATGAACATAACTATAATTTATTAAATCAGTAATGTTGGCGGACATTTAGGTTGTTTCCAAGTTTTCCCTGTTATAAAGAACATTCTAGTTAATGTATTTGAACACTTGTCTTACTATTTCACAAATTCTAAAAGTAGTATTACTGAATCAAGGACCTTTTCTTCCTTATTTTTTTTTTTTAAGGTTTTTGGTATTTGTTACCAAATTGTCCCACCAAATTTTTAATATTACCTGAGTTTTTCTTTTGAAAATGGGCACAAAAGTGTTAATCTGTTTTAAATGAATTTTTTACTTAAATTAAATGAATATTTTACTTTTTCTACTCACATTTAAAAATTAAATTATCTGGGATATAGTCTTCAATAAATTTATATTGAATCACATTGCTGATAGTGATCTTAAGTATTATCTGTATCCCAGGATTTGTGTGGTTTTTAAGATGAATTGTAATCTCTTTGCTATGAAGTGCAAAGTAAAAGGGAAACATTTATTTTTCCCCTTATTTTCCTTGACAAAGGAAAAACTGTCACCACATAAAAGTCTGTTTATAACTTATAGGTCAAAAAATTAGAAGAGCAGCTACAAAATGAAACTCTCCGCAAAGAGATGCACAACCTCAAACAGCAACTGGAGCTTCTAGAAGAAGATAAAAAAGAATTGGAATTGAAATATCAGAATTCTGAGGAGAAAGCTAGAAATTTAAAGCATTCCGGTAAAAGCACTGAGTAGCCTTTTATGTCTTATTATTACTATGTGAATCTCTCATGACCAGTACGTTTACTGAATGCTATAGAAAAATACCAAGATTTGTTTTAAATTTCTTCATTTCTGACTATTGTAATTCATTAGAACGGTCGCTGTAATCAAATGATTCACAAATATTTAGACTTCTGTTTTGGACTCACAGCCTTTATGAGCATCACATACAGAATTAAGAGACGGAGATATCATTAATGTGGGAAGACCAAAACTTCAGCATTTCTCAGGGCTTCAGAGATGAGTGTTCATTAAATACTTATTTTATTCATTTTAGGGTGCATTTTTAAAAAGAATCAGACTTTTTAAGTTTATACTACCTTCATCTTCGATGTCTAATTATGCACATGAAATAATACTTTCAGTATCACACCTAACAATAAACTGGGCAACAATATATATATTAAATGGAAAAACTTTTAAAACACCAGGAGATACTTAAACGATTTATTCATTCAGTTCTAGAAGGCTTAACAAGAATGTGTGAGTTGGATTACTACACAGGGATAAGTAATAAGTTTCTGTTGGAAAGTAGGTAATTTAAGGGGGCAGGTTGTTCCCTTTATAACAGCTTCAATATTCACTTCAGATATTTTTGGTTAATTTTATACTAGAATTTTGAAATCTGTACAGAAAAATCAAGTAGGCTTTTTTCCTTTAAAAAATATTCAATGCTTTCTAATCCACAGTGAAAGTGAATTACAATTTATTTTTTTAAATTGATCTAAAATTAAGGAGTAGTCCATTCTTTTTAGTTATTGTCTGCTGTGTGTGTACCCAGCCATACGCAGTACCCTAGGGTGCTATAAAAAATGTAGAAGAAAAGAAACCATGCCTTTTGTCCATGAGGGTCTCAAACTCCCTTTAGAGAAACAGACACATGCATATGAAATAGCTAGAGGATTCTTGGTGTCAGGGAGCCTGGCCCCCACTGCTTATTTAAGTGTTGACGGTAAAAACAAATGCACAAATCATTAAGGTAGTCAGTCGTGGAAAGTAGAATGGCTGCGTAGAGGGAGAGCTGTTCCTGAGTGCAGTACCTTTAGCCCATCAGAGTCCAATTAGAGGCATTCACATCTGTGGTATAAATTCAAATTGAGTTTCTTGAAGTCAGGAACTGTGTCATGAACAGCACTGAGCATAGGCTCTTTCACATTGTTGGAGCTTAGTAAGTACTTGTTTCATTAATGGCTTGAATGAATTGAATGAATAAATTATATTTCCAGAATGCTCTTCAAAAGAGCAAAAAGTTTCTGAGTTAGACACTTGAGAGTCTGAGTCTGGTTAAAATCAAGAACTCTAGGATTTGCAGTTTTTGAAGGAGATTAAGTGGAGGAGGAAAGTATGCTGTTAAAATTCATTACTAAATGTCATCTTTAAAATTAATTCTTGGTCTGTATACTTTAAAAGTCAAGTATTAACAATTTCTTAGTGTTTGAGTAGTAAATTCTATTGTTAACAAATATTTCTTCAGCCTACTCTCAATCCTTACTTCCCACCCATCCAGCCATTGTCTTAATTTTTTTTTTCTTTTCCATAGTTTGTGTGTATAGCAAAAAGATGGTAATTTTTTTTTGTAACCTATATAAGGCCTCTCTTACTGATGATAAGTTTAAAGGGTTCTGCAGTTTCATACTGAAATTTCTAACTTTGCCTTAATAAAAGAACTTGATTTTGAGAGTGGTTGTTTTTTCCTTTACACGTATATAAGGTGTTAAGTTGCTTATTTCAGCTCTTTTCTGAATGCTTGCTCTCTGTGCAGTTGATGAACTCCAGAAACGGGTGAACCAGTCTGAGAATTCGGTACCTCCCCCACCTCCTCCTCCACCACCGCTTCCTCCTCCCCCTCCAAATCCTATCCGGTAAGCACGTCCAGGAAGACTGCTCTGCATCAAATGTTAGTCCTTGTCAGAGAAACTGAAGTTTATGCTTTTGGTATCCTTTTTAAGCAATATGGGCTTAGATGCATCATTTTGAGGGGCATGGTGGTAAAAAGTATGAAAGATATCAGCAGGTGTTTCAGAGAATTTTCTGAAGGCCAGTGTATCATTCCTTTCTGGTAACATATAAAGACATCTTGTGGCCTACAGTGTTCTTCTGTTGTAGATGTTTATATTTCATGTGGATGTTCCAAACCAAGGAGCTAGACATGTAAAAAAATTTTTTTGATACTTCAGTTTTAAAACTTCAGTCCGTATCATTAGGATTTCCTTTAACTGGAAGATCAAGGAATTCTGAGCTTCTCCAGAATGTTTTCATGTTTTTCTCTCACTAACTTGAATTTGAAAAGCTATGCTTTGTTCAGTTATTTAAAAAATAAAAGTACTGAACTAACAAAAACCCAACCGATCTACTTTAAGCCACTGAAGTAGTTAAGGCAAAATAATTTTTACACGTGATCGATCCAAGAGTCAATTGAAAGAATTTCAGGTATTTAAAGTTCTTTCTCTCCTGGGTAGCTAAATCTGTAGGAGATATTCTGAATTTGACATTTAAAATAGGAAATTCATCACTTTGATCTTTTTCTAAGGTCTAGAATTTTGAGCTTGATAAGAAAGGTCTCTTCTGTCTGTGAGGAGGGAGAACTATTAAAAAACGATTATAATCTTGCTGTTGGCCTTTAATTTTTAGTCTCTGAAACCTTGAGAGCCCTTAGAATTAAAAGTAAAGTATAACCTAAATAGAATATTTTCTCAAAAAGCATCCTACAGTCACACTGAGAAATGAAAGTAGGACTCAGCAGACTATGTATATCTAAAGCATGAACTCTTATAAGGCCCGTTAAAGAAAATTTTCATTGAATAACATGAATGATTTTTATTTTAAGATGAATTTAAGTAGTATAAGATATAATTTCTCAGTAGAAAGAGATTTTTATTTTTTGGTAAGGAGTACTTTCTTGTCAAAAAAATATATTTGCATTTGTATTGAGTTTCAATGGACTTTCAATCCACTAATCAAGGTTTTCCAACTTTGTTCCTGAGCTGTTTGTTTTACCCCGATGTAGATCATGGATAGAAGTGGTAGTGGAAGAAAAAGACTAGAGCCTGTGGCTTCTTTAAGTGGCTTTATTGCTTTCCCCTCCTCTTCCTGCTCATTTGACTTAGAGGACAGATGGGAGAGAGTTAAGAGAGGAAAAAGGCATATCTTGGTCATTTTGTAGTAATGGAGTGAAAGGACAGGTCCTGGCCAGGT
This sequence comes from Balaenoptera musculus, assembly GCF_009873245.2. NCBI lineage: Eukaryota > Metazoa > Chordata > Mammalia > Artiodactyla > Balaenopteridae > Balaenoptera > Balaenoptera musculus. The sequence continues at coordinate 13,937,869 of NC_045800.1, forward strand.
GTGGCTCATGGGGAAAGGGTAGGGTATATTAGTGTATTAGTCAGGGTTCTCCAGAGAGACAGAACCAATAGGATGTGTGTGTGCGTGCGTGTGTGTGCGTGGACGTGTGTGTGTGTGTGTGTGTGTACATGTGTACATACACATCATATACATAAAAAGAGAATGTATTCTCAAGAATTGGTTCACATGACTATGGGGGCTGACAAGTCCCAGGATCTGCAGGGTGAGTCCGCAAGCTGGAGACCAAGGAGAGCCTGTGGCATTGTTTCAGTCTGAAGGTCAACAGGCCAGGAAGAGGCAGTGTTTCAGTTTGAGTCAAAAGCAGGACAGAGCAGATGTCCTAGTTTCAAGGCAGTCAGGCAGGAGGAATTTTCTCTTACTTGGGGGAGGGTCACCTTTTGTTATATTCAGGCCTTCAACTGATTGAGTGAGGCCCATCCCACATTAGGGAGGACAGTCACTCAGGCTACCAGTTTAAATGTTAATCTCATCCAGAACCCTCACAGAAATACCCAGAATAATGTTTGACCATTTATCTGAGTACCCCATGACCCAGTCAAGTTGACTCATAAATTAACCGTCACAGTGGGTGTGAAGAACACTTGAAGAATTTCAAGGTGAATATTTTCCACCTGGGGCAGTTTTAGCCAGAGGTTTGGATGATTGGTCCCAGATGTCTTGTCCTGGTCTTTTCATCTGTCCTGTGAAACTCACACTATCTATTGATATTTTCTCTTTAGTCTAAGCAACATCTTGACAGTTCTTTTTAATATTACAGATGATTTTCCTGTGGACACCATATCAGTCTTCAACTTATACTTCAGAACATTTAAAGCTAGCACTTTCTCTTATCTACTTTGGTGGTTTGCAGTGTTGGACATATATTCTTAGTTCATTTATGTAAATACATACAACTGTTCTGAGCAGTACAAATAACTTCTTGCTTTGTAATCTTTATGTACAATAATACACATTCTCAAAACTTCCCCTCAGAACCAGAGACGGGGTCATTACAGAATGAGGAGAGGCCTCTGATTAGTGAGAGCCCTCCTCAAACCCCACCCTTCTATGGAATGTTAACAAGTAGACATTGAATATTCCTGTCTTCAGTTGACAGAATGGAAAAAATAAAGTTTGCATCATTTAATTCCCTCACCTTATGGATTAAAATGTACTTTTTTTGAAGTTCTGTGCAAATTAGAAGTTTTATAAAAGTAATTTAATTACATTTTGGGCCACTGTGAGCCCAAAGAAGACTAACTAGATGAAGTTAAAAGCTCAGTGACTGATTGTTTCCCAGTTGGTAAGTCCTGGAAACTTCACAGGGTAGAGTAGGATGTAGCACTTTCTTTTTGCTGTGCTTTGTGGGAGATTGTTCAGTGTGTGTGAGAATTTTAAGAAAAGGCAATTAGGGAGGGGATTAATAATATAACCAAAGATAGAAGTAAGAAGTAAAAAAAAAAATCTAAAAATGATAGTGGTTAAGGAACATCAAGTTGTTCTGTCCTCAGAGCAAATAGTACTGTGTATCCAGTTGCCCCTTTTTCTGGAGGCAGCATTATGCCTCTCTTCCCAGTTTGTCTTCCTCAGGACTGTATTTTGTCAAATCTAGTTTACCACACTGAGGACATTTATAATGTAGTTGAAAGAATTTCAGAGTACTTGATTCATTTTTTTTAAGTTGTTTTTTTTTTTTGGTGGGGGTGATAATATATATGTAGAAGTGTACACAAACTTATGTACAGTTTAAAATAATATAAAATGAGTATCCACGTAATCACCATCAAAATCAAGAAATAGAACAATGCTAGTACCCTCAAGTCCTATCCTTTTATCCTTTTCTTAAAGAAAAAGGTTTTTTTTGCCTATATACCTATCCCTAAACTACTGTAAATACATATACGGTCTGTTTATAACTTTATATAATTGGAATTGTAGTGTATTCCTTTGTGTCTTTTTCTTTTCACTTTATATTATTTTGTAAGATTCATCCATATTATTTTATGTAGCCAGAGTTCATTCATATTCATTGATACATAACCCACTTTATGAATGTCCCAAAATGTATTTATCCATTGTAATACTGATAGACATTTGAGTCATTCCCAGTTCAGGGAAGTTATGGATATTCTACATGAACATTCCTGTACATGCTTCCTGGTGCACAAGTGCTTGTATTTCTGTAAGATATATAGAAGTTGAATCACTGGCTCATAGGATATGTCTATCTTCATGCTGAACAGTTTTCTAAAGTGGTACTATCAATTTATACATCTTCAGTTTGAGAATTCCTGTTACTCCACAAACCTACCAACACTTGATATTATCAGACTTAAAATTTCTTGCCTATTTGATGAGTGTTTAGTAAAACCTCAGTGTGGCTTTTATTTGTGTTTTCCTAATAACTAAAGAAGTCAAGCACCTGTTTGTATGTGTGTTGGAAATTTGGACATCCTTTTTTATGGGGTTTCTTGGTTTTGTCCTTTTTTCTGTTGGGTGTGTGCTTTTTCTCATTGATTTGTAGAGTTTCTTTTTATTCTTTATGATGTCTTTTAATGTATGGAGGTTTTAAATTTTCATGTCAAATTTATCATGATTTGGATTTTACACAGATTTTTAAAACATGGACCAGAGAGACAGTGGTCTGAATATATGTTATCCCTGAAGTATCTGGTCTATGTTGTGCAGATTCAGATGTTTTTATGCCCATATTTCGCAAATAGATATTTACCAAAACATCCCCTAATTCTTTTGTCCTTCCCTCTGAAATGTATTACATAGATAGCTGTTTCTGAATTTTAAATATGGATATTGAAAGGTTTTCTGTATCTGTTTTACTTTGCAGATGTCTCTGCATAAAATTAGTAATAATGTTAGCAGCCCCCTTCTTCCAGTAACTAGTTTGGTTTTTACACAGTAAAGGGATGAGACATCTTTCTCTTTCTTAAAAATTTAACAGTTTATTAAAGTAGAAAGTAGGCTACTTAAATTCTAGTTATATATTCATGCACTTAGAGAAGAGTTGGATTTTTACTGATTATTTAGAATCTATACATTTTATTTCTTGGATCATAAGGCATCCACTAATCCTGTCGATCTTTTTCTTTCTCCTAAAGATCCCTCATGTCCATGATCCGGAAGCGATCCCACCCCAGTGGCAGTGGTGCTAAGAAAGAAAAAGCAGCTCAACCAGAAACAGGTAATTCTCACCCCACCCCTTTGGTTAACTTTTTGTTGATAGTGTACAATTTTTCAACAGTAGACATACTTGTTAGCTCTTTGACTATGAACAGATTGTTGGGGAGAAATGTGAACTTAACAGCTATAAGAATGAACCAAAGAACAGTCATTGTCGTCATGTAGCTTACTGTCTAGAGCAGGTGAACATTCACACATATCACTGTAATGTGAGGGATGCTGGGAAATGTGTTTTCATTAAGGGGTGAGGTACTTTGGGGTGTAAAAGAAAGAGAGGGAGTAATTCCAAATGAGGATTTGGGGAAAGGTCTTTAAAAAATATATATATATATATAGGCTATATTTTCTGTACTGTACAATCACCACTCCTTATGTTTATTTTTTAAAATTAATTAATTAATTTTTGGCTGTGTTGGGTCTTCGTTGCTGTGCGCGGGCTTTCTCTAGTTGCGGCGAGCGGGGGCTACTCTTCGTTGTGGTACGCAAGCTTCTCATCGCAATGACTTCTGTTGCGAAGCACGGGCTCTAGGTGCGTGGTCTTCAGTAGTTGTGGCACGTGGGCTCAGTAGTTGCAGCACGTGGGCTCAGTAATTGCGGCTCCTGGGCTCTAGAGCACAGGCCCAGCAGTTGTGGCGCATGGGCTTAGTTGCTCCTCGGCATATGGGATCTTCCCGGACGAGGGATCGAACCCGTGAACCCTGCACTGGCAGGCGGGCTCTTAACCACTGCGCCACCAGGGAAGTCCTGGGGAAAGGCTTTTTAGAGTTGATAACAATGAATTGAGACTTTGTCAAGCACTTTCTTTGTTCTCTCCAGTGCTTTGTACTGGAGATACAAGACATAAAGTCCCATTTGAGTGGGGCAGACAGGAAGTAAACACGTAATTACCAGTGCAATATATAATTATTTAAGTACTTTTTTTGATCAGTACTGTGGAGGAGTGATTATCAGTACTGATCTAAGAGATGATGGAGGTGGACTACTGGTGTCAGCACGTGATGTGTAAGCTGAGTAGTTGTGGATTTAGAAGGTCAGGGTATAATATATATGGTAAAATAGATCACATGGAGGGGCAACAATTCAGAGGTCCAGAGTGGGGAAGGAGCTTAGCATATTAGGAAACTGAAAGAAAGTTGATATTACTAGAACATGGGGTGCAAGAGAGGAAGTCTACTAGGTAGGCAGGAGCCAGATTCTAGAGGCGGTGGTCAAGATTTTGATATTTATCCTAAGGGCAGTAGAAGTTTAAGTAGGAGTGTAACATGATGAGATTTGTCCTTTGTAAAAAATTACACTGGCTGCAGGGAGAGAACAGAGAACAGACTGTACAGGAATGAGACTGGATGAGGGAAGACTGTTGCACTCATTCAGGTGAATGTTGATGGGGCTGAGATGCGGGTGGTAGCCGTAGAGAGAGAAAGAAATGGATAAATTCAGGAGCTGTTTAGGGAGGTAAAATTCATAGGACCCTGTGATTCTTTGGAGAGGGAGAAGCTGAGGATAATAGGAAGAGATGGGGATGGAGAGAGAGGAGGTTTCCTGCTGAGCAGAGGCCCCGGGTGGGTAGGTGCAGAGTCAGTGCACAGAGCTGTGGGCAGTTTGATGTGGGCCCACACTGAGAGCAGAAGCTTGAAATGCTGGCCCCAGATCTTGGGCCTTTATGCCTGAGGACCGTAGAACCCAAATTAAACTCAGCAATGTTTGTTCAACCTGTTTTACTTCTGGAGCATGGTAGGTTAGCCTGGTTCAAGCCCAGATGGGTGCAAACTTCTTGGCCCCCTTTTCCTGCCTCTGGGTCTCCTTGCCCCGCCCCAGCCATTTTCATACCTCTGCAGTGCCGTGTTCTCAGACGCCAGGTCTCATTATGTTGTCCTACATCTTATCCCATTTCTGTGCTTCTCCCTGCCTCAGAATAGAATCTCATACCCTGTCTGCTTAGAGATGGTTCTCTGCCTTTACTCTAGCCTCATTTCTCATTACATCTGTCTCACCTTATGGCTGGCCCCTTAACGTCTAAGCCTCCTGTGCATTTGTTCCTGTCTTTCCTCATTCCAGAATTGCCCTCCTGCCCTTCCTCTAGCAAGGTACTGTTCTAGTTCCATGTCTCCCATTCAGGTTTCAGCATATTGTCTGGTGTGTTCCCAGGCTCTTCCTCCTCTTCCTTTATTTATGAGTATTAATAATCCAGAATGAATGGCTCATTACTGTGTGTTGCTATAGCAGTTTACTTCAAATTTTGTTACTGTGAGGATTTAATGTCCCGCCCCCCAGCCTCTGCTCTGGTGTTGGGGTTATTTCCACATCTCTCCCCCTCTCCCCCGAACAGATTGCAGGCTCTGTGAGGGTTTACTTCTCTCTGCAGCCTCCCACAGCTTTCACGCATATTGAATGAATCAAAGTTTAGACTTGGTCTTTTCTTCTTAGCAAGAACCTTGCAGCACCATTACACACGAAAGCTGTTTGATTTTATCATCTGTATGAACTGACTTTCTGCCCCTGCCTCCTACAGCCCCTTGTAATGCAGCTAAAAGGCAAATTCTGCTTTGCCAAGGCATTGCAGGATTTAGAAGTCCTGCCTTTGGTGATTTGCAGGGCAGCCCTGCTCTTGGGTTACTGGCTGTAAGCCTTCCCTGACACTGTAATTAAGATTAAAATTTTGTTTGTTTCGATCTTGTTTTGGGAAAATTGGTTAAGTCTTAGAGGGTCAGGAAGGCAGTCAGAATAAAATAAATTCCCCTTCTCAGTAAATTACATGATTAGCTTATCAACCTTAACAGCACCCTTAAATTTAAAAAGATGTGTTCTAGAACTTCTTAACTCCCAGTATTAGAAACCATGCAGTTTTCCTTATGAAAATGATATTTCATTTACAATTCATGAAATGTGGCAGCATTTTCCCCCTCATCCTTGAGCTACTGAATTGTTACTTTGGGAATCTAAGTAGTTACAGACACAGAGGTTGCTCAGGAGATTTTTAAACTGGGGCCACCCTAAAATCATACTGCCGTAAATGATAGGTACCATAGCCATACTTTGCTCTGTCTGGCAAGGTAGTTTATAGTGTTTTGTTAATCATTCACACTAAAAAATAGTTGTCGAATGGATCAACAGTGATTAAAGGCATGATGAATGAATGTAGAGCATCGGTACTGGGGTCTTCTGAGACACTTTGGAGTTTGCATTTATAACATAGGAACCAGTCCCACTATCACAGTGTTTTCTTACGTTAGCATCGTATGGTGGCTTTTGCTATACAGTTGGTATGTTTTTCAGAGCTTATGAATGGAGAAACTTTTATTGCTGGGTTGTGACTCTTAAAAAGCTTGATTGGGGGCTTCCCTGGTGGCTCAGTGGTTGAGAATCTGCCTGCCAATGCAGGGGACACGGGTTTGAGCCCTGGTCTGGGAAGATCCCACATGCCGTGGAGCAACTAGGCCCGTGAGCCACAACTGCTGAGCCTGCGCGACTGGAGCCTGTGCTGCGCAACAAGAGAGGCCGCGATAGTGAGAGGCCCGCGCACCGCGATGAAGAGTGGCCCCCACTTGCCGCAACTGGAGAAAGCCCTCGCATAGAAACGAAGACCCAACACAGCCATAACTAACTAAATAAATAAATAAAATTTAAAAAAAAAGAAAGAAGAAAAGAAAAAAAAAGCTTGATTGTAGGGAAGGTCTTTGAAATATTTTAGAAGTAGTTTTAAGATCTAAACACAAGAAATCACTACATACTTTGCAGTTAATAACCCTACTTTTGATAAGAATGCATTTATTGGACAAGTTCTGAGATTTGAGAGGTATGCCTGCTGTTTATCATATATTTAGGTCATTAATTTGTTGATATTTTCTTACCTCAGTTTGCTAATCTGTAGAATGGGAATAATAGTTCCTATTTCATAGAGTTGTTTTGAGAATTATGAGTCTCACAACATGTAAAGCATTTAGAGTAGTGCCCATAACATAGAAAATATTCAAAATGTTACCTAAAAAAAAAAAAAAGGCATGGTACCAACCACCCTGAAGGGCAGAAGTCCTCATTCAGCAGGCTCTTGTGATCATTGTAGTTAAGGAAATTTTCCTAACTTTATGACTGTAGGTCAAATCCAAACTTATTCAACCATAATATGTTCTTTAGAAATTTTGTGCATCACGGTGCCATAAGGTTTTTTTTTAATGCCTTTTTAAAAATGTTATTGAAAGAGAAAAGTAAACCTGTGGCATTTAAAAATTCATTTTAGTTTTCTCTAGGTAATAACAAAAGGTTTTATTGAGCAATAAGGTGATGGTTTTGTCTGTGGGTTTTTTTTTTTTTTTTTTTTTTGAGGAACTAACTTATTTTTCAAGTGGGTCTTAAAATTTAAGCCTCAATTAATTACATGTAGCTTTCTGATCCAAGACTGACCTGGAAGCACTAACTCAAAGAACATTTGATTTTATTTTCCTGTGGCAGTTCAATAACATTAGACCCCTTGTCTTCATTTGTCCCTTTTCCTTAATCTCCAGTATCCTGCATATTTCTATTGTCCCCCTGATTACATGCTTTTGTGAGACAATTACCAACTGCGTGATTGCAGAAAAGAATTACAAAACATACCATGAGCTCTCTGTAGGTGATTCTTGCAGATTTATTAGAACTGCTTAATAGTTCAGAAGTTCGTATAGCTTGCATTTTGCTAGTTCAAAAACAGGGTGGGTGAGAGAGAAAGCTTGTGTAGCTAACCTAGCCATTGCCCTTGTGTTGTGCCTGAGTAGGGAATCTGATAAGAGTGATTTCTTTTCCTTAAGACCAATTAAGCCTTTACGTTTGAAAAAGACTGAGCAAATTTTGTGAGCCTGGTTTATAATCTGTACACAGTACAGATAGTGGCACTTCTCTGAATTATCACTATGATTCTGGCAAGCAAAAATAAGAAACTACTTTAAATTCCTGTTATGTTAGATGCTGCAGCAGACTTGAATGGTGTTGACCATAATTCTCCATCTGTCTGCCTTAATTAGTTTTTGTTTTGTGCATTTAATTGAGTTTTAGTCGTTCCTTACAGAGTGCTAATCTGTTTGTAGGCGGTGTTCCTGTTGCCATGCAGCTCTTCCCAAGTCTTACTCAAAATGGCAGCCTTTCTGAAAATCAAATGTGTTTTGAAGATTTTTTTAAATTCCCAGGAATAAATTCCATACCCATACCAGGTGCTTGAATGACAGATCTGGGTCTTATTTCCTCTGATTTTGAAAACGGTCAGCAAAAGTACCATGTAGTGCATAATAGGTGTTCAGATATTGAATAAGTGAGTCGGTGAATGAATGAATGAATGAATCTCTGTTCATAGTAATTTTCTTGTCTGTCCCCTTGTTGATGTTTGTGAGCCATCAGCAGAGGCTGCCTTAGAAAATACTGCTTAAGGGCACATAGTTGATCAACCCACAGTTTTGTTGTCTTTTCGTTTACTGGTGGATGAGTTCTGACCTTGGTGCCATGTCTCCCATGTTGCTTCACAAAAGATACTCTTTTGACTTCTGGAACTGAAAAATGCTGTTTGGATATTGAGAAATTTGAATTCCCAGCATTTCAGTGGCTTCTGAGGATGACAACACTATTTGAAATCAGGACTGTACCAGAAAACCTAGGTTATATGATGAATATAGCAGTGATCCCATCACTGTGATGTTGCAGAGTGGAGGATAATGGAAGGAACCTTCTGGATTCTCTAAGTTGCTCCCCTCGGCATGTATAAGAAGCTACCCAGGGTTAGAGTGAAGTCTGCCATATAGCAGTAAAAGAAGCCATAATTTTGGCCTCCCTAGCGCAAAGCCTGACACGACTGTGAATTAGCTGGGGGATATAGTTGTGATTGCCTCCATTTAGAAGCCATCCTTTTGAGGTTTAATTATTTCTGCTCAAATAGTAAAACTATTGATAGCCATTTAAAGCTCGAACTTTAACAAGTCAGTCAGTAGGTAGATGCTTGCTGAGTGCCTACCATATGCCTGCCCCACGATGTGGAGTCCGTTAAAGATGCTAGTTGGAGGATCTTTATGAGATATTTACGCTTTAATGTATTGGATACAGTGAGTTAGCTGGAGGTAAACACAAGATCTAGAGCTGCATTAATGGTGATAAATGTTCCAGAATGATTTGGTGCTTTTGGTCAAGCTGTTGTGCAAGAGACAAATTTCACTCTTCTGACCAACAGGTCTCAGCTCACCTCAGTTGGCATTCATCTAGTTGATACATATTTCAACAGCTTTATTGTTTTTGCAGCCAAAGAGTGTAAAGATTAAACAATAGACAGTTGAAATTTTTTATCAAATTTAATTACTTAACTGCAGTCATTTCTGTATGTATGTTTTCTTTTAACATTGACAATTTTAAAAGACTTGAAAAAGGTTTGCTTAAATGTTTCCTTCCCATGTGATTCCTAAACAAAAGATGGCAATTTAAAAATGGATTTTATCTATTTGCTGCTCATCTTTTGACTGTGGATTTCTTCCAACAGGTAAAAAGATCTCTTTGATCTTTTATTTTCAAATGGGCTTTTTGATAGTTATTCCTGCTTTGGTTGGATTTCTTTGACATAGGTTGTACTATAAGTTACAAAAACATCTTTGAGACAAAAGTGAATGATTATTTGGAGTTAGGTACAAAATTAGGTTTTTAAAGACCTGGAGAAATTCAGGTCTATTATTATGCTGACACATGGAACAAAATGTACTTTAACATAGATGAGCTAATATTGATTTCCAAGCTACAAATTAGACCTTAAATTTTATAACTCTTATTTCTCAAAGCAAATCTCTTATTAAAAGATTTTTATTAAAAAACTCTTGCTACCTGGGAGCTGTTAACCTTAGTAAATTATTGGTGTTTTGTGACTGTCTGAAAAATGACTGTGGTTAATTACATAGTGCAGTCTTTCTAAGTCACCAGAAATAGGAAGTAGTTTTCTTGTAACATAAGATGATTTATGTGTGTGTTCTTTGAATAGCTGAAGAAGTCACAGACCTGAAGAGGCAAGCAGTTGAAGAGATGATGGACAGAATTAAAAAGGGAGTTCATCTCAGACCAGTTAATCAGACAGCTAGACCCAAGGCAAAGGTATGGAATGACTAAATGCTTTTTTCCCCTGATGTTTCTTTTTTTTAATGTAAAATTTTGGAATCTGATGAAAGCTACATCAGAATTGACTGTCAAATCTTAGGTTAAGGCTAATGTGTCGTAAAAGCCTTTGCTTCCTATAAGCACTTTTCAGAAGGACTCTGACCCATAGGAAACCTAGGTCACTACAGAAAGTAAGTCCTGTGGTTGCAGGGTGCTGCCATCTCCTTGAGAGGGACATTGATATGAACTGTTATACCAAGCAAGTAACAATTAGCATGCCCTTTATTTTCGTCAATTCCTGGTTCTTGTGTATAATGCAACAAGTATTTATTGCGTATCTACTATGTGCCAGGTACTGTTTTAGGCACTAGGAATAAAGCAGTAAACAAGACACAAAGATCCTTGCCTTCCCAAGGCTTGTTTTAGTGCGTGGGGGAGGGGAATTGGAGTGTGGGGATCACATCATATACCGTAGCAGACCTAAGACAACTTTTGAAAAATAGTGAGGTTTACAAGATTGTTTCCATTAATTTCACAGACCTATTCCAGGTCACTTCAAGGAGAAACTTGTGTATCTGTATCATCAGCTGTCTTCTAAGCTAGACCACAGTGAGCTCCAGGATCTGTGGAAGTACCTAGCGTCTAGTTCAGAACTTCTCCCTTCCCCTTGTATATCTGTCCCATTTAAATAGACTCAATAGTAGAGTTTTTGACATTTTTCTTGAAAAATGTTTTTTCTTTCCTCACTCTAATAAGGTATCAGCAGATTGGTTCTCTTTCTTCTTCCTCTTCTTTTAAACCAAACTTTATGGTCCTTTCTTACTCTCAAGGATGCCCTTCTTCAGCTACTTCAGTGTCCCTGAGTGTCATGACTGTTCACTAGAAATTCTGCTGGGCTTTTAAAGTTGCCACTTTGTCACAGGCAGACAAGATAACTGGACAAGGCAGGAAGGGCCGTGGTGTGGGCTGTCCAGGGAAAGGGGGTTGGGAAGAGGGAACGAGCATTCCACTCCAAGAGAAGATTCACATCTAGTGAAATGGAAGCTTCGGCCAGCTGTGGAGAGTAATTCAGTCTTGTGTTAGAGCTCTGAAAGCAAATGGGCAGAATGTAGAACTGGACGAGAAGCTGAGCGTGTAGATAGTTGGGCGCAGCTCTTTCAGTGCCAGTGTCTGGTGAGTGAGTGAAGAGCACTGTTGTTGGAGTCGGGTCCCTGCACTATCACCCAGCTTCCCGGGCTTCTTCTCCATAAAATACCCTCTCTGGCTCACACGGTTATTGTTAGGGTCAAATGGAGTAAAATGTGAAACCACTTTAAAATGTAGGGTCTAAGTAGAACCTTAGAAAAGAATACATTTTTATGGCTTTCATGTCACAACTAGTTTGGAAAGAATAGCAAAACCAAATTATTACTAGAGAAAAACGCAGTGTCGTAAAAGAAACAAAATTAGTTTAGAAAGAAAAATTTTGAAAACTTCTTAAATCGTAAGCGATCAGTGTTCTGTATGTACTTTCATTTTCGGTATATCACTTTGTCCTTTTTCTTGCCGTGACTCTTTCAATAGTTACATATTATTTAATGTCCATTCATTAAATAAAAAATTTAATAAAATCTGGAGGACAGCTGAACAAGGATCAGTGGACAACTGTTTTGTTTTGTTTTGTTTTGCTGGTAATCATTAAAACTGTGTAGATACAGTGGTGACTGACCTGGTCAGTAACCTTTAAAACAAATGGTCACTGCCTGCCTCAGTGCAGACTTCTTCCCCCAGTACCATCAGTACTTTCCTGAAATGTCACCAGTTATGAGAGTATGCAGTCCAGGCTTTGAAAAGGCTTGTGCAGTCGGAGGGCAACTTGAGTGGCATAGCGGCACTTTTGAGTATGCCTTTAGGCAGGGTGTTTGTTCAGAAGTCGTAACATGTCACCGAACAGCTTACCTACAGAAGTCAAGCCTGCCTTGAGAGTACTAATTTAACTGCGTATTACTAAATTCCTTGATGTTGGTGCTGGTGCTGGTGTGGTTAAAATTAGTGTCTTAAAGCTTTTGACTGGCACTTGTGACTGCCACTGATGGCATGTGTATTTCACAGAAAACCGAGGCTATGAACGTTGAACACCGTAGTCTAATTTGTACATGAGCAGCAAACCTCTCTCTCTCTCACTTTTTCTAACTGTACGTTTTTTAAAATTGGAATAGGATCTTATTCTTTTATTACCTTTTGAGAGGAAAGAATTATAGGTTGCCATTAATCACCTCCCATCTCTTTTTTTTATAAATTTATTTGTTTATTTATTTATTTATGGCTGTGTTGGGTCTTCGTTTCTGTGCGAGGGCTTTCTCTAATTGTGGCAAGTGGGGGCCACTCTTCATTGCGGTGCGCGGGCCTCTCACTATCGTGGCCTCTCTTGTTGCGGAGCACAGGCTCCAGACGCGCAGGCTCAGTAGTTGTGGCTCACGGGCCTAGTTGCTCCGCAGCATGTGGGATCTTCCCAGACCAGGGCTCGAACCCATATCCCCTGCATTGGCAGGCAGATTATCAACCACTTCGCCACCAGGGAAGCCCCACCTCCCATCTCTTGATGAAAGATTAGCCTTGCCTCTTTTCTAGGAATGAGAGGCCTGAGTGATTCCTTTCACTGTGTCTTGCAGGTTTTCTCTTCATCTCCTTTGTGAAAGGAAGTGGTACAGGGAAGATCAGAGGGTTTTTTTCAGCCATTTTTTCATTGAGGAGTCCACAGAGACTGTGGTATTATGGGGCAGGCAGGTATTACCCAGAATTTCATTTCAAATTATTTTGTTCGTGGTGTAGCCAGATGAGAGGTGGGCTTGTAATTGAGACACCTGACTCAAATACAGAATTCCTCAAAGTGTAACTTTCCTCATAAGTAAGATGAAGTACTTGGACTGCACGCCCTCTGAGGTCTTTTACTGCTCTGATAGCTGGTGATGCTAACATTCTCTTGTAATCTGGTTTCTTTGCTGATCCCTGTTGTGAAATTCATGAAACTAGACGTGCCAGTCCTCTGTAAGCTGGCCTTGGCCTGGAGCTAACGGAGCTGAGAGAGGTTTTCTGCCCTGTTGCTTGCTTTCTGCTCTGCACTGCTGCCTTCCTAGTCCTCGCTTGCTGGCTCAAGTCCAGCAATGAGAGTGGAGAAGAATTTATTGTAAAATGTTCTGAATAATTTGGAATTAAATCTTTGAAATTTAATGTTTACCAAATCTTTTCTACATATGATAATAGGTAACAAAATGATGTGTAGAAGGCGGTAGCTTGACTCTTACCTCTAATTTTGTATTTAACTGCCCCTTGGGAGCACTAGCATGTCTAATATTTTTTCCTAACTGTAAGACGTAGACCTAATTTTAAAAAATATAGTCAATATAAGCTACCAACACTTTGCCATGTAAAAATCTTTGTTGGGTATCTTAAAACTGAATTACTCAGTCATTTTTCTTCTTTTTACAATTGTAGCCAGAATCTTCAAAAGGCTCTGAAAGTGCAGTGAATGAACTAAAAGGAATACTGGTAAGAATAGATCTCAGTTTATTATTTAGTTAATGGGAAAATGGAAGAATATTTTTAAAATCTACTGTTATGAATAATTGGTTTTGATATATTTTATTTCCATTTACAGTAAGCCTCATTACTTTTGACAGTTTACTTGATTGTGCTGTGGACTCCTCCATTGGGTGTGTTAATAATGTATCAATACTCTGGTGTTTCTATTCTAAAAGAATGGGTACACTTTCCCCCAAATCATTGTTTCCTGTTCTTGTTCTCCAGTACTTGTATTACATCTTGAAGATAAAGTGTCTGGCCAGATGTGAGGATCAGTACATACTTATATAGTAGATATATTATAAATATAAATATAGTAAATAATGTTATAAGTAAATCTATACATAGATTACAGTAGATTTATTTATAAGTAAATCTACGATAAATGTAGTAGGTAATAGTATATTGTATAGTAGTCTCTCACATGGATAGTGCTTAACTTTGGGGCATGAAAGTGGAATTCTTGGCACCTAAATATAAATCAGAGCTTCTCCCCAAATATGTTAGCATCAGAGTCACAGTCTGCTTTTCTCACAGTTTTGAAAAGTCACGATAAATTTGGATAATAGAAGTTCCTTTCTTTATGTTACGAATTTCATTTTCTAAAAGTAATTCACAGCCATTAGAGAGCATGCTTAATGCCCATCTCTAGTCATATTTCTTCTTTCCAAAGTATGAGCTTTTGCCAACAAAATAAATGAGTACTGCCCTGTCCAACAGTTTCTGTCGGAGACAAATGCCTCACTTAGAAAATGTTTTGGATACTAAGAGCTTTATTCTCAGATCTTGTTACAGTCTCAATACCAGTTATTATGCACAGTAAGTCAACAAACATGGGGGCGGAGGTAGAGCTAATATTCCCATGTTCGTTGTTACTGTGCTAATTATGCATTGCATGCAGACATCCACATAATTGTGGTAAACAAAATTATTTTCATCAAGCATGAAACAGTAGACTTAACTCGGAGTGGCTTAATTAGTTTGCTATAGTTTTTAGGTGAGTGGAATTAATACTACAGAGAGGTATGTAGCACTGGCTAACAGTAGTGGTCTACCTACAGAATAAAGTATTAAAACCATGGAAAAAGTATGTGGTTATTATCTAATGGATTCTTTGGTGAGAAAATTTTGTTAGCCAGTGTTGTGTTAAGGAGAATGCCCGATGACAGTCCTTTTTGTTGTCTCTACAGTGTAATGCTAATTTTTGTTCATGAAGATGCCCCCAGGGGCATTAGGAGCTTCTAGGGTTATAGTTCTGAACCTCAGTGAAAGAGTAAACTTCCCTCAGTTTGTTTTTTAAACCGGGTTTATTTGAAAAAATCAGACATCTACGTGAGATACATATGATATTTGATTACCCAAGATATCCCACTTCCTGATAATGCTGGTTGGTAGCAAGTTTACTGAAAATCACAGCATTGCTTTTAAAGATCATGTTCACTATACATCATACTCACTATAGTTTTGTGCCACTTCAAGGAGAGAAATTTGTGAACAGATTTTTGTGGAATAATTTACAAATGATAAAAATTGTCAAAACATCTTTCTTTTCTTCAAATTGCCCCCATCCTCTTTTGTCCTGGATTTATCGTTAGATTTCTCTACCTTACATGGCATTAATGTGTATCACTAATAGCTGTTATTCTTTGCATTAAATTTTTTAAAAGTGGAACTCACGATGCTCTCCCCTACTTTTCTTTGCCAAATGGCAACTTTCCACTACTACCACAGACGTTTCCTTTGAGGGATGATGGATCACTTGTAACTACCAGTCACTTGGGGCCAAGAAACCATACAGCTTCTTTTAGGAGAGAAAGGAAGCCCCTATCAGATGGGGCACTTGGTGCTTCTTGCTGGAGTTCAGATTATTAGGATTATCAAAATTTAGTACCCAGCAAAGCACATGACACGAACCTCACAGTTGTGGCATGTGAGAAACAAACATGAAAAGAACATAAAAAGTCTACAGATTGTGTACTGAAGTGGAAAGTGAGCACCTGGACCAAGAGATGCCAAGAAACCAAGAAGCACTGTGTTCAGTTCTACTGCAAAACAGAAATCAGGAATGAACTCAGCCTGGGGGTGTTTTTGCTGCAATGAAAGTGACCTGAGTTGTAAGCCTACCGCTGAAACTTAGCACATGGGTAGGAAACACATCTCGTGTTTGGGGGAGTTGGAAAACCTCACTGTCTTTTGAGTTGTACACTTTTCAAGCCAATTTTTAAAGTCTCAATGTTGACTGAACTTATTTTTCCAAGTCTATTTACACTTAATTTTTAAAGTTGTGTATTTTGTGGATAAAAAATATATAGCTATTTCTCATAGTCACACAAGGGTTTCTTTTTTTTTTAGGTTTCGCAAACCTCTTGAGCCACACCAGCCATTTAAAAGCCACTCTAAGTGGAAATGGCCATTTCCAAAGAATAAATCAACAGAAATTTATCAGAAAGTCTCTTCTCAAGTTCCGTTGCCTCTAAATCAAAGAGACAAGAACAACTTTTTAAAAATTCACTTTTAGGTCTTTTTTAACATCTTCAGTTTTTCAAATTACCCAGGAATTGTTGAATAGTTAATTTTGCTCCCTGACAATTAGAGTTATTGGTATTATGAACATTTAACTAACATGGGGATTAAGACTGTTAAATGATGAAAGCGGTTTGAAGTAGAAATAGAAATTAGAAAAGTTAAGTTCACGGTCCAGCCCTATCACTGACTTACTGTGGGACCTGGCCCAAAACCCCGAGGATCACTGATTTATAGGATTCTCTTTTCTGTGAAGTGAAGGAATTGTATGTACCACGTGGTAATTTGTGATTTCTCTAATATTATTATTATAATATAAGTAGATAATTAAGACAGTCTTGGTACTTTATTAGCTGAGCTCCTTTATCACGTCAGTTGAGATCCATGCAGAAACCTTTTCTGCATAATTGCCTCCATATTTAAAGTTTGCTCATATACTAACCTAGTCAACCGCCTCAGTCAGTGAATGGAGAAAAAAGTTGGGAATTCAAGGATTAGAACTTGGAAAATGAATTCCTTCAGTATCAGGTGCGATGAGAGGATAGCTCACCACGGTCAGGAGTTTGGGGAAGTAATGTGGTTATCCAAACAAAAATAGAGAATCTTGTGAAAGATAAATTCTTCAATAAAAGATACCCTTGGAAGGTATATGTGTATGTACATGTACATACACACATACACAGACACATATCTTTTTCTTAAATTAACTCTAGCCATTGGGAAAATCACACAGAATGTCCTTGATATTCAAACAATCTGGTAGTTTGAGTGATTTTAATAGTAAGGGCCATGAGTTTTTCTGTTTACAAATGATAGAACTTTTTAAAAATTATAAACACAAATGATTTGGGAATAGTTTTTCTAATACATTAAAATTTTTTTATCTGAATTGGTTTTAGTTCTGTTTTCGTTACCTTATCAGTGTCAATCCTACCTTACTAATATAACTCTTTGATGAGTGGGTACAGATCTGCATTGTTAACTGTTAAATAAAGAAATCATCTAATTTTTTAAATTATAAAATAAGCTATTATAGTGTTACATGTAATATGATTTTCCTTTAATGTATTTTATGAATTTTTGCAATAAATCCAAAGCAGAAGGAGGTTCTTCCAGGGGGAAAGTATCAGATGCCTGATTAAAATATGAGCCTTAAGAATTTTACACATCAGTTTTGGTTAGCTAGCTGACAGCAGAGGAATATAGTCTCCTAATCTTGTTAGTCAGTTTTCCCGACAACAGACTGCTTTTCTATAACTTTGTGCAGTTAGGGAGAAAAACACCTTTCTAACCGAAACAACATAATAACCTATATCATGTGAGATTTGTAACTACCTAATTTTACAAGCTACTTTTTTTGTTTTATAGGTTAAAGAAGAAACATGAGTTACCATTTTAGCTAGTAGGATTCTTAGAATCGTTCAGGAAGTTGGCAGGGGGCAGGGAGCAGGATTAAGGCAAGCCCATAGTGAACTGAAATGACAAAGGCTGGCCTATTTGTTAGCCTTGGTGGACAAAGGCTGCCTTCCGACTCTGGCATGAAGTCTGGCAAGTTATACCTGACTTGAGGTTCTGATTTTCTCTGATCAAAAGATTGTGGTTCAACTGGGTTTTTATTCCCCCCTAAGCCTGTGGCACAGCTGAGGAGGGCTCTTTCAAAGAAATAGTGGGCATTTCTTAGAAAAGAAAATGGACCACTTGTAATGGTGGGGCGCTAAATCCTTACCCCTTAAATCTACGAAGAAGTGCATCACCCAGTGTTCTGTACAAACACTTGACTGGTAATGGAGATAGAAAACCGTAGCTCTCCCTCCATAACATACTTCCTAGAGGAACCAGGGCAGAGGAGCACTGCCTGGGTCTTCCTCTGTCCTCTTGAAAGTCAATACGCCTTTCAGCAGGAGCACAGCTTTATGGCATCTCTTGTTTCCTTCAGTGTCTTCCGGGTCCTGAGTAATCCATTCATTCACTGCCTCCTCTGTTCAGGAGTGTGGGATTACGGCGCCGGCCCTTCCTTGCCTCCCTGTAGACTGTAGCCTTTGCTCTTTCACAGAGAAGCGAGGTGTGCTCAGCGCAGCACCTCCTGGGTTAGGCCGCTGGAGAGCGTTATGTGCTTCCTTCGGCAGCGCGCCTTGTCACCAGGTGTGCGGCCAGGGTCATTCTCTCTGAAGAATCGGCCACATTTTTCAGTGCCGCAAGGATTTGGGTCAGTAACTCATGGCTGCCATGTCAAGATAACCTTCTAAGGTGAGTTCAGTATATCTGTTTTCTTCTCTGCGTGGTCGACCAACACACATCAGAATCTTAATCATCGATGTGCAAGTACCTTCCCACCACTGAATTTCATATAGTTAGCCCATCAAGAGGTATTCTTGTGCTGTTCTTTTGCTACATAAGCTAACATCTTACATCATCAGTAGCATCTTCTTAAATGATCCAACACTATGTGTTAAAGATATGCACATTAAAAATACATATATAGCAAATTCATTTTAGTTCCTAATTCCATTCAAACTCTGGTAATGTTTTGGTGGTTTGACTTTTATATTCTTTTGTGTATTGTATTAAGACATTAACCTTTTTGTTTTTGTTTTTGTTTTGTTTTCACTTTAGGGGACACTTAACAAATCCACTAGTTCAAGAAGCTTAAAATCCCTTCACATTGAAAACAGTGAAACTGAGTTAGAAAGGATTTTGCGTCGCAGAAAGTTGACAACAGAAGCAGATAGCAGTAGTAAGCTGGTTTGAATTTTCCACGGTTCTACTCTTCCTCTCTGAAGCATCTTCCTTTAAGTGTCTTTTTAACATAAAATGATCTTTTAAAAATTATTATTAAATTTTTTTTATGTGAATGAGAAGTATTGGATGGCAAAGGTACTTATGGGTATCTCATAAGAGTGCTTATTTATTTTTATTTATTGGTATGTTTATTTATTTGTAGGGAATCAGGCTTTTATGGATCTTGTTTGCTTAATGCAAGATGCCCTTTGGTAAAGACATCCGGGATGGACTTTGGCAACAATGTAGCATTGAGTAAAGGCTCCGGAACCAGAAGGCATGAGTTTGAATCCTAGCTTTGCAGTTTACTGCTTGCGCGTTAAGCAAATTACTCAACCTCTCTGTGCCTCAGTTTCTTCATCTATAAAATGAGGATAATAAAAGCACCACCTCATAGGATTATTCTAAGGATTAAGTCAGTATATTTCAATATATAAAAAGTGCTTAGCACTGTGCCTGGCACAAAGAACACAATAGTTAGTAATAATGGTCGTAATTACAAATCAGTTACAAATGCAAAGAAATCGTCTTTATTTTTCATATCCATTTAGTTTATTGTCCCTGCCTGTGAATCAAGTGAATGAGAAAGTCCAGCTCTGTCATCAACTATAAATGACCATCTGAGCATCTTGAGATCACAGTTTGCATTGGTATCATGATATGCATGTATTAGACTTCAAAGTGTGTTTCAGAACTCACTTTGTATGTCTTCAGTTTTTTTTCCATCAGCTTGATCATGGGAATTAGCAGAAACCTTTATGAGGTTTTCCCCTTGTTGCCAGGAGGCTGCTTTTGAAAAACTACCCTAAACTAAAATTAATAGCAACCACAGCTAATGTACTGAATCTTTTAGACTCTGTTCAATCAACTCCAATTAGTCTATCGTAACAGTTTAAATTTGCATTGTCGTCCTGTCTATCAAGTTTAAATTGCTAGAATATTAAGGATTTGGGTTTTTGATAATCAAGCGCTAGCTTTCATATAGGGATTTACTCAGTGGAGTAAATTGGTTTCTTGAACCAGAAGCAGCATAATACCAGCCAAACCGTTTTTATAAAAAGATGAAGACTTTGTGCCCTTCTTTAAAACAAAAAATTAGCCATTCAGTTTTTAGTTTGTTCTAGAAATTCTGCAGTTAGTATCCTGTAAGAATTACCACCACCCCACGCCCAAATAACCAACTCTCAGGAAAACTAAGGGATGCCATAAGAGACTTTTTTTCCCTTATGTTCACTTTACAAGAATTTACCAGCCTCCATAATGAATTGTTATTCATTTGTGACTTAGTCAGTGCTGTGACTTTTCCAACATTTCATCCTGAAAGTATTCATGTAGTTGTCATTAATTTTTAGGACTTTGCAAATGCCATTTTTGTGCTCTGTCATTTACATTTTGTATTTTGCCGCTGACCTTTTTGTTCCTCCAGAAACATTCTTACTTCACTCACTTGGTCAGACTTGCAGCACTCACTATTTCAGAGTTAGTTTTCCATGGGAGAAATGAGGAAACATTTTTATTTTAGTCAATATGAAGATTTTAATATTTCAAAGTGTGGAGAAAGGTAGGAACACATTTTATGGACATGGTGAGACTCTTTCATTTTACTGATTATATTCCACCAGTATACAAATATTCAAGGTATCATTTGAGGGAAGTTAGAATAAGAGATACATATTCAATAGAATCATTAATATTTGGATAGAGAAATAAGAACTGTGTAATTGGCAGGATGGAGAGGAAACATACTGAAGGGAGTGACTTGTAAGTGAGCAGAAATTTTCTTTTGAGCTCCCTAGTAGCCAAAGAAAAAAAAAAAAAAGGGTGGTGGGGGAGAGGACACAAACTTACAAACTCTATCATCTAGTAAAAGAAATAACTATTTTTTTTACATGGTTCAGATGTTTTGCAAGCATCAAACTGGCAGAGGTATTTACTATGTAATCTTTTTATAAAGGTCATGGAATGAGAAAATGAAAATTCCAGGGGGCAAATAAGATGCTAAAGTAGCACAACTACATAGTGGGAGCAAATTACAGAGATAAGTTTGATAGGTTTGTTCCTCAGGTGCATTTGAATCTCTGAGATTTTTTTCTTCTGCACACAAAGGGTTATGGAAAGGCTAAAGGTGAGGTTACAAAGTAGAGAAAGGAAGCATCATAAGTGAGGCAGAGGCAGCCTGAGATTGGCAGAACTCATATCCCAAGTTAGTATCTCCCTCAGGGGCCACAGAAACACCTTTTTCTTTAGAATTTTTCTTACGGGAGTAACTGGTATTTCCTTGATTTACCTAGACTTGTGGGCTACAAAACTGACATTTCAAAGAGCAGCAAGTGCCTCTTGGAAAACATTGGACTGCTTAAATAGGATGCAATAATAATAGTGTTAATCATCATCATCATCATCTTAAACATTAGGCATTTTTCTTTATTCCTTTTTGTATGTAAGAAAAATAAGAGCTCTGGCTCAGCTCACCCACCCTCCCTCCTTTTGAATTGGCTTCAGTTGCAGAACAGCAGCAGGCATTGGTGTGTATTCAGAAACAGATCTTGCTTTTCTACAAGGACAGATTGTTTAAAGCTATCTATAGTGTTGCAGTCAACAGTTACCCAAGGGCTGAGCAGAGCTGCTCTGAAGCACATCTTACGTTCAGCTTCATATTTATACTTTGAGGAGTGAACTTTCTTGATCTTTCTGCCCTTTTCTCTTTACCCCCACATCCCCATGCAGTGTGAGGCTTGTCACAGGCAGGAGGGAAAGGCCTTTTGAACCTGAATATTCTATAATGTCACAAATTTGTCTGCTCAGATGGTACAGAAGAAATAAATGAGAAAGGCAGACACTGATGCTTTGTGAGCTGAGGTTTTCTACCAGACCGCGGGGGATCTGTGTCTCCCATGTGGAGTAAGTCTAGAGGAGCTGCAGTAACAGAATGGCTGCACAATTTCCCAGCCCCTCTTAGATAGGTTTTTCAAATTAGAACTTCATTTTTGGAGTTCATGTTTGTTATACTGCATCAGACACATTCATATACAAATGTAAGAATAAAATTCCAAAGCCTAATATTAATGATCAAGGATTAGCTAGCATTTTGGATTGTACCCACCAGTCCTTTCCATTTTAGGAGATGATCTGACATTTCTTAAGGATATAGAGAGTCCCAATTTGCTTTTTTCTTAGCGGTACCTTTCAAGGTTGTTCTCTAGCTTAATTTTTTAGAAGTTCTAACTTTATTTGTACATTCGTGACATTTCATAAATTGCTTCGTTTTAAAAGGATTCCTTCTGAAGTTTCAAGAAAGACATACTAGAATCTTGCTTTGAAAAAACTGTCTAGGATAGTATCTTCCTAACTGAAGATAGAAAAAAAGTAATGATGGAGCTTAGCTTCAAAGCATAGAATTTTTAGATTGATATGCCAATAATTGTAGTAACAAGCCCTATTATAGTTTTCTGATCCTACCCAAAGAGCAGAAAAGTCCAAAAGGTAAACAGCCAAACTCTTTGCCACTTAATTTTTATAATCCTGGGTCTGTATTTTAGTAGGAAACTAACCCACTTACTTCTCAATCACATAAATGAAATGTTCATAAAAGCTATTTAATGCTCAGGAAGCCTTCATGAGCCTTTTAAAAAGAGCTTTTTGACATCATTCCATTTTCTGTTTAAAATCAGAGCTGAGTTTTGGAAAGAATTAACTCTTGAGAGGCCAAATGATTCAAGTAGAGCTGTCAGAAAGCCATGCTCTGTGAGAAGTAAAGACTTCACAATTCCAGTATTACTAAAGGACTCTGGTCAGTTGAGGAAACCATGGCCTGGGGTTTTATAGTTTGTTAAAGGTCTGTACACAATTTCTCAGCGTGGTCCTGGTGCACTGAAAAGCAGTAGTACCACCAAAGCAGAGCAGATTTCTAATAGGAGCATTTTCCAGCATGCTCTTGAAATTTTAACAAAACTTGGCCTTTTCACTTCCTGAGGGATTTTCAGCTAATCTGTTTTTCAGTACCATATTAATAAGCATCGAACAGAATTATTAAACTTGAGGTATGTGTTTGGTTTTAAGGTCCAACTGGAATATTAGCCACCTCAGAGTCCAAATCCATGCCAGTGTTGGGTTCTGTATCCAGTGTAACAAAAACAGCCTTGAACAAGAAAACTCTGGAGGCAGAATTCAACAGCCCGTCCCCCCCAACACCTGAGCCAGGTGAAGGGTCGTGTAAATTGGAAGGATGCACAAGTTCCAAGGTTACATTTCAGTAAGTAATGATGCTCTTTACTAAGTAGTGTGTAGAAGAATCTGTGATGACTAATTTGTGTGTTACTTTGCTTTGTTTCTCTTTAGATAGAGATTTCGATTTGGTTAGCCAATAAGTACTCTTCTTCCTCTGTTTGATGAGCCAACTTTTGATTCCAGGCTCCTAGCTTAGAGGTCTTATTCTGATGCAAAGCAGATATGTATAAAGAGAATTCCATCCCTAAACTGGTTTGGTAATCAGATTCTTCTTCTACACAAAGAATTAACTTGGATGATCCTTATTCAGCATCAGAAGACACTTAATCATTCTTTCAAGATTAAATATTTAAATCATCCCTCTTAATGGTTCATGAGCAGCCAAAGAAGATACTAGATCTTCAAACTTAGGTTGAAGGGTATATTTTTGCAACCTTATTTTCTGATTCTCAATTAAACATGTGCCTTAATATTGCTCTATTCTGAGACTGAAAACACGCTATGTAAAGAGTTACCTATATATGGCTTGAAAGTGGCACTTTGACTGTCAAAGAATTAATCCTGCTATTGAATGTGTTTCAGACAGATCTGGTGGAGGATCAGTTTGTTTTATAACAATGGCAGGCTCTTTTTGAAATTAGTCTAGTTTTGCTTTAGTTCTCTTGCCAGGATGTCAGCTGGTTTGTCACATAAAGAAAAGGAAGAGGTGAGACAAATCAGATCAGCAGATATTGTAATCATGGTTAATTAAACCTTTGATTTCCTGTTCTATCAGGGGAGAAAGAACCCTTTTTTGTAGCTATACCTGTCTTAGTTTAAAAGGTGAAGCCTGGACAAATGAAGTTGCGATTCAATTTAGATCTGTTTTTGCCAACTGGTATTTTCTTCCACTCTTGCGTTTCTCTTACTGGTACTATTAACTTTTTTCCCCCTCTTTTGGAATGAATGACCTTCTTTGCTGATTTACAGTTTTATCTAATTTCATTGTGTTTAAAAAGTACATTTTCTCCTGCAGTCATGTGTTTCCTTTCTTTTGACTGGAGTCATTTGAACAGTTCTAACAGAAAGATGATCTATATTCATTCTTTGTCTGTCCTATTAAATTTGTTTAGCACCTAATTTGACACCAACAGTCTGGCTACATTTGAACCAGTATCCAGACACAAAGCAATTTGGCTGAGACAACTTAGTTCTGAGAAATGCTTCAGTGTGTGTGTATAGATTTTTTTTTCCTTTACCATTTTACACAGATACTCTTAATCAGAAAATACTGCAACTCCTTCCTTCTTTTGTCTGCCTTTTATTCTCCAAAAGTAAGTGGAAATTACATTTCCAAGAAAGGAAATGAAATAATTGCAGGCCCAAGGTCTGCAAAATGTGTGCTGAATTGACAGTGAAAAGGATCCATTTGTTGACAGACACAGTTGTTAGATGCCATAAAGGCCTATGTGAAGCTCAATTTATTTCTCATCTTGCTTGTTCAATGACTGTTTAAGAGAAACGTTTCAATTTAATTTATCTGCTTAAAGCACTAACACAAATACTCTGTGCTGCTGTATTAACTTTTAAACTTTGTAATCTAATGCTTGATTATTCAGTTCTTGACATGCTTTAGCTGAAATAACTAACGCCATGCATTTTCATATTGACAGTCATTTAGCAAAGAAGAGTGCCTTTCTGAAAAATGTGTTTCTTAAGTACAATTAGACTATCCAAATGAATCCAAGTATCTTGTGTATGTACATGGTAATTATTCACTTCCCAGACGTGCTTCATTCATTTATGTTTAAACCTAGCTTTTTACTGAGTAAAAGAAGTTTAACTTAATGTAGTCATATGTAAGCTTTAAAAGTAAAAACTCATGTGATTTCTCAGGATACCCTGAAAGAGATTTAGCTACCAGGAATGAGAAGGGTTATTTTCAGGCTGTTTCTGGCTGGCTTTGGCTAGCAGGTTCATTCTGTTATACTAGCCATAAGGTAGAGGCAACCACATTGTCTTACCTCATAGACCTGATTTGTCACTTTGAAGTGAGATCAGCAGTTAAAAAGTGAAATGTTTCCTTTGCTTTTAAAAAGTGCCTTTGCACTCTGGTAATGGCACCCTTATTTTGATCTGTGGCGACACCACCGTAGTGTTTTTCAGGTGAGTGGTATTATCGGCTCTTGACAGGGAATCAAGGTCAAGGGAAGATATCAATCACAGTAGCCTCTAATGCATTACATTATTGCGAGGGCACACACACACACACACACACACACACACACACACAAGTCCCTGCCACTCTTACGCTCCCTTCCACCCTCCACTTTGGCCTCTGTGGCCTAGTATCATTCCACCCCAGCTCTTTGCTTTTGCTATCCCCTTTGCCTCAGATGCCCTTCCCCCAGTAGCTGCACTGTCTCACCTCTATCATTTCTTTGCTCAGATGTCATCTTTTCAATGAGGCCTACCCTGACCACCCTATTTAAAATTGTAACTCAACTCCCTTAAACTCTGATTCTCCCTTACCCTACTCCATTTTTCCCCATAACAGTTATCTTCTAACGTATTACATACTTTATTTATTATATATATGCTTATTTTCTCTCTTCCCCTCCTAGAATGTAAACTCCATGAGGGTAGGACATTTTTTGTCACTGGTGTATCTCAAACACCTGGAAAAACTCCTGCCTTATGGTAGGCTCTCAGGAAATACTTGTTGAATAAATGAATGAATGAATAAATACATTTTTAGTATCAATAAAACAGCAGAATATCAATTAATTAGAATATTCAGTTAACCAGCATTCCCCCATTATTCAGCAGTCACACATATACACACATATGTGTACATAAATATTAGATATTTTGGTTTATTTGGTTGCTTATTTGGGTTTTTAAACATTTTTTAAATGCCTAGGAGTCATTTACATTCAGTTTTGCATATCTTCTGCATCTTTGAACCTACACAAGATAAAGTTATCAGAGACAACAGAATACCCAGTTGTAAAAGAAAGATTTGGCTGTGCTCACTGCCTCAGGTGGACAGGAAAGTTTGCTAACCTACTAAGAAAACTTTTAAAGTGAAGGAAGAAACGAAGATGTTTTCTGCATAAGATCTTCACTTATCCAGAAAATTAAATAGCATCAGGCTATTCCCAGAAAGTTTATTTTCCTTTTAATAAATTCCTAAAATCAACATATGTGTATGTTCCAAATAACTGAGTAACTTCTATCTGGTAAATTGTAGAGCCAGAGAGATATATGGATTTATTTCTTAAGAACTTATGAGACAGCAAGAGACACCTTTCATACTTAATTGCAAGGATTAATTAAAATTAACATTCTTGTCACCAGTCTGAGCAAGCAAGGTTTTTTTTTAAGCAAAAAGAAGAAAAAGAAAGAAAAAGATAATCAGGACTTGGAGAAGCCTAATTGTTTCTATTTCTCTTTCAATAATAGCTTTAGAAATATTTGTGTCCTCAATTATTTCTAATAAATACATACTATCTAGTAATAATATCTTAAATCTAACAGTGAATTTGAATTTCATTAATTCCGACTAGTTATTACTCAAACAGGAATTATGCTCATAATCTCCCTTTATGCCATGAGAGGTAAAGAGCTGGCCAAGCAAATGAAGAGTATAAGCCTTAATTTTGCTTTCATGCTCTTTCCTTCTGATCCAGAGTATTCTGACAGTGTTAAAATAGAGTAAGACTCATTGATTCAAGCTAATCAATGGCTGGGATGGTCAATATAAAATAGGGAAAATTCCAAATTATAGAATTTTTAAAAGATAACAGTTTCATTACTTTCAGACAGCTACAGTACCTGGAAATAGGCTGAGTGTTGCACAGGGTCAAAAAAGCCAAGAATGATTTGTATTTTCACCAGTAAAAGCCTGTAGACTGGACGAGGGGTAACAAGGAAACACAGCATGATCAGTTTCCTAAACCAGCGTCTTTCCACATACGCACAGGGTGGCGAGCAGTGCTGAATTATTTCCAGAACTCCAGCTCTGCAGTGAGGCCTCGGGTTCGGATCTTGGGCTTGCTATTTATTATCTTTATGACCTCGGGCAAGTTATTTAATTATGTGGAAGATGAGGGTAATGATACCTACCTTGTAGGGTCGTCACGTAAATTAAATAATATATGAAAAGTATTTCAATAAATTCCTTTTCTATCTTAATATAAAATTATAATGTTGGGCCATTACTGGATTATCAAGGACAAAAGTTAGAGTTGAAAGCTTAGGTACTGAACACCTGGCTTATTGACTGGGCCAGGTTTCCTTGGGAAAATCATGTAACCTCTGTGTTTTGTTTTGTTTTTTTTTCACTTTTTGTTGTATTGTTTTTCTTATCTAAAATTGAGGCAAGTAGATGAGGCACTCTCCAGAGTCTCTTTCAGCTCTAGAATCCCAATAATTCCTCCCAAATGTGGTTGCTTGATAAATATGTTCACAGTTAAGATAAAGAACAAGAGTTAAGCACATATTTTTTACCCCCAACGTGTCTCTCAATATAGATTTACAGTAAAACACAAACCTAGAAATATAAAATAATTTTTTGAAAAATTTTAATTTTCAAACTACATCATAGGAACTTACAAATTCAGATTGAGATGATTGTTATCCTTCAGGGTTATATTCTTAGGGGTCAGGATACTCATTCCAACCCTGTCACTATTGCTGCAATCTTTAGAGCTATTTGATTAGAGATACCTGACACAGAGGAAATAAATTGGACAGTTCTTTCCTACCTGTTTATTCTGGGGTGTGAAAAAGTGGGTGAGAAGTAAGAGTGCTTTAGAGCCACCGGCGGTCGTGTAAGAGAATTAGAGTCAGTATTTTATTTTGGTCAAAAATGATATGGCCCATTTTAACCACTACTATATGTTCAACATATGTTTCCAAATGACTTTGGCTTTTGCAACGTTCATTCAATTTTTGGAAATAGCCATCAGTTTGCAACCATTACAGATGCATTTTTTAAAATGTGACACAGACCCATGACATGTCTCCCAGCCATGTATACAGAAAAGTACCATGCAATACAGTCAAGCCAAAGCTTGCTTCTTGAACTCCAGTTAGGTTGACAAGTTCCAAATTTACACATTCTGGGGTGTTGATTTAAAGGGTAACTAGGAAGTCAGTATTTCAGAAGCAAACATAAGTTGAGCAATAAGTAAGAAAATGCAAGTATAGTACCTAGCTATGGGTAAAGTTGTCTTCCATTTTAATCCTGTGTGAGGTATCTGAGACACGTTAGCTCTGTTATCAACAGAATGGGGAAATCTGATGATCTCGAGTGATGTAAGTGAAGTGAATTGGGAAAACATTTGGGGGTAAAAGCCTACAGCCTTCCATTGTATATGTTTCGCCTCTTTATTTTTAAAATTTTCTGTTACTCTTTATCAATATATATTAATATATATCCATATTATAATAGCGTTCATCTGAGAGGAAATGTGCTTACATCGCTATAAGCAGGATGTCTATGTTGATTATAGATGGAGGCTATGAGTAACGAGCCAGTTTCCAATTTGGAATTTGCTTTGGTGATGTTTTGTTGTTGTTACTAACGTTTCACTAACATTATGAATTCACTAACATTTATGAAGCCAGTACTTTCATGTGTTGTTTTAATTCTTCCAAAGGTACTGAGGTTTAGTGACAAACAATTTGCCCAAAATTCTGTTCCTAATCGATAGTTGGGTCAGATTTCATTTGAACCTTCTTCATTCTAACTTCAGAGCCCACGCTTTTGAGCTATAGCATACTGCGTTGAGTGTATTAAGAGCTGTAGGAATGGAAGGGAAGAAAATGACTGTAAGGTTTCTTCTGTAGGAAGCAATGATTCTGTAGTTAAAATTGCTCCATTTGCCCTATTCACATCCTGCTCCTCCCGACCCTACATACTCACAGATAGTGTCATCTCTTCCTTTTTCTTTCCTCCTCTTCCTAAGGCTAAAACTAAGCAATTAATACATCTTTGCCAGGGAAGAAAATGTTACCCAGTAAAGCAAAGAATTCTGAAAAGGAGAGCCAATCTGAATTAGCAAGAAGACTTAAAGAGATTGGAAAGAAATTGTTTTAGTGTTTTTCATGTCAAATGGCCAATAAAGGGGCATGCTTCACAAATAAACTTTGGAAATTACCATATTAGAATACCAGCCTAAGCTCCTTTAATCTTGGCATAGTTTCATGTACACATTTTTATTTATTTACATTTCAAATATGCTGAAGATTAGTCATTCCCAGAAGTCAAATACCTTGAAAATAGCCGACTGTAATCACTGGATTAGAAAGGTGTTTTACTAAATGATAATATGACAATATAAAGATGAATCACTGTGAATACAGTTGTTTTAAAACATACATTCTACAGCCCCAAATAAATTTCACTGTTGCATCCACTTTATGCTGCACCTCTGCGAGTCAGCTCCGCCTTTGGTCAATTACTGGTTAGCTCCTTTGAGTTTGTGGTATAGTGTCCATTGTCATCATATGTTAGAACATCTCTGTTTTAAAGAAAGGCAGGACAAATGGGCCTGCAGTATGGAGAAAGAGACAAGCAGATCTTACAGGAGTTCTGCATCACAATCAGGCAGAGATGCAAGAGTATCCTGTGTTCTCACAGCCTTGCTTCTTTGTCTCTGAACAGTCTCACCTAGAAGTGGCCTTACTTGTCTGTATTGAGCTTTATTCATCCGTGTTCACTTTTTCTATTAATTACCTTCAGAAAGGTGAATATCCTCCTGATAGTTACAGTTAAACAAGGGAGTCATCCTCAAGGAGGATTTTTCATTTCATCTAGTTACATCTCTAGAACCTTGCTTCAAAGGGGAGAACCCAGTTTCCATTGTAATTGGTGTGATTTGCAGTGATTTCATAGCTGTGTCCTCATCTTTTGGTCATTCTCAAAGATGCTTTTAAGCCACAATTGCCAGAGACCCTTCCAGTTAATACTTCTCTAATTCATCATGCTCCTCTTCAACCCCAGAGCTCCCCAAAACTCTAAGCTTTATCAAGCTCTTTAAAATTTCCTTTTCAACCATCAGACAGGAGGCTAGCTTGCCTTTTTTGTTTGGGAGGTCAAAACGGGTCACATTGTGCCCTAGAAGAATTTAAAAAACAAAAACCTATGTAGCAATTACAGGACTTCAATTTCAGTAGAAAAATGACCGTTTCCAGTGCAACCATTTTTATTTTAATTTGCATTTAATTTCTAGGTCTGTGATGTCTCTAATTACATGCGACCTGTGGCCCCGCACAGATTTATTTTTGTAAGAGTTCATCTTGTTTGAGCCATTAACTGAATACCAAAGGGTAGTTGATCAAAGATAAATTTTAGGTATCTCATGGTTAGTGTAATCTGTCAGATGTTTCTGTGAAAGAAAAAAATCTAATTGCCTTTCAGGTTTTGAATTAAAAGTAAGATTGACCTCTAACTGGTCTCTTCAGTTTTTTTCCCATTATTTCCAGTGTGAAACTAATGTAGAAAAATGAAATTGAAAAGTAATGCTCTTTTGCATTGGAGCTGGAGAATCTGAGCTTTTGAAATATGTTACCAAGTAGAAATTGAGATTCTTAACTTACTTTTAGGGAAGCTTGGCATTAAAATTGTCTCAAATATTGATCTCATCTGGAAATTCATTTGGTTAGTCATACAGGTATTACTTTAGAGGGATTTGGGTTAACATTTTGTTCAAATGGAAAATAGAGAAGTTTTTAGTGCTTGTGGTGGAAAGAGTAGGTTTTCTTCCTGTTACTCCCAACTCTACCATTTCCTCCCCTCCTCCTCTCCTCTTTTCTCTCCTTTTGTGTACGTGTGCATACGTGTATTTGCATGCATGGTGCGGAGGGGAGAAAGGAGGGCACCTTCCCTGTACTTAGTAAACATTTGTTTCTGAGAAGAGACTACTAGCTAGCAAATGAACTGCATGGAAGTTACTGCTTAATCTGATGCTCTTATACAATTAAAGGATTTGCTCTGCTCTCAACTGTAATCTTAGTACGGCTGAATTGTGTACGGACACTGCAGGAAACAGCTCTGCTCAGCAAAGCACTACTACAAAGGTTCTCCATGTGTTCCTGTACATGGACAATTAAGTTTTAACAACAAAATTAGCAGAACAACTGGATGTTCTGGAAGTTGAGATCTCCTCACTCAGTCTCTTTTTCCTCCCTTGTCCAAAGGAGTTTTCCTGTGGGCTGCCCAGAAGATCCGCCCGTCAGTTTTGTCTTACAGGTGTTCTGAGTTGCCTTACAGACAGCAGCTTCTTCCAGATTAATTGTTGAGGCTGTATTACACCTAGTGTTAAAATTCTGTTGAGTAAATCTCAAAATAACTGTTAAAATGCTGCTGAGTAATTCTCACTTCTCTCAAAAAATTAATTGCCTTCTAACATTTGCCTCCAGTTGCAAACACCTATGATTTTAAGAGACTTAGCATAAAATATATCATTTCTTCATGGAGAACCATATTGCTTTTGGTGCTTTGCCATTTTTTAAAAACATCTTTCAGTAGTCTCTGCAGTATTTGTGTTTCCTTTTATTTTTGTATAGTGAAGTAGTGGAGACTTAAAATTTATTCAAATAGAAGTTCTGGCTAAAACTTAAATGCAATTTCAGATCTGAGGATAAATTGACTTAACTTCTGAAACCTGATAAATGCTTTTCATTTGAAATACATTTTGTCATATAACTGTATGAAAAGTAACACACTGAATTCTTCATGACTTCCGGTCTTAAAAGAGAGTTTAAAGTATATAATATAGTAAATTTAAAGAAAAATCTTAAAATTTAAAAAACATTGTTCTGAAAATTAAGAATGAAAATGCAAACATTCTGTGCATGGCAGCTTTCTTGAGGAGCCAGTGTTATTTATATATGGTGTCTCTTGTGGAAGCCTTTATGTTCCTTAAAATATCTCTTTTAAATAATATTCACATTTCATAGCTGAGATCTCAATGGATTTTCCATGGTGACTTAAAGTTGTACAAAATTACAAAAAGCTTAAAAAGTAGCCAAAAAAGGTATCATACACATTTAAGAATCTTTGCCTGTGCTAAAATCAGTCGCAGCTCATGCTTTATCACTGATTTTGCTGGCGAGAATGGTCCAGTTTCCTGAGCCTCCCTGGGCCAGTGTATTTTGGAATCTGTAAATGTGCACAGTCCAGCTTATGCTAGAAGAATAAAAGAACTGGGACAAGGCTTCGTAGCGTGCACTGTGGTCTGAGATGTAACCCGTGCACTGAGATGGCTGTGCTGCAGTTTTTCCACCAAAGAAACTATGGCTCAGTGTGGACACAGAGGTCTTTGCCCAGCCATTGTTACCTCTGTTAAAAAGGAATTCTTGTTAATCTTACGGCAAACCAGCATCTAGAAGCTGATGTCAGATTTTCAACCATGGCGGTATTCTGTTGTTTAACAATATTATTTCTCATAATTTAAATGATATCTACTTTTCCCTCAAATAGAAGCTGACCCAAATTGGCAAACTAATTTATTCTTTGCACTAAAACGCAGTTTCAAAAAGTATACAAAGCCAAAAGAAATTAGCTTCGTTTTTTCTATCTTCATTATATTTAAAAGTATTAGAATTAGCAATAATATAGAAAGTTTCATCTTATGTTTGAAATTTTATTTTGGAAAGTTTTGGATAAGTGTGTTAAAATATCCTGAAAAATAGGGTGTCTGAGAGAAACAATAAAAACTACCTCTGTTGTAATGCCACTACTGTTCACTGCTGTAGTAACTGTATAAAGGGCTTGGGGGGAAAAAAAAAGTAAGACTTCTTATTTTTACACAAGGGAGAATATAAAACTGACTTCCTCTTTGGAGTTTTCCCAGGAAACTACTTTATAAAGACAAATTTAAATCTTTCCATTTTCTGTCCTTGAAGGTGGTAAATATGATTGTAGCTTTATCCATTTTTATTGTAAATGAAACAGAGTTCAGACCATCCGGCTGTGCGTCATCTGTTGGATGGCTGCCACAGACTAATGCAGGCGTCCCACTGGGAGACCAGAGAAGAACTATACTTTGATTCACCAGATTGTGTTAAATAGTCCAGCTGTTGCGATTTGAAAGATAGTTACCTCAGAAGTGAAACAGAAATGAACTTGGCATTTATGCCTCAAACCATTTTTACACTGTTTGGCAATCAGCTTTTCAGAGGTAGCATTTTGTAAAATAACTCTCACTGCTTAAAAGTTTCATTCACTGTAATGTTCAAAATGTCCCACCTTTATATTATCAGTAGAATTAAGCTTGAGTGATATGCAGAATTTGCATGAAATAAGCATTTTCCCCCTTCATTTCATGAGCTTTGATTGTATTCAGTTGAGCTCAGAACCATGTCTATTAGGGCTCTTTTGGGCATTAGTTAATTTGAATTGCAGCTGAAATGTTAGCTAGAATGTTGTTGAATATAATTGGAGTGTGGAAAGTTGATTTTGAAAGGAATTTCATTGAATGCAAACCATGATGTGCTTTTTAAAAATTAGAATGCTGCACTTTTATCTCCTGTAACACAGTCCGATAAGTCACTGAGTCCCTTTATTATAAAGTTCAACTTTGGCAATACCGTTTGCAACTGTTCTGATTCTTCTGGTACCAGTACCAGTTGGAGTCAGGTTTTTCCTTTTACCAGCAAGTGGCCTCATCTGCCCCAGCCCTACCTTCTGGCCCTCTTGCAGTTGGGGGAGAAGTAACTGCTTTCTAAAAGAGCAACCAAGTTGTACTTGGGCATCAGGCTTTACAGAGTGGTATAGATTGATATATTGTCTCCTAGCTTTTATTTTGCTTTTGGGTTTTTCTTTTTGTCTTGAAATAGCACTTAACAAATGATTTAAAATGACCCACGAAAAATATCTGTTTGATTGGGTTAAAAATCACTAGCAGTATGTTGTGGTAAGAAAAAAAAGTACTGGACAGGAAGTCAAGAGTCCACAATTTTAATCCTGTATCTGCTGTTAACAAATTGTGTGCCCTTGGACAAATCATGTAACTCACTCTTGTTTGGTGTCTTCACCTGACAAATGAAAAGGCTGGACTAGTTCATGTCAGTAATCCCTCTCAGACTGAACATTCCATGATTTTTTAGTCTTTATGTCACCTATAAAATTTAAGTCTTACTTGGAGATTTTGCAGCATACAGGAGAAGGTCTGCCGTACTTTTTATGAATACTGAATTTTAATTCCTTATTTGTGGTCATTGCTCTTAGATGAAGAATTAAAGAGGAAAAATTGAACGGAACAATAGTATACGGCAATTCCTATTGGATTGTTGCATTTGAGCAGCTGGGATTTTTACCTTGGGGGAGAAGCTTCAGATGTAACCTTGTAGAACCTGCCACTATGGCTGCCTAGAGCAAGAGCCTGGGTTCTTGGCACCGTCACTGATGGAGCTTTCTGGCTCTTCCCATGAGATGGGAATGGAGGAAGGCCCTTCATTCCAGAAGGAGCCCTGGGCAGCTCCCCATGGGAACCAGGAATGGACTTAATGATGTCAAACCAGGAAGAGCTATCTTTAAGTCACAAAGGAAAAAAAAAAAAAAAACGAGGGGTAGCTTGAAGGGATGGATTTTATATTTATAGTTCTGAAAGATGAAGCTGAAAACAGGGATTCAGATAGAATCAGTAAACATGCCAAAATTAGCCTGTGGCATCATTATCATGTTTTTGGAAGATGCCTTTGGTAAATAGCTGTGTGATGTTGTGGAAAAATCAGGAACAGGAAGATAGGAGCTTATGATTCTTGTCCTGGCTCTGCCACTGATAAGCTGTATAATTTTAGGTCAGGCTTTCCCTCTCTCCAAACCTCATTTTCCTCATCTGTAAAAGGACCAGTTGGACTAGATGATTGCCATAGTCCCTTTCAGCCTTAAGCCACTGGGATTCCAAGTCAGTGGTCGTTATCTTCAAGAAAGTAGTTACTCTGATTCTCAACACATAGAGAAGTTTTCCACTGTGCCAAGTTCAGTGATAATAAAGGTGTTCTCAAATTGGAGTGTACAGGTGACTTAATAATAGATTAATCTATTATTGAGAAGCCTACTTCAGGAAAGAACAATTCTCTGGACTGAGACAACTCCAGGACAGTTTCAGCCTGGCAATACAAAGTTTCTGAGTTTTCAGTTCAGTCAACATCATTTGTTGCTGTTGTGGAGCCCTGAGAGCACTTCCTGCAAGTTTTCAGCCTCCAGCTGATGAAGAAAGCATTTTAGGATGTGTTTACCACCCCTTCATCTGCAGACACACATGGGCATGAAAACTTCCATGGTAGTTCTACAAAAGTGATGAAGGTCAGTATGGGTTGATGGAAGTTGCTCACCTAGAATGAGACGGATACTTCCTTTGCATGTGTAGAGCAGACTGGCTGGCATATATACAATGAGGCTTAGACCCAGGGTTGTGGAACCACACTGGGGACTTGACCAGCAGACTTTGTGTGGCTTTGACTATAACAACTTTAGCTAGGCTGGAACTTGGAACTTCATTTTCTAGAATTCCCTTTCCCATTTGTTTCCAGGTTAGGGTTGTCTACAGGAGAAATTTGCACGAGATTTAGAAAGTGGGAGTGACATGATAGTCTTTATTTTTTTTTTTTATGCTCTGGAAGTCTGCCTAGGGCAGGCTCTGTTACAATTCATGTGCGTTGCCACCTAGTTGGCATGTGGCACAGCTGGCCCACAGTTTCTCCAGCTCCCCCCATCTCCCCCTCCAGCTTCCCCAAATCTTAGGCCAGGTGCACGTGCAATTCCATGTGGAAGGGCTCCAGTTTATCCTGCCGCTCATCTGCAACATCGGGATTGGAGATTGTGAAAGACAGATGCAGCTCTGGTTTGTCCTCAGCTTCTTGCCACTTTTCACCCATCTTCCTTTTCAGCTGCAAGACCTGTTGATTTCAGGCCCAGCATAAGAGACAGAGGCAACAGACTCACGTAGACTGCCTAACTCTCTCTCTCCATTGCTTGAGGTCTAATGTCTATAATGAATCCCTTATGCCATCCATGGGGGTTTTGCTTCTCTGACCATACCCTAATGGATTCAGCCTTCCAGGTGTTGCCTGGGTCAGAGAAAGTCAAGCCAGATACCACCTGGGTAACTACATCCCATATTGATTCCCAACGCACAGTAACAGATATCTTGAGAAGTGGATCCTTGGCCAAGGTAGATGGGCAGTGTCATGGTGTTTTCTAATGACAAGGGTGTTGCCAAATCCAGGCAAAAATAAAGGAATCTGTCCTCGCTACAGTATAGCTTTCCTCTCAGGTCATCTCTTTGCTTTTACCGCCTCCAAAGAAGACAGTTATGTGCTAGTCACTTATGAATGATGATCAAGTCACACGGTATAACTGGATAGCCTTATGGAATGGTTTTCAAACATTTGGACAGATCTCGTAGTACCAGGTGATAAAACTGTGGTCACTGGGTTTGAGTTTTGGTACCTGTGGCTGGATCGTGCAGGCCACTTTGTCTCAATAGTTGATCATTTGTTCTGTTACTTTCGTTGTATAAGAGAGACCTTCAGATCTACTCACACCAAAGCCTTGGTTTCTGCACATTCATTCTGAGCCTTTCACACACAGTAGTTCATTAGTATTTGCTCATTTGTTTACTCCACAAATGGATGTGTGCTGGGTGCTGGCATAGATCTGTGAACAAAGCTAAACAGTCCACCTCATGGATGTTTACATTTTACTTGAAGAGACAGACATTAAACAACTGGTTGCCAGTATTTAATTATAACTGTGGTAAATCCAACAAGGGAGAAGTATTAGGTGGTAAGAGAGTGTCTAAACCAGCAGATCTGAGCTAGGGGTCAGGGAATAGTAGAAATCAAGTCCTGGTGAGGGGCCGGTAGAGCAGTGGGCAGACCCTGGCCAACAGTTCACCAGTACACATCCTGACATCCAGAGGTGGATGTGGGACAGGGGCGTGCTGGGTCATGGTTAGTATCCCAGCATTTGCCAAGAAGACCAGATAAGTCTGAATAGCCTCTGCCCTGCCTACTACACACCCTTCAACCTCCAGGCATCAGGTCAGCAGTCCAGTACCTTCAGATGATGGCTTCTGACCTGACTTCTGAGAGGACTAGGTGCCCACAGCCTAATTTCCTGACACGTGAAAAGAGAAGAGTGTTTCAGGACATCTCTGTTTCCATAAGGAAATTGTTGCCCATTTAGCTTGAGAAGCAATAGCTTCTTAGAAGAGAAGAAAGGGAACCTCAGTGGAAAAAGAAACCACATTTGAAATTCAATAAGAAATTTCTCAAACATGATTCTCCTTTTTTAGAAAAAGTGTATGGTAACTTAGCATTTCAACTTCTTCTCTGGATTCTCCCATCTGCCTTTGTTCCTTTCCCTCATCCCTCCACAGGTCTGACCAGAGTTGTTCTTGCCAGTAATGGCAGCAGCTGGCATATCTCTCAGCTGCCCATCAGGGATGGGAGTGGTTTATTTCCCTCCTTGTTGCAGTCTCAAAACTAATCTGCAATCACATGTACCCCGGCACACAAGTGAGGGGTTAACTGGCTCCTTCCAGCTAAGTGGGGGTGGGACAGGAGTCTGGGGGTGGCAGGCAGTGGGGAGGTGTGCACAGAGTATCCAGGAGCTTTGTGCTTCTGTGAGAAGAGCATGCAATTAAGCAGGTAGGTGCATTTGCCTTTTTAACATTTATGCAGTTAATTGCTCTGACTTTTTCCGTCTTCTGGCCTTGTGCTCCTAATATGTAATCTAATAGCTTTTTTTTTTTTTAATGGCTGGCACCTCAAAGACCACTTTTTGCATGTTGATTAGACTTAGAATGTTTGGGTTTTTTGCTCGTCTGAATCCAGGAATCTGAAAGATAAATGTTTTCTCTCTCTGCTTTTAATTTTTTTGTTTAACTGTTCATCCCCTAGGCCTCCCAGTAACACTGGATGCAGGAGACAATACATTGGCAGTGAAAAACAAGCTGAACCAGTTGTAGTTTTAGATCCTGTTTCCACATATGAACCCCAAACCAAAGACCACGTTGCTGAAAAAGATCCAACTCAACACAAGGATGATGAAGGTGAAATTAAACCAGAATACAAAGAAGACAGTGTTGAAAAAATAAGAGATACAGACAGCTCCAACTGCTGATCCATAAACCAGAAGGCGGATGTGTCCAGAAGTCCTTTTTAACGAGCACATGCTTTAGTTTTGGTGTATTGGCAAGGGCTATAGACATTCTGTTCTTGTCACTGTATTCAGAGTATAGGTTCTTTTTTGATGTCACTTTTGTAAGTTCACTTATAAATATAAGTAAGCTATTTAGCAAAGTACACATTCTTTATAGTTTTTTTAATCTTTATAGGATAAGATTTTTTTCTAGTTACTGTATTAAGTGTGACTTCTTTTAGAAGTTTACAAAAAATTCATGTTATCTTTTTAGGTAATGTGCATACCACTAATCAACTGTAATGATGAAAGTTTGCAGCACTTGTGTATAATTGGATAAACAGAAGTGACTAGGTTAAGGTGATTTTAAAAGCCCCCAAAGAAGCTTCTGTTTTGGGTCTGATCCTTTTTTGATGGAGAAACTTCAGTAGCATGGGAATTGTTAGGCACTGTGGCATACAAATTACTTTCTAGGATATACTGAGATAAGCTTAAAATTCAGGAGCTGATGTCAAACTAGTAGTCCCATACCCAGTGTTAATTACACACATTATTAACTGTGGGATGAAAAACACATACTATTGATTGTGTCCAAAGCCTCCCAAGGACTTTGGAGGGAAGGCTCTAGTGGCCAGAAGGCAGAATTGAGGTGGAAGTCCAAACCCTGAATTTAATAGAGTATTATCTTGGTAAACCGTGTGTTCTGTGCTGTGAGTTAATTGTGTTTTCTCATGGACTCATGTGGCACAAGGACCATATTTTATCACAGTTCTTATGTACAGTGGAGATGGGTGACAAGCATACAATTGTCTTGCTTCACTGCTGTTCTACATTACACAGGTTTGTTGTTCTTTTTAAAGAAATTAGGTGGTAGTCTCTAAAAATACAATGTTTCAGTCTACCACAGTGAATAAATAGAAATGTAATCAGGGATTTAAAAAAAAAAAAACCTTATGCAGCTTTTCAAAGTTGATTGTTTCAAAACTGATGTTTGTTAAAAATAAGTGGTAATGTACTTGAGTGCATTTTTTTATGACAGTGATTCAGTAATGGTAATTTTACTATTAAAGAAAGTGAAAGGTTTAGTTTTGTTAGCATAGCTCAGCATGAAGCTGTCAGGTGTTTCTCACCTAAGGGCAAAAGAAAATGATAGTAATAATTGCAGTAGTTGTATTTTATTTTTGCACGTATGCTAAACATAGGCTTGAAAAGGTGGATAGGCAGGTAAATGTACTTCCTAAATTTGGAGATAATTATCTTTCTGTAGGCTCGTTATGCTTGATTGTTTCCATGTTCTTCCAGTGATGATTTTACAGTTACTTATCAGTTTACTCATAGGGAATTATAATGTAATGTTTTTCAACTGTGATTTCCCCTAATTGAATAATACTGCTATATGATATACTAACTACAAACTGCATTAATTCACTTAAACAAGTTCTGTTATGCTGTGATTTGAACTCTCCTCACCACACTTATTAAAAAGCACCAAGTTTCCCTTGTTAAAGGTCAATTGTGGTTATTGACATTTTTGGTTTAGTTCCCCAAACTTGACATTCTTTAATATGAAAATTGTGTAAGACTTGATAACTTTAGTAATTTTTAATAATCCACAAAATGGTTTATTTTGAGGAATTCTATTCTTTGTTTCTTCCTGCTTTCTGCATTCCTGTGTCTGTTATCAGTCTGATGGCATGTGTCTTACACATATTTAGGAATATAAAAATATGTACACTTGTCATTCCATATTTAACCACACACCCTTTCCAGGGTAAG
Organism: Balaenoptera musculus; assembly: GCF_009873245.2. Classification (NCBI taxonomy): domain Eukaryota; kingdom Metazoa; phylum Chordata; class Mammalia; order Artiodactyla; family Balaenopteridae; genus Balaenoptera; species Balaenoptera musculus. Next base: position 13,978,163 of record NC_045800.1, read on the forward strand.
AAGTTAACCATTTGTGAAATGTGTTAGCTGGACCAGGCAACATTTAGTCACTGGTACAGTATTTTGAAAGTGTTCTTGCCTTTTCTGAGCTGCTTATTTCTTCACCAACATCACAAAGCATTTAAAATTAATTTGCTAAAATTAATTCTAGCATCCTTTTGTATCTGAGATAGTCTCACATAAACTCCTCACCTACAGTGGTTTCAGCAGTTGATCAGTCCTGTGGAAATTCTGATTGGAGGGAATTAACAGGGCTGTAACCATCCCGCCTTGATTGGCCTGAGAAAAAACAGATGCGTGTTTTGGCTCTGGCTACTCACCGGTAATTCCTCCTTCCTTACCTGTTTTGTTAACAGTAAATGTTTGTTAGAAATGGCGTAGTACAGGTAGAGATTATTGTTAATCTTTCAGACCATTTTTAGGTTGTATGGTAGGTATAGTGTATAGTCTGTATCACAGAATCTTAAAAACAAAGTTCGGATGATTTTTATAAACGCACACTATACATGTTTAATCACTTTCATCGTGGAACAGCTTCAGCTTATATGGCAATAAGTTGTGGAGAATGGATAGCCGTCTCTTATCATCACTGACCTTAGGAAGATCATCAAGCAGCCCTTACTTACGGATTGCATTTGTTTTGAAGTTTCTTCGGAGCACTAACATTTCCCAGTCCCACTGCCATTTTTTAATATAGGGTATGATGAGTTTCTTTCATCTCTTTACATGTAATTCCATATATATATATATATGTTTTATATCTATTATATATCCTTTAACATATATGTAGAGAGAGAGAAAATATATAAATAGAAACAGTGCTTATCACTTTCAAAAACTTGAAATGCTACACATCCATTGGTGACCCCAATCCTCAAGTAAGGAAAAGGTGAATAGGCTGTGCTCAGCACTGAAATTAAAGTGTTGACTTGGTTGAGGTAATAAATCACCTCTTTGGTTAATTTAATGTAGTTATTCAGTTATTAACTTGGTTGTACCTTTTTTCTCTAGTTTCATTCATTATAATTTTTGTCACATTTCCAGGGCATACTCTCATACGATCTCCCATATTTCGTGTGTGTGTGTGTACATGTGCAGAGGCTATCTGAACACTCATCTGTTGTCTATTGCTAAGCATCAGGAAAGGCAGTAGCAACAACAAACTGTGACACAGTTCTCCCAACTTAGAGTGATACCAACCAGTTCTCCTGCCCTGTGCTCTGAGAGAATCTGCCACTGAGCCTATTTTAAATCACTGCTTTTACAGTAAGGCCTTGGCTCTGCCATAAGGCCATTACCTTCCCCTCTTAGTACTCTTCAAAAGGAGAGGTCCTCAGTATGCTTAGTAAAAACTTATAGAATATATCAGAAATCTAAACTTAGCCAACTCTCCCACAGGTCAGTACATAGCAATTTATATAATTTGGGGGAAAGACAAATGGTAACAGTTTGAACAGAGAATCTAAATCATATAAAGCAGTTGGATATTATTATATCTATAGATATGTGTTTGAATATGTTTATTTCTGGTCATCCTCTGCTATAACCCGGATACTGGCTTTCAGAAGAGACAATTCAGCCAATCTGTATGTTGCATCATTTTTAATCACCTACTAGATTCTGTAGTAAAAATGATTGGGCATTTAATTGCTTTAAGAATATTCATTCATTGATGGGTTTACTCACTTATGCTCATTCTTGTTCCAAAAAGGATCTAAGGAGACCCCCAAAGATATAAATGATAGATGAACAACTAAAATCTAGAAAGAGATGGGAATCAGAGAAAAGGGAATTAAGGGTAGGAAAGTGAGAGGAAGCTATTTGGCTCTTAAAAAAATCCGTGAAACAGAAGATGTACACCTTCCTGGCAGAGAGAGCTCCTAGTGTGAAAGATTTTTTTCAGAGATGTTCTGACTTGTAAAGTATGAGGTGTTTGAACTGAGTGTGGAGTTGGTGGCAAAAATATTGTACTCTTTTACTAGGTCATGACCCCCCAAAATGGACAGGAGAGCTCGTATACAAACAAGATCCCCATAGAAATGTGATGGCCAGAAGACAAGGTTCACAGGTATAATTCGGGGCAAAATACTATCTCTGTATTTCACCAAACAGTGAAATTAAAAGAAGAAAAAGCACACGAGTTAGTGAAGTTTTAGAGCAAAACCAAAATGAAGACATACTTGAGATCTCCCAGTCTAATAATACCAGTGGTGTGGTTGTCAGCTGGGGTGTGTGCAGCCCGTCTGGAGGACACTCATGTTTTGGCTGATTGCTCCACAACTTCTGTGGCGAAGATGGGCTCTGGGGGCTCAGGCAGCTCACCAGCCATGGCAGCCTTTTCAGCTTCCTCATTCAAGTAGAAAAATGTGTGTTCTTCACTGAAACCTATTAAAAACAACAATAAATTTTACTGTCTAATCCAGTGGTGCCAATTTTGACGTTCTTTGTTACATGATTTAAAGGAGATCATCTTTAGAACTGTCCAGAGGTGTCACATCACCATTAGGAAGGATTCTAGAACCACCTTAAAGTGGGCATGTCATTGTTTATACATTAACTGCAATACACTTGTTGAGTTTGCAGTGTACCCTTAGACAACATTCTGGAACATTTGGTTTACAGCAGACTTTGGGCAGAGGCCGAGCAGCAAAGGATAAGAGGAAGATAAACTAGAGGAAAGGCTGGTACTCTGCGTGAGACAGACCGTTGCCAACTGACTATTCCAAGGTAAACCACTGAGGATTTAGCCTATTCCGGTCAGGTTCCACGTGTTTCCGGGCAGGGACAGTGTTTTAATGGCTGAGCTTTTGACAAGATTTCCTACTCAGTCTCTCAGTGCAGTGATTTGGTTTTCCAGTTTTTTGGTCCCCTTCTTATTTATTGACCACTGCCAATGTCAGCGAAATCCTCACTAATCTGTTAATCCATTCCGGAATGCTCAGGGCTGGCACTGTCACCAGGGAGGGGCTGGGCCTCCAGTCACTAGAGTCCTTTTGATGCCCTGAAGCAGCTGTTTCCCTTGTGGTGAAGTCTGGCTAGAAATGTGATAGGTCATTGAAGGAACCTAAAGCTTCCACAAGTCAGGATGACAAAAAAATAATCAGACTGAAATGTAGTAACAGTATAATTTTACCTATTTGAAAAAACAAGCCTTCATGTTGTTACACACTAAACAATACAAAGTAACTTTTGACTGCCCTCGCATGACTTAGAAATAGTCTCCCAATTATATCTTTGTTTTCTAGAAAACAAGGTCATTACCTATGTTAAACGTGACAAATGAATAATTACTATTTCTCTTGGTCACTTTTAAAAAAATGCCTATTACTGAGTCACAAAGTAGGACTTCCTTGCTTTCATATTCAATAATTGGTATGTTCCACAATACATTCTATAATACATCTATCTTATTTTATAGTTTCATTTATGGTATACAAGTATGTCAACACTGCTTAATTAATGTAACTTTTTTTTTTGCAGTATATCAATTCTATTTTAAAATACAAAATAGTTTCAGAATTTCAAAGACAACTATTGGTCTCTTTAAATGTTTTTGCATGCTTTGTTTTGGCTATCACAGTCAGTAATATATAGAGTAAAAATGTATATTTGGGGTGTTGCTCTCCAGTTAGCCAGTACATAAGGTGCTTCTACCCATGCAGATTTACAAAGTTTGATGTCGTAAATGATTGGTTCATCTCTCTTGAGACCATAGCCTTTCCAAGGTACATTAAATTAACATGCTATCTACTTGAGTAAAACGAGTTGTTGCCAAGAACCACCAGGAAAACATCCACCTTTAACTTTCCTGGGCTGTGCAGAAAAACCTTAAGTATAATTTGGACCGTAACAAAAGGTAGGCTTGGAAATTCCAATCAATTAAGTCTATTGAAAAGCATCACACAGCCTATTCATCAAGATTAGGGCTAGAGTTTTAAACATTCAGGTAAATAGATAATCCATTAAGAAAACAATACACGTGGCAAATGCCATCCTAGTTTTGTCAGCACTTATTTATAGTCTTTGGATTTCCCTGCCCTCCTGCCGAGAGACTTCTATTCCCCCATCTCCCAATCTTTGTTCTCTTATTCATGGCTAAGCAAAACTAAGCAAGAAAGCAGCACATACCCAGTGTTCCATTCTGGACAAGTTCTTCCTCTATAGTAAAGAGGCGGTTGTACTTAGTCACCCGTTCGCCACGAGAAAGACCTCCCAACTTGATAAACCGGACACCAAGTCCAACGGCCTAAAGAGGTGGGGGAACAGCTTATTTTAAATGGAGTCATATTTTGCTAAACTACAAACAGTTCTTGAGGGAGAAAGGACACTGCCCCTGTGTGCTGTTTTGTTTTTACTCTCATTAAGTTAATTTCTCATTTTGTTACATGAGTAAAGTGGCCTGCTTATAAGCTGAAAGTGTCAAAGGTAAAGAGATAGTGTGACTGTACATCAGATGCTCTGCTAGTCATGTAAGCATGCTGATTTTTATCTAAGAACATTCTGGCCTTTCTTACTTCATTTTAGGAGGTAAGATTGCAAGTGCACACCCCAGTCATTTAAGTGTGCTCGTCATTTTACCAGGACTTCAATTTTTCTTCTTTTTAAAAGTTCAAAGATTTGCTGTCTGGGAGGAAGAAAGTCTTTTTCATAAAAGGTTACATGACTTTCTCTGCCAAAGACCGCCTTTCTCTGAAATACCAATTTGGGATAAAAGCAGTGTTTTGGCAATTCTGCAGTTGACCGGTTTTCAGCACTTACCAAATCGACAAGGCTGTCATCAGACGACTCTCCTTCTGCACTTCCAAAGACAGCGATGTGCTTCTTACCTGTAAGCAGAGGAATTCTTTTCAGTTTTAGATGGTATGGAAACAATCATCAAATATATGAGCCTCTGGGATCAAAATTTAAAATTTGCCAGAGATTTAAAACTGCGAAGAGTCAATTATTTGACCACCTGAGAATTCTAACCCAAACGTTTGCATTTTTATTACCCTGATTTTATTTGTTTACCCCTTTGTAGTAGTTTAGATGATAAATACTAAATGAATGCCATGTTTCATCAAATTTAACATACCATAAATTGTAAGAGGCACCATTATTACCGCTGTAGAGGAAAAATGCTCAAATTAGACTGACGCATTTCTAAGCTGTAAGACACAATTCAAGGTCAATCATGTTCAATGTGCAACTTTGAGTCAAAATATACAGTAAGTGCAAGGGCGTCATATGCCTAAATAATGGATTTCACAATTCATGTAAAATTTTATTCAAAGGAATCTGTCGTTCTGAATGTTGACTTATTAGGAAAGCAGTGTTGATAGTATTTAATCAATCACTTGAAGATCTCAAAACCCCTTAAAATTTGCACAGTCTACAAGACTGCAAGCCAAAGTTCTTCCTATCGTGACAGAGTTGTGTCTTACAGGCAGGAGTTAGAGCAGCAATCTGGAGTGGATGACAGAATGGCTGCTGAGAGGTAGGCCCAGGAGGAAAGACCAGGCCCTGGGGCATTCCATCCACCACCTGCACGCCACCCTGCCTGGGCCGTAGACCAGGGCAGCCTGCAGGCTAAGGGACTGCAGGCATTTCATTCCATCCTCTGGCACCAGCCCAGGCCCCTGGCTGCCAGGCTCGCTCTGAGTCCTGCTCCAGGTCTGAGACCAGCCTGCTGCCTAGTTCCTGAGACCCACTCACGATATGCATGTTTCAGGCCCTGTGCATAAGTGAACAAGACTCCCATGAACTCCTGGGAATTTACAGTCTAGTGGAGGATACCAGACATTAAATAGCCTACAAGTAATTGTGACCAGTACTACAATTGAAAATATAGGATAAGAAAGGTTCAGAGCAGCCAGTGAGGGGTGGGGGAAGTCAGGGAAGGCATATAGATATGAAGAGGTTTCATTTAAGGCAAAAAGACCTGAAGGAATAGTTAGCCAACTAAATGGTACAGGGCAAAGCATTCTAGGCTGAAGGAACAGCATGTTCAAAGACCTCAAGGCTGTAAAAAGTTTGAAACTTTTGAGGAGTTGAAAAAAAGCCAGTGTGGGCTAGTGATTGAAAAAAAAATCACTGTGGTGTCGTGTGAAGCTGAGAGGGCTGTGGCCTCAGCCACCTGTTTGCGGTAGCCCTCCCTGAAGGGGAGGGCCCCCGGGCAGGGCTGTTATTGGAACATTATGAAGTGAATCAGTAGTAAGCTGCATTTTGTTTTCCAGCACCGAATCACTCACAAATGGTTGGGGTGTTTTTTTCTTCCAAGATTTATTCCATGCTTTTTATTAACTGATATACTGCATATTTAAGTGCATTATGAGTCTTTCAGAGCTATACTTTTTACTCACTGTCGATAAGATTGGTCATTTCCACCAAGTCAGACATCGTAGTTTGATTTGTGTGTTTTACGATCAGCCCGCTGCATCTGAGGATGCCGATGTTCCCATCCTCTAGAAGTTTAGAGATGCTTTTGGAGGCGGTGCCTGCAATTATGTAACACTTGGAACCAAGAGCATTGTAGGTGCTGTCCCACTGTTCAGAGTCCTGGGTAAATATTTAAGAATTGATCATTACAATGTGTGGGACATCATCACAAAATGACAGGAATCATGCAGCACATAATCAGCTATACAGCTTTTTGAGACACACAAAACAGGGGTGGGAGGCTTGGTTTGTTTGCATCTGTGGCTTCATGTTGCCCGTACCACAGCCACACAAATTAACAAGCTTCATGGAACAGAAACTTAGAGTGATTAAATTTGAGCTTGAAGATCTAGTGAATAAAATGTTAATACACATTAAATGCTATTCTCCACATTAATTCTGATATCCTTCAAACACAGGCTCTTCCTACCCACTGTGTTATCCATGATGCTGCTGAAGACTGGTTGGTTAGGAGATTTTAGTGTTATTTCTGGTAAAAAGCCAACTGAAGGAAATGAGCCTGCAGGGACATAGACCCTCATTACCAGCACCCTTATTTTTTATTGGTGAGACCACCAAATGAAATGAAATGCTCATTATTTAAATAGATATATACAGTCTTCCCAGCCATTGTACCAGATTTCAACCTGTCCCATTAGAACAGGCCATATAGGTACATCTTATCGCATTAAAAAGAGTTGTGGCCAGAGCCTCGGGACAAGAAGCAGAAGATAGGTCTGGCAAGATTAAAGAACTAGGCTCAGCATCTTCCACAAGCGCTGGGTTGTAGCACAGGCTGTGAAAGGAAAGATGGGACTGAGAGAGCCTGGGGCTCCAGTAAGATCCAGCACTCTCTTTGTCCCTCAAATTTAAATAGGTGAGTTGTCTCAAAGAGGGTACCTGCTCACTATATCTACTGGTTCTCAAATGCATAAAATCAAGAACGTAAGTTTTGGGGCTTCCCTGGTGGCACAGTGGTTGAGAATCTGCCTGCCAATGCAGGGGACACGGGTTCGAGCCCTGGTCTGGGAAGATCCCACATGCCGCGGAGCAACTAGGCCCATGAGCCACAACTACTGAGCCTGCGCGTCTGGAGCCTGTGCTCCGCAACCAATAGAGGCCGCGATAGTGAGGGGCCCGCGCACCGTGATGAAGAGTGGCCCCCACCTGCCACAACTAGAGAAAGCCCTCGCACAGAAACGAAGACCCAACACAGCCATAAATAAATAAATAAACAAACAAATAAATAAACGTAAGTTTTGAAGTTTAAGTGGGTTAGGAAGAGAGAGTTCTATGGCACATAAACAACCCTCGTCAGAGGCATTAGTGTGAATAAATCAGAAACCTCAATATCTCACACCTTTTAAAAATATGGCTTTGTAACTTCTATGCATGCATAGTAACTGGATTTAGGTTTAAAAAACATTTGGCCTAGTTGAAGTCCTGTTTCCGTGAGCACTTGGAAATGATATGTGATTAACCTATTGAAGCACCAGCTAGCACATTGGGCTCACCTGCCATCAGTCAGGCTGCTTGTAAATACACAGGTATTCCTGAAGTGCTGGGGGATATGTGTTTCATTCCGTAGACAGGCACACTCCTGTGTGTTTCTGCTATTCATTTGCTTAGTAAGTGCCTTTTCTCATAAATGCCAAAATAAAGCAACTCAGCCCCAGCCCAAATTACAACACATTTCAAATCTACAGATCCAAAAGGAAGATTTTATTCTGTTTTATTATAAAATTCAAGTTGAATCCTATTACCTCCTTCCTGAAAGGATCAATTAATGCAATAATTGAAGGGAACTTGTTGATTAGCTCCACATACAGGTCAACCATCTCAGCTGCATTTTTGTAGGTTCCCATCATCACTTCATACTTTCCTTTACTCTGATAAGTATAAGGAAGATATTAAAGAATAAATGATGAATTCTTCAAACATTAAAGATGTGATTCAAATTCATTTTCATTCATTTCATATAAAAGACTGCAAACAGATTATTTCCAGGCCACATTCACCTGAGAAACCTATGCATTTTACTTTAAATATCTGTTAAACGTCAACCTGGGAAAATCAAGTCAGCATTCCTCTGGATGCCCCATAGATCTCTTCCCACTGACTTCAGATGAAGCCTTCTGCACAAAAAAACGAGTAAAGAGAAGGAGGGGAGTAATTTCTTACTTAAGTTTTATAACGTGGTGCCAGATAGTGCTTGGATAGATGGGCAATAACATAAATTCATAAACAGAATAGCAATGCAGACCTGCCTACTCACTAGAACTACCATTGTTCAGCTCACAGTGAATGAATAGCTTGTTTCCTTTTCTGCGAATATTCTAAAATTTGAAAGCGGGGCTAAGTTTTTGAGATACTAACAACCAATATGAAATGTAAAGAGACCTATGTGGAGGCAAACATGCAAGTTCTAGTAGTAACAATATTGTTTTGAAAGTGGAGTTCTAGTGCAACCCATTCATTGAAGTCTAGAACACCCCCAAGTCATTAAGCATAGGAGTAAAGGAAGCTGGAGGATCTAGTGTAGTCTCTGCAAACACAGCACCCTTATGTCCAGTCCAAGTCTGTGTCCAGGGATGGCACCTGGGATATTTAGGTACTGGGAGGAAGGTGGAATGGACCAGAATGGCTCTTTGGTTTATTAATGCCTTCCTATTGCTGCTAATAGAATGGATTCCATTGGAATTAAGCAGGTTCCTAAGAAGTCCATCATTGAAAAGATTCTATACTTCTTTTCACGTAAAATATAGCAGCAAGAGCTCTGTTTCTATACTGCAAAACGTATGCCATCCTATCTTGTCAGAGAGGAAATGATAATGATTTTGAACTAACATTGTAAGAATTATCTGATACCAAGCTAAACATTTTACTGAATATAAGCAATAAATACCCATTCTAGTTAACACTAGCAGTCAGTATTTTCATAGTTCTTGGTATACGTTGCTGATGAAAACATGCAATTATTTTTCTTACTATTATGCCTAGGAACCAATCATTATGTGAAGAATACGAAATTACATTAAATATTCCTTTATGTGCTTAGTTTCTTTAGGAAAGTAACTTTTAGAAGTCAGCTGAAACTTAGGTTTCTTATATACTATTCAAGATTTCCTTTGAAGTTAAAAGAACCACAAATTAAAGTGGAATTGTATTTGGTCATGTGCCCTGAATTTGATGTTAATTAGTATTATTAATTATTCTCCAAAAACTTCAATAACTTGGAAATACTTTTATATTTAAAAAGTGAGAGAGGGCAGACAGCAGAAGCAAGAAGAACTACAATCCTGCAGCCTGTAGAACAAAAACCACATTCACAGAAAGATAGACAAGATGAAAAGGCAGAGGGCTATGTACAAGATGAAGGAACAAGATAAAACCCCAGAAACACAACTAAATGAAGTGGAGATAGGCAACCTTCCAGAAAAAGAATTCAGAATAATGATAGTGAAGATGATCCAGGACCTCGGAAAAAGAATGGAGGCAAAGATCGAGAGGATGCAGGAAATGTTTAACAAAGACCTAAAGAGAGGATCAAAGAATTTGACAAATTTAACAAAGAATTAAAGAACAAACAGAGATGAACAATACAATAACTGAAATGAAAAATACACTAGAAGGAATCAATAGCAGAATAACTGAGGCAGAAGAACGGATAAGTGACCTGGAAGACAGAATGGTGGAATTCACTGCTGCGGAACAGAATAAAGAAAAAAGAATGAAAAGAAATGAAGACAGCCTGAGAGACCTCTGGGACAACATTAAAAGCAACAACATTTGCATTATAGGGGTCCCAGAAGACGAGAGAAAGGACCCAAGAAAATATTTGAAGAGACTATAGTCAAAAACTTCCCTAGGATGGGAAAGGAAATAGCCACCCAAGTCCAGGAAGCACAGAGAGTCCCAGGCAGGATAAACCCAAGGAGAAACATGCTGAGACACATAGTAATCAAATTGGCAAAAATTAAAGACAAAGAAAAATTATTGAAAGCAACAAGAGAAAAACGACAAATAACATACAAGGGAACTCCCATAAGGTAAACAGCTGATTTCTCAGCAGAAACTCTACAAGCCAGAAGGGAGTGGCATGACATATTTAAAGTGATGAAAGGGAAGAACCTACAACCAAGATTACTCTATCCAGCAAGGATCTCATTCAGATTCAATGGAGAAATCAAAAGCTTTACAGACAAGCAAAAGCTAAGAGACTTCAGCACCACCAAACCAGCTCTACACTAAATGCTAAAGGAACTTCTCTAAGTGGGAAACACAAGAGAAGAAAAGGACCTACAAAAACAAACCCAAAACAACTAAGAAAATGGTCATAGGAACATACATATCAATAATTACCTTAAACGTGAATGGATTAAATGCTCCAACCAAAAGACACAGGCTCACAGAATGGATACAAAAACAAGACCCATATATATGCTGTCTACAAGAGACCCACTTCAGACCTAGGGACACATACAGACTGAAAGTGAGGGGATGGAAAAAGATATTCCATGCAAATGGAAATCAAAAGAAAGCTGGAGCAGCAATACTCATATCAGATAAAATAGACTTTAAAATAAAGAATGTTACAAGAGACAAGGAAGGACACTACATAACGATCAAGGGATCAATCCAAGAAGAAGATATAACAATTATAAATATATATGCACCCAACATAGGAGCACCTCAGTACATAAGGCAACTGCTAACAGCTATAAAAGAGCAAATCGACAGAAACACAATAATAGTGGGGGACTTTAACACCTCACTTACCCCAATGGACAGATCATCCAAACAGAAAATAAATAAGGAAACAGAAGCTTTAAATGACACAACAGACCAGATAGATTTCATTGATATTTTTAGGACAGTCCATCCAAAAAAAGCAGAAAACACTTTCTTCTCAAGTGCACACAGAACATTCTCCAGGATAGATCACATCTTGGGTCACAAGCATCAGTAAATTTAAGAAAACTAAAATCATATCAAGCATCTTTCTGACCACAATGCTATGAGATTAGAAATCAATTACAGGGAAATAAATGTAAAAAACACAAACACATGGAGGCTAAACAGTACGTTACTAAATAACAAAGAGATCAGTGAAGAAATCAAAGAGGAAATCAAAAAATACCTAGAGACAAATGACAATGAAAACACGATGATCCAAAACCTATGGGATGCAGCAAAAGCAGTTCTAAGAGGGAAGTTTATAGCTATACAAGCCTACCTCAAGAAACAAGAAAAATCTCAAATAAACAATCTAACCTTACACCTAAAGGAACTAGAGAAAGAAGAACAAACAAAACCCAAAGTTACCAGAAGGAAAGAAATCATAAAGATCAGAGCAGAAGTAATGAAATAGAAACAAAGAAAACAATAGCAAAGATCAATAAAACTAAAAGCTGGTTCTTTAAGAAGATAAAATTGATAAACCATTAGCCAGACTCATCAAGAAAAAAGAGGGAGAGGACTCAAGTCAATAAAATTAGAAATGAAAAAGGAGAAGTTACAACAGACATCACAGAAATACAAAGCATCCTAAGAGATTACTGCAAGCAACTCTATGCCAATAAAATGGACAACCTGGAAAAAATGGACGAATTCTTCGAAAGGTATAACCTTCCAAGACTGAACCAGGAAGAAATACAAAATATGAACAGACCAATCACAAGTAATGAAATTGAAACTGTGATTAAAAATCTTCCAACAAACAAAACTCCAGGACCAGATGGCTTCACAGGTGAATTCTATCAAACATTTAGAGAAGAGCTAACACCCATCCTTCTCAAACTCTTCCAAAAAATTGCAGAGCAAGGAACACTCCCAAACTGATTTATGAGGCCACCATCACCCTGATACCAAAACCAGACAGAGATACTACAAAAAAAGAAAATTACAGACCAATATCACTCATGAATATAGATGCAAAAATCCTCAACAAAATACTAGCAAACAGAATCCAACAACACATTAAAAGGATCATACACCATGATCAAGTGGGATTTATCCCAGGGATGCAAGGATTCTTCAATATACGCAAATCAATCAATGTGATACACCATATTAACAAATTGAAGAATAAAAACCATATGATCATCTCAATAGATGCAGAAAAAGCTTTCGACAAAATTCAACACCGATTTATGATAAAAACTCTCCAGAAAGTGGGCATAGAGGGAACTTACCTCAACATAATAAAGGCCATATACGACAAACCCACAGCAAACATCATTCTCAATGGTGGAAAACTGAAAGCATTTCCTCTAAGATCAGGAACAAGACAAGGATGTCCACTCTAGCCACTATTATTCAACATAGCTTTGGAAGTCCTAGCCATGACAATCAGAGAAGAAAAAGAAATAAAAGGAATAACAAATTGGAGAAGAAGAAGTAAAACTGTCACTGTTTGCAGATGACATGATACTGTACATAGAGAATCATAAAGAGGCCACCAGAAAACTACTAGAGCTAATCAATGAATTTGGTAAAGTTGCAGGATACAAAATTAATGCACAGAAATCTCTTGCATTCCTATACACTAACAACAAAAATCAGAAAGAGAAATTAAGGAAACACTCCCATTTACCATTGCAACAAAAATAATAAAATACCTAGGAATAAAACTACCTAGGGAGACAAAAGACCTGTATGCAGAAAACTATAAGACACTGATGAAAGAAATTAAAGATGATACAAACAGATGGAGAGATATACCATGTTCTTGGATTGGAAGAATAAATATTGTGAAAATGACTATACTACCCAAAGCAATCTACAGATTCAATGCAATCCCTATCAAATTACTAATGTCGTTTTTTTACAGAACTAGAACAAAAAAATCTTAAAATCTGTATGGAGACACAAAAGAGCCTGAATAGCCAAAGTGGTCTTGAGGGGAAAAAAACGGAGCTGGAGGAATCAGACTCCCTGACTTCAGACTATACTACAAGGCTACAGTAATCAAGACAGCATGGTACTGGCACAAAAACAGAAATATAGATCAATGGAACAGGATAGAAAGCCCAGAGATAAACCCACACACCTATGGTCAACTAATCTATGACAAAGGAGGCAAGGATATACAATGGAGAAAAGACAGTCTCTTCAATAAGTGGTGCTGGGAAAACTGGACAGCTACATGGAAAAGAATGAAATTAGAACACTCCCTAACACCATTAGCAAAAATAACTCAAAATGGATTAGAGACCTAAATGTAAGACTGGACACTATAAAACTCTTAGAGGAAAACATAGGAAGAACACTCTTTGTCATAAATCACAGCAAGATCTTCTTTGATCCACCTCCTAGAGTAATGGAAATAAAAACAAAAATAAACAAATGGGACCTAATGAAACTTAAAAACTTTTGCAAAGCAAAGGCAACTACAAACATGACGAAAAGACAACACTCAGAATGGGAGAAAATATTTGCAAACAAATCAACAGACAAAGGATTAATCTCCAAAATATATAAACACCTCATACAGCTCAATATTAAAAAAACAAACAATCCAATCCAAAAATGGGCAGAAGACCTAAATAGACATTTTTCCAAAGAAGACCTACAGATGGCCAAGAAGCACATGAAAAGCTGCTCAACATCACTAATTATTAGAGAAATGTAAATCAAAACTACAATGAGGTATCACCTCACACCAGTTAGAATGGGCGTCATCAGAAAATCTACAAACAACAAATGCTGGAGAGGGTGTGGAGAAAAGGGAACCCTCTTGCACTGTTGGTGGGAATGTAAATTGATACAGCCACTATGGAGAACAGTATGGAGGTTCCTTAAAAAACTAAAAATAGAATTACCATATGACCCAGCAATCCCACTACTGGGCATATACCCAGAGAAAACCATAATTCAAAAAGACACATGCACCCCAATGTTCACTGCAGCACTATTTACAATAGCCAGGTCATGGAAGCAACCTAAATGCCCATCGACAGACGAATGGATAAAGAAGATGTGGTACATACATACAATGGAATATTACTCAGCCATAAAAAGCAATGAAATTGGGTCATTTGTAGAACGTGGATGGAGGTAGAGACTGTCATACAGAATGAAGTAAGTCAGAAAGAGAAAAACAAATATCGTATATTAACACATATATGTCGAATCTAGAAAAATGGTACAGATGAACCAGTTTGCAAGGCAGAAATAGAGACACAGATGTAGAGAACAAACGTATGGACACCAAGGGGGGAAAGTGGCGGGGGTGGTGGTGGTGTGATGAATTAGGAGATTGGGATTGACATGTATACACTAATATGTACAAAATAGGTAACTGATAAGAACCTGTTGTATAAAAAATAAAATAAAATAAAATTCAAAAATTCAAAAAAAAAAAGTGAATCACCAGCAGAAACTCGCAGAACCACATGTCTCGAAGGGCTTATCAAGTCATAGTTACAACTGACCCACTTTTTATGCTTGACCAATTCAGCATTCACCAACCAAATGAATGTACTCCGCAGAACATGCCAGTTTGTTAAATTATTTTTCAGTAGTTCTCATGATTTCAATGTAAGCAATCCATTTTAGTCATTTTTATTACAGAATTTCTATATATAATTATTGTGACATTTCTGTTAATTTTTAAAGTTATATGGTTATGTTATTGTCTGGTCATTAGCTAACTTGCCTTTCTCAACTCCAGTATATTTGGACCCCTCCCATGATACTAACTTAAAAAATAGGATTTCTTTGGAAATACGTACAGATAGGCTCTTCTTTTGAGTTCTAATTTAAAAACAAGGAGAACACAACAAAAAGTAAATGTTCTGGAGTGGAAACTTACATAGTCCATCAGTTCATGTGCTGCACAGTTGATGGCTAGATGGAGATTCGTTCCCATTTCTAGCCCCAGGTTCGCACAGATTCCTTGTATTAGGAGCAGTGGCTGCTCTATGGTGTCATAATTAATGGTTAAACAGCCAAGATGGGACATCTTGCCAGTGATCTGCTGCTTCAGGATCAAGAAAATCATGCACGTCAATATAGCACATTAAGGTTCTTGGGGCTTCCAGTGGTTGGCAGTTTGTAACCAGACACAGCTCTCCAAACACGAGGTCCTCTGATTCTCGATTAATCCTGCCCCTAGTTCCCACTCATCTCTGCACATTTTCGGGCAGATGATTGTCCTGCAGTATCTGGGAATAATTTTCTTACTCCCGTGGTTTTCAAGTTTGACCTAGGAACACACTTTGCTCTCTTTAGTTGCCCATGTTATTATCTCTTTATTGGCTCTATCATTGTACACGGGCTCACCTGAGCCATAACCACCAGGTTGGTGACTCTACAGGCTGTCCCTGTAAATGTCTGTCCTGCCTGTCCCTAATGGCCTTCTTCCTCCAAACCTGCTCTTTCCTATGTTCCATTTTCCTTTAGAAGACTATAACTGTTATAACTTAAAAATTTAACTCTCCTTCAGGAAAGGTTTTATTTTAAAAGGGATTGAAGACTTCAGCTAAAAGGATGCAGCACTGAGGTTGCATTGCAGTGGAAGAAGACTTGAGGACCCAAACGACCTCAGGGGAAAGGCAGCTATATGCTTCGATTGCAAGGTCAGCCTTGATGTGCCTTCATCATAAATTGTCACTATGCAATTTTAACCTAAGTTGAAGCAGTATCACTAAGGGGTGTGTGTGTGTGTGTGTACCAGTCTCAAGAGCAAACATGAAAGTAGGTATAAATATCCCATTTTTACTGATGGTAGTACTAGTTAATTATAAGAACCATCCAACATTTTTAATGTCAGTGAGAGGAACCTTTTATTTGGCAAAGGAATAGTTGGGGAAATTTTTGTGTGTCAGTTAAGGAGTTTCATTACGGAGTCTTCAAATCTATGAAGGCATCACTTATTTGGTGCTTACTAAATGCCAGGTACCATTCTAAACACTTTACATAAAGTAAATACATTTACTCCTTACATCAATCCCATGAAGCAGGTACCATTATGATCCCTATTTAAGACAGAGTTGAGTAACTTGGAACAGATTTTAATCCAGGTGGTTGAGCTAGAGTCCATGCCTCCAATTCTGGTGTGGCTGCCTCTCTAGAATCTACCATCTATCCTGTTTCTAATGGTGGGGGGGGGGGCGGGGGGAGTAGTAAAGCTGATCTCAGGAAGGGCTGATCTTGGTCTAAGTTTCTCAGAATACATCAGACAACCTGCTGGAATGAAGGGAACAGAGCTGAGATTTGCTACTTGTTCACCAGCCCCTGCCTCTCTTGGAAGGTCCAATTCTAGTATACACACCTGTCAAGGATTTTACTTACTGCTGTATCTGTTCACACATTTCTCTTCTCTCTCCCAAGTTTAAGGAGGAACTTAATTTTTTATCTCCACCAAGTCCCCTCCTTCCTTTCCTAGTCCTTCTTGCTGATGACTTCAACAGACCCTGAAGTCCCTGACATCCAGGTAGTGATTGCAGGGTTATCAGAGCAAATATCACACATGTGAGCAACCCTCATCCATTTGCATTATCTTCGGGGTTCTCGTTGGTTGTTCTAACTATATTGCTGAAAGTCAGGCATATAATAGGTGTATCTATCAGAGCACCCACAGTCACCAAAGTGATGGACTGATCAAGTTCAGCTGGTCTCCTGAGGCTCTGCAGCCCATTTTCACCAGGCTTGTTTGCCTGACCCTCCTGACAAAATCTGAGCTCTGGCAATGGTCCATCTGAAATGGTGCCTCAGTGCTTTTGGGGGACCAGATGAAGGAATTGCTATCTTTTTGTGCCTTTTCTTTCTTTCTTTGGTAGTATTAAAATTAAAAGCCAAAACATTCTATATGCCTTTGAGCTAGTATTCAGAGAGATTCATCTTCCCCAGCACTTCACCTAGAGGGTTTCCCATGTAATCCTATTAGTCATTAAGAGTCTCTCCAAGCCCTCTGAGATTTCACTTGGCCAGACAACTGCAAGCATGATGGCCTGGCAGCCTGTTGCCAGAGAGGCGGGGGCAGAATGATATTCCAGCTCTGGGGATTGCCTGGTTTAGTCCCCTTGAAGCGGTATCACCGTGTGATTTCCATTTGTGTTAGGCCCAGTCCTGGAGCAAAATGACTATGGGAGAGGGAAAGGGGCAGGGAACATAGAAATGAACTGTCATACAGAAGCATGGTAAACAAATACATTTACTTACTTGACCTCTTTTGCCTCCATTATGACCTTTTTTTGTCTCTGGTTTTGGAGGAGGGGACTGTGAGACAGAAGATAAAGACATATCACTCGGGATTTTCAGACACGTGTGTGGCAGCAAGCAGAGCTTCAGGTCCTCTGGCCTGCCCACTGCTCTGGGGTTGAGCCAGTCACACTGCAAGTCACACGCACACACACACACACACACACAGGGATGATGCCAGCCACTCTTTAATTTCATAAACCTCAAACTGTTTCTCAAAATCAGGCACATGTTCCCTTTAGTTCATCCTTACATTCTGCCTCCAATCACATGTATGAGGCATGGATATACATGTTCATGCATTTCTACTTATATAAGTAATTATTCACTCATCATGTCCTGACTCCTGTTGTGTGCAGGAACTCTTTTTTTTACAGGAGGATGTTAAGCCCCCTCCTTGTCCTTAAGGAATAACCACGTTGTGGCATTTGCTTTTAAAGGCCCAACATATTGTTTTAAATATTCTCACAGTACAAACACCTTCTCTGGCAGGATGGGTTTGACTTTTGGAAGCAGCCCATGGTCATTAAATCTGGTGAATCTGGTGTGTGTAATGTCATCTGACATTAAAAGCAAAGATAATTACCAAAGAGAAGCTTCCACAGTTTGGGGTATTGATGGCATACTGTAACAAGGATTTAACCTGTTAAAGGATGCACTTTAATGCCCAGCATTCATTGGCTGTATAAGCTGGGGCATGTTTGTCAAGAATCAACATGGTTCACACACACTCCAGTATATGCAAATACAGAAGTTATCCTGCATCTTTTCACTATGGAGTCAGCTGAAGTTTCTATCCCTGGTAAAAATAACATAGGAAGCAAATTGATGTGCCAGGCAGGAGAGATACAGTGGTGAATGAGATACATAGGCACTGCCTTGGGAGCCACGGTCTAGTGAGGCAGACACGTGCGATGCAGGTAACAACCAGGGAGGAAGGGGGTGTGATGTCGAGTGCAGAGCAAGGGGACATCCTTTGCTCTTGTAGAAGAGTCAGGCAAGGGGACTCAGAAGAAGCTGATACCTCAGGGGCATGTGGGACTGCTGAACCCTCTGGGCCCAGAGCTGAGCCAAGAGCAAAAGCCTTAAAGCAGAGCTTTTCAACCTTGGCACTCTTGATACTTTGTCTGGATAATCCTTTGCTATGGAGGGCTGCCTCATACATTGTAGGAATGTGTAGCAGCATCCCTGATCTCAGCTTTCTAGATGCCAGGAGAGCCCCACCCTCCAAGCTGGGACAACCCAGAACGTCTCTGGGCATCGTCCCTTGGCAAAAGCACTCCCCATTAAGAACCACTGCCTTGATGACATGATACTATACATAGAGAATCCTAAAGATGCTACCAGAAAACTACTTCAGCTAATCAAAGAATTTGGTAAAGTAGCAGGATACAAATTTAATGCCCAGAAATCTTTTGCATTCCTATACACTAATGACGAAAAATCTGAAAGTGAAATTAAGAAAACACTCCCGTTTACCATTGCAACAAAAAGAATAAAATATCTAGGAATAAACCTACCTAAGGAGACAAAAGACCTGTATGCAGAAAATTATAAGACACTGATGAAAGAAATTAAAGATGATACAAATAGATGGAGAGATATACCATGTTCTTGGATTGGAAGAATCAACACTGTGAAAATGACTCTACTACCCAAAGCAATCTACAGATTCAATGCAATCCCTATCAAACGACCACAGGCATTTTTCACAGAACTAGAACAAAAAATTTCACAATTTATATGGAAACACAAAAGACCCCGAATAGCCAAAGCAATCTTGAGAACGAAAAATGGAGCTGGAGGAATCAGGCCCCTGACTTCAGACTATATTACAAATCTACAGTAATCAAGACAGTTTGGTACTGGCACAAAAACAGAAACATAGATCAATGGAACAGGACAGAAAGCCCAGAGATAAACCCACGCACATATGGTCACCTTATCTTTGATAAAGGAGGCAAGCATATACAGTGGAGAAAAGACAGCCTCTTCAATAAATGGTGCTGGGAAAACTGGACAGGTACATGGAAAAGTATGAAATTAGAACACTCCCTAACACCATAC
This sequence comes from Balaenoptera musculus, assembly GCF_009873245.2. NCBI lineage: Eukaryota > Metazoa > Chordata > Mammalia > Artiodactyla > Balaenopteridae > Balaenoptera > Balaenoptera musculus. The sequence goes on from NC_045800.1 coordinate 13,997,852, forward strand.
ACAAAAATAAACTCAAAATGGATTAAAGACCTAAGTGTAAGGCCAGACACTATCAAACTCTTAGAGGAAATCATAGGCAGAACACTCTATGACATAAATCACAGCAAGATTCTTTTTGACCCAACTCCTAGAGAAATGGAAATAAAAACACAAATAAACAAATGGGACCTAATGAAACTTAAAAGCTTTTGCACAGCAAAGGAAACCATAAACAAGACCAAAAGACAACCCTCAGAATGGGAGAAAATATTTGCAAATGAAGCAACTGACAAAGGATTAATCTCCAAGATTTACAAGCAGCTCATGCAGCTCAATAACAAAAAAACGAACAACCCAATCCAAAAATGGGCAGAAGACCTAAATAGACATTTCTCCAAAGAAGATATACAGATTGCCAACAGACACATGAAAGAATGCTCAACATCATTAATCATGAGAGAAATGCAAATCAAAACTACAATGAGATATCATCTCACACCGGTCAGAATGGCCATCATCAAAAAATCTAGAAACAATAAATGCTGGAGAGGGTGTGGAGAAAAGGGAACACTCTTGCACTGTTGGTGGGAATGTAAATTGATACAGCCACTATGGAGAACAGTATGGAGGTTCCTTAAAATACTAAAAATAGAACTACCATACAACCCAGCAATCCCACTACTGGGCATATACCCTGAGAAAACCATAATTCAAAAAGAGTCATGTACCAAAATGTTCATTGCAGCTCTATTTACAATAGCCAGGACATGGAAGCAACCTAATTGTCCATCATCGGATGAATGGATAAAGAAGATGTGGCACATATATACAATGGAATATTACTCAGCCATAAAAAGAAACAAAATGGAGGTATTTGTAGTGAGGTGGATGGAGTTAGAGTCTGTCATACAGAGTGAAGTAAGTCAGAAAGAGAAAAACAAATACAGTATGCTAACACATATATATGGAATCTAAGGAAAAAAAAAAAAGGTCACGAAGAACCTAGTGGCAAGACGGGAATAAAGACACAGACCTACTAGAGAATGGACTTGAGGATATGGGGAGGGGGAGGGGTAAGATGTGACAGGGTGAGAGAGTGGCATGGACATATATACACTACCAAATGTAAAATAGATAGCTAGTGGGAAGCAGCCGCATAGCACAGGGAGATCAGCTAGGTGCTTTGTGATCACCTAGAGGGGTGGGATAGGGAGGGTGGGAGGGAGGGAGACGCAAGAGGGAAGAGATATGGGAACATATGTATATATATAACTGATTCACTTTGTTATAAAGCAGAAACTAACACACCATTGTAAAGCAATTATACTCCAATAAAGATGTTAAAAAAAAAAAAGAACCACTGCCTTAATAGAACATATTGATACATTTTACTATGTCAAAATTTGAAAAGAAAAAAAATCCCTATGACTGCATAAAATACAGTTAAAAGGCAGGCAACATGATAGAGGAAAATACGTATAACACGTAGAAAGGATTGAAGCCTTTACTGTAGAAAGAATTCCTAGATATCAGTAAAAGAGGAACACAAATAAAAAGGGCAAAGAAATAAAGCAACTGTAGAGTGATTTGTGCAGAATTTTATATGATTTTAAACACAAAACACTATATTTGTATGTGTGGTGTCTGTGTGTCTGTGTGTCTAAATACAAAAGAAAGGCTAGAAGACCACACTAAATTTTTAACAGCGGTCTAGAGTCCCTCTAGAGATGGGACTGGAACTGAGGGTAGTAGTGGCTGTGGGGTCCAGGGAGGCGGAGTTAGTACGGGGGGGACGGGGGACTAGCTCTACCAGTGTTTGAATTTTCACAGGAACATTCATGAGCTACTTGTATGATTAAAAATCAATTGTATATTTAAAATTGTATAATTAAAAATCTGGAAGTCAGGACGATTGCAGAGAGCTCAGAGATCCTGAATTCCCTAATATTCTAAGCTGGACTTCTTCCACCTGCTCTGATAACCACCACCACTGTGTATTGTTCACTGCTGTGTCCGCTCCTGCTCTGAGCACATCGCATATATTCAGCTCGTTTACTCCTCACAATGTATCACACCCATTTTATAGACGACGAGGCTGAGGCAGAGAGGTTATATAATTGGCGCAAGGTCACACAGCTAGTAAGGGGCAAAGCAAAATACGAGGTCAGGGTTAAGTTGCCCAAGTCTGAGTCTCTGCAGGCTGGTCACCCATAAAACAGTTGTCCTCCTGAAAAGCACCCCGGAAACTGGCTCCAGGCTGGTGCTTAAAGCAATTCTGATCAACTGTAGGGCTTGGGCCCCCACCACCCTCCCCCATCACATATTCTGTGCTGGCAAGATAGCACTGGAGCCAAAGTTCGTTTATGTCGCACTGAGATTATATCTCGGCCCCCATCCTGCTGGGGAAGGAGCTAGTGCTTCCTAATCATGTAACTTAAAAGCCTCACACTAAATAAATATTGGGTCCTGGATCGGATCCTAGAACAGAGGAAGGCCATTAGTGGAAAAACTAGTGAAATTCAAATTAAGTCTGGAGTTTAGTTATTAGTAATGTAGCATGTTGATTTCTTAGTTTTGACAAATACGCTATGGTAATGTATCCTGTTAACCTTGGGGGAAACTGGGTGAGGGGTATTTGGGAACTCTCTGCACTATCTCTGCAACTTCTCTATAAATGCAGTATTATTCCAAAATAAAAGACAAGGATTGGGTCCCTCAGCCCTGCCACATCATTGTGCATTACCCCAGTTAGAATATGATGGAACAACCCGGTGACTCATACAGCTGCCCCTCATACTGCCTTTGTGACTTTCCCCCTCAAGGGCTGCTCAGCCAAGGGTGCTTGTTTGCCCAACACCAGGATTCTAAGCAGGCACAAGTGATTGTGCCTTAACCATTACACCAAACTGCCTCTCACTAATCCTAGGGGCCAGATCCTTTCTTTCTTTGCAAATCCAAAGGGATGATCTTAGCGTAGGGCCAGCTGCCTCAGAAATCAAAACAAGATTGTTAAGTTCCATTAGAAACTGGACCCATAGCCAATGAGGGAATGTGTCATATCTGTAACAACAATATTGATTCTGTTGCATAATGAACTATAATTTGGTTACTAGAAGGTATATATAAGCATCAGTTATTAGATACCATAGATTCTCTTTACATACCATTTCAATTGTTTTGTTAATGTGTTTCTGAATTTCCAGAAGCATGTCCACACCCTGTAAGTAGAATAAACATGATCTTCCACAACTGCAGTCTAGAATTTTAAACATAAAAACTTATACCACACACGGCTATTTCTATCTCAGAAAATCTGTAGGGTCCCTGATAATGCATTCTGGTTAGTGAATTACATATGGTCTACAAAATCAGAAGATTAAATGTTAATCTTCAGCCCTCAATTTTTATTTGGTTGAAAATGAATGAGAGGTTTTTCTTCCTCATTATCCTCTCTTTATTGTTCAGAACTGATTAGTTCAGTTGGTTGGATCAAGTTAACTTCATTCTCTTTCATGGTCTCCTGACCAACCTTCTTGCAATATATGTCACAGGTCATCAAGGGATTCTGCATGATAATGTTTGAATTAGTGTAAATCCACTGTCACTTAGAAAGTAGAAAAATGTATTCTGATGATGGTGGGATCTGCATATGGAGACAGATGAAGAATGGCATGCCAAATGCTCTGGTACCCAAATAGCAGATATTAACTGAAGGAAAGATCCTGGCGCCAGGATCTGAACATGATCTGACAGATGGTGAGCCAGATATAAATCCTAGTCTTCCAAAATTGATAGAAGTGGGTATTGACTATTCTCTCTAAAAAAGAATTCTTTATCATAAAGAAATTACCTTGAGATTTAAAAAAATGATTGTCACTAGCTTAGATAAAATATCAGTCAATATACTACCAGATGGGATGGAGCTTCCTGTACTTTTCCTGTAAACATCCACGGTAGGACACAAACGTTTAGTTCTCCCGAATGCCTAATTGGTAGAATAATTCATGAAGATTTAAAAAGGCATATTGACTCATTCATGCCACTGAAGAACAATGAGACACTAACAAACCTCTGAGTAGTAAAGATGCCACTTAGGATTCCTTCATTCCATATTCCATAAACATGCACTAAACCTCTCTTACGTGCCAGGCAATCTGCTAGGCCCTGCAGTTCCTACTTAACAGAAGGGCTGCTATGAAAGTGCCACCTTCCTCTTGTTGCAGCCATAGTGCACAGACTAGTAAATTAAAAAATCTCAGTTGCCCCAAAGAATATCCTTCCAGCACTATCAAGGCCTGCAAAGTCACTCGCCCGTGGCTTCTCTGTCAGCCACTAGCATGAGTCACTGTTGTGATGAGCTGGAGATCCAAGGTGGTCTAAATTTGGTTCCCTTTCGTTTGAGGTCTTGTTTTCGTCCCACTTCCCTAATTTCCTGAATTTTTTTTTCTCATTTTATATTTAATTCCTATTCCCTTGGTGTCATAAGCCTTAGGAACATACACTAAAAACTCATTGATGGTGAAGGTTTTTTGTTTTTTAAGAAAAGGTAGTTTGAGATAATGTAAAGTACTTGTTTAGCTGTTAATCCAGGATGGGGTATACAAATCACTTCTTTCATGAAATTCAGCTTGCCCGGTGATGACTTCCCACAGCTGACCAGAGATACCATCAGGAGAGGCATCGTTAGCTTTGCTGGTTGATCCTGAAAGAGGGGGAAAGTAAGGGGAAATGAGAAACATGGTTCATTCATCCTGAGATACTCATGGGTCCTTGTAAAGGAATGTAGTGGGTACTAACCTGGTGGTGCTTCAGCAGTGCAATATTTAAGTATAGAGGATTATTGCCCAGCACGGCACTGGTTTTGGCAACAGCCAGTGACACAGCTCCTATGGCCATGCTGCCACAGAGTATGGGTTCAACAGGTTCTGGGGGTACAATTGGTTTTTCTGTAAGAGTATCCTTCCTCCCTGAAGAAAAAAGTATTGATAAAAGATTGCTTTCTAGAAAGTTTGACTATGATAAAACTATATATTTTTTTAATGCTTTACTTATAGATGTGAAGGCCCAGCATAAAGAAAGGTTGAAAGCTGAGGCTGGCAAGAAAATATTCACCACTTCAACCCCTGAGAAGTTTCTGTCTGATGTCACTTACTACTCCCTAATGCTCAAATAATCCTTAGCCATGGATTTCGCCTAAGAAATTTTAGAACATTCAGTATTAAATCCTTCAACAGTCATGTGGGGCAGATATTGTTATCTCACCTAAACGGGGGCTTAGGTTCAAAGACTTGCCCAATACCTAACAGAAAGTGAATAGAGAGAGGATTTGGACACTCTTTGAATTCCAAACCCTTTGTTTTCCTATGTTCCACCATCGCTCTTGCATACCCAGCTTCGTGTTGAATATCTCATGTGAATATCTAACTACTTATCTTGCTTGCCCACCCCAAACGGATGCCCTTTTCTATGAGGACTTCTGTCCAGATCTAACCATCCACCCAGAATCCTCACCCATCTTTCACTCTCACATATTCTCAGCCACCCCGTCTGATCAGGTACCACAGTGTCCGTAATAAATCTCTAGTTTTCCTCCTGTCCTCTCCTTCCCCACAGCTACTGACCTGAGTCAGGTAGGTAAAACAAGTGGAATAAGATGTGTGAGCACCCAGTACATATTAAATGTTTAGCAAATTACTGTCCCCTCCTACTTCTTCCCTTCTTACGTTCCAAGTTCTATCAGTCAAAAGAAACCACCAAATGAACACCTACTGGCCGTCTCTACCTATGATTCGGTAGTGGTCATCCCCACCCTCCAGGAGAAGATTGGTCTAACAGGATTCTTCTGCCTTGGGCAACTCTCCTCCCCTCTCTGGGCCTCAGTATCTAAATATATGAAATAAGAGACCTTGGCTTCACGATCTCTTTGGTCCTTGCTTCTTGTGCTTTCTTATTTAATGGAACCCACACTTATCTGGTGTTTAATTTGTTCCCGGCATTGTGCTAGGCGCTGGCAGTGCTAAATTGAATGAGGCATGACTCATGTCCTCCAGGAGCACGTTGTAGTTGGACAGACACACAAATCACTGTTACAACAGCTCTAGCAGCAGCTCCAGAATTAACATACTGGAGGAGCTGAGGTTAGCCATATGTTGGAAGGCATGGAACAAAGGGCCACGATAACTTTAAGATTATTTGTCTTAAAATAGCAAGGTCTTCCAAAGAGAAGTTTCATTAATATATTACCTATGACTGAGGAAATGTTGGTCATCCATATCAAAGGATATCATTAATCTTTAAAATATGGAGTGGCTTTTTGAGGAGCAGTTAAAGGTCTCCATGCCACCCTCCCCTTCCCTGCCTTGGGCATTGCCACTGTTCAGTGCACTCTGTTTACTAAGTGTTCACCTCTGGGTAAGAAATATTTTTATCTTACAAATAAAAATGGAGGGTGGGGTGGGGGAAAACCGTGCCCACCTCACACAGTAGCTTTAAGCAAGGAAGTGGCATGGAGGATGGATGGTACCTGGTGGGACTCCAACCTAGGTCTGCAGCAGAGAGATTTGAACTTGGAAAGGCAGTCCAAGTTTCAGCCTTTCTTCCTCCACGTTTGTTACTAATGGTTCTGCAGGATGATAAGCCACCAACCTTGCTTCTGTCCTTTTTTTTTGGCTGGAGGTGGAGGAGGCAGTGGTGGTGTTAGAGGTGAAGGTGTAGGCACTGTGGAGTCTTCCAGGCTCTTTTCCAATTCTTTTCTCTCCTTATCTTCTTGTACTTTACTTTCAAAGAATGTCCTTAATGGTAAGAAAGTATGGCTTTACAATTAGATATTGAGAAATATCACTCGTAATTTTGGTCATGTTTTAGTGCTGACCCCAAAACGTTTCAATAGTTAACTCTGCTTTTTAAGCTACCTAAGAACAAATCAGCTTCAATTTCCAAGGCTTAAAAATGATGCTGTTATAAAACTATGTTCAAGAACTGAAAATCATTTTGGCCTGGAAATAAATGTTTAAAGATTTTAGGTGCTCATTTTTAAAATTATCTGAGCCCTGTTTGTTATTTTTTAAAGTAAAATTTGAAGATATAATTTGATTAAGGGCTATTGGATTTTCTTTTTGAATAAATGACCATCAGACTAAAAATGAAGCAAGAATAGACACTGAAATATATAGCACTATGTGCAGGACTTCCTTTTCATTCTTTCTTTTCTCTTTTCTTTCTTTTTTTTTTTTTGAGGTGGGTGCTTAAAATGAACAGTTAAGAAAACTGTTGGGAAATCCAGCTTAGGTGCATCTATGTAAAATATCAGCTCCCCGGAATAAAAAGAGGCTAAAAGCTTCCACAGACAAAACAACAATAATAAGCCAAAAAAAAAAAAAAAAAAAAAAGACATGGGAATCAGATTTGCATCAGATGCCAATGGGGCAGTGCCTTTAAAGTACAGAGAGAAATTGATTTCAAATGAGAATTCTATACTCAGCTAAACTGTAAACCACAAAGGGAAAGTACTGATATTTCCACACATGTAAGAACTCAAAAAATTTACATCCCAAATACTCTTTTCTCATCCTTACTTTTAAAGGTTGGAATCCAGCAATTTAAGAAAGAGGACAATATGGGATCCAGGAAACAGGAGAACAATGAAGGGATGTCTTATGGCATCTCTGTAGTAGGCCTAAAGAGGAACCGGTCAAGATGGGAGATTTGGGAGGGAAAACTCCAGGAAAAAAGGAATGTAACAGAATAGAAGGTATGACTGAGAGCTTGGGAAAAAATAAGGATGTGTTAATAGCAAATAACACCCAGAAAAATGGTACAGATGAACCGGTTTGCAGGGTAGAAATAGAGACACAGATGTAAAGAACAAACGTATGGACACCAAGGGGGAAATGTAGCGGGGGACGGGTGGTGTGATGAATTGGGAGATTGGGATTGACATGTATACACTAATATGTATAAAATAGATAACTAATAAGAACCTGCTGTATAAAAAAATAAATAAAATTCAAAAATTCAAAAAAAAAAGATTGCCTAAAAAAAAAATTAGCAAATAATACACACACACAAAGGACTAAGTGGAATAGCATTCAAAAACTGTAAGACAACCAAAAACTATTCAAACAAGTTCTTTATAAGGTCATGATCCAACTCTGAAGCAAACTAAAATGCGAAGTTATGCACAATTAAGCAAGTGATGAAGCTTAGAGAAAGAGAATCCAGTTGACCCTTCTTTGGCCAAGAGGGTTGTGGCATTGGACCCCCACAAAAGGAAAAGTAATGCTAACCCACACTTGGTTAGGCATTGAACAGTGCTCACATAGCCCTAGTAAACAGTTCCTTGGTTTTCACATTTTAGAGTCAACCTATGGGCAAGACCTGGAAGACTGGGTTGTGTCTGGAGGTCAGAACATAAGCATCACCCACTGGGGTATATAAAAGGATAAGAGAGGCTCATGGATGAGGGGGGCATGTGAGGAGGTGGGGAGGGGGAAAGGAGGACGTCTGGATTCTTAATCCTTTTCCTGAGAAACTTTTCACTGAATCCTAGGAAAGCTTTATGCATAAAAGAGGCCAAAAGGCCTTATGTAGCCTTACAAAGTAAAATTTTAATAACAGGGTTTTCAGAAGAAAAACAACATTTTATGCTAAATTTTGCTGCTTTAGCATATGCTTCTTAATTGACTTCCTGATTATACCCTATAGATATGACAGACCCATTTCATTGGCAGGTGAAATGGAAAGAAAAGAGGTACATAGTTATACTGGACACTTACATTTTAAAGTGCGAAATTTACCTGAGCACCTGATCCACCTCAGCCTGGCTGGAAGGAGCTAAGCCCTGAAGCTCCTCAGTGATGGTTTCGTTGACCCACCGCACCGCGGTGCTGACGGCATCCGACCTTTCTAATTCCTCTGCTTCAACTAGCTTGGGTAAAGCGTTCTCGTGGACTTCGAAGTGAGTTGAGATCACCACAGAACATATATTCTGAAAACAATATAAACATGTTCTACATTTTCCCTACCTTTCACAGGAAATAGGAAATTGAATGTATCCAGCTTTTAAGGTACATGATATTTTATCACCAATTTCAAAGAGAAAATGAGAATCTATAATTTTCTTTGAGATATTTTTATAGCTATTGAAACATGATGGAACCCAACTTGAAGGAACGTTTAAAATTATTACCTTGTTAAAATACCCTTCTAAAAACCCTACATTGAACTTCATTTTTATCACTACCTCTCTAAAAAATAGCTAAAAGGAGACAAATTTAATCATAACTATTTTCATTTATGAAAATGAATTTTTCTTTATGTAGATCGGTCTATATATCTATAAATCTATATATAAATATATGAATCTACAACCCTATCTTCAGATTTATAGAACTCATGACATTAATAATGTCAGAGGTTTTTAAACTATTTTGCCCCATTTCCTTTCTCCATCTTGGATCATCTTCAGGTTACCAAGTCATGTCTGTACCAATAGTACACGTAACCTAATAAACCATCATGGAAGATTGTATGATTCATGCTTTGTGTTCATAATTACCTACAAATAGTGTGTGTGTATTTTGCACACACTGAATTTCAAAACGTTAATTTTCCACAATTTAGACAATACATGCTAATAAATTCAGTGGAGCCAGGACATAGTGAAGAACACATTTAAGCTGCCTCCTACCTTGGGAAAATTTTGAATGGTGCAGAATATTTCCACTTGCAGTGTTGGAAGCCCCAGTCCATCCAGCACATTTTTCCCCACGACTTTGCATATGGTGGGAGGCTTTGCAAGTTTAGAAAAGCAGTTTGCCTTCAACACACACACAAAAAACACAAAAATCACAATACCACATCTAATTAATCTTTAAAAGCTCATTCACATTTACTCTAGTTTCTACTAAACCTCTCCTTGAATGTCCTCCTCGTTCTGGAATTAGTCTAGCAGCTCTGCGGGAACGTTCAGAGATTTGGATTTAGCCTCTGGTACGTGGGGCAGTTTGCTTTTTGAACTCTCAGCAGAAACTCGCAAACATGTCTTTATTTAAAGGTCTCGTGTCACTCTTCAGTGGGGCCTAACCTATCCTTCTGTCCAAGATACCGAAGTCAATTGGTCTCTAGAATACTGTGATGCATTCAAACCTAAAAAACCGTAAGTGTGTCTATTTTCATTCCTCCCAACAAGGCACCGGATATTTTAATGGTGAAGACTTACACAGAGGCTGTATTTCACTTACCATCAGATCATGCGTAGAACTACATGTTCAAAGAGGAGTGTTGGAACCTTAGTAACAGCAATTTCATTGATGTGGAAGAGCAGAAGTCATTTGGAAGTGATCCAAGAAAGAGACGGAAGAAAGAGAATGAAGCTGAGGGAGAAAGTCCACTCAGGAGCCTGAGTAAAAAGATTCAGTACGGTGTCCCTACGCAGAGGGGCGGAAGCTGGGAGAGAAGGAAGAGGGGCGAGTGAAGGCCCACCCTCCTCACCCCCTTTATCACCAGACAGTATTTACTCTTCATTTTCATTTAGCAGACCAGGCCTCTTATCTTTCACTTCAAAATCCGGTGACCTCAACCTACATAACAGGTCATTAACGCCCACCAGCAATGTGCCAGGACCAAGGTGGTGGCCAGCAGAACTAAAGCAAAAGCCAATTTTCAAGCTATCCATGCATTTGAAGGATGATGGTTTGTATATTACAGAGTAAGTACCTAAATGAAGTTAGATAGAATCGGGAGAAGAAAAATACGATCTAGCTTATACCTTGTGAGTTCAATTCAACAAGCAATGAGCACCTACAGTGTACCACATATTGTGTTAGGAGGAGAATGGAACTAACTTTTAAAAAAATGCTTAGGATGTACCTTGAAGGAGTGACTTTGTCTTGTTTATCACTGTATCACATACCACAATGCCTGGCATATTTAGTATTCCATAAATTAAATCTTGTATAAATTCATAAATGTCAGACACAACCTTGGGCACATTTGTATATACTACGTCATTAAATTCTCAAATTCTCAATTATAAGTTTTATGCAATAGTAAATAATATTGCTGTTGCCCACAGGGATCTTTCCCATCCCTGAATTTCTCTAATATGTAAGAGAAGCATAGAAGAAATGGCATTTGAGCTGGACACTGGTGGTCGTGTAGTATTTCAACAGGCAGACAAGAGGGAGAAACTGAGGGCAGGTACCTCAGGTAGAGGGAATAGGGTAAGTGAAGGGGAGGGAATTAGGAAACTTCACGCTGTAGGGGAAAGTCAGTGCCTCTGTGCGGAGGAGCGGTGGGGGAGGGACAGGGGAGTGGAGCCTGTTACCGAGGTAGCGGGGCGAGCACTGTGAGTCACACACTGGAACGTGTTTGATCTTACTCAGCATGCAAGGGGGAACCACAGGAAGTTTCTGAGCAAAAGAATGATGGTCAGATTTGGGACTAGGAACATTGCTCTGGCAGCACTATGCGGGATGGACTTGATAGAGGGGGAGACTAGGTGAGAATAAGGATGGCCAAAACCGCGGCAGTGACTGGGAAAATGAAAAGGAGGTTGCCTTTATGCCAATCCAATTCCTGAACATCCTTCAAAGCCCAAGCCAAAACTCTCAGATGCTACAGCCCACAGGGATCCCAAGCCAAAACTCTCAGATGCTACAGCCCACAGGGATCTTCCCCACCCCTGAATTCTTATAACAGGCACACAGTGATCTATTCCTCAGTCTAGCACACAATCCTATATCACCCTATCTATTACTCCAGTCATCGTACGTATCGGTGGTTTTGTCCCTAACCGAGGTATAAACTCCCAGAGAGCTGTGCAAACCAAAGACCTGGCTACCTAATAGGCTGGGAAGAGCATTACACTGGGGACAAGAGTCCAAGTTTCCAGTCTTACCTTTTTCACTAAGTAGCTGTGAGACAAGGGCTTGGTGTCTTTGTAAAATGAGGAAGTCGTTAACTTTCAAGAATTCCTCTAGCAAGAGACAGTGGAAAGATAAAGGAATTGGGAGTTGCATTGATTCATTCATCCCACAAATAGTTCTTGACTGTCCACTATGTACCACGCACTCTGCTAGGTACTAGGGACACAGACCGGGTTTGATTTCTCACTGTCATTCACTGTGTCCCTTGGGAAAATCGTTTAAATTCACTGGGCCACAGTTCTTTATTTGTAAAACAGGAATCATAATGTTTACCTCACCGTAGTCCTAAGGATGAAGTGATATCACATAAAGCACATAGCACAGGGTGCATCAATAAACACCTCCCCCCCTCGCCCCTCCCCCAGTTTGATGTATAGGCCAGGACCGAGAAAAATAAACATTCGTGGAACATCCCCTATGTTAACTGCATCTACAAGATGTGGTTTTGAACCCTGTCAACACATCATGCTTCTTCACAGCATTTAAATACTCTGCTTGGTGTTGTCATATTGCCTCACCATAGTGCAAATTCCTACCAGTCCCAACCATGATGCCTTCCAGAAGGTGGGTGTTGGTTAGTACTTATGGATCTGGAAGTGAGAAAACGCTTGCCTTTGTTTCAACTGCCCGCTGCTTAAGGCTAAGATATGTGCCAGATGGTGCGCTGGGCAAAGCGCTTAGGAGGGGTATATGAAAAGGCCCCCGCTCTCCACAGGAGCTCACAAGCTGCCCAGGGAGGGTTTCAGTACATGCAGGGGACACTACAAGGACGCTGAAGGACGATTAGTCCTGGGCGAAGTGGGCAAGACTCTGATCTAAATTTTAAGTCTAGGTGCGAGCTGGTCAGGTGGGACGGGCATCCAGGAAGGGAAGGGCGCACAAGCCAAGGAGCGGACGTTTGAAATCGACTGAAACTTGGCAGCGATGGGAGCCTGCTGGGTATGAGGCCCCGGGGTAGGCTGAGGCTAAGCTGTAGCGAATACCAAGGTGTTCGTCCCGTGGTCAAAAGGAGGCCGCTGAAGATTGGTAAACTGAGCTACAAGGTATTAAGGTCTGTGATTAAAAAATCAACTGGCAGCCGTGACAGGCCCGCGCAGAGGTAGCGAGGATGCCTGCCAGGTCCTGAGCTGTGGCCTAGAGTCCTCATTGCTCTAGCAGCTTCCAGTCCACCACTTTCTCTCTCGAGCCTCCTTCACCCAGACTTCCGCCCTGCTTCATCCCTTCAGGGTCGCGGCTCCGCGCAACTACTGTCTCCGACCCCGCGGCGGCGGCGCGCGTGCGCGACTCTGTGGCGCAGGCGCACGGCGTTGCCGCAGCGCGGGGCGTGGGGAGAGGGGCTGGAGAGGAGAGGGTTCTTGTCCCAGGTCCCTACCAGGTGCCCGTAGACGTCGGCAGGCTGGAGGTAGAAGGTGGAGTTGAGCAGCTCTTCCAGCCTGCGCGGAACGTCGTTCTCCCGGTAGTACTCCATCGCCTGCTGCTTCAGCTTCTGCAGGTCCCTAGTGGTCCCACAGCTGCGGCCGCCGCCTTCTTCCCCCATGGTAGGAGATTTAAGGCTACTGCGGGGGTTAGCTGGGGGGCCCGCGAGCGTCCTCCCAGTCGCTAGGCAACGCAGCGAGATCCCGACCCCAGATCTCGCGACGCTTCCAGCCTCTGGTTCTTCTCGCAGCCGGAGTAGCGAATGGCTACTTCGCCCTCCTCCCCCTCCCTCTCCCTGAGGGTTTGGCCCACGGGGTTGGGTTCACTGATTCTTGAGACCGGCTCCTTCCCGGCGTCGTTTTCCACTCTTTCCCCGAAGGTTTTCAGATGGGAAGATAGTTAACGCTCTCATGAAGCGCTTTTTGCGGAGGCGTGAGAGGGTTAGCCCCGGCTTCCAGCTGGGGACTCGAACCTCGGGTGACGCCGGTTCCCGGTGGCCCTGGGACTCAGGCCATCGGGCTTTCCCCAGCCACCCCCTCGTTCCTCGCGGTCGGGGAGCTCCCCCGGGCGGCGGCCTGTGCCGGCCCCCTCTCGGGGGGAGGGTTGTAAGAACTCTGGGTACCCTTACTAAGCTGTGGAGGACCCAGGAATTCAGTCATTCCTTAGATACTAACCAGCCCTGAGCAGAGCGGTGTGCTGGCTGGGCGTACTGCGAGGTCCAGGAGAGAACGGCCACGCGCCCTCCCCTGGGAGATGAGTGGGACTAGTGGGGTGAAATTTTTCCGTAGAAGGAGAAAAACTGGGCCGAAAAAATTTGGGATGAACCTTAAGGACAGGCCTAGGGTGGGGTGTTACAGACAAGACTTGAGGAGGAGAAGCAGGAATGGAGGACTGTCATTGGATCATGTTCTCTCTTCAGAACCTTCAGAGGCTGCCTGCGTCCTGCCCTTTTAAATCTAAACTGCCTGCTTGGCTTTATTACACTTGCCAGGTGTCCCGTGCAATTATACAACTTCTTAATGCGCGCCCTCTGCTCTAGATACTTGTGCTGCAGGAAAGGGCTGAGATGGACAAGGTGTTCTTGTTCCACTCTTGCCTGTTGGTGCGCGTGACCTAAGGCAGACCATGTAAAACGTTCATGTTGCACTTTTGCTCATCTGGAAAACAATCTTAACTGCTCTGCCTACTTCACAAGTCAGAGTAAAATGAGAAAGTGAGTGAGAAGACACTTTGAAACAAGATAGTTACTTTCAATAGAGGCAGGCAGATGCATACAAATAATGTGATTCTGTAAATAGTGCTGTAAGAACCCAGACAGGCACCTCCTTCTGAACTCCCTCGGTGTTTTTTCCAGTTCTCTAATGGAACAGTGGAATTTTCTGGGGTGTAATAGATCATCGTGGATCTACCTTATCCTTGCTAGATGGAAATCCCTCCGTGACAGGAGCCAAGTCTGAGTCATCCTTACATGTACAGCAGAGACTGCCCCTCAGCCTCGCTGCAGGGACAGAGCTTGTGCTCTGCTGAACAGGGGTTGAATGGACGTTTATTCAGGATAGGCCGGCGCTGTTGCTGCTGGTTCCATCCCACCACATGCCTTTCCTCATATCCCTTTAAATGGAAGGCACCCCCTTCTCTCACACGTCCATCCTTTCCATCCTTTTATGCCTCTTGACTCCCATATCTTCAAAGAAGCCATGCTCCACACTCCAGCTCACACCGTGGCCAGCCTTTCCTTTCTTCTGAACTCCTTTCCCATTTGCAGCTGCAGCTGCAAAATTCAGCGTTTAGGGATGTCTTGATCCATTTGATGCTTTAATGAAAAATTGGAAGCATCCTGGGCTGGGACCATCATGTCTCAGTCTCCCCTCTATAACCCACTGGCCTCTAAATTCCTTAAGGACAGGGACTTGATCTGTCTGGTTCACCGTTGCGTCCCCAGCATCAGTACATTACCTGACAGAATAGATATTCCGTAAATGTTTGTTGAATGAATGGATGGACTTTACACATAATAAACACTTAACTCACAGTCAGATATTTTGTGAATAATGAGTACCCCAGGCTGGTTTGAGCAAAGCCTTTGTTTTCAGGAACAATGAGAAAGGCTGGAAAAGTAGTCTGAGGTGAGATTGTGAAGGAACTGGAATACCATTCTGTAAGAGTGGGGAGCACCCCTGAACTTCTGAATATAGGATAGGCAAGACAGAAGCCTCCTGAGTGTTGGAGGAGGTTAACTGGCCGCAGTAGGTAGGCTTGGTGGGTGTTCGGTTATGCAAAAAAATAATATAGACGTAAGAGCCTAAACAGTAATGGTAGCAATGGGAAGAGAAGGATGAGACAGGATGGAAGGATGAAAATCACTTTGAGTGATTGGATGTGGGGCTGGGGAACCAATGATGACTCCATGGAGGGTAACTCGTAGAATTCTGTCTCAGTTAACAGAAATGCAGTAAGTGAGAGAGTGACCTGGTTTTGATGGAGGAAATGTGGTACATTTGGTTGTAGATGTGTGAAGCTTGAGGTATCCCAGAGGAACGGGAGGACTGAAGGCACAGATATAAGATATCCATAAAGAATTTAAAGTTGAATAAGACTAGATGAATCCTCTGGAGGGAAAAGGGAAGCCAATCCTCTTAAACTCAGGACCTAAATATTGGGGAACAAATTTATTTAGGACACAGGGGGGGACAAACAAAAAGGACTTAGAGAAAAAAGAAAAAAAATCCACAGCCCAGAATCTAGGGCAGAGAGTTTGGGGACTTTGTCAGATGTGTGTGTCTGTGTGTGTGCACATGCATGGAATAAAGTCTAAAAAGATATACATTTGCATGTTAATTGTGTCATCGTTAGGTGACGGGATCTTTTATTTTCCTCTTTTTATATATTAGTGGTATCTGATTTTCCTGAAATGAGTGTATTACTTATATAACTTTGAAGAATTACATTAAAAATATTTGAGGGAAAAAATATTTGAGGGAAGGATATTAAGTCAAATGTTATAGGAGGATTGAAGACTGAAAAGAGATTTTTAGGAACTCAGTTCTTCCTTTATGGATCATTCCATCTTCTCAAATAAAAATAAAACTTAATGAAGGCTAAATAAATAAATAAACCTACCCTCCCTGTTTACTTCTGTCAGTCACTCGATCAACCAATATTTATTGAATGCTTACCATGCCTCAGGCACTGTTCTAGGCCCTGGGGGAAAAGCAGTGAATAAAATGGATAACATTTCTTCTCTTTGTGGCACTTAAGTTCTATTGGCACTTCAGTAGCTCTTACATCCTAGTAAACCATTGGGACAATAAACTGAAATAATAATAATAGACATGAAAGCGTTTTGAAAAGTTGGTGTGCTAGGGGTTTAATGGCCTATTGGTGTTGACAGATCCAGAGTAAATAAAATTATTTTTCATGAATATTCCAATTTTCTTCTTTTCCATAGATATTAGAAGTACTAGGATTGGGATGTAAAATACATTTATGCATATGCATATTTTATATACTTAACACCCTCCTTGTTTCAGTACCTTGGTGACTATATTTCCATTTCATATGGAGACTAAATGTCCAAGGGTACATACAGAGTATCAGAGCTTGAAAGGGACTGAGTGCTGCTCACCCTAAAGGTGTAAACTGGGGAGTTCATGAGGGGAGGGAAATGAAGGGAAGGAAAGGCTCAGGAGATATAGAAAATTCTGGAACATATCCAGGGAGAGAGGGTAGGACTATACTCTCCTCCTTTAGAAAGAGAATGGGGTTGCCGCACTGGAAGGGATGTATGGTGTGGGACAAGGACCATTTGTCTGGGAATTAGAAAACTTAGATTGGAGTCCCAGCTGTCCCCAAGATCTTCTGGGACCTCATGGATAAAATGAGAGGGTTGGACTAGATCAGTGTTAGGAAAAAGGTTTCCCAGCCTTTTTCATTATGAAGACTCCTTTTAAACAACAACAAAAGATTGAGACACCCCCCTCCTCCACCACAGCCCATGTAATAGTTGTTATATATAGTGACTGAATTCAGTGGTCCCTCTAGAGGCATTTGTATTTCATTCATGGGAATTCTGTACATGTGACAAAAATACATTTAAGGCAAGCCATTCTTCAGTGTCCTGGGTGTGTTTGGTGTACGTTCGGAATTGTAGGCCACTTGCCCACGTCTGTGGGCTTCTCAGGGACCTTGATTGAGAAGCCCTGAACTGGCTCTCCATCTCAGATCTCTCCTACTTTGTAGCTCTGATTCAAGATAAATATCAGGACATGTTAGTCTATTCCTATCTGCTAATTGAAGATCCTTCATAGAGGAAATTAACCATTTTTCAGTCTACATTTCAAAAAGAGCTTCTAAGTTATGTCAGACATTTCCTAAATGAATGAGGATAAATAAAAATGTATTTGTTCATTTTTCCTTAATCCTTTCCAACACCTTTATATAAATTGGAGCTTGTTTGCCTTGACTTTAACGTTCAGAAGTGATTATTTAGATGTTATTTTGGGGTTGCTATCAAGTGCTTGTTAATTCTTCTTTCCTGCATTTGCCATCTGTGTTGAATATCATTTTTCATAGGGAACTAATGAACATGATTGCAGGTGCCTTTAATCATAGAATCATAGAAACTGGAGACAGAATAGACGGAAATGTTGCCTTTTCCTCATCTAAAAAATGGGAGTAATAATGTTACCCTTCCTCACCCAGTTGTCATGAATGAGAAATATGATTGCCAAGCTAATTGCAACATAAATAGCTGTAAATTAAATGCTAAGTAATAAAAGTAGGAATGATTTGACTAATAAAAAAATGTTTTTCCTAATTTGATTTTTTCATTACTAATGCCCCCCGTCAGTAGTCATTTCCACTAGTAGTACTAACAACAACAAAAAACACAGCAGTAACTACGATTGATGGAGCCCTTTTAAATGCCTGGGTCTTTCCTTGTATCATCCCATTGAATCTGCAAAACAGTCACAAAAGGTAAGTGACTGGCCCAAGGTTACACCGTTAATAAATAGTAGAGATGGAATTTGAACCCAGGTCTGGCTGACTCCATTGCCCACGCATTTCCCACTGTGCTCCACTGCCTCTCAAATCTAGAACTCAGTCAGATTCTGCTGCCTCATGTCAGCTTTTGCTAGACTCTTGCCCATCCTCTCTAAGAAGCCAGTTGAGTTGCTCACATTGAGAGCTTAGAGAGAGGAGCTTGGGTAAATGGTGTTAATCTCTTGATCATTGATTCTCAGTCAGGGCTGTACATTAGAATCACCTGGGGATTCTACTAGATTTTACTAGAATCTAAGCACATTAGAATTTAAGCACCACAAAGAGAAGGATTACCTATTTTATTCACTGCTGTAGTATTATTGAAAAATGCTGATGCCTGGGCCCTACCCCAGGCCTATTAAAATGGAATCTTGGGGGGTGGGACCCAAGCATGGGTATCTTTTGAATATGTGATATTAATGTGCAGCCAAGGTTGAGAACCACTGCTCTAAAAGATTTCTTCATGGGTCATGTCATAAAGAGAATGACTACGGCTTCACCCAGGAATGGTTTGATAATGGATGCTACCTGCCGAGAAAGCCTAGAAGTATTGGGTCTTGGAATCAGACCCCATGGATTCAAGTCCTGGCTCTTCCAGTTCCCAGCTGTGTGACCTTGTACAAGTTACTTAACCTCTCTGAGCCCATTTCCCCATTGACTAGTATTTTCAATTCCATAGGATTGCTATGAATTAAGTTTAAAAATCCATGTGAATTTCTTCCCGCTGTGCCCAACACATAGGCACAGTCATTATTAATGATGTCATTATTACCAAGTAAATTAAGGAAAAGGAAAATGTAGCATTTTCTAGCAGTTTGGCGGTATTTGTCTGAAAACCTTCATTTAGCTTTGTACAGGAATTCAGATGGAATTGAATTAAATGATAAGGGGAACCCCCCCTTAAAACAATATTAGTGACCTTTAAACGTTTACCATTTGCACAAAATTATAAAGTTAATGTGTTATTTCTCTCTTGCTTCCCAAATGCAGCAGGAAGCTGGAGTCATAGTTGTAAAGTGAG
The DNA here is from genome assembly GCF_009873245.2 of Balaenoptera musculus. NCBI lineage: Eukaryota > Metazoa > Chordata > Mammalia > Artiodactyla > Balaenopteridae > Balaenoptera > Balaenoptera musculus. The sequence continues at coordinate 14,017,238 of NC_045800.1, forward strand.
TGTTCAAAACTGGCATCCTGTCAATGGCTGTTTTAGATTCAGCCTTCCGGTCATTTGTTCAAAGGGCTTTGACACTGACCAAAAGATACTGTTGGAGATGTTGCTGCTGGCAGTTTAACTGGTATTTTTCAGGGTGTAGACACACGATTTGTATATAGGCAGAGTGAAACTGGAAGTAGGGCAATTAGTCGAGCGAGTTCAGACAGTGGAAAGGAAAAAAAATCAGGCAAAAGAAATTCTTTAAGCAAGCTATTTTGCCATTTTAAAATAGACAATTTTTAACTTTATAGAAATAGATACAACTTAAGAGTATTTCTGTGACATAATTACGGGGTTCATAAGGCAAAATGAATACATATAAAATATCCGACAAAGGCCAGGTTTTCTAATTTGTACTTTTCTTAATATAAAAGTAGTAAAATAAATGTAGTAATTGCATTTATTGTGAATAAAGAAAGTTAAATGTATTTTCCACATAGGGGGCAGCAAAGAAGAGAGGAATCCCAGCTAAGAGGACCAGTTAGATATTTTCAAAAATTATGGCTAAAAATATTTTCTCTTGTTACTGGTGCAAATATTGATTTGGTTTGTTTCCTGGTCCCTGAGAGCTGTGGGCCTCCGTGTTTTGTTGCTGCACTTGAGTGAGAGCTAATAAATCGTTTGACTTTTGTAATTAAACCTAAGAACCTAATTGAAGGGGATTTTACTTCCTAGAAAATGTACTTTAATCTGCTTAAGAGGAATTATCTATTTCTTATTAGCAAAATCAAAAGACTGTCTATGCCTTTATAACTGATGATTTCTGCAGGCCTGGTCATGAATCTCATGGTATTGTTAAACCTTTGAAAAATTATTTGGGAGATTTAAAAAATTCAGTTGTCAAAAATTTAGGATTTGACTCTTTACATTGGTTATTGGCAAAGTGTAGGATTGTTTGTTGTTCTTGTTGTTGTTTTCTCTTTTTCTTCCTTGATTCGCCTTTTTGGTCCTGTTTGAGAAGTTAATTCTTTGACTATTTTAAAAAAAATACTGGCATAGATGCAGATGAGACTTACTTCTTGAAGAACTATGATTTGGGGGAGTAAATTTCCATGAGTTTTTTGTGAATAATTTTAGGCAAATTCCTCAATATTGATTTTACTGCATCTCTTTCATATATGACAGTCATATATAATTTTTTTATCATTGAATCACTATGTACTTACAAAATAATTTAAGGTGACACTTGCGAATGAATCTTTAATGTGGATCTAATGTGTTAGATTAAATTCCTGTACAGTTTAAGACAATACAGGGAATTGTGTTGTATATTAGCAAGGGGTAATGGATCCTGTTTTTAATTAAATAATACAATTATTACATTTTATGATTGTGCATTCAACACCTTAGGTGGATATCATAGAAGGAAAATAGTAATGATCGGAATTGGTTTTTCAGAAAAGCAAATAATGTTTCCATTAATACTTGAAGGAGAGACATAGTAAGGTGAAAAACTAAAATATTATTTCTAAAATGGAAAGAATTTTAATACGTTATTAATGATGCCTACCTTCGGCTCTAGCTATAGTCAGCATAACTATATTTCAAGTGCTACAGTTGGGGACAGGAAGGAAAAGAAACGTGCAAGAGCATCTAACACGGTAGTGCTCGGACAGAAATAAAGAGTTGATGTGTATTAGGATGATTTTATGTGAAGGTACTTTCATTTGAAATAAATAATTGAGGCAAAAGTGAGGTTTGGAATAGAAGTATCCAGGTGCCCTCTGGTCTCCATTTCTTTTTGTGTGCGGAGATGCGGCCAAAGGCAGCATCGTGGGTAATCCGGGGTCCACTCTCTCCCACTACCCTTGTCAGAACTGGCTTGGCTCCCGGAAGGAGCTGCACTTGTTCAATAGCTACCGTTAGACTGTTGTAAAAATGAGTTGATTTATGACCAACAGAGTGATTTAAAATATCCCTGAGCTGTTCTAAGGAACCATCTTTCCCAAAGTTCATGGCCCAATATTTGTATAACCTATTTGGGAATTTGAAAATGGAGAAGATTGTGAAATGAACTCACGAGGCAGGGAATTTCATAGAGAAGAGCCATCTTGGTTAACTGTAGATGTCTGTACCTTCTAAAGAATTTTTCTACCTCTAAAATGTTAAAAGTGGAGTCCCTGTTTGGGAAAACTAGTACCAGATTTCTTTCCGATGTAAAATTATTCCATGCCAGCACTTATTGGAATTTTTATTAACTTGTGGATCTGACCTGAACTTTGGTTGCTTAATCATCAATGCTTGCGTTTCTTTATAGCCAAACTGAGAGGATATAAGGGAAAAATAAAGTTTCTGCGCTGATTTTGAGAATACAAAGTCAAATACTGTCTTTTGTAGGGTAAGAATCAAAGACTATGTTTTGCAGCGTAAGAACAAAAATATAACTTTTAATGTATGATATTTGAAATAAGTAAAATGTGTATCAGTTTATAAGCTTTAGAATGAATATTGTCCTATGTATCATTTGTTACTTTACTGAAAAATAGAGCCGTTTTGAATTAACTAAGACCACTGCAAGAAAAATATAAATATACAGAAGTTCAATTTGTATTTTTCTGTACATGTCTCATAAACCTATTGTTGGAAAATTAGTTGTCTTTTTTTGAGATCATTACAAATCTACAAAAGCCAAAAATGCAATCAAAATGAAGAATTCAAAATTATAATCTCTCTTTTAATTTATATTTGCAATAGACTTTTTATCTCCAAGTATTATTTGTTCTATGAGAACAGAAGGAATCACCATGTGTGTTTTTTTCTAAACTAAGACAATGACTGTTTTTACCTTCCCCTGTATATGTTGCCTGGGTTCGATTCTGACTCACTAGGGGATGCCTCGAATTTTTCACACTCTTTTCCAAGCCCTAATGCTAAGATAAAAAGCACTACCCTACTTGACATAACCAGACCCTGGCTAGTGGATCAGAGAACGACACACACCCGCCTGTACCCTCTGGGGTAAAGGCTCAGCTGCCACATCTGGATCAGCCTGTATGATGTTTATGAGAGACTCACCTTCCACTCCAAATTTAGACTTTAGGACTATACACCTCATGCCATCCTGTCTCATCCGTTTTTGACAAAATGTGTAGGTAAAATTTTAGTGTTTTCTTTTTTTTTTAATGGTAGGCATCCTACAACTAGTCCTGTGGGTCAGTCATACTTGTGTTGATTACTAACATGTATCTATTTCTGTTGTTGGATATTTTAAAGTAAGCTATAGCTCTGAAAGGATATGACTGGAGGAAAGGGGCTGTGATCCTGTATCAAACAAACTGGAAAAAAACAGTAGGGGAACACTTAGTGCTTTCTGACTTTTGAAAGAAAGGAAACTTTGCAGCATGTAATTCTAAGGACATTATAGGGCATGAAAAAAGTAGACTCAAGCTTTTCATGGGGGAGGGGAGTGAAGTCTGTGTGTGTAATGTTTTATAGCTTCTGTAATGTCTGACTTAGTCATAAAAAACTGCAGCTGAAGTGTTCATTTAGACGATCCCATGCCTTGTACCAAGGAATAAAATAGTAAAATCTTTTTCTTCCCTTAGCTGGTGGTTCTATATTAATTCAGGAGCTATAAAGCAAGTTTCAAATTGACATCCTTTTCTAAATGGAAAGCAAGCACACCTTACATACGGAATATACAGATTTCAGTAGGTACTGTTACCCATCTGCCCGGTGTTAACTTTTTATTTAAGTATAAAGGATCTCAACATTTCTGTATGTTAACTTTTAGTGGATGAGATCCGTGTCGTGTAACAAATGTAAACACTGAGTAAATAAAGGGTTCAGGTTGAGATGCCCGTGGCTCTCACTGTATAAGTAAATTTAGAGAATCTGATTATGAAGAATGTTAGCTCTTACCCTTCAGAACAATCAAATATTAGCCCGGGGTGTAATTCTCATCACTACGTGCACCTTTCATCAAATAGATGTGCATAGACATAGGAATGATGCAGCATTTTAAAATGCATCTTTTTTTTTTTAAACGCACGCCCAACATCTTGACAAACCCTGTTTAGTATGAAGTTCAAAGACACATAACCCAAGGTTAAGTTCTACCTTGTAAAGTCAGGTGGTTTAAAATGTGCTACGAAGGCCTACATGAGGAATAGGATGTGCAGCCCCGTTTTGTTGTCTCTGAAGTTTGGAATTCTTTTCAGACCTCTTGCATCGTGTGCAAATAAACGAAAAGAGGAGGATGCAAAAGTGAAACCAGTCCCGGCTTCGGCCAGATTTGACACTCATTCTCTGACGATGTGCTCCTTTGGTTTGTTTTCCTCCTCTTCAGATTTTCTTCTTCCTCCAGAAATATGGTGAAACGGTGTTAACACTGTCCACGCATACTGTCACTCTGGGGGTTCAGGAGGAGGACACTGGGCCTGGGCACCAGCCGCAGGCTGGCCACCCCCCCCCCCCCCCCCCCCACCGCCACCGCCACCTTCCCAGCACGGTCCTCCTGCTGCACAGGGTTTTACGAGGGGGTCTGGGGGTCTGGCCTTGATGGTTCAGGCGCTCCTAGTCTTGGCCTCAGGGGCTTAACTTAACCCACTTTTACTCTTGTCTTGACCGCCTATCTAATAGGCAAAGCTGCTAGAAATAACTGTGTGTTCATATTTACCATTCATCTCTCTGTTTGCCATGATAGGGGTCATTTTTATAGACAAGGAAATCATAGAGCCAGGCAGAACTTTAGGGGTCATTCAGTTCCACCCCCTCATTTTACAGACCAAAAAAAAAAAAAAGACCTTCCCTTATAATAAGCACATAGAAAAAAATAAATTCCAGTTGCTGGTGAAGGACTGTGAATGTAATTCTTCTTATCCAGGAATCAACTTATTTAATGGGTTTAAACTTAAAGAATTTAAAAATTTTCTTCACCATATGGGTAGATAAAGGAAAAACACCTTTTATTATATACAGCGTATTTTGGTGTAATATGTGTAATTGCCCTAACTGAATATCATGTATATTCTGACAATATTAAAAGATTTAAAAATCTAAAATCCAAAATTCCTAAATTCCAAGGAAAAAAAAGTGTTGCACCTGTTTATAGTTATGGAGCTTGTACCACAACCTTTCAGGGGGTTTAGATGTAAAAAGTTCTGTGGCCTTCTTCAGCGGTATAGTTTTAAATGGCCTTTTAATATCTGAGTTCGCTATACTCTTGTTTGTCAAGAAAGCAGGCAGATGTTTTTGCCTTTTGGAAAGAAGTACAATAACAAGCATGTCCCTGCCCTTACTTCATTGGCTACAAAATATATTCATGGCTCATCCCGTTGGAAGGCGATTCACCTGAGACTTCGTTCCCGAATTAGTAATGCGGCAGGCAGCATCTCATTTAGCAAGTGGTGCTTCCCATCAATTAAATTGAAAAAAACAAAAAACAAAACTCCCTCTCTCTCTAATTCAAATACAAACTTAGGCTTTCACCTGTCAGAAGAAAACGAAACCATCACTAACCGCTGTTTATTTGGCCGGCAGGTTTATGCCTAAGACAAAATAATTTTTCCCCAGGTGAGTTACTCCCTCACGTTGGCATGGTGATGACTAACATTTATGAAAACTCCTTAAGTGTGTGGTCCCCGTCCCCATTCCCACGGTGTGTCACTGCTGCCGCCAAGTGACAGGTCTGAAAAAATCAGCAACTCTTAAACAATTAGAGCATTGATTCCTCTTTCCAAATCCAAGGCCCCTGCTACCTGCTAGACAGAGATACTGTCTTATGTGATGGGAACTAGGGGAGGAAGCTCTCCTCAATCAACTTGACCCTCATGGGCGTCCCTCCGGAATTCATGGCTTCTGAGAAAAGAAAGCCATGGGTGATTGAGAAAATAATCTCTTTGCCTGAACGAATATATCTAATTTTCGGGTTGAGGCTGTTTTTAGTTTAGTTTGGGTAGTTTCCCACAGTCTTATGCAAGAATTCCTACGCTACAAGAAGGGAAATTCTCTGTCGTAAAAATCCACCCGTCACACCAAAAACTTGTAACTTTCGGAACACGCAAGTGCCTGCGGACGTACGCAAAGACGGTTCTCTTGAGCAACCTCATTCTTGAACTGGGCTAAGAGCTTTTCAATTGCCGTGACATTTTCAGCCAGGGAAGTAGTAGTTGTTGCAGAGCAATGTTTTACAGGCAATTACTTTATATGATCAATGGAGCAATTCCCCTTCCAGAAAGGAACCAAAGCGATCAAGTTAAATCATGAAAGAGAGAAAGAGAGAGCGGGAGAAAGGATTCATCTCATTAGCAGGTGCCGGTGCTGAGGGCTCCGCGGCGGCGCAGAATGTCACTGGCCCTTTAAGACAATGGCTGCGCTCCCTCCACCGCCGCCGCCCCCTCCCCTGTCGCTGTTGACAGGTCTAAACCTCCCTAGCAGCCCATTGTGGCCGCAGTAGGAGGCACCTGCAGAAAATGTGCCAAAACCAGGCAGGGAGCAAGAGCTTTTCAATAAGCTCCGCAGCTGGAGAGGAGAAGCAACACTAAACTACCGGGCGCGGAGCAGGCACGTGATGGGAAAAGGGGTCACCACCAGACACCTCCTACCGGCTTTCTGAGCGCCGGTCGGTTCAATTTGCTGACATCTTCTAGCTGGCTTTTCTCTATTTGCTTAATATGCTGAGGTATTTAGCTTAAAAGCACTAAATACTCCATCACGATGAGCTGCGCTCTCCCTTTCCCATTTACTGTTATTAAGGACATTTCCCCGTATTTTCTCTCTCTTTCTGCCCCAAACTAAGATTGTTTTCTTTTGCTTCTCTCCCATGACTACTTACAGGCATTCTCCACCGCACGCTGCCCGCTTGATTTTACTCGTCTTTAATTCAGGGACAAGTAAAGCCCTGCACACTCAGGATCTTGTGCTGCTTTCCTAAAGCACACACATCCCGGCTGCTGTAAGCACAGGTCTGGAAACACGGCACTGCATTTCAACTCAGTAAACAGTTATTGTGCATCTTGTGTGTACCCGCCACTGTCCTCAGGGCTCCCGGAAATTCAGACAGGGACAAGACGTGCTTCCCCTCTTGTACTGTTTATGGATCCAGCAGAGAGCCTAAAGGGCTATTATAACTGAATTTGTTTTGCACCCATGCACTTTTCTGTGTAGTGCTTGCAGCCGCCGGAGTGGAGGTGGGGGGCAGGGAGGGACCCGGCATGTGCTGGTGGTGCTGCGGCTTTGTCGAGCGTGCCTGGGGAGTCAAGAGGACAGATTCGCAACGTCAAATCTCCAAGATAGATGATAGATGAGAGCCTGGCATAGCCCCTCGATTTTGGCAGCTCCTTACCTTGACACACCACTTCCCAGTTCTCATATGTCCATCTATTTTTTTTCTCGCTTGAAGCAGTAAGGCATTATCTCTGTCTTACAGATGAAAACATCTGAGACTCAGGGCAAAGCACCTTGCCCAGGGCCCCACAAGGACTAGGTGGTAAGTGAAAGGCCCGCAGGGACCAGCGCCTCCACCCCCCTAAACCTTCGCTTCCCCTCTGCCTGGTGCTGCCTCTCAGACTGCCTACCGCCCTGAGCACAGGGCTTGCGAGCGGCACGGAAGCACACAGAGTGCCATTTTCACAGTGTGACTCTTTCCCCCTCCTACAGATGGAGAGTGTTGGCATGTACGGATTCTGTGGGTGCACAGCAAAGAACAAAGTGAAGTGTGATTCAAGGTGGGAAATAACCGCATCAGGTAGGAAATGAACTAATTTGTGTAAGTATCGAACCGGCGTCGGAAGCAGTCACCCCTAGAACGGCATCCTTTCAGAGAGGGACTAGGTACGCTTAGATTTGTGCGCACGTAAGGTATTTGCTCAACCGCCGCTTGTTCAGAATTGCTTGTTCAGAATTCCAGCGAGTGGGAAGAGGTGCGAGAGAAAGAGGATTGCAGAGGCCCTTAAGTCATGAAGTCATTTCCCACCTACCCAAAGCCCAGGAGGGTCGCCGTCCACGCTCACAAGGACGGCTCGTGGAGCGGGACCTGGCACCCGTCTAACCTGCTGGGCGCACGCTGGCCCTGGGGGCCTGCATCTGGAGGAGACGGTCTCGCCCCTCCGCCGAGCTTGTTTATGCTTTAACATGTCTCTCCTCTCAGAGGACTGGTCCTCTTCTTCCTTTTTCCCCAGCGCCTCCCTCCAATTCTGGAGAAAACAAGCGGACTATTCATGTAACAAGAGAAAGAGTGAGCAGGGAGGGGGGAGATGCCACCGACAAACTCCATTGAAAGCCACTGGCTGTTCATTTACATTCACACTTCTAAAAAATGTTAACTAATGATGTTAAATGGTTTGCCAAAGGTCCTGGCAGGTCAGTTGTAGAAGTGTCATTTCTGCCTAATTAGGGCTCTTGTGGCTGCCCAGGGCCTCCCAGTGCAACTGGTGACAAGCCGAGAGCTGACAGCTTCAATTGGTGCCAATAGGAAGGTTGGGCCGGTCATGTTTTCCAACTCAGCCAGGTGTTTGCTGAATGGGGGAGGGGGCCTGGCGAGATCTGAGGGATTCTATGATCCTTTTTCTTTCAGGGCTCCCTCCCAAGTTCTTCCCCTTTGCCTGTCTTGTCTTATGTCAAGGTCAAGAATGGGCTTTGCTAAATCAGCAATTTGGGTTATCTCTGGGAGGTCATTAGCAATCCCTGGCCCAGACTTTTCAAGTGGTCTCAGGCCCCAGATGCTAGATTTTTTTTTCTCCCTGAAAATCAGAGGGTAGGGAAAGAAAAGTTGTAAGTGAAAAACAATAGTAGGGAGAAAACAAAACAAAGCAAAAAAGATGCGTAGCCATCAAAGCATTAAACTCCTGAAGACATTCATAATAATAAAATTGCTTGAGGAGAAAACAGCTGAAGCATCCTGATCAACGCCTTAACTCTTTTATCGAAGAAAAGACAATAGTGAAAAGAAATCCTAACATGTTCCATTGGATATAGAGTACCTGACACATAGTAGGTGCTCAATAAATAATTTATTGTTTGATTTTTTTCAGGAGAAAAGTCATCTGAGAAACAAAGAGTGATTGATAGAGATCCTCCTATTTCTCATGCTTACTTTCATTGTTTCTACAGTACTCTTTGAATTTCTCAGTTGACCATGAAATCATGCTAAGTTGGAGTGCAGCATGATGGGGTGATATGATTATCTTATTTTTTGTGTTGTGTCTCCCTTTTTTTTTAACAACTTAAAACAAGCAAAATACCACTGGTGCTCAGGTGCCCCAGGCGCCCCAGGCTACAGCAACTATGACACTAAGAGGCAGTCCTGTGGCAGTGATAGGACATCTGTGCCTAGAATTTGGATTTGACACCCTGGCAGATCCTGCGGGGATGGCAGCACCGCCGACTGATTTGTGCCTGAACTGAACCTACCAGCACTGGAGCGTGCATGCACGCACGCACACACACTCTCACAAACACAGACACAGACGCACACACACACACACACTCTCACAAACACAGACACAGACGCACACAGACACAGACACACACACTCTCACAAACACAGACACACACACACACACACACTCTCACAGACACAGACACACACAGACACAGACACACACAGACACAGACACACACACACACACTCACAAACACAGACACACACACACTCTCACAGACACAGACGCACACAGACACAGACACACACACACACAGACACACACACACACTCTCACAAACACACAGACGCACACAGACACACACACACACACACTCTCACAAACACAGACACAGACGCACACAGACACAGACAGACACACACACACACACACACACACACACTGACTGAGCCTGTTATCGGGGCGGTAGACAAAGAATGACAGGATTAATACATGGGCTTTTGGGGGCAGTGCTGTGTTAAAGGGAAAAAAGTGAACTGAAAAAAAGCCATGTTTGTTTTATGAAAATTTAAGACCAAACCCCAAGCTTACAGTTCTGAGAAGGAGAAGGGAGACTCAGGTGATGGGTGTCTGAAGCTAAGTTTTCAGCTTCCTTTCTTCACGCAGTGATGCCTCTTCCACCCGCTGGCTCTGTTTTCTCTAACGTGGGACAATGAAAAGCGGGGCCAGAAACAAAGACTGTCTGTGGATTTTACCAGAGGAGTGTTGTGAAGTTAAATGAGACAGAGCACATAAGCACACCTAGGGCGACACCTGGTGTGTATCAGGAGCCAGACGAGAGTGAGTTCTCTCCGCACTGTCCCTGGTTCTTCATGGTTGGAGACCATGTGCTATTCTGTGGTGTCAAGTTATTTTCTCAATGCCCGGGACATATTTGAACAAAGAGAATTAATAGAATCGACTAATAGGCTGACCTCATGAATGATGAGTGAGCAAATGAATCTAGACATTTTCAAACAGTTTAGTTGCCTGTCTCACGCTTTCCCTCCAGGGACCTCCTTTGTCACTAAATTCCCTTAAAAGACCCACTTTGCGTTTTCGCCCGTCCGTCTCATGCCACAGCACATGCTCTTTTTCCTCTCCTTCAGCGACTTCCTTTGTTTACTTGTACTGCTTTTCTCCTGGGATATGGCTCCGCCTCTAGGCCCAGTACTAACCCCCGTCTGGGCTCTGCCTCCTACATGTGCCTCTGTCTCAAGTCCTGATCCGCAAAGCTGCCGCTGCTGGATGTGTGCTTTGAGGGCGAGTGATTGCTGTCTGGCTCTTACGAAGGCTAAGAAGTGGCCACTCACTCTCCTTGTGGTTGGGAAGATGAGCATTTAAAAATCACTCTGTAAGATATTGGTGGTAAAGAAAACCTTCTGCAGCAACTAAACCAGCGTGGAAAAATAAGCCAATTAGTTACAAAACTGAAACAAACAAATAAACAAAAAACTTCTGAGCACTTGTGAACAGAGGAAAGAACGTGTGAATTACAAGTCTGCTGGCATTAATATGCCCCAGTTGTATGCGTGATAACTGATCGTCACAATGGTGACCCTGGAAAAGTGGAATTGTGTTCAGTTAGATATTACCTAAACTTTTCTGAAAGGCAGGTCTGATTTTGTTTTTCCATTGTTTAAGTGGCCCTTCTCTTTGACCTTAAACCCTTACTCTGGTTGTGCTGACCTGCCGGCAGTTCTCTAGACATTTCAGGATGTTTCATGCCTCAGGGCCTTTGAACAAATTCTTCTTTATCCTTAGAATGCCTTTTTCTCCCTATTGTTTTCCTGACAAATACCTACTCATTATGCCACCTCCTCCACCAAGCTTCTCCTGATGCCCCCCATGTTAGATTGACCTTTTCCTCTTTTGTGTGCCCCTTCAGAATCTCACATTCTTCAGATACAGATGTGTGAGAAATAAATGCTCAATGTTGCGTGCCGCTGAGGTTTTGAGATCGTTTGTTATGTGGCATTGTTGTGCCAATTTATAACTGACACGTGATAGAGACCGAACTACTCTTAATTGGCAAGTTTGAAATTATATTCCACCATTAGTTCAAATGAAAACTACAGTGCAAAATGAGAGTAAAGTAGTTAAACAAAAAAAAAAAGAGAATCTCACATTCTTCTCCATAATAATAATAGTACAAGTTCCCTTTTACTGAGGGCCTTCTGTTTGCCAGTTAAGTGTAAGTGCTTTTGCTACTGTAGGTACTCACTTTACTGATGAGAACCCACAAGGTGCATGTTTCAGGTCACACAGCTTGAAAGCGGTGGAGCAGGACCTGAGCCCAGCCAGCGTGACCGGAGCACATGCACTAACCTCCCTCCACCTCGAACCACCAGCCCACGCTGTGTCCCGTTATAAGTAGCCACCGTGCTGATAGATCCGGGCATGTGGTTTCAGTGTTTTTCCTTTCTAGATGGTGAGGCCCTGGAGGTTGGTGACACTCTTACATCACTCTGTGCTCCAGGGCCTAGTGTAGGGCCGGTGCATGGCAGAGACTCTGAATGTTGGTTGAATTTAATAAAATTGAATGGAATTGAATTGTACTACATATTTGTGTATGTTATACATATATGTATTCTCTCTCTCTCCCCCCCACCTCTCTTACTCTCTTTATATATATGCATATTTCACATACGTATGTGCATGCGCACATATACATATTTTATATACGTACAGATATAGTTATTTACACATATATACATCTATGAATATGTAGGTGTAGATACATAAATGACAGACATATATATGTATATAAAGAGAGTAAGGGAGCGGGGAGAGAGTCACTTGGGGTCTGGAGGAATGTACGTGCCTCACAGTCTCTGACTTTGAACGGTGAGTTTGGAGTCTGTGTTCATCTAGTTTCCTGGTAGCCCGGATGAGACAGCTTGTACCTTGGCCTAGATAGTCCGAGAGACAGACCTCGAAGCTCTCACAGCCCTGTGCTGGGTGTCACTGCATCTAAGTAGGATGGTGCATAGAGGAGGAGGAGGCCTGGGTAGGGAGCAGTTTTGAGTTTTTCCCTCTGCATCATCTCAGGTGTGGAGGTGACAAGTCTTGTTTTGTCCAAACATCTTTCATCACCATTCCGTCCTCTTGAGCCTGAGCTCGTTAGTGATGGTGAGCGTGGGTTTCGTTCTGTGCCTCAAGCGCCCCGTGCACCCTCCCATCCTGAAGGTGCTGTGTGTCATGTGTAGGGCAAGACTGACTAACGACCCAGCATGGAGAGCGGCCTCAGCGCAAGACCAGAAAGCTTTGCTAGAGCTGTGAGGCACCTCTGAGATCTGGGGAGTTGGGTGAAGGTTCAATAATAACCGATTCAAGGGCAAAAAACTCTCATTTACCCTTTGGATTCTGTCTCACGCTATTGCTTATAGAAGGAAAAATTTCATGTGTTCTTTATAGACAAGTGCCCAGTTGACACCGAGTGCATCACATTTATCTTACCCTTCATGAGCATGAAATCCCTGTTTTAAAATGAGATTCTAAAACTTTACAAGCTGTCAGGTTCCTATAGATTTTCCTGAAGTAATTCAGTGGCCCTGGGTGAGCCCTCCCCCCGCCCCCGCCCCGTCCGCGTCCTGTTGACCTTCCTGCCACTACCCGTCCTGCCCCTTGCATCTCTCTCTCTCTCTCTCTCTGTGCTCCTCTGCCCTCCCCCACCCATACTAGTACCCTTCCTCTCAGCCTCGCCAGACCACACCCATCCTTGGCCTTTGAGAACTGTTTAGGCCCGTGGTGATCTGACCCTTTCCTGCTTTGCCGTGGCATCGATGTTCTTACTACCCCTTCCAAACTTGTCTCTTAAAAGGTAAAACACTGACAGGTATGCAGATTTGGATGGAAACATGGTAAAAATTGTTTCTTGTGCTTTTTCAGCACAGTAGTCCAAATTGCAGAGCTGAATCAACCGGTGCTTCTGCAAGAATGGAATGTCTCTGAAGTTTTCTGTCTTATTTTTTAAATATTTGCCAAATTTTAGTATTTCTCCATTAAAAAATAGGCATTTGTGTTTATATATAAAAACAATTTCCTAAATTATGCCTTCCAGTGTCCTTGATACGTCCTACATTTCTTGGGGCAGGGCGGGCTTGGATGTCCGGCCTCCTCTGTTGCATGGGGCCCTGTGCTTGGCTTAATGCTCTGCTGTCGCCATCTTGAAATTCTTTTTCTTTTTTTTAATATCTTTATTGGAGTATAATTGTATAATTGCTTTACAATGGTGTGTTAGTTTCTGCTGTATAACAAAGTGAATCAGCTATACGTATACATATATCTCCATACCCCTCCCTCTTGAGCCTCCCTCCCACCCTCCCTATCCCACTTGAAATTCTTGATAACTTGAGTTAGGACCCTCATTTTCATTTTGTGCTGGGCCTTGTAAATTATGTACGTGGTCCTGCCTTTGGAGTTATGTGACCCCTCTGACTGCAAAGCATGGAGTTTTGAGATTAAAACCTTAACATTAATTGTCTATTGTGGCCTACCCAGTGCTTAGCGAGAGCCTAGGTGCTCTTTTAAGGAAGGAGTTCTGGGCTGAAGATGATGGAGGGTCAGGAAGGTTGGAGGCCCTGAAGGCCCCCTTTGCCCAGGATCAACCATGCCCAGCAGTGTTCTTAATGTCTGTCTACAAAGGATAAAGAGTGAACAATCATTCTGTAATTCATGTTCAGTAAGGCGTCCTGAGAGAGCCCTGTTTTTCACCTGGAACTACCAAGTCCTTTGGTCAACAATTTCTGCTTATTTGAAGTCTTCAGAAAGAAATCCCCATTGACGCACACCAAATTTAGAAATGGACTTTCCTTTTTAAAACGTGTATACGTATGCTCTTCATTTGATTTACGTTTGTAATCTCTTCTGTCTTATTCCAAAAGGGACTTTCAGACATACATGTAATACAATAATAAGAATGATACATCTGAGAAACAGGCCTGGAAGGGAACCAGGGTGAAGTCAAGGGTAAGGTGAGTTCACAAGTGCATACCATGAGGTCTTGTGGATTTTGAAAGATAAGCCACAAACGTGTGTCTCGGCCTCCTTGTAGTGGAGGGGAAGAGAGGGTGAGTGGGAAGCAGCTCCCAGCTTGGCCTTCACTGTCTCCCCGTGGGATGTAGAGATGTCGGGAATACGTAGAGATGTCGGGAACATGAGTTGCATTTTCCGGGAATCTGTTTGCCTGAGGGACCTGTCATCTCCCAGGAAATCCCAAGGTAGTGCAGAGTGACGCTTCCTCGAAGGAGAGGGTCGTTTTGAGTATGTCGTGATGTCCTGTCCCTCAGTCTGTCCCTCATCTGCCTATAGACTGGGGCTTGAGCAGGCAACGACAGAACCCCCCCCGCCTCCGCACGTGCCTCCCCCTCTGAGAGCGGTGGGAGCCGGCCAGCGCCCCGCGGTGGTGACACAGGCGGTGGCTCCAGCAACCTGATGGCAGCGGCAGCAGAGGCGGTGAGCCCGGCGCTGGCAGTGTTGGTGGCACTTTCGCGGTGGCAGTGGCACCAGCACTGGCGGTGGCGGTGGCACCAGCACCGGCGGCACCCGTCCCAGCAGGAGGTGGCACTGCACCTTCGAAGTGGATGCAGCAACGTTGCAGCAGCTGCGGGAGCCGGTCAGCTTCAGCCAGTGTGGGAGGCGGGTGGCCGGAGTGGCCCAGAGAGGGCCCTGCAGTGGGTCCGTGGGTGACAGAAGCCTGGACGATGGGAAACAGCACAGAGGCCCATCCAAGGAGGTATTTGAGGGTCCCCTGGAGGAAGACTCCCCCAATAGCAGGTGGGAGTTGGAGCCAAAGAAATGGTCTTTATGCTGTTAAGTGACCCCGTTTTTAGCCTTAGGATAGGGTGACGCATAAAGGGATGAGTGGCATAAGATTTAGAGCATTTTTGAGATAAGAACCAAGCAGCTGGTGAAGAGAAACTCAGTTCTCCCTTATGTGGGCAGCTGAGCACTCATTCATTCATTCATTCATTCAGTGATTGTTCAACAGACATCAGTGGAATCCTTCTGGAGTCAGGTTTCAGGGATCTGAACTGGCTCTGCCATTTGCTAGTCTGTGATCTTGAGAAACTTATGTGATTCTCTACACCCCAGTTTCTCCATCAGTGACATGAACTATGAATAATATTAAGTATTCACCTCAGTGGGTTTTAAGAGAATCAGATGCACATGAAGTTTTTAGCAGAGTGGCTGGCACCAATTAAGCATCCAATGAGTGTGAGCTATGGTGAAAGGTTATGAGATGTTCATAATTCCTCATCAACTAGAGTAGCGTTTGTCCACATAATGAAATGCTGTGTTGCCACCGTCCGGAAGGATGTGCTCTGTTACCTGTGGCTGCGGCGTGGTGGAGAGATTATGGGTGCTTCGATTGATTTGATTTAATTACTTTTGTTATCTGCCTTTCAGGATTTTTCCAGAGCACATGAACTGTATATGAGATTTTCAAACAGCAGAGAAAGAAATCCCATGTGACCATCTCTTTGGTGCATTAATCTCTTCCCTGACGCCTGTGTCTCCCACATGCTTGAGCAGTTCCCGTGAAGAGAGGCACAAGGGCACTCAGGGCAGCTTATCAAATCTGTTGGCAGCTCTGACTCTCAGAAAGTTCTTCTGTAGACTGTTTGTAGTCTCTGGCAGTTATGTTTCTTGTTCATTTAACAAATACGTGTTAA
This sequence comes from Balaenoptera musculus, assembly GCF_009873245.2. Taxonomy (NCBI): domain Eukaryota; kingdom Metazoa; phylum Chordata; class Mammalia; order Artiodactyla; family Balaenopteridae; genus Balaenoptera; species Balaenoptera musculus. Next base: position 14,033,316 of record NC_045800.1, read on the forward strand.
GTGCCTCATATATGCCAGGCACGGTGATAAATTCTAGGGAGACAATGGTGAACGGGAAGCCTGTAGGCTCCCTTCATGGAGCTGGTAATTCCGTGAGGTCCTCAGACTGTAACCCAGTCATTAAATAAATATGTCATTGCGAGTGGGAGTGCACAGCAAAGATGACGGGGAAGGGGAGTTTGGGGGAACATCCCTGGGAGGTGACAGTTAAGCTGAGACACGAAAATGTGTAGGAGATATTGGGGGTGTAATGGGGGGGGCAGTGAGCTGTCCAGAAGGAGGAGCAGAGTCTGCTTAGGAACCACACAGAGCATCTAATTCCCTTTCCACATTGAGCCCTTAAATATTTGAAGATAACTTCTTCTGTTTTACCCCCAGTCTCTTCAGCTTTGCTTCTTAGAATGCGATTTTACAGCCTTTTGTCATTCTGAGATCCAGTTTGTTGATATGCTCCCCGTTTAACAACAATTCTATTGAGCTATAATTCACATACCATACAATTCACTCATTTAACTTGTACAATTCGATGACTTTTAGTGTATCACGGAGCTGTGCAACCATCACCAGATCAATTTTAGATCATTTTTATCACCCCAAAAGGAAACTCCCTTTCCTGTAGCAGTCAGTCTCCATTCCCCCCACCCCAACCCCTGCCCTGGGAAACACTAATTGTTCTCTGATACTAAGTGCTTATTCTGGATACTTCATATAAGTGGAATCATACAGGAGGTGGCATTTTGTAACTGCTTTTTTCATTTAGCACAGTGTTTTTAAGGTTCATCTATGTTGTAGTATGTACCAGTACTTCACTTCTTTTTATTGCTCAGTAATATCGCATTGTATGTATATGTCACATTTTGTTTATTCGTTAGTCAATCGATGGACATTTGGGTTGTTTCCGCTTATTGGTTATTATGAATAATGCTGATGTGAACGTTCACATACAAGTTTTTGTGTGGATGCCTGTTTTGACTTCTCTTGAGTATATACCTTGGAGTGGAATTTCTGGGTCATGGTAACCCTATATTTAACTTTTTGAGACACTGCCAGACTGTTTTCCAAAGCCACTGCACCATTTTACATCTCAACCAGCAGTGTATGAAGCTTCTTATTCCTCTACATTCTGGCCAACAGCTGTTAATCTGTCTTTTTGATTATAGTCATCCTCCTGAGCGTGAAGTGATATCTCATGGTAGTTTGATTTGCTTTTCAGAAGATGTTAGCATCTTCTCATGTGCTTATTGGCCATTTGTAAACTTTCTTTGGAGAAATGTCCATTCATATCCTCTGCCCATTTTTACATTGGGTTATCTTTTTATTATTGATTTGTAAGTGGTCTTTATATATTCTAGATACAACTTCCTTATCAGGTATATGATTTGCAAATATTTTCTCCCATTCTGTGGGTTATCTTTTCACTTTCTTGATGGTATCCTTTGAAGCATAAAAGTTCTAAATTTTGGTTAAGTCCACTTTATCCTTTTTTCCTTCTTTTTGCTTGCGCTTTTGATGTCATGTGTAAGAAACCATTGCCTAATCTAAGGTCCCAAAGATTTATATCTATGTTTTTCTCTCGTAACTTTTATCTCTTCTCGTAAGAGTTTTATAGTTTTAGCACTTACACTTAGGTCTTCCATCCATTTTGAATTCATTTTTGTGTATGGTATGATGCAGGGGTCCTTCTTCATTGTTTTGTATGATGTTCAGTTGTCCCAGTACCATTTATTGAAAAGACTGTTCTTTCCCCCACTAAATTGTCTTAGCACCCCTGTCAAAAATCAATTGACTACACATGTGAGGGTTTACTTCTGAACTCTCAAGTCTATTCCGTTGATCTATGTCTGTCCTTCTCTAGTACCACACTACTAACTATTGAAGTTCTGTGGTGAGTTTTGAAATTATAGAGTGTGAGTCTTCCAACTTTGCTCTTATTTTTCAAAATTGTTTTGGCTATTCTGGATCCCTTGGATTTCCATATGAATTTAGAATCAGCTTGTCAGTTTCTTCAGAGAAGCCAGATGAGGTTTTTAAAGAACTTGTGTTGAAACTAGAGATCAGTTTTGGGGAGTACTGCCATGTTAACAGTATTAAGTTTTCTGATCCATGAACATGGGATATCTTTCCATTTATTTAGGTCTCTCTTAATTTCTTTCATCAATGTTTTGTAGTTTTCAATATATAAGTTTTATACTTCTCCTATTAAGTTTAATCCTAAATATTTTATTGTTTTTGATGCTATTATAAATGAAATTTTAAACATTTCACATTTGGATTGCTCATTTCACATCCCTTTTACAATGTGGTCCTTAAAACCATCAGACTAGTACTGAACGCAGTGGGATGCCCACCTTACCCTTGTAGATACAATTCCATGACTGTAACCCAAGACAAAGTTAGCTTTTTGTGGGAAGGGTTTGGAAAGGGCGGGTAGGGTGAAGGCACAGTAACATCACATATGATGACAAGTGACTTATGTCAACAAAAACCCTTTATACGTTTTCAAGTCTTCTGCCACTGTACCATGCTTCCCTCATTCTATGCCTGGACAAGTAGCTCTGGGAGCCAAAGGTAGCACATTACCCTTTCCATTTCATATTCTTAGATTCAGCGCATTGCCTCTAGTCTATGAGTGAGATTGATTTGGATGCTGATTCTGATCCCGGTCATGATATCTTTGTCTCCCAGCCTATTCCCAAATGTAGTGAACATACCCTCTTTGTTTTCATTCAATCCAGTGATACAAAGGTTCAACAGGACTTTGCTGAGGATAGAGGCTTGAGGTCCTGAGCTCAGAACCTCTCTCTGGGATCATCAAATTTCAATCTCCGAAAAACAATATCCAGCCAGTCCCCAAGCCACCTAATAGTTCTTGCACTCAGCTCAATAGTCCTTGCATCCAATCCATATGTCAACCCCACTGAATTTATCAAATGCCCTACTGAATTCTTAAATCCTTGATGTACTTCATTTCTACCTGTCTAATAATCCTGTCAAAGAAGGAAACAATTTTATCTGACAGCTTTTCCTCTGTGAGTCCACTGTGGGTCCTAGTGATCTTTGCTTTCTACATGTTCATAAACCATAAATCTCCTTTAACAGCCATCCCTGAATCTTTTCTACCAAACTCACAGGCCAGTTATTCTTTTATTGTAAGAGAATTAACTTCAGATGAAGAAACAGAGAATCACAGAGATTAAAGTCATACTTAAGGCTGGTAAGTGTGGAGGGAAGACTAGAATCCAAGGTGTATGATGACTTATCCCGAGCCCCCTGCACTCATGATGGAGAAAGTTCACGTGTGGACAGTGATGGGAGCAAGTGTGAATGTGGGCAGAAACTCCGAAACTCCACGTCATCAGGTCAACTTAGGTGTATGACTTCCTGTACCCGCAGTGAAGTACTGCTGCTATGCACATAGTGATGCAGTTGCCAGAGGATGGGCAGAACGTGAAAAGGGGTCTTTTAACACACATCTGTGGTTTCTTATTATCTCGTTTAATTCAGGTTCCTCTTTGGCCTGAATTATCTGGATTTCATTAATTCAACAAGTATTTACTCACATTTTTTCTAAGCCCCATGGTAGGCTCTGGGGATCCTGAGACGTGAGAGGCACAGAAAATGTGGACAGGTCAATCCAGTGCCGTCATGTCCCACAGTGGGTACTGTGGTAGGATGTGACTTGCCATCTTGCCCCCCTGAGGCCCCAGGCTTCTTCCCATGCAGTCAAGATGGCAAGTGACACAGGTGAACCAATGTGCAGTCACAAAGCAGCCAACAAATATTTATTTAGCATTTGTTCTAGACATGAGAATACAGCAGTGAATAAAACATACGAATTCCTGTCCTTGTGGAACTTACATTCATGTGTGTGTCTGTGTTTGTGTGTGTGTGTATAAAAATCTTATCAAATATTTCAAATGATAAATGGTACAGAGGAAAACTAAAGCTGAATGGGGGATAGGGAGTGATGGGGTTAGAACTGAAAATAGGGAGTCCAGGGAGGCCTCACTGAGAAGGGGACATCTGAGCAGCAACCTGAGGAAGGTAAGTGATCAAGCCATGTGGCTATCCGGGGCAAGAGCATCCTGGGCAGAGGAACAGCTAGTGCAAAGGTCCTGAGGTAGGTGTTGCCTTGCGTGTTAGAGGGCCAGCAAGGAGGCCACATAGCTGGGAGATGAGGCCAGGGAGGGCTATGTAGGCCACGGTCAAGGATTCCAGCTTGTCCTCTGAGACAGGAAGTGAGGATCTTGAGCAGCGGAATGGCATGATCTAACATACTTTTAAAGGATCCCAATGGCTGTGTTGAGAATAGACTTTGTTGGGGATTGAGGTAGGCAGAGAGACCAGTTAGGAAACTCTTGTGAGGTACAGATGGGAGGCAGTGCTGATTTGGATTAGGGCAAAGGGTGGAGATGGTGAGAAGCAGGCAGGGGTCGGAGTGGGAGTCTTCAGGGATTCTGGCAACTGGATGTGGGATGTAAAAGAGACGAGTAGGAATGATGCCGGCATTTTTGGCTCAAGCAACTAGAAGCATGAAGTCACTGGTTACTAAGGTGCAGACGGCTGGAGGAGGGGGAGGTGAGGGGGCCTGTTTGTCAGAGTCACCCATTGCACGTGCAAGTGGCGGGTGGGGGGGGGTCGTGCTGGAAATGTCGGTGTGGGAGTCATCAGCACATCGATGCTGTTTAAAGCCAAGAAACTGGAAGAGACTCCCTCAGTGAGAGAGTGTGGATGGAAAAGAGATGTCTGCGGACTAAAGCCTCAGGCACACCCACATTTAGAGCTCGTGCAGAAGAGAAACAAGAAACGGAAAAGTCTGAGATGCTGTGCCAGTGAAGGAAGAGGAAACGCATGGGCCCTGGAAGTCGAATGATGAAGGTCTTCCCTGGAGGAGGGGAGTCGGCTACGGCGAATTGGCCTGATTGGCCATGGCTGATGAGCCCTGAGCACTGACGTGTATTCGTGGTCTTTGTGGCCACAGCAGTGGTGGAAACGACAGGCAGGTACGACTCCTGAGTCATCTCACAGGCCGGGCGCACCCTGCATCCCTCCTCAGGTGGTCGTAGCGCCTGTCCTGTGCACTAGTCTCCAGCTCCACCCTGGGCCTCCCATCTCTGTCGTGGTCCCTAAAATGGCAAAATGACTCTTCTTCTTTGATATTCCTGTGTTGACAAGTGTCTTCCTGACTAAGATGTTTGTCAAAATTCAGAAACTGTATTGTATTGGTTTTCTGCATTTTGCTAATTAAGACATATTTGTTTGATTTTAATGCAACAGATCCAGTACAACCTACAACCTACTTCTACCACTTCAACACATATTAATCATTTCTAAACATGTTTGATCACATGCAAATTCCCTCAGGAGGTACATTTCCAGTACACGTATTATTTAATGTAATGATTTCCCCCATATTGTCACTGTTCTCTGGATCATTCCTACCCACCCTGGGTAACATGTGATGGGGCTCAGTTTTGCCCTGTGTGCTGGGAACGGGAGGTTGGTGGATCCAGGAGGAAGTGGAGCCATATATGTAAGAGGAGTTTGGAGGGTCCCCAGGTGGATGATGGACATTTGGGGGTGGAAAGGATGGCAAAAGCAGAATCTTGGAGCTGGGAAAAGGCAAGTGAGTTTGGAACCAGTGAATAACCACTGTGGGTGGAATATAGACTCATAGGATGCAGGGTTTGGGCTGCCCATGGTGGAGCTGTCTGTGAAGAAGAGGAAAAGTCAGGAGTTCCTGAGTCAGTGGGGTCCTTTCTGTGGATCCGTCCCAGAGAGCTGTGAACTCTGGAGAGGCCCAGAGAGACAGGAGGTGAGAGCCCCCAGGCAGCGAGGGCTGCAAAGGGTTAACAGACCAGGGCAAGGTACAGACCCAGGAGGGTTGCCGGCAGGTGTGACTGTCCATCCCTCTAGGAGGTACACCGGGACATGGCGTGGTAATCTCTCCATCATTTACCATCCATTATTATTTTTGTTGTTTTTAATTTCTATCTTATCAAGACAAATTTTGATTTTCACACTCACTGATTGAACAGAACCATGATTTACAGATCACCTACTGCCACTTCCCTGCTCTAACATTTCCCATCTCTGACAGTTGCAGTTTTCCCTCTGGGACATCAGACCACTCTATGTTGTGAGGACAGGCTATGGCATCCCCTTTGATGGGGGCAGTGTTTGGAGATGTGTCTGTGTCCCCCTTCCCAGTGTCACTGATGTTACAGTTGGCATGGAGCAGCTGAGCAGAGTAAAGAACCAGTGGATGAGTTGGGCTTCCCCTGAGGAGTGGGCCTCGCCTTGGCCCAGACCCTGGTCTACCTCACAGGGCTGAGGCACAGTCCTCAAGGGGCCAAGAGGGACAGTAAAGCGCATAGGTTCCCGACCGGGATGGGGTCATCTGCCAGAGCAAGGAGTCGAGACTTTATCCTGTAGCCCAGGGAGAACCACCCAAGCTCTTAAGATGACCGATGTGATCAGGTTTGTTCCGATTTGGAGAAACCCATGGCAGTGCATGGCGAGGGGAGGGGCAGGAGGCAGGGGGGCCAGATGGGGCTGATGCAGTAGCCCAGGTGAGAGTCAGTGAGGACTGGGCCCGGGGCAGGGACACTGGAGGGGAAGAGGAAGCTGGAGATGAGAGCGTCATTGCAGAGGTCTGGTCAACAGGAATCGGTGCCTGATTGGATGTGGTGTGAAATCCAGGATGACCGCCAAGTGTCTGACCTGGGCAACCAAATCGATGCTACTGCTTTCAGCTCCTGCAGGGAAAACAGTGAGATGATCTTGCACCATCTTCATATTCTGCAGATTATCTTGAATGGCTCACACTTTTGAGGCAGAGGTTTTTGGTTTTCTTTTTTGGGAGGGGCAGTGCGGAGGGAGAGGAAAATGAGCCTGAAATATTCGAACAACGGTTTTGATTCTACCCTTCTCTTCATTCTATTGGCAGCCTGACATTCTTAGGAGTGTGGAGCACAGAGAAATCTTAAACAGAGAATTGTTATGTGTAGATATGAGGATGCCGTGCCCCCCATTGGATTTCCTCTGCCAGAGCCACGGAAGGAATGAATGAATAGAAGACCAGCCTATCCCTGAACTTGACGGTGTCAGGGGTGGCTGGACTCAGATCACGCAGATGGCTGTGTGGGGTTAGCACTCAGCACACTAAGCCAGCCCCTTCTTTCCTATTGTCTGTGTAACTCCATTGTTTTAAGCATGCTGACTTCGTAGCCAGGTTCATTCACTGCAGACAAAGCCTTTGTTAGAAAAAATTAGATCTCTGAAGCTTCTGGAGAGCTGGGGAAAATCACAAGCCATTAGCAGTGAAAGTTTCAATTCCAGATCCCTAGGCAAAAATGGCAGATGGCGTTTCTCCCTTGTTAATTCTTAAAAAAAAATTAAATATGAAATAAACAAATCTGGATGGTGGGGGAAGGGAATGGCCTCCAATAATTATTTACTCTTGCCTGCCACTGGAATATAGTTTAGAGTTCACAATAATCCAGATGATTCTGGCAAACTGTAGATTTCATTTTCAACATTCAGCAGTATAGTTGATACATATATATGGGTGAAAGGATATTACACATGGATGTCATGACTTGAATGGCTGAAATAGTATTTCAATTCTGTTTTCTTCAGGTGACCGGATTTTTCCCCCCCTTCACTGACCCATTTGGGAATTGTTTTAAAACAGCCCAAGGATGGCTTTCCCCATCAGAAAAAGAAACTCAGTCCCAATAAAGGGGCTGAGCAAACGGGTAGTTGGAAGCACTTTGTAAGCTCCAGCATCAGAAGGAGTCTTTTAAGCCATGTAGCAAAAACTCTGTTGAAGATTTGAGGCAACCTTAAGCTTGGTATTTCTCATTAGAAAGACTTGTATCACCCTGAAAAGAAGGGAAACCCTCCATTTAGAAAAAAAAAAGTTACTGTGAGTGGCAGATTTTCCCGGAGCCCATGGCTGCACAGGCCACTTGAATTAGACATCACAGTTGTCTCGTGTGAGCAAGATGGTACCTTTTACGCTTCGGATCACTCCATATAACGTCAGCCATGTGCTACTAAGTCAGGAGCCTGGGACAGAAAGGCCTCCTCTGCTTGCTCCTTCAGGGAGATGATTTGGGTGCTACTGAAATCTCTGGGCCTCTGAGAAAAGGTCAAGAGAGCATGAATCAAACGATAATTTGGAGCATCGTTTGGCCTGGCACGTGGCCGCATTCTCTGCTCTGAGAGCAGGGGTGCCGGAGACAGGCCAGGCGTGTTCTGCCTCTGGAGATGCCAGCTGAACAGGGAGAACAACGGTTTCGGGGATTTTACAGTCAGTCTTACAGTCAGTCGTTCCTCTGTTGGGCACCCGATGATACAAACGTTTTCAGAAGGAAAAGATGCTTGGAGCTGGAAGGGGCTTCAGGCATCACCTAAGCAGGGTAAACTAATTGTGTTAAGCGTGAGGGCCAAGCAGTCAAATGGCAGTCAAGTTTTGGACATGTCACTCACTGACTCTGTCACCAGTATGTAAGTCACTGAACTTCTCTAAGCCTCTGTTTCCTCTCTCCTAAAATGAAGAAACAATATCCACCCAAGAGGATATTTAAGAGGCTTGATTGAGACGATACAGTTAAAGAGCTCAGCACCGTGCCTGGCACACAGTAAATGCTCAATAAATGTTTGTTAATATAAATTTAGCCCAACTCCTTCATCGTGGGGGAGCGTAGAAGCCCAGAGATAGAGCAGAAACAAGAATCCTGTGGAGATAACCATCTTGTCCGATAGATGCGCTGCTTAGGAACGCAGTCCTTCCAACCACAAACAAGCTTTCTGGTTTTGAGTATCATCCTCAGGAGACGGTGAGCAGCAGACAGAACACAATGAGAAGTGAGAATTCGCACCTGGCGGCTTTAGAGCGATGTCCGGAGGGAACAGTCAAAAGGGAAATGGCAAATTCTGACCCTGCCAACGTTATTTTGGACAATCGACTCAGCTCGTGTCAAGCAAGGTGCTAGTCTCCCAGTTCCCTCCCAGGGTTTTTGTTTGATTGCTTGTTTGTTTTATTATTGTATTTTGGGTCTGACGCAGAGGAAATCCATTACTCTGGCCAGATTTACAGGTGACTCGGAGTTGGGAGAGGATGGCTGATTCATTGGCTGCCGGGTTCACAGAGGTCCCAAAAGTCCAGAAAGAGCTGAAACTGCTAATAATTAAAATGGGACAGGGATACATTTAAAGTCCTGTACTTGGGTTCAAAAGTCGACTGCATAAACATACTGCATAATTGCAAGAGCACGTTAAAAGAATTTAGGGTTTTTCGTAGTTTATTGAAAAGGTGAGACTATTCCTTACAAGCTTCTGCCTCGTCTGACTTTAATCTTCATTGTTTTAGCATCTCAAGGCTGTTGGAAACTCCACTTGGCATTTCAAAGCTTCCTGCTAAGCTTTCCAGTTTCCTCTGTCAGTTTCAGAGCTTGGCAAGTGTCTTACAGGGGGAAGTGAGAAGTGTGCTGGGCTAATTTAACTGTCCTTCCTCTTCAGAAGAAACACAGGCCCCCACAAATCCCTGCTGTTTAATCCCTCCATTCTCAGGAGGCTTCCTGAGGCTCTGCTTGTTCCTCTGCCTCCTTGTAGCAGTCCACTGCCTGGGCCCTTCATTGGACCCTCGGCCCCTTGCTTCATGTCCAGAATTAACAAATTCCCTAACGCAAAAAGTGACAGCAGAATGTCAAGCCACCTCACCATCCAATTCCCCCCTTTCTGAGATTTTTGCCTGCTTAAGTCCTGGTCGTCTCAACAGCTCTCTAATGCCTTCATACAGAGGGGTTTTGTATTTGATTTCAGCCTTCCTTGCTGGTTTCAGTAGGAGAGATGGTCTGCCACAAGCCACTCTCGTGCACAGAAGCAGAAGCTGCGCCCTTCTGTTCTTGATCTTGGGGGATACAATCATTTTCCTGATGGTTGTGAGTGTCCTATTCTTTTACTTAGGCTAGAGACAAATATACAAAGTGTGCTTTGTCACAGGTGTAGTAGGGTCAAAGGGAAAAGGGCCGCTTTCCCCATGAATATGGTGACAAGCCTCTCTCTCTCCCACTCAGACTCTGGTTTATTCCAGAGAGCAAATGGTCAGATTGGGAGGGAACAGTCCCATTGCATTCTGGACTGGCTTGAACACAGAGGGGTGATGCTGTAGAAGGGGTGACCATCCAACAGCAGGGGTGATCAATGGCACCCATCTAGGGAGGGACAACAGTGGGTTGCACGTATGGAAAGCAGACCCCATGAGGAGCTACACTAGTGGCCAACCCTCACTGAATGCCTTTGCCATTTAAACATCACAATGAACCTATGCAGTAAAGGTTATTACTATTATGCCCATTTCACATATGAGGAAACTGAGGCCCAGAGGTTATGCTTAAGTGGCAGAGCCAGACTTGAGTGCAGGCAGTTTAATTCCAGAGTTGCCACACCGCCTCATAATAGATGTGAAGATATTTAGCCTGGACAAAGAGGAGATGAGCAGTGGAGGGGGTGAGGCAGATCACTCTTTTTTTTTTTTTTTGGCGGCACAGTGAAAGTGCCGAGTCTTAACCACTGGACCGCTAGGGAAGTCCCTTGATCACTTTTTAAAATATCTAAAGGAAAGAGGAATCAGAGTTGAGCTCAATATATAGAAAGATCAGTTAGAACTTTCCAGAGCTGGACCAGCTACCTTGCTTCAGGTGTGAGGGAGGGCGTGAGCTCCCTAGTCCTGGAGGGTCCGAGCTGAGGCTGGACTAGGTGATTTTGGCTTGAGGCCGGTGGAGTCTGAGTGCAGAGAGCAGGGGGAGCCCTGCGGAGGTGGCCTGAGGGCCAGGAGCCCTAGCCTGACTCTTCAGGCTCCTGAGGGCCTGCATTGCCTCAGCATCCCCCTCCCCCACAACTTTCTCTCTCTCTCTCTCTCTCTCTCTCTGTCTCTCATCCTGCTTCAACCACTCCCCTGCTCACTCACAAAGCTCTAACCACGCCTGGGTTTCTGTTGCTGCAAGAGGCCAAGTGTTTTCTCACTCCAAATTTGTTGCACAAGCCGTTGCCGCCTCCTTCTGTTGCCATGGCCAGCTCCTACTCATCCTTTAGAGCCAGCTCAAACATCACCTCCTCCAGGAAGTCTTCCCTGAACACCTCATCCTGCGTAGCTCTTCCCCAGTTAATCTCAGTCTTATCCATGTTTGCTTCCCTCATGGCACTAACCACAATCTGTGATGATCTTCATAGTTTTTTCTTTGTAGAAAGTCAATTCCATGGAGGCAGGGCCACTTTTGTCTTTTTCATTATGTATCCCTAATCCCTAGCAGTGTCGAATACTTGTTGAATGAATGAGTGACTGACCTTGACTATATTACTGTGGGTCTCAGTTTTCTAATCTATTAAGTGGGGAGCAGCTGTAGAAGAAATGTGATTAGTGCAGTGGTTCTCAAACTTGAGCATGCCTCAGAATCATCTGGAATGCTTGTAAAAACAGATTACTAGACTCAACCACAGAATCTCAGGAGGTCTGGAGAAATTTTGCATTTCTAATGTATCGTTGATGCTGCTGGCCAGGGGACCCCACTTTGAGAACCACTGGGTTTGACTATCCGCAGGTCCCCTGAGGCACCCATCTTTAATTTTATCAAATGGAAATAATGAATATAAAAGTGCTGTGTTTATAAAAACAGTATAGATAAATGCAAGAGATGTTTTGGAACATAACTTTACTTTCAAACATAAAAGGGGAAGGGAGGTGGTGGAAAGAAAGGAAAGGAAAAAAACCCTTTCTAAATCAGGAGGGATTAACACCTACCGATGGCGTTTATAATGGCAAAAGGTCAGTTAAATGGAGGTGCCGGCTGACCAGGGCGAGCGGCCAAGCGGGTGCCTGGGAACGATGCTCGAAATGCAGCGGTTGCTGCAGCCGGGAGGTTTCAAGAGCGCTTCCCGCTGGCTCAGCATTTAATCCCCACCTCGGAGGGTAAAACGAGAGATTCACAACTAATGAGGAAAGTGAGAGTCCAAACCAGGGGGAAAACAAAACAGAAGCAGGAACCCGTTGTGACGCTAGAAGAAACATCTCCTGACGCGCAGGTTTGCCTTGGTCTGGCTGGAGATTTTGTTTGTTAAGTGCTAAGCACCGATCAGAGCTCACGTTCTTCCTAGTTCCCCCACCGCCACCCCACCCCGGGTAGTCCTTGGTTGCTCTCCACGTCTCTTGGTCCACGCAGCCTTACACCAACCAACCCGCATCGCTATCCCTCTGCGATTAGACCCGTCCTGCCATGACGGGTTTTAGGCGGCTGCCCACTGACTCTCTGAAGGTCTCTCGTTTCCAGGCTCTTCCAGTTCTGTTTATGCTCAGGAGAAAGCATCCGCCAGGGCAAGTGTCTTCCCACCTCTCCTTACTAATCCTCTTTTAACGCTGGGAGCGGGGTCCTCCAGGGCAGACGCAGTAGCAAGGGCAGGCCTGCAGGGGCGCCGGAGAGCAAAAGCCGGTCTGGCCTCAGCCCAGCAACCACTTGAACCAGACCCGTGAATCCCAGAAGCGAGGCCGTCTTTGCGTTGCTGGTGTGTTAAAAGCATCATCACCATCACCATCACCATCACCATCGTGATCACTTATTATGTGTCAGGTAATGGGCTATTCACTTTACTGGACTTTTCCACTTAATCCTCATCTTGGCCTGAGAGCACAAATGCTAATTTCATCCCAGTTTTTATAACCGAGGAAACCGAGCCTTAAAGAAGTTTAGAAAGTTGACCAAACTCAAGCTAGAAAGAGGCAGATCTGCCTTTGAATCCAGGCGTGCCTGACTCCGGCGCTTTTGCCATAATGAGGGGGGCACGGTGCTTCCCTCTGTGTGTGAAGGGGCATAATGGAACCCAGTTAACTGCAATTATGAATAGCTGGAGTGGCAGTTTGTGCTGGTATCTACCACCCACCCACCCCCGCCCCCAAATAACTGTCCCCTCTCCCCATCAGCTGCAGGGGGAACACCACTCGACTGTTGCCTGGTGGAAGCACCACTGCTCTGTAACCCTGTGCAGCGGCAGGGAAGGGGTAGGGGTGGGAGAGTCCGCAAGGAAATACTGCACAAGGGAGCAAGCAGCAGAGCATCAAACATGCAGAAGTCAACAACTGCCTGGACTGGAAAGGCCGTCTGTCTTCCAAAGGAGGGACTCTTAAGTCATGATTAGAATAAAGACGGCAGGATAATTGTGGATCTCGTCATAATTACACTAGGAACTGTTCTGTGGAACAGGATGTCCACATTGGCCAGTTGAACTGTGAAAAAAGAGGTTCTGGAAATAAACAGGCTTAGGGAAATGCTGTGTTGAAGTCCCACAGGTCTCCTGACCGAAGGACCTTGCCAGTGCCTCTCATGTGCTTATGGGGTCATTATCGTGCTCAGCTTGGAAATCAGCCTCATACCATGTTACATCCAAACACACACACATCAGACCTCAAAAGAATGGCGGTTATGTAGATATTTAGTGAAGGTTTCTGGGGAGTGATCAGCAGAGCAGGAAGTTACATTGCCCAGGAAGTTAGCTTGCCTCTAAATTTCCTAAAAAGTCTCTTTAATTTCCTGGCTGCTCCCCTTCCCCCAGCTGCACCAAGGCCCGAGGTATAGGAAAGCCTAGTAGACTGTAGCAGGAAGGGCACACTTGCCCACCAGTTCTAATGGATTGTAGGGCCTCCCAGAGAGCTGTGCTGGGAAGGATCTCAGGACAGGTCTGGACTCAGTCTGCAAGAGTGTCGTGATTGATTAGTGATGTCTGCCATGGCAGTGACTAGGGAGGCACGGGCAGCCTGAGAACCACAGATCTGCCACCCCAGACCTACAACTTAGTCTAGGAAAGAGCTGGAAATGGGGCTTAAGGCTACACTGTGATCCTTGCTCTGCTCCAAACTTGTATCATGACCGTCATAAATTAAGTTTACCTCTGTGAGCCTCACTTTCCTCAGGGCAAAGTGCCACAGTCACACCCACCACCCCTATGTCATAAAGAAATTGTGATCACCTACTGACCTACTAGGCTGTAGGATGTGCTGTACGAGGACACAGAAGTGTCACTACTTCCACAGACCATATTAATTAAGGTCTTGGCAGCACACATGACATGTTCACCTTGATTAACTTGATGTTTTGATAAAGAGACTGTTTGCAAAGGTATGAGCAGAGTTTATGTAGGACTAAGGCTAGTAGCAGCAAGGCTTTTACAGCCCTACACCTGCAGGGTGAGAGGAGGGAGCCAGACCTGGGACCCAGAAGCAGAGTCCCTTGGGGAGGGCTGCCCTGAGAGGAACTGTGACCATCAGGTAGAGGTCACTGCCAGCTCACAGTGACCCCATGGAGGGGAGCCAGAGATTTCATATCTCACCTCTCTCTCTCCTCCCTCCCTCCCTCCAGTCCTTGCACCGGCTGAGCCCAGTCAGAAGCCAAAGGAGCCTATTGATATAGTGTGTTTGGTCCACCTCTGCCTTAGCTTGGGCTGCTATAACAAAGCACCAGACACTGAGTGGCTTACCAAAAACAGAACCTCACAGTTCCAGAGGCTGGAAGTCAGAGATCAGGGTGTCAACATGGTTGGGTCGTGGTGAGACCCCTCTTTCGGGTTGTAGACTGGCAACTTCTCACTGTGTCCTCACACGGGGGAAAGAGAGAGCTCTGCTCTTGTCATCCCCTTCTAAGGGCACCAATCCCATCATGGGGGCTTCATCCTCATGACCTTATCCAAACCTAGTTACCTCCCCAAAGCCCCACCTCCAAAATCCATCACATTGGAGATTGAGGTTTCAACATATGGTTTTGTGGGACACAAATATTCAGACGGTAGCGGCCTCCCCAGGCAGGAGCATTTTGTATTAGTCTTCTGTGGCTGCTATAACAAATTGCCAAGTACTGAGTGGCTTAAAGCAACAGAAATGATTATCTCACAGTTCTGGTGGCCACAAGTTCAAAATCAAGGTGTAGGCAGGGCTGCAGTCCCCCTGGAGGCTCCAGGAAGGATGCTTCCTTGCCTGTTCTGGCTTCCTGTGGCTCCAGGCGTTCCTTGGCTTGCATCTGCATCACTCCAATCTCTACCTCCATCTTCATATCATCTTCTCCTCTGTGTGTCCCCTATATGTGTCTCGTGTAAGGACACTTGTCATTGGATTAGGACCCACCCGGATAATCCAGGATGATCTCATCTCATGATCTTTAATTACATCTGCAAAGACCCTTTTTCTGAAGGTGATAACATTCCCAGGTTCCAGGGATTTGATATGGATGTATCTTATGGGGGGGGGCACCATTCAACCCACTATACCAACCTTCCACATTGACTTTTGTCACTGAGTTGTCGGGATGGAAGTGAACCGTCTCTCCTGAAGGCCACCCTTCAGCTCTGTGCGCTAGTGCTCCTTTGCGCATCTGCTCTAACCAGTTACGGTTCTCCAGTTCGGGGTGGTTGTGCGGATGCACATTTTACTTTGTTTCACAGAATGACTAACGTGATGGCCTTCGGCGGATCATGAGCATTCATCCCTTAGTATCCATGGGGGAATTGGTTCCAGGACCCCCCAAGGATACCAAGCCGTGCAGATGCTCGCGTCCCTCATATAAAATGCTGTAGTATTTGCATATAACCTAAGTACCTGCTCCTGCATACCTTAAATCATCTCTAGATTACTTCTAATACTTGATACAATGTAAATGCTATGTAAATTGTTGTAAATACAATGTCAATGCTGTGTAAGTAGTTGCCATTGTGTGGCAAAGTCAAGTTTTGCTTTTTTGGAATTTTCTGGAATTCTTTCTCCAAATATTTTCCATATTGGAAAAATATGGTTGGTTGAATCTGCAGATGTGGAACCCGAGGGTACTGAGGGCCGTCTGTATCTTCTGTGAGCCCCCGTTTTACATCTCTAAAATGAAGCAGTGAGATTAAGCGATGCCTAAAATAGTTTCTACCTCTAGAATCCCATGATGCTGTAACTAATGCCAGGGTGAGGTGGGGATCTCTCTGGTGACCCTGTGCCCAGCACTCCTGGCCCATGATACGCCTGATGGCACCTGGGGTCAAGCTCAGAGCCACAGACATCTTCCAGCTCTCTAGGCCACTGCCATCCGTCAGTTGATCACAAAGAAATGGCCTGAGGCTGAGGATCTGCGTGTCTCATGCAGGACCCAAGGCCCTCAGCCTGGGCGCCCTCCCTGGTGGTCTGACGTGGCCTTTAAGCTCAGGCGTCTTTAATAACTTAGCTCAGATTTCCAGCCAAGCGATTCTTGAATCTTGTCATGTGGCAAAGTGTAACAGTGATTCCATGACACCTTTTCTAACTGTGTTTTAATTGAAAAGACTTGATTTGATTATAGAAGGCTACAACTTAGTTGAAGGGCTTGTTAAAACATGTATTAAATCCAAAAGATTGCAATGTTTCGCTGTGTAATTATGTAAACAGTCACGTAAACGGAGCCCTTTACAGTCAGCAGGAATGCTTTTTCAATCACACGCTGGCAAACTGGCACCGTTGATCAGTGACAGGTGAATTTTTTTTTTCAGGGACAAACCCAAGTTGGTATCCACCCCCTGACATCAGCCAGGCCAGCTTTTTCATTTTCTCCTTTTGTGTACGTTTTTCCTTGAAATCCGTTGTGATTTTAAGTAATGTTTCTGTGTCCTGAGGTGTGCGTGAATTCCCCATCATTGTTAAGGAAAATAAAATGCGGCCCATCTCTAAAATGTTTAGATTTCTCAGCAGCAAAAATGATCCAGGCATTTAAAAAAATCCTCAACTATAGTTTTAAAATAGGAATGGAACTACCTTAAAATTCCCTGCAGTTTTAATGAAAGTGTCCATTAAATTTACTGAGGATAAGAGAGTAATTTACCTCGAAACCTGCTATCCCTGCCTTCCCCAAAGACCTACGATGCTCACCTATCTTTTTTGAACTTCAAAATAAATAAAACATTGATCAGAGATGTCACTGAAACATTACTTCTCCCTGTCCATCACTCGTTCAGCCCTGGCCTCTTAGAAGGAAACAGGCCCCGCAATCATGATTTCCTCCCAGCCCCAAGAAAATAGAAGTCACAAAGGGGCTGGTGAATTATGTGCTGCCAGTGGTTTTGAAGGGAAGCATTTACTGAGGGAGAAAATTGTTTTAATCTTATAACAACCAAGGAGGAGAGTTTGTAAAAACACAGAACACCTACACATACACTTGATTTGGTTGCATAGGAACACTCGGGAACATTTCTTCCCACAAATGCGCCTGATGCCTCAGCTGAGGGGGTCTTGCTGTGACCTGGGCAGGGGCGGGCGGGCCTGGCGGTGCAGGGAGGGGAATGGGGAGCTCTGGGTGGGGGGCGGCAGTGAGGGTAGTGAGACCACAGGACAGGAGACTGGGGATCCCAGGGACCCAGGGAGGACAAATCCCGTGCAGGATGCAGGCTCTCCAGCCCCTTCTGGAAACTCAGGACATACAGACACCCCAAGCTTTGCTCCCCCAAGGCCCAATCCCTCAACTCCCAGGATGGAGGAGTCTGGTGGCACCTCTGCCCCAGGCCGACTGTAATAACTTCCTGGCAAACCCAAGCCTCAGTCCTCCTTACCCCTGGTATCCCTGACAGAACTCAACACACGGGGCGTTTTGTGAGTTTAGCATCCATAGTAGCCAAAAACAACAAACAGACAAGCTAACAAACTGAAATCTTCAGGAAGCCAGTCCTAGAAATGGCTTGGAGGAGAAAATAAGAATCATACCTGGTTTAAAAGAAAGATGCATGCTTCCCATTTCTGGGGGGAAGAGGAAGGAAAGGAGGGAAGGTGGGAGGGAAGGGAACAAAGGATGTGTGAATGCATGTGTCTGTCTCTATGGGAGGGAGTGTACAGCCAGGAGGTTGCAAGAGTGTGTCAGTCGCTGGGGAGAGGGCGGGGGTGTGTGGTCAAGGGACTTTCACATTTGCTCGATGTACTTATGGGCTTGAATCTTTTAACAAGGGAACCTATTCGTGGCTTACTTGTGTCGTTTTCGAAAAGGGGAGGGGGCAGGATTTTAAACAGAAATGTCCAGATTTGGAGAAGAAAATTACAAGTGACCTACTCGTATGAAGCAGAGGAATGGGCCATGGTAACCCAGCGAAAGAAGAGGCGAGGGGAAAACTTGGTCTTTATACCCTCCTTCTAGCTCACATCCCTTTGTCTCCTTTAAGAGAATGCCTTTTGCACAAGGATGTGCTTTGTTCAAAGGGGTAACCACTGGTTTCTGGAAATACAGTTCAGGCTCAGATCATTTCCAGTAGACACAAAACGTATCGTCAGAGAACGGCCCTCCTGTTCTCCGAGAGTACGTAACCCAGCAATAAAAGGCACCACACAGGATCTCCAGGTGGTGGGTATTTTCTTGGAACCGTTGGTTTAAAGGGGAGGGTGATTAAACTGTTGCTGATGGCTTTTGTGCTTTATTAGAATGCCCTCATTCAGCCCTGTTAGTGTGTGTGGGCGTCAGGTGCTGACACAGAAAGGTGTACCTGAGACTGTGGGCTCTTCCTCCTTCCCTGATGGGCCTCCTCCCATCCCCAGCGGCAGGCTTTCCTCACTGCACTGCATTGCCCCGTAAACTCCAAGCGAGTGTAAGTGTATCTTTGCATATGTGAGCATTGTCTTCCCAAGTAGATGA
This sequence comes from Balaenoptera musculus, assembly GCF_009873245.2. Taxonomy (NCBI): domain Eukaryota; kingdom Metazoa; phylum Chordata; class Mammalia; order Artiodactyla; family Balaenopteridae; genus Balaenoptera; species Balaenoptera musculus. Next base: position 14,051,987 of record NC_045800.1, read on the forward strand.
TATTGTAGGGAAGGAAAAAAACCTTTTCCTTCTACCCTCCTAGGTTCTCTGACTGGGGCCCTCTTAAATTAGACCAACAAAAGATTAACAAGGGAAAAAGCAGTTCATGTGTGCAGCACCTCACTCGGGAGAAACCTTGGGATGAGTAACTCAAAGGGATGATTAGAACTTGGGCTTACATAGCACCTTTGCAAAGAACAATACGTTTGTAGAGAAGTGACAAGACAAAGGAGAGGGGTTTTAGGTTTCCAAGGGCAGCTGATGGAGTCCAGTGTGTTTGTGCAGGTCCATTTCAGAGATGACTTTCCTTTTTCTCCATGGTCATAAAACTTCCCCAGGAGAAGGGATTTATGGCAGTCCCCATTTTCTGGAAGTTTCTGCTCTTAGTCAGATAAAGGCGTCTTTCTGCATCTGTTGATTTTCATTTGCCTCCAACTCAAAGTAGTCCTTATCCCCGAGAGGCACATTTTGGGGTGGCATGTTCTGATCCCCTCCTGTATGCATGCTTCTCACAGTCTCTGTACTCACCCCTATGCCTGTCACCTCAAGTATGGGTTCTTCACATAATATGCCCTCAATAAATACCAACTCTTTATCAGTCCCCTCACTTTTTTTTGGCGCCTCTAGCTCATAAATTAGCTTTCATGAGGTAAGGCTGTGTAATAAGCGTCCCCACATCACAGTGGCTTAATGCACGATGGTTTATTTCTCACCTCCGTTTCGTGGGGATTGCCAGCTGCCTCTAGCTCTGCTCCATGTGTCTTCTTCATTCTGGGAACCAGACTGAAGAAGCAGCTGCTGTCAGGGACACACAAAGGGAAAAGAGCCACAGAGCTGGTGGAACCACACAATGACTTAAAACTCCCGCTCAGACCTTGCAGATGTTTCATCTGCTCACGTTCCATTGCTGAAGCAAGTCACGTGTCCAAGCCTAACGGTGGAACAAGGAAGGATATTCCTTCCATGGGAAGGCTCTGCACATCGGTGGTTGCAGACGGGATGCTCGATTCTCCCACGGGAGGCGCCCGTGATTGGTGAGGGAGGCAGCCACTCAGGCTAAGCCACCACCTCCTTGTGGCTTTCTGAGTCAGCCTTTCCTGGATTCCCATGTCAGGCCTTTGTACTCAGCCACTGGCCTCCCAGTTTGCCTCCATTTTCTTTCTTTCTCTTATGTTTCTGTTATTGTTGTTCCAATTCTAAAAGCAACACGTTTTCACTGTAATGTATTTCAAACAAAGTGAAGGTGACTCTTGCCACCCCTACTAAGAACTTTCCATCCCGGAAGCAATCACTATGAGCTGTTTAGGGTGTATCATTTCAGACATTTTCCATGCTTGTACAACCACATGAAGTGTACACACATAAATAAGATTTTAGGTAAATAATATCTTCCTATCCATATCCATATTATGTTGTGGCCACATTTTGTACTTAGCAGTGCACTGCAGATATCTTTGTGTTGAGCTGCTTTATTCTTTTTATGCTTGCATAGTATTCCATGGCATGGGCATTCCACTTTGACTTTTTTCCCTACTCGTGGAGATTTAGGTTTTCTTCCTTTTTTTTTTTTTTTTTACAGCAGTGCTGCGAAGAATGTTCTATATTAACATGTGCAAGTAGTTTTGTAAGCTGGATTCCTAGAAGTGGAATTGCTGGGTTAGTACATTTTACATTTTGATGGACTCTGCCAGATTCTTCTCCTGAAAGACTGTGCCAGTTTACACCCTCCCCAATGTGGCTAAATGTGTCTGTGCCACTCTACCCAGCCCACATATTTTTAAAAAACTTTTAGTTTTGAAACAATTTTAGACTCATATAGAAATTGCAAATGTAGTACAACCACTGGTTGTACATATTTTTTTTTGGACACAAAATTGGTATGACCAGTGTATCCTTCATCCAGTTTCCCCCAAAGAGAGCCTCTTCCGTATCCACAGTATAGTTAGTTATCAAAACCAGGAAACTGACGTTGGTACAATACTGTTAACTAAGACTTGTTTGGATTTCACCAGTTTTTACATCACCTTTTTTTCTTCTGGTGAATAGTTTTATGAGATTTTATCACATGTATAGATTTGCCACAGACATTTTAAACTGAATACATATTAGGTTTGTTTATAAGAAATAAACCTTTTTCCTCTGTGCAATTTATTTTTGTGGTTGTTATGTTCTTCTTCTGAGTTACTATGATGGTGGAAATGTTTGAATGTAGATCCAGTGCAAGCAGGCTGACCAGTTTTCAGTGTGAGGTGACCAGAGGCTAGGAATTCACTTTTCCCAGCTTTCCCTCGAGTACCCCTGGGACAGGGGCTCTAACACCCAGGATGACCTCCTGACCTTGGCAAGCACCAGGGTTCTGTTGCGTGTTACAATGAAAACCTCAAAGTGGGTTTTCAGTTTGCAACGTGCTTATTCAGCTCTGAAAAGCTTTGATGGGTGTGTATGAAAACTTTATGGAAAATTAATTTTTGAGAAGTAAAACACGCCATCTCATTTTATTTAAAAAAGGAAGAAAATTAATATGAGTGCTTGTGCTTCCTATGTGTTTATACTGAGTCCATTCACTTAGAATCAAGCCATTATTGAGTATGTTTGTTCCTGATGAAAGGAACCCAACATTAGACCGGAAATAGGACATGTTGAAATCAATTTAGTGTCAACTACATCAAGCCTTTCTGAAATTGTAGGTTTTACAGAACTTTAAAACATAGCTTGTTTATTTGGTAGGGTTTAACCGTGATTCATAGCTCTCTGAAACAGACAAAAAGACAGAATGTCAGAGCAAATTATAGGTGGCCAGTGTCCCGGGCAAGGAAATGTGACTTTTGAAGCACCTCTGTTCTGTCTTGTCCCCCACGTGCCACGCCCCCGCCCCACCCCATTGCAGCTCTGGTGCATTAGGAGTGGAATGAGAATTTTTCAAGGCTGCATATTTTGATGGCACTCTGGTTTTGTGCATCCATACGGGGTCTTCATGAGGGCTTCTATTTGAATGGAGAAAGTGACGCTGCAGATGTGTGACCTATTAGGTGATGGACATCACTTAACCCAGGGCAGCCTGGAGGGTGGGGTGAGGTGCTGTGTGCCATGTAAATTACCTCTGTAGATTACCCTGTCACCTCCAGCTAAGGAATCAGTCCTGGAGGTGGTGTGCAAGGCATCTTTGAGTTTCTTGGTCTCGGCTGGCATTCACGTGAGAAAAAGACAGAATGAGAAAGGCTCTGGGGCACCCAGTGGGTGCAGGAGGGATTGTTGCAAGCTGGGCAGTGCTGGGAAGTTCATAACTCCCTCTCGCCTAAAAACTGATTCGGTTCCCATGAGTGAGCACCAGGGTTTCACGCTGAGCCAAGACCCCTGCTCTCGGGACACAGAGGGATCTTAGGAGCTGGAGAGAATTGTAGAACTTGCCCAGTCTAACCCTTTTGTGATGGTGGCCTGTAATTGGGTGACACTCCCTTGAGTCTCTTCGAGCAGTCCCCTGATGGAGCAGGCTGGGGTGGGCGTCAGCTCTCAGAGCTGGGGGTGAGTGGGTGGGAGTGCTGCGGCCTCCCCAGAAAGCTTTTGTTTCCCTTCAAAACCAACTTGTTGCTGGGGGAATGCGCTTGGCTACTACTGAGACAGAGCCATTCATAGCTCTACCCTGGAGCCCTCTGTTAGCATAAATCCAGTTACCCACGGCCATCAGCTTCCTTGCTTTCATTTTCTGGGAAAAGTGGGATCCTATTTTTCTTCTCCCACTGTGGGTATTAGGAAGGAGATGTGGAATTAGTGTAGGAGCAAGCAGTTTCCCTAACGGATACCATGGAAAAAAGCAAACCAAACAAAACCACAGCAACAAAGAACCTTCACCACCCACTTATCCATTTGCCCATGAGATATATAAGTGCTATGTAGGGAGAGATTTTTGTCTGTCTGTTCACTGCTGTGTTTCTGGCACCCGGACCAGTGCCCGGCCCATAATAAATTCTCACTACCTATTTCTGAATGAAAGGAATCGAGTCATTCATTTAACACAAGCTGAGCACTTACTCCATGTTCAGCACTTGGAGGCAGAGGGAAGAGGTCAGTCCTTACCCTCATGGAGTTTGAAGTCTAGACTAGAGACAGAGAAGCAAAGAGATCATCACTGTGCAGGGGTGGGCTCAGCAGGGCCACCTCTGGGGGGCAGGGCAGTGCATTCTGAGATTTCTGGAAGCTAAGAGGTTTGATGTTCTCTATAAGAAGTTTCTAGGCCCCTCTCTGTTCAGTAGGGCCTTGTAAGAACAGAGGAGAGACCCTGTGGGGTGTGTGTGTGTGTGTGTGTGTTTGCTCAGGTCATCCAGCACTACGTGGGAAGCTAGAATCTGAACTCACATCTGCTGCTTCCAAATGCAATGTTCAATCTACCAACAGGGCCCAAAGATCCTGCCTAATAGATGAGGCAACAGAAGCTCCAGCTTTCAGGAGATGGCCCTGAACAGGTTGGGAGGTGAGCAGAGGAGGTGGCAAGCCGTGCCGAGAGCTGTGTCGGGAACGAAGGCCCATCAAGGCTCAGAGGTGGCCAAGGGCCTGGGCTGAGGTCACGGCAAACCTAGTCCAGTCCGTGGCTAGGAGTGACAGATGCCTTCAAACCTGGGGTAGTGAGGCGTCCTAGATACACCAGGGAGTAGGGTGAGGGTGGGGGAGAAGACAGAGCTTGGGAGAGAGGTGATGGCCCCTGACCAGGCTGTGCCCCCCTGACCGGGGGGCAGTCAGGCCCGCAAAGGCAGCATGAGGCCCAGCGAGTGCCAGCAGTGAGTGGGCATCTCGCCTGCTGGCCGTGTCCGCCACGTTCCCTGCCCAGGGCCCAGGCTGTACAGAATGGTCATGGAGGAGTCTGGCTGGGACTCAAACAGAAGGACGTGACTGTTTGGGTGAAAGTCAGTTCACGGGCAGACTGGATTTTATTCCAAGACGATAACTAGGGAAACAATATGGATTTCATTCCAGTTCAAAGAGATTGACCAATTTTAGAGTAGGTGTAAATTTTAGTCTTCAGTACAGCCTGCAATTGAATCAAAACACTGATTTGAGTTCAGCTGGGTTTTCAGTTCAGCGCATGAATGTAGAGTCATAAAGCTGGGAGAGGGGGACCCTCCGACATGGAGGTCAGCGTCAGCCCGGGAGGCCGGGGCAGTGGTTTGTGGAGGTGAGTCAGGGCCCGGAGGGAAAGGGCAGGCTGGTGAGGACCCCCTCCCACCCCATCCCGCACTTCAACCTAAGTGGCTCCGCCTTCGAGTGTTTCCTATACTGAGTTTCTGTGTGAGATTTTGTTTAAAGACAGTGCCGTGTTAGTAAAACTCATCTGAAATTTGCCAATCTCAACTGTGATCACAAATGACAAGAGTAAGCTTATGAGCGGTTAAGGGAGGGACACGGCTGGTTAGTGGCTAGTGGCTAATAGGGTGACCAACTTGTCCCAGTTTACCCAGGACTTTCTGGGTCTTAAAACTGGAAGTCTGGAGTCCTGGGGACCCCCTCAGTTCTGTGCAGACCAGGATGGTTGGTCACCCTGGTGCCATATAAAATTAGCCGAGCTTTTAGATCATGGCAGCGGCCTCCTAACTGGGCTTCCTCCCTCTGCCCTCACCTCCCTGCCCCGCCCATCCACCCTCCACCCTGCAGACGAGTGGCCTGATCACGTCATTCCCCTGCAGAAAGCCCGGGAAGGCCCACCAGCACAGCGTGAGAGCCAGGGTCTTTAGCCGCTTAGAAGGCACTGCCGATCTGGCCCGTGCCTCTGTCATCCTGCCTCCAGAAACATCAGAACTGCTCAAAGTTGCCAACGCTGTGTCTGCCTAAACTGTGCCCTCTGCTGGAAGTGTCCTTCTGCCCGGGCTTCTGGCTAAAGCCAGCTGTCCCCTCTGGTCCTCTGGGAAGCGTTCTCCTGGTCCAGCCCTTCAAGGGAGGTGAAGATTTCCCTCCTTAGTGCCTCCACCGGGTGATGTGGTGTACGTGTCTCTGTGACACTGAACATTTACACAAAACACAAGTGCTGAGTTCCTAGCACATGTCTGGTTTGACAAGCGACCCACGTGTCTGACTCCTGCTCCGTGGATCCTTCCGCTACCCACTCCCACCCGCCTCAGGCTGTAAGACCCTGGGGTCAAGGCCACCACCTAAGGGGCCCCAACGAGGAAGCAGCCCTCAGCGAGGCGCTGGCAGCTCTATGCACAGCCAAGAAGTAGAGGCAGATGGGATTTACACAGACACTTCCCATGTGTTTATTAGTGTCCCACAGGCCTCTCTGCTTACAGAATAGCGAGGAACGCCAGGCAGCCGGGTCCTGGGCTCCAACGAGAGAGCTGGAGCGCCCCCTGGTGGCCACAGAGAGTCAGTGCTGTCAGCCCGCTGCCGCGTAAGGAAATAGGAACCACCATACCTGCCGCCCTGGTGGCTGTCGCTTCTGTGGGGTTTCCTTCCAAGACCTCAAGAATAGGCCCCACGGAGCAGGAACAGTCGTTCAGGGAAAATAAAATCATTGCAGTGGAGAAGGCTCCAAGTGTCTCTGCGAATCATCTTTGAAGACGGAGGGGAAACGATACAGTTAGAGTTTGAAAAGGACAATTTGGAAGTCTTCCTGGCGCGGAAAGCCCTCAAACACCCAAAGATTTCACTCTTTTTTTTCTTTTTAATTAATTAATTTATTTATGGCTGTGTTGGGTCTTCGTTTCTGTGCGAGGGCTTTCTCTAGTTGCGGCGAGCGGGGGCCACCCCTCATCGCGGCGCGCGGGCCTCTCACTATCGCGGCCTCTCTTGTTGCGGAGCACAGGCTCCAGAGGCGCAGGTTCAGTAATTGTGGCTCACGGACCTAGTTGCTCCGCGGCATGTGGGATCTTCCCAGACCAGGGCTCGAACCCGTGTCCCCTGCGTTGGCAGGCAGACTCTCAACCACTGCGCCACCAGGGAAGCCCCAAAGATTCCACTCTTGTCAAATCATAAAGGACAATTACCTTCGGCTCTGGGACCCTGTTCCCCACCCCACCTGGGCTGAAGGTGTCACCTCTAGGAGATGCCCCGAGACTGGGAGGCTCACCCCCATCTCTGTCCTGCTCCTCAGCTGGCATGCTGCAAGGCCACAGCTGAACGTTTCTCTTTCCGTGGTAAAGGCTCTCGCCCTTTTAAACAAAGGTTTTGGAGAATCAGTAACATCCTGCGTCCCATCAGCCTTACCCTGGGCCCCGTGGTGTGAATGTGGGCGTCCGGGCCAACTTGGTTCTCCTGGGGATGGTGAGGCAGGAGCAGGTCCAAAGTCTGGGCGGGGCCAGCGTGGAGCCAGGAGCCCTAAGGGGACAGAAGGCGTGGAAGCTGGCGGGGCTGCTGCCTTCTCCACTTTCTATTTGCCCTGCAGAGTTTGTCACTGGTCTAAGGTTGACTTTTGGAGCCTTATCGGATTAGTGTTTCTCAAATTCTCATCATTCAAGTAATAATTACTCTGAATATTATTATGATAACTAACTTTACTGAGTTCTTATTAAGTACCAGCTACTGTTAGGAAGTTTTACAAGTGATATATTAATTCATGAACTATTATATTATACTGTGTATAACTTATTTAATCCTCAACACGAGGTAAAATGGGACTATTATTTTTCTCATCTTAGAGATGAGATTTTTTTTTTTGGTAAATAACACTATTCTATTATTTATTTAGTATTTTCCTTTGAATTTTATCCTCTTACTAAATAAATATATATTTTAAAAGAAACCTCATTTTCCTACTATAAATAGAAAGCTACATTACATGTTCTTAAGTAGGAGGAAACTGTTTTAAAAAAACAATTGAAATAACTATGTGCCTGAATACCATCAAAAATCATCTTCTGTACCACCAGCAGAAAGCCTAACGTGTTTGGGGAAATACAACCTTAGAGGAAAGCATCCCAAGGAGGTGGGAGGGAACCCTCCAGGGTGAAAGAAGGCTATTTTGCACTTTTGGATTTGAGAGTGGACTGTACTCCCTAGAGACCTGCTTTAGGAATGATTGGGTTTATTTTGCTTTTCTTTATCCAACTTCTAAAATGGATGCTTAGTTCATTAGTCTTCAGACTTTCTTCTTTTTATTTTTAAAATATATGAGCAATTAAGGCTATAAATTTCTCTACTGCTCTAGCTATAGCCCATAAGTTTTTTGATATGGAGTATTTTCTTTATTGTTCAATTTTTAAATATTTTCTTAATTCTGACTGTCATTTTTTAAACTTAAAAGTGTGTTTCTTAATTCCGAATGTGGATTTAAAAAAATATCTTTTTCCTATTGATTTCTGGTTTACGAATTGTGATCAGAGTTGTGTATTGAGGTTAGAATTGTGAAGAGACATGACTTGTATGTTTTCAATCCTTTGTAATTTTTTAGGATTTGCTTTATGGCCCAAATGTATAGTCATTTCTGTTAATATTTGTTCACCTTGTGTATCTTTTCCCACTCTTTTTCTTCCCACCTTTCTATATCCTTAAGTTCTGTTGTGATTCTTATAAACAGCAAATGGTTAAATTTTGAAAAATCTTATTTTATTTTTTAATAAGTTTATTTATTTATTTTTTGGCTGTGTTGGGGTCTTCGTTGCTGCGCGCGGGCTTTTCTCTAGTTGTGGCGAGCGGGGGCTACTCTTCACTGCAGTATGCAGGCTTTTCATCCCAGTGGCTTCTCTTGCTGCAGAGCATGGGCTCTAGGCACATGGGCTTCAGTAGTTGTGGCACATGGGCTCAGTAGTTGTGGCTTGTGGGCTCTAGAGTGAAGGCTCAGTAGTTGTGGCGCATGGGCTTAGCTGCTCCACGGCATGTGGGATCTTCCTGGACCAGGGCTTGAACCTGTGTCCCCTGCATTGGCAGGCGGAATCTTAACCACTGCACCACCAGGGAAGCCCTGAAAAATCTTATAATCTTTATACCGGGAGCACTGGTCCCTTTACATTTATTGTGATCATTATACATTAGGATTTGTACCTACCATTTCATTTTATACTTTTTTTTCCTTTTCCTCTCTTTTTCTTGTTATCTTTCAGATTATTTTTTCTCATTTCACTTTCCCCCTCTATTAGGTTGGAAGTTATATTCTGTTTCTGTTAGTTTAGGGGTTACCCTAGAAATTACAATGTGCCCACTAATTTATCGGAATTTGAAGATAATGAATACCTTTACCTTCCTTCCACGCCATACAAAGAACTCAGGACGCTTTGATTTCATCCTCCCTCTCTCCTCATTTGCATGCTATTGTTGTAGTGTCTTTTAATTTTGTTTTGTTTTCTTTAACTTCACAAGACATTATCATTGTTGTGTTATATAGTCAATGTTTGTTTAAATTTCTATGCATGTTATTCCTTCTTACATCTTAGATCTTCAAACTGGAATCACTTTTCTTCTGCCTGAAATCCACCCTTTAGAATTTCCTTTACTGAGTTTTGCTGGTGGCACATTCTCTTAGTTTTTTTGTTGGTTTGAAAATGTCTATACTTCACCTTATTCTTGAAATATATTTTCAGTGGGTACAGAATTCTAGGTTGACAGTTATTTTTCTCCCAGCATGGAATGTATCATTCCATTCTCCTAACTTCCATTCTTGCTGATAAAGAGTCAGTTATCGGTCTATTGTTCTGTTGAAAACCTTCTGTCTTTCCCTTCTGACCACATTTAAGGTCTACCTTTTGTCTTTGGTATTCAGCAGTTTCACTATGATGTGTCAGGACATGGATTTGTTTTAGTTTTTCCTGCTTTGGATTTATGGGGCTTTTTGAACCCAGGGGTTGGCAGTGTTATCAGTGCTGGAAGGTTCTCAGCCCTTATTTCTTCTTATGCTGCCACTGCCACACTCTCTTTTCCTTATAGAACTTCTCACCCTATACTCTTTGTCTCTTAATCTCCTTTCCTGTTTCCCCATTTCTTGTCCTTCGATGGATAATTTCTTCAGGTCTGTTTTCTGAATGGATAGCTTCTTCAGATCTATTTCTAACTATGGATTCTCTTACCCAATATGTTCTAACTTTAATAATTTTCAGTTCTAGAAATTCTATTTGGTTCTTTTCTAAATCTGTATGGCCTTTCTTGTTTCTTGCACATGTTCCCTGCTTGTCTTTTACTAAACATGATTGGTTTATAGTCCAGGACTGTTCATTTCAGAAAAAGAGGGACAGCTCATTTGGTCAGAAGCATCTTTACCTCATGAAGGGCACCCATATCACATGCCTCACCATGCTGCTCTGCTTCCAGGGACAACCCCGAAAATGGTGCCATTTCCTAAGGCAGCATTTTTGCCCCCCAGCAAGTTCAGGTTAAGGCTGGGACTCTGGCTTGTTTTTCATCCTGTATGTTCTCAGCCATGTCTCTATGACAAGGACATGGGAAGAGCATGGTTGCAATTGCAGAAAGACCAGCCAAAAGGGAGAGGCGTGCTCTGAAGGCTTCCTCGGCACTTGGGAACCTCTTCAGACAGGACAGTGAACGAGAGAGGGCGGCCTCAGACAACCCACGTGACAGAAGAGAAAACTGAAAGAGAAGACGACTTTCTCACAAGCTCTCCCAGGCTGAGTAGTTGCAGAACTGAAGCTGGGTTGGGCCAGTCTGTTCATTTGCTTAGACGACCCATGTACCTGGATGTACATCGCTTCATATGGATTAAAATCATGCAAGTAAAATTCATCGGCACCGTGCCTGCGACATAAAAATGTTCAAAAGGCATTTACAGCCATCATCGTTATTATGGTTGTTGCTATTATTATTACAGTCCCAGGAAATACTGATCAGTTAACATTTCCAAGGTGCCAAGTTGTGGGCCTTTCCGAAGGAAAAAGTCACCCGAGCAGGGAGAATTTACATCTTTTGCCCAACAGTGCCCGGGACGTGGAAGATGCAGAGGAACGCCTGAGGTCCGAGGGAAGCTGAGACAGGAGATCCAGTGGGCGGGGAAAGAGGAGAGGAGAGGTGAACCTGGGGGACACTGGTGGGGGTTGGAGGAGGCAGGGAAAGAATAGGAGGTGCCAACCTTTTCTCCACAATTTTGTTACATCTTGGGGCAAACGGGGGGCCCTATGATGACAGCCTGAATTGGGTAAAATTTAAGGATAAGGAATTACTAATTAGTAATAAGGTGGAATACTTAAGTGTATGAAATGAATAATATGTAGCTAAAAAATAATGATATAGCATTAGGCATTTGAGACATGTGGGCTCCAAGCAATTAACCTCTATTCTTCTTCTGAATCACAGTCTCGTTAATTGGCTCCTTTCCTCTGACGGGGCAATATTAACCTTTCTATTTTTCTCTGAAGGAGCAAGTACGTAGGGTAGATGTGCTGCTCCAGTTTGGAGGAAAAGTATTTTTCCTGAATAATAACCCATTTGCCATTTATCTCCCAAATGGTTGCACTAAAAAGGTTCTGTCAGATTTTCCTGATCAAGCTCCGCAGAGATGGAAAAGATGATTTAAACACACCTGACTTCATTCTGGAGCGGCTGAGGGAAATGGCATCTCTAGGCTAGTCAAGCTTCGCTTTTCCATGTGTTACCAGCTTCTCATTCATTCAAGGGACACGTCCTTACTGAAGCTACATGTGCCAGGCGCTGTCCTGGGTGCTGGGGACACAGCAAGACAGATTCCTGCTCTCACGGAGCTTGTAACTGAGTGAGGGAGGAACAAACCAAAGGCAAATGAACATGTAGATGTCGAATACGGTCTCAGGGCTAGGAAGAAAAAAACAAAACTGGCTAAGGAGGAAGTGTCTGGGAAGGGAGAGGTGCCTTTTAAGACAGGATGGTTGGGAATAAAGACGCAGATGTAGAGACTGGACTTGAGGATATGGGGAGGGGGAAGGGTAAGCTGGGACGAAGTGAGAGAGTGGCATGGACATATATACACTACCAAATGTAAAACAGATAGCTAGTGGGAAGCAGCCGCATAGCACAGGGAGATCAGCTCGGTGCTTTGTGACCACCTAGAGGGGTGGGATAGGGAGAGTGGGAGGGAGACGCAAGAAGGAGGAGATATGGGGATATATGTATACATATAGCTGATTCACTTTGTTATACAGCAGAAACTAACACAACATTGTAAAGCAATTATACTCCAATAAAGATGTTAAAAAAAAAAAAAGGGTGGTTGGGAAGGCTTCTCTCAGGAAGAGAGAATAACATTTGAGCTGAGATATGAATGAATTGAAGGAGAGGCTTGAAGGTATTTAGAGGATGGATATTCCAGGCAGAGAGAATAGCAAGTGCACAGGCCCTGCGGCTGGTGTGTGCTTGGAGTGTCAGGAATAGCAAGACGGCCAGTGTGGCCTGAGCACACCGAGTAAGGGCAGAAGGAGGAAGACATGAGGTTGGAAAGGTCACAGGGCCATGTGGTGCAGGAGCCCCTTGGGGGCCATGGTAAAGACCTTGGTTAATTTCCAGTGTGAAGTGAAGCCCTGGCAGGTGTGAGCAGGGTCTGATAGGAAAGGCTTACCCTGGCAGCTGTGGGAAGAGGGGAACAAGGATGACAGAAGGTGTGGAGGTGTAGCAATAAATGGAATCAAGACATTAAGAGGGACATCTGGTCATAAAAGATCCAGTGAACCTGACCCATAGTCTGGCAAGATAGAGCCTCCAGAGATACAAAGCATGGTCAGAGTCTATGCCCTCTCCACTGAGACAGACATTAGGCACTTGAAGAACCCAATCAGGCAGAGTGCAGTCACATCAAATTCACTCTGTGATATGTTGGTAGTAAATATCAGGGATAGCGCTGTTTAAAACCTGACCAGGCAATTCCATGCCCAGGAATTCACCCAGAGGGATAATCAGACAAGTGCACAATAAGTAACTTATGTGCAGGGTGGTTCCTAGTAGGAAAGTTGTGAACAACCTGGATGTCCATCAGTAGGGGATTATTTAAATAAGTCATGGTGTATTCAGGCTTCAGAGTAATATCATCAAGATGATGATATATTTTAAAATCATACAATACAGAAGAGACAAAATGAAAGATAAAAATTTCACAGCTCCTTTGTCTTCCCAATCATATTTCCTAAGAGAGTTTTTGTTGTATGCTTCAAGCAACATTTCCTCCTCAGATACAGGTGTGTGTATATATATATATATAATCTCAATAGGTATAGATACAGATATCTATATGTATTCTTTTAAGCTAAAATAGTTCTGTAACTATTCTATAACAGTTTTGTAAATATTCAAAGTAAGTCTATAAATATTATGTTGCAGTGTAATTTTATTTCATTACATGAACTATCTTAGACATATAGCCACATCAGTACATTAGATTAATAGCTGCGTAGTATTCCGCTGGATGCATATACCATAATTGACTCAATCAGTCTGTTATTAATGGATTAATATGTATATATTTCATTTGTGTTACTCTCTGGGTATATTTTCACAACTTGTACAATTTAAAACATTAAAAATGTTGATGTAGCATGTATTTATTGTGCAGATGTCCACAATGTATTGTGGAGAGAAAAAAAATCAGGCTACAAAATAGCATGTGTTGCACGGTCCCACTGATGTAAATTTGGATATCTCTCTGTGTGTATATATTTATAGAGAGTGTGGAGGGATGCTCACTGCTCACTAAAATGCTAACAGGAGTTATTGATCACAACCTAATGATTGCATGTGTTTCTTCTCAATGCTTTTCAGTATTATTACCATGTAGATTTGAATATATATTCTGGGGGGAGGAAGTTATTTTATATTTGGAGAAGAGTTCACTGGGAGCTGGTTCATGCACTACACTTAAAACATGACGTTTTTTATTTTTTGTTTGGATCTGTACTTTTCTCATTGAGTACTTCTTTTCACTTAAGAAATAAATTGTACTTTTTCCTTCTCCAGTTAGGAACACATTAGCAGCACGATTTGTGGACCTGAGCGCAGTTCATCGGCTGCACCACAAGAGGGCGGTGTTTGCAGGACATTGTGCGCATGGCTGCTTCCCGCTGCTCGCCGGGGTCTAGAATTTTGCGGAATGTCATCTCTGTGGCCAGAGCAGAGATGAGATGTATGTCCCGTGACTTCCAGTTTGCTCCATGACACACATTTTTCCTTTAACGCGGTTGCGTGGAGGTGGCACGAGGGGGGGATCTGCCTGGCAGCTGTCCCCACAGACCTTGTTTATTTATTATTTAATTTTTAAAATTAAATTTAATTTATTTACTTTTTATACAGCAGGTTCTTATTAGTTATCTATTTTATACATATTAGTGTATATATGTCAGTCCCAATCTCCCCCTCCCCCCCCGCCCCTCCCCCCCCCCATGGTGTCCATACGTTTGTTCTCTACATCCCCACAGCCCTTCTGGCCGCTCCATCCAGGTCACTGCACCCCACATCCACTGTGGCCAGCTGCCGTCTGCCTCCAGGGCCTGACTTGAGCCAGGGGAATTTAGCTCCCCCTCCATCCCAGCCCCGCGCCCGCACCGCAATGCAGAAGCTGCTTTGGAGCTGGGAGCCTGCCACCTACCCACATTCTGCCCAGCGCCCTCTGCGTCTTAATCCCCTTGCCAAGTAGCTGCCTCTTCTTCTCTTGCCTCCTTCTCCTCCCTTCTCCCTTTCACCTTCTTAATTATTTTTGAAGAAGCAACACATATTCATGACGAAAATTCAAACAATACAAGAGGGGAAGTGGGCGAAAACCAAGTGTCCCCTCCGTGCATCCTAGCTTCCCGGTTTTCTCCCCTAAGGCAGTAACTGCTAAGAGGTTTTAGCAGCATATGTCCTCCCGGAGATCCTGGGTGCATATGCGAATGTGGGCGTGCATGGACGTGTTCACAAACCACACCCTCCGCTTGGCTTCTGGTTTGCACTTAACCGGGATGGTGGAAATCCTTCCACATCAGTTCCTACAGCGCTGCAGATGCTTTATCCTGGCTACAGAGTATTCTATCGTGTGGATGCACCATCCTTGATGTAACTATTCCTCTTAGGGGACATTTGGGCTCTCTCCAATCTTTTGTTCTCAGGAGCAGCGGGCAGTGACTGTTTTATATGGACGGCTTTAAGCACAGGTGCAATATCTACCATAGACTCAATTCTTAAAAGTGGAATGGGCTGCTCAGAGGGTGCAGGCCCTTGTAGAGGTCACATTCATCGCCACATTGCTCTCCAAAGACCTTTTGAACCACTCCCACACAGTGCGTGAGATACAATCCCTGCATGAGTGCCCTTGGTCAATTTGACAGATCACTGGTTCTCAGTCTTGACCGAGGTCAGAATTACCGGGGGAGCTTTCTCAAAATGCCAATGCCTGCACTGTATCCCATATCCCAGACCGATTAAATCAGAATCGGACACGTTTGTGTTTGTATAGGGTTGGGGGGAGCCGTGGCGGGGAAGGGGACTGGGCATCGGCACAGAATTTCCCCAGGAGAATTTAATGAACAGGCAGGGATGAAAGCCGCTATGATAGGTTAAAAACATCTAATTGATTTAAACGTAGATTTCTTTAATTATAAATGAGGATGAACATTTTTCTTTGAGAACAGTGATTTAGACCTTTCTTAGATCTCAGACCCTTTGAGATTCTGACAAAAGCACTGGATCTTTTATCCAAAAAAATATGTGCACGTCTGTTGGCCACGATTCAAGCGGTCACAGGCCCCCTGGCACTCCTCCTCAGCCCCAGGTTAAGGCCCAGGCCCAGAACTGTTCTTCCCAGCCCTTTCCCAGTCTCCCACACTGAGCCGAGGCCTTGCGTGTTCTCCCCGAAACCAAACCTGGACATGACCTTGTGCTCCAGCTGCTACAAGTCTCTGCTCCAGAATCCCCTCTGTCCCCCGGAAGAAAAAACCCGGGTCCTCCATGTGGGGCGTGCCGGGGGCCCCCTGTGAGGGGACCTTCATGGCTCTCTGCAGGGATTCCCGGCGTGCCTGCCCTCAGAGGGCTGTGCCATGTGATGGGGGCTTTGGGGGTAGGGGTGCAGCGTGGGGTACAGGTAACTCAGCTGGGAGCACAGTTGGGATCTCCTGGGGACAGACCCTGAGCTGAGCCTCAGGGATGAGCAGGAGCTGGCAGTGGGGATGGGGAGGCGCCAAGGGTGCTCATCATCTGTTGAGGAGACAAAAGCCACGGACACATGAGCAAGGACACCTCAGGGAGCTGCCGGTACTCTGGGGCTCAGGGTTCAGGGGAGAGGCTGGGGAGAGGTGAGGCTGCAGAGACAGGAGGTAGATCAGGAAAGGCGTCACGGCTGGGCAGTGGACTTGGACGGGGGAGGGTGTGCTGTAGACATTCGCTCTGTGGGGGTTCCGGCTGGACGAGGTGGTCAGTGGGGGAGGGGGAGGGGAGGGGAAGGGGAGAGGAGGGGAGAGAAGGGGAGGGGAGGAGAGGGGAAGGGAGGGGGGAGGAGAGGGGAAGGGGAGGGGGAGAGGGGAGGAGAGGGGGAGGGGAGAGGAGGGGAGGGGAGGGGAGGGGAGGGGAGGGGAGGGGAGGGGAGGGAGGGGAGGGGAAGGAAAGGCTGATTCTGGGGTGTTAGGGCTGTAGGGCAGGGGGCACAGCAGGGTGGGGTCGGGTGGCGTCATGGGTACACCTGGCTTAGGCGGGGGGGTGCTGCGGGGGCTGGGACCATTTCTGGGGAGGACAGTGCTCCGTGGGCAGTTGGACATTTGTGGGGGGGAGGAGGGGGGAGGGGGGAAGTGAGGGAGAGAGAGAGCAGGATGGGGTGGGCATCAGAGGCCAAGTGTGCATCCCGCAGGCTGGGGGCGAGCGGGGTGTGAGGGTGGGCCCCTGCCGATGCCTGCGTTGAGGGGAGACTTAGAAGGAGCCACAGAGAGGCGGGCGGGATCTGGGGGAGGGCAGCAGTCCTGAAGCCCAGGGCAGAGGAGGCAGGGCTGCTTCTCTGTTGCTCTGGCCCCAGTGGCAGGGGCTGCCGGCAGCCGGGACCGCCAGAGCCCAGTTGCTCCATGTGTCCGTACCCGCCATCTCTGCAGGCGGGTCGGCCCCGGGCCGTCCTCATTCCTCCCACAGCAGGACCCTGACAGGGCATCTGTCACTGTCCTTGTTCTGGAAGTCACCCCCATCGCCTCATCCCAGGCTTTGAACATCCTGATGATGGGAGGGGCGGGATGGGGGAGGAAAGGAGTCTGACAGTGGACATGGAGAAATCAAGCCCCAAAGCCAGCTCGGAGACGGGCGAGATGAGGGCTTTCGGGACACAAAGCGTCTCCCAAATGCCAGGAAATGTCTGCTGTGGAAATCAGCATTTGTGGCCTTGTACTGGCTAGGGGTCCTGGACTGGCCAGGACACTCCTGATGTGAGTAACAGAAACTTTTTTCGAGTCAGTGTAAGGGGAGGGGGGACACATAATTAGGGCACAGGGGCTCCGTGATGCCCCAGACAGGACGGCAGCAGGGCCCTGGCCTCCCTGGGTCCCCGCTCTGGGAGCCACGCCTCCCCCCGACCCTTTGCGGCGTTATAGGTTCAGCCCTACTTGAGAGAGTCCATCCCTGTTGTCGTCTGTTTATCTCATTTCAATTCAAAGATCCCAGGAAGGGATGCATTGGCCCAGCTCAGTCAGGGACTCACTCCTCAGCCAATCAACAGGACAAGAGGCACAGGCTCTGCTTTAAGGACACGGTGACTCCAGGGAGAGCCACGGAGAGAGGGGCAATTCCTGCTAAAGGGGCGCTGGGTGGACAATGTCAGAGGGGTCAACCACAAGCCACATCAGCCTCCCCAGACATATCCCTTAGACATTCATTCATTCATTCATCTGTTCATTCAACAAACCTTTACTGAGCACCTGCTGGGCACAGAGGCGTGAACAAGCAGATGAAGTTATTGCTGTAGGGGCGCTTACACTCCTATAGGAGGAGGAAGATGATAAGCCAATAAATAAACAGGAAAAATGTCCGGGTACCACCTGGCATCTCATTAGGGCCTCGCTTTGCATTTACAGGTCACGAATGGGCTTGAGCATCTCTGCAAATGTCTCTTTGCCCTTCGTGTGGCCTCATCTGTGTAGTTCCCGGTCACTGTTTTTCCCCATTTTTTTTTTAATGCCTTGTCTCTTTAAAATTGATTTGTAGGCATTTTACTCATCCTGGATACCAGCCCTTTGTCAGTTATAGGTGAAATGAATATCACCTCCCAGTCTGCGACCTGCCTTCTCTTTCTCTATGGTGTCTTTTGATGAGCGTTCTGTTCTTAATTTTAACATAGCGACATGTTAAAATTTTTTTATGGTTTGCCCGTTTTGAGTCTTGTTTAAGAAATCCTTTCTGCATTGAGTCGGATTTGACAACTGGACCCAAGGACCCATGAGCAGCCCCTGGAGAGGCAGAGCCCGGGGCAGCCCCTGGGGCGACTGGTGCAGCTGACAGCTGGGAGATTGATTAAAACCTGGATGCGGTGCTAGGGGAAGACAGGAGAGAGGCTGAGTGCTTTGAATTTGATCCTTTTAGCAACAATTAAACAATAGCCACGGAAAGCCTGAGGAAGGGACTTCCTAAAGACGAAGCAGTGGATGAAGGAGGGCCTGTCCCCTTGGCCTCACCTTGGCCCCCCGCCATGGGGTTCCTTGCTGCCGCCCCATCAACCTTTATTGAGACATTTCATAGTGACAAGCATCTTCTTCCCAGGAAGTATAACCTACAGAGTGAGGAGAGCATCTGTGTGTGTGCATGTGAAATCACTCAAGGCTGATTGAGGGGCCTTCATAATAATAATAATAATTGATGGGGACACGGAGGCACTGATTGGGTAGTGGAGAGAGTGGGCCACAGGGCAGCCCAGAGCAGGAGATCTTAATGAGACTAGCAGTCAAGGGGTCAGGGAATTGGGATGGAAAAAAAAAAATTTATTTCACTAACTTCTAGCTGAAATTTAGCATAGGCAACAAACCAAATGGTGCTAGCAATGCCTGTGGCTTGTCACTCATAAAAATCACAGATATTTTAAATTTATTATTATTATTATTATTATTATTTTTGGCTGTGTTGGGTCTTCGTTGCTGCACGTGGTCTGTCTCTAGTTGCCTTGCTGTGCGTGGGCTTCTCATTGCAATGGCTTCTCCTGTTGTGGAGCACCGGCTCTAGGCATGCGGGCTCAGTAGTTGTGGCTCATGGGCTTAGTTGCTCTGCGGCATGTGGGATCTTCCCAGACCAGGGCTCGAACCCGTGTCCCCTGCATTGGCAGGCGGATTCTTAACCACTGTGCCACCAGGGAAGCCCATCACAGATATTTTTACATCACATTACTTTTTTTGGTAGATATTTTGAAACATCTACTTTGAGATGGTAGTTGCTATAAACATCTACTAGGTCTTTGGTAGTTAATGTGTTAATGAAGAAGCACATGTACTAATTACTGCATCACAATTTTTAAAAGTCTTTTGATAATCCTACTGACAAATAATTAGGTTCCTTTGTAATCCTATGTGATTTATTTTATGCATTTAAAAACAGTGTTCTGAGGAGGGACCCATAGGTTTCCCCAGATAACCAAAGGGTCCATGAAAAAGGGAAGGTTGAAAATGGGACTCTGGGGTGAAGACCCTCCTCCCAGTGGGCAACTGCTAAACCTCATGTTCTCAGACAAGCTAAGTGTGTGGGAATGCGGGGGGAGACGAAGTGATAGCTTTGCAGACATGCAAAGAATTCCTGCTCTTCCTGGGTGCTCCGGGCTGCACAGACCTGCGTATGACGTGGATACCTGCCCTTTGGGTGAGAACCAGTTGGTGCTTTCTGCTTGCTCTGGGCCCTGCCCTGCCCACCGATTAGTGGTCCAGCTCCTCTCAGTAGACTAAGCTCCACGAGGGCAGGCTAGCCCCGTCCATGTCCTCGGGGAACAGGGTGTCTCTCCCGCCCGCATATTCTCAAGCTTGCTTTGGGCACCCAGGTAGGTGTGCTGCAGACCCAGGTGTGCTGACTGTTAGCACCGACAGCTGTAAGTCACCCCCCTGGAGTTCATCTATGACTTGGCCTCGTCGATGTTGCACAGAGAAGCAACCGCTGCTAAAGGCGCTGGATGGCTCTGAAACCACGAACCACGGGAGAGGGTGATTGGTTTGGGAATTTTAACAAGGGTGTTTTGTGGCCTAACTTGGAAGGAGTGAACTGACCTACAGCAGCATTCGGCATCAGCATTTGGCACCTTTGTGACCCAAGAGCAGAGGGACCCTTCCACTCTGCTGCGGAGTTTTGGGTGAAGCCAGGCTTACGTTATGGGAATTATGGGCAAGACAGGAGAATCTCTTATCCATGTGTTGACAGGACAGCACAAAGCTTCAGAGTGCAGCTCCTTGTGACTGGTTTCTGGAGGGCGCTGGGCCTGCTTTGAAGAACTAGCTCCCTCTCTGTGCCTTCTAAGGTCTGCTGTTAGAGCGCCACCTTGAGGCTTTAGTGAGACTAGTCCATCAATGCCCAGTCATCCTTTTGTGAATTAGCTGCCTTGCGCAAGATTAAGTGCATTTGTGGGGGGAAAACCTACTCTGAGTTAGTGAAATTAGGGGCATATTTAAGGCTATATGGTTTGGAAATGTCAAGTAACCATATCGTGTCTCCTCTCAGGGCCATGCCCTTCTCTTTTCCAATCAGCTGTGGCCCCTGAGAGGCAGCCCGGTGAGGTGTTGGAGCCGGTTTGTGGCAGCTCCTGAGAGCTGATTGTTAAATTTTCAGGAATTTTATGTCAGTCGTGAAACACAGCTATTACTAAAAATTAAGTGGTAGGATATTACAGTTGAATAAACTCTATGCACACAAAAACTAGTGCCAAATCTCAGCCCTTTAGAATTATGTTACTATCATCTATACACTGAGGTTATTTACGTCTCTTGTATCTGTGTGATGGAAGTACTATATAATGGCACATCTCTTCCCAACTCTGCGTTCGGTGACATCATGTTGGTGGCTAAATCGGCCATGGTGGAGTGTTTACAGCACAGGAATCTGCACACGCTGCACAAATCAGCCTTGAGAGAGCCGGCTGTTAAACGTTTACCAGCACACTTCTGGGAGTACCCCCTCCTACTGCAAACGACCCCATCATGTCTGGGCCCACGGAAGCTGAGCCGTGAGCTCCCTGGAAGGGTGTGAGGGTGGAGGGATTAGAGGGAGAGGAGGGGGATGGGGAGGGGAAGGGGGTAGGGGCAGGCCACTGCACCACGGCTCTATCCACCTGAGGACGCCTTCCAATGTTTGCCAAATGGAGAGTTTGGAAGAGAAAGGCAAGAATTATTCTAAAATCAATGATTGCAAGTTACTTCTTTTATTATTATACAGATTATTTTGGCCACTTGTCAGGGCAGCAGGCCTGTCCGGAACTGCCCCTAGAGAGTTCTCAGGCAGCATAAATGGAAAAGGCTGCAGTGCAGGCTCAGAAGTGCAGAGAGTGCGCAGTGGCGCCCAGCAGGGCTTTAACAACCGGGTAGTGATGACCAGAGTGAAAGGAGCTTGTCTGCAGGTCTGCGCCCCTGGTTCCTCCAGCCTGGTCTGCGGCTCCCACCACTGGGCTGTCAGGGGGCAACTCAAAGGGATGCGAGGAGCGATGGTCCACTCAGAGGCTTTCTTGGGTCCTGTTTATCCTTTGCATTGCTTCAGGAGTGAATCTAATTAAAAGCAAACTTGAACCTAGTCTAAATTGTCCATATCTCCCATTCTTGAACCCAGCCCAGGTTCCTATTACAGTCATTAAGCAATTTATATGATGCATTGCATCCCTAAATTGTTATACTTGCATCGCACTTAAAGATATCTGCTTATATATATATATATATATATATATATATTCCTAAATATTGTTTATAATTCTAACTAATGAGATTACCGTCCATGTTGTACCAGTTTGTAGAGTTTTAAGCATCGTATACGGAGATAATTCTAAGAACTAAAACGGATGTATTTTTAATTGCCCTTAAATCCTGATGCTCTGTGGCATCCATTGAATTAATGCGTTTAAGTGCTTCAGGGAATGGGTAGGTTTCTGCTAGAGTAATAAATTCATTGCTCAGCCTTGACAATCAAATTTGACTTTTTATTTTGTTTTGCTTCCTTGGCAAAACAATAATAGTCTTGAAAGCTGGGCTTTGTTAAGAGATAAAAAGGTTTTCTAAATTCCAAAGCTTCCCTCTAAATATGAAGCGACAGTACCTCTGACTTTGATCACAGAGTTTTACTATAAGCCATAAATAGAAGGAATGCACGATACGATGGAAGCAAAGTTCCCAGAAGACAGAAGGCAAAGGAGAAAGTATTCCGCCCTGCCCGGGAGAGGTCTGGTGGTAAAAGCAGCATGAGGATGTGGCCGGCGGGTGGGGAGCGAGACACAGGGGCTCTGAGAGAACCCAGAGGCGAGGAGACACATCTAAGTAGATGAACCCGAGGTAGTGCCCCAGATGTGCACAGTGAGACAAGCGTGTCTCCTACAGAAGGCCTGGGAGTTCGGGTGTCTCCTGAGGGACAGAGATGCTGATAGGATGATGGCAGACAAGCAGAGGCAGGAGGGGCGAAGGGGACCGTGAGCAGGGACCTGCGAACCAGGAGCGGTGGCAGAGCCCCAGCTTAGCGGCAGTGGGTGCTGGGGGCACTCAAAGGCCAGGTTGGCAGAGACGAGCGGGATGGGACACCTAACTGGAGGTCAGAGAGGACCCAAAGGACAGCAGGTGCACC
This sequence comes from Balaenoptera musculus, assembly GCF_009873245.2. NCBI lineage: Eukaryota > Metazoa > Chordata > Mammalia > Artiodactyla > Balaenopteridae > Balaenoptera > Balaenoptera musculus. Next base: position 14,074,598 of record NC_045800.1, read on the forward strand.
GAAGCCCCTCCCCGCACTACCCTAAGGCCACGTTCACGTCCTCTACGGCACTCAGCTGCCCCCGTGCAGCCCTTGGTGGAGTAAGCGCACAAGGGGTGTGTCCCAGGCCTGGCTCTGTTCCGGGCCCTGCGCGGGGACCACAGTAAAGGCACAGCCACAGGCCCAGGAGCCCCCCTGCAGTGCAGCTCCGCCCTCCACAAGACGCCACCCACAGAGAGGCCACCGGGCTGCAGGAAGGCCAGGCTGTTTGCTCAGTGAGGGGCTGGGAAGGGACTGAAACCTCTTCTGAACCCCTGATGTCCCTCAGGGCATCGGCCTTCTGGGCTCATGGCCTTCTGGGCTCAGCCTTGCCCTAACAATCAAAGGAAATGGCCCAGCTCCATCCCAAGCACTGAGGGAAGTCAGGGCTCACCCCAGCAGCCTGAGGACCCCTGAGGCGGCCCGCGGTGGGGAGAGAAGGCCGTCTCTCATCAGGCACTCTGGGAGTCCAGGGTTAAGAGGCTATCTGGGGGAGCAGACTTGTCCTGAAGGTCTGGGCTGGAGTGAACTAATACAGAACAGACAGGAAATAACTTCACGGTCCATGTTAGATTTCCCATTTCTGGAAGATATACTGGTTAGTTCTAACCTTAGAGACTCCCTCCCAGAGTTAGACTGGCAGGAGTTCAAATCCCAGGCCCCCCTCTTGCTGGCTGTGTGACCCTGTGTGACCCTGGGCACGTCACTTCCCTTCTAAGCCTCAGTTCACTCATCTGTGAAATAAGGCCATAAGGCCCCTTTGCAGGTTTGAAGGTCGTGGAGATACTGATGTGAAGGACTCGTGCATTCTTGGCCACAATGAGTCCACTGCTGATGGCAGCAATTGCTGTTACCGGCTTCTGGCCCAGCCCCTTGGGGGGACCGTGCCAGGCTTCCTGGAAGACACTAATGAAGGGTGAATCAGCACTCATTCAGGACCAAGATGGGAAGGAGGGGGCGGGGAATGCTGGGGTCCCCCAAAGAAGCAGGGTGGGTGGGCAGAGTGGCTGGTGGGTGATAAGAAACTGTCAAGAGGGAGGAGCCTGGAGGGATCAGTGGTGGAAAGCCGGCTGAGGGGCCGGGGTGACCCGAGTCCCCTGGGAGAGGGAGGTGGGAATGACGGGGCAGCAGAGGGACCTGGGTCTTGGGCAGTGCCTCCAAGCAGGAGGCCATGAGGCAGGAGAAGTGGGTTCTGCAGGAGCCGGGGGACCAGGGAAGGAGGAGCTCAAGGCCCAAGTGGTCTGCCCTGTGGAATCAGGCCAGCGCTGCGTGAGCGAGACTCCGGCCCTGGGGAAGGAGCTTATTAGATGGTGGTCCCAGGTTTTTCTGGTGGCAGGGGCTGAGGGCATGCAGAAGACCTCCTTCTTAATATTTCTGTTCTCCACTATTTCCTGATAAGAGTCATAGCTGGGCCACAAACACCTACTTCCTAACAAGAAGATAGTGAGGAACCATTGGTGTTCCTGTCCCAGGGGGTCTCAGGCTGTGGCAAGAGCCTGTTAAAGCCCAATGGCTGAGCCTCCCCCAGAGATTCTGGTTCAGTAGGTCTGCAGTGAGGCCAGAGAACTTGCATTTCTAGTAAGTTCCCAAGTAATGTTCATGCCACTGGTCCAGGGACCACATTTTGAGAACCACTGACACGGTGGTGTCGGACCAGTATCTTCTGGGATCCTCACAGCATTCTCTATGGCAAGTGTTACCTGCCCCGCTGCCTCACCACCACTTCACAGCTAACGACACTCAATCATAGAGAGTAAGTGATCTGCCCAAGGCCACTCGGCTGAACGGTGGAAGAGTCATAATGCGCAGTTAGATTTGCCAGCTCTCAGCTCTCTGCTCCTTCACCGTGATAATGACCATCATCCCTTGCACTGCGAATTCCTGAGGGTGGCCTGTTTTGCAGCTTTGCCCTTGTCCGGGACCTGGGCTCCGATAGAGCTTAATAATCATTAGTGGAGTTGAATTCCTTCCTGGAGTTGCTCAGTGAGAAGGGCTTTCTCAGGCTGTGATTGGCGACTGCTGGCTGAAAGCACCCCCTGAAGACTTGGCAGGGGCATAGGGAGGTGGGTCACAGTTGGTTCTTTGGTTTACTTATTATAGGCAAGGGCAGGGAGTGAAGGCGAGGTTTAGAGGTGACAGAGGGAGGTGGCCCAGCACCCTGGCCGGCTTCCCTCTGCTCCCTTCTCGGAACCCACTGCGAGCAGGGAAGGCAATTCTCCCTCACCAGGCTGGCTCCGAGCAAGGCACAGCGCCCAGGCCTCCTGCCCTTCACCGACCTGCTGGGCTAGCGTTGCCTGGTGGTCCCTTCCGGAGCTGAGGCTTTGAGAAGTGAAACACTGTTTGCTCTTTGTGTGCGAGGCCTGCTTTTGTACCACTGCCGCTGCTCAGCTGAATGAACCTCCGCGCCTTCTCAGGGCCTCACGTCAGGCCAGAAGTTCGTCCTGGGCCTCGGGGGGAGGTGGGGGAAATGCCTGGGCCCAGGTGGGCCTGCTGTTGCCTTGCTGGGACTTGGCTCTGCAGAGGAAAGCAGCTGGAGCTGCAGGTGGGGGGTGGTTAGGTGCAGCAGTGGCCAGGGTCGGGGGGAGGGGTGCAGCCCCTGGAGCAGCTGCCTGGACGAGTGCTGGCATCAGCGTGGACCTGGGGGGACCACCACCCCGTCACCCTTATGGGCCTCCCGGCTCTGTGCTTCTGGTCCCCAGGATCCCAGCGGCAGCATCTCTTCACCATCATCGCCCTCCCGACCTGGGGCCCGGAGCCTGAGACAAGCTCCCCTGCCTGGGGGAGGCCCTCATCCACCGCAGAGAGAACCTGCAGGCCTGCTTCCTCCCCTCCCTTCCCAGAGCCCCTGTCAAACGCGCGCGGGCAGGCTGGGATGCCCCGTAATGGGATTTCACAGTTGCAATCCCATCCCTTTGGATTCTCCTGGAAATACCCTCGGCGGCCCCTCTGTCCAGGCCCTGGAAATGATTCAGACCACACTCTGCCCTGGGTTCTTGCACAGCTTAAAATCCCATCAGTTCTCATTTTAGCTCCCAGAGGATGTTGGCCCCCGCCAGGCCTGGCGCTGGCCTCACTGCAGGGCTTACCCCCAGGTTTCCGGTCTTGGCCTCTGTCCCGAAAGGCCATCAGGGCTCCTGTCCACGCTACCTCCCCTGCTTGGCCGCGCAGGCCCTCAAATGAGCTTCTAGTCTTATTTGCTCTATGAATGTGCCCCTGCGGAGAGTATGTCAGTGGGGCGGCCCAGCCAGGTCCTCTGTGGGGACAAAATCTGTGGCCTTTGACCTGTAGGAACGGACATCTCCGGGTTGTTCTGAGCCTGGACCGCCTCTGCGTGCTTCTGCCACTCTCCCTTGCACCCCCCTTTCCAGGAGCCCCGGGGTCGGCAAACAGGCCCCTTGACCTGTTTGAGAAGGCTCCAGCCTGCTTTCCACTGTCCCCTCTCCCAGCCCACACAGAGCCCGTGCAAAGAGAGGGAGTTCTTCCCTTTAAAAATAAAAATCTCACCCAGAGAGATTCCTGCACGTCCTTAGTAAAGGCTTTCAGGCCGCTGGCACGTTTATGTTTTAAGAAAATTCAAAGAAGGCTGGTGAGAGGGGCAGCTTCCGGGAGAAGTGTTCCTTGTTCTCCAAACCAGAGGGCTGCTGGGGGGTGGGCGCGCCGAGGGAGGGGGAGGGGGAGGGGGAGGGGGAGAAACCTGGTGACACCCAGCCAGCCAGGGGGGCCTCGAGGAAGATGGGACCCTCCGACATTCCAGCTGTGGCTCTGCGGTGGGCCACGTGGGGTCTCAGCGTCTCTCTCTGCCACCTGCTCCCTCCTACCTGGCCCCAGTCACCGGCTCACCTGCTTCCCCTTGCCTGGTACCACCTCCCCCCTCCCCCACCCGTGTGCCTCATGGCTTTGAGCCTCCACCTGCACTTTGAGCCATTCTGCCTCCTTCACCAATTCACAACCCCAGGAGGGCCTGTGATTGGTTCATCCAGGTGCTGTCCACAGGGGCACACGGGGTGGCATCTGGACAGGACCTCCCCTGTCTGCACCTGCTGCCTGTGTTGACGGTTCTGCAGGAAGCCTTTCATCTGAGGATGTGCTTTGAACTTCACCAGGAGGGTTCACAGGGGCCCACATAGGCCAGAGTCTTGATAACCATTTGAGAGCCGGGGGGGTGGGGGTCTCCGTTTTTTGGCAGCTGTGTGACCACGGACTAGTCACTGACCTCTCTGAGCCCCAGTCTTCTCCTCCACAAAGCGGGGATTACACCACACCTCTTTCATCAGGCTCTTCCGAGGACTGACTGAGACATGGCCTGTCTAGCGCCTGGCGTGAGGCCGCACTCTCTAAAAGCAGCGGCTCCTCCCTGCCGTTCACCTCTCTCTGAATGAGGTGGGGAGGAGGTCTGAGCTCAGCTCCCCTCTGAGGCAGGGGAATGGCCTGAATGACTTCAGGGCTCCGCGGCCACTGTCTCCTCTATCTCTCTCCCAGAGAGCTGGCGCTGTCGGGACTGTACTTGAGACGGAAGGAATTTTAAGCCAAGGAGCTGAGGCCTGCTCAGCTTGCACTTGTTAAGACGTCTTCCCCCAGCTGGCATTTTCTTAAAAAAATTTGCTGTGAAAACCAAACCTTTGGGGAGTAAATGGGCTTCTTAGGTGATTTCTTTGTTTCTCCTCCCGTTGTCTTTGGAGCCCTGCTTTGTGCGTCTCCGGGAGAGTTGATAGCTGAATCAATAGCTGTTTTGCTCCAATTTATTGAGCTCTCTTGCCTAAACCTAATTAGCATGTTTCAGAGCCATGGATTGCTTCTGAGTCCTGGGTTTAGATGGGAGGATTGATCGCAAAGCTGCCCTGAGCCAAGAAAATTAGGGAAGAAGCGGGCAGGCTGGACAGAGCTTACTCACAGCATCATTCTGAGTAAAAGTAACAGCCAGATGAAAACATGGCTCCTGAGGGCAAGTTCCTGGTGCTTTGGCCCCCTTAAGCCCCAGCCCTCACAATAGGAGACCTCAAGGGTCTATGTTGGGGACCCACACCCCTTCTTGGTAGCTGGGAGACTTGACTTTCTCGAAGTCTCCATATCCTGTACTGGAGCAGAGGACGGATGGCAATGCCGTAGCAGGGGGAAAGAAAAGATCTTTTAGAAGAAGTGACCCCCAAGGCCACGCCTTGGGCTTTGTTGCAAAGAGGAGGACCTCATGGTCCAGCATGGAGGGTCTGCCCTCCAGGAAGGTTGGTGGCTGGAGGAAGGGGGAGGCTGGAGTGGTGACTGGTCAGAGGAGAGACCCTGCTGGTAGCTGGGCCAGGGGACTTCCAGGGACAGAGATGTCATATGGTCTGATTTGTGTCTCAGTATGCTGTGCTGGATGTCACCCCCTCATTCTCCCCAAATTTGTCTGCTCGCCAGCAGCAGGGGTGTTTGGGGCAGGGAAGAACCGGGCATCGTCTGTAAGTTGGGCCAGGGCAGAGGAGAGCCTGCCCGTGGGAAGCAGAGGGCAGCACAGGGACTTTAAAGACCATTTAGAGGAACAAGCTTGTCGGGAATATAGAACAGTGCCGGGGTCAAAGGGTGACTCCAGCAGACTGCTTTCTTAAAAAAAAATTGAGACATAATTCACAAAACATAAAGTTCACCAGTTGAAAGTATACAGTTCAGCGGGGTTTCAGTATTTTCACTGTGTTGTGCATTTGTCGCCACTATCTAATTTCAGAACATTTCTTTCCATCGTCCAAAAGAGAAACCTCATGTCTATTAATATTAGCAGCCACTCCTATGCCCCCTCCCCCAGCCCCTTGCAGTCATTAATCTGCATTCTGTCCTATGGATTTGCCTACTCTGGGCATTTCATATAATGGAATCATGCAATATTTATCCTTTGGTGTCTGGCTTCTTTCACTTAGCATAAGGTTCATCCATGCTGTGGCTCTTGTCAGCACTTCATTCCTTTTTATTGCTGAGTAACATTCCACTGTACAGATAAACTACATCTTATTTATCCATTCATCAGCTGACGGAGTTTTGAGTTGTTTCTACCTCTTGGCTATTGTGAGTAAGGCTGCTATGAACAGTCCTGGGCTAGTTATTATGTGAAGATAGGTTTTCAATGTACATCTAGGAGCGGGCCTGCTGGGTCATTTGATAATTCCAGGTTTAACTTTTTGAGGAACTGCCAAACTGTGTCCGAGGGCTGCTTTTGTAGCCCTGCATGTCAGAAGTTGGGGTTAGAAGAGATTAGAAGAGTTAGTCACCCTCTATCGAAAGGGGGTCATTAAGGAATATGGAGCCAAGAGAGGCTGTCCCAGGGCAGAGGAGGAGGAGACGGGAGTAACACTGAGCTGGCCAAGCAAAACTTCCTTAACAGGCTTGAGCCCAGGCTGGCACAGAGCGCTAGGGGGTGAAGGGTGACAGGAGCTGCCTTGGGGGCAGAGCCCTGCCATCACTGGTGAGGAAAGGGGGCTGACACAGAGCCTGGACCAAGGCTGAGGAATCAGAGCATCCGCCTTCTCCCACGCCGCCCTCTTGCCCCTTCCAGCCTATGCGGCCCACCGGGTCCCAGGCCCCTGTCCTCTGCTTGTCTCTTGCTGCCTCCTTCCAGGGCCTGTGTCTCCTGGGCCAGTTTTCCCTCCAGGTCAATCAGCAGATGAGGAGACCTTATGGAGCAGACTTATTAAGACGTGCTAGAACCAGCCGGGGCACCACCCGCAGCCCTGGAGGCCGGCAGCCCCTCATTGCCCACCACAGCCCACCTCCCAGCCACAAGTCTGGGGCAGACCTCAGCAGGTGTCCCTGGGGGCACTGCTGCTCTTCACTCCCCAACCAGGACATGGTTGGCTGTCAGCCTGATAGATCTTCCTGGGGATGAGAGGTGGATGCAAACACAGCATTTCCCTGGGGACCCCAATGTTTGCTTTTCCTTTGTAAGTCTCTGGCATATCATTTAAAGGTAGTCTCTCAATAAAATTAGTAGCTTAGTAAGTTAGGAGGACAGAATAGGTGAGAGATGATTTGAACCAAAGATACATGGATGGCATCCCTTGCTCCTAGCAAGAGTGAATTTTGAAGAGAAACATGATTAAAACAAGGGGATTCCCCCGAGCCCGGCCAAGCTGATTGAATCACGGGGAAGAAATGACAATCTGGGTTAGTTTGTTATGCCATTTCCAGGCATTCAAACCACTGGGGGAGCTTTGGACTTTCGTGTGAATGCCTCTGAGAGCGGTCGAGCAGTCCAGGTGAGGGACTCAGAGGTGGGGCAGCCTTGTCTGAAGATGCAGACGGGCGGGAAGCGTTCCTTTCTCACAGGTCTTTAGATTCTGGGGCCTGGGCAGAGGTGTCTGGACGAGCTTTCTGGAGAGGGTTAGGTGAATTCTACTCAGGAGTACATTTTGCCTCCTGCTGAGGCCACTAGACACTTTGCTCCCAGGTAGAGTGACCAACCACCCTGGTCTGCCCAGGACAGGGGGAGTTCCTGGGGTGCAAGACTTACAGTTTTTAAACCAGGACAGTCCCAGGCAAACCAGAACAATTTGGTCACCTTACAGTTTCAGGGCTGACATTAGTGATCAACCCCAGTGCTGGGTGTGGACAAGCAAAGGGGCAAGGAGGTAAGGAGGTGAAGGGTGGAAAAGAAGGGAGATGGACCCAGCCAAACCGCGAGAGGGAGCGAATGCCCATCATATAGGACCTGGTTGTGTGAATTACGGCCCATTCAGGCAATAGAATGACAAACAGCTGCAGAAAGGAACACAGCAGTTCTATGGGCCATGGAACAAAGTCCAAGTACCGTGTTGCAGGGAGAAAGAACAAAGGCACAGAACAGTGTATAGTGTATTCCCACTGGGTAAGAAAATGGAGAAAATACATGTGTACGTGCTTGTCTATACAGAGACTGATAGTCTCTGTAACAACTGTGATAACATTGACTGTGGGGAACAGGGAGACTTTACTTTGTAAGCCCTCTCTAGGGGGCGCTATCACCCCTTTGGGAACAACTGGCTACTGGGGTCTCCTGACACATTTCTTAGCATCTTACTGGTATGTCCTTCCCTTCACGTATGTTTCTTTTTCCCCTTCAACTTTTAAAAAATTTGAATATTTTATTTTCCCCAGCTTTATCGTGATATAATTGACATATAACATCGTGTATGTTTAAGGTGTACAACATGATTTGATACATTTATGTGAAATAATTACTATAATAAGGTTAGTTAACGTACCCGTCACCTCATATAACTGCAATTTTTTTTGGTAATGATCCCTTCAACTTCTAATCTTGAAAATTCTAAACCCTGCAGATAAACCACAAGAATAATACAATAAATACCATTAAAATCTTCCTTCCTCCTTCTTTTCTCTTTCAGTAAACATCTTTTGTTTTGTTTTTAATATTAATTTTTTGTTTTTTAATATTATGGACTCAGATCTAATTTTTAAATTTGATGTATTTAATAAATTATCATCATTATTGCTTTTTTTTTTTTTTTGCTCATATTGTCTCAAATTTGGCTAGTGGGAACTCCTTCATATTGGCTCCTGTGTCCTTTTGACATACCTCTTTTGTCTTGGAGCATGTGTTTACTTGCCACCAAAACAAGGTGTTTCAGACTTAACTTGTATTTATTCCATCTCAGTCCTAGAATTAGCTATATTTCCAAGGAGCCCAGGTTCCTTTTAGTGGGGTATGATATTTAGAAAACAATATCTGGGCTCTAGGCGGCTCATTGTTACTGGGGTGTCATTGTTTCTAGGCCTTTTTAGTGAATGGAACCAAGAACTATATATTCGTTAAAACCATGAATATGCATATAAATATGATATATTTAATTCAAATCTAATAACAAGTTTTTCTTCACCAGCCCCCATTCTATATTTGTATCTCCCCTCTCCACAGTTAAAACCCTGGTCCCCAACAACATCAAATATTTACTCATTTGTTCTATCCTTCAACAGACACACACAGAAAAATAGTTTCAGAATTATACCACCAGTATCTCTACCAACGACAAACCTATTACATTAAGTTCAATGTGTCTTTGCAGTCCTTTTTGTCATTTGAAAATGTCATGTAAAGATAAACAGTCAGAATACTCTGTCCAAAATTACTTGAATTAATGATTTTCTCTGTATAGTTATTTCATACCTACCACTCATATGATGCACAGTAAGACTTGCTTGTTTCTCTTTATGTCAAATTTAGAGTTTGCTTTTAAAAATACTTTGGATTTAATTTTGATTTTGGATATATAAAACACTCCAAGTTAAACCATATATAAAAAAGGTAAATTCATAGATGTCTCTCTGCCATCCCCCTTCACCATGTCCCCTCCCCATGTTTATTAGCTTCTAGTTTATTGCCTCTCTATTTATTTTTGCAAAATTAAGCATACATATATGTATATTTCCCCTTTTCTTATGCAAAATATAAAATACATTTTTTTTTTTTGGTATTTTGCTTGTTTTACTTAACAATATGTATGCTGGAAATTGCTCCACGTGAATTCATAGGGATTTTCTTCATTCATTTCTATGGATGCATAGAATTTCCTTAAATGGATTACCGTAGTTTCTATTCAACTAATCTATGAAGATCATTTGTGTTGTTTCCAGTATTTTGCAACTGCAAACAATCCCAATTTTTGCCTTGTTGTTTCATATGTGCAGGTAGATTCCTAGATGTGAGATTACTGGGTCAAAGTATAAATCCCTATGTAGTTATGGCTTCCATAGGGTAGTACCAACTGATAGATTTTCCCCAAAGTGTGTTATCATTTCCTTGGCAGCCATAACAGAGGACCTCCAGTGGGTCCTATGGGACTCAGCCCTGGCATTGGGCAAATCCTAACATTAATTCACCCATATCCCCCAGTCACAGACTTCCTTATGTGAACGCCCCACCGGAGGATACAGGGAAGTGAGAGGGACTCATTGCTGAGTCCCTCCCATAACTCAATGGTCCTTTCAGGGTCATTTCAATGGTCCTATCAGTTTACAGATCTTACCCATACTCTTTCTTTTCCCACAAAAGCCAGCTGTTCCCTCAGCTTTCATAATTCATAATCATTTTGGACAAAAATAAAACTTCAGTCTATGCTGTCTTTACATCTGACTTTCTTGGGAAACCTCAGATGATCTTTTCCACTTGAGTTGAATCTCATAACCCAGAAAAACTCCCAGTCCGGAACACACTCTGTACACGAGAGAAAGAAAAATGCCCCTTTTGTGTCTGCCTGGAGATGGCCCCAAGTTGGGACTGGGGCCAGCTATGTCTTTGCCCAGGGCCAATGCCCCAAATGGAAGGTCTCTTGGCCCCAACCAACTGGGGGAAGTTCCACCCAGGTTCTGGGAGGCTGGAGCCCTTTGGGCATGGAAAGACTGGATCATACCACACTGCACAGACAGATGTAACACATGCATGGGAAAGAGTTCTGAAGACTCCACTGTAGGAATGTCACCAGTGGTTACCTCTGGGCGGTGTGTTCTAGATTTTAATTTTCTTATTTATGTTTATTGTTATTTTGTTGTTGTTGTTTGAAAATGATCATGATTCATTGTATCATTTGAGAACATTTTATTAGCTGAAAGGTCATTGACTTCTCTTGGTCCACATGTGCCATGAGTTAGAAAAATACGGATCCATTCAAAAGCAGCAAGTTTCCACCATGCATAAATTCAAGTTGAATTACTAAGTTGGTAGTGCCACACCCTCCCAACAGCAGGATGTATCTTTCTGTCCCCTGTCATCTCTGTCACCATCAGCAACAAAACTTCTTTGTGCATCTACCGCATGCCTGGCGCTGTGCTAGAGGTGACTATGATGCACTACTGTCCCTACGTTGGTGGCAGTTGAGTATCAGGGGCAGATGTACACAAATCACTGCTGAGAAAAGAGAGAAATGCCCTAGAGAGGGAAGGATTATCTTTGTCCGAGGTGGGGACCAGGTGAGCGATACCCAGAGAAGAGGAGTGAGGCCCGGCTGAGTTTGAAAGAGCAAGAGGTAAAAAAGAGGACTCTAGTGGGTTTTTCAGACAGTGTGAAAATGTGAGGATATGAGATGCAGAGGATATAGGGGAGGAGGGACTGTGGGTTCGGCCAGACTCAGATCACTTGCATGAGAGCCTGGGCATTACTGCTTCTTCCTGTAAGGGGTGAGGAGGAAGTCAAGATTTAAAGATTTAAAATAGGGGCAAGTCATGATCAGATTTGCATTTTGGGAAAAAAAAAACATTTTGGCAGCAGTGTAGAAAATGGATTGTGGGGGAGGGGTTGGGACTAGAGGCAGGGAGCCCACTCACAAAATAATCCAGGGAGAGATGGCAAGGGCCTGACCTGAGAGGTGCCCTCGGGGCTGAAGAGGAGTGACTGTCGGCATCTGTGGGGACTGGCAACCCCCAGGATGAGAGAGTGGGGCAGGGGGCGGGCCAGTTGCTTATGCTATGTCTCAAGCTCTGTGAGGACCAGAGCTTGTGAATTCGGAGCCTAGCACAGTGCCTGGTGTGTAGAGAAGCTCAGTTAATATTTGCCTGCCTCCCTGCACTCTTATTTTCTCATATCCATGGCAGTCACCTCCAACATCTCTCTCCTCTCTTTCCAGATTTGCAAACTTCCTTCTTAGTGTCTGTTCTTTTTTATTTTTTTTATTTTTATTTTTGGCTGCATTGGGTCTTCGTTGCTGTGCACGGGCTTTCTCTAGTTGCGGCGAGCGGGGGCTACTCTTCATTGCGGTGTGCAGGCTTCTCACTGCGGTGGCTTCTCTTGTTGCGCAGCACGGGTTCCAGGCACGTGGGCTTCAGCAGTTGCAGCATGCGGGCTCAGGAGTTGTGGTGCACAGGCTTAGTTGCTCTGCGGCATGTGGATCTTCCTGGACCAGGGCTCAAACCCGTGTCCCCTGCATTGGCAGGCGGATTCTTAACCACTGTGCCACCAGGGAAGTCCCTGTTTTTTTTTTTTTCTTCCACCTTCACCTTTTAGATTCGGGCTGGTTTTTTTCCCTCTTCTTTTCTTTTTTAACTCTGGTGAGAGTTGTAGTTCTCTTTCCCACATATATCAGCTTATCTCTGGCTTCTCAAGTTTTGTGTGTGTGTGTGTGTGTTTTATCCTTTATCTCCATTAATATCATAGAAAGCCAACACCAACGATGTACACAGAAGCATTCTGTTAGAAGCAGGGAGAGGGGAAGATTACACACACTTCTAATTTAGTATCATTTATTTAGTTATTATGTGTTGAATAAATAAGCAAATGTTTCTAGCAGATATTGGGAATTTTTGATCTCTTGCACTTGGTGGCATTTAACAGAGCTGAAAACACTTTCACAGGTACTATTTTCTTATTTTATATAATCATACAGAAGACCCTATGCGATGCTATTAGCATCCCTGTTTTACAAATGAGAAAACTGGGGTGTCTGTGCCAGCCCCTTTTTCTGTGCACATGCACTAACTCATTCAGTCTTCATAACATTCCTATAAAGCGGGTACAGTTATTATCCCCACTTTACAGATGTAGAATCTGAGGTACCAAGAAGTGCCAAAGTCACACAGCAAGTTATCGAACTCAGGCCTATGTTTTTAACTGTGACCTCTATGAACTGCCTTTCTTTCTTCCTGGTTTCGGCCTAAAAAGACGTGCTGTCTCTTAACATGACTCTGTATTTGTGCGGTCTCATCCAGTGCGTGTGGACTTGCTGAGCCTAACTCTGGAGTCACCCTTTGCTGTTGAGGGAAGGGGTGTTTGGAGGGAGGTCAGGAGGCCCGGGGAGAGGAGTCTGGCTGTCCACACGGGTGCACTCAGCATGGCCCTAAGTGAGCAATTCCCTGTCTGGGGCCTGATCCTCTCCCCATCACCCAGAACCCAGAAGGCTTGGCCCGTGTGAGGGCTGATCCTCCCAGGGAGGCTCCTGCTATTAACCCAGCTCGGGAACAAGGCGTGATCCAGAACAGCAAGGCATCTGTTCACAGGCGGAGCCCAAGGAGTCTTGCCGGCCTCCTTCCGTTTGCTGATCAGCCCCTTCTGTCCCTGAGAGAGTCACACTGTGACAGGGGCCGCTTGGTTACCAGCCTGAGCTGGTGGGGGTCCCAGGTCTTAAACTTCTTTGCTGACCAGCCTGGAGCAAGTTATTGCATTTTTCTTGTGCCTCAGTTTCCTCATCCGTAATAGGATAATACTAGTATGTTCCTCTGGGGTTGTTGGGAGAGTAAGTGAATTAAACATAACCCACAGTGACCCACGTGACCCACAATAACCCACGTGATCCACAATAACCCGTGTAACCCACAATAATAATAACGGGGAGGGTCCACATCATCCATGTAACCCACAATAATAATAACGGGGAGGGTCCACATAATCCATATAACCCACAATAACCCACATCATCCACATAACCCACAATAATAGTAACGGGGAGGGTCTAGAACCAAGCCTGGCATCTCATAAGCACTCAGTAAATATTAGCTTTTGATATTAGCATAACTTTATACCCAGAATATCCTAACCTAAATTCATTGGAAATTGTATTTTCTTGTTCTCTGTCTACTTACAGACACAGTGATCTCCTCCAGGGCAGGGACCAGGTTTTCCCACTGTTGTATTGATCCTCATGGCCTGGTACATAATAGGCCCTCAATACATGCCTGTTTTAGTGCACAAATGAGTGAATGATGAATGAATCAAGTCCCACCCTATAGATCTATGAACACCTCAAAACGATTTGCAAAGTCTGAGCATTTGGCAAATTCCCAATGGGGCATGTGACCCAGAATGGGCTGAGAGGTGGCCACAGGCCGGTGACGGGGTAGAGTGAGCCCCACCCTGCCTGGCCCTTGCCTGGGGAGCTCCAGTGCCATGGCCAACGAGCGTGGGGAAGGGCAGTGTTCTGAGCTCACTCCCGGGGCCTCAGAGGGCCTTTTGTAGGGACTGACATTTCGTGTCCAAATGTGAAATTCCTTGGCCCCAACACAAGGTTGAATGTGTTGGCTCTAATGAAGTATTTGCTGGAGCTTGTTTGCTGTCTGAGCTCACACACCCTCCGACCAGCTTGTTTTGAGAACTGCAGTTTCAAGAAACAGCAACACAGTTTAGGAACCAAATCAAATTGCGTGAGTTGGGGCAGTGATGGAGGCAGGACAAAGCTCCTCGCCCCTCCCAGGATGTGAGGGCCAGTCTCAGGGCAAAGTTTAGAGAAACAGGGAGACAGAAAAAAATGATAAAGCCTTAAAGGAAATCTGGAAAGGGCCAAAGCCTCCCTCACTATCCGTCCACTTAGTACAAGTGCTTGGTTTTTCTGCATGCCAGGATCTGTCCCTATGCAGGCGTCATTTTAGTGGTTCTGATCATTATGTCTATATACGTTTTCTGCTCTTTTTCACTTAATATTATATTGTGACATTTTCCCATGTTGTTACACCTTCATACTTATAGTTGTAATTTTATTCAATTGTGCTCCTTGCATGAAATAAACTTAAAAATACGTGGATACAGCAGGTTCCCACTAGCTAGCTATTTTACACATAGTAGTATATATATATCAATCCTAATCTCCCAATTCACAGGGAGCTCAGCTTGGTGCTCTGTGAGGACCTAGATGGGTGGGATGGGGGGGTGGGAGGGAGGTCCAAGAGGGAGGGGATATATGTATACATATAGCTGATTCACTTCATTGTACAGCAGAAACTAACACAACATTGTAAAGCAATTATACTCCACTTAAAAAAAATACATGAATAAACATAGTTATTTTCTTTTGACGTAGAATACATTTCTATGAAGATTAATTGATCGAAGTGTTTTTAATGTTACCATATGATTTCCCAAAGTGTGAAACTACTTAGTGTATGATGGCACTTTTTATGTATGTATGTATGTATGAAAGTATAGATGTTAACACAATCTCATCATCATCATATATATATATATATATTATTCATTCACTGTTTTATAATTTACCCCATGTTTAATAAGTGTTTAACTGTGTACACACGTGTATAAATTACTGATGAGACTGATAATTTTTCATGTGCTTGTTTAACTGTTTGCTTTCTTCTTGGGAATATTTCTTTGTGACCGTTGCATATTTAGTTCTTGGACTTTGATAATCATATACATTCACTCGCCTGTTAGATCATGTGTAAGGCCAACCATTTCCTCATCTTTTTTTCTTCTTATCCTCAATTTGCTTTGTTTTTGAAAAACAGAAACAATATTTTAAGTTCAATACTTTGATTTCTTTCTTTAATTTCTTCTCTTGCTCCAACCTTAGAAGTTTATCAGGACGCAAGACAAAATAAGAAATGAAGAAAATGACACCTTTATATATATATATATATATATATATATATATATATAAAATATCTTTACTGGAGTATAATTTGCTTTACAATGTTGTGTTAGTTTCTGCGGTACTGCAAAGTGAATCAGCTATATGTATACATATATCCCCATAACCCCTCCCTCTTTCATTTCCCTCCCACACTCCCTAACCCACCCCTCTAGGTGGTCACAAAGCACCGAGCTGATCTCCCTGTGCTATGCAGCAGCTTCCCACTAGCTATCTATTTTACATTTGGTAGTGTGTATGTGTCAATGCTACTCTCTCACTTCATCTTAGCTTCCCCTTCCCCAACTGTGTCCTCAAGTCCGTTCTCTATGTCTGCATCTTTATTCCTGCCCTTCCACTAGATTAATCAGTACCGTTTCTTTAGATTCCATATATGCACGTTAGCATACAGTATTTGTTTTTCTTTCTGACTTACTTTACTCTGTATGACAGACACTAGGTCCATCTGCCTCACTACAGATAACTCAGTTTTGTTTCTCTTTATAGCTGAGTAATATTCCATTGTATATATGCGCCACATCTTCTTTATCCATTCATCTGTTGATGGACACTTAGGTTGCTTCTATGTCCTGGCTATTGTAAATAGAGCTGCAATGAACATTCTGGTACATGACTCCTTTTGAATTATGGTTTTCTCAGGGTATATTCCCAGTAGTGGGATTGCTGGGTCATATGGTAGTTCTATTTTTAGTTTTTTAAGGACCCTCCATACTGTTCTCCATAGTGGCTGTATCAATTTACATTCCCACCAACAGTGCAAGAGGGTTCCCTTTTCTCCACACCCTCTCCAGCATTTATTGTTTCTAGATTTTTTGATGACGGCCATTCTGACTGGTGTGAGGTGATACCTCATTGTGGTTTTGATTTGCATTTTCTTAATGATTAGTGATGTTGAGCATCTTTTCATGTGTTTGTTGGCAATCTGTATATCTTCTTTGGAGAAATGTCTATTTAGGTCTTCTGCCCATTTTTGGATTGGGTTGTTTTTTTGATATTGAGCTGCATGAGCTGCTTGTATACTTTGGAGATTAATCCTTTGTCAGTTGCTTCATTTGCAAATATTTTCTCCCATCCTGAGGGTTGTCTTTTCATCTTCTTTATGGTTTCCTTTGCTGTGCAAAAGCTTTTAAGTTTCATTAGGTCCCATTTGTTTATTTTTGTTTTTATTTCCCTTACTCTAGAACGTGGGTCAAAAAAGGATCTTGCTGTGATTTAAGTCATAGAGTGTTCTGCCTAAGTTTTTCTCTAAGAGTTTTATAGTGCCTGGCCTTACATTTAGGTCTTTAATCCATTTAGAGTTTATTTTTGTGTATGGTGTTAAGGAGTGTTTTAATTTCATTCTTTTACATGTAGCTGTCCAGTTTTCCCAGCACCACTTATTGAAGAGGCTGTCTTCTCTCCATTGTATATTCTTGCCTCCTTTGTCAAAGATAAGGTGACCATATGTGCATGGGTTTATCTCTGGGCTTTTTATCCTGTTCCATTGATCTATATTTCTGTTTTTGTGCCAGTACCATACTGTCTTGATTACTGTCGTTTTGTAGTATAGTCTGAAGTCCAGGACCCTGATTCCTCCAGCTCCGTTTTTCTTTCTCAAGATTGCTTTGGCTATTTGGGGTCTTTTATGTTTCCATACAAATTGTAAAATTTTTTGTTCTAGTTCTGTGAAAAATGCCATTGGTAATTTGATAGGGATTGCATTGAATCTGTAGATTGCTTTGGATAGTATAGTCAATTTCACAATGTTGATTCTTCCCATCCAAGAACATGGTATGTCTCTCCATCTGTTTGTATTATCTTTGATTTCTTTCATCAGTGTCTTATAGTTTTCTGCATACAGGTCTTTTGACTTCTTAGGTAGGTTTATTCCTAGGTATTTTATTCTTTTTGTTGCAATGGAAAATGGGAGTGTTTCCTTAATTTCTCTTTCTGATTTTTTGTTGTTAGTGTATAGGAATGCAAGAGATTTCTGTGCAGTAATTTTGTATCCTGCTACTTTACCAAATTCATTGATTAGCTCTAGTAGTTTTCTGGTGGCATCTTTAGGATTTTCTATGTACAGTGTCATGTCATCTGCAACAGTGACAGTTTAACTTCTTCTTTTCCAATTTGTATTCCTTTTATTTCTTTTCCTTCTCTGATTGCCATGGCTAAAACTTCCAAAACTGTGTTGAAAATAGTGGTGAGAGTGGGCACCCTTGTCTCGTTCCTGATCTTAGAGGAAATGCTTTCAGTTTTTCACCATTGAGAATGATGCCGGCTGTGGGTTTGTCATATATGGCGTTTATTATATTGAGGTAGGTTCCCTCTATGCCCACTTTCTGGAGGGTTTTTTATCATAAATGGGTGCTGAATTTTGTCAAAAGGTTTTTCTGCATCTGTTGAGATTACCATAAGGTTTCTATCCTTCAATTTGTCAATATGATGTATCACATTGATTGATTTGCATATATTGAAGAATCCTTGCATTCCTGGGATAAACCCCAGTTGATCATGGTGTATGATCCTTTTAATGTGTTGTTGGATTCTGTTTGCTAGTATTTTGTTGAGATTTTTGCATCTATATTCATCAGTGATATTGGCCTGTAATTTTCCTTTTTTGTGACATCTTTGTCTGGTTTTGGTATCAGGGTCATGGTGGCCTCATAGAATGAGTTTGGGAGTGTTCCTCCCTCTGCTATGTTTTGGAAGAGTTTGAGAAGGATATGTGTTAGCTCTTCTCTAAATGTTTGATAGAATTCGCCTGTGAAGCCATCTGGTCCTGGGCTTTTGTTTGTTGGAAGATTTTAAATCACAGTTTCAATTTCAGTGCTTATGATTGGTCTGTTCATATTTTCTATTTCTTCCTGGTTCAGTCTTGGAAGGTTGTAGTTTTCTAAGAATTTGTCCATTTCTTCCAGGTTGTCCATTTTATTGGCATATAGTTGCTTGTAGTAGTCTCTCATGATCCTTTGTATTTCTGCAGTGTCAGTTGTTACCTCTCCTTTTTCATTTCTAATTCTGTTGATTTGAGTCTTCTCCCTTTTTTTCCTGATGAGTCTGGCTAATGGGTTATCAATTTTGTTTATATTCTCAAAGAACCAGTTTTATTTTTATTAATCTTTGCTATCGTTTCCTTCCTTTCTTTTTCATTTATTTCTGATATGATCTTTATAATTTCTTTCCTTCCGGTAACTTTGGGTTTTTTTTGTGCTTCTTTCTCTAACTGCTTTAGGTGTAAGGTTAGGTTGTTTATTTGAGATTTTTCTTGTTTCTTGTGGTAGGATTGTATTGCTATAACCTTCCCTCTTAGAACGACAAAACTTTTGGAGGGTAAAATAAATAATACCCTCTTACCTTTACTCAGACTGTAGCACTTTCAATCCTCATGGAGAGCCAGGGTTTCAAGACAGTGCATTTTCTCCTCATTTTACAGGTGAAGACTGTCTAGGGGCAGACTTGTTATTGCAGAAATCTACTTCCTTCTCTGCCCCACTTCTCCTGCCAGCTTGGGAGGGCCTTTGGGGGGACAGTCTTAGGTCTGTTACCTGGCTGTGTAGCCATTGGTGCCTGAATTGCATGTAGCAGACCCATGCCGGGTTGGGGCAGGGAGAGCCTGGCTTGTGGACCCACTGTGTTGCCCAAGAGAGCTGCTCCAGTCCTGTGCATGAGGCCTGCTCTATTGTGAAGGCGAAATGAAATACCTCAAGTCAAGTGCTTGGCTTGGTGTCCAGCATAAAATAAACAAACACAGAGGGAACTGATGATGATGAAGAGGAAACTCGGTGTTATGGTCATTCTTTACCATGGAGCATCCATTCTCTATCACCAAACACTTACTGTGTGCCAGCCCCTGGGCCAAGCACCCTACACACATTGCCTCATTTAATCTTCTCAACAGCACTGGAAGGTGGGGGCAATCATTATTACCATTTCACAGATGACAAAAGTAAGGCTTAGAGTAACTAAGATCACAAAAGTGGCAAAGTTGGGATTCCACTGCAGGTCTGTGACAGGCATGATGAGGCATGAGCAATAAGTGTGATTTTTATCTGTGTTGTACAGATGGGGAGACTGGGCATCAGAGGGCTTGGTGACCTGCCCAAAACCACACAGCAAATATGTGCAGCACCTGGCTCTTGGAGCCAGGGGTCCTGAGGCCAGGTCTGGTGCTTGTCCCACTACGACATAGTGATAACCTCTGTTGGCAAAGTGCCTTCTGTGTGTCCCAGGATCCCTGGTGTCCTTCTGGGATCCTCTTGGTCCTTAGCAACCTGGGAGGAAGTCCTGGCGAGAGGCTGGATGGGACCCAGGATGGCCTGAGCCTGATCTTTGGCTCCTGCTGGCCATAGGTTTGCTTGTAGAATAATGGGTGTGTGCCAGCGCGGGGCTGGGAAACATCAGGGCATCTTTGTCCTTGCTCCACTGACCACCAGATTGTTCTTCTCACAAGTGGCCGAAAACCTTGGCCAGCTGAGTAGGAAGGCTAAGAAGTTATTTTATTTTATTTTCCAAATTTACAGATTTTCTGAGGAGAGGGCGATTAAGAAAAGCATCCTACTGGGAAAAGTGTACACTCTTTTACAAAGCTGCCTCACTCATTACTGGGAACTGGTTGTGAGTAACAGCCAATTATAACGGCCAACGTTGATGGAAAGCTTCCTTTGTTGAAGAAACTGGGTTAAGTATTATCTAATGTAATGCTCCAATGGCTCTAGAATATGTGCTTTTATCAATCCTCTTTCACAAGTTATTCAGAGAGGATGGATGACTTACCCAAGGCCACACAGCTAGGAAAGGATGGAGCTGGAATTCAAACCCAAGTATAATCCAACTCCCAAATCCACATGACTTAACCACTCTGCTCCCTGCCCCCTGCCCTGCAGGGCCTTGCTTCCTGATGGAGGAGAGAGAGGGTGGGTGAGGCCCAGACCATGTATCTTATAAATTTTGCATGCCTGGATACTGGTCAGGGTCTGCTTGAATTTTGGTTATGCCTGTCTGTTTCTCTCCTTTCCACTGAGACTAGGAGCTCCTAGAGGGCTAGGTCCATGTCTGGCTAGACTTTGTGTCTCAGCACAGTGAGGGGTCTGGCACGTGTCTGATGGAACTGGAGAATGAATGGGAAAGAAGGCAAGAGAGGATGAATGGATGGCCAGGTGTCTTAGCTGATTGGGAGTGGGATGCTTTTGGAAATGGTGCGACTTTAATGCAAACTTTAGGTATAAAAGGAAGAGGGCATGGACCCATTTCCTTGACTTGACTTGTTTAAGAGCATGTACTTTACTGCCAAGTAGCTGGCCGGTTCTGGGTGACTCCTGGTTCTGCCTCTTCTAGCTCCAAGACTTCCAGAAACTGACTTGACCTCCCTACCCTTAATGTCACCATCTGTAAATATACACTGATACGAATTTGTACTTCTTAGAGGAAGGGCTGTGAGCATTAAATGAGCATACTTACGCAAAACGTGTAAATGACAGCTACTGTGAATTCTTCCTGGGAGAGTTAGTTTTTAAAAATTAAGTAATTTGGGTGATAGGTACTTGGGGGTTCATTATGTCATTCTCTCTACTTGTGCTGATGCTTGAAATTTTCCGCAATAAGACATTTTAAAAACAAGTAATATAAATTTGAGATGTTAGTTTTGTTTAGAAAACAAATGCAGGTATATTACTGAATACAGTGCAAACTATACATGCAATTTTAAAATAAAACACAAAAATAAACGAATGGCTTAAAGCAGCCCCTTAGAATTATGATCTCAGCCAAGGTTACTCATGATCTCACCAGGCCTTCCATTTTTTCATCCTAAAAATTTTGAGAATAGTGACGCCTCCCTGCGAGTGCTTTATGATTCAAGTGAGATGTGAGGGTGCTTTTTAAACTATAATTCTGCCTTCCAGATTCGATGATTTGTTCATTCATTCAACATGTTTCTTGAGGCCTTGCTAGGTGCCAGGTGCCAGGCTAGGTGTGGGGACACAGTCCTGCACAACTCTCCATGGGATGCAGGATAGACCCAGGCTCTCTACTGAGCTCAGCCTGCCCAGGTGCAAATTCTGACTCTGCTGCTTACTCCCTGGGTATCCATGGTGGGCCTCAGTTTCCTTGTCTGTAAAATGGGGACAATAATAATATAGTTTCCTCTTCTGCATTGCGGTAAAGTTTGAATGGGGCAATAGAAGTAAAGTGTCCATCAGTGTCTAGCACACAGCAAGTGCTTAATAAATGTTCATTATTACTACGGCCCACATGGAGATTATAGCCTAGCGGGGGAGGCTCACAATAAACAAATAAGCAAAATGACTTTAAAGTATGTGTGTGCCATGGAGAAATGGGGTGGCATGATAAGACAGGGAACAGCAGGTGAGGCCAGGGAGGGCTTCTCCGAGGAGCTGACCTTCAAGGTGAGCCAGTCAGATGATATAAAGCAGGGGTGGAGGTGGGTGCAGAGGTCAGCAGAGGGTGAGGCAGGAAGAGCTGGGCCTGCTAAAGGACCATAGAAATATGGGCAGGTTGTGAACTGATCAACCCTGGGAGGCATCCTAGACGTTGTGGGTCTGCATATTTTTTTACTTCCATTTTCTGGCACATGGAACGAGTATGTTATTTCGACTAAGCATATTAGGCTGGTTTTCCAGCAGTTGGAAGTGAAGTGTCTTAGAAAGGGGCCCCTTGTTCTAATTGTTGCAAATACGTCATATGGGCTAGCAGAGGGCCAGGAGTCGGAGAAGGGGACAGGGGTGTGACCGGGATAAGGCTGGTAGGGTGGACACGGCTACATCTGCAGGGCCTGGGAAACAGGTACGGGTTTGATCCTAATTCCAGTGGGAAGTCTTCGGAGGGGTTATGGCCAGAGGAAAAGTGGTTCTCTGCAAACGTTCCAGCCATCCCTCAGGCGGCTTCAGAAGCTGGACTGAAGGGGACACGAGAGTGGTGGCTGGAGGGCTCAGGGGACTGAAGCTGATAGGAGATGAAAGAGGTGGTCTGTGCCGGCATGGTGATGGTGGCCGTGCAGAGATGGGACGCTCATCACTCATTTGTTAATGAGGAAAAAGGCCAAGGGAAAGTAAACACCAAAGGGAGGTGTGGAGAAGACAGGACTTAAGAGAGCTTATAGCCACAGGCTGTTTCTTTTTCCTGAATCCACGAAGTCCTCAAAGACCCCACAGTTGTCCATCTCCTCACTTAGGTCAAGATGCCTGTGCTTTATTCCCACATGGCCTGGAGCTTTGTCCAGATTGGAAATCCATCTCAAGCATATGGATCTGCAATTTTCTAATAAAGGGAGTGAGGATGAGCAAATCTGAGGCTGGGACTGGAGGGAGGTGCCGGTCGAAGGGCCAGGCCTGGTGCAATGGTTCGGCTTGTGTCAGGCCCAGCTGCTGCCGGGGGGTGCTGGCTCTGGGCCGGACGCTGAGCACTCCACTTGCACCGTCTCCAATGATCTTCCTACTGTGTGAGGTTGATGCCATCAGTATCCACGTTTTACAGGGAGAGGTGGAGCCTGTGAGAAGGTATATAACCTGACCAGGGTCACCCAGGCCTGTCTGATGCCAGAGCCCTCGCCATCACAAGCTGCGTCATGACACGGCCTCCCCCACCCACCCCACCGGCAGAAAAGCCACCATTTTGTTTCATTGCCAAGCAGCAGAGGCTTTGGAGTTTGGCTCTTAATCTGACATCTAAGAGTCCTCGGCTGGGCTTCAGGGTGCTGAGACCCTGGAGCTGTATGGGGTGGGGTGGGTGGTGAGTACAAATCTGTGCATGGTTCTGGGGAGAAGTGTCACAGCTCTGTTTCCCAAGAGGGTTTGTGACACCCTTTCCCCCAAATAAAGATAGAGACTTGCTGGCCAAGAGTATAAATTTTGGCTGTTTTGAACAGTGCCTGGTACGTAGTAAAACCTCAGTAAATATCTGTAGAAGGAGTAAATGAAGGTCTACAGCTTTCAGAACTGAAGGACATCTTTTCATGCGCCCTTAGGAAAGACTTAAAAGCACCTTAATGTAACCTCCCCACTTTACAGGTGAGGAAACCGAGGCCCAGAAATAAGATCCCACCAGGCTGAGCTCAGGAACTTGGTGACCTAAAGACGGATCTCCTTTCCTTTCAGCCCAGTGCTGCCTAGGCCTCTTTTCCAGGCAAATACCGTAACGATGAGTCTGGCACCAGGAAGTAAACGCATGACTGTGCAGACCAAGAGGGCACACCAGCCTGCCTCCATCTAGTGCATATGTCCCTGGGATGGGGTAGAACAATCTAGACAGGCAGCTGTAGGAGTGTGGGTGACCAGGCAGCACCATGATTAGGGGGAGATTTGCATTTTCAAGGGCTCTTCTTGGGCTTTGAGGCTGCAGGTGCCTGGACCTGGCTGGATCCGCTCAGATTTATCTTGGCATTGTGCAGAGCGCACCTTGCCTGTTACAGAATTCTAGAAAGCTAGAGAGGAGGGATCCTGGGGGTCAAGGCACCAAGACATGGATATCGTCATCTACCGGGCTCATTTCCACAGAGCTGGAAACGGCCTTAGTGCCTCTACCAGAGTCCCAGTCAGTCATCACCAATCGGTCACAGAAGGAGCCATCTCCTGCTGGGCCTTTTGCAGAGGGGGACGCGCGTGGGGTGCGCTTGTGGTGGAGCTGAGCTGGGAGTCAGCGGGCTGGAGTCTGGCCCCAGCTCTGTCACCAATCATGCGACTTTGAACAAGAGATTTAGCGTCGCCCCAGTTTCCACTCCATTATTGATGTACTTGACCATTCATTCATTTCTTCAACAAATATTTATCATGCACCTACTGTGAGCCGGGCACTGGGCTGTGAGCTAGAGAAGAGGAAAGAAGTAGCTTTTCTCTGTAACACGAAAACTTTTGGCTCTAACAGTCTATCTTTCGTTGCAGCTCTTGCGAGACCTCCCCTGGCCATACATCATTTCAATTTTCCTTCTCTGAGCCTTGTTTCACTTTGCAGTGTCCCCCTTGAGATGTGACTTCCAGAATGTTCCATTTTATTATGAACCAGGAGCTTGCAGGGCCAGGGTTTGAGCAGTTCTGAGAATGCTGCTGAGAGAGTAACCACAGACATTTCTTCTGCTATTTAAAATATTTACCAAAAAGATTTGGATAACCCTTCATTACCTGAGCAGGCATTTCCAAAGTTTACACTGCAGGTCGTAGTGATTGTAATATCTTGAGAAATAATTTTCTCTGGCCCTTGAATTTTTCCACTGGAAGAGTCATGCAGCAGCCCGTGTTGTATATGTGGTGTGTGTTTTGCAAGGTTAATGGAGAGGCTGATTCACACCAGATGGGATGGAAATTCAAGGGAAAAGGATGTATAAACTGTACACCGTGATTCGGCTATGAGGTTGGATTTTTAAAACGTACTAAAAGTCAGAGGTCAAGGACCTGACACATGCCCCGGCTTTCCGCATACGTTTTTATGTTGCCTTAGCTCATCTGAATCTTGGTCTTGCTATAAAGAAGTCACTTTTATGATATTTAGTTTATAGACAAAATTCTGGTGCCATATCATAAAGTCCAAAGCAGCTTTTACTGGAAACTTCCTACATAAAAGCTCAGATTTGGATGAGTATCAGTGTTTCTCAAACTTAAAAAGAATTTTTTGGGGGATAAACATTAAAAAAAAAAAAAAAGCCTCTCACCCCTGTATCTTCTGTGTGTCTTTATCAGCCAAGAAAATTTTGCTTAGATCCATTCTATAATTTATAATACACAAGGAGTAGGCATTTTTGTGGTCCAAATTTACAAATTAAACAATAAGAAGTCCTATTTACTGTGGCATATATAGCCTGGCCCTATGCTGAGTGTTTTACATATATTATCTCCCATAATTATCCTACCTATGACTATCAACCCCTTTTATAGATGAAGAAACAGACCAAGGGAGGTGTGTCCCCAGGTCACCTGAAGGGGGCGGGGAGGGGCTCAGTCCAGATTTGGACTCTGGTCCGGCTGACCCCCTGACCCATGCTCTTCTCCACTCTGCTTCCTCCGGTTGTACTTCCCCTGTCCCATGTCCCGATGAGTCCACAGGACCAGCGCCCTCAGCGGTAGATCCATCAGCAAATGTTCTGCAGTTTCGTCTGAGCTGGGGCTGGAGGACTCAGCCACTGCCCTCGGCCACCCACTCCCCACCTGTCCAGTGTGTCGAGCCCTTTTCACAGTGGGCGGTGGGTGCAGGTGACAGGGTATCCTGGCTGCCTGGTGGAGTAGTTAGCTGGGTGGGCCTCTGGGCTTGGGCTTCCATTTGCATGAATTGATATTGGAGGGGGGAGGGTACGTCTTTGTTTGGACCAAAGAACAAAGAGGGAGGCTGTTGGTGGGAGATGTCTGTGGACAGGTGGGTGAGGAGGATCCTGGAGAGGATGAGAAAGGTGAGGGCCTGAAGCTGAGGAGGCTGCTTGCCTTTAGCATTTAACTAGCTGTCTGTTCAGGTACCATGCCAGAGTCTGGGAGCTACAGATGTGGCCGTGGCCCACCTACCTTTGGGGAGCTGCAGCTAGAGGGGGAGATGGGCAGCCTAAAGTTGGAACAACCCGAGAACAACCCAAGTGCTCACCTCAGAGTTCTAGTCTCAGCTCTGCATCTTCTTAACTAGGTGGGCCTTGGTATTGTCATCTATACAGTGGGTTAATAATAACACTGACCCCTGAGTTGTGATAAGTGCTAGGACAGGAACGCTTGGGGAGTCAGGTGCAGAGGACAGAGGAGGGCCTCATGCTGTCTTGGAGGGCTTCCTGGAAGAAGTGCCATCTAAGCTGAGACCTGGAGGAGGAGAGAGGTTTACCTGGCCAAATGAGCAGAGAATGGGCTCCCAGTGGAGGTATGGGCTTTTTGGGAACCTGAGGACAGACCCATGTGGCTGGAGTGACCAGCATGAGGGGACCGGAAGGTGGTGACTTGGTTCTGGCCTGGGCCTCTTTCTGGGACTCAAGTGTCCAGCTGAGATGTGAAATTGGTACTGGTGGGGTGGGGCATCCTCACTGCCCCAGTGGCCGAGGGTGGAGAAGAAATCGTATATGGAGGGTGCTGTGGGACATCCACGGGGAGCACTGCGAGGAGGGGTTTCTGGAGGGGAGCTGGAGGAGACTTGCTGCCGAGTGACCTCCCACAGATCTGGACTTGACTTGCTCTGAAACGGCTGAGAGAGCCCCCGGGAGTCAGTGTAACATCCCGATGGCGGGCTTGGTCCTTCCTGCTGGGCAAAGCCTGTTGTGTTCTGGTTTCACTGACTGCGTCAGTCCATCCACCATCAAGCATTTATTGAGTGCCTGCCATGTGCCAGGCACTGTTCTGGTCACTGGGATAGAGAGGTGAGCCCCAGAGTCCGAGATCCTATACTCATGGAGCTTAATTCCTAGTGGGGAGGGGCAGCAGCCTTAGATGGAATGGTCTGGGAAGGTGCCAGTGCCCGAAGGAAGGGAGGGGCAAGGCCCGTGACGCTCTTGGGGCCTGTGACCAACGAGGGCAGCGGCCCTGAGGCGGGGCCAGTTTGGCATGCTCAGATGGGTGACCTGTGCTTGAGGGAGGGGAGAGCTGAAGGCGTGAGAGTCAGGAGGCGTCAGGAGGCCAGTTCATTTAGGATCTGGTAGCAGCAGAAGGGTTCTGGCTGCTGTTAGGGAAGAGACCATGGGCATCAAAGGAGGATGGAGGGAGCCCTTCCTGATGTCCAGTGACAAGAGACGGGCCTGGCCCTGAATCCCAGCTCTGCTACTAATAGCCTGAGGAAGCCAAGCAGGCGCCTCAACCTCCGTGTGCTTCCACGTCCTCTCCTGTAAAACAGCAAGGCCACCGCGACAATTCGGTGAGATGGTGCGTGCAGACCATCCCAGCACCTGGCTTGCTGAGCATGTGCTCGCCAGGGCGATTCTTAACTACTGTGATGCTTATTAAAGCCACGAGGGCAAACCCAAGGCAGAGAGTGCCTCGCCTTTCATGCTCCCTGAAAATCAAAACTGTCTGCTCTCTGCCCACGGCAGGGCCTGCATGTCATTGCTCATCTGCCTCACATGCTCTCCTGTCACCGCAGCTGGGGGTCAGGGAAGAGGGCAGATGGTGCCCAAGGCCTTTCCATAGCAGGTGGTAGGAGGGCGAGGGCTGTGGGCTTCCTGCTGGTTCTGACAGGCTGCCAAGGCCAAGGTCTTGACACCGGGGGTCAGGACCCTGATGGGTAGGGACAGGGTGCCATGAGGACACTGAAGAGGGGCACCCAGGCCAGAATGGGGGTGCAGGGAAGGCTTCCTGGATTGGGGAGATCCATGCTGAGTTCTCCAGGTTGCTGGTGGTAGCAGGATGAGGGGAGGAGTCATCCAAACCTCAAATGCATTTTAAGGTGTTTGAAATCCCAGCATAAGAGAGACAGGGGTGGGCGGGAGGGATTGAAAGAAGTCATAGGGGAGAGATGGAGCTGGAGAGGTGGGCAGGGCAGACTGGATTCCCAAAGGATGGACTGAGAGGGCAGGACAGGAGCCAGAGGTCCGACCAGTGAGGGGGCCCTGCAGACCCGTAGGCAGTGAGAGCTGATGGGGCCTGGACAAGGAGGTGGCCGTGAGGACAGAGAGATCAACTGGGCAACACTTGACTTGGAGATTGAATAAACTTGGATGGATGCAGAGAGAGCATTGAAAACCGATGCCCAGGTGTGTGGCTTGGCGACTGGAGGGTGGTGCTGCTTTTACTGAGACCAGGCACCCAGGAGGGGGGGCAGGAGAGGATGAGCCGGGCTTTGGTTGAGTGGGAAGGGCTTGGGAAGCACCCTGGGGAGACTTTCAGTAGGTCTGGAGCCCTGGAGGAAAGTCCAGTCCTGGGTGTGGAGGTGGGCTTCCCTGCAGATAGACGGTGGAGCCTCCTGAGTACAGCCTGGGCAGCAGACAGTGTAGAGGGAGGACAAAAAGAGAGGTGTGTGAGTATGTAGAATACCGTGGGAGCCTGGGGGTGCGGGGCAGTGTCCTAGGTTTCCTTCTGCTGACGGCTTTGGACTGGGGCCTTGAAGGATGTCTGGATGTGCGCAGGTGGAGGAGGGAAGTGAAGGGGGTGCCAAACATGGAGATACAGGCAGCTTGTGACCGTGGCCGAGGAAGGCTGGTGGAGGAAAGGCTTCTTGGGAAAGAGACTACAGAAGAGGAAGGTTGGGCTCACTAGTATTGTGAAACATGTTGCATGTCTCTCTAAAGAGTCAGGGCTTTTTCCCATAGATGAGGGAAGCCCAGCATGGTTTTGAGCACAAGAGAGACTCAATCAGAACCATGTTTAATAGAAAGCTCTTTCTGGCATCACTGCCTAGGCATGTGTCCACGTGACACTGAAGCTCAGTGGACAGAGTGCTGGTGACTGTCCCTGCCCTCTCATATTCCAATCCAGGGAGCCTCAGCCCGGCCATCTTCACGCACTGGGGACATATGAGCTGAACCGGGAAGGCAGCTCTTGGGTTGATGCAGGGCCAGTGGCGGCCCTTCTACTCTTCATCCTGAGCCTGCTCATCCAGGTTGTCACCTGGACAGCTGCCTCAACCCTTCCTCTTGCCTGTGTTTGGGTGCTACATACTCTTGGCCTCCAGACCATCTCTTGGGTCTTCCTCTGAGCAAGCAAGCCACCTTGGTAAGGAGAGGTTGCTCTGTAGGAAGACACTGTTTTCTACTCTGGAAGCCCCCCTTCCATATGCCCTTACTGCCCACTGCCCCACCCAACTGGCCATTGTCCACTTTTTAAAAAGCTTATGACTTAATAATATCTAATACTTGTTGGACTGCATATCATGCACCAGACCCCAAGTGAAACATATTACACGCATCATCTCATCTAGTCCTCTTCAGTCTTAGGAAGTGGGTTCTCCTGTTGCACCCATTTCACAGATGAAAATACTAAGGCTTGGAGAGGTTAAATAACTTGCCAGTGGTCTCACACACAGTCAGAGACTGTACATTTGGGATTTTTAATGCAGGCAGATAGACAAGTTGATCCTTTTAACTCATCACCCAGACCATTACCCTCTGAGCAGACCCCAGTCTCTGGGCTCTCCCTGTAGCCCTCTGCCCACCCCCTCTTCCATAAACGGGCTGCAGGATTACACCTCCCCTAAGTGCCCTTTTGGAGTTGTGGCCCATCTCAAGGCAGAGGGAAAGCTGGTGGTTTTGACCTAGGTGGGGATTCCAGCCTGGGCACTTACTTGCTGTGTGTGTTCTTGGAATCATCACTTAACATCTTCAAACCTCAGTTTTCTTATCTGCAAAATGGGGACCTCTGGTCCCCAACTCTAAGTTATTCGGAGAAAATGAGATAAGGCTCTTAAGCTCTTAGCATAGTGTCAGGCACAAGGGGAAGGATCCAGTGACTGTGATCATTAGAATCTTATCACGGCCCTGGTTGCCTCTTTGCACAGCGGACTCAGAAGCCACCTGGCCAGGACCGAACAGGTGCCCGTGGCACGTGTGTGGTGGAGCCAGAGGACAGGGAGAATGAATCACTGACCTCCCAAGCCCTGAATTATTAATGTCGTTATTCTCAGACTTGTAAGGAGGGCCCGGGTGGGAGCCCATATATGCAAGGCTCCACGCAGCCTCCGCAGCAAGCGCCTCCCGGGTCCCGAGTTGCCATGGAGTCCGGCAGGCGGCCTGGGGGCGGACGCCCGCGTCGGTGCCCACAGCACCGCCCCAGCTCAGGTCTTCGGTCTGCGGTCTGAGCGCTGGCCGCGCCGGGTTCCGCCTTTGCGCGGGTCCTTGACCGCTCCTCTGGGACCCTAGGGGAGAGGAATAAACTGGAATGGGCGTCCTCTGGAGAGTGGGGTGCGTGTGCAGTGCTTGCTACAGGGCTTCAGCCCCCGGCCGTTCCAAAGGTCTGGCGCGTAGCGGGGCCAAGGGGGCCTGAAATCCAGTCCCCGCCGCTCGCCCACCCGAGCGCCCTGTGCGCGCCTGCTTCCGGCCGGCTGGCGAGCCACCGGGCCCGGGCCGCGCCACCACCCGGGGTGCGGCCGCCTCAGGGTTGAGGCCCGGAGAGGAGGGGCCCGGCTAGGCGCGGCGGCTCCGGGCGGGAGGACCCGGGGCTCTCCGCTGGGCCGGACGCCGCGCCTTCCTTCCCAGGCGGGCCGGCTGGGCGGGGCGGGGCGGGGCGCGGGGCGCGGGGCGGGCCCTGGAGGAGCACGGGGAGGAGCCCGAGCTGCGGCGGCGGTCGCGTCAGAGCAGTTCTCCCGCTACCCGGCGGCTCAGACCCGGCCCGACCGCCCGCCGAGAACACGGACAGGGACCTGCACGGGCACGGGCGCCGCGCCGGAGGCTCCTCTCGCGGGCGGGGGCTGCGCGACCATGGCGGACAAGGAGGCCGGCGGCAGCGACACTGGGCCCCGAGGTGAGCGCAGGGTGCGGGTCCTGCGGCTGCGGCGGGGCGGGCGGAGGAGGGATGAGGCGCGCTCGGCGCCCCGCAGTCCCCTCGCGGGCCGCGGGAAAGTAGGCGCCCCCGCTCCACCCTTCCCTAGCAGGCAGGGCCGGGGTCACAACCGCGGCGGGGCCGGGAGTCCAGGGGGCCATGGGTGGCGCGCTGGTCACGTGCTCCGCTCCCAGCTGGGGTGCGGACACTGCGGCGAGGACCGCAGCCCCCGCCCGGACACCCCACTGTCCCCGCCGCAGGATGTCGCCTCCTGCGGGGGCCCAATGCACGTCTGGGTGAGAACCGTCCCCCATGTCCGTCCTCTGCGTGCTATGCGGGGACGCCCGCGCTGGCCATTTAAACGGTCGGCCTCGGGGTGACCCGGTGTCCCCAGCGGCTCATTTTCGTGACTCAGCGAGGCGGGGGTGGGCACCAGGGGGAGTCAGAGATTTGGACCTGTTCTCTCACCCCGACGAGGCCGGACGGACGCACCCGGAGTGGCGGCTGTAGCTCCGGGCCGAACTGCATCTCACTCTCCATCCCCGCCCATCCCCGGGGATTCTCTGGGCTGAGGAGGAGGGAAGCGGCGGGGGCTCCTCTATCCCTTCTTGCCCGGGCTCGCGGGGAGGAGACGGCGCTCAGTGCAGAGGACAGACGCTCGCATTTCGCAAATGTGCCAGGGCCGCTTTCTTTGGGAAGCGTGGTTCAGGCTCAGAAAGTGGGGGGAGGGAGGGGAAGGAGCGAGACTGGACCTGGGAGTGGGGGAAAGAGGAGGGGCAACTCTTGGATCCCAGGGCTATAAATCATGGCTTTCGCCAGCAGAGGGGACAGGCTGGCCAGGATTGTGGGTCCCAAGTGGGGAAAGTTGGGCGCACGGACGGTGCCGCGCATCCCTGACCTGCAGGGCCTTGGCAGTAGCAGCTGCTGGAGGGGAGCGTGGCCCGGGGGCTTCCTCCGGAGCGACAAGGCAAGCCTCCTAGCGAGGACGAAATTAAAATGCCTAGGGCGTAAGGGAAATTCATCCAGGAAAGGAGCGCTCGGCTCTGCGGGGACCCCACCGGAGCTGGGGAAACTGATTCAGGTGGCAGCACAACCACCACGAGAAGTGTACTCACAGTCTTGCAGTCTGTGGCCGCGTCCCCTCGCCCACTGATGAGCTCCGAGTCGCACCTGCCCCCTCCCCAGCCCATTGTTCCTGCGGATCTGGGAGGTGCCTCCCGACACGACACTGCAGTGGTGGGGGAGTGCTGGGGGGAGGGGGAGATCCTGACAAGGCTCATTCCTGGAAGGGACGTGGAGAGTCCAGGCGGGGCCTAAATACAGCATCCCAAATCTGACCCCCTCCCCTGCCCTTCCTCAGCTGGCAAACACGGGCAATGGGCTGGAGGCTGTCTTTGTCTGAACATCACTCAGCAACTGGATTGATTTATCTTTTCCCCACCCTTCTCCTTTAAATTGGAAAAAAAAAAAAAGTAGGATGATAGGGAGGGACATCAGAACTGCTAAGGACTGCTAAAGCTTAAGTTAGTGAAGCAGTTTCTTGCCTCTCATGCTAGAATAGTGGGTGGCTATATCCAGTGCAAGGTTGGCCATAGGATTTGTCAAATCAGAAGAGTGAGCAGCGACGTGTACCAGCCTCCTCCCCCGCTTTGTCTAGAAAAATGGAATTCAGCACCCCTACTCTGCACACACACTCACAGGGGCGCTGTGTAGTTGTCTCTTCTCAGGCTGAGAGAGCTCCCCATCCAGAATGGGGAGACATGCGGGGTGTGCTGGGCCACCTGCCACTGCTGCCTGTATCTATTCTAGAGTGTTTCTTCACTTCCAGTGATCTGTGGTTCAAGGCATGCTGTGACAATTCCAGGCACATGGACTTGGGACACAGAGCAGGCTGTCCCTGGCAGCTCACTGCTTCTCTCGGGCCTCCATCCCTTCATCTATAAAATGAGAGATATTAATAGTATCTCATAGGAGCAGAGCTTGCTCACCCACCACCTAACACGTCTATTTCTAAGGTTTCCTCACTGCATATTCTGTGCTGGGCAATGAACATGCATTATTTTATTTCTTAAAGCCACACAAGAAACCTGGTACCAGCATTCCCCTTTTACTGGGTAGGAAATCTAAACATAGGTTGAATGACCTATCCAAGGTCACATATCTAGTGAGTATTGATTTGGATCTAGGCCATCTGATTCCAGGGCTCCAGCCCTTCACCACCATCCTGTATAGCCGCTGTGGGCCAGTGATTACCATTCTATTAGGGACATAAAAATGATTGCTCTTCAGGGGATTATTTCCAGGATTCTCTCGGTGCCAGAGGCATCAAAGTGTGTTGGGACTTGGAAGCAGTGGGAGCCCCAGGTGGTGGGGTATGCTAGAAGGGATGGCCATAAAGCTATAAAACTTTTCCCAGTAAATCAAGTGGGGGACGTGCCTGTGAAACAAGAATGGCAGGTTGGTAGGCATTGAAGCAGGGGGGTGGGTACCTGACGGTTCATTACTATTCCATTTGCTTTGTATGTGTTTGCAAATTTCGTTAATAGAACATTTAAATTAGTTACTTTATAGAATCAGAAGGTCCACCCTTTAACCGATGGAGCTTTGGACCAAAAAGGCTGAGATGACCCTCAGTCTTGCCCCCACCAATACCTGAGTTGGTTGACATGTGGCGCCCTAGAAGGATGAGGGGAACTGGGGGGCTGGGGTGGTTCAGGCTGGACTAGCTCCTGTGGTGACCGAGTCAGGGCTAGGTGTGGGCAGTGGAAACCAGGTCACTTGCTCCAGGGTCGGGGGAAGGGAAGGAGAGGCACAGCAGGCAGGGGTTTTGCCTGGGTTGGGGGTACCTCTGGAAGCAGTGCTTTGGGCTTTGGAGATGGGATTCTTACCATCCTGGCAGGTAATCGTAATAAAAATAAACATTTTAAATTGTGACATTTATTGAGGACTCAGTTTATATTGAAATCTGAGAATACTGAATTATCTCACTTAGCCCTGATCACATTTGTTATTGGATGAATGACTCTAGGAGGGGGCACTTTTACCCCTATTTCACTGAGGAGAAAGCTGCCAGGCCAGCGTGGCACATCTGGAAACGGGCTGAGTGAGGGTTAGGAGGTGGTCTCGCAGCATGTGCTGGGCCCTCCGGGAGTTGTGTTGAGCGTCTGCATGAATGAGTGCATGACTAATAGAGTGCGGCTGCCTCACTTTCCTGTGGCCACCAAACTCTGGATGGGCGTGGAAGGGTGCTGGTTGCAGCTCCCAAAGGAGCCAAGAAAAAGTCGAAGTGATGCTCTGGGTATCACTAGTTAGGGCTGTGGCCATGGGATCCACTTGCATGTCCACACCTGCCTTGCAGCTCTGTCCCCTGTCACCATGATGCACGCCTGTGCATGTTTCCCACACCGTCTCCTGCGTTTCCCAGAGCCCTGTCATCTCCTGTGGCCCTCATGCAGTTCCTCCTGTCTGGAACATCCTCACTTTCTCTAGCAAACTCCTGCTTATCCTTCAAAACTCAGCTCAGGAATCACTTCTCAGGAAGCCTTCCTGGACTCCTCCATCTGGATGAGATCCTGCCTGTGTGGGGCAAAGCCTTTGGTGCTAACCATGGCTAATCCCAACTAGCGTTCATTCCAGTTTCCTATGGGAATATCCCACTGACTCCCCCAACAGCCCCAGGAGGTTGGTGTTATTATTACCCCATTTTGTTGATGCGGCAGTTGAGGCCTTTGAGAAATTCTGTAACTTTGCCCAGCCAATGAATCTATTCACCCAGCCAATGAATGCTGGAGTTGGGGTATGAATTGGTCATGGAACCTAAAAGATTGTGCTCTTTCTCTCAATCCCTTTTCTCCGAACAGGGGCAGGGACTGTGTCTTTCATTTCCATACTCTTAGGGAGGCACATAGTAGGTGCTCAATAAATGTCCTACTGTGTGTTGAGTGAATCTCAGTCAGCAAGCTGTGAGGGAGCACAGCAGTGGGGAATGGCATCCACATCCTGCCCACTCCACAGGGAAGTGGCGCTTCTAGAAACGCGGATGCCCAGGAGTGGGCGGAAGCTGGAGGGGGAGGTGGGTGGGGTTCAGTCAATCCCTGAAGAGATGCGACTTTGATTCCAACAAGGCTTTGAGTGACGACTCAATCTTGTGGGGGCGAAGTGCTCTCGTCGCATAAATAGGCCTCTTTGGTGAGGGAGAAAGCTTCTTTATTATCGCTGCGCATAATTAGAATGGCAGGGAGGAACCAGGGGTTTAATGAATAAGCAGCATGTGGCAGGGAGCGATCGCCTCCCACCCGGGTCTGGGCATTGCCAGGAGAGCCGGGTGAGCCAAAGAGACGACCAAGAAGAGCAAGCACCGCTCAGAAACGACCCTGACCCCACCGCAGCGGGCTCTGCAGATCCTTGCTGCGTTACGTTTATTGCAAATGACTCCCAGTCCTGCTTTTGGTCCAGATGTGCACTAGAGGTGCGGAGGGCTGGAGGAGCAAAGTGGCTTTGGGGCCCAAAGACTGCGGGTCAACTCCACCTAAGCTTTCCTTGCCTGGTCTGTGAAAGGGGTGCATGATGCCTGCTGGGTCTGTTGTGGGAACAGTGGAGAGAACGGATGGGCACGAAACTGTTTTGAACGCTTTTGAACACCTTTCCCCATCTTCGCAGAGTCCACTGGTGGGAGGCAAGAATGAGGGCAGCGGCCATCCAGGGCTGGTCCTGGAGCAGGTGGCGTCAGGAGCCACACGTTTTGGCCACTGGACATTCCCTGGGGTTAGTTACCACAGTGGTTCTTAATCCTGGCTGCCTGTTAGAAGCACTTGGAGAGTGTTTTAAAATTCCTGGTGCCCAGGCCTCATCCCAGAACTATTATATCAGGACCTCTTTGGGTGAGTGGCCAAGTCTGAGAGTCACTGAGTTTTCACATGTCTGCATTTCAGACTTGGGACCTTAGCACGCGGGAGTGGAGGGGAGGGAGCTGCAGACACGGTCCACTCCCTGGTGCTGGACCGTCTGAGTCACCAGGGAGTTTTAAGCACCAGCCCTGTGTTAAATACTTCACCTGTCTCATCTCATTAAATCTTCATAAGTACTCCATGAAGTGGGTGATTTTACACAAGGGGAAACTGAGGCTGAGCGGAATTAAATGCATTCCCCCGGGTGACCTAGCTCTCGGGGGTGGTGCTAGAACAGAGCTCAGGGCTGTCAGGAAAGCCTCCTCAGGCACCTCTTATCCTCAGGGAACTGCTTCTCCGTCTGTCTTTAGCTACTTCAGGTTCCCCTCTTCTGTACCGACCACCCAAACTATAATGTATTATTTAAAAAATTGACCTACTGTTTTTCTTTAATGCACTTATTTTAAGAGTCTTATTTATATCACTTCCATAAATAGAAAACCTGTATCATTTCCACAAACAGAAGGTAACCATAGCCCAAATGCATGGAACCCACATGAAGTTAGTACACTTTAGGCAGATCCTGCTGCCTGCAGAAGGTTTTGTGCTGAGGCTGCGCTCTGGGTACAGAGGGAGACTAGAGAGTTTTAGAGGAGGTCAAGGACATGGGAGCATCAGACTCTTTCATGGAAACAGGCTCAAGAGGGGCTTGAACAGGAAGGGAAAAGCTTTAGGAATCACCTGGGGGGAGGTCATTAAAATTCTCATTCCCAGATTTTCTGGAATTAGACCCACCAGGGAAATGGGGCCTGGGGATATATTTGCAAAGCCCATCAATGAGTCTTATAATTGGGCGAGAATTAGTGTGAAATGTGACTGCCTGGTCCCTGGCGCACCAGGGGAATGGGACCCTCCCTCTGGGGATCCCTGCACTAGAGTGTGCCGCTCTGGGTTGGCCAGGTGGGGAGGAGAGAATGTTCCAATGGGATTTAACAAGAGCAGTCAGCTTGGATTCCAATCCTAGCTTCACTACTTATCAGCAATGGGATTCTGGGCAATTTACTTACTCCCCCCCACCTCAGTTTCCTCATCTGTAAAGTGGGAATAACCTTAGTACCCATCCCAGAGTGGATTTTATTTACTCCCATAACCCCTGCTAAGTGCTGAGTACACTTCCTGGCTCATGGTGAATACTTGCTGTTGTCCACTATTATTGTTTATTATTATGAATCCTGTGGATGGAGATAGGGCAGTTATCAGAGGCTGCATTTCATCCAGGAGGCTCAGAGGAAAGAAGGGCTGGACGAGATCCCACTGCTGGGAAGGGGCAGACACAGCCTGAGCCTCGGGCCCTGCGGCTTCGTGTCCAGCAGGCCCAGGTCTTTATTTTATTTATTTATTTATTTAACATCTTTATTGGAATATAATTGCTTTACGATGGTGTATTAGTTTCTGCTGTATAACAAAGTGAATCAGCTATACATATACATATATCCCCATATCTCCTCCCTCTTGTGTCTCCCTCCCACCCTCCCTATCCCACCCGTCTAGGGGGACACAAAGCACCGAGCTGATCTCCCTGTGCTATGCAGCTGCTTCCCACTAGCTATCTATTTTACATTTGGTAGTGTGTATATGTCCATGCCACTCTCTCACTTCGTCCCAGCTTACCCTCACCCCCCACCGTGTCCTGAAGTGCACTCTGTATTTCTGCATCTTTATTCCTGTCCTGCCCTTAGGTTCTTCAGAACCATTTTTTTTTTTTTTTTTAGATTCCATATATATGTGTTAGCATACGGTATTTGTTTTTCTCTTTCTGACTTACTTCACTCTGTATGACAGTCTCTAGGTCCATCCACCTCACTGCAAATAACTCAATTTCATTTCTTTTTATGGCTGAGTAATATTCCATTGTATATATGCACCACATCTTCTTTATCCATTCATCTGTCGATGGACACTTAGGTTGCTTCCATGTCCTGGCTATTGTAAATATAGCTGCAATGAACATTTTGGTACATGACTCTTTGTTTTTAGAAATTTAGGTTTTATTTTTATTTTTATTTTTTTTAATTAATTAATGAATTTATTTATTTATTTATGGCTGTGCTGCGTCTTCGTTTCTGCGTGAGGGCTTTCTCCAGTTGTGGCAAACGGGGGCCACGCTTCATCGCTGTGTGCGGACCTCTCACTATCGCAGCCTCTCTTGTTGTGGAGCACAGGCACCAGATGCGCAGGCTCAGTAATTGTGGCTCACGGGCCTAGTTGCTCCGCGGCATGTGGGATCTTCCCAGACCAGGGCTCGAACCCGTGTCCCCTGCATTGGCAGGCAGACTCTCAACCACTGCGCCACCAGGGAAGCCCCATGACTCTTTTTGAATTATGGTTTTCTCAGGGTATATGCCGAGTAGTGGGATTGCTGGGTCATATGGTAGTTCTATTTTTAGTTTTTTAAGGACCCTCCATACTGTTCTCCATGGTGGCGGTATCAATTTACATTCCCACCAACAGTGCAGGAGGGTTCCCTTTTCTCCACACCCTCTCTAGGATTTATTGTTTGTAGATTTTTTTTTTTTTTAATTTAAGACATCAGCAGGTTTGTGTTTTTATTTTTTTTAATTATTTATTTATTTTTAGCTGTGTTGGGTCTTCGTTTCTGTGCAAGGGCTTTCTCCAGTTGTGGCAAGCGGGGGCCACTCTTCATTGCAGTGCGCGGGCCTCTCACTATCGCAGCCTCTCTTGTTGTGGAGCACAGGCTCCAGACGCGCAGGCTCAGTAGTTGTGGCTCATGGGCCTAGTTGCTCTGCGGCATGTGGGATCTTCCCAGACCAAGGCTCGAACCCGTGTCCCCTGCATTGGCAGGCAGATTCTCAACCACTGCGCCACCAGGGAAGCCCTGTTTGTAGATTTTTTGATGATGGCCATTCTGACTGATGTGAGCTGATACCTCATTGTAGTTTTGATTTGCATTTCTCTAATGATTAGTGATGTTGAGTGTTCTTTCATGTGTTTGTTGGCAATCTGTATATCTTCTTTGGAGAAATGTCTATTTAGGTCTCTTCTGCCCATTTTTGGATTGGGTTGTTTGTTTTTTTGATATTGAGCTGCATGAGCTGCTTGTATATTTTGGAGATTAATTCTCTGTCAGTTGCTTCATTTGCAAATATTTTCTCCCATTCTGAGGGTTGTCTTTTCATCTTCTTTATGGTTTCCTTTGCTGTGCAAAAGCTTTTAAGTTTCATTAGGTTCCATTTGTTTATTTTTGTTTTTATTTCCATTTCTCTAGGAGGTGGGTCAAAAAGGATCTTGCTGTGATTTATGTCATAGAGTGTTCTGCCTATGTTTTCCTCTAAGAGTTTGATAGTGTCTGGCCTTACATTTAGGTCTTTAATCCATTTTGAGTTTATTTTTGTGTATTGTGTTAGGGAGCGTTCTAATCTCATTCTTTTACATGTAGCTGTCCAGTTTTCCCAGCACCACTTATTGAAGAGGCTGTCTCCACTGTATATTCTTGCCTCCTTTATCAAAGATAAGGTGACCATATGTGCGTGAGTTTATCTCTGGGCTTTCTATCCTGTTCCATTGATCTATATTTCTGTTTTTGTACCAGTACCATACTGTCTTGATTACTGTAGCTTTGTAGTATAGTCTGAAGTCCAGGAGCCTGATTCCTCCAGCTCTGTTTTTCTTTCTCAAGATTGCTTTGGCTATTCGGGGTCTTCTGTGTGTCCATACAAATTGTGATATTTTTTGTTCTAATTCTGTGAAAAATGCCATTGGTAGTTTGATGGGGATTGGATTGAATCTGTAGATTGCTTTGGGTAGTACAGTCATTTTCACAATGTTGATTCTTCCAATCCAAGAACATGGTATATCTCTCCATCTGTTTGTATCATCTTTAATTTCTTTCATCAGTGTCTTATAGTTTTCTGCATACGGGTCTTTGTCTCCTTATGTAGGATTATTCCTAGGTATTTTAGTCTTTTTGTTGCAGTTGTAGATGGGAGTGTTTCCTTAATTTCTCTTTCAGATTTTTCATCACTAGTGTATAGGAATGCAAGAGATTTCTGTGCAGTAATTTTGTATCCTGCTACTTCACCAAATTCATTGATTAGCTCTAGTAGTTTTCTGGTAGCATCTTTAGGATTCTCTATGTATAGTATCATGTCATCTGCAAACAGTGACAGTTTTACTTCTTCTTTTCTGATTTGGAGTCCTCTTACTTCTTTTTCTTCTCTGATTGCTGTGGCTAAAACTTCCAAAACTATGTTGAATAATAGTGGTCAGAGTGGGCAACCTTGTCTTGTTCAGACCCAGGTCTTTAGAGGAGAGCTGGTGTCTCAGGATGCTGACCCTGCTTGGCTTTCACTTAGCCCTTTGCCAAGGCTCTGAGCTCCACGATGGGTTTCTGACTGGGGCACCAGTGGGGTTCAAGGTCTCTTTGCATACCTGGGCTCTATCCAGGGCTGCCCAACCTCTGCCCTGAATGGACTCCCAGACCACCATCGGAATGACTCGGCCCGCCGTGATGACGCCGCAGATCTGGAGCTTTGCAGATTCTGCTCTGAGCTCTGCCAGGACCACCCTCCCTTTCCAGCCTTGACCGTGACCTGGCAGCTGTAGATGTCAGGAGGGGCCGACAGCTGCTCCACCGCACCCCTTCTGGGGAACTGTGACCTGCAGAGTGTGCACCTTGATTTTAGTCCCCTTATCTTTAGGGTGGCCGTGTGTCTGGGTTTGCCGGGACAGTTCTGCTCTATGCCTCTTGTCCCAGTGAAAGCATTAATAGAGACTCTGTTCACTTTCTGAGTATCTCAGTTTGGAAGATAAATTATGTGGTCGTGCTACTTATCTCTGTCCTCTTCTCAGCCATCTGGGCCTCAAGTGGGATGAAGGAGGCAGGAGGGTGTATGGTTATACTCGAGCTTTTGCTTCTGATGCTTCTAGGTTCAGATGTGTTTAACATCTGGGTGAAACATTGCTGTGCCTCAATTTCTTCTGCTGTAAACAAGGATGAATAATAATCCTGCTCCACTGGGGTGTTGTGACTATTAAGTGAGAGACAGTATGTCCAGGGCTGGGCATGAGGCTGGTACCTAGAGGGGGCTCAATAAATGGCTGTAATTGATTATTATCATTGTTGGTTTGATTTGGGAGATGTAATGGTTAAATGTGGGGTCTGGAGCCAGACTGCCTGGGCTCAGCTGTGGGTTGTGTCGTTTGCCTGTTCTGTGGCCCCAGCGAGTTACTTAACCTCTTAAAGGCTCAGTTTTCTCATCTGTAAAATATGGATTGTAATAGTCTTCTTCATATGGTTTTTGTGAGGATTAAATAAGTTTATACAAGAAAGGCACTTAGAACAGAGCCGAGCACAAAGTAGACACTAAATTAATGTTAGCTATTATTATTAGCTGTTTTTGTTATTACAGATAAAAGTTCCAAGTTACGTTCTTGTAGTCAGGAGGAATTATCCAGTGTATTAGTTTCCTACTGCTGTTGTAAAAATGATCACAAACTCAGTGGCATAAAACAACACAAATGTATTATCTTATAGTTTGGAGGTTGGAAGTAATTCCAAACTGGGTCTTATCGGTCTAAAGTCAGGGTGCTGGCAGAGCTGTGTTCCTTCTGGAGGCTCTAGGGGAGAACCCGCCTCCTCGCATTTTCCTGCTTCTAGAGGTCACCTGCATTCCTTGGCTCGTGGCCCCTTCTCCCATCTTCAAAGTGCATCGCTCCAATCTCTGCTTCCATTGTCACATCTTCCCCCTGACTGTGCCCCTCCTACCTCCTCTTATAAGGACCCTTGTATAAGGATCTCTTATTAGGCCCACCCAGATAATCCAGGATAATCTCCCTCTTTTAAGATCCTTAATTTAATCACATCTGCAAAATCCTTTTTTCATATATTCACGGGTTCCAGGGATTAGAACACAGGCACATTTGGGGTGGGCGGCGCGTTTTTCAGCCTACCACAGTCAGAAAGATTCAGGTGCATTGGTTAGGGAGTCTTCAGCCTCCCCCGGGAGCAGTGTGAATGTTGGGAACTGTTCTCCTCTGTGTTTTACATCTGTCGGGTTCCTCTTGAACCTGCTGCATGATGCCTTCCTAGAGTTTGGGTTGTTGGTCAGCCCTTGGCTTTGAATCAATCCTGGTAGGGTCTTTGGAGACACTGCCACTTTGGGGGCTGGATTAGATCCTTCTTAGGGGCCTATGGAATCATTGAGACCTGAATCAAAGGTTTATTGGCTCCCAAGTGGGGGAAACTATTAAATTAATAAAGAATTAGTGAAATATCTACAAAATATCACATTATATCTGCTTTTGCTATGTAAGAAACTATCCCAGGATTTAATGGTTTAAAACAATAGCCATTGTATTTGCTCCTGATTCTGTTGGCAGGCCTCTGCTGGGTAGGTCTCTTACTGGCTTTGCCTAGGGTCACTAATGTGACTGCAACCATCTGATGACTCAGCTGGGCTGGAGAGTCTAGATAGCCTCACTCCTGGGCCTGGCGGGTGGTGCTGGCTGGCAGCTGGGTTCTTTCTCCATGTGGTCTTTCATCCTCAAGGAGGCTAGCTCGGGCGCCTGCACGTGGTGGTCTCAGGGCAGCAGGAGGAGGAGGGGCGAGGCTGCAAGGCCTTGAGACCTTCCTGAGAAGTCATTCTAGTCCTCAAAGCAATTCACCAGGCCAGCCAGAGGCAAGGGGTGGAGAAACAGACTCCACCTCTTAATGGAGGTGCTGCAAAAAATTTGCAGCTATTTTTAATCTATCAAGAGTCAGCTTGACTCACATGTTACAAGTACAAACCTTAAAAACTTGTCGTACGTTTTCAAACAACTTGTAGGTTGGATTTCCTTACTTTTTAAGACGTTCTGTGAGTGCATGCCAATTGTCCAGAAATCAGCCCTTTGTAAATCAGATGTGACTCACAGTCGAATTTTCTTCAAAGCCACTTCCCGTTATCTTACACCTGAAATTATTTGTTTGTTACAACACGCGTTTCTATGATTGATAAATGGGGCAATGATGTGGGTATACGTGGAAGTTGTGTTGGCTCATTGGCAAATTTTCCCTGTGTGCTTATGTTTTGGTAGATCAGGATGGGCTTTCTCATGATTAAAGATCAATAAGAATTAAGAAGAAAATGGAAAATGTGTAGATTCACCTTCCTTTAGTGCCAGTTGTGGCCATTTTTTATCTTTCCCTCCCCTTAAGCTGTATGGGAAAGCTCAGAGGGCAGATGAAGGAGCTGGAAGGCATTGCCCCTGTAAGAAAGCAGTGGTGCAGGTGACATTCTGGATGGGGCTTTTCATTTTGATGAGATCGGTCTCTGTAAGAAGTGAGTGCCCCTGAGGTCCTTCATCTCAAAGGAGGAACAGGAGCCAATGACTTATTCACTGTGTGGTCTTGGGTCCAGGGCCCAGTGGCCGCTGGACCAGGATAGCACTCGAGCCGTTACTGGTTTTGGAAAGGTTCAGGTGCAGGGTTCTGTAGGTGTTGACTGATATGCACCAACCCTATTTTCCCCATGAATCCTGTTATGTTTAATAGGATTTTGCTGAATGTGAAGATTTTCAGGGAAATACCTGTATGTACAGCCCTCACCTAGGAACCATCTCCTGCAAATGACTTATTCGGGTTACTAGCACCATAACTACCTGTAGGGGACAGTTTTTTTCTTAATAGCAATAGATAACTAGTGCAGTCCTATTTTCCGTTCTTTTATGAATTGAATAAAATAGCAGATAATAGGTTTAATAAGACAGTTTTAATGTCTGTCCTTGGCAAAATAAAAACTTTATGACATTTTATTAGGCCCACATAGAGGGGATTTTATTGCTTGGTACATTGAGGCATCATGGAATCAGAATTAGTGGAGATCTGGGGACAGAGTTGCTGTGCAGATTTGAGTCTTTATCAGCCATCAGCTGATAAAGGTGTGACTTTGATGATCAGAGTGAGAAATGGTTAAAGCTGGAAGGTACAATTGGGCTTTCAGCATCTATGAGCCAACCTCTTCATTTTCCTGATAAAGAAACAGAATCCTAGAAAGTGGCAGTCACCTGAAGAGCACACAGTGACCTAGTGGCAGAGTAGGGTCATGCTGTCCCTCAAGGCAAGCGAAGACTCTGCTTGTCTGGGTTGGGATACTGAGGATGGGGGAGGCTGAGGATAGGGACATTGGGGTGGCAGCACCCAGCTTGGGCCCTGGAGAGGACTTGGAAGAAAGTGGATTGTCTAGTCCGAAGGGGAATGGTGAGCAGTGGTGCCAAAGACCCAGCAAAGACCTGATACTGCTGGGCTTGCTGGGTCCTTCCAGACCTGTCTCAGGACAGGCTGCTGGGAGTGTGTGTGTGCGTGTGTGTGTGTACGTGTGCACGCATAAGTATGTGTGTGCATGCAGGTATGGAGCGATAGGGAGAGGGAGCAACAGAGATGGAGGAAAGGGAAGGAAAGAGACAGAGACAGACAGAGGAAGAGAGAGACAGAGACTGTGGAAGCTTCTGATGGGTCTTCCCTTGGGGTTCGTATGGTTCATTCAAACATGAACCCACAAGGACTTGGCTAGTTGTGGGTATTGATTTTTCCCCAACGCTGCATTCCTTGGACCTTCCCTGAACATTCACCAGTGAGATCCCAAAGTGCTACATGCCGGGGGCAGGGCCTGAGGTTCTCAGGAAGGAAGATGAGCCCACGGGATGGGATTTATCAGGGCGCAGTAGGAAAGTCAGAATTCACTTTGTCCTACTTATTTTTTGATCTAAACCTTGTGTGTTGAATGAATAGTTATATGGAAAAAACAGACTTCCTCAGTGAGCTATATTATATATATAATATATAGTATATACGTTGCAATATATCTATAGTTATATAGTTATATGTATTATGAAATGGACATGTATTCCTGTAGAGTAAGGCCTTAAGATAGAATAAAGCATGCTGAAGAATGCAGCTGGGATCCTGTTAACATTGCCCCTCAAAAATCTTAGTGGCGGGGGGAGCGGGGGAGGGCGGGGCCACTTGTTACT
Source organism: Balaenoptera musculus (assembly GCF_009873245.2). Lineage (NCBI taxonomy): Eukaryota > Metazoa > Chordata > Mammalia > Artiodactyla > Balaenopteridae > Balaenoptera > Balaenoptera musculus. Next base: position 14,119,211 of record NC_045800.1, read on the forward strand.
GAAATACTAACAGTGAGGTTGAAATAAGTGGCAAACACAAACGGAGGCCAAAAATACAATGACCGTGGCAGAGGGGTGGCCCTGATGAGCCTGTGACTCATTAAGAAGTAGTCAGGGATTTTGTGTCCCAAGATAGGGGCCCCTCCTACCTCCTTCTGCCAGCAAAGCGCCTCCCTCCCCACACTTCTTCCCGTGCTCACAACTGGTTTTGCCTCACCCTCAGAGAAGAATTTGTCAATTGGTTTCCATCTGTGAATATGCTTACAATTCAAGGTGACCCTCTCTTGCCTCCCCCGACCCCCAGCTGGACCCTCAGGGCCCAGAGCCCATGGGGGGCCCCTGTGGCCGTCCCATGCACAGTGCCAGCTCCAGGCTTGTTCCCAGATTTGGCGACCGAACAGCAGGACTCCGACCAGGAGGTGAATGAGTAAAGCTGAGGGCAGTGCTGGTTGGAAGGGCTGGAGTCCAGCGCTGGAGCCAGGACCTAGGAGCTCAGGGTAAGGCCTGCGATCCAAGCAGAAAGCCCCCCGCCCCCCCCCACCCCGCAGGGTGGCAAGATTTCTGTCTCAGCACCAAGGATGGCCCACTTCAGGCAGGGGACAGCTGGGGACATTTGGAGTGTTGAGTGTTAGAGCCAGAGCGACACCCACTAAGTAGAGCTCCTCTCCTGGGCCTGGAGGAGGCCGAGAGGTCAAGGCAGTTCGAGAGCTCCTTCCAGGTGGGTCCCTGAGCTGAGCGCTCAGCTCTGGAGGGCAGTGTGGCATGGTGGGACCAGCTCAAGTCCCGGGTGCGAGTTTCAGCTCTGCAGCGTGCTCCTTGTGAGGTCTTGGGCAGGACTGAAAGCCTTCCCGAGCTTCTGTCTCCTCATCTCTAGGATGCAGCTGAGAGGTACAGCCTCCTGCATAGGGCCGCTGGGGAGATTTGCCAGACAGAGCGTGGCCCCCAGAGTGCGGGAGCCGGGTGATCGCCGGGAGCTGGTGGAGGCTGGGGGTCCTGGTGCGGGAAGCGGAGGAGCAGGCAGGGACCTCGGGCAGGACCAGTACCGCGGCTGAGCAGTAGCGGCGAGGCTGCAGGAGGTGCTGGGTGAAGGCCAGCTTCACACCCTGCTCACCCCACCCTGCCCAACCATCTCCTCTGTCCTCGCCGTGTCCTGGGCAGGGACTGGGTAAAAACCAAGGTAACGCTGGTTCTATGACAAGAGCGCTGCATGTTCATCACGGAAAGTGTAATCCAAAGGAAGAAAGGAGGAAACAGCCAGGGCCACACCCCTCAGAGCAGCCCCTGCTGACCACTCGGTGTCCAGCCTTCCAGACTTGCCGGCCAGGTGAGACAGAGCCGGTAGATGCGCTTTCATAAAACCCAGTGCCGTGGGGAAGGGGGTGTTATCCTCCTTTTATAGACAAGGACGCAGAGGCTCAAAAGGTGATGGTTCTTGGTTAAGGCCCCATGGGGTGAGAGTGGGTAGGCGGCCTGATGGCTTCCGAGTTTGGATTTTTGTGTTCTTCAAAAATCATTGTCCTGGATAATTTCTGTAACGCTCGCTCACATGCTTTGCCCCCAGCCACAAGAAAGCCACGCCACAAGACCCCTTGGCTCCCTTACACCACCAACCATCCAGGGAGCAGGGTGGGCTGGGCACTGCCCAGGTGCAGGGCTCTGCGCGGGCACGAGAGGCGGGGGGACTTGAAAAGTAACCGAGCTGTCTCCTCCTAGAGCCCACGGCGGGTGCTGCCTGAGGTGCCTGGGCTCCCAGCTGTGGATGGCTCAGCAGAGCTCTGCTTGAACCTGGACACAGGTGGCCTGGGCCCCAGCTATCAAGGTGCGCTCAGGGGCCCTCAGGTGGGCATCTGGCAAAACGGCAAATTTGCCTGGAAGCCCCAGACCTTCTTTTTGGAGGTGCCTTAGTGGTGGGAGCAGCAGGGATCGCAGGAACGGGGCCTCTGGTCCCCGCTGGCGTGTGCGTTCCCAGCAGGCAGGAGGCCTCGTTACAGCTGCCTCATGGGCTCCCTTTAGGAGCGGTCAGGTCCCTTCTCACCGGAGCAGCTTTGTGTCCTTCTGTCAGTTTCCCCGCAGGTGCCCGTGCCCTGCAGAGAGCAGAGCGGGGTTCTGAGGGGCGAGGCTGCGGCTTGCTGGCAGGCCTGCTGGAGCAGGTGGGGTGGGGTGCAGTGGGGTGCGCGAGGTGGCTGGCTGGAGGCCTGTGGACAAAGGTTTGCTCATCCATTTGAACTCATTGCCTATAATGAAAATGGATGAGAGATTTCACCTAAAAATCTGGATTTCTGATTCCTCTCTTGGCTGGAGCCCAAGCACGGTCACCCCTCTGGACAGGGCAGGGGGTCTCCGGTGTGCAGCCTCCATCACCCCTGCTGTCCCCACCTTGAGTTTTCTTTTCTCATCCCACTCATACCACTGTTTTTCTCAGAACCGAGTTAGGGGAAAGTTCTAGTACTCACATGGCAATAACAATGGGGCATCAAAGGGCCTCTCCTGTAGCAGGGGTCTTTGGTGACTTGGGGAGCAGGCAGAGCTTGGATTTGAGCTGGCTTTGCCTCCTGCCAGCTGCAGGCGAGGTTTTCTCTCTCCTCACGCCTCCGTTTCCAGAAAGCAGTTGATGATGCAGGGTAGGTATGAGGATTAAGTGAGATGGTGCCTGCAACGCCATGCCCGGGACGTGACATCTACAGCCCAGGTTATAGGTGCCCTTCTTGTTTGTTCTTTATGGCTATAATTGGTATAATTCACATACAGTAAAGCATACAAATGTTAAGTGTGTAGCTCGTGGATTTTACGTATGTAAAATCCATATACTCAGGTGTGGTGGGCCCAATAATGGTCCTTCAAGATGTCCGTGTCCTACTCTCCTGGAACATTCACATATGTTACCTTGCATGGCCAAAGGGACTTTGTAGAAGTGATTGCATTAAGGGATTTGAGATGGAGAGATTGTCCTGGATTATCGGGGTGGGCTCAGTGTAACCCCAAGGGTCCTTATAAGGGCAGAGGGACAATGGGAGGCAGGAGGGCCAGAGTCAGAGATTCGGAGACGCTCTGCTGCTGGCCTTGAAGATGGGGGGAGGGGACACAAGCCAAGGAGTGCAGGTGTCCCCTAGAAGCTGGAAAAGGCAAGGAAGTGGATTTTCCCCTGGAGCCTCCAGAAGGAACCCAGCCCGGTCGACACCTTGATTTTTAGCCCGGTGAGACCCGTGTCAGACTTCTGACTTCCAGAACTGTCTGGTTTTAAGTCACTGAGTTTGTGATAATTTATTACAGCAGCAATAGGATGCTGATACGCTGTGTAACCACCACACTAGGCAAGATACAGGACATTTTCATCACTCCAGAAAGTTCCCTTGTGCCCCATCCTGGTCTCTTATCTACCCACCCTGTGAGGTAACCATTGTTCTGATACCTTTCACCTGAGATGTTCTTGAACTTCATATGAATGGAACCTTAGAGCATCTGCTCTTTCATGACCAGGGTCCTGTATTCAACACAGTGCTTTTGAGGTTTGTTCATGTTGTTGGGTGTAGAGGATTTTGCTCCCCTTTTATTGCTGAGTAGTATTTCATTGTATGGTCATACCATACTTTGTTCATCCGTTCTCCTGTGGATGGATGTTTGGATGGTTTCCAGTTTTTGGCGATTATGAAAAAAACTGCTGTGAACATTCTGGAACAGGTCTTTTTGGGGGCACGTACCTATTTCTCTTGGGTAGAATCCTGCTGGTGGAGTTGCTGAGTCACAGGGTGGGGATCCTCAGCTCAAGCAGAAATGCTAGGGCTGTGAAGCACGAGCACGGGTCAGCCTGGCTGGCCTTGGGCACCGGAGGCTGACGGCCACCCTTCTTGCCCGCAGTGGTTTCCAGGGTGCACACGTGGTGGTAGGGGGCTTCCTCTGGTCCAGGGCAGGGGAATAAGTGGCCTTCCAATGGAAATGTAGGTGGAAAACCTCAGTCAGCAGGGGTGCGCTCTGGGCCTCAGAACGGTGGGTGGGCCTGTGCTTCCTGAGTACCTGCTCTGCACCCAGTTCGGGGCTGTCATTTTCTCATAGGTCTTCCCTTGCGGTCTCCACGCAGCCCTGTGAAGGGGAGCAGTCGTTAGCCCAGGTTGCAGCTGCGGAGACTGAGGCCCAGGACAGAGTCCTGCCTGTGGCAGAGCTGGTGCGGGTGGAACCAGGTGTCCTCCTCCAGCCCAGCTAACTCTGTGTCCTTGGCCCCGTCCCCCACTCCTGGAAGAGTAGTTCAAGGCTGTGCCTGGTGGGAGGGCAGCCACAAGGGTCAGATCCTCCCACGGGAAGGTTAGTGGGGCCTTTTCTCCCTGCAGACCGGTGCACGAGAGGGCCTGGGGGATGGCAGATGGCTTCCCAGATGGCAGAGAACACAGCCCAGCTGGTGCAGGGGGTTGTCTGGGGGCAGTCACGATGGGGCGGCAGTGCTGCGGGCGCTAATGGAGCTGTCTGATTGGTTAAAGGGTTAGATCTGATATGAAGAGCAGAGGAGAGCCCCAGCAGGTGCTTGAGGCTGGGAGTAACCTGATGAAATTGGTGGCTGTGATGTGATGTGATGTGAGCCGGGGGCAGCCGGGAGGGAGGGTGCAAGGCCTCTGGGAAGCTCTCCACACGGCTCTGTCTTTGCTCGTGCTCTTCCCCCTGCCTAGGGTTCCCTCCCCATCTTGTTCACTCAGCAAACTTGCCCTTCGAAAGGCCAAATAGCATCACCCTGGGGCTGCCCACCCCACCTCAGTCCCCCATGGCACTCACCATGGTGTCTAATAAAGAGTTCATGGGCAAGATAGAATTTTCCGGTGTTCTTAATTACAATATTTAAATTAAAGTCACTTGCTCTGTATTGGCCTGAGAACTCATAGTCGGATTCTCATAAATTAAATACCCATGTGATGCATATCCACTAGACAAGACTAATGGAGCCCAATGGGGATGGGGCAGAGGAGGGTGTGGGCAGGCACACGGGGGGCGGGGGATGGGACCCTCGTCCGCTCCGCTGACGGACTTCCCAGGAAATGCTGAAGTGATGGCTTGTGGCCCCTGCCTGCTTCCCTGCTACACATTTAGCTTCCAGAAGTCTTCTTGTTCACTAACGCAGACTGTCCCCAGAGTTGTGTCCAAACCTTTGGGACCTTCCCAGACTAGGTGTGTGGAAAGAGAGAGGGGCAGGGATATGAGGATGGGAGTGCGGGGCCCGTGTGGCTGTCCCTGTGATCAGCTGCCACTTTCCCAGCCTGAGGCATTCCCGTGGGCCCCTCCTGGAGGTCACTGCCCTGTGCTCAGACATTCCTGGCTCAGCAGGTGGGGCTGTGCCTGGGGGTGGCAGGCTGGTCACTCTGCATCTGGAGCGTTCTGCTCTGAAGGGGAGAGGGCCCCTGACTAATTGAGTTCCAGACGGAGCTGTTAAAGAGAACCATGGGGCCCGAAGCCCTCGTGTGCACTGTTAGACTTAGTGCAGCGGGCAGGCCTGGGTGCCAGGAGGGACAGGCCCGCGGCGCAGCAGCAATGGAAAGCCGGAGGAACACCGCCCTGGAGGCCCAGGAACACCTTATGGAGGCCCAGACGGCTTCCTAAGCCCGAGGTTGGGCAACCGGCCATCCACAGGTAGCGGCTAGGGTGCAAAGTCCCATTCCTTGGACCTCGGTTCTTGCTCATCTGGGCCCTGCAGGGGCTGGAACCAGGGGTCCTGGGAGGTGGCGTGTCCTGAATGCTCAGGCACGAATATCATGTGTGCACCGGGGGGTGTGGGCACCCGTGATGGATCTGAATTGTTTGGCATCTGGGGCCGTCTGTGTGGCCTCCTTGTGGGCCCTAAACATAATATGTATTTTATTTCCTGAGGTTCATATGGTTTTGAGGCTTGCCTTCCCCACCTCGGCTCAGGAGAAGATTTGGAAGGACTCGCGTTTGCATTTCTGCGCGGTAGGGATGGGAGATATGGGGATTAGCAGGAGTTTGCGGTTTGTTTGCTCTTTCCCTGCTGTAGTGATTCACCCCAAGGGTTGGGTTTGTTTTTGTTTTCATTGTAGTTGACTTGCTTGAAGTTCAGATTAAAAAACGGATCAGAGTTTGGTGGTCAGCATCTGCTCGCTCTGGGTCAGGAGCTGGGTCTGGTGTATCGGTGGGGAGGCTCTGCGGGCCTCATCACAGCTGCTTGGCCTTAGGTGGGCCAGGGGGTGCTCTGGGGGACCCTCTGGGTCCTGGTGGCTTAGGGTTTTCCCCCTGCCCTGTGGAGTAGCCTGAGGAAGTAAGCACCATTCTCAGGAAAGCACCTTAACATGGTCTTTATATTCTTTTGGCAAAGGTTTTGAGCAAATTCGGTCCTGGGGGGATTGTCCACTAGTTTTCTTTGTTTTTATCTCCTGTTACTGCTTGGAAGTTAGATAGTCTATTTCAACTCCTTTCAAGAGTAGTTACCCTTGAAATTTTGCCATGTATACTTAACTTAGCAAAGTCTAAAGTTAATCAATATCTTAACCCAGTTTACTAATTCCATTTTTGTAAGAAGGTCAATCCATCAGTGAAGGTTTTGTATAAAAAGAGTAAGAACTAGGGAGTTTAAACTTAGTCTTAAAAGTCTCTGAAAGGACTTTCTTTCCTTCCAGCTGACATGAAGCCTTCGCCCAGCGTGTGGGGAATGGTCTGTGTACAGGTGCCAGGCTGCCTGTGCTGGAGGGCATTTGGTCACCCCCTTGGAAGCCCCCCTTCAGGCTGCAGTGGATGGGCCATGCTTCACCTCCCCAGGGGCTCTTTTGAGCCCCTTGTGGCATTTCTCTTCTCTTTTCCTTTATATTTTGGGAGCAGGAATTTCTCAGGCAGGTTCCTGAGCACCTCCCGGCCTAGGACCCAGGCTCAGGCAGTGGGCACTTGCAAATAGTTAACAGAAGAATGTTTTAATGCTGATGCGGTTTGCCCTCCTGCTAAGATGAGGCCGTGACTCCTGCTGAGGGCTAGTGTGGCTGCAGGTTATCGGGCACCTTCTCCTGACATTTATTCCAGAATCCCTTGAAACTACTTATCCGGGGAGAAGCACCGACAAGCCCCCTGTCTGTAGCTCGCTGTCAGGATGCCTGGCCCTTGGGAGTCTCCTGGCCCTTTAGCTCTGGCCAGCCGGCTTCAGAGCATCTAGGGGAAAAGTGGAGACACAGCTGGTGACCTGGGGCACTGACGCCGCTCTGTGCCCACGTTCTTGTGTTGCTAAAGAGCAGGGTGTCTGGGGACAGGCCAGTGCCAGCTTTGCCCCCGGCCTAGCTGTAGTCGGCAGCCATCCTGGGAGAACTGCTGAACCCTGCTTGGCAGAGAGGTTGGCTTGTGTTCAGTGAGGGAGTGGTGGCCAGGGTGGATGGGAGCCACCGATGGTCACCCCAGGGAGGAGGGCTGTGCCCCTGAGGGCAGGTGGGCTAGGGGACAGTTGTCCTTACAGTGTGGTTTCCTGCAGCTCTTAGATTTTTTTTTTCTTGAGATATAATTCACATATCATAAAACCCACCATTTTAAAGTCTACAATTCAGTGGATTTTAAAATATTCACGAGGTTGTGCAACCATCCCCACTATCAAATTCCAGAGCATTTTCATCACCCCCCAAAGGAACTCATATCCATTAGCAGTCCCCCCCATCCCCCCTCCCTCCAGAGATCTGATTTTTCACTGCTCTTTGCTGCAAGTCTTCCATGGTACAGGCTCAGGCCAGTCTCAGGGCCCCTGGAACCTTGGGGCTGGAATATGGTGGAGGGAAGGGACTTGGGCATTAGAGACAGGCACTTACTAGCTGTGAGATTTTGGGGAAATGCTTAACCTCTCTCTGCCTTGGTTTCCTCTGCTGTTAAATGGGGCTAATATCTACCTATTTCCTACCTCATTGGGTTGTTTGTAAAGATAAAATGAGACACTGTAAGGAATAATAGCTACACTTGTTAAGACCTTTGCCTGCATTATTCTTATTGAATCCTCATTAATCTCAGGAAGTAAGAGTTATTATTGTCTCTACTTAATACAGAAGGAAAATTGAACCACAGAGAAGCTTAGTAGCTTGTTCAAGATTGCACAGCTGTACATCAGTTTTTAGCTGCAAAGCATGGAAAAACTGACTTTATCTTGTTTCTGAAAAAGGAAATTAGTTATGACCATGAATGGGAAGTCCAGAGGTCTGGCAGGCTCCAAGGCGGGTATTTGGCAGCTCATGGACCCACTGAAGGATGGATGGAGGTTCTTTCCATGCTGACTGCATATTGGGCTGGCGGCAAGATGGCAGCCACAGGTGTTGGCCTCATGGGCTCGCTTGAGAGTCAGGATGTTTCTTTCCCAGGAGCCTCCGGCAGACTTCCCTTCATGTCCCATCAGCCAGAGGTGTGGGTCACAAACCCATTCCCATGTCCATCATTGGAAGGGGAAGGGCGTTGCCATGATTGGTTCAGACTACTCAGGATCTACCCTGGATCTGGGGAAGGGTCCCTCCTCCCCCTAGGCATGTAAAATAGGGTTTGGTTAAGAAGGGAGAAGTGGATTTGGGGTGGATGCAGCAGTATCCACCAAGATCAGTAAATAACTGAGCTGGGATTTGAAACAGCCTCCCCAGGCCCAACACCCCTGTGCTTAACCACAGTGCTGCATAGCTTCTACAGCTCCCGGCAGGTAGTGAGTCATGCGCTCAGTGGATGTTGGTCAAATGCCTCAATCCATACAGCCTGGTTTCCACTCCTCCTGAGTCCCATCTCCTTTTTTCTGACCCTCTGTTGCTCTTCTACAGCTAAGTGATTGCCTGGCCTCAACTCGAACTCCTCTAGTGATGGGGAACTCAGTACCTTTCCAGGCATTTCCTTCCTTTTTTTGATTATTAAGTGCTATGGCTGCCTTTTATGGTGCTTTTAGATGAATTAGAAACAGATCTTCTCTGGGTGCAAAAATTGGAAAAAGGTGCTCACTCTAGGTGATATAGCCCTTTAGTTCATGACTTGGAAGGGCACCTTTGGGGTAAGAAAACGGCACCCATACCTAGGGGTGGATGCAGTCCTGCTTGGGCGATGTCCCTCAAGGTGGTGCCTTTGTGCAGTGCACAAACTGCGCTGCTGTTTTGGGACATTTCTTCCATTAAGACTCTCCTCGGAAGGATCTGTAACGTGCACGAGCCTCAGCTCTCAGGCACCGGCAGAGTACGGGAGGTTTGTGCTCCGGTTCTGGCTTGGGGTACAAGCGGGCTAAGGGCAACCCTTCCTGCCTGGAGGTGGCACAACTTTCTCTCATCAGGAGGGTTCAGCTGAAGGGGGTGAACCAGCTGTCTGTCTCCCCAGCCCTTGCCTCGTGTTCTGCTTCTCCCTCTCCCCTCCCCAGGGACAGATGACGAGTGTTAGGGAGGGGAAAGATCCCGCTGCGGGGGAGACCAACAGGCTGGAATGCCATTGCCCCTGGCTTTAGTCTCAGTACAGTCAGCCCCAGCTGTGCCGTGGCCTCTGTGGGCTGAGCCATCCCAAGGCTGTTCACGATAGAAATTGGGGAAGTCTAAACCCTGGCCTTCCAGGTGCCCAGGCAGGTGGAATCTTTTCCTTGGTGGGAGAGTGATTCTTCATTTACCCGGTCAGTTGGAAAATGTGCTTCATCGTAGAGGACAGGAAAGCCTGAGTTTATTGCCTGGCGTGGAGGGTCACGTGGCTTCCCAGGTTCTCCGTGGTTATTCTGAAAGTGCCCCTGAGGTGAGCAGATAGCCTGAGCGGGAAGTCGGGGCCAGACAGTCTCCCTCACCCATGGCAGCAAGTCCCTCGTGTTTCCCATCACTGAGTTTTCCTGAAGGTCCCATTTGCCAAGTTTCTGTCTGGTGAGACTTTTTATCCTTGATTAAGAAGCCCAGAGAAGCATAATGTAAAGAAAATGCATTTGCCACCCTTGTGCATAAGTGGGAGCTCTGTCCCCTGGTGTAAGCACGTGGGTGCCTTTTCTCAACAGCAGTTGGACCGATTTGGTGATGATGATCATGATGGTAACCATGATAAATGACATCTATAATTTATCAAGTGTTCGCCATGCACCAGGCTTTATAGATATTATTTCACTTATTCATGCATTATTTTACAGTGATCCTATGAAATGTATCACCATCATCATGATCCCCACCCCCCCATTTTCCAGGAGGGATGGGAAAACAGGCTTGAAGAGGCTAAGTAGCTCCCCCCAGGGCCTGCCTCTGGGAAGTGGCCAGGCTAGGATTTGAGGCCAGGCTTTCCTGACTTGGAACCTCTGTGTTACCATGGCTTCTCCCCACCCTGATATTTGGATTTGAAGAATTATGGCATTTGAAGTGGAGAACGCTGTGCGGCTTCGGAGCCGAAGGAAGGGTGAGCCATGCGGTCTTCTGAGCCCGGAGACAGAGACAGCCGCGGGGGCTTGGGGGTGCCCTGTGATTGTGACCCCCTGACCTCCCCCGCACTATTTGCCCATCTGTGAAATGGGGATTTAAGTTAACACTAACACCTCTCTCGTAGTTTCATCTTTCAAGAGAAACAATACCTGTGCGGGACCTGGTGTTGGGTACCGTGTGGGGCACAGGCTCAGAGGTGGCGAGCTCCGAATCCAGCTGGGCCGCATCCTAAAAAATGTGGGCTTCTTTCTTAACCTTCTAGGCCTTATGTTTCTCACCCATCCAGTGGAAGAATGCCAGTACCTCCAGCCCCTAACAGCAGGTTTTCTCAAGCCACACCTGTAAAGCTCTTAGCGGGGCATGAAATTTGCATTCAGTGTCTGCGGACCATGATAGCTTTCCTAATAGAATTCTGAGTTTGTACATTTCTAACAATTTCAAATTAATAATTTGAGTTTAATAAACTTGCAAAAGAGGCTAAACTAAAAAAATACATAAATATCTGACCCCATGAAGGAATTCAGCAAATGGTGGGTGAGGGCTGTTACATATTTCGTGTTTTTTTTTTTTATGTTTAAACCAATATTTATTGAACAAGTGCACTAAATAATAATCACATGTAAATAGTTTGGTAATTTTGACCCAAAGCATGAGCTTTAATGGAAGAACTTGAATTTAGAATAAGACGTTTCTCCCTGGAATGCATAGGCATTTCCAATAGCTTGAATACCTTCGTTTGTGTTTTCCACAGTTACATCAGTGAAATACGTTCCACAGCAAATTCATCACCTTTATTCACAGACTTACTCCTTTTCCTGGATCCTTTTATCCCGGACTGTTACATATTTCTGAGGGTTTACCTCTTTTGTTCATTGCAACACAGTGATTGAGGCCCTGAGAATCCAAATTCCCACTTCACGGAGGGAGAAGATGCGCCGGAGAGAGGTGAGGTAGTTTCTCCAGGCTCACAAGCCGGTGTCCAGACCTCCGCTTTCTCCACCTGCCATGCCATGTTCTCCATCATCATCAGAAGCCATTTTGCTTTCCTTACTTTCCTTTAAGAACTGCAGCCAAGGAGCCAGCTTCAGCTTTGCTCCTGTTCTCAAGCTGCCCTGGTTCTGGGGAGACATGGCCCTCGACCCTGCAGCCCAAGCTGGCTGCCCTGCCTGAGCGTGGAGGATACTGTGCCCACAGCCCGGTCCCCGCAGGACACCCCCCTTCCTCTCTGGAGGCCTCAGCGTTTGTTCTTTTAATACAAAGGGTCACAGGGCGACAGCTGACATTGGCACTGAAGCTGGCCATTCCTCAGGGGGGTGAGGAGATGCCAAGGCCTTCACTGAGGCTTCTCACCCCTTCCACGTGGAGTTGGGAGCTCAGCGAGTCTGCACACAGCAAAAAGGGTGTGTCCGGGTCTTTAGAGAAACCCTGCCTGTCTGCAGAGACATCTCCCCATTTCTCAGAACATGGAGGGATCCAGCAGTGGGTGGGGCACAGCCCCCTGCCTCCTTTGAGGCCCTGGGTTTACAGAGGTGGTTTCAAAGTCTAGGAGGGCCTCGTATCTGAGGCTGGGCTGCTGGAGCCCGCCTCGGAGTTAGAGCCACTCAGCTGGTGGTCAGACACCTGCTTTGCTGCCTGCAAGGGGGCCAGGTGGGTTCTGCTGAAACTCAGACTCCCTCAAGGGCTGTCCCAACAGCCTCACCTCCAGAGAAGCCAGCTGAACCTGTACCCCTCACCCACCAGTGACCCAGGTATGAAACCTTCCCAGGCCTTCAGAGTCCCTGTGTATAGGTTTAAATGAATATATATTCTTACTAGCTTATTCATTCGCTTGACAAATGTCTGGAGCACCTACCTACCATGTACGGGCCAGGTGCTCTGATTGATACACAGCATAAGAAAAATATCCTCTTGCCCTCCTGACAAGAGGGAGATGGACATGAAACTGGTACATTAAAACACCAACTCTTTTATCATGGAAAGTTTAAAGCATGTACAAAAATAGGGCAAATAATGTATTGAGCCCCGATGAATCAGTCACCAGGTTCAGTCATTATCAATTTGTGGCCAATATCGTTTAATATCTGTCCCTCCCCTCCCGTATTATTATTACTATTTTTAACATCTTTATTGGAGTATAATTGCTTTATAATAGTGTGTTAGTTTCTGCTGTATAACACAGTGAATCAGCTCTATGTATACATATATTCCCATATCCCCTCCCTGTTGCATCTCCCTCCCACCCTCCCTATCCCACCCGTCTAGGGGGACACAAAGCACCGAGCTGATCTCCCTGTGCTATGCAGCTGCTTCCCACTAGCTATCTATTCTACATTTGGTAGTGTATATATGTCCATGCCACTCTCTCTTTGTCCCAGCTTACCCTTCCCCCTACCCGTGTCCTCAAGTCCATTCTCTATGTCCACGTCTTTATTCCTGTCCTGCCCCTAGGTTCTTCAGAACCATTTGTTTTTTTAGATTCCATATATATGTGTTAGCATACGGTATTTGTTTTTCTCTTTCTGACTTACTTCACTCTGTATGACAGTCTCTAGGTCCATCTACCTCACTGCAAATAACTCAATTTCGTTTCTTTTTATGGCTGAGTAATATTCCATTGTATATATGTGCCACATCTTCTTTATCCTTTCATCTGTCAGTGGACACTTAGGTTGCTTCCATGTCCTGGCTATTGTAAATAGTGCTGCAATGAACATTGTGGTACATGACTTTTTTGAATTATGGTTTTCTCAGGGTATATGCCCAGTAGTGGGATTGCTGGGTCATATGGTAGTTCTATTTTTAGTTTTTTAAGGAACCTCGATACTCTTCTCTATAGTGGCTGTATCCCTAACACCGTACACAAAAATAAACTCAAAATGGATTAAAGACCTAAATGTAAGGCCAGACACTATAAAACTCTTAGAGGAAAACATAGGCAGAACACTCCATGACATAAATCACAGCAAGATCCTTTTTGACCCACCTCCTAGAGAAATGGAAATAAAAACAAAAATAAACAAATGAGACCTAATGAAACTTAAAAGCTTTTGCACAGCAAAGGAAACTATAAACAAGATGAAAAGACCACCCTCAGAATGGGAGAAAATACTTGCAAACGAAGCAATGACAAAGGATTAATATCCCATATTATTTTGATGAAAATCCCAGATACCATATTGTTTCATCTGATAATATTTCAGAATGTATCTCTAAAGGATAACAACTCTTAAAAATTACATAATTACAGCACTAACAATAATGTCTTCATATTATCAATATCTGGTCAGTGTTTACATTTCCAGTTGTCTCATAAATGGCATAAATTTTTTTGTTCATTTGAATCATGGTCCAATAAAGATCCAAGTGTTGCAATGACTGGAGTTACTTTGTATTTTCCGTGTCTTTTTAAGGTATAGCCTTTGTCTGGGGCTGATCCAGATGGCCTGGTAACTCATTAGAAATGCAGATACTCAGCATTCCCAGACCTACTGGAGTAGAAACTTTGGGGATGGGGTCAGCACGTCTGTTTTAATAAGCGCTCCAGGTGATTCTGATGCACATCAAAGTTCAAGAGACCCTTTAATCTATAGGTTCCCCTCCTTCTTTCCCCTGTATTTTCCTTGTAATTTATTTCTTGATGAAACCTGGCTGCTGTCCTTAGCATTTCTGCAAGTCTGGGTTTCGCCAGTCAATCCCCAGACACTGATGAAGAAGTTCCTCTCTCCTCTGTACCGAGAGAGTAGAGAAGGCTCTTCTCCCTCAAACAGAGGGGACTGACTTTTGGAGGTGGAGTTCCCCGGAGGAGGGGGTGGAAGTGGGGTGCACTCCAGGCAGGGGAACAGTATGTGCAGAGGTCTGGAGGCTGGATTGAGCACAGATGTTCCAGGGACTGTGAAAGGATTGGGTGGAGCCAGGGATGGGGGCAATGGAGAGAGATGAGGCTGCAGAGGGAGGCGGGGTGGACTTTTAAAGGCCTGGATGCTAGCTGTGTGCTAGATTTATCCTGTGGGGGATGGGAATAGAAGGCCCTGGCCTGGTCGAGTAACATAAGCAGACCTCAGTTTTGACCGGATGGCTCTGACTGCGGAGGAGCGTGACTTGGATGGGGAGACTCAGGGCGGGGAGACTAAGAGGCTGTGTGGGAGCCCTGATAAAGGTCAGCAGGGTCTGGACCAGGGTTGTGGTGGTGAGGCTGCAGAGGGTGACTGTGAGAGATGCTAAGAAGTAGGAATGACAGGGCTTGAGAGTGCAATGAGAGGGGAGGGAGAAGTCTAGGAAATCTGCCTTCTGGGAGCTATGGTGGTTGCACCAACCAAAGGGGACATTTGAGGAGAGAGGCAGGTCTGGGGGTGATTTGAGAGCTGATCCCACGTTGTTGGAGGTAACTCAGGATATGTGTTACTAATATCCTGACTCGGGGGTTGATGCCTCAGTTGGGAAAGAACTCAGTGGCCCTCCAAGTCTATGGATAGTCACTGAGTCCACTTTTGGGCACACGTTAGAAACATCCGCCCACCCATCCACCCATCCATCCATCCATCCACCCATCCGTCCATCCATCCACCCATCCATCCATCCATCTACCCACCCAACCAGCTATCCATCCATCCTTCCATCCATCCATCTACCCATCCATCCATCCATCCATCCATCCATCCATCCATCCATCCACCCATCCATCCATCCATCCGCCCACCCATCCATCCATCCATCCACCCATCCGTCCATCCATCCACCCATCCATCCATCCATCCACCCATCCGTCCATCCATCTACCCACCCAACCAGCTATCCATCCATCCATCCATCCATCCATCCATCCACCCATCCATCCATCCATCTACCCACCCAACCAGCTATCCATCCATCATCCATCCATCCACCCATCCATCCATCCATCTACCCACCCAACCAGCTATCCATCCATCCATCCATCCATCCACCCATCCATCCATCCATCTACCCACCCAACCACCTATCCATCCATCCCTCCACCCTACATTTATTGAGTGCCTGTGACAAATCAGGAGCTGAGGAATCAAAGATGAAATAAGGCATGGCCTTGCCCAGATGAGCCCAGAGTCTGTGAAAGAGAAGTTGGGTGGACAAAAGTATCTTAATCCTGTGTATGGGGTGATCTGGTGGAGCCCCTTCAAACGCTGGGTCCCGGTGGGCAGAGGCTGTGAGGTTTCTGAATATAATTCATGAAAATTAGTAGGAGGACCTGTTGGTCTAGAAAGCATTTCCTCACCTCCCCCAGCAGCTGCCTGAACATGCATGTTCCTGTGAACCTATGGTTAAGAGAGAAATTGTGAACTGCCACCGCACATGGACTGAGGTTGCAGGAACTTGGGGATCTCACTGTCTCTGGGGAAACCCCGATGCCCCAGTTCTCTCTCACTGGGGCATCTTATCTCCTAATCCATTTAGTGATGGGGAGGGTTACTGGAAGTTGCTGTCCAGTGTCAGGATGGGCCTGACGCAGCCCCCTGGTGCATGATGCTGTGGTTTCTGCCACAATAAACGCTCATTTCCATAATTGTTATTTAGCATTTGGAGAGCAGCTATTTTACACTCAGTGTTCTTTGAAGTCAGGAGGGTCTCTCAGTTCACACCAATAAAATTTCCATTTACTTTGGACATCAACCATGGTGACTGAAAAAAAAAAAACCCCATAAATTATTTACTGAAATGGAAGTTCAGTTTACGGTAATAATGCATTAGTTCAGCTAGCCATGCAGCCTGTTATAGGGTAATAAGAATTTTAAATTTTCCTTCTTAAAAGATATTTGCCAGTAACCTACACATGACCTTGAGCTGATCAATTTTCAAAGATGACACTACAGGGAGGGCATATAAGGAGAGAGAAAGGGAGAGCTTTTTTTCAAATGGCCTGATTTTAGGCAACTGTCAGCAAATCACCTATT
The DNA here is from genome assembly GCF_009873245.2 of Balaenoptera musculus. Classification (NCBI taxonomy): domain Eukaryota; kingdom Metazoa; phylum Chordata; class Mammalia; order Artiodactyla; family Balaenopteridae; genus Balaenoptera; species Balaenoptera musculus. The sequence continues at coordinate 14,135,490 of NC_045800.1, forward strand.
ATCTCATGGCTAGCAGGAGAAAAGAAATGAACATATATACTGCATTTTAAAAATCATAAGGACCAGACCTTAAAAATCCTTTTGAAATTGAGCATTTGTTTGATAGAACATAAATCTAAAAGCTAGCAAGGAGGCCTATTTGAAAAAGCTGGGGAGTTTCCATTGTCTGAGACCACCTGTCATTTCACATGAGCCTGGAGCCTTGTAAAATGAAGTCAGCCCAATGGTTCCGTCTTCGTCTTTAAAAATGTTGTATTTATGGAGGAGGATGGATTTTATATATCTCGGAAAGTCCACGATTCTGCTCACGGCTATTTGCTGACTAATGTCTCCAGCAGAGGAGAGCAACAGGCAAGTTCATGAATTATGGCTGTCTCTGAGGTTCTCTTATTAAGACTATTTTTTATTTTAGGAGTGTCTGCTTTGATTAAAGCCATTAGAGCCAGGAGCAAATAAGAATGTGTCTGGATTTTACAAGTCTCACGTTTTATAGCAGGAACCCTGATGAAGCCTGTATTTTAATTATTACACTGTTAAGGCGAGTGATGAGTATTAACCTCACAAGTTCAACTAGTTTCTCCTCTGCTATCTGCTTTGGGGTCTAAAAAATCCTGTGGCAGGAGACTTGTTGGTTGAATCCTATTTTTACTTGTTTATATCCTCTACTTGGCTGCATAAATATTTTCATTTATTTATATGTCCCTCTTTGCTGGAAAAATTATTTTTTAAATGACTTGGTTGAAGAATGTTTTGTGGGCTGAGTCCCAGGTTAAGAGTGAACCTAGGAACACCTGTATCTATTTTTATATTCACTAAACTAAAAAAGATTATATACTTATATATAGTAAAGATTACTTACTTATATACAGTAAGTATATAAGACATAAGTAATGGTAAATCATCTAAAACTAATGACAAAGAAGACCTGATGATTATTTTCTATTGGTTTTCTAGAAGGCTTCTGGTCTCTTCCTCCTCGGCTTGATTCTGTGGCTGATAGTTTGCATTCTTGAAATGTTCCTTGTTTTTCTGATTCTGTGATGTGAAATCATCAAATCCCTCTGTGTCACTGCATTTCAGAGTAACTTAGTGCTTGAAATGGGAAGATGCTTTGAGTGTCTGTTTAATCTTGTGGGAATGGCGGAGTAAGTATTTCTTAAAACTCCCTGATCCCTCGGCTCTGACCTTGACTACACTTCTGGTAAAGCATTCTTCTTTAATCTCTTTTACCAGTCTTCTCTCCTTACCTCTGCAGATGAGTATCACTTTTCTTTTCATCAGCTTCCTTTCTCTCTTCCAAGCCTGCACTCTAAAAATCTCTCTTCTTCTTGGGCTTTTAGCTTTGCCTTTCCCTTCTGTTCCTGATGTGCCCAGGTCACTCTGTGTGTACTGAACTGGAATATCACGTAGGCGGGAGCAGTCACGGGGCAGACGTTATTATATTGGCTTTACAGAGAAACTTAAACAGGGTCACAGTGAATGACAGTTGGTGTTTCTTACTGTGGATAATGGCCTAGGTTTAATCGGAAGCCAGGACACACAGCATGTACCTTGTACATACAGACATTCCATGTATCAACTCTCTCCTCTTGTCTATTAGCTTAGATCTGTCAATTATCCATAGACCAATAGGTAATATTCTATTGACCCTGTTGTGTTTATTCTTAATCACTTACCTATTGAATGAAAGCTCTCAAGATTGGTTGGGATTATTAGCACACCAGAAACTTCTCACATCCCGCAGGGGCTAACGTAGGCTTTTCCATATTCTTGTCCCTAAAAATTTTTGAGCACCTTTTTGACAGCTTAAATAGTTAAATAAAGAAATATTAGCTTGATAACAAAGTTATCACTACAGGCTCTTTATATTTCTGTGGTGGGTCAATGCACATTAACTGGTGAATTATCTTTGATTTGGGATCTATAGAGCTATAGATGTGGGTGTGCATGATATGCAAATGTCTATAAAAATGTTACTCCTCCATACCTTCTATGCAAATCAGTTTTAAATCGTCGCACAATGTAGCTGCATTTTAATTTCTAATGGAGAAAATCCATGAAGTTCAATTGCCTCTAGGCCTGGCTGAGTGATCAGCAAGTCAAATGATTTATTTCGTACTGAACCAGAGGCAGGGTGGGAGGGAGGTACAGGGAGAACCAAAAAACATCCTTGGTTCTTGTCTTCAAATTCCCTGGAGTCCTCTGGGGGCCCAAGGCCTGTGTTCAGTGTGTGGCCCAACACATGCTGTTTTCCGAGTCAGTAGGACATGCTCTGAGAAGGGCTGAGTGATGGGATAATTAGAACCAAGCAGACAGCGGGGTGGATGGTTTGTCTGCAGATAATAGCTTGTTTGCTAATTGCCAGCACCAGATTTTCTGGACAATTAGACATTCGGTGTCTTCCAAAACCTTCTGTGCAAATGTGGACACATGGCTGCAGGCCTTGCAGGTAGCGGGTGGAGAGAGGGAGGCTCCCAGTGCAGGATGGCACCTCTCTGCAGGCTGCCCAAGGCAGGGTGGGGGCAGAGCAGACTACTCACAAGTGGAGATGCTGACCTCCCCCTGCTTTTATGGAAGGGGGTACCCTGTGCTGGGAGATGAGCAAAGAAGCTGAAGTTTAGCCGGCTGGTCCAGGAGCCAGGCTCACGTCTCCATTTTCTTTTCAAGAGCACTGAGCCATGGTGCTAGTAGAATCGGAAATTGCTTCTCCTCTCAGATGAGCAAGTTTTTTTTAATAAAATTTTTTATTGTGGTAAAGTATATATAACATAAATTTTGCCATTTTAACCATTTTTAAGTGTGCAAATCAGTGGCATTAATTACATTCACAATGTTGTGCAACCATCACTACTTTTCCCAAAATTTTTCATCACCCAAAATGGAAATTCTGTACTCCCCATGCCTCCCTCTAGCCCCTGGCTACTTCTAATCTACTGACTGTCTCTATGAACTTGCCTATTCTAAACATTATATGGTGTTTGTCCTTTTGTGTCCAGCTTATTTCACTTAGCATAATGTTTTCTAGGTTCATCCATGGTGTATCATATGTAAGAATTTCATTCCTTTTTACAGCTGAATAATATTCCATTGAATGGATATACCACATTTTGTTTATCCATTTGTTGATGGATACTTGGGTTGTTTTCACTTTTTGGTTTTTGTGAATAATGCTGCAGTGAACACGCACATACAAGCATCCCTGTTTTCAGTTCTTTCGGGTAGATACTTAGGAGTGGAATTCCTAGGACTGGAACTGAGTCTATGGTAAGTCTATATTTGACTTTTTGAGGAACTACCAAGCTGCTTGTCACAGCAGCTGTATCATTTTGCATTCCCACAAGATATATACAGGGGGTCCAATATCTCCACATCCTTGCCACCATTTGTTATTTCCTTTTTTTCTTTTCAATTAGAGCCATCCTAGTGGGTGTGAAGCAGTATCTCACTGTGGTTTTGATTTCCCTAATGACTAATGAGTGCATTTCCCTAATGACTAATGAGTTAAGCATCTTTCACGTGCTTATCGACCATTAGTGTATGCTCTTTGGAGAAATGTCTGTTTAAACCCTTGGCCCCACACGTTGATTTGTGGCCTCTGTACTTACTTGCTTCTGAACCTTTCTCCCAAAGGTTGGAACTGAGCCTCATCGGGAGGAGAGGCAACACACGCCTGCAGATTGGGAAGGAGGCTGTGCAGATTTGAAGCTTCATATTCACTCTTTCATGATTCATTTTATTCCCTCAACCCATTTGGCGCCCACTGTAATGATGCTGTTTGAGTTCTCACTAAGCAGGAAAAAAAAAAAAAATCAGTAAGCGCGTGGGATTAACCAAAGTGATTTGGCAAGCAGAGGCAGTTGGAGCCACTCCTAGTGCTTCCCTAGAAGCAGGCAGGTCTTTCTCAGATACCTCATACCCTCTGGGTTTCCTTGACTACAGGTATTGTTGTAGCACATTACCCATTTTTTCCCCACCAGGTATTAGTCTATATACTGAATGGAGCGGTATTTGCAGAACGTACTGGATGGTACCTGGGATTTGTTGGTGCCCAGGGTCCGGCCATCATGTCTGCAGGGGGAGCCTGCAGTGCTTGTTCCGCTGCTCTGCAGGCCCTGCCAGTCCTGGGCAGCGGGCAGGGAGAGTGGGTGGAGCTTCCAGCACTGACCAGGGACAGGGCGACTTCTCCGTGGGTGCTCATCCCTGGGGGAGAGCCACGGGGCTCTGGCAAGGTTTCAGAACAAATGTCTGTGCCTGAGTAATTGCAAAAGCAGTAGGGGAATCGACAAAATGATATTCATGCTGCCTTGCTGTTGGCTCTTCTCTGATTTGACCTCGTGTCTGTTGCAGGGCCCCGACTGGGGGACCCAGGAATGCTCATCTATCTGTCTTTCTGCTATGGTTTTTTTTTTTTTTTTTATTGAATGTCAAAACCGTTCAGCATCACTGAAGAGAGATGAGTTCCCCTTGTTCTGGCAGGGCCTCATGCCAGAGGGAGGGAGGAGGTGATGCACCTACAAAGCAAGGAAATTATTTCTGGAAGTCGCACTCCTGTCCTCTATTCTTACGATTAGGGTTGTTAATCTTTGGGGTGGGGTCCCATTCTCCTCTGGGAACCTGACAGCTGTGGATGCCCTTCCAAGAAAATGCGTGAAAAATGTGCACATCATCTCAGGGTGCTACAGGCTCCTCTGGTCCACACTGGTGCCTGGGCTAAGGACTGGCTCTACAGAGGGCATGAGCCAGGTGCCCAGGCGATTTGGGGACTGGGCAGCCTCTCTGCTAAGTGAGAGTTGGGTGGCACATAGGGAGAGGCCTGGTGGTCACTGGGAGAAAAGGAGCGTCTCATTTGGTCAAGTTTTAAATATCAAATACGGGGGTGGACAGATCAGACACCCTACCTCTCTGGCTGGAGTTCAGCCTCGCCCCACGTTAGCTGGCTTTCCAGGGGCAACAGTCCCTGCAGGAGCAAAGCCACGCAGCCCTCACTGCTGCTCTCCGGCTCAGTCCACACCACCTCTAAGGAGTGCACTTGTCTTTCCTTTCAGAAATGGCCCCTACGTCTGCATGTTCATCTCCAGCCCGGAGTCTGGGGGACACAGGAATAACACCTCTGTCCCCTTCCCACACTGTGGTAAGAAATGTGTGTGTATGGGGAGGGGGGTACGTGTGCTGATTACCTTTGCTTTCAGAGGCGGACTGCTGAGTGGCTTCTCACATTCATGGGTGGAGATTAAGCTGTCCTAGTACCAGCCACGTGAGCCCTACCAAGCCCCTTCCCCACTGTGGGTCAGCACAGGCTTTCCATGTTGTGGCTGGTGCTTCTGGAGCCATTGGCCTGAGTGTGGGTAACATGAGCAGGCAGGGTGGGAGCAGCTCTTTAAAGATTCAGGGCTCAGAGACTGCGAGGCATTCTCTTGGGAGGAAGCAGCCACTTGGGGCTGGTGGGTGAGTCAGTGAAATGCAGTGGCTTTTCCACTGTAGTTAACCGCCGTGACCAAAAGCTGTGGCTGTAATTGCTTCTGCACCAGCTTGCCCGAGAGAGAGGACCTGGGCAGCGTGGGGGCTGGAGGCTGGGCATTTGCTCCCGCCCTGCCCCTCACTTCAAAGGTGGATACTGTGGGGCAGCCGTTCAAGGGATTTACATGTAGCCAACCAGAGAGAGGTACCCGGAGGAAAGGGCGGCTTTGTACGAGCTGCTCAGAGCCTCAAAGCAGACCCTGCTGAGAAGAACTTCAGAGCCCTCGCTAGGTAGGGACGCCAGCTTGTCTTGGTTTTCCTGGAACCGTCCTGGTTTCCACGCAAAGTCCTGTATCCTGGAACTCCCTCAGGCTTGGGAAAACTGAGAGGCTTGGTCACCTAACAGCTGGATCCTGTGGTTTTCAAACTCTGTACCCTGAGGGTTCCCTGTAAAAGCTTCAGGATAACCTGAAGGGGATGGGGGGGCAGTGTGATGAAAGGCCAGACACGTGGGGCTCTTACCCCCTGCTCTAACCAATACTCTTCAAATCCAAAAATTATTGGTATAATTTGAAGTTCTGTGGATGTTAAAAAAAAAAGTCTACATTTGCTTAAAGAATTTTTTGGAAGTCTGGAATGGCCTGACCTACTCACTTGACAGATGAGGAGAGGCTCGGGGCCCCAAGGGGACAGGACTTAGCAGGGTCATATGCTGGCTATGGCAGGACCGGGCAGGGTCCCTGGTATGCTGAGCCCCACACCCATGCATGCCACGCCCGGGCAGGTGGAGGGGTCACCTGGCAGGTGCACAGGGCACAGCTGAGCAGGGTCTGGAGGTCTGTGCAGGGACTGGGGGAGGGCAATGGGGGGCAGAGAGCGGTGTCACTCAGGGAACCACTGGGGTACCAGCCCAGATGGAAGAGTTTCCGTAATTAGCCACGTTTGTGCACGGTTGATAAAGGGAGTGGTGGGCAAGTGTAGGCAGGGGCCCTCCCCAGTGGCCTGGCCCTTGTTCAGGAGACACCTCCATTTCTCCCTGAGTCAGTCAGGTAGGGGCTGAGAAAGACCTGCCCTCTCCCCAGGGCTCACCACGTGGCAGCCTTGAACCAGAATGTGGAATATGCTTCTGTCTACAGTGGGCACACAGCAGGGCAGGGTGGAACCCTTCTGAAAGCCTGGCTTGACTGCCGCCCCCACTCCCTGTACCCCGCTCGGTTATCTGCAGAACGATGCCGACGCAAACGTCTCTGAGCAGCAGACGTTTCTCGTGGTGGTGGCTGTCGACTTTGGGACCACATCCAGCGGCTATGCCTACAGCTTCACCAAGGAGCCAGAATGCATCCATGTGATGAGGTGAGCGCTGTGGGCAGGGAGGGGCAGGTGCTGGCGCTGGTCGCTGTAACTATGGAGACTTGGGGGCGGGCCTTGGGGGAGGGGAGAGGGATTAGTACAGTGAGCAGGTGAATGGTACGTAGTCAGCGGGTCCTAAATTCTGGCCCCGCTTGGCCCAAACTCACCGTGCCACTTCGGGCAAGCCACTTCTGCTCTCTGGGCTCCAGGTTCCTGGCCTGTAAATGTGTTGCTTTAATTCTGACTTGGTTTGGGGAAGGACCTGGACAGTATGTCTGAAACCAGGTGATTCCAGCGTGCAGCCTGGGCAAGAGGTGCTGACTTATAAGGTGCTGGTGATGGAGGAGAGATTCAGGCCTCCACTCACCACTGTGTGACCTCAGGCAATTGCTGAACCTTCTAAAGCTCTGTTTCCTCATCTGTGAAATGGGGATAATGGCAGTACCTGCTTGGCAGAGTGTGTGTGCAAATGTAACGAGATTTCATATCAAGCATTTAGCACGTAGCAAAATGTAAGCAGGGAAGGTGCTAGTTCTTTCAGGTGAAGTCATGAGATGACAGAAACCAGAAGTGGAAAGCACCATGCCTGAGAAAAAGCAGAGCGGGGTGAATTTCAGCCAACTTCACCCTGAAGCTGCCCTGGGTCTCCTGGGCCACTACCCACCCCCCGCCCCCGCACTCATGCACACAGCAGCCCTGGCGTCCAGCGCATCCACGTGTGATCAACTGTCTGCGAGGACCCTGGTCTATCCTGGCACCAGTGCCTGCTCCCCCAGACTGGCTCACGCCTTCTTGCAGTCTGTGGACACTCAAAGCTTTGGGAACCAGGGATTTATCACCCTGATTTTCCAAATCCAAGGATGGCTCTGAAGATACATTGTGATGGGCTTTGCAATTCCTTCAGCTGGTAACTGTGGAATTTAGTTATCACTTCCAGAATAAGATCTTATGCATTTTTTATAGAGAGTGCTGTTTAAAACATAAGTCATGATAAAAGTGATCCTTACCCCACTCTTGATTTAGGCCCTGCCTTTCCTCTGGAAAACTGGATGTCCTAAGATGCTTCAGAGACCCGTGGGTGTCGTCTCATCAGGAAATAACAAAAAGCCAGTTCTAGTAGAGAGCCCTGATTGCAGCATAGGCTTCGGTGTTCAGTCACCACCAAGATTCTGCCTCGGGTTAGTGGGACAGATGCTGTGAGGGTCCGCTCTGCCATCCCCCGAGGTGGGAACCTCGGGAAGAAAAGAGCTCTGTATTAAAAGCTAGAATCAACATTTATCAGCTTCTAGTTGTTTTAAGAAATGTTATTTCAAAGGGATAGTCAGACAATGAAAACTGAAAAAAAAGAAAAGAGCAAAAATAACTTTGAACTTGCTGGGGAGGAATTCTCACAAAGCATCCACAGAGTTCAGGGTCTCTAGGGACATTATCCTAGTTATCGTAGAGATTTTTGGAGGGAGGTTCTACCTGAATTTTATTTCAGTCAGAATATATTAACATAACCATGATCCAGACTGACAGAGTTATGAATGAGAAAGTTTAAGTTTTTGTATTTAAATAGGAATGAAGAATTAAAAATTTGAAGGGCAAAAACTCAGGAAGTCCATTACCTACTGAAAATGTCAGTGTGAATAGTAATGGAAAATCCATTTCTGAAAGGTTGTGTGGCGCGCACCCCTGGCCCAGGCGCCAGTGTCTGCCTGGGCTGGTGATCGTCCCTGCATCTCAATGGGGTCACCATGGGGACTTTGGCTCCCTGGGTAGAAGCCTGCATCCTGATGGGGCTTGACCGGGAAACCGGCCAGGGATGACTCCAGCCTCATCTGTGTGGCAAATCTAGGTGGAGGTTGGCTCTCCATCTGGACCGTGATGTCAGGGGCCAGTGAGAGCCCAGCCAGGAGCACAGCCACCTCCGCAGGAGGGCAGGCCAGGGAGAGAGGCGCGCTTCCCCTCGGGCATGTGTCTCCATCAGGGGCTGCTCGTAGGGGTCGTGTGGCTAGTGGCAGGACCAGAGCCAGCTGCTGAGCCAGGACCTGGTAGAGGAGAGAGCATCCTGGCCTCTTGGCAGCCGGGGCTTCTCTGCCGTGGCCCCAGAGGAGGGAGAAGCACCCACTCTCTTTACTTTTCTCCTTCCTTCCATCTGCGAGAAGGAAGGAAGCTTTGCTGGGGCTCAGCCTACCCTCTGATTGCTCCATGGCCCCTCCCGTCAGTTCCAGGATGTAATTCCATCGCATCTGCCTGCCTGTCTGTCTGTATCCTCCCCTCCCCGCTTCTGGCTCCTCTTCAGCATATAGATGTGCCGGATATGGTTCCTTCCCTCCTCACGGTTCCCGTCAGCACTCTCGTCCACGTTGTTGCTGTGACTGTCCCCTCAGTATGGGGGTGCCCAGGTCTGTTTCCTGCCTGGATCCCTTCCTGAACCCCAGGCTTGTATCTTCAAGCCCCTCCTGGGAGTTCGATGCCAGAACGTTCAAATCAAGCTCTCCACGTTTCCTCCTGCCTCCTTCCTGGCCAGGGCTGCTGGCATCTGTGAGGGGCGCTCTCTCCTCCAGGCTCCCGTGCTTGAAACCTCTGGGGCTCCTTGCACCTGCTCACCACCGGGGCCATTTGGCTCGGTTCTCCCCTGGACAGCGCCCCCCCGCCACTGGCATCCCCTCTCTCTCTTCCCGGGGCTCTGTACCCCTGTACGAGCTCCCTCACCTCAAGGCCCGAGTCTCCTGCTCAGCCTCCTGGCTCCCCGTCTCCCGCCCTTTAGCCCAGTTCGCTCCGGTCAACAGTAGCTCTGATTCTGTCCTGCCCCTGATCTAAAACCTTTAGTGCTTCCCTGTTACTCACTGATTAAATCTCTCACTCCTCAGGGTTCTCTTCAGCCTGGTTCCTACCACCTTCCCAATCTCGTTTTTCACACATGTACACAATCACTCTTCTCATTTACACGCTTTCTCCAACCTACACAGTCACTTAGCTTGCCCACCTCAGAGCAGCCTGCAGTGTCCTTCCCTCCTTCAGCATCAAGTCTCTCCTGAGCCCTGCCTTCTTTCCAAGGCCCCATCTCTGGCACCTCTGTCTCCTCTGACCCCTCTGGGACAGTTCCCTGGGTCCCTCATTTCCATCTGATGAGGCAGGTATTTATGTGTTCGTTTATACCCTACCTGTTTCAAAGAGGATGCAAACCAGCTCTCCATCTGCTATTGAGTGCTTGCAAATTAAAGAACCAAAACCCAAGCCAAGCAAACAAACAAAAAAAAACATTACCTACTAGGTTGTGAGTTATTTGAAGGCAGAGACATAAATGTTTCATCTCTGTGTCGCTAGCAGCTGGCACACAGTAGATGCTCAGTAAACGCTGAAAGGATGAAGCAGACTTTGTTACTGAGCAAGAACCTGGCACTTGTCCCTTTCGTTTTTCTTATTAACTGAAGCTGTGTCTCTAGTCACTACTCAACCAGCTCAACCAGAGGGCGCCTTTGGCAGCCACCATGGGCACTCACATCTGTAACAGCCATGCACACAGTAGGTGCTCACATCAGTGCTGCCTGCACTGGGATTATGCAAGAAGGCCCATGACCTCTGCCTTTCCTTGGGGACAGGCGATGGGAAGGAGGCGACCCTGGGGTGTCCAACCAGAAGACTCCGACCACCATCTTGTTGACTCCGGAGAGGAAGTTCCACAGTTTCGGGTATGCCGCCAGGGACTTTTACCACGACCTGGATCCCAGTGAGGCCAAGCAGTGGCTGTACCTGGAGAAGTTCAAGATGAAGCTGCACACCACCGGGGTAAGCCAGCCTCTCCCTGGCCCCAAGTCCTCCGCATTCGAGAGCCGAGGTTCCTCCGGCCTTTCCAGACCTTGGGGGGCCCTCAGGTTTCTCCCAAGCAGAAATGAATGTCCATTCACCTTGATTTTAGAAACAACCTGGAGCACACAACGCTTTTGTGGAACACACAGTACTTTCTGACCTACGCATGGGCAGGGAGATATTCAGAATGTTTAGCAAGTTGTTTGCTTTGGAAATTGACCAGTCAGAGAGACCTGGCTGGATGGAGCACAGGCGTAGGGGGCTGGGAGCCCCTGCTGTGCCAGGAGATCCCCCTTCACCTGCAGGATTGTTGGGAGATCAAGGAATCCTGAAGGAAGGACTCGGGGACGAGGGAGCATTTTGGGGGCTCAGGGTAGTGGTTATAACTAACCAGTTTGGAAGTAACAACCAGCAACAACTGGTTCATTAACCTTCTATGTGGGGAAGGAGGTAGCTCAGGAAATCAAGCGCCCAATAATTGGAGGCCCAATGCCTGAAGTAGTTCTGCTTCCAACTTGCCAGGGTTTTGTAAGATGGCCAAGTTGATTAGCACCCTCCCCCAAGCTTCATCGAAATGTTAGGCCATAGGATAGAATTTTTTCAATTTAAGCACTTTATCCCTTAAATTTTCCTTAACTCTCAGTACTTAGAGATGCAGGATGGTGATAGTGTTTAAGACCACAGACCCTGAGGCCAGATGGCCTGGGTTTAAATCCCGCCTCTGACACCTTTGAGATACTTAATCCAAGTCACTTAGACCCTCCTTGCCTTGCTTTACCTTATCTGTGAAATGGAGACATGGAGAGTGCTTTTCTTATGGGGATGTTGTAAGGATTAAAGGAATCAAAATACACAAAGCTCTTAGAACCATGCCGGTCGGTCCTTAGTTAGTTAAAGTCAATTGCTAGCTCCTATTATTTATTGCTTTCATACGTCTGCTTGTTAAGTGTTTGCAGACGACAAAACAAATGTCACTGGGAAACCCTGCAGCCGGCACCCTGCCTTCCAGGGCTCGGTGCTCATCCGTGTGTGTCTCTCTCTCTGAAGCACACTGACTTCGGCTCACAATGCATCCTTCCTGTTTCACCTGATGGGATTCAGTGCCCAACAGGAATCTCCTGCAGGTGGAAGCCCAGGAATTTTTTCAATTTGAATTTTTCAGTTCCAAGCCTGTGGCTTCCTGATGGCTGGAAGCCGCCTGGGAGCCACACCCCAAAGCTGGGGTGTCTTTGCTGAGCCCCAGCTGTGGGAGGAGTGAGCATGTGTGGAGGGGTCAGGATGATGGGCAGGCCCCACAAGGCCGGTTTAGCTGCTTGATACCCCTTCACGCTCCAAAGGCAAAGACTAATTACCCAGCCTGGATCAATCCAGAGACCGCACTGATTTTTTTCCCTGGTGGCAATGCGTCTTCCGGTTCCAGGAGACTTGGGGGTTTCCTCCTGATGTTTGCTCCCTTCTCTGCCCATTCCCACCCTCTGGGGACTATTTTCATCATTTTTTAATGACCGCAGTCCATCCGGCATCTCACAGAGCATCTTACACCCAAGGACTGCAGTCAGCAACTGCTGTAGCTTCTGGCAGAGGAAGGAAGGCAATGATGCTGGGCTCCCAGTGGATTAGGCAGCACAAGCCTTAAAATAGGAGCTCTTCTATTTTTGTGACTTGGTTGGCAGCTCATCGGGTAGTGAAAGCTTCGTGTCTGTTTAGCACCGTGCACGTCAGCGATTTGGTATGATTATCTAGGCTTCCATTAGGGGGGCTCCCAAGGGTGACCATGTGTGTCATGTGGAAATAGTATGTAAATTGCATCGGGAGTGGCGTCTGCTGCCTTTTTTTTTTTTCTTCCTGGGCTCTGTTGCTGCCCCGAAACCTCTGCCCCCAGAGGATCCAGGGGAGAGAGGAAAAGAGGGAGGGAGGGAGGGAGGGAGCAGTGGAGGTGGGGGCTGAGGGGAGCAGCCAGGGCCACCTACACAGTAAGGGGACTTTGCTGCCAGCCCTGTCCTGGGGGACGTGCCATCCTAGTCTGCCCCTCAAACACCAGGAAACACAAACATGGTTCGCTGGGTTCCCCAGGTCTCCAAGTGACAGTGCTTAAAGCCAGAAGGCATGTCTCTCCTTCTTCTTACTATTTCATTCCTGTCCTGGCTCTAGGACCTCACCATGGATACAGACCTGACAGCAGCAAATGGCAAGAAAATCAAAGCCCTTGAAATCTTTGCTTATGCCCTGCAGTACTTTAAGGAACAGGCACTGAAGGTGGGTACATGCCAGAGCCTGTGCTGGGGGTAGGGGGCACCTGCCAGCTAGGGGAGCAGGGACAGCCTCGGGGGAGAGAATGTGGACTTTGTATTCAGAAAGCAGGATGTGCCCTTGTGCACTGCTGGTGGGAAGAGAAAATGGTGCAGCTGCTGTGGAAAACGGCCTGGCAGTTCCTCAAAAGGTTAAACACGGAGTGACTGTCTGCCCAGCGGTTCCAAGCCTAGGTATGTACCAAGAGAAACGAAAGCATATGTTAACACAAAGACTTGTACATGAATGTTTCTAGCAGCACTATTCATAATAACCAAAAAGCAGAAACAACCCCAATGTCCATCAGTGGATGAATGGTTAACTAAATGGGATTCACCCATACACTGCAATATTATTCAGCCTTAAAAAGGAATGAAGTACTGACACCTGCTATGGCATGGATGGACCTTGAAAACATTATGCTAAGTGAAAGAAGCCAGATACAAAAGGCCACATACTGTATGATTCCATTTGTAGGAAGTGTTCAGAAGAGGCAAATCCATAGAGACAGAAAGTAGACTAGTGGTTGCCAGAGGCTGGGGGAGTGACAGAGGAGTGACTGCCAGGGGGTATGGGTTTCTTTAGGGGGGTGATGAAGTTAGATAGCGGGGGTGGTTACACAACCTTGTGAATATACTAAAACCCACTGAATTGTGCACTTTTGTATTTTATTTTTTTGGCTGCGTTGGGTCTTCCTTGCTATGCACGTGCTTTCTCTAGTTGCGGCGAGCGGGGGCTACTCTTCGTTGTGGTGTGTGGGCTTCTCATTGCAGTGGCTTCTCTTGTTGCGGAGCACGGGCTCTAGGCACGTGGGCTTCAGTAGTTGTGGCACAAGGGCTTCAGTAGTTGTGGCTTGCGGGCTCTAGAGCGCAAGCTCAGTAGTCTCGGCGCACGGGCTTAGTTGCTCTGCAGCACGTGGGATCTTCCTGGACCAGGGATCGAACCTGCGTCCCCTGCGTTGGCCGTGAACCCGTGTCCACTGCACCACCAGGGAAGTCCCAAACTGTGCACTTTAAAAAGGTGAATTTCACGGTATGTGAATTATACCTCAGTAAAACAAACAAAAGAAAGAAAGGCAGGAGACACATGCAGCAGCTGTGCGATCTTGGGCGAGGTGCTCGTTCTCTCTGGTACCCACGTTCCTAACATGAAAAGGGGGGCAGGTAACTGTGCCTCGTGGGTCGTTTGATAGTAAGTGAAATATTAGATGTTAAATGCCTCCCTGGGGGCTCAGCAACTATTTACTTGGTAAATAGTTGCTGCTGTCCCCCCTCTCCTCCATGCCCCCCACCCCAGACCCCATGGAAGAAGCTGACCAGGTGAATAAGCCCCCTTGGTTTGCCCTTGCAAAGGTTTGTTCAGTGATGGCCCAGAATTAAGAAAATGGCTAATTTCCAAATGGAATATAGCCATCCACTCAGTGTCCCCTCCCATAAGCATGGTGATGAGTGGGTGTAGATCAGATGATTCAAGAGCTTCGTGTATTGAACTCTATCCAAAAAGAATTGGGAACTTCAGAAGCATTTGGTATTATGTGATCGCTAGAAGAAATTTAGTGAATTCTAGAAATAGAGTAGAATAGAATTCTAGAAATAGGGCTAGAGGGAGCCAAAGAAGTGAGGTCGTAACACTGCTTTCATCCATTCAAGTACCTCTTGTTTTGAGTACTTTTTGTGAGCCAGGTGCTATGCAAGTTCTGGCCACGTGGAAACAAACCCAGTGCATACAGTCGATGGGTGGGTGTCGTGAGGGGGTAACCGTGGGTGTTGAGTGTTCGGTGAAGGCAGAGGTTCTGCCCAAGGGCAGCAGCAGGGAATCCTCCCCGGAGGAGAGAGATTGCGGGCCTCTGACAGGCAGCAGCTGGAAGGGCGGGTGTTCTGCGCTGGTGGAACGGCCCAGGCACAGCTCAGGGGAAAGAAAACATAGCAAACCGCTGTGGGAAGCAGGCAGTTTGGAGCAGGCGAAGGGCAAGGCTGCAGAGAGAACAGGAACAGCGAGCTCCGGACGAGATCGTGTGAAGCCTCGAAGGCCAGACGAAGGAATTCTTCCTGGGTCGTGGGGAGCCCTCAAAGGATTTCTCCCAGGGGTTGCCATGGCCACAAGGATAGCGTTAGAGGAGGGGAGACCACGTGGTGCCGAGGGCCTGCAGGTGGAGGAGAGTGATATGTTAGCAGCTCACTCAGATCCTGAAGCAGGTCTGTCCGAGGGCTGAGGGCGAGGCTGAGACTCCAACTGCGGGGTCATTTGAGGAACATGAAAACCAGGGAGATAAAGGTGGTGGGGTGGAGGGAGGGAGTGGTTCCTGGGAAAAAATTCTTCTATGAAAAGGCGTGGGGAGAGGATTCTAAGGAAGGAAGTGGGAGGGAGATGGGCTGGGTTCGCTTCAGGAAGAAGGTGGTGACCAGCCAGAGGCAGGAGCAGTAAGGCCGGCGGGGACCTGCAGAAGGGAAGCCACCATTGGTCCAGGAGACAGCGAAGCAGGAGAGGAGGTGGACCTCCGTCGGCCTGAAGAGAAGGATCTCAGAGGGATGGGCTCAGCGCCTGGAGAAAGAGGAAGGCACAGAGGGAGGTGGGGGCCTCCGGAATAAGAGGAGCAGCCATGGGGACTCAGGGAAAATGTAGAACTTGAGAACGTCCATGACACTGGAGTGTGTTTCAAGTTGGCCAAGAAGAAAGGCGTGAACAGACCATCTCGCAAGGGAGGGAGGAGGTGGAGGGGGCAGAGGTCAGGCACGGGCTTGGGTGGGTGGGTCGTTGTGGACCTGTCGGCTCAGCCAGAAGCTTCCGGAACCTTCTCCGAGCAGGGAACACGTTGTAAAGAAATTGCATGCAGAAGAGCTGTTTGACGAGGTGTATAGGAACTAGGCCCTGCGTAAGGGGCTGGCTGGTGTTTGAGGGGCAGGTGGGCTCAGTGCGGAGGGGGACTATTGCATGTTGGACCAGAATAAGCTCAAGTAGAATATCTCAGAAGTCACGTCCCTGGAGCAGTCTCACTATTCACGAGGGACCGTCAGTGAAAGTGCCTGACGTGAGATGCTCAGTCAGTGCCAGGTCCCTTCCCTTCCAAGCTGATCTCCACCCGCTGGCGAACAAACAGTTCATCAGACAACTTTCCATACGGCCAGGGAAGCCCATCATTCATCTTTGAGCCTTTTCCTGTTTAAAGAGTTTAAAGTAGCCTGGATGGTTATAGGCACCACGCTTAGAAGCCCTCCCAACCCGTCACATGCTCAGCTGCTTTTAAAGCCCAGTGCAGACCTGCAAGGAAATAAAACATGATTAAAAAAACGAAAATAAACATAAACAAAAAATGGCTCTTTCACCAGCAATCCCACGCCTGGACAAATATCCGGAAAAGATGAAAAGATACATGCAAATTCAAAAAGATACATGCACCCTAGTGTTCATAGCAGCACTATTTACAATAGCAAAGATGTGGACGTAACCTAAATGTCCATCGACAGATGAATGGATAAAGAAGATGTGGTACATATATACAATGGAATATTAGCCATTAAAAAGAATGAAATAAGGTCATTTGGAGCAACATGGATGGACCTAGAGATTATCACACTAAGTGAAGTAAGTCAGACAGAGAAAGACAAATATCATGTCATTCATATGTGGAATCTAAAAAAATGATACAAATGAACTTATATATAAAATAGAAATAGACCCACAGACATAGAAAACAAACTTATGGTTACCAAAGGGGAAAGGGATGGGGAGGGATAAATTAGGAGTTTGGGATTTAAATTAGGAGTTTGACAGTACTATATATGAAATAAGTAAACAACAAGGACCTACTGTATAGCACAGGGAGCTATATTCGATATCTCGTAATATCCTATAATGGAAAAGAATCTGAAAAAGAACATATATATATATAGATAGATATATATATCTATATATGTATTCATTCATATATATATCTATATATATATCTATATATATCTATCTGAATCGCTTTGCTGTACACCAGCAATTTACACAACATTGTAAATCAGTTATGCCTCAATTTAAAAAAAAAAAAAGGTTGTTTCACGTTGGTCTAAAGCAGAGATGTTTTTAAAAACATGTTTATTAAAAAATAGTTTAGTGAATGTACTGAACCACACACTTAAAAATGGTTAAGATGGTGAATTTTATGTTACGTGTATTTTCTCACAATGAAAAATGAAAAGTTTTTTTTAAAAGGGAAAAAAAATTTACTGATCAAAGAGGAAGTTAGTTCAGTGAGAGGGTGGGTCAGCCCCAAGATAACTATGTGAAACAATAGAGAAAATGAGATACCCATCAGGAAAAAAATCACCAGCCTATTAATCTTCTGAAACATGTCCCCAGAGCGGACTTTGATGCAGAAGCACATTAGTGTGTGTTTAGGTTTGATTTCAGATTTGTCTGGTGAATGTGGCAACTGGAGGGGAGGAGAAGGGAGGAACAAGCATCAGTCAGAGGTCTTCTCTGGGCCGGATGTTCCCTGTGTGTTCTCATTTAATCTTGCCAGTAATGCTGTGGGTTAGTGTTATTCTTCCCATTTTACCGGCGGGAATACTGAGTCTGAGAGCTATTCTAGAGACATATTTTGTCTACCTGGGCCTGGTGGAAACCTCTGATGCTTCCACCTGTCCTGTTTATCTACATGGGTCCCACTGATTTTCTTTTTTTGAAGAAGAGTTGATTTACAATGTTGTGCCCATCTCTGCTGTACAGCAAAGTGACTCAGCTATACACATATAGACATTCTTTTTTTTTAATATTCTTTTCCTTTTTCCAGGAGATTGCGTATACAGTAGGACCTTGTTGTTTATCCATTCTAAATGCAATAGTTTGCATTTACCAACCCCAAACTCCCAGTCCATCCCTCTCCCTCCCCCACCTCCCCATCCCTCCGCCCTTGGCAACCACAAGTCTGAGCTCTATGTCTGTGAATCTGTTTCTGTTTTGTAGATAGGTTTTACATTAACTGAAAGTCAAGGGCAGCACGGTTCTTGCTTAGGTCGTGTTGTTCCTACCCTTCCCATCCTGCCAGGAAAACTCCACTGATGTGCTGGGCCTGCAGTAAGGTGGGTGACAGTGACAACTCTGATAACAAATGCTACCAGTCGTTAAGCATTCCTGCGGGCCAGGCACTGTTCAGATAGGAGACCAAAAGTAACAATTTAGTTAAGACCTTGGCCTTTCAAGTCAAGATAGACCTGCATCTGGGTCCAAACTTTGGCTCTGCTACTTTCTAGCTGGGCAATCATCACAAAGATACCGAACGTATCTAGGCCTTAGTTTGCCACCTGTAGAAGAGGGGCAGTGCTGATCTCTTCCTAACAGGATTCTCAAGTGGATTAATGAGGTTGAGGTATGGAAAGGGCTTAGCAAGGCTGACACCGGAGCAAGCTGTCAGGAAGTGTAGCTCTCAGGAAATGATCAATCCTCCCAATAACTGTATGAGCTTATTATTATCCCTACTGCACAGATAAGGAAGCTGAGGCCTGAGAGGTTGTCACTTGCCCTAAGTCACATGACTAGGAAGTGGCCAAAGGCCTCAGATCAGCCGTCTCCCACCTGCAGCCACATCCAGGGAATGGAAGGAGCTGGGAGCTCCCTGTTTGCTGTATATTCAGAAAACAGACTCTTGTTCCTGACGCTGATAAGTTCGGGGGGCCGCGGAATAGATGCCCCCGAGAGTTCACGGCCAGGAAGCCTGGATTTTCAGCAAAGCCACAGGAGGACCAGCTCTGTCCACTTGACCTGCTGCATTTTCCTTGGCTTTAGGAGCTGCGCGATCAGACGGGTTCAGAGTTCGAGAACTCTGATGTCAGGTGGGTTATCACAGTGCCTGCCATCTGGAAACAGCCCGCCAAGCAGTTCATGAGACAAGCTGCCTACCAGGTAAGTGCGGGGCTGGGGGCGGGCAGGGCCCAAGATGCACCTGGCGGTGGCTGTCACCCCACTCCAGGGTCCCCCAGCATTCACAGGCCTCCCTGGGGAGGCAGCGAGGGGTCTCCCACAGGCGGGGGGCCAGGAGCCTTCCCATTCCTCAGCTTCCTCCTGGGGGAGCAGCGGGGGTCAGACGGACAAGGGGAGGGGCTGGGCTCAGTTTTCCTTCTGACTTTATTCATTTCCAGGTCTTGTTGCCCCTGTAGGTTCCTTGGGGCTAGGATTGCAAACTGAGGTTCAGAGATATTTCTCTGTGGGCAAGTGGAAGTGAGACCCTCAAGGAAAAGTCTTGGGGAACAAGAATATTTGAACAAGGAAGAAATAAAGACAAGGCCAATGGCCATGAGCCAGGCACATCAGCCTGGTGGAGGCTGAAAGCTGCACATATGCAGTTGGGAAATAAAGGAAGTACGATTGTCCTCTGCGCGGTTCATCTTAGGAGCAACACAAGAGCACGGCATGTACGGGTGCCCCAGACAGGGGAGAGGGCTGCTGGACCTGCCTGGTGGAGGACACCCACCGCTGGGTGAGGGCAGTGGTACAGTTAGGGAGCGTGCCAGCCAACATGGCGCCATGGAGACAGAGCATTCCAGCGTCGACGGCCAGCCCATCCCTCTTGGGTGCAGAGGGCACCACTGGTGCCAAAACCCTCGTAGCCTCCAACCCTCACATTGTTTGCGGACAACCTGTGCCACGACGGGGCTTCCATGAGTGTCTGACTTCATGGCAAGAATGGCTGGCCGTACTGACCTGCTGTTCTGGTCCTGGGGACAGAGCTGGCCCCTGTTGTACTTAGTCCCCTGGGTTAATAAATGAAAGCCACCCCTGGGGCCTGGGTCACGTCTGTGCTGAGAATCAGTTTTCAGAGCCTTCAACCTGAGTGGGCTGGGGAAAGTCACGAAGGTCATAAGATGTCCCCTTGTCCCCTGCCACACCTCTCAGGAGAGAGCCACCTTTCCCTGGAGACACACCTTTGATGTTGAGTCTGTGGCCACATGTATAAATATAAACCTTTCCTTTCAAAACCCCCATCTAATCCACGCTCATCTCTGAACACAGTCAAATGGCCCCAGGCACCTTGGCATCAGGAATTGTCCTGGACGCTTGAGGCTTTATGCCAGGAGGCAGGTAGAGTTCAAGGAAGGGCAGTGTTCCACCCCCGCCCGCCCTGCACTCTCCCATTCCCTTCCTTTCCTTCCCTGCCCCAGGCTGGCTCCTCTGCTCTCCCCTTCCTCTGTTCAGCGTGAGAATCTGGCTCAGTCTTTGTGTTTGCCAAAAATAGATTTGTTTTTATAGGGATGAAGGAAGAAGGTGGAAGTTCCAGAAAGAGGCAACTTCTTTAAAAAGGAAGAGACACAAATGCAGTTTCACTGTCCATGGGATCCCTGGGCATCAGGGAGCTCTTCCTTGGTGTCAGCCTTCAGGCAGTGTCCAAAGACCCAAAGATGGGACACTGGGACATGGCTGTCTGCTAAGACACAGCCTGGGATCCTGAATTTTCCCAGGAAGGATACTCAAGAATCATGGTTCTGACTTTCATTTTCCAGCCCATGGGAAGACTTCAGCAACAAACATGTGACCCGGAAAGGAGACAGTTCTTATTTTTAGCGTGAAAAAGAAAGAGGTGCGGTGACTTGTAGATTTGTCGGGGCTGATGGAGCCCAGTGTGGGGAGAGGGCCCTTACACTGGGGAGGCCAAGGGGGAAGCCAGGCTGAGGGGGGCGTGGCGTCCTCTGGGCTTTGGCACCTCAGGCAGTAGGAGGGCCAGCAGCTCCTGGGCAGGGCCCAGGTGACCAGCATGGATGGAGGGGATGGGGGAATTTGCTTCCTGAGGCCCAGAGACACCCTGTGGATCTGCCTGTCCTCTCCATGCCGGGTAACGTTTGTCCAGGGCAGTGTCTGTGCAGCTTAATGTTTGGCCCTTTGTAGCTCTGATTTGATACTTGTGTTCAGTTTACAGTCACTGGATGGATTTTAAGATGGCAGGTACCATTCATTCATTCTTTGTTCACTCATTCATTTATTCATTAAACAAGCCTGTGCCGGGGCCTCCTGTGTCAGGACTGTGGTAGGTGCTTGAGTCATAGGACAGGAGCCCTGCTCTCAAATCACTTGCATCCAAGTGGTTCATTGAAGCCATTTGTACTTCAGGCAAGGGGCAGGTGGCATATCAGGGGCACCCTCTTTAGCCTGTCTTCTGGGAGAGTCTTCATGACAAGATGGAAATGGAGCTCGCTACTCTCCAAAATTAGCATCTCTCCAACTCTCCCTCCTCACCTCCCATTTATTATGCAGAGTAAGAAAGATGCATACCTGTGATGGTTACTCTTATGTGTCAACCTGACTGGGCCTAGGGATACCCAGATATTTGGTCAAACATCATTCTGAGTGTTGCTGTGAGTATGTTTTAGGATGAGATTAACATTTAAACTGATTGACTGAATAGAGCAGATTGCCCTCCCTAAGGTGGGTGGGTCTCATTCAATCAGTGGAAGGCCTGACTAGAACAAAAAGCTGAACCTTCCTAGATAAAATAAGAGGGAATTCCTCCTGTCTGCCTGCCTGCCTGCCTTCAGACTGGAACATTGTTTTCCTCCTGCCTTTGGACTCCAACTGAAATATCGGCTCCTCCTGGGTCTTGAGCCTGCTGGCAAGGGAATTATACCATCGGCCCTCCTGGCTGTCCAGCTTGCCGACCGAGGTCCTGGGATTTGACAGTCTCCATAATCGTGTAAGCCAATTCCTTATAACAAATCTCTTTCTACATATACATACATCCTACTGGTTCTGTTTCTCTGGAGAAACCTGATAAATACAGAACCTGAGCAAAAAACACAGTTCTTGGCCCGCCCAGCTTCTGAAATCTGAGAGCGCCCACCAGCCCTTCCACCTGAAGTGCTGCCTGTCGTCTGACAGATGAACAGGAAGGATGAGGAGGGGGGATGGTTCTCTGTCAGGGCAGCTGGGAAACTGGTCTGTCCACCCCGCTTGCCTGTGGCAAAGGGAGCCCCTCCTTCCGGGCTCATGGGAGGCCTCCCGAGCCCAAGTTCATGGCACAGTCACATGGAGGCTGAACGCCATCCTCCACCGGCCTGGTGGAGGGGGAAGAGGCCTGGACCAGAGCCAGGAGATGAATCTCTGGGCAGCATCTCCCGTGGAGAAGCAGGCCTGCAGGGGGTGGGCCTGGGGCCTGCACTTGGAGGACTGAGATTCACTGCCAGTGAGGGCTGCCCAGCACTTGACATGGGGACAGTTTCATCTGTGAAACTTCCAAAACTCCTCTTATGTCAAGTGATTGTTGAGAAAGTGGGTTAAGTCTCCATCTTTTATAATCCACAGCCTCGGGACAGCTTTAGACCCTTTAAGAGCATTCAGTGAAAAGATGGTGGCAGAAAGAACAGCTGAAGCCTCTTCTGAGGCCCTCAGGAAAGACCCAGAATGAGGAGATGATAGTCCCACTGCATCCTGAGCACATCATGCATAGGAGGTAGTCCAGTGTATTTCTAGAGGCATTTTGCCTAAAATGTGTACCTCTAGTAGGTTCCAGAAACCTGTTAAATAAATGATGTTCCCCAACGTACGATGATCTCCTCTAACACGGAGTTTCAGCTTCCATTTGCCTCCCTCTCTGAACAAACGGCAGTGAAAAATAATCACATCAGGAAAGAAACCCAACCCCATGACACTCAGAAGCCGTGCAGCTGTAGCTCTTTGCAGTTTGACACCAGGCCAGCTGAGCACTCCGCTGGTCTGGCTGTTTTTCTCGGCTGTGGACACAGCCCCTGGCGGATTTTCCTGGCTGACGGCGGGTCCAAGGAGCAGAGTGGTCGAGGTGGTAACTGCCCACGTCCTCGGCCTCCCCGGAGTGCGGTCTTCTCACCCACCCGCTCCTCTCAGGTGGAGCTCGTGACCAGGAAGCAGAGCGCTAAAAACTACTACGATGGAGCTCTTGCTGGCCCAGATTCGTGGAGAAGTCAAATGGGGTAGCAACCTCCTTGCTCAGACGCTTTCTGATTGCAGAATCCTCAGGTCATGTTTGAAATGCTCTCATGAGAAGGGCCAGAAATTGCAGAATAAAGGCTGGCTGGAGGGATGGGTGATTCATTCATTCGGCAGCTGCCCTCTGAGCACCTACTGTGTGCTCCGGGGCAAGAAGACCTGACTGCTGCCCTTAGAAAATGTACCATCTTGCAGGAGAGGCTAGACAGGTCCGCATGGATCTATAGTCGGGGGCAGAATATGCTAGGTGCTGGGCCGGGGGCTGAGCAGAGGGGGAGCTCACATTGGAACGGAACAGTGGCCTTGAGATACCAGCTCCAGAGGCAGAACTATTGAAAGCGGAGAGAGAGCTCTCCTGCCCTAGTTGACCCTGGCCTGATCCCAGGAAAAGACCCCCAGGTCTCCTGCCAGCTGCCAGGCCAGAGGGCTTCTGCTGAGAAGGATGGCAAGTGTTTTCATGTGGAAACAAAGCTTACATTTCAGGGCACTGGATTCTTCTGCTCAGAGATAAAGACATCTGGGTTTCTGAGAGTCGGGCAGAGACTTTCGCATTTCCTCCTTCTCTCAGAGCCCACCAGCAGCTCTGGGAAGCCTCCTGGTGACTGGGAATCCGTGCAGAGGCAGCTGCCTCCCTTTGCCTCCCCCTCACCTCTCCCTGTGGCCTCCATGAGAGTTTGCTGGTAGGGACACGGCCCCTCACTCTCACTGGGGAGTGGACAGGGGGGCTGGCTTAAGCAAAGGAGTGTGGTTACTTTGTCCTGGGCCTTCCAGGCACTGCCGGGGCCTCCAGTGACCTTGCCTTTCCCCTCCCCTCTGGTTTGGGGTCCTCTTCACCTCTGCTTCTGTCTGCATCCTGAGCAGGGTACTGTGGGGGAACTCCCCGTGGAAATAGGTCAAAGCTTTTGCTGTGGAGCTGAGGCCAGCCCAGCTGGGGAGGGACAGGTGAAAGGCCCCCCGAGGGGTGCAGTCCACGCTGTTCGGGGCAGATTCAGGTCAGCCTGCTTGTTTTTCACATCTTCAGGATGTGGGAGCATCCGGTGGGGGCGTGGTCTCAGTCACACACCAGGTACCCTCGGACGCCCTTGAGTGAAGAGCCTGCTTACTCCAGGCTCTCCACTCCTCTGGACCTCTTGATGTGATTTTCCACATAGATGTTTCACATCTAAGTTAGAGATCCTGCTCAGAATTTCTGGGAAGGCATGGAGGGGAATAAGGGCGTCTATTTTCTGCTCTCCTTTGTCCCCTGCCGTCCCCATTCCCGCTGGGCCCAGGCCCCTGTTGCTCTTACCAGCCACATGGGAGCTGCCTGGCTGGTTGACCTCCCAGTGGGACACAATGACAGGAATGTGCCTTTTGAGTGGGCAGAGCCCATGCCTTTCCTCCGCACTGAGTCCTGGGCACCGCTCTGCTCTGCCCGCACTAGCCTCCTCCCAGTTTATCCTCCATCCTGAACTTTGGAGGAGAGGCTGTACATCCAGGGCCCACTGTTGCTTTGTAACGCGTCTCTCCTTCTTCCTCAGCCCATGTTGTGGGAGCTGGGCCCGTGAGCTTCTGTTCTAGGAGGGCCTTGGCTTTACGTACAAACACATGAGGATAGAAGGACCAGTCCACGAGCGCCGTTCTGTAGACGGGGCTCCTCCTGGTGTCCCTTTGGATTTCTTCTTCTGGGATCCTGGGGATAAAGGTTCAGAGGTTTCACTGTTCCTGGTGGCACCTGACGCGTGTAACCCATGTCCTATTTCATCGGGCATTTTAACCTTTGTCTGCCTTTGTGCTGAGGCTGTCTGAGGAGACCCTATGAGAAAGCGAGGTTGGGGGAGGGGGCACCTTTATTCCCTTGGATGGGGAAATCTTGTCGCGCATCTGTGTCACTAACCTATTGACCCGTGTAAGCTAAGGGCAGACCTGGCCTCTTTGACCTGGGCACCCTGCTGATGGGCACAGATGCTGCCTATGTGGTCAGCCTCAGCCAAGGGTACAAGGAAGGAAGGTAGGAGGCGGGTTCCTGGCGGAGGGTGTAGGCGTGTGCGGTTCCATCTGGTTTTGTAATTCAGTCTTCCAGACGGGTTCTGCCCTTGTGAGGCATTCATGGTTTTGGCAAAGTGGAGATTTTCAGTCACCTGCCAGCTGATGGTATCTCGTTAAGACGTAATTAACTGGTTCGTTTGGGGTGTGGTTATTAGGGACAATGAATGACAGCGGGTCTAGGCAGTACTGTCACAGAGTAAATGAGTAGAGAGCGTACCTTCAAACCAGTTCAGGAGGAGTATTAGGGGCACCCACGGGTTTTGTCAAAGTACAGAGGCCTGGGCCCTACCCCAGTACCTGGAGTTACTAAGAGTAGGAGAGCTGAGAACCAATTAAAGAGCTGGTCTGGGGTTTCCCTGGTGGCGCAGTGGTTGAGAATCTGCCTGCCAATGCAGGAGACACGGGTTCGAGCCCTGGTCTGGGAAGATCCCACATGCCGCGGAGCAACTGAGCCCGTGAGCCACGACTACTGAGCCTGCGCGTCTGGAGCCCGTGCTCGGCAATGGGAGAGGCCGCGACAGTGAGAGGCCCGCGCACCACGATGAAGAGTGGCCCCCGCTTGCCACAACTAGAGAAAGCCCTCGCACAGAAACGAAGACCCAACACAGCCAAAATTAAATATAAATAAATAAATAAATTTATTAAAAAAAAAAAAAAAAGAGCTGGTCTGCAAGCCTCAAGACCTGGGCCTGGACTGCTCTGCCACTTCTCTGGGATACCCTGGAGCCTAAGACTGTCCCGGGTTTAGCACTGAAAGGCCAGTGTCCCAGGAAACCGGGACAGTTGGTTGCCCTACCTCTCCGAGCCTTGGTTTCTTTCTTCATAAAGTGAAGGGGTTGGACGAAAGGCATTTCTAATTTCTAACCTGAACTCCCCTCCCCTCTTTGCCCAATAATTGACCCTCCTAAGCTCCTTCCGCCCATGCCCGTGACTCTAGGCCAGCTCTTCCCCACCGGGTCATTGTACATGTGTGACGTTAGGCGGACCTTTGTCCCTGGTTGACGAGATGAGTCCACTAAACCTCCCGGGGCCTGGGGGGACCTGGGAGCCTTCTCCAAAGTGGGTGCCACACGAGGGCGCATCCCGGCTTTCCTCGGAAATGGCAGCAGAGACAGCAAACACAGTGGTGATAGAAGGAGCTAGTTTTTGTTTCCCATTGTGCTGGCAACCAAGGAAAGCCGTGAGCTTGGGCAGCTTCAACAAGCAAGCTAGATCTCGTGCTCCGGGTCAAGGCTGTGAGAGGCCAGGCCGGGCTGTGTCTCTCAGCACCCTCAGAAGGCTGGTCCCGGAGCCGCCTGGCTGCCCTTCGTGAAGCCTGGAGGGGCTGTGATGGGAACAAGCCAGACGTCACGGGGCAGAAGCGTTTCTGCTGTGAAAGGGATAGAGGCTTTGAATAAGATAACTGTCAGTGGCCTTTCCCCCTGCACGCTAGGAAACGGGCACTCTGTGGGATTCCAGGGGGGGCTTTCTCCTGGAGCTCCCCTGGTGCTCTAGAGATAACAGGTCAGATTCCCACACAACAGACTCAGACGCTTGCATAGCTGAGGCCCAGTGATGGCCCTTCTGTTTCCTAGGCCACCAAAGATTGGGCTTTGCTACGATTCGGTCAGACCATTTAGTCCTGGAACCGGGAACAGACCATCGGCCTTCCATCCCGTGGTGGTTTTCAAAGTTTTCGGTCCTTTGCCCCTTTGTGCTTCTCAGTTCTGGGCCAAGCAGGCCCCAAATGCAGGAGGCCCTGAGGCTCACAGGGCCTGGAATTTCCCAAGGGCGTTTGTACATTTTCTTTCCCCACTCTGTGACGTTTGGGTACCTGGCTTGGGGACCAGCACCCGATCACCCCCGATTTTAGGCTCTGGAGAGGCCTGTGGAGGGAATTTCCCAAACAAGCAGAGTGTGAGTGTCCCTTCCTTGCGGGGTGTCAGCCCAAGGTGTGGGTGTCCTTGGAGGGGTCCCAGCCTTGCCTTCTGTCTTCCAGGCAGGCCTGGCTTCCCCCGAGAACTCGGAGCAACTCTTCATCGCCTTGGAGCCCGAGGGGGCCTCCATCTACTGCCGGAAGCTGCGGTTGCACCAGATGACTGAGCTGAGCAGCAAGGCCACGGTCAATGGGTACAGCTCCAGTGACACAGTAGGAGCTGGGTTTGCACAGGGTACCTCCTGCTCTCTCTCTCCCCCTCCCCGCTGTCTTCCCTCCAGCCCCCTGCATGTTTCTGTGCCTTGGAGTTTTGAAGGCACTCAGTGCGGTCGTGAGAAATCAAGATGCTTCTGGAGGAGGTTGGCCCTTAAGTATCTGTGTGCTCAGCCCCCCTACCTGGCCCCTCCAAGGACCCCCGTAAACTCAGCAGTGGTTACCCTAGTTCGTCACCCACCCAAGTACCTTAGGGGAGGACACTTCTCTCCAAGAACCCAAGGGTGGCCTGAGAGCGGCTCTCGGCCTTGCATTTTACTAGGTGTTTATCATCTCTCCTCTCTATTAACTGATTCTTAATCTAATCCCACTTGCTTGTTATTAATTCCTCCGTTAAGACTGTTGATTTATTGCTGACTCACTCATTGGGGCTGCTTCGTGTGTGATGAGCTCATTATGTGTCCTAACTATAAACCTGGCGAGAGTTGACACTAGAGATGGAAAGGGCTGACTTTTCCTGAGGGACTGATGCTCATTTAGCTGTGGGAAGGAGCACCGCCCATGGAGACCCGGGATGGGCATTTTAAGGGCCTTTTTCTCTTTAATGTTTACTATATGCAAGTTGCTCACAATCTTGTGCCTCAGGACTGTTTTCCCTGGAATGCAGGGCTCCGTCGGTCTGTCCAGGGCCACGGAATCTGCAGACACCCTGGATCACTCAGAGCCACGTGAGTGAGCGTGGAAGCTGATGGGAGCTGGGGAGGTGGCGCTGTGTGCCCCGGCTCTGAGCTCTGTGCCCGGGTGAGGGCTCCGAGGACAGAAAACCCCCCATCGCCCAAGCCCGTCTCCATCCTGCCCTGCAAGGCCCAGGCCCAGGAGGAGAGGGATGCCATCAGTGAGGACGGTCACCGGTTGGTCCCAAGCTTTTCTTGGTCCTCTTCCCAACGCCTGTCTCTGCACTGCCCGGGGTGCTGGGGCCCAGGCTCACCCTTCGCAGGCACACATTCCTGCCCACACAGGCCTCTCTTCCTCTTCACAGGGTGACTCTGCCCCGGCAGCCACTGCTCTGCATTTTTAACCCAGGATGGAGGCGTCTGTGAGCCTCAGCCACGAGACAGTGGCAAGAAGTTCGCTTGTCCCCGGGCTGCTGCCTCAGCCTGCTGGGGCCATGTGTTCGCACCCTGGATCTGCTTCACCCAGAATGAATGGAAACGGGCTTCCCTCTAAGTCTGAGGGCTTGATTTGCCTTTTTCTCACAATGCTTGGCCTCCCCAGCATGCCAAGGCTGGCCTCACTGCTAACTAAATCCAATGCATTCATGTTTTAAATACTCAGGATGATCTCGTTATTTAAATTTCCTTCTTCATTGTTGTAACTGGAAAAAAGAGGAGTGACTGACTGGGCTGTATATTTCATATGCTGATTCTTACTCAGTTGTTCATGAACAGCAGCTCATGTCAGAATTAGCTAATTCAACACAGCATTCCTTGACACTTCTTAAGTATAACGTTCACATTTGAGGGGGAAATTTTTTTGAATGCTTGCCTTCCCCAAGGGCTCAGTTTTTGGTTCCCTTCCTTTAACATATCCTACCTACCCTCACACTGCCCTGTGTCTGTGTCCTGTGCCTTGTGGGATTTACTGTTTTTTCCTGTGCTCAGAGGCGTGTCTTTGGTTTTTGAAATCCTCAAATTGTTGGCCACCATCCCTCAGAGGGGCAGTGAGACAGGGGTTCTCTCTCAGCCTTGCTTTACGGTGGGAACCCGTCTCCCGGAAGGACGGGGTGCTTGCTATGTGCGGAGGCCTGGCAGAGCACTTAATCCGGGATACCCAGGATGGCATTAATACCCTGAGACCCCCTGGCTGTTTTCTGCCCCTGATGCTCCTCCCTGATGGACGCCCAGTGGCCACCACTGAGGAGACCAGAGCTGGCACTCTGCCCCCAGCACTGCAGGGTTTGCTGTCGGTATTATTTTACTCCAAAAAGACTTAATGAGATTAGAAAAGGCTACATTTTTCACAATCTTGGGCTTAATTTGCCCGAAAAATGAGATAATTTTTTGAAGCTCAGAACATGTTTTATTAGCCTCACTAGGCCGTTTTTTATGAATGCCATTTCATTAGTCGTCTAGATTGTTTTAGAAAACCAATGCCCACTACAAGGTGTGCAATATAAGTTCATCTGGAGCTGATGTTGGGAACAGCAGAGAAGCCCTGAGTTTGGAGATCCCTCCCAGGCCCACGGGAACTCTTTCATCGGGGGCTGGCCTCTCCGCTGTAAACCGGAGCCTGAGGAACTTAAGGCCGGCCCGGTGTTTGCCATTCTAATCCCCGGAGAAGATGTTTTGCAGACACTGTGCTCCTTGCTGAAGGAGGCTGGAGGGTCAAGGGTTCTTTACTGGATAACCAGCAACAGCTGGATTTGTAGGGCCTGGGGACTAAAAAATTGGTCGAGGGGACACTTGTGGGATGGGACAGCAGAGCGGTGGACAGAGCCTTCGTCCGTAAAACCAGGATTGCTCTAAATTGTTCATTGTAGCGATCATTTGTTGGGTTCCCCGTCTCATACTTGGTGTTTTGCCTTCCTTATCACCTGCTGTGCACCTGGTGGCACAGTGGGTGCTGAGGATAAATCAGAGGGCTGGCCCCTGCTCTGCCTGTGAGAGGCGTCACGTGATTTGCCCAAATTCCCATCGTGCCTGTGCTCTGCTGCCTCCCAGGCCCCCTCTCACAGCACCCTTCCCACCTCTTAACATTCGTATCCTGCTTTTTCAGACTTCACTCTAAATTGTTAAATCTCAAAGGCAGAGGGGGTCCGTGGTCTGAGGGTTAATTTCAGGCTGCAAGACAGAGTCGTGGGAACTGCAAGTCCCTTGACCTCCCTGACCTGGTTTCCTCGTCTGAACACAGGACGATGTGATTTGTGCCTGTCCGCCTCACGGGGCTGTCAGGAGGCCTGCGGGAGATGAAATACCCACGCGAGTCACAGCCACGGAGTACCCCGAGCCGCCCCCGGGTTGTCCCGCGGTGTGCAGGAAAAAGGCGGCGCCGACTTTTCTAGGTTCAGCCGTGCCGCCTTGTGGCTGAAGCGCCACCTTGTGGCTGAAGAGCATGTCGACTTCAACGGGGTCTGGAAAGGGCTCCTGGCCGTTTATCCAGGATCCAGATTAGGAAAACATACCCCGCATTCCTTGTATCAGACAAAGCTGCTTGATGTGAAATTATTTAACCAAGCGCACTGCAGGCTGCTTGGCAGACAGCCTCCTCGCTGGGGCTGCAAAGCCAGGAAATTGGCCTATTTTATTCGCATTCCCCTGAAAGTGTCCCTGGAGGAAGGGAGTCTCATCAGGGTGAGCTTTTCAGCAGGGCACTGGCCAAAGCTGCCAGGCAGATGAATAGATGAAGGCTGGTGGAAATAGCCACTTGCTCTGGAAGAGCTGACTTTGTCATTCCCTATGTTGTATTTATGTAATCATTTTGATCAAGTATCACCAAATGTTCTGTTCCTAAACCTCCCATGCTCTTTTACCTCCACTGACTGCAGGTGACTGCCAGCTCTTTCATGTTTTCTTACCCGTCGTTATTTTCTTTCTGTTGGCCACTAGCTAAGGAACACGTACGACGTAATCGGCAGAGTCGGACCTTTTTGGTGGAGAATGTCATAGGAGAAATCTGGTCCGAGCTGGAGGAAGGTAGCATCTTTAAACGTCCTTTGCCCCTGCTGATTGTGTGTGTGTGGGGTGGGGGTGGGGGGGCTGCTGGCAAAAATGCATTTCTATTTGTTCCTTTTGTACTTTTGGAAAATATTCCAAGTCAGTTGGTTTTACAGACCACTCGCCCAGGGAGAGCTCTTTTTGGAGCTGTCATTTTGCATGTTCTAAAACCATATAGGTTCTTCAGAAGAAAAGTAGGAATTGGGACTCACCAGTTCCAGAGTGAGTCTTGTGCTAAACAGCAGGTCATTTGATGGTGCTATTAACTTGGTAGGAAGTGGTCCACACGTGCCAGGTATGCAGCAGCGCATGACCTGAATGCTTTAGTCCTAAAGATTCACTCATTTGGGTTCATCATCCATGCTAACCAGCACTTCTGGGCAGACACTATCTCATCTCTTTAGTCATGAATAACTCACTGTGTGGCTAATTAGCAAAACTATTGTACTAATGAGTGTTGATGGCGCTTAGGTGGGTACAGCAAGTCATCCTGCCAGCTTGTTCCAGGACATGATGGACAAGTGGTCTATATAAAGGTTGGCTGTTTTCATACCAGGTGACAAGTATGTGGTAGTGGACAGTGGCGGTGGCACCGTAGACGTGACAGTCCATCAGATACGATTACCGG
This sequence comes from Balaenoptera musculus, assembly GCF_009873245.2. Lineage (NCBI taxonomy): Eukaryota > Metazoa > Chordata > Mammalia > Artiodactyla > Balaenopteridae > Balaenoptera > Balaenoptera musculus. Next base: position 14,166,814 of record NC_045800.1, read on the forward strand.
AGGGACACCTTAAAGAACTGTACAAAGCAACAGGTAAGCCTGAGAAAATGAGAAAAATGGCTAATTTTCTCATGCCTGAGCTGTTTAACTCATTTCAGATTTCTCTCAGTATCTCATTCTTTCAGTGCCACCAGCATGTGGAATTACAGGCAGTAGAGGATACGGATGCATGAGACCAGAGAGCAAAATGCAGTTAAATGGCCTTTAAAACACAAACCACCATAACTTGGGTTTGGGCATAAAGTGAGCCTGTTTCAGATCCTGGCCATGATCGTCACCTGTGATTTGGTTAAGCTTTCTAGGGAGGTCCCAGGACGCCTGGTCTTGGATCAAGATCATCAAACCAAAGAACATTCTCTTCTTCTTGGTGGGGTGGGGATGAGTAATTAGTAGGTCACAGGGACTAAGTGAGGTCTGCTGGTTTTCCAGACACTGTCCTTGGATATCTTGGGTGGGAATACCATGATGCCCCTAGTTAGTTAAATGTATCGATTTTATTTCAAATGTAATTGATTTTAAACAGATTGTTGACGAGTGATTTCTGTAGGAAAGTTTCTCCATGTGGAATGAGAAGAACCTAAGGGTTTTAAAGTGTAAGTAAAAACGCATAGCTGCGGTCTGCTGGCTAAGTGGGTCCAAGTCTGTGCTGCTGTCTTTGAGCAGAACCCAGAACCCAGGCTAGGCTGCTTCTCAGACTCTGGATTCCATTTCTGACCGTTTTTAACATAGTGGTCTCCCATTTTGTTCTTGACTCAGGTGGACCCTATGGATCTTTAGGAGTAGATTATGAATTTGAAAAGCTTCTGTGTAAAATATTCGGAGAGGATTTTATTGAGCAATTCAAAATCAAGCGTCCTGCGGCCTGGGTTGACTTAATGATTGCATTTGAGTCTCGCAAAAGGGCAGCTGCCCCGGACCGAACTAACCCGCTGAACATCACCCTGCCCTTCTCCTTCATTGACTACTACAAGAAGTTCCGTGGGCACAGTGTGGAGCACGCCTTGAGGAAGAGCAAGTGAGCTGGGCTCATGTTTGGCTCAGGACAGTCTAGGGGGTAGATTCTGTTCATGGGGAGGAGGAAGGTGGTGTGGACTCTGAGTTCCAATCCTACACACTTGCCGTGTGACCTTGGGCAAGTGACTCAACTTTTTTGTTCCTTAGTTTTTTCATCTGGAAAATGGGCATGATAATTCCACTTACCTCAAAGGGTTGTTGTGAGGATGAAATGTATTCGTATATGCTTAGCACAATGCCTGAGACCTGGAAAATACTATCTCTGTGTCAGCTATGATTACGCACTAAAAAGATAAGCTGTATGAAATCAGGGAAGTTTATCTGTTTGGGGCCCTGCTTTATCCCCAGTGTCTACAACAGAACCTGATGCATAGGTAGTAGGTGCTCGGTAAATATTTGTTGAATTATTTATCTCCCTGCCTTCTGCACTAGACTTTGGCTTCCACTGTCTCAGGGCAATGTTGGCCACAGGCAAAAGCAAAGAGAAACAAAAGAGGTTATGCCTTAGCTTTGAAGCTTCTAAGGGTCTGGGTCCTGGTGGTTTAGTGTATTTCTAAGGGTTCTTTGGACTTTCAAGCCCCCTTCGGCCCCCTCGGATGTGACAACCATTCTACCAGGGCCCATGACTATGCAGGTTAGCCTGGGTATCCTTTATACACTCGCCGCTCATTCTCTCTCTGTCATGCCTCCACAGTGTGGATTTTGTGAAGTGGTCCTCGCAGGGGATGCTGAGGATGAGTCCAGATGCCATGAATGCCCTTTTTAAGCCGACCATTGATAGCATCATTGAGCATCTCCGTAAGTGATCAGCCAGGGCTCGGCCACTCAGTGGGGCAGAGCCAAGAATGGGGACTGATGTTTCCAGTATCACCAACCAGTATATGTGAAGTCAGGATGGCAGGGGGGTCTGGGTCTTGGAGCCGCAGGCCAGGGCCCCGGCAGGAGTGGGCAGGGCCTGGGCATGCATGAGGGCGGTTGCTGGGCACTGGCTGTGGATCCCTCACCTCAGGTACTGCAAAGCAGCCCAGAGCCTGTTCTCACTTGGGCTTCCATTTGGCTTCAGAAGTCAGAGAGCCGGGAGATCTAAAGCAATATTATCATCGAGTGACAGGCCTTAGGGAATGGATGGTCTTTGCTGTATCAGAACAAATTAGAAACCGCAACCTCTGCTGGGGAGGAGGAACTGCTGTGTAAACCAAAGAAAGGTCTCCCACAAGAGAGCAAACAGAATCTGGCCGCGCAGTTAACCTGCTCCCTCGGTGGCCCTCGCCCAGGGACACACAGTAGACTCACCAGGGCCTCTTTCAGTACCCAGGCCCTCCACCCACTTCCCACCCTGCACCTACACGGTCAGAACTCCTAGAGGTGGGATGGGAATTTTATGAAAACCAAAGAATAATATTGATAACAGCCTGCCTTAACAGAACCGCAGGTTTGGAGAGGGCAAGGGGTATTCATTTACGTGTAACAAAGAACTACGTAAACTGATCACTGTCTGGCTGTTGAAATGGGTTTCTACTTAGCAGTAGCTTTGGTTTTTATTCCTGAGCATATTGATGTACAAACCCCTCCTTTCTTGAAAAGATTGGCTCTACAAAAATATTCCGTTCAACAAGTCCAGACTAAGCCTGTCCTCCAGCTGGCCCAAGCGGCTTTGTCCATTCTCCACATTCTCAGGCCACCCGGTCCCCCCTGGCTTTTGGTGACAGGTCTCTGTCCCTTCCTCCTCCCTTTCAGGGGACCTGTTTCAGAAGCCGGAGGTGTCCACGGTCAAGTTCCTCTTCCTGGTGGGCGGCTTCGCCGAGGCGCCCCTCCTGCAGCAGGCGGTGCAGGCTGCCTTCGGCGACAAGTGCCGTATCATCATCCCCCAGGACGTGGGCCTCACCATCCTCAAGGGCGCCGTCCTCTTCGGCCTGGACCCCGCTGTCATCAAGGTGCGCCGGTCCCCGCTCACCTACGGGGTTGGGGTGCTGAACCGCTATGTGGAGGGCAAGCACCCGCCCGAGAAGCTGCTGGTGAAGGACGGCACTCGCTGGTGCACTGACGTCTTCGACAAGTTCATCTCCGCCGACCAGTCCGTGGCCCTGGGCGAGCTGGTCAAGCGCAGCTACACCCCGGCCAAGCCCTCCCAGCTGGTCATTGTCATCAACATCTATAGCTCTGAGCTGGACAGCGTGAGCTTCATCACCGACCCCGGGGTGAAGAAGTGCGGCACGCTGCGCCTCGATCTCACGGGGGCCAGCGGCGCTGCCGTGCCCACCCGCAGGGAGATCCAGACCCTCATGCAGTTCGGGGACACCGAGATCAAGGCCACGGCCATTGATGTAGCCACCTCCAAGAGTGTCAAGGTTGGCATCGACTTCTTAAATTACTAACCGGCCCTCCCCGCCCCCTGTCCCCTTGGACTCAGCTCACCTGCATCTGCTGACCTCAACCCTGACTGTTCTTTCCCTGCCCTTGACCCTAGCCATCACCCGTCTGAATTTCAGCAAGCAAGATGAGAACAGCCAGGGCTAGAAATAATTAGGGGTTTTTGAGGGCATACTGGAGTCGGGAAAACTGTTGGCAGTGAAGATGGAGGTTGGGAAATAAGAAATTTGAGGATCCCAGAAAAGCAGCTAGTGTTCATAGGTACGAAGTGGTGAAACACCCCCCCCCCGACCCCCCACCGCCCCACAAGGGAATCAGTACATTTCTGCAGCAGTGATCGGGCTTGGGGTGAAGAGATCTCCCTTATGTAGAACTTAGGGTGCCCTGTCGCGATCCTTCCAGATTTGGAACAAGATCTTTGAGCCAGGAGGAGATTCTTCATCTCTCTGAGACTTTTCTTTTTTACATATTTTGGATGGCAGTCAATATAAAATGCCATCCATCTGCAGTTAATTTCTTTTCATCATGGTGTGATTAAAAGTGATGATTCACTGGGAACTTGGAGGGTTTTTAGCTGGTGGGAGAAGACTGCCTACACTGGGCGCTATTTTAGGTTCTCATAATTTAAATTCCAAAAAGGTTTAGTGAAGAATAACTGTAGCTTCAGCTAATCCACTAGGATTTGTGAGTGGGAGAGCTGACACCTCAACTTTTCGGCAGGTAAAAACTTGCTTCGAGGGAAATGGATATTGAGCTAGTGACATATCCCAAATTACATGCTGTGATAGAACTCCCCAAAGGCCAAATCCTGATTTCTGAATCCATAAGTAATTTGAGTTAACCTTAGTAGGATTCTGTGTGAGAAAATGAAGCTGCAGTTTGCCTTGTTCACATCACCAAGCCCGGGAGTCCGGAAGAGCCCCTCCCCTTGACAGGCACACGTACTTTAAACTAACTCCCTCCTCCCTGCTTGCCCTCATCTCCCTAAGAGATTTGGCCATTTATTTCCACATTTTGAAAAGAATACATTGGTGATACATGGGCAGAGAATCTGTTTAACGAAACGTTTTGTTAAAATCTTCAGTTTTAAAACTAGAACTGAAGAGTCTATCTAAAGGCATTCAGAGATCTGTACTTAGTGAATGAAGCTGGGTTTTTTCAAACCAGAATCTGCAGTTTTTAGTAAATGCCACAGGGGACTGTGGTTCAACTGGAATTTAAAAGTTCCTAACTTCAGGGTTTTGGAAAGCTGGGGCACAGACCAGAGCCTGCAGCTTCCGGCTGGGTTCGCTTAGGGAGTGAGTCTACAAGTGAAGAACCACAATCCCACACGTTGCCCTCTTGTGAGTGGGGCTGGAGCTCCAGCTGGCTTGGGGATGGCACGTTTAACCTTCACAGGAAGGGCCCGGGGAGGAAAAAGATCGGAAGAAAGGCAGCCTTAAGAATGGGGCTGAGGAAGCAACTGGTGTGTGTGCCCGCTCTCCATCCTTCCCCACTTGCAAAGCCTGTCTTCAACATTCAGGAGCCAACTGAGGAAAAGAATCAAGAACCTGACTCAGCCCGTGTGATCTGTTCAAAGCTGTCTTTTCTACCTGCTGGAGTGAATTCGATTTTAAATCACCGGAGGCATGCATAATGAATGAGGGGAGGATGGGTGACTCAGCCACTAACTTTGAATGCAACTTGGATTCACAAACCCATTATCACAGCGCGTTATCATATGCAGATTTTAAGTAGCATTTCCAACTTCATTCTAACGTGTCTTCTTTTTCACATTGCTGGCTGCAGAATTCCCTACTAGAATGTGAAACACTAACCAACTACAGAACTAGAGAATGCTGGTCACGTACTCAGTAGCGGGGTTTCGCATCGAGACACAAATGTGCGCTCTAGGGTTCTCTTGCTGCCTGCTCGGCTTCAAAAGCTAAATGTTATGGGTCTTTCTTTGGTGTTGCCAGCCATACTCTACAAACAAGACTTCTCCATTTAGTTATAAGTAATATAATTGTATGTACATATAATATTAGAAAATTGTACAGAATCTTGATTTCTACAATATGCTCTTGTTAAAAAAAAAAGGGAAAATGCTCTTTGAATTTTGTTGATGACATTGCTGCCTTTAAGTTTCCATGGTTTCATGTCTTAATTGTGCTTACTAGACATTGATTTGTACTGATGCTAAGCTATGGACTCTGTGTGTGCAGACTGAGCAACAGACAGAGGTGCCTAGGGTCAGAATCCTCTACGAAACAGACCGGCTGGATTGACAGCTCCATCAGACCTTTCTACACACACATCCTTCCCAAAGGTTCACAGTTTATATTTAAAGGTGCATAATAATGTATCGATTCTCCTGAACTGTCTTTGAGAGCTGAACGTTCTGGTTCTGTAAGCCATGTGACTGTGCAGAAAAACCTCCGAAAACTCTGTGTCCCTGCAGGGTTGTCAGCGCCTCCTTGTGGGGCGAAGCAGTCACTCTGAAGGCAAAGTGTGATGTTTTCAGGACACCAGAATCAAAGGAAGGAATCAGGTGGTACACAAATCCAGCTTTTCTACTGGATTAAGTGTAAGTGTGAGTAATAGAGTCAAGTCCTTTTCTTGGCTAATGTAAGGCCTTTCCCATCTTGCATTAAGGATGTCTCCTTGTCTACTATTTCTCTTAAATGAAATGGTTGAAATTTGCAATGTTGGCAAAAAGATGATGGAGAGGGGGTGATGATTTTACTGGATTTTCTTCTGCCCCAGAGATGCAGCCCTAATAGTCAGACTTCTTAGAGGGAATCCTCAAATCCACCCCTTCTCCCCTTACCCCCCACAGAAATATTCTAAAGTAAGAGCACTGGATAGGAACACTTGGACACATTTTCTAATCTTAGAAAGTTTCTAAAAGGCCCGTTGTCTTAACCCATTACTCAATTGTCCCTGGCATATTATCTGAGGTTCAAGTTTCTTGGAAGCAGAACTGTCAAAGGGTTTCCTTTGTAACTTCCCTTTCTGTACACAGCAGGCATTAATAAATGTTGAATGTCAGACAAGAATGTCAGACGGACAAGAGAGGAAAGAGGAAACATACAGGCGTTTCTGCAGACCGATGGCTAAGATGAGTACAGATTACAGAGCCTGCCCTGCCCTACCCCTAGAATGTTATTTAGATCAAGTTTAGCTTTTAGAGTCCAGGTCTGGTTAATTGCCAGGGTGGCAAAGAATCGCATGCACCTATATAAACAGGAGTCAAAATGCATTATTAGCTGAAGATCGAATCACACATTGTAGAGATGAAATAGCTGTGATTAAGCTGCATATTTATGCTGGGAAATGGCTGAAGTGGATGACTAGTATAAAAGTTGTTGGCCATAACATTGTATCTCTTATCTGCTTGGAATATGGAAATATATTCTAAAATAACAGCCACTGGGGTCTTGTTCACTATAAATTCAAACTTCACAGAACTTGGCAGCAATTCACATTTTGACTGTATCTGCAAACTGTCTTCACAGATGTCTAATAAAGCAAAACTCTGGATCTCATGTGGCTCAGACTTTTTTTTTGCCCTCTGAATTTGTAAATGGAATTATAGATACATTACTGACATTCCCCTCTACCCCATTTCAGATGGAAATTGATTTTCAGGTCTTTTCCTAGGTGTTGCAAGCTTTGTTAACTTTCATTCCAATAAGACTGGCTCCTCTGTTCACTGGGAACCAAGCCTCCATTGACATCCATGAACCCCTTTTCCCTTGAAGCCAAAGAAAGCAACCTTGCCAGAGAGAAGGCAGATAAGCCACAGTGACAACTGACAACTCCACTGCACCCAAATGAAGGTCATAAAAAATGAAAAGCAGAAGGCCAAGGACTGATGCCTTGTCCTCTGGTATCCTAGCAGGCACAACTAGCTGGCCGCTGTATCTAGGGCCTTGGGTTTATTCCAGGCTCTACGTCTGGGTCACCCTCCAGAGTTGGCTCTAGTAGTTTCTGGATAGTCTGAGGCGGGCCCTAGGACCCCGAGGGAGGTATAAATGGGTTCTTCCTAAGTGGGTAGCTGCACCAGCTTTCATCTGAAGTTTAGTTCCCATGAGGAGAGGTCGGGAAGGCCGGGATGTGCAGTCAGACAAACGTGTATTGCACAGTAGAGCCAGCAGGCAGTCTGGCTGCCGTTTCCTCATCTGTAGGGAGCGGCTGGGACTAGCTGTCTGTAAAGGCCACTCAGTCCCTGGATCTGGGTCACACAGTGGGCATCTTGGTTTTGTCGACTTAAAAAAAATGCACAACGTGAGAGTTGAGAGCTAAGTTTTACTTGGGACAATATGAGGGCTATAGCCCGGGAGACAGCATTTCAGATAGCTCTGAGAAACTGCTCTGAAGAGGTAGGGGGGCAAGTCAGTATATATGTGATTTTGGTGAAGAGGGAGTACATGCAATCAGGCACATGTTTTTTGCAGAAGGTTTCTGCTAGTCTCGTGAAGGTTACTGCTAGTCACGAGGAGCAGACGTCACCATGAAGGGTTTTAGTGCTTTTCTAGATATGAGGAGATGCAAGAATTAGGCTCATAAAATAAAATCGGCTCCTGAAAATATCTAACTCTCTGAAGCCCTGTTATGCCAGTTCTTCCCAGAGCACAGAGGGCCTCATTTCTGCTCCCCACCCTGAACTCCTTTCAGGGGGTGTTGAAAGTCAGCAACTTCAGTAGCACCTGAATTAACCCTTGTAGATGGCAAGTGCCAATTTGTAGTTGACAGTTTCAGTCCAATGAGATGAAAGCTCATCTCCCATAAAATGAGGCCTGTTAGGAGTACGGCTCCACCTTCCCAGCATCCTTCATTTTGGTGCTTTGTCCCTTTCTGCCCGGTTACCTGTCCTGGCCATCTGGAGATTCTCCTAGTAAGAGACACGAGGCTAGGAGGACAGGGGTGTGAGAAGCCCAGGGGAAGCCGTCTGGGACACAGGCCTCTGCTTCCCTCCCAGGCTGCTTCCCCCGCCCCGGCCAAGGCCTGTTCCCGCCAATCCTCTCCCCCCAGCCCAGGCCTCCCCAGTGTCTACATCAGAAAAGGCGGCTTTGACCCGGATCCCTTCGTGTACCCCTCTCCACAATTTCCAAACCCAGAGCGGCCTCGCCTGGGTGAGACCGTGTGTTCAGAACAGAGAACAGCTTCGGAGGCAAAATATTTTCCGGGCAAATCCCTGCATCTCACCCCATAGATCGACGCTGAGCGAGTTCACTCGGGTTCACTAGTCGCCTCTGGCTCCCGGGCCCGGACTTCGGCCAGGAAACCAAAGGGTGAGGAAGGGGGGAGGGGCGGGGGTGGGGGATGGTCCGTCTCCGCCCGTTCCGACCCCGCCGCGGTCGAGGTGAGCTCACAGGGGACAGGAGCCCTGGTAGAGGCCGGGCCAGAGCAGGAGGTCCCGCGGGGGGCCAGGATCCAGGCCAGCCCAGGTGAGGACAGGGTGGGGCAGGGCGGGGCGGGGGGAGGGGGGCGTGTCCGCGCTTTCCGACCCGCTCCCCGGCCCCACCCCCAGCACACCTCCTTTCTATGCTCTTCCTTTCAGCCTCCTCCAGGCAGGCCTCTGGGCTGGGTCTGCAGCTGCGCAGCCGGCCACGCAGCCGCAGCACACTGCTGGGCAACATAATCCTGCCCCCAGAGTGTAGACGTCTTTCGGTCACACCTCCTTGGACACAGGAACCTTCAGACAAGTTACTTAACTTCTCTGTGCCTTATTTTTCCATGTGTAAAATAGGGACTCAGGTAGGAACTAACCCTTAGGGCGGCCGTTAGCGTTTCACAGGAATGCAGTCCTGTCTTCAGCCGTGTTGTAGCTGGTGTTTTTTTTTTTTTTAAATGAAAGCTTATTTATTTATTTATTTATTTTTGGCTGTGTTGGGTTTTCGTTTCTGTGCGAGGGCTTTCTCTAGTTGCGGCGAGCGGGGACCACTCTTCATCGCGGTGCGCGGGCCTCTCACTGTTGTGGCCTCTCTTGTTGCAGAGCACAAGCTCCAGACGTTAAGGCTCAGTAGTTGTGGCTCACGGGCCTAGTTGCTCCGCAGCATTTGGAATCTTTCCAGACCAGGGCTTGAACCCGTGTGCCCTGCATTGGCAGGCAGATTCTCAACCACTGCGCCACCAGGGAAGCCCCAGGTGTTCTTTAAATGTCTGAACTGTTTAAAAAATTCCCATCACTGCTGAGTAAACCGTGACTGAGGCCCTCCCCTCCACCCCTGAGGCCACTTGTCCTGGCCACAAGGGCATGACTTTTGAGAGAGGAACTGGTTTGCCAGGGTAGGACTTGGAAGCATCGACAGATGCCAGATGCAGGACCTGGCCCATTTGGGGGCACCACAGGCCATCCCAGAAGGGAGAAGGGGTCTGGCTCGGGAGACAGCATCCACATAAACTGACGCTGTTTGGTCCGCCCCCCGCCCCATCTTGGACTCCATGCCAGCCTTTGCAACTTCGGATCCTTTCCAGCCACAGTTTACTCTAATCTTTGTTATGCCCTGTACATTGCATGTTTAACCGCATCCTTGGCTAATTGTGGTGCTTTCTCTCTGTCCTAATCCCCTGGCAAGGTTATTGACGCCCAAGGGCTCTAGCACATGCGCAGTGAGTTCTCCAGGCAAGGACTTCCCTTCATTAACAGAGAGCAAAATCATGGAGTCTTCCAAGACCTTCGTGAGACACCTGCCGATCACACCAGGCTACAGTGGTAAGTGGTGATGTGCCCTGCAGGGGGGTCCTGATTGCTGTCCCTGCCTTGCCCCACTGTCCGTGTCCGACCGGCTTATTGGACCAGTACAGGCACTTCAGCTTTTAAGAAACTTGCTGAAAGTGTTTCATTGCTGAAGATGGCAGATAACTGGGTTCTGATAAGTGGGGAGATAGAATCTGGGCAGATCTCCCAGGACATGGCCTGGTATGTAAGAAGCGCTTAATTAATGTCTGTTATATACATTTGGACCAGGATAGACACAATGAATAAGCTGAGGCTCTGTCCTTCTTCCCAAGTTGTGCTGTTCTCGTGAACTAGGGCTGTCCTTATGGTCCCATTTCTTCCTGTGTCCCGTAGAGGGATGGTGACCAACTTTTTTGGTTTGCCGGGAATGGTCCCAGTTTTAGCACTAAAAGTCCTGCATCCCAGGAAACCCCTCAGTTGTTGGCAAACCAGGACAACTGGCCACCCTACCTAAAGGCTTTTCCTCCTCAGGCTTCTGAGAATTTACTGAGTCACATCCCTGTGGGTAACAAACCTGGTGGTCCCCATAGGCCCTCTGCTCTCACATATAGGTATTCTCGGTGGGGAGAGGCATGGAGAATATTCCAAGGTTGCCCATCCTCATCCTGGTCCTACTGGTTGGTTAAGAGAATAGGCTTTGGATTCTAATAAACTGAGATTCCAATCTCTCCCGGGCCATTATCTATGTGATTGTAAGTAAGTTACTTACCTCTCTATGGTAAGTAGAAATTTCTATAAAATGGTTGTATTAGTTTCCTAGGGCTGCTGTGTAAAACAACAGATAGCTATTCTTTCACAGTTCTAGAGGCCCGGAGTCTGAAATCAAGATGTTGGCAGGGCCGTGCTCTCTCTGATGGCCCCCGGTGTTCCTTGGTTTGTGGCACTCCAGTCTCTGTCCCCATCTTCACATGACTCTTCATGTGGCCTTCTGCTCGGTGTCTCTGTGTCTGTGTGTCTCAAATCTCCCTCTCCTTTTTCTTAGGAGGACACCAGGCACTGGATTTGGAGCCCACCCTAAATCCATGATGACCTCATTTCCAAATCCTTAGTTATGTCTGCAAAGACCCCATTTCCAGATAAGTTCACATTCACAGGTACCAGGGGTTAGGACTTGGATAGGTCTATCAGTTCAACCCATTACATGGGGTCGGGATAGATTCCTCCTAAGACTGTGGTGAGGATTAAAGGAGCCAGCACACAAAGCCCATTTAAAATATCTTGGCCCTTAGCAAGACTCAGTAAAGGTAGCTTGTATTCCTATGTGTGTGTGTGCATATACGCAATCAGGTAAAATCTAGGCAGATCAAAGTAGACCCTGATGGAGAAAACCCACTGTGACAGGGGCCCTGGGTGTCTACGGTCTCCTCCATGATGTTAGGGTATCTTTTAATTGTCCAAAAACTGGGGAGACTGGATAGTGGGTAGAAGACTTCCAACACTGTCAAGAACAGTTTAGTAATTGGATTCTTCCGGAGGAGGTTTCTTGCAGGTGCACGGGGTGAGGGTTGCTGCTCTCAACTCTGGGGCCAGGTTTTCTGGCCCTGGGGACAAGGGCACAAATGGTGGGCTTCAATAATGGGATTTACTTGCTTACTTATTTATTTATTGACAGTTTAAAGCCAAGTCTTAACCAGTTTTTCCTCCTTTGTTCTTTTAAAAACTGGTCTTATTATGGCAGCATTATAGTACTTAGGATTCAGCATCCAGTTTAAATAAATAGTTGTGTTCTACCCATACTAGTTGTAATGATTACATGTTATTTTGTGGGAAATGGTGAGAAATTGTGCTCGGGGTGGGTCTCACAGATAATGAATTTACCTTTTTGTGTAATAGGTCTCTGCTTTTAATAAGCCCACAATTTCCCGGTGGTCCGACAGAAAAGATCCCCAATTGCATTTGGGAAGTGTCAAGGAAAATAAGCTTTCTCTCTAAAAAGATGAATAATTTCAATTACTCCTTTGACTAACATTTTGGTCCATTAAATGCTTTCACCATTTGCCGTTTGGGCTGATGTGAGGGGCTTTGCTATCAAAGAATATTACTGTCATCGCCTTTGTTGAAACGGGCCTTCCCTCCCCGCTCCAAGGTCAGTTTTTCATGGCCTTGGGAGGGCCCAGCCGCAGTGGAAACAACAGCGCGGCTTGTATTAATGGCCTTTGGGAAAATGCAGTGTTGTCGGCCAAGGAAGAAACGGCAAGGGTGGGCTGAGATTCTGGGGGTTTGGGCAGGTTCTGAATACCTCGCTGAAGGTCGTGATTCCTTCGGCTCTTGCAGGCTTCGTGCCCTACCTTAGCTGCCAGGGCACCTCCAGCAAGGACAACATGTCCCACTGTCTGAAAATCCTCCAGGAGAACACACAGCGGTATAAAGACCAGCTGGAGGAATAACTCTGCTCAGTGGCCACTGCCCCGAACTAAAGCCCGTCTGCTCAGAGGAGACGGTCCTGCGGACCCTGCACCAGTATTACTGGCAGTACCGCCCCTTGAGTCTGGGTACCGGCTCCCAGAAACCAGCCCCCCTTCACCCTGGGCCCAAGCGCAGGGCCTGGCCGTCTTGCTGAGCTGCCACTGAGGGCACTGGGTCCAGCACAGTTCCAGGTCCCCAGGCGTCTGTGCAAAATGGAGAGGCTCAGTTTCTTAAAAGGAGAAAGAAACATTTCCAGGGGGGGAGGGAGACAGGTGGGGAGGAGGGTGCTAGGTACTAAGCTCCCTGGACAATCATCACAGAGGTTCAGAGAGCAGCTGTTGTCTCAGTAGGTACCGCTTTTAGTTGCTTTCTCTGTGCCGGCTACCGTTATTTCATTAACCACCCACGATGACCCTATGAAGTCGATACTATTATTCCCACTTTAGAGCAGTGTCCCTTGTCTGAGGTCAGACCTTGGTTTGAACCCAGCTCCTCCAGGTGCTGGCTGGACGGGAAGGGGTTTTGCACTGAATAACAGTCACAATAACAGTGACAAAAACAACTGACGGTATGATTGTATCATGTTCATCATCACAACAATGATTTGTCCTAGACTATTTTTAAGGCCTAAAGGCCTATAAGAAAAGTAATGGACTGATTGTCTTTATTATTATTACTGTAGTTGGAGACTTTTCAAGAACACATGCTGACTCACATGTTTGGTGTGCTTAAAAAAATTTCCAAGTCATTACAAGGAACCTCTGCCTAAGAGTTGGGATTTAGCCCAGCTCCATGACTATTTGCTGTGTGACCTAGGGCAGGTTGCTTTCCCTCTCTGGGCTACAGTTCCTTCATCCAAGGCAGGGAAGGATGGATTAGACACTCCCTAGGGTGCCTTCCAGCTTTTAGGTTCTGGGACTCAGTGGCCTAATTCAATTCTTACAGCAACTGAAGGGCAGTTATCTTACATCTCACAAATGTGAAATTGCCAAAGGTCAGCCAGCCAGGCAGCAAAAGCTGAGTCTGATGTGCTTTTTCCTGACCTGCATGCTTCTCTTGATTCCTTATTCAGATTTTCAAAGAGCATTGTCTGAAGCTTTTTTTCTTTTTTTTTTTTGTAATTAGTCTGAGTAAAGAGTGGGATCTGTTTAAGAGCAAGAACTTGGGAATCAGAGAGACCTGGGTTTGAATCCTGACCCTATCACTTCCTTGCTATGTGACCTTGGCCAAGACTTTCTTAACCTCTCTGAGGTCTCAGTGTCCTTCTCCACAAAGTGTAGGTAATAATGGCACCAACTTCTTACGGTTTGTAAGAGAATAAAATGAGAGCCTATGCAAAGCCCTACCAAGGTGCTGGCACGCAGGATCAACCAACCAGTGGTAGCTGCCCTCATCACATCTAGGGGCCTAGTGCTTCCCCCGGGGCTGGTTGTTGGTGTGCCAGCTAGCTTGGGAGCACCGCCCACTCTGTGGCTTCTCAGAGCCCTCAGGAAGCATGGCATATTTTTACAGAATGCAAGTACATAACGAAACCTCTTCAGGAGCCCCCCATCCCCGGCTGGGCAGGCTACCTGCCGAGAGCCAGGGTCACTGAATTAGGCTGTGCCACGCGGTACACCGTCATGGCCAGAAACTGCTACAGGGACTTCCTGGACATCGTGGAGCAGGCCAGGAGAGCACACCTGAAACCATATGAGGAGTAAGTCTGCCTTGTAACTCAGGTAACAAGAACGAGGGGAAGAGCAGATCTCAGGCCAGGGGTTTCCAGATGCCGCCAGCCCAGCGCTAGGACTGTTTTTTTGGTGTCTGTTTTGTTTTACAGAAGGCGCTGTGTTTGTAATTGCAGGACCTGCCAAGTAGGCAGCCACGTCCTGCTCCCCACCTGCGCCCAGCAAGTTCCAGAAGTCTTGCTTCTGGTCTTTGCTGGTTTGCAGGGAGAGGCTGGCAGTAAAAACCAACTGGGCCCCCTGTCCGGGAAGCAACCTAAGGCTCAAGCATGCTGAGGAAGGGAGATGGTAGGGCACTGCATGGAGTGGGAGGCTCTTGTGGCCTCAGTTTTCCCTTCTGTAAAATGGAGATGATGATCCTTTAGGATAAATTGTAAGGATCAGAAATAAACGCACCGTGCTCATGCAGGACCTGCACAGATTATATTTATTTTTATTATTAATGAAAGGAATAACTCTATGACTTTTGTTCTTACTTTAGAATATATTGAGTTAGGCCCACACCACCTCCTCCTACCCCTTCTCCAGAAATTTTGCTGCACGGAAGGCTGCTGCCAAAATATCCAGATTTCTCTATTCCAGGTAAGGGAGGACTTTCCTTCCTTCCTGCTGGTTTTAAAAAGGGGATGGTTTCAATTTCTCCACATCTTTGCTAACACTTTTTATTTTCTGCTTTTTTTTTTTTGATATTAGCCATTCTAATGGGTGTGAGGTGGTATCTCTTTATCATTTTGATTTGCATTTTCCTAACGATTAGTGATGTTGATCATCTTTTTACGTGCTTATTTGCCGTTTATACATTTCTTTGGATAAATGTCTATTCAAGCCCTTTGTTCATTTTTGAATCAGTTTGTTTGCTTTTTTGTTGTCAAGTGTTTGGAATTCTCTATATATTCTGGATACTAATCCCTTATCAGATATACAATTTGCAAACATTTTCCCCCATTCTGTGGGTTGCCTTTAGATTCTCTTGTACACTGTAGATGGGAATGTAAAATAGTTCAGCTGCTATGGAAAACAGTATGGTGGGCTCTTGAAATAATTAAAATTAGAATGACCATACACCCAGCAATTCCACTTCTGAGTATATTCTGGAAAGAATTGAAAGCAGGGTCTTGTAGAGATATTTGTACACCCATAATTATAGCAGCATTATTCATAGTCGTGTAACCCAAGTGTCCATCTAAGGATGAAGGGATAAGCAAAATCTGGTCTATATGTACAACGGAATATTATTCAGTCTTAAAAAGGAAGGAAATTCTGACACAAGCTACAACACAGATGAACTTAAAGGACATTATGCTGAGAGAAATAAGTCTAACAGAGAAGGAAATAACGTATGATTCAATTTATATGAGGTACTTAGAGTAGTCAAAATCAAAGGCAGTACATTAACAGTGATTGCCAGGACTGAGGGGAGGGGAGAATGGGGATTATTGCTTAATAGTTACAGAAGTGCAGTTTCACAAGAGAAAAAGTTATGGGGATGTGTGGTGCCGATGTTGCACAACGGTGTGAATGGACTTAATACCACTGAACTGACACATAAAAATGGTTAAGATGGTGGTGAGTATTAAGGATATTTTAACACAATAAAAAAATTGTTTTCTAAGTAGAAAAAAAAAAAAAAGCGGGTGGGATGTTTGCAGTAGCCCCTCTGCCTCGCTGGGCCACCTGCCTGCAATTTGTGGGGCTGGTTTATCTTCCAGGTGCTGGGTGTCCTACCCTTGGAAGAGCCCTGATGGAGGACCCCAGACCTCCGGTGAGGTGTGGCTGCACTCAGAGGCCAAATGTGTCATGCAACGGGGAGATTTATCTAGAGCCACTCTCTTCAGTAAAGGACGTGGAAGGGTAGAAGTGGAGAGCCTCCCAAGGAGAGGCACATACTAAGGGGGGACTCAGAAGCTCGCCATTCTCACGTGAGAGCCCCTCACACACCCCAACTGGCACGAGGGAAATTTCATAAGACAAGCATCCTTTTCATTGCCACCTGCACCCTGACCGGTTGGTGATAACATGTCATTCATAATAAAGGCCTTTTATTGTCACGTGAGAATAAAGAGGATACACTTCTCAGCATGCTGAAGCGTCTGTGGATTTTTTCCAGGTTATGTTGACCTTGCTGGGTGAGGCCCAGCTCTTCCCGATCCTGAGGTAACACTGTGCACCTGGATCGGGCGCTCACTGAAGCCCTAGCCCGGCCGTCTAATGAGTCGGTCCCCATCAGCCACCTTGTGTTGTGGCATGGCAGTCCCCAACACTGGCACAGGGCCATGCCCGCCCCAGCCCTGGTGTTTCAGAATCCCAGTCCTCGGGAGAGCCCTGGCACACCAGCTGTACTGGTTTCCTAGGGCTGCTGTAATGGTACCCCAAACTGGGTGGTATGAGACAGCAGAAATTTGTTGTCTCATACTTCTGGAAGCTAGAAGTCCACGTTCAAGGTGTTAGCAGGGCCATGCGCCCTCTGAAACCTTAGGGGAGAATCACCCCTTGCCTCTTTCCCACTGCCTGGTGGTTTGCTGTCAATCCTTGGCAATCTTCGGTGCGTCATTCTAATCTCTGTCATCATGTGACTTCCCTGTGTCTCTGTGCCTTCACAGGGCTGTCTTCTAATAAGGACACCAGTCACACTGGATTAGGGCTCACCCTTCTGCAGTATGACCTCATCTTAACCAATTACACCTGCAACATCCTATTTCCAAATAAGTCACATTCTGAGGTGCTGGGGATTAGGACTTCAATATATCCTTTTGCGGGGGACAGAGTGGGGGGGGACACAATTCAACCCATAACACTGGCTGACCTTTTATCACTGACAGGCACTCTCTCTGACTTCACTCTGCAGCCATTGGCACGAAGAAGAAATCAAAAGCAGCTCCTGGGGCAGTGAGGCCATTGTTATCAAAAGACTCAAAACTGCTGGGCCAAAAGATGAACTGAGCCACTCCTGAGCGTTTTTCCCAAGGTGAGAATTTTCACCTGGGCTCCCTGGACCCCCAGGTTTCCATGGGTAGAAATCAGGAGTCATATCTTTGATGAGAAAAAAGAACTGGGATGAGAAAAAAGTTACATGTTTGTTTTCACTAACCGCCAAGTGAAATATAATATTTCCTTTGTTTA
Organism: Balaenoptera musculus; assembly: GCF_009873245.2. Lineage (NCBI taxonomy): Eukaryota > Metazoa > Chordata > Mammalia > Artiodactyla > Balaenopteridae > Balaenoptera > Balaenoptera musculus. The sequence continues at coordinate 14,184,178 of NC_045800.1, forward strand.
TGAATGTAGGCAACAAACCCCAGCTGTACCTGTCACCTTAACCCAATAAAAATCCCAGATCTTTTCACATCATATGACATTTGTTGCAAACAGCTTGAAATAATGTTAATGTTGATCAGTACTTTATAATTACAGTTGTTATTGGAGCTACAATGTCTGCTCTCTAACATTGTTCTTCAACATATGTATAAGCAAACACATGGCTATTTCACAAATTTGTTCTTTTTAGTATTTTGATAGTATTTCAATATAGCTAGCTCCCTTTGTAATCTCATGTATTGTACTTTATGCATTTAAAAACATTGTTCTGAGAAGAGGTGCATAGGTTCATCAGACAGCCAGAGGGTCTGGGGCACAGAAATAGAAAGGAACCCTGTCCTGGGAAACAACAAAAGATGTGTGTAAGGGGTGGTTGTCATACAAAACAACACCCCAAACCCAATGGGATGTGGCATTACAATGCATCCTGTTATTAAAAGATAATGTGGTAGAGGAATGCTATTGTGGAAAAAAATTTCTGATACAGTACATGAAAAAAGCAAGACCATGAGACAGTACAATGACAGCAAACCCATGTGTACACACACACACACACACACACACACCACTATAATCCTGTTTTTCTGTTTAAAAACAAGGGAGGAGTGGTAAAGGGAGCTAAGCCATAATACTAACTGATTATTTGGATGATGGTGTGATTGGTCTTTTTTACTTCCTTGTGGTTTTTTCAATTTTCCACAGCCAACAGGTATTGTTTTCATAATCAGGAAAAAAATGTTATTTTCCTTATTTGAATTGATAAAATCCTTATTTGAAGTGATTAAAAAATAACCTTTTAGAGATTGCATGTTTAAAGAAAAAAGCCATGACTCAACAGAAGTTAGCTGCATTCTCTTCAAAGGGCTGGGACCAAGCTCAGTGAACAGGTGGGATTTTTTCCAGCTTTCTTACCACCCTGGGAAAGTGATCCCACAGCCTCAGGAAGGAAACCAGGAGACAGATCCCTCACCTGCCCAGGGCCGTGTGGTCCAGGCTGCTGCACCTCTGCTGGCCCCTCAGAAATGAAGAACACGGGAAGCAGTTCTGCCTGCTCCCGTCTCCCAAACCCACAGAGTCTGCAGATTACTGCTCTAGACCCAAGGTTTTTAAAGTCTTTGCCCATGAAATTAAGGGAGGCCGGGACCGAAACCACGTCTTTGCAACTGCCTTCATCTTGATTTCACTCGCGGGATCGAATCTTGTCAATATTTAAGTCACTAGCTAATTCCTGGCACTGACCTTTAAAAAATGACTTGAGCAGTAAAACAAAAACACAAAACAACAACCCAGTAACAGAAATAACAAAATCGAATAAAGGCAATTAAAAGATTGTCTAATAGTATCTAGTTCTTGTATAACTTCATGATTAAGATAATCAAGTTCAGTGTGCATATCAAACTCCTTTTGTTGAAACAATTCCGCATTGCAATTCTTTTCCTTAATCTTTATCCTTTCTGTTTCTCCCTAGCCTGTAATTTCTAGAGCGTCGTCTGTCGGGGGAGGGAGAGAGGTGATTTTACTGCACAGCAGATTATCATTATTAGCACAAGCTGCATCTGTAATGAGCTCATTCTTGCTGCTAAAAACAATTCTATTACCTGATAAGACAAAAATTCCCTCGATCTGGAAGTGCTGAAGAAATGGAAGTTGTGAGTTTGTGTGTTTTCTTATGACAATGGGGCCTTTTGTGGGGATAGTTTGAATCCTGTGGCAGTTAAAGTGCTCCTTTGCGGTCCCTTCTCTCTCTTTGTATTGGAGAGTTGACAGTTTCCCCGGAGGTGGGATGATGGGAGGGGATGCCTTGGTTCCCTGTCCCTGCCCCACAGAGTGATCTCAGTTACGGCTTTAACCTTGTTCCAGCACAGCTGTGAAGCGTGTGGCCAGGAGTCAGACACTCCCTGAGTTCAGAGCTCAATTCTGCTTTTTTTCTGGCTGTGTGACTCTGGGCACTTTCCTTAATCTCTCTGAGCCTTAGATTTCTATTTTGTAAGGTGAAGATAACAGAAAAGCCAACCCAGTCTCACGAGTTATGAAGAGATTAGGCATGTAAATCTGTGCTCAGTAAATACTATCCATTACCATGGGGGTAAAGGGTCTTGGGGACATTGCTAGAGCTGACATGGGTTGGGGGTGGGAGCATGATGAGCCCACACAGTGAGTTCTCAACAGAAGAGGGTTCAGAACCAGGGCTCCTGGCCCCTAATGAAGTGTTCTTTTCACTGCTGCACTTTTCTTCCAGGGATCCTAACCCTGCGAGGCAAGCAGAACAGGTGTAAGTGGCCAATCATAAATCTGCAGCTGCAGCCCCGCTAACGTGCTCGCTTATGTCAGACTCTGGTCCTTTACCTGGAATAGCTTATTTAATTAGTATTACTTAGTATAAATACTTTCATTCAACAGATGAGGAAACTGAACCACACAGAGGTTAAACAATTCACTCAGGGCCATTTTTCCCAGAAAAAATACAGGTGGCTCCTTCAAAAGCATATATATCCCCGACAAGAGCACCATGTCAATAATTGGCTTCAAACCGGGTTTGTCTGGATTCTCCAAAGGCTAAGAAGCATGTTCTCCACCTTTCCTGACCAGCCCAGGGCACCATCAGGGAAAGGCACCAGGTCCTCCATGACCTAGAGGAGCTGGCCACTCAGCCCCAAGGTCTTCAGACCTTGTTTCCGCCCTGTGTTCTCCTGAAGGTCACACCAAGGGCAGCTCTCCCCACACCTCTCTGTCTGCCTGGGACATCCCCCTGCCCTCCACACTCCCAGACCCCAGCTTCGGTTTACCTCAAATCACTCCTATTTGCTTAAACTCAACTCAATTTGGTGCGTGCTTAAAGTATTTTTAAACCTATTTGTCTAAGGGCATTTCTGACTTATGATTTGTGTGCACATTTATCACATCCGCAGCTTTGTGAAGTTTGGGGGTGTTTTGTTTTCCTTGGTTATCCTTCTTTCCCTCATCTTACCTACTTTTGAACATTTTGAGGATCTCTTAGCCAGTGTCTGAAAAAGCTTTCTGTGAGGCTTATCGTCATGAATGCAGCATTTTGTCTGAGTGCTACCTCAGCCTCTTACCCTGAAGGTGCCCACCCTTTTAACGGGACATAAATCACTAAAACCCTTCCTTCTAAGCCGGGGGCTGAACACTTTTTCTGTAAAGGCCCAGATAGTCAATATTTTAGGCCATGTGGTCTCTGTTGCAACTACTCAATTCTGCAGTTTTAGCAGGAAAGCAGCGATAGACAATATATAAATGAATGTGTGGCTGCATTCCAATAAAACTTTATAGACACCGAAATTTTAATTTCATATCATTTTCATGTATCACGAAAGATTATTTGTTTGAATTAAAAAAAATTTAAATGTAAAAACCATTCTTAGCTGGAGGTCCGTACAAATCCAGGCGGCCCATGGGCCCAAGTCACTGACCCTTGCTCTAAACCAGAACTTAACCCAAGGGGCTGATGCTAGCCAGGATCTAGTTGTAAGTGATTTATTTATTTATTTATTTTTTAAACTTTCCAGGATGTGGCTGATGCTACAATACACCCCGATTCTTTTTTTTATTAATTAATTAATTTATTTTTTGGCTGTGTTGGGTCTTCGTTTCTGTGCGAGGGCTTTCTCTAGTTGTGGCGAGTGGGGGCTACTCTTCATCGCGGTGCGCGGGCCTCTCACTATCGCAGCCTCTCTTGTTGCGGAGCACAGGCTCCAGACGCGCAGGCTCAGTAGTTGTGGCTCACGGGCCTAGTTGCTCCGCGGCACGTGGGATCTTCCCAGACCAGGGCTCGAACCCGTGTCCCCTGCATTGGCAGGCAGATTCCCAACCACTGTGCCACCAGGGAAGCCCCAGTGATTTATTTTGTAAGCAGTCTGGGTCAAGCAAGTGCCCTCTTGAGAGAGAGACCCCTTGGGAGGATCTGGGGAACAGAACCCCCATGCATCCCAGAAAACTGAGAATGTAGCTCAAACCCACTGCCAAGAGGGAGAGTGACCAGGGTGATATGAAGCTCTGATTAGCCGGGAGAAAGCCTGCAATTGCTTGAGAGAAAAGGTAGAAACAAAGGCCTGTAGAGGCTTTTCATACCCTGCATTAAAGTTAAAATCTAATTTAGATGAAAATGGATGCATAGAAATTAACTGTGCACGCGAGGCTTTTGTCGTTAGGCTGTGTACCCTGTAATGATAGCTTTACCAAATTTATTCCCTTGGCTTGAAAATAAAGATGCTTTTTGAAATTTGATTTTGTTGTTTTACAAATCGTTTTAGATTTGTGAATCATGCAGACTCCACTTCTGATCTGCCTCAAACAAAAACAGAGCATTAAAGTGTTTAAGATTCAATCAAAGGCTCGCTGTGAGCGGCACAATATTAAAGTAACAGAAAAATCAATTCAATTTTTATTTGGAATATGATTTGTCACAAATAGCATTCTAATAGATAACACCGATTATATGGTAGCAAATGTAAATTATATATACCGAGCTTACAACTTTGTCAGAGTCATCATTAAGGAATTTGACACATAAGCAGGAGAACAATAAATGTCAACTGAAATATATATCAGGTACAAATGGGATGCTGAAACGAGTGATGTTGGCACACGCTATACTTATAAGTAATAATATGCAGTCTAAAGTAGCTTGCGTTTTCAAACAAGAACTCTTTTTAAGTTGTCATTTAAAATATCTCATATTTCTGAAGGTCAGGAATAAACGGCACTATTAGCATTAAAAGCTAGTAAAAGAAAAAGTAATTTGTTTTTCATTTAACATAACATTTTATGAAATAGCTTTGTAAAGTATTCGCATGTTTTTTTCCCCTATGGAGTCTGAGAAGACAGGATGAAGATGCTGCATTCTTAACGAAGAGCTTTGTATTGCATCTTTGTCTCTGTTAACATCTTGGTTCAGTAAGATCTCTGTGGAATTACAAGGTTTGTGCCTGGGTGGGTAAATGCTAAGAGATAAAGCTGTTTACGTAAGGGTGGTCTCGGCTCGCTCCAGCAAGATGCTGCCAGGTCCTGGGTTTGGTCCTCATCAGTAGTGCCACTGGCACAGGGATGACAGCAAGACACTGAGGACAAGTGGCAAGACTGTCCGAGACTGAAGGTGGGGAGTTTTGATGTGACAGACACAAATCCCCATGAGTAAGAGGAGAGAGGCTCTTGCTGTGTGTCTTGGGAACAATGGCAGATAAATTAGGATTTGAATTCAAATACAGGTGGGGACGATCTTGGGGTCTTAGAAACCTTTCACCAGTGACCCCTCCTACTAGCCACAGGTCCTGAACTCCAAAGTATTGTAAACCACCGCCCTCTCTCCTTTTTCTCCTAAATTTGGATAAAAGATCTAAACTACCAAGAAATAACATTGGCCAACACCATTGTAACCACCACCTGGAATTAGCAAAGACGAACATTTTGTCATATTTGCTTCAAATCCTTTTGTAATGAAAAATAAATATAACACCACCGATAGAGGATTTTAAACGTCCTTCTTTTGATATTTTGTACCACATCTGCAGTGAGTGGTAGTACTTTGTGAACAGAAATGTACTTACATGGTAACCTCCCTATCTAAGGGGCATCTTCCTGACACTTGCTTTTCTGTTCAACAGGACATTTGGGAGATCTATTCATGGTGATATATGTGGACCCTCGCTCATTCTCTGTCATTGATGAAGTAGTATTTTGGGTAATCGGAATTTCATTTGTATTCCCTCAGTTACTAGTGAGATGAATCTCAAACATTTATGGTTCAGGTGTCTCTTTGTGTGTTGCCTGCTCATATCATTTTGTCCACTTTTCTATGTGGCTGTCCTTTTCTTTATGCATTCTGAATACAAATCTTTTGTTGGGTCCACTTCAAATACCTTCTCGGAGGCTGTTCTTGTCTTCAGTCCTGTCCTTGGTGTCTCTGTTGCTCTTAAAGAATAGCTCAGGCCTGCCTGCCCCTCCTGCTTCACTTATTGGCTATTTATCATGTGCCCGGCACTGTACTAAGTGCTATGCAAGCTTTATCTTATTCAATCATCACAGCCACCCTGTGAGGGAGGGCTACTGTTATCCCCAGGTGTGTTGAGGTTGAGAAGTGAAGAAACCAGCCCACGTAGTACAGGGACAGAGACAGCTGGGACCCAAGGCCAGGTCGAGATTTGACATGCTGTATAGGGGTTCAAGAAAAAAAATTTAGAAAACATAAAGAAAAAAGAAGAATGAAAGAAAAACCCCAAAGTATTGAGCTCAGGCCCTTTGGTTCTGCTGTGAATTCGAGGCATTCCTGTAAAGGGAAGGGTGGGCTCGTTCTGGCCTCATTCTCGGAAACTCAGGGGCTGAATCACTTGCTGTTCTCCTCAAGCCCCAGCTCCTGCGGCCACGACGCCATTCACGGAATTGCTCAAAGAAGCCATTTCTGGATTCTCAGAATCAGGCAGTGGATGGATACTCCCACTCTGCCCAACAGGTGTGCCCTCCACTGCCATCCTAGGCCCTGAAAGTGCCTCCCTCTTCCTCCCACCAGCCTGTTTACTCACTGGGGCCCCAGGAATGAGTGAGCAGGTCAGCTGGGAGCTATTGGGAGGCTGTGAGTGGGCAGGAGGCCAGCCTGGAAGGGCCACACTGCACAGGCCCCAGCAGCTCTGCCTGCTGCGGCACCGAGCCCCCCAAGAGCTCAGCACAGACTCCTACCCGCTCATTGGCCGTGAAAGAAGACCCCGCAGGCTGAGGTCCTATCCAGCTCAGGAAGGAAAGCCGAACCCTGGCGCTGACCAGGTGGGAGGTAAGGTGGGTGGAGCCCTCCGGGCAGCCCCTGGGGTTATAGCATCTGCAGAATCTTTGTATGAGCTGGGGCCCAGGTCTGCGGGTGTAGGCCCTGCTCCAGGCCCTCCCACTGGCTTTCTGGTTTTCTCCCAGGGAGAGGGATAAGTTGGGGAAAATATCTGCATACGACAGAACATTGCAATTTTCTTAATATTAAACAGCTCTTTAAAGTAAAAATTATATCAAAAAGATGCCTAAAATTGACACACAATTTGGAGAATTCACAGAAAAAGAAATACAAAAGGCCATTAAACACTGAAAAGATGTTCACTCTCATTCATAACAAAACAAACACAAATTACAACATAAGGAAAAGCACTTTTAGCGCCTAATTGACAAAAGGTTTGACAATTTACCACATTGGTGAGGGTGCAAAACACTCTCATGTTAGAACAAACCATACGAAATTGTCAATATTTGAAATTTTTGGCCCCCAAGAGCGGCAATTTGAATTTACAGTTCAACCTACCGTGTTGTTCGTTGGAGTGTAAATTGGACTGTAATTTGGCAATACTGATCAAAATAAACATCCTAAACATTTCTTAGACAAATTTATATCATGTTCGAATATCATAAAAGGATAGTAGTTGCATGAATATTCATAATAGGAAAATTTTATATGTCCATCAGCAGGGACAAACATACCACATCACATCCCTCAGTGGAATCTGTGAAGCCACACAAAGAATGAAGAAGCCCTTTCTGGACCATTAGAGAATAATATCAAACTTACTGTTAGTGAAAAAAGCAAGGTGAGAAAGGTGCGTATTGTATGCTTCCATTTATGTGAGAAAAAAAAAAAGGTGGGTGGGGCTGGGGTGTGTGAGATAGGGTACATGAATATTTATACATAGAATGTTTCTGGAAAAAACTCAAGTTGTCTCTGGGAAGAGGAACTGAGAGGCCCGAGGGCAAGGCTGGAAGGAAAGTACCCTGTGTATGAGTGCTCTTCTGCATTGTTTGCATTTTGTGCCGTGTGCATGTAGTAACTTCTTTTAAAGCCCTTCTTCCTCCATGGCGCAGGCAGGTTTCACCTAAATAATGCTTAGAACTTGTCACTCATGCCACAGGCTGCTCTCACATGGGGTCTGCTCTCTCCCCCAGGATGCTGAAAGCTGAGTGGGCAACGTGTGAAAGCAACCTTTTCAAATAGGACAGAATTTCACTGTCTAAGGATATAAAATACATTAGGACAGGCCACACCAAGTGCCCTGAAAGAGAGAGATGGTGGCAGAGGTGGACCGGTGGGATGTTTTAGGCATTACCTGTGGCTAAGTTGGCTCCAGCCCCCCAAATCTTTTCTGAAATGTGACCCCAGAACATAGAGAATGTCACACTAACACCTCAAGATCAAACTAATACTTCAACATCAAAACAAGGCCATTAAAAATTTTATTATCAGAAAGATAAAGAGGCCACCACATTTTTATTTATCATTTCTCCTTTTTTTATTTTTTAACATCTTTATTAGAGTATAATTGCTTTACAATGGTGTGTCAGTTTCTGCTCTATAACAAAGTGAATCAGCTATACATATACATATGTCCCCATATCTCTTCCCTCTTGCATCTCCCTCCCTCCCACCCTCCCTATTCCACCCCTCTAGGTGGTCACAAAGCACCAAGCTGATCTCCCTGTGCTATGCAGCTGCTTCCCACTAGCTATCTATTTTATGTTTGGTAGTGTATATATGTCCATGCCACTCTCTCACTTTGTCCCAGCTTACCCTTCCCCCTCCCCGTATCCTCAAGTCCATTCTCTAGTAGGTCTACATCTTTATTCCCGTCTTGGCCCTAGGTTCTTCTGACCATATTCTTTTTTTTTTTTTTTTTTAGATTCCATATATATGTGTTAGCATATGGTATTTGTTTTTCTCTTTCTGACTTACTTCACTCTGTATGACACTCTCTAGGTCCATCCACCTCACTACAAATAACTCAGTTTCGTTCCTTTTTATGGCTGAGTAGTATTGCATTGTATATATGTGCCACATCTTCTTTATCCATTCATCTGTTGATGGACACTTAGGTTGCTTCCATGTCCTGGCTATCGTAAATAGAGCTGCAATGAACATTTTGGTACATGACTCTTTTTGAATTATGGTTTTCTCAGGGTATATGCCCAGTAGTGGGATTGCTGGGTCATATGGTAGTTCTATTTTTAGTTTTTTTAAGGACCCTCCATACTGTTCTCCATAGTGGCTGTATCAATTTACATTCCCATTTATTGTTTGTAGATTTTTTGATTATGGCCATTCTGACCGGTGTGAGATGATATCTCACTGTAGTTTTGATTTGCGTTTCTCTAATGATTAATGATGTTGAGCAGTCTTTAATGTGTTTGTTGGCAATCTGTATATCTTCTTTGGAGAAATGTCTATTTAGGTCTTCTGAGGCCACCACATTTTAAACAAGGGTACAGAGTTTGTAAAACGTCTTCTTGCACCATGTCGCTGCTGCAAAAATTATACCTGTGGAAGAAAACATTTCCAGCATGAGGCTAGTTTGCTGTGGAAGTGTGACCTCAGATGAGTAAACAGCTTTTGGCCAACTCGCTGGGATTCGGACCTCTCTGACTGAAAAGCTTTCTGCTACGCCAGGCAGAGTCCAAGTGACTCTCACCCAGCAAATCCACTCAGAGAACCTCCTCCCCTCCTTGGGCTTTTAACGAGCTGAGAGTGAATCAGTGGTCAGACCAAAGATTTTCAAGGTCTAGGGGGTTTGGGGCCTAGCAATGGTGATCTTCTTTTAAGGTGGACCATATTTTAAACACAATTAGGAGTTTCCATATTTTAAACACAATTAGGTACTCTCCCAACTCCTACCAAGTAAGACTCTGTTCCCTCCGAATGAGAAGAGCTTGGCCCTGTAAGCTAGATCCCAACACATGCCATAGTCTCCAAACAAAACAATTTACATTAATACCTGCATCCCAGCTGAAATTAACTCAGAGATTTCCTACAAGTACTGCACGTGTCTTCCTTATTGCTTAAGGTAAAAGAGTTTCATCTTTGCCTGTTTCTTGAATCTATGCCTTACCACTGAGGCCTTGCTCCTGTCAAGTTGAATTTGGCTTAAGGAAAATGATTGATTTTTCAAAGTAAATTGGATGGATAGATGGAGAGTTGAGATGAATAGTTGGGTAGATGAATGGATGGGTGGCTGAACAGCCAGAAGGGTGAGGAGACAGGTCTGGAGAGATGGCTGGATGGATAAGTGGATAGGTAAGTGGGTGAGCAGAAAGGGCTGGATGAATGGATGAGTCGATGAATATGTAGCTGGGTAGGTGGGTGACTGGATGCATGGATGGATTGGTGAATAGATTGATAGCTAAATATGGAAAATGAAACTTAGATGGAATAAAAGATACTCACTCAGCCCTGTCTTCACCACTTTGCACTGTAATTCGGGAAGCCCCCAGTTTGGCCTGGAAGAGATTTATCACATTGTTGTTCCAGAGGAACTTGACCTTCTGGACTTTTCCTACATTGAGGTCCACATCAATGTCATGCATATGACTTGCATCTGGTTGGAGGGATCCTCTGAAAACATAGACAGAAAATGTTGTATCAGCTGGATATATAAATACATAGGATGACGGCAATTTAGTTTTTCTTCAAACAATGGCTGCTGTTTCTGGTTTTCTGCAAATAGGTTGTATGACTTCATGCACATCCAGGGGCTACTAAAACACAAATGTATTTGTGAAGAACAGACCTTTAAAAAACACTGGACTCTAGATTTCCAGTGTCTTAGTTTGTCCCTAGAGGGAAGTTAAATATTTGGGGTGGCATATTAACCCTATTAGTTCACTGCAGGACTATATTAATGCAACGTCTTATGTCCAAAGATGCCTGTGGGTCAGCCGAGGTCATTTGTTAGTCCCTCATATGTAGCACAGGAAGTTGTCAAAGAACTTTAACTTAACACGAAAATTATTATGTAAAAGTTCGTGCAAAAAACAGAATCTATTTTTACAGCACGGTTATGCATTCATCCAACACACATTTGCCAAGTACCTCATATGTCCAGCAAAAGTAGGTGCTGAGGCTACCACAGCAACGAGAAGCTGGCCTCAGGCTTCCTGTGTGTGTGTGTTGCCGGGAAGGGAGTTGCTATACAAACGTGCCTGGCCTAAGGAGAATTTGATATTCATAAAACCTAAGTCAGGAAGCAACGACTGACAATCCAAAAGGAGTTAGCATTTGTCTCATTTTAAATAGCCAGTTCCCCCTCTGGGCCTCACTCCTCTCGTGTGTAAAATGGGGTGATTGAACCAGATGCTAAGCCTTCCTTCCAGCTTTGACATTCCAGGATTCAATGGTTCTGTATAATAGAGGGCTAGATTTATAAAGCAGTTTATACCCAATCTTGTATGAAGAATCTATTATGGAAAGTATGGTCACTTCACTTTACTATCAAACTTACTTGAAAATTTCATATTGTTTTGAGTTTCCATTACTTCCATACAAAGCAATCTTGATGTGCCCACTCACTTTCTTTTTTCCAGCCAGTGTGACAGATACCCTATATCTCCAACCTGTTGAAAGAAATACAATCATTCGATTAACTCCTCCTGTTGAAAAGAATGACCCCGTGGACGCAGTCTTGTTCCAAGCTCTAAGTCCCCCGTGGATGAGAGGTAAGGGTGAATGTGAGTAATGATTTCCTTAAGTGAGGTTTGGGGTCCCAGGATTCAGATTCTAGGTGGGGGTGAGGGACTCAAGAGGAAGTAAATCTTACACTTCAGCGCAATCTCTTGTTGATACAGCAATGTATGTGCCCTGATGGGTGCAGGGCAGCCGGTTACTGCACCTGTGTACCCTGGGTACACATCACTGGCCATCCCCAGAAAGGCCACAGGGAGAGGGAGATGCTTGTGGCTCTAATGTTTGGATAAATCACCTACTGCTCTTTTAGTTTATTGCTATTTTCACATGCAACGGACATATTCTCAACAGAAAAACAACCCAGGTAAATTATAAAAAGAAACAACCTTCATCAGCACCCCATCTACCTGCCCTGTATCCCAGGTCCTTCCCTGATGTCACCACTTTGGTCTCTATACTTAATCAAGTCCAGTGGTTCCCAATCAGGGGGAGATTTTGCCTCCCTGGGGACATTTGGCAATGTCTGGAGGCTTCTTTGGTTGTCACACTGGGGGTGAGGTGGGGTGGGTGTGGAGAGCTACTGGCATCTAGTGGGTAGAGACCAAGGATCTGTTAAGCAAACTGCAATGCACAGGACAGACGCCTACAACGAATTATCCAGCCCCAAATGTCAGTAGTGTGAGGTTGAGATATGCTGATCTAGAGCTTTCTCTTTCTCTCACACATATATGTATATAAAAGAATATAGGCTTCTTTTTCCTTCTTTAAATAGTATGTACTGCTATTCTCTATTCTCTCCACCCATCCCCACCCCAGAATGATTCCCTTTCTCTTTCCTGCCCTGTGTTCCAGAATGTTTGCCTCCCACCCCAGGATCCTTGCTGCTGGCTTTTAGCCGGGTTTAGCTAATAAGAGGTGTATGCAGGAGGTCAGAAGGCAGGAGGAGAGAGGGGCAGGTGTCCTCTCCCTGGCTCCCCCCTTGCTCCAGAACCATGAGTCTGGCAGAAACTCCCTCCTTCCCTGCATTCTGAGAGCTGCACAGTCACCAGATTCTGGGGGCCTCAGCATCCCTTGCTTTTTTTTTTTTTTTCTTGTTACAAAGAAAAATATTTTATTATAAAATTTTGGAAAATATGAATATGGGTAAGTAAAAATTTAACATGAAAATTTTGCTTGTTCCTTTAACCCTGCCCACACCTCTAACTGAAGGCCCTTCAGTAAAATCTCTCCATTTGAGCCACTTGGATGAGTTCTGTCTCCTGTTGGGACCCTGACTGACACATGACATGTTGCAGGCTGTTTTGTCACTTGCCTTTTCACTAAATGTGCCTTAGAGATCTCTCCTCAGCATATAGAGCTATCTCCTTCTTTTTAGCGGTTCTGTACAGTATTTGGTGGTTTACCACTTGGTGGGTATCCAGGTTTCTCTCTCCAATCTTCTGGTATTAAAAACAGTGCTGCAGTGAACACCCTTGAGCACTTTCTCATGCAAGTAATTTTCCTAAGGTACGCTCTGAGAAGTGGAATGACTGGGTTAAAGGAATATACATATAAGACTTTATAGAGAGTGCCAAACCATGATCTTTCGTGATAAATATTGTGAAGATTATGTGAAATACTGTATATGAAAAGAGTTTTGTGAAGTGCTATATAATTTTTTTTTTTAATGTAAAAATCCCTTGAAAACTAATTGCTCTTCTATTCGGCTACCATGTGATATTATTTATAACAAAAGAATCTTGATCATTTCACTATCTTGTACTTTTTTAATGAGAAGCTGGGCAAAACAACAACAGAAATGCAGCGTGCTTGTGTGTGTGCAGGGGGACTGGTAGGGGAGGTATTTCGCTAGGAGACTTCTTGACTTACAGTGGCTTTGCCCCACCTTGCCCTCTTCTGTTAATGGATCCATCCTTCCTGCCCCTGGGGTGGGTGGACATGTGACCCAGCCTGGGCCAATCACTGTACTTTATTCCATTGATCAGGATTTTTGGTTAAAGGGTGAACTTGAGATCCAAGACAAATGCCATTCTACTGTCTTTCCATTATAGCTTAAACTGGTTGGAGTTGTGTTTCTGTCAATTGCTACCAAGGGTCCTAATAAGGCTGATACTCTAAAATTATTTGCAAGAATTTTTAAATGAGTAAAATGGAAACTTACGAGTAAAGTTACCACTGCTTCCTGTGTTCAGGAAAAAGGTTTGTCCCACAGCCCTGGTTTTCCCCTGAAATTGGTCAGCATAGTGCCCCATTTTGGGGCATCCTTCAGCAGGACAAGGGAAACAGCCGCTCTAGTGAAAGAAAACAGTCTGTCTGTGAGTCGTAGGCCTTTGGCTCACCCATTTTCCTTTCCATCCTCCTATCTATCCATCCATCCGTCCATCCCTCATCCACCTTCTCATGTACCTATTCTTCCTTCCATCCATGTATCCGTTCTACCCCTTCTCCCCATCCACTGATCCAGGCATGCATGCATCCATCTACCCGTGCATCCTTGCACACATTGGGAATTTTCCAGAATGAAAAGTTGGGGATCTAGGGAAGGCCCAGCACAGTTCAAGTCTGTGCTGTCCCCCTCCTGCCCATCCTATTCCTGGGAGGAAGGCTCTGTGAGCCTCAGCATTTCTAGTGCCTCCTTTCATTAGCCATGGAGTTACATCTCTGCTCTGTTCCAAGCCAAAGGGACAAAACCACCATCACCACCAACTTCCCTGGGCCCCTGTTGTGACCTACCTCCTGAAACTCATTGTAGGATGCACAAGGGTAGCCTAGGAAGCCATCGGGGCTGAGGATACTGCTTGAGTAATACTTGTAGCTTCTTAGGTGATTGCAAGCCACAAAGTCTCGGGTTCCTGAGAAGGCAAAGGCCAAGGGCGCTCACAAGAGGCATTAAACTTTTGAAGCCCGAACCATTTTGTCCCAGAGAGGAATCACCTCCGCATTTCACAGGTGGGTGTTGGTGCTCCTGAACACCTTGGTCACAATTCAAAATTTCTGTCATTGACCTTGACATACTTTGGGGCAAGTAGAAAAGTTGGGGGCTTGTTTAGTAGTGGTGGTTGGCTGGAGTCGCTTTCCTCTCCCCGGCACTGTCCATTTTCTGGGGTGGTCCCCCTCGGGGCTAGGCAAGTGTTAGGGAGTGAGAAGGTCTAACAAGCACCTCTGTCTAATCCTCGGGGGCCAGGCATGTAACGTAAATGAATAACGCAGGCTTGGGGGAGTGGGGGGCGTTGGTTAGAGATATATCATACTTCACCTTTCGCGTGAACCAAGCTTTTCTCAGGCTGAGAAATTCTTCCTTCTTACTCCTCCAGGCATAAGGTAAAAGCAATGGAGAGCAAGGTCACCATGGCCTCTGGCTACTCTTTCACTGCATTTTATTTACCGTCTTTCTCTTTAAACCAAAGTCCTCTTGTTTGGGAAATTGATTTTTCCTGTCTCCAGCTACTAGGTACAAACTTCCCATGGAGTGATCCGCAGTGACCCTGGCATACCTGGGGACCACTGCTGGGGGTTCTGCTGGGCTTCATCCGCCACCCGTGGGGAAAGGAACGTTGCCCTTTGTGCTTGGGGGATTAGCTCTCCATAGCCCCCTAGTCCCGCGCGCCCCACACCAACACTCATTACCAGACAATAGGACCTGTTTCGAACTTAACTGTCTCTTTCATCCAAAATTGCTGCCCAGGGATTCCATGTTAGGGAAGCAAGCGGATGTAATTGTTCCTCAGCAGCCAGGGTGACTCGGCACACACACAACAGAAGCACGTTCCAGCGACCGGTCACCTCTCTAATTAAACCTGGGCTCCTTCCTATTATGTGTGCCCTGCTCGTCCCATCTGAGAGGAGGCAGCCCTCATTGTGACTCTGGTGTTCTTTCAGAAAGCAGATCAGCCAAGGAGCCCTCCCTCGGGTTACCTGGTGCTGAGCAGAGAGGAGGTGAAAAGCTCCACCGACTGTCGGTGGATGTTGGCTATTGTTTTATCGACTCTGCTTTTTCACATGAAGCACATGCAAGATTAAAATGCCACGGAAGGCCGCTCAGCTCAAGGTAACAAGCTGGACACAGAGCTTGCTTTGCGCCAGGCCCTGCGCACGGTCCTGAGGAGTCCGGGTGGCCCAGGCCACAGCCCCTGGTCTCGGGGAACTCCCCACTCAGAAAAAATAAAGACTAAAATGAGACGATCACAGACTCAAAGCCTCCACTTTTAAGGAGGAGAGTGAAGCCCGTTCTCAGGGGAGGGGCGACAGGAATAGCCCCAGGCCAGAACAAGGGATGGCTAATGGAGATGGTACTTCAGGTCACCTAATATTAGGGGTACTGAGCCTGCTCTCTCAGATAAATGGAGACACGTACAAGGCTCGTCCCCCAGACCCCCAGGCCTCCGCCTCCATGCACGTGCCCCTCAAACCCCCAGGGCACGTCCGTCCTCCCCCTTCCCCCCATCGTCTCCTTACCAGCTCAGTCCCTTTCCATCCCTAGCACCTGACAGTAGCAAATGGCAAGAAAGTCAAAGCCCTCCAAATCTTTGCTTATGCTCTGCAGATCTTCAAGGAGCCTGCACTGAAGGAAGGACGGGGGCCAAAGGCAAAGCTGGGGCCTAACTGATGTGCCAGTGCAGCCCACGTCCCAGCATCCTGATAAGGGGGAGAAGGCGCAGGCTGGGCATGGGGTCGGGCTTTGCAGACAGAAATTGGGCTTAAACATAAGGTGGCCTTGGGCAAGTTTTATCACCTTTCTGACCCCATTTCCTCGTCTGTAAAATGGGGCTAACCAGAGTAACTACCTCGTGCCACTGCTGTGAAAATGCCCGGCACAGACCACACCACCTGCCTTCTCCCCAAGTGGAGCAGCTGCTGTCTTGCTTCTCTCGTTTACATACCTTCCCATATTGCATTTATATCAGTGATGGTTGACAGGGCACTTTTCTGACATCCAGGCATTTCCTTTCCTCCATTTGGGTAGAAATCCAGGTGGCCCACCTTTTGGCTCATTCCAAAACCTGAAACATTGGCAGCAGAGGTGAGCGGGAGGGAAGTGGTCCCAGGGTCAGGTGGTGGCCACAAAGAGCGTTCAGCTCCTTCCAATGGAAGCAAGAGCCTTCCTGGCAACTTCTCCCCACAGGTCCAGGTGTAGCCACCCTGTCTCTGGCTCTGCGAAAGTTCTCAGATGAGCACTTGGCGAGACAAGAAAGGAGGAGAGAGCAGAGGACGTGAGATGAGGGGGGAGGTAGGCTCTGGGTGAGTGGGCACACGTGTATGTGTGTCTATCTGTCTGTCTTGGGGAGGCCCTGAACAACAACGATACCATCATCGGTGTCCTGATACCATTATGCACCAGAAGACACATGGCAGGGCTGGTGCACTTTTTATTACTTTATTCACTTTAAAATTTTGGTTTCTACATTATAGTGTTACACTGAGACCCCATAAACTTTGTTGTTATATTGAGAACCACAGCATAATGGCTAGGTGGTTTGGATTTTGAAGCACACAGACCTGTGATCACATCCTGGTTCTTCTTACATATCTGTGATCTTGGGCAATTACTTGACCTTGTCGAGCCTCAGTTTCCTCAGCTATGAAGTGGTAATAACAATACCCACTTTTCAGGGTTGTTAACAACGATTAATGAGCAAATGTATACGAAATGTTCAGTGCAGCCCATGGTAAACATTCCATAAGTGATAGGATCATCAAAAACATACCCTTTATTGGCACATTTCATGAGTGGTTATACAAGAAAATATTGAAAAAAGAATGTTAATTTTAGAAGAATTAAATTAAGGGCTATATTTAATCTCCAACAAAACAAACTGTAAGCAAAGCTTTGACAAAAGAAGAAAAAAAATGCAAAGATTACCTTTGCATTTTGCAAGTACAGGTCAAACATCAATAATAAATACCACTCTGGATATTGACAGACTAGGGAAGGATGCAGAGTTTGGAGACTGAGTGAGCCTTCCATAGGTTATAGAAGTCTTCTGTCCTACCTGAGGCCTCAGGCTGATATCACTGGCACTGAACTGGCTGTTTGTTTGTGGCTGACACCCATTTTGACTGGTTGGTGCCCAAACACCCATTTTGACTGGTTGGTTAACCATTTTGAATGCCACCCTGTGGTATGTGTGTGCAGGTGGGGGAGGGTGGCAGGTGGCACATGCCTGGACCTGCTCTCATCAGTTACAGCCCTGGTCCCTGAGAGGTGGGGTGAGGAACTTACCCAGGAAAGGGATTATGGGAGCAGAATCCGTGTGAATCACATCCACAAACATGGCATCGGACGGGTCCAGCCGAACCTCCTCTGGCGTGCCCTGGAAGCCTGGCTGTGCCGGGTCCAGCCCTAAGAAGGGGGAGGTGGGCAGGGAGGCTGCACTCTAAGACCACCCAGGATCTAAACCCTGTGCACACAAAATCCATGGGGATTCCCGGGCAAAGGACCCCACGCCCCAGCAGTCATCGTTTGGAGAATTGAGTCTGTAGCTCCTGGTCTGCTTGGGAGACAGGCTGGGACAGAAAGGCTGCCAGTGGGGTCGTTGCCTGTCATAGAACATCCAGAAATCCCCACTGCCTGGCGTCATGGGAGGTCGGGATGGTGCCCTTGCTCCCCTCGTCTCCCTTTTCCTTTTTTCCCTCACACACGTTCTGTTTGGCCGCTGCCCTCCAAGACTGAGCTCCCGGGCCTGGCCCAGCTCCTCCACAGCCTCCGAGCCCTGCACGGTCCATTCCCCCGCGTCTTCGGTCATGGCCTCCAGCCTGCCACTCACTCCCCCACGTTCTCCCCTAATCTGACTCTCTCCCCTCCAAGACCCCCTCAAATACCACCTCTTCATGGAAAATGTAGCCTCTCCTTTCTTGGCTCATTCCCTCCTCATTGCATAGGATTCTTTTGCATTAGTTAATTCTGCTTTGGCTTTTATTTGCCTACTTAGTTGTCTGCCTCCTGCACTAGACTGTGGATTTCCTGAGGCAGGGGCCCTGCCCAGTTCGTCTTCAAAGAGAAGCAGACAGTGGAAGGAGCAGGGCAGTCAGGACTCGGTGACCTACATCTAGTGCTGGCTCTGCTCAAGGCCACGTGCCTGTCCTCCTTGAACTTGGAAAGTGGGAATAGCAACAGTAACTCCCCTGGCAGGGTTACTGTGAAAATCCCATGAAAAGATCTAAGAGAAAGGACATTGCAAACTGAAAAATTCTGGGTAAACATGAACTATTGACCCTTTATCCTTCACCTGAAGCCTAGCCTGGTGCCCAGAGCAACAGACGCATTCATTAAATGTTGACTTGAACAGTTTGCCTAAGTTACATACTGATGTGGTACACCAGACGGTTGTCTGTGTCTATGTCTGTGTATTCATTCTGCCTAGTGTTTCCTTCCTCCCTTCCTTCCTCCATTCATTCTTTACTGAGCACCTCCTATGGCAGGTCTCAGCTAGTCACTTTCATTTTCTGCCTGTCCTGGCACAGCGAAGACATTCAGTAAATATTTGTGGAACTGATGAATTGATTTTTTTCAAAAATCAGCTCACTTTTTAAAGAGCTTTGCCATACTCTAGCAATAATAACCCTGAAGTCATGAGTTTAATGTGTTAGTTATATTTTTCTTTTTTTATAAATGTATTTTTGCTTACAATCGTGTATTTTCTAGTACACATGAAAATATACGAACAATTATTTTTTAAGTCCCCTGCACCACCTAAAACCAGTTCCAGGAGGACCAGAAGGGGCGCCCTTGGCCGTGGGAAGTGCGCCGGTCTCGCCTTCCACCGCCTGCTTCCCTGGCTGGGCCGGCGCCCGCCCCCAGCCCCGGCCCAGCGCCCCTACCTGTGATCCTGCCCACGCGGCCCCCCAGCCTCCTGCCCGCCTCAGCGGCCGTGTGTGCGCCCAGGCTGTGGCCGATGAGGTGCACGTTCTCGGGGTCATAGCCCAGGTGTGTCTGCGGAGGGAAGGAGCGTCAGGTCCCAGAGCACCGGGTGGGGACGCGCCGGCCCTCGGGGAGCGGGGATCGGGGCAGGACCCAGGCTGGAAACTCGGGAGGAACGACCCCCGGCTCCAGGCCGCCGCCTAGGACAGCGCGACCCGGCCCCCGGGTGGCCACAGTCTGCAGGTCCTGGGGTCCGGCTGGCGCGCAGGGTAAGGGTGCTGACCAGCGGCCAGCGTGTCATCTGCAGGCCGCCTTGGCCGGGACTGGCAGTGCTCTGCCGGGTCTGACACGCAGCCCACCGCGGACCTCCCTCCCCTCGTCCCCGGCAGGGGCTGGTCCAGTCCAGAACGTGGTGATGGGCCCGGCTCTGGGGTTCTCCAGACTCGACCTTCCCTGAGAGCCAAGACTCATCTGGGCTGAGAACTTCAGGGCAGCCCAGCCTGCTCTACAATTCCCAGAACAGCCTGCAAGGAAGGCTTATTTCAAAAGGGGAAACTGAGGCTTGAAGAGGTTAGTCTGCCTCAGGCCCCACAGCTAGGGATCTTCAGGACATCCCCAGAGGGAGGAAGTTTGCAGCTTCATGTAGCAAAGACCCTTCTTGGGCTCCCGGCTTTCAGGCTCTGCCTCTACCCATGGGTCCCCAGGCTGCCCCTGGGTGCCACGGGGTGCTGGCCTGCCCCTCTCCCTGCCTCCGACCCACAGGATGTGGCCCAGGCAGGGGTTTACCGAAAGCCCTTGTATTAAGAAAGCGATCTCGGCTCCCACGACCCGCGTGTTGTGGACGGCTTGGGTGTATCTCGTCCGGGCCCCGCGCTTCCAGTCAACACACACGCAGTTCACCTTCTCCACTTTAATCATTTTCTGGGAAAGACAAACATGAGGGAGAAACCAGTTTATTAACAGCCAGGGGTGGCACACTCCAGAGATAGGAATTTACAACCGTCAAGCCTCTAGCTTGTGTCAGAGCTTTAATATTCCTCACACTCGTCCTGATCCGCACCACAGTGCTGTGAACTGGGTATACTTACTCCCACTTAGCAGATGTGGAAACTGAGGCCCGGAACAGACTGACTTGTCTGAGGTTTTACAGATGGTCATTGACACAACCAGGTCAGAAAGATAACTTACGAGGTCAGGGGTTAGCAAAATACTACCTGAGTGCCAAATCCACTCGGGTAGTAGTTTGCTAACTGCTTTTATGAAGTTTTATTGCAAGCGGCCACACCCATTTGTTTACATATTGTTCATCTCTGCCTCATAGCTACAACAGAAGCCATATGAGCTGAAACCATATGGCCCACAAATGCTACAATATTTATCACCTGCTCTTCTACAGGAAAGTTTGCAGACCCTTATATGAGATAGTTGAAGCCACAGAGAGGCTGCTTTTATGTTCCCCAAAATGCTTTGATGGGAGATATAAAGTATTGAGGGACAAGTTTAATAAGATGAAATTTAGACTGAGGTAGGAGACAACTCTCCCGGATACATGCATCTTTTGTATCATGCAGTGTGACCCGAGCACAGATACTGGTCCCTTGGGGGGTGGGGGGAAGAAAGATCAGAAAGGGCTACACTATATCCTTTGTTCATTTGGGGAGGTCCTGGACTGCATTTTGAAGTTGGGAGTGGTTGGCTGGGGGTCAAGGCATCATGGTGGACCACATACCCTCGGCTCTCCAATTTCCAGGTCCGCATAGCCTCCCTCTGGAACTCAGGAGGCACGTGGGAAACCCCAGACCAAGAGGAACAAAGAACGCTCGGGCAGAAGCTGCTCAAGGTCTTATCCCAGTGCAGCTTAAGCCTCTAAGAGCCGTGCCATGGGCACCTCCTACAGGCTAAAGCTGTAGACACACGGGATTGTGGTGTCTTGTGGACAGAAGACCTCATTTCGCCTTCCACCTCTGGATTCAACTTTGGGCGAGTATTGAACTTTTCTTTGCCTTAATTTCTTCATCTATAAAATGAGAACCATACTGTGCCTGCCTCACAGCGTGGCTGAGAGGGTTAAACAGGACAAGGACTGTGGAATGATTAGCGCAATGCCAGACTCACAGTAAGTGCTCAGGAAATGGATGGTATGAGTAATAATTCATTACTAATATTCATGATCACTATAGAGCTGCACTGTCCAATACTGTGGCCACGAGCCACATGTGGCTCTTTACAATTAATTAAAATGAAATAAAATTTAAAATTCAGTTCTTTGGTCACGCTAGCCACAAGTCAAGTGCTCAGTAAGCACAGGTGGCCAGTGACTCCTGATTCGGGTAGTGCAGATATAGAACACTTCCATCGTCACAGAAAGTGCTATTGGAGAGTAGTGTTGCGGGGGGTAAAGTATTTTTTATGTCATACAAGGGTTTTATATAAACCATCAGAGACAAACGCCAGGTAATTTGCCGTTGTCTCCACCTCTGGGACTTTCTGATTGGACTCTGGATCTTTTCAGCCTCATAAGGAGATGTTTGGCTAGAGGTTCGTGGGTTGGGAGACCTTGACTTTGGGTGCCCATGAGAACCCGAGTTTTCCTCAGCGGTTTTAGGATGGACCCATCTCTCCTGGGAGGTTATCCTTTCCCAGCTTCAGGGGATGCAGCGTTTGACTCCGTGTGCTGGGCGCTGCTCTCACCAGGTGAGGAGGGTGAGTGCCTACCTTGCACAGGTCAATTATCCAGTTCTCCTCCCCGTTGTCTAGGAAGCCGTGGATGATGAAACGTGTCTTGCGGTCCAGTTGGAAGTTGGAAGCCTCGATGGTGGCTAGGTCAGTGACATTGATCCTCTGGTTAAATTAGAAAAGATGAACTTGAATGTTGGCCTTTCCAAGCCACATACCCATTAGAGCCCGTTCCCGTAAGACCAAGGTGACAGATTCAACTCCCGAGACGTTGGGTGAGGCTAGAACAGGAGTTCCTGACTTAGGGTTGGAGGACAGAATTCAGAACGTCCAAGTTTAGTGATTTTTCTATACTGAAATATAGCGTTTTTGTTAATTGTGAAATTGAGCAACAAACATAGTAGACTTAGCAATACTCTGTCACCAATAGAGGTGGCAGATATTTTCATTTTATATTACAGTTGTTACAGATATTTAAAAATATCATTTGTACTCATTACTATTTAAAATTACAGAAGTTATTAGACCAACCCCTAGGCCTTGTTATTTAGTGAGATAATAAAGAAGCACACATATTACTATAACCCATATTTATCTTTTTAAATGTACTGATAACTGTTTTCCAATATAATTAGTGTCCTTTGTAATCCAATGTTTTTTATTTTATGCATTTAAAGCCCTTCCTGCTCCACTGAGGTGCATCTCCCCTCATGCCTGATGCTTCTGGCCCAGGGGTTCCTCAGCTTTTCTGTGCCAGGACCTCTTTGGCCATCTGGGGAAGTCTATGAGACCCTTCTCAGGATTTTTTTTTTTTGCATAAAATATATTTTATTTAAAAAAATTATCTTTTTAAATGGGGACTCTGGGTGTGTAGTTTGTCACCTAGAATCCCACAGTAGGTGACCTCGGGGACCTATAGACAGGCACCCTGCTCTCTCAAACTTGGTTTGGGGTCAGAGCTGTGAGCTACTTGAGTTCTGAGCAAGTTCTTCCTGTTCACTTCTGAGCACCTGGAGGAAGCCTGCTGGCCTCCACCTGGCAGGACTTCTGGGAACTGAAGATTGCTCCAAGGGTCCCCAAATTTCTCCTTTGTCGTTAAATGTCCCCTGTTCCCCTTCTAGCTCCTGAGGAAGGATTTACATCCCCCGATCCCTACCCTCTGAGGGGCTACGGTCCCTCCACTGCCTGGTTCGGAAAGAAGACAGACCCTCTCAGGGATACATAGGTCTGGGTTTCTCCATAAGAGCTGCTTACACCCCCTTCCTCCCCAAACAGGGTTCTAATCCCGGGAAGCCCTGCAGTTCTGTGCACAAGTGTGTTAATGTGTCAGTTTCCGGGTTGGGCGTCCATAGATTTCATCAGATACTCGAAGGGATTTATGATCGCGAGAGCTAAGATGGCTCTAAGTCTAACACTGGTGAGGGAGCATCATGAGAAAAGTTCCAAGGCAGTGAATTATTCCTCAGACAACCATGTGAAGGCTCCAGTGTGGGCGCCCAAATCCCCCACCATGCGGTCATTCTATGCCCCTCTTACTTGGTAGTTATTTGGATTCTCATTTGTATACAGAAGAAAGTGGGCGTCAATGTCCTTGGGAGACCAGGGAAATAACTTTAAAGGCCGCTGAAGGATCCTGGTCCATGGTTTTTCATCGGAAAAGCAGCCAAAAGGTTTATAGCAGATCTCCTTTCCTGGGGCAGGAAGAGGAACAAACAGGACACTTGTGAGGTTCTTAGAAGGAGCAATGTCATCTCAGCTACTCGGGAGGACTCTTCAGGGTACAGCTCAGGGCTGGCGAAGGCCAATGCTCATCTTTATCTTTGCTGTCAGTGTTCCTCAGACTTCTGTGGTGATAAGTACCACCTGGGGGCTGAGGGTGAATGAGCATATAGACACTCCCAGGCCCCTCCCTCAGAGATTCTGATTCAGAGGGTCTGGGGTGGGGCCCGAGAAACAGCATATTTAATAAGTGCCCCTCTTCATCAGGCAAGTTGGGGAATCACTGAGAATTCCTGGGAACCTTCAGCCTTAAAACTCCCTCTTGCAGGAAACTCCCAGATGGCCCTTTACATCCACTCATCAACCATCAGGTATTTATCAAGTGTCTACGAATGTCGTAGCACAGAGATGCTACTCGATGAGTCTTGAGGTCTCTCTTACATCCAGCACAGGCCGTGCACACAGTAGGCATTCCTGGGCATCTGTCCAGTCCACATGTCTTCCCGTCATCCTTCTATGCACCTTTGATTTTTCCAAATTATTCTCTGCCATTTCAGATTTCCCTGTTGTTCTTTGAAAAGGTAAATGTCTTAAGAACAGGGAGAATTTATTTTTGCATCATACTGTGTATAGTAGGGGCTCAGTACATGCAATTGATGACCTAAATAACCCCATCTAAATCTGAGGGTCCTTTCTCTAGTCCATGACATATTTTCACAATTATGTCACCCCCAGTATAACCAGGGGTGACATAATTTCAAATCCAGAGGATTACAATGGATTTTCTCTCTTAGGCTTCCTCAACTGATGGAGCCAAATATTGGTCATTCATTCAAAAACTGGTAATAGTTAATACTTGTTGTTTACTATGTGCCAGATACCACACTAGTGTTTTACCAGTATTGGCCTGTTTAGCCTCCAAACAGCCCATGAGGAAGGAAGGAATATTACCTCTATTTGACAGAAGAAGAGCCCAAGGCACAGAGACAGCTACCCAAGGTCAGCTACCCAAGGTCACAGCTGGTGGTGGAGCCACGATTTGAACCTGAGAAGCTTAACTGGGAATAAAAGTAGGAACTGGGGAGCCATAGAGACAAATCAGATCGAAACCCGGCCCTGAAAGAGAGGAAATCTAACTGGGAAGGAACAATGACAGCGTTGAGTTCATTCTGGGAAGAGGGAACAGTCCCACAGGAAAGGCCACAGGAGGCTAAAGCAACCTTGGCTTCAGATGGTAAGCGCAGGGGCTTCGATGCCAGGTTAAGACGCCTGGGCGTTAGGTGGGTAGTGGGGAAGTGCTGGGGTGCTGAGCCGGTGAGTGGGGTGGGTGCCAAGTGTAAGTGGCTCAGAGGCGGGGGAGCCTGGGGGCAGGGCTGTGGGCCTGGAGAGCGGAGAGGCGTTCTAACCTGATGGCAGAGGAGGTTAAGGAAGAGGTGGGGAGATGGGGCTAGGGGGTGGTGTCCAAGCCTGGTGTGGGACAAGTGAGTCTGAGGCAGGGTGGGAGGCCCTGTTGGAGCTGCCTGGAGCTTGGGAGGACTGGGGCTGTGCTGGTGGAGACCGGACAAGGGGGCAGTCCTGAGGAACAGAAGGATGAGGAGGGCACCTGGAGTGACCTTTGGGAATGCCCATGTCTGGGGCAGGAGGAAGCAGCAGATCAGCGAAGGAGACCAAGAGGGGCTGGAAAGGCCTGTGGGGCAGCCAGACCCCACCTGGGCTCTCCTGTCAGGGGCTGGGTCTAGCTGCAAGGCCGGGGTGGAATTCCAGAAAGGCAAGAGGGGGCTGGGGACAAGCCGAGGAGACAAGGGGGAAGCGTCTGGATGCAGAAGAAAGCCCTCGCAGGGACTGGAGGAGACCGTGCCTGCTCTTGGGGAGACTGTGCTCAGCAGGGTTTGGGGGCCCGAGCCAGGCAGTGAGGGGTTCTGACTGATGGGAGAGGAGGTGAGAAGACCCCGCAGCGTGGGAAAGAGAGCACCTGTGAGGTACACCTGCGAGGTACACTTGTGAGGAGGTGGGGGGATGGGAATAAGCAGATTCAGGCTCAAGAGGGCTTTGGTAACAAGGGAGGTTTCAGGACAAGTAGAACGTGGGTGTCTGCATATCCTCTGGGCAGGAGGCCGGGCAGGACAGGAGTTCACAGGGGGACACGTCCACAAGATTTTAGTCTGCAGACGTGCACTTGTCCATGCCCAGGGCCTGAGGGTATTGGGGGCCTGACAAGCACGTCCCACTCTCCACCTGGCCCAGCTGCCTGCCACCTCCACCGCCTGCTCCAGCCACTGGAGCCTTTGCAGGAGGACGGGAACCAAGCTGGACAATGCTGGGATCATCCTTGTTGAGCACGGTGCCCTGCCTTTACCACAGAGTCATCACTCCCCGACTGGTAGCGATTGCTGTTTCATGCAATAATGATAATGCTATTAATTAGGAAGATGATGCCTCCGTCTGTCTCACCCAAAGGCCAGCCCAGGCACGGTCACCAAAGGGATGGTGACAGCATCCTCACCTCTGACTGTGGCCAGCAGGAGAAGGCCGATGGTCCAAGAGGGCAGCATCTTCGAGGATGAAGACAGAGACACGCACGGACACCAGATGCACAGGCACGAGGCTGGAGGACAGGGCAGGCAGCCTTCAGCACACATGGGGCCCTCCCTCGAGGTGGGGACCCTGAGGCTGAGGGCTCCCTGCACACAGGGGGTTGGGCAGCGCCTCTCTCGGACCCTGGACTCAGGGTCTTCCCACTGCTGTGCTCCCCTGTTCTGGGCCACGTCCCCCTGGCAGCCCTACCCCTACCCGGCTCCCTGCCCGCGTGGGGCTGTGACTTACTGTGTGGCCTCAGAGCTTCCACCCGTAGCCCAGCAGGTTGGCCATGGCCTTTTATAACCAGACTTTATCCTTTGGATTCCTCAGAAAAGGATGGGGGTGGGGGATAGATAGGGCTCTGTACAAGCCAGATTTGAACCTAGGTTATCATGAGTACATAAAGCCAGCTCAGATGGGGAGCAGGACTGTTTATGAGATTTGAAGAAAGGGAAACTGACTTTATGGGATGGCAAAGGGCTCTGTTAATCTGAATTTGCAGGTACAGTTGCCAAAAGATAGTGTTCCCCAAGTGATAACAGGGAAACTCCAAGCTGTAGTGCCACCCACTCAAATCCTCTTGGAAACAGGAACCACAAACTCATCTCATTGCCCTGCAGACACTGGCAGAGCCGTGCAGGAGTGGGCAGTCCGAAGCATCTGCTTAGTGGAAGCATCTGTTTATGAAGACAGCCCTTGGTTACTTTGGGGGTGAAGTGGGTGGCGAGCATCCTTCCAAAGAAGCTGGACAGAGTTGTAAAAACCCTGCTGGTGGAGGCACTCAAAAGAGTGAAATAAACACTGTTCAGATACAGCTTTGTTTGGAAACAATATAGTTTATGACCCAGGGATAAGAAAGATGGAAGTGTTTGCTTTCCTTCAGGGCTGAGGGGTGAAAGCCAGGTGCTGCCCAGCTGTTTTTAAAATTGACATATGATTTAGATGCTCCAAAGTGTATAAATCTTAAGTTTAAAAGTTGAGTACAGTTTAATGAGTTTTGACAAATGTATACTCCTGTGTATATGCCCCAGATCGAAAAACATTTCCAGCAGCCAGAAGTGTCTCTTATGATCCCTCTACCACCACCCCCATCACCATGCTCCGACTTCTATCACCATAGATTAGTTTGGTCTCTTCTGGGATTGCACATAAGTGGAATTATACAGTATGTGCTGGTTAGAGTCTTGCTTCTTCCACACAACACGGTTTTGAGATTCATCCATGTTGTTCCATGTATCAGTAGTTGGTTCCTTTTTATTGCTGTGTTATATGGTACATTTCTGTGTGAATCTATCACAGTTGATGTATCCCTTCTGCCTTGGTGGACACGTGGGTTCTTTCTAGTTTGGGACTGTTATGGACGATGCTGCTGGGAACTTTCTAGTCTAGTACGTGTCTTTTGTTAGACTTGCACTCATTTCTCTCAGGTTTGTCCCCAGAGGTAGCATTGCCGGGTCCTGGGGTGTGTGCGTGCTTAGCTCTAGGAGCTGCTGCCAAACACTTTCCCACAGCGACTGCACCTGCATGACCTCCCGTCGGCAGCTGGGTGAGAGTTCCAGTTGCTCCATATTCTACTCCTGCCCTTCAATCAATCCCAGAAGCACTAAGGGTGCCAGCAATTTCTGGAGGGTTTCAAGTGTAGAAAATGGCTTCTTTTTTTGTGAACTTCCCTTCTGAGAACTCTGAGGCTGGAGGTGAGCAGGGTGGTGCTGAGGGAAGCCCAGGAATGAACTTCCTTATCTCAAGTGGGCTTAAGAAAAGTCAAGGTTTGTGGAACTGGTAAAGTGATGATGAACCTGAGTGGGGTCACCTCTGCCTCAGTGACCCCAAAGCCCAATGTTGCCATCCCACAGCTCCTGGAGGTGTCCTGCAGCGGAGGAAGGAGGTTAGTCCGAGGCCTGACACTCATGCTCATCAAGGACCCTACTGAGGAGCCTGGAATGGCAGTATTAGGCTGAATGGAAGCCCTGGACCCATGACATGGGGCCAGTGGCTGCCCTCCACTCTTGGGAAAACATACAAACTCCTCACCAGGGTGCAGTGTTACCTGGACCATGCCTCTCTCCCCTCCCTCACCTTGAGTCTCGCTCATTGAACTCCAGGCACACGGGCTGTGTGTAGTCTCTTGAAAGTGCCCATCTTGGAGTCTTTGCATATTCTGTTTATTCTTCCTGGAACACACTGCCCTCAGTCTTTCCCTGCCTAAATTGAAGTTATCGCTCAGGGCTCAGCTTAAATGTGACATCTTCAAAGAAGCCTTCTCCAGTGCCCGTGGAGAAACCAGACCTTCCTTTACATCTCTTATCACGTTCCTTATTTTTTCTTCCACGGAATGTATCCCGATCGGTAATTATATTTCAGTGATTATTTGTTTAGACTTCGCTTTGGTGGCAGGGTCAAGGTCTGTAGAATCATTTATGTGTCACCAGAGCTTAGGACAGCGCCTGACAGGTACTAGGTGATCAATAAACATTTGCTGGATGAAAGGATGTGACATTGGAAGCTAATGGTGAGCTGGATAACGTCCAGATCTCTGCTGCCTTCTCCTCCCTGCTCTGTGCCCTGGAAGCTGTCTCTATGGACGGCCTCCCTGCACTACTTGCCCTTGGCCTTCTGGTTGGGTTCGGTCAATGGGAAGGAGGTGGGAGGAGGGAGAGGTTGGGGTATTTCTTCCCCAGGCTCCCTCCCTTCTGTGCTGTGGTCGGGTGATGGCTGCACTTCTCTCCTGACAGCTGCAGCGCCTCCCCTGGCCCCAGCTCCTTCCAGACTCTCATGACAGCTTCCTCCCTCCAAGCTTCAGATTCCAGGGAAGTTAGAGCTCCCAGCTGCTGCTACATCCCTGGTGATTTAGTACCCCTAGTGGATTCCCTTAACCCTGTCCATAGTTCTGTAAACAGTCCCTTGGATAAGCCCTCGGACTGGGCCATCTTTTGTCACTGGGGCCCCAGCAGGTGCATCTAGCCACTGGACATCCCCTGAGGTTGGTCACAGTGGTTCAGAGGGCTGTGGTCCATCTTGTGGGTTAGCTGGGCCTTGGGCACCACCCTTTCCTGACTCTATATTCCTAATGAGGACATTTCCATCCTCGTTAGGAAAGGGTTTGGATTGTGTAGTTGTTTGGTTTCACCACCCATACTAATAGCAGCCAAGCCTTTCTGTGACTTGTCATTTTTGACAAAGATTTAGTAAGACACTTTCAGATAATCTGTGGTTCCCATTGTCTATGCTCTCCTGGTTCCAGCTACAGACTGGCCAAGGAATCTGGGAAAACTCCTCACCTGAGTGGCCAGTGGTGTTTCATCTGGTCAACAGTCACCTGGGAGGGCAGAGCTGGAAAGAAAGGGGAGGGTTATAGTTAATTTAGGCAAGAAGCGATTCTCGTTATTTCCAGGTCACCAGGCTCTGTTCTAAATGCCAAGGGCAGGTGGTGGTCACCCCTGTCCTCAAGGGACCCACTGAGGCAGATTTGCTCAATATGAGGAAAAACTTTCTAAAGGTTAGAGTCACTGGGAAGTAGGATAGGCCTTTGCTGGCGGGGCATGACCCCTGCCTTACTTGGATGACATTGTGACTGAGTAGACATGGACAGAAGCCAAGCATCAGGTGAGGGGTGACTTAAGTGATGTACTTCTAAGGTCGTTTTCAAATCTGGGATCCCACAGGAAATTTTGGAAACTGCAACCTAGAGAAAGGACTCACCTTTCAATTCAAGCAAGAGTCACCCTGAAGGAGCACAGCATCCAAACCCCTTGTTCAAAGTGGATGAGGAATCATCCAAGAGGTGACAATACCTAAGATAATGAGAAATAAGCTGAACAAACACATCTCGGGAATACAATCTCCAGAAGAGGTGTTGAGGGCATGAGAGAGAGCTGAGTATCAGAAGAGAAATAGGTGGTGTTGGTTCAAAAGGTGTCTTGAGAGAAAATGGCAGCGATCAAATCGTAGCTCCTAGAGTGCCTTTTTTTTTTTTTTAAATTAATTAATTTATTTTTAGCTGTGTTGGGTCTTCGTTTCTGTGCGAGGGCTTTCTCCAGTTGCGGCAAGTGGGGGCCACTCTTCATCGCGGTGCGCGGGCCTCTCACTGTCGCGGCCTCTCTTGCTGCAGAGCACAGGCTCCAGAGGCGCAGGCTCAGTAGTTGTGGCTCACGGGCCTAGTTGCTCCGCGGCATGTGGGATCTTCCCAGACCAGGGCTCGAACCCGTGTCCCCTGCACTGGCAGGCAGATTCTCAACCACTGCACCACCAGGGAAGCCCTTAGAGCGCCTTTTTAATTCCCATTCTACAGCCAAGGCAACAGAGGCCCTGAAAGCAAGGGGCTTAGTTGGGGTGAATGGAGGAGGAGGCCTTGATTTTAGGCACCACCTCCTACTGTGCTGCTGCTCTCTCCTTCTGAAGGCCTCAGTTTGCCGCCCTGTAAATGGGGGGAAATCTCGGTGGATTTAGGAACACTGTTCCTGCACCAAGCTGCCCCCCACGGGGCTGGGCACCCCTGCCACAGTCACCAGTGGTTGGGGGCAGACCCACTGGGTGCTCTCAAGCAGTCCCGAGCCTGCCTGGTCTCTGTGACAGGTGACCCAAGGCAGGGCCCCAGGCCGCCTCCCAGTTGGCTGCCCATGGCAGGGCCAGCCTAGCTCCTCCTTCCTCTCTGGGGACCTGGGGTTCTGAGGTCCTGCCAGCTGTCTGCCCTGGGAGGTAAGGGAAGTCCAGCACCTGTGGGAAAAGTCATTCACTGGCCACGTGGAGGCAAGTGGCAGGGTCAGAGCCTGGGGAGACCTGCCAGCTGGCGCAGCTGCTGCCCGGGGGAGGGGGAGGCTTGGGTTCTCCTTCTCCTGCACCCTGAGGCCTATTGAGACCTGTTCATTCCTTGCCTTCATCACCTCTTTTATCTGTTCCCTCCCCTCCCCTCTCCCTGCCCTTGCCCTCGAGGGGCTGGCATCACCTCTCTCTAGGGCACCGCCTCAGCCTCCCCCAGAGTTTCCCCCCAGCTCTAAT
Organism: Balaenoptera musculus; assembly: GCF_009873245.2. Classification (NCBI taxonomy): domain Eukaryota; kingdom Metazoa; phylum Chordata; class Mammalia; order Artiodactyla; family Balaenopteridae; genus Balaenoptera; species Balaenoptera musculus. The sequence goes on from NC_045800.1 coordinate 14,215,473, forward strand.
CCTGTGGGTGGCTCCTTGACACCCTCAGATGCGTGTTTCACATGTTTGTTCACTCTTTCGTGTTCATTTTTATTCGGTCAGAGCGTGCTGGATGCTCTTCCAACCTTGAGGGTGTAACGGGGAACAGAGCATCCTGCTGCCCTGCCCTCATGGAATTGATGGTCCCTTGGGGCACAGACACTGATTGCCTAAAAGAAATACAATTTCAACTGATTGAACAAGCTAACAAGGAAAAGCACGCTGATGAGGGCTTGTACCAGGGCTACGTAATTTGGGCTTTAACTAAAGAGAATAGTTTGCGGGTGTCCGGTGGAGAGGGATCCAATTTAAGTGGAGTCCAAGCTCCTAAGCCGGACATGCAAGGTTGGCCACTGTTATAGGTTGGGTTGTGTTCTTCGCAAAAAGATATGATGGAGTCCTAAACCCTAGGACTTCAGAACATGACCTTTTGGAGTTAGGATTTTTACAGAGGTAAAATGAGGCCATTAGAGTGGGTCCTGATCCAGTATGACTGGTATCCTGATAAAAAGGGGAACTTTGGATACAGAGACATGCACAGAGGAAGAAGGCCATGTGAACATGAACAAAGAGATTTGGGTGATACGTCTACAAGCCAAGAAATGGCAAAGATCACCAGCAACCACCAAAAGGAGAGAGGCATGGACAGGGTCTCCCTCACAGCCGCCAAAAGGACCCGAACCTTGTGGTGGCCCCCAAGCTGTAAGCTTATTCAGCTTTCTGCTTTCCGGAGAACTGCTTGTCTCTTTCTTGGTATGCACTCCTGACGCTGCGGTATTGAGCGTAAAAAAGGAAAATGGCTTGCGGCCAGTTTCGTTCCAGGTGCCTGCTCTGGATCTAAGAGCCCCTGGTTGTTCCCCAGAAGAAGGACGTGCTGCCCTGAGGGGGAAGTCTGTATCTCCAAAGAACGGCCCATAACGCATGCTGACGCATAGATAGTGGTGCATAGATAGTGGCGCATAGATAGTGGCGCATAGATAGTGGCGCATAGATAGTGGCGCATAGATAGTGGTGCATAGATAGTGGCGACAGAATTATGTGGAAATACAAGGTTTACTGATTTATTGTCTAATATTCGTTCCGTACTAAACCTATATATACATTCATGCTCTTTGAATAAACTTGCCTTGCAACCATCAGTTGTCTTGGCCCTTCTGACCCCATACTGGTGCTTTTCAGTTCCTTACCCCTCACCGCCAGGAACTTCTAGCTTTCTGCAGCCGGTCTGCGGCAGAACCTGTGACAGCTTGGTCCTGGACTTTCCAGCCTCCAGAATTGTAAGATCGTAAGTTTCTATTGTGTAAGCCACGCCGTATGTGGTACTTTGTTATGGCAGCCCGAGAAAATTAACATGGCCACCACGTGGCCTCGCCCAGCTTCATTTCTGCTCTTCCTTGATGCATTCCCACCCTCCAACTACTTAGATGGAAGGACACACAGAATAAACCTGTTCTTTTCCTCTCCTGAGCTTTTGCACCTGTGGGTCCCGCTGCCAGGGATGTCAGCTGTATCTCCCCACTGAGGAACCCCCTGAGGTCCCCGCTCCCACCCCCGAGGCTCATTCCTCCCCCACCCCTCCCTGCTCCTCTCTGGCCACATTTGCTCCTCCGTTCCGGGTCCCAAAGCCAACTCTCTGCTCTCAAAGCCTGTGACACTGGACATGTCTTCCACATTTTCAGTCCCAGACCGTACTCTCCAAGGTTTCTCAGACCTGAGTAAATAGAAGGACACCATGCTCACTAAAAATTTTCTCCCGCCCCCTGGACTTTCCCATTAACATCATTTCATTGCACATCAATTTAGGAAACAAAACTCTTACTGCAAATTACCACAGCAAAGAGAAAACCTTGTCTTTGTAACTGACTAAAAAAAAATAGATTATCATCTAGGTGAAAACACAAAATTAATAAATTCCCTTGGAGAATAAGGAATAAGTTCACCTGGAGCCCTGGGATGAGAAGACTCGCCTTTAGAGGATTCAGGAAATACTGTTTCCTGGGGGAGCGTCACCCAGCTGCACGGGGAGAAGTACCTGAGGGCTTTTTAAAAAGGCCTGGGGGCTTCCCTGGTGGCGTAGTGGTTGAGAATCTGCCTGCCAATGCAGGGGACACGGGTTCGAGCCCTGGTCTGGGAAGATCCCACATGCCGCGGAGCAACTAGGCCCGTGAGCCACAACTACTGAGCCTGCGCGTCTGGAGCCTGTGCTCCGCAACAAGAGAGTCCGCGACAGTGAGAGGCCCGCGCACAGCGATGAAGAGTGGTCCCCGCTCGCCACAACTAGAGAAAGCCCTCGCACAGAAATGAAGACCCAACACAGCCAAAAATAAATAAATAAGTAAAAACTAAAAAAAAAAAAAAAAAAAAAAGGCCTGTACATGGGATTGTTCTTGAATTGGTCAGGGTGGGGCCTGGGACAAGCCGCCCCCCCATCTTTTTTTTAAGCTCCCAGGTGATTCTGGTTTGCAGGCTGGTTGGTGCACCCCTGGCACTCCTGGAGCTGCCTCAGCTAGTCCCGTGAGTCCTTGGATGCCCAGCTTCCTGCACCTTGGGGTGAGCATGCAGGGCCTGAGCTGGGTGGGTCTGAAGCCCATCCTAACTAGCACTGCTTTGTGTGCCTGCTGCCTTCTGGTAGCTTTGAGTCTGGGGTCAGACTGTGGCCATACTCCCTAAGGTGCCTCCCTCATCTTACAGCTCCCTGACTTAAGGATGGAGACTTCCATTCCATTTTACAGATGAGAAAGCTGAGACCCAGAGAGGTGGAAAGTCCTTGCCCAAGGTCACCAGGCTTGACTAGAGCCCTGACTGCTGGCTCAGTGCCTTGTCCTATTACTTCCAACCAGACTGAATGTCCCCCTGAGCTTTATGTTAACAAACTGACTATGAATGGGGTGTATTTTCATCGCTCCAAAGGCCATATTCATATGCATTCTGAAAAATGCACCACCTCTGTTATTTAAAAAACAAAAAAGAACAAAGTCTGATCAAGCTGGCCCCATGCAGCTGCTGAAATCTGGATTTCAGATCTGACAGGGCCACATAGACACTGCAAGTGTCCCCCAGAGTAACCACGGAGAGCCCTAAACTCCCCATCCATCTCCCAGGCGGTGCGTTAAGGTCAAGGATGTGTGGGACTGAGCTTGGACTCCCCAGTGGAGACAGGAAGTGTACGCTCCATAGCCACACTGATAAGTAGCCAAGGTATTATGATGTGATTTCTTCTGTGCTACGATTCCTCCTTACCTTGTGTGAAACATATAGGATTTAAGCTATTTAAATAGTTCAAAATAGAGTCACAGTGGCCAATGTGAACTTCCATATTAGTTGTCTTGGAACGTCCGCTGTAGGACTGCGAGTGTCTTAGAGTGAGTGGTACCTTAGATAAGAAATTTGATGGGCAACGTATGTCACTGGAACTGAAGGAGCAACTGATAGAGACAAGGTACCCTGGGTGTAACTGTTACACCTACTGACCCACTCCTTGAAAAGAGACCCTGATCCCAGCGATAGAAGGCTCTCTGCTGGAGGACCCCATCCCAAGGTGCCGAGCTCTTGCAGGTGGTCGCTGAGCGACGCCCTGTCAGAGCAGGGGCGACTTCCCACTCATGCTTGTCTGGAGACCTGTGGCAGGACCAGGACCTCCGCTCATGCCGAGGTGCCTCCTTCCCCACTTGGGGTGGTTCCTTTACCACCTTTCCTATTTTCCCTACTCTGACTAAGCTGTGTTGTGTGCTGTTTGTGTGCAATAAACCAAGTGATTCATGAATTGAACTTTGGCTACATTTCGTGTATCTCCAGCCCCGTGATTCTTACCTGGCTTTACCGCTGGGCCCTGCGACACACACGAGGTCAGTGGTGGTGATCGTGGAGCCTGCTGTTCCCTGCCTTCCTGGGAATTTCCTCAGGATGTATACCTGATAAAAGGACCTATGCCCATTCTAGGAAAGGGACTCGGGAGGAGCGAGCAGGAGGCTGGCCCTGCTCTGGCTCGGGTCTGCCTTCTGTATCCCTGGAACATATGGTTACCGGTGCACCTGCTGGCAAACCCAAGGTCACCCAGATCACCCGAGGCTCAGGGCAGAGCCCCCGCTGTGTGCTTATGGTGTGCCCAGCAGATTAGGGGAGCCTCGGCAACTGGCTTCTTCTGCCTGCAGTCTTTTTTCAGCTTCCTTCTTGTTTTAAAATCCTTTTCTTCAAGTTATTGGCCGTATCTGTTAGTCTGGGGAGCAGGTGAGACAGGCCATCCTTTAGCAGGAAGGGCCCTCTCAACATGGCCGACCAGTCTCCCCGCCCGCACGCCCCATTATACCTGGTTCCACTCGCCACCCTCATACACCTCATCACTTCTTGCCTAGATGTCTGTGGGGGCCTCCTCCTCCTTGCTGGCCTCCCAGCCTGCAGTCTCATGGGTCGTCTTCCTGCAAGCCTGGGCCTAGTTCCCACGGCTCTTTGGAGCCTTCCCCATCTTACTCCTCCCTCTTCTGGGCCCCCCTGTCCTGGCATATACCTTGCTTTTTGCACCTAGTGGGCAGCATGGCGGTGTTTATTTAGGTGCCGGCCCCCTACCACCGTGCACGCCCCGGGCACCGAATGGAAGTCCGCTTCCCTCTCACTCCAGTGCCTGGCGCAGAGGTGGTGTTTGGGAGTGTCTGCAGAAGCTCCATCCCGTTGATTGGATGTGCTGCCTTGTCCGGGCCGCGGGTTCATGGCCAGCGCTGGGTCTCTCCTGCTCGGTGCGCCCCACCCCCTCCTCATCACCACGGTTTGCTGAGCGCCCACCCCGTGCCCTTGACTGTGGAGCCTTTACTACAGTCGCTTGGGGAATCCTCGCCACACCCTCTGCTTTCAAGGAACACTCTGGAGCCCACTCGCACTCAGGTTTGAAGCTCAGTAATAGCTTGACGTGCCACTGGGGCTTAGGAACTGCCATGGTGGGTGGGTGACCAAGAGGGGAGACACTCAGGGGAGGCAGTGCACTTCCTGGTCCCGTACAACCCCCTGGGGATGATCACGGGACAGGCTGGGCCACCTTGAAGACTCCCCCCAGGTACGGAACACCTGTGTGGGCGGGGCCACGGTGAGGTCTGCTTGGCTGAGTCTCCCCGCCCCCGCAAAGACAGAAAAGTCCCCCCTCAGCCGGGCCTGCATTGGGCACCCCCTGGACCCCTCCTCAGCGCCCGGTCCTGCCTGGGATGGTGCTTGCCCGGCAGGCAGAGAGAGGGCTCTGAGGCAGCCCCGGCCCGGGGCCAGGGGGCGCTGGAAGTCTGTCTGTGCTCTGCAAATGTGCCCACCACAGCCTCTGGGTGCTGGAGCCCCTTAACCTCACCAAGAGCCAGAGCCCCCAAGTGGTCCCATCACCACACAATTTACCATCACAAAGGGGCCACGTCTTGGCAGGGCCTTCCACGATCTCAAGGTGATGGCAGAGTCAGGGAGGGGCCCTGGAACCAGAGTCAGGGGCCTGACCCTCCGCCCCGATGGGGCACGTCCGCTCTGTGTGCTGAAACAGCGAGCCCGCACGCCTCTGTTTCCTCACCTGCAGGATGAGGGGCAGCGCTAAAGGCTCTGCCGAGGCCCCAGCTCCACTCTCTAGTGCTGCTGTCTGTCGCCACCCCTCGGGTGAGGAGAAGACAGTGGGCACGAGGACCAGGGAAACTGCGGGGAGAGGGGGGTGGTAACTGGAGGTCAAGGGCAGGAAACCCAAATATACGGAAATGGGCGGGGCATTTAAAAATAGTCAATTCCCAAATGTCCCACCGGGGGCAGCTGACACCAGCGACAGATGCTGTGAGCAGATAAATGCATGTACGGACTTTATTAGTGTTACACGGCGGCTGCATCGCGCCCGGAGTTTAACAGGGCGTGAGACTGAGCAGGACGTCTTCTCTCACGGTGTCTTTGCTACAGAAACTGTATCTGTGGAGAGAAAGGAATCTTTTTAAGTGCTGGGCGTTCTTACCTGGCAAAGGTAACTGCTGATTTACAATTCAGAACGACGAGGGCTGCACTAGGCTGGTCGCTTCAGTAAGTTCCTGGAGGGCTGAGTGCCTGGGTTGCTTCCAGGGGGAGGGGCTGGCTGGACCCCAGGACAAGGTCAGGGGGTCGCTCAGAAGTGGTCCCTGGTCTCTGGGTCCTCTGGCAGCCAGGACTGTGGGCACCTTGGGGCAGCGACTGGACCTCTCACGGCTCTCCTTCTCCACAGTACATGTGGGCCCCCCATAAACCCAGCAGAGGGGTTTACAGATGGGCTCACTCTTGCCTCAGCCGTTCTGGGGACCCGATTCCACCTACAGCAGCTCAAGAAAACACAGCAGCTGCAGTAGATGGAGCTCTCACTGGCTGTCGGCACCCACACTCACTGATCCACTCACGCAGTGCGCACTTCATCCTCACCACACAACTGTGAGGAGGTATTGTTACAAGTCCTACATCACAGGAGAGGAAACTGAGGCACAGAGGGCTCTCAGTTAATACGCAGAAGAACCAAGATGCAAACACAGGTCAAGCTGATGTCGTGGCCTACGCTTTCTGTGGTGGTCAACTTCAAACCCCTCTTGACCTTGCCTGCCAAAGCTGGAGTCAGGGGCCTGGCTCTCCCCTTGGGCTGCCCCCTCCTGCCTTCCAGCCATGATACGGGGCTGGTTACTCGAGTCTCAGCGATGGAGTCTTTATTTGTAGAAGAGGGCTTAGCTCCCTCCCATGACTGGTGAGAATCCGATGTCAACAATGTAGCATCTCATGACAATAAATATAAAAAAGCTTTATAATTAATTTAAAAACAATGCAGATGTAAGTGGTATGGTTACAGCTCTTCCAGGAAACATGGGATTCTCTCACCACCTGTGAGCTCTGAAGCTTCGTCCTCTCTCCTCACCTTCACTGGCCCCTCCCCACTTTCTCTTTGTATCTCATTTGTCCTTCCTGGAAGCCCTAACCCTAACCTCCAATCGAATTCCTGTCCTCTGCAACGGAGCCCCGCCCTCAGCAGCCTGGCCTCCCCGTGCCCCTCACATACCTCTCCTGTCCCTCTGCCCATCTCCCCAGCACCCTCTTTGGGCCCCTCACGGGGCGTTCTTAGTCTGTCATTTGACCTTTCCAATGAACCATAAGTCCATTGTCCTCAACAGCTATACTGTAAACCTCTCAAGAGCAGCCTCTGTCTTTGCATTCCCTCCTATATGCCAGGCATACCTGGTACTTAGTAAAGTCAGAGCGGAAGGAAGGAGGATGGTGTGTGGGGAGAGAGAAACAAAGGGGGGAAACGACATTTTTCTTTTGGTACCATGTCACTGGAGGGAATTCCTGCCAGCAGGTTCCTTAGCAGGACTTGAAACCCCAACGAGGTGACTAAAAAAATTTGAGGGAGTTATGAGAGGAGGTTGGACCAAAGTCTTAATTTTCTTTAGTCTCCCAATTATTATTATTATTTTTTAATGTTACTTATTGGCTGTTTTCCTCACAGCAAAATATTTGAATAAGTTGACGAATTCAGTATTTTTACTCCCCAAACTATTATAGTTTGTGAGACTCTCTCTTCCTATATTTAAAAATTCTGAGGTCCAACATCTAACTTCTCTTAGATAGATTCCCTCCAGAGTCGGCAGGCGGGGAAGCTGCCCTCAGGTCATCGGAGGGCTGAGGTAGCAGCTGATGCACCGAGAGGGTGCAACGCCCTGTGTGATTTGGTCTCATACCTTTTTTCCTTTCTTGAATCCACCTGTGAGCAAGGCACCTCCTTGGGAATGCCTCTCATTTTAAAGATTCCAATGAGACCACCTTCTTCAGACATGATTTTAACTACATCCCAGGATCCAGGCAACAGGTCCACTTCCTAATGGGACCTGGGCCACTGACCTTAGAGTCCCAGTGTCCTCCAATGGGGGAGAGGAGGCCTCGGCTGCACCCCCAGCCTGCACAGGGCTCCCCACTGGCCTCCTCGACACTGTGTTTTCAGTGAGAGGACCTCCTTGCTCCGCCGACGCCCTGCCTGGGCCAGCCCCTCGGTCCTCCCCCCACAGGGACGGGGAGGACCCCACAGGGGTCATCCAGCTGATGAGACTGCTGTGAGGTCTGCCAACCCACCCCCCTGCCCGCGCCCTGCCCGGGGGTGTGACATTCCCTGGGGCCTGAGTTTAGTGACCCCACCTAACCTCCAAACCTCAATCAGTGACCAAGAGCCCAGGATCTCCTTCTCACCAAGCCGTACGGGGGTGTCCTGCTGGCCAGACTTGGGGTCTGAGCTTCGGTCATTACCCCCACCTCCCCTGCAGATGCCACAGCCAGGGATGCCACGGGTCAGGATGAAGTTTCTGCAAGTACTGCCACCTTAGCTCTCTCGCCTCATCTCAAATTTTATATCTTTTGCTAAAACTGATTTCCTTTTCCTTCTATTATCCTGAACTTTCACTGATGTTCCCCTCTTTAACTTGTAGCCACTCTCTAACTGATACTTATAACCTTATACCCTTCAGAAATTATTTCTTATTTCTCTTTCTTATTTTTCCCCTTAGTTTTCATTGAAGGCAGGGCTGTATCATCTGTGCCTGCCACAGAGAGTGCTGAGAACACTGGCTGAACCTCAGCTGACTTTCTGGGGTGAGTTTCCATGACAAATGCAAGTCTCTACAAACGTCCTTAGGCACAAGCCAGCAAAGACACGTACTCCGTCTTGTCCTCTCCCTTCTGCACGGTGATCTTGGCTGCACCCACTTTGGGGAGGGTTGGGTTTACCACGTTGTTATTCCAAAGAAACTTGACTTTCTCAATTGTTCCAACATCAATATCCGCGTCAAACTCATTGGAGTGGGTGGAGCCTGGTCTGATAATCCCCCTTGAAACAGAGAAACAGAAACGTTCCCATTCACTGAAACAAGTTCTAATGACCATATAAGTCCCTGCCATTCTTTTCTACTCTAGATTAACAAGATGATTTTTTCCAAATTAATTCTCAAATAAAGGTTAGAGAAATGAAAAAGTCAGCTATATGGCAGCAGCCTCAAACTACTATTTATTTTATTTTATTTTTGGCCACATCATGCAGCATGTGGAACTTGGTTCCCTGACCAGGGATCAAACCTGTGGCCCCCTGAAGTAGAAGTGCAGAGTCCTAACCACTGGACCACCAGGGAAGTCCCTTAAACTACTATTTAACTATTATTTCTTCAAACGTAAGTTAATTTACCCTCAAAACTTTCCTATAGAAAACTATATAATTCCTTCATATTATTTTTTTCTGGTAGAATTATTTGTACAATAACAAGTTATCCACTAGTTTAACACAACAAACACGCGTGACTAGGCTAATCAGAAGATATGATATCTGGGCAAATATTAGATTTATCTTAAAAAATCTGATCTATTGAGAGAGAAAGAATGAAATGCCTGGATTTATAATAGAGAAAAGAACATATGTTAGCAGAAATCTGAAGTTAACTTCAATACATAAAGTAAATAATTTAGAATCCATTGATAAAGAGACGACAAGTATGTCAGTGCATGGATGTGAAGGCCGTGTGTATCAAGTGAGAGGTGGTACCAAAAAAAGGAAATTTACTTGAAGACATTGTATTGGTGAGTGTTTCCCTTATTTCCAAACAAAGCAACTTTGATTTGACCAGTGGCTGTTCTTCCAGACAGTGTTATAGAAACTCCGTATCTCCAGCCTGCACAGGGCATAGAAAAGAGTTTTTATTCATGCACAAAATAGTTGACAGAAATCTCAGATTCTTGTCCCATTCCTTACACTGAGGCATCGAAGTAGGCAAAGTTCTACATGTTAACCTACGATTCAAACTAGGTCTTAAGGAGAAACACATATCTGGCAGTGGACCCCTGTAGACCTGCCCTCCCAGTAAAAGGGTCACTAGCCACATGTGGCTGCTTAAATTTAAACCCAAATTAAATAAAACAAAAATCAATTCCTCGCTTTCCCTAGCCACACTTTAAGTGCTGAATTGCCACATGTGGCTGCTGGTTACTGCATTTGACAACACGGAGCACTTCCAACAGGGCAGAAAGTTCTGTTGGACAGCTCTGTCCTCGAAGGACAGTACTATGAGTTAAGGTGGAAAGAGAAGGAACAAGGGCTGGTCCCCACATTTGGAAAGGTAGTTCAGGGGTGCAGTCCTGGGAGCCTCAAGGGCAAGGTCTGTGTCTTCCCTCTGCCTCTCCAGGGCCCTGGGCAGTCTCCAACACAGGGGTCATCCAGATTTATGCCTGAAGGGCTGTCTTGGCACCCAGGAGCACACACACATACACAGGAACCTATACACACATGACCACACACTCATGCGCACATAAACACACATATACACGCGCACACACATACATACACACCACATACTCACACACACATTCACACATATGTACGTAAACACACAGACACATCCTTTGCCTAACTCCTACTTGTCCTTTACAACCTCAGAGGTGTTTTCCCTGCCCTTTCCTCTGATCAGGGCCAGGTCCTCTGTCCCACCATGTCACAGCAGCAAGCCGTCGAGCCCAACACACTTGTAGCTGCTTGCTCAGTTTCAGTTTTCTCTGCCGGGTTATAAATTTCATGCTAGGGTGTCTTGTTCATCCCTGCACCACCCCACATCTAGCATAGCCTGTGGCCCATAAATAAATGTTAGTTGAGGAACGAATATATGGTTTTGAATGTTTAATTTGTTGTTTTAAAATATTGGCAAGTATTTTGTGCATCACTACATCAGAGGAAGGATTGATTAACCAACGCCTTTTTAAAAAATATGTAAACAGTGATGGAAATGTTCTATATCTTGATTTTGGAGATGGTTACATGACTTTTTATTTATCAAAACTCAGAATTATACACTACAAAGAGTGACTTTGGCTGTATATAAATTATACCTCAATAAACCTGACTTAAAAAACTATATGAGACTTGTATTATATTTATGTATTTATATAAACACAGTCTCTTTTTTACAGTACAATATCTTAGGGAACTGTCATAAGGCAGGTTGGCACAAAGCGGCTGAAACATGCCTGACTCTACCCTATATACTAGTCCATTCAGCAGAATTTGGAGAGAAATTACCCCTTTCTGATCCCCTCCAACCCTCCACCAGAGATGCACCCCCCCATCCATGGGCATGAGGGACACATGGACAGAAGGCTGGAAATTGAGGAGATCGGAGTTGGGCTTCTTAAGTGGGCTAGATAAGCTAAGAGTTGGTACCAAATACATTTTGAATGGATAGAACAGGTGCGGATGACATGATTTTTAAAATGCATAGGACAAGGAACTGTGGGGTGGTGAAAATTCAGAGAAGATGGCCACAGAGACAGGTAAATTTCTGTTATCCCATTAATTATGCTGTTTGTGTCCACTCATTTCATGCCATAGAAATAAAATGAAAGTAAAGCAGACCCTTTCTAAATCCTCGGCTGAGTCTTAAACGGGGTAGTTTGGGTGGATGTGTCCTGTTACTAAGATGAAACGTACCCACAAATATTTCAGGTTAGAGGCCACCCCTTTACGTAAAACACAAACGAAACCTCTTTTACTTGGGTGGGAAATCACAGTGCAACTTACGAGCAAATTTGCTGGCATCTCCTGTGTTCAGGAAGAATTTCTGCTGCTCCTCACGTGTCTTGCCAGCAAATCTATCAGCATAGTGGCCCATCTGCGGGCACCCTTCATCTGGACAGGGGAAGCACTTGTTCTAATGAGAAAGGTGGATCCGGCTGTAAGGTATGAATTTGTCTTTTTATGACCCACACATCTGGGGAGCAATTTTCCTATAGTCTCAGTTTCCTCTTTCATAACTGGAAAGAGATTGGAATAGATGGTCTCTAAACTAACTTCATCCAGGATGTAGTACCCAAGCCTGATGTACATCACATTGGAACTACTTGGGGAGCTTCAGAAAATATTGATGCCTGCGCCCCAGGTTAGATCAAATATGCCTTCCACCGAGTGGCATGCTAGTGAATGACTAACAGGAAACTCTGGGACAAAAAGTCCGGTAGAGTTTACCAATTTCCGTGGTGTAAATACTCCGTGCCTGTGGCCAACTTCAGGCTATCAGCACGATGTCATTGCATGTGGAGTCGGGAATAGATGTTCACACTGGCTCTAGTGAGCCCGCATAGGCAGGCTCTGGTGTATCGTTCGTGCATCTCTCTCCTTGTTGCCAGCTGCACAAGGCACAAACCCCCAGCCCAGCATGTAGAACCCCAGCATCCACCTTTCCTTCTCTCTGGCGTGTAGATTCTTCTCTCACACATTCTATACTTGCTCTGCCCCTGTCAGAAATATGCACTCTTTCCCCTCCTTCTAAACTCTATGATTTTCCAAGCCAGATTCAAACTTTGCCCCTGCAGGAAGCCTTCCTAGATCATTGAATTGACTGCTCTACTCTCCGATTTCCCAGAATCTTCTGCTCCCACATGACTCTTCTAGAATTTTAGCTACCTCCTGCCTAAGGCTTTTTTCCCCCTCCACTCTACAGGACCGTGAACTCTGACATGCAGTGCAAAACAAGTAGGGGATGATCAGACCCTGGTGAGAGAGTACTACAGATCCCAACACAGCAGGACAACAGCCCCACCTTGGGACTCAAAGCGGGATAATAGCTTACAGACTCAAAGTTCTTGTAGGAAGCGCAGGGGTATGCAGCGAACCCATCGGGATTGAGGATGCTCTCCGAGTAATACTTGTAGCTTCTCAGGTGATTGCAAGCCACAAAGTCCCGGGTTCCTGGGTAAGCAAAGGGGGAGGTCTGCACAGGTGGTCAGGGCCCCATCACAACTTCTCTGCCTCTCTCTCCAAGTGGGATGGTTCCAAAGTGGGACCGTATTTTCAGAAATTTAAGATTAGTCTAAAATCCAGCCACAAAATGACAGTTAACATATAAAGGCTGCTTTCTGTGTGCCGGGCAATGTTCTGAGCACTTTACATGTATTGTCCCTGTAATCTTCACCTTTCCTCAGAGGTGGGTAACATACCATCCCTAATTACAGAAAGACATACAGGCTACAGCCTCAGATTTCAGATTTCAGCTAGGAAGTGGTGGAGCTGGGATTTAAATCCAAGCCCGTCTGGTGCTTGAGCCCAGGCCTCTAACCTCTGTTCCAATCTGTGTCCCAGGCACCAGGCTGGAGGTCCTCAAAGACACAACCGGATGTGACTTGACCTCCTAGGCATGACCAAACCTGGGCAAGGACATTGTCATGCCATGTTTAGGTGAATAAAAAGGAAGGTCAAGTAGCTTTAGGTGGCTTTATATGAGCATGCCTTTCACTCTCATGTCTTGTTCCTTCTTAGAACCTTCCTTGGCTCCTATAAATTCCTGCCAAGTGGCAGATGTCACAGCACACATTCCAGACCTGGCCTGAACTTGCTTGGCCGTTACTGATGGAGAGTCTAGGCTACTCTATCCATGCAAAACCTCATAAAGCTGTAAAAGACAAACACATAGGTCCTCATCCTTAATAGTTGCTCTGGTGGTGTCCATACTTGCCAAGCCATTATGCTCACATTCAATAAAAGTCTTTACTCATTTGATTTTAACCTGTGTGGTGACAAATGATGAGTCTGGCTGAAAATCTCACCTGTTCATTGCCATTTTGACCTTATTAGATACAGAGTCAGAGCTGTATCTGAAAGATGCCCTTTATCCCAGGTGTGCTGATTAATGATAAAGAATAGCCACCTTGAGTAGCACAGTCTCTGCTCTAACCTTCCTTACCTGTGATTGCTTCTTATTCTTTCCCCAACATAGAGGAGTGGTGACTCTCATGTGAATGGATTTGCCATGGACATGATTGGGGATATTCCCATTTTGTCTATGGAGTTGAAGCCAGTTACATAAGCTTGAACCATATCACTGACTCCCAAGGGACAATTGGCAGAAAAATTCTCTTAGATTCAGGATATTTACTTTTATGGTATTTCCCTCCCTTATTAGGTAGCTATCAATTGATTGTTGGAGTTACAGCTTTAAGCAATGGTTTTGAAATTCTTTGTTGCTTGTTCACTCCAGGACACCCACACAATGTGTAAGGAAATAAACCAGCAGAGCTGAGATATAACAAATGATACGTGGCTATATTTTTAAGAAATAAGGTCTAGAAGGGGGGATTGTATATTTTCAAAGAGCAGTGTGTTTTCGTTGCTAAGATTTGCTGTGGGAGTGGCGTTGCTCCCCCAGGGAAGTGATGTCCCCACTCTGCTCTGGCTTTACCTGCCCAGATGCCATCTAGGTCCACGATCTGCGACAGGGCATTCTTCTTGCATCCGGGCATTTCCTCTCCTCCGTTTGGGAAGAAATCAAGGTGACCCACCTGTTGTTTCGTTCCAAAGCCTGAAATGTTTAGAACAGCAACGAGCTTTTCATAATGCAGGGCTCTCATTAAAAGGACGTGCTCTCACAATTGCACGTGCTTGCAGCTGGAACACGGAGGGGCTCACCCATGAATGGGATCAGGGGAGCTGCATCCGTGTGGATCACATCAACAAAGCCAGCGTCGGAGGGATCAAGTCGGACCTCTTCAGGAGTACCCTCGAAACTTGCTTCTACAGGATCCAACCCTAAAAGAGATGGCCAGTGCTGCACACAATAGGCCTGGCTATAGGTGCCAGCAGGATTGAGCTTGTACGGTTGCCCAGGCTGTGCACTACCTAACTCAAGGGATGCCATACCCTGGAGTTGTGCAGTGCCATGGCCGGGGTATTGAATATGGAGACATTGAGTCTCAATGATGCTCATTACATTCCAGTGGCATGGATAGAGAAGGGCAGGTGAGCAAAGAAATTTAGATTTTGTTTAGGCAAGGGTTTTTTTCCACATCAGATTCTCCCACTTACTTGTATATCTTTCTCCTTCAACATTCTCTTTCTCTTCCCAAGTTTGAAGGAAAAAGGAGAGAAGTAGTATGGTATCACAATTCAAAACACAAATTCTAGGACTTGGGTGCCTTGCTCCAAATCCGTACTTGGCTATTTTTTGAGCAAGTTGCATGACCTTGGGTGAATCACTTGACTTTTTCTACGCCTCAGTTTCCCCATTTATAAAATGGGGTAATAATACAGCTGTAAGATTAAATGAGATAACATATGTAGCATTTAGCATAGTGCCTGGCACATCATTATGGGTGTATAAGTAAATATTTAGAATTATATCTCCCTGACTATATTTCCTTCTTGACAGGACTCCTAGATTTAACAATTAATTGTTTTTGAAGGTTTGATCAGAGTAGCTGAAAAGGCACGAACATAATTGTCTGTTGAAAATAAAAGGGAATGTTCTTATAAAGGTAGAGACTTGAACCAAAAGACAGCAGAACCGGGATTGGATGTCAGTTCTACCACTGATTAGTTGTGTGACCTTGGGCAAGTCATTTGCTTCCCTCAGCCTTCTTCTTTAGTTCTGAGGATCAAATGAGAAAACGTAAAGCACTTTGTACAGTATTTGGGATAAGTAGGCACTTAATCTATGCTTCCTATAATTATTATATTAGCATTATAATGATTATATTATATTGATATATTTTGTGGTTATAATTTAAAGGCTTTGCTTGGGTTAAAAGGATGCTTTTGGTGTGGTGGTGTCTGGGTTTCTTCTACCAATGAAGGCAGTGGAAGCAAAATTTTTGTGTTCTATCCTGCCCTTGATTTCAGAGAAGGGGCAAAGGAATGACAACATGGACTTGTCTTAATTATGTTTGCTCACGTTCATATTAGCCTTACTCTGCATTTTCCTGGCTGCTCAGTCCTGCTGAGAGACCCACATCACCAGAAAATGGATGGGGACAGAGGCAGAGGAATTAAAGAGAGCAAAGACACCACTTCCCCTGCCACAAAGATAGGCTTCTGGGGGGCTTCCTAAAATGCTCTGTGCAGACTCTAACCGGCTCTGCCGCAGCCAAGGGGATGGACTCTTTGGGGCCAGCTCCAAGCTAGGCTGCAGTCTTGCACCACGTTCTGGGGCTACTGGGGACAAAACCTTGGGCCCCAGCCCTCAAGTCTTACCTGAAATCCTGCCCAGGCCTGGAGTCTTGCTCCCAGCCTCTCCTGCCACGTGGGCCCCCAGGCTGTGGCCGATGAGGTGGACTTGGGAAGGTGAGTAACTGTAGTTCGACTGGAGAGGGAAGATTGTATTTTCAGTACATATCTGTGCTGTGGTTTTCGCAACCCTAATGCTGGTACTCCTCTGCTGAAAACCTGCCACAGCCCGTAGGATCAAGCCCAGCCCTTTATGAAAGCCTCAGAGCTCTTCTGACTCAACACCTGTTTTTCTAGACTCTTTTCTAGCTAGACCCTTAGTGGAACTTTCAGGCCCTCAAATATGTCGTAGTCTCTCACCTCTGGGTCTGGTTTAGCCTCCTCTTCCTGTTGTCATGTCTCCCCAACCATGACCCCAGTTCACATCGACACAGCTCAGCCATTAGCTTTCAACTTAGATGTCTCTTCCTGGGAGACATCCCTAATCACTGCCCCCTGCTCCCCAGACTGGATTAGCTGCCCCCCTGGCCCCCCCACATGTGCTCCTATAAAGCCTGTAGCCACCCCTCCCCATCCCCACATCAGAACCCTGATCACACTCAGTTGTCGCTGTAAGCTCCCCCAGGGCCTGGGACCTCAACTATTCTCTTTATTCCCTAGCAGAGCTCCTGACAATGTGCCCCCACATATCGGATGAACAAACAAATGACACAAGCTCAAAGTATTCACACCTGTTGGTCTCAGAGATGTTCACCCAGAAGTACATGTTTATTATAGGTCTACATACAGCGCTTTGAGCACAAACACCATAGGTTTTGATTTGAGGTGAGTTTTAGAAGTAAGACTCCGAGAGAAATATCAATTCTTTCCATTTCCTCTTTAAACATATAACCCTCAGCTGTGTCTTTACCCAACAGAGACCAGTGGGTGCTGTGTGTCCCCTCCTCAGCCCGGCCACCACTCACCTTGAGCATGGCCAGCATCTGGGCCACCTGGGCGCCCACCACACGTACGTTGTTGGCAGCCTGCGTGTAGGTGGTCTGGGAGCCTCTTTTCCAGTCCACGCAGATGCAGTTCACCTTCTCCACCTTGAACATGTTCTGGTGTTGGAGAGACACCAGGGGGTTATCATGAGGGCTCGTGAAACCACTTCCAACCAGAGCTCAGAAATGGTCGCCGAGAGTTACCACTGGCTGTCCTTCTGTCCCTTCCTAGCTGGGGCACTGGGATGAACTCGATTTTGTTAGGAATCCCGTTGCCAATAGGAGTTATCCCTCGGGGCAAAAGCTACAAGAAAGGCAAATAGATTCCCTCGCTAGTTCATAGACTAATTAAAAGCTGACCACTCTCTGGTTTTCTTCAACCAGATTCAATCAGGTTGATTCAATAAGGTGGCTGAAGCCAGGGCATCATTCAAAGAGTCCTGTTTCAAAAAGAAAAGGTCTCAAGTGCATTCTCTGGCAGCCAGGGTCTAAATGACCTTGTGGATTTGACTGCTAGGGGTCCTTTCAGCCTCGTGGCGAAGCCTGGGCTTGCTTCACCCCAGGCTGCTAGGTATTTACGAAGCTTTAAGGTGGGAGGGAAGTGTCACTATTTTTACAGTCAGGATAGCACAATATTTCATGGAGGAAACACACTAAAGATATTTTAAAAATAGAACTGCACTGATTTAAAAGATATTGAAGAATTCTGAAAGGGAAACTTCTTCCTGGATGTCAAAGGAACTGATATATCCTTGGAAGTTCTGCCGGGCAGGACATATGACCAGCTTGAGTCTAAAGTGGTACTATAAATTTAAAATCCACCTAGAATCTTTTCACATATATGATACTAATATGTGTGATCACACACACACAGATATCAACAGCCGTTTTCTCAGGACTTTTATTTTTAAAGCAGCCCTGAGGAATCTCTTACAAACCTGGAGAATTTGGGATATAAACTATATCTTAAAGTTTATACATTAAGATACTTATTAATGATGGGACAGAAGCAATACCAAGAGTTAAATGGCTGGTACAACCAAGGTCAAATGCAGAATGATTTTAATTTTCAGAGTTTGTAACTTTTCCTGTTGACATTTTAGGTCGGAGGGTGGTAGACAGGCTGCTAGGGTAAGTTCTTAGGTGTCAGAAAAATGTATCAGTGAACACAAGAAAAAATGTATCAGTGAACACAAGAAAAGAAGGGATGATGGTGTATCATGTGTATTTGTGTGTGCGTGCCTCTGCACATGTTTTTGTGTGTATGTGTATGTGAACATGTGTATATTATTCTGTTGTCTATCGTTCTGAGCAAAAGATGCTCTATTACAGTGGGTTTGGCACTTTCTATTCTGTCATTTTGGGCACCCAGTCAGTCGAAGCTCTCCGTATCTCAAATAAATGGTCATAGCACACCTCTCTGACTCTCAGGGAAGTGGAAAAGACTTGAACAAAAAGAACATAATCCTGCGTTTATAGGAATACAAAGTAGCCTCACTGAAATGGAAGCAGACAATATTTAGGCTTGATTTAACCAGAAATGAGAGGACAGAGGTGTTTGTTCACGCAGCAGATGCCATTGCTTCAGGCTACAGATGTAGTCTAGAAACTTGGAAGGGGATTTTTATTTTGGTGAAGAGGCATTTTAATTGCATAAAGGTACGTCAATATGTCAGGATTTCCTGTTTTGAGCTCACTAATTGCGATTGCATAAAGGGAGGTGGAGACATTAGTGGAAAGCAGTGGCAGCTGCCTGCAGCGCAGGCCACAGGGGTTAGAACCAGGTCCTACCTTGCACATATCCACGAGCCAGCTCTCATCTCCCTTGTCTATGAAGCCGTGGATGATGAACCGGGTCTTCCTGTTTGTTTGGAAATTGGATGCCTCAACCGTTGATGGATCAGAGGGAAGGAGAATCTGTGACAAACGCAGAAGGGTTCCGTGTTTTTGCAGCCCAGCCACTTTAGCCTGTCTCTTTCTTCCCCATCTCTGCCTGTTCCAATGCACAACCTTTCAAAGTTTAGCAAAAAGCCACCTCTTTCAGGAAGCCCACCCTGACCTCTCTTTCCCTGCCTTACCTTCCCAAGTCAGGAATCACTACCTCCACTGGGTCTGGATTGTGGCTCATGGTCTTACACCTTCCATAGGTTCTTCCATAAGCTCTTTGCCCAACACCAGAATCACATAACTAGCTAGAGGTTCTGACAAATGTGAACCATTCATTCATTCAAGCCAGCTTTTTTACCGGAGACCTACTCTGTCCAGGTCTGGCTAGGCCTGGGGGCAGCTGGCGGGATCGGGTAGAAGCAGAGGGTACAGAGGTAAGAACTCCTGGTCCCCCGGTGGGCACAGCCCCTCACCAGTTACAACAATGTTAAAATGGCAGAGGTCTCACTTGAAAGTTGTTTGGGTTCTCGTTGGTGTAGAGCAGGAAGCGAGTCCCGATGTCCTCAGGGCTCCAGGGGAGAACTTTCAGGGGCCTGATGGCGGTCCCAGCCCAGGGCTCAGAGTCAGAGAAGCACCCAATGGAATCATAGCAAACTTCCTTTCCTGTAAGAGAAAAGCTGACCCTGCTCAGGGGTCCTAAGGCTGGCCTGGTTGCTCCCCTGCTTGGGGACAGGCTGAAGACCAGGCAGACACCTGCCTCCGCCCCATCAACTCTCTCCTTGCCCCCTCTCCCCCTGTGCCCACCTTCTGATCAGGGAACAGTCTCATTGAATCCCACAGAGACCTTTCTGCTTCGAACCACCATCAAAACTTAAAAGTCCTGTGTTCCCTGCCTAGATCTTCCGATAGGTTTATTTGACTAATGTGATAATGGGCACTGGTAAGTCAATATGTTAACCCAGGCAGGTGTCTAATGCTTTATCTGGAAGAGTCTGGCCTCGGGCCTCTGGGACATGAAGGCAGGCTGGCAGGGAGATGCTCTGAGATGGGCCCGCACAAACTGCAGCCCCACCCGCGTCTCTGTGGAAACGTGGAGCTGTCTGCAGCCGCTGGAAACCCTACCATGGCTGAAGCTTTCTCTGGCCAGTGCCGAGATGATGGGTTTATGCCTCTCTCAAGGGGCAGGTGGGATGTGTTTTACCTTTGGCTGCTCCCAGCAGGAAAAGAGTGAATGTCCAGATGCTCACCATCTACAATAAATTCAGATATTTGGCCTCACCAAAAGCATGACCAGAGCAGTGAGCAGACTCAAGAATTCAAGACTCTTTGCCCCATCTCCCTCCTTCACAGCTGGCGGGAGACTTACCCTGTTGGATGTTCCAGACCTTCCTTCCCTCTGGATCAAGTGCCCGGGCTGTTTTCTTATACTCGAGCCTTATCGATTGGACGCTGCTTCGAGGAAACAGCAGGTGATTACAGAGCATACTGTGTGCACTTAATAGTTTAAACTGCACAAATACACAAAACAAGATTAATAATAGAGGTCAAATCTTCCCACAAGTCTGAGAAGATGAAAGAATGCTTGGTTAAAAGTAGGTGAAAGGTCTCTAACTTTGCGCCTATGTACATGTGCCTGTAACTATGAACTGAGTGGGACCCACTTTCCAATTTTTTATTTTATCACCTAGTACTTTGCAAGTCCCAGTGAGGACACTGCAGCAAACTCTAATCATGGAAGGCTGGGTTTCTCACTTAGAATGGATGGAAATGCCCTTGCAAATCGCTGATAGTGAAAGGAAGTGTCTAAGAAAACCTCCTCTTTCTTTTTGTCTGTCTGTCCGTCTACCTCTGTCTCTGGCAGTCTAGTAATACTTGAGCACATGAGCTTTGGAGACAGAGTCAACAGCCCCCATAATAGCCTCTGACCACAATCTCCCACTAACTAGTGTTCCAGTTACCTATTGCTATGGGATGAACCAACCCAAAATGTAAGGGTTTAAAACAATAGCAATTATTATATTATCCTGTTATAATTTGGAATAGCTGGGTTCAGGTGCCCATAAAAGCCCATGTCACCAGACCACGTAATGTCTGTCGAGTTTCCTCAAACCCTCCAAAGTTTGCACACCTGTCCTACAAGACTCTACCCTCTGAGGCTGTCATGAATTACCCACTGACCCAAGCATCTGTGAGCAGCTTGGCTGGTTCACACAACAAGCAGATAAACCTGCACATGGCAAATGCCATTGGTGCCCTACCCCGCCCCCAAGTTAAATATGCCTCTATGTCAAAGTTCACACTGCTCCTGAATAATCAGGACACTGGGGTCCAGGCTGGAGGGCCCTTCTATGACGAAAACAGAAAAGACTTGCCCTAGAGTCATAAGGAAGAGCAGCCAACAGTTAGTGAGGCTTAGTATGTGCAGTCAGAGTACTTTCCGTGTATTACCTAATTTAAGTCTTACAACAACCCCGTGAGGTAGGTACCATTATTTGCCTCCCTTTACAGATGTGGAAACAGAGGGACAGGTCTTTAATTGCCTATAAAGTCACACAGCTAATGAGTGATGAGATGGGATTTGAATCCAGACTATCCAGAGCGAAGTAAGGAGTTGCTGAATATCAGTTATTCTGAGCAAGTTATCAACAAGATTTGTTGAGTGTCAATCCACCACAAAGAATAGGGGAAATACTTACATAGAATAAGTTGAAATAGAAAATAAATTTCCCCCCTTCTCCAGACTTGAGCATCTGGTTGACCTAAGTGATGAGGTATTCAAGCTTTGGAAGTCTGTGCATATGGTCCAGGCAGGTGCTGGAGCACTTGACAAAGACTGTGGAGAAGACAAAGGCATTTACGCTTTTCTTTGACATTGCAGTGCTGACGCAGGACAAGATTTGTGATAATCTAACAGTGGGTAAAATAGGTAATTTGGCTGATAGGAGATGTCAGATGACTCTGTCTGCCTCCTGGACCTCTTCTCTTCCTGCTGTCCACTTGACCTTCCCCACATGACCACAGTGGCCTCCGTCAAACATGCCAAGTTCTTTCCTACCTCAGGGCCTTTGCACTTACCATTCCAGTGGCCTGAAACTCTCTTCCTTAGACCTCCATTGGGTTGGCTCCTTCTTGTCATTCAATGATTAGCTTAAATGTCACCTCTTCAATGAGGCCACCCCTGGCCACCTTTGAAGCTCCTCCACTGCCAGCCTCTCACCTGATTCCTAGCACCTTATTTGTTTCCTTCTCATCACTTTGTCACAAGTTATAATTATCTCCCTTGTTTTTCTGTTTATTTATTTGCAATCTTCCTTTTCCCACCTAGAATGCAATTCCATGTGGACACAGACCTCATTTACTTTGGCCACTGCTGTGCCCTCCACCTTCTAGAACCTGACACTGAAGTAGTTATAAATTAATGAAAGAAAGAATGTACATATGAATAGAGTTCATAGACATTTTATTCTTATTCTCTGAGTGGATTTCAGGCCTGGGAATGGTGAGAGGGCACAGTTCTAAGGAGGAGAAAAAAAGATGTTCTTCAGAGAAGCAAGAATATAAACATCTGATTAGATTTAGGAGAAACAATCATCACATGATCTGTCACGGGTTCCCCAAAGGTCAGGCGGCCATGCCTACTTCCCCCTCAGCTCACCTCACTGCCAAGTTCATCTGTGGGTTCCACGCTCACCCCTGCAGAGCAGTTCAATGGTTGAAACTGCCTTAAGGTGATCAGAGCTCGTGTGACGTCCTCTGGGCAGGAAAGGAAGGTTTAATCTCCAACAGCCACTCGTGTGGGGTGGTGAAAGCAAGTGTGGGCTCCAGACACTCAAGGGTAGAGGCACGGGCATTTAGGGCTTAGTTTTCCTTTCTTAAAAAAAATTCTTTTCACTCATGTTCGTAAATAGGTAATATATGCCCCTCTACATCTGATACAATACAAAGTTAAAAATGATGCTTCACCAGCTCCTTGTGTGTCCTTCTAAGATAGTCTATCCACTATGAGTATATATATTATATTTTATTTAAAAACATAAAAAGTATAAATGATTAACAAATCCTATACATTATTTTGCAAACTGATTTTTAAAAATTAATTAATTAATTGTTTTATTTTTGGCTGTGTTGGGTCTTCGTTGCTGTGCACGGGCTTTCTCTAGTTGCGACGATCAGGGGCTACTCTTCATTGCGGTGCGTGGGCTTCTCATTGCGGTGGCTTCTCTTGTTGTGGAGCAGGGGCTCTAGGCGCATGGAGTTTCAGTAGTTGTGGCACGTGGTCTCAGTAGTTGTGGCTCACGGGCTCTAGAGCACAGGCTCAGTAGTTGTGGTGCATGGGCTTAATTGCTCCACGGCATGTGGGATCTTTCCAGGCCAGGGATTGAACCCGTGTCCCCTGCATTGGCAGGTGGATTCTTAACCACTGCGCCACCAGGGAAGCCCTTGCAAACTGATTTTGAAAATTAATTATATGTCTTGAAAACCATTTGTTATCAGTGCATACAGATGTGTTCCAATCTTTTTACCCGCTGCACAGTATTCTGATATTTGGATATTTACTATCAGTCCTCTACTGATAAATATTTGGTTGTTTCCAATCTTTTACTATAAAAAAGGATGCCTTACTGAATATTCTTACACATTTGTCTTCTCGATGGATGGTGTGTCTGTAGGATAAATTCCTACAAGTGGAATTTAAGGAGCAAAAGATATGTACATTTAACATGTTGATAGTGGTTTCTGCTCCTTGTGTATGTTGGCTACTCTCTCCACCCCACCCGTGAAACAACAGTGAAGGAGAGACCATTAGCTATTTAAACAGTAACTTTTTAGAGGTATGTTAGTTATGGGGCTTTTGTTGTAAGCAACAGAAATCAATTCTGGATAGTTAAATTTTTTTTAAAAGGAGAGATTTGTTGGGAGAATATTGGGGCATCTCATGGAATCCATGAAGTTGTTGAACTGACACCCAGGGAAACCCAAAAAATGAGACCACTCTGGAGACCTCGGCAGGTCGTCCTCAGATCCCCTCCGCCCCTCTGTCCCTGAATTAATTAGCAACGGGATATGGGTCCTATTGGGAAGGCCTGGATGTAGACCAAAAGATGGAGGTGAAGTTGTGAGCTGGGCACCTACAGCAAGAAGTAAGTGGTTCTGCAGTAGTAAATTTAGCAATCCTAAATCAACGGACTCTACTTAATTTGTACCAAAGTGCACAGCTGGTGGCTCAGTGCCAGTGGGTAGGGGATTTGAAATAATGAAGAGATGATCTTCTTGAGTTATCAAGAGTGATTGGCAACACCGGGGAGTGGATTTGCTGCTCAGGAAAGCTGCTCAGGACTGCTGCATTGTGTTAAGATAAGAAGAAGCAACCCTGTATTCATCAGCATTAGTTGTTCAAGAATAAGTGTGCTGTATTGAAGCACTCTGTTTTCTACAAACATCAAAAGCAAGTGAACCAAAAGGGCACCCTCACTTCTGATGACAGCAGTGAGGAAAAGGCAGTATAAGAAGGCCAGAGTCTGGAGCCTGGGTTGACCCATTGCTGTGAAAACCCTCTTGACACCTGACCTGTTCCTTCCCCAGCCCCAGGCTTCCCCGGGTGGAGAAACAGGTTAGACGATGATAGATGGATTGTGAAAATGGTCACAGTTCTTTACCCCCTCCCCTTCCTGAAGCTGCCCTTTGCCATGTGATCTTGCAGCTTCTTCCATCAATAACTGGAGTCTATTACCCCACCACCTGAATCTGGGCTAGCTGTGTGACTTGGTTTGGCTATTAAACGTGATGGCAGCAACATCTTGGACCAGCTCAAAACCAGCCGACCCCTAAGTGTGTGAGAGACCCAGACAGGATTAGCAGCATTTCTGACTCAACCCACTCTGACTGCTGACACATGAGTGAATCCAGTCAAGACCAGAAGAAACACCCAGTTAACCTGGAGATTTGTGAGCAAGTCTGTCTAAAGCCACTGAGTTTAGTGATGATTTGTTACGCAGCAGCTAACCAATACAGAAACTCAGCTCAGCCAGGCCTGGGATTCAGAGAGAGCAGCTCTCATTGCACTCACTGTCACCATTCTTGGGTACACAGAATCAGTTGAGCGTCTATTCTTTTCTAAGACAGTGAGAAAACTCCCACATCTGTCAATATACACTGTGCTCTAATGCACTGGCTCTTGTTTAAATGCCCTGAGGGATTTAATTGGACAAGCAAGCCCCTAGCAAGACTGGGGTCTAAGCTGCTTCTCCTTTAAAGCCTCTTAGACCAGTTAATTCACTCCACACTAGATGGAAAGATTCCTGGGTGAGGCTTTTAAATAAGAATAACAACTGAAATATGTTGAGTGAACTTATATCCTGGTCAGATTCAGGGAATTAAGGCAGGACTCATATGCATACAAATCTGTGGATCTCTTCTGAAAATGTGACTTCATTTCCACCAGACAGCTCTCCTGTCTTCAAGATGTATGACTCCTTGAAAGTCACAAAGGTAAAGAATGAGGTTGCCAGCCATTACCTGCCATGTCCACACATCCAGATGGAGCCGAATAGCTGCCTTCCTCTAGCCAATCAGCTCTGTCCTTGTTTTCTCCTTCAATTTCAAGTTCACAATGTACAGATACCTTGTCATCTTGTAAGAGAACGATCTTGTAAATTTGAGGGGAAGAGTAGGTTGGTTCAAGCTGGGTTCTAGGAGCCCCTTAATTCCAAAGAAGTTTTTGTCCTGAAAAAGCTGTTCTCTAAGTCTTTTTCACAGCCTGGACACTCACCTGCATTTGTTTGAACCACAGCTCTAAATATCCCTTGAACTGGTTGAATTTCTCCTTGTGTTTGTAGTAACAGAAGCAGGGTGCAAAACTTTGCCTTATCATCAGTCAACGATTGACTTCTTTTTCTTTCATCAGAGATGCCCTGTCTGTGGGATGTGAATTCAGGTTCTGAGTGTAGCTCAGACTTCCCAAAGCCCTTGAGGGCCATTGGTAGAGTCCACCCATTCTTGTGGGCTGGCTAACAAGTGAAAGTCTCAGGGCAGACAGTCCTTGGTGCCAGCTGGGGAGAATTAGGCCCAAAAGTCTGTACCCTCTATAAGGGGCCTGGGAATTTCCAGAACAGCCCCAGCTTTCAGAATCCCAGAGTACCTGAAAGTTCTGGGCCAAGTGGAGCAGGATTTAGATCAAGAAATGGATCAGAACTTGCATTCCATGCAAGTACCAGTGGGATTGATTTAAACCCCAAACGTGGGTCAAGTCACTGCCCTTCTCAAAGCCCTTTGGGGGTCTCTGCTCATCACTTAGGGAGTCTTCCATCATCTGATGGTCATGGACCTTCAGGAGCAGGCACTGGGTCCCCCTTTTGCTCACAGTGTGTTCTTCGTGCCTAGCAGAGTGCCTTACCCACATTAGGTGCTCAACATGTGCTTGTTAGAGGAATAAATGGTCAATCAAGCCCAATCTGGTCCCATCTCCTATGACTCCCCTCTCTGAACATGGTCTACAAGATGTAACACACTGGAGTTGGCCAAACACTCCATGCTCAGGTACTGTACTTTTGGACAAGCTGTCCCCTCTATTGGAATGCTCACCCCTGGTCTTATTTTAGGCTCCCCTGAATACAGAATCTGAGATAAGGGCTTGGGTGCAGAGAGTTTATCTGGAAAGTGACCCTAGGAAGCAGGAGTAAGGGGAGTGGAGAGGAGGAGGAAAAGTGTTACTGGGGATTGACTCTGCTGCGCAATCTGAACCACAGAGAGAAAGTGTCAGAATTGTTCATAGGATGGGTACCTGGGGCACAGGCTACCCTACCCTTGGCCCCCTACACCCCTTTGGGAGGCTTAACCCCCCTTGCTTTCCCTTTACTTACTTTATATAGCCTTTCTCCATCCTACCCCTGCTCTCAACCCCTCTCCCCAAATCAAATGCCAGCCCTTCTTTCCTCCCAGGTTAGTAACTCGTACTTCCTGACACTGTTTCATAACTGTTTCCTTGTCCAGCTCCCTCATCAGACTACAACCTCCTGGAGGGTGAGAAATGTATTTTCTTTATTTTACATCCTTCGTGCCAACAGCAGTGTCTGGAATATAGTAATGGGGGCTCCATAAATGTTTGTTGAATTAAGTAATATACTTAATTCAGTTCCAATGAGGAAATGACCAAGCTGGTGTCATTTCCAAAGAAATCCAAAAAGGAACAAGGTGGGACACTGTGGTGGCCAGAGAGGTGTACCGTTCAGATCCTTCAGGAGAAACTGCTGCAGGACCAGACATGCCTGGCAGCCCAACTGCCACCCCTTGGGTCCGCGGGGACTCACACAGAGGCCACGCTTCTGTTGGCTGCCTCAACCCATGACTGAGCACGGCACGGGTACGAGAGCCCATCTACTCCTGCCTGAAGTAGGATTCCTGCCAAGGGTCACCTTCACTTGGGGACTCCCCATCGACCTGGCCAAGACTTTCTCAGACATTTTCTGAGGGCTGGGGCTCTTCCCACCTAGTCTTTCCTTCCTTTCCCCTCTCATGGGTGTTAGACCTGCATTGAGGTCTGAAGTTTCTCCTGCCTACTCCTGCTATCTCCTCTTTCATCCGTCACAGACATTTCCCTAGCATCTGCTTCTCAGAGGACCCAACTGACACAGACACAGAAATAGACATGGCCAAGGATTTGAAAGAGAAAAGTTCCGATTAGAACTGGAGACTCCCTATGTGTCATCCCTCCTGAGATGTCTGATTAAAGACGATGGAAAAAGTGGCAAAGGTGGGTACTTATCATGTGTGCCCACCACCACCAGGAGGGTCACTTTGGACCTGGAAGTCTGCCTTAAGTGATCAGAATGACATCAGTAATAGTAATGGCCATGATGTCAGTATCAAGTAAACAATATTCCCAAGTTCAAATGCCAAGTAACATGTAGCAAAATTCAACAGTCATTTGTGGTTTTTCAGACCAGTTCCAAATATTGGAACTTAATCACATTATCCAAAAATTTCATTGGAAATAATGGACATGATGGCAAAGAAAGGAATGTAGTGCTTCACCACTAGATTTTATTAGCAGTAAGATTCAGTGTTCACATGTCAGCAGCTCCTAACATGGGGTGAGGGTAAGCAGAACATCTTCCCTCACAGTTTCTTCGCTACAGAAGTTGAACCTGGGGAGAGAAAACAAAAAGTCAGCTCTTCCTGACACACAGTTGGTGTGTTGAGTTTGATGACAGCCACTTCCTTCCCCTCAGTCTGAGTGAGTGGCACACCCTGTGCCCAAAACTAGACACTGGCCGAATGAATACCTCTTGGGTATAAAGAACTGCATTTTCCTTTCTAATTTTATCCCATGGCTATGCAATAGCAGAAAGAAGAGGTATCACTGGACACTCCAAAGGACACAGAGGGTCCATTTGTCACATCCCCAAAGCACCTACTATACATGGCACACTGTCAGTGAATGCAACTGAAGAAGAGTAGGGTCAGCAGCATGACAAGAAATCAGCCAGAGTAAAAATCCTGAGGTCCTGGTGTTACATTGGCTCGGCATTCTTATTTTAATTCAGCATTGAATTGAAATAACTAATTTACTCATTAAGACTGAGCAATACTTAGGAGGTTTGGAGCTCAATTTCTTTAACAAAATACAGAAGCATATATAAAGTGTCTGGCACATAAAAAATGTTCAGAAAATGCTCTTTTCTCTTCATCTTCATTTTCTTCTCTGTAATCTAATGGCTAGCCGATGTGCAAATAGCAAATTAAAGGTTAGGGGCAGGACAGGAACAAAGATTCAGACGTAGAGAACGGACTTGAGGACGTGGGGAGGGGGAAGGGTAAGCTGGGACGAAGTGAGAGAGTGGCATGGACATATATACACTACCAAATGTGAAATAGGTAGCTAGTGGGAAGCAGCTGCATGGCACAGGGAGATCAGCTCAGTGCTTTGTGACCATCTAGAGGGGTGGGATAGGGAGGGTGGGAGGGAGATGCAAGAGGGAGAGGATATGAGGATATATGTATACGTATAGCTGATTCACTTTGTTATGCAGCAGAAACTAAAACAACAGTGTAAAGCAATTATACTCCAATAAAGATGTTAAAATAAATAAATAAATAAATATTTTTAAAAAGAAAAAAAAAAGAAAAATATTGGACAAGATGAAACTCAGTGCAAATTGGTGAAGGACTTGACTAAAAGCTCCCTCTCATTTGATGGCAATTCATAAGTTCATGTTATTCTTCATTTTTCCCATTAGAATATAATAAATTAAGATATACCATCAAAAAAAAACTAATATTGAAAAGGGTCACAAGAAATGAAGGGCACACAATATATATAAATAAAGGTGATCTGAATTTCTATTGTGGTAGTTAAGGATTTGCTGAAGTCAGATTTCCTGCACATGAATTCTGGCATTGAGCTTTCATTGAATTATCTGTAAAATGGGGATAATAACAGTACTTATTTCCCATCACCACAATCAAGAGAGTAAACATATCCATTATTCCAAAATTTTCCTCCTATTCTTTGTACTCTCTCCTTCCCATCCCTTTCCATCTTCCCTTCCCCTAGGCAACCACTGGTCTACTGTCGTTATAGACTACTTTGAATTGCGTAAAATTTTATATGCAAAGGTGTATGCACTCTTGTTTAGCTTCTTTCATTCAGTATAATTTTGTTCAGTATAATTATTTTGAGATTCATCTGTGTTGCTGCATGTATCACTAGTTCGTTCCTTTTCACTGATGAGTGGTATTCCATTGTACAAAAGACCACAATTTGTTTATCCATTCCCTTGTTGGTGGACTTTGGGTTATTTCCAGATTTTGACTATTGCAATAAAAGGTACTATGAATATTTATGTACAAATCTTTGTATAAATATACGTTTTCTTTTCTCTTGGGTAAATACATAAAAGAGAAACGGCTGAATTGTAGGTAGGTGTATGTTTGGCCTTTTAGGAAACTAGCAAAGAGTTTTCCAAAGTGGTTGCATCATTTTACATTCCCATCAACAGAATATGAGAATTCAAGATTCTTCACATCCTCACCAGTGCTTGATATTGTCAATCTTTTAAATTTTAGCCATTTAAATAAGTTTATGTTGGTACCTCATTGTGGTTTTAATTTGCATTTCCCTAATAATTAATAGAATATCCTTTTCTGTTCTTTCACTTTTAATCTATTTGTGTCTTTATATTTAAAGTACATTTCATGTAGGTAGCATACAGTTGTGCATTGAGTTTTTAAAATCCAGTTAAACAATCTCTGCCTTCTAATTGTTGTATTTTAATTTAATACATTTATTGATATGGTTATTATCTTGCAATTTGTTCCCTATGCTGTTTTTCCCACCTTTTTATGCCTTAAAAAATTCCATTTCATCTCCTTTTTTTGGCTTATTAGCTATAGTTCTTTGTTTTACTATTTTAGTGGTTGCTTTAGAATTTATACCATATATTTTTAACATCACATTTTACCTTCAAGTGATAATATTTTAATTTACATATGGTATAAGAACATTATAAGAGTATGTTTCCATTTCTCCCCTCCTACCTAATGCCTAATGGCATTGTTGTCATATATTTTACTTATACACGTTATAACAGCCCCTCCCCAAAATACCGCCATTACTTTTTAAATTGTCAATTATTTTTAAAGACTTAAATAACCATATTTAAAAATCTCATATGTTTCCCAATGTAGTTACTATCTCCTATGCTCTTAATTCCTTTCTGTAGATTCTTTTACAACCGGCATAACTTTCCTTTCTCTGAAGACTTTGCTTTAACATTTCTCATGGTGTTGGCCGGTTGGTGATGAATTCTTTCAGCTTTGATATGTCTGAAAAGTCTTTATTTCATCTTTTTCTTTGAAAGATACTTTTGTGGATATAGAATTCTAGGTTAACGTTTTTTTCCTTTCAGTCCTTTAAAGATGTTGTTCCACTATTTTCTCACTTGCATTGTTTTTGATATGAGATCTACCTGTGATTGTTATCTTTATTCCTCTGTAGGTAATGTGTGTTTTTTCTCTGGCTGCTTTTAAGTTTTCCTCTTTATAACTGGTTTTGAGCAGTTTGATCTTCATGTGTGTTGGCATAGTTTTCTTCATGTTTTTTGTGGTATCACTTGGATCTATATGTTTACAGTTTTCATTCACTATGTTTGAAATTTTTGAAGCCATTATTTCTTCAAATATATATTTCTCTCCTTCCTCTTTTGGAGTCTTCAATGAGAACTATATTAGACTTCTTGAAATTATTTCACAGATCACTGATATTCTCTTCATCGAAAATTTTTTTTCTCTCTGTGTTTCATTTTGGATACTTTCTATTACCTCTTCAACTCCACTAATCTTTTCTCTCACAATGTCTAATCTGCTCTTTCATTTCAGATATTGTAGTTCTCATCTCTAGAAATTCAACGTGGGCCTTTTCTCTATATATGCCATTCCTCTACTGACCTTTTTAAACCAATGGAATACAGGTTTAATAACTGTTTTAGTGTCTATGTCTGCTATTCTAACAGTTGTGTCGGTTCTGGTTTGGTTTCAATTGATTGATTATTCTCATTATAGGTTGTGTTTTCCTGCTTCTTTATATACATGGAAAACTTTCGTTTAATGTCATATATTGTGGATTTTAGCCTGTTAACTGCTGGATAATTTTGTATTCCTATACATTTTCTTGAGCTCTGTTCTGGGGTGCAGTTATTTGGAAACAGTTTGATCCTTTCAGGTCTTGCTCATTCTAGGCTAACTTTTTTCCCACTACTGAGGGATGACCTTCTTAAATACTCTACCTAACATTTCCTGAATTATGAGCTTTTCTGGTCTGGTTAGCAGAAACAAGTACTGTTCCCAACCCTGCAAGAGTACTGGGTACTATTCTCTATAATCCTTTCAGATGGATATTTCACAGACCTTGACTAGTTTCCTCATATATATGTGCTGATCAGTACTCTGCTGAATGTTTAAGGAAATTTTCCAGCTCTCTGAGCTTTCCTCTCTGTAGCTCTCTCCTCTCTGGTCCTCTGTCCTGTGAAATACAGTTGCCTTGGATTTTCTGGATTCTTAGCTCTGTTTCTTTAACTCAGGTAGTCTACTGGGTTCTGCCTGAATTTTTCCTCTTTGTGTGACATCCTGGAGACTCTTTAAAGGCAGTAAGCCGGGACAATTTTAGGACTCTACCTTATTTGTTTCTTATAGCTCAGAGATCACTTTCCTTTGTTGCCTAATGTTCAGCATCTTGAAAACTGTGGTTTGATATATATATTTTTTTAAATTAATTAATTTATTTATTTTTGGCTGTGTTGGGTCTTCGTTTCTGTGCGAGGGCTTTCTCTAGTTGCGGCGAGCGGGGGCCACTCTTCATCGCGGTGCGCGGGCCTCTCACTATCGCGGCCTCTCTTGTTGCGGAGCACAGGCTCCAGACGCGCAGGCTCAGTAGTTGTGGCTCACGGGCCGCGTTGCTCCGCGGCATGTGGGATCTTCCCGGACCGGGGCACGAAACCGTGTCCCCTGCATTCGCAGGCGGATTCTTAACCACTGCGCCCCCAGGGAAGCCCATGGTTTGATATATTTTGTCTGAATTTTTGTTTGTTTCAGTTGGGAAGGTAAATCTGGGCTCTTGTTACTCCATCTTTGCCAGAAGCAAAAGTCTCCACACTGGACTTATATGAGGACTGAATGATATGATGGCAGAAGCAGCATAGCACTGTGCCTCAGAATTTAGTTTTATACTCAAAACACTTGGGCTGATATTGGCATTGTTATGATTACCATCATCACCATCACCTCACTGTTTCCGGTAGTTCACTATGGTAAATATCCGTTGGTTCACACACACTTTAGTTTTGATTAGAACCAAGGGTTGACCTTTGTCGTCACTAAAAAGACTAATGGCACAGGACAATCTATTTGTATTCCTTGATAAGTGTTTTCTCGGTAATTTAAGTGGCAATTTGGTGAACCCAGGAAGCTTGGGGAAGATACACATATTAAGCACACACATAGCACAAGGCACAGCTGCTAAATGACATCTTTCTTTTCACCTTAGGATTGTGAAGCCAGATTCTCATTCTAACACTTGTGTCCGATCATACAACAGTCATCTACAAATCTATCAAAGTTGTTTTCCTAAAGATGTACGCTTTCTTCTAAAGAAACAAAAGGTATTAGGAAGCAGCGGTGACTGAGATATAGGAGAACCACTGTAGGTGATTTAACTTAAAGTTGTCTTTCAGTGGGAGTAGAATTATAAACGTGACTCAATGCTTCAAATCTCTTTGAATTTTTATTACTTACACTTTTCCATCGTTGCGTTCCACACTGATCTTGGATGCTCCCACTCTGGGTAGAGTTGGGTTGATCACGTTATTGTACCAAATAAATTTAACCTTCTGCATATCTCCAACATCCACATCTGAGTCAAATTCATTGGAATGAGTATTGGCTGGTTCGAGACTGCCCCTTGGGAATGGAGAAGTTAATAAAAACATACATGAATATACATAAACATACATATAAATATACACATATATGTTTCTAAAACCAGTTAACAATGTATCTCTAGTAAGATGATTGATAGTACATTTGTGAATCTAATGGTTAAATAAATGTAGACATGTATGCCAACTCAGTGGTAGTTCATTTGCCATCAATAACTCACATTACTTTGAAGTCATCCTTATTTTAATAAAACTTCAAACATGTTATAGTCACAATCCTCCCACAATTTAATAAATGATGACATCATTATATCATCCTTTTCCAGTTGTTTTGTGGGTAGAATAATTATTTAGTGATTATAAATCAGATGCCATGCATCAAAATAAACATCTGTGGTTTTCTCAGGAAATAGCAGAGAAAAAATTTAGAAACAGAGTTCTAAAATGTATTAAGGTACAAGGGTGAAATAGTCTCTTCCTTTTAATGACACATGGAAGTACTGTGCTTCTGAAGGGGTTCAGAACAAGTCTCCCCAGAATGTGCCACTTTGGCAGGTGGACTATTTTGAGCTGAAGGAAATCAAGACCCAGCAGCTTCAAGGATAACTTTTACCTCTCCCTTAACTGCCTAAAAGGATTTAGATAGAAGGCCTGGTTCAGGAAGGGAACTATCACCTGAGATAACTACAAGGAATATGGGCTAGATGTGATAGGCTGGCGGGGAGCTCAGCTGGGCCTGGAGATCAAATTCCTCTCCGTGTCCTGTTGTCTCTGCCTGCCATGGCAAACCTTTGTGCACCAAATATTTGTTC
Organism: Balaenoptera musculus; assembly: GCF_009873245.2. Classification (NCBI taxonomy): domain Eukaryota; kingdom Metazoa; phylum Chordata; class Mammalia; order Artiodactyla; family Balaenopteridae; genus Balaenoptera; species Balaenoptera musculus. The sequence goes on from NC_045800.1 coordinate 14,249,569, forward strand.
TTCCCATCTTACTGTGGATTGTCTTTCTCCCCTTTGAAGTCCCAGACCCCTGCTCCCTTCTCCTTAGCTCAGAATGGCATATAAGCCTCAATTGTCTCACTGCCTGTGGGCCTCATGTTCTTCTGGGACCCCCATATGTACATAATTAAATTAGTTTTTTCCCCTGTTAATCTGTCCTATGTTAATTTGATTACCAGACCAGCCGAAGAGCTAAGAAAGATAAAGGAAAAAAACTTTCCTTCCCTATATTCCCATATAGTAATGAATAAACTCTTATGTCCACGACATACATTGTATGTGTGAAGTATTCCAACACTGAAGGAGCTTAGAATAGTAGTTTACTCACTTGAAAATTTCGTACTGCTTAGAGTTTCCTCTATCTCCAAACAAAGAAACGAGTATGTGTCCTCTAACCTTCTTTCCAGAGAGTGTGACAGCCACCTTATACCGCCAACCTGCAAGGGGGAAATATTTGCAAAATATCAGCTTTTAGAAAAATTATTCTGGAAACAGGCTAACTTGGATTCCACTACTGCTGAATTTTGAATAATTTTTGTATGGTTTTGGTAGTTCTTCTAATCAAATAGTGATGGATATTCCTTTAACTTAATGTTCAGAGGGCAGACATTGGGGGAGGGGAGGAACACAGACTCTTTCCCAAGTCAAAAGATTTCAAGCCAAGGGACTAAGTTATATATTTTGTTTTCAATTTTTTTAACCTAACAATTTATTCTTGAACATTATAAGAACTTTATGTTAAAAGATAATGGAAAAATAATAGTGTGGTATTTTCATCAGTTTATTTCATTTTTATAGATCACAAAATTTTAGAGTACTGTCATCTTTTTGTCTAAATAATCTATATTTATCTTTAACATTCTATAATTCAACTTTTCAACACCATTGGATTGTATTAATTTATGGTAACCATTTTATGGTACTAGTCAATAGTGAACTACAATTTTTTGCCATTTAGAGCTAGCCTGGGCCAAATTGGGAAGGGAATAAAATTTAGCTTTAGTTTTTACAATGCAGCTAACCCTATTGACTCCCATCCAAATAGTTTTCTTCCTCTATTACCCAGAAAAGAAACCCAGGGTCTGTCCCCAAGTCTCACCATTCCTGCATTCTCTGATTCCCATCACACATGGAGTCTGCAATCCTAATACCTCTAGAATCTGTCACCTCCTTTCCATTCCCACAACCTCTGCCATCTCTCTCCTGGGTTACTTTTCTGCTTGTAAAAGAACCTCAGAATTTTGCGCAGTGAAACTTTTAACAGAGTATGAAGAGGCTGGAGCAGAAGAAGCCTCCTGAATTCGGTACCAGAATCAACTGTGAAGAAATTTATTTTTGTATCATTGATAATTCAGGCCCTAAACTCTGTTCTGCCACCCAGATTAGCATGTTCACATTGAGCATGGTATGGATGTGTTTTTCCATTTTGGGGAGGAGTGTTTAAAACTTTTGTACAGAAAAGCAATTTCACACATTTCCACGGGACGTGATAAGATACATAGTATTGAGAATTTAAGACAAATAAAATAGGGACTTACGGGCAAAATTGCTGGCATCACCGGTGTTTAGATAAAATACCTGGCCCTCTGCTTGGGTTTTCCCAGGAAATCTATCAGCATAATGACCCATCTGCGGGCAGCCTTCACTTGGACAGGGGAAGCACTTGTTCTAGGGAAAATAAACAAATGATGAATGAGGATGCTCTTTTTTTAATAGTGTACCATCTTATTCCACGTGTTGTTGAATTTTCAAATATTCTAAAGCCAATCCTCTTCTGATAGTAAAAGAAGACTTTAACAGTGTCTCAACAAACGTTAAAAATTAGTCTCATTATTTACAATGATAAATCAGCAATTTCACTATTAAATAACATGATACTAACATAAATATTATAAAAATTAATTAAGAGAATTTATTTATTTATTTATATTTTAATCCTCTCTCTTTTGCCTCTCTAAGTTGTTCCAGTGGCCCCAAGACACCCATCTGCTTTTAGGTGGTTAGAATTTATTTTAGAAAAATTGCAAAAGAAAGAGCAGGAGGTGATCATCAGCTTCTGATACACAAAATGGGACTCACTGGGAGGACAATAGGCTTAAAAGTCAAGTTTTTCTCAATTTTCTCTAGCTCCCACTTAGCATATCAAGTCTGGAAGATTCAGATCTCAGAATTCTCCCAATGTGAAGGGAAAATGCTCTAGTTGGTCAGTCAGGCTTAGCCATGACGTCTGAAGAAGATGGATATCATATAGGAAAATGTCCTTCTTTTGTGGGCCAAGAAACTGTGAGGAGAAGAGAGGGAGGGGCGTGAACAGAGCGGGAGGCAGATAGACATAAAAATTCCTGCTATGAAAGGGCAAGGCTGCCCCACAGTAGAGGCAAGGGGTGAACTCCTGAATCAGTGGACCAGATGGCGACTGGGCTGAATCTGAGGATCTGCATTCAGCAAAAGCTCAGGGAAACTGGGCCAGCCGGGAAGAAATGGCCCAAGCTCTCTGAGAGCATTGCCCAAGCCAGTAGCTTGGACACGCCCCGACATCACCTGCAGATGGCAGCTATGAGCCCTTCAAGAAGGTGGACCCCCAAGCCTCCTCTCTGCCCTCCACACACACACTGACCACCACCACCATGATCACCTTGCCCAATACCAGCTTGGAGAGAGGTGGTCCAAAGGCTGAGAAATCTGCAAAACTGAGAATTTTTTCCTATAAAAGTGTCTGAGCATCACTTAAAAGGACAGTTTATATTATTGAATCAGATTAAATTTTAACTGGATGAAACCTAAAGCTTCTGTGTTTGTTTGTTTTCCCCATTACCTAGAAAATGGGGATTTGGGAAGAAAATAAAAATAAAGTTAGACCAAAGAAGGGGGAGGCGTTCTCATTGCATATGCAAGCTACATTGTGAATAAAATATACACCCATCCCCTCTCCCCTACACATAATAGCTAACATTTGTTGAATGCTAATTATTATACTTTAGGTTCTGGGCTAAGTAATTAAAACATGTTATCTTATTAAATCCTCCCACCAAATCTATGGAATCTACCATTTTATTTACATTTTGAAATGAAGAAAGTGCCTTAGAGAAGTTAAGTATTTTGCCCAGAATCATTCAACTATTTAATGGTAGAACCAGGAATCAGATCCTCTCTCTTCATTGCTAAAGTATATCTACTTGATAATTATAATTTCACCTAGCACGTTACTTGAAAATTTATATATTAAATAACATAGGGCATACATTTTTATTTGAAAAAAAATTATTGTGAAAGGAAAAGCAATAGTAAAAAAAAAACTGGGCAATTGATATGTCATATTCAAGATCAGATTTAAGGATCCCAACTTAGATAATTAGAGAATACCAAAAAAAAGATGAACACTCAAAAAAAAATCTTGGCAATTATGAGACTGCACAGAAATGTCCACATGCCCATAATCATATACCTTTATAAGGTTAACATTTAAAACAAGTTTTTCATGTTCATCAGCATCCTGCAACCATAGATCAGATTTCCATAGACAATTTTTGCACTTAGAATTATTTCCAAACCAAGTGTGAACATTTAGCTGACACATACAGAAGTGATAGAGAACAAGGTAGATTTGGGATATTTCAGTTTACAAGCGCATTTCTCTAAAGGTCTCCAATGCTTTATCACTATTAAAATAAACATGTATTATTGAAAGTATAAATCATGTGGCAGTCATATAGTAACATTCACTGAATGCATGTCATGTATAGTGAACCACACTGGTCATGAGAAGTGATGGTCACAAAATTCTTTAGGTGCAAGAAAGAATCTACTTACTGCACTGAAAACCTTGTAAGAGGCACAAGGAAATCCAGCAAAGCCATCAGGGTTGAGGATGCTATCAGCATAATACTTGTAGCTTCTTAAGTGATTACAGGCCACAAAGTCGCGAGTTCCTTTAAAATCAGACATGATTACACATCAGTGACAGATTTCATTTTTCCAAGTTAATGTCATGGTCAGCACACAGTTGTTGAATAGATTTTTCTAATTAGTGTGAACTCATGGCAGTCACAGAACAAAATCATTTATGAAGGGTAGTCATGATTTGAGACACAATCAGAATTTAATATAATCTGTTTAACATTATAATAATTATGCCATAGCTAAATGAAATGGAAAAATAACTCTAGGAGGAAAAGATTGGTCTGTAAGGGATAGGTATGACTGAGTAATGTATTCCCTGAATTAGATCCTTGAAAAGTTGACTACAAATACACTTTCTTTCCTATAGTCTTCTCATGTCCACTTCCCCCAGTGAAAACCTGTATCTTGGGGATACAACTAAAAGTTCTTTGTTATAGAAAATGTGAGACCTGTACAATACCAAAATATTTAGCAAGTTTATCAAAAGGAAACACAGATTCCCGCCCCCCCCCCCAAGAAAATCTCTTCATATACATAATAGTTGTACCTTCCCAGAGCCCATCTATGTCAACGATGTGAGAGAGAGCATTCTTCTTACATCCGGGCATTTCCTTTCCTCCATTTGGAAAGAAATCTAGGTGGCCCACAATTTGGCTCATTCCAAGACCTGAGGAATTTTAAAATATGGGAAAGTTGATGTTAATGTAAAGACTCAAAACACTCTAAAACACTCTTATGTATAGACTCAAAAAATACTCCAGGGGGACAAATTGAAGAACTCACCCAGGTTGGGGATTATGGGGGCAGCGTCTGTGTGAATTACATCCACAAATTGGGCATCGCTGGGGTCCAATCGGACTAATTCAGGTGTGCCCTGAAAGCACGGTTCTGCTGGATCCAACCCTAAAATAGATAGGATGCGTCATGTCAGTGTCTATCAGTGGACATGCATGTTCACCTTTCTCTTTACAGACCTAAGTGCAGCATTGGTGGTAATCATGAGTAACGCGTGCAAAGAAATAAGCTGGTTCTTCCCTATCTTACCAATTTCTAAGGGAAATCTGTGTCTAATTTACTATTTGCATTAAAGTGAATTTTCCTCAAACCATGGGATTTGGCCCTACTTATGGATGCTTAGTCATTGGGACAATCCCCATCAATAGCACAGTTACAACAAAAGAGCCAGACTCTGGGAAACACTGTACTCTTAAGAGATTTTCAGGCTAAAAGAGTTCCACCTATACTATAAACTCCTGTGAGGGCAAGGATCTTGGCTTTCACAGTCACTGCGACCACAGCTTGGCAAGTGCCTGACTGAGCAGGCTCTCATAAGCATTTACGGACTATGAGAAAGAATGTCTCTCCAGCAAATTAAAGAGATATTCCAGATACCCCTACCAATGCAAATGTAACGAACTTATCCAAAGTATTAAAAAAGAGAATCGGGGTGTCGGAAACAGGGGATTTGGGAAGAAAATAAAGAAGGGAAGATGCAAGAATAAAGTAATCATTTCCTGAAATAGTCACTTCTCAGATCCAGGATAGCAAAGTCTTTCTTATAAAGTTACAAGGTTGTTGTAGGACCTGGGTACCCAACATATGACTCCACTGGCTAAATGCAACCAGTCTGAGATTTGTAAAATCATATTTTTTATCTAATTAGCAGCATGTAGCCCGGGCAGCCCAGGGCACCCAGACTATCTGTCCCCACCACTCTCGGGTTGTGGTTCATGAGGACTGGACTAATTATCAATTGCTATGAAGCAGAATATAATTAATGATACATTTTTGAGCTCTTTGAGTTTAATTCTATTTCTTCTATTATTTATGCCATTTCTTCTATTCACCAAACTCATCCTTTGTGAATACCTGACAAAGAGAAAATAGATATGAATAAGACTTCCAGATGTTCTTAATTCACATTTTAGTCACATGCAGTATTTATATGTTAAACAGGGCTCTGTAGACTAAAGATTGGTATTAATAACAAATTCATAAGGTCTCAGAACACACCGATTTCTCTGATCATGTGATCTAATTCGGAAAATGTGAAAACTTGTCTCCTCAGGTAAAAGCAGGTCTGTGCCAAATTTCTGTCCTTTTAGACCCCGTATAGGCTTCATTTAGTCCAACTTTGCAGCTTTGACCAACCTGTGATTCGTCCAATGGTCCCATTTGTCCTCCTTCCTGACTCCCCAGCAGCATGGGCACCCAGACTGTGGCCAATGACATGGACCTTGGAAGGTGAGTATCCAAATGACGACTGTTGGAAAGAAAACTTCTTCAGAATGTTTTCAAACTAGCAAAATTCAAGATGGGCAGAAAAGAGAACACTCTGAAAACTCAACTTTTAAGAAGAGAAGCTTCTCCTTTAAAGCAATCAATTTTCAGGGATTTTTTTCTTTTCATTTATCACAAGAAATGGCGATGGTATAATGTTTAAACTGGTGGAAGTAGTGTTCGCTTTTATTGTTCTACATAGAACATTGTTCTACATAGAGGGGACCCTTGATAGATATGAGGACTTGTTACCCAGAGGTGGTGAAGCAAGTATTTGGATTAGAAAGTAATAATGATTCTTCAATAAATGGTGTTGTGAAAACTTGACAGCTACATGCAAAAGAATAAAACTGGACCACTTTCTTAAACCATATACAAAAATAAACTCAAAATGGATTCAAGACTTAAATGTAAGACCAGAAACCATAAAACTCCAGGAAGAAGCATAGGCAGTATATTCTTTGACGTCCATCTTAGCAATATTTTTTGGATCTGTCTCCTCACGCAAAGGAAACAAAAGCAAAAATAAACAAATGGAACTACCTCAAACCAAAAAGCTTTTGCACAGTGAGGGAAACCATCAGCAAAACAAAAAGGCAACCTACTAAACGGAAGAAGATATTTGCAAATTATATATTCGGTAAGAGGTTAATATTCAAAGTAGACAAAGAACTCACGTAAGTCAATATAAAAAAACATAATCTGATTTAAAAAATGAGGAGAGAACCTGAATAGACATTTTTCCAAGTCAGACATACAGATGACCAACAGACATATGAAAAGATGCTCGACATCACTAATCACCAGGGAAGCGCAAATCAAAACCACAATGAGGTACCACTTCCCACTTGTCAGAATGGCTATTATCAAAAAGACAGCAGATAATAAGTGTTGGCGAGAATGTGGAGAAAAGGGAACCCTCATGTACTGTTGGTGGGAATGTAAATTGGTAGAGCTACTATGGAAAACAGTATGGAGGTTCTTCAAAAAATTAGAAATAGAACTTCCATATGGTCCAGCAATTCCATTGCTGGTTATTTTTCTGAAGAAAATGAAAACACGAATTCCAAAAGATATATGCACCCTTATGTTTATTGTTTACAATAGCCAAGCAATGGAAAAAACCTAAGTGTCCATCAATAGATGAGTAGATAAAGAAGATGTGGTACAGACATACCATGTTTTATTATGCTTTGCTTTACTGTGCTTCACAGATATTGTTTTTTTTGCAAACTGAAGGTTTGTGGCAACCCTGCACTGAGTAAGTCTATCGGCACCATTTTTCCAACAGTATTTGTTCACTTTGGGTCTCTGTGTTACATTTTGGTAATTCTCACAATATTTTAAACTTTTTCATTATTATAATATTTCTTATGGTGATCAGTGACCTTTGATATTACTATTGTAATTGTTTTGGGGCATCACAAACTGCACTCATGTAAGATGGTGAACTTAATCAATAAATGATCTGCCAGCTCCACCAACCAGACATTGCAATATCTATTTTGGCACCTGAAACTAATAGAATATTGTGTGTCAACTATACTTCAATTTAAAAAAAAAAAAGAAAAAGAAAAGAAGAAAAGAATAATGAAAGCAATTACTTAAGCACTTTCAAGTTTAACATTTTCTAAGTTTTTAGTTACCAAATCAGGTTAGCTTGTTATCATTGTGCTTCTCTTAAAAAAATAAAAACAAACAAACAAACAACAAAACCCCTACTTTAATCTTCAGGTTGACATTATCATATCAACTTGGCTTAATAACTGGTAAAATTAAAAGAACTAATGATGGAATCCAGTAGAAACAATCTACCTGGTTGCTTGAATAATAGCACTTAAAAATCAGTTTATTCACCTTAATAGGCATATTGATGAAGCCCAAATCTAGATTTTTCTTTTGCATTTTTCTTTTCAATCAAGGAGAATGCCAACTCTAAGTAGAAAAATATTTTACCAATTATCATACATACAGCAATTTTTCTGGAAGAGAATCCAGAGAGCAATGTGCATGGGCTTTTCTATAACCCAGAGGTAGTTACCTCAAGAACGTCAATGAAATACGCCACTTCTGCTCCCACAATCCGGATGTTCTGTGAGGCTTGTGTGTATCCGGTTCGGGAGCCACCTTTCCAGTCCACGCAGATGCAGTTCACGCTTTCCACGTTAAACAGGTTCTGGTGGAAGAGACACAATAAATAAGTAAATAATTCAACATCTTTCCTAATTACTAATTAACAATCTTGAAGACTAGGATAAATTGCCTCCTTGACCTACACAATATCATGCTCGCTTTTTAACCCCAAACCAATAAACAAAACTTTTAATCTGTTATGGTTATGGAATCCTTTTTAAAACTTAACATTGGCTCCAAACTAGAGATTTGGCCATAATGGGAACTGGATTCTTGGGATTTCTACCGCAACAGATGCATAGACATTTGTTGTAGGGAAAAGTGTATAAAATGTGGTACAATGGGTTGTCTCATTAAAGCATCATAAACTTCACAAGACATTGTCCCTTACTAGATTGCACCTCAGGGCATTGCCTGTCTTGTTCACTTCTGTATCCTCAGTGCCTGGAAAAGTTCCTGGCACATACTAGGTACTCAGTAAATATCTACTAAGTAATTGAATAAATGAAAGACTATGTTAGGACCCTTTAAATATAGGCATTGAAGGCAAATGAATAAGCTTTTCCATGATGGAAATACTAATCAAAATTTTTGTATGAACATGTTTTATTGTACATGACTGAAGTTATTTCACATAAAAATATAAACTTTCAGATATCTACTGGAAGTCTTTTTGGATGGGGGTCAATGATAGTTTTGTGAATGCTAGATCTGGCAGGAATTTTATTTATTTGAGTATTTATTTATGCATATCCCCACCTTTTTTCCAAGAAGAATTTGAGAATGCAGCAATCTTAGAAACCATCTCCAATTGTTTCATTTTACAGATAGAAAAATCCAAAGAGGGGAAACGATTTGCTAGTGTCTTGGTTAGCTAAGGATAGAATTGGAACTTGAATCTACGGCATTTAACCTTCTAATTTAAGGTACTCATTCCTCCATTATAATGCCCAAAGACAAATCAAATGCAAGAAAAACACATCTGCTTTTGGGATCTCAGAAATAAATTGTATATGCATATCTGAAAATCTACATACCTTTGAGCTGAGAATCATTTATTTATTTTTTCTTCACTGTAGTATAGAAATCTATTACTACCCTCCCTCCTCACCCAGCCCAATAATCATCAGCTATAAATTATTTTTGAAGACAAGTTGTGGTTTTACTGATTATTTTTAAACTTGTGTAGTTAATTAGCCCCTTCATTTTAACTGTCTTCAAGATCAGTCGAAACTCTCCGGAGTTAACTCAGATCAGCCTTTGGCTTGAGTCACAGGCAGGCCTGAAATAAGACCTCTAAAGAAATGATTGCATCTTTGTGCCACAGCTGGCCACAAAATCTTGATGAAGAAATGAATCAATGATAATGTTCCTTAAGCACTAGCAGTTATTGGAAAATTTATTCTGTTTGATTTTCTGTCTTTTAATTCTTCATTATCACAGGGCACATAGCCAAAGGCAAATTTAAGAAAATAGGATCACTACTGCTGAAACAACAGAAGCCAGAAATGAAAATCTACACAGTCTTCCTAGCTATTGCTACCATAGGAGATAAAAGAGTATCAAGGGAAAATAATTAGTTTGGGCAAAATGAGTTATCTTAGTTCTTCACACAGAAATCAAAGCCTATTGAAGAGACTAAAAGCTATTGAAAATGCAACAAATGTTGCATCAGTATGGCAACACCTGTTGCTAAAATTTAGAAATAGCTCTGTATTAGTTATTAAATAATCGCTACCCTGAGCCACCAAATGCCTGCCAGCCTTGCTGGTCTGACTGTCCCAGGTCCCCTCCACCCCGTGTCACCTCCTGGACCTCCTCTGGGAACCCCAGACCCAGTGAGGTCAGAGGATCCTCCAGCCTTATGGTGGCAGGCATCTGTCCTGCCTGGGTGGGGCCTTGCCTTCTCTGTTGCTAATTATCACTCTGGAAACAAACTTCCCTTAAGAGATTTACAGTCTCACCTTGCAAATGCTGTGCAGCCAGTTTTCTTCTCCCTTGTCTATGAATCCATGAATAATAAAGCGAGTTTTTCTATTTGTTTTGAAATTGGAGTCTGTGATAGTAGATGGATCTGCAACGAGTTCCTGTTTGGGGGAGAAAAATGTTTAATGTCAAGTTTCTGAAAATATCAAATAGAACTGTTACGAGGAGGGAAGTGGCAGATGGGAGAAGACTCCTGGGACTTGGGATCCTTGTGAGTAAGGATTCTTTTATTACAACCAAGCTATTCCCAATCATCACCAAGTCGATACTTTCCAGATGTCATAACATTTTTGCATTTGCTCTACTTGGGGTAATATGTCTGCTATAATATTGGTGGTAGGGTCTTGTCTCCACCCAATGGAAGACTATGTATGTGTGTGTGTGTTTTTTATAGATACAAAATATGTTGGAAGGTTATACATAACACTTAGAGATTATATATATGTAATATCCATATTTAGAATATTGTATTAAATGGTACCATAGAGGTAGAATAAAAATAATATCAAGTTAATGGATACTTTAAACAAATTATCAAACAAACCTTTTATAAACAAGTTATAAAAAATAATACGGTCACTGTGCTAAAAGTCTACAGAGGTGCAAATTCCACTGTCTGATTTGTTCTCTTTAGAAGACAAAATTCAGTATCCTTATTACATAAAACAGATGAAACTTAGTTCTGAAAACCATGAGTGTTCTTACTTGAAAGCTGTCTGGGTTCTCGTTAGTGTATAGGAGGAAACGAGTGTTGACATCTTTTGGAGCCCAGGGCAATATTTTGATGGGTCTTTCTACAATTCCTGCCCAAGGGGAGTCATCACTGAAGCAACCAAGTCTTTGATAGCAGATTTCTTTTCCTGCAATCACCCAGAAGTATTAGTTTCACCAGAATGCTCTTTGTGATGGTCTCTCTGACAATATATGAGTTAAACTACATTTTGTGGCATATTTTCTTCCTCCACATCCTCAAACACCTTCCTATATACACACTCACAAAACAGCTTCAACAGACAACATCCCAGCTAAAGACAGGCTGCTGCTTCTCATTTCCACTATGTAGGACCGCCTCACTCCCCTCCTGTCTCTGTCCAGTCCCATGCTAGGACTCATTTGAGCCTCTCAACTCAGATGTCTCCTCTGGGCCATTGGTGCCCAAGAAGGGAGTGGTCTTGTGTCCCCAGGTCTTGGTAGTAGGGGGTGAGGCGCTTACCTCCTTGTAAACATCTTCTGGCATTGGTCTTTGGGCTTTGGGTTGAGATCTTAAGTTTCGTGCAAATGCCAAAACTTTACGTCTCTACCTGGCTGAATATTTAGGTCTCTGACCTATATTTGAGGGGCATCCTGGATTCTTGTGATGAAGAAGCTGCTCACAAATAATCAAATAGAAAGCCCATGGTTTGACACAACTCTGTGCTTGAATGTTAACCCATAAAAGAACAACACAAAGGAAGGGTTCTCCAGGGGGATAAAGTCTCCATTAATAGTGGGAGCAGGAATAGGAGTAGTAGTTGTTGTAGGCGCTGCATTCTCCATATGTGCCACATGCTGGGCAAGATGATTTACATGACTTATCACACCTAAGTCTCACAATTACCCTACAAAAGGGGTGGCATTATATGCCCAGTTCACAGATGAAGACAGTGAAGCACAGAGAGGTTAAGAATTTTACCCAGGGAAATACAGTTGTGGCTGATGGAACCAGGGTTCAAACCTTACGCTTAACTCCGAGCTAGGGTTGTTAAATTTAGCAAATGAAAATACAAGTTAAGTTTGAGTTTGATAAACAATAAATGTTTTATTATAACAATAGCAATAAATTTAAATTTTCTTAACTTTAAATTTTATTTATTATAATGATCAATTTTACCATTTATATAACTATGCCACATATTCTTTGTTTTACCTGAAATTCAACTTTAACTGGGCATCTTAGCTGTTATCTGGCAGCCCTACTCCCAGTGCTTGAGCTCCTATTCATGGATCTCTCCCCCTTGCTCTACTTCTCATCCTCATAGTAGCTTGAATTCAGGTGTTGTAGCCCTTCTTCCAAGTATTGAGCAGCAAGTCTCTTCCAGCATGACATAAATATTTTTTCTTACCTACTACTGCTCCCAGCAACAGCGAAAGTGTCCAGATGAGCAGCATCTAAATAAAATTTTAAAATATAATTAAGTCTGGCTAAGTAAGTTTTTAAAAGATTGGCGTAATTCAAGTTCAGTTAGACCTCTGAGGGAAAATGAGTAAATTCGACTAAATTAGACTCAGTAAACATGTTCCAGACTCACCATGGCAGTTCTGTCAAGTTCTGCCCACAAAATAGCACCTAGAGGTCCTTTTATAGGCAAACCTTATCTTTTTGAGCAGTTCCATGGAAAAGTGGCATGAAACAAGAGGAGGTTCCAAGGATGTACTTTTAATTTTAATCATAAATAAACCAAGATTGATAGAGTAGGTAAAATTTTCCATAGTACTTTTGGAAAGATGAGAAAAGGGTAGATAAGAACAGTTCTCTTTCAATGTGATTATACAATGCTTAGAATCACCATAATTTCATTGTAGTGAAGGTTCTAGTCTGCCCATTTTTTAGTTTACATTTCTCTGTGCAGGTCTGTGGGTATGGGTGAAACTAAATTGTTTTCATAGATTTGATAACAGCAGTCTTGACCACAAATACTAAAAGCTTACCAGCTCATGCAGTTTTTGTACAACCTTGCCTTACCTTCCAAAACAGTGAAATAGAGGCAATTCTTCAAGAGAGTTCATTTCTTTTAGGAAAGCTGTTGATAGTTTATTTTGATAGTCCATAGGACTAATTTATTTATCAACAATAACATGGAGGAAAGAGTAAATGAACTGATGAAAGGAACTGGGGGTACTTCTAAGAACATAGAGGTGAAATCAGTGACCCCATCACCAAATGAAATTATGCATAAGAGAAAAACAAAATTCAACTTGGAAAAAAATGGTCTGGGAAATATAATATGGAAGAGAAGTATTTGATAGAAAAGAACTGGGATGTTTTCAGTTGGTGATCGATTGCTTAAAATTAATTTTAAAAAGACTGGGATAGGCTACTATAATTTTAAGAGACTGGAGCATTTGGCCTGACAGCATCACAGCTATAGGTCGAATCATATGAAATTGTCACGTTTGTAGGTCAAAAATGGTCAAAGAATTCAGTTCCCTGACAAAGTTTACAGGTACAGAAAAAAAGCAAGAAAATTATTTGTGTATGAAGAAAATTCAGTAATGTTGGGCAAGGGAAATGTTAAAATCAGGACAGAAGTTGCAAGGAAGGAATCCCATGGATGGGAGCAGTGGCAAAGTCCCACTGAATCCTTCATGTCTCAGCATTTAATCCAATCCTTAGGGACTCTTCTCCAGAGCTGATTAGGTTGGTTTCCCTCTCTCCTCTAGAAACACCTCCCTTTAGAACTAGCCTCATTTGACACCCATCACAATCAGGTGTGGATCATAAACTCTGAGAAGGCTGGAATTCTCCAGGCCTTGTCTTACCTCAGCATCTAGCCATGTTGGCATGAAGCAGGCCCTGAACACATCCCCCATGAATGAACAAACAAATGAATGAGGAAATGAATATAAAAAGCAATATAGTTTGAATAATTTCTATAGGAACAACTGCCTACACAATCTCACAGTAAAGAACTGTGATTTTTAACTGAAAACAAGCAAAATAAACAAACCAAAAAAAAGGAGCCAATGTTCACTCTGGAGTTTACTATAAAATAAAATACATTCTGTGTGAATTACCAAATAATTCACACAAAATTTCTAAGTTGGCATTTTAGATAGTACAAAATTTAATCCATAGTTAAGGAGACCTTTGTTCAATATAGGTTGTAGAATTAGGACCAAAAGTCACTAAGTTCTGAAACAGAGACTGGAGTTCATGGGGAATTTTTTTTTTTAGTAAACTAAAGTAAGTTCAAATTTTATAGTGTTTTGGGAAGAGTCAATTTCCCAAACTGTTATAAAAGCTAAGAAAGGAATTGTATGTAATCAGCAGTCTATCATGTCAATTCTGGATGAATGACTTCCCCTAAATTCAATCTCTCTGAACCCTTTAGTTGGGTTGTAAAGTTTTATGAACTATATTGTTTCATTCAGATCACTAACATGCTATGTCTGTTTATAGTGTGTATAGGAGAGATTGCTGACCTCTTCCTACAGGGAATAGAACTAAACTCTATTACCCGATCTGTCTTGCAGGATGATGTGCCACATGATCAACTGGCCAATGACATGTGAGCGCACACATGCACATCAGTTCTAGTCCTGTTCATAAAAAACCCGCACATGATCTGCCGTGTGCCTTCCTTTCTGTGGCTTGATGCAGACAAGAACAGTGACTTTGAAGGCCATGTGTTGAAGCTGGAAGGAGCCTGGGTTCCCTGCTTAGATGAAAGCCACCCATCAATCACAAACACCCATTTTGAACTTTACATAAGCAAGAAATAAATTCCTATTATGTAAAGCCACTGATATTTCAGGGTTACATCAACTAGCATTACCTTAACCAATAAAGATTATTTTATTGTACAATGACTTCTCCTACTTCCAAGAACAGTTCAGGTACCAAACATTGAATCCTGGGTTGCAAATTTTACCATGAGATTTGGATGCAAACATTATGCAAAACATTAATACTTTGCCAGGTTATTTTCCAATTTTTGGCTTAGAAAATCCCCTTTCCTGCCACTTCCCAAATTATAAAAAGTAATTGCCCAATCCTTCACTCTATTTTTGTAGAATTTTAATTTTACTGGGTATTTTTCAGTTCAGACCCTGATAGTGACCATTGTTTCACAAGCAACCTGAGGCCATATGATACTTCAAGGTTTAGTGAGAATTCACCCAGTGTTGCCTGGGCCCCCAGATGCAACTTACTTGTAGTTAGAGCAGTTCAGTGTGCTGGGTACCTAGGAAACTCTCAAGCACCACAGGCAGGTGGATTGGAGCTACCACCAAAACTCTGCTCTCCACTAGCTTTTGTTACTCCTCACATCTCAGGATTGCGGGCTAGAGGGTGGGCCCTGTGAAGGCTGACAGAGCCATGGCAGTCCTTCTCCAGCTATTGCATGGCGTTGAAAGTGGGCTTTCATTGAAAAATAATTCTATGTCTCCTGGATTCAGCAGAGCACTACATAACATTGATTCAGTTTTGACTCTGAAACCTTGGACATTTAAAAACAAAAAGATAAACTTAGACATTTCTAATCCAGTAGCCATGTTTGCAGAGGAGTTAAATATTGACATACGTCTAGGCTCTGATTCTGGCAACCTTGTGATACCAAACTCCAGGTGAGAGAAAGAAAGACCCTGGGACACCTGTGTGGCCAGATAACTGGCATGTTAGCCAAACGGGGTCTCATTTACTTAACCTCAGAGAGCCTGTCGTGTCCTCCCTTATCCTGCTCAGCCCACAGCCAGGGCCTTCAATGGGAGGGAGAATATGCCTACCTGAGAACGCCAGACTTCCCTGAGCAGAAGGAGACTGCAAGAATCTGAGGGTTATCGTGGCCTCACACCTTCCAGAGCAACCGTCCTGCCAAATGTGAGGTGTTTCTGGGACTTCCCTGGTGGCGCAGTGGTTAAGAATCCACTTGCCAATGCAGGGGACACGGGTTTGAGCCCTGGTCTGGGAAGATCCCACATGCCGCGGAGCAACTGAGCCCGTGCTCCTCAACTACTGAGCCTGCGAGCCACAACTACTGAGCCCGCGTGCCGCAACTACTGAAGCCCATGCGCCTAGAGCCCATGCTCTGCAACAAGAGAAGCCACTGCAATGAGAAGCCTGCGCACCACAACGAAGAGTAGCCCCCGCTCGCTGCAACTAGAGAAAGCCCGCACGCAGCAGTGAAGACCCAATGCAGCCAAAAATAAATAAATTAATTAATTAAAGAAAAACCACTTTATAGCTAGCTGAGTGTGCTTATTAAAACAAAACAAAACAAACATGAGGGATTTCAGTGCACCCAGACTCAGGGACTGAAATTATAGTCAACCCTCCTCTGTTATGTATGAAGATGGTTTACTTTGTGAAAAAGAAGAACAAGCATACTTAAAATTTTATAGCATTAATTGTTCAGTTTTACATACTTATAAAGTATGCATTTAATGTCCTGCAGAACCTGTGGAAGCTTTAGCTATTTTTCTTATGAGGATAGTGAGACTCAGAGAGTTTAAGCAACATTTCCAGGATCACACTGTTGGTAAGCAGGAGAGCTAAGTCTTGGGGACAAATTCTTTCCTCCAGCTCCAGATGACTTGTGTAAATCCACAAAAGGCCATGTTCTCCAAGGCTGTGTTACAGTTGATCTAAAAATGGTCAAGAATGGGTACCGTAGGAGATGTTAAATGTGTATGTATATATATATGTATAAGACTGGTTATCTGCTTTCCAAAACAAAGCCACACATATTTTTTAGATAACTTGTTTTATTTGTATTTTGTTCCCTTACTACTAATGCAGCAAATGGCAGTTTTTTTTCAAATGGAAATACAACTTTTGTGATATTAAATATGATAATCATTTCTTTCCTGGGCCATCACAGTAGACTTCTAATTGCTTTTCTTGCCCTCAGGACAGTGTCTATCCTCTACACACTGCCTGACAGTCAGGTTTAAAATGCAGACTGGCCACTATTGTTTTTAAAACCCCAGCCCTGTGCTTTCTAGATCAGCACAGCCTAATAGGAATATACTGTAAGTCACATTTTAAAAAGTAAAAAGAAATAGGTGAAATATATTTTAATAACTTATTTAATCTAAAATACCCAAAATATTATCATTTCAACATGTGGCACATTTCAAGGGACCACATGTGGCTAGCACCTATCATATCGGATAGCACAATTCTAGATCAAATTAACTCTTCTTATCACAAGTAAAGCTTTACAGATATGGTTACCTTCTCTGAGGTTTTTAACCTTGTTGCATACCCATTTGGCCCATTTTCCAGGCACTTTGAACTCCTTTCAAGACATGAGCTCTCAAGAGAGTTTAATGGGATCCAACTACAGGGTACTTAAAGAATGGAATAACAAGATTTTCCAGATGTCATTGAGCAGGAAGAGACAGCAAATAGGTAGAGAGATGCAAAATTCAACAGACCCAGAGATCACAGCTTGGATTCTGAGAGCTATGGTGAAAGAGGGACAAAAGAGAGATAGCAAGCAAAGAAAAAAGAAAGAAAGAAACATATTAAACTAATAATTTGTACCAATTTTTTTTTATACCTAAGATGCTTTGGGGATCAGACAATTAGAAATGACCTGAAGAAACTTACAGAGGGGCAGGCAAAGCCAGAGTCTGTCTCAACATGTGCATTTTATAACCAACCTTGTAAGGCAAGTAGCAAAGTCCACTTAAAAAATTATAAGCTGAAGCATTTCTACTTCTAGTCAGGATGGAGCAACTGGTATCAGACTTGCCCTTTTACCATAAATAATTAAAAGTTTGGAAAATATATATACATAAATGATTTGCAAAGACTGAACAATGGGTAGTACAAGACGGTAATAAATGGAAAAAAAAGGAAAACAAATGAGGTGAGACCTTCAATCACTCTGGCATTTCCTGGACCCCAGCACAAGGAGGGAGATTCCTATTAGAGCAAGGCAGACTCATTTTGCTGAGGAGATAGAGAGCAGAGGCTAAAGTAGTTAGAATTTGCAGAGCAAAGTACTGGAGAGCAGGAAGCTATGAAGATGGAGAGTTTTCAGAAATTGGCATGGGTGTCCGCTTGAATCTTTGGATAAATACTAAGCTGTGTTTGCGAAGAGTAAGATCTATGAGGCTGATTAAAAAAACAACTGTTAGGGAAAGACCAACTATTTGAGGGAATTTATAATCTGAACAATTCCTGGAGCTCACACACAATTGGGAAACATCCAGCCTAACAGAGTAAGAGATTTCATTGAATGATCAAGGCATTCAGTAGATACCCCTCAAAAGGCCATGCCTTAGGAGGAGCACTAACATAGCCCAAGAATAAAGGTCAATCCCAATCTAGCTTAAAAAAACATAACAACAAACCTCAAAAAGATTAAACTGATCTACAAGTAAATTAACTGAGTACCCTATCCAACTAAAAAAGAAAAATTAAACTTGTATGTCTCTTTATTAGAACCCAATGATATACTCAGTACTGTAAAATTATAAATGCCCAGCATCTAATGATAAATTACTAGGCATGCAAAGAAGTGGGAAAATATGACGTATCAGTTAATAGAAAGAGATCCAGAACTGACAGAGATAATAAAATTAGCAAATAAGAATTTTAAAATAGCTATCATAAATATATTCAAGATCCAAAGGAAAACATGGATATATGAGTTAGGAATAGAAATTATTAAGAATGGATGTGACAAAAGATTGTACACTACAGAAGAAAAAATCAGTAAACTGAGCCATGGCAATAGAAATTATCCCACTTAAGTACACAGAGAAGAAAAGGTTGAAAAATTGAATATAACCTCAGTGACTGGTGGGAAAATAACAAGCTGTTTAACACACACACAATTGTAATCCTGGGGAAGATGTTAAAATATTTGAAGAAATAATGGCTGAAAATGTCTAATATCTATTTTTAAAAATGAACCTATACATACAAGAAACTCAACAGTCCCCAAGCAGGATAAATCCAATGAAAATCACACAGAGGCACATCATAGTAAAACTGCTGAAATCCAATGATTTTAGCTTAGCCTAAGCTCTTTGTATCTCAGTTTCCTCATCTATAAAATAGGAATGCTATAGAACTTACCTCATTGGGTTCCTGTGAGGAATAAATGAGGGAAAGCACATAGAATAGGGCCTCGTACACAGTAGACAATTGATATTCTTATTATTATTGTTATTCTGATGAACTTTTCCTATTTTATTGTGCTTCTATAAGGCTTTGCAGGTGGTGTGATGAATTGGGCGATTGGGATTGACATGTATACACTGATGTGTATAAAATTGAGGATTAATAAGAACCTGCTGTATAAAAAAATAAAATAAAATTCAAAAATTAAAAAAAAAATAAGGCTTTGCAGAATTTACTAACAATCTCTTTTATTTTTCTAATTAAACTCAATATCTTTCCCTCCTCTAGGCCAATAGATCTTACCTCCGATTAATACCACATGCTTAACACATAATTTGATATTTTAATTGTGGAATGATACATATTCACCAAGTCTGAGTTTAATAAGTATATGTATTTTTTAAACTTGATTATAAGAAATAATTGGCAAGTAATTAATAGTACATAAGGAAAATCACAGTCAACACAATAACAGATAACTAAGCCAATTACATTTTTTTTGTTTATATGATGACTATAACTTTGTCTAGAGAGTACTGAACACATAGCTGAAAAGCAAATACTTCAGATGAGGCAGTAATTTGGATAACTGAAGTTATATTAAATATAATTTAAAGTTAAATTCCATTTTCTCTTAAAATCCTTTCCTGGATAAGCAGTTATATAAAGTAGTTCTTAAATGTACGAGAAAATTGTATAAGTCATAAAAATTACTAGAAATAACATCCTATTTTTTATGGGTGATATCATTCCCTAGTCATTGCCATGTCATGACAAATACTTTTCTCAATTAAACATTACAGGAAGGGCAAAGATATCTTGCAAAGCTCTCTGAGCTGAGAATGCTACTAGAATAGCCACTTCTTAAGTGTTTACACACCATAAATTCTCTTATGAAATCAGACTTGATTACACATTAAAGACAATTTTTTTTCCTAGTTAGTATCCTGATCAGGATATACCAATGGGATAGATTACTGTCAATTGGATCAGAATCACATTGAGAGACAAATTACAGTCATGAAGGAAAATTTGTACCTTATGATTCATTTTTTAGTACCCAAGAGCTGTTTTGAATAGTTAGATCATAGATAAATGTGTGAAAAAATTTAGAAAAAAGATTGGTTCCTTTAGATGAGTCTAACTCATTAATGGATAATCAGGATCAGCTCAATGTTTATTACAAATGTAATTTCTCCAACAGTTTTCTTATCTTTCCCTACCCTAGTAGAATCCTCACAGAATACTGGAAGTTTTCAGAATAATATTTGAAGTTCTTTTGCATAAAGATAAAGAACTACGTAATATCAACTATTTAGCAAGATTGACAAAACATAATACTTTCCCAGGGAAATCTCTTTATACACATAATGGTTTTACAGTCCCCAGACTCGGTCTCCATCTGCAGAGTGTAGGAGAGAATTCTTTTTGCATATGATATCTCTTTCCCTTTATTTGTTAGAAATCTGGATTCCTGCTACTCAAAGTGTGGTCCATGGGCCAGCAGGTCAGCGTCGCCTGGGAGCTAATTAGTTAGGAATGCAAAAGCCACCTGAATCTGCTGAGTCGGAATCTGCATTTTAACAGGGTCTGCAGGAGATTTTGTGGCACATTCAAATTTGAGAAACACGAATCTGGATGGCCCCAATTTGGCTCATTCCAAAACCTGACATACTTTAAAAGGGAAAAGGTGAGGTTACTAAATTGCCAACTAAAGAATAGGAGCTGATCACCCTTGGAAACTGGGGTCAAGGAGTTTATCCATTTGGAGATGTTGGGAACTGCATCTATCAATACAAATATAGCAAATGAACCCCCTGAATGAGGTCTTTAAAGCACCTGACCTGGGGTAAAATTTATATGGGAAACACATGCTCTGCCAACTCCAAGGTTAGCATCAATAAAAAAAGATCATGCTTACCACCTACCCCTGGACACTGGCTTTCTAATCATGTGGTCCAGGACTGAAAACACTTGGAAACCACTCTCACAGGCTAACATGTAACTATTTGAAGTTCCCTCTTAAATGTGTTGCGATCTTACCCAGAGCTGCAGGATGGACAGGCTGTGATTTGCCTGGTGGCCCCATCTGTTCTCCTTTCAGCTTCCCCAGGAGGCTGGGAGCCCAGGGGTCTCCAGTGATGGGAACCTCAGAAGACAAGTGCCCACTTTTGGAGAGTAAAATGCTTCAGAATGTGCCAAAATGAGTCAATAATAAAATAGTGTATGCAGTGGGAACCTCTGGCACCTTGATTTGCCAAGATAATCTGACAATAACATCTACAGAGGAACAAGGGGATTTAGGTCCACTCGAGGGAAGATATGAAAGCATTCCAAATATCCCTTAGCCATGATTTTTTTCTTTATTTTTATAAAGAAAATAAAAGTACCTCTAATTCTTAAGGTATCAATAGTTGTCATGGATCATTATCTTGCCCCTCTACTGTGAAAAGAAAGCTAAATTTAATGATGAGTCATTTTAGGATCTGGCTATTAGAAACTAATTTAGGAAATTGCTTTAAAAACTAATAATGAAGTAGTTACTTAATCCCATGAAATTCAAGTCTAAGAAGGTTTTCATACCTCTTTCTGCTAAGTTAGTTCAACTTTTCATTTGTTTCTTGAGGTTCCCTATAACACAACCAATTTGATATTTTGGATGATTTATATCAATTTGTTAAAACTGAAACTAATAACGGATGAAATTCAGCTTAGAGACCAGATTAATTAATTAAATTGCTTTAGATATATTTATATCTTTTAAGCAGAATTGATTGCAAATGAGGTCAGGCTGGCTTCTGAATGAAGTTTAAAAATCAT
Organism: Balaenoptera musculus; assembly: GCF_009873245.2. Classification (NCBI taxonomy): domain Eukaryota; kingdom Metazoa; phylum Chordata; class Mammalia; order Artiodactyla; family Balaenopteridae; genus Balaenoptera; species Balaenoptera musculus. The sequence continues at coordinate 14,271,542 of NC_045800.1, forward strand.
TGCCATTCACAGTAGTTTTCTGTTGAATTAAGGGGAGACTGTGTATAGATGATCACACTTACGCAATTGTTTTGGAACAAACTCCTGAGAGTGGAGCCTGTGGAACCTGGTAACAGGTCAGGTTTTCTTCGTTTGTTTTTTTGACATGGCCCATTTTGTAATTAGAAGTGTTTGTGATTTTCCTTTTGACCATGTGAGAAAAAGGGGAAATGCCGTGGGAAACTACTTTGCAGTGTTACCTGGTCCACAGTTATCTGCCCAACACCCACAAAAGATGCATGTCAGCTCCCACCAACACTCTGTGGGACCCAAGTTTATGTCCTTAGTGTACTTTCTCTCCTGTCAACACAGTCGTATTTATTTCTTTCACCTGAAAAATGCAGGAACTCTCTAGAAAAGTAGTAAATGATTCAGGAAACAAGTGTCTTCTCTTTGAACACATTTTGGGGAATAACATAATATCACTTCTATCTTATACATTCTCATGCACAGGGTTAATCTAATGGCAACAAACAATGGGACAGAAAGAATTTAAACATTACAATCCTATATATGTAGTCTCATATATTTTAATGTTGAATTCACCAGAAGTTTACTCTGAGTGAGAAACTGAATTTTGAGAATTTTACTGTAATATAGGCATAGATATTTTATTTTTTAATGTATAAAACATAGTATCATTGGCTATTAAATCTGTAAGCAGGCTAACTATTGTAGTGCTATATGCAAGATTCTTCCACTAGAGGGCCCCTCAACTAAATATATATATTGAAGGGAGGTGAAAAAAGGGTTTTTGGGGTTTTTTCATGATTAAAAGATTAAGAAAGAATCAAAAGACTTTTTAATCTCTACGATTAATGTATATCAGTGGAAAGTTATTTCAAATGAAAACATACAGATATTCAACCAGAGCTATATAAGGTGGCAAGTCTATGATTAGAGGAGAATGTCATAAACAAAATAAAAAATAAAATCCTACTGTGTTAGTGCTGGATGGAAACCTTAAAAAAAAAAAACTTAAAAATAATTAATTTAGAAATACCCTAACCTCATTCCAAATACTATTTTTAGTAAAGGAAGAAATCTTAGAAATAATTTTTAACATGTTCAATTTCACCAAAATTGGAGACACCAAGGCTCAAAGAGGGGAAATAATTTGCCCAGGGCCACAGCACCAGTTACTGCACAGTCTGGACCAGACTCCAAGCCCCGGTCAGTTCCATGCTTTCCCCATTATTCTCTAATGTAACAGTATTCTCCACCTCTATCAACATCCCTATCTATCTATCTATCTATCTATCTATCTATCTATCTATCTATCTATCTATCTACCTATCTATCTAGAATAAATCCTTCTGATTCTCAAGTACTGGGAAAAGTCCCTGAACCCCCCGACTTTGGGGCTGAGCATGAGGTAATACTGTGGTTTTCATCACTACAGGTGGAATTGTGCTCCTCCTGCCACACACCTATGGCCTTAAATTGTGTCCCAGGCTTCCCCTTAGGTGTTGCTGTGGTTATTTCTGATTATATAAATTCATCGATTTTAATTTCTACTGTCTTATTTTAATTTCTCTATTGGTTTTTAGTAGTTGCTCTAGGGAGACATATATCTCTAATTTTTCACAGTCTACTTAGAGTTAATATTGTACCACTTCACATAAACGTTAACAACTTTGCAAGTGTGTAGGTCCATTTTCCACCCTTCACTGTCCTTTATGCTATAGTTGTCATATCTATTACATGTATATAACATGACACATCCCACAGGACGATGTTAAACTCAAGTAACAGATTAAAAACAATTATGGGTGGAAAGATGACCTTTTTCATTTGCCCACATATTTACCATTTCCAATGTGTTTCATTCCAAGTTTCTGTCTTTGGAATAGCTTGCAGTTCGGTGGACACGCATTCGCTTTGTTTTCTTTGATCTGAAAATGGTTTCATTTCACTTCATTCTTGTTTTTAAAATACATTGTTTTCTTTTGCAACTGCTTTCCCATATGATTTTCTCTCACAGTAACTTTATCCCCATTTTATGACAAGCTATTGAGGACAGGGTACTAAGCGACTTACTCAAGACAACATAGCCAGGAGGTAGAGTAAGTCAGGACTTAAATCCAGATCCTCTGACTTGAAATTCCACAATCTTCCTATTATGCCAGTTATTTATAAGCAGGAACATGAAGGGATGAAATTGCGATAACTCAGAAAAGTAGCTAATGTGTGGATTAGGGATGACAGGAAGAGGAATAAAGGCCTCCTAACAAGAGAGGCTTCAGACTCCTGAGGAAAGTACTCTGGATGCAGATGGAAGAGTCCTCTAGGTTAAAAAAAAATTCAGTGTAAAGATACTATTCTTGCCTAAAATTATGGCGTACAGTAAGATTCAGGCTACAAAAGAATGGTTGTTGAGAGCAGAGGACTTTCACATTGTAAAGGACTTTCCCAGGAAACTTCTATTTCTGTTAGCTCTCAAGTTAACCCAAATTGAGAAATAGCAATTAGGAACAGAAATAGGAATAGAATGAGGAACAGAAGTATGGTCATTAAGCCCTAGTCAAGACAGACGAGACAGAAGGCTTACATTTTAAGGATTGGTATTATGTCTTTAAAAAAGGAGAAACAAACTTTTCTGCAATCAGAATACCAGCAGGAATCATCCCAAGCCAGATTTACCAATGGAGCTTAAATTTCAGGGCCCCCTTCAAGTGCATGGGTTCTTTGAGCTGTTTTTAAAATTTTTTTTAAAAATTAAGGTATAATTGACATATAACATCTTATTGGTTTCAGATGTACAATGTAATGATTCAATATTTGTGTATATTGCAAAATGATCACCACAATAAGTCCAGTTAACATCCATTCCCATACATAGTTACAATTCTTTTTTCTTGTGATGAAAACTTTTAAGATCTACTCTCTAAGCAACTTTCAAATATGCAATATATGACTATAACTATAATCACAAGGCTGTACATTACATCTCATGAATTATTTATTTTATAGCTGGAAGTTTGTACCTTTTGACCTCCTTAACCCATATCACCTGTCCCCACCTCCACCCTCACCTCTGGCAACCACCAATCTGGTGTCTGTATCTATGAGCTTGGGGTTTTTTGCTGTTGCTTTGTTTTGTTTTGTTTTTAGATTCCACATGTAAGTGAGATCATACAGTATTTGTCTTTCTCTGTCTGATGTATTTCACTTAGCATAATGCCCTCAAGGTCCATCTATGTTATTGCAAATGGCGAGATTTCATTATTTTTTATGGCTGAGTAGTATTCCATTTGTTCCATTTTGTGTGTGTGTTTGTCTATGTGCATGCCTCCTTGTGTGTGTGTGTGTGTATATATATATATATATATGTCACACCTTCTTTATCCACTCATCCATCAATGGACACTTAGGTTGCTTCCATATCTTTGTTATTGTAAATAATGCTGCTATAAACATAGGGATGCATGTATCTTTTTGAGTTAGTGTTTTTGTTTTCTTCTCACTTCATTCTTGAAGGATATTTTGCTGGATATATATATCGGCTTGATGACTTTTTTCCTTTAGCACTTTAAAGGCATTCTATTTTCTTCTGGCCTTTAGATTTCTGATGAGAAGTGAGCAGCTATTTAAATCATGTGTAACATGTTGTTTTTCCCTGGCTGCTCTCAAGAGTTTATCTTCAGTTTTCAGCATTTTGATTATATTGTGCCCAGGTGTGGTTTTCTTTGCATTTATCCTTCCTGGGGTTTGCTAAGCTTGCTGAATCTGTAAATCTACATCTTTCGACAAATTTCAAAATTTTTTTTCTAATATTTGTTCTGTACCACCTGTCTCTTTTCTTCTAGGATTCAAATTATAAAAGTACGTTAGACTTCCTGATATTGTTCCACAGGCCCTTGAGGCTCTATTCTTTATTATTTTTTCCATCTTTTTCTCTGTTCTTTTTTTTTTTTTAAACCTTGTATTTATTTACATGAAACCATATGCATTGTAAATATTAGCAGTGAAAGTGATGCTCAACTTTTTTTTTTTTAAATTAATTAATTAATTTATTTATTTATGGCTGTGTTGGGTCTTCGTTTCTGTGCGAGCGCTTTCTCTAGTTGTGGCAAGTGGGGGCCACTCTTCATCACGGTGCGCGGGCCTCTCACTATCGCGGCCTCTCTTGTTGCGGAGCACAGGCTCCAGATGCGCACGCTCAGTAATTGTGGCTCACGGGCCTAGTTGCTCCGCGGCATGTGGGATCCTCCCAGACCAGGGCTCGAACCCATGTCCCCTGCATTGGCAGGCAGATTCTCAACCACTGCGCCACCAGGGAAGCCCTCTCTGTTCTTAAGATTGGATAATTTCTACTGATCTATATTCAAGTTCTTCTATCATTATCAATCTTCTATGAAGCCCATCTGTGGAATTTTTAATTTCATATATTTTATGTTTTCATGTTGGAATTTCCAATTGATTATTTTTTATAGTTTTTATTTCTCTTTTGAGATTTTCTCTGTGTTCATTCCTTATGACACAGTTTCCTTTATACCATTGAACATATTAGCATAACCAGGGAAGTGCAAATTAAGATCACAATAAGATACCACTATACCTATCAGATTGGCTAAAATTTAAAAGACTGACAATACTAAGCACTGACAAGAATATGGAGAAACTGGAAAATACAATGCTAGTAGGTATGTAATAAGATATAACCACTTAGGAAAAAATATTTCTGGGTTTCTTAAAGTTAAACATACACTTACCAAATGACCCAGTCATTCTATTCCTAGGTATTTATCCAAGAAAAATGAAAACGTGTCCACATGAAGACTTATATATGAAAGTTCATAGCATCTTTCTTCCCAATAGCCAAACCAGGGAAAACCCAATGTCCATCAACAGATAAATGGGTTAACAAAATGTGGCATGTCCATACAATGGAATAATACTCATCAATATAAAGGAGTGGCCTACTGATAGATGCAAGAACATGGATGAATCTCAAAATCATCATGCTGAGTGAAAGAAGCCAGAAACAAAAGAATATGTACTGCCTGATTCCATTTATTTAAAATTCTAGAAAATATAAGTGAATCATTTTTGCACACACGAAAAAATTAGTGGTTGCTTGGAGCCAGGTTAGAGGGAAGAATGGACTGTAAAGGGGCAAGAAGGAACTTTTGGGGGGTATATCTTGATTTTGGTGGTGGTTTATTGGCTTATATTATTGTCAGAGCTCATCAAATCGTACATTTGAAATGAGTGCAGTTTATTTTAAATAACAAAATTTATAACAAAGTTGATTAAAAAATAGCCCTATGAGGAAATGCTACTAAAATCCTCATTTCATAGAAAAAAGCAAATATAAAAGGATATATTTATTACATGGAAGAACAAAAATAATACCAATGTAATATATTAATTAAAATTAAATTACATAAATGACTTGGGCTTACTGATTCTAAAGATCTCCAAACATACAATTTCACTATTCGAAGCTATCTAGACTTTAAAATTTAACATTTTAAAAATTAAGAGCTTATGTAGAACAAAGTACACATACATTAAGTGAACCACTTGATTAATTTTTATGCTTGTATACACCCATGTAACCATCACTCAGATCAAGATATGGAATATTCCAGCACCCAGAAGACTTCCTTAGGACCCCTTCGAGTCCGAAATTACTCCCAAGGGTCCTATCATGACCTATATCACCTTTGCTGATTAGTTTTGTCTGTTTTTGAGCTTCGTATAAGTGGAATCATATGGTATGTATTCTTTTGTGTCTGACAGTTTTCACTCAATATTATGTCTGTGAGAATAATTCATATTGTTGAATGTATCAGTAGTTCCTTCTTTCTTAACATTGTGTGTTATTTCATTGCATGAACATGCCACAATTTATTTAGCCACTTTATTATTGGCAGACAATGAGTTGTCTCTGGTTTTCGGCTATTACAGTATGCTATGAATATTTGGGAACACATATCTTTGGCAAGAATAAGCCATAATTTCTGGTGGAAAAGTAGAATTACAGCATCATAAATAAAAAGGCATTGTAAGTTTAACTTTATTTTAATTAGATAAAATACATAGGCATTAAATAAGAAAATAATAAGTAATCTTGAAGTTTGCTTTTGTTATCGTTAGAGGAGCAGATGTTAATATCTTCCCCAGAGGAGGATTCCAGAATGGCTCCTCATGGAAAATTATGTGGAAAGCATTCCAGAATGAGCTTCAAGTTTACCCGGAATGTTATTTGAGGACCTCTCTCTGCCAAATGGTACTTGATGAGTTAAAATTAAGTTTGTTTCCACATCTTGGCTATTGTGAATTGTTGCAATGAACATGAGAATGTTAATATCTTTTTGAGTTCTTGATTTCAATTCTTTCAGATAATTAACCAGAAATGAAATCGTTGGATTGCATGGTAGTTCTATTTTGAATTTTTTGAGGAACCTCCATATAGTTTTCCATAGCAGCTTTACCATTTTGCATTCCCACTAACATTGTACAAGCATTCCAAATTCTCCATATCCTCAGTAACACTTGTTGTCTTTTGTTCTTTTGATAATAGCCAATCTGATAGGTGTGAGGTGATACCCTATTGTGATTTTGATTTGTATTTCCCTGATGATTAGTGACACTGAGCATTTTTTCATGCACTTGTTGGCCATTTTTATGTCTTCTTTGGAGAAAGGGCTATTCAAGTCCTTAGCCCATTTTTAAAGTGAGTTATTAGTTTTCATGATATTGAGTTGCGTCCATTGTCAGAAGAATGGATAAAGAAGATGTAGCATATACACATAATGGAATATTATTTAGCCTCTAAAAAGAAGGAAATTCTGTAATACGTGACAATGTGGATGAACCTTGAGGACTGAGCTAAATGAAATAAAGTTGCAGAAGGACAAATACTGCATGATTCCACTTATATGAGGTATTGAAAATAGTTAAACTCATAGAAACAGAGAGTGGAATGGTGGTTGCCAGTTGCTGGAAAAGGGAAATGGAGAGTTACTAATCAAAAGGCATAGAATTTCAGTTAAGCAAAATGAATAAGCTCTAGACATCTGCTGTATAACATTGTACCTAGAGTCAACAATACGGTATTGTGCACTTAAAAATTTGTTAAGAGGGTAGATCTCATGTTAAGTGTTCTTAACACACACACACACACACACACACACACACACATTGTAGTAGGTATTTCTTTTCCCTCTATCCTCCCTCCCAGAAGCTCACATCCAAACATCGAAACAAATGTGTCAACAATTGACTTCAACATCAGCAGCAATAATGCTCTTTTCTAAGCAAGGAAGTGTCTTATCCCTGGCATTTCTCAGGTCAGCATACTTTCAGACTCTTTTTTTCCCACTCATTGCTGGTAGCCAGGACCATTAATTCAGAGGGACAAGTAATACTGGTTTTCGATTTTTCTTGGTTTAGGCTTTAAACTGAGAGCATAACGGTCCCATCTTGGTTAGAAGTCTTTCCTTTTCATGTGTGAATTTTTCCTTCTCTGACTGGAGCTGGGGGTATCCTGGATTCAAGTGCACTTATAAACGAAACAATGTGCGGATTTCTTTCAAGATTCTAAAGGTATTTTATAAATACAGATTTTGAAGAAAAAATATTTAGCATAACCAAACATTTACACATATAGTAATTTGAAAGCATAGGATTTTAGCACTTTACAAAAGCTTTCATAAGACATCTCCTTTAACACAGTATTTGTGTTTACCTGCCATTGCACCCAACAGCAGCATCTACAAACAAGTCCAAAAAATTGTTGACTCTAGCTTTCAAAGAATGGAAAAATAACTGAAATAATTTAATTTAAAAATTGTGGTAAAACACACATCACATAAAATTTACCATCTTAACCATTCTGAAGTGTATAGTTCAGGCATTAAATACATTCACATCGCTGTGCTGTCATCAGCACCATCCCATCCATCTCCTGAACTCTTTTCACTTTGCTAAACTGAAACTCCGTGTCCATGAAAGAATAACTCCTTACTCTCCCCTCCCCACGGACCCTGGCAACTGCCATTCTACTTTCTGTGTCTATGAGTTTGACTACTCTGGGTACCTCATTTAAGTGGAATCATACAGTATTTGTCCTTTGGTAACCGATTTATTTCACTTAGAGCCACGTTCTCAAGTTTCATCCATGTTGTAACTTGTGTTAGACTTCCCTTCCTTTTTAGCGCCGAGTAATATTCCATTATATGTATGTACCACATTTTGCTTATCCATTCATCCATGGATGGTCACTTGGGTTGTTTCCACCTTTTGACTATTCTGAATATTGCTGCTATGAACACAGGTGTACAAATATCTGTTCAAGGGCTTGTTTTCAATTTCGTTGGGTCTATATCCAGAAGTGGAATTGCTGGATCATATGGTAATTCTATTTAATAATTCAATTTTTAAAAACTTAAAAACATTTGTAATAATATTGTATGATTCCTATTATATGAAGGTCACAAACAGGAAAAACTATCATATGGTGATAAAATCAGAGAGGTGGCCACCTGTGAGCAGGGGAGGCTGACTGGACAGGGCCAGAAGGGAATTCTCTAGGGTGATGGAAACGTTTTACATCTTGATCTGGGTAGCGGTTACACAGTATACATAAGAATGCATCAAGCCATACATTTAAGCCATATCGTACATTTTACTTTATGTAAATTATACCTAAAAAAACTCTCAGAGATATTTAACAGTGATTTTTTAAGCTGATATGGCACAGAAAACTCAGAGCCACGATATATTTAAATTTAATTTAAATATAGATAGATAGGTATGAAATAAGTTTTACATGTTTAAAAAAGCATTTGTAATATCTGACTAAGTAGGACAAATTTTCCCAATTCACCAGGCAGTTTCAGGAGGTTCCATATATCATGTTAGAATATAAATGCCCTTTTATGGATAAATGTTTCCTTTTGCCTGTAATTCCATGGAAAAAGAACAAAAGAAGAGCAAAGTTTCCAAGGATATGTTTCCTATGTTAACCATTGAAAATTTATATCATTAACAATTGAGGGAAGGTCATAAGTGTATACATTAAATTTATCTTTACATCTGAGTAATCAATGTTTAAATGAGTCACTATTTCAATGTGGTTCATTTTTATTCCACAATTTTGTATATATATATATATATATATATATACACATCTATATATATATATATATATATATATACACACTTATGGTTGAAAACAACTTTGTTACCGCAGAGCCTGTTAGGGAAGGCTGCCAAACAAACACTAAAAATTACCTGCCCTCGTATTTTTTCTATGAACAGCTTGTCTAACCCACAGAAAATTCAGAAACGGAAAATTAAAGATAATTCTTCACTGCTAACCCAACCAAATAATTCCGTCATTCTAGAAAAATGGGTGTATTTTGACTTAGAATAACGTATGCCTGGCTAATTTACCTCTCGACAATAATGCAGAAGAAAAAGTGACCTAAATGAAGGAGCTGTGGTTAAAGCATAAAGGAAGAATGAGTTATAGACCACCCGATAAAATTATGAGAGAGTAAGCTGAGATTCAATTTGGAAAATTCCGTCAGGGAAAAAAATAGTCAGAAAAGATCTTCTGGTGAGGAGAACTGGAGACGTACGTGTACAGCATCTGTCTGGCCTGCCGGCTCGTATGCACTCTGTGAGGCCAGCAGCAGAGCTTCCTGAAAGTCAGTGCCTTTGCGTCCTGAATATGTGTCCCTAAAAAAGATGACTCTGTGCCCAGATAACACAGCAGGTACAGAAAAAAGAAAGCAAGACGAATAAAAGGGCAGAGACCTTTGTGTATAATGAATGATCAAGAAGTTTGGTGAGTGACCTGCCTGTAATGACACACACAGAGAAAAGAACTAGTTCTGATAAAATCAGATTAGTTATGGATAGAGGAAGAGCGAATTATCTTGTACAATAGGCCTAGTCACACCAACTGCCTGTAAAATCTTGCACGGGGATTTTAATGAGCTCTCATTATCTCAGAACTGGGTTAAAACATCAGAGAACAGAAACTTCTAAGAATCAGAGTCTTAATTCTTCAAGGCATTTGGTCATGCGAACATCAAGCTAACCTTTCTGTCACAGCCAGAGACTGGGCTTGTCACAAAGGTGAGTTCTGCACAGCTTCTCCAGCTCGCTACTTAGAAAACATACCATCGAATCCCTAATACCAGCAGCCTTTGCTATTTATAACTGTGTTCAAAGCTTATTTACTAATTACAGCGTTTGAATTGCACGTTCACCTATCTCCCATTCCATAAATCCATGGGAATAAAGCAGAGAGAAGGGGAGTGGGAGAGGGAGAGGGACTTACTTTAACTTTAGTTCTTAAATAGCTTTAAAAATTAACATTGAATTGTCACAAAAGAATACTTGTAAAATATGTGTATGGCATAAAGAATCATGATAAAGTGACTGTTAATCCTTTGCTCAAAACCTCCCAATGGTGTCACCTCTCCCTCAGAGTAAAACCAAAATCTTCCTTGAGATTCACTCCCACCTGGCACCTCCTACCTTGCCTCCTACTCACCCCTCCCCCACTTGGCTCCAGCCACCTGACTTCTTGCTGTTCCTGGAGGGCTGACTTCTCCCATCTCAGGCCTCAGTCCTTCCTCTGCCTGCAGCTCTCTGGCTGAGCCGCACATCCTCAGGGCTTCACCCCAATGCCACCTCCACAGCCAGCCTTCCCTGGCCACCCTATATACAATTTCAACTCACCCCAGTCAACACTTCCTCCTCTCCTTCTGTGCTTCATTTTTAAAATTCTTAGCATCTATCACTAAATAACATATACTGTTTATTAATCATGTTTGTTGCCTATCTCTAAGCACCAGAAGTTAGCTCCAAAGAGCAGAATGTCTGTTCTGTTCACTGTCATTTCCCCTAACACACTGAGAGCTCTGAATAAGTATTTGTTGAGCACGTATATGAGGAAACACCCTTGTATCCAGCACCCAACTGAAGGAATAGGACAAATCCCCTGCATGACCCTCCTCCATTCCATCCTTTCCTCCTCGATCAGAGATGGCCATGAATCTAAAGTTGTTTATCACTCCCCTGCTTTTTAAAAAAATACTGTGTGTGTTTGAAACACAATATGTGTTTATATGCCTACAAATATACTGTTTAGTTTTGCGTATCTTTGACTTTCTATAAATGCAATCATTACGTACGCATTCTTCTGCGATTTGGTTTTTTCATTCAACAGTGTGTCTTTGAAGTTCATCCATGTTACGTGTAGCTTTGGTTCAGTTTTTGCCACTGTATAGTACTATATTGTATGATTACACCACCATTAATTTATCCATTTTTCTGTTTATTGATATTTGGATTGTATTTGGTTTTAGTGTTACAAAAATTGTCTCTGTGAACATTCTTATACATGACCTTGCGATTGTGTGCTTTCAGATCTGGGGCTGGACTTGAAAGGTTGTAGGGTCTTTTGTTCTTAGTCTTTATTGGATAGTGTCAAATTATTTCCAAAGAGATTGTTCCAATTTACGTTTCCATCAGCACTGTTCTGGTTGCTCCACATTCTCACAATAACTGGGTATTATCAGACTTTCATAGTTTTGACAATCTGTTGGCAGTAAAACCACCTCGTGGTTTCAGTCAGTGTTTCCTTGATTATCAATGTTATTAAGTGTCTTTTCTTTGGCTATTTGGGTTTTTTCCTCTGTAAGTGCCTCTTGACCATTTTTTATTTGGTTATTTTTTTCTGTTGTATTTGTAAGCATTCCTTACATATTCTGAATAAAAATATCTTGTTCGTTACAAATGTTGCACTATATCCTTCTGATTGTGGGATTGTGGGATTTTTACTTTATGTTTTCTTTTCCTGAACAGAAGTTCTTAATTTTAGTGTAATTAAATATATATTATTTTCTTTGTCAGTTATCCTTTTTACTCAGAAGTTAGATATCTGATACTGTCTTCTAATTGTTTTATAGTTCTTCCTTTTATATTTAAGTCTTAATCCACCTGGAATAGATTTTTTAGAATGTATAGTATGATGTAGGGGGGGCCAACTTCATGTGTATAACCAATTGTCCAAGCACTATTTGTTGAAAAATCCAATCTTCTCACTGGCCTGCAGACGCCAGTTTCATAATGTATCATTTCCATATTTGTTTGGGTCTTTGTCTTTTGTTCCATTGATCTGTCTACCCTTTTACTCAACATTTATTCTTTTAATTTAATTTTTATTTTATTGTGGTAAGAACACTTTATATGAGATCTACCCTCTTAACATATTTTTAAGTGTGTAATACAGATGGTTATCTATAGGCAAAATGTTATACAACAGATCTTTTGAACTTATTCATCTTGCATAACTGAAACTTTATACCTGTTAATTAACAACACCTCATTTAAAAAACACTTTAGAAAGTAAGGATAGAAAGCTACTTCCTTAACATAACAATAATACTTCTCAGGAACCAATGCTTAATGATGAAAGACTAGAAGCATTTTCATTTACACCAGATGCTCGTTATTTATTATAATTTAAGTTGTTCTGAAGGTGTTAAATAATGCAACAATTCAGTAACAAGTAATACACCAACTGGGAAGGAGGGGGCAATATTCCCTTATTTCCAGATGCTATCACTATATTTATGAAAAAACCATTGAAAATAATAAGAGAATTCTGTAAAGTAGTCAGTTATAAACGTTATATGCAAAATTCAACAGATTCCTTTCTGTGGAAACAACTCATATCACAAAAGAGAGTCTACTCACAAAAGCAATAAGAGACTAAATATCTAGGAATCCCAAGAGTAACTAATAGCAAATACCTATTGAGGGTGAGGGATTTTTTACGCTATCACTTAATCCTCAAAGTAAACTGTGGTTATGTGTTATTACTATACTCATTTTGTAGTTGAAAGACCTGAGCTGCGGAAGGGTTTAATAGCTTCCCAAGGTCATTCATAGAACACAGCAGAGTCAGGATTTGAACCAAAGTTCATGATCTTAACCACTAGGCAAGAGTGCCACTCTACCTTTTACAAAGAAAATCATAGGATTCTACTAAGGGATCAGAAAAATGTCCAATTCAGTGGACACATGTGAAGAGGATGGCTGCATGTAATGAAGGATGTCAGTTCTTATCAGATTATATTTGAATTAATGCAAACCCAATAAAATCCTGACAGAATTTTTTTTAATGTAACAACTTTATTGATTTATAATTATTCATATCAGGATTTTTTTCTTAATTTGCCAAATGATTCTAAGTTCTAGAAGTCTAAACATGGAAATTCTGACAAGAGGAGGGTAACTTGCCTAAGCTGATACTAAAATATACTATAAAGCCATATTTATTAGAATAATGAGGTACTGGGGTAGAAATAGACCAGGGTCCTCAAGCTGGAGCAACTTTGCCCCTCAAAGACATTTGGCAATATCTGGTGACATTTTTGATCGTTACAACTCAGGGATGGGGTGCTACTGGCATTGGGTGGATAGAGGTCAGGGACGCTGCTAAAAATCCTATAGTGCCCAGGACAGCCCCTCACTCCCACCCCAGCCAGTAATTTGGCACCAAATAAAGAATAATCTGGCCCCCAAATGTCAATAGTGCCAAGGCGGAGAAACTAAAATAGACAAATGAATAGAACAGAGTAGAGAAAGTAGCATTAGACATTAGCATCTATAGAAATATAATCTAATATAAAGGTGTCATTAAACCAGTGGAACATTATGATTAATTAATGAACCATTTGAAAAACAAAATTAAAGTCAATCCTAATCTCATTTCTTACACCAAATCTGACAGTGCATAAAAGTTAAAAACATCTCCACAGAATAAAAACAAAGACAAAATAAAAACCACAACCTGGGGAAAATAAGTGCAATATATAGGTCAGACAAAAAATTAATATCCCTGATATACAAAGAGTTTTTATAAACTGATAAGGAGAAGACAAACCACACAGATAAAATAGGCAAAGCACATAAACAGGATGCTCAGAAATTAAAAATATGTATAAATATAATAATGAAAAGTGAAAATTACATATAAAAAACAAAATATATAAAATGTAATAATGAAGTATAATAATGAGAGATGCAAATTAAAATGAGATATCATTTTGACAGGCAAAAAACCAAAAGCCTGCAATGACTGAAGACACAGACTTTTGAGTCAAATCTCCTGGAACGAATCCTGCAGAGCCCTCTCTTACTGGCAGTAACAAGTATTACTAGCAATGTAAGCCTTCTATCCTCCAGTCTCGGGAAAGCTACAAAGGGCATCCACTGCGGTTATGGTTACATACTGAATAGTCTAAATTTACGTGGCCCAAATGCTGGATTAACAGCATTCTTTTATATAGACTGACCCTATTTGACTGTATAAACCTATGCAAATTCATTTTTTCTGGTGCAAATTTACTGGAGGCAATATCAGGAAATTTTACTAGCTGTAATGATTTATTCAGGCCTCTAGAGTGCCATTTATTTCCCAGTAGAAAAGTAGTTTAGAATATTTCAGTACTTCATTATTCAATGATTTCCCTCTAAAATCCATTAAAATTCAAGTAAAAAAAAAATCTCCTATGGGGCTGCAAACATCCTTAATGGTTTGGGCCAGAGTTATGAATATTTCTGAAGAAATGATATTTGTCCATATCCCTAGTATCTTGAAAGGAGCTATTCTATATGAGAGAAAAAAAAAATCCCTCTCCATTTGCTGTCCCTAAATTAAAATTCATGATTTGGTAGAGCACTTGAATACAACCCTTGTTTCTTATCATGTCTGTGGGAATTGTGATTCCCAGGCAGCCTGACGTCAAGTGAAACCCAAAATCACAGCGCAGAAAAAACCCCAAAAACCCAAATACCCAGTGCTGCCTGGGTCCTCAGACACCATTTCCATGAGGCTGAAGTTGCCCAGTGGGCCAGTAACAGAGGGCTGTCAAATAGCACAGGTGGGCTGCGTGGACTTGCCACCAAAACCTGTCCTCCAGTCACACATCACATCTTGAGACAGCCCAACCATGAGCACCCTTGCTCAGCTCAGGTCCCCAACAGTCACAGCTGCTGGCAGGAGGAAAGGCAGTTCTCATGAATCTGCTCTCCTTTCTGAGCACAGGGATGTCACTAAGGCCCGTGGGTTGGATGAAAGAATGACTCAGAAACCAAAGCATTTAGAAAAGAAAAGAAGACGTTTACTCGCAGAGAAGTTGCAAGGATGTCATTCTTTAGGAAGATCAACTCATTAAATAAAACACCCAATAGGAATTTAAGAAAAAAACATAAGATTACCAAAGTCACCAGGCTGATATTAGTCTGTTAATAGCGAACCTATTCACAAAAACTGGACACATCTTTAGCCAACAGCTCTGCAAAAGTTAAGGATAAAATGATTCTATTATGGAGTTAACTTACAGAAATGCTCAAAATCTTCCACTCGTTCCCCAACTTTCTTGAAATGAATGAATTCCAAATTCCTTACCACGTCTTATAAGGCTGGTCTCTCTGCTCCCTGACGTTATGTCCTCTCACTTCCTCCCTTGTGCTCTGGGCTCTGACCAAACTGGATCCTGTGCTGTTTTTCAGACACACAGGCTCTTACCTGAGGCAAATATATTTGTCGAATAAATTCATGAGCATGAGTTTGAAAGTATGAGAAACAAGGACTTGCAGAAAGATCAACAGTTGTTCCCGTGGCTTCCCACATGGATTCTAGAGAGGTGGCAGTGACTGGATTTCAAGTTCCCTCCTGGGCATGAAATCTTGCCCTTCAGTGCTCTTCTCCAGCCCACTCCCACTGTGCTATTTTTTCTCAACCTCTTTTAAAGTATTCTCTGTCTGCTTAGCAGCCTATTAAGGTGTCTGGATGTGCCTATGCATGTAGGACTTCTTGGGGACAGGGGGTGGGTAGAGGGAAGAGGCCTTCTTTCACAATATCTCAAACCTCATCGGCAGTTATATAAAGCTTGGTTGCATCCTAGAGCTCCCAAATGGTAATTACAAGACTTGTCAAATGCCACTACTCAGTAAAAGAGATCAAAAAAGGAAAGAGTTAAAATTCTTCAGAACCAGTGAAGAGAGCCTCGTTGTTGTGAGCTGTGATAAAAAAGAGAGGGAAAAAAAACACCAAGCTAATAATTTGTGCTGAAATTTTTCTTTTGTTCCCTAATTAAGATAGCCTTGTGATCAATCTTTGTTTCTCAACCTTGGCTGCACATTGGAATCATTTGAAGATCTTTAAAGAAAATACTGATGCCTGGGACCCACCCCAGGGATGCTGATGTAAATTGGGCTAGAGAGTGGTCTAGATGTTGGGATTTTTAAAGCTCCTCATGAGATTCTGGTGTGCACTTTAATATCACCAGTTAAAATGATATGGAATGATATGGTATAATCATTTATAATGATGATGGCACAGTGCTTAATTAAACCGGATACCTATACTAACAAGTACAATTGGCAAATATCTGAGATCACACATAAGTATAGGTACATGTTGAGTCACTGTGCTGTAGATACCGGTTGGTGTGTTTTACAGAGAGAATGAAGAATATCTGAGAATCCAGCATTCTAAACACCTTAAAGAAGGATATTAAGGAGGTTTCTTCTTTTTTCTTAAAACTATGCTTATTTGGCTGCAGGAATAGAGGTGCAGGAAGTGGAGGGGAAAATTATCAAGTGACAGTAAATATTAAAATCTTGGAGATCAAGTAGTTTTTCATCACAGTTTGCTCTTCTTAGAAATTCCAAAATTTTATCATCAGCATTAAAACATGTATTTTATTCAAGAAGTGAGAGGTTCAGGCTCTCACTTCCTGAATAAAAATGAATGAATATATTACTGAGGTACCTCACTTGAAATTGTGGAGTAGATATCATTGGGGCATTGAAAATGTGTATTGAAAGTGCTTTGATCTCCTTCACGTGAACACACTTCCCCTTGGAATTTAAGCTCATTTCTCTGCACACAGCATGCTAAACAAACGTTCCACAGCCATAACACGATCATATTCAAAATGTCACCACTTTTTTCAACACTGTGTCAGGATCAGAAGGCGTTTTGTTGACCAACTGTTCTTTGCGAAGCCAGGCATGCATTAACTGGACTTCTGGTGCCTCTCAGTTGTGTAGTCACAGCCTTTTTGCTGTCTGTACTGATCCCAGTACACCTTTTCCAATTTATCTTACGGCTCACTAACCTGTCGTTTACTCTATGGAAGTCCTTCCCCTGCAGCATGGACTTTCAGCGGGAGGAGGAAAAGTCATCAAACATCTCCCCTCGCACGGCTTTACATGTCTGGTTTTCTACAGCTATACGCCTAGGGTACACACAGTGATAGCAATTCCATGGGGTGGTATGCTATTTGTACTGATGGGGTTCAGGACATGCTACCCCAAAATATGACACCTTGGCATATTGAACATTTTAAACTGAAGGAATTTGAGAAATGGCATGTACAGGAAGGACTTTCTGCCCTTCCCTGGAGCACCCCATGTGAGAGGTGCCCTCCCTCTACCCAGAGGAAGGGACTCAGAGAGGAATGTGAATGAACAGGCCTTGATAATTTCCCCCAGTTTATTACACTTAGCTCATAGTCTTTGCCCCATCACATCTTCCCATGACTTTCCACTCCTCATCAAACCTAGCATAAAACCACTCAAGCTTAACTGTTTCTTCAAGTCCTCATTTCCTTAGGAAGGCTCCTGTGTCACATAAACCTTATATTAAATAAATTTGTATGCTTTTCTCTTGTTAATGTCTTTTATTACAGGGGTCCCAGTCAATGATGCAAAGGGTAGAGGAAAAATATATTTTTCCTCCCCTATAATGCTATGAAAGTCCAACAATTTCATCTGATAAAGGAATTTCACCAATTTATTCTGTGCTCTCTCAAAAGTGTCTGTCTCTGACCTTGAACCTGGTTTTGTAAACTCCTCTGTGATTCTGTGACTTGTACCTCTTTTTGCTACAAGGAACGTGAGCTTGAAAAATGCCTTTGTGTTCTTGATCTCATCCGCTATTAATAAACCTCATACTGGAAGGTATGATGTTCTGATTGTTTTAAAAAATACTCAATATGCTTAACAAAGAGGTCACCACGTTCTGCTTAAAAATGAAATGAGAGTGTCAAAAACTTTATGCTACTTTTGGAGAAATATTTATATACTGGAGCCCTGAAGGAAAATGGAAGATGTTTTGCTATTCAGTTAGTTCCTCTCATCCTTCCAGATTCATTTGACTCAGAGCTGGTTTTGCATTTGTTATATTATTCTGTACTATGGTATTTGCTACTATTTTCATCTCTGATTTTCCATCTCAATGAATAACTTTTGAGCCATTGATTCTTTTCATAAAATTGGGGACATATCAAACACAAGAGTAACAACAACTCAGGCAAATTAACAAGTTCAGTTGACGAATAAACCCACAAATGATGTGGGAATCTGAGAACTGCTCTTGTTAAGTAAAACGGCTGCTGAGGGCTAAAGGACTTGTTGGATGTTTACAGTACATTCTGCAGTTGTTAAGAAGGGAACCAGATTTCCGTGGAAATCATAGCAAGTGTTACATTTCATATTTATCAAAGGCGTGTGAACAAAATTGTTTCATCTCTTTATTCCTCTGAAACTGCCAAACCACATGCTTGCCCCTTGACAGATTCCTCCCTGTGAAGTGTGGAACAGAAAACTCCACAGGGATAGGACTGTGTCTGTACTTTGCCCAGCCGGGTACCTGGACATGGTCAACTCTGTACGTACCTGTTGAAGGAGTTAGTACATCCACCATCATCAGCCTCAATAGGTGAAGTGCTCTTGATTTCTCCCACTTTATCATCTTCTACTCTCAGAACCCTATGCATGTTAAGAAGTAAGTGCAAACAGATTATACTTTTCTGCCTACTCAAAGGGCACAAGGGATAAGAGTCACACCTTGAGCCCAGGATGACAAATCGATTTTGATTTGTGTATCAACAATAATTAACTGGTAGTGACTGCTTGGAGCATTGGAGTGAGAAGGATTCTGAGGTCACATCTGATTTCAGTGGGAAAGAGGATGGTGATCAATTAGTAGTGGGACTGTGGGTTGGGAGTGAAAATTGGCATCACATTGGGCATGAATTTTCCATTCCCATCTTTAGTTAGTTATTTTGCAGTAAAAAGCTAAACACTTTAAGTGCCGATGGTGGAATTTAAGGTGCCAGCAATGAGGTAGAGGAGTGATTGAGAATATCAGCCATTTGATGGATTCTCCAAAAATCCCAAGGCTTCACCTGCCTGCAGTCTGCTCCATGCAGGATACTAGGTGAGGCTTTGGGGACAATAAGTGACACAAATCAAGAGTTCCTATACCTGACTGAATATCAGAAATTCCTATGGAACTTTATTATATCAATTCCTCAATTGAGACCTATTGGCTCATACACTCAGGGGCAGTATTTAGGATTCAGTATTTTAAAAAGCATCCTGTGATGACTCGGATTCACACGCAAGTTTGGGAGACAGTGATAAAATCTACTCGGGAGAACCAAAACCTGAATCCTTCCCAGCAGAATGCCTAGGAAGTTGTTTGTCAAAGCTGCTGCTTAAGGATTCTACACAGCGATGACAGATAGTATCTTCCTAGACTCTGATGTCCTGATATCTGGTTGTCTCTTTTTGTGATGCTAGCAGTCATGGGATAATCATTGCTTAGCTCCTTCTAGGGTTTAAAAATAATGATATTCTACTTATGTCATTCCTTTTTCATATTTTAGCTGGAATATTACTATAAAGAGAAATTTGCCTCTTTACTATTACTTGCCTCTTTAGTAAGTATTTAATTACTCTGAGTTACAGTTTGTATAGAAAAGGCAGGATAAATGATCAATTTCCCATTTATTTGTCAATTTTCAAAGTAATGAGTTTAATATCCTTCAAAGGTGATTAATAAAATTTTGTTTTTATTTAAATTATCAATTGGAACTCATGGATAAAATATACTTAAATTCTTTCAGTCCTTTGCCATATAACTACTGTTTATTGATGCTCATTTTGTTCTATCTGCAACCAGTAGGGGCTTCTAAGGAGTTGTTGGCTCCTCAGTCTTTTTGACATGATCCTACTAACCCTTGACAGTTTCCCTGCGTTTAGGTCTGAAAAAATGTTCCAGCTTTCTCTTTTATGTGGAATCAGCCATTGCTCCAAGGAGCCTTGGTTCTTTTTGACAGGAAATAGCATTTAGAGGCCACAATCTGAACGCTAGGGGTGTTCATCACTACTGGGTTGTCATTGTTTCTTTTTTTAAAAAATTTTTATTTGTAGATTTACTTACAAATCAATGACATATAGAGAAACCAATAATGGGCATAAATGTTTAATAATTACAAAGGAGGATATGTAAATGCCCTGTAAGGACATGAAAAGATGCTTTCTCTATCATTTGTCATCAGATAAATTCAAATTAAAACCAATATGAGATATCACTACACACTCACCAGAATGGCTAAATTATTGACAGAAGGACTGCCAATACCAAGTGTGCTGAGGATGTGGAGGCAAAAAGAACTCTCCCATGCTGATAGCAGTGTGAATGGCTGCACTCCCCTGCAGAGCTTCCTGGCGGTTCCTAGCAAAGCTGAGTATGTGCACACTTCATGAATCTGCAAGTCCATTCCTAGGTTTATACTTGAAACAATGCACACAAAATATACACTCAAAAATATTCATACATACAAAAATATTCATAGAAGCATTATTTGCAATAGCTTCAAACTAGAAACGACCTAAGTGTCCACCAACTGTAGAATGGATAGATAAATAGTCATGCCAAAGAATTCTACACAACACTGAAAAAGATCAAACTATTGCTATTTGCAACAATAGACATAACGTTGGCCAAACTGAGAATGAATAAATGCTGCATGATTCCATTTGTATCAAATTAAGAAAAACAAGCAATACTAACCTATGGTAATAGAAATCAGAGTAGTGGTTACCTTATTAGTAATTGGTAATTTGTAATGATTGAGAGGAGCACAAAGGAGATTTCTGTAATGCCATTACTGTTCTTTTAAAAAAATTTACATAGGTGTGTTTACTTTGAAAAAATACATTGAGCTGTACATTTTGGATTTGTGCACTTTCTTGTATATATGTTTATTTCAATTAAAAGAACTTAAATAAAAGCAAACCATGGCAATCCCTCTCCTGGGGGCTTCTATCCTATACGGTGACCTGGGTTACACAGTGTACATTAAGTACAGTTTTCCAGCTTTCACTGTTTCTACCAACATGTGATTCACCCACCAGCCCCATTTATCCTCCTTCTAACCTCTCCAGTAGTGTGGCAGACCAGCCTGTCGTCAATGGAGTGAACCACAGAAGGAGAGGACATAAAGTGTGAGGATTAAAGATGCAGAGAACCCCTGAAACATGAGTCACTCTGAAGATAAGAGCTACAAAGAGATGGCAGGGTTTTGCCCCATTCAATGCAAGAAGTATCAGCACCTCAAAGATTCATTAATCATAGCATTTTTCCATAGTTACATAAAAATGGAATGCTTCTAACTTTAAAGTCGGTTGTCATAGAACTGACTATTGTCATTTTGCTGGGAGAAGTAATCTAAATTTAACATAAAGAGTTATTACAGAAACCACATCAAATGTTGCCCTATAGAACACTAATCAAGGTATTTAACCCTGTGACATTCAAGTTACTATATCTCTAACTTTTTTTTGAATTTATTTATTTATTTATACAGCAGGCTCTTATTAGTTATCTATTTTATACATATAAGTGTATATATATATATGTCAAACCCAATCTCCCAATTCATCCCACCACCACCCCCACCCCCGCTTTCCCCCCTTGGTGTGCTTACGTTTGTTCTCTACATCTGTGTCTCTATTTCTGCCTTGCGAACTGGTTCATCTGTACCATTTTTCTAGATTCCACATGTATGTGTTAATATACAATATTTGTTTTTCTCTTTCTGACTTACTTCACTCTGTATGACAGTCTCCAAGTCCACCCATGTCTCTACAAATGACCCAATTTTGTTCCTTTTTATGACTGAGTAATATTCCATTGTATATATGTACCACAACTTCTTTATCCATTCATTCGTCTGTTGATGGGCATTTAGGGTGCTTCCATGACCTGGCTATTGTAAATAGTGCTGCAATGAACATTGGGGTGCATGTGTCCTTTTGAATTATGGTTTTCTCTGGGTATATGCCCAGTAGTGGGATTGCTGGGTCATATGGTAATTCTATTTTCAGTTTTATAAGGAACCTCCATACTATTCTCCATAGTGGCTGTATCGATTTACATTCCCACCAACAGTGCAAGAGGGTTCCCTTCTCTCACACCCTCTCCAGCATTTGTTGTTTGTAGATTTTCTGATGATGCCCATTCTAACTGGTGTGAGGTGATACCTCATTGTAGTTTTGATTTGCATTTCTCTAATAATTAGTGATGTTGAGCAGCTTTTCATGTGCCTCTTGGCCATCTGTATGTCTTCTTTGGAGAAATGTCTATTTAGGCTTTCTGCCCGTTTTTAATAAGGTTTTTTGTTTTTTTAAAATATTGAACTGCATGAGTTGTTTATATATTTTGGAGATTAATCCTTTGTCCGCTGATTCATTTGCAAATATTTTCTCTCATTCTGAGGGTTGTCTTTTCGTCTTGTTTGTAGTTTCCTTTGCTGTGCAAAAGCTTTTAAGTTTCATTAGATCCCATTTGTTTATTTTTGTTTTTATTTCCATTATTCTAGGAGGTGGGTCAAAAAAGATCTTGCTGTGATTTATGTCAAAGAGTGTTCTTCCTATGTTTTCCTCTAAGAGTTTTATAGTGTCTGGTCTTACGTTTAGGTCTTTACTACATTTTGAGTTTATTTTTGTGTATGGTGTTAGGGAGTGTTCTAATTTCATACTTTTCCATGTAGCTGTCCAGTTTTCCCAGCACCACTTAATGAAGAGACTGTCTTTTCTCCACTGTATATCCTTGCCGCCTTTGTCATAGATTAGTTGACCATAGGTGCGTGGGTTTATCTCTGGGCTTTCTATCCTGTTCCATGGATCTATATTTCTGTTTTTGCGCCAGTACCATATTGTCTTGATTACTGTAGCTTTGTAGTATAGTCTGAAGTCAGGGAGTCTGATTCCTCCAGCTCCGTTTTTTTCCCTCAAGATTGCTGTGGCTATTTGGGGTCTTTTGTATCTCCATACAGATTTTAAGATTTTTTGTTCTAGTTCTGTAAAAAATGCCATTGGTAATTTGATAGGGATTGCATTGAATCTGTAGATTGCTTTGGGTAGTATAGTCATTTTCACAATACTGATTCTTCCAATCCAAGAACATGGTATATCTCTCCAACTGTTTTGTGATCTTTGATTTCTTACATCAGTGTCTTATAGTTTTCTGAGTACAGGTCTTTTGTCTCCTTAGGTAGGTCTATTCCTAGGTATTTTATTCTTTTTGTTGCAATGGTGAATGGGATTGTTTCCTTAATTTCTCTTTCTGATCTTTAATTGTTAGTGTATAGGAATGCAAGAGATTTCTGTGCATTAATTTTGTATCCTACAACTTTACCAAATTCATTGATTAGCTCTAGTCATTTTCTAGTGGCATCTTTAGGATTCTCTGTGTATAGTATCATGTCATCTGCAAACAGTGACAGTTTTACTTCTGCTTTTCCAGTTTGATTCCTTTTATTTCTTTTTCTTCTCTGATTGCCGTGACTAGGACTTCCAAAACTATGTTGAATAATAGTGGCAAGAGTGGACATCCTTGTCTTGTTGCTGATCTTAGAGGAAATGCTTTCAGTTTTTCACCATTGAGAATGATGTTTGCTGTGGGTCTGTCATATATGGGCTTTATTAGGTTGAGGTAGGTTCCCTCTATGCCCACTTTCTGGAGAGTTTTTATCATAAATATGTGTTGAATTTTGTCAAAAGATTTTTCTGCATCTATTGAGATAATCATATGGTTTTTATTCTTCAATTTGTTAATATGGTGTATCACATTGATTGATTTGCATATATTGAAGAGTCCTTGCATCCCTGGGATAAATCCCACTTGATCATGGTGTATGATCCTTTTAATGTGTTGTTGGATTCTGTTTGCTAGTATTTTGTTGAGGACTTTTGCATCTATATTCATCAGTGATATTGGTCTGTAATTTTCTTTTTTTGTAGTATCTTTGGTTTTGGTATCAGGGTGATGGTGGCCTCGTAGAATGAGTTTGGGAGTGTTCCTTCCTCTGCAATTTTTTGGAAGAGTTTGAGAAGGATGGGTGTTAGCTTTTCTCTAAATGTTTGATGGAATTCATCTGTGAAGCCATCTGGTCCTGGACTTCTGTTTGTTGGAAGATTTTTAATCACAGTTTCAATTTCATTACTTGTGATTAGTCTGTTCATATCTTCTATTTCTTCCCGGTTCAGTCTTGGAAGGTTATACCTTTCTAAGAATTTGTCCATTTCTTCCAGGTTGTCCACTTTATTGGCATAGAGCTGCTTGTAGTAGTCTCTTATGATGCTTTGCATTTCTGTGGTGTCTGTTGTAACTTCTCCTTTTTCATTTCTAATTTTATTGCTTTGAGTCCTCTCCCTCTTTTTCTTGATAAGTCTGGCTAATGATTTATCAATTTTGTTTATCTTCTCAAAGAACCAGCTTTTAGTTTTATTGATCTTTGCTATTTGTTTCTATTTCATTTATTTCTGCTCTGATCTTTGTGATTTCTTTCCTTCTGCTAACTTTGGGTTTTGTTTCTTCTTCTTTCTCTAGTTCCTTTAGGTGTAAGGTTAGATTGTTTATTTGAGATTTTTCTTATTTCTTGAGAATAAGAAATAATTTTATTCTATAAAATTCTAATAAATAATTTTATTCTATAAGATTCCCTCTTAGAACTGCTTTTGCTGCATCCCATAGGTTTGGGATTGTCGTGTTTTCATTGTAATTTGTCTCTAGGTACTTTTTGATTTCCTCTTTGATTTCTTCAGTGATCTCTTGGTTATTTAGTAACGTGTTGTTTAGCCTCCATGTGTTTGTGTTTTTTACGTTTTTTTCCCTATAATTTATTTCTAATCTCATAGTGTTGTGGTCGAAAAAGATGTTTGATATGATTTCAGTTTTCTTAAATTTACCGAGGCTTGATTTGTGACCCAAGATGTGATCTGTCCTGAAGAATGTTCTGTGCGCACTTGAGAAGAAAGTGTAATCTGCTGTTTTTGGATGAAATGTCCTATAAATATCAATTAAATCTATCTGGTCTATTGTGTCATTTAAATCTTGTGTTTCCTTATTAATTTTCTATCTGGATGATCTGTCCATTGGTGTAAGTGAGGTGTTAAAGTCCCCCACTATTATTGTGTTACTGTCAATTTCCTCTTTTATAGCTATTAGCATTTGCCTTATGTATTGACGTGCTCCTATGTTGGGTGCATATATATTTATAATTGTTATATCTTCTTCTTGGATTGATCCCTTGATCATTATGTAGTATCCTTCCTTGTCTCTTGTAACATTCTTTATTTTAAAGTCTATTTTATCTGATATGATTATTGCTACTCCAGCTTTCTTTTGATTTCCCTTTGCATGGAATATCTTTTTCCATCCCCTCACTTTCAGTCTGTATGTGTCCCTAGGTCTGAAGCAGGTCTCTTGTAGACAGCACATATATGGGTCTTGTTTTTGTATCCATTCAGCGAGCCTGTGTCTTTTGGTTGGAGCATTTAATCCATTCACATTTAAGGCAATTATCAATATGTATGTTCCTATCATGATTTTCTTAATTGTTTCGGGTTTGTTTCTGTAGGTCCTTTTCTTCTCGTCTGCTTCTCACTTAGAGAAGTTCCTTTAGTATTTGTTGTACAGCTGTTTTGGTGGTGCTGAATTCTCTTAGCTTTTGCTTTTCTGTAAAGCTTTTGATTTCTCCATCGAATATGAATGAGATCCTTGCCAGGTAGAGTAATCTTGGTTGTAGATTTTTTTCCTTTCATCACTTTAAATATATCGTGTCACTCCCTTCTGGCTTGTAGAGTTTCTGCTGAGAAATCAGCTGTTAACCTTATGGGAGTTCCCTTGTTTGTTGTTTGTCATTTTTCCCTTGTTGCTTTTAATAATTTTTCTTTGTCTTTAATTCTTGTCAATTTGATTACTATGTGCCTCGGCATGTTTCTCCTTGGGTTTATCCTGCCTGGGATTCTCTGCGCTCTCTGGACTTGGGTGGCTATTTCCTTTTCCATGTTAGGGAAGTTTTTGACTATAATCTCTTCAAATATTTTCTCGGGTCCTTTCTCTCTCTCTTCTCCTTCTGGAACCCCATAATGTGCATGTTGGTGCATTTAATGTTGTCCTAGAGGTCTCTTAGGGTGTCTTCATTTCTTTTCATTCTTTTTTCTTTATTCTGTTCTGCAGCAGTGAGTTCCACCATTCTGTCTTCCAGGTCACTTATCCGTTCTTCTTCCTCAGTTATTCTGCTATTGATTCCTTCTAGTGTATTTTTCATTTCAGTTATTGTGTTGTTCATCTCTGTTTGTTTGTTCTTTAATTCTTCTAGGTCTTTGTTAAACACTTCTTGCATCTTCTCTATCTTTGCCTGCATTCTTTTTCCAAGGTCCTTGATCATCTTCACTATCATTATTCCGAATTCTTTTTCTGGAAGGTTGCCTGTCTCCACTTCATTTAGCTGTTTTTCTGGGGTTTTATCTTGTTCCTTCATCTGGTACATAGTCCTTTGCCTTTTCATTTTGTCTATCTTTATGTGAATGTGGTTTTTGTTCCATAGGCTGCAGGATTGTAGTTCTTCTTGCTTCTGCTGTCTGCCCTCTGGTGGATGAGGCTATCTAAGAGTTTTGTGCAAGCTTCCTGATGGGAGGGACTGGTGGTGGGTAGAGCTGGGTGTTGCTCTGGTGGGCGGAGCTCAGTAAAACTTTAATCTGCTTGTCTGCTGGTTGGTGGGGCTGGGTTCCCTCCCTGTTGGTTGTTTGGCCTGAGGCAACCCAGCACTAGAGGCTACAGGCTCTTTGGTGGGGCTAATGGCAGACTCTGGGAGGGCTCATGCCAAGGAGTGCTTCCCCGAACTTCTGCTGCCAGTGTCCTTGTCCCCATGGTTAGCCACAGCCATTCCCAGCCTCTGCAGGAGACCCTCCAACACTAGCAGGTAGGTCTGGTTCAGTCTCCTATGGGGTCACTGTCCCTTCCCTCTGGGTCCTGATGTGCACACTACTTTGTGTGGAGTCTCTGTTTCCCCCAGTCCTGTCAAAGTCCTGCAATCAAATCCCACTAGGCTTCAAAGTCTGATTCTCTGGGAATTCCTCCTCCCATTCCCAAACCCCCAGGTTAGGAAGCCTGGCATGGGGCTCAGAACCTTTATTCCAGTGGGTGGACTTCTGTGGTATAACTGTTCTCCAGTTTGTGAGTCACCCACCCAGTGGTTATGGGATTTGATTTTATTGTGATTGTGCTCCTCCTACTGTCTCATTGTGGCTTCTCCTTTGTCTTTGGATGTGGGGAATCTTTTTTAGTGAGTTCCAGTGTCCTCCTGTCAATGATTGCTCAGCAGTTAGTTGTGATTCCGGTGCTCTTGCAAGAGGGAGTGAGTGCACGTCCTTCAACTCCGTCACCTTGAACCAATCCTTTCTAACTATTTTCTCCATAACACTGTCTATACATACAACCAATGTTATATGTTGGATGAATTGGTGCATTGATATATGAAAATTGAATCAATAACTGGTAAAATTCTATTTAAAAAAATCAACTTTGTTGCTTGACTAAAATGCTCTTGTCACTTTTTAAAAACAAAACTGACCAGTTAGTTGTGTTAAATTGGCTTGTGGACAGAGCTTAAATGTTGTGTTCACACACTGTTGGGTGCTGTTCAACAAAGGGGAAAGTTCAGTCTCTGGAGAGAAATATCTTTATTGATTACTACACCAACAGCAATTACACTGAAACAGAGGCTAGTGAGTAAGACTTCTAAGTTCTTATATAACCTGATGACAGACAACTGAAGAACACCACAACATGTGCCCATTCTGCTCCCACACGCTAGACATTCTGTGAAGTTGGACCATCACTACTATAGTTAGTGCTCACCTTCTCGGTTCCACAGGCACAGTCCCTGTCCCACCTGAAACGTGTGCTGGGGGAAATCAACAGCAAACCAGCAAAGAGTCCGGGACCCAAAACTTCTCCTCCTTTACTGATGTAATTCATGCATTGGGTGAACAAAACGTCCTCTATGTTTTATAACCCAATGCACACTGTTCCTCCAAGAGCAACAATTCAATGATGGGGGAAGTTTTTAAAACGATATTCTACCTTTATATGTGTTGTTATTCTTAAATTTCAAGATTGGTTCCAAATCAGAATTTAAAGGGAACTTAACCAGAGTGATATATTGAGATCTTGAGAACTAAAAATTTCACTGCATATAGCACTGAGGTTTGATTCATTAAAAATTCATACAGTGTTGTACAGTGGTTTGTTGATTATTAAGCTGTCACTGGATGACACAATATGCTCATTCTTCCACTAGAGGGCAGCTTAATAAATAATATATTAAACTCAAGTAAGCAAGGCTTTCCACAGTAAAAAGACAAATCAAACTTTAAGAAAACATGAATGTATTAGGGACAATCAATGTACATCATAAAAACATATAGATCCCTAATGACAGCATTATATGGTTGGGAAGAATTATGAACACACAAGAAAATCCAAATTTTATTTTTACTTGATTGATTCACCCATCTATCCACTCATTTATGTATACATACCCTCACCTAATTAGCCGAAGGATTTCAGAATGAGAAAGCAATCTCAGAAATCATACATATGATCTTTGTTTTATAGGTGGACATGCTGGGGCTCAAAGTGGAATTATTTGCCTGAGTTCATTGTGTTAATTGATTCTGGAATCAGAACCAGACCTCCAATTCACAATTCCGTGCTCTACATTCACTACATTAAATTTTAAGATATTTTGAAAGTTCAAAAAGAAATAACCTTCCGTTTCTGAGATTTCAGAAAACATCATCTGCATTGTTGGTACAAAATAGTATGTGTCCCATATTCCATTTGTTTTCTACAGTGTTCTTTTTCCAACTTGTGTGTTTTGGACTCCTTGGGCTTGTCTTTCTCTTTGTGATAACCAATAGAATTACAGTTTTTGCCCTTGAAAATCCACAAGGCTTCGTAAGTGCTGGTAAAAGAAACCTCTGCAAATAATACAGGAAAAATGTTGCATTTTCCCCTGCAGCTTCGGAGAAAAAGCAAATGGCATTGTGTATAATGAAAATGTTAGTCAAACATCTGGACTTTAGATGGTGATGTTATATCCCATGAAAGTAAACTTCATCCTGTGAAAGGTCTAATTTTGACTGGTTGACTTAAAAATGTTTTGTTGTGGAGATAAAATTTAAATTCCTTTCTGCTTTCCAGAAGCTACAAGTGTGCATATCTTTTCATTTTAATCCAGAAGGGAATCACTAACACTTCCTTTTTCTCACTCTTGCATGAGGTATTATGATTTGAATAGAATTCTTATTTAACCAAAGAGCTTGAGAGTCTTACCTCATATTAATGAACAGCGTCCAGAGGCATCACCTGCTGCCCACATGCTCTTCAAAGTAAAAGTCTGGAAAAAATGGTGTTTCCATTACTTTTAAGTGGTATTCTCATCTCCACACACAAATCTCTAGCCTTAAGTTATTTTAAATTTTAGGTTTGCTGTGGTTATTCCTAAATGATGGATTGAAGTTTGGTAATTGCATCTGTCTTCATGATGCATAGGCATTGCTCTGCAGTTGACGCCATTAGGACCACTGGACTGTGTCTTACACGAGCCCAAGATGAGTGGATTAGTCATGCTCTGGTTAGCGTCATCCTAAATCTATTGGGCATGGCCTTTGCTCCGTCTTCCTGGGACCCTCAAGGAAATTATTGCTCCTCTGGCCACAGTTGACAATCAGTAGATCCTTGATGGATAGATGTATGTTTGAATGTTTGAGAGAAATGTCAGTTCTGTTTCTCTAGGACCACAGGTACTGGAAAAATAGAGTACACTGAATTACAAAATGGAATCTCTTATAACAGTATGTATGGCAACCACAGAATTCAGAAATGAAAACCTACGGCTCTCTCTCTTTATCATTATCAGTGAGTGAAGGATGAAGGTGTGAGAGTAGTTGAGTAAGCTGGCTCTTCTCTATGCCACTCTCACCCCTGTGCCTGTTTCTATCACAGTCCTTGTCATGATGTATTATAATCAAGGATTTATTTTCCTGTGTCCTCTGCAATGCTATCTGTACCTCAAGAGCAAGGACTATCTCATTTTTCATATACCCTTATGACTTAGCACAATGCCTGGAACATAAGGGTAACGCAATAAATGGTTTTTAAATGAATGAATGAAAAAAATCCTCCGAAAAGAAAAGAAAGATATATGACTCTGTAAAGGTTAAATATTTGCAAAACTCAAACTTTGAAAATAGACTGTATATGGGACAAAACATTCACCAAAAATCTTGGCCCAGTCTATATAGACATTCAGACATTCTCTCGTATTGGAGTGAAATCTAATAGAAAGACTCCACTCTCTTGAGTATAAGACTTAAATCATTTAGAGCAGAACTCTTAGAGAATCATGTGTAAAATAAAGAAGCCCATCTGGTATTATAAGTATGTATTTGGGGGAAAAAATAACAAAACATAACACAAAACACACCTATCATTTTTATTACACAATCTGCAGAAAGTAAAGATTTATGAAATCTTTTTGGCCAGAGGGTATATGAAAAAAGATTGATTTTCCCAAATGTAGGAGTAAAGACCCCAGGAGGAACATAAGATTTTTATGTTTATCTAACATGAGCTTAGGTTTTAAAAGGCTGAGAAACAATAACTCGGCATA
Source organism: Balaenoptera musculus (assembly GCF_009873245.2). Classification (NCBI taxonomy): domain Eukaryota; kingdom Metazoa; phylum Chordata; class Mammalia; order Artiodactyla; family Balaenopteridae; genus Balaenoptera; species Balaenoptera musculus. The sequence goes on from NC_045800.1 coordinate 14,302,447, forward strand.
AATTACACTTCTGTTCCTGAGACACACTGCTTGTTCTGAAGAGCTGCAGAGTCAACACAACCTGACGGCTCTGTTAAGCAGGGAATTTCTATTATTCACTCTGATCTGAGGAGCCTGGGGAAACAGACACACAACTCCACCAGGTATCTGAATTTTCCTCAACTTCTGCAGGAACATTTATGATCCACCTCCTCCAGCCCTAGCCATAGTGCAGAGTTCAATGCCTCTTCTGTAATTGGATCTTTACATAATTTGCCCCTTTCCTCCAATCTTCCTGGAGCACAAACCCTAGTAAACCTTCTTCAAGTCACCTTTCTCCTCTTAGCCTGCCATTTAGCAACTAGATTTGAATCCAGTCAGTATTTTGTTTTACCTACAACTCTAACTGGTATAGCCCTTTCAAATTTATAAAGTGATTACATACATAATCCTTTGAATGAATAAAAGATCACCAGTTAACTTGAGAGCTGTAAGTAAGGTGCAGAAATTACCCATCTCACATGGAGGGGGTCAATCCCCACTGCCCAGCAGACAGGAACCGGAATCCCATCAAGTGTCCCGACCTAAGTACTAGTTTACAGGAAATACACAGGAGAGAGGAATGTACTAAATGATACCAAGGGGATCCCATCAGTTGAATGTGAGAAATTTTACAGGACAAGTAACCTGGTTTATTTAACAACTGGTGTGGAAGAAGGGGGAGGGGTACTGTTATAGATGAAAAGAGACTTAGGGACATGTTAATCATATGCAATTTGTGGATCTTGCTTGGATTCCAATTTAAACAAACCAACTGCCGTAAGAGCTTTTTCAGACAGTCTGGGAGATTTAAAAACAAATTGAATGTAAGATGATATTAAGGAATTATGGTTAATTCTTTTGGTTAACCTTAAATTCATTTAAAAATTATTGTTAAAATAGATATTATGATTATGTTCAACAAATTTATTGTTTAGAGATTCATACTGATGTGTAAATGGGAGAGATGGTATCACACGTAGGATCTGGTTTAAAATAGTTCAGCAAAAACAAACAAACAAAACAAAAACAGGGAGTGTGTGTTTGGGGACACACTTATAGAATTGGCAAAATCTGAAAATCATTTAACTCGCTGACAAGTTCTTGGGAGTTCTATTTAACCAATTTCTCTGCTGCTGTGAATATTTGAAAATTTCTACAACAAAAAGTAAAAAGAAAAAACAGTGCTGAATTCTGTTGAGGGATGGAATAAATGAGTAAAACTTCCCATTCAACTTCGTACCTGGCAGTCACTGGAAACGTGAGTGAGAGCTATTTTCAGGTCAGATGGGACTAAAGGGGAAAACAGGGTTGAGAATGACTTTTTTTCCCCCAATGGGAGAGACTTAGACTTTAAAAAATCTAAAGCAATGAGAGCTTGAATGTGCAAAGGAAAGAAAATGTAACCAATAGGATAGGATTCCCAAGAAGGCTAGAGAGAGTGAGATCCAATGCACAGAGGCAGGCATTGGCCTTGGGTGGGAGAAGGGGCAGCTTCCTTATTAGAAAGAAAAAGGATAAAATGGATGCAGATGTAAGTAATTGACATGTTTGGATTAAAAAGAGGAGAGATTTGCTCTCTGATGACCTCTGTTTTCTGTATAAAGTAGGTGGAGAGTTTGGGGTAAGAGGTGTTAAAAAGCAAAAAACAAACAAATAAACAAAAAACCAAAAAACAGGTAGAATTTCAGGACAGTGTTGATGATCAATTTATAGTTATACATGTCTTCTCTGAGACATGACTGTCCCAGTAGCCCTCAACTATTTGAGTGCTGGCCTAGAGGAAGAGGAACACTGGGTGTGCTCAGGTTGAGGTTTTGCCCAACAGGATGCAAAAAAAGGGAGTTTAGGGTGTTAATAGGCATTATTACTAAACTAAATTATCATGCAACTTAAGCTGGGTGTGAAAGGAAATGGGTTGGTGGGTTTCAAGAAAGTAGAAAGGTAATGGAACAGAAGTCGCAAGGTCTGAGAAGTTCACTCCGTCGGCCTGAAGGGAAAGCAGTTGTGGTCCAAGATGGGGATGCTCCCATGTGCAAGTTTAGAGGAGGGCATTTGTGGGTACTGTGATGATGAGGTACGAGTGTGAACCGATGGCAATGGGCAGTGGAGAAAGTGATGGCTAATGGGATTGGAAGTCACTTTTCAGCATTAAGGGCAGTTCGCTCAAGAAGCAGAAGAATTTCCTAACAGCCTTTGCCCCCAATACTCTGCTATAGTAACGCAGGGCACTCAGAGAGCAAGGGAATCATTTTTTTAAGAGCTTTCCTAGGCAGCAATACACACAGAAAATAATGTTGTCACCTTGAACTTTCAGATCTGCCTGGATAGCTCATGCACTATTTTTCATACGACATTCTTATAATGCAAAAAAGGGGACAGATATTAAGAACAATGGGACAGAAAGTCTATAGTTTATTAAAATAGGGTTCCCAGAAGTTAAGTGAGTCCGATTTGTTGTTTCAAGCTTAGAAAGAGCCAGCCCAGAGACACCTCGAACAAGGAAGCAAGCCAGGACACACAGAGCCTAGGGCAGCACCCTGATTCATAATTCTTCCTCCCAGTTGGCAGCCCCTCCCGAAAGGAAGAAAGGCTGAGCAGAGAGCAGTGCAGGCTCGGGGCAGCTGCTCTAACAGGACGTTTCCATCCCCCAGAGCCATGGACCAACTCCACTGCCAGGTTGCTCAGGAGTACTGGGGCTGCGATGCAGTTACTCAGTAGGGTTCAGACTCTCCTACAGGGCTGTGCGTGGCCTCCCTGTTCCTGGGCTGGCGCGGGCCTCAGGCTGATATGGCACCAGGGAGGTAGGATGCTCAGCCGGATCATGCCAAACACAGCCTTATCTCCTCTCCTCCTTCCACTAAGCCTTGCTCTCCAATCCACCTTCTATCTCCTCCTTGCTCAGCGGGAAGGTCACCCCACTTTGTTCTCTGCTTTCTGCCACAACTCAAGTTCACGTACACCCATGGGTCTCTTCTTAAGGTTCAGTTGGCAACAAGGCACAAGGAGAATCAAGAGACCCTCTGCAGAGTATCTGTCATCATTTCTTTTCAACAATATTCATAGCACAGTGCTATGGGCCAAACACTGAACCCAGTGATAGAGAACAGAACAAATAAAAACACTCATCTTTTATTTTCACTGGATGAGGACAACTGGATTAGACGAAATTGAAGCAAAATAAAAGAAAAAACACAAATGACACATTTAAATATTACAATATTGTTATTATAAACACAAAGGGTTAGTCAAGGGCTTTAGAAATGAAATGCTGCTTTTAGGTTAAATAAAAATTTGCAACGGGATCTTCAAGGCCCAGGGAGATGAGTAATTCTGTGGTAGGGGGTTTCTAGAAGAAGGGGCTGATGATCCTCAGGGCCCATTACTAACTGATACATACATCATAGATAAGCTCCAAAATCTCTCTTACCTCACACGCTCCCTGAAGACCAAGGAACACCTTGCAAATACTAATGCGCTCTCATTAGTTTTTATTATTAATCGATAGATGTATCAACCCACAGGGTTATCATCTACTATACATCATGAACTATAGACATAATTTGCCTTAGCGAGGTTTAACAACATAGTAAATATTCTTCAAATCATTTTAGAACAATGATTATTCCACCTGGAAATACTCTAAATGTACTTCAAACACTCAACCAGACAGAGGCTCATTTTCTGATGAGTTTACATCACCCTACTTGTAACACCTCCTCTTATTCAGGGAAATACTAACTCAGCTCTATTTTGTCAGTGATACCCAGAATCCCAGGGCTTAGTCTGGTTTTAAGGGACAGATAAAAGCTTGTCAATAAGGAAAACATTCTATATAGAAAAAAGGCAACTGTACCTTTCTATCTCATTTACAAGGGCCAAGTTTGGTCTGGATACCAGCTTAATTTTTCCATTGCTCCCATTAAATAAATCCATCGAGATTATATCTGGAATTAGCATGGTTTCAGGATCTGGGCAATATTAGGTCCTACAAGGTTCTAGCCACAGAAGGCAGATCTGAAAAATTTAAAGGGGAAAAAAGAGGATATTAATATGATTCCAGGGTAGGTGGGGTGGAAGACATAGGTAGGTCTTCTAATTTAATGAGTAGTAACTATTTTATAAACACTTTCACAAATATAGTATTGGTTTCTTAAATAATTTTTATTTCCTTTAATTGCAAACTTTCAAGGGCACAAATTTTTATACTATTTTCAAATTTCAAATTATATATGGATTTTAAATGTCATTTGTAAAGTTTAAACTATGTTTGAAAGTGCAGAGGAAAAAGTAAGACTTACTCATATCCATATTTTCCAGATATATCTATCACCATTTCTGCTCCCAGCTTATTCTGAGAATGTTCAAATGAAAGTTCCTTCCAAATGAACTCAATACTTGCAATGTTTCCAATGTTAATGTCTGCATCAATTAAATTTGTATAAGTCATGCCTGGTTTCAGTGTTCCACTGTAAAGAGAAAAATAAAACTCATAAGCTTGCACTGGGTATTCACAATGCTGAAGTTGAAGACAACATCTGTGTGTACCATGGAAGAGAAAGTTTCATTTCCTGGCATTTGCTTATAGGAGATTTATTCTTTCCATTCACTTTGGTCAGCCTCTCAGAATAGCATGAGTCTGAAGCTTGAAAAAAGGGTGAGGTAAATGCGAAGCTTGACTAGGTGATTTTTAGGGCAGGAGTACTCCATAATAAAAGATCTGGTCTTGGCTCTGTGGCATCAGAAACTAGATTTTATTGATACCAGGAAATGATCAAATTACCAATGATAGACTAAATTCACACAAAACTCATATAAGAACTAGAAGCCTGTTTATCAGCTCACAATGGTGAAATGCTTCCTTTTTATTAACCAAAATGTTCTCCTACCCTTTCCCTGGTACCTTCTTCATCTGTATGAAAGAATTGGGTAACCAAACTAATGATAAAAAAGGTATTTTGGTGAGTGTGGAAATAGAGCAGAGAGAAGTAGATTGTCTTGAGACATAAGGCATATTTTATGCACGCCAAAATTAGACCAGATGAGATTTCTTTATCGCTGCTATTTCCTTATTCCTTTGTTAATGTATTGTCTGTCTCCTCTAACTGGAAGGTGGGCTCCATGAGGAGTCAAAGGCTCCTACCTTTGACTGTCCCAGCACATATCATATATCTGTGGGTACTACTTAGAGAGCTTATTAGAAATTTGGCAATTTATATAAATGTCTTAATTTGCATGGAATCTATAAAAATAAAAGAGATCTACCCAAATTTGTATAACATTAATGGACTGGATTAAAAATATATTTTGTTTCCTGTCAATTTTTTCCCCCTTGCTTTATTAGTTAGATCTGTATTTTCATGTTATCATTTCCTAACGTTTTCTGCTTGTAGCTGGAACTGTAGATATTATGATTTCTATTTTATATTTGGAAAATATATAGTAAAAAGAAAAGTTAACTATAACAAGATAGCTGGTGGTATTGTAGGAAAAGAAAAGACTGAGCCTTACTGAGCCAGACGAACACGAGAACTGAGTGCAGCACTGTTACCTGCCAGGTCCTCGTCCTTACCTGCCTGACAACCCCAAACTCCCCTGTCTTCTCTGTTGTTCCACCTACACGGAGAAATATGCTTCCTTGAGTGACATTGTTTCCATCAAGTTTGACAGACAATTTGTGCCTCCAACCTGGAAATAAAGAGAAAGAAGGGTTAAAAACACACGGAAAGCATGACATCCTGGCTACTTTAATGTAAATACAACTTTCAAGGTTAAAGTGGAACAGGGCTGTTCACGTCCATGAAAAAATACAACTTTATATAGCTCGAGTGAATTTGGTGAGAAATTATATTTTAAAAAACATAAACATTCACATTTTGATTTTGTAAATGTAAATAGCTTAACAATATTTTTTAAAGAAAATTCTTTAATTTTCCAGACATTTTTATAACTTTAAGAAAATGTGTGTCTTTTCTCATCCATTAAATTTGTATTCTGTGGCACGTATGCTTTCTGTAGCCAAGTTTTAATTTGCCATAGTTTGACAACTAATCCAGAAAAAAATCTAGAAAACCTATTGAGCAATAAGGTCTGTGCTTTTAAAATGACTTAGAGGCAAAGTAAACTGTCCCTTCCTCTCCTGCAGGGCTATGTACTAGGAATGCCCAGCCAATACAGGTCTGGGTCAGCACAAAGCCTGTCAATAGGATAAATCCCTTGCAAATGGTCAAGTGTAACTTAAAAACATCTAGAGTTAAATAGATCATTTATTCTGAATTCTGAAATTGTTGTATGCTTAATAACACAGAAAAAAATGCAATTCTTCATAAAATTGTCTGAAAAGCCTCTGAAAGGGGAAAAATTTTACTACAGAGAATTTTCAAACTGTGAGTTAATCATTGCCAAACAGCTCCCTTTCCCTCCCCAGCCCATTCCACTGCAGTATGGCTCCCACTGTCACCTCTCCATTGAAATCCCAAGCTCAGCAATGATGGAATTGGTGGCTCACCCCTAGAGCCCCTTTGGGCCCCTGTCTCATCTGACCTTTCAGCATATTTGGTGCAGTGAATCCCTCCCTTCCTCATCATCTTTCTTGCCCTAGCTCCCACACAGCTTTATATTTTCTCTCTATTCATTCCTCAGTCTCCTTCACAGGGGCCTCTTTCTCTGCTCTCTTTCTTCTCATTTGACACAGTCTTCTTGGGTAATTACATCGTCCACTTTCATAGCTTAGATTACTGTCTAAATGCTTAAATCTGTAACTGTAGACCACATCTCCAGAGGCCGAGACCCATATCTAACTGTACACGCCCAAGTCCTAAGGGCATCTCAGACCTAACATGTTAGAAACTGAGCCATCAACTTACTCCAAACCAGCCTCTCTGCCTGTGTTACCAAGTTCAGCAAACGGCACACCATCCACCCAGCTAGAATCATCCTTGACTTCTCCATTTTCTGCATCCCTCAAATCCATTCACCCAGTTCCCTTTTGCTTCTACCTGCCCAGAGATAAAGCCCAAACCTCCCACATGGAGCACAATTTCATTATTTGATCCAATTTACCTCTCCCACCTTGTCTCGTGTTACCTTCCTCCTGGCCTCTACAATCCAAGCAGGGGGATCTTCTTTCAGTTCCAGCTCTCTCTTACCTCCAGGCATTTTCATATGCAGTTCCTTCTACCTGGAATACTCCATTTCCTTCTCCCTCTTACTCACTTTTCAGGAGTCAGCTTGGAAATCACCTCCCCTCAGAAGGCTCCCCTGATCTGGTTACAGAAGTTCCTCCTTTGAACATCTCCCAAAAGAAAGTTTATTACTCAGGATTGAAACTGATTTTTTTTTTTTTTTTTTTTTTGCTTTCACCCTGGCCTAAGCTCACTGTACTGTTCTTCACTGCATCCTCGGAGTCTGGCCCAATGCCCACTTATTTAGTAGACACTCAGTAAAAACTGTTGAATTTTTAAAGATAAGTGCCTTAAAGCATTACAATAAAATTCAGCTACAATACTTACGGGCAAATGGGGAAAGAGTCCCTGTGTTTAAAAAATAATACGATCTATTAGGCTTCATTTTTTTGAGGTGAAATCTATCAGCAAAATGACCCATCGTTGGGCAACCTTCCTTGCGACAAAGGAAGCAATTTCCCTGGTGACAGAAAATAAGAGGTAATCAGAAATGTTCACCTTCAATAAACTCAGGATGTATTATTAAACTATCAGAAATGTTTGGAATCTAAATAAAGTATATATGCATTTAAAAATGACTAAGTTGCCTAACAGACCACCCTGCCTGTTTGCAAAAACAAAACTTAATAAAACAAAAACAATTGAGGGAAAAGAAAAAGGGCCTGTTAGAAAAATTAGTAAATGATATGAATAAACAATCCACAGAAGACGAAACTCAAATAGTCAATAACTATGTAAAAAGATACTCAATCATACTAGTTGTCAGGAACGTGCTAATTAAAGCAACATACAATTTCATACTCAGCAGATTCACAAAAATTAAGACAATCGGCAACACCAAGCATGGGTAAGACATGGAGTGGGGAATTCTCATTTGCTTCTTATGGGAATATAAATTAACAGACATTGCAGACAGACATTTGGTAATGTCCAATAAAGATGGAAATGCACATAATGCTTTGACAATTTCACTTCTATTATATGTCATAAAGAAACTTCTACACAAGCACATAAGGCAATATGCAAAGGGGTTCATTGCAAAATTGCTTTTAATAACAAAAATTGCAAACAACCAAAATGCACATTAGTAGGGGAATGAATAAATAAATTGTGGCCGATTCCTACAAAATAAATACAATAGGTCTATAAACATCAATGTAGATCTTAAATTTATAAAATTTAATTTAAAAACAAATTCAGAAAGATACTTACAGTATGATACTATTTATATGATATATGTATATTGATTTGCTTCAAAGTCTGCCTTAGGGAAGGGCATTAAGGAAATGTAAGGTACTTCAATTTTATCTGTATGTTTTAAAATCTAAAGCAAAACTAACAAAACATTAACTTAAAAAAATCTGGGTAGCAGTGTTGGAGTATTTTCTATTTTAGGTTTTGAACTTTTAGATTTTTAAACTATGGACACTTAGGCTAGGACTATAGTAAAGCACCCCATTTAAAGCTCCATTTTTAATGAATAAAAATACTAACAACATAACAAGGGCTCATATTTACTGAGTGCTTACCATGTGCAAGGCACTGTTTGAAGGACTTTATATGCATTTAGGTCAATTAATCGTTACAAAGTCCCTTATTATTATAATGCTTTTAGTTTCCTTATTTAGCAGATCAGGAAACTAAAGCCCAGAGAAGTAAACAATTTGTCCAATGTTGCATGTCTATCAAGTGATGGAGCAAGAATGTGAATCAGACAGCCTGGCACTAAAACCCCTCCTTATTTTATTTTACTTATTTTTTTAAAATTTCATCTCATTTTTTATGACTGTTGGGTAAAAGTACAATAAAACATGTCAAGGAAATTGACTTGATGTTCTCTAGTTTGTTGCCATAATTAGCATCCATGTGGCACAGGAGCCTATGGTTCTCCAGTTTAGCAGATTGAACCCCACTAACTCTGAATCCACTGTGACTCTGAGAACCTGCTTCCTTCCACCTGCCTTTGGTGTAGTAAATGTCAGGATCCATTTAGCCATTCAGAGCAGCATCTGGAGCTTGAAGAAGGTTTTGAGGAAGTGCCAGTGGTTGGATGGCAAGCTTTCCAAGAACAGCAGTTCATCAGCCACGATATGAGTAAGGACAACTTGCTCAGGAAACTGAGAAGACAGCCTGAGGGCTCACTCACCGTGCCCTGTAAAAGGAGGGAAATGATTTTTCCTGTCCCAACACTGTACTTATTCACAAAATGCTATTACTTACAACACACCTCGGGTGGAAACCCCACATTTTTCTTCCCTGATAAAACAGGGGGTAGGTCACTAAAGCACAAGCAGGAAAATCTTTCCACCTCCCACTACAAAATAGATTTTCTTTCTCCTTTCCATAATGATAACCAAATGAAAAATATGTTCAGCTCAGATCTGGTACCACGTGCTTTATGACTCGAGCAAAATCAGATTTGGTATTTTGTAATGTATTGATCTGCATGGAGCTCCTGTGAGCTATCTACGCCTCAGTTCTGCTCTGTATAAATAATTAAATTTTAATAAAAATAATTTTCATGTTCCAAGTAAATGGTAATATGTTTCATTGTAGCTATTGATTGGTTCAGGCTTCTCGGGGTATCTTTGAGGATGACATTTAAAATATATACACACAAAAATTTTTGCCCTTTTAGATAGCAGCATCTAATTATGGCATAACAAATGGCCAAAAAAGCAAAATTGGATATAATTCAAAAGAGCCAAAACAACCAGAATACTAATAGTTGGTTTAGTTATTTAAGCCCTCCAGCAACCCCAGTTACTGTTCAGCACTCAGCACAGAAAGAATCTATTAGTTCCCAAAATGGCAGATGCATTTTTTTGCTACATACTCAATGCTCTAATTTTTAGTTGGCTGATCATGCTTCAAAAAATGACTTGCTAATTAAATTACACTGCAAAACGTTTTACTTACTGCTTTGAAAGATTTGTAGGATCTACAAGGATAAGCAATAAATGCATCGGGATTGAGAATGCTTTCAGCATAAAAGCGATGACTTCGGGCATGGTTGCAATCAAAGAAGGAAAACACTTCTGTGAAAACAATTTCCAATTAACTGGTAGCAATGAACTGATTAACTGATAGTATGAACCATTTCTTAGAAAAAGTAATTTTAAATGATAGTTTTTTGGCTTGGGTCTAGGTCACCAGACCTTGTGTGTAAGCTTGGATATTCCACATTTATCAATATTACATATCATTTTCTTGTACATAAGAATTCTTCGTGTGACTCTAAAGGGACATTCAAGCAGGATAAGTAAACAAATGCAAATGTAGGTGACTGTGCTCTGACACTAATATCCCCAACACTTCCCAGACCTCGGATGCAAGCACTTAGAGCTTTGAGTACCATTGTGCACATAGCATCTCCGCCTTAGACCAGTTAATTCTCTGTCTCCCTGTTTCTGCAGGAATGACTGAACTCCCTCCTATTCAGTCACAGAACAGCCAGCAAGGTTAAGCAGTGCACACCTTCAGCTGAGCTTCCAGGTGAGACAGGTGGGAGGTACTGTAAAGAATGTTACAGACAAATTAGTTTTGCCATTGTCAGGCACAACATTACTGCCACTAATAGGATTATTGCAATAATACATAAAGGTTCTAAGTACATTTGTGCATTCTCAAGTTATCATAGAATTCCAGTCATTTATACTCTCTTTTCCTTACATAAAAACATTTTTACTCTTTGACATGGACAGTTCTTCCAATGACCTACCCAGTTTGGCTGACTTTTGAGAAACCAGATTTTGGTTTTAGTGTATGTGGTAAATCACTTATCTATAATTGTGGCCTCCAAAGAATCACTCCTTCCTAGGTCCTCACCCCTTTGCAATATCATGTTACTATTCTTCCCTTCAGGAGATGGAGTTGTTTTTGTTTTTGTTTTTTCCCTTCTGGGTTGGGGTTACAGGCTAGTCTTGTGACTTCTTTGACCAGTAGGAACTGACACTGTGCAAGTTCCAGGGCCTTGGCCTTCAGAGACCTTCCAGCATCTACTCTTACTCTCTTGGAACCCAGCCTCCATGTTAAGAAATTCAAGTTAACTGGCTGCGGAGAGAAGCTCTGAAGGATAACAGACCACTTAGAGAGGAGAGCTAGTGCCAAGACCCCAGACATGGAAGGCCATCTTGGACCTTCCCACTCAGCTTAGCCCAGCCCAGCTTCCAGCTGGATGCAATCACATGCATTCGCCCAATGGACACATCACAAAGCAGAATCTCGGCAGAACTCTGCCTGCATCTTGAGGCTTAGAATCATGGGCAATAAAACCATTATTCTCTTAAGCCACTATGGTTCATTATGCAATAGATAACTGAGACAGCATAATTTCAGAAATGCAACATAGCAGAGATAAAGAATTGGCATCATTTTTAAAAAGGAGGACTTCTCTTACATCAGGTTTCTTTACATACAGATTTATATTCATAACTAATTGTGATTTAGACAAGATGGTTCATTAGAATATTGGGAGCTATGAATTTTAAAAGTAAATGGTTTCTTAGTAATAAATATAATGTAACATAGAATATCTTGAAGCTTAAAAGTCATCTAAAGACTTAACATGAATGATAAATGTGCTTTTAATCCAATAAAGTTGTAGGAATTGTATCTCAAAATGATAGCTTATGATAAATGTATGTTTTATTTGAATTCATTCTTTTATAGAATATCAAGTGCTCAGTATATAACACTTAATATAGTTATGTAAAGGAGTCTTATGATCTATATTTTATCCTAATAGAACTAATTTTAAATCATAATATGGCAAATAGTGAGAGAGAGAAGTTTTATAATAGGCCTTTTTTGAATGAATTTCGCTTACCTGCACTAGGTAGAATTGGCTTTTAATTCTCATTTTGAGTATCTGTAGTTTCACCAGTTTTTTTTTTAAGTAGTCATTGCAAACAGATATTTCTAATTACATTTACTCTTTCAGAACAGCTATTAAAACTTCATAACTTATCTCTAGTGAAGAGGAAATTCGAGTTACTCTCAATGTCACGATCTGTGTATCTTTCCTCTACAACAGCCAAATGGAAGATAAAATAATTATATCATCTAGCTATTCTGACCACATGGGATCAGGTGATGGGATATTTAGAATCATCCAGATATTTATTATGTCATCACACATTATATTACTGTGCATTATTATATATTATGTATATTTCATTATTTACATGATGACGATGTGTAGAGATAGGGAGAAATGGAACTCCCAAATAATAACTTTTTGGTGTCTTTTAATTAAGTGCCTTATAGATATTATTATTATTATTATTGGAAACCACTTTAAAAGGTTAAATATTATTTGTTTAATTTGTGATTAATTTAATTTGTGACTCAGAGTGATTCTGTTAAAAGGCAAGTCAAACCATGTCCCTCTCTGCTCAAAATCCTCCCATGGCTCCCCTCTCACTTGAGTAAAAGCTGAAGTCTTTACTATAGTCCATAAGGTTATGTATTATCTCCCTCTGCCCTGTTCCTTCTCTAACTTAATGTCCTACTACTCTCCTGTCTTTCACTTCATTTCAGCCACAATAGGCTCCTCACTGCCATGAACTTCACAGGCTCCTGCCCCAGGCCCTTTGCATTTGCTATTCCCATCCCTCAGCCTGGAATGCCTAACTGGCTAACTCCTTCAGGTCATCTTTTCAGTAAGGACTTCCTGGCCACCCTAACAAAAATCTCCTTCCCCTACGTCACCCCCACTGTCACCAACACATCATATTCCTATTACATGCTTTGTTTTGTCTCTTAGCACTTATTCTATTCTTGTTTTTCTAGCAAATTAGAATATTAGCTCCATCAGGGAGGGACTTCTGTCTTTTGTATGCATTCCTACATCTGCTATTCCTAGAATAATGCTTGGCACATAGTAAGCACTCAACACATATTTGTTGGATGAACACATCCTCCTTGTTCCTATTGAGTGAGCACAACATGCTAGACATTCTGTTAGACCCTGGGGTTGCAAAGGTAACTAAGACGTGGACCCTGACCTTGCAGATCTCACAACTGCTGGGAACTTCATACATGCAACTGTATTTTGGGCTAAAATATATTTTTATATTATATTATATACAAAAGGATATGGATTCTATCCAAGCAGGGAGCTCACTGAATTTATAACAGCAGTCCTCATATTTTAGAAAGTATTTAGCGTCCTTGTAAATATTGAGATCAAATTTAAATAAAGGTGTAATTAAATCTTCACATCCTGGCATGTGCTTCCCTCCATTTGGGTAAAAGTCAAGGTGACCACAAGCATTAATAGTTCCAACACCTGAAATTTAAAAAAGCAGGATAAACGCTTCTAAAATTCTCCTCCATGCTTCAGTGTAGTTTCAGTTTGTGTTAAAAACTTACCAAGCTCGAAGAGGAAGCGAACTTCATTTGTATGAATAACATCAACAGAGTTGGCATCTGAGAGGTCCAGCCTGACTTCATTTGGAGTGTTGTGGAAACCCGGCCCAGTTGCGTCCAACCCTAGGAAAAAGCATAATGTGTATTAAACTAAGACATACAAAAGTACATTGATAGTACATGGATAGTGTTGTTATTTTGGAAGGATAGATGGTGAATGCAAGGTATTCTTTCTTATATGATTTATGTAGGTCAAACACCACTCAGCATGAGGGACAGATACATAAACTGTAGGGTCTGTTTACATTTATAAATGCAGGGTCTGTATATACTGCAACGTCAGATTCCTACACACAAGTGAGGCTGTGTCTAGACAATGCCAAAATAGCTAACGAAGTCAGACAAGTCAAGGTGGCTATTCTAGGATCTGTACATGGAATACCATACATATAACTAAGGTTATGGATTGTAGACCATCTTAAAAGCAACATTTATATGTAAAAATATAAAAATAAAAGATGAGAGCTCTTCAAAATGTAAAGATGGATCTCAAAGCAACACAGTTAAAATAAAAGAATCATAGTCCTCAACTAAGGCTCACTTAGTTCCATTCATTATATGACAAACAAAACCCTGAAGCCCAGGGAAGTGAAGGGACTTGACAAGGTCAGCATATGTTAGGTGCAAAATGGACCAGGAGCCTGGTGGCCAGACTCTCAACCCATTGTCTGCTGTTCAAATGTCTACTAAAACAAAGGTAAGATATCTAGGGTCTTTAAAATGTTATGATCATTCACATAACTCCTCATTTACACATTTGACAATTATTTATCAAGCACTTACTATGTGCCAGGAACAGGGTTCAGCACCTGGGTACAAGGAGTAAGGTCTAGCCTTGTCCTCCAGGAGCTTTCTGTTTGGTGGGGAAGGCACTACAATGCAGTGTGCTCAATGCTGAGACAGGTGAGCACAGGTGTTATGCAAGTACAGAGAAGCAACATGTAACCCAATTTTGGGAAACTAGGACTTGCGTCTGCTGGAGATGAGAAATACAAGCAGAGATGTGAGGGAATAGAAGGCCAGCCAGGGTGAAGATGGGGTCAGCAGCATCCTGGGAAGAGGATAGAGAATATACGTGACCAACAGGCGAGAGGGTTAACCACATTTGGGAAACTGTAACTAGCTTTCAAGGGCTGGTGCGTAGAGTTTTAGAATTTGGTGAAAGATGAAGATAGCATTTTAAGCAGGAGCCAGATGTAACCTGAGCCACGATGAGTTTGGACATGACCTGGTTGTCGATGGGCAGCTCTTACAAGTTTGCAGAAGGGAAGATTTCCGGTCAGATTTGTATTTTAGCAAAGTCTCTTTGCTGTTCAGTGGAGACTGGGTCCCAGAGTGGAGAGGACTCAGAGCTGAGCTGCAGCTGACCCTTGGGAAAATGCGGCATGAGTGAGACATGAAAGTGCCACAGCTGTGGGGTGTGTATTACTTCAGCACAACAGCCTGTCATACGATTCAGGTTTTGTTTATATTTTTCTGGTTAATATAAGTATGGAGAGAGAAATGACAGAATGAGAAGAGGAGAGGAGAGAAGAGGGGGCCTAGGATAGAACCTTGAAGAATACCAACGAGTAAGGGAAGGCGAAAGAAAAGGCACCTGCAAGGGAGCCTGGAAAGAAGCTGTCAGACAAGAACAAAGACAACCAAGAAGATGGGGAACCACAGGAGCCAAGAGGAGAGGGTGTTCCAACAGCACAGAGGGGCCAGCGGGTCAAATTCTGCAGAGGGGCCAAGGAAGATAAAGATGGGGAAGGTCTGGGAGAGTCCCACTAAAAAGTCAGAGTGCAGGGAAGGGATACAATTAAGTATCATCCTCAAAACCCTAATTCATAGGGTTCACTCTGCAACTTGTTTTTAGACTTAACAGTGTATCCAGGGGCAATATTCAAAGTGTTCACAACTGCAATGGCATGAGCCTTAAACAAACCAGTTCAGCATTGCCAGCTGCGCTGGGTGAGCAGGACCAGCATCAGGGCTCTATCTCATTCTGTGTATTAGTTGGTATGGAACTGCAAAGCATGGAATGCGTCATAATTCAGTCAACCATCCCCGACAGGTGGACGATCACAGCTTCCATTCCTTTGCCACCACAGATAACGCCGCGGTGAACACCCTTGAACGTGGATTTACACACTCACACTTTGGAAGCGTTTCAGGTTTTGGTTTGGGGGAGTCACATTTTCTCCTGTCTTACATTTGCTTCTGCAACTTCCTTTGGCATTCAGATACTTGACATTTTGTGCATAAACAAATATGTAAACAAACCCAAGGCCCATCTGCAGGGCTGACTTACCAGTTATCCTTCCAAGGCCTGGCGTCCTTGACCCAGCTTCCCCAGCCAGATGAGCTCCCAAGCTGTGGCCAATCAAGTGCACTTTAGAAGGGGAATATCCAAATATTTTCTGATAGGATTTTTTCAAAGGAAAACAGAACAACTATTTTTAAAAGAGCAGGTAGAATGGTTGAAATAGGCTTAAAATGAAAAAGGAGCTGACATGTTTCTCCCTCTCACACCCCAGATGGGGACTGGTAAAGTGACAAAGCGACCCCATGTTCACCTCCATCCTTATCCAGCTGAAGCAGAGAGCATCGGGTGGGCTGGAGGAATGCCTTCTGTCAGAGTTCTTCTCCCTGTGCTGAGGGGCCTCACAGTCCTCGGGAACAGGAAGGAGAACAGCCCAGTGACCATGTCTGTGGCTTCCAGCCCGTGCCCATCCCTCCTGAGACCCAACCCATCCAGCACGCCCCCAACACAGGTCAAAGGCAGCTCACGCCCACGCTATTATCCACCTTGCCTGTGTCTGTCTTCTCCACTTTAAGGCAACTCTAGCAAATGTCTGGGATGATTTTGGCCTTCAGAAAAAATTTTTAAGACTATTCACAATGAGACTATGTGGCCTGAGAGTTTACACACACACACACACACACACACACACAAGCACAATCAACTTAATGGGGAACAAAGGAGCAAACGTTTTTAGTGTCAGCAGTTTCAGGCTCTCTTCATAATAGTGAAAATCATGCGGTTGCCTTCACTTGGATAAATCTGTCATTTGATCAAATCTTCTATTTATTTTTTCACCAGTAATGACAGTATTATGTGCTGCATTAGGAAGAGTACTTTTACACGTGAATGGCTGCCCCAATGGCCCCTGTCGTTAGGGGTCCTGTCCTCCACTGCTGCCACCATTGAAAATCTCTGCTTGCTTTCTTATCTTTCCCTACAGACTGTGTCTGATATTGGTTCTCACCCTCCTCCCCTTCAGCTTTCTCCTCCTCCTTCCCCATCTACCTGCAACCCTATTCCAGGCACCTGCTTGCCGCAGGGCCAATCCTAGTGTCTTGTGATAAAATGACAGAGAAGGGGGCAGGGAAGAGACTCCTACCTGTTCCTTAGCTGCTCCTTCTGCAGGTCTGGCTCCTGAGTTACTCTCGGGGGCTCCAGGCTCCCTCAGCCTAGACCTTCTCCTGCTCTTCACCTTGGGCTTCCAAGGGGGTGAACAATTCACTGAACATTAAAGTCAGCCAACACTTTCCTCTTCAGTTCAGCAAAATCTCCTCCCAGCTTCCTACAAGCCACTCCTATTTATTTCCTGGACCCTTAAGAGCCTGCAGTTCAGGCCCCAAGATCAAGGAAGAAATTCACAAAAGCTTAGGACTGGTTTTTCTCTGAAGAGGCGATGAATCTGATTTTATCCTTTATGGACAAAGACTCACTCTAAGTTCCTCCTTGTACTCTAGTCTCCCCTGACAGAGTGGGAAGAGTAGACCCCTTCTCCAGGCTGTTTCCTAACTGGGCTCAGTGTTCTACACCACCTTCCCTGACCCACCATCTAAGTGAGCTGCTGCCCCTGTTACTCCCCCTCCCGTTGCCTTGGAATTCTCCACAGCACTGTTTCCAAACGTGGCCAGAGCAGAAACTCTGTCTCACTCACCATGTGCCTTCAGTGCCTGGAACAGAGCCGGGACCACAGCAAGTGCAGAGTGAAATAGTTGTTGGATGGAAGGAGTGAACTCTCCTTAAGAATCTGAAAGCGTCATAAATCTTTAGATTTTACTTCACTGCATTTCACGGTGTGAAATTACTTTCTATTACGGTAGAGCATTTGGAGATTTATAAACGTCTCAAAGTATATCCCTCATAAATAGCAAAGTCTATTTTATTCTTTTAGAAAACGTGTAGGTTAAAGGGTCATGCCTGGACTGGCCCATGGACCTAATTCACTGCCATAGAACCCAGTTTCTGTTGGAAAATGCACTTCACATTCTACACAGATAGCATCCATAAGGCAGAAACAAGTTTCTTCTCTATCATTAAGGATAGGTTTACAGTGTGATGAAAACGAACAGAGGTGGTCCTACCCGCTGACCATGGCAGTAAGCTTGGGGGGGTGGGGAAGGATTTGGTGAGGCGCCTGTGAAGGGACACTGCCACCAAGTGGCACTTTGTAGAACTACAGGCACTTCTTTCACAAGAAGTAACTTCCCTCTTTGGCTATCATACACCAGTGCTTATTATTTGACATGTTCAGTATATGTGTAAACTAATAAAAAAGAACATAGAATCACCCCCAAATTCTTGGTGTTATGATACAAAGTCAGTTAAATATAATTTTAAAAAATCAACAGTTCTTACCACAAGGACATCAATAACATAAGCCACCTCAGCACCAACAATGCGGAGATTGTTTACAGCGTGGATATATTGCAGCAAACCATTAATCCAGTCTAAATTAATGCAGTTCACATCTTCTACTTTTAGGAACACCTAAAAAGATTTATTGTAAGTATTAAAAAGTAAGAATTAAAGAAAACCAAGGTGCCTGAACAACTGATTTCACAATAAGAAATAACATTTGCAGGTATTGAGAACCTATTACATGCTAGGCCCTGTCCTAACCCTTTTACATATATCAACTTAATACTCATTTAAAGAGAAGGAAACCTAGGCACAGATAGGTTAATTAAGTTGCCCATGACCACAGAGCTAGTAAATAGAACCATGATATGATTTCAGACAGCCCGACCTTACCACACGATACACACTTACTACGTTAGCAGTCTATTAACCTTGGTATAAGAGAGGAAAATTAATTTCATGGAGTGAACTTGGAAATGTTTTCCTTAAATTAAATGAGAAATTTATCATACCACTCAATCTTTTGTCAAAGATGAGAATTTACCAAAGAATAATTATAAAAATCTTCCATCATAATCTGTGTGATTCATAATAAGTGAAAATAAATGGGAAATGGGTAATTCATTTGAGGCCTTGAGACATGGACAATGTGAATAACTGAATGGAGAATTTCCATGAATACATTAGTACCTTGCAAAGTACATTCACATTAAACATAAAGCTTTCATACTAGTGTAAAGAAGCGTTTATTCACATCATACATTGCACATGTCTTGCTGCCATTGCCATCTGCTTTCCATCCAGGTATGTTGATATGGGTGATCTTGTCTGTTCCGAAGTGTGAGGCTTGGATAGTTAAATAATTAGCTGCACTGATTTCCTGTTTCAGGTGAAAAGAAATTAAGGTAAAATAATTGAAAATTATTTACTATTTAGTAAAATTATTCTAAATTTGCTCAAAAGTCTTCCTCTAAATTTGATTTTAACAGCCTTCTTTAATTCCTTTTTATCAAAGAAATAGTTACTGCTACATATTGCAAAAGTACCAAGAGATTATTAATGCATTACAAAGTGCAATATACAAATTTAATCATAAAGGAAATAAACATGTTTGGTTTTGAGGCAATGTTTGTAAGACAATGTTGGGTCAGTTTCAATCAGAATTTCAGTAAGCCTTACTTTTGTATAGTATTTTTCAGTTGTCAATATAATTCATGAGAATTACCTTATTGGAGACTTAGAAGCATGCTCCAAAGGTGGCAAAATAGGTTGTCCACCACACTTTATGAATGAGGAATAGAGGTTAGACTTTCACCACATGAAATACAACAGACTATTAAAGATAATTTTATGGGATTATGTTAAATATTGTTTTGTATTTCTTGTACTTTGTTGGATGGTTTTATAACCAAACTCTCAAAGACTTATAGAATGCTACGAATTTAAGTGATTTTGTTATTAAAAGAAAAATTAAAAGTCACAAGTATAAGCAATTCTCTTGAGACAAAATAAAAGCTCTAATCAGCAAATAGCAACTTTGCCAATGGTACTCCTAAACTGAAAAGCAACACATTTAGATACTTATGAAACTGAAACGAAGAGCCTATTACTAGCTACCTGTGTTTAATAGTATATGCAATTAATCATACAACTTACTGACTAAAGTTTCTCCAAGACTGTAAGCAAACGATTATGAGAATCCTAAGTTGGTTTACATGGTAATAATTATAATATAGATAAAACTCATGTCTACCTATGTTGCAAGTACTCTATAGAGTAGCACATTTAACCCTCTCAACACTGTGAGGTAGGTACTAACTTTACAAATTAGGAAGGGGCGTAATGAGAAATCAAGTCACTTGTCCAATAGTACTGCAGCTAATGAGTCCTAGAGAAGGATTCAAACCCACGTGGCCTTTCTCTGAAGTCATGCACTTAACCACTGGGCTTTCAAGTTGTGATCTGATCATACTGACAGGATGCAGAGCAGATGTGGGATTTGTGAGGCAGGTAATAAAATTAATTGTATTGGGGCTTTTTAGGAATCACTTCTCTGCTAAATAATCGAATCCAAGTACAAAGACATTTGTCCATCTGTGTAGCTAAAAGAACCCGATGCTTATTTCAACTCCAGCTGGAGCCCTTTAAACACCTACTATATTCCTGTTTCTACACCAGAAAAACCAGTTTTGGAGAGGCAATTTAGTAGAAAAAGTTTGTCTAGTCTTCCCCTGTCACAAGAACAGTTTGAAGAAGTGGGACCTCGAGCAAGAAGCCTCAAAATGGAAATCTGCCAAGTATTATTGGATCCAAGCATCCTCTGTTGTCACAAAAGCCATTAAGGATTTAGTAAAGTAGAAAAGGGAGAAAAAACATTTTTGTTCACTCTACATTCAATCTAACACACCCCTCTAAAATGACACACTAACCTAGAAAGTGGGAAACTCCAAACAACATCATGGAATCAAAAGAAGCCAACTTGGATTCTGCTGCCACAAGGATGTAAACTAAAAAGGGTGTCAAAAAAGAACATGTTATCCAGAGATAAGGCTGAAGTATTGACGTTTAGCTGGGTGCTGCGGCATTTTCTCTTAACATTCTTATCTTTGAGGGATCATGGAAGCTAACTAGCATGAGATCAATCCATTCTACAAGTGCTGACTACATTCCATGTGATCTCATTTCCAGCGAGTCAAAAATAGTCACCAGTTAGGCATGTTCTAGCCGTGACAAAAATTGCAGGCACAGAAACCACTGTAATTATGCAAGCTATGCATCACAACTAGCAACTGCAATGAGTCACTCCAGGTTAAGCAGTCATGGATTCATGGGAGAAGAAGTTGGTTTTTTTCTTCCAGGAAGGAAACTGAGAAGACCTATGACTCAGAAGACCAAGTTTATTGCAACATGTTTATCCTTGAAAATTCCTTAATTGTTTTTCTCATAAACAAAGGTAATCAAATTTATACAGTACAGCATATGGGTCGAGCCTGGGACAATCCTTGCTTTTAGTATCACACCTTGACTCATCCTACAACCTAGCTGTTATTAAAAACCACTTTAACAGCAAACCCTCAGGTGCCTATTGCAAAATTCAGGTACAGATCTGGTTTGTCACACATGATTCTTTCCAAATGGAAGGGAGTGGGGAAGATGTAGAAAACATTGTTTTTATGGCCCCTTTACTAGGAAAGTATTCGGTTTCTGATGTTCTCTTCATTTCCCTTAGGGCTCAGCTTTGCTTAAAGACTGGTCTTCATCACCTTCTGTTTTAGTGCCTGTGCTCTACAAAGTTCGAGTGCATGTCTCTGTCCAGAAGGATAAAGGATCAACGAGTCTTATGAGGACTGAGGGTCAAGACCAGGGGATACAGTTACTCCTGAACAGAAAAATATACCCTGAAAGTCCTAAATGGACAGAGGTGCCCCCAAATATTTGTGTTACATTTTTTTAAATTGTGGTAAAATACACATAACATAAAAATTACCATTTTAACAATTTTTAAGGGTGAAATTCACTTGCATTAAGTCATTCACATTGTTGTGCAACACATTGCTGTGTATCCCTCTCCAGAACTTTTTCATCATCTCAGACTGAAACTCTGTACCCATTAAAACATAACCCCCATCACCCCCTCCCACAGCCCCTAGTAACTATTATTCTACTTTCTGTCTCTATGAATTTGACTATTTTTGGTATGTTATATAACTGGAATCATATAATATTTGTCCTTTTGTGTTTGGCTTATTCAATTTAGCAAAATGTTTGCAAGGTTCATCCATGTTGCAGCATCTATCAGAATTTCATTTCCTCTTTAGAGCTGAGTAATATTCTTCTCTTTGCTTTTTGATAGTTATAAAAATCAAACTTTTGATGACACTTTCCTTATAAGTTTCTCTATACCCAAGATAAGGTCTTGTCTTTTCTTCTTTGTTCTAGCTACATCCATCATCTATAGAGCAGATGGTATATTTCAGTAAAGAGCTATGTGTACATATGTATGTGTGAGTCTGATAAGTAGATAGCTATGTCTGCAGGGTGTGAAGGCATAGAGAAAGGCTGTCTTGGCTGGTGAGACTTGCCCTGCATGTGATGGGTCTGATGGAAAGCAAGCCTCAAGGTTATAGATGCAGGTAAAGACTGGAGATGATCTTGCACCGGGGACTGCTCCTTCCCTGGCCCCCTTTCCCACCTGCTCCCTAAATGTAGATGCTCCACCTGGGTCTAGTATCATGCTTTATTCTCTCCCCTGAGATCTCATGCACTCTGAGTTTCAACTATCACCTCTGGGTAAAAGACTTTTGAATGTATTTCTCCAGCTCTGGACTGCCTGCTAAGCTGTAAGACTAAAATCTTCAATAGTCTGAACAAGCCTCACTTGTCAAAAATTTAACTTTTTCTTTTGCCCTAAATTTTTCAGACAAGAGGGTCCTTTTTCATCCTATCATGCATACATGAAATCTCAGGACAGTTGATGATGTTTAGCATGTCAATTTTCTATTATCATACTCACTCTCATTATCTGGTTCAGGCTAGTTCCCGTGTCTGATCCAAACTGCACTATTGCTTTCTATTCAGTGCTGTCAAATAGAACTTTCTGTGATGATGGAAATATCCTATATTTGCACTGTCCAGTACAGTAGCCACTAGCCATGTGTGGCTATTGAGCACTTGAAATGTGGTTGGTGCAGCTGAAGAACTGAATTTTTAATTTTATTTCAAGAACCACATGTAGCTAGTGACTACAAGCACAGTACTAAAGGGTCTGGCAGTCCCCTCCAGGCTCTTCCAGCTCCAGGCAAGAAAGTACACTGCAGCCAGAGTAAATGTCCTAAAGCCTCTTAAAAACTCACAATGGGTCCTCATGGCTCCCTGGATAATGTCCAAACTCCCCAGGAAGGAGTTACACAAATTGTCTCTAAACTAGTTTTCTAACTAATTCTACATTTAAGGACTTCCTCTCTGCCTCCAGTCTAACCCAACACGTTGTCATTTATCAAACATGCTCTGTTGTCTCTCTCTTTTGTATGTTTGTTCATACCATTTCCCCGCCTCTGCTTTTGCAAACCCTGCCCATCCTTCAGGACCCACCTCAGATCCTCCTCAAAGCCTTTCATTCCCATCCCCACCACCAAGGGGAAGGTAAGCCCTTCCTCATTCTGTTCCCAGAGTCTTTTATTTGTATCTTACATCACAGATCAAAATTTGTGTTGCAATAAAGGTATTTGTTTACATACCTCATTTCCTCAATATAATAAATTTAAGACACTGTCTTGTTTATTCAATTTAGTACATAATAGGTACTGTTGTTTGTTCAGTCTTACATGTGGAAGGTTCCCAATTAATATATTAACTGAATGAAATAGCAAATTTACCTCATATGAAACACATAATCAGAGCAATCTTTATATTTAAATACTAGGACAAATATGAGAAAAACATCTGGCTCACAATACTAAAATGAAATATTTTCCTTTAACTCAACAGTTTATGCCAGAATAGGTTAATGTATCTATGTCTTCTATATCAGCAGCTGCATCTTATATTTTAGAACAATCTATGTGTGAAGGCAGCAAGTTAGTTTACCTGATGGACTTTGGGATTATGTCTAGTGTAAAGCAGAAAGCGAGTGTTTATCTTCTCTGGAGATCAGGGTAAACCTGCCATCTTTCTTGACAAAGTCCCAGTCCATGGTATACCATCTTTAAAGCACCCCACCCTTTCATAGCAAACTTCTCCTGCAGCAAAAAGATAGAGTGTTAGTATTATAGGAACCAGGCCCAGAGAAAGGCTATGTTTCCCACTAAGAGGGTTAACTGAAATTAGTCTTTACTTTAAATAAGTCTGACTCAGGGAGATTCTTTTCAAAAAATGCTCTCCTCTACCCTTCCCTTCCCACCCCTTCTCCATATTATGGCCATGACCGTGTAGATGGCAATTCTGCAGATGAGAGTGTATGGGCTTTAGAATGATACATTCCTGACTTTGTTTAATTATTTTACCTTTTTTGAGTCTCAGTTTCCTCCTCTGTAAAATGGAGATAATACCACTTACCTTACAGCCTGGTTATGAAGACTAAATGAACTATTACACAGGACAGCTCTTGTTAACTGGCCTGAGACATAAGATGGGGTACTATGTCTTCCCTGAGCTTCTGCCTTTTCTTATTAGACTTAAGCCTTTCATGAAAGGGATATTTGTGTCACCAGAGCCTAGCACCATGCCCAGCACATAGCAGGAGTGCAAGAAATGTTTCAGAGAGTACAAGTGAGAGCAAAGTTTCATTTAGTTTTAACCATTTCTTCCTTCTGGAGCTCACTTTACTCATCTCTAAAATGAGAGGTTTGGGGAAAACTAGGTCTTAATCATTTCTTTCATTCACTGGCTCTAATTTATTCTTTCACTATGACCTTACATTTTCATTTTCATTTAATAGCTGAACACAAAAACTAAAAGCTGGTTCTTTCAAAAGATAAACAAAATGGACAAATCTTTAGCTAGACTCACCAAGAAAGAAAGAGAGGACTCAAACAAATAAATCAGAACTGAAAGAGGAGCTATCACTGATACTGCAGAAATACAAAGGATCAAAAGAAGCTACTATGAACAATTATATGCTAGCAAATTGGACAACCTAGAAGAAATGGATAAATTCCTAGGAACACACAACCTATGAAGACTGAATCATGACGAAACAGAAAATCTGAACAGACCAATTACTAAGGAGATTGAATCCGTAATCAAAAAGCTCCCAATAAACAAAGGACCAGATGACTTCACCGGTGAATTCTACCAAACATTCAAAGAAGAATTAATACCAATCCTTCTCAAACTCTTCAAAAAATAGCAGAGGAGGGAACTCTTTCAAACTCATTTTACAAGGCCAGCATTACCCTGATACCAAAACCAGACAAGGATGCCCACAAGAAAAGAAACTTACAGGCTAATATCCCTGATTAACATAGATGCAAAAATCCTCAACAAAATAGAATTCAAAAATACATTAAAAGGATCATACACATGATCAAGTGGGACTTATTCCAGGGATGAAAAGGTGGTTCCACTTCTGCAAATCAGTCAATGTGATACACTACATTAACAAAATAAAGAGTAAAAATCATATGATCATCTCAATAGGTGCAGAAAAGTCATTTGTCAAAATTCAACATCCATTTATGATTAAAAACTCCCAACAAAATGGGTATAGAGGCAACGTACCTCAACATAATAAAGGCCATATATGACAAGCCCACAGCTAACATCATACTCAACAGTGAAAGGCTTAATGTTTTTCCTCTTAGATCAGGAACAAGACAATTATGCCCACTCTCACCACTTTTATTCAACATAGTATTGGAAGTCCTAGCCAGGTCAATTAGGCAAGAAAAATAAATAAAAAGTATCCAAATTGGAAGTATAGGGAAGGAGTAAAACTGTCACTGTTTGCAGATGACATGATAGTATATATAAAAAACCCTAAAGAATCCATCAAAAAACTGTTAGAACTAATCAACAAATTTAGTAGAGTTGCATGATACAAAATTAATATGCAAAAATCAGTTGATTATATACACTAACCAGAAAGAAAAATTAAGAAAACAATACCACTTACAATTGCATCAAAAAGAATAAAGTTTGTAGGAATAAATTTAACCAAAATGCTGAAAGACCTGTACACTGAAAACTCTAAGAAACTGAGGAAAGAAACTGAAGAAGACATGGTAAATGAAAAGATATTCCACATCCATGGATTGGAAGAATTAATATTGTTAAAATTGTCATACTACCCAAAGCAATCTACAGATTCAATGCAATCCCTATCAAAATTACAATGGAATTTTTCACAGAACTAGAACAAACAATCCAAAAATCTGTATGAAACCACAAAAGATCCCAAATAGCCCAAGCAATCTTGAGAAAGAAGAACAAAGCTGGAGGCAGTCACACTATCTAATTTCAAATTATATTACAAAGCTACAGTAATTAAAACAGTATGATATTGACATAAAAACAAACACAGAGATCAGTGGAACAGAATAGAGAGTCCAGAAATAAATGAGGCATATATGGTCAATTAATTTATGACAAGCAAGCAAAGAATATACAATGGAAAAAGGACAGTCTCTTTAATAAATGATGTTGGGAAAACTGGACAGCACATGCAAAGAATGAAAGTGGACCACTATCTTATATAAGACACAAAAATTAACTCAAAATGGATTGAAGACTTGAACATAAGACCTGAAACCATAAAACTCCTTGAAGAAAACATAGGCGGTAAGCTCCTTGACACAGGTCTTGGTGATGATTCTTTGAATCTGACATCAAAAGCATATGCAACAAAAACAAAAATAAACAAGTGGGACTACATCAAACTAAAAAGCTTCTGCACAGCAAAGGAAACCATCAACAAAATGAAAAGGCAACCTACTGAATGGAGAAAATATTTGCAAATCATATATCTGCTAAGGGACTAATATCCAAAATACATAAAAAAACTCATACAACTCAATAGCAAAAAAAAAAAATCTGAATAAAAATAGGCAGAAGATCTGAATAGACATTTTTTTTAAAAAAGGCATACAGATGGCCAACAGGTACATGAAAAGATGCTATACATCATTAATCATCAGGGAAATACAAATCAAGACCTCAATGAGATACCACCTCACACCTGTTAGAATGGCTATTATCAAAAAGACAAGAAATAACAAGGGTTGGCAAGGATGTGGAGAAAAGGGAACCCTCATGCACTGTTGGTGGGAATGTAAATGGGTACAGCCACTATGGAAAACAGCATGGAGGTTCCTTAAAAAATAAAATATAGAACTGCCATATGATCCAGCAAGTCCACTTCTGGGTATACATCTGAAGAAAATAAGAACACTAACTTGAGAAGACGCATGCACCCCCATGTTCATTAGAGTATTATTTACAATAGCAAAACTGATGAATAGAAACTGTGGTATATATGTTTATACAGTGGAATATTATTCATCCATAAAAAATGAAATCTTCCAATTTGCAGCAACATGGATGGACCTCGAAGGTATTATGCTAAATGAAATAAATCAGATAAAGATGATATATCAAGCTCATAGATCAGAGAACAGATTGGTGACTGCCAGAGGCTGGGAGCTGTGGGGGAGGGAGAAACTATTTTTGTGGGGTTTTTTGTTTTGTTTAAATAAATTTTTAAAAAACTTTATTTCATGCTGTTTTTCAGAGGTATAATCTAATCTATAGTTTAATCAATTACAGTTATAATTTATAATTATTCAATTTATTATTATTCAACTTACTGTTATTAAATTGATGATTATATATTCAATTTATGATTATTTATTAGTATAGGTTAGAGCTATTTGAAGACTTGAATTTGAGGATTCTCTTTCCTCACTTACCAAAAAATATTAAAGGAATCTTGATTCTCAAGTCCACTAGATTTTAACTTCCCTGTTTTAGGAAATTTTGTTTTTCTCCATTCCCTAAGAATGAGATTCCACAAAAAGTATAGAGAGAGGATAGGAAATTAAAAATATTTTTAATCAAAGAAATGTTTGTACATTAAAAGAATGTGCAGATGAGCAATAGCACCTGCCCACCCACAAACCCAACCCTCTCCCCAGAGGCAACAACTTAAACACGCCTGCAGTTCCTGTGGTTACCTCCTGTGGTTACCTCTATATAATGTGCTTACACTACCAAGTTTTGATTTATCAACATCAATCACACATGATTTATTAACTTGCTGCAATAATATATGAGGATTTAATCCACCTATTTCCTGAATTATTCAGGGCAAGAAACAGAAACCACACTAGTTATTTTAACTGTGAGAGTTTAATATGATACATCGTTATTAATGAGGTATTGAAGAACTGAAGACAAAAGGAGTAACCTGCAGGGAGAAGCTACCAGAAGGGCTGGTGGAAGACAAAGAAGAGGTGGAGTTATACAAATGTGGAAACTTGCTAGACCCCAGTGGTGTTGGGTGTGTGCAGACTGTACTCCAGAGCTGGTATTCAGGCCCCTGAGGAGGGGTTGCTAGCCGGCTAGGGCTGGGCTTTTTGAGTGGGCACCATGCTTTTGGTTCTGGGAGTATTAGGAAACTGGAACCAGCTGCTGCTTCTGGATGGTTGTTTGTGCTGGACTGAAAAGCCAATGCTGGGAAAGCAGACAGGAACCAGGAGCAAACAGGAAGGAGCACCTCCCTTCTCCTGGAGCCTCAGTGTCCCTCTTGTGTCCCTACTGACAGTGCCTCTCCAGGAATGACTGAAGTGGTGGACCATGTTTGCCATTTCTCAGCGCTGGCAAAGCAAGGGTGGCATGAAGCTGAGGGGCAACAGCTCAATAGCCAGCCTGTCCTGCTCTCCACTTTGTCTCAACTCCTCCTCCAATACAGTCAATAACACTGTTTCCAGCTCATTTATTGACTTCCACTGTAAGCCTAAATAGTCATCTTCTAGGTCTTGATCCATACCTCATATTCCTTATAACTTGACTCCATACCTTTGCAAGACAAAGTTTGAAGAGATACTGTCTCTCCCTCTCTTCCTCCCTTCCATCTTCCAAGGTCTGTCAGCTGCACTTTTACTTTCATACTGTCAAGATGGATAACATTCAGACCTTGTTCTATAATCATAATTAAGTCTTCCATGTTCTGTCTGTACACTGACTCCAAAATATTGAAAATCAGTGAACAGAATTTACATTATTATGACTAGATAAATATTTTTTCCTTTCAGAGCCAGCTAACATGCTATAATTACATTTCCTTCTCTGCACTTCCAATGTTCACATACCCATTGCCTTCAAAGGAGAATCTTCAAACCAACTCTCTTTTCTTATACCTGAATTGCTCCAGATCAGCATCATTTTAGCTGGCTCCATATTCAGATCATGCCTTTTGTGTGTCATTTTTGTTTTCCTGGATTCTCTGGTTGACTTTGTTTCCTCTTGTTGGAAGTGTAAACATGTGTCTTCTTCAATATATCCCTAGTACAGTGTGGCTTCTCAATCAGTATTTCTCCTGCCTGGAAACCATTCTGTTTTTCCTCTTGAAGCCCACATACATCCAGTTCTAATTTGAACCAATGATTTCATATTGGATCATGGCTTTCTAATACAACTGTCTTACTTTTCCTAGAATGTCCAGCTGCCTTAATTTTTTGCATTCCTTGGTCCCCCCTCAACCCTAAATTCTCAACTACATTATTCAGTCTAGGGAAGAGAGTTTGGATTTAGAAGTGAAGATTATTATAAATATTGCATGTTTTCTATGTTTGTAATTTACCAGGGGTATTGATCATCATGCCCTTTTTCCATAAGGCAATAGAAAGGACATAAAGTTAGAAGAAATTAGATGTGATTAAGGAAAGACTGATCAACATCATAAGCTATTAAAATCTCTTAGGAAAAAATAGAAGGATTAATAGTTCTCTAAAAATAACATTTGGTATAAAATTAATAAGTTGAAGTTGGGTCAGTAATTTAAATGGCCCATATAACAAAGGATATAGTTCTAAAAATCATAGAATTAAAGATATTATGTAGCCATTTAAATGTTTACAGAGAATTTGTAATGAAACTTTTAATGAAAGTGAGAATGATATTGTGTTGGTGGGAAAAGACAGATGACAGAACTATGTAGATATGGTTTCATTTAAAATGTATGAGGAAAAAAAAAATTCAAAATAAGTGCACCAAAATATTAACAATGGTGTTAGCGTGATTTTTGTTTTCTTCATTATATTATTTACCTATGGTCTCAAATTTTCAATAATGAATACAAATTACCTTTATAATTTAAAAAAGTCACAAAAGTCTTCACCAAATTATGTCCAGTCTGGTTTCTTTGTGTTATTAATAATAATTAAAATAGCAAAACCAGATTGAGCCCTACGTGTTATATATGTCAAGAAATGAAGACTTAGAAAAAGTGATCATCTTGCTCAATGTTTCATTGCTATTAAGTGGTAGGAATAAAATGAACCATAATGCAGGTCATTCTATCACTAAGTAGAATTAGGAGGTACATTAATTAGCTTTTGCTAGGTTATACTGTGGTAACAGCTAGCCTCCAAATCTCATTGGCTCACAAAAATTAAGGTTCATTTCTTGTTCATATTATATTTTGGCTGCAATGGTTTTAGGTTGGATGTGGCGCTGATTTACCAGTCTTCTTCATTCCAGTATCTAAGCTAATGGAGCAGACCCTGTTCAGAACATGTTGCTCTTGGGGCAGAGGAAAAGGATTTAACAGCTGAACCAGACAAAGACTCTTCAAGCAGGCCTTCAGACTTGGCACTGCTCTCTGCCACGTCATGTGGACAAAGGTGGTGCTGCAGAATCCTCTTTGGGGGAGTGGGGGAGTGAATAATGGGGAACAATAATACAATCTACTGCGGAAAGGTATGCACATTTAAATTTTCATATGCACCACCTTTTGTCATTTTAGTTTGCATTTCTTTACCTATAAACTTGAATATCTTTTTGTGTATTTCTGGCCATTTGTACATCTTCTAATGGGTGAGATTTTCATGCCCTATGCACACTTTTCTAAAGTGTTTCTTTTCTTATTTTATTTTATTTTTTTAGCACTCCATGATTATTTAATTTGATCACTTCAACACCACCATAGGGTTGTGAGGATAGTTCAGGTGAACTGCTAAGAATACAATCGGCCCTTCAGAACTGTGAGCTATAATTATATTTTGTCCCAAATCCTCAGCGTCCATAAAAAGTTGGCCTCTCTGCAGTCTCATTTCTTCATATTTCCGACACACAGACCCTCCCTTGGGACCAGTGTCGCCACCGTCAGACGTGCTCTTCTCTCCCGACTTCTGCCTTTATACCCACCATTCACCAAATGCTACAGACCAGGCTCTGTAGGAAGAAGGTTCCATAAATTCTCTCATTAAAGCCACCAAAAGCCCTTCTGAGGTCGCTTCTACTACTGTTGCCATTTTAGGGAGCAGGAAACAGGCCCTGAGGGTTTGAGCGACTTCCCCGAGGTCACGGAGCTCAAGCAGCGAGCCCACAGCCCACGCTCTTAACCTCTAGCCCTCGGCCTCTTCCCGGGTCGGAGGTGCACCCGCGTCCACTCAAACCCCGCCCTGTCCCCCACTTCCAGTCACTTCCCCACTCTTCCGCGCGCCCATCTCCCCCCACACCTGAGTCAGGCCCCGGGGGGCACGCCCCATCCGTCCTTAGCGGTTTCCCCCTTTTCTCTGGCAGAGACTGAGGGCGAGATCGACGTTGGTGTCCCAGATGCGAGGAGGTCACCCCGAGGTCCTCCGACGGCTGGCCGAAAGGGCGAGCCCCTCACAGCAGTGCGGCAACGCAGTCGGCGTTGCGGAGCGGGGCGCAGCTTTCGGGTCTTGCCGGGCCGCCGGTCACGTGGCGGGGAGGGGGCGCCAGCGCGCGCGAGAGAGTAAGCGGGCGCGCGCCTGAGAGCTGTGGAGGCGCGAGTCCTCTTTTCTTATTTATTTGTAAAAACTCTTTGAACAGTAAAAAGATTTGCCCTCTTTCAGAAAAGACATTCTAGTTGGTTCTTTATATTTTTGTTTTATAGATTTCACTTTTTGTCATATAGAAGTTTGCATTTTATTCAACAGCATGATCAATCTTTTCCTTTATGGCTTCGGAGTTTTTTCTTGTTTAGAAAAACCATCCTCACTCCAAGATCATTAACAACTTCACTCTGTTTTCTTTTCATACTTTTATTGTTTCACTCTTTTACTTTTAAATGTTCATCTATCTGGGATTTACTTTGGTGTAAAGAGTAATATTTTTCATCTAGAATTTCAATTCTCTTAGCATGAATTTATACAAAATATAATCATTTTAATGTCTTTCACACCCATGGTTATTTCCCTTTGTTTATTTAAAACTTCCATCACCATTTTCTATTTTTTTAGTTTTATGAAGTGACCACCACATAGATTTATCAATTATATTGGGTTTTTTCCGTTTTTCTAATGCATTGACATCTGCTTTATTTTTATTAATTAAACTCTTCCTTCAACATTACTTGTTCTTTTTGTAGTTTCTTCAGTTATTGAGTCATATTTTGCTATATTCTGCAATTGAAATGTTTTTATTTCCTCTTTGACCTAAAAGTTCCTTACAGGAGCATTTGAAATATGGCACATTACATGAAGCTAGTTTTAATTGGTTAAGAAATCATATAAATTGGCATATTAGTTCATATTTTCCTAATTTCCACTTTCTAAATGAGTCTTTTCTCTATCATACTATGAGCAGCCTTTTTCAATGACATAGAAAAGCTGGAAAATATGTTCATTAATTTATTCAAGAAATATTTATTTGGGTGCCTATTATGTGCCAGATACTATTCTCAGCACTGAGGACTCAGCAGTGAAAAAAATAGTCCTGGCCCCCATGGAAAAAAAAAAATGTCCTCTAGTGGGGGGCGAAGCAGGTGAGAGGAGATGAAGTCTAACACATAGGAGGAAGGGTTGGTCTTTGTTGAATGGCTCACCTTTTGTGAAAGAAAGAAGGCAGAATGTATGGACAGGAATATGCAGGTAGATGGATAGATGTGGTGCTGGGAATTTGTGGAGGGTCTCTTCTTTTTGTTTCTGTTTTCTTTTTTTCTTTTTTTTTTTGGCTGCATTGGGTCTTCGTTGCTGCACGCGGGCTTTCTCTAGTTGCGGTGAGTGGGGGCCACTCTTCATTGTGGTGTGGGGGCTTCTCATTGCAGTGGCTTCTCTTGTTGCGGAGCACGGGCTCTAGGCGCTCGGGCTTCAGTAGTCGCAGCACGCGGGCTTCAGTAGTTGTGGCACGTGGGCTCAGTAGTTGTGGCTCTTGGTTTCCAGAGTGCAGTCTCAGCAGTTGTGGCACATGGGCTTAGTTGCTCCGCGGCATGTAGGATCTTCCCGGACCAGGGATTGAACCCGTGTCCCCTGCATTGCCAGGCAGACCACTGAGCTACCAGAGAAGTCCTCTATTTTCTTATCGAAATAGGAAACAAGACCATCAGTCAAGAGTGTTGGTGGGCAGGGAGGCATTGGCAGTTTGAGAAGAGGGGAGAAAAATGAAATAACCCAGGAGCCTGGGAAAATGAAAGGACCAGGGAAATAGAATATGATGGCTTGGCAGACTCATAGTCCACTTTAGTTTAATAACCATGATTTCACAGTGAGACAGTCAGCATGGATTGCGTTTTTCTCCAGGCACACTCAGCTGCACAGGTGCAGTCACAAAGTTGCAAAGTATTGAATTTAATCAGGGTCAGGGTTAAGCCAAGTGAAGTAAGGGCAGCAGAGAAGTCCAATGTGCACACTAAGGAATGATTATGATTGATTATGGCATTTAAACTGTCTAAGAAGGGGACCTAGGAGAGAGTTAGCTGCCAGATAAAAATTTTAAAAAATATAGTTATATGAAATTTAGATTATATATATTTCTACTACACACATATATACAATACACAGCTGCCATAATTAAAAAATTGAGTCTATATCGTGTTTGTATTATTACCTATATTGCGTCTATTAAATTTGTGAGAGTCCATTTGCATTCACTTCTCTGCTACCTACCATTTTTTACTTTGTGCTTAATTCAATGAGCTTCTAAGCAGAAGTCACTCCCTATTGAAAAGCAAATATTTGAAAAGCAAATATTTCTGATGGGCTCTAGGGAACTTACCAATCACAACTGTATCTCCAGAGCTTAACACAATGCCTGGAACATACATAGACGTGACTGTATTTGTTGATTTAAAAAAATGTATTAGCATCCTTGTTCAGAAAGGATTTTGAGGGGTAGGCTGTGAGTAGAGAGAGCAAAAGGACTTTGAACTCTAGAAGGAGGAGATGCCACTGAGAAGAGATGTGATAATACAAGAACGTAGACCAGGACATACTTCACTCGCTTCTTAATTCTGCTTTGGAATTTATTAATCTGTTTTCAGCATTCAGTTGGGACTGTCCTGGGGCAGGAAAATCATGGAAAATAGAGCACAGTTCCTGGCATATACTAAAACTAACGATGGCTCCATCTCCTTTATTTTTCATCTCATAGAGGAGAGCTGTAGGGCAGGGACTAAAAAACAGTGAAATCCTTTGAGTCTATTTTGGCTAAAACATATCAACTAACTTTTATTGTGCTTACCGTTACAATGTTGAACCAGGGTGGTAAGAACAGAAGAAACCAACATCCACTACATAGGTAATGTATAAGGAGTCCACAGTATAAAGTGCACAAGTCAATGAATATTGAGTTAATATGTAAGATCATGACCCAAATGGAAAAAAAATATCAATGTGGAGGTTCCAATCAGCATTAATTAATCATTCATTCATTCAAACATTTATTGAGCATCTACTGTGAATCAGGTACTGAAAATGGAAACATGTATGTTTTTATTTACTGCTACATACTCATCTTAGAAGTGAAGAAATTGAGACTTCAATGGACAAGTTACTTGACCAAGGCCATAAGGCTAGTAAGTGATGGAGCTGGAGGCCCAGTACAAGACTGTCTAGTGACTTCATTGGAAATAGATGCTTTTCATATGCTCATCAGATTCATTATTATGAAACTGATGCATTTTCCTTAGATAATTTTATGAAGAATAAAATATAAACAGAGCCAATATTTCAAAGTCTATGTCAATTACATTTTAGATGTGAATATACTCTATTTTAAAGAACTTATAATAAATTATGAGTCTTACCTGTTGATGTGCCAAAGAATAAAAGTGCAGCAATCCAAATTCTAAACATCTAAGTTGATTTTAAAAATCACATAAAATCTTCCTGAAATTTTTCACTTACAAAGTCACCTCACTATAAAATATTAAGCTGTTTTCTTCAAAATGACATCAATCAGTATTTAAGTTCTAGGTCCAGAAGAGGATGGAGCTCACACTACCTTTAATTCTTCTGCCCTGCCTAGTAAATGTGCCATACTTTAGACTCCTAGCTTCACGTAAAGAGATATAATTAGCAGGGTATGCCTTGCGTTATGTGATGGGTAATTAAAATTTCTGAGGTTTTGCTGTTTCGTCATTAGTAATATTTTGGTTAGGCACAAACTGAGTCACTCTTGAAAGCTACTGATATTTTAATGCTTTGGGATGGTAGTTAACAAACATTTAAAAAAGCAAAATTTTTCCAAACCAGGATTATACACTTTGTATATTTTTTCCCTAACACATTTCTTTTTTTTAAATTAATTTTTATTGGAGTATAGTTGATTTACAATGTTGTGTTAGTTTCTGCTAAACAGCAAAGTGAATCAGTTATACATATACATATATCCACTCTTTTTTAGATTGTTTTCCCATATAGGTCATTACAGAGTATTGAGTAGAGTTCCCTGTGCTATACGGTATGTTCTTATGAGTTACCTATTTTATATATAGTAGTGTGTATATGTCAATCCCAATCTCCCAATTTATCCCTCACCCCCCTTTCCCCCTTGGTAACCATAAATTTGTTTTCTGTATCTGTGACTCTATTTCTGTTTGTAAATAAGTTCATTTGTACCATTTTTTTAGATTCCACATATAAGTGATATTACATGGTTTTTGTCTTTCTCTGACTTACTTCACTCAGTATGACAATCTCTAGGTCCATCCATGCTGCTGCAAATGGCACTATTTCATTCTTTTTTATGGCTGGAGAAAGCCATAATTGGAAAAGACACACGCTCCCCAGTGCTCACTGCAGCGCTATTCACAACAGCCAGGACATGGAAGCAACCTAACTGTCCCTGGATGGATGAACGGATAAAGAACATGCGGTACATATATACAATGGGATACTACCTAACACATTTCTGAGTGCAAACATCCACTTAATACAAACAGGCCCTACTGGAATACGCTGAGTCAAACAACGAACATGGCTAATCTGCCAGTCTTACCTGGGTGGAAATGTAGCATAGGAGTTGCCTGGTGATTGGAGCCCGATCACCTGGATTCAAGTTCTGGCTATGCTACTTATTAGCAGTGACCTTGGGCTAGGAAGCTCACTGTGTTTTCCCTTGCCTGTAAAATGGGGATAACCATGGTTCCTAATTCATAGGGTCATTTAGGTGATTGAATTACTTATTATATGAATAATACCTAGCATACAGTAAGTACTATATTGTGTTAATTTTATTATTGTCATTTTTCAAGTATGTTAATGCCTATAAGAGCAAATGTATGCTCACATATAGCTAAATATACCCTTACATCATTGTACATAGGATTCATAATAAACTTTAATGTAATACAAATTCGTCTTTTTGGCTACTCCATTAACTTAAAGTGATGAGCAATTCAATTCACAGATATCCTTAGTCAGTTTCTCAGTTTTTAAATGTTCATAGAAGATGGCTGAAAGTATTTCTTAGTTTTTCATAATTTTTTACTCTCACCATATTAGCATTAAAATTTTAAATTATTTATGAAGCGTTTAGCCTTTTTATATAAACCTTGTTACGTTGTGCAAGAATGCAAGACAAAGGAGAGGTTATGAACAAGACTAGTTACAAGTCTCGGGTGCTTTTTTGGTTGAAATATTTCCTGGAACTCATAATAGCCAGTCCACCCTGGCATGCAGATATGTAGTGATTAGAGAATAGACCAAGCTCAGTGCCTGGCACATTGAGCGACCAGTAACTATGCCACAGAAAAGGCACGCTCTAAAAGCTTCACCAGTTACAACTGGTCATTTTCCCCAAGTGGCATTTCAAGAATCAATGTTTTCAGCCACACGCATGGGATTGGCATGAATAACATAATCAGCAGCATCTCTCAGAAGATTGTGTCTTATTCATGTCTGCATCCCACAGGACAAGCACAATGCCTGGAACTTAGTAGGTGCTTAACAAACATGCTTAAGTGAAAAAATACAAAGATCTACAATGATAATATAGGAATTAAAAGAAAACCATTCTCTCTTCCATGTTTTCACAGCACTTTTCAGTGAATCTGCTATAGCACTTAGCATGTCATAGACTTGTTAGGCAATTACCTATGAATTAGTCTCCTTCTCCAGACTAAACCATTCTGGGATAAGGACTGGTTTTTGTTCATCTCTGGGCTCCTAGCATCTAGTAATAGGTCTATCATAGTAGACATATGGTCAATATCTGTTGAGAAAAAAAAAATAGCATTAGATTTCATTGATCTCATATCATTCAAGGAAACTCTTACTCTAGAGAGATTATCATTCTGAGAGTTGAAGACTCATTATACTTTAACAATTATCTTTAACGAGGGTCAGATACTGGTGAATTCTAGATGCTTACTGAAATCATGGCAGTTCTGCCTGAAAAATGTCACATAGAGGAGTTAACAGTAGCTTTTAAAAGTTCATCACAAAATCAAATCTGTGCTTATATATGACAGCACAACAAAAATGAGGAAAACCAGCAAATCAGTTGAATTCTTGATTCAAGAGTAGAAAATAATTCAATTAATTTTGTCCCTGACATGATAAATTATTTTGAGAATTTAGTAAGGCAGAGAACCTTTCAAGATGCCATAATGAATATTTCATTATTAATGTCAGAACCCTGAATAACAAGGCTATAATTTCTTAAATAACTTTTTAGGCTATTTCTTAATGCACAACTCTTTAAATTATCTGAGATTTCAAGGAGGCTGGCACTGTGGCTATTTTGGGGAAGCAAAGAAAGAGAGAAATACAAAGACAAGTGCTTGAGTAATCTTAGCACTCATTCATTCATTCACCTCATATTTGAGTGGTTGCTATGTGACAGGTACTCTCCTGGTTTCTAGTGACACACCAATGAACGAAACAAAAAACAGAGACCCTGCCCTCTTGAATATTATAGTGGGGGAGGCAGCCAATAAACAAGTAAATTATAGAGTATGTGAAAATGTGGTTTAAGTACTATGGGGAAAAAAAACAGAGTAAGGGAGATTGGGGCATTTGCGATTTGCTTGGAAGAGAAGGTTGCTATTAATTTGGGTGGTCCAGGGAGGCTTCATTGAGAAGGTGACATTTGAGCAAAGACTCGAAGAAGGTGAGGGAGGTAACTAAGTGACTCTCTGGGCAAAAGGACAGGTAAGCCCAGGTCTCAAGGCAGGAGTGTGCCTCGTATCTCTGAGGAAAAGCAAAAAGGCCAGTATGGCAGGATCAGAGAGAGACGGAGTGGGATGAGGACAGGATGAGGTCACAGAGGTGCTTGGAGGTCAGAGCAGGTAAGGCTTTGTAGGCCATTGTAACAACTTCAGCTTTTCCTCTCAGAGAAAAGAAAGCCAGTGGAGGCCTCTGAGCAGAGAAGGAGCCTGGTTTGACTTCGGTTGTAACAGGGTCATTCTGGCTGCTCTGTTGCCAGTAGACTGTAGGAGAGGGAAAGGAGAAGCAAGACGACCAGTTGGGAAGCTACTGCAGTGATCCAGGTGAAGATGATAGTGGTTTGGACCAAGAAGGTAACAATGGAGGTGGTAAGAAGTGGATTGGCTCAGGATATAGTTTGAAGGTAGAGCCCAAAGGGTTTCCTTTGTTATTACCCCCATTCTTTGATTTACTGCTTAAAGGATGTAATGATTTAGGAGCATACTCAGTGCATTTCACAGAGGTAGAAAAATTTACGTTTCCTGTCTTATTCTTGAATAATGGACTTTCTCTCATGATTATTGTCAGAATATTTCTTACAATGTTTGATAGGACAAAATATTTTAATGATTTGTTTACCTTGATTGGTTTAAGGCATGTAATTTTTTTCTGCAAATTTTTGAAAATGTGTTTCTAAAACAGATAATGTTTCTAAAGTCTATTTTTTTTAGTAAGGCTTTATTTGTATGCACATTTTGTAGTAATATACGACTTGTATGCAGACATAAAACAAGAATCTCATATGGAAGTATAACCTCTACTGAGGAAATATTGCTGTAAACTATTACTTTGTGAACTATAATTAGATAGTCATCACATACTTGTTAAATTATATACAATAAAAATGCACATAACATCAACACAATTCATTATAATTACAAGTTACTCTAGAAGGCTACTTGAAGTTTCCAAGTAGCACACTTTTCATAATGGCAATTTGCCATACGAGAATGTGGCATATTAAAATACACTTTGAAAAATTAAATTCTTCCACATTCAGCAAAGAAGTCGGAATAATATAATATAGAAAAATGTCACCATCAAAGAGGCAATTGTAAGGAAAGGAGAGGTTGGGAGGATTTATACCTACCTCTAGAATTGGCAAATCATGTGTGGGATTTCAATGCAGTTTGAAAAGGCTTAAATTCTAGAAGCAGGCTCTCATGGAAGGAATGGTGATGTGGAGCCTGGACTGCAGAATTGGATCAGTGTTCACAGCCAGGCAGGGCTTCTTTAGCTGCATGATCTCTGACAACTTATTCAATTTTTCCGAGCCTCAGATTCCCTCTGTACATTGACTAATAAGTATATGTCTCATTATCTTGCTTGCACTAATTTTATTTTGAACATTAAGTTTGCCTTTTATCCCTTATCCAACTATTCATTTCTCTCCTTTCCTCCCCCCCAACTTTATTCAGTATAACTGAAAAATAAAACTGTGTATATTTAAAGTATACAATGTGATGATTTGATACACCAATACATCATGAAATGATTACCATAGTTGAGTGATACGGGGATTATGTACCATAGAGTATTATTGTGAAGATAAAAACGAGATTATGCCCATTATGAGCTTAGCTGAGCACGAAGCAAACAGTCAACACTCAATAAATAGGAGTTATAATAATTATTATTATTTCTTAGGCAACCCAGTCTCCTGTTACATGTGAAGTGTTACTCAATGAATGTCGTTGAGAGAGACTGGGTACTTGTCCAAACAAGCCTAGGAGAAAGGCAGGACTGGAAGGGAGGGTCATCAATGGGTAGGTCTTCTGAGAAAGTGAAATAACAATAGGGAAGTCTGGATGTGAATGGCTTATGCAATTATGAGGGAATGTGGACCCAACAGAAATGAACCGCGCGGAGAGAGAGTCATAGAAAACTGGCTCACTAGGAAACATGATGAAGTAGGTAGACATAAGTTAGGAAAGGGATGATTGAAGGGTGGGGATTTCAGAAAGAAGAACAAGAAAAGTATGTCCAAGGACAAGTTACAAGAAGGTGACTTACAGGTAAGAGATCAGAGGGTGATGATTTGTTTCAGTGTGGATTAAACTTGGGCCCTATGCACTTCTTGTCTTGTGACCAACAGCATCTCTACCCTTGGCTAGTAGTTCTGTCACATACTTCCACCCATCCACTAGGACAACCAGAATGTAAGTAGAGTAGCGCAAATCCAGCCAAACACATTTTAAAACAACTCAAATACTCATCCATAAAAGGATTTCAAGTCTCCTCTACAGTACAGGTGCTTTCAAGATCCTGGAAGTGGCCTTGGCAATGTTTCACCTGCTAAGATATTTTGATTGCAGTTGCTTAAGACTCTTCAGTCTCTTCCATTCTGGCTTTCCTTCCATCAAACTTCCCCATTTTAGCGCGGTGCTAGAGGGGCAGTGGGTGTTTCCGGGGTCCAGCAGAGGGAGACTCTGGGAAACACTTTGTAAGAAAGAGTCTGACTCCATTTTTTTCATATTTGACTGCTGACAGCTTTTAAGAGTCACCATTACCTTTTTCCTTTCTGCCCCACATCTAAGCAGGCTAAGAAATCCTCTTGGCACAGGTGTGAAGTCCAAACCACGGAAGCCGTGCCCATGTGAATGGGAACCCTTTTGCCCCAGCCTCAACTCCTCACCACCATAAAGCCCCCAAGCCAGTATCCTTTCTCTCCCTTCTCCAGCCATTTTTAGACCAGCACGGGAGCCTGCCCTGATTTTCTTAGAAAGACTCATGATGTAATTAATAAACCTTTACTACTCAGGTTCTATGTTACATGTTACATATACATTAGCCCATTATTTTGTTCTCACAATTACCCTACAAGGTTGATATATTTCAATTTTTATTCAGATAAGGAAGGTGAAGT
This sequence comes from Balaenoptera musculus, assembly GCF_009873245.2. Taxonomy (NCBI): domain Eukaryota; kingdom Metazoa; phylum Chordata; class Mammalia; order Artiodactyla; family Balaenopteridae; genus Balaenoptera; species Balaenoptera musculus. The sequence goes on from NC_045800.1 coordinate 14,343,694, forward strand.
TACACAGGTTAAAGAAATAATCCCCAAAATAATTATGAAAACTGACCTAGGATTTGAACCCAGTATAAACCCTAAACATTACAGTGTCTCTCAATAGCCTTTCAAATTGTTGGTCCTCCCTGATCTTTCTGCTGCATTTACTTTCCTTGGCACTGAAACGCACATCTTTATCTTCAAGGTCCCTGAAGTCATCTGTTTTCCCACCTATTTCTATGGCTTCTCTTGTTCCATTGCTGGTGGCTTTTTCAATTTTCTTATTTTCAAATACAATTATTCCCCAAGATTCATTTCTTTTCTCCATACTTTGTAGATACCTAGATATTTCCACCTGTGGCAAGATAGTCCCCTCCTATGACTTCATCTTTTGTCTCTTTGTGAGAAACTTCCTTCCATCCTCTTTCCAAAGCTTCTTGCCCGGCAATGTCAACTGTCTTCTGGGCCTTTCTAACTGGGTGTTTTATTTGAATCAGAAAGTTACCATAGGGCTTCCCTGGTGGCGCAGTGGTTAAGAATCCGCCTGCCAATGCAGGGAACACGGGTTCGTGCCCCGGTCTGGGAAGATCCCACATGCCGCGGAGCAGCTAAGCCCGTGAGCCACAACTACTGAGCCTGCGCGTCTGGAGCCTGTGCTCCGCAACGGGAGAGGCCGCGACAGTGAGAGGCCCGCGCACCGCGATGAAGAGTGGCCCCCACTCTCTGCAACTGGAGAAAGCCCTCGCACAGAAACGAAGACCCAACACAGCCATAAATAAATAAATAAATTAATTAATTAAAAAGAAAAAAAAAGAAAGTTACCATATTCAAGTTTTAAGAAACTCTTTTCTTTCCAAAGAGCTCTTCCTCACACCCTCCCCATTCCTGTTGTAGGAACTGCTATTCTTTTTTTTTTAATAAACTTTTTATTTTAAAATAGTTTTAGATTTATAGGAAAATTAGGAAAACAATATAGCGAGTTCCCGCATACCCCACACCAAGATTCCCCTATTTTTCACATCTTACATTGGTATGGTATATTTGTTACAATTAATGAAGAATTATTGATGCATTATTATTAACTCAAGTCCATACTTTATTCAGATTTTCTTAGTTTTTATCTAATATCCTTTTTCTGTTCCAGTTAGCCCATCCAGTATACCACATTACATTTAGTCATTGTTTCCTTAGGCTCCTCTTGCCTGTGACATCGTCTCAGACTTTCCTTGTTTCTGATGATCTTGATAGAATGAGGAGTACGGGGCAGGTATTTTGTGGAGTGGCCCTTAATTGGGATTTGTCTGCTTTTTTTCTCATGATCAACCTGGAGTTACGGATTTTGAGGAGGAAGATCACAGCAATACAGTGCCATTTTCATCACATCATATCAAGCAGACATATTATCATCATGACTTATAACTGATATTGACCTTAATCACCTAGCTTGAGGTAGTGTGTATCAGTTTTCTCCACTGTGAAGTGGAACTGCTATTCTTTGCGTCATTGGCTGGAAATGTCCAGATTGTCTTTGACACTCTCAAGGTCCCTGGCTTCCAGAGAGTCCTACCGGACTCTGCTGATGCTTCCTTTTTGGTGTTTCCCTCATTCATTTCCTACTATGAGACACATGGTCATAATCCCCACTCAGGATTTCACCTCTTGCCTGAAATATCACTGCTGTCCCAGGCTTCTGTCTCTTCAATCACGTATTCTAGACATTATTTTCAGATCATCCATCTTGAATCACATTTCTAATCACATTCTCCTCAGATGTCTTTACTGAATGAAACAAACTGTTTAACTTGCATAAAGGACCTCCTTATCCTCTCCTCAGTCTAGCTTCTGAGCCTTCAAGTTCATACCCCTTCACATCCATTGCACCCGCTGACCGGCTGAGGTTTTGCTCATGCTGTTTCTTCCACCTTGACGGTCCTTCCTCCCACTTCTCTACATGCAAAATCATTCTTATAATTCAAGGACCAGCTCAAGTGTGACAATCTCTTTCATGAATATTTTTGCTGATTCCCCTCAGTCATATAAGATTTCTCCAGTTTATGGATACCCACTGACTCTTGTATTATTTTTACCCTACTTATAACATTTTTTACATTTCCATTTTTAATATTGTGCAATTTCCAATGTGCTTTCTTTTTTTCCTTGCTTTTATTTCCTTTTTATCTTTGACCCCCTTCACCCATTTCTCCCACACCCTCCTCCCCCAGCAACCACCAATCTGTTCTCTGTATCCATGAGCTTGGTTTTTTTTGTTTTGTTTTAGATTCTACATAAAAGAGAAATCATATGGTATTTGTCTTTCTCTGTCTGACTGATTTCACTGAGCATAATGCCTTTGAGGTCCATCCATGTTGTTGCAAATGGCAAGGTTTCTTTCTTTTTTATGACTGAAAAATATTCCATTGTATATAAATATCACAATTTCTTTATCCATTCATCCATTAATGGACACTTAGATTGTTTCCATATCTTCGCTATTGTAAATAATGCAAATAATTACCTTTTATCCTTCCTATAACTGTAAAAATGTTCCTGTTACTTATTTGTTCATCTCCATTAATAAACTGTAAACTTGAAAGCCAAGACTATATATTTGTATGCTTGTTATGATACCTGATTAGTACAGTTTTTTTCTAGAACACAGATCTGATCATTCCATTACCCTGCTTTGTCTATGAGATAAAGTCCGAACTCATCAGCATGTAATGCATAGCTTTTCTGATACTGCCCCCTTGTGCTTCTCCCACTGCTTCTCACTCTAAGCACCCATCAAGCGGAACCACTTAGAACATTGCAAACAAGCTGGCTGTGTCTATGCCTCTGTGCCTTCATTTTTGCTATTTCTGCAACACCATTCACTCCCCCTCCTCTACTGGGTAAACCCTTAATCCTCCATCCAAATCCAGCTCAAGTATTACCTACTATGTGAAATCATCCCCAAGCCCTGAACTGGAAATTATCTGACTATTTACCTCTAATCAGGTTAAATATTGGATTATTTCATTAACTAGTTCAATTTTATTTATTTATGCTTCTATATTTCCAAAATGTCTAGTTGCCACATTAATGAATTTAAATTTTCTGAGAAAAAGATGACTTAGGGGCAACTTGAAGACAATTGGGTTTTCTCTTTTCACTAGAGAGTATTTGGGCTGCTATAGACAGAATGACATGCTACTACTTGAGGTTTATTGAATACATACCCTTAAGCTCCTTACATGATAAATCACAGAACACATTTTAACCAAACCACTTATTTCCCTCTGGTGGATTTTATATTTAAATTTTATGTGACAGTACATGATACAGAAAAGACAACCTAATTTGACATCGTAAGAGAGCTGTATGAGAAAGTACTCTGGACACAGAGATAATAGAAATAAAGGGTGTTGGTCTCTGCTTCTCATACCACCACTAGCTAGCTAACCTAGGACAATACACCCTGAGTGTGACTCCCTTGTCTATAAAATGAGGAAATTGAACTTTGTAATATAATGTCTTTTGTGGTTCTAAAACAGTCTATGCTTTGAATTTTAAGAGTCATATTCACAGATATTTGTGCAAGTTCTTCTCCTGAGGGGAGGAGGGACCTCTCTCACAAAAATTCTGGTGCTGTAACCATAAAACCACCCTAAAGTGATTATTTCTTACCATCTATACTGACCCAGTGTTTACCACAGCCAGGTGCTGACTCTTGGCACCATCCAGAAAGGAACTCTTCTCTTGAGCAGGACATCATGAAGTAATTTTAAGAACGGAGCATGACTGGAATTGCAACTAAAAAAAAAAAACAAAAAACAAAGAACAAGTGTGCTTTGGTGAGTAAAGGGGTTGATTTAGGTCCAGTCAAACCTGACACCTTGGGCTTCCCTGGTGGTGCAGTGGTTGAGAATCTGCCTGCCAATGCAGGGGACACGGGTTCGAGCCCTGGGCTGGGAGGATTTCACATGCCGCGGAGCAACTAGGCCCGTGAGCCACAGCTGCTGAGCCTGCGCGTCTGGAGCCCGTGCTCCGCAACAAGAGAGGCCGCGACACTGAAAGGCCCGCGCACCGCAATGAAGAGGGGCCCCCACTTGCCACAACTAGAGAAAGCCCTCGCACAGAAACGAAGACCCAACACAGCTAAAAATAAATAAATAAATAAAAAAAAAAAAAAAAAAAAAAAAACAAACCTGAGACCTTGCAGCGGCAAGAGGGAAATGAATACCACTGTTGTTTCAAAGAAACTCATAAACTGAGATCAGCTTCCCCACCCCACCCCAACCCCTCACTGTGGAAGGGAAGAACAAGGAAGCAATAATAAGGAGATGCTTCACCTTAGAGATGAAGCCCCACCCTTGGGCTAGGAGACTCTTCAGAAAGGAATAGGACCAGTTGACAGAAGTTGAAGAGTTCAATTTAGGGAGCAATTTTCTAATAAGTAGAATGTCCCCAAATTGGAACTTATTGGGTGATTACTTCAATAATACATTTGATGGGACTTCCCTGGTGGTCCAGTGGCTGGGACTCCATGCTCCCAATGCAGGGGGCCTGAGTTCAATCTCTGGTCAGGGAACTAGATCCCACATGCCACAAATAGGAGTTCGCATGCCACAACTAAAGATCCCCCATGCCGCCCACATGCCGCAATGAAGATCCCACATGCCGCAACTAAGACACAGCCAAATAAATAAATAAATAAATATCTTTAAAAATAATAATACATTTGAGAACGTTGTTACAGGGAAAACACTTATTATAAACAGGATATTAGGGATTTAAATATTGAATCTGCCCTCAAGGAGACTACAGTCTAGTAGAAGTCATACATCATATACATAAAGAGCTCTAAAACCAGACAGAAGGTAAGATTTATGAACTGAGTAGAAAGGTAATAAATCCAATGTCAGTGGCACTGTTCAAGGAGAGCCTGCATGACTATTTGGGGTGACGTAAGAGAGATTTACACATCTGGTAGAAAGTTAACTATTATACATGACCTTCAAGATCCTTTCCAACAAATGCTTTGTGGTTTTATTAAAACTATCACTGTAGTAAGGATTTTTTAAAAAACAGGATTGTCTGATTTTCTGTTCCACTCACAGCTCATTAGATATTTTTTTCTTGCAGAAATGTAAGAAATCATTTTCCAACACAAGCTCTTAAAACAAACATTCTTTTTTTAAATAAATTTATTTATTTATTTATTTTTTGGCTGCGTTGGGTCTTCGTTGCTGTGCATGGGCTTTCTCTAGTTGCGGCAAGCGGGGGCTTGCGGAGCACGGGCTCTAGGCGCACAGGCTTCAGTAGTTGCAGCACGTGGGCTCAGTAGCTGTGGCTCGCGGGCTCTAGAGCACAGGCTCAGTAGTTGTGGCACACGGGCTTAGTTGCTCCGCAGCATATGGGCTCTTCCCGGACCAGGGATCGAACCCCTGTCTCCTGCATTGGCAGGCGGATTCTCAACCACTGCGCCACCAGAGAAGTCCCAAAACAAACATTCTTAATTTACTTAAAACATGTTTCTGAGAATTCAACCAGTTTTAAAAAGCCAATAGAGCACATTTAAAACTATTTCTAAAAAGGCAGGTACCAACATTCTTTCCAGTATAATCATGATGGATTTTTTAAAGTAAAACTTAATTATTTTATATAATACAAACCAGAAAAATGGGACTAATATAATAAACTTACATACATCTATAATTTCCATTTGCTCTTCATACTATTCTGGTTTTAAAATTAATTGTTCAGAATCTTATTTCACAGTCACTCAATTTTTATTGACTCCAATATTGACAGTCTTGGTACAAGTTATAAAGCCTTATGTGGCGTGATATATAATTAAACTACTTCGCCTCTTAACTTATATTAACGGGTGCATGTCAGAGAGCACCAATTCTCTCTGAGAAGAATGTAAACTCACATTAATTTATTGAGAAAAAGCCGACCAGGGCCATTACCCGCTTGGCCTGTGCCTTACCTAGTGAAGCGCTGGCAGCTGCAGGCCGTGGTTGGGAGCCCTGCAGCTCAGTCTACAGTCTTCCTTAATGTGACTTCTGTTAACAGTAAATTCATATTTAACTAGCCTGCTAGGTACATTTTTCAAAATGTAAAGCCACTGGATTAGATTAAAATACAGCAGAAAAAAAAAAAAGCATTAGTATAAACATCTTTTCCTGGAACTACTCACTAGCTATTTTGATTAGCATTTTAAATAATCCCCAAACTTCTCCAAAAGTCTTCACCAATGCCTAAGCTCATCCATTTTATGTGGGCTTTCGAAGATTACTTTTATTTCTAAATTATTGTGGTAGGGGAGCCTCTCACTGTTGTTCCTAAATACTCATACATAAATTCAGTTGAACGGTAATGGGTATGGTCCAACCATTTTTAGAACACTGAGTTACAAATAAATAAGTAGCAGGATCTGGTCCGTTGTTTATGGGTCAAGACACTTACTCTGTTCTTACGCTTAAGGGCGATAAGGCCCTAGCAACTGATTTAGGCACCCACACTGACAAGACGCTGCTATGTAAACTGGAAAGCAAATTTATTAATGTGTAAGGGAAAAATTCACTTCTAAGGAGAAAAGATACTCTGGTGCCTGATAATTATGGCCTCTCCCCTAGGCCAGATCAATAATGTTCCTGTTACTTGGTGAGCATAGCATCTGATCAAGGATAGCTAGTTGAATGATAGTTATGGCCACTGTTATCCATCTAAGAAAAGACTTGATGCATCTATCTCCACAGTAACAATATCCTTGAGGCCACTGGTTAGGTACATTTTCCCCCTAGACAGTGCTGGAGACACTGACAAATTCTTGCTTCCCGAATCTGTTTATAGACACCATACAGGCCATTCCCTTTAATACAATCTTTCATCAAAGGATGATTGCGCATCACATAGAGGCTTAGGTCCAGGTAGGGGTTACTCATTCAAATGCTTACGAGGGCCAGCCAGTCACGGAAATAAGTGAAGCAGATGAGACGTGAGAGAAATCAAGTGTCAGAAAAATAACCAAATTTACTTTATATTTTCTGAATGTAGTATTAATATAAACAGGTATGTACGGTTTTTTTTAGAGACACATGAAACTTTAAAATAAACAATAACATTGAAAAAATAGAAATATTTCATTACTTAAGTTTTCTTTCATAATTTATTACTTCTTGACTTGTCATTGAACCTAACATATCACCATCAGACCATGTAAACCTAAACCACAAATCCTTTAACTGGGTGCAATAATCTGATTTACTTAATTTCATATGCAAAAATGGAATTTACAAACACCAGTGCTACTTAACATGTATAGACTCTCTTTACATGAGGGTTATTGTTGGACAAGTGTTCAGTTATGACATTCCAACATCACTGTATTTAATTTTCAGTTACTTATTGTTTTGCAGTTCTACAACTTCAATTTGTAGCTTTTTCCATATTATCAATACCAAATTATAAAGGCAGGCTTTCTTATGTTTCAAGGTTATTTTATTTTCATAGAGTTTAAAATCAGAGAATCTTTTTGGAGTTTTATTTCAACTCTACAGCTTTGGTAATGTGGTTCAAGTCATGCCTTTCATTTCAGGAAAATGATTTCAGTGTAGGGTAATGGGCCAGATTATTCCCTGCCAAATTATTCTCTTAAAGGTACAATTACACTTCAAGTGAGCAAATTGAATCATACATTTGTGTAGCTGTTTGTGAATGCCTTTGCAGAGAACTATTCAAATTTGATAGGTTCTAACATCAACCCAAAAGGCCAAGACTTTGATCCACTTTTTATTTTTAGATATTGAGTAAGGATTTTTTCTCTTGAATAACATAAAAGTGTTCAAAAATATCTTTCAACACTCAGCCACATAAATCCATATACTACAACAGGCCACCATAGCATACATCTAATTCATAAAAAGAAGGCCTGGAGTATCTGGATTTCATGCTATGGGATTTTATCCAGTTCACACTGTTAATTACTGCCCCTTCATGGTATATTACATTTTTTTTTAAAATAAATTTATTTATTTATTTTTGGCTGTGTTGGGTCTTCGTTTCTGTGTGAGGGCTTTCTCTAGTTGCGGCAAGCGGGGGCCACTCTTCATCGCGGTGCGCGGGCCTCTCACTATCGCGGCCTCTCTTGTTGCGGAGCACAGGCTCCAGACGCGCAGGCTCAGTAGTTGTGGCTCACGGGCCTAGTTGCTCCGCGGCATGTGGGATCTTCCCAGACCAGGGTTCGAACCCGTGTCTCCTGCATTGGCAGGCAGATTCTCAACCACTGCGCCACCAGGGAAGCCCCTACATTTTAAATTATTTAGCACAAAGCTATTCCTGGAAAATGATGTAATCAGGAGGCCTAAATTCTATGTCTCTTGGAAAATGTTACCTTCCTGAATTTAGGTTTTCACATCAACCCTGTCCATTTCAGGAGTTGAATCACACTGACTTATTCTGACCAAGTACATTATATTTTGTGAATTTTCTTATGGACAAAGAGAAGTCATTTGCTAAATTCCAATCAGAGCCTCTCATCTTTCGACACAAAAATTTTTGTCAATATCACCAATTTATTATAGCTGACTATGTGATATCATTTATATCTATGCTTTCATCACCTATTCTATTTTCATGTAACAGAAAATGCTACAACCAATTTAACTTTTTTAATGCAACTTTTCTGTAAGTGCTAAGACCTGACTTCAGTTTGCTGGTCAATAGTATTTCCAGTAAGACTTAAATTTACAAATGCTTCTCTCTGTGTAGAACACATAATTTCTGCTGTATTCTTTTATAAAATCGTCCTCTATTAAAAAAGCTTTTGCTGTCTCAGTATTTTTTTGACTTAATATATAACCTCATTTATAGTAGCATCAGATATTTTATTCATATTCAAAAACAATTGTTTGTTGACATTTCAGTCCTATTTTCAGATTAAGTTTTTCATTTCTCATCTTCTCCATATAGCAGTCCTGGATCTTATCATGGTTTACTTCTTGTGGTTTCATATGGTTTATTTCATATTTCACAACCATTTAAGTTGTGGTTCTTTTAATACAGACATCTTTTGTTTGCATATTACATATGGAATAATTTTTACTTCATCAAGAAAACATGATCTCGTCCACTGTGCCTGAATCAAGCATCTTGTTCCCACATTCAGTGGAGACAGGGTATAGAGTAACTATTCTCTGTTCCAGGAGAAACGAGTGCAGGTGGCAACTAAAATCGGCTTCAGTGTTAGAGAGACAATAGGGAGTCATAGTAATTGTGGCTAATGAAAGAGCAAATGTTCCATCTTAAGGGAATAATTGCTGCTGCTACATATAAAAAAAAGGTGGCTACTATTTTCATACAGAAATGCAAGTTTAGTATTGCCAAAATCAATTTTTTTAAAAGAGAAGATGAAAATGATTGGCTCAATTAAACAACAGCAAAGCACTATAAGTCAATAGGCTGGACAGAATAGTTCAGTAAGCTGAATTAGCCCCATAGGCAATCAGTATGCAATCTCTGTATTCGATGTTAGATATTTTCATAGAATTTTACTTTTCTGAGACTACATCGACCACCATGATTGGAGTGCTATATATTCCCCAACACTTCAAACATTTGCAAAAACTTTTATAGATGGGAGCTTACAGTGTGAATCTCTTATTTTTGTTATCCCAGCAAGTTCTCCCTCCTGGAGGGGATGTGCCTGCTGGGTGGTTATACTGCACCCACCATCATAGAGAGGAAGTTACGTGCTGCAGGCTAGCCACAGCCCTGAGATCTGTGGATGGGCACATGACCCAAGCCAGCCCAGTCAGAATCCTTCCCAGGTTTTTGTTTAGACAGTTGAGATACTTACTCTCTTTGGGGCTCACTTTACCTGAAAGTACAATGAAGTCTAGAATTATTTATTGTCGTTTTTGCCACCATATAGGAAGAGTCTACTTCAAGTTATGCCAACATGGAGGAAGATATCAGAGCCATAAAAACTGGAAGAAAAGAGACAAATTGGATAATATCATTTGAACTGCTGAATCCAGACATTTCTGAAGCCAGAATTTTCCCTGGTCTTCCTGGTTACATAAACCAATATATTCTCTTTTTGGCTTAGGCTGGTTTAAGGTGGGTTTCTACAACAAGCAAAGAGTCCTGACTCTGTATCTGACTAGTACAGATAACTCATATTACCAATTATGTCTGAGTTGTTAGACAAGCTATGTGGTCCATATAATCCTGAGTTTTCTTTATTGTAACTTACTACACTTAATTGTAATCTCTTATTTAACATCTGCTTTACATGCTAGCTTTGGAAAACTTTTTCTGTAAAGGGCCAGATAGTAAATATTTTAGACATTTTGGGCCAGACTGCCACAACTAACTCAACTCTGTATTTTAGTGTGAAATCAGTCATAGACAATACATAAACAAATGAGTGTGGCCATGTTACAATAAAACTTTATTAACGGCACTGGAATTTGAATTTCATATAATTTTCACATCATAAAATATTACTCTTCTTTTGATTCTTTTTCAACCACTTAAAAATCATTTTTAGTGTGTGAGCCATATTTGGCCTACAGGCTATAGATTGCTGACCTGGTAGTATATTGTAATCTCCACAAGGGTGAGGAGTGGGTCTCATCCTCACTGTGTCCTCAGCACCAAGGGGTAGGGCTTGCCTATAGCATTCTTTCTTATTGAAAGAATAGATGAATGCTCAAGGAAAATCAAGATTACAGAAAATTCAGTTTTCACAAAAAATACAGTCACACCAAGTATTTTGGAAAATTAGTAGAAATTATTAAAGACTTAAGGAACCTGAGGAAGGTCGTGCTTCTTCCTAGTTCTCTGGTATCTTCTTTGTCCCTCTCTAATCTCTTTACAACAATTGCTCCTGAATTGTCCCAGGAACCCCCAACTTTTTCTCCTTCTGTTATGCAGATCAATTTTTTCCCTTTACAACTTCATCCCCAAACTTGCATATCAAAACCAATCAAGGTATTCAGATGAACAGAGGGATCTACCCCACAAGTCAGGTGACCAACCTCCCCAGTTCCATTAGCGACATTCTCAGTAGATCACTGGTCTCAGGCAACACACTTAAATGCTCACTTTTTGACACAGAAAATGGAGAGAGTATCACCTATTGATCCAACTTGTATGTTTTCTTGAAAGTTTCACATGAATTACTGAATATATAGTATATATTCATTCATATATATAGTGGAATATATACATAAGCTTTTAAAATTCTTCAAAGAATCTAATACATTATTAATAAAAATTTTAGCAGTGTTCACAGTGATCAATGTGTATAAGGAATGTGATCCAGCATGCTTAGATCAAATTTGTTTTTTAAAAAAGTAGTCATTTTAATGAAATTTCTCATCTTAAAATAAAAACAAACTAGTTCAAAGGCTTTCTCAGAAAAAATCAACTACAACCAGAATAACTTTCATACTATATTTTTCATAACTGATATTCTCATATTCAGCTAACTTCAAACTGTTAACCAATGAAAATGAAAAATGATGACACCTAAGTTTTAACTTTAAAAATAAACAGAAGAACTCAACCAGTCTAAGATCATAAAATATGAAAAATTATCCTTTTAGGATGTTTTGCACTATAGAACATGAATATTTCTGAATATCTTTAAAAATAATATTTTATTCTCATGGAATCTTTCTCTCTTTCATTAACCTGGAGGATAAACTTAGACTTTTAGTTAAAGTAAGTATAAAATGAATAAGACAGCAATGTGTTATCAATACATAACACAGCAGTATTATAAAATTTTTAAGTCTTTCATACAACAATGAACAGGTCTCTTTTCCTCAAAATCATCTTTAAAGCATTGCTTAGCCACTGTTGCTAAGATTTTTTCTTTTTTTTGAAAAAGAATAATAAGTCATATAACCTATGCGCTCCTCTTTTTCTGCCTTAATATCTGCTATTATATCCATGTAAAACTAAAAATCTACACAGATATATCTTTGTTTTAAATAATCACACATAAAAGTGGTTATAATTTAAATTGTTTTAAATGTTTGCATTACGTTTCAAACTGAAAATTCTCACAAATGAAAAGTTTGGATTTATAGCTCATACCATCCATTTAATCTGTCCATTTTTGCATTTACATCCATTTATGAAATACGCAAGTAAAATATGAAATACCTAACGCTAAGCAAAGGTGATTCCGTCATTTAAGAGACACAGGATGAAAACACCTGATTGCAGACTTTCCTGGTGGTGCAGTGGTTAAGAATCCACCTGCCAATGCAGGGGACACGGGTTCGAGCCCTGATCCGGCAAGATCCCACATGCTGCGGAGCAACTAAGCCCGTGGGCCACAACTACTGAGCCTGCGCTCTAGAGCCCGAGCCCACGAGCCAGAACTACTGAAGCCCGTGCGCCTAGAGCCCATGTTCTGCAAGAAGAGAAGCCACCGCAGTGAGAAGCCCACGCACCGCAACGAAGACTCAACGCAGCCAAAAATAAATAAATAAATAAATTTTAAAAACCCCAAACATCTGATTGCTTTAACACTAAACAGAATTGATAGCTCTCACTGGTTATCTCCCCCTGGCTCTGCAAAATCAAGTGTGGACCTAAAATGGAATATTTTTTCCCTGCTCTAGAATGTAATGTCATTTTCCACAGCTGACTATGAGGAGCTTTTTCCAAAGAAGATTTCACTCTCATTTTTTTTTTAATTGAGGGGATGGTGTGGGGAGAAGGGCAGTAGGGGAATGCAGGAAATTAAACCAAGTCTAGTTAATTCTTAAAAAAAGATAATGCGTTCTTGCCACCTGTCAGTTGCAACCTCCTAATTGGCAGGAACCAAGTTTGAACCGAGGTTGTGCACAAGTCTAACTACCCCGTTACACTGTGAATTCTTCAAGGGCAGGGCCCTGTTTTATTTATCATTTTACCTCCAATACCTAGCACAGTGCAAGAGAATTAGGAAGAGTTTAGTAAGAGTGTTGAAGTAATTAATGAATGGGTGAAAGGCCATTAGTTGAGATTCTATTTGTAGCCATAGCCATAAGTCTTTTTAGAAGAGAAATGAAGACGACATCTCATTAACTAGGACTGTAGGGTAAGCCCCAAAGAAGAATAAGAGTAATTACTGTTATTGATTTTAAATACAGAAAATAATTAGTGAAAATCACTCAAAAATTTGCATTCATCTATTGAGATCTGAAAGTTTGGGTTGGTTTCTGACTGACCACAGGATAGGGATGAAAGAAATACCACTGGATTAGAAACTAAAGTTTTGCCATGTCAAAGACCATTTTGATCAATTGTTAGAATTTTTGTCCCCTTTCAATTCCTGTGTTGCATATGGCAATATTTTAGAACAAGGTGGGGTTAGAATTGCTTTTTATCCAATAAAAAGCTAAATGGAAGAATTGGCTTACCTTCTATCTATTTTTTGGAGACAAAGGTGGGATTCTGTTGAAAAGAAAACTGGACCAAGAAGGGCATAATCAACTCATTCTCATCATTCCTGATCTCCATCTGGTACTCAAGTAGATCCTTTGTTTTAAAATGAGCACTTTGGGACGTACTGATGAGTTAGATGTTGATCAGTATATGTCCCAGGATTTCCTTGATGGTTTTCCTTTGCACAAAGAAACAGATGTCTCTGAGCAGTTTATGGAATCTGCTCATGTATTTTGATAAGGCTTTCCATCGTTACTGCTTTACTTATAGTACTACCATTGATCATCAGAGCCGTAACATCAGACATTGCTCAAAGGTTACCCCTTCACAAGTGGAACCAAGAACTAAGTTGCTTAGGTCAAAGACCTATATACCTTTTTTCAACATTTAAGCTTTTTGCATTTCTTAGACAACATAGGACAAAATCTAACATGGAGTTACCAATAAAATCCTCCTAATATACTTCCTGACTGAACTTAGCCCAAGTAAATTCCCCAGCCAGTGAGACCACATAAACAAGCATCACGATAACTGAAGAAATATATCCTAATACTAATGTTGTCCATATTACACAAGGAGAAAGCTGCTGCCCACAGAGTCAGCAGAACACAGGAATTGCATGCATCAGAATACAAGGAGACAAGCCCAATATGGCTTTGGCTATGTAGTATCTAAAGCTTTACCTACAAATTCAAGGATACCATATGAATATTTTCTCAGGAAGTGCCACTTTGAGTGAACCTGCCATTAGGATGAAAACTTAGCAATAGTATAATAAATTTCAGGACTGGATATGAATATTCATGTGACCTTGACTATAAAAGGGTTTTACTCAGAGGGTCTATGCTAGGGCATAGACCTTAAGGCAGGGAAACATTAGCAGTAGCCCTCGAAATGGCCATGACTTGGTAATGTCTACTGCAGTTCTTGGGAGTCAATCAACGGTGACTACTTCCTCACATGGTCTGTTGCACAGATAAGCACCACATCTGATGTAGCTAGAAAGAGTGCAAAGAAGGGCAACAGCAACTCAGGCAGGGGGACAACTTGTAAAAGTGTCTGGGAAAGAAATGATTCACAAATTTCCTAAAATATAATTCAGGGAACTGGGAGCTTATGAAAAGAAACCTGTATAATCCACCTGGATTCAGACGTTACACCATTTACTTGAAAACTGAAATATGTATCTCTTGTTTTAAGGGGAAAAAAACTGAGCACCAATTAAGTTAATGGGAAAAGAGGGCCTCAGACTAGTGGGACGACCCCAGTTGGACTACACCAAGCCCCTTCAGAAAGGTCCCAAACATAGAACTACAGGAACATGTTGAGAGACCACCAGTTATCCATCAAATAAGAATCTAAGCACCTATATTTAGTGCTTTCGAGCTCCTCAGTTTTTACCACATTTTGGTTCAATAAATGTGAACTACTGCTGAATTATTTTATAGCCCACTAGAAAAATGTTGCTCCATGATACTAAATTCACCAGCACAGAGATGCTTTCTGGAATATCAAGCAGGTACTGAGTCTTGAATTTGTGCCACAACATTGCAAACACAAGCCACAATTTCTTCTGCTTCACATTAAGAAATCAGACGGTGCTGAGGGAGCAAATGCTTGTTCTTAAAGGACAATGTCCTCTTCACAGTGGAACCAAATAAAGGAAGCCCTTGATCTTATCTCAGAGTCGAGAAGTTCTAGACATAATTCTAGAACTTTTATATAGAACAATTATGTCTATATAATTTACACTGATCACAAGTTGCTTTCTGGACTACAAGGAGGATGCATGCGCTTTGAAGCAGTGGACAGAGAGAGGACATTGTAAGAGTCTTAGTGTAAATAGTTAAGGCTGGTGGGAGTAGGAAACAGGTGGTTGGATAAACAGGACCTGAGCTTTCTGACAGGAAGAGCAAGGAGAATCCCAGCCTTATTCACACGAAGTCAGGTGTCAGAACCTTGGTAGAGAGGAGGTATCCAGAAGAGAATATCCAGGTTCAGGAATATGACCCCTCGTAGCCAGAACAGTGTCCAATGATTTTTTTCTCCAAATAGAAAGGAGACCAGGAAGAGGCAAGAGAGCCAAGCATTGCAGATTTACAGGGAAACCCCCCCCCCCAAAACTGCTGACAGAGATAGAGATACATCAGTATAATCCACATTTCCCCAATTTCCACAATATCCTACAGAGGAGTGCAACTCAAAGGTATGAAAAACAAAATAATTATCTTTGGCTCTCAGCCACCAACAACAAAAGAGACTTTTGTGGCACAGCCATAGTTGTATAGTAGTTACTTGCAACTGACAGATCACTAGATCAGATGGTTTCTGACTCAGAGGCTAAATGGATGAATCAGTTTGTCTATGTTGATATTGGGCAGTCTGTGATTATCTGAACTGTCCTTTGCCTCCAGCATTTAGTCAAGTGGAATGGATGATGTAGATAACAAGGATTATCACTTTGAAGAAAATTGCCATTAAGGCTCACCGGGTTTCTTATCACTCCAGTATCACGTGTCCCATATTTAATTTTTAAAATCAAAGTCTGTCCAGTGAAGACAAGAAGCTGGTGCCTCACTTGGCTTCAGCTGTCTCAAGTAAACTGAGAATTCACAGGACAGTCATTAAGGCTGCTCCACCTGTACTCCCTTCACTTTTTTTTTTTTTTTTTAACAAGTTGGTCTTTGCAAAAAACTATGGAGTTACCAGGGTTGTTTTCTGCCATGGGTGCTGAGGAATCCAACTTTCAAATACCCAGTACAGTGTGCAGATGGGCCAACAGCTCTGGAATGGCCAACTGGAAGATGTTTCCCCCAAGGAACTAAATAATACCAGAACCATTAAAGTATTTCTGACTTAACTGAATATTCAATGTTCATTTGAATTTTGTTCATTGAATTTTGTTCAATGAACAAAAAGGATCAACTCCTTTACTCTCAAAAAGGATCAACTTTTGACTTTGTTGATTTCTTCTTATTTATGTCTACACACACATGCAAGTTCCACATCACAGGTTTTTAAAATGTTATTGTACTATATTTTCTAAATTGCTTTTTTTTTTACTTAACAATATATCATGGATGTTTTCCAAAATTGATAACATAGATATTTCTCAATTTTTAATAGTTGCACAGTATGCCCTTGATTCCATATTTAGGCCAATTCCAAATTTTTTAAAATTACAAATGATGCTGTATTCTTGTTCACAAACATTCCCACAACCCATGCTGATACCCTGTAGTACCTACTAAGTTATAAATTATGAAATTAAAATGTTGATAGATTCTCCAAAAATATTCATGCCCTCTCCCTCTAATTTCACCATTACTGGCATAATCATTCTGTTTAATTTTTGCCAATTTACAGGAAAAATTGTATCTTGTTTTTATTTGTATTTCTTTAGTTATAAATGAGCATCTTTTCATATAAATATTAACCTTTGTATCTTTTTCTATTAATTATTGATATCCCTTGCCCATTTTTCTAATGTTACCTTTTATAATTTTTTGAAGTTCTGTCTATAATATTCATGCTAACCCTTCACTTATCACTTGTTGCAAATGTTTTCCCAGTTTTGTGTGTGCACATGTGTGTATGTCTATGTGTTGGATGTCTTTTGTTAAATCAATATTTGAGATGTAATTCACATACAACAAAATGCACAGGTATTAAGTGGACAGTTTGATGAGTTTTGTCAAAGGTAAACACCCATGTAACCACCACCCAAACCGAGGGATAGAATAATTTCAACACTCCAGAATGTTTCTCGTGTCTCCTTACAGTCATTTCTTCCTCTTTTAAGTATTAGAATTAGATAGACATTTATAAAGTTTCTGGCATAGTGTCCAGTGCATAGTAGGCATTCAATGCATGAAATTGTTATTATTAATCCTCTCCTGGGAATGGCTGATACAATGAGCCTACCTCATCTGCCTGTACTACTGAAGTCCTTTAGGAAGCTAACTGCTTCATTTTCTATACACTTCTGACTTAGGTGAGACTCCTCTCCTGCCCCACACCAGTCATGGAGAACCACTGCTTTCTTATTACCATATTCCACTAACAAACCAGCTAAACTTAAATTCAATAACAAATTCAGCTAAATTTCAATCTCCAGGAAACTAAGTTTTAATTACTCTAATCCAACTCACACTAAAACATTGATACCATTTTTCATGACAAGCATCAGAAAATAATTTAAATTCTTATGACTCATCCTTGAGAACAAAATGTCCTCAGACAATGGAACACAGGTACAATATGTGTTGGTCGGCCTTGTAGTCACCGTCTCATGCTCCCTGGATGAGAAATAATGTACCCTGAACAAGAAATGAAGAATGTTGATGGTATTTATTGTATTCCCTATGCACCTTATGCCACAAGGAAAAGATTTTGGTGAACTATCTTGCTTGGTTTGATCCAATAGGCTTCAATGATATAAAGAATTCTGCAGGTGCTGTTAGATAAGACAGGTACTTTTTATTGGGCTGGCCAGAAAGTTCGTTTGGGTTTTTCCGTAAGATGTTGAAGAATCACAGGTTCTCTGTGAACCTAGATGAAAAAGTGGGTAGAGCTCTCATAAGGAATCAAGAGGGTGTGAGATCTGACAATTAACTACACTTACAAACAGGCCTTTTGAGTGAGAGACTCTAATCACTCCTATATACTCTCCTAAGTCTTCTGTCTACCAATGACACCTTTCTTTGGCCCAGATTAATTAAGCCCAAAACAGTTTTCTGTCACTGAAACTGGTCTGCCACTGGGAGAAGCAGAAAGCTGGGTGAATATTAGTCATACCATGATGTGTATCATTATATGTTTTATCCCATCTTCAAGCAGCCTCATCTAAATTTTTAACCAAAACAGCTAAATTATTCAACAAATATCTATTAACCACTTACTAAAAGTTTTTACCCAGTCTTGTATTCTTAGTACATAGCACTGAGCCTGGCACAATTGTTGATGTTTAATAAACATCTGACAAATGAATGAATGAATGAATGGATGAAATTAGGTGCTGGGCAGTATGGACATGTTTTAATCCTTATTTTTCTTGACAGAAGTTGAACTAGTTGCCCATTTTTTCCTTCTTGAAAGCTCTATTCCTAGGCTTCCTTACGTCACACTCTCCTGTTTTTCTCTCCTATCTCAGGGCAATTCTCACTGTTCTTTGCTGGCTCCTCCTCCTCTACTTGACCCTTAAATTTTGGTGGTTCTTCCAGAGTCTGTCTTAGGGCTTCTTCTAAGCCTGCTCACTTTCCCCAGGCCATTTCATCCATCTCTTCAGACAACACACTCCTGTTTTGTTTTTTAAGCTAGTCTGAGTTGACTATCTGGTCTTTTGCAAGTAAAAAGTGTCCCAGCTTATTCAGTGCTACATAAATATCTATTAAAAAGTATACCAGGTTATCAGGCAGAAAACATGAGACAATATTGTAGGTCAAACGTAAGTGAAGGAGGAAATTAATATTTGGACAGCTTGATTTAACCTTTCTTAAAAATGGAGGAGAATATATACATTTCTGTTCTCAGCAGCCCACAGATGCAAGGTTTTTGATGCCTCTTAAAGCACCTATCTTAAGGCTCCTTCTTCATCCCTCAAATTGTCATACATAAGAATCATGGTACATTATAAAGGAATGATTTGTCCTGTTTTGTTCAAAGAAGGCTATGCATCTTGTTTATGCTCTGAACAAAAAGATTCAAAGCAATGTTACAGAACTTATTCATTGTATCTATATTAAGCTATTAGAATCAACCCTTAAACCAACCATTATGATGTCATTCTTCTTGACAAGCAGCAGGAAACAATTCCTATTCTTAATTTATAACCAAAAGATCTGCATAACCTGTATTATATTCAGACAACATGCTTATGACGAGAGCACTGCCACCTCATGAGGACATGATTTCACTACCTCTTCTGCATTATCAGATTACACATTTATTGAATTAGATCTTCTCAACTTGTCTTGTGTAATTTTGATGTTGCAACTTTTCCATACACACAAAACCTCATTTTTGTTGCTTAACATAATTCAAACATAGTCTATCTTTGAGAATCTTATTTCTGGCACACCTATCTCTTTTTTTAAATTGGAAATCCAAAATGTATATACTAAAGAATTTATATAACAAAGATATGAAAAGGGCCATCAATTGGCTTTTGTAACTCTAAAACCTAGGTTTTAAATTAACTTTAGCAGTTGCTAAAATGCACTAATTGACAGAGATTCATAAACTTAATCAAAACTAGTGCTCAAATTTTAGTTATACCTGAAGATCCCACTAAATTTAAACAATATGCCCCCTCTAATATTAAAGGGGTGACTAAATGTAAAATTTAAAAAATAGGTATGTCTCACTTCAACAGTAGCCTTGCCTAAATTTCCCATAATCATAGTACTCATTGCCCTAAAATATCCCATATTGGGTATAAATGCTCTAACACAGTGAATAATAAATGAATATCAAAGTAAGTTCTCAGCACTTATAAACTGGCTTGATAAATGAGACCTTATGGACTCCCAGTTAAAATAGTTAATATGACCCAATGCATATTAAAACAGAGCCTTCAAGGATAAAAACTTACTGTATAAAACCTAATTAACGAAGGGGTGATCATTCTCACGACTTCTCCATTTAACAGCCCAATTTCACCTGTTCTTAAACCTGGAAAAAAATAAAGGGCATCCCAAGGTGGATTACTACTTAATGCTGGCATCCTATCCATTAAGACCTCATACTCAATACCCAATATTATTAAACTTACTGACTTCAGTCAACAACTATAAATACTTTGCTCTTATAGATCTGGCTAACACGTTCTGTTCAGTGCCTACTTCAGCAGACTCTCAGCTGCTGTTTGCCTTTACCTCCAAAGGGACGTCATGCCTTTTCCAGGCTACCCGTGGGGTACCTGTAAAGTTTTGCTAAAGCACACAATCTCTGCAGACAAGGTCTTAACCATATCCACCTTCCTCCAGGAGCACAGATATGAGATTACATTGATGACATCCTCCTCCAAGGAGATTCATTTGACACACTCACCTTTCTCTAATAAGAGACAAATTCTGAGGTGTTGCTACAGAGGCCAAATGCAGGCCAGGATTCCAGGGTCACAGGTGGCTACTGCTGTAGGAGCAGAAACTTAAAAAAAAAATCCTTCCATTCTATTAGGAACAAAAACTCTTCATTCCTTGTTCTAACAAGTCAATGGTCCTTAGACTAGCCCCCTCATCACCTATTACCAGTTATACCTAGCCTCCAGCTAAACTAACCAGTCCCTTATCTGCCTTTATCCTATGCAGTGGGGGAGAGGAGATCAAAGGACAAATATATCATGCTTTAATATTTTTCAAAGTTTTTAGCATTGTTGCATGAGTAGTCATTCAGTCATTTGTTCATTCATTCACTCACGTAATCATTCACTGACAGCTGACAGTGCTGGGTCCAGTGCTCGGCCCTGGAGTATGAACAGTGGATGAAGCACCACTTCTCTCTCTAGGAGCTCAGTTACCATTTGAAGGCTCTTCTCAAAAGAGGCAATGAAAAGGAAAGATGCTAGTTGTTTTCCCTCAGTTTTTAGTTTTATCCAAGTTATAACTTAAAAAGTCAAATTCTTCTATACATTTCTGCTTCTATCTAGTTATGACAGAGTAATGGGCACTGGACTTGCTATCCCACTGAAAACAAGGAGAAAATGGGACAAAATATATGAGACAACTTTTTCAGGCACTGAGGACAGGCAGAGCAGAATCACAGTTCTGAGACAGGAACCACAGGTAGGTGAGCCTGGGGCAATTTTGCTTCTGTTGCACAGAGAGGTAAGTCCCAAGTAGAGAGAGGTGAGATAGGTGGTTTTCCTGAGCTGAGAAGGCACAGACTCAAGTTCCACGTAGCCAAAGCAGCTATAATTTGTGGGGCAGGCTACCTAAGAGGAGGCTTCTACCCAACAGGGTGGGAGAAGAGGCCTGAGTGGGGGGTGCAGGGTAAGAAGTAGGGGTGGGGTTAAGACCTTCAGGAAAGCCACGCCTTAGTATAGAGACCACACCCTAGAGTAAGGGCCCTGCCCTAAAACTAAGTTCATAATGAAAGTAGAACCGCCCAAACAATAAAACCAAGACTAACAAGATCAAAAGAAATTCCTAGTAATCTAAATGACTGTTGGAATAAAATGAAACACTCTTTAAAGGAAGATGTCATAATCAAAATTCATTACAATGTTATCACACACAATACCCAGCATAAAATCTTAAACACTGAGGTGTATACGTATAATAAAATACTTGGTACGCTGAATGATTTAACTGCTGTTACATGCAACAACACAGGTGAATCTAATAGACATTGCGTGAGGCCAGAATCAAGTGAGTACACACTGTGTAATTCATTTATATAAAGTTCAAGTGCAGGCAAAACTAATCTACAGTAAAAAAATAAAATAAAATAATCAAAACAGTGTTTACCTGAGGCAGAGACAGGGGTGGGACTAAGAATTGACTGCAAGGAGACATGGGAAACTCTCAGGAATGATGAAATTGTTCTATCTCTTCCTTTGAGTGGTAGTTACATGGGTGTTTACCTTTGTTAAAACTCATCAAACTGTTCACTTAAAAACTGCATTTTATTGTATGTGAATTACATCTCAAAAATTGATTTAAATTTAAAGAAAAAAAAACAACAGCAAAGAAAAATATAGAACCATGTTTTATATAGCAACACTGAGTTTTTCATGCAAGTCAGAGAGGAATTTTTTACTTAGAAAAAACAGGTACATTTATTGAAGTCTTTATAAGTTGATTTACACTGCCTTGAAAGAAGTGATTGTTAAATATTAGGAACTTTGGAAGCCAGCTGTTGTTAGCTCAAAATTGGCCATGGTAGAAGTCTTTACAACACATTACAAATCAGACCTCCCCAAACCCACTCCCACCCCAAGAGCTGGTTTATTAGCACATGACTGGATTTATGATTTATATTAAAATAAAGATCTGCTTTGCATGTCATGTCTAGAGTTATGGTCAATAAACAAAGCAAACTTTCCAAAATATAGTTCTACAAAGATTATTTGTAATAATGGAGACTATCAATACCTCTTTCCCTGCTCCCCTTTTCATCTTATCACCACTACTCCCAAGCAATGATTTCAACTCTTTTGGCTGTTTACTTTTGGATTTGCCTTCATGTTACTAAATGATATACTCATGCTGCTACTTATTTTTTCAGTTTTGGTATTATCTACTGATTTCCCAATATGGAAGATATGAATTTAGTCTTCTTTCCCACAAAACACCTGCCACCATCAAAAACACATTTCACACCACTCCCATCCTTGCAACATTGTGTTATACTTTTAGTTAGATCAATATTCAGTATTTACACCAATATGGTTATGAAAATATCCACAGCTGATCTGTCTAGTATTATGATTAGTATTACTTTTCCTTCCTTGCACAACTTTTTGTTTTCCCTGGAGTTAGTGATATCCTTGTGGTTTGTTTCTTTCATTTGCTTAGTTTTCTATGCACTTATCACTGATTTATACCAAAAAATTTATCCCAATTGTTTAAAATTTCTCTCAATAGTTCCAACACATCAGGTATTCTAGCAATTTAATCTTCTTGGAAACATCTCTCTGGAGGCTGCTCTCATTTGGATTGACTGCTCTCTAGGCTGGTACACAGTTATGATTCCGGAATTTACCTTCCCCATATCTGTGAGATTCTCATCACCTCTCTTGTGAATTGTTAAACCAACTGTTGTTGGTTCATCCAAGTGAACCAATTGTTCATCCAAGTATCGCTGTTGTTGTTCCTTAAGCACAAGGATCACATCTTAGTCACCTATGCCACAACTATCATGATACCCTGATTAGTAGGTGCTAATTTTTCACTTTAAAGTATAGTGAGAGATAGTCAAACTTACTGTATGTAAATGATAAGAAGGTTATACTTATTCGGACATTTTAATTTAGAGTTGACAAAAGCACCAAGAATATGTCCCTACTAATATAATTTATAAAATATTTTGAGAAAGAGGAAAGTAACTCAAAGCAAATCCGTTTGTGTAAGAAATATGCTATATGAGTACATACTATGTGTCAGGCATTGTTTGAGGCACTGAGGAGATTGCAGTGAACAAGAGACAAAAACCCCCTACATTCTAGTCGGAACGACAGACAGTGAATATGACAGAATTCATAAATAAGTAAAATATATCAGATAAGTGCTAAGAGACAAATAAAGCAGAAAAGAAAGACAGGAAGTATCAGGGAGCCTACACCAGGGCAGTAGCCATGGTATAATGAGGAGAGGTTCCAGATTCTGCATATATTTTGAAGGTACAAACAACAGGATTTGCTGATGGATTGGACACATGAAGTATTGTAAAATATTCAACTATTAGGATATTCTTGGAGTCAATAGACATTCAGCCCAATTTCCCTTCATCAACAGCACTGCACTAGGAAATACTCCAATCACTTAATTCATGAAACAACATGAATTCTGACATCATGAATTCTATAGATGTTAAATGATAAGGAGATAGGAATTATTAAGTAAAGCTTTAAAGGAAACACATACCTGGTGATAAAGCTGATTGGCAGGTCAATTACCAAAGATCCTAAGTAGAATGACTTCACTTTATTTGACGGACCAATAATTCATGAATGAATATCTGAAGACTAAAGACAAAGACTAAATAATCAAGATTAACACACCCAGAAGTTATATAAATAATCAACAACTTAAATTAACATCAACTTTTCATGTAGTCTCAGGGTGAAAGTCTGTTACTTATATTTTTTAATTCAAAAATAAAGAAAATGTGCTGATTAACCAATAAGGCTCTTTTAAGTTTAGCAAAAGTAAAAACAGTACTGTAATGTTACTGAAATTTCACTTTTATGTCCCTTAAACTTTATATTTTCTCAAGGGTACATGTGATACTAATTTGAAAATAAGCATCAAATACATAGTATTTGAAAATTATGTATGGAGCAATTGTAAAATATATATAGAGAGAAATTTAAAATTTATACCTATATAAATGGGGAAGGAAGGAGAGAAGAAGGAAAGGAAGGAAGGAAGGGTCATTCTTACAATTTTATCATCTTGTTCGAGGTGGTACCAGAGAAATCCAGCAGATGGCACTCATACATTTTTCTAAATATGATGCTGAATTAAAAACAGAATTGTTTAAACTTTGTATTTCAGACAAGAAAGACCGAATAAATCACAGTTGAAAGCAAACACATTTCAAAATTTTCTATTACCATGGAGAAATAATGCTTTTAAGCTACTCTAATGCACATTCATGGCTTGCAAGCAACTTACAATTTTCACTTCCTATTCTAGCAGCTGGTGGAAAGTAAGCATTCATAATCATTACCTGCCAATCAACAGCTTGATAATAGAAAGCTGTAAGTTGCCATTGAGAGACTCACAAACTTTTCCCATGATGGAATATGGGATCATTCTTTTCTTCCAGTCTCTTTTCAATGCTTTTATTGGTTATTCTATATAGATGGGTTCTGAAATTAGGAAACATTATTACTACCATTTTCAACTAAGTAAACAGAGGCTCAGAAAGAGTAAGAAAATTAGGGGATATGGTAACTCAACCAAGAAAGAGAATCAAAAATAAATGAACCCAGTTTCTTTAACTGGATAATCAATAAATCCTCAATTAATAAATACGGGTTAAATGAACAAGTTAATTCAAGTCATACTTCAACGCACATTTATTGAACACTTCCTATATGCTGACACTGTTCCAGGCTCTGAGAAAAAAGTGGTGCATAAGACAAATAATATCCCTGCTCTCATGGAACTTGTGGTTTAGTAGTGATAAATAGAAACAAACAAACAAGAAAGAGATCAGAAATCAAAAATAGTAGGAAGAGAATTAAACTAGAGTGTGTGATAATGTGATGATGTGAATACTTTAGACTGACTGTTTAAAGGAAGGCTTCTCCCAGGAGGTGACATTTCAGCTGACACCTGGACTACAGAAGCAGACAGCCATACAGAGATCAGGAGGAGCATCCCAGGCAGAGGGAACACAGCTTCCAAAATGATCCCAAGGCCAGAGTGAGTCAGGCCTATTTGGGGAGCAGAAAGAACGGCAGTGCGGCTAGAGAGGAACGTGCAAGGAGGAGAGTGTACGACGTGAGTTCCAAGAGGTAGCTAGGAGCCAGGATGAATGGATGGAAGAATGGGTGGAAGGAACAACAGATAGGGAAAAGAAAGAAATAAGAAGAGTGCTACTTTTAGGTTAATCAGAGATTCTTTTACATGTTGATCTTTCTGGACGTTCTCCATTAGTCCATATTGCTGCCTTAGCAGGTACTGAAAAAATGAATATAACTCTTATTATTTGATATTTTAAGAAGATGCCATCCCTCAGGTTAGCACCTTAAATTATCAATGACCACAGGGTAGCACTGAAAAAAAAAATCTGCAGAAAACTGTAGTAAAGTAGGGTGAATAGGTATTAATTTCAAGAGATACCCAGAAGGTGAACTTTCAATAGTACTTGATTTGAGTCTGTTTTGTACTGATTTGCCTCTTTCTTCTCATGGAGTGTAAAGGATATTCTTAATTAATTCAAGATTCATTCACTGATTCTGATTAATCAATGTTTTCTGGTACCAAAAGAGTGATTTAAATAATTCTCAAATTTCTCTTATCTTTTAATATGTACCTGCTGTGTAAAAGTTTATTGTAAGCATATTTTCAAAAGCAATGTATTTTTAAGATTGTTGGAACTGAAGCCCAAGCAATTAAACAGTAAATAAAGAGGCCCACTGCCCTCTGTGACCTCACACGAACCAGATTATTAATCAAAATCTCAGTTCCTCCTGAAAAAAACTGGGATATATGCTTGGTCTCCAACTAGAATCTCAATAGAGATCTTTGATTTTATTGGATAAAAATATTTTTATAAATATAACCTTCATTTTATAAATTTTAATTGGCACCAGATTTTAGAGGTGACATTACACTGACTCTATGATTGCTCTCATGTCACCCATGCCCAACCAGGAGCTTCTCTGTCTAAAGTCCACAAAAGCTGCCAACATCATGTCATGGTGGTTTGAATTTACAAACACTTTCTCTCAGCAATCACAAAGGCCCATCCAGAAATATTTATTAGTAATTGTATTTGCATCTATTAAACGTAGATTGAGAGGATTTTATTTTAACAAGATTTTATTTACCAACTAATTAGAATGACAATTTATTACAAGTATGACAATAATTAACTTAGAATTAACAGAATAGTATAGCTTTTCTGGTTGTAAGAAAAAAATAAAATCATTTTTCTCCCCCGCTATGGGCCTCGTTTTGCACAGCTACTTATATCAGTCACTGTTATTAATTTCACATTTTTATTTACTCTTTATTTTCCCAGACATTTGAATTCTGCTGCTGTCAATTTCACAAAGGTCTTTTAAAGATAAATTCGCTATGTATCAAAAGCAGTTGTTTAAATAAGCATTTGATTCTGACAGCTTTGCTCTTGATACTTTTCATAGCAGCAGCTAGGAGAGCATTTTACCATCAGTCATGGTTTTCTTTGTTATGCTTTCTTTTTTTCCTCCAATCAAAGTAAATATGTTCTTACAAACAGCATTACCCTAAAAAATTTTCCTCCTGTTTAATGAATGTGACCCTCAGTACAATGAATAACAACAAAGCAATGAAATCCCGATTTTCCCTAAGAGACAAGAGAGTTATCACATTATTTCACTCATATATTAGTCAATGCTGTCTCAGTATTATTCTTTTGTCAAATGTCAAGTTAATAAGAAAATAAAGCTTCTTCACTGGTATGATGATTTTATCGTTAGCAGGCCAAGCAAAAACTTATTTAAACTTGAAAATACAATGTTTAGAAAGCACAAATGCCACTAATTATACATTTCCTACCTCCAACATTTTCAAAGATAACTTCATTCTTCCCATTCTTCCATTAAAAAAAAATCTGTTGTCTTAAGATAAAAGGGCCACAAAACTCCGAGACCTAATCCCTGCTTCAGGCTAATGACAAAAAATATTTTTCATTTTTAGTTCACGTCTTGAAAAAAATTCCCTTGACAGAAAATGCTCTGAACTAGACTCTGAAAGGCAAATGTATTTGCTTCATTTAAGTTTTTCAGGATGACAAAGGAGAGAAGAGGAGTCAAGAAGAAACATGAAAGTTGAACTAAAATATATCTGCTTCAAATATTAAAATATTTTTTAGTATAATGAACAACTTTAAATATCAAATTTCATACTATAAATAAATATTTGAATGACAGAACACCTTATCCTTCTACACCCAGGATTAAAAACCATATCATATTTATTTCTAATCATGTCACTGAACTGCTACTGTTTTCTGGACTGCAAATAAATGACTTATTCATAATAATGCGACACAGTTATGTATGATTGATTGGTATGAAATAGAAAGGGACTTTGTCCTCAGCATAGATTAGAACAGGGCCTGTCTAGTGCATGCTGTCTGTCTATCTGCAGCTAGCCAGCTGAATTACTGATTGCCCTTCTGGTAAAAGACTCAATAGATTTTTCTCAGCATAATTTCTACTCTACAATAAATTACCAAATCTCAATTGACTCTGTTATAGAGTCATTTCTAGATTCCAGTTCATTACAATACAATGACTTCAAACTTATCTTGGGCTTTAAGAATCTCATCATGGTTTTTCAAGTTTCAAGAGAAAAAAGATAGGCAATGTGCTCCTCAATTTTTGTTACTTTTACAGAAGAAAACACTACTATTGATAAAACAATGAGTACTTTAGAAATCTTCCTGACTGTACACACTTTAAAACTTTTCTTTTTCTTTGCTTTTTCCTCCCATTTCAATAATTAGGCCAGGGAATAAAGAAGGGGATTTCTAGTCCAGTGGTCATGCTCTACATCCTATAATTTTGTTGCTGTTTTTCCCCTAGCCAAATAGCTCCATTCATCAGCAGGAAAAATATGCAGCAAACTATCTATACATCCTAGTATTATCCCCAGTGGAAGGCTGATAATTAGGAAGTTGCTTCTGAAAGAACTTCCATTAGAGTAAAGAACTATGGTGGCATGCCAGTAACCTCAGAGATGTATCAGTGTTACTCTGGGTTAGTTAGGCTTTGGTTATAACTAAGCATAGGGAAAATTTAGTGAATTTATTTAATGAATGAGCATTCATTTAAAAATTGCCTTTTTATATAGCCAAAGTCTTACTTCCAGAGTAAAGTCAGTCTGAGACACACTTTTACTTAGATAATTTCAGTTATTTTTCCTACTTAAGGGTTTTATGAATTACTAATTCTTAAAAAAACTAAAAACAGACCTAATCTGCTGATATACTGACAGTGTAGTTTCATACACTGCAATTTCTACTGATTGTTGTATTTCCTTTTTTCAGTGAACTTGTTCCTTTGATTACATTGATTCTAATCGCCCCAGTTATTTTGGTTGGTATTACACGGGCAGTGCACTGTATTACTCTACCATGCAGTGCTAAAACAATCATTCGATTGTTTGAAAAAAATAGTTTAAATCTTAAAATACGCATTTTAAGCATTTTGAAATAATGAAAATATGTAATGAACCTCCCCTTTTGTCTCAAATTCAATTCATATGAATTCTGATTCATTATTGAATATTAATCTAGATATTCTATATGATGTGAAGACATGACAAGACTGTTATATCAGTAAGAGTTTATTCTGCATATATGCCATTGTGTGTTAGCTGTGAAAATAACTGGCAGATCTCTAATTCACATTGATATTTTAGCTACAAAACCAATAATGAACAAAAATTACTGTGAAAAAGGCTTTACATGTAAACTTAGCCTGCATATTAATGATGTGATACACATTTAATAATAAATATTCAGAAGACTTAGAACTTAGAATGTGGTTAGATAAATGGACTAAAATAAGACAGAACTGAAGTCATGACTAATCCCAGTAACCATTTCCCACTCTGCATTTACATATAAAATAGACTGCAATTCTCTGGTACGATTCATTTTTTTTCTTCTTAAGCAAAAGTAATTTACTCTTAAATATTTAAAGAATCAAAATAAAAATAACTTTTGAAAATGCAAATTATTTAAACAGATGGCAATTGGTACACATCTCAAAGGAGAGTTCTAACTTTACTACTTTTTTAAAAAATAAGGATGTAAAGCAACCTATACAAAAAGCTATGCCCAAATAAGACTTGATTTGAAACAAAACTACCTTAACATTAATAGATCTAAGACATTTGTAAACATCTTATATTTGATATTAAACTAATTCAACTAGAATCATAAAAGAAAACATTTGCACTCAGTACTTTGAGTTATATCCTTAAAGTAGCTTTTGTTCCCCTCCCCTGCCTACCACAATTTAGGGCCTTGTTGAATAGTTTCAATATACTTTTTTAAGAAACAGGTGAAAATACACCTTTCTTCCTAGTTAGGACTGCTAACAGCAGAAAGAGATGTGATGTTGGAAATTTGGTGGCAATATCATGATTGATCCAAACATAAGTACACTGTCTTCAGTTGCAATATTTTAGGCCACCAGCAATAATGAATCCTGATGGCCATAAGGAGACTATGTACCTCCCCGAGTAGATGACTTATTTCATTCTAACCAACACTGGCATTAGGAAGAAAACTGGCAGCACAGAGTGCTGGAAAGTGGCTGCAGGTGTCCCAGACTTAAATCTGTAGACACATTTAGAGTAAAGTGGAGAAAACTGGCTTCTGTAGATGAAAGGCCTCAGAAGGCCTCTGTCAAAAGACATCTTATGATTAGAGAAGGAATAAAATGAAAGTAAGCATCTTTGTTGGTGCAAATGGCACTGACAAAATTGAGTCAATAATCTGAGCTTTTCTTCCTACACTTGTTTGATTGGATCTGAGGTAAACTGCGACAAAGAATGAACAACATCAGAAAGTACAGATCAGCTTAAGGGTCAGGGGGGGATATAAGAAGCCCGAGAACACAATATCTGTTTCTCCTTTTTTCTTCCTTTAGAAATACAATCAAACCACATAAAAACCCTTAAGTTTCAGCAGGTAACAAGACCAAAAAATTATTTTTTTAAAGTGCTAATATATCAATTCTAGATATCAAAAACTTTGAACATTTTAAACCTCACGTTTTCCACAAGAAATGGGTATCATTCATGTATCTACCACAAAGATTTGATACTAAGATGCTTTGATCAAATCTTAGATAGCTGATCACTTCTCTACAAGTTATTTGTTTCCTGAAGATCTTTCTG
Source organism: Balaenoptera musculus (assembly GCF_009873245.2). Lineage (NCBI taxonomy): Eukaryota > Metazoa > Chordata > Mammalia > Artiodactyla > Balaenopteridae > Balaenoptera > Balaenoptera musculus. The sequence continues at coordinate 14,374,398 of NC_045800.1, forward strand.
TGCCAATGTCTGAAATGAAAACATACAATTATTCATGAGAGAAATGAAATTCTTAATAAAAGAATTACATAAAATTCATGTAAATTTAGCACAACAATAACTCTGGGCATTTCTAAATTTTACTATTGAAAGTTTTTATAAATATATAAACCCTATAAAATATAAATCCTAACATACCTATTGGATAATCTTAAATAAGAAAATATTTCCAGAAAATAAATATGGAAGAAAATGTAGTGTATTAAATTAAAACTATGTTCTAACATACTTCAAAGCTAGCTATATATGTCTTCTATTAAAATAGAGCATGACAAATACTGTGTTCATTTTATAAACAACCAGAGTAAGAGGTTAAAAGCAATCTGAAGTGCTCCCACACAATCTGAAAATAAGTTTCCAATAATTGAATCCAAAGTTCTTGAAATCATAAAAATTTGTAATAAGAAAGTTTTTAGGATCAAATATAATCAAAGTATAATTTATGCCTATCAAAAACAAAAAGCTTTTAAGCATTATGATAGTTAAGCTTCTGCAGTGCATTAATCCTCTAATAACAGTTTCAGTCAAGGGGATATTGTGAGGTCAGGTTTGAATTTTTTTTAACTTAGTTTGAAATTGTACATATTCTCTTTATATATTGATATAACTTGCCTTATGCAGCATCTAATTCTCCAAGACTCAAAACATTTCACAGATTTATATCATGACCTTAGTTTTGTTTGTTGTTGCTGTTTTGTTTTTTTGTATCTAGTGCAAATAAATGTGAAAGCACAACACATTCAATGAGATGTATTCTAGTAAAACCATTCTTACCAGTAAGTAAAAAAAGGGCTGAACAAAAGTTAAACAATCAATTATGGCTTACCAACTGCAAAAATTCTATTTCTGTTCGGAGAGCATCATAAATACTTTGCATGTCATCTTCCTTATAAAGTTCTAATTCTTTTTTAAGTCTGTTTTAAAGGAAAAATTCACTCTATTAACTAGTTCATTAGTAAACTTTTATAATAATTCTTTATTACATGAATAGTGCCAGATTTGCAGCTTCTATTATCAGAATTTCAAGTTAACACTTAAGAATTTGGAAAGAAATTTTAATTCTCTATAATTCTGTAAGGAACTAGCCATTAAAATTAGTCTAGGAAAGATAATTGGAGGAACAAGAATTTGAAAGAAGAAATAAAGCTATCTCGTTTTTCAGGTAATTTGAAAACATACTTGGAAAACCCATGAATCAGTGATAAAACCAACTCAAACAATAAAATAATTCAGTAGGGTGACAAGATACAAAATTAGCAAACAAAAATAAGTAGCCTTCATTGTCACCAGCAATAATTAACATGACTTTTTCATGGATAGGACATCATAAAAATGTTAACTATCCCCAGTTAAATAAAACTTAATTTGATCCTAATAAAAATACTAACACTTTTTTCCCCTGGTGCTAGGCGAATTTGATTCTAAAGTTCATATGAAAAAAGAAAAAGAACATTCTAGAAAAACCCTTGAATTTTTTTTTTTCTCCAAGAAAGCCCTGAAAAAAGAGAAAACAAAGAAGGGTAACTAGCCCTATGAGATATTAAATCATACCATTAATCCTTTATAATTAAAAGAGTGCAGTACTGGCATATAAATAGAGCAGTGGAACACAGAAGACAGAAATAGCTTAAAAGGGACAAGTGGACATTTAGCATATGCTAAAGAAGCTTCCTCAAACCACTGTAAAAGACTGACTTTTTAATAAGCTGTGTTAGAAAAACCGGATAGCTATGTGCTATGTGGCTATAAATGGATTGTCAAAGCTAAAATTCGCTCTGTATCTCACAGCATACACCAAAATATACTCTAACTGGATCAAAGATTTAAGTGTAAAAAATGAAACTATCTAAGGACAAAGTGAAAGAATAGGGAAATTCCTTTATAAGCTGGTGGTGGCCAAGAACTTTCTCGCTATGGCTCAAAATATAAATGAAATATGAGTATTCAATTCAATTACATTTAAAAAATTGCATAGCAAAACACATAAGTAAAGTCAAAAGATGACAATCTGAGAGAAAATACTTGCCACATACATCACAGATAAAAGTCTAATCTCTCTAATATGTAAAGGGACTTTAAAATCAAGGGGAAAAAAGACCAAAACTCTGATTAAAAAATGGGGGAAAGTCATAAACAGTCACTTCACAGAAAAAAGTATAAAAATCATCCCTAAACATTTGAAAAGTGCTTAATATTACTCATGATAAAAATATGGTCAATTTCACTCATAATAAAGACTTGAAAATTTACTACACAGGGATATAATTTCTCATCTATCAGATTGGTAAAACTCCAAAAACTTGATAACACACTTTCTTCATAAGGTTGTGGATAAACAGCTGTACCCAGACATTGATGGGGGAATTTAAAATGGTTAAACTTCAAAGGAGGAGAATTTGGTAGTATATAACAAAACTACATTTATATTTTTCTTTTGACTTTGCCATTCCATATCAGTAATACACCCTATAAAAGCAAACAACATATGCACAAAGTCATTGTTGCATTATTATTTGTAATCACAAAATATTGTAAATAACCTGTGTCCATTCTTATGAGACTGGTTGAATAAACTATAGCACATCCATATAATGGAGTATTATACAGTATAAAAAGAATGAAGATAAAGATGAAAAGAAACACAGAAAGGATAAACCAGTAACTAGTGAAAATGGTCACCTACAGCAGTGAGTGAAAATGGGGTGGAATAGATATGTAATGAAATGAAACTCATCTGGGTATATCTTTTTTATATACTTCTGACTTTTGAATCTTGATGATTATTTACATATTTGACAAATAAAATTAAATAAATAAAGTTGAGGAAAAGACCATAAAGTTTAACACAAAATAACAGTTGAGTTAAATACAAACAGAAACAAATAAACCTAACTGTTTTTCAAATTTATAATCACAGATAAAAATAAAAAAGAATTAATTCAAGTAATTTTCAAACATAGTAGTCTATAACCCTCAGTGGGATATGTTGTAAGGCAATAAGAATTATAAAGGAATCTTAAATTTTATTTACTACTTTTGTTGTAGTGAAGGTACACAGCTAGTAATTCTAAAATTATTTTACAAGATTGTAAGAAATGGATAATTACATTGATGTTGTTAAGAACCAGAGTTTTCACTAGAAGAAGGAAGATATACATAGAAAATGGAGGGAAGAGGAAAAAAAAACCCTGTCATTTTGGATTTGAATGGAAGGAATCAGTATAAAAAAAATCATGATTTAAAAAAATGGTATTTTTATTTCTGTCCGTTTAAAGTATTCAGAAGCAATGACACCCAGTAGTAACAAGCACATCTAGCATGCTAATCTTAGTTTCTAAAACCAGTACCAACTAAAAGATACCAGGACTCCTTGAAATAATTGGTCCCAGGGCTGAGGTAGGTATTATAATATACAAAGTGAGCCTAGAATATTTTGTTGCACAAGAGGGAAGGAAAGTGACCAAAAACTGATGGGAACATGTCAAAAGACACAAAAATTGAGTTCAAGGGACTGCATCTAGCCAAATCTGGGACAATTTGAGCATCAAAAATAGTGACAATAATGTATTATAACACATGAAATAAAAAAGAAATCCATGAATCCATAGAAAATCTTAAGAAGGAGAAATTAAAAGGATGGGGTAAGAGGAAGGGGAACTTCTGTCTTTTTTCCCCCCAGAATTTTACTAGCTAATAAAAGAAGAGGGAATTCCATTATTAGAAAGCTGCCACTTTGCAGCCACCAGTGTAATAACTGACTCAGGGAAGAATCATTAGTGGACACTAAAATGATCGCATGAAAAGTTATTGGGAAAGAGGCTATGCAAAAGGTCTCAGGGTCATCCCTTATATCACTTAGTAAATATCCATGGAAAAGAATATTTTCTCACTGGAGAAATCTGACAGACACAATCTTATCTAAGGGATCAAACCTAACATAACTGAAAATGAAACAAACTGACATTATATACCTTCTGATGCAATGCTCTGAGGACACAATATTATTTATATATTATTCTTGCCCAAAATTATTTAACCTGAATCTAATCTCAGAGGAACAAATAAATCTAAATTGAAGGACATTTTACAAAACAACTGGCCTAGACTCTTAAAAAAAAAAGAAAATGTAACTATAAAGAATGTACAAAGAACTCATACAACTCAACATCAAAAAAACAAACAACTTGATTAAAAAATAGGCAAAGGATCTGAACAGACATATTTTTTCCAAAGAAGACATACAGATGGCCAATAGGCACATGAGAAGATGCTCAACATCACTAATCACCATGGAAATGCAAATCAAAGCCACAACGGGCTATCACCTCAAACCTGTCAGAATGGCTAAAAGACAAAAAATAACAAGTGTTGGCTAGGATGTGGACAAAAGTGAACCCTTATGCACTGTTGGTGGAAATGTAAATTGGTACAACCACTGGAAAACAGTAGAGGATTTTTCAAAAAATTAAAAATAGAACTGCCATATGATTCCAAACTTGCACTCCTGGGTATTTATCTTAAGAAAATGAAAACACTAATTAGAAAACATAGATGCACCCCTATATTCATTGCAATATTATTTACAATAGCTAAGATATGGAAGCAACCTAAGTGCCCATCAATAGATGAATGGATAAAGAAATTGTAGCGTATGTGTGTGTGTGTGTGTGTGTATATATATATATATATATATTCAGCCATAAAAAAATGAAATCTTGCCATTTGCAACAACATGGATGGACCCAGAGGGTATTATGCTAAGTGAAATACGTCAGACAGAGAAAGACAAATATTGTATGATTTCACTTATATGTGGAATCTAAAAAAACAAAACAAATGAGCAAACATGACAAAACAGAAACAGAGTTACAGGCATGGAGGTAGTTGACAGACAGGAGGGCGATGGTGGAAGGAAAGAAATAGGTGAAGGAGATTTAGAGGTACAAACTTCCAGTTGCAAAATAAATGCATCACAGGTATGGAATGTACAGTGTGGAGAAAATAGTCAATTACTATGTAATATCTTTGTATGGTGACATAGCATAACTAGACTTATCGTGGTGATCATTTTGATACAGAAATATCAAATCACAGGAAATAATAAAGTACTGTAGGTTAATTATACTTCAAAAACAAAGAAACTCATAAAAAAAGAGATCAAATTTGTGGTTACCAGAGGCAGGGGTTGCGGGGAGGGGGAACTGGATGAAAGCAGTCAAAAAGTACAAAATTCCAATTATAAGATAAATAAACACCATGGATATAATGTACAACATGACAAATATAATGAACACTGCTGTATGTTACATATGAAAATTGTTAAGAGACTAAATCCTGAGTTCTCATCACAAGGAAAAAATTTTTTTCTATTCTTTAATTTCACATCTATATGAGATAATGTGTGTTCACTAAACTGTGAACCATTTCATGATGTATGTAAGTCAAATCATTATGTTGTATACCTTAAACTTATACAGCGCTGTATGTCCATCTTATCTCAATAAAACCGGAAGAAAAAAGATAAAAGGAGAAATATAAATGTAGACTGTGTATTAGATAACAGTACTGTATCAACGTTAAATTTATTAAGTATGTTAGTTACATTGTGTTGATGTAGAAGAATATCCATGTTCTCAGGAGATACATATGGAAGTATTTAGGGATGAAGTGTTGTTATATCTGCAACTTAACCTGAAATGATGCAGCAAGATAGATGAATAAAGGGATTTATAGGTATGCACTGAACTATTACATTTTTTTATAAATTTAAAATATTTCAAAATGAAACTTAGGGATAAAAAGTGCCCTCGCCCCAAAATGAGAAAATACAGTGAACAATTTTATGCCATAAACTTGAAAACTTAGGTGAAATGGACAATATTCTAGTAAAATATAACTTTCAATATTTATCTAGAAGAAATAGAAAGACTGAATAATACTATAACTTAAGGAAAATCAAATAACTGGTCCAAAAGTTCCTACAAAGAAAACACTAGGTCCAAGTGGGTTTAGAAGTCAAACCTACTAAAAAACATTAAAATTTCAAGGAATAGATCATCCTAATCTTATATAAAATCTTCCAGATAATAGAAAAAGAAATAATATCCCATCCCCATATTCATTTTATGAGACCCGTATTGTCTTGATACTGAAACCATACAATAGTACAAAAAGAAAAAAAATCAAGTCAATCTCATTCATACATATAAATGCAAAATCTTAAAATATTAGCAAAACACAAGAGCAGTATGCCAAGAAATATACACCATGACCAAGTTGAGTTATCCCAGGAATGTGAAGATAGTTTAATATTTGTATATTCATAAGTGCTATTCACCACATTAACGGATTAAAGAATAATATGTAAGATGTTCTCAATATATGCAGAATAAAATTTTTTATAAAATTTAACACCCATTCAAGACTAAAAAAGAAAAAACTAAACTCTTAGCAAACTAGGAAAAGAAGACAATTGCTTTAATCACATGAAGTATATGTACATAAAACTCTCAACAAAACATTCATAATAGGAAAAAAAAAATGAAAGCTTTCCTTTTAAAATCAGCTACAAGGTAAGGATCCTCTCCATCACTGTTTTTATTCAACATTGTATTGGAGTCCCAATCTACCGCAAGAAGACAAGTAAAGAAGTTAAAGTTATAGTGACTATAAAGAAAGAACAGGGACTTCCCTGATGGCACAGTGGTTAAGAATCTGCCTGCCAATGCAGGGGACACAGGTTCAAACCCTGGTCCGGGAAGATCCCACATGCCGCGGAGCAACTAAGCCCGTATGCCACAACTACTGAGCCTGTGCTCTAGAGCCCCCGAGCCACAACTACTGAGTCTGCATGCCACAACTACTGAAGCCCATGAGCCTAGAGCCTATGCTCCGCAACAAGAGAAGTCACTGCAATAAGCCTGTGCACCACAAGGAAGAGTCGTTCCTGCTCACCGCAACTAGAGAAAGCCCGTGCACAGCAAAGAAGACCCAGTGCAGCCAAGAATAAACAAATAAATAAATTTTAAAAAAAGAAAGAACAAAACTGTTTTTTACAGATGTCATTGTAGTGGATGGTTGGCTGTATATACAACTATATTCAGTATTCCTCCCTATAGGATGTTACCTTTCTGCCCTACTGATTTAGAGTTTGGCCATATGACTTGTTTTCGCCAATAAAATATAACCACATGTAATTTTTTTCTCTTCTGAGCAGAAGCTTTAAGAGCAGATGTATGCTTCATCATGATCTCTTTTATTTATGCCGTGAAATTGTCTATATCCCAAATAGGGTCTGCTCCTTCACACTTGGTCACAGAATAAAGATGAGGAGGAAAAGTGTGGCTAACTCTCGAAGGACATGTAGTATGAGCAAGAAATTGTTGTAAATCACTGAGATTTGGGGGTTGTTAGCCTCTGAAGCATAATTTAGTCTAAGTCCCGGAAAAAAAATATTAAAAAATAATCAGAAAGTTACTAGGAATTGAGCATCAGTGGCCACTAACATCCAAAAAAAAAGAGAGAGAGGGACTAGGCATTATAATCCTTCAAATAAAAAAACAGACCATCACCTTTGATATAGTTTTGTCAAAAAATTTCAGCCTGAATTTGATAAAGCCTCTAGATTCAATTATCATTTTACAGAAAATATAAGTGAAACGAACATATTTAACCATACAGTGGCAATATAATCACCAACAACCAAAATGCTGGAAACTATAAAGGATAAAAAATTTAATTTCCTCAACAAATAAATTACAAGTTAAAAAAACAAAAAAGAAGGAGGAAGCTTCTAGATTAAAAGAGATTTAAAATATCAGCTGCTTGTCATGGGTGGACCTTATTTGGAACGTAATTCACACAAACAAAAAATGACATTTATAAATAATTGGAAATATGAACATTGACTTGATATTTGATGATATCAATTATTTGCTGTCAATTATTTTATGTGTAATAATGGACTCTAGTTATTTTTTTTAAGTCCTTTTTTTAAGAGAGACATAATAAGATAATAATATGATGTGTATGATTTGTTTCAAGTACTATAAGAGACAAATGAATAGAAATATAGGTGAAACAAGACTGGCCATATATTGATAACAGTTAAAGTTGAGTATAAGTATATAGGATTCACTATATTTTTCTTTTTTACTTTTGTATGTGCTTTAAATGTTCTATAATAATTTTTTTAAGAAATAGAGTTTAACAAAGATAGTGGCCAAAAAGTCAACATAACAAAAATCTGTTATATTTCCATGCACCAGCAATAAACAGAACATTGATGTCATTAAAAAAAAAAACCACCATTTACAACATCTAAAACTACAAGATATCTAAAAATAAAACCCACAAAAGATGTGCAAGATTGATAAACAGAACATTAAAAAATTTTATTAAAAGATTAAATAAGACAATAAATCGATATATCCTAAGTTTATAGATGGGAAGTCTCAGTTTAACAAAGATGTAAAATCTCTCAAAAGTGACTACAGAATGAGTAGAATCACAAGAGATTTTCATGGATATGATAAGTTGGTTCAGAAATGTGTATAAAAAGCAAAGGGTCAAGTATAGCCAAGACATTCTTGATGAAGACAAAGAAGGATAAAGGGAGGTATGCTGCCTTACATCAAGATTCCTTATAAAGTAACAGTAATTAAATAGTTAAAACTGAATAGTATGCATTTAGTAGTAATTAAGACAGTTTTGAAAGAAATGAATAAATTGACCAATGAAAAAGAATAGGAAATAGAAACTTGAAATAGATCCATAAATATATATTTTTTTTTTATAAAAGATGTGGTATTGGAGATCACTAGAGGAAGGAGAAACCATTCAATAAATGATGCTGGGACAACTGGTTAACAGGTGGAAAAAACATGTATCTTACTGTGAATGTAAACAAAAATCAATTCCAAATAAACTAAAAACCTAAATATGAAACACAAACCTTAAAAATTATTAGAGAAAATACAGGAGAATAACCTTCTGATCTTAGGTAAGGAAAGAGTTCTTAAAAAAAAAGACACAAAAATGATAACTATAAAAAGAAATGACTGATAATTTCAACCACAGTAAAAGTAGGAAATCTATTCAAGCACAAATGCATAAAGAACACCAAAAACAAGCAAACAAACAAAAAACTTCTTAAGTTGGGAGAGGATATTTTCTATGTATAACAGACAAAATCCAGAACTGTTAAAAAACTAAAAATAAAAAAAACTTCTGGAAATCAATAAGAAAAAGAAAAATTACCCAAACACCCAGTGGCAAAATAATTAAGAGGCATTTTACAGAAAAGGAAACACGTGGCCCATAAACAGATGAGAAGGTAACCAAACACACAGGTAGTCAGGGCAGTACAAATTAGCCACAAAATACTATTTTATGCCCACAAGATTGGCAAAATTTAAGAAGTCTGAAAATAAAGCATTGAAGAGAACGGATATCAATGGGGAATTTTGTAATGTGCCAATGGAAGTATAAATTGGTTTAATCACTTTGAAAGATAGTTTGTTGCTATCTTGTAAAGTTCAACATTTATATACCTTATACTCAGCAATTCCACCAGGCATATATCCTACAAAAACTCTTGCACATGTGCACAAGGATGATCAAAACAACACTGTTTGCGACAACAAAAACTGAAAACAACCCAAATGTGCATTAAAAAGGGAAAAAAATCTGGCATATTCACATATCTACACTCAATAACATGGACAAAGTTTAGAAACGATGTTGAATAAAAAACAAGTCCCATAACTCAAAAACAAGCAAAAATAACCAATATATTATTTTGGCATGCATATAAATGACAGGTAGATCACATATATACATACATGATATAAATTTTAATAAATCATAAAGTGACAAAGAAAATTACACATAAGCAGAAATGAATCAAGTAAGTCATATCACACACACACACACACACACACAAACACACGAAAATGAAACAAAATGTAGGACAGCAATTACATCTGAGGTAAAGAAGGGAGTGTGGGTTAACAGAGGATCCCATAGCAAGATATTGGTAATGTTCTAGTTTAGTTCATAGGTGCTCAGTATATTATTATACTTTAGAACTTACATATAGTTAGGGAAAAAAACATAATAGTCATAAGGATGGATGGAGAAACAATACCTCATATATGTGAAGTTCATTGTCTTCTGAACTTGTAGGAATTTAATAGTGAATAAAAATTCTGAAGGAATGCTCAAGTTGGAAAGATAGAACAAGTTATTAATTTGGAGCATTATATGTTTACACAAGCATAAAATCCCTTGTAATAAATATTTTTAAAGAGTAAGTGGAAAGTTAAATGGAGAGTTACAATATACTGTAGATGCTGCTATGCAATGTACATAAGGTTTCATTTTAATATATTTATCTTTCCAAATACAGTGATAGGGATCTTTCTTCCCACCATACCATCAATACTTGCCCTGTCCCCTTTCAGTTCAAATGGACTACAGGTTTGTAAGAGCTCTCAAGCCCATCAGAATTGGATGGTGACCACTTCCCCTTTTAGTTAGCTAACGATAAGGATGAGAGACTACTGAAATTAAGGACGGCATTTAGAATGAATTATAGGAAGTATCTCACTATTCAGCATATAATCAAGCTGTAGAATTTAGATCTGCACTTAAAGATTACTGTTGCTAGCTTTAAAAGAGGCTAGATGCTAATGGTATGAATATTAATGTATTTGCAGCTAGGCCAAAGCTATATAATGGTAAGCAGATCTCATGCTTCAGTGCATAGACTGATTGCCTACAGGAGTCAAGAAGAACTTCCTTCACCTACTGCACAATAACTAAGGGCAGTGTGCACTGTTATTGCCACCTTTCTCCAAATCATCAGATATTGATGAGGATGGGCCAACATTGCTAGTTAGTTTAGCAAAATGTATGTTCCATGTATTTTTATGATATCCTGCACCATTTCATTTTTTTGTTACCTCTAAGTGCCATAGAAAAGCCTTAACTAAAAGAACACTCCTTTTAGCTATAGAAATGTAAAAAGTACTATTTAATTAGAAAGAAGGACAATTTTCACCCAAAGTCCTACTACACAAACTCAATGCTATTAAAATTTAGGTATACTTTGTCTAGGTCTTTTGCTTCTATGTGATAGTGATTAAGTAATCTTGCCTCTTAGTTTTTTTCTTTTGCTTAATGTTATCATATACATTTCCCCCAGTTAATTACACATGCCAATTAATACCATTTAAGATAAATATATAGTAGTCCAAGTGGTTATACCACAGTTAATCATTCATTTATAGTACAGCATTTAAGTTGTTCCTATTTTTTTTCTACTATAAATAACATTTCTATGAACACCTTTGTACATAAAGCTTCCTCTGTACTTGGAATTATTTCCCTTGGGATAGAGCTCATAAGTGGAATTATTGCATTAAATGCCATAAACATTTTAAAGATGCTTACAATAATTTACATTCATCAAATTACGTTCCAAATATATGCAGTGTATACTGCCACAGCAATGGATGAATTATCTCTGTACCACACTGTTGCCAATTTTGATTATGGTCATTTAAGTATGTCTTTCAAAATCTGATAGAAAATTGATATTCAGTAGTTTTAATCTGTACTTAATTGATAAGCAGTATAACTGAATTACCTTGTCTTATTCATCTTGGTATCTCTAGTAACTTGCATAGTGTATGGAACAAAGCAAGTGTTTAATACATATTTGTTGGATGAATACATGAATGAAAAACTATTGATTTTTAGTGTCTTCTTACTGATTTTTTTATTGGTTAATTGTTTGATAAACTGTTATCCTTTGTCATAAGTACTATAGATTTCACCCAGATTATCATTCAATGTTGATGACATTTTTTTTTTTAAAGTACATTTTTTTTAAATTAATTTATTTATTTATATTTATTTTTGACTGTGTTGGGTCTTCACTTCTGTGTGAGGGCTTTCTCTAGTTGTGGCAAGTGGGGGCCACTCTTCATCGCGGTGCGCGGGCCTCTCACTATCGCGGCCTCTCTTGTTGCAGAGCACAGGCTCCAGACGCGCAGGCTCAGTAGTTGTGGCTCACGGGCCTAGTTGCTCCACGGCATGTGGGATCTTCCCAGACCAGGGCTCGAACCCGTGTCCCCTGCATTGGCAGGCGGATTCTCAACCACTGCGCCACCAGGGAAGCCCGTTGATGACATTTTTGACACATGGAATTCTAAATCTTATGTGTTAAGTCTATTAATCTTATCCTTTTTGGTTTCCTTAATCACACTAAAGGTTTAATAAGCAGTCCTTCCTACTTTTCACTTTCTTCATGGTTTGACTTTTAAAATATTATTTCTCCATAGTAATTCATACAAAAATTATTTCAGTGCCATTTAAACACAAAATACTCCTTTTTAAAGATATATATGTCATTCTCTTTCATACCCAATTTATTTCTGAGAATGGGTTTGAAAGTTGATTGTGTGAAAGTAGAATTTCAATTGTCTAATTATGCCTTCCTTCAGTCCAGGCCACCAGCAGACAGGTAGGAACTTTCACAGGTGTGTAAGGCTGAACTTGAGAGGTCTACTGAGAAGGAGGTAAAAGAGAGAGGGGTCCTACCAGCAATCTCCGTTACTCCAAATCCTGGGTTGGGTGGCATCTCCTTTTACCACATATTTTCTATTATCTTCCTCATCCCCACACTAAAAGGGGTTGTTTGTAAGGGTAAACATATGAAAATGAAAAAAAAATCTGCATAATGATATCAAAGATACAAATGAATTTTGGAAATGATTAATATTATATATGGCTCATATAATAAGCAAGATTACTTCAATGTTTGGAACCTTTGCAAATAGGCACATTTATATCAGAATATAACATTTAAAATAATCAACTGATTTCTACCATAAAAATTTCCCTTGTATTTACTTAGAAGCTTTAATAACTACAGCATGTGCCGAGAATTCACAAAACAGGGGATCTCTATTAGCTTGAAGGCTACATAATCAATGCTGTAGAGGCACTTCTGTTAGTGAATAAATGATGAAGTTTTACCAGAAAAGATGCAGAGTCAACAGAAATATTCAACAAAATACATAGCTAAGAATGATCCTGGAATTAAATGGGGATTTTCACATCTTATAAATGTTAAAAAAAGAGACAGATGATATGGGTTGGTTACATACACATAATTTTTGACTAATATTTTCCAGAAGCTTTAGAACTGAGATCTTGTTACACTTGTCCACTTTGAGTTCATTCCTGCTGATAACACAGAGTACTGCAAAGTAAATGTGCATTATTTTCTCAATATAGACTGGATAACAATTCTTATTACTCTGCTAAATGATGATTATCCTAAATAATGTTACACAAACACTCCCACAAGTATTTAAGGATACATTTATAAAAGTGTTTCTAATTATGAATATTTAAGAACTCATACATCCATCAGTGGGAGGAAGGTTACAAAATATGGCATCTCCATACAATGGCATTAAAAAGAATAAAGTTGATTAGTACGTATTAATGAGAAATGTCTGTATTTTCTAAGTAATAAAGCAAACTACAGACCAGTACGTGTGACCCTATCTTTTTGCTAAACACACACGTGCATGCGTGTGCACAGGTGTATGTGTGCTTGCAAACTCTGAAAGGATATATGCCAAACTTTTAACACTGGTTACACCGAGGGTTTCTGGAGAAAGACAATGAGAGAGGAGACTGATGTTTTACATTTTTGTAATGTTTGAGCTTTTTATTTAATCAACATAGCCTACTCTCATAATTTAAAAGCATCTATACATATTTGGTAAAATAAAAAATACATACGTATGTAAACATACATACTTTTCTGTGTATCTTTTAGACAGGTTAGAAGTATTTTAACATCATCATGTGCTTATACCTTCTTATAAATCTAAGGACCATCAATGTGACCTCTATGACCAACTTAACTGGATGACCTTTTCACTGAAGAGGCAACAGCACTGATTTACTACTTCATATAAATGCATTTAGAGTCTCTCAGTAGCAGGTGTATATTAACTTTTGTGCTGTTTCCATTGCAAACATGCTGTTCACAAAACCACTCTATCTTCAAATGTTCAGAAAGAAAATCCCATGCTGTTGACTTTGTAGCTTCATTCTGAAACAAACTTCCTGCTGTATTAAACAAGCATAAACATTGGTTATAAAAAGTGTAAAACCAGGGCTTCCCTGGTGGCGCAGTGGTTGAGAATCTGCCTGCCAATGCAGGGGACACGGGTTCGAGCCCTGGTCTGGGAAGATCCCACATGCCGCGGAGCAACTAGGCCCGTGAGCCACAGTTACTGAGCCTGCGCGTCTGGAGCCTGTGCTCCGCAACAAGAGAGGCCGCGATAGTGAGAGGCCCGCGCACCGCGATGAAGAGTGGCCCCCGCTTGCCGCAACTAGAGAAGGCCCTCGCACAGAAACGAAGACCCAACACAGCCATAAATAAATAAATTAATTAATTAATTAAAAAAAAAAAAGTGTAAAACCATTCTAAGAAGAAGTGTTGTAGGTAAAAAAATGCCTGAAATGTTTCAAGTTGTCTGGTATGTTACTATTGCAGTAAGTAAAAAGTCATGATGAAGAACTGTATTTTGGTGACCCTGGTGTTGAGTAATAATAAAAAATAATAGGTGTTGGGAGTTTGAAGTGGTCCAGTATATAATGCTATTCTTTCTTACCTGAATTCTGCCCATCTGAGAAATAAGGAAGGTCAAGATGTCAAGTTTGCTACTAATATAGCAGAGACTGGAGAACGTGGCTTATATCTGCATGCAAAGGATTTACTAATACTGAACCCCAGAATTAGACTAACGTAACTCACACCATTAGAGACAGAATTGGATGCCACAAGCTTTCTTTCATGGAGTCCTATCACTGTAAAACTTAAGGGATAGAGGAGCAAAGTGGAACATACACTCTGAGGCAGGCCGTACTCCAGAGAGATAAGGAAAAGAAAGCTGGGCTTCGGTTTATCCTTCCAAACTCACCAATCAGACTGAATCACTCCTCTCCACCTTAGAATAAGAAAGAAGGAGTTCTAGGGGGGACAACAAGGAGGGTTAAACCAGTAAAGCTTTCTCTTCATGGAAGAAAAAAACCAGCAGTGGAAAGAAAAATTCTATGGGGCTATCTCAGGGGTTAATATATACCATGTCTTTGCAAATAACATTGAAAATAGATGAGGAACTTTTATCTTCTTTGTAGTAAAAATAAAATATGTAGACTCAATCACTGGAACAAATATTTATTAAACACTAAGTGCCCTGGACTATGTTAGATTCAGACACTGATAGAAAAATGAAGAAGTAGTAGAGGGAGTTCCCAGTTAAGTGGGAGAGATTGATACACATAAATATCATAGAATATGATCAATGATATAATAGAATTATAAACATATTCTCTATGAACACAGAGAAAGGAACAGTAGAGGAACGCTTTCATAATTTATTACGTTCATTTATTCCTTCATTTATTTATTCAATACCTACTATATGCCAACCTCTGTACCAAGGTATTAGACCATGAGTATACAATGGTAAACAAAGTAGACAAGATCTTTCCCCTTACTGAGCACATGATGAGATAGACATAAATAAAATAAAGCACATAAATATGTAATTACAAAATGGAATCTGTGCTATCAAGGAAAAAATACAGTGTGTTATTAGGAAAAACAACAGGTTGTAAAATTTAGATCACAGGGATCCCTCTCTGAGGAAATACTTCAACTGAGATCTAAAGGATAGGGCATGTCCCACCAGGTAGGAGACAAGCAGGCAAGGGGCAAACAGATAACTTGAGGAGAAAGAAAGGCATAGATAAAGGTCTTCGGTGGAAGAAAGCTCGGAGTGCTTGAGGGAGCAGAGTGAGAAGGGGACCATGGTTGAAAATAACATCAGGGAGGTGATCATATACCATATTGTGACGAGTCACGGATTTTAGGATGATTTTAATAAGGGGGCTGACACTATTCAATTTATAATGCAATGAAGGTTGCAAGAGTGGATGACGGGAAAGCAGAGAGAGATTGTTACTGTGATCCAGGTGAGAGAGAGTAGTGGCTAGAACTAGGATGGTAGCCATGGAGAGAGAAGTGGAAGGATTCAAGAAATATTTTGGAGGTAAAAGCAACAAAACTTGGTGATGGACGCGGGTAGGGTGAGAATGATGAGATTTCTGAACACATCAAACATGCCTGCTACATTTTGGGTTTACTTAGGAAAAATGACATGTGAGCTAGGCCTTGAAGACTAAATCAGATTTGTAACTAATAGAGAAAAAAGAGAAAGATACAGAGGTGTGAAGTCCTGTGGCATATTTGGAATTCCACAAATAGTATTCTGATGTGCTAGTAGAATAGAGTATGTGATAGAAATGCAGGGAGAGAGCACAGATTATGCTTTTGTTTGTTTAATCAGGGCAGCATCACTTCAGATCTATTTCTATGTTTATATTAAATTCTTGGGAATTCAGAACTGGAGCTTAGGAAGGAGGGATTAGTGACAAAGATTTGGAAATTATCTGTGGATGACAACTCAAACTTTAGACCCGATGAGACAGCCCATGGAGAGCACACAGTAAGAAAACAATCAGTGACTAAACTTTAGGGAGCCTCTGCACTTAAAGGACAGGCAGGAGAAAAACATGAGAAAGAAGCCTGAAAGGCATGAAATTCACATGGATAGTATGAAATAAAAATGAAATCATAAGTAATTATACAATTATAATTATGTCTAATAATTACAGAGCATTTACTGTGTACCGAGCACTGTTGTAAGGGCTTTGTATACATTAAGACATTTAATTTTTGCTAGAGTCTTGTGAGGTAGGGCCATTATTAACCTCATTTTATAGATGTAGAGAATGAGGCATAGACCAGTTGAATTGCTTGTCCAAGGTCACAAACCTAGTAAATAGCAGAGCTGGGATTCAAAGGTGTTTGTAATCTTAACCTCTATGCTTACTGCCTCTCGAGACCCTGAGATTTAACATTTCTGTCCTTCCTGGACTATGCGAAAAAACTAGCTTGGTCTGTTATACAACCCTCAGGGACGCTTCTTAGAAATTAACACAACCTCTGGTTTAGGTATTAATCATAGCAATATTCTATAAGTTAGTTGCTTTAACATGTGTTAATTAATGAGCCCACACTCTTCACATTAGAATCTTTTAAATAAACAAACATCTTGTAATTTATAAATAGGGGAAGATTACCTAAAGCAGAGACCATTAAACTGTTGTGAATATAAAGTACTGGTTCTCAACCAGTACTTTATATTCACTACAGTTTAATGGTCTCTGCTTTATGTAACATAGATAGCTAGTGGGAAGCAGCCGCATAGCACAGGGAAATCAGCTCCGTGCTCTGTGACCGCCTAGAGGGCTGGGATAGGGAGGGTGGGAGGGAGACGCAAGAGGGAGGAGATATGGGGATATATGTATATGTATAGCTTATTCACTTTGTTATAAAGCAGAAACTAACACACCATTGTAAAGCAATTATACTCTAATAAAGGTGTTAAAAAAATAAATAAATAAAGTACTAGTTCTCTCCATTAATGGATGGCATTAAGTTAGAGTCCAATAAGCAACCTGGACATGGCAGATTAACTTTATAAAAACATAATCATTACAAAAGAATTTCAATAATATAGACAGAATAAAATATGCATCAAAATTTTCTAATTACAAAAAGTAGAAACAATAAGTTCATAGAGATGAAGTATTAATTTTTTGTAATTAATTTTTTGTAACTTTTTGTAACCAGTAATTGCTTTCTTACTGGTTAAAGTTTAATAAAAGTAGAAGTACAATTATAATAACTTTAAAATAAAACTGGTTCTGAACTGGGGACAATTTTGCCCACCCGTCTCTGCCCAGGGGACATTCAGCAATATCTGGAGTCATTTTTGGTTTGTCACAACTAGGGGTGGGTGGTGCTACTGGCATCTAGTTGGTAGAGGCCAAGAATGCTAATAAATATCTTACACTGCATAGGACAGCTCTCCCACAGCAAAGAATATCCTGACCCCAAATCTCAACAGTGCCAAGGCTGAGAAACCCTGCTATAAAAATAGCATCTATACCAAGAGTAGTTAAACCTGAAAATTTAAGATAAAGGCAATTACTATAGAATTCAGTATACATTTGAACACACAGACGAAAAAGATTATTCTATTCCAAAATTTAGGGATAAAACCAACTTAATTTTGGCCTTAATGATGTTCAGTAAATATATCATTTCTTGCCATCATTAGCTCCTTGTTATTGCACTAATTATAAGACTGATGGCCCTCTTTTCTAAAATCTTTACACTTAGTATTTTGACTCTGCTGTTCACACTTGAAATAACTTTTATGGAACATACCAGAAGGGAAACTAAGCTACACATATTAAAGAATTTAAAGTGGGAATTGATAAATATTGGCGTTTCATTCAATAACTGCTAAAATGCAAAGAACGGACTAGGTATATTGATTGATGTTTCTTTCTATCCAAATTTCCTTTGTCACCATCTGTGAAGGAAAAGCTCTAACAGACTTTGTGTGTTTAATTTTAATCCAGGGCAAATTTTTATGACTGAGTGATAAACAAAACTGGAGTTCATATTGGAAGCCCCTTTACTACTAACTATAATGATACCAGTGGGCATTACCATTTTTAAAAGTGTAAAAAAATCAATGAGCAGACTGTCATTACAGAAACTCATTCTGCATCAAACATATCACCCAAGAGATTGATATTTCATGCTTATAAAACTTAACATAAAATTAAATTGCAGATATTTTCTCACAATCTACTAAAATTATGGCCTAAGGCAATACACTGCTAATATGAAGCATTTGTTCAGCTCTAGTGGACTTATTTCCTATATGATTTATGTGAAAGAAGTCTTCATTTGCCTCTACGTAGATTTGGTAATGAGGTTTCTGTTTCTTACATTAAATGTAGAAAGTATAGGAAGTTCTTTAAAATTAAGCCAGCAAATATAACACTGAATTATTAATAAATAACAGTGAAATTAATAAACTGGGGGGGGTGTTCTCCTTTGGTATATAATTATGTCATTTCAAACCTCAGCTATTCTTTCATTATCCAAATGCATTAAAAAAAATCTAAATATTCCATACAGAAAATACATTTTCAATCTTTAGGCCCAAAACCAGAGTGACAGATTTCAAGTAAAATAGTAGACTGTGTTTTTTTCCCCTGAAATCTAGAAGGACAAAAAATAATTTCAATCATTTCACTCCAGAAAGTTAGGATAATAAAAAAGAGAGTCATGGAAACAATACTATATCTTAATCTGTTAGGATATGAATAACTCTGAGACCATGAGGTATATGAAAAGATAAAATTGATTTCAACCTTATCGACCTGATGCATCGTGAAACTTATGTGTAGCACTTTCTAGCCAGTAAAGTGTTTGCTTATTAGTATGTTTCAGAATACACATAGAAGGAAATAATTTCTTAAACGAACTTAAAAAAGAAACAACTGTGCGTTTAGTTTTATGCTGAAATCTACTTGAGAACTTGGAAAATTACCAGATTTTATACCGAAGTATAATAGGCAATTCTTACCTTAAGCATTCAGCATCATTTTGAGGCTTTTCACTGATTTTTATTTTTTCTGCCTCTAGGTACTTGGTAGTACAAACGGCTTCTTTTTTTTTATCTTCAAAACCTAAACAATTAAGAAAATTCTTACAATCTTTAAAAAATTAAACATAAAGGTTATCTTTATTCATTCATAAGAACAATACTCAATTTTAGTGCTTCATGTAAAATATATGTATCAGTGATTTTTATTTTTCTACTTTAATGTAGCAAATAAAGGCACACACAAAAAAAGATCTTAACAAAATTTGTGACATAAAAAATACCAGATCTAACACTGATCAGTTCAGTGCTTTACCTGTTCCTTTTTTACATCAATAGCAGCACTATATCCCAATAGGTGAATACATTTTGAAAGAATAATACTACCGTATAGTAGATATATAACAATATTCATCAGCAAAATAAACTAACTCATAAAGGTGATACCTTTAAGCTCTCTCTGCAAAGTAAATAATTCTTGTATCAATTCACTCTTTTGTTTTTGAAGTTCATTTAACTGGCCACTATCATGTTCCACTGACTTCATTTCTAGAAACAAATAGACAAAAACCAAAAAACATATTTTAACTATTTTAAGTTTTGCCTTATGTATGTCAGGAATGATTAACTTTTTCTTGTGTAGTAAAAATTTAAGCAGTATATGGTAAATTTTAAGTCCCAACAGCTTCCCTTGGCCAGGTAGGAACTGTTTCTTAATAAACTGACCAGGATTATTTAAGCAACAACTGGATACAAAAGAACAAGTTAGTTGAGGGTTAGACTGCTGAAAGAGAATTCAAAATAGCGTCATATTACTAAGTAAAACAAGCTTCCCAATGAAATAAGAAAACTCTACTCTCTTTTTGGTTACCATGAACAATGCTGCTATGAACATTCATGTACAAGTTCTTAGGCAGGCATATGGTTTCAATTATCTTGAAATACCAGGGAGTGGAATTGTGGGTCATAGGGTAACTCTAGGTGTAACATTTTGAGAAACTGTCAAACTGTTTTCCAAAGTAGTTGTATAATTGTACATTTCTACCAGCAATGTATGAGGTTTCCAATTTCTCCACAGCCTATCCAACTCTTATCTACTCCTTTATTATAGCCAGGCTAGTGGCATCTCATTGTGGTTTTGATTTGCATTTTCCTAATTATTTTGAACGTCTTTCATGTGGCCATTTGTATGCCTTTTTTGGATAAATGCCTTTTTAAATACTTTGTCCATTAAAAAAACTGGGTTTTCTTTTTATTGTTTAGTTGTAAGAGTTCTTTATATATTCTGGATGCTAGTCTCTTATTAGATACATGATTTGCCAATATTTTCTACAATTCTGTGGGTTGTCTTTTCACTTTTTTGATAGTGTCCTTTGAAACTCGAGTTTTAATTTTGATGAAGTCCAATTTATCTATTCTTTTGTTGCTTGTGAATACCTAGAAAACCATTTCCTAATCCTAAGTTATGAAGATTTACAACTGTGTTTTATTCTAAGAGTTTTATATTTTTAGCTCTTATAGGTCTTTGATCTGTTTTGATTTAGTTTTTGTGTACAGTATGAGGTACGTGTCCACATTCATTCTTTTGCATGGGGATATCCAGTTATCCTAGCACCTTTATTTAAAAAGACTATTCTTTTGCAAATGAATTGTCTTGGCATATGTGTAAAAATCAATAGACCATAAATGTATGGGTTTATTTTTGGATTCTCAATTATATTCCCTTGATCTATATGCCCATACTCATACCAGCACCTCACTGTCTTGATTACAGCAGCTTTGTTCTAAGTTTGAAATCAGGAAGTGTGAGTCTTCCAACTCTGTTCTTTTTCAAGTTTGTTTTGGCTATTATTGGTCCTTTGCATTTCTATAAATTTTAGGGTCAGATTGCAAAAAGCCAGCTAGAATATTTGATAGGGGTTATATTGAATCTGTAGATCACATTTGGGAGTATTGCCATCTTAACAATATTAGATCTTCCAATCCATCAACTTAGGATGACTTTCCATTTATTTAGGTCTTCTTTAATTTCCTTCAATGATGTTTTTTGTAGTCTTGAACTTTTGTTAAATGTATTCCTAAGTATTTTACTCTTTTTGATTGTAAATGGAATGTTCTTTAATTTAACTTACAAATTGTTCATTGCTAGTATATAGAAATATAATTGATTTGTATATATTTATCTAATATCCTGCAACCTTGCTGAACTTGTTTATTAGCTCAAATAGTTTTCCGGTGGATTCCTTAGGATTTCTATACACAAGATCATGTTATCTTCAAATAGAGATAGTTTTACTTCTTCCTTTCCAGTCTAGATGTCTTTTAATTCTTTTTCTTGCCTGATTGCCCAGGCTAAAATCTCTAGCAAAATGTTGAATAGAAGTAGTAGTAGTGGATATCTTTGTATTTTCCCAATCTTAGGTGAGGAATTTTCATTCTTTCATCATTAATAGCATTCACCATGGGTTTTTCATAGATATCCTTTATCAGGTTGAGAATGGTCCCTTCTATGTCTTCTGTATTGAATTTTTTTTTTAAACCATGAAAGGGTGTTGGATCTTGTCAAATGATTTTTCTGAATCTTTGATTATTTTTATATCTTTTATTTATCTCTTCATTATATTCATGAGTATATTTATATACTTGAGTATATTTATATACTCTTGAGTCTTGAGTATATTTATAAGAATAATTTTAAAAGTCTTTCTCTGCTAATTGCATTATCTCTATGATTTCTAGAGGTGTTTCTATTGACCTAATTTCCTCCTTGCTATGAGTTACAACTGGCTTTTTCACATGTATAGTGATTTTTAATTGGATACTAGACATTGTGTTCACTACTTTCTTGAATGTTTGAATTTCGATCTCTTCCCTTAAAGCATGTTGGTGCTTGTTATTTAGCAGGCAGTTAGGTAACATGATTAAGTCCAAACCTTGCTTTTAAGATTTTTTTTAAAAGAGTGTGTCCAGAAGAGCCTTAAGTCTAAGGCTAATTTAATCTTGCTATTAAGGCAGGACTCTTCTGTTTAATGGGATCTTTCTATTCTGACAGGATGGAACATGAATGTCTCCTGTGTGAGCTCTTAGAATTGTTGACCTTATGATTATGACTCCTCAGCAGTTTTTCTTCACTCAGCCTAGTGGTTTTCCCGAATGTATGCACAGAGTAATATATAGCCAAAGGCTCAAAGCAACCTCTATGAAGATTTCTGGAGTTTTTTGTCTGTGTAGTTCTTTCCTCTCAAGTACATTGTCCTGACAATTTCAGCTAACTCAGCCTCCCTGAACTCCAATCTTTGTTTCCTCAACTCAATCAGACCACTCTGCTTTGCTTAAGTTCCCCCTCTCAGTCCTGCTGTCAAAGAATTGCATCCAGGTAAAATGCTAGGGTAATCATACCTCATGTGTTTCCCTTCTCGTAATCATAGTCTTGAACAGTCTCTTGTCCTCAATATGTAAAAATAGTTTTTAATATATTTTCTTCAGTTCTAGTTGTTTGTGTTGTGCTCCTTCCTGATTATAAGTGAAAGTTCTCCACATACTATTTAAATTATCCTTTTACTTGTCTATCTCCCATAGTAGACCATAAGCTCCTTAAAAACAGGAGCTTTCATTTATCTTTAAACTCCAATTCTTGTACAGTGCTTGTCATAACATATACAGAACACACAGCATGTGCTTAAGAGAGTGTGCTGAACTGAACTCAAATCATATAATTGAATTAAAATTTTTTATTATCCATGTTTTTGTCAATTAATTTAAAATGAACAGTTCTTTGAAAAAAATTAATAAACTCACATTTATGCTTCTGCTCCTTTAATAAATATTTAAAATGTAAACATAACTACATGCTAATAATTAAGAGAAGTATTCCAGGATACCATTACAATCTTTAAGAGATTTAAAAAGTGAAACAATATTTTATTCATTATTAACTGATTTATCAGACATTCTATGATAAAATGATAAAATATCTTTGTAAAACTTGGGCAAGAATGATAGAGAAATTTTGGACTTAAACATTCCTGAGGTAGAGAATGTATTATTTTTCTTAGTCCTAACTCTCTAGGCTAAATGGAAAAGGCATGGTTCCAAGACTGTTTCTTCCCTCCCAAAAAATAAGACAAGTGCATCAATTCCTTATGACACTTACACAACAGAAAGAATAAACACAATGTTTGTGGTAAAACTTTTTTCCCACTTTTCTACTGCCTCATTTTAATTTTGTTATTACTTTTATTTTTTAGCTTTATTGAGGTATAACTGATGTGGTGATAACTTTTTACTTCCTTCCACTGCTTAAAATCCAAGAAGTTCTAATCAAGCTAGGTTTTATGGCTATGAATATTAAACCAAATTAAGACAATGAAAATTCATTCCCATCTTTTGACATGTGAGTTTTCTTTCTCATATAACTGTACACACATTGCCTATCTTTAAAGAATACTAGCAAGCAAGGTGTGTAATATGCTTCCTCTTATCTAACATCCAAGAAAAACTGATTCACCAACTGGAAGAAATAAATAAGAGGGACATTTTGAGAAAAATGTTGTGACAATCATTATAGTCATTATTTTGAAGCCAAAAGTGATGGACCCTTTTATCTATGAATTATCAGATGTTCAAAATAAATAAACATTTATTAATTTCACAAATATATATTGAATACCAAATACCAATACTTCTAGGTGCTCAGGCCAAAAAAACTTGGAGTCAACTGTTAATGCCTCTCTTTCTCTCACACCCCACATCTAATCCATCATGAAATCCTACTTGTCCATCTTCAAAATTTATCCAGAATCCAAACACCTCTCACCATTTCAATTGCTTACAGTCTTAAACTAAGCCATCATTATCTCTGGTCTGGATTACTGCCACTTTTCCCTAGGTTTCTGTTTCTGCTTTTACCTCCATTAAGTGTGTTTTCAACTGAGGCCAAAGAAATCCTATTAGCATATGTGAGACCCTTCACTCCTGTGCTCAAAATTCTCCAATGACTTCTGATCTCACTTGGGTAAAAGCCAAAGTTTTTCGAATGGCCCACAGGTTTTAAATGATCTGAGTTCTTTTTCTTTAATTTTTATTGGAGTATAGCTGCTTTACAATGTTGTGTTAGTTTCTACTGTACAGCAAAATGAATCAGCTATACATATACATATATCCCCTCTTTTTTGGATTTCCTTCCCATTTAGGTCACCACAGTGCATTAAGCAGAGTTCCCTGTGCTATACAGTATGTTCTCATTAGTTGTCTATTTTATACACAGTATCAATAGTGTTTATGTGTCAATCCCAATCTCCCAATTGCTCCCACTCCCCCTTTCCCCCTTGGTATTCATACATTTGTCTCTATTTCTGCTATGCAAATAAGATCATTTATACCATTTTTCTAGATTCCACATATATGCATTAACATAAGATATTTGTTTTTCACTTTCTGACTTACTTCACTCTGTATGACACTCTCTAGGTCCATCCACAACTCTACAAATGACCCAACTTCATTCCTTTTAATGGCTGAGTAATATTCCATTGTATATATGTACCACATCTTCTTTATCCATTCATCTGTCAATGGACACTTAGGTTGCTTCCATGTCCTGGCTATTGTAAATAGTGCTGCAATGAACACTGGGGTACATGTGTCTTTTTGAATTATGGTTTTCTCAGGGTATATGTCCAGTAGTGTGATTTCTGGGTCATATGGTAGTCCTAGTTTTAGTTTTTTAAGGAACCCCCAAACTGTTTTCCACAGTGGCTGTATCTTGTCACCTCTCTGACCTCACGACCTCTCCTTCTACTCTAAAGACATTAGGCTCTTGGGACTTCTCTGGTGGTGCAGTAGTTAAGAATCCACCTGCCAATGCAGGGGGCACAGGTTCGAGCCCTGGTCCGGGAAGATCCCACATGCCGCGGAGCAACTAAGCCCATGCACCACAACTCCTGAGCCTGCACTCTAGAGCCCACAAGCCACAACTACTGAAGCCCGCGCACCTAGAGCCTGTGCTCTGCAACAAGAGAAGCCACCACAATGAGAAGCCCATGCACTGCAACGAAGAGTAGCCCCTGCTCACTGCAACTAGAGAAAGCACGCATGCAGCAATGAAGACCCAATGTAGCCAAAAATAAATAAATAATAAATAAATAAATTTAAAAAAACAACAACAACATTAGGCTCTTTGTTTTCCCTCGAAATCAGATTAGGCACAATCTCCCTTTGTAGGCTTTATATCAGCTATCCTTCTGTCTGAAATGCTCTTCCCCCAGATATTCATTTGGCTCATTCTCTTACTTCTTTCAGGCTTTATTCAAAACACACCTCATCAGTGAGGCCTTCCCAGGACATCTATGTAATATTGTAACACATACACATGCACGTCTGTGTGCACACACACACGCATACACATAAGGTATCCCTAGAAGGTGGAGAACCACTAGGTTGTGCAGGGCTGGCAAAACAAGTTGAGGAACTTGGTTTGCTATGTTTATCATGATACTGTAAAACATAATGTAACTACATTAAGAGGCTCATAGTAATAGTCCAGAACTAGTAATTCCTTCTAAAAATATATGGGTGTTAATATCTTGGCAACTTCAAGGGGTAAGAATAGCATCCACATCTGAAGTTAAAAACTAATAAATCAAGGAAGATATCAGGCAGTGGAAAGAAAACTCTAAGTAGCAGAAAATAATAAAATAGCTATGGAGAGATGAAGATGAAGATTATTCAAAACCCAATGTAACTGGCTGACTAACCAAAGTTATGGTCTAAAAGCTCAATGGGAAAGGTCAGAGGGGACAGCCAGCAGAAGAAGGAAGAGAGAAGAGGAAAATCAAGTATCAGGAAATAACTGATATGGTGGTACAAACTAGAAAAGGGAATGGAAGAGCAACCACTGACGGGACAGAAGACAAATGGAAACTAAAACTGCTCTGAGAAGAAAATGGCTCTAGTATGTGCTTAAAATTTGAGTAACTCCTTTCTCCACCAGCACCACCAGGGAGAAACAGTCACCATAAACAGTTTCACAGGTGAATTCTTTTGAACCTTGAAGGAGTTGATAATTCTAGTATTTACATTTTTTCCAGCTGGAGAAAGAAGAAAGCTTTTACATTCTTTCTGTTAAGTCAATACAACACACACAAAAAGATTAATCTCACTTATAAATACTGATGCAAAAATCTTAAAGAAAACATTAGAGACCACAGCTAAGTAAGGCTAATAATAGGATATTTATTAACAAAGTTCACTATGTTAATAGATTAAAGTGGGAAAAGCATATATGATCATCTCAAAAGGGGGAGGGTAGGGAGGGAAAGAAAAAGAGGGTAGAGAGAGTGAAGGAGAAGAAAGAGAGAGAAGGAGAAGAAAGAAAGTTTCAATCTGGTGTCATGATTAATAGTAAAACTCTTTCTAAGCTGGAGACAAAATCCAGAAGCCATAATGGAAAAGATTGATGAAGATGACTGCAAAAGTTTAACATTTCTATATGGCATTCAGACATATGCAGACACACAGAGAGACATATACATACATACTATAAGTATAGTCAAAGGTAAACAATAAACTAGGACACAAATTTATAACACATGACACAGGGCTAACTTCATTAATTTACAAAAAGCTCATATAAATCAGTAAGAATAAAAATACATAAAGATGAACAAAGAATATTAACAGATTGTTCACAGAAAAAGACAAATATAAATGGTCAATAAATTCAGATAAATTCAACATAGTGCAAAATCAAAGAGATGCTAATTAAACCAACAATGAAAATAACATCTTGACTTGTCAGATTGGCAAAGATTAAAGTCATTGATAATGCCCAGATTGGTAATGGTAGGAGATAATAATTTAGGAAAACAGGCATTTTCCTATGCAGTTGGTAGGAAAATTAATTCAGTGCTATAAGGAGTGTAATTTAGTATTAAGTCTCTTAATATTTCCCTTTGATTTAGCAATTTCATTAGTAGATTTTTACCACACAAATACATTCACAAAAGTACAGATAACATACTCAGATTATTAGAGGCCCTTGTTGTTGTTCATGTAGGTTGTTTCTTAATTTTTATTTTTATTTTATTTTGTTTTCTTCTTGAATCACCACCAGTCCCACCACCTGTGTACCGTTGCCCATCTTCACTGGGAATTCAGCTTCTTTCTGTAATTTTCAACTCTACCTCCCTACTGGCTCCAATCCATCAATATTTAAATATGTTCAAATATCCCCCATTTCAAAAAAGAAAAATGAAAAAAGGACAATCCCACTTTCCCACTAAAAACCCTCCCCTGACCTCACATCCTCCTGGGTTACTGGACTTTCTATCTTATCTGCAGAGAAACTTCTTCGAAGACTTATCTATGCTCATGGTCACCATTTCCTCTCCTCACTGCTCAACTCATTACAACCCGGCTTCTGCCCTTCTTCTCTAATTACCTCAATCTGTTGCTTTTCCTAAAGATCACCAGGGACATCCAACTGCTGCTTCTTAGTCCTTATGGTTGACAGTCTGGCAGCTTTGTCAAATATTCTCAAATACAACCTCAAATACTCTCTCCCCTAGGTGATCCCAACTTCACAGAGCAATGTATCCTTTCTTGAATGTGCCTAAATTTCTCGAAGCTCTTTCTCACACTCTGCTGGCTTTCTTCCTCTTCTTGAAAGTCGTGGTGTTACTCAGGGTTCTAGTATTTTCTTTCAATACACTCTCCCTGGGTGATTCCCCAAATTTAATAGCTCTAGCCCAAACCTCTCTCTGAGCTCTTAAGTTAAATATCTAACTATCTGACATCTAGACCCAAACCTCTCATTTGGCTAATCCCTAACACTTCAGGGCTCAGTCTGAAAGTCACTTGCTCAGGTAGTCCTTCCTTAACTACCTAGTCCAGGTTAGGTTCCCTTACATGTTCTCATATCAGTTTGTACTTCTCTTTTTGAAGCAGTCATCGATTTATAATTATCTCATTTATACTGTTGGAGATAGAGCATTAAACAAAACGAAGTCCCTGCCATTATGGAGATTAAATTTCATATGGAAACCCTACAGACGTTTTGAAAGTATAAAGAATGAACAGTATCAAGCACCATGAAAGCAAATCTGTTAAAATAAATTCATATTTCTGGAAGAAAGAACACAAAATAGGGGGCTCCTACATTATTTGTGGCATCAAGGACCTTTTTTCTCTATCATTTTTATAGAGGAGTAATTTACATAAAGTACATACATTTATAGCACACAATTTCATGAGTTTTTACCATCATATATACTGTGAAACCACCACCATAATCAAGAAATAATAGATTTCCATTAATCCCCCCAAATTCCTGTGCCCCTTTGCAGTTCATACATCCCAACCTAGGCAACCACTGATCTGCTTGTTGTCACTTTCTGATTGCTGTCACATAGTTTGCATTGTATATAGTACGTATTTTTCTGTGTCTAGCTTATTTCACTCACCATATCATTCTGAGATGCATCCATGGTGTGTGTCAGCAGATTTGTTATTTTTATTGTTGAGTATTCCATTGCATGGATATACCAGTTTTGTTTATCCATTCTCCTCTTAATCTTAATTAACCTCTTAACATTTAAGTTATGTTCAGTTTTATGAATAAAGTTGCTAAAAACTTGGTGGTGTGAACATATGCTTCATTTCTCTGGAGTATGTTTAACTTTTTAAGAAACTGTAAAACAATTTTCCAAAGTGGTTGTATGATTTATTTTACATTCTCATCACTACCATATGTATTTCAAGTGCTCCATATTCTTGTCGACATTTACTATGATAAAGCTTTTTAATTTTAATTAAGTGAATATACAGTGATATCACATCATGGTTTTAATTTGCATTTTCCTTATGACTAAAGATATTGAGTGTCTTTTCACATGTTCATTGGTCATTAGTATATACTCTTTTGCAAAGTTCAAATCTTTTCCCCCTTTTACAATCAGTTTTGTTGCCTTCTTATTAAGTTGTAAGAGTTCATTATATTCTGGATAATAGTACATTGCCAGATATGTATACTGCAAATATTTTCTCCAAGTCTGTGCTTTGATTTTTCATTTTTAAGTAGTATTTTTATATTTATTTTAAGTCCAATGTATTTTTTTCTTTTACGGTTTATGTTTCTGGGTCCTATTTTAGGTATCATTGCCTATTCCAAGATGGTGAAGGTTTCCTACTACGTTTTCTCTTAGGAGTTTCATAAATTCAGCTTTTATGTTTAGGTGTATGCCCATTCTGAGTTGATTCTTAATATGGTGTGAAGTAAAAGTTAAGAATCATTGTTTTGTAATTGATGAATGAATTTCCTTTACCCACTGAATTGCCTTGCTACCAGCGGTGAAAATCAGTTGACCATATATGCATACGTCTATTTCTGGACTCTTTTCCATTCCAGTGATCTATGTGCCTATTCTTAAGCCAATGACACATTATCTTGATTATTGTAGCTTTTTTTTGTTGTTGTTTTTTGTTTTTTGTTTTTTTTGATTATTGTAGCTTTTTAGCAATTTTGAAACCAGGGAGTATAAATCTCTAAATTTTGTTCTATTTTTTAAAAATTGTGGCTATTTTAAGTCATTTGTATTTCCATATAAATATTAGAATCTGCTTGTCGAGATTTAATAAAACTTAACGGGACTTTTACTGAGATTCTGTTGAACCTAAGATCCATTTGAAGAGAACTGACATATTAAAAAAATTGAATTTTCCAATCCCTGAACATGGTATATCTATTTATTTAGTTCTTCCTTAATGTCTCTCAGTAATGCTCAGTTTACAATGTAGAAGTCCTGCATGTCTTCTGTTAAATTTGTTCCTATGTTATTTTTTGATCCTGTTTAAATGGCATTTTTATTCCATTTTCTAATTGTTTGCTGTTAGCACATAAAAATTCAACTGATTTTTATACATCAATCTTGCATTACTTTATTCACTTATTAATTTTAGTAATTGTTTTGTAAATTCCTTACTATTTTCTACATAAACAATCATGTAATCTACTAATAGAGGCAATTTTATTTTTATTCTTTCTGATCTGTATGCCTTTTTTCCCCTTGTCTTGTTGCAATAGCTAAAATGGCTAGGACATCCAGAGACATATTGAATAAAAGTGGTATCAATGGGCACCCTTACCTTATTCTCAATCTTTGTGGGAAAGTATTTAATATGTCACCATTATATATGATGTTAGTATTCAATATTTCACCATTAAGTATAATGTTAGCTGTAGGCTTTTCATACAGGATACTTATCAGATCAAGAAAGTTCCCTTCTATTCCTGGTTTTCTGAATGTTATACAGAACTGTACAGATCCACTTACCAGGCCCCCTTTCCATTTCTTTATGTTATAGTTGTCATGTATGCATATGACATACATATATACAAATTGCCTCTACATTCATTATGAACTCCACAAGACAATATATTTTTTGCTTTAAGAAATCATATGTATTTTTAAAAATTAAGAGAAAACATAGGTACTTATATTTTATTTGCCATTTCTGTATATTTTAATTAAGATATGAGTTTGTCTCTGGTGTCATTTTTACTTCTATTTGGAGAGCTTCCTTTAGCATTTCTTGTTGTTCAGTCATGGTGGCAAAGAATTCTCTTAATTTTCCTTTACTTGAAAATGTCTTTATTTTACCTTTGTTTTTGAAGGATTTTTCACTGCATATAGAGATTTACTTTTCTTTCAACACTTTCATTATTCCACTATCTTCTTGACTTCATGGTTTCTAGTGACAAGTACACGGTCATTTGATTAATTGCTCCCTGTTTTCAAGATTTTTTTATCTTTGGCTTTTCAACAATGTCACTATTATTATGTCCCTAGGCATGAATTTTTTTGAATTTATCTTGTTTGGATTTGCTGAGCTTCTTGAATCTATGCATTAATATTTTTCAGCAAATTTAAGACATTTTCTGCCATGATTTCTTCAAATATATTTTCTGCCCCATTCTCTCTCCTCTCTCCTTCAGAAACTCTAATTATTTGCATGTTAGACCTTTTGAAATTGTCCCACAGGTCCCTGAGTTTCTATTTTTTTGTTTTGTTTTGTTTTGTTTCAATTTTTTCTCTCTTCTTCAGATTGGGTAACTTCTATTAATCCAGCTTTATGTTCATTGGCTCCTCTGTCAGCTCCATTCTGCTATTAAGTGACATTTTTATTTCAGATATTTTTCAGTTCTAAAATGCTCATTTGATTCTTTTTTACATTTTATATTTTTCTGCTGAGATTACCTAGCTTTTCATCTATTACAAGTGCATTTTTCTTAACTCATTGAGCATAGTTAATAAAGCTGCTATAAAGTTTTTAACTCCAATATCTAGATCACTGTGGTTTTGGCATCTCATTATTTTCTTTTGACATTAGGTCATGTTTCACTGATTCTTCACAGGTCAAGGAATTTTGGATTGCATCCTGAACAGTGTGAATATCATGTTGTGGAGATTTTGACTTTTTTTTTAAATAACAGCCATCCTAAATGGGTGTTAAGCAATATCTCATTGTGGTTTTGATTTCCATTTCCCTAATGACTATTTAGGTTGAACATCTTTTCATGAGCTTACTGGCCATTTCTTTGGAAAAATGGTCTATTCAAATCCTTTGCCCATTTTTTAATTGGGTTTTTTTTGGTTTGGTTTTGTTTTTTTGGTGTTGAGTTATGGTTTTTTTTTTAATATTCTGGGTATTAATCCCTTATCAAAGATATGATTTGAAAATATTTTATCCCATTCTGTGGGTTGTGTTTTTACTCTCTTGATAGTGTCCTTTGATGTACAAAAGATTTTAATTTTGACCAAGTATAGTTTATCTATTTTTTCTTTTATTGCCTGTGTTTTCAGTATCCAAGAAATCATCACCAAATGCAATGTCATGAGGTGTTTCCCATATGTTTTCTTCTAAGAGCTTCATTATTTTATTTTTTAAGTTTACGACTTTGATCCATTTTTAGTTAATTTTCATACATAGTGTAAGGTAAGGGCCCAACTTCATTCTTTTGCATGTGGTATCCAGTTTTCCCAGCAGCATTTGTTGAAAAGACGGTCTTTTCCCATTGAATGGTCTTGGCACCCTTATCAAAAATCATCTGACACAAGGGTTTATATTTGAGCTCTCTATTCTATTCCATTGTTCTATATGTCTGTCTTTATTCCAGTATCACACTGTTTTGATTACCATAGCATTTTACTAAATTTTGAAATCAGGAATTTTGAGTCCTCCAACTTTGTTCTTGTTTTGGCCATTTGGGATCCTTTGGGATTCCATACAAATTTTAGGATAGGTTTTTCTATTCATGAAAAAAATGCTGTTGAGATTTTGATAGAGATTTCATTGAATCTGTAGATTATTTTGGATAATAATACCATAGTAGCAATATTAAGTTTTCCAATCCATGAACATGGGATATCTTTCCATTTATTTAGGTCTTCTCTAATTTCTTTGAGTAATGTTTTATAGTTCTCAGTGTACAAGTCTTTAATCTCCTTGGTTATTTTTTTTCCTAAGTACTTTATTCCTTTTGATGCTATTATAAGTGGAATCTTGAAAGATTGCTCTTTGCTAGTACATAGAAATGCAACTAATTTGCAACTTTGCTATATTTATTAGCTTAAGCTGTTTGTTTTGCTAGTTTGTTTGGTTTTTTTTTTGTGGAATTGTTAGGTGTTCTACCTATAAGATTATGCCATCTGGGAACAGAGATAATTTTACTTCTTCCTTTCCAATTTGCATGTCTTTTGTTTCTTTTTCCTGCCTAACTGATCTGGTCAGAATTTCCAATACTATCGCGAATAGAAATGGTCATATCCATGACTTTTTAAAGAAAGGTAGTTTTAGAGTATCTCCTAAGGTTAATACCTATTTAAACTTGTGTTCTACACCTGTGATCATTAAATAGCAGTAAACATGAATATTATCTAAGGGACTTAAAAAATTATGTTCCATATCCTGATTCAATAAATCTGAGATGAGACTCAAGCATTTAATATATTTTTTTAAAACTTCCCAGATGTGTGCCTATGGTTAAGAACCTCTGTCCTACACTCTCTACCCGAAGTAATTTATCTCTGAGAACCTCATTTCCTTCATCTATAAAATTAAACTAATTAAAAAGTATAATCCCTATATTAGTAAGGGTTTAATTATGTTCCCGGTAGCATTCTATGTACTTAAATATTATTTCATTGAATCCTCACAACAACCTTGTTAAGGTCATTATTATTATCCTCTGTCTTTACAGATGAGGAAACTGAGGCAAAGAAAACTTAAGCATCTTGCCCCAAATCACATATTACTCTCTGCTGGTTCTCCCCTTGCCCTCTTTGACATCTCTGTCTCATTCTTCTTCTCTTCCTTTCCTTAAATGTTATGCTTTCCCAGTTTCTGTCTTTGGTCTTCGGTCCTCCTCTATGTTCCCTCTACAGGTTCCCTTTGAATTATGTCACCAACTCCTCTGTATTCCCAAACCCAATACTCTAGCTCTGATCTCTCTTATCAGCTTCACGACCAAATTTCCACCTGCTACCTGGGCATTTCCACCTGTTTATCCCACAGACATCTCCAACTAAAACTACCTGAAATAAAACTTAATCTTTTTGTCCAGAAAAGGCTATAGTTCACCTCCACCTCTGCTCTTCCTCCTGGTACCATATTCTACCCAATCTCTTAAGTTTGAAAACTGTGATTCATGCTTGACTTTCTATATATCTGTTTACATTAATCAGTGATACAGTCCTATCATTCTTCCTAAACATCTCTTTAATTCATCGTCTCCTCTCTTTGGTAACTTCTTTAGTTCAGGATCTTATCACAAACTGCAATAACCTGCATACTACTGTTTCTGAAATGAAATTCTCCCCACCTCGCTGTGTAACCGTGTTTCCTAGTTTAAACTGCATTGATGGTAAAATGAGGATCACAGCAACAGTATTACCCTTATTATAGCTTCTATCACATTTTACTATAAACATTTGCTTATGGATTTGATCCCTTCACTTTTTAGTTTTACATCTCCAGGACCTAAAAGAGTAGTTAACACATAACAGATAGTGAACAGATTTGATTACTAAATAAATGATCAATGCTTATGTCACATCTACTTCTAAAGAATTTGAGACTGCTCACAATAAAAGATACATACCATTAAGATAAAAGTAAAAGAATAGCTATGCAATAACCCAATTTACTTATGAAAAAGTTAAATTTCTGGAAAAACCATTAATTCAAAATAAGTTATTTTCAATAATATCAGATAAATGAGGTGGTACTATGTATTCATACCCATTTTCAGAATGTTTGCCTCGTTTTCTAAGTCAGATATTTGAATCTTGACATTTTCTTTCACCAAAAGCTCTCGTTTCTTTGTTATATCATACTCATTATTGAAGTCTGTAATTTCCTTAATAAATTTTTCTTCCTCCTCTGTCACTTTTCTCTTTGTAGCCTCCTGAAAAATGGAAACAAAGGAACAAATATAGGTGTTAATTGCAACAATATTTTTCCTTAGTGATTTAAAATGCAATCATTTGGAAATATTAACAACAAAATAGAAAATTATACTTCCTGGGATTAAAATGCTATACTCCTCCAGCAGTATTAATTAAAAAACTGAAGTTATTACATAGTAACAACCAACTATATTCATGTGAAAGATTTACCCTTAATGTTTTAGGACAATTATTGAGGTAGAAATTCTACCACCCATCATTATGTATGCATTTGTTTGTGTATTAAACTTACAGCCATATATGCCGTTTTTTCATTGCAAAATGGGTGGTAAAATAATTAAATAACCAAAGTTGAAAATGAAAGTCTACACGCAAAGGAATTACTGTCTTACAGGATAAAAAAGAAAAACAAAAAAGGAAATCCAAGAAAACCTTTTAAAATTTAGACAATGAAGGTAAAATTACATATTCATTTCAAATTCAGTTCTAAATAATAGCTACATTTCATGAAATGTCAACATGGAGTAGAAATAAGAATTTACAAAAACTTTAAACAATGCTAGTACCTAAATTTTTGACAATGGTAGAACCTAAACATTACTGCATTTTCCTAGTTTTTTTCTAAGAAATGTAACTAATTATGAGCTACATTTGGAAACTGGCCATGTCATTCATAACCATTTGGTGGTTGATTCTGACTTTAGAGATTTATTTTTAATATTTTAAAATGCATTTTTTCAAAATGGCAGTTAGTTACAAATCATATTCCTAAACTGTCCTTATCATTTAAAACTACTGAGTCTGTTGGCTCTGACTTATTATAAAAAGATAAACAAAATCTATCTTTTCACCCACATCCATTAGTATGCCTAAAGTGTGAACCTCTCTGCCTTTCAAAAGCATTAAAACCAAGGTCTTGAAGCCTGAGCAATTCAAATCAATTTCACTATTTCTTTTATGCTTATTACAATTGCAAATAATTTCTATACTGCATGCTGCCAATAAAATTCTTTCAAACTATATTACTCTACCAACTGGTTTAAAATAGCACTTAATAATGTTCCATATCTGAACATGACTATCTGCCAATATGCATACGGATAATTTTTTCTAAAAGTACACCTAAGTATATTTTAATACTTTTTGATACAGTTAGTGAAATAAATTTTTCCAAGTGGCTGGAGACTTACAAACGTTTGGAGAAGCATATTCCTTTGGCTTGTAATTTCACTGCACTGTCTTTCTAAGGCATTTTCATGAGTTTTCAAAAGCTGTAAGAGGAAGGCTTTTTCAGAAAACTGCTGAATCTTTAAAGTAAAAAAAAACAGAAATCAGAATGAAACAATTAGACATTTTAGGGTACCTTAGTTAATAGAACAGATCTGTACAGTATAAAATTTTTATATTAATCTTTAAAATGAAAAATAAAATTCACATTAGACATCTTACTTTATATGCTCTATCTTAAATTATTTTACAAATGCTTTATAATTATAATTTTTATAATCTCTTCCCCTAATAAGACTATAGGTGCCTCAAGGGCAGAGAATGTGTTTACTTTTTTCCTTTCTAATACCTAGCACAATTTGTACCTTAGGTACTAAAGCTTTTTGATGACACACATTGAAATCTGCTTTAAGACAGCTTGTTTTAAAGAACAAATTTCTATTCTCATCACTTACATGAAAGATATGGATGAATAAATCATGACTAATCAAATTATGAGATAAAATCTAAAAACCACAGGCAAAAACCTAGTCCCATGACTATAGTTATACCAAATAAAACACAAATCTGCTAAAGTCTTCAAATGGGTTTTGAGAACTCATTTTTTATTTTAGTACCTCATTTGGTTCTAACTAGCAAAAGATAAAATAAACATTAATATTAGATATGTAACTGTTATTTCATTTGGGCTGTAAAGAATAGCATCTCTTGAGACCATGAACATTGAAATGAAAGTCAGGAAGCTTTAATATATAAAAGCTAAAAATGATGCCAGACTGGAAATAATCTTTCCACTACATTCACTACTGGCCCTCATAAGAAAGCATCACTTCAAATCTGGGGCTGTTCCCATCTCCACAGAGAAAAGGAAAAGGAAATAAATTCAACTTAAATTGCAGAAAGCATGATTTATGTTAGCTGTAAGAACTTCCTCAAGGTGAGAGACAGGTTGTGAAATCTCTGTCCCAGAAGATATTGAATAATAAAGAGCTTAGGAATAGTTTAGTCCAGAGGCAAAGGGTTGGCCTAAAAGACATTTTGAAATGATATGGCTAAAAAGCCCTAGAAATACTGGCATTAAAAAGAAAGCAGCTGAAATAAAACAGAAAATATGATCTTAAATTTATATAATATCATAGCCCATCTGCCCATACCTTCAGCACTTGGTGCTGATTTCATCAACTTTATCTTAAGAAAGACATCAATAGAGAAAGATTAGAAAGGTGCAATTTACATGACCAAAGGAATTCAGAAAATACTTTCAAAATTGGGGGAAGGGAGAATGGGCAGTTAGTATTTTACTGTCTGAGAAGACAGAAATTAGAAAACATATGGTCTGATCTATAAAATTATATAGAAACTGGTAACAATGGTGAACAAGAGTATGATCATGAATTTTAGCACATTTATTTTGAATAAGAAAATACTTCTGAGCTATTTAGTATATATTATATAAATGAGAATAAAATGAGTTCCAGAGAAGTAATACCTTAACAAAGGTTATATAATTAATTAGGGGCAAACCCAGGACTAAAATTCAGGTCTTCTGACTTTATTGCCTCTAAATCATGATACTAATATGTAAATATGAGAACTATTTCAAAGTAGCAAAAAGATACTTTTGGTACTAAAAAGGGACTTCAGTCTCTGACAACAGCATAAATTGAAAGTATATAAGTTTAAGAGACAGAAAAATTACCAAATACTAGGTCCATCAGAATTTATTGAGAAAAGGTTGCTTGCAGTATATTCCTAACTCTCAGAGTTGCAATTATGAACAATAACCATGAATGTTTACAAAACTGCTTTGAGACCAAACATCAGGCTGGATAAATTTTGGTTTAATCCAATTAGGTATTTCATTTAACACGCCTTTCAGAATCAAAATTCCTAAATTCTGATTCTGTTTCTACCACTGATCTGTAGTCAAACCTGCACTGAAAACCAAAAATGGAGAAAATATTATTTATCAAACTAAGGAATTTTAAAATAAGACAAGCAAATTTATCACTCGAATTCACAAAAGCCTTATGTTAAGGACTCAGAAATTAAGGTGCTCTGTTTCCAGCTATCACTAAGACCTAAAATTATCACTGAGCTCATGTCTTCTTTCTTAAAAGGGAAAATAACAATTATTAAGGAGAGATATTAGACATATTGGCATTTAATTGGAATGTTTTACCATAACCTGAAAAGATGAAACCTATATACCCCAAATGAAAATCAGACAGCTGTTCAAAAGATCTATAAGAAGGGTAGAGCTATAATTTTCCTCTTCCCTAAAATTCTATGTAAATTATCCATTTTGAGGTCTTTTCTATTTTTTTTGTTTTCATTCTTATTATTGGTGTACTCTTCATTCTTACTTTCTGTTTTACACTCTGTCTTTATCTTTTACTCATACATTTTCCTCTTTTAATCAAGATCTAAAAAGCCCCAGAGAATCAATAACTACAGAAAGATTACAGTAACATTAATTTTTAAATTTACTTAGGATCTGTGATGAAAACATTTAATGCATAATGGAATTGGCAAGTAGGGAAAAGAGAGTAAAAGAGAAAGAAGCAGGACTTTGGAAAAGCTCAAGTTAGGAAGGTCAAGAAAGAATAGATTGCCTACGCTGACTCACAAGTTGAGGAAGGCAGTTAAGTTATGGTTGCAGAAACTACATGGGGTCTAATATTATTAGACCTTCTATTTTAATGGAACTAATGGGACAAACGCCTTAGGATTTATCCAGTTCCACTCTACCAAGTATAAGTTATTAACTCTCACTACTAAAAAAAGCTTTTCAAGACCACCTATTTGCAGAATGTGTTTCTCATTGTTCCTTTTGTTCTTCCTGTTATCACAACTCATTTCTTAAATTACTTTTCGCATTCTTGCTTTTGAAAACCAGACCTACTGATGTATAAATATTCCAAATATAACCCTGAAGATGTTGATAGGATCACAAGATGAGGTCATTTCACAGAATAAATTATCATCAGAAATCTCTCTCACCTTTCTTTTGTCACAAAAGTGATGGGTAGGAATCAGAATTGGGAAGATACTAGAAGAGATGTAAAATTGTAATTTAAAAAGATATTTTTGAACTTATCTGAGTCAGGTTTGAATTGAGGCACTATCTTATATCCATGGTAGCCTGGACATCCATGATAAATAAAAACTTAAGAAACTACTGGCTGTATCTGCTAAATTACCCAGGGATCTCAAGGGGCTACAAATGATAAAAAGAAAAGGGTGGAAGGTTCAAATTTCTCTTTCTAATCTCTTTCCTTCCTCTGACTACAAATGAAATGAAAATATTTGCGCGCAGCCTTAAAGTTATATGCTAGAATCAAACAGCCAAGCTTTGTCAGAAAATATTGCTGTTTTGGAAAATTTTAATTTATAACAGTGCCAACACTCTGGTTAATTTTACTTCTCTCAGAAATAAACACTTTTTTTCCCCTTTCCCTGTCTTATTTTTCCTGGGATATTTGATTTTTCAAAAGAGCTTGTAGTTTCCCCAGTCAGTTGACTTATCTGGTCAACTAGGTCAGTTTTCAGCATAGCCATGATTTGTGACTCTTCACCACTCTTGCTGCTTGGGCACCCTTAGGTATTTTTCTACCAGAATAACTTGAAAATTGAGAATGACTGAGGATTTGAAATTAATGTTTGGGTCCAAGTAAGCAAAGTACAAAGTACAATCTACACTTTGTTGTGGTTGCTGTTGCTTAAAATAATTTCAGGCTTTAGGAACTGGTATTTTGCTGACTAAATGCTCTGCCCAAGAGTAAAACAGGCAACACTATATAAGAAAACATCATGAAAGTTAGGTAGAAGATTTCACATTTGTAATCATAGCAACTGGGGAAATAATGCGTTTGTCATGACTATGATAAAAGACGTTTCAACACTAGAGTACATCAATGAATACTGTATCAATTGCAGATATTAACTTTTTAAAAAAATAGATCTATTTTTTATAAATATATTTCTTAACCACAGATGCAATGCTTAAAGAAGAACTCACTATGACACAGTAATCCTAATATAGTAAGCAAGGAAGGTTCAATATTAGTAAATATTAGTCCTTATAATGGCTTATAAGGCTTTACATGATTGCACTCTTATTCCCTCTCTAATCTAATCTTCTGCCAGTTTCCTCCTCAATCACTCCTCTCTAGCCACACTGGCCTCCTTGTTATTCCCCGAACATCCAGCCACACTCTCTCCTCAAGGCCTTTGCACTGGATATTCTATGCCTGGAAATCTCTTTCCCCAGATTCCTCATGGTTCATTCCTTCATCTCAGTCAAGTCTTGGCTCATCTCTCATCTTTTCATTAAGGATTATCAGGATGCCTGATAAGACCACTGCTATTTACGTCTGTTCTGGAAGTTCTTGTTAATGCAGTATGTCAAGAAAAGGAACAAGAGATAACAATTATTTAAAAAGCTGGCACAGGGCTTCCCCGGTGGCGCAGTGGTTGAGAATCTGCCTGCTAATGCAGGGGACACGGGTTCGAGCCCTGGTCTGGGAAGATCCCACATGCCGCGGAGCAACTAGGCCCGTGAGCCACAACTACTGAGCCTGCGTGTCTGGAGCCTGTGCTCCGCAAGAAGTAGAGGCCGCGATAGTGAGAGGCCCACGCACCGCAATGAAGAGTGGCCCCCACTTGCCACAGCTAGAGAAAGCCCTCGCACAGAAACGAAGACCCAACACAGCCATAAATAAATAAATTAAAAAAATTAAAAAACGCAGTTCAAGTACTTTCTAAAAAAAAAAGCTGGCACACAATTCTCTTTTGTTTGTTTGGGCAAATGTGATTACTGTGTACCTAATAAATCCAAGAAAATCTACTGAGAAACTTAGAAATAAAAAAGAATTCAGTAAAACGGCTAGTAACAAAATAAATACCAAAAACTAGTATTTTTTCTATTTACCAACAATAAATAGAAAAAAGCATGGAAAAGATCCCATTTACAAAACCGAAAACTAAACAAAACACAAATAAACTTAATATGAAGTATGTGGGATCTATATGAAAAAGCCTGCACTGAGGAACATAAAAGAAGGTATAAATAAATAGAAAGATATGTGATATTCTTTTTTTTAAAAATAAATTTATTTATTTATTTATTGGCTGAGTTGGGTCTTTGTTGCTGCGTGTGGGCTTTCTCTAGTTGCGGCGAGCGGAGGCTACTCTTCATTGCAGTGTGTGGGCTTCTCATTGCGGTGGCCTCTCTCGTTGTGGAGCACGGGCTCTAGGTGTGCGGGCTTCAGTAGTTGTGGCATGTGGGCTCAGTAGTTGTGGCTCATGGGCTCTAGAGCACAGGCTCAGTAGTTGTGGTGCACTGGCTTAGCTGCTCCGCGGCATGTGGGATCTTCCCAGACCAGGGATCTAACCTGTGTCCCCTGCATTGGCAGGCAGATTCTCAACCACTGTGCCACCAGGGAAGCCCCTATGCTATATTCTTGAATGTGAAGATTCAGAGTTGTAAATATATCAGTTCTCCCCAAATGAACTTAGTATAATCTTAATTATAACCCCAATACTTTTACTTTGTTGGAACTTGAAAAAATGATCTCAAATTTATCTAGGAAAACAAAACAAAACAAAATAAAAAAGAATCAGGAAATTCCTGAAAAACAAATTGTCATTCCACAGGGTCAAAGATATTTTAAAGCTAATGTAATTAAGTGAATATGATACTGGTGCCAAAACAAATAGATTAACAGAATAATATAGAATATTTAAAAACAAACACAAATATACAGTTTCACATATATATAACACACACACACACACACACACACACACACACACATATATATATCATAGTCAATGAGAAACATGTGACATTTACCCAGGCAAAAATGGAGAATCATTTTTATTTAAATTAAAGAAAAAAACCTGTAAAAGTATTGGAAAAAGACATTGTTTAAACAATGAATTTCAGAAACAAACAAAAGGATTAAAAATTCTAGCAACATAAACATTCTAAATTTTGATTAAAAAATCATAAAAAACCAAGCTACAAATAATAAAATTTGCAACAAATGACAAAGAAAGGGTAATACCTATAGCACATAAAAAGCTAGAATTCAGGGAGAAAAAGACAAGGAAAGGATATGAATAGGCAAAGCACAAAGTAAATATGAACAATCTGAACAAATGAAAAAATATAAGTAAACTAAAAAGTTCAAATTAAAACCATAAAAGATGCCATTTTTCTTGTATTTGTTAAAAAAATCAATAATTTCTATTGTACAAATAGTGATATTGGGGGAATATAAACTGGAACTTCTCTGGAGGACAATTTGGAAATTATCAAGAGCTTTAAAAGTACAGTTGACCCTTGAACAACACGGAGGTTAGGGGCGCTGACCCTTGCTGCAGTCAAAAATCTGCATATAGGGACTTCCCTGGTGGTGCAGTGGTTAAGAATCCGCCTTCCAATGCAGGGGACATGGGTTCGACCCCTGGTCCAGGAAGATCCCACATGCCATGGAGCAACTAAGCCCGTGTGCCACAACTACTGAGCCTGTGCTCTAGATCCCGCCAGCCATAACTACTGAGCCTGCGCACCTAGAGCCCATGCTCCACAGCAAGAGAAGCCACCGCAAGGAGAAGCCCGTGCATCTCAACAAAGGGCAGCCCCCACTCGCCACAACTAGAGAAAGCCCCGCGTGCAGCAACAAAGACCCAACGCAGCCAATAAATAAATAAATAAATTTATTTTTTAAAAAACTGCATATAACTTTACAGGTGGCTCTCCATGTCCACAGTTCTAATCCACACATTCAATCAATCGGATCATGTAGTATTGTCGTATTTATTTTTAAAAATCCTCACATAAGTGGACCCATGCAGTTCAAACCTATGTTGTTCAAGGGTCAACTGTACCTACCCATTGACATTGCAATTTGATTTCTAGGACTTTATCCTAAAAACATAAGTGCACACAGATGTATGTATAAAAGTATCATCACAGTGATATTAATAACAGTAACTATTAATAGTAATAGTAAACACTTATCAATAGAAAACTAGTTAACTAAAATATGGTATAGCCATTTACTATGCTACCATTAAAAACTGCTTATTTAGATATATATTTACTGATATACCCAGGGTATAGTGAATGGAAAAAAGCAAATCATTTA
This sequence comes from Balaenoptera musculus, assembly GCF_009873245.2. NCBI lineage: Eukaryota > Metazoa > Chordata > Mammalia > Artiodactyla > Balaenopteridae > Balaenoptera > Balaenoptera musculus. The sequence goes on from NC_045800.1 coordinate 14,417,910, forward strand.
AGAAAAAAAATACATGCAATTAAACAATTCTGAAAGAAAACCTATGAAAATATTAACTATATGGCAGAACTATAGGTGGTTTTCACTCTGCTTTTTGCCTATCTCTATCTTTTGAATATTGCAATAAACAGGTATTACTTTTATGAAGAGTTAAAATAATAGAGCTAGTTCAATTCAGCAAAAAACAAACAAAAAACTGCACGTTCACCAAATATAATGGCATCAGATCCTCAGAATTTCCCAGGAGTATATCCACTCTTCCAGTAGGGACATAAGTAAGCACTCTTAATAAAGACTGAGAGGAGCAGGAGCTCATAATAAAGAGGAAAAGAACATTTTAGAGTAACAGCCTGATCTACTTTCCTACTGTGGTGGTCACGTATCTCCCATTCCTTCTGCATTTCTGTCTTCTCTTGAGAGAAATTGATTAGAATTTTAACCAAGGGAAACCGGACTATATTTAAAGCCATGGAACTAGTTTTAATCAAAGAAGCTGAGGTAGGCAACCTTTCAACTTATCTTGAAGTTTTAATTCAGGCAATAACAATTCATAAGACCACACAAGCACCAAAGGCTATATAAGAAATTTTTCCTGCAGCATCGAGATCACAGGCACAGCTATGAATAGCCAGTTTGCCTTTGACTGTTTCCATACACCTTTCCTGAACCCTTCTGGTGTTCCAAAGTCTACAGATAACCTACATCTACCCTTCTCAAAGTAACCCTCCATCTCCAAAATTTTTCTTCCCCTTTTCCTCAAAATAAACTCCCATTTCTAGAGAACTGCTGATTCAGCTAGATATTAATCTGATTAGGGAAAGAAGAGTAAAGTACAAATACTGATAGGCCAAGAACATTCTGTAACGATACTTCTTAATCTGAAAGACTCTCGCTGGGGAGCTACTTTGAAATAAGGTGACTTCCGTGCAATTTGGCAACTTAGGAGGCAGGACCTCACCTTACCTATTACTACATCTTCCTGTTCTGTCAGGATATAAGACAATAGAATGCTGAGGGTAGTGATTTTTCATGTACTGCTTTTAATGGAAGATCTATAAAACGTCACAGATTCTTTAAAACATACATTTTCCTCCTCATAATAAGAAAACTTGGCACATGATCAAGAAAAGATCACACCTCAGTCAAGTATTCCACTAACACTAGAAATTGGGTTGGGGATATTCACATCAACCTGTCAAACAGCAGTTTTAGTTTTAAGAAGACAGTTCATTCTTCAAGAACTCAAGAAAACAAGAATGGGACAAAGAACAATTTATATATTATAACTGTTGGCAAAACGCAAGTCTGAACAGTTCTCACAGAATAACAACATACACTCTACAAAAATACCGTCACAGAAGAGAAAAAGAGAAGTGCCTGACAGATTATAGAGAAAGAGTATTAATACACCTATAATAATTTTACTACAAAGTACAAAAATTTTTTTTGTTAATCAACTACTTGATGTCAAGAGGATGCAAACAAAGATATGTCCACTAAAAAACAAGAGCAAGCAAGGACATAAGAGAATAAGATAAAAATACAAGCTGAGATAAAAAGACAGAAAATTTTTAAAAATGTAAAAAAGACAGCAACACAGAACTTAAATTTGCAGAGAGTATTAAATAATAGAACTAACACTGCAAAAGATGGAATCGGTGATATAAAGTATAAAGGACTGTCCAATACTGCTGAAACTAGCAAATAACAGAAGATAATAGATTCAGAGAACAGAGAACAAAGATCCAAGCTATAAGAAATAAGGGTCCTTGAAAAATAAACCAGAATATAACATTTACGGTTAAAATGGGAGACTTATCCTTGGACTAGACAAAATTGACAGATACACAAATTTGTTTATCTGTGCACACATTTGGAATCATGAGGATAAAAAAACAATTTCTACAGCAACCAGGGAAGAAAAAAGAAACAAAACAGTTTCATGCACATATTCTTCCTGAAAAATTACTTGAACAATTACACAGATTGACCAAAAGATAAATAAAAAATAGGAACTCAGGAATGAGGAAGTTGAAGCACTAAGGTATTTTACAGTGAAGAATTCTGGTTAATATGACAATCCAAACAAATATGGGAAAGAACAACTTTCTATTAAAAGACAGAGAAATGCTGGATAAAACATAACTAATTTAAAATACATGTCATTTACATAGGTAAGCCAAAAAGCAAGAGAGAGAAATAATCATGCCAGAAATCATCATGCTAGAATTCAAGTCCAAGGGGTATCTTTGAGACTGGATACAGGCAACAGAGGCTAGGGTTTTAAAAATGCCCAAATAATACTCAAAGTGAAAGCCAAAGGGAGATACGGGGCTCATTCGATAAAGTTAGGAATAAAATAAACAAATGGGACCTAATTAAACTTATAAGCTTTTGCACAGCCAAGGAAACCATAAACAAAATGAAAAGACAACCTAGGGGCTGGGAGAAAATACTTGGCAAATGATGTTACCGATAAGGGATTAATTTCCGAAATATACAAACAGCTCATACAGCTTCATATCATAAAACAACCCAATCAAAAAATGGGCAGAAGACCTAAATAGACATTTTTCCAAAGAAGACATACAGATGGCCAACAGGCACATGAAAAGATGCTCAAAATTTCTAATTATTAGAGAAATGCAAATTAAAACTACAATGAGGTATCACCTCACACCAGTCAAAATGGCCATCATTAAAAAGTCTACAAATAATAAATGCTGGAGAGGGTGTGGAGAGAAAGGAACCCTCCTACACTGTTGGTGGGAATGTAAATTTGTGCAGCCACTATGGAAAACAGTATGGAGGTTCCTTAAAAAACCAGAGTTACCATATGATCCTGCAATCCCACCCCTGGGCATATATCTGGAGAAAACTATAATTTGAAAATATACATGCACCCCAATGTTCATAGCAGCACTATTTACAACAGCCAAGACATGGATGCATGTCAAGAATGAGATTGATAGTTATGGCTACCAAAGGAGATAGTGGGGAAGAGGGGAGAGATAAATTAGGAGTTTGGTATTAACACATACACACTACTATATATAAAATAGGTAAACAACAAGGACCTACTGTATAGCACAGGGAACTATAGTCAATATCTTACAATAACCAATAATGGAAAAGAATCTGAAAAAGAATATATATATATATATATTTACACACACACACACACACACACACACACACACACTTGAAACTAACACAACATTATAAATTAACCATACCTCAATAAAAAAAAATATATATGCCTGGAAGGAAACTGCTGGCAGAGACTACCTCTCAGCCTGGAAATGGGGCAGGGGAAGGAGTATAAAGACTTCAACGACTATCACCCTTCTAAACTAAACTGTTGCTTTTGTTTTTTGCAAGAAAAAAAAAGTGCCTATGCTGGCTATGCAAGCAGAGTAACAGAACTCCATCCACTGGCTTGGAGATGCAGCATAAAAGTGAGCTGCCTCCATTGATCCATGCGTGGGAGAAGAATCATACCCAAGAAACCCCAAACCCAAGCTTGAATTGTTCATGGATGTGAGATTCAAATGTCTCCTAGCCATGCAGTGCAGAAATCTTGAGCTCAAAAATTAACATGAAAACTGGTCCTGAACAAATGAAATCTGCAAGGTTCTGGCAGCTGCGGTGAAACTGCTCCTTAGGAACATCTTTTTTATCAAGAGAATGTGTAGGACTCCCAAGAAAGAAAAGCCCTGCTAAAGATAAGTTCACAATAAAAAATTTTAAAGCTCATATGCAAATGTACTACCATGTGAGAAGGCCATCAGATGAAACAAGCAGAATTCACAGAAAAGGAAAACAGAAAACAGAGAATTCTAAGAGAAAAAAACTAAATTAATTTATTCACTCAATAATATTTATTTAACACCTACTGTAATTCAGGCACTGTTCTAGACACTGGGAATAACGGTAGTGAATAAAATAGATGAATATGTATTCCTTGTGAAGCTTACATGCCACTGGGCAGAGACAAACAGTAAACAGATCAATACAAATACATCAGGAGAAATTAAGTGCCACAAAGAAAAATAAAGCAGAATAAAGGATAGAGATACTGATGGCATGAGGTCATATTATTTTATATATGGAGCTAAGGAACGGTCCTCTACAGCAGCCATTCTCAAACTTTCTGATCTTATGACTTTTGGTCTTTATGACTTTATGGTCTTAAAAAATTACTGAGGACTTTTATTTGATGATTTTTGAGTTATTTCTATAAATATTTTCAGTATCAAAGATTAAAACTGAGAAATTTTGAAAACACTTAATTCATTTAGGAATAACAATAAATCCACTGTATGTTAAAATATATTTTTATGAAAAAATAATATTTTCTAAAACAACAAAAAAATAGTAAGAAGAGTTGCATTTACATTTTTTGCAGATCTCTTCTAACAAAAGACAGTTGGGTTCTCATATCTGCTTCTTTATTCAACCTTTTGCAATATGTTTCTTGGTTGAAGTATATGAAGAAAACCTGGCCTCACATAGATGTATAGTTGGAAATGGGAGGGTTATTTTAATACCCTTTCCAAACAATTACGCATATTCTTAAGGAACTTAATAAGTGTTAGTTCCTTAAAGGTTGGTTGCAATGTGGAATCTGAAACCACTTCAATAAATTTTTCATCCTCTGTTATAATAAAAACCATTGGTCTATTTTGTGCTTTGAGTGGATCTTTTACCCATGCACAATTCTGTAAAATTATGTGCTGGTTATTTGGAAAATATTCCTTCACTGAACTATTCAGATCCTCCAAATGTTGATACACTTCTTAATACAATACTAAAAAATAACACTTATTAATATCACCAACAAACTCATTAGAAAAGTCTTTCAGTACTGGGAAACTGTCAAGCTTACAATGACAAATCTGAGTCTTCCAAAATTCTAATTTTTGTTTGAAAGGTTGAATATTATCATTGGCATAATAATAATAATAATATCAGATTTTTGCCTTGAAATGTCAGGGTCATTTCATTCATTTTTGAGAAAATTTTGCCAAATGCTCAAGTTTAAATAACTATACTTATCTGTCAATTAGTCAAGTAAAAATGGTATTCCAGAAAAAGAATAGCTAGTTCATACTGCAACTCAAACAATCATACAAATACTATCCCTTGAGACCATGACTGTACTTTGGAATATAGAAGTACTTTATGTGAACTTTCCATTTCAACACACAATATTAAAAACACATACACACCATGGTCAGTTTCAAAACAATATTTTTTACACTTTAATCAAGGGCATACAGTGAAACTGGTGGGTTTTGTTTTTTTAGTGTGAGTGGGTGGCAGTGAAGAATACAATGACTACTAGTAGTTTGTTTCCACTGCCTTAATTTGTGCTAAGTTGCCAACAGTTTGACTCACCATTGCCATTGCACCATCAATGTACGTATCAGCACAGTGAAAATGGCAAAATAATAGCTTTGTATTATTAAGAAAATAGCTTGACCTCACAAAACTCCTGTAAGAGTCTTGGGGACGCCCGTGGATCACAGATCACACTTTGAGAACTACAGCTCTAAAGGGGCAATTGAGCCTAGAAGTAAGGTAACCAACCATCAAAATTTGCATGAGACTGTCCCAGTGTTAGAAATGAAAGTCTCACATTCTAGTAGAACGGTTGGCCACCCTACTGGGAGACAGCTAAAAGAAGTGAGTGTGTATAAAACACTAACAGCTGAGGGAAGAAACATTTCAGGCAGAGGAGACAGCAACTGCAAAGGCCCTGTGGTCAAATAATGGTTGGTATATTCAAGAATAAAAGAACCCACTGCAAAGGTGCACACCCTAGAAAATCAGATTATCCCCAGTCAGGTGGGCTACTAGAAAATGTCCAGTGCTACACTCAGAAAATATATGATGAACTCATCTATTTCCACATTTTAGATAATTATTCATGACAAATGTGATAAGGCTTTCTTTGTAGAATTATATAGAGAAAGTTTAAAGTAATTACACAATTTTAAAAAAATGAGAACATCAAGAATTTTGAGTTCACAGTTAGGTTTATATAGTTGAAGTTGCTTGATGTCAACTCTCTAAGGCAGAAAGTTGTTATATAATTTATTTGCCAATTACTCTTGGTGTTGTTTAGGAGTTGCTCAATGAATATTTGTTGAGTGAATGAATAGGAGAAGAGAACATAGCTAACTGATTTACTAAGAAATCACAAATCAAAAGGTAAACTTTTAAAAAGGCATTCTTCTGTGCTGTATATTCTTACGAGGTTAGCAAACTAAATGTTAATCTCATGCTTTCTGCATACTGAGCCGCAAACTTACTGTCTTTAATTAGAAGACCATTCTCTCAGTTCCTGGAAAGGAAGCTTTTTTTTCTGTTCAAAACTTTTCTAACATTTTAGGGTAAACAATTTATTTACAGTAGCTCTTTTAAAAAAAGGAATAGAAGCACACTAGTAGATTTAACAATTAGAAACAGTGCAGTAGATTTTCCACTTTGTGGATCCAAGCCAGGAAGTGTGCAACTTTTGTGATTTAAAAGCACTTGCAAATAGAAAGCCTATCTGGCATACTGTTATTCAACTTGCTCTAAACGCTATTACCATGAAATATTCTTCAGATTTATTTTCTTAAGATCATGAAAACAAACTTGAGAAAAAGGAGTCCAACAAATGTTATATGTAATAATTTTTTACTTCATTTGGAAATACAATAATTTCAGTTCTATTAATATGAAGAGAGATTACTACTTCTCAGAGACAAGGCCCCTCCATAAAAGAAATGCAACCAATTATATGACCAATAATTAAGTAGCTCATGTTAAGAATAGATGTGCCAAATGGCCAATAAGCATCTAAAAAGATGTTCAACATTAATCTCATTGGGGAACTGGAAATATAAACCACAACGAGATACCACCTCCCATCCACTAAGATGGCTATCAAACGAACAAACCAACCAACCAAAACCCCCAAGAAAATAAGTGTTGGTGAGGATATAGAGAAACTGGAATCCTTGTATATTGCTGGTGGGAATGTAAAAATGCTGCTGCTGTTATAGAAAGAGTCTGGTGTTTCCTCAAAAAGTTAAACCTGGAATTAACCACATGACCAAGAAATTCTACTCCTAGGTGGAATACCCAAGAGAATTGAAACATATGTTCTACAAAAACTTGTACACAAATGTTCACGGCACCATTACTCATAATAGCTAAAAAGTGGAAACAACCCAGTGTTCATCAACTGATGAATGGATAAACAAAAGTGGTGCATCCATACAATAGAATATTACTCAGCCATAAAAAGGCATCAAGTACTGACACACGCTGCAACATGGATGAACCTTGAAAACATGCTAAGTGAAAGAAGACAGTCACAAAAGGCCATTATTGTATGATTCCACTTATACGAAATGTCCAGAGACAGAAAGTAGACTAGTGGTGACCAAGGGCTGGTGGGATTTGAGGGAGATGGGGGGGTGACTAATATGGGTACAGGGTTTCTTTTGGGGGTGATGAAAATGTTCTGGAATCAGATAGTTATGGTTGCACAACCTTTAGAATGGACTAAAAGTCATTGCTCTGTAACTTTTAAAATATATCTTTTTTTTTTTTAGTAACCTAACAGCTATGTCCCCCAGCTTAAGGAATAAAATATTATAGATACAGCTGGAATTCGCTGTATACCCTTCCCTGATTACGTTTATCTTCCACTCCCATGAGAGATAATCACTAAGTTGATGTGCTATTATCATTCTCATGTGTGTCATTATACTTTCACTATATATTTTCCCTTATAAGATGTATTATTGTTCTGTGTGTTTTTAAATGGTATCATGCTGATGTAACTTTTATAGGTTTTTTTAATCACAATATTATGTTTCAGTAATTAATGGGTTTCTTTTACATCATTAAGTGGCTTTTTTACAATGACACCTAGCACTTAGAATTCTGAGGTCATACTCCCAGGAATAATAACTAAATCAGTTAAATGTCTCTGCCTAGTTTTTTTATCAGTTCAACCAGGTGATTTCTCCAAGCATCCCAAACCATCATTAATTGAGCTCTTGTTCAAAATAAGGGAATTTAAAGTGCACTTTATAACATGAAAGCTTTACTCCTTTTTGACTGAGGGATAACTTAGAGGGGAAAAGCTTGCACTACATTCCATCATATATGACAAATCATAGTAAGATTAAATGATAAACATAATCAATAATTAACATGAAACATTTCAACCAACTACAGGGAGTCTCTACATGGCCATTCTGGTTTTAACCACTAGAATCTTTGTAGTAGATACTGTTGTACCTGGTTGTCTCCCTAATGTGCATTCCTCCTTTCCTTGGTAGTTAATTTCTTAGTTAATTATTTTTTGGAAACCCGCACCATCTCCAGACAGCCCACTGAATTTGGGAGAAGTTACTACCCCTTGACCACAGTTATTGGTTCAGGGATAGTCAAATGTCACAGTTTGTGAAAATGACATGAAAGAAGGTATCTGACAAGAACAATTTCCCTGCTTTTCAGAGAAAGCTTCTGGAAACTTCCTTCTTTCTCTCCCTGATTTTGAAAAGAAAGCATATGACTCTAGGAGTTGTTAGTAACTATTGGGAGAACACAAGGACAACCAGCCATTCTACCATTCTTCTTTACTAATAAAATTCCAGTTTTATTCACAGCAATAATGCATCCAGTTATAAATATTCACATTCCCAGATTCCATTTCAGGGTTGACCACTTGACAAAACTGTAACCCTTGAGATGCAGGCCCAAGTCACTGGAGAGGACTTCCCTTCCACCAAAACAATGATAAAGCCACATGAGAAGAAGCCTTTTGATTTTCATCTTTTTTCCAGCTAGAATTCAGATATTATGACTAGGGATGGAGCAGTACCTGTGACTACAAGGATGAAAGCCACATGCTAAGGATGGTGGAACAAAAAGATATAATGTGCTGGGGTGTTTTACGATTTCTTTGAGCCACTTTAGTAAACGGCCCTTGACTGCCAACCTCCGAACTTCCCATTACATGAGGAAAAATAAATCCTTATTTGGTAAAGCCACCAAGGCTAGACTTTTATTTTAAGCAATCTGATGCAATTCCAACTGATACAACTGCTGAATCAAATGTTGGGTTTTCAAATACATAAGTCGTTTCCCAATATTGCTTAAGCCGTTTTGAACTGAATTTCTGTGACTTGCAATCAAGAGCACCCTGAACTGATAGAGCCTCATCTCTAAGGAAGGGATAATACCTCTGATTTGACTCTAAGGCTCTCAAAGGCAAAGGCCATATACTATTCATCCTAAACTGCCGCCTGTCTGATTTGGATCTTTAGCAATGAGTAGCCACATGATTTTCCAAACTCAAGGTACTAACTTTGTTGTAAAGGCCATCCAACTGGTAAATCAGAAGAACAAAGAAATGAAACATTAATAACTTCATTAAACATATGTAACACATACTCATTAAACTAGTTGAAATAATAGAGCCAGGAGACTACTTTACGTGAATCATACCTTCAGTTTCCTGTTACTAAGTCTTTAAACTTTTCTATATTCTCATCCTTTCCTTATTCCTTCCTTTTACACTATACTATAGCTGTTAAGAGCAAGGGCTCTCTAGTTAACCCAATATAGATTCAAACCTTAAAGCTCTTACTTACCACTTGTGTGACCTCATGAAAGTTAGTTAAATTTCTGAGTCTTGATTTTCTCAAATGAATCAGAGTAAAAATACTAGCATCCTCACAGGGTTCTTGTTAGAATTAACTGAGATAATGTTTGTAAAATGATTAGCATAAGGCCTGATATATAGTATTTACTAAATGTTACCTATTTTGTTTAGTTTTTACAACAGAATAGGTATCCCTCCTCTTGTCTAAGGCCAATTCTTACCTTATGCTCTGGATCCCATCCTCCTTCCACCATTCCTTCCTTCCATCTTTTCTCTCTAGTGTTTATCTTCAACCTCCCTCTATAGGGTCCTTCCCACTAATATGCATAAAAACAATAATAATGATGAAGATGCTGATGATGACAATAATGATGATATAAGAGATGACAGGATTTGAAGCATAGGTGGAGGAACTGTCCACTGTCAGGAAAAAAAAAAAACCAAAAGGCACTTTCTCCATAACAGGAAAGAGGAGAAGAAGTTTCTCCACTTAGGCAGGTTTGGAGATCTGTATGTGGGAAAATAAAAGATTTCCTTTTGGGTGATTTCTATTTTCTCTTTGAAATAAAAGGCAAAGTTATCATGAGAGTTAAGTAGTTGAGAAGAGAGGATAAAATACATGAGAAGAGTAAAGGTTTACAACAGTCACTGCAGAGAGTGAGAAAGAGAAATGCAGCAGTTTTCCTCGCAGTGTGAAGGTCTCAGCTGAGGCTGAAGCTAACGTCCATGTGTGTATACTGGATCCAAAATCTCCTGGAATCTCCTGAGTGCTGCCATAGTAGCAAATAACTGACTCGTCATTATGGAAATAGGTAGTTGAGGTAGAATGGAGAAAAAGGTCACTGAAAATCTGGAGACCAAAGAACTAAAAGGCCAGGTTGGTAGCTGAATAGTACATAAAGACGATGACATCATCCAAGATGACGGCAAGAGTTGACACAGAGTGGAAGCCTGAGAGCCACGTGCTAAATTCTGAAGAACAAGGGAAATTATCCTTTGTGAGGATAATTATCCCTTGTGAGTTAGTAGGATGACAGAAAAGAGGAGCGGGGAAAGTTGGCAGAGTCTAGAATATAGCATTAACTATCACAAGCAGGTAGAGAAATAATGTCCTGGAAGCATCTATGGGGAGTGAAGAGACCATCCATCAAACCATCAACTATGAGGTATCTTGGGTGTGAAAGAAAAATCATCTTCCAGGGCTTCCCTGGTGGCGCAGTGGTTGAGAATCTGCCTGCCAATGCAGGGGACACGGGTTTGAGCACTGGTCTGGGAAGATCCCATATGCGGCGGAGCAACTAGGCCCATGAGCCACAGCTACTGAGCCTGCGCGTCTGGAGCTTGTGCTCCACAACAAGAGAGGCTGCGATAGTGAGAGGCCCGCGCACCGTGATGAAGAGTGGCCCCCGCTTGCCGCAACTGGAGAAAGCCCTTGCACCGAAACGAAGATCCAACATAGCCAAAAATAAAATAAATAAATAAATAAAAAATAAAAAATAAAATTAAAAAAAAAAATCATCTTCCATAGAAGAGACGCCAGACTCAGATATACATTGACTGGCTATGGAATTGTACAACTGACCAAGGTGAATGTAAAAGGGGAAATATACCTAAACCTCTTTATTACAACTTTAAAAGATCAGCTATACATGTTCAAGACAGGAGAAATTTGTAAAGGAATTTCATGTGAAAAAGTCATAGAGACTAAAAGCAATTAAGTATAACTACCCTCAAAAGTGTCTTGGATGACACAGTAGACCACATAGATTTAATTGATATTTACAGGACATTCCACCTGAATACAGCAGATTACAGTTTCTTCTCAAGTGCACATGGAACATTCTCTAGGATAGATCACATTTTGGGTCACAAATCAAGCCTCAGTAAATTTAAGAAAATTGAAATCATATCAAGCATCTTTTCTGTCCACAACACTATGAGATTAGAAATAAATTACAGGGAAAAAAACGTAAAAAACACAAACACATGGAGGCTAAACAGTACGTTACTAAATAACCAAGAGATCACTGAAGAAATCAAAGACAAATGACAAATGAAATGAGACAAATGACAATGAAAACACGACGATCCAAAACCTATGGGATGCAGCAAAAGCAGTTCTAAGAGGTAAGTTTATAGCAATACAATCCTACCTCAAGAAACAAGAAAAATCTCAAATAAACAATCTAACCTTATACCTAAAGGAACGAGAGAAAGAACAAACAAAACCCAAGGTTAGTAGAAGGAAAGAAATCATAATGATCACAGCAGAAATAAATGAAATAGAAACAAAGAAAATAGCAAGGGTCAATAAAATTAAGAGCTAGTTCTTTGAGAAGATAAATAAATTAATAAACATTTAGCCAGACTCATCAAGAACAAAAAGGACAGGACTCAAATCAATAAAATTAGAAATGAAAAAGGAGAAGTTACAACAGACACTGCAGAGATACAAAGGATCATGAGAGACTACTACAAGCAACTACAAGCCAGTAAAATGGACATCCTGGAAGAAAAGTACAAATTCTTAGAAAAGTACCTTACAAGACTGAACCAGGAAGAAACAGAAAATATGAACAGACCAATCACAAGCACTGAAATTGAAACTGTGATTAAAAATCCTCCAACAAACAAAAGTCCTGGACCAGATGGCTTCACAGGTGAATTCTACCAAACATTTAGAGAAGAGCTAACACCTATCCTTCTCAAACTCTTCCAAAAAACTGCAGAGGAAGGAACACTCCCAAACTCATTCTATGAGGCCACCATCACCCTGATACCAAAACCAGACAAAGATACTACAAAAAAAGAAAATTACAGACCAATATCATTGATGAAAATAGATGCAAAAATCCTCAACAAAATACTAGCAAACAGAATCCAACAACACTTTAAAAGGATCATACACCATGATCAAGTGGGATTTATCCCAGGGATGCAAGGATTCTTCAATATACGCAAAACAATCAATGTGATACACCATATTGACAAATTGAAGAATTAAAACCATATGATCATCTCAATAGACACAGAAAAAGCTTCTGACAAAATTCAACACCCATTTATGATAAAAACTCACCAGAAAGTGGGCATAAAGGGAACCTACCTCAACATAATAAAGGCCATGTACGACAAGCCCACAGCAAACATCATTCTCAATGGTGAAAAACTGCAAGTATTTCCTCTAAGATCAGGAACAAGACAAGGATGTCCATTCTTGCCACTATTACTCAACATAGTTTTGGAAGTCCTAGTCATGGCAATCAGAGAAGAAAAAGAAATAAAAAGAATACAAATTGGAAAAGAAGTAAAACTGTCACTGTTTGCAGATGACATGATACTATACATACAGAATCCTAAAGATGCCACCAGAAAACTATTAGAGTTAATCAATGAATTTGGTAAAGGTGCAGGATACAAAATTAATGCACAGAAGTCTCTTGCATTCCTATACACTAACAACAAAAGATCAGAAAGAGAAATTAAGGAAACAATCCCATTCCCCACTGCAACAAAAAAAGATAAAATACCTAGGAATAAACCTACCTAAGGAGGTAAAAGACCTGTACTCAGAAAACTATAAGACACTGATGTAAGAAATCAAAGATCACAAAACAGATGGAGAGATATACCATGTTCTTGGATTGGAAGAATCAATATTGTGAAAATGACTATTCTATCCAAAGCAAGCTACAGATTCAATGCAATCCCTATCAAGTTACCAATGGCATTTTTTACAGAACTAGAACAAAAAATCTTAAAATTTGTATGGATACAAAAAAGACCCCGAATACCCAAAGCAATCTTGAAGGAAAAAAATGGAGCTGGAGGAATCAGACTCCCTGACTTCAGACTATACTACAAAGTTACAGTAATCAAGACAATATGGTACTGGCACAAAAACAGAAATATAGATCAATGGAACAGGATAGAAAGCCCAGAGATAAACCCACACACCTATGGTTAACTAATCTATGATAAAGGAGGCAAGGATATACAATGGAGAAAAGACAGTCTCTTCAATAAGTGGTGCTGGGAAAACTGGATAGCTACATGTAAAAGAATGAAATTAGAACACTCCCTAACACCATACACAAAAATAAACTCAAAATGGATTAAAGACCTAAATGTAAGGCCAGACACTATAAAAACTCTTAGAGGAAAAACATAGGAAGAACACTCTTTGACATAAATCACAGCAAGATCTTCTTTGACCCACCTCCTAGAGTAATGGAAATAAAAACAAAAATAAACAAATGGGACCTAATGAAATTAAAAGCTTTTGCATGGCAAAGGAAACTACAGACAAGACGAAAAGACAACCCTCAGAATGCGAGAAAATATTTGCAAACAAATCAATAGACAAAGGACTAATCTCCAAGATATATAAACAGCTCATGCACCTCAATATTAAAAAAACAAACAACCCAATCAAAAAATGGGCAGAAGACCTAAATAGACATTTCTCCAAAGAAGACATACAGATGGCCAAGAGGCACATGAAAAGCTGCTCAACATCACTAATTAATAGAGAAATGCAAATCAAAACTACAATGAGGTATCACCTCACACTGGTTAGAATGGGCATCATCAGAAAATCTACAGAGAACAAATGCTGGAGAGGGTGTGGAGAAAAGGGAACCCTCTTGCACTGTTGGTGGGAATGTAAATTGATACAGCCACTATGGAGAACAGTGTGGAGGTTCCTTAAAAAACTAAAAATAGAATTACCATATGACCCAGCAATCCCACGACTAGGCATATACCCAGAGAAAACCATAATTCAAAAAGACACATGCACCCCAATGTTCACTGCAGCATTATTTACGATAGCCAGGTCATGGAAACAACCTAAATGCCCACTGACAGATGAATAGATAAAGAAGATATGGTACATATATATACAATGGAATATTACCCAGCCATAAAAAGGAACGAAATTCGGTCATTTGTAGAGACGTGGATGGACCTATAGACTGCCACACAGAGTGAACTAAGTCAGAAAGAGAAAAACAAATATCGTATATTAACGCATATATGTGGAATCTAGAAAAATGGTACAGATGAACTGGTTTGCAAGGCAGAAACAGAGACACAGATGTAGAGAACAAACGTATGGACACCAAGAGGGGAAAGCGGGGTGGGGGGGTGGTGATGGGATGAATTGGGAGATTGGGATTGACATATATACACTAATATGTATAAAATGGATAACTAATAAGAACCTGCTGTATAAAAAATAAATAAAATAAATTCTTTTTAAAAAGTGCTTGGTCACAACTAACAACTATAGGTATGTATTAAATTGTGATAAGGAGAATTTCTACTTTATTTTTTAAAATTAAGATTAAATAATTCACATGTATTGTTATTTAAACAAATGTTAATTAGAGAGGGAAAAAAATGTCTTTCTTTTATCTATGTTTTTAGGCAACTTTTAATCAACAGTAAAATTAAACTCAAGTAGGATATAAATTTTTCTCTGATTAAACTTTTAAAAAAAGGAAAAAATCTCAATTACAAAGCTCTATTTCAATATTAAAAATGATAATAATTTGTGATTTTGTTCTTTCCCTAATTGGGTAATAGAGTACTAACGGATATGACTTTGCCTGCTGTTCTGGGAGGGTTCCTAACTTTTATTAATTAAAAGAAAAATGAATGAGTATATTTTGAAGTAAAGAAGTAAATGAAGCCCCCTTAAGTTACTTGTTTATTTCAATATCACTTTCCTTTAAAAATTCATGGAATATTATTTCATTAGTGTTATGATGTTTATGCAATAGTTTAAAACTGGAGAAGAAAAAAAAATAAAACAGCCTCAGACTTTCCTCCATTTACTTCCTCTTGAGGGAGTACAGCTTTATGTTAGGTTTTATGTAATATGTTTATAAAGATTAAATGCCCCAATTTTAACTATATGCTACTATTTTTAAAAAGAAAAAACTCTTTTAGATGCTTAAAAGAAACAACAAACGTTCTGTGAGTCCTTAATTTTGATTTTCTCTGTCACTGATACTATAAAACCTTTCTTAGATGATCAGAAGCTTTAGGTATATTGGTAAGCATTAACGCAAATCCACAGCATGTTCTTGTCTTTCTGTTTTCATATTACCAAACCTAACCAGGTATACTATAGCTCTCCAATTCACAAAGTACTCACACTGTATAATCTGAGACTTTTGCAACCATATATTTTAAAGGACTCATTGAGCCCTGAAAGGCAAATGCTATCATTTAAGTTCTAATTACATGCTACCTAGGTTTTACAGAACAGAAAAAAATACTGTACTTCCTGAATACATTTTTTGACCACAAGCAACTTCCAAAATAAATGCCCAAAATATTTTCTGAATGTATCATTGTGCAGATAGCTCAAGCACAGGCCTATTCAAATTATGTTCTAGTTTCTCCTTATGCTGCTTCTACTTGATAAATTGGTCAATAAATGCCAAGTCAAATATTCAAGTAAATATATTTTCATTGTTATTGGCAGACATATAATTAACTCTGAGAATAAAAGAAACAAGAAATCAATTTATGATTACTTCTTCAGTTCTTCTCATTAGTCAGTTACACCATAATTGTGGCTCCACTTTAAAAATCTTTATATACACAAAAACACCCCATGTTGACTATATTATAAATCAAATTATTTCAATTACAAATTAGTACTGTATGAACTGTGAACCTCCACATGTAAATTTTATTAGTAGAAAGCAACTGTATTACTAACCACATATATGAGCTGATTAAATGCACATATATGCACATATATGCATTTTATGAGCCTATATTAATTAGTAATTTCAGCAAATATTTTAAACAATGCTAGGGATTTGTTCTGTCTTCTCTTAAGTATAACTATTTGAATCAGCTTTTTTATGTATGTGTATATATCAACAGACTACATTTCCATTTTCAGGAAAATAGACTGTTAACTGAGAAAATACTACAGAGTAAACTTATTTTTTTCCAAAGAAGATATTCAAAGAGTAAACCTTTTTTTTTTTTTTAACATTTGTTACCTAGCAGGTCAATATCTTCACCAATCTGGGGAAAATACATTTGTACAAAAACTTACATAACTGAACTTGTAGAAATACTGCCCTTGACTAGAGGCAAAAGCTTCAGAGACACTATTATATGTGAATTTCATGAAGAAAAAAGATTAAGATGAGCCCCCAAAATCTGTTTTAATAAAATATGCTGTCATTACTCAATTGTTACTTTCATTACTGCGGTTTGTTTTTGGATTATATACCATGGACAAGTCATTTAACCTTTCATTTTCCTCTCCCAAAAAGGGGGATTAACGATGGTGCCTCATCACAGGATCCCTGGCAGGATTAAAAGAGTTAATACAAATGAAGCACTTAGAACAGTGCCCAGCACACAGTAAGTGTTCAATAAGTGTTAGCTATGCATTACCTAACTGCCTATGTTTTGCCTATTACTTATATTAACTTCTAGTTACCAATCCTGAAAGTATCTTAATTCTTTTTAAAGAAAAATTTAAGCTACATCATGACATTCTTAATGCTTTGCCCATGCCATCAGCTTTTAGCATTGTTTTTAGCAGCTAGTTTATCTGCTACTCACAGGTGAAACAAGACCTAAAGTCTCACTGAATATTTCCAAATTCTATTGATATTTTAAAAGACAGCGCTCTCCCTATTATCTCCCTATTAGTACTCATTAATTCATTCAAAACACTAATGTATACTGTGTGCTAGGCATGGAACACAGGCTGTGGGAATAAAAGATGGTTAAGAAAAAAATTCCAAATACCTTGCTCACAAAATAGTGGGGGATACAAACACAAACACAAGCATGTATTGTTGTTTAATTGTAAGGTGGTATCCAAATGCTATGATAAAACAAATTTTCCAAGATGTACAAGGGAGGGCTCACAGGTGATGTGTGAACAAGACTTGGAAGGAAGAACAGAAGAAGCTTGCAAGGTGGAGAAAGACTCTATGATTATTTTATCCAAAAAGAGAACTGGAAATTTCTCACAGTGGTAAGTCTATTTGACTTATTTTAGCAAAGAGGCTTCCTCAAACAGATTCCCCACTGTACACTGCTTGCATCGTTTATCTTTAGGAGTTGAATAAATATTTTTGTATGGCTGTCTGCTGCCACCCATAGCTAGACCTTCACTGTGACATACTTGATGTTCTTAGCTCCCATCCTCCCAGAGCTCAGAGAGATTTTCCTAAACCCCTTTTATCACACCATTCCATTATCAAAAACCTGCAATGGTTTCCTCTTATTCCTAGGTATCAGCCCTCTGCTTTGGGAGATTTCTCTTCCCAATATGCCTTGGCTATGCCTCCCTTTTGTTCATATTCTCCCGGTGCCCCGAATACTTTTCTCCTACTACTTCTCTTTGCTTCTCAAAAAATTCTACCCACACTTCAAAATCCTCCTTCAAGAAGCCATCAGATTCCCTTGCTTCTATGTAAAATAACAGAACTTTACAGATGCTGAAGAAAAAAGTGAAATACTAGTGGAAAAATCATCCTTTTGGACGAAGGCCATGTCCAAAATGTGGTAGAAGACTGAAAAACAAATGGCAGAGACTCGTTTGAAAGTTACGTTCAACTGTTACATCAACACAGAACACTTCTTAAATTATTTATCATTCAAAATTTACTTCCCGCACCAACTACGTAGTTGAATAATTCTTTTTCCAGTGGCATTGCGCTCTTTTGAAACGTTAGCCATCCCACAACACGGACAATGAATTCTTCATGACTTAAACTGGTTTCTTTAGGACAAATTCATGTTAGGATGGAAGGCGTCACCAGATTCAGAACTTTAAATATTACCAGACAACATGGAACTACATCCACTAACACAGTAGCGTGCTTCATAATTGACGGACAACTAGTTAAATATCAATAGCAACGTATCGTCAAAAAGTCAAGCGAAAACACTTTTTCAAGTGATAACGAGCATGCGCTACATGTCAATACCTTAGACTCCAACTTGATTTTCTCTTCATTCAGCTCCTCGGCTGCTGTCTTAATTTTTTCACGACATCTGTTCATTTCCGACCTGACTGTAATACAAATTAAATGCTTAAATACGTCCATCTTTCTGGAGTCCCCGTTTCTGGGCCCTGTGATAAGACACCTTTCCGCTGTCCTCCCCTCCACGTGGACAGCCGCCTGCCCTCCCCGCTCGGCCCACTGCCTCCTGATTCCCTCCGCCTCCAGGCCCCCGGCTCCAAGACCAGAGGCCGCCCGCGAGCGCCCGACCTTGTCGCATCAAGCGGCGACTCTCCTCCGCCAGGTGCTCGGAGAAGATGATGTGCTGGAACAGGGACTCCAGACTCATCTCGGGCTGGGCTCCCGCCGATCCCTTCTTCGCCTTCAATAGTTTATAACGGAGTCTGAGGATCCTGGAACGCACAGTAAAGGCTTATGCCAGGGCCACTCCTAGCTCGGCCTCCAGCGGCCTGCCCCCTGCCCACGCCAAGGACGGGGCCCACGCGGGCTGAGGGGAGGCCGCGAGGCTCCGGGCGCCGCGGGCGCCGCGAACCCCGCTCCGGGCCTGCGTGGCTTCCGCTACGAAGGGCAAACCCGCTTTGTTCTCCCCCGCGCCCTCGTTTCTCCTGTGACCTGTCTCAGACTGCCTTTTTCCCCTGGCTGAGCGCAGCTCCCCTGAGACGAGGCCTTGGCCCCTGTGCGGGTTCTTTTTCGTTTTGGTGGCAGGGAAAAAAAAAAAAAAAAAATGGAGGCCCTGAGGCCTCCGCTTGGGAGCGGCTTCGGGCAGCAGCCCTGCCCTTCCTGCGGTCGGCCTTTTCCTCCCATTCCACCCCCGCCAACTCCCCCTGTTCGGGGAGAAGGTCCTCAAAGTGCTCTTTATCTCAGCAGAACATGTACTTGAAACACTACTGTGGGCTGCAGAGCTGGCAGCAGGCGGCGGCCAGCGCCTCAGTCGCCGGGTCTGGGTCCGGTGGGAAGAGACGCTACGGCGTCTCCTTGGGCCCATTGCGCGTTCGGGCGTTTTGCTTTGTTTTGCTCTGGCCATGTGGCCCCCCAAAGGTCTTTAGGTCGTGCTTGGAGTTGGGGGGGAATCTATCGCCAAGGCATGAACGCAGTGTTATAATAAAGTACAAAGTACCCGTGATCCTAAATATAAACTTTTGCAAAGTCTTATCCTTTGACGATGGGAGAGACTGCTATAAATGTGCAATGTCTGACATTCGCCTTAATCATTCCTTTGTAATCAGGGCATATCTTGTCTGCTTTAAAATTAATCACTGCCTTTTGTAATCAAGCTGCAGTAATATTAACACTTCAATATCTGCGCAGGATGTGTCAGAGACCAAAGTGGTTGCTAATTAAAGCTTAAACATGAAAGGCACCTTTGGGACTTTGGTATGGGATTTTTTAATTAAAAAATAAAATATTTTTAATTTTTAGCAGGTCAAAACATTAAGATTATAATAAACATTTGACTTTATATCTGAATGTTAAATTGAAATTGGCTAAACTTTAAAAATGTATTTAGTATTAAGTAAAAAAAATAGTAAATGTAAATTCTGTTACATCATCTGTATAATAAACTTAATTAATATTTCATTAATGCTGTAGTATAATCGGATATAAATGTTAACCTTTTCCAAATTTCCACCTAAATTTCCATCAAGCCATGCATGCATAAAACTTAATTTTTAAACTTTATTATAAAAGAATGCATACTGAATAGTGTAATGAAGTAGAAAAGAATTGCCCATAAATATATCATTCAGAAGCAAATAGTAATAACATTTTGGTTATTGCCTTCAGGTAATTCTCCTCATCTTGCATTGTTTCTTTACAAATATATTGTGAATATATTGCGAATAAGTAATAATAGTAGTTATTATTTATTTGCCAGGTACTATTCTGAACACCCTTTTGAGATGATTTTTACTATAACCTTCATAGCAAAGTTTAGGAAACTGAGGCACAGAAGTTAAGTTATCTCGCCAAGGTTGCATATCTAGTATGTGACAGAACAGGATTTGAAATCAAGAAATCTGAGATCAGAGGCCATGGATTTGATTTTGGATTCTGCTCTGTTTCACTCTTATTATATCACAAGCGTTTTACCATTTCACTGAAAACTCTTCATTAATATATTTTTGTAACTTCATAATCCTCCATCATATGGATGCATATGTAAAATTTAGATATGTTGAAATAAATTTGACTCTTTTATCTGTTCAAGGATGGGAAACAAAGCTGAAATTGTGGTGTGAACCATTTTCTTTGAGCACTCGTTTGGAGGCTTATGAACTGTGCCACAGCAGCCATCAAAGGAAACAGCTTCCAGAAGATAAATTATATGACTAATTAATATTACTCCCTTCAGAATTACTTCCCGTGGTCTTGCACAGGGAACATCCTCACAAGGAGGCTGGTTTTCAAAAGCATGCTGCTCTTTAACATTCCAATTTTATTAGTTACACTCACATTTATTATTTAACGTGCTCTTTCTGTACTGAAACTTGGCAGAGTGAAATTTGGGCAGCCTTTAGGGAGCCCAGTTGCCTCACTCACACAGGAGTATGGAAGAGAATGCTGCTGGGAATTCTGGGAAAGGGGCATGGGAAAAATGGCTTCTTCATCTTCCGTAGTCTTCTTCATGTCCCACAATATTTCGGTGCTTTTAAATCCCAAGTTTGAGTCTTCTTAGAGGTACCACAACTATAGGCATTAGCAGGATTTTTTATTTTATTTATAGAAGCAAACATGATTATGCAAGGTCACAATTCAGATTTTAAAAGTGTTTCATAATAATGAGTAAAAGTAACGTATTAATATATTAAGATGTTGCTATCATATATCTAGCTTTATGCATACATTTTCTGTAGCGTTAAGATATTTTTTTCTTATAGATATACATGCTGATTACATTCTGTAATGTTCAGAGCAAGAGTAGCATTACTTCAATTTATGCCAAATAAAAATGGTACAAGACATGGTAAAACTAGGGCATTCTATTTTTTGAAAATGTATCTTATAAGCCTAAAAAAAGGAGATGATTCATTCAATAACTTTTTAATGAGTGTCTGCTATTCATTCAACAAATATTATTGAGCATCTCCTATGTACCATATTAGAGAAACAACAACAGGATTTAATAAAAACAAAACTACATAAAAAGTATTTTTCTTCCCCCAGATATTTCTAACCTCATTGGAGAATTATGATATTTTTCAGCATTTTGGCAGCAGTATAAACAACTGCTTTCAGAGTTTCAACAGATGTTCTTTAGAAAGAAAGCCAATTATTTGCATTATGATACCCACATATGATTCTCAGATCGAAACTTTCCATCTGTACATGTTTCATTGAACTGCGTACCCATGGAATATAAAAGTTGAGATCACTCACTGTCTCTCAACCTCGTATTTTTGTTCATAATAACACTAGCACCTGGGTTATTGAGCCATCGATAATTGCTTTGCTAGAAGGCCTTATATAAGGTTATATTACTCTTGTGATTTAAAATGCATTTCCTTTCCTTTCTTAGATTGATGACTTCCCTAAGTTCTAAACCAGGCTTACAAGTACCCACTAGCCCAGGGCATATATATTGCAATGAAAAGAAGAAAAATAATTCATTTATTTTATGATTTTCTTAGGGCATCTGCCAAAAAGAAAAAAAAAATGTGGGTTCAACCAAGTTAACAACCACTTATTTAGTATCTACTAAGCGTAAAATCTCTGGTAGGTACTACGGAGGATACAAAATTGAAAGATACAGGCCCTGCCCTCCTGGAGGTCATAATCTATCAAATGGGACATAGCATGCACGACTCCTAGTGGGCTGTGTATAAGAGCTTCACGCTGGTGCTATGGAGATATGGCAGGGGGAGAAAGAATTAGTCTGATGTAGGTGATCTGGGAAGACTTTTCAGGAGGGGATAAAACATGAGCCGGATTTTAAAGGAGAGTGAGACTTCAGTAGATAGCAAGTAAGGGAGAAAAAAAGCAGAAAGTCAGATGACGCCAATTTTTGGAGTGTCTAACATTTTTATGCATATGATGGAGATTGGTGTAATGTTTGCTAGCTGATGAGTGGCATGTCAGAATTGCTTTGTGCAGTCATCTGGCAATAGGTTAGAAGCACTAGAAACAAAGAGACTTAACAGCTAACATCTATTAATAACTATGTTCCAACCACTGCCTGAGACCTTGACATGTCTTCATTATTTTAATCAATCCAACAGTCCAATAAGATCAATGTTTTTATTATTTCCACGTTACGATTAGAGAACCGAGGCAGAGAGAGCTCAGTAACTTGTCCAAGGTCACATATACTAGCTAAGAAGTGGCAGAATCAGGATTTGAACCCTGATAGTCTCTTAAGGCACTTAACCACTTCACCTACTGCCTCCAAAAGCAAGAGGCTGGAGAAAATGAGACTATTTCAGCAGCTGTGTTATATTTCAAAACAGAAACATTTCCTAAAAAAAGCTTATTACCAACACATTAAGGTCTTTTTTAAAGACATTTTCAGATTTCTAGAATTTGGATTAGTAACAGAATGTATCTTTAACAAATTAAAATCAAATGTGATATAAAGAAAAATAATGGAAAATGGATCATGCCTTGTTGTAAATGCTTATTTAACCAGCTACATGTTAGTATACAAAGTACCATATTAGTTTCTTATTATTTTTATTAGATTCCTAGGTCTGCTATAACAAAATACTACAACTGGATCGTTTAAAAACCACAGAAATTTATCCGTTCACAGTTCTGGAGGCCAGAAGTCTGAAATCAGTGTCAGCAGAGTTGGTTCCTTCTGGGCCCTCTGCGGGAGCATCTTTTCTGTGCTTCTTCTCAGATTATTGTCCTTACTGGTAATCTTTGGCATTCCAAAACCTTTGGCAGATGCATCGCTCCTATCCCTGCCTCTATTTTTCCTTGGCGTTCTCGCTGTGTCTCTGCCTCTGTGTCTGTTCTCCTCTCCTTATAAGGATACCAGTCATATTTGACAAAGGGCCTACCCTACTTCAGTATGACCTTATCTTAGCTAATTCCATCTCTAACAACCCTATTTTCAAATAAGGTCACATTCTAAGTTATTGGGGGGTTAAGACTTCACATATCTTATTGGGGATCACAAGTCAAACTATAACAAACCTTAAAAGTTAAGTCGTGGGAAAGAGTTATGATTTTTTTTAATTGTAAGATTTATTTCTATTGATATTACAATCAAAGCATTTTTAGTGGCTTAATGGACTTTAGAAAATATCTTGCACAGTCCTTTGATTTTTTAGATGTTAACGCTGAGGCCTGTAGGATGATGGATTTCCCCAACACTGCACAGGCAGTTAATGTCAGAGCTAAGTCTAGAACTCCCTCCTAATTCCTTCTGCTGCAACAAAAGATCTTTTTTGTTCACCAGTGGCTTTCAACTACTTCAGTTAAAACAACTCCTCTTTTATCTTTTTTCTGTATTGAACTTTCTAGTAAGAATTTGAAGAAAAGATATAACAACTACGGTACAGAGAAGGCCTCAGGCAATTTAACTACTGCAAGAGTTCCACCCCATTAAGGAGATTAGATAGATAGATAGATAGATAGATAGATAGATAGATATAGGGAAAGAGACAGAGAGACAGAGACACACACACAGAGATAGGTAGATAGATGTAGAGAAAACACATATGCATACATACATATATAGATACTCACATATATATGATAAAATCAGATATATATAATATAAATGCTTAAAGGTGTTAATTTTATTTTCAGACACTTCTACAATAGAAATGAAAGTAAACTGTCAATTCTTAATTACTGATTAAGAAAAGCAAACTTTTTTTTTGGTTGTAAAATATATTGCATGAAGAAATTCCATTAACACATTAGGAGTCATTCAATACCAAAGACTTTGGAAGAAGAAAGCTGTAGTTTAGCTAGTGAACTTGATTTTCACATTGTCAGAGCCCAGAGCCCAGCACAAGGCCCAGGAGGGCTACTCCATGTGCCCTACCCAAGAGATTAGACTGTCAGGCCCAGGAAATGAAAATAAAACAAAACTTAGAAACCACTGTTCTCCACCTTGCACAATTCATTTCTTTAATAAATATTTACTGGGTATACACGTAAGGCAAGTAAGAACTTGGGATTGCAAAGAAGAATAAGCAAGGGGCTTGAAATCTGGTTTTATCAAGTTATAGTTTCCATGACAACAAATTTAAGTGGCCGGGGACTACGTAGGAAGAATTAAAAGATAAATGTAAGACTTTTTGTTTGCTTGCTTGTTCATTTTCTTACCAGTTACTTTAGACATTAATGTATTCTTTGCCTACCTAATAAGTGCATGGCTACTTAGTAAGTAATTGACTCTTTAGTTATTAAGACCACATTTAAACCAACAATCAATATATTCTACTCTAATCTTTTTACAATTTTTATGAAAATTTCTATTAATTTCAGTGAATTAATCATAGTGACTATTTGGAAATGTGACGTAAATTTCAATATTTCTACTACTTTTTATGAATTATTCACAGTGACTCTTTGGAAAGTTTGGAAAGAATGTACATATATACATATATTGTACATGTGTAGGTAGAGTGAACCGTAAACCCTATATCTTCTTAAAATAATTTGAAAAGCTGCTCATTTATCAGGATAAAATTACTTTATGTTTCCAATGTTTAAAATGAATTTAGTGGCCTTAGTGCAATAATATTACATTTTAAAAGGCAAACACTGCCATTATTTTCCCTTCACGATGCCACAGACAGTTCAGAATGTTTTATCATTGTTTACATGGCTCAGAAACCTTATCTTTTATTTGATATTGCAGGTGCGTCGATGGTAGGATATGGAAACTGTGTAAGATGGTTAAAGGAAACAATTAATTAGCATTTAAATAAAAGAGCTCCCTAAGAAACATTTTAAACAGAGAATAAGCTGATTATGTAATAGGTGATAGTAAGCAGTTCTGGAATAGAACTGAAGGAGATGAATAAAGAGAGTGAAAGGAATTTAAATATCTGAAAACAAATAAGGAAATATTGCAAAATATTAGAATTACTGAAGTTGTGTGTATATCCTCATTTGAAATTTGACAGTCTTGTAATTCTGTACTTGTTATATCTCATTATTCTACTTATAAAACACGTACATGCACGGGTTTCCTAAACCGTTGGATAATCTACCTTTACCATTTTCTTTTTGAAGGTGTTAACACAGAGAAAAGCAGGAAACAGCTGAGATCCTGCACTCTGTTGTGCCTTAGCTTCAAGTGAATAAATGCAAGTATTGTGCACACAGGATCCAAACACTCATAAAAAAGATTCATGGTGATATTCTTGGAAGAAATTAATAAAGCCTAAGAGAACTTGTCAGAAGCATGTCCTAAAGATGATTTTATTTTGGTAATTGTTGTATTTTAAATGCTTTCATTTTCTTCTTTTGATGTCTTTTATCTTACAGATGCTATTACTCATAAAATATGCTATTTCAGTCCACAAGGCTGTAGCTGTGAATGAAACATAATATTCTCATCTAGAAGTAGATAAGGGGATGCAAATCTCCTGCTTCACAGTGTAAGCTGGTTACCTCAGGGGTCAGAAAGCTAGTTTCCACTTCCTTTCAGTACAAGCTATGATATTTTCTATAACTGACCAGACATCTTGTCTTTCCTTTATTCAGTCCAGGCATGTGATTGACAGCCTGTCTCAGTGGTTTACACGGTGGACTAGGAATTCTGTGGCTTGCGAGTGGTGGCAGGACTTTAGGGTGAGGCCATGAGGAGTGACCACAAACATCATTCACTAAGTGTTCACTGAATAACTACTATGTACGAGGCTCTGCCACAACAATGAGCAGGATGAATGAGCTCTCTGCACGCATGGACCCATAGGGGCCACAGGAAGCAAAGGACACACATTCATTAGCTCAATACCCACAGAGTGAGTGATGGTGTAAAACCTATCAGTGCGGGACACAGACCCTCTACAGGCTGTGGACAGCACATTTATGCTTCATCAAGTCCCTCAGGCTGGACAGAGCTGGCATCTGGAGAACAGAGAGGAAGCCAGTGGGATCACATCACAGATGGGGTTGGTGAAATGGTCAGGGCGCAATCCTGCCGGGCCTTCAAGGTAATGGAAGGAGTTCAGATTTTATTCAAAACGCGGTGGACGGCCATAAAAGGGCTCTGCAGGGGAATGATTGCATTTTACGAATAAGAAGATGACCATTAAGCACTGTTGCCTTGGTGGAGGAGTGACTAAACATCACTGGATGGAAATGGAGACTGCTGACCCAGGTGCAGGGCTCCATTTGGCTGATAACACACATCAATAGTGATGTGACCTTGAGAAAGTCACTGACTCTCTTTCCCCCTTATTCACTTGTTTCCACATGGGGATAGAGAGGCAGAGTAAAAGAGAGAAGGAAACAGGGGAGATTAAAAAAAGAAAACCTCAATGCTTACAGATGAAAATTTCAGACAGTAAATTGAAAAAACAAACAACTGAGAATTCAGTAATAAAAGCCTTAAAGCAAGACTTAAAGCCTCTCAGTCCACACTCAGGAAAAACCCCACAGAGGATACATAGAAAAGAATCTAGAAATCTGTTAGAATCATTGCCTTGGTTCCTTTGGTTAAAGGTTAATATCAGGGCCCTAGGGAAGAAAAATTCAAGAATGATGCTAGAATCTACTCTATATCCTTTAGATTTAGTTGTACATAAGTGTATGCACAGCAAAAATTCACTGGCACACATGTTCCAACTGCAAAAACATTGAAATACTCCCACAGTGGCTGGTAAATAACCATGACCCCAGCCCTCCAGTGTCAACTCCCACCAGCAGGACCGTGCAGGTCTTCCACAATCTGGCAACTAAAGGTTGACACCTGCCTGGCTTAGCAAAGTGTCTCAAGGAACCTGCTCAGTGTCATTTCTGATTTTTTAGTGCCTGGACCTATAGGCGTATTGACCTTTTGCTGTTATAACAAATCACCACAAACTCAGTGGTGTAAAATACAAATTTGTTACCTTACAGTTCTGGAGGTCAGAAGTCCAAAGCCAGTCTTAATGGGCTAAAACAAACAAACAAACAAAGAAATACTCAGCAATCCTTCTGGAGGCTCTAGAAGGAAATTTGTTTCCTTGCCTTTTCCAGCTTGTAGAAGTTGCCAGCATCTTTTGGCTCCTGGCCCCTTCCTCCATATTCAAGCCAGTAATGCATCCTCAAATCTCTCTCCTTCTCTGATCTTCCTGCTGTTCTCTTACAAGGACACTTGTAATTCCCTTGGGCCTACCTGGATAAGTTACGATGATCTCACTATCTCAAAATCTTTAAATTAAATCACATCTTCAAATTCCCTCTTGCCATGTAAAATGACATAGAGGTTTCAGGGATTAGATGCAGATATCTTCGGAGGCCATTATTCTGACTACCACAGTGGTTAGATATTTTAAATATCATATAATAATAAGTTACCTTAGAATGCTCATAAAATAAAACTGAGTGTGTCATAGTCAAAAACTGAGATACGAGTGGAGAGAATCTATCATATAGAAAAAACGTAACGTAGGTCCATATCTCAAGAGCTTTCTGAAATACTGCAGACCTTTAATTTTCCCATCTGGTTTAGTAGTTCTCAGTATCAAAGAGATGAAATAGTTAAAAGGAAACAAAGAGTTGAGGGCAATATAGAAAGATGGAGTAAGGAAGAGGGAGAAAGAATACAAATATCGCTTGTGTGTCCAAATCTCCTGTAAGGACTGAGGCGGGGAAGAGCAAGGACCCCCAAGTGAATGGATCCCAGCCAGGGCAAGAGGAGACCCCAGAAACTGATGGTGGGATCGCACCAGGTAATGTCCAATCCGTCCAGGGTCAATTGTCTCTCCATCTGGCATACTCAGGCACAAAGGAAGTGAAAAAAATGACAATTTAAATTTCCCCTGTGATTTAATGCCCATGGAACTACATGGGATTGGTTTGATGAGGTTTGGGGAAATTTGAAGATGGGTAAGGGACAGCTAATCTTAGAGGGCAGGACCATATCTGGTGGGTCTTTGTATATCAAAATGCCTTGTATGCAGTGAGAGCAAGCGTCCTGAAATAAAATCCAGGAGCCACAACAGACTGTTAGCTCCATGAAGAAGCACCTGTTGGTCTTGTCACCACCGATTCCCAGCTCTTGGAACAGAGCCAGGCAAAGAGCAGGTACCCAGTAACTCTGTGTTAAAACATTCCTTTTAATAACCAGAAAATGCTGGAAACCAATACTTAATTCAATGTACTGACATTTTGATGCATTGTATCAGAACCTAAGTGATCAAATGAATGAAAGGCCTATATTCCTGTCTATAAATACGGTTGCCAGATTTAGCAAATAAAAATACCAGGTGCCCAGTTAAATGTGAATGTCCGATAAACAATGAATAATTTTTTAGTATAAGTGTGTCCCAAATATTGTATGACAATCTAGCTATAAAGTCATATTGTATCATATTTTAGATAAATTGTAACTTTGTAAAGACGTAATACTCTTTTTTTTTTTTTTTTAATTTTTATTTTTTATTTTTATTTATTTATGGCTGTGTTGGGTCTTCGTTTCTGTGCGAGGTCTTTCTCTAGTTGTGACAAGCGGGGGCCACTCTTCACTGCGATGCGCGGGCCTCTCACTATCGCGGCCTCTCTTGTTGTGGAGCACAGGCTCCAGACGCGCAGGCTCAGTAATTGCGGCTCACGGGCCCAGTTGCTCCGCGGCATGTGGGATCTTCCCAGACCAGGGCACGAACCCGTGTCCCCTGCATCGGCAGGCAGATTCTCAACCACTGCGCCACCAGGGAAGCCCAGACGTAATACTCTTAATGACGGTATTATTACGGAAGAAAAAGGAAGTGCTTTCACTAGATTGTGTTCAAAATGGGGATAGAAGGCTGTGTTGCACTGTACTGTTTTAAAAGCATGCTTGTCTGTGAGCAAGTGCCCGTGGAGGAGGGCTGAAATTCAGCTTCTCATAAATTCTGCAGAGCTACCAGGGAACAGTAATCAACACGGATAAAATCTGGAGGGAAGGTCAGTGAGGCAGGTAAGAGCTGCTGCATCCATATTACCTAAAGCACACACAGCTCCACAAAGCAGGACCAAGCAGGACCAGGAAAGAGCAAGAGGGAAAAACGGAATCACCCTGTGCGGGTTTCATTAGACTGCCTTTAGGAAAAAAACCCTCATCAGCCCCAACAGCAACTTTAATTTTATGTGCATGTTGTGCTTGCTTAGCCTATGCGATAGAGTTGAGCATGTCCTATGTACTAAGTGGTCTGTTTTCATAATGCTCATTTGCTGGTGAAGTAATTCACTGTTTTTCTTAAAAAGGGCATGGTGTTGCTGTGTTCATTTGTGCCAGATCTGAGGAATCTCTATGGAAGCCTTTTTTTTCCACTAGGCATTTTAGATGCTACCTGGCTGTTAGGCCTGAAAATACCAGATGGAGCTTGGGAGCAGAGCAGGCACTGTTGTCATAGAAACGAGATGCTATCCCAGCTCTATGCAGCCGCCATTTTTTTTTTCTTTCATGGTGTGGAGTTCTGATAGGAACAAGTCCTGATAAAATATAGAGATTCCCCCTCCCCCCACACACTCACCTACCTTGGAAAATAGACCTACATTTCAAATGTTGCACAGATAATTCATTAATACATCGCGCAGTGGACCAAGAGCCTTTAACTATGGAAAACTGACTTGATTTCCAGGTCTTCTAATCGGAGTACAACTGGGAAGCCCATGCTTTGACATCATCTTTTTTCCTCTAAATGTGATGCATTTGTCCTAACCCCAAATGAGACAATATCCTCTGTAGCCAGGGGAGCTCAGCTTTGAGATTCCTGGAAAATGCAACCTAAGTGTTCGTAATCATTCTGCAATGTCTCTACTCAGTAGGAGAATGGGGAGGAACCTCTCGTGATTCTCTGCACTCCCCACAGTGGCCAGCAGAATGCTGAGCACACAGGAGGGGTGTGATGGATCCTTGTGGCTTGATGTCCAAGCTTGAGGGATACAGTTATTGGCCAAGGTCCCACACTGCTGCCTTTTCTCTTGGGCAGCTGTGGCATCCTCAAGGAAATGTGACTGTGAGCAAAGAGCTCAACGCAAATGGGGCAGTAGTATTTTCTAGAGACAAGGCTGCTTTTGTGTCCTTCTACCCTTGGGAACAGGGTAAATCCTAGGGCCTTGAAGCTCTGGCTCGAAGAGTTGTGTTTAGCAACAAAGGACTATTAAAATTGATATGGTTTAGGAAAGTGATTTCCTTTATTCGTTTCCTATTGCTACTGAAACAAACTACTACACATAGTGATTAAAACAACACAAATTTATTCTTTCAGAGTTTTTAAGGTCAAAAGTTTAAAATCTGTTTCACTGGGCTGAAGTCAAGATGCCAGCAGGGCTTGCTCCTTCTGGAGGCTCTTGGGGAGAATCTCTTTCCTTGTCCTTTCCCATTTCTAGTGCCCACCTGCATGCATTGGCTCTGGGCCCCTTTCTCCATCTTCAAAGCCAGAGGCCTAGCATCTTGCTTCTATCATCATTTTCTCTTTCTTCTCAGTCAAAGCTCCCTGTCTCCCTCTTATAAGGACACTTGTGATTACATTCACAGCCTACCCAGATAATCCAGGCTAATCTCCCCATTTCAAGAATCTTAATTTAATTATATCTGTAAACTCCCTTTTGCCATATAAGGCAACATTCACAGGTTCCAACAATTAGGACATTTAGGTCCATTATTCAGTCTACCACAGTTTCCAAACCAAGATGATCATTAGAATTGCCTGAGAAGCTTTTCAAAAATAGAGATTCTTGATGCAACTAGAGATTATCATACTAAGTGAAGTAAGTCAGAAAGAGAAAGACAAATACCATGTGATATCACTTATATGTGGAATCTAAAATATGACACAAATGAACCTATCTATGAAACAGAAACAGAATCACGGACATAGAGAACAGATTGGTGGGGTTGCCAAGGGAGAGGGGCTTGGAAGAGGTATGGAGTGAGAGGTTGGGGTTAGCAGATGTAAGCTATTACATATAGAATGGATAAACAAGGTCCTACTGTACAGCACAGAAAACTATATTCAATATCTTATGATAAACCATAACAGAAAATAATATTTTTAAAAAAAGAATGTATATACATGTGTAACTGAATCACTTTGTTGTACAGCAGTAATTAACACAACATTGCAAATCGACTATACTTCAGTACAAAAAAAAAATAGAAATTCTTAGGCCCTACACTAGAGTGATCCTACCAGAATTTCTTAGGTTGGGTGGGGCCTGCAAAGTTCTTTGGAAGACTCAGGTGATTCTGTTGGAAGCTTCCGTTAGAGCTTCTTCAGGGTCTTTCCTAAACACATGCAGTGGGATTTAATGACACTGTGATTGGCTTCTTCAGGGTCTTTGAGTATGTGGGAGAGGTTTTAAAAATGTATGCGTTTGGAAGCTTGGAAGGCCCGACCACCCTCTGAGCTTCACAACACTCCCACAGAATGGCTTTGGCAAATGATTGCATCATGTGACCTGGGCCTAGCAACTCTTCAATTTAATGGTAAAAATACCAAAATTGTTCACTAGGGGCTTCCCTGGTGGCGCAGTGGTTGAGAATCTGCCTGCCAATGCAGGGGACACGGGTTCGAGCCCTGGTCTGGGGGGATCCCACATGCCGCGGAGCAACTGGGCCCATGAGCCACAACTGCTGAGCCTGCGCGTCTGGAGCCTGTGCTCCGCAACAAGAGAGGCCGCGACGGTGAGAGGCCCGTGCACCGCGATGAAGAGTGGCTCCCGCTTGCCGCAACTGGAGAAAGCCCTCGCACAGAAACGAAGACCCAACAGAGCCAAAAATAAATAAATAAATAAATAAATTTATTAAAAAAAAAAAAAATTGTTCACTAATGCCTCCTTAGACCTTTAACCATATGAAATATGTCCTTTTTTTTGTCCCTCAATTCTTTTTTTTTTAAATAGATCTTTATTGGAGTATAATTGCTTCACAATACTGTGTTAGTTTCTGTTGTACAACAAAATGAATCAGCCATATGCATACATATATCCCCATATCCCCTCCCTCTTGAGCCTCCCTCCCATCCTCCCTATCCCACCCCTCTAGGTCGTCACAAAGCACCGAGCTGATCTCCCTGTGCTACACGGCTGCTTCCCACTAGCTATTTCACATTTGGTAGTGTATATATGTCGATGCTACTCTCACTTTGCCCCAGCTTCCCCCTTTCCCCTCCGTGTCCTCAAGTCCATTCTCTGTGTCTACGTTTTTATTCCCACCCTACCACTAGGTTCATCAGAACCTTTTTTTTTTTTTTAAGATTCCATGCATATGCCTTAGCATACGGTATTTGTTTTTCTCTTTCTGATTTACTTCACTCTGTATGACAGACTCTAGGTCCATCCACCTCACTACAAATGACTCAATTTTGTTTCTTTTTATGGCTGAGTGATATTCCATTGTATATATGTGCCACGTCTTCTTTATCCATTCATCTGTCGATGGACATTTAGGTTGCTTCGGTGTTCTGGCTGCAGTGAACATTGTGGTACATGTCTCTTTTTGAATTACGGTTTTCTTAGGGTATATGCCCAGTAGTGGGATTTCTGGTTCCTTAAAAAACTGAAATACATATCTTGATATCTGGGATCTACTGTTGTTTCTTTTTCTTATAGAGGCTTTTCCATTTACTGCCTCAGAACGTTCTCTTCCTTCAAAGATGCTGTCATGCTGTCCTCAGAGCTCTTAAAGTTGCCTATTTTGCCTGCTTCAAGAATGGCTATGGTAGAGGAAAAAACCCATGTAGTATCTTTAGAAAAACTCTAAATATTTCATCGTTTCTTACTAAACATACATTATTTACTCTGTAATGTAAATATTTGATGGCCTGCAACTGGCAATTTTGGAATATATTGGTATGTTTGGAGAATTACAGTTCAGTTAAAAAGAATCCTACACTGCACACTCAGCTCATATTTAACTTACACAATTGTTTAAATGGCATTTAACTCTCAGAATTAAGGGAGTAATAGAATCTATTTTTCAAAAGGGGCCTTGAGGACCAAACTCAAAACCTGAGACAACACATTTGTGTGAAAAGAGAAAGTTGGAAACTGTATGAGAACTTCAGACTTCCCTCCATTGCAGGATGACAACATGATATAGTTATCTGTGCCCGAGTGGGTCCAATTTCATCTAGTGGATCAAGGGGGTAGCCAGCCCACAGCCAGCTCATTAGAATGTTCACAATCTGGTTAGGAGTGGAATCTGAGAGGAAGAATTTTACCACACACAAAAAGGCAGAAAATCTTCTCCAGCTTTAGTATTTGGAGCTGTGGATAGGACAAGAAAATCCTTTCATTAAATAAAATGGCTCCACGTCAGACATTTAAGCCAGATTTTCAAATATAAACCTAAACTGTTGGGAGAATTTTTTTTTTAATTCCAGTGACTCTCCAATATAGAGGTCATAGGAGCTGCCATCATTCTAAATTACAGCCCATTTCAGAGGTTGGCTGTAATCCAGGAGGTTGCATTATTCCAAATTGCCTGTCAAAAACTGTCAAAATACTGCCATTATCAAAAAGTAGTTCTTTTAAATAATTTTCTCACTCTTTTCCCTGAAACTTTACTGGCATTGAGCCTTAATATCATAGCTTATAGGCATAGTAAGTGAAAGCCATTCCAATGAGAAGTGGGAAAAAAAAAAAAACATTCTAGGCATACAACAACATACAAAATTCTAGGCAGAAAAATGAGTCAAGTTTGGAAATGTTGTATCCCTCAAAGCAATAGCCAGTGCTAATCTACTGAAATGGTAACCAATGAACACAAAATTATGAATCCTAGTAGTATGACTTTTTTCCCACATTTAACAGGTGGGGAAAAAATTCTAGAGTTAGTTGATAGACTCCATATTTTTCCTTTTTTTCTCTCTCCTTCCATATCATCCTTCTAATGAAAAATGTTATATCTTCTAGATTACTGATGTCTATTCCTTTCATTTCATAAATGTGGAAATTGACACCCAGACAGCTGCCTGATTTACCTAAGGTTTCATGACAGATCTAGACCTGAGCCCTGCATTCTTTTTAATACACATTCAAACTCTTATTTTGATTTGGAAGTCCGTCTCCTTTATCTTCTCCTTTTTTACTTTAGACTTGACCCTACAGAATTCCCCTGCTTGGAGTAGAAAAACCTACCCCCAAAAGAGCAATACCTGCCACCTACATTCTCTCTGATCTAGACCCTGATGTTAAAACTTCAATTCTAACAAAGAATTCCAGCAACTATTCTGTTTAAGACCATTTATCTTTCAAACAGTGTAAGATGACAAAATATTTTAGAGGCATGCCTCTTATCTTGAGTCATTACAATTCAGGCAACGAATTAGGAAATCAACAGGGTAATTCAGTCTTACAATCATTGTGACAGTTGTATTTGTCAACAACTAGTTTTCAGAAGAAACGGAACTCAAAGAAAATGCATAGCTTCCAGATTCAGACAAAGAGATGCACAGAAATATGTCTCTAAACTATCAGTAGTATATTGTAGAGAAAAGTTAATGTGCAGGTGAATTCGTTTAATAGAAAGACAATGCTTTGAACAAGTGTAGCATAAAGGTATTTCAAAATAGATCTGCAGTTTCTGGGGATGCCAGTAATATATGTAATGGTGCTGGGTCTCATTAACAAGCAGCCCAAACTCTTCAGCTACCATAAAATACAAATCATCAGCAGCACATTCTCGGGAGCAGTATGTCTGTCTGACCCGACTTCTGCTCTACAGTTAACAATTTTGTTTTAATCCATAAAAAAGAAATTTTCATCACCTCTAAATTGTGCAAATGATCACACTTAAGTCTAGTTTTCATGGTGTTCCACAGCAATCTCTAGGGTTGGGCAAAAATGTTCTTTTTAAAATCACTGAAAAGCCATAATTAATTCATTACCTACAAAGACAACCCTAAGACCTTCCAGTGGAGGACTCTATGAAACCACCCCACCCAAAAGAGCATTTTGCTTGAGTACTTTTGGTTCTTTAGCCTGTTATTAAAAATCTACCAGCCTGAGATATCTGAGCTTGAGAAAACTTACATAAAAATGTATTTTCCAAGCAGTGCCTTAAGGAACCCTTAATATTCCTCAAGGTTTTCATAGGCTTTCTTTAAAAAACAAGAACAGTGATTCTATGTGAAATTAATTTGGGAATGGCATTTTATAGTCCCCTGGAGACTCACAATGCACATTAGTTTATTAAAGGTTCTGAGACATCCTGCAATAAAGCAACCTGATTTGTACAGTTTAAAGAAATGATCCCAAAGATATTTGGCCGTGACCCTTGTTTCATGTAGCTTACTTAAGCATGTTAGGGCCAATGATGTCCTACAATATACAATATGGCTCAAAGCCTGGTACAGAGTTCTGTCCTAGGCAGCTACCAAGGCCTTGGTCACAAGCTACTCAGCTTCTCTCTGCCAGGCATTCCAAAAGTTGTGTTCCTGATCTAGGCTAGCATTTCCAGTAAACTGGTCTTCACCAGGGGGACAGGACATGACTGTACGTTTTGAATAGAGCAAATCGTCACTGATAATTTTGCTGCTAAAAGATTTTCTTGATGATAAAAATAATGAACATTTATTAGGCACTTACAACATGTAGAAACACCGTTCTCAGTATTTTGGCTATAAGCTCATTTAATCCACATGAACATACCTATATATTTTTCTTTTCCAGATAAGGAAACTGAGACACAGCAAGATTAAGATTGAGTTGCTTATTGGCATCACTAGCAAATAAGTAGGATTCAAACTTAAGCCATCTGGTTCCAGAATCCCTGCTCTTCACACATGTGCTCACAAACATACACACACACACACATTCACCTTTACAAATGAATATGTGGGCTTCTCCATACACATTAATTCTCATGATACCTAAGTATGACCAGTATTTCCTTATGGCCCCTCAGCCTGGAAATAAAAATAGGATTACAAAATAAATAGCACAATGATATCTCACTTTTAAGACAATAGCTACCTTTGAAAATAATGTATTGTCACCCTGCTTCCACACAAGACTACATCTAAGGTATCTAAGAAGAAATAATTGCTGTAATTCCCTTTTAATTAATTGATTTTTCGGATACTAGTAATGGCAGTTCACATCTGTTATCTCATTTGATCCTCACCACAATTCTGTGGGAAAGCAGAACAAATATTATCATTGTCTCTGTTTTATAGATCAAGAAACTGAGGTTCTGATTTACTCAATTGTGCAAGCGACAGAGCTGGTTCTAGACACAAAAGCCCCCACTTTGGGTTGACTTTTTCTGAACTGAGAAGCCTTAAAGTCTACAGCTTCTTTGTCTAATCTTAAAAATTCTCTCAACTTCACACTTTTTTTAAGGAAGGCCAGAAGTCAGTGTAGACACAGCCAAAGGCCATTATAATATCACTTGAAAAATTGACCTAAGAAACCAGGATTTAATTATGAATAGGAATTTTGGTTTTTACCCATTCTGCAAAGTCATGTTTATCTGATTTTGCAAAATCTAACGTACCTATTATGATTTTCCTGTTAAATATTTTTTCTCAAATTTCATTATGAATACAAACCATGGTGTGGCCCAGTTCTGTTATCCCAACTTTATGTCACACTTTTTTCTAAATTGTATCTCCCTTTTGTATTTAATCATCATTCGGAATGATGGATGACCACAAGGAGTCATATCTTGCAACCGTTCAGCTGTTTCAATAAATCACGAACAGTCGACACATCCCTTTGGTGTACATATCCAGCTAAAAGTCAATTTAAATGGCAGCTATGTGAATAAAGTCATGGGAAGTTCTGCCCACAAAGTGTGTAGCCCTAAGCACTCTCTTCCATGAGTTTCTTTTCAATTTGATATCTGCAATCAGTCACACTTTATTCCTTGAGTGTTAAATGAGGTGAATTAACAATGTTTCAAAGCAGTTCAAAAAGGTCTATTTACAATGCAACCCACTGAAAAGTTTGCCATGACTTCTCTTTTCACATAAATTCATATTTCAGTTCCTTAGTACGAAATCAATTCCAAGTCAAGAGCCCAACAGGCAAATACATTTTAAAGACATGCAGCCTTGAATTATGTACCTACTTCTTGTGTGTAACATAAACAGAACATTCATAGTCATTTTTGATCCATAGACGACTCCACTGTTACCCACACTACACTTCAGTTAGAAGCTTATGCTTCCTTCTGTCTTATAAAGAGAATATACAGGGCTTCCCTGGTGGCGCAGTGGTTGAGAGTCTGCCTGCTAATGCAGGGGACGCGGGTTCGAGCCCTGGTCTGGGAGGATCCCACATGCCGCGGAGCAGCTGGGCCCGTGAAAAAAAAAAGCCACAACTGCTGAGCCTGCGTGTCTGGAGCCTGTGCCCCTCAACGGGAGGGGCCGCGATAGTGAAAGGCCCGCGCGCCGCGATGAAGAGTGGCCCCCACTTGCCGCAACTGGAGAAAGCCCTCGCACGAACCGAAGACCCAGCACAGCCAAAAATAAATAAATAAATAAATAAAGTAGCTATAAAATTAAAAAAAAAAAAAAAAAAGAGAATATACAGCTCAAGCCAAAGATTAAACATAAGCAAATTCTGAGACTTAATGCTCATGAAGTGACATGTTTTTGAAGTGTATTTTCAGATAACATGAGGAAGGTCTGTCTTTGGGGATGAAAAAAACTTTGTGTCATGGCCTTTGGGCCCAATACTAACATTAACATTAGCACTCCTTCTTTCTCTCTCTGCAGCCAAACTCTTGTGTTGCCAAATGGCCAAGGTTTCCAGCAAAAGGAGTCCAATGCCCTTCTCTTTCCTCTTTGCAAACAACAAAAGGGTAAAAAGCACTGAAGGTCATCGCTTGGCCCTCTGATGATATTCAACATGTATCAATGTCATAATGACAGTTCCTAAATCTTGTTAATGTGACACCTTAGTGAAGGGACCAACAGATAAGATACATGGTACCAGATTAGAATCTTGATGTAATGTCTGCCTGCTTCTTGGTTAGTCCCAGTTCTAGGGCAATTTTCTGTAATTTCACTGCTCTGTTGATTTCAAGATAATACTGTGTACCAGGCACTATGTAAAACATTTTTTCATGGATTGTCCCTTTTAATACCCAAAATAACTCTACCCTATAGGTACTGCCATTATTCCAATTTTAAAACTGAGGTCTAGAGAGGTTAAGAAACATGTCCAAAGTCGCACAGTTAATAATGGTGGTGCTAAAACTCAAACTGAAGTCCATTTAGTTTCTGTTCATTTGTGGTGTATTTTGTGGACTTTAAGCCAGAATTTCTTCCCTCTTCAGGTTTCTATAGACGTTTCTACCAAAGACTTGTTTTCACATAAATTCATAATCTCTTTCCTTGCAAGGCAAAAATTTAATGCTATTTAATCTTCAAAGGATGTGTTGAATGCTAACAAGCTACCCAGACATTTGGGGAGATGGAATAATGGAGGAGAGGGCATGGGAGTCAATTCCTGGAGTTCTACTTTAGTTTGATTTTGATGTTAGTAAATTCTTGAAACATTATTTGAATGATTACCATCATCCTACTACAACTACTTACGAAGCTTTCACAAGACATTGATTGCATATAAATACATGATTTCTGCTCAGGGTATTTGCTCTCTGAGGTGAAACCCCTCCTCCCCACCCCCACTCCCACCACCCCCCCCAAAAAAAAGAGGAGGAAAAAGTGAAAAGAGACAGAGAAGAAAGGTTTTTGTTTCCCTTTCTTGTAAAGTCTACTTTTTCCCAATTGAATTCAGGTGTTCTGGTTTTTCTCTGTTTGGTCTATAAAATAATTTTTCCATCACTTAACATTGTATGGTCTCTGGAATCAAGACTTTTTCTCTTACAAAAATGCAGCGATGGCCAAATTTCCACAGCCAGGAGAAAAGGAAAGATTGAGACAGTTTTCTCAATAATTGCCTCAATCCTCCCCCTTGTGCTGGCCGTGGAAACTTGGCCAGTGACTAGTAGAGAGATGTGGGATTGATCTCCTCCTCTCTCCTCTTACTGTTTCCTCTGCCTAAAATGCTGTTCTCCTTCTAAGTTATCACACTCCCTCTCATTCTGCAGGTCAGATGTCACCTTCCCTGGGAAACCTCTACTGACATCCCTCTCTGCCCACTTCCCTGATTTCTGCTTGTTTCCTTCATCTCCAGCAAAATTCATCATCTCTTCCTCTTGGTTCCTGTAACACTTTGTTATACCATTCTCATGCTTTTCTGTGTTCCCCTAAAATCTGTGAATTTTCTGAAGGCAGGGAATTTTTTAAAATATTCCCCAATATGTCCCCATAATGTCTGATATGTAAGAGATGTACAGTCCATTTTTCTTTGACCAGGTTTGCACCAGAAATGGCACAAAGCCTCCTTAGCCAAATTCCAGGGGAAGAGAACTTTCCCATGTCAATGCCTCCCCTCAGTCACTGCAGTAAACATCAGCTTACTCCCCGGCCTGGTACCTTGTCCACATTTTGAAGCCTGGGTACATGTGTACAAGTTTTGAGCAACATTTTTTGGTGAGGATGGGTCTGATGCCACAGCAGGAGGTAGAAACAAACCTTCCTTTCCTCATTTACCTATCAGTGACAGATCTCCATACTGGAATTATTTCAACTGGCTTTATGGGTCTCAACTGGATCAGAAAACTGAGATCAGGGAAAAATCACATAAAACAACAAATCCTGATTCTTCACGGTGGTTTCAGTAGTTGAGGCAGAGTCTGTTTCTTACTTATGTGTGGTAGAACACTTACTTCTGGGGACTGCTTCCCTCACCCCAGTTGCACATGTAGTTGGTGGGGCTGTCCATTAAGATATGCTTCGATTCCCATGGGGATGGGCACACTCTAGGCACATCAGAATACTCCATTCCACCGGGCATAGTGATTGTCAGGGTTGGGGGAGTTGGTTACCTTAGCAGGACCAATTAGTGCCCTGTTTCAAAATTTGATATGGATTGGGAGGGGCATGGAGGGGAGGAAGAGAGAATGAGAAACAAAGACAGAGCAAGACAGAGACTCTTACCTTGTGAAATTATCATGGAAGCCCTTGAGTGGACCCATGAGAGGAGACAGAGTTGGGAGTGTGTGTGTTGAGGGGTGAAGATGTAAAACAGTTTAACTTTGGTGGAGAACCTGAAAAAAAAATGTCCTTCAGGCTGCACCAGCTCTCAGAAGCGCTGACTCTCAGGGGCCTTCTACATGGTTACAGCCAGTTTGGGGACGAGTCCATTACAGAGGAAGCACAGCTGAGAAATGCAGAGAAAAAGACATACTCCTGATGACATCATCCCTACCCCTGCATCCAGCCTTACTTGAACTCTCCAATAACATGTGGCAATAGATTATCTTTTGGCCTAAGCTAGCTGGAGTTTGGTTTCTGTCACTTGCAACTGAAAGAGTTCTGACCAATAGACTTTTCTAATGCATAAATCTGCTTCCCATTTCCAGGTTATGGGAAGAGTACTTCAAGGGCAATGATGCAAGGCCATTGACTTAATTCTGATGCTATACTTGGCTGTTATTTTGGGGAAGATGTTACCTAAGGGTGATTTTAAAGGAGTGAGCAGACTGAGAGAGTTCAGATTCAGACTCTATAAGAGCACTTGTCTTACCTATACATCAGAAGTTAGTTCCTGAAAAAATTTCTTGCCTACGTAAATACATTCTGGGTCCTTCAAGAGTGATTGCCTTGGCCTGCTAGGGTTTCCGTTAAAAGATGTCACTGCCTATGGCTTCTGCCCAGCTGTGCACTTCTTCTAACATAAAGTGAGTTTATAGTCTAACTGAATATCTTGGAACTTTTCAAACTATCATAAAGGGGCTTGGTAAGAAAGGTTTGACGTTAATGAGATTCCTCTTAGTTTGCATTGTTTTTTCTATAACCTAGAAACAAAACAAAACCCCAAACCTTAATAATTTAAAATGACCATACCAGTCAAATAGTCCTCACATTTTCAACTTTCCTGTAGTATATCATGTTTCCATTGAAGCGGACTATTGTAACTGCCTGAAAAAGTATTGTTTGATGTCTGTAAGCACAGTCAGCAATCAATAATTTGAAATTTGTACCATTTGTACCTTTAAGTTCTGGCACATCATTTTTTTATTTCATTCAATCTGCTTACTGTTGAAGAAAAAGCATTTTGAACCATTGCCACAGAGCACATTTATGTGTGAGACAGGGTTCATTTATACGGTGGGAAGTATATCATTTTGACGTTTACTTGCAATATTAATTGTATATATTGATTCCATTTTTTCAGAAATTGTAAATTTATCATAAATACTACCACTGGTGACCTTATTTTGGTGAGAATGTTCTTCTGCAGAACTTGAAAACATTTTGGAGTCAAGTCATGGATTTTTAAATTCAGAAAGACAACATATGCTGTAATATTAAATTAAAATTCCATAATCAGTTGTTAGTTCAAGGACAAACTCGAACAGGAAATGCATTTTTTAAAAAAATGTCTCTTAACTGTTAGGTTAAGAACGAATGATCTTTTGCGATCATTAGCTCTTCTTTACTCATTTCTTGTGTTTGATCTTAAGCCCAAATATAAATGTAGCCTAGAAAGTTTTCTTTAGCCATTTTTAAGTGTCCCCAGTGTTTTCAGTTAATAATCATAAGAGCAGTCTATCTCAAAATCTTTCTCTGCCCTCTCTGATTATACCACCCCCAACACAAACACACAGGAATAGGTCTGGATTTGGAAATAGCTGAGTCATGACCCTTACAAGGAACACCTGAGTTCAGCACACTTGGAAAGAAAAGTCAGAGAGCTGCCACTCAAGAATCCTGGGAGCATTTCAGACTGAGAAGATTTCAGACTCCTCACTAGGTATGAGATGCCCTCAAGCTGTTAAAAGGGTTATGGGATATAGGCTGCAGGACAGGCAAGCTTGTCCCTGAAGGAGTATTGCCAGCAAGAGAGGAATAGTCTTCAGACAGGACGACTCCCCTCTGGGAGAGAGAGTGATAATCTGGATTCTGTCCTTTTCACTCACTCAAAAGTATAGGTCAGTTACTTTATTTTGCAAACACGT
This sequence comes from Balaenoptera musculus, assembly GCF_009873245.2. NCBI lineage: Eukaryota > Metazoa > Chordata > Mammalia > Artiodactyla > Balaenopteridae > Balaenoptera > Balaenoptera musculus. Next base: position 14,460,736 of record NC_045800.1, read on the forward strand.
AATTTAAAAATTACATCAAGTGATTTAGTACTTGCATTTTTAGCAAGCACCTCCTGTGGGATGATGTGATAGGCAACCCGGAGGGCATGCAGGTGAGGGAGATGAAAGCCATGACCCTTGCAGCTAAGAGGCCTCTAATAGGGTGGGATAAAAAGTAAATGTATAGAACTATAAGATAATGTAGAAGGAGATAAGTGTCTGCAGAGATGTACAGATACAGTGCTATAAATATTTACAAGGCGGAAAGACTGTCTCTGCCCTGGGGAATTTGAGAAGACTTCATGAAGGATGGGGGGCATTTGAGTTGAATCCTGAAGGGAGAGAAGAACATTAAGCAAAGGGAATCCATGCAAAAAGGCAAAAATTACATATATAGTATATTCAGGACATTATCCAGTATACATGGCATATAAAATATAAAGAGTAGCGAAGTGGAAGATAAGCCTGGGAAAGCAGATTGGAGCCAAACTATGGCAGGGCGGGTCTTAAATGTCAAAAACAGAGCTGGGACTTTCCTCTGCAGACACTAGGAGGCCACTGTGTTCTTGGGTAGGAGAGCCAGGATCCTATTAGAGTCTAGGAAGTACCCGGTACTGTTCTTATTGTCATGAAAATTGGGGAGACTGGAGGGAGACATTCAGGAAGAAGGCAGTGAGGGGCTGATTGGGGTGATCGCAGTTGGAATGAGAAGAAGGGGAGCAATAAAGGAGACATGGTAGAGGCAAAACCATCAGGTCCCAGCAGCTGCCTGAGTGGAGGATGCAAGAGACAAGGGGAGAGCTGAGCCTGGGTGAGGAGAGGATGGTGGGAGGTGATGAATTTGATCCTGGACATGTTGACTTAAAGTTTCCAGTGTGAGACTTAGGAGAAGAGTCCAGCCAACAGCCGGAAATGTGGTCGGGTGAGAGTATGGATCTAAGATAAGGATTTGGGAGTCAGCCACAGAGAGGTGAGAGTTGACACCGTGAGAATGGGTTAGATCACCAAGGAAAAACCATATGGAGGGAGGACTGGGGTGAACACAGAGGAAACTGGAAATGGATGGGAAAGAAAAGTACTTTGGAAGACTGGAGAGTGCCAAAGAAATGCTCTATAGTAATGAGGATTCATAGAATAAAAGGCTATTATTTGGAGATGAAAGAGACCTTAGCACTCAGTCAGTCCAATCTTTTCATTTGACAGGAAGCAGAGGCTCAGAAAGGTTAAATTACAGCTGGCAAACAGCTGTATTCCAGGCTGTACTGAGTCCAGATTGAGAAGTAGGTAAAACGTTTCCTTGTCCTCCCACCTCCCTTTCCCGGACAGTCCTCTCCTTCTCTATCACTTATAATAACATTCAGAGTAGCAACATTTGTTAAGCTCTTTCTCGGAGCCATGTATAGAGTCATGGTTATGAACTTTGGAGACAAAATTGCCTGGATTCTAAACTCGACTCCTTTGCTTCCTAGTTGTATGACTTTACACAGACTACTTAACTTTTCCAAGCCTGTGTCCTCAGCTGTAAATGGGGGTAATAACAGTATTTGCCTTATAGTTAATATTTGTAGAACACTTAGAATAGTACTTGGCATTGTGGAATCACTGTGTAAGCATTAGCCATTATTTTATGAAGTACTCTAAATTAGGAAACCATATAATTTATTGTTCAAACTCGGATGCTTTTCAGCAGTGCCATGTGGAGCCACACAGGAGCCTGAGGCAAAAGGAAAAATCAGTAATACTGATCCTTCTTTTATTTAAATTTTTGGTATTTTGTTAGTCATGGAATTTTTGCATTTTTAAGATTTTTTTAAAAAATTGCTGTAAAATACGATATATCTTGATTGCTAAGTTTTTTGGTATCCCTTAAATTTCGCACCCTAGGCAAATATCTCACTTGCCTCATTCCCCTACTTCTAGGTCTGCTGTTGAGGGTGATTTGTGAGACTTTCAATAATTACACAGGGAGAGCAGGCAGAAATCAGTACTTTCCTGGGCACACTGAGACATACAGTCTCCCTAGTAGCTTTCAGTGCACAATCTGTAGAGCTCTTCTCTATTTGTGTGTGTGTGTGTGTGTGTGCATGTGTGTGTGTGTGCATGTGTGTCTTTTCTCCCACTAGTGAACACACTACCTTTCCCAGGGCATAGCTGTGACCTCAAGACCAATTGGGAACCATGTATGAAATTCAAGTTCATTCCACAAAACACCACCTGGAATTAGAATCTGGCCCCAAGTCCCCACCTCACTGAAGTTGTTTCCCTATAAGTTTGTGCCTTCAACTTTCAATCCTTATGTCCCTAAAAACATGCCACTAGGGCCAATGATAAGCTAGTCTCAGGAGGTAAAAGTGACTAACAACTTAGTGTCTTACTATTTCCTGGAGTATTTGCATAATTTGAGGGATAATATTAGAACCTACCTCATAAGATTAAATGAAATAATGTATATAAACTACTTAGCAAAATGTGTGGACCTGGTAAATACTCAGTAGGTAATAGGAGCTGTTATTGCTATTTAATAACAAATTATTATATACTTATTACTATGGTTGAACTGTTTGAAGTTGTTGGTAATCAACAGTGTTTGATCTACAAAAATAGCAATCTCATATGATTCAACTGACTACTAACACTACTACTGTGTTAATTAGAATATATTGAACCCTATTAAAATGCCACTTGGGGGATCAAAAAATGGTCAAGTGTTGGCAATTTCATATGGTTCAACCTAGTAAAAACAGTCTATTGTTGGCAACGCTGAGTTAATCCAAAGGGCTGAGCAATTAACAATTGTTGTATTGGGTAATCACTTCACATGGGCAACTGCTTGCTTTATGAATTAGAAAGCTCTTCCTAATTACATGCTATACAATTATCTGCAGAGTATCACTGTATGCATTCCACTGCCTTCCACAAACATTTATGAAGCTTCCCCAATGTGTCAGGTATTGGGAGATGACTGAAAGGACTAGATGCCTGCCCTAGTGTAGATTTTCTCCAGAGCTCAGTGTTCTGGAGACTAAGGTTGTACGTCAGATTGTGTCCTTTTAGACACTAGATATTACTGTAAGTAATTGCACCACATGGTCGTTTTCCTATGTTGATAATTGCCAAGTTTTCCAAAAAAAAATTCACTCTTTTTAACAGAGCCAGTGAAGTTATCAGGAATGATATATGAGATGGTGTCAGATGGTGGTGTTCTGACTTTACTACCAGTTCTGTAAGATACAGCCCAGAACAAGCTGAAAGGAAGCCTACACACTTGATTTTGATTTGCTGACGTACACTGAGAACCCCTTCTGCCCAGACTCCCTAAGTCATCCCCATGAGAAGACAGGATTTAAAAATGCATAAACAGGGTTTCCCTGGTGGCACAGTGGTTGAGAGTCTGCCTGCCAATGCAGGGGACACGGGTTCGAGCCCTGGTCTGGGAAGATCCCACATGCCACGGAGCAAATGGGCCCGTGAGCCACAACTACTGAGCCTGAGCGTCTGGAGCCTGTGCTCCGCAACAAGAGAAGCTGCGATAGTGAGAGGCCCGCGCACCACGATGAAGAGTGGCCCCCGCTTGCCGCAACTAGAGAAAGCCCCTCGCACAGAAACGAAGACCCAACACAGACAAAAATAAATCAAAAAAAAAAAAATCAGGTACTTATTTAAAAAAAAATGCATAAACATTATACTCTCCGGAAATAATGTGGTTTAAGTTACAGTATGTCAGCCAGCATGACCTTTGCGTTTTTGCACTTGGAGAGAACTGGAGGGATTTGCAAACTCTTCCCTCTGTCTTTCCAAGTCTTCTCGATTGACTTAGATTCTTCCCGCAGTGGACTAATTCACCCTCCCCTAGTTCACATAGAATTTGGCTTCAAATGAACTTTACCTAAAAGTAAGTATTCTGGTTAAATGGGGATAAAAAAACAAACAAACCCAGGAATCATCATCAGTCCTATAAAATGCTTAGGAATTCAGTTACCAAGAATCTATAGAAATAAACAGATTCAAGATTTTTCTTGAACTCTCATTAAAACCAGTGAAGCAGTAACTGGGACATGATTAACACTCTGAAATAGTGGATGGTAGATAAGCAGGCCTATGTGAACTTCAACATAAACAACTTTGATTGCAGTAATTTTTCCCCTGAAAATGTCCGAATATGAAAATATTTTTTAGAAACAATTCTTTCAGAAGAAGATGTTTCAAAGTCACTTAAAACAATCTGGCGAGGCTCCATCTTTGTTTTGCTGACTTTTTATTTATTTATTAGCTATAATTTTTCTTTGTGTAGTAAAAACACTTAAGATCTACTCTTATCAAATTTATTGTATACAATATAGTATTATTAACTATATAGTCACCAAGTTGTACATTAGATCTCCAGAACTTACGCGTCCTGCATAACTGAAACTATTCCATTTGACCAACATCTCCCCATTTCCCCCCGACTCCAGTCCCTGGTAACCACCATTTAACTCTCTGCTTCTGTGAATTCGACTTTTTTAGATTCCACATATAAGTGAGATCGTGCAGTATTTGTCTTTCTGCACTTGGCTTACTTCACTTCACATAACGTCTTCTGGGTCCATCCACTTGATTGCAAATTGCAGGATTTCCCACTTTTTTAAAGGCTGAATAATATTCTATTGTATATGACTGCTTTATTTAATTCTCTTTCACTCTTTCCCTGGAATAGGGGGGAAAGAGGCTTTCAAACTTCAAGTTAAAACTTCCTCTTTCCCCTTTCCCTCTGCACAAGTTGTCCTCCATCCCTTTCTCTCTGCTTAGCCTTTCCCTGGCTAAAGAACTGATCATGTGTCAGTCTAAGCCCGTGGATTCCTCTATGCACAGACTACAAAATATGTCTGTCTGTGCTGTCATATTCTGTAACTCACTCTGAACAGTCCCTTTATTCCAGGCAGAATGGGGTCCTGAACTTCTCCAACTCTAGCGTTTGGTCTGATTTGTCCTTCCAGACAGGAGTATTCCCACTTCTGACAAGGGCACTTTTTGAAGGATAAACCACAAGCTTCTAAAAGTCTTGCTTTACTTTAAAAAAACAAAACAAAAGTTTTATTTGCAACATTTTTGTTTTCATAATTGTTTTGCTGCCTACCTTCTCTAACACATAAATGTGTTAATTTTAAGCAAATAGTAACCCATTTTTGCTTCTTTCAAAATTGCTATTCTGTGAATTATATTCATTTATTTTTTCATTCACTGAATTTTTGTTGGATCTCATTTTATTAAGGAAGTATCCAGCACATAATACACTGTGAGATTTTCAGTACTGTGAGTTACTCAGTGCTATTGTTGAGAGGTATTCAAAGATGATCAAGAAATAGTTCCTACCTTCAAGAAACTTGCAATTCGATGAAGTAAAATAAGAAATACACACAGTAACCTATAATACAAGGTATATTGTAATAAATATCATCCAAGTTAAATGATTTAAGTATTCAGAAAAGCATTCTCCTGAATTTCTTTGAGTCTCCCTCAGCCTAAAACCTTTATCTCTGACTCAAGCATCTAAAAAATCATGTCCCACTAGGCATTTTTTCATAATATCAGATCTTTTCAAAGTAATTTAGCCATGAAAGTCTTCCTCTATTTTCCCTCTCAAAGAACAAAAGCTTTATAGTCAATGTGTCAAGATAATCTCATATAGCTTTGGTGAACTCTGGTAAATGTGAGAAGAGTCATTCTCAAATGAGGAAACCAAGAAATCAATACCAATATTTCATCAGTAACGAAGGACTGGATTAATGATTGAAATAAAGAATGCCCCCAAAACACAGAAATTATCACCAGTGATAATACCCTTATGCCTAAGGAGAAAAAATTTAATGTCATCAGCTTAGGTTCCTACAGAGAGGCATTTAAGTATTAAATAATCCTTTGACATTCCCTGCGAACAGCATGGAGGGAAATTATTAATAATGATAAGCGATATATGTGGATTTTGTGAAACAATTATCAAAATTACATGTAGCAACAGTTTTCTGTAACTTTCCAGCACCTAGCATGGTGCCTGGCTTATTCTAAGTAAATGGATAAAAGAGCACATGATATTTCTTGTACCTAGCAAGATGCCTGGCATACAGAAGGCACTTAACACATATTTGTTAAAGGAATGATTGACTAATACTCTTGCTTTAGGTACTAAACCAAGTTATGACACCAATTTACAGTCCTCATGGCTGATGAATGTTCTTGTGTCAATTCCAGAATCTCAGTATTTCAAGTGAATGTCAGAGCCCCACTTCCAAGTGTGCAGGGTCATTGTTGTTACCTCCCTTTGACTTGATCAACTCTTACTCATGCTCTGAGACTCCGTTTGAATGTCAGTTTCTCAGGGAGGCTTTCCCTAACTCCTAGAGCAACATTTATCAAAGTCTGGCTCATGACCCACCTGTATCAGATTCATCTGGGTTATTAATCAAAGTGAAGATTCCTACAAGTATCAAACAGATACTTGTACAGCTATGTTCATAGCAGCATTACGTGTGATAGCCAAAAGGTGGAAGCAACACAAGTGTCCATTAACAGATGAATTGATAAATAAAATATTATATATTGTATATACGCACACACAATAGAATATATATATTGTGTGTGTGTGTGTGTATATATATATATATATATATATGTACACAATAGAATATTATTCAGCCTCAAAAAGGAAGGAAATTCTGATACATGCTACCACATGGATAAAACTTGAAGACATTATGCTGCTGGGGAGAGAGGAGAATGGAGAGTTATTATATGGAGTTTCGGATTGGGAAGATGAAAAAAGTTCTGAAGATAGTGCTAATGGTTGCACAACAATGTGAATGTATTAATTCTATTAAACTGTTGAAAATAACTTTAAAATGTTAAATATTAAAAAGGTAAATATTTCGTTATCTGTACTTCACCACAATGTAAAAGGAAGGGGCAGGGCTTCCCTGGTGGCGCAGTGGTTGGGAGTCTGCCTGCCGATGCAGGGGACGCGGGTTCGAGCCCTGGTCTGGGAGGATCCCACATGCCGCGGAGCGACTAGGCCCGTGAGCCACAATTGCTGAGCCTGCGCGTCTGGAGCCTGTGCTCCGCAGCAAGAGAGGCCGCAATAGTGAGAGGCCCGCGCACCGCGATGAAGAGTGGCCCCTGCTCGCCGCAACTAGAGAAAGCCCTCGCACAGAAACGAAGACCCAACACAGCCAAAAACTAAATATAAATAAATAAATTAATTTAAAAAAAAAAAAAAAAAAGGAAGGGCAGATACCTGGCTTCCACTCTGGTCTATTAATCAGAAGATTGAGAGGAAGGGACAGGAATGCAGCAGGAACCTGCAAGCCCTCCCGGTGACACTGTTATAAAAATGTGAGAACACTGATACAGACCACATTAAATCCCCCCTGTTTTATACCAACATAGCAATCTACACTTTCACTTTGAGATCATGCTTGTAATTTGACCATATGCTCCACGAGGGTAGGGACTATGGTTTTGTTGTTCGACACTGCATCCCCAGCATTTAGCACAATGCCTGGCTCAGAGTAGCACTCATTATATATTGATTGAATTACTTTATCTGAACATGAGTCTCATATTCCTTATTTGTAAATAAATATAATAATTGTCTTAAGATGTTTGATATGAAGATTTGAGATAGTACACATAAAGGACCTCCCACTGTGCCTGACTCATAGTAAGAGTTCAATTACCAGAAGCTTGCTTTATTATTAATAGCATTATTTTGTTGTTATTATTATTACTAGGAGGGGGAGAGTATAACTATTCAAGGTTTAGACCAGGAGTTACAGACTTAGTTACCTACAGCCTCCAAGCAGGTAATGAAATTACATTCAGCGTGCTGGGTTTACACTATCCAATAGAAAGTGGTGGGAATTGCGGAGCTCTGAACATGTATAGTCCATATAAAGGAGGTTACCACTACCTAGCTTTTGCCTGTTGGTACTATATGGGTACTCAGATCCAGAGCTATCAAATCTTGTGATTTTTTCAAGAAAAGCTGGTAATATGAATTTCCATCTGAAATTTCACAATTTATGAAAGACACTGTTTTTTTTAAAGTTTTTAAAAGTTCTGTGCAAACCAAACAAAACACATTGATTCATGGGCCACGACTATGTACCCCCTGATTCATCCCAAGGTCCAGAGTATCCTTAGGTCCCTAGGATAGACCCTCCTTTTATGAAAATGGAACTGGAAACATCCATCTTGATAGGGCTCACTGTACCTCTGGGTTTTGGAGACTATCTAGTTCAAACCAATCAAGACAATAGGGGAAAAGGCGGGGGCGGTGTCTTTATAATTGACCTGTTAAGAAGTTCAGGGGTATGACAGGCTAGAATGGATGTCCATGGATGCTTACAGCAGTGTGGGCATTACTACCAACCCAAATGGTAAGACAGTAATGGAGGACATGCCAGATGCTTTTACTTGTTTTCCAGTAGGTTTCTTGGTGAATTATTTACTGCCTTTGCAGTTAGGTTATTCACCTACACCCAGAAGGACAGAATTATTTCTAACAGCTAGAGGGCTCTAGCAGTCCACCTTTCAGACGCAAATGGATTTGCTGTAACAGTTTCAAATCTAAAAGTGGATGACTCTCAATTGTCATCTCTAAATATCAATAGATTAATATTACCTACACATTATTTAATCCATATGCAAAATTACCAATACTCTATGTCAAAAATTCTTTCCCTTTTTTTTACTTTTTTCTCCCTTCCATTAATTTTTTTTTCTATATGTAATTGAGCTTCTTGATTTGATGTTGAAAGCGTTCCTCCAGAAATCTAAATTAGAAAGTAAATTTCTATTGACGTGGTAGATTATTAAAATGTCTGGTAACCATATTAAGCATTTAGGTGGGTATATTTTAATTCAATTCTTGTCTAGCACATCCAGGAGAAAACTATACAGACTGATAGTGATAGAAATCAAGAAAAATAAACTCTCACTCCACAAAAATTATATAATTTGACCATTTTAGAACCAAAACAACTTTTCAGCTTTTAGGGATGCTCAACAAAAGAAGATTTAAGTGGAGCATCTGAAGTTTTATCTGCTCGTCACTCCTGCTATTTTTTCTGACATTTCCACTATCAAGGCAGTTAAATGTTATAATTTAGCCTTAATTCCCAGTTTCCCTTTCTTGTGCCCTTCATTCTGCTCTAGGACATGTTTTAAAAGCACTTAGAGGCACTTAATGGACAGATTTAGCAAAATCTTCATCCTGTTTCCACAGCTCAGTCGCATACAAAAGCCTGGGTAAACTCTCTCCTCCTTCTGCCTTCATCCCCTAAAAATATTGATTGTGGTCAAGGGGGGAGGCAGAGGGAGATTTCTCTGTGTGAAAGCTACACAGAAAAAGAAATTTTTTTTTGAATTGGTTCTTTTCAGATGCTAAATGCCCACTTCCCCTTTCTTATCAGCCACTTTAGTTACTTTTGGAAATAACAGTACTTAAACAAGTACCCACACATATTTTCAGTTTCCTGAACATCTCAAACGTCACTGTTTCCCAAATATACTGAGTTCAGGAAAATAGAAAATGCATTTTATTCCAAACCACTCTTTCTGATTTGCAAACCCGAGAGAGTTTAAGGGAAATGCAATCCACATGTTTCTGGCCATTTCTACTCACATGCATTTATACAAAGGTCTCTATTTTTTTCTTTATAAAAATAATTTGAAGTCTATGAAGCTGTTAAAATAAATCTTGACACCTTTTATTTTTCTAAGAAAGAGGAAGTTTCTTTGGATAAGATTAAATTAATAGAAACTCTTTAAGATTTGACTTTGGCTTCAAATTTAAAAGTCATTTGGTAAGGGTGGGTTCTAAACTCACTTCAAAACTATCACACCGGGGCTTCCCTGGTGGCGCAGTGGTTGAGAATCTGCCTGCCAATGCAGGGGACACAGGTTTGAGCCCCGGTCTGGGAAGATCCCACATGCCGCGGAGCAACTAGGCCCGTGAGCCACAACTACTGAGCCTGCGCGTCTGGAGCCTGTGCTCCGCAAGAAGTAGAGGCCGCGATAGTGAGAGGCCCGTGCACCGCGATGAAGAGTGGCCTCCGCTTGCCACAACTAGAGAAAGCCCTCGCACAGAACGAAGACCCAACACAGCCATAAATAAATAAATAAATAAAGGAGTTCCTTGGGGAAAAAAAAAAAAAACTATCACACCATCTAGTCCCTCAACTGTTTTTATTATTTCCATTATTACATTGTTTCAAATTCTGTGTAGAGTAAATCATTCGTTCACCCAACTTATATTTAGAGTGCCTACTTGAGCCAGGCCCTTGCTGGGTGCTGGGGATACAAGAATATGGCAGACATGCTTCTGCCCTCACAGAACTCAGAGTCTAGAGGAAAAAGACATATTGAACAAGGGATTGCAAGTCTGATGAGAGAATGCCGGGGGATAGCAGAGAAGGCTTCCCAGAGGAAGGGTCTTAGAAGCCACGATGTTCAGCCAAACAAAAGAAGGGCCACATCAAGAGCCAGGCTAAGGGACCAGCAAGTTGTAAAGCTGTGAGGTGGAACAGAAAGAAGGTCAATACAGTTGGAGCTTAGGAAAGTGAGGGGGAGGGTTGCAAGGTGAGGCTGGGGCAGATCACACAGGACCCTGTTACCCCATCTGCCTTTCAGAATTCATGGTACAGGCACACTGATAGGGACGAAACTGGATCCTCCCAGCCTGACACATCTCCCAGACCAGCCCTCTGAGAACTGTTCACCTGAGTGCCACCAGCCAGGCAAAGCAAAGGCTCAAAGGGCAAAGACACCGCCTCTGAAATCTTTTTATAAAGATCCTATATATAAAATAATATATATTCATATGTAGGTAATCTATGTATATTGTAATATAATATATGTAATACATATGTTCAAATATATTTTTGAATATGAAAATATATGTATGAATATGAATGTGTGAGTATATCTTTTATATTTTACTACCTTTTCAGTGGAGCCCTTCTCCCTCACCACTGCAGCTGCCTTGGTTTAGGCTTCTAGTTCATCACACCCCTCAGGCTGTATTATTCAGTCTCCCTGCCTCCAGCCTCTTCCCTTTCCAATCTCCACTGCCATGTTTAATACTGTCACTTTCCTGGTTAGAAATCCCTGAGAAACTCTAGATGAACCTCTGATACATCTGCTTTACCCAGAGGGCAGAATCCAGAGAAGTTTCTGGCCCTTATCCACTTCAGCAGCCAGACCTCCTGCCGTTCTGCCCTTCTCCACATCCTCCGCTTCACCTCTGGGCGCTCTGTGCTGTAGCCAGGCATCCACACAAGCTTTCCACTCTTCATCTCTCAATCTATGCTGGGAAACACTGGTTCCATGGGATGTTAAGAGGAATTAGGCCCTCAAGTAGTTAAATATGTTGGGAAATGATGATAAAGTTTGTTATGAGTTGAATTGTGTCCCCTCACCCCAAATTTATGTTGAAGTCATAACCCCTGGTACCTCAGAATGTGACCTTATTTGGCAATAGGGTCTTTACAGAGGTAATCAAATTAAGATGAGGTCATTAGGGTGAGCTCTAATTCAGCATGATTAGTGTACTTATACAAAGAGAAAATTTTGGACGCAGAGACAAGCACACATGGGAAGAATGTGAACATGAAGGCAGAGATTGGAGTGATGTATTTTCAAGCCAAAGAATGCCAAAGAGTGCCTGCATCAGGACCATTAGACGTTGGAGAGAGGCATGGAATAGATTCTCCTTCGCAGCTCTCAGAAGTAACCAACTCTGCTGACAACTTGATCTCGGCCATCCAGTCTCCAGAACTGTGAAACAGTAAATTTCTGTTGTTTAATCCACTCAAAATGTGGCACTTTGTTATGTCATCTCTAGGAAGCTAATGCAAAGGTAAACAGCTCATTTCAGCACATGACTTTTCAGAGTTTTTAATATGCTAATATATATCCTAAACTCTAAGAGGGGATAGAGTATCACAAACTTATTTGACAACAAAGCTTTTCTCTGCCAGTGCATTTCATGGGAATCAGTAGACTGAAGAACACACTTTGGGAAATGCAGACCCAGGACTTTGAACTTAGCTAAGGGTTAAGGAGGCAAATGTGCAGTGAGTGAATGAGTAAACAAGTTCTCCCTGAGTTGTGAATAACTAACAGCCATTTAACATTCCTGGACGTTCTCCTCCACAAAGTGCATCTCTAACTGGTAGATGTTGAGGCCCTGTGGAAAACTGAGTGAAAAACTGTCAAGGGTGAGAGGATAAACATTTGGGGGTGATAAGATATTCCATCCTTTTCTCTCTTAACTACCACACTGATCAAGGTCCAGCTGTATAATTTGTGGGGGCCAATGCAAAATGAAAATGCAGGATCCCTTGTTCATAAATTATTAAGAATTGCAAAATAGTGACAAGCAGAGCATTAAGCCAAGCTCAGGCCCCTTGTAAACATGGGGCCCGTCTCATGCTCATGAAACCACTCCTTCTTTGATGGATCCAACCTAATCCTTCATGATCTTATACTGCTGTCTATTCATTTCATGAATTACATGTAGAATATTTCTGTATTGGAGGTCCCCCATACCACCCCCAGGTTCAATGATTCTCTAAAAAGATGCATAAGATTCAGTATCTAGTTGTACGCATGGCCATGATTTATTACAGTGATGGGAGACAAAGCAATATCAGAATGGGAAAAGGCACATGGGGCAAAGTCCAAGGAAACCAGGCACAAGCTTCAGAGTCCTCTCGCAGAGGAGTCACACAGGACCCGTTTAATTCCCCCAGCAAAGGGTTGTGGCAACGTGTGAAGTGCTGTCTACCAGGGAAGCTCACTAGAGACTTGGTGACCAAGGTTTCTACTGGGGGCTGGTCATATAGTCACACTCTTCCCAGCATGATCCAAAATTCTAGACTCCTAGAAGGAAAGTGAGTCTTTAGGATAAAGCATATTGTTTTCACAAACTGTTTAGGCATGGTGAGTCATTCCTGTCAGGAAATGCTGGGAACCCTCCTAAAATCCAAGTTCCCCGATGCCAGCCAAGGGCCAACTTCGTAAGCAGGACTTTCTCAGGATAGTGGTTCCAGGCCTGCCACGTTACCTCTTTTCTGCACAGTCCAAAGGTGTGTTTTCTACAACTCATTAGGTTTTGCTAATAAGTGTTTACACTAACAGGGAATAGTGAATTCAGACACTAATCAGCTTCTCTGAACACTCTTTCCAACTCATGGTGAGTTGATATACTTGTCAATGAATTCAGATTTCTTCTGTTCAACAATTTAAGAAGACTCCTCCAAGAAGCCTGTAGAAGATGACACACAGTGAGTCTCAGCTATTTGGCAAAGAAATCTTTCCATCTCTACTCCTACAACTTACTTGAGCATGAGGTAAAAGTGGGAATTTATCATACCTTTTTTAGAAGCATTACACTCAAGCATTTGGGTGCTGTTACAAACCAACTCCAAGCTGACCACCAGTTTCCAGAAATGAGTCTCTTTTTGGGAGCTCGATGCTCATATGCTCCAGAACATGGTGTAATTTGGTGCTGCAGCCCTTTCTCCTTCCAAGCAAGTGGCCGCAAACTCAGTCACACTAAAATGAAATTGACTGAAAACACTTCTAAGTTAACTCTCCCAAGGATGTTGGTGTTTGACAGAGGACACTAAGTATATCAAAGCCTTAAAGATGGCTCCTCAGCCAACAAAGCAGGGAATCATTTTGGTAGGATAGGAAGCTATCTTGAAGCCTCTGATGAACATTCTGCACACTCAGAATTGGATGCATTTAACAGAAGTCCCAGTTAGTTCACTGAAAGTTTGCACTGACTTGACATTCTTAACCATTTCTTAGCCTTCACAGTAGGTACAGTGGCAATGACTCAGGTTAAGCCAAGTGTCTTGTAATATTTTTGGAGAGGCATGTAGGAGAAGGGGTCTGGGGTAACAATCCAAACTATCCAAATTTCTATTTGTCCAGATTGTGTTTGGTCTTGATCAATTCTCATGAGGTTACTACCTTAGTATTTCACGAAGGGAGCAATTAGACAATTCAATCATTTTCAAAGCTATATTAGTATTTAACACATCAATTGAATGTACTGGGGAATGTAGAATATAAAAATATGGGTTTTGATCTTCAGAACATCATGAAGTGTTATCTTCGATAAACACTGTGGCATATGGGAAGGGACACTGGACTTAGAGCTTGGCTCCTTGACTAAGAAGTTGAGTGGCCTTGGGCAGTTCACTCTTTGGCAAGTCACTAGACAGCTCTGAGCCTCAGTTTCCTCATCTGCTCAGTGGAGAAAATAACCTCTCCATCACAGAGTAGGTATCAGGATCAAATAATGTCGTTGAATTCATGTGGAAGTGGTTGGTAAACTATAAACTGTGTGTGTGTGTGTGAGTGTGTGTGTGCACTTAAAGAATAAGGAAAAGTGACTGCATTTAAGAAAACCAGCACATCTAATAAATGATGGCAATAACCCAGCCCCATTATGGGGAGCAGTTACTGTCACCGTCTGCATCGCTGATGGTACAATTAACTTAATTAACACATACCTCTGTGGCAAGTCCGCTGAAATAACACTTTTCCTTTTCACATGCCCCAGCTTTGCCAGCGAGGCATCTCCAAGTCATGCATCTTCCAAGTTGAGAAGCCAGAGTGTTAAATGGCTTTGAGTTGGTATGCAGAAAACAGAATTCCAGAATACCCACATGGCTGGCATCTCAAATTACCTAAAGCAATATCAGGAACCTCATCGAAATCTTGTAGAATAAAGCAGAACGACACCAATCCCTCCTAAAGTGGAGGTATGCCTGGGTGGGATGGTTGGGACCCCCTAGGGAAGCCATTCTCACCAAATCCAGAATAACTTTCCACAAGGATAACATCCTGTCCCTGCATGAGGTACAAACAAGGGAGCCTTTGGTCTGTCATGATGGTAACAAGGGGTAACAAGGGCTTTTGACAAATGGGAGTGAGTCTGTGTCTAGATAAGGAGCAAGTCTGTTGATGGGCCACTTGGCCATAGCACGGACCTCTGCTGATAGCCTTGGTTGAACGCTCTAGAGGGGTGGTCTGGGGAGACCTGGGATAAAGGGACATACCACTTCTATTTGGGGGTCTTTAGTTTCATTCCAGTTCTTTGGAGTAGTTGAAAACCTCTTAGGAACGTTCCTGCTACTCTATTACCCTCTCTTTCCCCCTTTTCTCAAGTCCATGCATCCACTCATTTTCTACTTTTCTACCTATCACTTCTGACTCTGTACAGCTTTATTTTTTATTTCCATTCATGTTGACAATTCGCCCTACACTCCTTTACCGTATTGATTATTTCAGATATGCAGCTCATCAATGAGATTACACTTTCCTTCAGGGCCAACATTCTTCTGTATTTCCCACAGCAACCTAGCAGGGGGCTGGTCCATGATAGAGGCTCAGGCGATAACTGTTGAATTTATTTTTTCTTCTTTCACTTCTTTCATTAAAAATTGGATGTACTAGTTCCAGTAGATTGCCTGCTTGTATTGGAGACCCAGTATAACACTGGCTTAAATAAGACAAGTTTATTTGTCTCCCACATAATAGTATGGAGATGGAAGGTCCAGGGTAGGCAGACAGCTTTGCTCCAGGAGGTCATCCTGGGACTCAAGTCCCTTCTCTTTGCTGCTCTGCTATCTCTAGTTGCTATTCTCACCTGCCTGGTCAAACATAGCACATCAAGCAGCAGCATAGAAGACAACAGAAAAATGTAGAGTAAGGCTGGCCCTCAGAGATTCTTCACGTCATTTCTGTTACATCTAATTCATCGGTTCCAGGCCACAGGACCACAACTGGCTGCAACTGAGGCTCGGAAGTATAGTCTTTATTCTGGCGGGCCAGATGTCCAAATAAAAATCAGAGTATGATTAATATAAAGCAGTGATTTTCAAGGTTTTAAACCATGATTCACAATAAGAAACATATTCTACATGACAATACAATACAGGCATCATACACATACAGAAATTAAAACCGTTTGGAAACTATTTTTACCCCTTCTTTGTGTAATGCATTTTTATATTTCACAAATTTTTTTTGTGATGAATGAATGGAGTGTGGCCTGCAATTTGAAAGGCACTACTTTAGAAGGATGAGAGAAGACTCCTAGGGGGTAATTAGGGCTCTCTACCATTGGGAAGGAAGTATTTGGGTCTGACCTTAGGTGAGATCATTTACCTGCATCCTTTGTAGTGTACATCACAGTACTATCCACAGTACTGGAGAGATACAAGAAAATAAATAAATCAACCAAAGTAATCAGACCACAAATCAATTGAGCACTCAATGAAATCTTAGAGAGTAAAGGTGAATCTCTACTGACACTTGAGACAAAATATTGAAGGCTAGAGGGGCTTTTCCACCAAGAGATCCTCTAGGGATGGGAAAAGAAGACATTCTTTTTGTCTATTAATATGGGTTATGTGTAGATAAAACACTCACACAAATATCCATCCTATTGATCCTTCTGTATTTTAAGCTTAACAGATAATTCAGATCAAAACCAAATTGATCTCGTGTTAATTCTTTGTCATGGCCTCAAATTTATGAACTGTGTCAAGGGCAGCCTCATATATTCATTGTGCTAGTGTATCTCCTAGACTATCTTAATTCACTTTTGTGCTAGAATAATCTATATACTAGATTTGTCATTCCTTCTATACACTTCAAATCTGGGGAAAACCTCAGATCATGTGATGTTCTTTCCTTGACAGTTTCAACTGACTTTTGTCAGATTTTTGACAGGGGAAAATAAAATCAACAACTCGAAGAACATTACACTACATTTGTTATCAGAGCAACTGTTTTGGATGAGTTTGAAAGGACTTTTAAATGATGTCACAATAGATGCTTTAAAACAGGCCCAAATCCTTTGTGCTACGAGCACTGTTGGCTTAATTAGTTCTGGTGGGGGCTTCATCATTAACTGCGAGCTAATTGTGTTAGTGGGCTCCTACTGCAGTGCTGCCAGAGGTTTTGGTTTTGGTAAACAGTGCATTTCCATGGCATTTATCGAAAGACGCCTGGTAAGTGGCAGGACAAGGATACGCTTCACTACAGAGCTTTTCACTGTTGCAGGCAGGGCCTCTGAACCGCTCACTCCCAAGTTTTTGGTCACCTTTGCTGCTTCCCGGCTTCATCACTGCTTGCAGAGGCCCCATCTCACCACTTCAGACCTAATAAATAGCAATAGAAGTCAGAAGTTTTTACTGCCTTAAAGGCTGCTAAAAGGCTTCTGAAGAAATGAGTCAGTGTTTTCAGTCTTGTTTTCATTCCACGTCCCAAAGCTCATCCGGATCGGCCTCTGTGTTTGCTGCCTCCGGAGAGAGAGGCTAATTACTGGACAAAGCTGGGGATTAAGCTTCCCTCTTGCCCTTATGAAGGAACAGTCCCACTGGAACAGGGTTTAGGGCTTATTAGGAGAGTAGTGGAGAGAAAAGGTGTCTCCTCAGTGCAGCCATTCCCCATCCTTTTCGGATGAAGAGGAATGAAATGTACAGGGCTTTTCATCAAGCACCTTTGGCAATCACTAAGAGAACCTTGCAAGTCCCCTGCAGATGGGGTATCTTTTGCCATCTATCCAAGCAATAAGACATGACAAGCACTTTATTTCATCAGGGCTGCACACCTTGAATGCATTTCGTGGCAGAAGGCCAAAGTACAAATGACTTTAACTCTCACGAAATGCAATATTCTTTCACAAATGCATTAAAACCCTTGCACTGGCTTATTACTACTAAGAAATGAAAATTACTTGAAAACTAAGGAGGAAGAGAGGTTTCCTAAGACAGGGTCCTAGGGGTCAGGCACCTTGACAGCCAGTAAGAAGCTTCCATTTGCAAATAATGTTCAAAAGACACATCTTAATATAGTCAGCCTGGAAAAGGGCTCTGAAATCTGAAAGCAACTGGCTCTTCCTGTATTGCCAAAGGGCAAATGTTGAAGTACAGCCCTAGAAGGTTAGATCGTGTCAGCATATAGACTGTTACACCAGCCTTCTGGGTTTGGATGAATACTATTTTCTCATTTTCCTAAAAGATTACACAAGGTCTTGTGTGTTTATAAAAGAATTTTTAACACTTTTGGGTGAACTTGGCTTTTAAAAATTTGCCTTCAAGGATGAAGGCTCTAGGGTAACTGCAATCTGGCCCTCCTAAATCCTTCTCTTCCAGAGAGAGACACATTTGTAGATGATTAGAGAACTTCAGGTGGGAACTTTACTCTGCCTCTGGCTTTATGCCTTAAAATATGACCTAAGGCAAGCTATCATTTCCCAGAAATGAAATATGTCATATGTTACTATTAAAGTGAACCAGAAAAAGAGAATTGTATTACAATAATGGGTTTTGTTTTACAAAAAAGTAAATGTCAAATCCCCAAAGGAATAATACATATTTGATACTATTATTGGAACAGCAATACCAGTAACTGCATGAGGTACTTATATTTAGTACTGTTCCTATAGTAAAGGGATTTTATGTAAACCTTTCAGTGGAATTATTGTGTCAGAGGAAAATGATAAACAGCATCACTCATTATTCATGCAATCAGTATACATTTATTGGAGGTGACTGTGTGTCATTTATCAGTCTAAATGCTGGGGATGCAAAAATAAAATGAATAGAACATCTTCCTGCCTTCAAGGAACTCACATTCCAGTTGAAGATACAGATATAGCAACCAATTACAATGCAATGTCACAACTGCTGTAATAAAGATTCCAACTGGTCCGTGAGAGTACACACTACAGAGAATGATTCTTCAAACAGGAGTCCTTGCTATCCTTAGTGGCCTGTTAAAGCTGAGCTGGATCTTCACATATTCATCTATCAGGATGAAGTGTATATGAAGCAGATGGAACAGCATGGGCAAAGATGTTGCAGCAAAAAAAAAAAAATGCATGGCACGTTTAGGTAATAATGAGTGGTTTTGTGTAGCTACGGAGGTAAGCCTGTCAAACTGTCTAATGTCAAATACTTTGATAGACTAGTTTGAGTTAAAAAAAAAAACCTTGGGTGATTTTTGAGCGGTATAATTTGACAAAATGAATGTATTTTGCATTATACTCTATAGGGCCAAGGCAATGAAAGTAGGAGACAAAATACTGCATGGAATAAAACTGTCATACTCACCATGACTCAACTGTTAACTTACAAAAATACACTTACATCAAGAAATGCAAGAAAATTGCTTACTTCATGTGCTTATGGGTGGATTGAACCTAATTTTGTAGCATTAAAACCAATTTCCCACTGAGAAAACATGTCACAGAGGATGGCATGAACCTTTCTAATTATTAACAATATTTGATATTTCAATGTCACCTTTCATCCCGAGATCAGTCCTGTACACATGGGAACAGATAAGCTCCAAGGAAACAGAGATAATACTAATACAGTAATTCACACTGCATTTCTATCGTCTATATTCCAAGGGCTTTCCAGCCGTGTATTTCTCTTACTTTTACTTTTAGAAGGTGGTGGATATAGTTGTAAAGAAGAGTTTTTTTTGTTTTGTTTTGTTTTTTGTTTTTTATTAGCTCCTACTACAAGAAGTCTTAGCATGGAGTAAGGGCCACATCTTTCCATACACAGCTATCCTTGGGAGATCATTCCCCTTTCCTTAGCTTCTTTGCTTGCTGATCTCCTTCTGAGACACAGCAGTGGGTTGTGTTTTCATGGATTCTCCAACTTTCTCAAAAGATTAACATCATCATCATCATCATCATCACAACAACCTTAACTACTATTGCTGCTCCTTATAAAACACTCACTTTATGCCTGCCCTGTTCTAGTATTTGAGGAACTTTAGAAATACACCACATTAACTAATTTCACACCAACATTATAGAGTAGTGCTGTTCAACAGAACTTTCTGTGATGATGGTAATGTTCTATATCTGTGCTGTCCAATATTGTATCCACTAGACACAGGGAGCTATTGAGCACTTGAAATGTAGCTAGTGCTACTGAAGAATTGCATTTTTCTTTTATTTAATTTTCATTGAAATAGCCTCATGGCTAGTGACTACTCCTACTCTATTGGACAACACAGTACATACTTCGTGGTTTATTAAAAAAAAAAAGTCTGTTTTCATCATCAGTAAGAACTTAATGAAGACTAGTGTGAGTGAAGAGTTCAGAAATATCTTGAAGCTACAAATATTTTAAAAGAAGTCCCATATTTTACATTTGGAGAACTTTTATTCCACCCTTTCTGCTCGCTATTAACATTTTATTTAAAAGATGCCTGTGGAATGGTAGGAAAACATAGGATCATTTCTAAACAAAGAACACTTTAAAAAGATGCAGATGATGTCCTTAAATGAAATCTCATTGCCATCCAACCATCCCACATGGTCAGCAATGATAGGCTATAGGCCATCCACTGAAAATTGGGATTCCAATTACTGATTTTTCCAAAGGGAGACATTCACCTCTGCTTATAAAAAGGAATGATGAAAGAGGATTTTATGTTTTGGGTGTCCATGGAGAAACAGACTTCAGATAAACTCTTAATTCACATTTCCGCACTTCTCTCACTAAAACCACCTCCCCAGGATTTCTCTAGTTTGTGTGTGAAAATATGGGAATAAACTTACTTGACGTGAATAAGCTGATTGGAAGACAATCACATTTCCGTTAGTCCACTCTGTAACTTAGACTGTTACCACTGCCAGAGAAAGAGAACTTAAGTAGCCCCTGGTTTGAACCATCTGCCGCGAAAATGTGACATATGTTTGCTTTGTTTACTCAACAACCAAGTGTAAACTGATACACTGAACAAGGAATCCGTGTGTGGTGTGACTACGTGTGTGTGTGTTCGCGCGCGTGAGGAAGGGGGTGCTTGATGAGGGCTTCAGTCTCCTCATACCTGCCCCCGAGGAACACGTGCACAGGAGCGTAGATCCGTGGGACGTCCCCGGGGTTTGGGGTGCCAGTCGACGTGCAGACACACTCCAAACAAAGCGCCGCACGCAAGAGAGTGGCCGCCGCAGCAGCAAGGGGCGCGCCTCGCTGATGTCTAGTTGAATGGAGAGCTACCCAGCCCTCCCCTTTCCTCCTCCTTTTCTCCCCGCTCTTACACCCCGGTTTCAAACTTCAACCAAAGCCCTTGCCCTTTTCAATTACCCCCAGCCCCACCCCTCGCGATCTTTTCTCTCCTCGGCAGCCCATTGTCTAGTACGATGGGTTTGCATATTTGACAGCTGGGCTCACACACACTTGATTCAAGCTCTGTTTCCCTAAGAGATGAACTTAGACATCAGCAAAGATCCCCAATACAAGTCCTGAGCGGCTGGATGAGCTTGCCACTGCGGGCTGTTTCCCAGACCCCTCTCTGGACACAGTGTAGACTTCGGTGTCCCGGGCGCCCCCCGGCGTGTGTGGAGGGGAGCGTGTGTTCAGGGCGCGGTATGGGGGTCGGCAGCCCGGCTGAGAACGAGTGGTCCCAAGGATTGGGGTGAAGGGCTGTGCGTGTGTTGAACCTTTAAATTTATTATTATTTTAAAATGTACTTTTGAAACAGCCAAGATGGAGGTCAGTTTATAAATTTCCCAAAGCCAGGTCTGACGCGGTTTAAATGCAGTGGGTCAGGGGTTCCGCTTTTGTCTCCTTGTACAAGCGCGAGGAGAGAGGTAAAGGCTGCGTGTGCATGTGTGAGTGTGAGCGCGTTGGCGTGGAGGATTGGGTGGGCGCATTCCGCGATCGCAGCTCCGAGGGCCTGGGTCTGAGTGTGTTTTTAACACGCCAACTCTTGAGTCACAGCCGCGAGTGACGTGGGGAAAAACTTTGTTCGGAAGAAGGGTCTGGTTTGATTGCGCTAGGACGAAGAAAGAAAGAGCCCTTGTGCATTGTGCCCTCGTGTGTGTGTGAGAGACAGAGAGAGAGAGACAGACAGAGAGAGAGAGAGAGAGAGACAGAGAGAGAGACAGAGAGACTAGCGGCGCTCGTGGCCGGCTGCAGAGCGCTGTGTGTCCTGTGCGCGCTGGCGGGATCCGGCCCCGGGTCCCACCGCCCGCGAGCGTGTGTATCTGCGGCGTCCCTGCCGGCGAGTATCAGAGGGGGCTGGCGGTGTGCTGCGGGGTGGCAGGGGCAGGGGCAGGCGGAGGGGCCTCTGGCAAAGAACTCTGGCCTCGGAACCCGCTGTCCGCCGCGCATCTCCCAATAAACAGTAACATCCCTAAAGGGCATCCGAGCCGGGGCTCTGCTGGGAAATCATCCTGGCCCAACTTGGTCTTCTGAGCTCTCGGAGATTACTGCATCTTTCTTCGTAGCGCAGAGACGTGAGCCTGGAAAGGGAAGGAGAGGGCGAGAACACCCCCCCAAATAAATAAATAAATAAACTGGCTTCTCGCCGCAGCTGGAAACGGTCGATTGAGCCCAGGTTGGTGGCATTTGGAGAGAGGTTTCTCATTCTGTCGGCTTGGGAACCCGTCGCCGCTCCCCCACTCCCCTCTACCCCTCTTGTAGGCGCCCCTCAACTTTCGGGCCCAGGGGCGTGCGCGGCGCGGGGCTGCACCTGCCCTGGCGCTCCGGGGCTGCGGGCCCGTGCGCTCGGCCTGGGTGGCAGCGTTGATACGCCGGACGCCAGGGCGCCGGGCTAGTGTGTGCGCGGCGCGGACGCCAGGGAGCAAGCAGAGGACCGAGCGGCGGGTAGGGGCGCAGGAGCCGGGTTTCGGCCCCAACCGGGACGTCGGTTCCCCCTCTCCAGGCTGCTTCGGAACGGAGGCGAGCCCGGGGAGGAGGGGATACAGCGACGGGGGGCAGCGATTGGTGGTTTGGGTGGGGAGGGCTGGCTGAGCGAGCGAGCTGGCGCGACGAGGGGGGTGGCGAACTTCCCGGGAGAAGGGGCTTTTTCCGCGAGAGAGAGCTGCCGCCGCCGAGTGCTTCGACTCCAGGCAGCGGCCGGCTCCGCTCGCCCCGCTCGGAAAGTAACGTTATTTATTTATTTGCTTGCGTTCAGCCTGTTGGGTTGGACCCAATAGACACCCCCTTGGACTTCGGGAGCCCGCCTCCGACCTCTCCAGCCTCCACCCTGCCCGTGCAGGCGGCTCCCCGGAATACACGCACATGCACCCCCGGCATCCCCTCCCCGCGCCCCGACCCGGGCAGGGGGTGGGCCCTCACCCGGGCGCTAAAAAGTCCCCCTAGGCGGGAGCAGGGGAGGACAGAGGGGCGGGGGAGGCTCCAGCACTCTCCGCTCTCGTTTCAAAGCGCGCTCTCCCTTCCAGGTTGGGTCGGACCTGAACCCCTAAAAGCGGAACCGCCTCCTGCCCTCTCGCCAGCAGCCCGCCCGGAGCTGAGTCGCCGGCGGCGGTGGCGGCGGACGGACCGGGGAGTTTCCTCTCGCATTGGATGGAGCTGAACTTTGGGCGGCCAGAGCAGCGCGGCCGTCCGGGGATCGCTGCATGCTGAGCTCCCTCGGCGAGACCCAGCGGCAGCTCTGGATTTTCGGGGGGGCGGGGACCAGCTGCGCGCCGGCACCATGTTCTTGGCGACCCTGTACTTCGTACTGCCGCTTCTGGGTAAGTCGAGGCCGCCGCTAGCTTTCTTATCCGCTGAGTCTTCTTGGAGAGTACTAGAGGCAACCCCCCAGACCCCCCCAAAAAAAATTGCGGCGCGGGCGCGGTGGGTGTGGGACGGCGAAGTTTCGTTTTGGGGAAGGGGATCCTGAATCCTCAGCACCCCGGGCTTGGGAGTGGGGCAGGGGCCCCGCGGCACTTGCCCGCAGCTTTTCTTCCTTGGTTTTTGTTTCCTACGTTTTTAATGACCTAGCCTGGCGGGAAATTAAAGCGTCCGAGCCCTCCAGCCCCAAGCCCGACGCCCCTTGCAAGTTCCGGGGAGCTTGCGGAGGCGCGGGGGTCAGGTGGGGTGTGGGCGAGCACCGGGCCAGGAGAGCAAACTTGGAAGGGAAAACTTTTCCCGGAATAGCATCTCGGTGCTCCCCGCCGGGCGGGCCGGGTATCAGGGCTCGCCCTCTCCGCGTGCAACTCCCAGCCCGCCGCCGTTCTCCCCTGCCGACAGCCCCCGGGCTTCAGTCGGGCCGGGCCGAGAGAGTGGCTGGAGCCGGGGACGGCAGGAGGGCGGCCCTGGAGGCCGAGCAGCCGCTGAGGCTGGTCGGTCCCGGGGCGGCAGGGCCTGCACGCGCGGTGGGCAGCGTTGGCTCGTGGGCAAACCGCGAAAAGCCCGCAAAGCCTCGGGGCGCCCCGGGGGTTGGGTGGGGGGAGACTAGCGGCAGGAGGTGCCCGGGCGGGAAGATGGACTCCCAGGCGTAGGGGGGCGGACGCGCTCCGGCATCCGGGAGCCGCAGAAGGCTGCTCGTGCGCGCGTCCTCCGCCGCGGCTGGCGCACCGCGCCCCAGCCCAGCCGCACTCACGCTCCCTCCCCTCCCCCCGCAGACGTGCTCCTGTCGGCCGAGGTCAGCGGCGGGGACCGCCTGGACTGCGTGAAAGCCAGCGATCAGTGCTTGAAGGAGCAGAGCTGCAGCACCAAGTACCGCACGCTCAGGCAGTGCGTGGCGGGCAAGGAGACCAACTTCAGCTTGACATCGGGCCTGGAGGCCAAGGACGAGTGCCGCAGCGCCATGGAGGCCCTCAAACAGAAGTCGCTTTACAACTGCCGCTGCAAGCGGGGTATGAAGAAGGAGAAGAACTGTCTGCGCATCTACTGGAGCATGTACCAGAGCCTGCAGGGTACGCGACCGTCTTCTGCCCCCCTCCCCCAGCCCCTGAAGGCAGGCGGGTCCCTAGGCCCGGGGTCGGCTGACCTCATCCTCCACTCACTTCTCCCCAGCTGCAGAATGAGAACCTTTCATTGGGCCTCAGGGACGTGGGCAGCTGGTGTTTGCTGCCGGCCTGGTTGTTGGAAAACCCGTGAGGGGGTGAAGGGACATCCCAGGGACCCCGCTGACCTCTTTGAAACTTGGTCAGAACATCAGAGTAGGAATCCGTTGAAGGCCACGCCAAGGAACTTGCAACTTCTCTCCAACGAGGAGAGCTGGCTTCACAGAATAATCCAAAGGCTTGCACTGCATCTTGCCTGGAGTTTCCCCCTCTCTTCTTTCCTTCTGTCTACACTGACATAAGATAAAGAATTGAGAATGAAAGGTCCAGTGGAATCTATTCTATCTTTACCCCCCTCAAACCTGATCAAAGGCAGACGTGGGGAAAAAAAATTTTGTCATCTTAGATTAGCTGAGTCTTAAACCAGCTGGTGTAGTTCAGCCTTGGTTAATGCAGAAGTGGCTCAGAGAGGGAAAGGTCTCCTTGTCACAGCCATCCATTGCAATGGCAATTTTTTGGTCCTTGTGTGCCAGAGGTGGCTCATGTTTATAAATCTAACACAAACATTCAGTGCATTCATTCTCCACTGAGTCTCATGCTGAAAATTTGTAATACACAGATTTGACCTCTCAGCTGCCACTTCCTCCAGAACCTATTAATGAAAACCTGTTTCAGAGACTTGAGTGTTTAATAGCCAGGGTACCTGCTTTCTGACTGCATGCCACTTTTTGGGAGTAAGAAAAAGGGCCAGCTTTTGGGCCATCTTTCTTCTGTTGGCTCCTGGAGGCAAGCTGGGCTTGTGATGTCACTGGTTCCTTCCTCTCTCATTTCATTCCTTTGCAAAGAGTGGGAGAGTTTTCTGGCAAGATCAGGCTGGGTTGCTCTCCAATGTTTTCATGGCACTATGGGGAGAGCAAGGACAACAGAGGCAGAGGGAATGAAAAGAAATAACCAGAGCCAAATAGATGCATTTGAAATCTTTGGAAGTTTCAGCATCTTTTTGTTACACAATCATAACATAATTAGAATTCAGATTCAGTAACAAAAACTGACTGAAATATGTCTATTTTCCAGATCTGAGCCCAATCTTTCTGTTGTTTTTAGGAAATGATCTGCTTGAAGATTCCCCATATGAACCAGTTAACAGCAGATTGTCTGATATATTCCGGGTAGTCCCATTCATACCAGGTAAGCAGATTTATACTTCCACTCTGATGCCTTTGCCTGCTTGAAATCCATTGGCTTACATTCTCTTTGGCTCTCAAGTAGTGTATAAGTAGATAGTTGAATGGCACAGTGTTTCTGGGAAATTAGAAATAGGATGATGATAATGAAGAGGCAGAATGCCTAGAGATGATTGTGTGACTTGAAAGTAATTCTAAATGAAGTAATGTTGTGTGGTGGTTTGAGAGAGGTTGGAAGGGGGTGACTTTGTTGAATTTTTTTTTCCGCATTAAAATATGATTGGCCAACTCTTGCAAAGGGAGTGCCACTTCTGTCTGTAGGTGGCAATCGTATTCGCTTCTTGCTGCATACTGTACACAGTGCCTCCCTGGAAATGGGATCTGTTTAAATGATGCCACTTTACTTTACGAGACACCTGAAGATAATCTTAGATTGTTGAAGAATTTTGGATGGACTCACTTGTCTGCCTTTGATTTAAAAGATTAAGCTCAACCATTTGTTAACAGTTTTTTTGTGTCTAATTTTTCCTGAGCAAGTGTGTGCATATACAGGAGAATGTATTACTGCCCTTTCAAAAGTGGTCTCAATTCCCATAGTCTGTTTTGTCTCTCTTTGCAAATCTACATATGGTTTGGAAGTGATCTTAGTTTTCGAATTAAGTTTTTCATAACATCTGCATTCAGACAGCCCCATAAATAATGAGTAAGGCAGTGATTTCCCTTAATGACATACAGATTCCAGACTGATGTTGTCTTTTTTTGTTTACAGTTAAGACTTTTTCTCAAGTATATATAGCCATCACAAATTGTATGTTTCTTGGTGGTTAAACATGGTGGTTCACGTTGAATTTGTTTCTGTGAGTTGGTGGTTTGGTAGTGGGAGAGTGTTCTGGTGTTCTAAATGTTTTATGTTTTCCTGCAGAAAGACATAGAACCAAGGAAGTGTGTAAATACTGAAATTATGTGTGGGTGTATTATACACACATTCATTCATTCGTTCATTCACGGACATCCATTCTACATACATTCTTGCCTTCGGGATTTTGGCAGTGAGCCAGACAGATGTCATATCTGCCCTCGTGAATCTTAGAGGCAGCCAGCAATTGACATTTATTAAGCTCTTATTATATGCCAGCTACTGTTTAAGATCTCTTCATCGTTAACTTATGTAGTCATCATCAAGTGCGTCTTAGATATTATTTCCATTTTACAGATGAGATGATTGAGGCAGGGTGAACTTAGGAAACCAGCCCAAGATCACACAGCTCCTAATTGGTAGAACGAGAATTTAAACGTATATTTGTTTGCAAGATTTTGTAACATCTGCCCCTTGCTACTCAGAATGTGGTCCTCAGACCAGCAGCACGGACATCACCTGGGAGTTTGTTAGAAGTGTGGAATCTCAGGCTCCATCCCAGAGCTACTGAATGAGAATTTGCATTTTAAGAAGATCCCTGGGCTGGGTGCTTCATAGGCACATGAAGCTTGAGAAGCATTCCTCTATATTATGCTTTTGGTTCAGAGGAAAAGTGTGTGTGTGTGTGGTCTGTTTCAGGATAAAATATAAGGGGGCAAGTTTAATATCAGAGGCGTTCATGTATTATCCTGAATAATGCTGATAACTTCCACCGCAAATCACTATTAATGCTCTCTGTCCCTTTGGCCCAGCCAGGACAGTGGCTGAAGGCAGTGAAGCGGGGACGCACAGACAAGAGTATATGACCATCGGAGCTCTCATGGGAGCAGGTCAGTAGGAACTAGGATGGGGTGCCAGAAGCCCACCTGGCCTTCCTAGCACCGTGAGGGGCAGTGCCTCTTGCTGACTGCCTGCTCCACGGAAGCATTGCTCCTCAGTCTTTGTACTGATGCCTGGAAGGATACGAACCTCCCCAGGGACCCTGAGAGTGAGGAAGTAGGTAAGGAGGAAGGTTCATTTGGGTTTTAATTTCAAAACTGTTATGAGCTATAGGGCTGCAATAGACTCATTTCCCTCTCTCTGGGTCTCTCTTTTCTTGGTATAATGAGGCCATTGGAGTAAAAATCTCCAGTCCTAACAGCCCATGATTCTGAGGGAAGATTGAGGACACCTTCGGAATCCCTCCTCTGTGCTCCTACATTTGTTCTTTTCAATCCTTGCTTTCATTCTCCACTTAACGTGACTTGGTCATTCTCAGATACCACTGGCTTGTCTGGATTTCTTTGATGAGTGTCAGAAATTCTTCCGCACGGACCAAGTCCCCCCTCATTCATTTTTTTGGATCCCTCTCTCAAACTGGTGTCTTTTCATAGCAAATATGATCCTCAGTTTGTGAGACCCAGCCTACCGAGGTCCCAGAAGCCGTAATGAATGACTCAGAGCCAGGAAGGTCTTGTCTAGAGCTACATTTTATATCTCAAGGGCGTTGGATTTAGGTTCCAGCTGTAATGAGCTTTGACCTCTGAGAGTGACTGTGTTCCTTAAGTGGCTATAGGAAAGCCAAATGGAGCCTTGAGAGGTTTTAGGTCATTGAGTAATGCGTATTATCCAGTTTGGCATTTGTAGGATGGAGAGGGACAGAGGATCAGGATGATGAGTGTTGCTGTTGATGAGAATCTCTCTGTCTTGAGAGTCTCTCTGAGGAATCCAGGACAACAGGGCCTTTGCCTTTTACAGATGGGGTAGTAATCAGAGTTTCCATATTTGGATTTCTCTGCCCAAGGAGAAGAGGATGTTTATCCACATACACTAAGTGTGAGCTGAATCCTCTCACCGAACAAGACATGTTTGACGTTCTTGAGTTTCCATTTTCTTTGGACTCTTCAAACCCACAGCCATCTTTGCCATTGTTTACTTGATCACCAGTTAAAAGGCCATATTGAGGTATTATCCATGGCGGGAACAGGAAAGGGAACAAAAATAAGGTAGAATCTAAAAACTGTCATCTGAGGCCTGAGCTCCAGAAGGGAAATAAAGCAGCCTAGTCTGGTGAGAATTGCAGTGGGAGGTCGGAGGGATTATTCTCCTGGAAACGCAACAGCAGAAGGGGAAGCGTTGGCCTCTAAGGCACTTTGAAGGGCTCTAGGAAGTGCCTTTTCTGTGAGTGGATGCTGGTGTGGTTTTTAGGGGTCTCACCAGGCAGTGAGCTAGAGGACCCAAAGGAAAAAGTGAGCCAGTGCAAGAGGACGTCGGAGGAGAGGAGAGAACAGGGAAAGTGTCTTGGGAGCCAAGAGGGCAGAGGTCTGTGGGCGCTCAGAGGCTCAGAGGATGGAGCGATCAGGTGGTGTTTCACATCTGTGTCTCTCAGCCACAACTCTGCTCTTGAACCTCCATTCTGCCTCACCTTTTCTTCTTCGCAAACGTTCAAGAAGCAGCAAGAAATAGTGATTTGAAAGGAAGATGAGAGCCTGTTTGCAATGTTTTTGGACTCTCTGGAGGGGGAGAACAAATTTGGAAAGTGCAATGGGTGCAGAGAAAAGCCTGAAGATGGAGGACCAGAGGGAGGATGTAAGGCCCTCTATGGCAGCGAGAGATTAAAAAAAGGGCTCCAATGTTTAAAAGTATTGATTGGGAGGTTAGATTTTGTAGAGAAGAATCAAGAAATGCCAGACCTTCCTCAAATGTAATCAAAGTTGATGGTATTGTAAACAAGAGTCAAGTGGAGAGATCATGGGGAAAGAGTGATGCTGGGATTTTTTTTTTTTTTTTAACATCTTTATTGGTCCGGATGCTGGGATTTGAACATCCTAAATCTGATTTGGTGAACGACAAAGTTCTAGGTCTCTGGCTTTGCCACCATTTCCCTACCAAGTCCCAGGAGTGGCTTAGACCTTCCCAGGAAGCCTTAGGATCTTGAGATTGGTCCCCAAGTAATTGGAAATGGCTTGCCCAGAATCAGATGCCCCTAAACTCTCTGTTGAGTCTGTCCCCTTTTTGAATGATGCTATCAATAATAAGGCATGTTTAGCATTTCTGTTTTAATGTACCATTATATATGTGTAACTATTAAACAAAAACTTTCTTAAAATTTTTTTATGTTGAAGAAGAGCCTGATAAGATCATCTTCTGTCTTGTCAAATCATGATAAGAGAGAAGGGCTTGTAAATACCAGCTGCTAGGGGTATATGGTGGTCCTCTCCTTTCCACTCAGCTCTCTAATCATGTTGTCACTATATTTGAGAACTCCTATAAGTTCTTTTTTATCTATCCTGGCATATGGTAAATTCCTTTGTAGGCTAGCTTGGCCCTGCCCTTCCTCTCTAAGCCACATCACCTCTCCAGTCAAGCTCACTGAGCAATCCATTCCCAGATATTTCATGTGCGTTCACTTTCCCATGCCTTGACACTTGGCTTTGCCTTTGTTTGGGAGGTTTCTATTAGTTCTTCAAGATCAAGATCAGGTTTCATCTCTGAGGGCCATGCTGGAATTCCCCCAGACAGGCACTTCCACTCAGGACTCTCTCATGCTGCAATTCACTCTTGCCTTTATGATAGCTGTTAATCACAGACTATTGAGAGGACTTATTTATGTGTCTGTCTTTCCCACTGGAAAGTTGGGGGTTTGCTTGTAATGGCGGGTGTTTGCTCAGCACCGAGCATCTTTCCTGGTTCTGAGCAGGCGTCTCATTAACCATGAGTGGTTGAATATCAGAGAAAGGACTTAGAGATCGTCTAATCCTCTGCTTTTACAGAATTGAAGTTCAAAGAGGGGAAGCAATTTGGCCAGGGCCACACTGCTTGAGGGTCACCTTCAGAACCTTTACTTGGCACTGCCTTTGGGGAGATCAGTGTCGGCCTCTTTCTCTTCTGCATACTCTCTGGACAAACCTCATCCATCTCTGGGACCTCAGCTACCATGTACAATGATGACTCAGAGCTCCCTGCCTACTCCATCCTCTCCTGAGCTCTAAACCAGCATTTCCAGCTGAATCCTGGATGATTCTATCTGGATGTATCTCAGTTACTTCAAACTCAGCACATCCAAAAAGGATCTCATCATCCCTCCCCTTTTCTCCTTACATCCTTCTCTTCCTGAGTCTCCTGTCTTATATAATGGCATTATCTGCCTAACTCATAAGCTTTGGAATCATCTCCGGCATCTCCTCTACCCTCCTCACTCCTTCCACTGGACCCATCACTAAGTCCTGCTGAAATTGCCTGCTGTCTTTTGGATTGCTCTTCTCTCTCCATTCCCTTAATCTACCCACCTTATCTTTTACTTGAACTTTGCAATGGCCTTCTTACTGGCCCCACCCTTGTGTCTAGTCTCTCCCGGTCCAACCTGGCCACCCATTGCCAGATATTACCTTAACACCTTGGTGACTTCCAGGAATGATCTGGTTTCAGTCTGCCTTCATAGATTCTTCTATTAATCGACCTTCTATCTCACCCCAGCGACCCCATGTCTAAACAACCCAGGTTGACCGGCTGCTGTCCCACCAGTGCTCTGGGCAGCTTCATGCCTCTTCATCTTTGTACGTGACGATGAAAGAACATGTGCTCTGGAATTCCACTCACCTGGGTGCATCCCCAGCTCTGCCGCTTACTTTGTCCTGGGCAGGTCGTTTGATCTCATTGTACCTCAGACTTCTTGGATGTAAGATGAGATGATGCTAATGCCTCCCTTACAGGTTCTTGGGAATTAATAAGGCTATATGTAAAATGCCTTGCTTAGTGCCTGAACTATAATTGGTCCTCAATAAATCTCAGTCATTCTTAATGCTGTACCAAGGCCGTGTTAGCTGTTGGCTCAGTCCTGACTCCAAGAGTGGGACTCTTTTTCCGCAGACCGTATTCCCGGATCAGGGAACAAGGATCCTATGTCTTGAAGAGGATAGCAACCCCAAGCCTTCAGGAAGGCTGCTCGTAAACCAGCTTGGACAAGAAATAAGAAATCTGTCCAATATATAAAGGGCCCTGGAGGAAGGCCTATCCCTTAATAACCCAGTTTGAGTCTTAAATCCCCTTTGGGGAAGGTCTTCCTTTTTCCTGCTCTGGATCCCCCTGTTCCTCTGGGACCCTATCCTTCCTTAAGCTCTTTGGTCGGAGGCGAGTTTGCTGCCGCTGGCTATCACCCGGGGTGGGAGCTCTTCCTGTGCTTAAGGATTCTTGTGATCAGCCTGCCCTTCTCAGCTTGACTGATTCCCATTCTTCTAACCTCTCCCCATAAATCTTCTTTGCAACGCCCCTCATAGCAGGAAGAATTACTGCTCCCTGAGAAGGGCAGGCCTCAAAGCTGGGAGAGGCTTCCGTCTCTACAGGCTCTGCTAAGTACACTTACATTTCACTTTCACACACCACTACTTTTGGCTTTTATCCTCTCGCTCTCCAGCCCTTCAGCGACCCATTTTTATTGTACAACAATAAGAAATTACAAACAGATAGAAAAGGAAAGCAAATTTAAACCACTCATAGTCTCTGCTCTCAAAGATAACCACTGTAAACATCTGATACAAGGCTTTTCAGGTTTTTTTCCTATATATATATATATATATATATACACATAAATGAATATATATGTGTGTGTGTGTATACACATATATATTTATCTTTTTTTTTCCTTTTTTACAAAAATGGAGTCGTAGTCTACACATGCTTTCTTTTTTTCTTTTTTATAAATTTATTTGTTTGTTTGTTTATTTATTTATTTATTTATTTTTGGCTGCGTTGGGTCTTCGTTGCTGTGCGCGGGCTTTCTCTAGTTGCGGCGAGCGGGGGCTACTCTTCGTTGCGGTTCACGGGCTTCTCATTGCGGTGGCCTCTCCTACACATGCTTTCTTCTTACCTGCCGTATGACCTGAGGAATCTGTGTCTTATTGTGTCACTGGCCACTTCCTAAAGGCAAATTTTATTATTTAGATTAACTGTCAACCTCAAGTTGACAGTTTCATGAGTAAAGTTTCATGAATAAAGCGTCAGGTCATTCCACTGTCTAGATACTTCTGGCAAAGGCTGGAATGTTCCAGTGCAGGCTGTGAACTTAGAGACAGTGAAATGTTTTGCGTAGAGTTACTGTAGGTCCCGTTACCGGAAGAGGGGAGATAAAACATCAGTGAGTGACAAGTAATTGCATGAACTGAAGATTGTTACAAGGTGCAAAATTATTTATAGTTAATATGTCTGTCCTCATTCCTTTTCCTTAGTCCTCTGAAGTATTTCTTTCTGCCATCTCTTAATTCTTCTGCTGTCAAAGCTTATTCTTTCCAAAGGATGTCCATTTTTGTTCTTTGGGATACAGTGGCGAATTCTCTAGAGAAGTTACCGGGATTGTTTGGTCCAAAGAACACTGGTCCAGGAGTCAGGAGACTGTGTTCTGCTTCCAGCTTTACCTCTAACTATCTGGTGACCTTGGGCAAGTGTCTACCCTTCCTTAGAGACATCTCCTCCTTTTGTAAAATGAGGGCAGTGGATGAGGATGACCTGTAACATATTTTCCTTCTTTCTCTAAGGGCCTGCATATTGAATCTTGTATTATTCTGCGACTTACAGTTTTTCTTTCTAGCCTTTTCTTCATGCTAGAGAGACTCGTCATCTTGCCATATATATTTTTCATATTAATAACATTTATAAAGTATGATTTATTCAACATGTACCTTACTTTGAACCAGAATGTATTTAAAGCATCTCATTTGAATACATGGAAGAAGATAAAATAAGAAATAAGAGGAGAAAATAAGGAAAAGGGGAAAATGATAGTAGGAGAGAGAAAAGGAAGCCAGGAGTGAGTTCAGAAGACAAAATGCATGTCATAAGATTATATTTAAACAAATTAAATTATCAGAAGTACTGTGTGAAAACAAAGGGGTAAATAAAATCCCTGGATTGTAGGTGCCGTAGGACTTTTGGAGGTCATTCTAGTCCAATCCCCTTATTTTACTGATAAGAAAACTGAGAGTTCCATAAATTTCTGGGACAGTAAAACATAAATTGTCTAGGACAGTGATGACAAGTAAAATTAGGTATGTGTTTGTTTTTAAATGGATATTTGAAACTCTCCATCTCCTGGCATTTCCCTACCTCCTTTAAAATTGTCCTTCACCTGCCCCTCGGCCCCTTTTAGGATACCAGACTTTGTTCATACAGTTAGGGTGAGAAGCACAGCCTTCGACTTCAGTTAAGCGGTTGGCTGTCCATTGTTTCGGAATTGTTTCAGAACAAGGGTTATTTAATAGGTCTCTGTTTGGTAACAGGAGCCAGTGGCCAGAATGTTGATTTTCATATCTTTTGGCCCCCTTCAGAATTGTCTGCAAGGAAAACTGAGAAATTATTTGTCGCTTTACACCCTCTCAGCCTTCAGATTTAAAAAAAAAATTAATCTTTTGTCTGGAATTTTTTGTTAAAGAAGCTAACCGCTTCCCGTAATTTAGAGACTCAACTAGCTGGGTCAGTGATGAGAACAAATGGGTAATTTGCATAAGGGGCTAATTTATTATGTCCCCTGGGCATTTCTTTCATCTCTCTTCCCATTCTAATTAATGTTCTAAGAGGGTCTATCACCATATCAGAAATTAGGGGTGAAAGCAGCCACTGTTAACCTTTATTCTTATGATTTTTTATCTTCTTTGATCTTTTAACCATTTTCTTTTCATATCCAGGGATTTGCACAGATTGGGCTGGGGAAAGCATGGAGAGGAGATTTTAGGGGTGTGCTCTTTTCTGATCTTTCTTCAAATAGTAGGCTGTTGTAAAAATAAAAATGACTCAGGATAGCTCTCTAACCACAGAGGGATTTGTAAAACACACAGAAGGGTACGGTCATGGTACAGAATTGTTTCTAAATTTGAGCCCTCTAGAACATCTATATAAACATGTATATACACATGCACAGATAGAGATATATGTATATATCTGCCTGTTCATGTGTGTGTATATTTATAGTGTGTGTGAGTGTGGATGTCTGTATTATTAAACATTTTGCCTCGAAAAGATCTTCCTTGACACGTGTTTCAGTTGGTTCTGGCTGTGACAAAGGCAGCTGTGGGTGAGAGAGTGTGACACAGCTGAGGAAAGGCAAGAGAACAAGCAATTTCTTCGAAAATCAATTGCAATTTACTCCTACTAAATTGGCCCCCGGTCCCGCCCCGTCCAAGCATTAGCATATGACAGACTTTTAATCATTTGGTCAAATGGCCTATTTTTGATCAAACCACAGTTGCCTCTGGGACTCTGCCCATAGTCCTAGAGCTGTGTTATCTCCAGACCTGCAGTCTCTTTAAAGAGGAGGTAAGTGTGGAGAGAGGAGTTCCCTGGGGAGCCCCTGAGTGCCCTGCACGGGCTGGGCTGCCTGTTCAAGGACATTATTTCCTTTTGGTCCCCAACCATGCTAAAAGGTAGGTATAATGATCTCTGATTTTTGAGAGGGAAACCTGAGATCAGAGAGGTTGATTAATTTTCTCAGTGCCACACAGCCAGTAAGTGGAAAAGTTAAGTTTCGCATCTTATTTCTGCATCTCCAAAGCCTGTGCTCTTTCTACTGTTATGTGATGAAACTTTAAGTACCGACCTGATCCTTTATTAAGGAGGAAATGTCTAGAGCCTACTCTCCCTCCTTAATTCCCAGCTTCCCTTCCTCTGTCTTCCACCTTAAAAACACTATTTGAAAAAAAACCTTTAAAGTTGAAATATAAACCAATATCTATTATTTTAATATTTAGCCTTGCATTCCAATCGGTTCTTAATTGACAAGCAAAATCCAGAACACGCACGCTATTAAAACCATTCCTGCGGAACTGCAGAAATATTAACCAGAGAAGAAATTTCTGAATTGTATCTTTTTTCATTTCAGTGTGAGATGGAAGGTTTCTAAAGTAGAGCAGAATGCCTGGGGCCATTTTTTTTGTCATGTTGTCATATAAATAGCATTACACAGTGGTAAAGAAAGGAATACATAGTTTAGTCCCACTTTAAGGTGACCTAATATGTTATTCATTTGTCTTCCGTCACGCTGGTACTACTTTCCTTTACGTCCCTCCTAATGGTCTAAGAAACACTGTGCCAACTGTTATTTCTGTTGCCTTTTGTACATGATTGTTTTGTGTACAGTTAATTATGTATGAAAATAAGTATTGATTGCATTCTTTGTAGGAATAGGCCAGCAGGTTTCTTAAAGCCCATGTTTATGAAATGTTGCATTGATCCCTGTTAGTATGAGTTTCAAATAAACTCTTTATAGAAGATACCAGGAGATTGGAGAATTCTGGAGAGTCCTTGATGGAACCATTATATTCTTGTATGCTTCGGAATGGCGAGTGGCATTTGAATGGGAGAAGGAGTGAACAGGCTGGAACTCTAAACATACTCCCAATTGAAAATGGTTACCCTTCCCTTGAGACCTTAAGAGAAATAAAAATAGTAATTACAACAGCAGTGAGAGGCAATGAGCTAGGTGATTTACATGCAATAACTTGTGTCAACCTTGTTTAGTAGAAGGTATTCTTAGCCCCACTTGGTAGATAGGAAACTGAGAGCCAAGTAAGGAACTGGCCTGAGGGCACACGCCTAAGAATGGGTAGAGCCACATTCTAACCCAGGAAGTCTGGCTTCAGAACCCATGCTGCAGCGCCCATTTGCACACATATAACCAGAGAGATAATCCCTGAAAAGTCAAGAGCACAAACTGCATGAAGAAGTCTTAGACACTTTGTACTGAGTTATATATATATGTGTGTATGTGTATGATATACACATATGTAATATATATTATATATTATATATAAAATAAGTATAATATAATGAAGAGAAGAATTGGTCAGTTTCTGTGATCTCTTTTAATTTTCAGTATTTAGGTGTGATGGAATGGCATTTCTGCCAAATTCATTCATCACATATTTATTGAGAACTTACTATGAGCCTAGTGAGAGGCCTAGGTGATTCAGAGGTAAATAGGACCCTGCCATTGCCTTTTAAGAATTCTCTTTTTTGTTTTAGGGCTAGGTATAAAACAAATAAGTTATGTTGGAAAGTGGTAGGTGAGTAAAACTCCGTACAAGGCTCAGATGTAGCCCTAAGAAGGGAATAACTGACTAGATGGAGTTATGGGTCAGAGAGGGCTTGCTGAAGGGGACTCTGAACTGGGTTTTGAGGAGTAGATAGGAGTTTGATAAGGAGGGGTGGTTGGAAGAGGGTATTCTAGGCAGCGGCAACAGCATGGGCAAAGGCACTGAGTGTCCAGGGTGCTGTAATAAGCTGCTTTCTATGGCAGGGGCCCTTGGTATGAGCAGTGGTGGGAGAAGAGCTGGGCAGAGAGGCAGGTTTGCCACGCTCAGGGGCTTGGCCTTTGTCTCAGCAGAACCAGGGAAGGATGATGGCTAATGGAACTCAGCATTGTTGGGATTTTTAGGTCGAATCATATGAAATTGCCATTTTTGTAGGTCAACATGGTAGAATGGCGCACATTTCATATGGCTCAACTTTATATAGTTTTGTGTCGTAAAAGCATATACAGGGCTCTGGATGCTTCCAGACTAGAGAACGACATAGGTCTGCTGTTAGGGTTAGTAATTCCTCATCTCAGAAGGTACCTGTTTGCCTCAGCTCCTGATGGACACAGAGCAAGTGTAGGTCTAGTTCAAGCTTCTCTCTCCCAGGCCTTCTCCTTGGGGGGAAAAGATGCACAAGGCACCCAGTGCACACAGCTCCCCAGTTAGGGTGCCCAAGGTCGGCAGAGGAGCAGCAGTCAGTGAGGCCGCCTGGGCCTCACAGGGTGGTCCTGGGAAGGGACTGAGGCACATGGAGAGCAGGTGACAGCAGAGCAGAGAGGTGCCAGCAGGAGTGAGTGTGGGAAGCAGGGTGGTCTGGAGCCAGGTCATGAAAAGTCTTCATGCTCAGAGGCATTTTGGTTTGTAACAGGAGAAAGGGTGTCATTGAAAATTGTTCAGTGGGGCCCCTTAGACATTGAGTGACCTAGCTGGTGAAAGGAGGCAGCCTGGAGGCCAGTGGGAATGTGGACAGTCTTGAACCCCCCCCCCCCCAGAGGAATGGTTCCCCATCTGCCTTCTGCAAAGCCCCAATCCCAACCCCAGGGCTGCCCTCTAGCCTGGAATCAGGATGGGCTTCTGCTTTCTGATTTGGGAACAGTGGCCAGGCATGGGCATTTGGATCTCCAGGCCAGAGCTGTCTTCCTGGCTGGGAGAGATGGCCCTGACCTACCTGTCTGTGGTCCACCTGTTTGGAGGACTCGATGTATGGCTTGTTTCTCTTCTATGTACTATTTTATTCTTCTGGCTCCCTAGTTCTGGGTCGCACTTGGCAGTTTTCTGCACCACATTGTCGACTTGCTTCAGAACATTTCACAAGAGACTGTCTGAAAAAAAAACTCAAAGATTCTAAATGCAGGGAGTTGTCTTAATTGAAAGAGATGCCCGCTAACCCCAGGGCAAGCCCAGTGAGAGAAGGATGAGGTGGGAGGGGCTTTGGGCCCGCAGCCAGTAATTACCACAGCTCACAGAGCAGTTCTGAAGAAGTAAGCAATCCCTCTCTGTCCTTCTTTGAGCCCAGGGTGTGTTTATGACGTTGTTTTAATGATACTGTTGGGGTGGGAGAGGGGAGAGGTGGTGCTACTGCCGTTTTCCTGTAAGAACACACCCAGAGCTGGGCAGCTCTATCCTCAAGAGCCACCAGGCAGACTATCTGTATTCATTCCAGAGATTGGGGTGGGGCTGGGGAGGGACAGGGGATGAGGTCCCAGTGATCCTAGGAAATTATGAAATGCAGAATAGCAGCGGTAAAGAGCAGAGTTTGGGGTTCAAACACACCCAGATTTGAGTTCCACATTCTAGCACTTACTAGCTGTGGGACCCTGGGTTAATAGAGACTCTGCCTGTAAATGGGGATAATAATAGTATCCAATTCATAAGGTTATTGGTGGTAACACTTAGGAAGAGCACTGGAAAGTGCTTGGGAAATGGTAGGAGAATGACTGCCAGTCGCTTCCTTTTGTATGCACCTTAACTCCCTTCTCCCTCCTCTCCCAATTAATTAGCATGAAACAGCAATAGTAGATTGAGTGGATGTAGATTTTTTCTGCTCTGAAAGAAAAAAAAGACACCAATAGCCGTACCGGAAATGATGATCACCAATTCAGTTCAGTCCAAAACATCAATTATCTTCTCTAAAAATAACAGTAGTCACATTCTCTGAGAACCTACTCTGCGCCTGGCACTGTGCTAGTTGTTGGGGGGATGATGAAACCAGAAAGAGGGTGCAGAGCACAGGGAGTGCCAGGGAGGGAGTGGGAAGAGGAGCAACAAAGGGAACTAGGATGCAGGAAAGAAAAGAAAGCTCTGGAAGGAGGTGGCCTAGACTGGGATGCAGGGCTTCGGGGAGTGGACTCCAGGTGAGCCAAGGCAGGTCGGCAGGAAAGGAGAGGAAACCCAGCACAGAAAATTAACATTAGATACACTAGCCCTGTGTTGAGCGGCTGCTAGCATGGTGAAAACCTAGTGTGTCTTTTTCCTGATTATTCTCAAGAATGTTTAAAAAAACGTAATGTTTGCAAACAAAGTAGAAACAGTTGAAGCATTGTTTTCTATTAGCAGTATAAGGTTCACTGGCTATGGGTATATTTTCATTCTTGTCTTCCAAATTGTAATTTTAAAAGATGAGGCATTTCATATTCAAGAGTTTTCCTTTGTCTGAAATAAATTATTCATTTCTACCCACTTTCAGAAACAATGAACATAATACTTAATGCATCACACAATTAAGCGGGTGTAGCTTCATATAAAATTATGTTCTGTGCATTTTGTTGGCAAACAGAGCAGTGTATCCTATATCTCGTCAACATTTGTTCCTCATAAGCAAAACATAAAGAAGGAGAGACTCAGAAATGTGTTTCCTTTCCTCTCACGGTGGAGGAGGGGTAACTTTAGACCCAAGCAGCCTTGTTTTTGACATTCCACAGCTGTTGGGGGCTATGTCACTGGGCAGAGAAAGTGAACTTACTGCTGCTATATTGTACATGGGGTCAGGTGAGGGTCAGAATTCTTGAGCACTACCCATTCATCTCAGTCCCCTTTGTCTGGGTTGGAGATCCCTCTAGAATCCTCTTTTAGAAGGGCATTGCCTGGAAATGACTTCCTTTTGGATTTAGTGGCAACTGCTTCTTGAATGCTGGCTGGTTGGTCATGTGTATCTTTTCCGAGGATCCGGCTTTTTGAAATACCTTTTATTTGTGTGACAAGATTTCTCCTTAGGAAAACAGGCATTGCCAGCAAGGATTGAGATGTCCATGGAAAGCCTCTTCAGGCTTGAAGGTTTAGCTGTGATGGTCCCTAGGAACTCAAGTTCCCAGCTTTGAGGTCAGAGTCAAAGCTGGCTTTGACTGCCAGAGAGCAATTGTGGAAAAACATTACTTGTGAAATGCCTGCTGGCTGCCCAGCAGTAGGATACCAGATGCCTTCACAGATTATTGCATTTAATCCTGAGTGTTGGCCCAGAGTGGCATTGGGGCATTATTTACATCTTATATAAGAGGAAACCCAAACTCAGAGAAGTTGAGTGACATGCCTAAGGCCACACAGCTAGTTTTTGGAAGATGTCAAGTTCAAGCCAGGTTTGTCCAGCTCCTAAGGCCTAGGTCCTTGCATGCTCTTCTGCTTGTTGCCTTTTTGATTGCTAGGTCAAGAACAAAAGCAACCAAATGCAAGATGGGTTCTCAGGTACCTCTGATCTAAGCACGGTTTTGTATTTGAGTAGAAACAGTGGCACCTTTCGCATTTTAGGGAGGCTTACGAAGAATACCCTGGACTTGGCCAGAAATTTTCCCAGACGCTTCCGTGCCCTTGACTCTGGTTTAGTTTGCTGAGTACCTGCCTGGGCTGGACTGACTGTGCCTAGTTCACAGGTGCTCACAGGGTCTCTGATTCCACCTGCGTGCCGATGCCGCTCCTCTGGGTTTCCTGCCGAGTCCCTTGCTCTGACCAGTATTTCCCTTGGAGTCTCTGGACTCTCAGTTTGAGGAACCCTCTTTGAGCATATGTCCGTCCAGCTGCCTGCTGGGTAGTGCCCCCAAGTGTTTGAGTTATCCTGGCCGTAACTCACACATGCTTCATGTTGAACCCACCTTCTCTCTTAAACCTGGGGAACCAGGAAGAGGCCTGTTTAGAACCTTAGGGAGGTATTTTTATAGGCTGGGGGGAGTCGTGCTGAAGTGTTTGGAGCCCGCCCTGGGTTTGCATCCTGACTTCATCGTTTCATGACTTTGGCAAGTTATTTAACTGCTTTTAGTTTCCGTTTCTTGATTTGTCCAGCATGGATGATATCTGCAGCGTCACTGTGAGAACTGGATCTGAGTTATGAGACACTGTGTTTAAGTAAAAGTGAAGGAAGTTCTTACTAAAGAAACAAGAACTCACTCATCAGCCTCAAGACATTGCACTGCACCGAGGGTGGGCTCGGCGGGCCCTGTGCTCATCCTTCTAGACCTCTCTCAGCCTCAGTGGCTGCTTTCTGCAGACCTCTTAGTGCATTTGTAGTTGCCACCTTGACATGCCTGGTTCGGCCCGTAAAACCGAGCTGCCACGCCACGTGGTGTGTGCGAGCCGCACGCCTCTCTTGCTGTCATCTGCGGTCCTGCCTCACAGCTCCTTGATTTCCCCAAACGTGCCGCAGCC
Source organism: Balaenoptera musculus (assembly GCF_009873245.2). Lineage (NCBI taxonomy): Eukaryota > Metazoa > Chordata > Mammalia > Artiodactyla > Balaenopteridae > Balaenoptera > Balaenoptera musculus. Next base: position 14,502,313 of record NC_045800.1, read on the forward strand.
TGGCCGAGCCTCTGCAGTAGCACCCTAAGCGTAGGGTCAGTCCTGGACTTGTTCCTCCACGCCCTTGCCCTTAATTAAGAGAAAGGGCAGCACACACAGAGAGACCTTCCAGAAAGTGTTCTTACGTAGATCCAGCGGCTGCTGGCATCCTGGGTGCACCTTGGAGACTGGGGGAAGGAGAGTGCTTGTGGGTCACATGCCGGGTGGGTACGCTGGGTTGAATGCAGAATTTTCCTATCAGGAGCAGAACCAAACAGCTTTTTAGATAAGCACTCTGACGTGAGCCAGAAATGACTGGCAAATATTTACCCTAGATGTAAAACACTCACTAAGTTAAATGTTGTTTAGAAACCCTGAAATAGAAAAAGTTACACTCGGGGTTTTATATTTGGTAATTGTAAAAAAAAAAAAGACCTACTGTCGTTTTTCCTTTCCTCTGAGCTGCCTTTTGTAACAGGGAATGACAGCAGAGCAGTGCTCCCCTGGCCTGCCCATTCTGGAACCTTCCCTCTCTCAGTCCACCTTCACCCCTGTGCCCCTCTCATACACATACCCCCCCCCCCCAACCCCAGTGACTCTGCTTTTCTGCTTGATGTGGACCTGGCACCATGCCACATGTCCCTCCTCATGAATCTCCACGTGCCAAGTGTGGGATGCTGCTTCAGCAGACTTCCCTCCCTACCAGCTTCCAGCTTCTATTGACTGAGGTGTTCAGACTCCTAGAGGACCGGCACTAGGGGCTTGAGAAATTCTTTGCCCGTGTCAGACACCTGAGTTTGAGTCTCTGAATGTCCCATTAAAGTTACTTTCCTTTGCTAGACCCTTCTGTTCCTCTCCGGCAAGCAGAGTGTGGGGGCCAGGCCGGTGGTTCTAACCTCGCATCATTAAGCATTTTGCGCCATCACGGTCCTGTGGGGGAGGTGTATGATATCCTGACGGCTCTCCTCACAACCACCCCAGATGTGCTGTCTTGGGTGAAAGTTGTTGGGCTACAACGAGCTGGTTTCCTTGGGAGCTTTACGGTTCTGACCTGCCTTGTGGTCTTTGATGCTTTTTCAAGGCTCTTAGGATGACTTCTTCCTTCTGTTTATCAACAAAAAGTTCTACCAAGTCAGCCTTTTGTGGGCTGGACACTGAGCGAGGTCCTGAGGACACGGCATGGGTAAGTCAGATGAGGCTCTGAACTCAGGAAGCTGACAGTCTAGTGGAGGAGACATAATGAGTGCAAACAAGGAAGTGGTTTCGATGGCAGTAAGTAATCTGAAGAAGATAAACCAATATGACGGCAAATAGAGGGGAGAGGGAAACCCCACTGCACAGGGACGTCAGGAGGGCATCTATGAGGAGGTGACTTTGCCCTAAATGACAAAGAACTGCCCATTCTCAGCACTGGCTGAAGGGCGTTGTTAGCAGAGTGCAGAGGCCCCCAGGTGCCCTCTTCACAAACAGGGAGGCCATTGTGGTGGGAGACTTGTACTCTTTTGCCAGCGATGATCTACTGCTGCTGCCCTGGGCAGGGGGCCGGCAATGGAGACAAGGCCACCCCTGTGCGTCAGGAGGGAACTATGATGGTGGGGGGGGTCCTCGCGGGGGCACTAGGAGACTTTGGGGCCATGGTACCTGCTCTTGGTGGGGGGCAGGGGCGCGCCTCCATGCACCTTACACAAGAAAGCATCCGTGGCTGCATTTTACCACTCTAGAATTCTGCGATGTGAGCAAAGCAGCTGTTGGGGTCAGACCCAGAGATTTTGTGTTTGAGCATTACTGACTTTGCCCTGTTGCCCTTCTGATGTATGCTTTGAAAATGTAATTCTTCAATGAGAGTTCTCTTTTGGGGATGGGTTCGTGTTTTCTATTGATTGGTTTCTTTCTTAAAAGACAATGCAAAGAAAAATAATTAGAGAACATTGGAGCTGAAAGAGTCTTTTCTGATCCCCAAGTCCAGGCCCTTGGCTGAGGGATGGATGGATGGATGGATGGATGGGTGATGGAACTGGAGACTAGAATGGTTGAGGGGCTTGCTGGGGGGCAAACGGGTCCTGGGGCCAAGTCCCACACTCTTTCCTCTCTCGGCTGACATATGCAGTGTGTCCAAGTAAGGCAGGCCTGAAGGATGGGGAGATTGAAGGCATGATGACTCTGTCCCTGCAGGCATCTGACTATCCTCGGAAGAAGAATTCTTAAGTAATCGGGTCCCTGTCCTCTTTATCTTGTCCCTCATCTTGTCCCGTTCTCCCCGCAGGGAGGGTGATTGATAGATTCTTAAGCCACTCTGCCTTTTTTCTGCTCCTCAAACACATCAAGTTTGTTCTGTCTTAGAGCCTTTGCTCTTGCTTCCCCTGTTGTCTGGAATATTCTTCTGTGTCATCTTCACTTGGCTGACTCCTTGTCATTTTCAACGCGGAGGTCTTCCATAACCACCTAGATAAATCTTTCCCTTCTCCCTCCTTCTTTATTTCATCTCCCTGTTTCATTGTCTGCGTAGGTCTTACCACTGTCCAAAATTATGTTGTTGACTTGCTTGTTTGTCCACTTCTCTCACTAGAATGTTAAGTTGCATAAAAGCAAGGGACCCCATCTGGCTTGTCCTCTTCTCTCCCCCGTCCTAGGAAGCTACACAGTAGGCACTTAGCAAATATGTGTTGAATGAATAAATGAGTGAATGAATGTGCAGCCAGCCTAAGCCAGGTAGGTGAAAACAAATTATTAAGTACTTATTTGATGCCCAGCACTTAGGTGGAACAGGACGAAGTGTACAGAATGGGGCTGGGAGCTTACAGTTCTGTTAGAGAGGTCCATCTGTTGGGATTCTTTCCTTATAAATGTTGGAAAACTCACCTCTAACAGGCTTGGATGATAAAGATAAATGGTTAGCTCTGAGAATGTGTAAGATATCCAGAGGTGGGGCAGGTTTATGGCAAACACTGTCACCAAGGACATGGCTTCTTGACCTCTGGCTCTTGAATCTGCCCCTTGCATTGAGGGAGCCCCTCCAGGGACCACAGGGCGACATCTTCCAGCAGCTCCGTGCTCCTCCCTCATGATCACAGAAGGCCCTCAGCATTTCCAGACCTCACAGCCTCGCACATGCCATCCCTGGCTGGGCACGTGGTGGTATAATGGTGAGCACAGTCAGATTAGCCCTGTCCTCGTGGAGTTTATAGTCTAGCAGGGGAGAAAGACATAAACATGTACATAGAAAGCTCCAGGTATAAAGAGTGCTCTTAAGGAGAGGCAGGTGGGGCTTTATAAGAGCCTGTAATGAGGGTCAGACTTGTCTGGGTGGGAAGAGCATTCCAGGCAGGGCAAGGGAGAGGCCGTGTGGTGTGAAGGAGCAGGCCGTGAAGGAGGCCAGTGCGAGCTGAGACTGGAGAAGCCATCTTGGGCTGGTTAGACTGGGCGGGGGAGGAGCTGGCCTGGACACTCAGCCTGTGCGCCTAAATGTCGGAATGCACCGTGGCAGGAACTGTGGGCCCTGCATGGTTTTCTCAGCCCATTGTCGTCATTGTCACATTTGAGAAGGACCAACTACAGCCATCTGGGAAAAGAGGCCCCAGAGCACAAGTGCTGGCTTACTAGGGATTTCACTCACTTGCTTTTCAAAGAGAAAAGCGCCCCCCCCTTCTCTCAGATGCCCCTCTACCCTCCAAGCTCAGTCTCCTCAGCAGTGAACTGGGGTCACACTCCTACCCCCTGGGTACTTTATAGACTCACTGGCCGGCTGGCATGAGATGACCTGTGGCATGATGCTTTGTGAATTGCACAGGTCAAAACCAAGTTGTTTTCGGGTGTTTTGATTTTCCTTCAGCTATGGGGAGAGAGATGGATTCAGGACAGTTTGAAATGATGAGTTCTAGGACTTTGGGACCGGGAGGAGCCTGAGGGAGCCTTTGGTTGAACTGTGGAAGGTGAGATGTGAACTGGAGGGGCGGCCTGCCTGTCGGGGATTTGAGGTCATCTCAAGGTCAGCCACCTCCCCTCCCCTGTGGGCACCCCAGCCCCTCCGTGCCCTTCAAGGCTCCGGGCAGGGAGCAGCTGCTCCTTTTGCCACCCGACTGGAGCAAACCAGACATGTTGTAGGTGGAGCTCAGGTCTGGCGATGGTAAGGGACTCGCCCCCAGCCTCGCAGCGAGAGAAACGGGAAGCCCAGCGGCCCTCCTGCTCTCCAGCTCTGTGGGGGCTGCTCTGGTTCTCCCCCGCCCCCTCGACGCCCAGCCCACCCCATTCTAGAAGGAGCGCAGGACCACAGAGCTGTCTCATTCAGCCTATGGAACACATTGGCTCCTCAGTTTGCCTCCTGTCTTTTTAAAAAGGAACTATTAGAGGTAAAGCTGAAGTCTACAAAAACACCACTGAATAATTGATTAATTTTACAAGTAATTTCTGAGTGCCTTCTCTAGGCCAAGGAGCTGTTCTGTGTGTTGAGGATAAAGTGAGGAACAAGCCAGGAAAGGGCCTTGCCTCAAGGAGCCCACATTCCATCCAGGGAGAGACAGTCGATAAAGGGATAAAGGATGAAGACAAAGAGAGGAGGGTGAGGGTGGGGGTGAGAGCGGTGGAGGGTTGGGGGGGTGAGAGCGGTAGAGGGTGGGCACTCTCTTAGACAGAGGAAGCCTTCTCTGGTGAGACATTTGACCTGCAGCCACAGTAGAGTCTTTGAGGTTGAGGAACCAGCCAGTGGCCAGGCCCAATGGTGGGGGGACCGGTGGGTCCTGGGAACACGGTGACAAGTGGGAGTGCAGTGGAGCGAGAGAGGGTAGGAGAGCCAGCAAGGGCCGGTGACATGGTTAGAGGACTCGCTGGGCTATGATAAGGTCTCTGGGTTTGTTCCAAGTGTGATGAGAAGCTCTTGGAAGGACTGTAAAGGGTTTGGGGCAGGATGAAGTCATGATCTTATTTATGTTTAAGAAAGATCTCTGTTGATTGTAGATCTTGTCTCTGGTAGAGAAGTAGAAAACCCGGGTAGAAGGCTGTGTGGCATCAACTCCAGAGCCTATGGGGGCTCACATTGGGTTAGTGATAGGAAGCAGTTGGATTCAAGGGATGCACTGGACTTACTGATGGATTGGGTAGAAGGAATGAGAGACAGAGAGAAGGCAGGGATGACTTCTAGGCAGTTTGGGTGCTGTCATTTACCTAGGTGAATGACAGCACCATTTTCTGAGATGGGGAAGACCAGGAGTGAGTGCTATTTTTGCTTTGGGAGGTGAGGATTTAGAGTTCCATTTTGGACATGTTAAACTTTGAAATGCCTTTTAGTCTTCTGAGCAGATGTCTTCCTCTCTGGAATTCCGGAGCTGTTGTTCATCTTGTCCGTGTTTTATGCTTTACTGCATATATATTTGCGTGAACAATATTCCACTCTGGGTGGGCACTTAGGTTATTGCTTTGTTTTTGAGATTACAGATAATGCCACAGTAATGTTCTTACTCTAGCCTTTCTGTGCATATATGGCGGAATTTATACTTGGAAATAGAGCTACTGGGCTATCAACCATGTACATTTTTTTTTTTTTTTGGTAACAGTTTTATTGAGACATAATTCCCATACCATACAAGAGCATGTATATTTTTGCCTGTTTTTAAATCCTCCAAAACCAGTTTCATTGTTTTTAAGTAGTCGGTACATCTTTCAATTTACTAACATATTAAGCTGATTTATTTGCTAACCCTTTTGGGTGTTCTTTTTGCTGATGCATATCATTTAATAGTTATTTCATCAAGTGTCTATGCATAGTAATTACTGTCCTTTTTTTTTCTTTTTTAAATTCATAGACAATGTATTTTAGAACAATTTTAGATCTAGAGAAAAATTGAGCAGAGAGTACAGAGAGTTCCTATATAGCCTCCTCCTCCAGTTTCTCCCATTATTAACATCTTGCATTAATGTGGCACATTTGTTACAATTAATGAGCCACTATTGACATGTTATTATTAACAAATGTACCATTCCCTTTTCCTGTTATTTTGGTGTAGGCTTTAATATTTCAACTATAAGTTTATCTGCAGTGACAATGGCTTTCCCTAGGAGTCCCGTGAAAGACTTGAAGGCAGTATAACTTGGTGTAGACAGAGTCAGGTCTGAAGTTTTGGAAGCCTGCTTCGAAAATTTGACTAAAAACAGAGATCATTTCTTTTAAACTCCACAATCTATAACAAGTCACTTAAGCAGAGAATGACAATTTGTCCCCCAAAATGAATCCACATTAAATAAATCATGTCCTTAACTGCCCTTCTTTGTTTCTTTTCATTATTTGAGAAGTGAAGTTATCCATGAAGACAGTTTGTTTGCTTTTTTCTTAAATGGAGGTATAGTTGATTTACAATGTTGTGTTACAAGACAGTTTTTTTTTTTTTTTTAATTTATTTATTTATTTTATTATTTATTTTTGGCTGTGTTGGGTCTTCGTTTCTGTGCGAGGGCTCTCTCTAGTTGCGGCAAGTGGGGGCCACTCTTCATCGCGGTGCGCGGGCCTCTCACTGTCGCGGCCTCTCTTGTTGCGGAGCACAGGCTCCAGACACGCAGGCTCAGCAGTTGTGGCTCACGGGCCTAGTTGCTCCGCGGCATGTGGGATCTTCCCAGACCAGGGCTCGAACCCGTGTCCCCTGCATTGGCAGGCAGATTCTCAACCACTGCACCACCAGGGAAGCCCCAAGACAGAGTTTTTAATAACAAAGAACCCCTTCAAAAATTGCCGCCTCCTTGCTTCAGAAACAAAATTCAAGACCATAGGGTGCTCAAGTAATCTAATATTGCTTGGCTGGGCCTTATGGGTTTCATGGGTTATGGGCCTTGAAGTGAATTCCTTGGCTTGGAACTCACACATCATGTGAAGGGTATCCTTGGGACTCTACACTCTTACAAGATTCAAGCTTCTTTCTGTGTCTTGTCCCCAGGCCAGTGAGCAGAGATACTCTGGGCCTGTTTTCAAGTTCTGGATCTTCCAGGCCTCTGGTTTCATGCAGGGAGGTCTTTCAGAGTTTCCTGGTCTAAGGCCTGTGACCACAGTGGCTGCTCTCTCAGGTCCCTGTAACACTGTTCTGAAGGTGGGTTGCACATTGGAATCACCTGGGAGCTCTAGTATCCCAAAACCTGTACCCCACCCCCAGAAATTTTTTTAAAGCCTCTATGTGCAGCCCAAGTTGAAAATTACTACCTTATAAGCATGTGCCCAGTTCCCCAGTTTTTTTCTAGTTTTCATGGGTCTTTGTTGTTGTTACATTACATTTAGTATGGTATCTTTTTTGGGGAGTTGGGCGGAGTTTGTATATCTGCCTTAGTTCAGGTTATCATACTGACCGGAAATGAGAAACACCAAATTTTCACCAGTGTGTTTAGATAAAAGGACTTAAATAGCAGGTTTCAAGAGGCCTCCCAGGCTTATTGAATTCTTCCTGTGATTTTTAATTTCTCTGCAAAAGATAAGTCTTTTTCTGGCACCCTCTCCTCTTCATTTCTTTCAGCATGTGTGCTTATCAAATATCTTTAATTAAAATGAATTTATAGTTTGGGGCGGCATTTGAGTTAGTGGCATTTTCTGCTTCTCCTTTGTGATACAAATATTTGAATATATTCTGTAGTTGGAGATATATTGCAAAATAAGTTAGATTTGGAAGGGTATACATGGGAATTATGGACATTTGAAGGGGGGAGAAAGCAGATAGTTCAAAAATCAAGGTGAAAAGAAATGGTATTTAGAAGTGAGGTCATTTTTCTAGTTGATTTAAGAAATATATTTCTGAAGTGAAAAGGGGGCAGTTTTTGAAGGGGTTCTTTGTTACTAAAACATTCGTTTTCATGAATACTTTCCTCAAATAATCAAAGAATCAAAGTAGGACAGTTTTAAGGATTTGTTTTTATTATATATGGATTAGTTTGGGGGGATAAATTGTCATTATCTGCTACAGTGACTTTTTATAGGAGGTGGAGTTTAAAAGGAATGATCTCTGTTTTTAGTCAGATTTTCAAAACAGGTTTCCAAAACTTCAGACCTGACTGGTCTGGTCTGTGTTGAGTTACATCTGCACATAGTTGTGACCATAGACACTTGTGGCCCTAAGTATGTACATCTGCAAATAATTGTATTTTCAATTGCCGATGCACAAGATGGGTTTTAGGCTATGTCTAAATAAGAATAGTGGAGAGATGAAGCAATTATCTGGATAATTCAAGCTAAAAAATAAGAATCCCTCATATCTTCACTTTTCTGGATATTTCAGTTGAGAGGATGTTTTGATTGAAATCATCTGGGTAATTGCCTCAGTTTTCTACCTCACTTTGTATGTGTAAACACAGCTGTTGTATGATTGACTTTTTTTTTTTTTTCAATTTCCATTTTGGAAAGCACCATTTTTCAAGATCAAAACTCTTACTTATGGACTGTGTACTTGAGCCTACTTTTCAGATACTTGCACAGTACTCTCTGCCTTCCAGGGAAAATGGCTGGGTAGCAAGTTGATTTTCCAAATTCTAATGCTGAAGAAACTTCTCTCTGAATCTAGTGATATTTCTAGCTAATCTTTAGAGAAAATAGATGTCTAGCCAGTGCTATCAAATCCTGCACATTAGAAAAGCTTCAGTCTTCACCTGTATCTAACAATCACAAATAGCATGGCAAATACTCCCATGTTTAGAAAAATATCCAATTTGACCATCCTATCAGTTCCAGATGGTACCTACTTCTGATGAACCTCTGTTTCCTGCCAAAGTGGAACCTTAGCCAATGCATTTTAATTCCATTCCCAAACCCATCTGCATCATGTGCCAATACGGATTAATACCCATTGAGCTGCTGCTTGGATCAGCTGAGGATGGTAACACGGTGAAGGGGGACAATGTTGAGACTCTCAGCTGGGAGGCTTTGGGGACCTTCCGAGACTCTGCATTTTTGCATCGGAATGAAAGCAGGATAAGAACTGAGAAATTGTGTGGCTGAGACTTGTTTTGACAGATTTGGTTCTCCAAGGCATCTCTGTTTTCTCAGTCTCTTCCAGGCAATTTAAAATGCTCACAACAGGAGAGTTGGACCAAAGCGTGGGGACCGTGAACCTCTTGGTGACAGGTTCTTAGAAATGTGTGAATTCGTTTCATCTCACTGTTGTTGATTTTAAAAGTTCTTTAAGTTCTCCTGGCAAAAGACACTCTGTCACTACAATGTCTGAGAGTATTGTTTTTCCAAAACACACATGTTTTGGAAATCCAGTGTATTATGAAATTATAAATTATCCATTATATGTAAATAGGTGCATCTTAAGTAAGGACTTGTTTTTGAGGATTGAGAGCCATTTTATTAATCTCTTAAGTACTTTAGCACAGTGCTTGAGAGCATAAGGTCTGGAGCAGATGGGTTGGTATTAGATCCCAACTCCTTAAGTCTTAGCTGGATAATCTTAACCTTTCTAAGCCTCAGTTTCATCATCTGCAAAATAGGATGATCTTAACTGTGGGTACTTTATGGGATTGTCTTGTAGATTAAAAGCTTAGTGTCATCCCTGACATAGAGTTAGCACTCTGTCCGTTAGCTGGTTTCATTCATTTATTCCTTTCAGTCTACACATATTCGTGTGGGCTGCCAGGGTGCAGAGATGCATAAGATCTAGTCTCCTTTGCCAAGCAGCTCAGGGCTAATGCATTTGAAAGGCAGGTGAAAGTTACCTGTGATACTCTATGATGAGTGGAGGGTAGATAGACAAACCCTTTCTAGTTGTTTCCTACCTATTTGAGGACCCTCTTTTTGCCCCACCCAAGTATTCATAAAGGGCAAATGTTCGAAGTGAGTCATTCACTCTTTGGATTCTTTTGATTTTTGAGAGATGGTAGGGCTCAACCCCTTGAAGAGAAATCCATCTCCAGAAAACACCTCTTTGTAAATGTGGTTTTGTTACTGTTTATGGGAAAGAAAATAGTCATGGGTGCTAAGATTTCAGTCTTAATTTTCGCTGCCTGGGGAGATGGGAGGGGCATTGTCTGAGCACAGGAAGGGTGATGGAAGGATGAAATGGAGTAAGTGAGCCTGGGGTTGGGAGGTCTCACCATCCAGCAAGAACAGAGCTGTGGAGCAGTTAGGTCACAAGGATGGGAGTAAAAAGCAAGTGTGTTAGGTCAGCCCATGGCAAAACAGTAGGAGCTTTGTCCTGAAGATTTAGGATTATGGCAGCTGCTTCCTAACTCAAGTCACTTGGATTTTCTTGGTGGCTTGATGAACCAGATACAGAATTTTAAAGTGCATTGGCTTTCCATTTTTGATAATATACCATAGAGAAATGAGACAAACACCTGCTGTAAATGCCCTTTTTCCCTCGATGAAGTACTCTGATTTCCTGGATCCAGCAAAGCTCTAAGGGACACATTGTGACCTTTTAGTCTGATGACCCTCAACTAATATAATGAGGAGCCATGCTAATGGGGCTCCATTGTGCAACATTTTCAAGATTGCTTTTATGGTTTTGCCCAGATTTAACTCTACAAAAGTTTTGATAAATCCTGGGAGACTTGACTATCGGCTTAACGTTTTGCTATTGTTGTTAGATTAAAAGAACCCCACAAAAACCCAAGTATAAATTATCTTTTAATGAAGACCAGTAACCTTCTTTTGTTGACCATGATACTTGTCTAGTACAAGATAAATAATCATTTTAATTATTACAGTGGCATGAGAAACTACTTTTTTAAAAGAATGTCATTCTAAATGTATGACAGACTAAATTAGCATTTAGGAAGTACTAAAAGGAATTCATTGTTAAGTTATGTTTTTATCTTACAGCCTATCTGGCCTTCTTTCTTTAATTGAATGTTACTATTTTGGACCACATAATATTTGCTGTGGGTAAAATAACAATAACTCATTAGATTCACTGCCTCTGCATGAGATCAATAACAAAATTTCCATTATTTATTTTCCCAAAAGACCTTTAGACACTGCACTTCCAGAATGGTATAAAGGAAAGGGATTCTATAAGGATTTACTTTAAAAAGATTTTCACCTCTGATATATATCTGGCAAAGACGCGCTAGAATTGCACTGTGATAATAATAATTATAAGACAAAAATGTCAAGAAATTGTTCTGTCGTGATCTGCATTTTGACTGTATGTGAAACCTGAGAAATACAAGGCATGCAAAGCATACCAGTGTTTAGACACAGGCTTTGTTCCAACAAAATTTATTAACATGATGTGTTAGGAAGAACCATATATATAAACATTTTTAATGGAAATCCACAAATGAAGATGAACATGTTTGTTGATTGATTGGCTAGCTGATGTCTCTTGCTCTCTTTCTCTCTGGACATCTTGGTGAAATGCATTTTTCTATTTGTTTCTAACATAGCTGGACATGGCTCATGATATTCCTGCTTTGATTTCTATTCTACATCTTTCAGGGTGAGCCCAGTTGAGGACAATGAAAAGCTAACACATAAGCTTTAAAAGTTTCTCACTTTAGGGGACTTGCAAATGCTAATCCTGTAGCTAGCAAGCTAGCCTTCAAGATGGGCAAAAATGATAGATTTTTTTTTTTTTTTGGTATTGCAGCCTTTAAAAGGAATGGCCATTTGTATTGCATGTCAATAGTTTGAAATTAAATGTGGAGGAAGAGATTGAAATATTGTGTCAGAAGAATCTGTAATGTCACATAGATTTTAGATTAAATGGATTAGATTAGAATCATTGGAGAGGACATTATTTCTTCAGTGAGCAGATTACAACCAATTAAGTTGTAATTGTGAGCCCTTGTTGAATAAATACCTCTTATTATCAAACACAACAGCAAAGGATCAGAGGAAAGATGGGTGTGTGTTTCTCGAGGCCATTGCTCACTTTCCAGAAATTTCACATGCATATGGAATATATACAGAGAATGTGAACACGGAATGGTATATGTCACATTCTGAGTCACTTTAAGCCTGGCCCGTCTGAAGGCAGGCATTCCGTATCTTTTGAGGGGCTGGGAGGCTGAGTGCAGATGGCGATGTTTGTAATGTTCTCCTGACACTTACAAGTCAGAGAAATTAAACCATTCTGATACCTTGTGAGGTCACAGGGAGGTTACCTTTCAGGCCAGCGTTCCCCGGGGTCTGTAACGTTGAAAGACACAGCTTTCCTGTTGTCAGATGCTGCACCTTCCCAGCAGCTGCTCACAAAAGAGCCTGTGAAGAAATCAGCTGTGTTTGAACACACTTAATGTTGTATATAATTCCGGTGTTAAATTTATTGGACGGCTGAGCCAAATGTAAAACACAGTGTAAAAACAAGGCTGCACGTGTCAGCTTTCTGGCACATTTGGGAGGAGTTGAAGGTTTTCGGGACGTCTGCATTGTAGAGGAAAACCGGCTGCGAAGCCCAGGAGTGAAGTCTGGAAGTTGACCGTCTAATCTGCAGTGACGCTCCGATGTGTCAGTGTGACCCCTGGGAATCTAGGCACAGGTGTTGTTTGCCCCCAGGAACTCTCTTTTCCCACCTCCTTGTGACCTTCTTGAGCACACCTTTGGGGCTTTTGGCCAGCAGAGGTGATGTTGCATCCATTCTAGGATGTCCTTCATCCAGAGCTTGAGTAGGAATAAATAATGTGCAGGGATCAGGCAGGACCCAGGTTTTTGCAGGACCTAGGAATGGCTGAAAATCTTTGTTCTACTACTCTGATGCTGTATACAGGAGTGGAGACAGATATCTAGAGAGTGAAAAAGAACAGTGATAGCAGTGAAGATGAAGGAAAGAGAGAGCAGAGTTGCTCCTCTTGCTATTTTTTCTTTTTTCTTTTTCTTTTTCTTTTCTGTTGGTTTGTTGGTTCATTAATCTACTCATTAAGTATTTATTGAATATCTGCTACATACTAGGCGTTGTGCCAGGCAAAAAATACAGCAAATTGCTTAAGAGTTCAGGCTTGAATCTAACCAGCTTGAGTCCTTCCTCTGCCACGTAGGAGCTGTGTGACTTTGGACAAGTCGCTTAACCTCTCTGAGCCTCAGTTTTCTCATCTGTAGAATATAATAATAGAAGCATCCATGTGTCTATCAATAGAAGTGTGGTTGAATATTTTCTGGTTCAACCAGAGTGGAATAACATACAGCTGTTAAGAAAAGTATGAGATAGTTTTCTACATAAAGATCTCGAAGATAAGTAAAAATTTCAAAGTGCAGAGCAACTTGTATAATGTGCTACCTTTATTTAAAACATGAGGCTTATATATAAACTCTGATGGATACATAAGACACGAATAATAATAAGTTATATGTGAAGGGGGTGTGGGAACTTGGCATATGGGGGACTGAAGTGGGAGGGAGACTGCACTGTATACCTTTTTTGGTGTTTTTATATTCTTAGACCATATAAATATATTGCCTCATAAAATAATAATAGCACAACCTTGTAAGTTAGTTGTGAGGATTAAATGAAATAATGCACGTAAAGTTCTTATCCCAAAGCCTGGCTCAAAATAAGCACTTAAGTTACATTTTTACTAACATTGTTGTGCTCCTAGTGTTGAAACAAAGTTACATACAAGAAGTAAACCTTTCCTATGTGGTGGGGAAGACAGATAATCACAGGATATTACCATCGTGGTGCCTGGGGGAAGGTATAAAAAATGTACTGGAAGCACAGATGAGCTTATGCGTCAGTTTTTTTAGGGAAAGACAGGGAGCCTCCCAGAGGTGGTGACAAGACTATACCTTCAACTCCTTTCTTGATTAAATAAGTGTGGCATTTAATTCTAACAGCTGGTCCTTCCCTCACATGGGATACCCATAGTGGATGTTTAATTTGTATATATATTAGGGATTTATTCAGTAGTTTTTATTAGTTGCCTTCTTTTAATCTTTTTTTTTTTTTTCACCTCTGGGTCTGTTTTTCCTCAGATCACCTGCCTCTTGGAAGGCAGGAACCATATGAATTTTGCTTGTTTTCTTCATAGTGATTTGTTCTTACTTGGTAATTTTTTGTAAATATGAAACAATATGTACTTTTCTCCTTTTGTATCTGAGAAGGTCCTGGCAACCTTCTTTTTGGGAATGGAGGGACAATTTTCCACCCCGGGGCCCCTTTCTGTGCTAAAGGGTGTCATTGTTCCCAGTTCTGTGGTTCCTGGCAAAGGCGTTGCCTTCAGGGTCCTGAGGGAGTTATTTGGGTGAAGCAGGCAAGGGAGTGGCAGCCCCATTCTTATGGTGCCCCTTCCCACTGGGGACATTGGGCGGGGGTGGTTATCCTCAGCAGACACTAGGGGGCACCCGTGTTCATGGCCTGCTGGTTATGTGCTTGTAACAAATGTCAAAGCAAACGTAGATAGATTCTGGTCAGAACAGAGGTGACCTTCATCGCTCCCTTCAGTGGACTCCTCTTCTGTCACTGTTCTGAAGGGCAGTGACAAAGCTCAGAGAGGTGGTGTCTTAGCTTGGGCTGCCATAAGAAAAACTGGGTGCCTTAACCAACAGAAATGTGTTTCTCTTCTGGAGGCTGGGAAGTCTGAGATCAGGGGGCCAACAAGGTGTAGGTTTCACTCTGAGTCCTTTTCTCCTGGCTTGTAGGTGTCTGCCTCCTCTCTGTGTGCTCACATGACCTCTTTGCGTATGCTGGTAGGGAGGGTTGGGAGAGAGGTCTCTCTGGTGTCGCTTCTTCTAAGAGCTCTAATCCCAGCATGAGGAACCTCACCTCTACCTAACTGCCTCCCAAAGGCCCCATCTCCCAATATCGTCACATTGGGAGGTAGGGCATCAACATGATGAATTTTGGGGGGGCTCAATAACATTCAGTCTGTGACAGATGGACCTCTGTCAGCTTTGGGGAGGGAAAGTCGTTGGAGCTGATTCTGGTGGACTCCCCCCCCCCCCCCGCCTCACTCAGTGTCGGGCACCCACTGGCTGGATCAGTTTCCTTGGTTTGGATTGGGGTTCCGGGTGCTGGAGGTGGGTCATGAGCTTCTCGGTGCTCAGAGGTGCAGTGACCGAAAGGACTTCAGCAAAATGTTTGGATCTCCAATCAGATGTTGTCAGCACCATTTTACTCATTGTTAGGGAGAGTATATGCACTTGGAGACTCATTTCTTATGCAAAGAAACTTGTGGATCAGAAAATGAAACTTTAATTAACAGCCTGGGGCTACTCTGGATACCATAAGCTTTCAGATAAGCTACAGTGGCCATTTCAGTTACATGCCTCTTTCCTTTGACTGGCCTTGGCAAACCAGCTGCAAGGGTTTGGTGTGGTTTTGTTGTCTGCTCTCTGAGAGGAGTACAGATGACCTTGACTCAGTGGGTCTGGAGCTTGAAGGTTGTGATTTTCCTAGTGCTACTCTGGGTTAGTGGTATAGGTCCTTGCATAACCTCGGGGCTCCATGCAGGAGCCTGATTAATACAGTTTTTAATACAGTTTTTGTATGTCTGTAGTGTAATTTACATTACAGAATATTTGTATATGTAAGAGGGACATTAAGAGATTAAATGCATAATCTAATGGAGGGCATGACTAGGTTTACAGGCCCATGTCTATGAAAAGTTAGCTAAACTGGACCCAAATGAATGGACCTCCCTTGAGTGAAGTCTCTTTTGCTGTGTATCCTAAGTTTAAGCTATACTCTGAGGATTCAGAAATACCCATCCCAGGTGAAAAAGGCTGGCTAAATTTTAGGATTCTAGACTCTATTTCCCCACACCAGTTGGAGCTGGTTTCTTTGTGTTTGTCCCTTCATTTCACTAGCTCCCTAGATGCTCTCCAGTTAAAAGTAGGTAGTTTGACCCTAGCCAAATGAGAACTAAATGGGTTCCCGTAGCTGGAAGTTCTTCCCAGCACTTTAAAAGTTTCACTGGACAGGGGACAAGGTAACCCAATGTGGGCATTTTTCTCGAAAGGTAACCAAAATCAGTGACGGTGGGGTAATCAGAGCTCTGTTCTGGATTAGCACAAAAAGTCTGCATTTATCAGGGTTGTAAATATAAGTACACTTCTACCTTCTCCCAAAGAGTAAGGAGATTTAAAATGCTCATTTAACCCAGGGGCTGAGGAACGAGACAGAAGGAACCATATCCAGAAATGAATCGATCTACAGCTGCCCATTCCAGGCATCGATCATAGTACATAACAGACTGTTCCCCAAAGCCATGTTCAGTGAGGTCTAAGGGAGATGATTCTTTTTTTCCCCCTTTTATGTAAGATGGGCTTTTATACATAATTTGTGTCGGGGGGAAAATGAAAAATCAAGTGTGTTTTGTTAAAAGAAACCAGGCAAAGTATTTAGATCGTTCAGTTTTCAAAGAGGAAGCCAGTTGGGCCAGACAGATGCCCTTGAAGGAGGAAGATGCTAGTAGATTGGGAGCGTCTGATGGGTCATGGCTCTGGGTGAGATGGTGAGAGGGGCCGTGTGAGCAAGGGGAGCAGGCAGGCAGTGCCTCCATGGAGCTCCTGGTCTAACAGGGCTGAGCAGGGAGAGAGAGGAGAGCCACCGGAGAGGAGAATGAGCCCTGGGTCCTTAAACCAAGGGGGACTCAGCATCGAGGCTGGGCCGGGCCAGGTTGCAGTAGTATCTGCCCAGGGTGTCTGTGCGGGGAAATCTGGATTGCTCTGAGACGCTGGGGATTAATCCTGGGAACTCCCTAAGGCAGGGGATCCTTATAATTTAATATGCTCACACACTGCCAGGTGTACTCAGAAATCTGACTAGCTCAATTTAAAATAAGTACACCTTTTAAATAACCACAAGAAAGAACTGAAGAGGGCTTCTTAGAATTCTGGTTTAGGCCTGAACTTAAAGTAACTTGTCCTTTGACCTGAACAAGCAAACTATATTTAATGAAAGGTCAGAGGTCTCCCTAAGTAGCAAAATACGTGAGAAGTGGGCTTTCCAGCAGCTCCCTCTGAACTGGCTTATCAAGATCAAGATGGGGCTTCACACTAGTGACGACCCTTAGGTGGAGGTCCTGGGAACATCTGAGCCTTTGGCATCCCAGAACTGGAGGTGGTCCCATAACCCTCCAGATAACTTTTTTTTCAACACCTTTGAGGAGTTTAATGATTAAAATGTGTTCCACTTCCGACAACTTCAGAACAAGCTGTAAAATGTATTTGCAATTCTTCCTTTCTCCATATCTATGCCGAATGTGGTGTTTAATTACTCCGTAATAGCTTTTTGTTCTGGTGATCTGTTACAAAAATAGACAAGTCCTTTGTCATCATTAAACACCAGGATTCGTTTTTTTTTTTTTTTAACCAAACTCATCTTCTTCCCCCAACTCCGATTCTTCTTTTTTTTTTAAAATTAATTAATTAATTATTTATTTATTTTTGGCTGTGTTGGGTCTTCGTTTCTGTGCGAGGGCTTTCTCTAGTTGCGGCAAGTGGGGGCCACTCTTCATCGCGGTGCGCGGGCCTCTCACTATCACGGCCTCTCTTGTTGCGGAGCACAGGCTCCAGACGCGCAGGCTCAGTAATTGTGGCTCACGGGCCTAGTTGCTCCGCGGCATGTGGGATCTTCCCAGACCAGGGCTCGAACCCGTGTGCCCTGCATTGGCAGGCAGATTCTCAAACGCTGCGCCACCAGGGAAGCCCTGTTTTTGTTTTTGTTTTTGTTTTTGATTAGGACTCATTTAACTATCTTAAAATGTTTGAAGAAAAATCGCAGAGAACTTTTCTTGATACGAAATTTTAAGCACAATGTCTTGATATTTACAATAAATGGATTCATTCAAATGGTGTATATTTCAAGAGAAGTCAAGGCACTAAAATACTCATCTCTTTAAATCACCCAACAGCTATTTAAGACAAGATCCTGGAGGGTGGCCAAATTACACACTGTAACGTATATTCCCCGGGAGGGTGAAATCGCTGGTGTTTTTACTCACGGTATTTCTGAATAGTATGGAATATGTTTAATTTTTAACCTGTCTCTTTTAACAGTTTCCAGAGTCCAATAGCAGATTTTGATAGTTTGACATAAAGAGGCAACCCTGTTACTGAAACTCCCGCCCGTTTGAATCGTCAGATATTTGTTGGCAAGAAGAGAACGTGAGCCATTGAACAGGAGAGAGGTTTGCGTTCTCTCTCTTCTCCTTGGCCACCCTCGTCCTCTTCATACTGGGGTCCCGATTTGATCCCAGTAATAACATCTACTCATCCACTGTAGACGCAGCCACATTTTAAGAAAATCCCTCTGAAATGGTCTTTTTTGCAGAAGGAAGTGCAGTTGATTCATAACTAGGTTGAATTCGTTTTAAATAAGCTTGTGTGCCAGGTCTTGATTTAGGGTGCCGTGGAAATGTGCAGTAATGCCTGCTACAGAGCATTAGCTTTTATATTGTAGTTAGAATTTAAATTTATGGGTATATTCCAACAGATTATTTTTCTTCACTAAGCAGGTGAGTTGAGAAAAAGTTGGCAGCTGGTTTTAGTTAAGACAAAGGTCTAGGTTTGGAAAGGGAAAAGGGTAATACTACTTTTTAAGTCTGGGAAAGGAAAACATTATTTAAGCAAGGTAGCATTCAGAATAAGAAGGTTTCACCTGGATTTACTTAACATATATACATTGAAAAAAAAATACTTTATATAAATTATGTCTTTTTACGCCACGATGAGATCCAAGTGATCTTAGGACTAGTTGTCTCCATGCTTTTTATGATGCAAAGGCACATTTGCTGTGGTGTGTACAAATTTATAACTTTGAATCATAACATTTTAGAGGTAGATGTAGTTTTAGCAGTTACTTAGTTCAACCTCCTCATTTTAGGTGTGAGAGGACTGAGTCTCAGGAAGTTTTGATAACTTGACTCATGCGCAGAGTCAGCTAGTGAACAAGCTGGGACTGGAAATCTATGTTCTCAGACCTCACAGACTCTTGGAGGAGTCCTGAAGACTGTACAGGGACCCATCTGCCATTGCTAATTCCCATACCTCTTTCAGGAATTCCCTTAAAGCACAGCTGTAAACAGTTCATTTCCTTGCTCAGAAGTCTTCATGGCTCCCCATGGAATGAATTTAAAATATATATATATAAAACAATATTTTAATGATAGAAAATAAAATCCAAATTTTCCTTAACACCATATTCAAAGTCTTTCTTTCCCAAGCTGGAATCTAGCCTTGTCCTACCTTTCCAGCTTCCTCTCCGTTCTCTTCTCCCCTAAGAACACTAAAATGCTCCATTCATCCAGAGATACTCTGTATTTCCACATCCCCTTGTTTTCCTTCTGCTGCTGCTTGGAGCGTACCTTCTCTCTGATGCTTACTGAATTAATTTCTGTGGCTGCTACGTATTTCTCTAACACCTTTCTAGCTGACAGCTTTGATAAAGTTCTTGTTTTCTGTCTTATAATTGTGTGTATGTGTGCACATGTGTATGCAGGCCTGA
The DNA here is from genome assembly GCF_009873245.2 of Balaenoptera musculus. NCBI lineage: Eukaryota > Metazoa > Chordata > Mammalia > Artiodactyla > Balaenopteridae > Balaenoptera > Balaenoptera musculus. The sequence continues at coordinate 14,521,638 of NC_045800.1, forward strand.
TTTCTTTAGTAGAAAGTAGGGGCTCTGGCCTGTTTATATGCATGGCCTCTGTCTAGTAGTTGCTCAATAAATATTTCTAGGGTTGAAAGCAGTCTCGTTTATGTCACCAAGAACCCTTCCCTGAACTAGCTAGAGAAGCTAGATTTCAACTGAGAATCGGCCGTTCTATATGTATATTCATTGTAGCACTTTTAAAGAAATTTCTGGGGAACAAATAGTTTTCATCTTGGAAGGCTGCACAACATAGTGAGAAGAACTTGGATGTTGGCATGAGAAAAACTGAATTTGAATTCAGCTCCTTCATTTAATATCAGTGTGACCTTGAACACGTTATCAGTCTCAGTTTCCTCATCTCTAAAATGGGATAATAAACTCATCTTTCGGGGATGCTATTGGGATTAAATCAGAAAATACATATGTAGTGCTTGGAATAGAGTAGGCACTCAGGAAATGGTGGTAAGAATCATCACGATGGATCAGGAATCCCTTTGGTTAGGAACCGTACTTTAGACAAGTCTGTACGTTCTCAGTTACCCTCTTTGCTATTCAGTGATGCTCTTTGGGTTGATGAGATTAAACACTGAGGCCTCCAGAATGTTGTCAAATAGGTGATGACTACTTCCTTGGATGGATGATTTGGTAAAGTACAAAATGGCTCAAAGAAGCTCCAACACAGATATTTCTATCAGTGAGAACTGCTTAAGATAAACTATCATCTCCTCCTTAAGGAAAAAAGGAAGAGGGAGAAGGGTGCCCACCAGCCCCTCTGACCTCATAGCCCTCCATCATGAATTAAGCCCCAGCAGTGTCCAGGAACTAACATATTTCCTTGAAACATGTATGTACTGGGGGGAAAGGCACTCCTCAGCTGATTGTCCGTATAGGAGCCTCATAGGTCTATGGTTTAGGCCAGGAGAGGAGCAACCTCCTCATCTTCATTAGTCATTCCAGGTATCTATCCTGCATTGAACACGTCACACAGTACTTGAGGAGGGTCGGGGAGGGTCAAAGTCTTAGGAGCAAGACTCTGAGAATACTACCCTTGTGTTCCCTAATCTCCTTCCACGTGAGAAGAGGTCTGTATGATGCTGTTGTTGGTGTGAGCAGGTTCCAGACGAATAAGGCTTGAGGGTTCTGTGGGACCAACAGGAGCGTACAGAAGCAACCCGAGGTGTTGGCTCCTTCTCTGTGGTCCAGTGCTCTGATTCAGTTTGTACTTTCTGTTTCACCTTTGACGTGAGTTGTACTGGGTCATTCCATAAAAATGCTTGAGCTTTCTTTTGGACAGAATTGACGAGTTGGTTAAGCTGATTGTTTTGACTGTGCGGTCACTGTCCCAGTCACTTGTCCTCGTCGCCTGACTATCCCATTGTTTGGTTGGGTATAACCAGTGAGTTAGTTAGTTTTCTGTTGCTGTTCTGAAAATTACCCCAAACTCAGTGGCTTAACCGACACAAAGTTGTCATCTTATAGCTCTGTAGATCAGAAGTCTAGTATGGGTCTTACTGGAACGAAGTCAAGGTGTTAACAGGGCTGTGTTCTTTCTGGCGCCTCTACGGGAGAATACCTTTCCTTGCCTTTTCCAACTTCTAGAGGCCACCTGCATTCCTTAGCTCGTGGCTACCTTCCTCCATCTTCAAAATCAGCCTCATAGCATCTCTCTGATCCTTTTTCTGTCTGAACATCTCTCTAGGGAAAGGCCTCTACTTTTAGGGATTCATGTGATTATATTGGGCCCACCAGATAATCCAAGATAATCTTCGCATCGCAAGACCCTTAGTTTAATCACATCTGCAAAGTCCCCTTTGCCATATAAGGCAAGATAGCACAGGTTCCAGGGATTAGAACATGGACATCTTTGCAGGGGCATTATTCTGACCAGTGTACCCAGAGATAAAGAAGGGGGTGTTGGCCCTGGCCATCCTTTGGAGCCATCTGGCCTCCTAGGAGTCACCAGCTGGAGATGATTGAGGCACCTTTAAATAGAGGACTCCAGACTTATGGTGGCCTGCAGTGACATTTCCATCATAATTCACTTAACTTTCCAAATCACACCACCCAGGGTTTTCTAAGGCAGCCAATTGCTTACTTACTACCAGGCCTGGGAGATAATGGGAGTGGTGGGAGGAGAGTGGTTAATGAGGGCTTTGATTACCCAGGCCCTGAAACAGGCCATCTAGAAATAGCCATGTTACAGCCAGTTCTTTTGAAACTCGAAGTCAGGTACATTTTGTAACAACTGCTTTAATTTGAGACATCTCAAGCCACAAACCGGCTCCAGAAATGAGCTTTGTTCTTGATGGCACACTTTGCCCCAAACACAGACCCTTTAAAATAACTTGATAGGCACTTAAACTGGGGAACATCCTAGAGGGCAGAGAGCGCGTTGTGTTCATCTTTGTATACGCCCAGTGCCGCACACAGTGCATGGTCAGCCCTGAGTGCTAGAACAAGCATGGTACAGTGTGCTCTCCATTTGGGAGCGTGTGGAAGAAACAGGTCTAATGTGACAGGACGTGGAATGAAGCACTGTGTTCCCCACTTCTACCCACTGCACGCCCGGAGGAGATTAAGGACCCTGAGATATTTTGTCTCTGCTTCCAATATGCACAGAATGGAGGCCATTAAGCCAATGAAACTGTCTTCCATTTCAGTGTACTAGAGATTCTGAACAAAAGTAGGTGTAGGAATTTAAGAGCATCTCATTGGAGGAGGCAGGATTCTAGTGCATATGTCTTTTCAAAAGAGTCACCCTAACCTTCTAATCCCACAGCACGCAGCACGGAGTAGTGTTTGTGGAATGAAAGGGTAACAGTATTGTTCAGTGCTTAAGAAGGGTATTAGCTTTGGAGTTAGGCAGTCGCAACTTGGAATCATGGCTCTGCCACTTACCAGGACTGGAACTCTGGACACCTTACTTCACCTCCAGACCTGCTCTTTTAACTCTAGAGAGCCAGGAAGTGAAAGGGTCAGTTGGCACAGTTCTTTGGGCATCGGCTGAGTAAAGAAGGAGCAACGAGACGCATTGGTAGGGTCTCTGCTACTCTTGTGATAACACTTTATCTCCAGAGCCTCCCACATCTGAGGTCCATTTCTGTGTCCTCTCTCAGGGCACAGACATACCTCTGGATTTCTTATAAATGTTTCAGCAGAGCCAGAAGTTTAGAGCTTGCCTCTGCCCCACAGGCCCAGTTCTTATTACCCTGGACCTGTGGATCAAAGAGGAATTCGAAGAAGGAGAAGCAAAAATCCCTCTAAACAATTCAGGGTTCACAAGTGAGGGCTGAAGGGGGAAACCCTCACAGATGACATGCGAAGCCCCTTTTAGATGAAACTCCTTTCAGAAGAAGTTTTCTTTCTCTGAATAGGGGGTCTGTTATCTCAGTCTGATCTTTAATCATTTTCAAAAGGCAACTCTTTTGATCATGAGTCTTAAAGAGTTCAGATGAAGTTTTCTGGGCCTGCCTTTTTTGGGGAACATTTGTGCTTTGTAAAGACTCAGGCACGCCAATATTAAAAGGCCAAGCCGAGCATCTTCGTCTCTAGATCAAGGGACCAATTGGCAGAGGGCAGCAAACAAGAAACCTTTTGTGCCTCCATAATTGTAGAGCAATGGGCATTTTATAACTGCTGAGTGGACTTCAAAGTTAATTACCGTTTAGAAGTCTGCATAAGATAATCTTCCAAAACACTGGGGGTCAGGAAAGTTTCAGTGATTTATTTATATTTAAAAACCTAAACTGGCATTACCCAAGAGAAATAGAATGTGAACTACAGAAGTAATCTAAAATTTCCTAGTACCACATTCAAAAAATAAAAAAGCACAGGTGAAATTCATTTTAACATTTACTCTCACCCAGTTTATCCAAAATACCATTTCAGTGTGTGATTCAATGTAAACAATTATTGAGCTGTTTTACTTTTTTCACTGACCAAGTTCTTGAAATTCAGTGTCCCTTTTACACTTTTCATTCAGACTCACCACGTTTAAGTGCTCAGTAGCCACGCATGGCTAGGTGTAGACTGCAGCACCAGGTGGTGATACCTTGAGAAGAGGGGATGCTGTCTTTCATCTGTGCGCAGCTTTCTCCGTGCCCAGCGTGGTACCCAGTACCCGAGCATGGTTCTTTAGATGCGGTCATAGGATGAAGAGCTGGATGCAGTTACAAGATTGGCTTGCCCCACTGTGGCCCAGAGAAGCGGAGGTTGACGTTGCCAGTCATTAGAAATGTAGTCAACAACCCAGGACTCTTTTTTCCCCCCCAAAAAACAGCTTTATTGAGATATAATTCACATACCATACAATTCAGTCACTTAAAGTGTACAGTTCAGTGGTTTGTAGTGTATTCGCAGAGTTGTGCATCCATCAGACAATCGATTTTAGAATGTTTTCATTATCCCGAAAAAAACCCTGCACCCCTTAGCTGTCATTACCCTCATCCCCTCTTTCCCTGTAGCCCTAGGCAACTATTTATTTTCTGTCTCTAGATTTGCCTACCCTGGACATTTCATATAAATGAAATCATGTAATATGTGGTCCCTTATGACTGGCTTATTTCACTTAGCATACTGTTTTCAAGATTCATCCTTACTGTAGCATGTATTAGTACCTCATTTCTTTGTATTGCTGAATAATATCCCATTATATGGATATACCACATTTTATTTAAATGTTTACCAGTTGATGACCATTTGGATTGTTTCCACTTTTTTGGCTATCATGAATAATGCTGCTGTGAACATTCGTGTGCCAGTTTTTGTGTGGATGTATGTATTTCTTTTGGGGGGTTAAATACCTGGGAGTGGGATGGCCACATCACATGGTAAACTCTCTATTTAACCATTTGAGGACCTGCCAGACTGTTTTCCAAAATGGCTACACCATTTTACATTCCCACCAGCAGTGTTCCAGTTTCCCCAGATCTTTGCCAACAGTTATTATCTTTTTGCTTATAGCCATCCTAGTGGTGTGAAATGCTATCTCACTGTGGTTTTGATTTGCATCTCCCTGTTGCATAGTGATGTTGAGCATCTTTCCATGTGCTTATTGGCCATTTATGTATCTTCTTTGGAGAAATGTCTATTCAGATTGTTTGCCCATTTTTTAGTTGGGTTGTCTTTTTATTTTTCAGTTGTAATACTTCTTTATATAGTCTAGGTACAAGTGTCTTATCAAATACATGATTTGCAATTATTTTCTTTAATTCTGTGGGTTTTTTCATTTTCTTGATGGTGCCCTTTGTGGCACAAAAGCTTTTAATTTTGAAGATTATCTGTTTATCTGTGTTTTTTTGTTGTTGTTGCTTGTGCTTTTGATGTCATATTTAAGAAACTATTGCCTAATCCAAAGTCACAAAGACTTATGCCTGTGTTTCCTTTTAAGAGTTTTATAGTTTTACCTCTTTGATCTGTTTTGAGTTGATTTTTGTATATAGTATGAGATAAGGTTCCAATTTAATTATTTGCATGTAGATATCTAGTTGTTCCAGCACTATTAGTTGAAAAGATTATTTTTCCCCCATTGAATTGTCTTGTCAAACTTCAGTTGATCATAAATGTAAGGGTTCGTTTTATGGACTCTCAATTCTATTCCATTGACCTATGTGCCTAAACTTTATAACCATACCACACTTTCTTGATTACTGTAGCTTTGTAGTAAGTTTTGAAGTTGGGAAATATGAGTCTTCCAACTTTGTCCTTCTTTTTCAAGATTATTTTGTCTATTCAAGATCCCTTATGATTTCATATGAATTTTAGGATCAGCTTGCCAATTTCTGCAAAGAAATCTGGAATTTTGATAAGATTTGTTGAATCTGTATATCAGTTTGGGGAGTATTGCCTTTTTTTTTTTTTTACTGTAGATTAATTTGCCTGTTCTAGAATTTCATATTAGTGAAACCACACAGTATGTACTTTTATGTAATGCCTCTTCCACTCAGCATAATATTAATGACATTCATGTTGTGTATTGTTACTGTTTCTGTTCCTTTATATTGTTAAGTAGTGTTCTATTTGATGAATATATTGTACTTATGGTTGTTTATCCATTCTTCTGTGTTGGACATCTGGGCTATTTCTAACTGTTATGTAGAAGATTTACATACAAGTTGTTTTTGAGGAATTTGTTTTCATTTCTCTAGAGTGAATACTTAGGAGCAGAATTTCAGGATCATGGTGTAGGTGTATTTTTAGTTTTATAAGAAATTGCTAGACCTATTCCCAAAGTAGTTCAATTTTACTTCAACCCTAGCAATGAATGAGAGTTTTAGCTGCTATTTATCTTCACCAACATTTGGTGTTGTGAGTCTGTTTAAGTTTAGCCATCCTGTTGAACGTATAGTGATATATTATTGTGGTTTTAATTTGCATTTTCTTTATGACGAATGATGTTGGACACTTTTTTATGTGCTTATTGGTTGCTTGTGTATCTTCCTTTGTGAAGTACCTGTTCAGATATTTTCCCCATTTAAATATTGGGTTGTTTGTCTTTCTATTAGTGAGTTGAAGGAGTTCTTTACATATTCTGGATACCAGGCCTTTGTTAGATATAGATTTTGTGAATATTTTCTCCCCAAAATATCTTATTGATTCATTTTCCTAATGATGTTCTTTACTGAGCAGAGTTTTTTTTTTTTTAATTAATTTATTTATTTTATTTATGGCTGTGTTGGGTCTTCGTTTCTGTGTGAGGGCTTTCTCTAGTTGCGGCAAGCGGGGGCCACTCTTCATCACGGTGCGCGGGCCTCTCACTGTCGCGGCCTCTCCCGTTGCGGAGCACAGGCTCCAGACGCGCAGGCTCAGTACTTGTGGCTCACGGGCCTAGCTGCTCTGCGGCATGTGGGATCTTCCCAGACCAGGGCCCGAACCCGTGTCCCCTGCGTTAGCAGGCAGATTCTCAACCACTGCGCCACCAGGGAAGCCCCATGAGCAGAGTTTTTAATTTTAAAGAAGTTTAACTTATTTTTTTTCTTTTATTGCTATTGTTTTCAGTATACGGTCTAAGAAATTTACCTATTCCAAAGTCACTAGAGTATTTTGTTATTTTCTTCTAGAAACATTATAGTTTTAGCATTTATCTACAGGTCTATGACCTATCGTGAATTTTTTGTGTATGGTGTGAAGTAGGGGTCTAATTTTTTTTTTCTCTGTATGGATGTTCCAGTACCATTTGTTGAAGAGACTTGCCTTTCCCCATTGGATTGCATTGACTCCTTTGTCAAAAATCAAATGATTGTAAAACTGAAGTTCTGTTTCCAGACTTTCTGTTCTGCTCCATTGATCTACTTGTCTGTCCTAATGCCAGCAACACTCTATCTTGATGATTATAGCTTTATTATAAGTTTTGAAGTCAAGTGGTGTCAGTCCTCTGACTTTGCTCTTCTTTTTAAAGATTATTTTGGCTATTCTAGATTCTTATGTTTCCTATAAATTTTAGAATTGGCTTATCATTTCCCACAAGAAGTCTGGTGGAATTAATCTTGGGATTATGTTGAATCTATAGATCAATTTGGGGAGAATCAGTATCTTAATAATGTTGAGTCTTCCAGTTTGTGAATACTGGAATTTTTTCTGACTCATTTATCCTGCTGCTTCTTTTTCTCTCATTTCCACCTTTTGAGTCCTAAGGGGAGTGGTGGCAAGGAAGTGCCCTACAGTCAGGTTGCCTGTGGGATCTTTGGAAAATTAACCTGACTGGTAAAATGGGGATGAGAATGATAGTTACTTCATAGAGTTTTGGGGAGCATTATGTGAAATCTTTAAGAAAAGCCTTTAGAAATGAGGGCTCCATAAATGTTGGCTTTGTTTAGGACTGCCCTTCAGGATCTAGCTTAGATTGTACCTGGTCCTTGAAGACTGCTCCGAGTCCCAGCCCTGAAATATCTCTTTTCCTCACTGTGTTGTTTTCCTCTCTGTGTAGAATTTAGTACCTTTTCCTTGAGTGTGTCTGACTCTCCTTATCACTGTAAGCTCTTTGACTGTAGAGTCTGAATTTTAGCTTCTTTTGGGTCCATTAATTGCTCATTATAGTGTGTCAGCTCCAGTGGACACTAAAAAAGTATCAAGAATTTTAAGTTTATTTTTTCTTAGTGTGATCACATCCACTGTCTTACTTTTTCCTTGAAGAAATAGTTAAGGCAGGCTTTATTCTCAATTACAGATGAGGAAACTGAGGTTCCCCATGAGAGGCTAAGCCACTAGCCATAACCAGTTAGGGACAGAGCTAGAACTAGAACCCGGCTCTCTGGACTTGAAGAATAACAGCTATGATGTTTTACTATATTATATATTATTTATGTATTATATTTATGTATATATTATATATATTCTATTGTATATGTGTACATTTTATTATGTTACATGTGCATATTATATATTATGTGCATATTATATATGTAATATATAATATGTATATATAGTATACTATATATATTTTTTATATATATATGAAAATTTCTTAAGCTCTGTGAGATGCTGGAATCCCTTTCTTCAGGGCAAGCCAGCTGCACAAATCCTTCATGAAAATGACATTGACATTTCATGACTGTGTTGAGCCAGTGAATAATATCATACAGGTTTAAAAGTATCTTAAACCACCAAATGAACTTCCCCTTCTGTCTTTGAAAAGGCGCTCAGTGGGGTATGGTCTGTGGTAACCACGTTTACTGCCTGCTGACTCTTCTTCACAAGAATGAACACTTACAACTACCAAGGTTGTTTGTAAGGTGTCCTCAGCATTCTCCCTTCCCTGCCCCTCTGAAATGCCTGGCTTCACTGTAGCAGAGCCCAGTCCCCTGTGAGGTCCTACCACGCACAGCCGTGACGGATGCGGAACGATGGAAGGAGAGGAGCTGGTTAGCTACTGAGCCTGTGAGTGGGTGACTTTAAAAAATGTACTGTCTTCCAGAAGATAGGCTTGTGCTCTGACAAATTCATGATGTATCTATAGTTCCCCTTTAATTACTTGCTCCCAGCTACCTCTGAAAAATACTAGCACTTATGTGATCTAGAGTGTGGGGTAATACTTTTAGGGTTGAATGTTTGTTCACGTAATAAACATTGATCTTGCTTCCCAAGAACACATATGACTAGGAGAGAATGAGCGCTCCTGTGCTAGAGATGTTTTCTCATATCTTACCCCCAGCTGCATTACTCCACGCCGGAGGCTGGTGGGCATGGGGAGTAGACTTTGTGATATTTTACTGGAGTCTGATTTTTCGGTTTTAGAATCCATGCAGATACATTTTATTCATCACAACAAATATAGTGGCCAGGGTGCCAAAGAATTTCATTGATCTTAATGATATCCTGAAACTGAATTTCTCCCGAGTCTCTGTCCAAATTACCTGCTTCCGTTAAGTACCTTATATGTGTCAGACACTGTGTCAAGTCTTTAGGCGCTTGATATCCTTTAATCCTCACAACAGCCTCTGTCACTTCCACTGTTTCAGATGGAGATGCTCAGACTTAGAGAGGGCATCTAACTTTGTCAGTGGCAGAGCCAGGATCAAAATGCAAGCACTCTGACTCCAGAGCCTGCATGTGTATTGCCTGCACTGAGTTACCAATCACCCTGGTTCTTTCCTTCCCACCACCTCTCACACCCTCCTTTCCATGAATTCCAGTAGGATGACAGCTGGATCAGGGGCAGCTGCACAGATCTTTGTAGCTCAGCCATGTGTCCTTGTATTGTTCTCCTTTTCCTGACCCTCTTCTTGGAATTCTCATCTTTTTATCCAGCTCTACATCCTTTCCCCATGCTCTACCTTACCTTAGCGGTTGCCATAAACCTACTGAGATAGTTGCATTTTTTTTAGAAAAGAGAATTTGTAAAGTTTTTAAAAAGTAAAGGCACATCTAGGTGTTTTCTGCAATTGGACCCCAAATTCACAGGTAATGAAGGTTGGAGTTCTAGATTTATAGGGATTATGATATTAAAAATATTATGGGCATGGCTCAAGTTAACTCTCTGGGGGGTTTTGGAAAGAATGTGCATGTTTGCGTATTCATCCTTCCACACACCTACTAACTGGGCATTCATTGAGAGACAGTGTAGTGTAGTGGTTAAGCGTTTGGATTGAGAGGATTAAGGCAATGTCTGTAATACACTTAAAATAGTGCCTGATGTATGGTATTAGTTATCATTAATGTTAAAATGTGCCTGCTGTGCTCTGATATTCTGCCCTGGACTTTGGGACTACAATGGACAGAATATCCCTGGAATCATAGTGCTTTCAGCTTAGTTGGAGAGAGAGAGAGAAAATTACAAGTGTGTATCCGTGCACCAAGGAGACATACAGGTGAGGTGCAGGTGTATAGCAGAGGTTCCTAATGAAAGATCCTGGTTGTGTTCATTAAAGAACTTTAGAGCTGGAAAGAACTGCAGAGATTTTCTAGGCAAACCTTCTTTGGAACCTAGAGAGCTTCAATGACTTGTCCCCATTTATACAGGGGATTTATGGAAGAGCCAGGACAGAACCTGTACCTCCTGAAACTGAGGTCAGGCCGATGAGTATCACATGGCCAAACCTCCTCCTTGAAGACTTGGGCCAATTTGCTGAAACATATTTACTCCCAAATCATTCTCATCAGCAATACTTGATGTCGGGGGCAGCTTCTCCGAACTCAGACTTTAATTATCTCTGGCTCCTGGGAGCTCTCCTGACAGTAATTTGTGCCAAGCCATCAGAATAATGATGATGGCCATTGTTTTATGTTTACTTTAAAGTTGTCCATACTGGTAATGATCACCTGGAAAAGAGAGATTTATTCTGCTGGACATTTGTAAATATCTAGTTTGAATTTAGGAGACTGGGTAACCAATCCAACTAAAACTAGGATCTCACAGATCTGCCCGAAGAATACATATACGATAAAACTAATCAGTTGACTTTGAAATGGAGACGAAAGAGCATCTTTAGGAAAGTATATGTTGGGCGGGAGTGGGGGGTTGGATAGAAACTGATTCAAGGAACTATAACCTTAAAGGTTTCAGATGGTTTATAATTTATCTGTAATGGGAAAAATACTTTACCATCGAGATAATATCTTGGGATAAATTTGAAATAACCAGCTGTATTATGGATGTTTGTGGATGTATGTGAATTGTAGGGAATGAATTCTTTTTCTGTGAATGTAATTTAACATGGATGAGATGACAAATAAGCTATGTGCAGTAAAGCCCATTTGATATAATGTGTGTAATTTTAAACTTAAAACCATCATCTTTAAGAATTGTAACGGACCTTGGAGATCATCTAGTGCAAACTACTTTGCAGATGGAGGAACCAAATCCCAGAGACGATGAGTGGCTTTGCCTATAGTGTGAACTAGAATCCAGATATTTAGATTATTGAGTTTGGAGACTTTTTAGAAGATAAGACTTGATATCCACAGGCTCACTTTTAGTATTTTTACCCATAGTGGTTTCATGGCATTGCTAATCATAGTTAACTGATTTCTTCTGGAAGATGAACCAATTCTTCAGCCCTTTGTATATGAGGATGCTTAATAAAAGTGTTTTCTATGACTTCTAATGAATGCCCAATTAAATAAGTTCAGGGAAATTAGAACAATACTGTTTGTCAACCTCTTCTTTAGTTTGAGCTATTAATGTGGCTTCTTATGATTTCTCAGTTAGCTGATTTAAAAGAATTCAGAGAAAGTCATGTATGCTGTTCTTTTCAAAGAAAAACACTGGTTGCTAGAGGGATTGAGTTTAATATAGTTTCATATCATAGAGGTTTTAATAATGCAGTCTGAAGTATTTGTACATGAATTCATTAAGCCCAGATTAGTCTTATTATAATTACTCAAAAAGTAATTCAATTTAAGAGAAAACATTTTAAATGGATATAAAATACCCTGTTAGCTGGGAAGCCATACTGTTCTACTTTATCAGCTCCATAAAGTACGAGCAGATTTGAACATAACTTTCACAGTATACAGAATGCAGTCATAAAAAGTACTATTCCTAAATCTATTTTTTTATGTTCTTTCAGTAGTTAAGAGCATTGTTCTTCTGTGCTAGGAATGAGATATACTCTGGATAGAAGGTCGTAAAAATGTTAGGGACTTACTAGCTCATGGGCCTTGCACTGCCTTCCCAAGTCGCTGTCAGCTGATGGGTCACAAGCACAGGGCCTCAGACTGATGTCGGTCGTACATTCCCTAGAAAATGGAGCAGGAAGAGACTTTGGGGCTTTAAAAACTTTTTTCTTACTCACAAATAAAAGACATTTACAGAGCGCCATGTGCCTTCAGAGGAACAACAATGACAGGCCAAGTATCGGTCTTCATTTCTAACATGGTAAAAGGTGAGGGGAGGCCAGGAGCAAGGAAAACTTTCCCTGGCCTGCATCCAAAACGGGACAGAGAAGAAAAAGGAGAGAGATATACAGACCCACATTAAAGAACGGTGGTATTTGGCACGGAGGGCTGGAGACGGGGAGTGAGGCCTTCCGGTTGGTCCTTAATAACCGAGACGCACCGGGCACCGTGCAGTTGGAGCTGCGTGGGTGCGCCTGGGGGAAGCAGGAGGGGCGGGGAGACGAGCCACGCGGCTGCCTGAGCTGCCCGTGCTGTCTGGCTTTGGAGACACAGGAAACTAATCACGGTCCCCGTACGGTGCCACTGAAGCCACGCAGGGGCTCTGGAGGAGCCCTTGACTCTGGCCGTGCTCCAAGAGAGCACAGATCGGCGCTCGGACAGGAAGGGGTTCCACTTAAGTGGTTTTGTTGGGTTCAGACTTTCACTAATTTACTTAATGCAGCAGCAGAACCCTTTCCTCAGGCAAGTTCTTCGTAGCACCCCACGGCGCTGAGCACAGTGGTTCTCAGGTCAGCTGCCCCGTGCAGCCCCTACCTCTTCTAAACCCTGGGGCTCCACTCATCACACCCCAGGGCAGGGATGGGTGAGCCCCTTATGTGGTGGCCTTGAGAAATAACGACAGGGCCAGAGGAGACAGGCAATGTCAGAGAGGTGCGTGGTGCCCAAAATGAAGGCTGGGCTCTGGGTTTCTGGAACATCTGGGTGCTAATCACAACCCCTTAGATCTTTGGTGTTTGGAGATAGGATTTCATTGGACCTCTGAGTTTAAAGATTAAAAATCATTCATTCATAAAATAATGTTTGATCATTGCTTTAGAGTTTCTTAATGGCATGTAGCTACATGATGACAAGAAGGAATTAAGACAATCATTTAATTTTAATGGATTTTCCTCTTATGATATTTTACAGTCCTATACAAGTCACAGTTGGTGATATTTTCAAATAGTAGGCAATCGATAAATGTTTGTTGACTAATAATGCTACAATTTATAGAAGTTTTTCTGAATACTAGTTATTGTGCAGTCTTATATGCTCTACCTCATTTAATCTCCATAGCAATTTATGAGACAGCACAAAAATTAATTATTCTTATTATCTGTGTGTTGCTGATGAGAAAAGCAAGGCTTGGGGAGGTTAAGTAATTTGCCTAAGATCACACAGCGAGACATGGGACCAGCTCTGACTTCAGGACCTGAGCTCTTTGCTACCCTATTCTATTGCTTATTATTATAATAACATTAACTCTCACTTGTTGAGCATGTACCATAAACCAGTTACATGTGCTACCTGCTTTACAGGTATGATCTAGATTGTTCTTATGAATTTTGAAAGAAGTTTTATTATCCTCATTTTATAAATGTAGAAACTGAGACTCAAAGAGGTTAAATAGTTGCCCAAGATGGCTGTCCAGTGGACTAACAAGAATTTGAACCTGGTATTATGTGACTCCAAAGTCCATGTGCTTCACACTGATTAAATTATCTAACTTGATCCTCATGATATTCCTGTGGCAGGGTAAGAGCTTATCTGTATCATCCCATTTTATAGATGAGAACATAGGCTACAAGAAGTTTCACCTCGAGTTTCCACCTGGTGAGGGGCTGGGACCCAATCTTACGTCCTGGGATCCAGTGGCCACAATCATGTGGTGACCCGGCACTGGACTGTATTTGGGAGATAAGGAATGAACCCTGCCCTCCCTGGGAAGGCCACCTGCCATTTCTGGACCTAGACTTCCTCAATTTGAAGCAGAACTACTCTGGAGTACTGGGGAGGCTTTGGTGGGCCCCACTTTTCAACCTTGAAAAGAAATAATTCACTTGATTTACAGAGATGTGCAGAAGTATACAGACTGAATTCTAGAAATCCTCATAGCCATGCACAGAGCTTGCCGGTTTTTGAAATTTGGTGAGGGGCAGCTCAGGTGATCTTGAAATTGACTTTGGTTAATGGTGAACTTGACCCCATTCAAGGAAGCAGCGTTCATTCCAGCTGCTCCCTACATCCTTTCTCTTGTCCCTGGTTAGTTGGGTCCCAGTGACATTTACAGTGCTTTACTGTAACAGCACTTGTACTTGAAAGGGAATTTTCTTTCTGTAGCTCAAACCACAGGAGGACTCGCAAGACAGCTATCTCCCCAGGTGAGACTTCTTAAATGGGAGTTAAGTGCATGCATTTTCAAGAAACTAAACTCCCCTCATATATAATTTAACCTAGAAAAGAAAGCAAAATTGAGAGAGTAGTATGATTACATTGTTTGAGGACTAGTAACTTTACCTCCCCCAGTCTTATGGAAGTCATGCACGCTTTCACTGTTTGGCATATCTTTAATGCTGTGGGGTGTGGGCTAGATGTGATATTGTAATAATAGTGAGGGTTTCTCTAACCATAGTTACGAGCTGTGGATTGAAATAGTAAATTATTCCTAGCAGACTGAATGGGCAATAAGACTGCCATCCAGTTCTCCTCATAAAACAAAGCAATAGATAAATAAAGAAGAGCCAACTCACTTAACCCACGTGGCTCTGTGCACTGCTAATTATTAACCCAGGCACAAGAGAGGGGTTCACCCAGAGTGTGGTTAAATCATTTTTAATAGAGGTAAACACTAGCCATGTGGATGAGTAGCACTCAAGAAAGTTTTTAATCAGCAACATTTAGGGATCACCCAGCCTAATTGCCATAACTTATTAATAATAATAAATAATCTAGTCTTTTTATGGCTTCTGTCTCTGGAGGACTCAGTGCATTAACGATCTCTGGGGTGTGAAGCTCTCAGTAGCTGTGGGGGAGGTGGGCAAATATCCTTGATGCTCGTTCCTAACAGTAGAAATTGGACATTGAGGCTAAGAAAGGCAAAATCTGAGTTCGTTCTTTCTTATTTTCTTCTCCCCACATCTGAATCACCAATTTATAGATATCCTTTCATCTATACATAGGACCAGAATGGCTCCAGGGGGTGGGTGTGGGGCTGGAGAACAGGCTTTCTTTGTTTATTTGAATGATTGGGGTTGAGGTTTTTTCCCTTGGGAAGTGAGTATGAGCAGAGCTTTGTCTGAAGGAGTTCATTTCCTCTGCACAAGTGTCCCTGGTGTCCTTTGGGCTCAACCAGACTGAGGCTTGGCTGGGCGCTGGCAACTCCGAACTCCTTACTTCTGTGATTTCTGATTTCTGGGAGAGCAGAGAAGACGGTGCTGAGTCTTATTACTCTCAGAGTGATTCTCCATAACACTGGATGGGGGGATGGGGAAATGTTTGTGTGAATCATCTAACTTAACCTTCCCAACACCGTGGTATTAAATATCTCCAGGTCAGTTCAAGTTCAGAGATTATAAGTGATTGACTCCCAAATAATTCTTAGTGGTTGGTTAGAGCGGAAGGAGATGATTGCACTCAAATTTGACGCCATTTGATTTTTATAAGTGACTAGACCCTGTGAGTTGGGAGCTGGGGGTCGTGGCTGTGTACACCAGAATAGAAGATGATGAGAGTATTTCTATGGCTAATGTCCTCTGAGGTCTACAGTTTGGGGCGGGGTGGGGGGTAAAACAGCACAGAATCTGCCTTCTTCTCACTTATTTTCCATTCTTCTGTCCATGAATCATTTGAGCGCGAGCCTGGATGGCTGTTTCAGTGTGGAAAAGTGAAATTTTAAGGAAGGTACCCAAGCAGTTATAATTCAGAGCAAAGAGCTAAATAATGCTAAGAATGGAATGATTTATGCCATAGACTACAAAAGACATAAATTTAGAGTGTAAATTACAAGACAACTCATGTGCAAAATTGTTGTAATATTTATACTAGTGTTTATTAAAATTTACATTTGAATAAAAAGGTGCAAAATGTAAATGAAGCTGAAAAAGGGTTTTTAAAAAATCTAAAATAGCTTATATGAAAATCAGGAGAGTTTTCTGGAATAGAAGATATGAATAGTACTCTATGCAGATTTGTCTGCTAAACCATGATATAGGCAGTGGAATTGGAAGGAATAAGGTCTCTTATTCCTGAATCCCTGCCTGAATTTCCTCCCTCCCTGCCCACTGATACTTTCCAGGGACTCAAATCAGTACTGAGTTTCAAAGGAAGTGCTCCCTGTCAAAAGCCATGGAGAGGAGGGTGAGGATTCTGGGTGGATGTCGAGACTAGATCCGTATCTGAAAGACTAATCTCATTTCATTGATGTTTTCAATGTTGGAAATTTTTGTCTGTATTCATTAGAGGAGAATGATAAATCTCTAATTTGTACTTTGCTAATAATAAGGATGAGCTTTTGTGCTTCATTAAGGTTAAATGAATCTCATGTAGTCCCGGCTCAGCCTTTAACAGACGCCATGTGTGACCTGGGGAAAAATCTCTTACTTCTCTGGGGCTCAGTTTCCTCATCCATAAAATGAGGGAGTTGGACCAAATGTGTGTTGAGACAGACCAGCCCCTCTGTCCTTCCCTCCCGCGTGGGAGCACACCATGCCAGGCAGTTAGGATTCACGAAGGGGATCAAGACACATAGCTCTTGTTCTCAGGAGCTTGTGGTCTACATAAATAACTAATTATAATATGACGTATAATTGCAACATGCACAGGTTACTCTGGGAGCACAGAGGCGGAAAGAGTGACTTTCCTCTCGTGGGGATAGGCTCCGAGAAACTTCACGGTGGCAGTGACATTTGAAGGCGGAGGAGGAGGGCTCCTCCAGGTGTGCGAGCTGGTTAGAGGGTGGGTGGTTCAGACCGTGCGTTGCAGGCAGCAGATGCGCGTGATCATGGTATATTTAGGGAGCTGCACACGGTCCTTTTCACAGTCTCTGGACAGTCAGGGCATGGGAGCTGAGTGGCATTCTACACACTGCTGCGTCAGAACTTACGCCGGTGATGAATTACTGAGGTTAGAGAATAATGTATAGCATATATAAATTAAAGCAGGGTTAAAGTTTTCCCATAATGACACCAGTATTGCCCATTTACATACCAACTGGCTTTCCTGAGTGTGAGAGAAAGGGTGGTGATTTAGCCAATTCCCTTGTGAGTTGTGAGCCTGCATCTGTCTTATCTGTCCCACGGCCATCGGCCTGGGTATGCCTTGGGGAGCATGTGTATTGCATGTGAATGACACCCCTCATGGGGGTCACGTGCGCACCAGTGGAATGAAAACTGCTCTCACTGGTGTTTTCCTTTGAGTCTGTTTAACCCACCAACTACATGTTTCATCCACACCATTTGTGGCCCCTTGGCTCTTTGTGACCTTGTAGGAACTGATGTTTTAGCTGAAGACTGACAGCAAATTTAGATGTTGATGATATAATTCTCATTTAGTTTTTAAGATGCAGATAAGTTTTAAATTCAGATTATGAATGTGAGGCATGTTCATACATGCACATACATGGGTTCAGGATACATGTTCCATGTCTGATTTCTTCACTCAAAAATAATAAAAATCTTTAACCATTTTCAGTGGTTGAACCATAATCCATTGTATGGAATATATTATTTTTGGTTTGATTCTCTGTAGACAAACAAATAGGCAATCTCTGTTGTTTGTCCATTATACACAATGCTGTAATGAACATCTTTGTAGACTTTAGGTATTTGAAGACCTTTAGGTATTTCATTAAATGAAATTCCTAGCAGTGGTATTGTTAGGGTAAGGACGTATATTTAACATTTCCATACATACTGTCAAACTATCCTGTAGAAGTTTTATGCCTATTTACAACCCCATGAGCAGGGCAGGAACTGGCTCACATCTGGGTGGTGCTGTCTGTATTCTTGCCAGTGCTTTCTTCCATCTTTAAGTTACTGGATGAGAAAGTAGGAGGAGATAAGAATACTTTTGGGGTGATTGAAAGTCGGTAGAAGCAGGGTGAGCCTGATGTCAAAAAGTACCTTGCATATGCACATATGTTCACCAAAAGATATGGACAAAATATTACAATTCCTAATTGCTCAACACTGAAAACAGTCCAAATATCCATCCACATTAGGATGGAGAAATAAATTATGATAAAATCATGTGGTGGAATACTATCCAGCATTGAGAATGAATGACCTACTACATGCTACAGCATGGGTGACTCCCATAATCACTGTGGAGCAAAGAAGGCAGACAGAACAAATTCAGTCCATTTATATAAAGCTCAAAAACAGGCAGAACAAATGTGAAGCGTTTTAAGTCATGCTAGCGGTTACCCTTGGCAGGTGTTAGCCACTGCTTATTTGTTTATGCTTTTTGCTAATATGCATGTTTCCTGGTGCCAGACCTAGTGCTTGGCATATGGTAGCTTCTCAAATATTTATTGAAAAAGATGAATTAATATTTTTTCACCTTTTAACAGATTTTGACCTAGGATTTAATATGAAGACATAGTGTTAATTAGTTGTGAGGTAAAATTTGGAGAATTCATACAAATGTGCTTATTATGATTTAAATATGGAACTTTATTCATAGGCCCTTCCTCTGTTTATCCTGTTGTGTGCCTTTGTTGCTTTTGTTGTTATTTATAAACCAGCCAGGCAGCTTAGTAGGGGGTAAGAAGATGGTTTTTGGAATCAGACAGACTTGGGTTCAATCCTGAGCTTATTCCTCTGTGGCCTTGGATGAGTTACTTAACCTTCCAGAAGCTCAGTTTCCCTATCTATAAAGTGAGGATAATATTACAACTTGCTTGATAGCATTGTTGTGAAAATAATAATATTAACATGAATAATAACTGGCAACTTTTGTATGTTTACTATGTCCCGGGCACCGATCTAAACCTTTAAAACATGGGACATCATTTGTTTAATCTTTCCAGTACAAATCTATTTGTGGTTTAGGGAACTGTAAGCCACAGAGTTAGTAAGCATGCGGCCAGAATTTAAACCCAGGTAGTTCCCTTCCAGAGCTCAAGCTTTTAACCACTGCCTCTGAGTGGAGGAAATATTGTACCAAGAGTGTTTAGCATAGTCAGTGTATGTTAGCTATGATGATCATCACTGTCATTTTCAACATTATTATTAATTTTTTTTTCTCCTTTCTCTCTCCCTCTCTCCGCCTCTGTTTTTCCTTCCTCCTGGCAGATGTTTTCCAGCAAGGTAAGCTCTCTGTCTCCTGCCTGCTTTTCCATTGCTTGTGCTCTTTTGGGAGAGTATCACCTGCGTGCAGAGGGTTATGGGGCTTTACATTCTTCTGTGGACGTATCATGGGAGCTTTCGGAGGTACCACGAGGATGATGGCCTGAGGTGGCCTGGAGTGCCATCAGCATTCCTGGGCCTCCACTGTCCAGCCTCTGCTTCTTCCTCTGGACCTTGCTTGGGAGCAGGGTCGGGGCTGGACAGTTGGGGCAGAGACACTGGGGAGGGGTTCATGGCCGGGCGCCTATCCAAGGGCAGGGCTGCTGTGGGGCTTGTGAGACTGGTGGGATCTAGTGTCTCTGGAGGGGATTGGGTGGAGGCCCCTGCATCAAGGCCAGCTGCAGCTTGGTCAAGGCCGCATACGCCACCTCCACCTGGGGGTTGCTTTGTCAAGCAAAAGTGTCGCTGACCTGGAGGTGTGGGCCAGACCATGGCTGGCTGGTCACTTTCTGCTCTTCAACCCAGGGACGCCTCACAACCCCTCCAATTGGTCCAGTGACTGAGAAGAGCCTGGCGAGGGTGTGCACTGTCTTATGTGTTTTGCCAGCCACGTTCACATGCTTGGGGGAGCTGGAGAGGGAAAGTGTAACCTAGACTGTGTCTTCCAGTACGTGTTTTAGTCCCCACTCAGGATACACAGCCACTGTGCTCTGGGAGACTCACAGACATGGTCTTATTGAACCTGCTAGATACACATTCAGGGGCAACTGCCTCTTTCCCTTTCTTTATGGCAGCCTGAAACCACCAGGAGAAAGTGGCAGGACCTGCCTGTTTATATTCAAGTTGGGAAATACGCTTGTCGCCCACGTCCGCCACATCTTTCTTGAATCCCAGGCTGGCTTAGAATAAAAGAGACCGGTTTAAAAATACATCCAGGCATCCCATAGATAGCTTCCAAAGAAATCTTACAGGCTGGATATTTTCACAACGATTGTTTTCATCCTAAACATGCAGCATGTTATGGAGAAAGTCGGTCTGCTCTCTCTGATAGAAGCGCAGTTGTGGGTAACAATGAGGGGACTTGTGTTGTCTTTTAAGAGTCTGGAGTCATAGACCTACTTTTATAAATAATTCATAAATCCCAACAAGCCGAAAGTAATAAGTTCCATTTGGCTAGAGACGAAGCCATAAGCAAAATTGAGAAGGTGCCACGACTGGGGGTGTAATGCATGTGCCGCTGTCAGGGCACTGGCTGCAGTGCGTTTTCTTCCTTGACAGATTGGGGGTTCAGTGGGATGCTCTGGGAGGGCAATTTTTTTCAGTGAACTAGAGAGCAAGCGCCCCTACCCCCAACACTGAATTGCATTTCTCCTTTTGAGACATAAAATGCTCGAGTTAGGAAAGTCTTGCTGGAGCACGTGTGCCGAGGCCCCTGGAGGATGGGGAGAGAAAAGGTTGGTATCAAATCTGGCTTTTCTACCCACAACTGTGAGCGTTCACGGTTGTTGTAGTCGGTATAAAAAATGGCTTATCAGACTGGTTATGTCAAGTTTGCCTCCTTTTTAATCAGTCATGCCATTCTATTGCTGGGATTTGCCTGTCAGGAAAAATGATATGCAGAGCAAAAGTTATAATCATCTGCAAATCACAGACTATCGAGACTGAATAGCATCTTCCAGAGACGGAAGCTGCTAGCTACCCGTGGCCCTGCGAGATGGCGGGCAGCAGCTCCCTCATAAGATATTACTAGGATTTCAGATGGGGAGAACTGAACTTGCTTTTGTGAATTATTTACATGGCTCTGGCCTTGCAGGACCATTTCGTACGGAGAGAGACATTTTCTAAAATGATGGCAAAGAACCGCCAGCTGGTACCCCCTCCTTACCTTTGCTTCTGGCCATTCTGCCTGTGAAATGAATGCTCAGTAAAATGTGACAGTAAAAATGTGCCAGTGCAGATGTAGAGAATGGACTTGAGGACACAGGGAGGGGGAAGGGTAAGCTGGGATGAAGTGAGAGAGTAACACGGACATATATACACTACCAAATGTAAAATAGATAGCTAGTGGGAAGCAGCTGCATAGCACAGGGAGATCAGCTCGGTGCTTTGTGACCACCTAGAGGGGTGGGATAGGGAGGGTGGGAGGGAGACGCAAGAGGGAGGGGATATGGGGATATACGTATGCATATAGCTGATTCACTTTGTTACACAGCAGAAACTAACACAACACTGTAAAGCAATTATACTCCAATAAAGATGTTAAAAAAAAAAAAGGTGCCAGTGACAGTAACATCAGACCAAAACAAAGGTGTTGTGTCTTACAGACAGAATCTGAAACATGACTGCACAGTATCTTCTGGGGTTGAACTCTTGTTCCAGAATTGTGCCGTTAACTTGAAACAGAGGGGCCGTGAATTGTGCTAGAAATAAACAGTAGAAAGCTGTGTGACTTCAGATGAACAGAAGCCACAGGGTTGGTTCTGCAGCCCATCCACACAGGACAGCTCTGAGTGGCTCTGGACTGACCACGCTGTGGGCACCCAGGCCCTGCTGGCTTTGGCTTGCGCAGGGACTCACGGGCAGCCTGGGGATACTGCTTTGCAAATGTGTACTTCTGGCGGTGAGGGAGTGAGGCCTCTTTGCCCAGAGGAGTCCCTGCATACTTGGGCTGCCGTGCACCGGGGCGGGCAGAAGAGGGAAGCAGGCTTGCAAGTTGACAACATCAGACATTCTCAGAGGAAACCGAAGTTCTTTCCTCTGGATTGCATTATCTTTAACTTCCCTACAAATCAATCTTGTTACAGCAGGTGACAGCGCAGCAGCTACTGCCGGGCCTTTCTCTGCTGTATCTGTGGTGTGTGCACGTGGGAGTGGATTTCTACCCTGTGCCGTTTTCAAGCTCATCTAGGGTCTTTCATCTGTAAATGCCACTTGCTGTGGCTGTTAGACCACAGGGCATGAGGACTGTCAAGGACCCGTGGGCCCACAGCTGGGCCTTCTGTATGTATGAGATACAGGGCCACGTTTTCAAGGAGGCTTAATTGACCCACATTTTCTGTTATCCGCAGAGCTCATGAGCCATTGGATGGCTCTCAGGAATTCTGAAGAGCCACAGAATTGCTCTTCACCACATCAAATGCAATTGGAAATGCTATACGTGCACACGTGTCTAGAATCTTGAGTTTTAGAGCACTTTTATACCGATTGTTTAATAATGAAGTCAAGACCACAAACACAGACACACACACATACACACACACACACACACACACACACACAGCTCATTTGAAGTTACTGAAGCACCTTTGAATGCTCATCCATAGGCTTAGCCTTGATTCTGAAATCGAACAGAAACCAAGAGAGTGGCTTGGAAATGAGAACACGACCTCTCAGCTGGGCATTTGAGAGCATCAGAGAGCACCGTGTAAAGATTTCACCATTGAGTTGATTCTCTGCTCAGTGAACTGAAGTCCCTTATAGACTCCTCTGTGCCCAAGAGGCATAACCTTCCCTCCTCCTCGGTGCTCACCCGGGGCTGGGATCTTGCTATTAGAGAAATGTTTCTTCCAGCTCAAGTAGTTTTTGATACCTTTCAAACATAGTGCGCTCGTTTATTTTGTAACCAGTAACCGTGTGCCAGGCACTTTCTAGGCCTTGAGGATAAAGGAGTGACCGAGACGGCAAAGACCCCTGTGCTCTCGGAATTCACGGTCTAGCTTGGGGAACATTCAGTGCCAAGCGTGCAAATTAACAAACAAGGCAAATTCCAAGAGGGGTACAAGCAGTGAAGAAAATATCATGGATGGTGCGATAGAGGCTGGGAGGGCCATTTTAGATGGGATGGCCAGAGAATGACAAGGAAGACGAGCTATTGGAGAATCTGGGGGACCAGCTGGGGAACTTGCAAGGGAGTGGCCTGGTGGGCAGGAACACCCCAGTGTTCCAGGATCAGAAGGAAGATGGAGTGAGAGAGGAAGTTGTGTGAAATGAACGAGGAGAGGAGGGCAGGCGTGTAGTCTCGGGATCAGAGGAAGGAAGTCAGTGGTGGGTTTTAAGCAGAAGAGTCACCTGGTCTTATTTACATTTAAAGTCGCCACACTGGCTGCTGTGAAAATGCACCAGAATGTGTGAGAAGTTAAAACCAGGACCAAGGCTGAGTGCTGAGCAGGCTCAGGCCGGGCTGAGATGCGACCCTGCCCACAGACCCTAGTTGCTCCCTTAGTGGGTCTCTGTGCCCCTGGGCAGTGGGAACGGATGGCCCCCTTCCCAGCCAGCTGCCCTCCACTGAGCGCCACACTTTCTGCATGTGTCGAGTCTTGTGCCATGACTTAAGGCTGGAAAATTATGCTCATCAAAGGCATCTTTAAAATATTCCTCTATGTGTCTTCAGATTTTAAAAAGCCACTTTTCTCCAATACATACCGAAGTGTATATCATCTGGATTACATACACTGATACATCATTAATGTATATATATTGCTATATACCTAGGAGATCCCAGTTTTGCTCACAGCAGTGTTGCTGCCTTTATTGAGGAACTTGGGCCAGCTGCTTTGCCCTGGAGCCTCAGTTTTCCCATCTGTAAAATGAGAGACTTGGGGAGATCCCTGACCCAATGTGGCTTTCTGCTGATGCTCTATCTTGATCAGTTTTAAGTGGATTTGAGTTAATAGAGTACAAAATGTCCCATGCTGCAGGTTTTGAGTATTATCCAGAGAACTTGGGTAAAAGCAGAGGTTTCCGAGTGGCTGAGAATTAAGGTGAAAAGAAATGTGGTTTCAGAAGTGTAACCTACTGTCATGGCCATTTGGAAACATCAGTTCTTTCCCACGTGGATTAATACTGGAATTCACACTGGATAGCATTGCTTTTACTAATCTGAAGAGAACAATAAATCATAGTTGGCTTTCTGGCAGCCCAGCCCAGCCCATTAATTGTTGAGGTGGGCTTGTGGTGACAGGGACCACTGCCATTTATAAT
Organism: Balaenoptera musculus; assembly: GCF_009873245.2. Taxonomy (NCBI): domain Eukaryota; kingdom Metazoa; phylum Chordata; class Mammalia; order Artiodactyla; family Balaenopteridae; genus Balaenoptera; species Balaenoptera musculus. The sequence goes on from NC_045800.1 coordinate 14,545,991, forward strand.
GTGCTTGACTTAAGCTCTTTTGCATATTTCAAATGTATTGGTCAAACTGCTGGGGCTGGATCTTAGGTTTCCCCAACCACTTCAGAAAACCCATCTGGGGACTTCCCTGGTGGCTCGGTGGTTGAGAATCCTCCTGCCAATGCAGGGGACACGGGTTCGAGCCCTGGTCCGGGAAGATCCCACATTCCACGGAACAACTAAACCCGTGCGCCACAACTACTGAGCCTGCGCTCTAAACCCACGAGCCACAACTACTGAGCCCATGTGCCGCAACTACTGAAGCCTGCACACCTAGAGCCTTTGCTCGGCAACAAGAGAAGCCACCGCAATGAGAAGCCCGCGCACCGCAACAAAGAGTAGTCCCCCCTCGCCGCAACTAGAAAAAGCCTGCACGCGGCAACAAAGACCCAATGCAGACAAAAGTAAATTAATTAATTAATTAATTAAAAGAAAAAGAAAAAAGGAAAACCCATCTGTTATAAAGCTCTGACCCTTTAGCCATGAATTACGGACCCCCTGGTAACGTTACACATTATGAAATATTGTTTGCTTTATGAGTGTGGGATTTGGGTGAATAAATTAAATCTATTGTTACCACTTCCAGGGAAAAACTCCAAGTTGTCATATGATACTAACTAGTAAATGAGAAAAATGCATGAACATTTTTATGGTGGAAAGTGGTTGGTTCCCTGGTCACACTTCCTGTATGCTAATCTTTACCGTGTATGTATATCATCCCCCATTCTGTCCAGAATCAGTAGAATATCCAAGTCATGTAGGAAATGCATCCATCTTTCCAGAACAAACTGAACAACATTACCATTTAATTTCATGTCGACTCACTTTGTGTGTTTGTGTGTGATGTAGGAAAATGATAGGCATATTTAAATAATCACATTCTCGGAGATGCTTTACCACATTCTGCGTGGGCTGTGCCGGGTGGCCTGTTCCCTGCCAGGTGGCCTCGGGTGGGCTTTTCCTTGTAGCAGATTCAGTGTCCTCACTCCAGTCCCGGGATATGAGTCTCAGGTGAAGTTTCAGAGCCTCTCCTCCAAGGTACTTGAGTTTCAAAATTGCCAGATCAATAAAGGGGAAAAGTTTTATTGTTGAGATGGTCACTAATAAGAAGAGCAGTTTTTCTTTTTTAAATTTTATTTTATTGGGGTGATGAGGGTGATGATGATGCTGCCAGCATTTGTGCACCTCCCGTGTTCCAGGCATTGGGGCAGGTGCTTTACACACGTTTTCTCATTGAATCTGCCCCCATAGTTTATGAAGTAGGTATTATAACCAATAATCCCACTGTACAGATGAGAAAACTGAGGCACAGAGTAGAATCCATCTAGTGATGTTTATATAACTTGTGAGTGGTAGAGCCTGGATTTTTTTTTTTAGTTGAAAGGCGTTATTCTACAGAACAGTTTTAGATTTTTGGAAAAATCGTGACGGTAGTACAGAGAGTTCCCATATACACCACATCCCATTTCCCCTAACATCTTACATTAGGGTGGTTCGTTTGTTACAACTAATGACTCAATATTGATCCATTATTATTAGCTAAAGTCCATAGCTTATTCAGATTCCCTTAGTTTTTACCTAATGTCCTTTTTCTCTTCTGGGATCCCATCCAGGACACCACATTACATTTAGTTGCCATGTCTCCTTAGGCTCTTCTTGGCTGTGATGACAGTTTCTAAGACTTACCTTGTTTTTGATGACCTTGACAGTTTTGAGGAGTCCTGGTATTTTGAGTCTGTACTGTAGATGCCCTTCTCTTGGAATTTGAATGATGTTTTTCTCATGATTAGACTGAGGTTATGGGTTTTGGGGAAGATCACAGAGGTATAAAGCTCCATTTGCATGACATCATATCAAAGGCATTTACTGTCAACGTGATCTATGACTATTGATGTTGATCTTTAACACTTGGCTGAAGTAGTGTTTGTCAAGTTTCTCCACTGCAAAGTTACTTTTCCCCCTCCTTTCCATACTGTACTCTTTGGAAGGAAATCTATGCATAGCCTACTCTTAAGGAGTGGGGAGTTATGTTCCGTCTCATTGAGGGGAGGGTATCTACGTAAGTTACTTTTCTGCAAAGGAGATTTGGCCCTTATCCTTCATTTATTAATTTATTCAATCATTTATTTAGATCCATGTGGACTCATGATATTTATTCTATACCTTGGGCTATAAAACAATACCAATTTTATTTTCTTGCCTTGTCCATCAGGAGTTCTTTCAGTGGGTTCCTTGTGTCCCTTTGATATATCCTTGTCAATTATTTTTTGAGCCCTTCTTCAACACTTTCTGATACTATCGTGTAAGATGCTCCAAGTTCGTCTTGTATATTTCCCACCTCTGTCCTAGACTGTCGTTTCCTTAAGGAGCCCTGGTTCCTTTCATTGGAGGATGATGTTAGAACCAACATCTGGGTGCGAGGTGTGCTTGTTGTTACTGGGCTGTCATTTCTTTTAGGCCCTCTCAGCTGACAGAGCAAGGAAAAATATGTGTGTGTATACTAACCCCTGTATATATGCATATCTATTTCTCTATGTTGTATCTATATTAAGTGTGAGTTCTTACTGGTGTCTCTAACTTTTATCCGTTACCTCATAGATCATCTTAGCCTCCTCCCCTTGCTTATCTGTACTTTCCCACTCCCAAGGTGTGACCCCTGAGCCAGGAGTTTGAACGCAGGCAGTCTGGCTTCAGGTTTTGCAATACAATGTCTTGATTCCCATTGGAGGACTTTCTTCTACTCCTGGTGAAACACGGTCACAGACCTTTGACCCTCACTAGGCCCAACAGAACCACCCAGGTGCAGAGGAGTGAGTTTATTAGGTACCTGTCTTAGTCAGTTCTGGCTGCTATAACAAAATACCATAAACAGGGGGGTGGGGCGGGGTGTCAAACAGCAAACATGTATTTCTCATGGTTCTGGACCCTTCAAGTCTAAGATCAAGGTGCTGGGAGTTTCCACATCTGCTAAGGGCTGGTTTTGTGGTCCATAGAAAGCTGTCTTTTCTCCGTGTCCTCATGAGGCAGAAGGAGGGAAAGGATCTCTCTGGGGTCTCTTTTATAAGGGTACTAATCCCACATGACAGCTCTGCCCTCATGATACAATCATTTCCCGAAGGCCCTCGCCTCTTAATAGCATCATGTTGGGGGATGTGATTTCAACATATGAATTTTGGGAGGACACAAACATTCGGTCCATTGCAGAGCTCCTCTGCCTCCACGTCAGACCTAGGCTTGCTCTTGTGACTTCTCAGCCAGTTCTAGCTCCAGAAGCTTCTAAGTGGGTTTGCCTCATCTCAAGCAGATTGCATAGTGCCTTGTTTCTGAGCAAAGGCATTTGTACTTCCTCCATAGCCTGGGCAGGCTAGGGGTAAAACAACTGGTCTATTTATAATATCCCAGCTGTTGAGTGCTTAAAGCTCCCTACACCTTCCTTAGATTGATTGCTGCTCACTGGAGTCCAAGACAGACCATCCTTTTAGTCACTGAGTTTGTCCTGGAGACAGATTATGAGGCTGTGAGTGTTTCCAGCTTAGGCAGGAGGGAGCATGAGAGGTTGAGCGTGTTGTTTGTTTGGGCTGTCACCCATCTGCCAATTTTCCCCAGCTTTCTCTCTTTGACGCCCCTTTCCAGATGCCCAGGCTGGTACACTCTCCCCTCGAGGCAGAGGGGATGTTCTGACTTGGAGGCCTGCCTGTGACAGCCGCGTTCATTCATCAGGCCCGCTGATGGGGGCACCTGTGGAGACAGGTGGTGCCCATTTGCTCATGTCCTCTGCTACCTCTGGTACACTTGGTCCCCTCTAGCCCAGCAGTCAGGGGATGGGGGCTCTGGAACCCCATGATGTTAGGGAACTCCATTTCCATTGTCTTTGGAGCTTGGCTTGCTGGAAGCCACAGAACATTACAAACAATCCTAGTTGATTCATTCAAATTTTTTGATCTTAGCTGAAGCAATCTTTTGGGAAGCATTTTGCCAGTTGATAGAAGTGTGTTCTTTATACTTGACAGTAGGTTTGGCAGCGTGTTCTCACAGTGATGGCTGGATATGGACACTCACTGACATGCTGCTTTCTTCTAGGAGACACTAGGCCAGGCCTCCTCAAGCCATGCTCACCTTAATTTCTAGCATTCCCCCCCCCCATCTCGTCCTGTTTATCCCCAGAAGGCTCTACCCGATTGATTCCAAGTCTTAAAAATGCTCGTCCACACCTCTGTACCTTTGGATCAATTGATTGCTTTATTTGGAATGCTCTCTCCTCTTTTCAGCAACCCTTGTCCTGTTCTGCACCCTGGCCTCAGAAGAGTCCCCAGGTTCTGCCATCACGGTGGGTGGCCCAGGGGTGGGTGCTGTAGGTCCTCAGCCTGATGCTGGTGATTCCAATGCGTGTGTGAGAAGCAGACTCTCGTTTTCACGCGGTCCTCTGCTGTCTTGTTAGGACAGTGTCTACAGCCACTGTGATGACATTTTACCTGGAAATGGTTGAGATTTCAGCTCCCCTCGCAGTCCCCCTCCTAGCTATGCCCCTGCTCACTCTGTAAAACTCAGCCTGAGTCTTCTGTGCTGGGTTATCCTGACTCACTCCCATCCCAACAGGTGGGGAATTCGTCCTTCCACTCTGGAGTTACTCATCGCCTCCTCCCGCCTCTGTCAGAGCTTCTCTCACATTGTCGTAATGATCCGTCTAAGCCTCCCCATCCCACTCCCGGACAGAAGGAATTGTGTCTTTTAATTTGAGCTCCTAGCACCAGATGCAGTGCTTGGCACAGAGTAGGTGTTCAATAGATGTTTGACGAATGACAGTGGAACGAAACGACAATACTCAGAGGAAGCGGCATTTTGTGTGTCGCTGGTGTGCGTGTGCGCACGTGCACGCACATGTACGCGTGTGCATGTGTGAGCATGTACACACACTTCTTTTACGTTTGACAGTTTAGGTTCTTTAATAAAGAGTTGAGACAGGATGTTGGCAGTGTAGCAGCTGGTCATGTTGACAGCCAAGACAAATCATTTTCCTGTCCGTGAGTCCAAAAGTCTTTTTCCATTCTTTGCCTTCACCACTGTTTTTTTCTTTTTTTTTTGAGGGGACAGTATTTGGACCTAGAATGAATCAGCAGATATTTACCAGCTCCCGTCTGTGCAGGTATGAGCAGGAACATAGGATATTTAGCAGACACTGTTCCTACCTCCAAATGCTGACGGCTTCACTGGAAACTCAAAAGCCAGTCAGTCTGTGGGCTGGTGGGCTCTGTCCTTTCCCAGTGCTGGAGGAAGTCATAGAGGACGGGGGCCCCTGGGAAAGGGGCAGAACTGCTGAAAGAGTGGAGCTGGAGATGGTTTTGAAGGAGGTAGAAGGCCTGAGTGGGCAGGACCAGGCTAGGCCTGTGGGTGGGTGGGTTGGAGAGAGAACAGTCTGAATGGAGGTGGAGACAAAGACAAGCATGGTGCTGCGTTTATGGAATTTCGAGAGGGCAGTGAACCCGCCAGGCTCAAGGTTGGGATCGGATGGGACCAGCTACGGAGCCTTCACAGGCTGTCCATAGCCAAAAACTTCTTTGTCTTTTTGTGCCCCCAACACTCCCAGTGTGATTGAAAAGATTTTGTCTATCACATGCATAGTATTGTTACGGAGCTATCCCATTTTTTATTATTCATTCTATTACTCCTTTGGCTATTTAAGGATGACCAATCAGTGTTGTTGATCTTTACAGTGAATTAGTTATGCCCCTGAGTTGATGGAATTCCAATCCATAAAAAAAACCAGCTTGATATTTTAGATAGCTTGAACAATGGTTTTCTTGGTTATTTTAAAATCTAGGCGGCAAAATTTAGACTTGTTCTAGGAAGCACAAGAAAGTCATTGTAGCTTTTTGGGCAGAGAAATAGCATGCACTGTGCACACGATAAAAGTGCTGTGTGTCGGGTGGCAGAGGGTAAAGATGGCCTTTGCTTACTTAAGTACAGTGTGCCAGGCACATACTTTAACTCCCTTCTTCCCCAGAATAACCCTATGAGTTTCACATACTGATTTGTCTCCATTTTTATCCCCATTTTTCAGATGCTGAAATTGATTCATAAAGCTTACGTAGTTTTACTTTGCAGAGGGGCTCCCGTCTAGTAAAGGATAGAGTCTGAATTCAGACAATTGGACTTAGTCCGAATTCTTATGACTGTATCACAAAGTCATCTTGGAGGGACCAGATTAATGGTTAATGTAGGTGATAACTATAGGGGTGTTCATTGCAAATTATTTCAACTTTGCTCTACGTTTGAAGACTTCATAATAAAATATGGAGAAAACAAAGAAAACCTAGTTGGGTTCTTTATATAAATAGAGATCACATGGCCTCAGTAGTCATGGATACAGAGGAGAGTCAGAAGGTGGGCCTCCCCAGAGGAGAGGGCAGGGCCTGGGGCCCGGCTGTGGGGCTCCAGGTGAGGTGGAGGACCCAGGTGAGAGAGGGGTGGAGAGCAGGTTGAGTGCTCTGCTAGTTTCCTGGGGCTGCTGTAACAAATAACCAAAAACTTGGTGGCTTAAAACGACAGAAATTTATTCTCTCGCAGTTTTGGAGGCCAGGGGTCTGAAATCAAGGTGTTGGCGAGGGCATGCTCTCTCTGAAGCCTCTAGGGGAGGATCCTTCCTTGCCTCTTCCAGCTTGTGGAGGCTCCCAGCAATCCTTGGTGTTCCTCGGCTTGTAGGTACATCTTTCCATCATCTCATCACATGGCCTTTTTCTCTGTGCACCCCCTCCTCATCTTATAAGGACACCAGTTACTGGATTTAGGGCCCACTCTAATCCAATATGACCTCATCTTAATGACATCTGCAAAGACCTTATTTCCGAACAAGGTTACATGCTGAGGTTCAGGGTGGACATGAATTTTGGGGTTGGGGACACCATTCAACTGCGACGGGTGACTAACCAGTCTGGGAGGTCCAGAAGGAGGAGCGGGGTTTATGGGAGGGCCGGGACAGAAAAGAGAGTAAAGGGCTGGAAGATAGGGAGGAAACCCTGAGCAGAGTGGAGAAGGAAATCAAATTAAATTTGGCAAGAGAAAGAAACAAGGGCTCAGGAGAGAGGAAAACAAGGCAAGTAGGTTTTCGAGGAAAGGGCCGTGCCTCAACCGTAGGCCTCTCTATCCATTTATCTCCTGAATATCTTAAAGAATTAAAATGTAAATCTCGGAAATTAAATCCATGGGCATAGTGTAAACAGAGGGGGCTTTTGCAGAACAGACAAAGCTGTTCTTTTTCCTTGTGAAACAGCCATGGTGGGAAACCACGTCTGTATGCACAGAATTTATTTGAGATGGATTAAGGCTAGTGATGAGCGAATCTCTGAAGGATTGGAGGTGCAGTTCTCATAAGCCTGCAAAAGTTCAGCTCCTTATCTGAGGCTTATCCAAACCTGACGAAACCTTTTAGGCCAGCATGGAGGTTAGGGACCTCCAGCAGTTGAAAGTTAATATCCTGCATCAGGAAACCACCTGCATCGCCAGGGGAGGTGGGGAGAGAGGCCTATAAATTAATGTGCTCTCGGAAGGGAGGCTGGCTGTGGTTTGGGGCTTCCTGAGCTTGGACCACCCACTCTCTTTGGTGAGGGGATTACGAGTTCAGTCCTTTGAGCACTCTGGGGGAGGGAGGTAATGCATCCTAGTTCTTGAGATCTTTTACCACCTTCAGTTCTCACGTCAGCTCAGTCGCCTCCTCAGGCCTCCATTTGGATGCTTGGACCCCGGAACATTCCTCCTGTAGCGGGCTACTCTTAGAGTTAGGCAATCACCTCCTCAGAGGAGCCTTCCCTGGCCATCTTTGCTGAAGATTTACCTCTAGACACTTTGCCCATCGCCTCATTTATTTCCTTAACAGCACTTGTGCAAAATGGGTAATGGGTTGAATAGAGTGCTCCTGAAATTCATGACCCCTGGAACCTCAGGACGTGACCTCATTTGGAAATAGTGTTAGTGAAGGATCTTGAGATGAAATCTTCCTTGATTTAGAGTGGGCCCTAAGTTCAATGACTGGTCATCCTTTTAAGAAGAGGAGAGGACCCAGAGAGATACAGAGAGAAGGCCATGTGAAGATGCAGGCGGCGATGGAGTGATGCTGCCACAGGCAGGAACAGCTGGAGCCACCAGAACCTGCAAGAGACAGAGAAGGGTTCCTTCCTAGAAACTTAGAGGGAACACAGCCCTGCTGACACCTTAATTTTAACCTTCTGACCTCCAGAACTGTGAGAAAATACATTTCTGTTACTTTAAGCCACTAAATTGATGGTCATTTGTTGCAGCAGTCCTAAGAAACTAATACAGCACTCAATACTGTCTGAAATTATTTGTTCATTTTTTTGTTTACTTCTTGTTGGCCTGTGTCTCCAGTTGGAATATAAACTGCTTAGGTACCAGGGCCTTGCTGTGTTATTCATCCCTACATTCCAGTGTCTAGAACAGTGCTGGGCACAGTGTAAGTGCTCAGTAAATATTTGTCAAGTTAATGAACCCTGTGAGATAAACATTGCTGTGTTGCTCTCTGGGTGACAAAACTGTCACCCAGAGAGGTTTATTAACTCACTCAAAGTCACACGTTTGGAAGAGTCAGGATTCAAACCTCGGGCCTTCTGGTCCTCAACTTCAGGATCGTTCTACTGCACCACCACAGCTTTATTGAAATTAAAAAAAAAAATTATCCTTAATAAATTTACACCTTATTTTGAAATACATCCTCCCAAAATAGTATAGTATTATACCTTACCAAGTCAGAGCTGGAACTTTCCCTAAGAGGTTTGGCATCTTAGCCTGCCCTGGAGGGGAAGGAAGTTCTCTTAGGCATAGAGACATGCAGCCTGCACGCACACACCAGCAGAGCCAAGACCAGATTCTCCTGTGGCCTGACCTTCCATGAGGGAACTGGATGCTGATTGCACGTTGGCCGGATGTGTGTGCGTTTACAGACAGACTGGGAAGGGCACGATGCTCAGGTAGATTGTAACTCTGATGGTCACTCCTTCTCTCCTGTCCGTGCAGAAGGAAAAAAGAGAACTTGGGGGCTTCCCTGGTGGCGCAGTGGTTGAGAATCTGCCTGCCAATGCAGGGGACACGGGTTCGAGCCCTGGTCTGGGAAGATCCCACATGCCGCGGAGCAACTAGGCCCGTGAGCCACAATTACTGAGCCTGCGCGTCTGGAGCCTGCGCTCCGCAACAAGAGAGGCCGCGATGGTGAGAGGCCCGCGCACCGCGATGAAGAGTGGTCCTCACTTGCTGCAACTGGAGAAAGCCCTCGCACAGAAACGAAGACTCAACACAGTCATAAATAAATAAATAAATAAATAAATAAATAAAAGAACGTGAATTTCTTAAAAAAAAAAAAAAAAGAAGAAAAACCACTGCCTTTAGTAACAGGATGGACTGGCCAGAGCCAATTCAGATTGTGGGGACCAGTCTGAAGTGAGCAGGGTTGGCTGGAGGCTGGAGATGTTGCAGCTGAAGGCCAGCATCAGCAGATGAAAGCAGCCATGTTCTAAAAAAAAAAGAGAACTTGGATTTGACTTTTCTTTTTCCTGCTCACTCAAGCACATCTACGTCACCATTAGGTTTTATCTGGGGCCTGCTTTTTGTCTTGGGATTGATGACTGTGGATTTGACTCCTTATGGATCCCTTGATGCCTGCCCTGAACTCTCACCTCTAGTTCTCAACTTCAACAAGCTCGCATCACTCATCCTTTTTAGCTCCTGTGGAACTGCTTGTACCTGCTTCTTTACTAGTCTACTCTAGTGCTGTCCGCCTGCTTTTTTTTCCTCTCTCTCAGACACACACATGATTTTAACTTTTTTTTGGTAAAATATGTACATACTTTTCACTTTTTTATTAAAGGAAATATGCTTTGATGCGCCAGCAGAACTGCTCTAGTTTCTGCGGACCGTAGGACTATGTGGCTTCCTATTTAGTACCTATGAACAAATGTACGTTTTTTACACTTTTTAAGCAAAGGGAGTTACATTGTAGGACTTTGGTGTAAAGCTTGTCTTCCCCCTTACTCCAACTTTTTCTCTTTTTTTTTGTAAATAAATAAAACTTGGTTCTTAAGAAAAATAATAGTATATAGAGTATAGGTTTTCTAATATCCTTTCCTAGTGCATGTGCTGGTTATATGAGGATGACTCTAGATTTTGGAAATAAGGTCAAGGGCATTCAAAGTTCATTTTGCTAAACAAAGTGAGCAAATCATCAGGTGTGGTATTGCCAGTCTGGGTCTGAAATAGGATGTAGTGTTAGGGTTAGCAGAATGGCTTTCCTGTTCGCCCCCACTGGACTACAGGCTTCTTGTTGGTGGGACCTATCTTCATCATCTTTTTATCTCCAGGCCTCGTACACAGTCGGTATTTAATGGATGTTTGAATGAGTGGATGGGTGAATGGATGACTAATAGCCTTACGGTGAGCCTTATTCTGAAAAATAATTTTCTATAGCATTTAGAAAAATGATTACACATGTGGCCACTCTGAAGGTACATATCAGCATTCTGTTCTGTTCAAGGAGGCCCCTGGCTGTATGGTCATGGCTTATGTGTTTGAGTGGATCAACGGTATATTAAATTCTTATGTTATGTTTTCTTATGGCCACCAAAGTGTGGTTGCTCTAAAATCTAGAAAAAGTATAGATACAAAGTAGAAAATTCACGTCATAGTAGACTGGCATTGAGGGGACTTGGGGACTTTTTTGGGCACCATACCTAACTACTGGGTGATATCACGAAAGTTAGTTTTGATGCTTGAATTTTCTCATCTATAAGATGAGGGGATTAGACATCATCTTGAAGACTCATCCTGTATAGTCTATTATTCTGAGAAATGATGACTTCAGCCACTTCTGCTTTGATACTCTAAACTCTTTACCTTGTCTATCCCCCCCCACCACCCCCCAATTTGGATCTTTCCTTCTTAACTAGCTTTTAGGCCTCTCCTCCATCATGGTATCCCCAGGGGCATGGTGAGCTGAGGCTGGCATGTATATTTCATCTCACTCTGGACTAAGTGTTAATCACCCTGAGACTGCCGTGGTTTTTGGAACAGCTTAGGACTGTGTCATTTCTGTGAACTTGCTTCTTGTTTGAAATAGTGGTATGAAGGTTTCCGAAAAGTCAATCAGAATTTTGAGGGGGATTTCAAAGCCTTATTCAAAAGGTTTCTAAGCTAAGCGTTCTGGTCCTTGCCCTTCTTTGTGTCTGGTGAGGATTCCCAGGGGGGAACAGCTCGACTGGCAGCACAGCTCTCCTTCAGAAACTCATGCCTGTCTCTTTGTCTCTACTTTCCTCATTCTCTTAGACTTTAAAGATCGTATGGTAGACAGAATAGTGGCCCACCAAAGATCTGTGCATCCAAATCCTTGAAACTTGCGAATATGTTATGTTGCATGGTAAAAAGGACTTTGCAGACTTTTGCTTAGGGCACCCATCTACGCGGGGGTGAGGGTGGTAAAACATCATCAAATATGGCTTCTTAAAAAGAGTATGGGATGTATATGGAAAAAGCTGTTTGATAAGTAGTTTGGGATAAGAAGTGGAACCCTAAAGGAACCCCTTCCTTGGTGAGGCTTAGGTTTCACTGCATAGTGTTTGCAAGTTTGAGTCTAAGCAGAATTTCTTGGGACTAGGCAGGGGGATATGAGTGCCCTACTGATGGTCCTTGTTACCCTCCCCTAAGACAGCACTTAGTTTGCCTTCTCCAAGAATACTGAGCAACTATGTAAAGGCTATCAGTTTGAAAGACACAAAATCAGCACTCTGCCTGGCATGCCATGTATCTCAGTTTGACCATGAAAGTATAACAAAAAAGATAGAACTAAATCAGTAGGTCAATTTTTTTTTTTTTTTTTTTTTTTAATTTTAAAAATTTAGCTACTTTTATTTTTATTTATTTATTTATTTTTGGTTGTGCTGGGTCTTCGGTTCGTGCGAGGGCTTTCTCTAGTTGCGGCAAGTGGGGGCCACTCTTCATCGCGGTGCGGGGACCGCTCTTCATCGCGGTGCGCGGGCCTTTCACTATCGCGGCCCCTCCCGTTGCGGGGCACAGGCTCCAGACGCGCAGGCTCAGTAGTTGTGGCTCACGGGCCCAGCCGCTCCGTGGCATGTGGGATCTTCCCAGACCAGGGCTCGAACCCGTGTCCCCTGCATTAGCAGGCAGATTCTCAACCACTGCGCCACCAGGGAAGCCCCCAGTAGGTCAATTTTAAGTAGAGAAAAAGTTCTCCTAGAAAGCACTAAGGAAGACTCAATGGGAGATGTTTTTTCTAAACTTGGCTGTGAAAGTATAACAAAAAAAGATAGAACTAAATCAGTAAATCGATTTAAAATAGAGAAGTTCTCTCAGAAGGCACTAAAGAAGGCTCAATGGGAGATGTGTTTTCTAAACTTGGCCAAGAAGGAAACAAAAACATTACTTCAGTGCAGGGGTTAACAAACTGTGGCCGCTAGCTGGCTGCCTATTTTTGTAAATAAAGTTATATTGGAACCCAGCCAAGCCCCTTCATTTAAATGTTGTTTATGGCTGCTCTTGCACCACAGTGGCAGTTGAATGGTTGCCACAAAGACTATATGGTCTGCAGACTGAAAACATTTATTATCTGGCCCTTTACAGAAAGAGTTTGCTGACCCCTGCTCTCCTTTGCCTCCACAGCAGGTATTTGGTCAGCAGACATAATGATCAGAAGTTTCAGAGACGGTTCTCAATCTGTTGAGGGAATGAAGATGAAGATATCGATAGAGTGAGGAAGTGAGCTTACCAGTATGTCAGAAGGGCTCCTAAGTGTTGGAGTATCTTCTTAATTCATTCACATAGCAAAAAATTATTGATGCTTTGCTGTGTGTCAATCAGTAGGTTAAAGGTTGGTCATAAAAAAAAAAGTTTCTCAGTGGTTTTGTTTCTGTTCTAATTGTTGAGCATTGGTAATCCATGGATATAGGGTAATTCTATGTCGACCAGAATACTTAATTATTCAGGAAACTGGTCCTTGATCCAGCTAAATATTGTGTACTTAGTTAGATATCGACAAGAGCTATACTAGAAATTTTAATTAACCTTTTAAACTCCCTTTCAATTTCTTCAAGATAAATTAGAAAGTATGGGGTGTCTACTGGGTTCATCCGAAGTGAGGGGTAGTTTAAAGTTGACCCAGAAAGGTGAGCTGGGTCAGGAATGATTCATTGGACATGGCTTTGTTTTCTTGACTTTCTGGTGGGAAAGAATTCATGTGGTTACTTTTAGATTTTCTATTCTCATTTATCAGTCAACTTCGGCAACATCGATTTACCTAACAGACCTAACTTGTAAATAGTAAAATAAATTTATGGGAATATTTAGAAACTAATTTCTGCATATACAGCAGGTTGAGAGACAGAAAATTATTAGTAACTCATTCGCCATCCTAAGGCTTCTCATTTAAGAGTTTATAATGAGCTTCCTTTTCAGAGATTGTTGACTCTGGTTGGCTTTGGGACAGGGCTGGCACAGGTACATGGACGTGGGGGAGGGCTACCTGGAAGCAGGTCCAAATGCACGAGGACCCCCACTAGGCTTGGCTTAGAGACTGTCTGCATCCCCTCTGCCTGTCTTCTCAGGTAGCAGAGCACAGAATTTTCCCAACAAAGACAGGATTTGTGTCTCTTAGGAGACGGGTCGTTCTCTGCTGCCTACCTCGGAAAATACAAAACAGATGTAATTGATGGTGAGGGATTGGTGACATTTCCATGAACTTGGAACTTAACGAAGCCCTTTATCTTTTATTCCCAAAGTATAGTTTTTTTTCACCTCCTGTCCCCAAAGTGTATTTGTTTTTAATTTCCTTTGAATGGTAAAGAATATGTTCATAGATTTTTAGGAATCAACTCAAAAAACCCCAAAGTCTTAAAAATCCTTTCTGTTTCCTGCCCCTCCCCAAATTTTAATAGCCCCTGGAGTGGGTGTGGAGGTAGCAGGAGTCTTTTGTACTTTCTAAACCTGCTGTTTGCACAAGTGGCTGTTATGACTGCAGCCACATAATTGCTCTTAAAATGCCTTGGTAATAAAAAAAAAAAATCTATTTTTATTTCGTAATCCTGATGCTCCTTGGCTTCCACTTTTCTAGGCCACTTTAGTAACTTCTGAAAATTAGCCTGATGAATATGGTTTCCCAACTTGATTGAAGAACAGCTCTTTGTCATGGGGGTTGGCTGTGTGCGTGGAGGGGAGTTGTGGAGAGATGGAGGGGGTGGAGTTGTAAAAAGAGTGTAGGATTTGATTCCTAGGTGGCAGCTGTTTCTGCCTTCACTTGACCACTTAAAAGAAAACATAAAGATAGAAAGTGTACTTTCCAACACTCCCCTGGGACTGCCTCTGTTTCTCCAGGCTTGGTTGGGAATGAAAGGAAGCGTCTCTTATTCCTTGACTGTTCTTGGTGCCCAGAACTGGTTGCTGGGACAGCCAGTTTGGATCTTCAGCACTGTGGAGGACCCAGCCACATTCATATGGAGTCTTCTGTGTTTTTATAAGCCATACTTCTAAGAGGATGCGCGCAGGCTGAGGCTGGGCGGTCAAGAGCTTGTCAGCTTTGAGAGAGAGGTTTCCCCCTGGGGTGAAGGTGCACTAGGCAGCTTCTTCTGATTCTCAGATTCTGCAGTTTGACTCTTTGTAGATTCAGCCTCCAAACAAAGCCAGCTCTGTATCTGCTCTGGACAATTCACTTACCCTTCACTAGACCATTGTGTTGATCTGACTTGGGATGCCCTGGAAGTAGGGACTCCCAGGGAGGACCATCCTAGAGGAGTTTTCAGGAGCTAGTGGTGGTGCCGAGGGCAGGTAATTGAATGGCGGTTCCTGGGCAGACCTACCCCTAACATCTGGGGCCCCTGGGCCGGGGTGCACACAGAGGCCTGCCTCAGCTCCTTTTCTAGATGAGAGGCCTCAAGACACCCAACCTGCAAACCCCAACTCCCAGTCTCTGGTAGGAATGAGAATTTATTTGTTTGCATTAAGATAGATATTCCTGGCCCATGGGGAAGAGGAATTGGTCTGGGGCAGGGCATTCAAAACAAGGTTATTTTATATCAGTGCAGGCAACAAGCCCCAAACCACTAAGGAATGAAATTACTCCTTAACTCATGGTGAGGAACAAAAGAAAGGATTCATTTGAATTTTGCACTGCTATCCAGACAACTCCTAACCTGCTGGTGACTGCAGACTAACTTGGAATTTTTCACATTGCCCTGATCACTGAAATACCAGGCCTTTATTTTTCTTTCAAATGCTTTAGCTCATTTTAAAATGTTTTCAAATACAGTCCCCCTCAGTATTCGTAGAGGATCCGTTCCAGGACCTCCCCTTGGATACCAAAATTCAAGGATGCTCAGGCCCCTTATATAAAATGACAGTATTTGCATATAACCTACGCACATCCTTCCATATACTTTAAATTATCTCTAGATTATTTGTAATACCTAATACAATGTAAATGTTGTAAATGCCATGTTTTACTTTTTGGAACTTTTCTGGAATTTTTTTTTTTTTTTTCCTGAGTACTTTTGACCCACGGTTGGTTGAATCCACAGTGTGGAACCTGTGGATACAGGGGCCAACTGTCTTTGGAGGAGACAGTCTAGTAAAAACCTTGTCATGTTTCCCTGGCAGTGTGTGAGTGAGCCCTTCTTACAGGGTGAAAACAATTAAAATTAAGTCAGGCTGTAGGATGCTGTATGGTTTAGAATATCAGTTTTTCACGATGTGGCTGCTGAAAAGTTTATCGCCTTGTGCCAAAAAAAGTCATTCTGATTTCATTTTTGAAAGTTGAATATACTTTCTTTATAATTATGCTTCTTATTTGGCAACATATGGTGAAAATTTATACAGCCTATCAATATAAAAGAACAGAGCTGAGGCTCTAGGCTTTTATGGTGATTACATCTACCTGTATGGGGGCTTTATGTGCTTACAATTTGAATCATTTATAGATGCACACTCAACAGAGTTCTAGCATAACTAGTACTGTGGGGTTTTTTTTGCTGACTAAATGATAGGCAAAGCAATTTTCAACAAATGTCTCCCAGTAGGCTGTCATCATAGAAGCCTTCAAATATTGTTTTTTAACCTTAGCACTGGCAGCTATCCAGAAATTATTGCATTGATACCAAACCGCCTTGCACCAGGCAGTTGCCCTTTTCTCCATGGGAACCCGGCGAACTCTCAAGTAGGTGCCTGCTCCCCGTCTCGTGTTCCCTTGTTTTTTATTTCAGGGAGATCTTTTACCTGTTCTTGTTCAGCTGTAGGTAGCCAGGCACATGGAAGTTTAAAAATACAGCAAAACAGTTCTCTGGATTGTGTTATTATACCTTTAATGCATTCAATTAACATTCAGAGCTTTGTCACCAAATAAATGACGCACATTGGTGGCCCAAAGGGAAGGAAGGGAAAGGCTTTGTGTTTTGTTTTTTTTCCTTAGTCAGAGTCAGATCCAGCTTCCTTCCTTCTTTCTTCCTTCTGTCCCAGCTCCTTGCCTTTTTTTCTCTTTCAGAACCTCTTGTAAATGGCTTTTGGGAATTGGTAGATCCTGATTCTGTGTTTGGGGGAAGAATTTTTGAGACTTCTGGGGAAGGATTGAATGAAACACAGATTCTGCCATTTTCCCACATAGGAGGTGGTGGGATCCAGGCACCGTGCTTCAGGTCTCTGCAGGAAGAGAGCCCGCAGCGGGAAGAAATGGCTTCCCCCCACTTCCTGTCTGGGAGTATTGGCTCCGGATGGACCTGACCTCCTGGGAGCCCATTGCTTTTCTTGAACTTCCGCAAGAGGGGTGTACTGCTCACCTCTTCTGTCTAGGTTGAGAGAAGAGCAGTCTGGTGACGATTAAGTTCTAGAAGTTTGATTTCAGACACCCATCAAGTTTTGGGTACACCCGCTGTGTGTCGTGGTGGGCACTGGGTACTTCACAGAGAATGAACAATTCTTCTCTTACTGGATGGCAACCTGCTGTTGTGTTCCTTTCTCTGTCAGCTCTGGGCCTGACTGCTTCCCCCAGCTGCATCCCAGTTGACACATGGGAGCCCTCCGGAGCTCTGGTTTCTCTTTCTGCCTTGCCTGGGGCTCTCATTAGGTTTGAAATGCCTCTCTGGGGCGGGGGGCATTTGTCTTCTTCTAGAGAGCTATGCCCATCTTCACCTTCATCAGGAAAAGAGTCCTTAAAAAAAAACCTCTGGACTAATGCTTTTGCCTTGACCTTCTAAAATGATGAGTGCTATATAAATGGAGAAATAGATAACTGTTATATATCTCTGGTTCATAGAAAATTCTGTCTTTGACTTAGAAAAAAAGCATTGTACTGGATAAAATTGGAACTGTAAACTGTAATAGAAAATCAAACTCAAAGCGTTGAATAAAATTGGGGAAGTCAGTGGTTTTCAACCTACTTTCCTTATTTCTCTTGCCTAAGAGATGTTTCACTCAAGAAGTATCAATGAATGGCTGTATGAATGAATTTCAGAACCTGCGTCACAGAACCTGTGAGTCAGTGAAGAGGCAGAACCAAGTCTGTGACTGCAGGTGGATTCATTAACTGGTCCAGGGAGTGTGCTTAGGTGCATTGAAAATGCCCAATGGCTCGCCCACCTGTCTTTTTCTTGTAATTGTGGTAATATATGCCTAACCTAAAATTTACCATTTTAACCATTTTTGTGTGTACAATTCAGAGGCATTAAATATATTCACATTGTTGTGCAACCGTCACCACTGTCCATCTCTACCGCTTTTTCATCTTCCCAAACTGAAACTCTGTACCCCTCATACAATAACTCCTCATTCCCCCCTACCCCAGCCCCTGATAGCCAGCATTCTACTTTCTGTCTCCATGAATTTGACAATTCTATGTACCTCATACACGTGGAATCACACCATATTTGTCATTTTGTGCCTGGCTTATTTCACTGTTGCCTACCTTTTTGGGTACTGGTTTGTCATAGGCAAGAGCCTATGTAGCAGGGACGCTGGTATTTGTTCTTCTGAACCTCAGCTCCTGTGGGCATCTCTTCATATGTCTGGACCCCTCACCCTGCAGATTTTGGCTTAAATGGTGTTGCCTCAAAAGGCTCCCCCACCCCAACCATCCTATTGTAAGAGGTTCCCTTTCCCCTTCTTGGTCCCCATGTTCTGCTTGTTGCCCTGATTTTTCCGATCTGCTTGTAATTATATATAGGTTTATGGTTTCCTCTTCATTGGCTGACTGGTCCCCCAGCTTATAAGATCTGAGAGGGCTGGGACGTCTACCATCTAGATATCTATCTGGAGCGTAACCCAGTGCTTACTTATCACATGGTAAGTGCTCAGTAAACACTTGTAATGTGGTCGGAGGATGAAGGAAGGCATCTCTGTCTCTAGCCTTGGCTGTGAACCCTTATGATGTCATACGTGTGGCTGTGTTTTGAGTGCCTCAGAGATGAATACTAACTCAATGCTGCCATTCTCATTAGAGTCTGCACAGCCTTCACATAGAGTTTCTAGGACAAATGCTTAGATTTCAAATTGGCCCCTCTCCTAGCCCGGCAAGTTGTGGACTGCTTTGCTCTAGCCCCTCCACGGGTGTGTGCTCACAGAAGGTAAACATATTTTAGTACCAACCTAAATAAAACACAAAAGCTAAAACTGCTACAGAAAGTCAATCCCTGTGTTCTTGTGCCCGATAAAACGATAAAATGCCTTTGGATGAGCTCTTTCATTGGATTCTCCAAGCCACTGACTCCTAGGTTATTATGCTAATTAGACTTTATTAATATTAAAAATAAGATAGCAGTTTTCAGGCCTGAGGAATTAGAATATAACTCCTTGAAGAAAGCTGAAGTCTTGGAGGGGCCTCACTGAGCACCTAGTCCAACTCACTCATTGTGTGAAGGAGAAAATCGCAGGCGGGTGACATCAGGGGACTCCCTGAGTTCTCCAGAAATACTGGCCAAGCAAACACTGGACCAGGGTTCTGGCCTCATGACCCCAAATGGGCATTTTTGAATGAAAAAAATAATGTGCAAATACTAAATATTCACGAATATTTGCATTCAGGAAGAGTTAAGTCTTTTTCTAGAATACTTGGTGCTTTTTCTAAACTAATATAAGTATCGCCCTCATTGTGTTTTATACACTTGCTGCCTTGAAACCTCACCTTCCATTGAAATGCAGCGCTTTGATCATTTAAATAGCAGTTATCTGAATGCACCTTCTCACGTTAAAGTTCCCCAGGAACATTACTGGTTCTTGAGAAAAGAACGGAGACGTGACCCTGTATGAACAGGTCATCTCTAGCTTTCGGGTTAATAGCTTGAAGGGACATTAGACTGAGCCTGACTGTCGAGCGGAAGAAGCACCTGAAGTTTGCTTAAAGCTCACAGGGGCTTGAGACACGAACTGCTGTTAAAATTGTTCTGTTTCTTTGGGGGGAAAGTCGTACTCCTTATAAATACCATACTTTCATTTGCTGGGAAAATCTGATTTCTTTTATGTTCTGTTCACCCGAAATGCAAACTGGAGTTTACTTGCGATTAATTAAGCAGATGATAGATGGCACTTAAAATGAACATTCAGCATTTTCCCCCGTCTGTATACAGAGTACAGAGTTAATTGGATGGGAAACAACATGGCGTTTAAGTGTGGATTTTTTTTTTTAAAGAGCCTTTCCCCTTTGACTTATATAGATAAAGAATCTGGCCTTTCAGAATGATGTAGTGTCACCGACTCATGTGTAAACCAATCAGTTGTGCCACATGCCCTCATTTTGTAAGTGCCCCGCTCATTTGGCTGTTGGCAAGACCTTGCTTAGTGGTGCATCAGTAATTAGGAACTGCCACCACCTCTGTGTGAAGTAATGTGGCTTTTTTCTCTTGTCACTTAGCTCCTTGGGGGGTTGTGGAGAGTCACATTTCATCACTGGTAAAATGCAAACCTATTTGGAAAATGACAAGGTGGTCCCGGACTGTTTTAACTGCATTTGAACCCTCAGCAGTGTCTCTCTTTCCTGGGGCCTGTCACTGGGACAGTAGTGCCTGCTGCCCCTCCAGTTAGCGCCAGTGGTTTTCATGCCTGTGGTGTCATTTTGGGGTCCTGTGTCAAGGGCATGGTCAAACCCCGGAATAGCTGCTACTGGCTGACCCAGTGTTCCCCATGGTACTTCCTCCATCACCACCACCTCCCCCGCCAAAAAAAAAAAAAAAAAAAGAATAAAGTAAAATAAATTTAAAAGGCTCAAAACTGCAGCTTTCCTGGAGGTACACAGAGTCCACGCCTGGATATCAACTAAGGCAATGCAGTCCTGTAAGACACTGTGAAAGGCACAATAATAGTTACAATAATAATGGTGCGCAGCCTTTACTGTCCTGCTAACTTTCAGCAGACTCTTGAGATGAGAATGCGTGTGCAAATGATTCCTTCAGGAAGAGCTCCCTGAAGAAATTAAGAAGGGAGCAGGGGAGGCAGGACAGAGAAGTGGAAGAAGCCAATGAAGATTCAGATGAGGGCCTCTTGGGGGCACGTGGGCTCCCGGTGAAAGGGGTGTCCCGCCAAGGATGCTCTCCGCATTGGTCCTGGCTCCCAGTTCAAGACGCTCCCAGTTCAACGGCCAGGGCTCTGGTTAAACAGCCGAGACCCTGGGGTAACTGATGTGGCCAGTTTTCCCTGAGCCTCCTGTTTTGAGAACTCAAGCCAGCCTCACAGCAGGGCAGGGAAGATGCACTGAGAGGGCCTCATGTCTCTGAGGTGACACTTCAGTTAGTCCTGGGGCAGCCGGCCAGGGAGCCCAGCTGCAGTGCCGCCTCCTCTTGGAGGTCAGGGCCTGTGAGAGAGGCAGCCTTCTCTGGTGGCCAAAAGCCACCCCCAGCCTGTTGGGAGATTGATTTGGCGCTGTGTCCAGGAGCTGCAGGTCCCTGCCAAGCCCAGTAAGGGAACACATTGCTCCTCTGGGGAACGCTGTCATTCATTGTCGGCTTGGTGAGTGAGGGCATTTCTGAAAACTGGGGAAGCTGATGGATGCTGGCAAGTGGGCCTAGAGAGAGAGAGAGAGAGAGAGAGAGAGAGAAGGCTGCCATCCAGACAGAGGGCTGCCATCCAAGCTGTGTGGACCTCTCTTCTAACAGCCTGCCAGGAGGTCCTGGCAGCCCACGATTTTCTGGGGCTCCCCCAAGCCATCTGGGGGCTTTGGTGGGCAGCTCTTCGTATGCCTGGAAATTCCACGAACTGGTTAATAGAAGGTCAGGAAAGCTGCCCCCCTGGACCTATCTTTACAGCATAAGGGGAATCAAAGGGTCTGTTAACAGTGTGCATTTCATGAGTAGTTGGGCTTAGGCAAAAGCAAGTGACTTTCTTAGAAGGCTTCCAGGTGTGGTGGGCACCACACCTTGTGGAAATGATCCGTGCAACCTCAGGAAACACTTTTAGCAGCCAGTGCCCTGGAATGCTGCCAAACACTGGCCCAGGCAGTGACCTTCACTCCAGTAAATTTCCCAAGGGAGGCAGTGGTGTGATGTGAAGAACATTCATCTGGTGATCTGGAGATCTGCCCTAGGTCCTGATAGTGAAATTGGAACATGTCCCTGGGGATGCCGAGATGGAGGAAACACTCTCCCAACCTTCAGGGATCTCGAGCAGAAATTGGACTGATACGTGGGCAGTGATGCTCAGATCAGTGGCCCTGGTGGGTCACCAAACACAGAGGAGCTTGGCACCAAAATGCCCGGTCAAGCAGTTCAGCTGTTGTTGCCCTATCTGAGTAAGAGACCCAGTGAACATAGAGAAAGAATAGGTGAATGAGCAAAGGAAGAGAGGGGGACAAGGTGAAAGAAGATGGAGGACCAAAAACTAGACCTCTCCTCCCAGCCTGCAGGAGCCCTGGGCCTTTCCCAAAGAGGAGAGGGGTGGGAGAAGGAGGAGCCCGGTAATGCTTTTCTCTACCTGCTCCTCATGCCTTTATCAGTTGATGGCATATGAGCACCTTGTCCTACATCCATTGAGCTCAACCCACTTGGTGTGAAAGTGGGGTGAAATAGCATGACTTCAGACCCACCGGTGTTCACATCCAGCCTCTTGATCTTGAGCAAGTTAGCCTCTCTGAGCCTGAGATCCTCCATTGAATGGGTATAATGAAGGGCAGCTCATGGGCTATTGAGACAGTTTCATAACATAATACATTTAAAGTCCTTAGTGGACATTGGCACATGACACGCACTGCAACCAGTGAGTATGAGCTATTAGAATTAGGTTGGATCGATCGGTGTGCTCCTTGAATGGTGGGTAACCTCCCAGTGTGAGCTGCTGTTCTTGCCCACCAGGCTTTATCTGACCTGAGGGGATCAATCAGCATTGAACCCCAGTCCCAGTGAGCAAAGCCTCTTCCTCATCTTTCTGGAATGTACTGATGAGATGATATGGAAATGGTGAAAGAAAAGGAAATTGATCAACAAATGCCATGCTTGTTCTTTCAGAGGAAAAGAATACATTTTTCCTTTCAATACTAAAGACTTGGGAAAAGTCAAGAAGTAAAGAAAAATGAAGAGGGCAAAATGTTTGGGAAAGCCCTTGGGTGACCTTGATTCCAACAGATAAATTGCCCAGTGTTGGGTCATCACAAGCTACTGGGCTACTTTAGGCTGGAAGCATGGGAAACCAGGATCTCAAGATTCTTGTGAAGTGTCTTCCTGGCGGGTTCACCCCTTGGTGAAACTTGAAGGTGGAGGTCATTGGTCGAGTGACTGCAGGCTTCAGACCTAGACTTGGCTTGCTTCCTGCTGCCCTCCAAGCTTGGGCCCGGGCAGCTGTCACAACTGGCAAAGTGATAGCAATGAGTCCTTTGCATTTCTTTACTTTTGTGGTACTTGGGAACAGGATGAGTAGGGTTTCTAGTGCTCCCAGAAGTTGGACATGAGGTAAATGGTAGTTTGTTGGCTCCTGAGTCCCTGAGCTGCTTCTGGGTCATCTCCAATTCAGAAGGTGGGGAACAACTTGATCTGTTTTGGAACCGGCCTTAGCATCTAGGGTGTTCCTGAATGTAGTATAGTGACTGCTACCTGCCACAGAACCAAGAGCTCTCCAGATCTGCTTACTCGGCAACTTTCTGAGGTTCTTGTTTAGTTAACCCTTGACTTTTGGGCGTTTGAGGCAGGGGAGTGAGTACAGACAGAGCAATGTTCAGTCCAAACTCTGCCACTTAAAAAACACGTTTACTTTTTAACTAAACATTTAAGACATGTTTTCTTTCTATGGTTCCTAAATAAAATACAGAGCCAGCAAGAAAGTTATTGTTATTATTAATATCATCATTCGGTCAGTCATCCTCCATGATTTATGGAAGACACTTGTCACTGCATTGTCAAAGGGGCAGCCCCTCTCTTTGGTTTGTCTGGTTTCCCCCCTTTATTTCCCATCTCTGCCCTCCTCCCCACCCCTGACCCCCACTCACATGTATTTAGTCTGTGTTCTTGAATATGTGTGTGTTCTTGAATATATGTGTATCCTTGAAAAAGATATTTTTATGTGCCCATTTTTTTTTTAATACAAATGATATTGCACTTCAGAGCTTGCTCAGTTTCTTATATCTCCACACAAAACTTTTAAAGATCAACCCATGTTTTTGGAGGTAGAGCTAGTTCATAACTCCTGCTGCAGAAGTTAGACTAAATAAATTCTTAGGAATTTATGAAAAAGTGTGCTATTATGGCCATTTTACAGATAACGAAACTAAGACTTCTAGCACAAGGACATATATGAAGGCATACGGCAGAGCTAGGCCTTACTCCTACTCCCGGCCTGTGCCCTTTCCACCACTGGGCCAGTGACCTCAGTTTTTTCAAGCCCCTTGGTGACTTGAGCCTGTAAAAGCTTTGGCCTTGGTTGTCTTGATGGTTACATCCTTATCAAGCCCTTGGGCAGAGGCTGGGCACCCAGGCCTTTGGCCTCTCTCCCAGCCCTATTCTCTTATTCTCACAATGGCTGTGCTCACAGACCATTTCTACCCATGTTTTCTTCTCTTAGCTACTCAACAAGAGAGCAGTGCCTCCCTCATAGTAGTACAAAGGTAGTATCCCCAGCATGTGATTATTCTTATGGACATAAGAATAATAGTGTCTTTTTTCCTCGGTTCTCACAAATGGAGTCCAGTGGGCTTATTTCAGTTCATTATTATCATCCACCTCAAGAGCTTCATCAAAATCAACTCTCTACCAGGAAACACATTATTTATGGATGACAGTAGTTGCATGTGATGATTTAGAAGGAGGGGAAAGATTGGGCTTCTGAATCCAAGGCCTTTCCCTGTTAAAATTGTGGATCCATAAAAGGCTTATAAACACTGTTCAGAAATGGAACAAAGATCTCAGAAAAGGGATGCTTTCTCAAAAGAGACTGCAGATACAATTTATAGAAGAGTCTAGAAAGAATATTATTTGGGGGGTGGTGGCGGTGGGGCTATGGAAGCCCAGAAGGGATGGAGCTTTTCAATTGGAACAAAAAAAGAAGCTTCAACTCCAGAATTCAAAACCAAAACAAAGCACTTAGAACCCTTAAAAGAAGATGGAAGGAGCAGAAAAACAGGTAAAAAGAGGCCAGTGTTGTCCATTGTTGGGTATAGACGCTAGAAAGTAAGGATGAGGGACAGGCAAACCTCAGAGATACTGCAGGTTGGGTTCCAGACCACTGCAATAAAGTGAGTCGTACGAAGTTTTTGGTTTCCCAGTGCGTGTAAAGGTTATGTTTACTCCGTACTGCAGTCTGTTAGGTGTGCAATAGCATTATGTCTAAAAATATGTACATACCTTAATTAAAATACTTTATTGCTAAAAACCATCATCTAACTATCATCTGAACCTTTACTGAGGCTTAGTGGTAACATCAAAGATCACTGATCACAGATCCACCATAACAAATATAATAATAATGAAAAGGTTTGAAATATGGCGAGAATTACCAAAATGTGACACAGAGACAAAGTGAGCATTGGAAAAGTGGCACCAATAGGCTTGGTCAACACAGGGTTGTGACAAACCTTTAAATTTGTAAAAAAATGCAATATCTGTGAAGCACAATAAAGTGAAGTGCAATCAAACGAGGTCATCCTGTAATTAGTTTTGTTGGGAGAAAAAGTTAAGAAGGTGACAAAATTTGTAGTGACTGAATATTGAATGAAAGTTGATACATAACTTTAATTATATCTTTCGGTCATTTGTTACTCTATTATTACCACCCTTATTGTTTAGTAACTGAATAATGAGAGACTTGATATTGATGAAGACCTTTACGCCAAAATATTTATCATGGGACCCTACTTTCTTGGAATATGTGTCAGGGAGCATAGATTCACAAAAGAAAATTTCCTATTTGTGAGGACAGTATAAGTATTTGGCTTTTATTTATGTTCTCACACGCTGCACAAATAGGTTTTCTGTCCAGTGTGCTGGAATTTATGCTGCAGAGTCTTATTACAATATTGTAAATTGAGCTATGTATGAATTTTCCTTTGGAAATACCATTATTTTTCCTGAATGTTCACCTCAGCCAGGCACTTTAAAACCTATGAGTCAAAAAGGTGTTGTCTGAATTAATTATGTATTTGTTTGGGAAGAAATATTTGCTGACTGGCATGGATAGGAGTAACGATTATTGGGGAACCTAATTCATTTGGCAAATTGCAGATTGCCAGAGTTACAGGAGTCACAGCACAGGAAACAACATGCCTCCTTTGCAAGGTCGGCTTGGTGGGTGACCTAGAGTCTGTGTTTCATTTCTAGGGGGCAGTGCACAGGGCCAGTCTCTCTGGGCCAACGACCCCTGGAACTCTAGAATCTGCACCCTGCTCTACTGTTGCCACGGAACATGCATCTCTCTAGAGCGTCTGCTCACTTCCAAACCCTAGTGGCTCTCCAGAGCCTTCAGGACTGGGGTTAGTTGTCTCCAGCTGCCATGTAGAGGCAACCTTTGCTCCGTGGGAAGCACAGGACACACGCAGCCTTCTTTCCCGTGACTCTCTCCGTGCTCCCAACACTCCAGCCAAGTCAGTTTACTCAGGGTCCCTCAGTGCTTTCCCGACTCCTTCTGACCCCTCTACTGCATGGAGTGGCCTGTTCCCAGCCCTCTCTTTCTGTCTAAATCCCGCTCATTATTCCAGACCCACGCCATGCCTCTCCATCTCAGACCATTCTCTCAGACCACTGGCCCCAAAGGGTTGGCTGTGTCTGCTGTCTCCAGGGTCCAGCTCTGGTGTCTCCATGAGTAAAGGCAATGTATTGTGGTGATGAGGAGTGTGGGTTCAAATCCCTGCTCTACCACTTACCAGCCATGTGACCACCAGCTAGTCACTTAACCTCCATGCCTCAGTTTTCTCATTGGTAAGACGGTGATGACAGTAGTTACCTCATAAGGTTTTGATGAAGAGTTAATTAGTTACCATTTATAAAGTGCTTATATCAGCGCCTGACATATTACCATAGGCATAATGTGTTAGATCAAATAAAGTCCTGAGAGTATAGCTATTTGATACTGAGGGCCTAGCTGATTAGGCTGGGGTTGCATTTGGTCTTCTCATCTTGACTGTAAGCTTCTTGGGGGCCAGCCAACCCCATGCTTCTGAGTAATTCCCTCTGCGTCTATCACTGTCCGGTGTACATCGGCATGGTTAAGGGGGGGGAGCAGATGGGAGCCGGGCCCTGGCTGGGGAGAGCCCTGAATCCTGTAAACAGGGGTGCTCCACCTACATACGGAGTGCTCCAGAGCACACGGAAGCTTCAAAGGATGGACCCAAGATTCCTTTCAGTGACCCCGAGAGGATGACCCCATCAAGGGAAGGGCCCTAGAAGAGCACAGGAGAGAAAGCCCTCAGTCTGCGGAAGGCACAGGGTGATGCTGTTCTATTTGTGCACCTGTCTTCCTTCTGGGACATTCTTTCTTTGGTCCCACTCAGGGCGCCCTTGGGTTGAGTGTATTTACTGACTTTAGCAAAGACACGTACCATGGGGGACACCCATCAGATCAGAGGTGGGAATTAATCCTTGCCTTCTTCTGGGCGTCCACTGCCCACCATTTCTACCTCCTTTAGAACTTGGTACAGTTACTCATTGGTTATGAATCTGTCTCCTCCACCCAATTTTGAAACCTTGGATTGCTTCCCCAAACAACTGAATTAGATTCGTGAAGTGACGAAGTCGTTGAGTACATTCTGGCTTGGTAACCCATAGAATAGTGTAAATCTGCCCGTTCTTAAGAAGCCTGACATATGGGTAAATGACAAATAATAATAAATCAAGAAGTAGTTAATTAACAATATATTCTGTATGAGTCTTGGGGGAGAGAAAGCGCCCCCCAGCCCACCCCACACACACCTTGTGGGCTGGAGTGTTCCAGGGAAGGGCTCCTGGCACAGCAAAGATCCCTGTGTTAATAATTCGGCTTTATTTGAAAACTTCACGATTTGCCAGTTGGGAAGAAGCCAAGCCCAGACAAAATCTGTATGCAGTTCCACCTCAGGTACACTGCAGGCAGAACTGTCCCTGCTTTTGAAAGTGTACATTTTATAAGTCTAATGTGCATACTTATAAAGACGTACCAAAGTACAGATTTTGAAAATGCAATCGTGGCAGTAGCTGTTGGACCCTGTTGTTAGCGGATATGGCAGAATGGGCTCAGACCGGGGTCTCTAGGGCCTCCTGCCTCTGGCTGCCATGATCCTGGGCTCTTTGGCGGACACTGTTTCGTGGTAGCTCAGGAGTTGGGACATTTGGCTTTGTCCTTGGTGCTCCCAGATGTACAGGTGTATATACTTATTTGTCAGGAGGAAGAAATAGCAGGGGCTGGGTAGAGGTGTTTAATATCTATAGTGACACCATTCAGATATTCAGGAAGCAATTTTATTGTTTTTTGTCCATGTGATTCATTTTCCAGCCTAAATTACCCTCTCCTTGATGGTACCTCATGTTCCTATGGAGAGCGGGAGTGGATGCTTGGTGCCTCCTTTCCCCCCTGGTGGTGCCATCTACCACCCTGGTTTCAGTTACCCACCTGGATTCTGACACCTGCCAACACCTGCCAGTCCTTATTTCTGATGCTTTTCCCTTGGCCTCCTCGGCCTCATTGTTGCCCCCAAGCCCAGGCCTGCCGTCTTCCTGTTTCCTGTCACAGATGGCAGCACCACCTCCGCCCTGAGCCTGGACTCAGCCTGTGTTCCTCCTCCTCCCCCCGAATCCACTCAGCTCACGGTTGCTCGTTAGGATCCGGGACTCCACCTTCTGGGTCAATCTCAAGTCCTTCCCCTCTTTCCCATTCCCGTGTCTCCTCTCCTAGCCCAGGCCCTAGTTATTTTCCCTGCACCATCGCACAAGCCTCTTGATGGGCCACGGTCTCTCTGTCCTCCACACTGTCACTACGGTCACCGCCATCACACATAGATATGCCCCTATACTTGTCTAGTTCAAGAAACCTGGGTGACTCCTTGTTGCCGGAGGAGGAAACTTACATCTCTTATAAGGCTTTGATGTTCTTCACAGTCAGTCCTCCACTTTCCTCTCCACCTCATCTTCTCCAGCATCCTCTATTTTCTATGACTTTTACCATTTCCCAGACAAGCCAGATTTGGTACAGCCTCCGTGCTTTCGATCGTGCTGTCTTTTCGCCTCTGTCTACCTTGTTTCCCTCATGAATGACAGCTCAACCTTCAAGCCCTGGCTCAAAAGTCTCTTCTCTGTGAAGCTCTGCACCCAGACCACACCTCCACATCACCTGCCGCACTGCCTGGCAGTCTCCTGCTTGGCTGTTGGTGCGTTAGTAGAAGATAACTTCTTGAGGGCTGACACTGAATCTTTTTTTTTTTTTTTAACATCTTTATTGGAGTATAATTGCTTTACGATGGTGTGTTAGCTTCTGCTGTATAACAAAGTGAATCAACTATACATATACATATATCCCCATATCTCCTCCCTCTTGCGTCTCCCTCCCACCCTCCCTAGCCCACCCCTCTAGGTGGTCACAGAGCACCGAGCTGATCTCCCTGTGCTATGCGGCTGCTTCCCACTAGCTACCTATTTTACATTTGGTAGTATATATATGTCAATGCTACTCTCTCACTTCATCCCAGCTTACCCTTCGCCCTCCCCGTGCCCTCAAGTCCATTCTCTACATCTGCATCTTTATTCCCGTCCTGCCATTAGGTTCTTCAGAACCATTTTCTTTTTTTTTTTTAGATTCCATATATATGTGTGAGCATACGGTATTTGTTTTTCTCTTTCTGACTTACTTCACTCTGTAGGACAGACTCTAGGTCCATCCACCTCACTACAAATAACTCAATTTCATTTCTTTTTACAGCTGAGTAATATTCCATTGTATATATGTGCCACAGCTTCTTTATCCATTCATCTGTCGATGGACACTTAGGTTGCTTCCATGTCCTGACTATTGTAAATAGAGCTGCAATGAACATTGTGGTACATGACTCTTTTTGAATTATGGTTTTCTCAGGGTATATGCCCAGTAGTGGGATTGCTGGGTCATATGGTAGTTCTATTTTTAGTTTTTTAAGGAACCTCCATACTGTTCTCCATAGTGGCTGTATCAATTGACATTCCCACCAACAGTGCAAGAGTGTTCCCTTTTCTCCACACCCTCTCCAACATTTATTGTTTGTAGATTTTTTGATGATGGCCATTCTGACCGGTGTGAGGTGATACCTCATTGTAGTTTTGATTTGCATTTCTCTAATGATTAGTGATGTTGAGCATCCTTTCATGTGTTTGTTGGCAATCTGTATATCTTCTTTGCAGAAATGTCTATTTAGGTCTTCTGCCCATTTTTGGATTGGGTTGTTTGTTTTTTTGCTATTGAGCTGCATGAGCTGCTTGTAAATTTCAGAGATGAATCCTTTGTCAGTTGCTTCATTTGCAAATATTTTCTCTCATTCTGAGGGTTGTCTTTTTGTCTTGTTTATGTTTTCCTTTGCTGTGCAAAAGCTTTGAAGTTTCATTAGGTCCCATTTGTTTATTTTTGATTTTATTTCCATTTCTCTAGGAGGTGGCTGACACGGACTCTTATCTTTGCATCTCCAGTGTCCGGTCCATTGTGGGCTTGATTTTATTGCTGCAGGGATGGTTAGAAAGATGAAAGGAGGGATGGCTGCTACACTGAAGGAAGGAAGGAAGGAAGGAGGGAGGGAAGATAGGAAGGAAGGAAGAAAAGAAGGAAAAAGGGGGAAAGATGGAAGAAAGGAATGAATGAATTCCATTTAGAATCCTATTCTCCATGCAGGCCTTCTGTCCCATCTCCCTGATGCCTAAGGATGTCATGTACTTTTGTTTCCTGCTCCATATCTAACCAGGAGCACTGGCACGTAGTAGGCTTTTTGTGTGTATTTACCGACTGACATGTCTGTGGAAAATGTGCTTTAAAACTCTTGGGCTGTAAAAAAAAAAAAACAAAACAGGCAACTGGTTGGTACTCTTTTTGCTTATAAATTAAAGATTTTGTTTGTCATTTTTTAAAAAGATAGTGCACTTGCCGGGTTATTTGTGGTGGAAACTGTCTGCCTGCATCAGACATTAGTAGCCCCTGTATTTTTTAAAGCATCCACTTAGGACAAAGCTAAAGGAAGGGCATTTGGTAACCAGCTGGGAACTCCATCTCCCATGCGGGCCTGCTTTTTCGACTTAATGCTTAGGTCCTGCAAAGTTGAAATGGCCAGGGCCCTTTGGAAAATAAGGAAATGAACTTAATATAAAGAGAAAAAATCAAGAAAATATCCATTTCCTCCTGAATATGGACAGCAATGCAACTGAATTCTTTCCTTTTATTACTGTATTGATGTTTACACTTTGTACCTATGATAAAATGGAGCAGCCCAATGGTGAGGCATGTGTAAGCGGTTCCCCGTGGTAGGACAATGGCGAAACATAGGGACCCTGAGGATTGGCCAAGTCTGGGCGGTTACCTTTACTGATTTTTCTGAAGTTCCTAATTCAGCTCACCAAGTAAAGCTAAGCAAGGAAATTCTAAGATGAGGTTCCCGGGCAAGGATTGTAATGAGCATAAAATCAACCAGCATTCATCTCGCCCTTTAATGACTATGCATGGTAATCTAACACTGCATTTTTTTCCTTCTCCGTCCTTGGCGGAAGGCAGCCTGCTGGGCTCGCACTTGCTCAGGCTTTCTGATAAATGTCAAGCCTATCTTTTGGAGCTGGCATGTAGTTAGACAGCTAAGAAGTCACACATTTCCTCCAAGTCATCCTTTCTCCCAAGGATAAGGCTCCATGTTGAGGATAAAACCCAGTGCACATTCTGCACTCGGCACAGAACAAATGCTATTAACCTGGAGGAAAGCTGACATTTCTGCAGGCTGCCGCAGTGTTGGTATTTTATTTGCTTCCCTTGGGGCCTGACTGTATCCTGCCTCTTCGCTGTGATGTGCTCAGGTGAATCTTGAATGCTGTGTGCAGGTTTTCTAACAGGTTGTGGAAGAAAGAGATTTCATTTAAGAGTCCTAGGACAGAGGGAGCGAGGTGCACCTGCCACCTGAAATTGATTAGGACAGTACATTTGCAGGCAGGACCCGCAGTTGGGGCTTTCTCACCAGTTATGGGAAATGGTTGTGCAAATCTTTTGGAAAAGAATACAATAAATCCATACCTCTCTCAGAGCCATTTACATATTATATTTTGCTTTCAACATCGAGAGAGAAAAATCATGTTTTAAAGCTTATTAAAATGTTACCCTTATAGATAGTTTTAAAAGATAATTTATATTAGCACTGGTGCATAGCCTTTTAAATTAATAATTCAGTCCTGTGACTGGAGGTTTCAGTAATCTCTAGTAGTATATTATCTGACTGTTCCACTGAGAAATTAGCACTTATGGACTAAGGAATAAAATTGAAAGATCTAACCCATTTGGTAGTCTGTTCTCAGTTAAGAGAGCTTTCTTAAATGAAAGACTATTAGTGTGAGAATTCTGATTTCTAGAATCAAATCTGTTTTAGGTCATTATGGAGTTTTATAAAGAAAGGCCTCCTCTGCTCAAGCCTAACAACATGTTGAAGTCTTAAAAGTAGGCAGACTATTGATTTTTAGCAAGAGTTTTACTGCCCCAGACACTGAAGAATGATTCTCATGCCTAAAATTTATAGGTTATTAAGGAGAAAAATGCAGGGAAAAGACTAGTTGGAAGATTCACAGAATTAGCTCATTTTGTTCTTTAGAATTCACTTAGCGCTCTTTCCTGAAATATAGATATATCTGAGTCTGGAAAGGGCTTCTTGGTTACATGGTAAATGTATATGGATCAGAAATACACTGGAATCATATTTTAGCCCACAAGGACACAATCACTCTTTGGAGGTTTGCAAAGAAAAAGCAAAGCGATTTTTTAAAGAAGCTTAATTCGAAAAGATCAGGGTTGGCAGATCTGGCCACTGGCGGACTTCTTTCACCTGCAAAAAAACCTGTTCGGCCCAAACGAAACAGACACATTACAGAACACTTTTTCTAGTTTAGGGTGGTATTTAATGCAATGTTTTCTTTTAAAAATATCAAATTCTATGCCTCAGTTTAGAATAGGGGAATCTTTCTGAATCTTTTGGGGGTACTAGTCTATCTTGTGCCCTTCAAAGGGAATATGTAGAGTTATTGGAAAGGCAGTTCTGTGAAAGCAATAGGTGTACTCTTCATCGTACATGGGTTGGAATATAAAATGTGCCTTGTACCAGAGGCAGTGTAGTACAGGAGAAATCATCGCACAGGGAAGGTTTGAAAGGGGCATCTTGTCTCAGCTCCATCACTGAGCCATGGTGACACTGGACACTCTGAACCTCAGTTTCTTTATCTGTAAGATGGGAGCCGTGGCACCCATCATGCCTCCATCAGATGCATCCTCAGAACTGTAATCCAGCCTCTCCTGTAAAGGAATCAAAGACAGCATGGCTCAGCAACCAGGAAAAGCACCAGCCCCTTAGCACCCACCCCAGGAACTGAGGTGTGCTTGGTACCCAGGGCTGTGTGGGTGAGGATGAGACCGAATCATCTATATGGAAGTGGTTTTAAAAGTGTATTGATGTAAGAAACTGAGCATGTAACAACTTCCAACTTTAAAAGAGTAATGGGGCTTCCCTGGTGGCGCAGTGGTTGAGAATCCGCCTGCCAATGCAGGGGACACGGGTTCGAACCCTGGTCTGGGAAGATCCCACATGCCGCGGAGCAACTGGGCCCGTGAGCCACAACTACTGAGCCTGCGCGTCTGGAGCCTGTGCTCCGCAACAAGAGAGGCTGCGATAGTGAGAGGCCCGCGCACCGCGATGAAGAGTGGCCCCCGCTCGCCGCAACTAGAGAAAACCCTTGCACAGAAACGAAGACCCAGCACAGCCAAAAATAAATAAATAAATAAATAAATTTAAAAAAAAAAAGTAATGTATCCAATACCAGACACAGAATATATTCCAGAAATATGTGTGTGTGTGTATATATATATATATATAATTAGTGTGAGTGAATGAATTTATATATCAAAATTGATATTGGCTCCTTCAAAGTAGAGCCCTGAAAGGTGCAATTCACAGTCCACTGAGGATGTTTGCGTATCAGCATTTTGTCCTTACAGCCCTGGATGTCGGCAGCAGCTAACCAAGGGGCTCTTGGCTTCTGAGCATGCCTTTTCTTAATACTGTCTTCTCACAGCTGCTAGACATGTCTTCCTCCAGCGCCGAGCTGAGCAAGTGGGTCTGT
The DNA here is from genome assembly GCF_009873245.2 of Balaenoptera musculus. NCBI lineage: Eukaryota > Metazoa > Chordata > Mammalia > Artiodactyla > Balaenopteridae > Balaenoptera > Balaenoptera musculus. Next base: position 14,579,746 of record NC_045800.1, read on the forward strand.
CCCGTGAGCAAGTGGGTGGGGGGTTGAAACCCTCGGGTGGTGGCTGCCCAGCCCTAGTGGAATAGGGTCCCCGCACCTCGGCCTGGGACACACGGCCCTGTACTTTGTGACTCCGGCCAACTCTCCAGCCTCCTCATATGCGGTCTTCCCTCCAGGCCAGCTGGAACTACTCGAATACCCCAAAGTGCCAGTCCCTGTGTGGCCTCCTGCTTTCACACCTGCTCCCCTTTCTTTCTGGCACGCCCTCTCTGAATCTGTTCCCCTTCAAGAAGGGACTCAAGTGCCACTTTCTCTCGAAAACCTTTGCATCCTCTCTTCCAACTAAGTCTGGGCTTCCTCCTCTTTCCCACTGACTACCTCACCGTGTTGTACTTTAATTTTTAAGATCCGTGTCTACCTTCCTTACTAGACTCTGAACTTATTGAGAGGAGGATTCCTGGGCCTTTATTTCTCTTCCATACCACCTCAGCAGGAAACACATCATAGGTTCTCAGTAAATATTTGTTGGGTGGGTGGGTGAGTGGATGGATGGATGGAGGTATGAAAGCTCCCATGTCTTAGCTGGTAACTTCTAGTGTATCAATTGTTAGGAGCGAAGGGCCCCACAAAGAGATTAGGGACTGCATATTCTATTAAGTTTGTGAGTCATCCCAGATTCTTTCTGCTCTTGTTCCAGTAAAACCCCAAAGGCTTTGTAAAGATGGCAGCGTCTGGCTCAGAAACAGTTGACCTGGTCTCATCTTCCAAGGGGTTCTCAGGGCTGAGGATAGCCGAGGCTAAAGTCCCGAAGTGTAACCTCAGGACGAGGAAGGCATTCAGAGTGGAGCTGTTGGAGATTCAGGGGAAGGGAAGAGGCGAAACCACCAAACTGGGGCGTGGAACATTTGCGTGTGGGCTAATCTGAGTGTTTTTTCCCTGGCGCACCCCCCCTCTGCTTCTTGCCACACCAACACGTACAGAGTGACCCTTCCTGAGGACTCTTCTTTCATTGTGAGCAGGAGGGAGTCAGTAGGCAGGGGCCTTCAGAACCCCCGAGGCCGTGGGAGAGGGCATGTGAAACCGATGCACACTTGGTCTGAGCAGCAGGGAAGTTCAAGGGAAGCTCCTGCCAAGATGTGCTTGTGGTTCAGCATCTGCCAACAATCAGCATCGTTCCAGCTGTGTGTATGCGGCTTCAGGAAGCCTAATAAATCTGGTGATTTAATTACACTAAATTACTTAATCAGAGAAGTTTTTTAATGCTACCAATGATTACTTTAATAAAGAGAGAATAAAGAATTCAAATTTCTTGAATATCTTTGCCAAATCAGTCTAGGCATCTATTTTCAATTTAATAACTAATAGCAGAGGAGATTGAAATAGATGTTATTACAGATTTTTTACAAGGCAAAATATATTTAAGCAGGATCAGAAGGTTAATTAAAATTATAGTTGGGTCTTGTCGTTACCGAGCCACTCTTTTTCTTCTGCACAGTTGCTCCGAGTTTAGCGTCTGTTTGATTAAAATGCTTAAAATGGAATCCTCATTCAAAAGAAAATTATACTCAGGATTATTTCTGAGCCTGATCTCACGTACCTACGTTGGAAATAAATGCATAATTAACCCTTTTTCGTGATAAATTAACATTCATTTTCCTAGGATTAGTAGGAAATAGCATAATACAGGGCAGGGTTTGCCTTCATCCCAACAGTCTCCTGGGACCTCTAACACTCTTAAAGGATTAGTGAAGCCTGTGATTCATTGTGTGTCTATGTGCAGGAAAATAGGTGGCAGTTCCTGACTGTCAAGAGAGAGAGGTTTTCCTAACTGACAGCTTTTACAACTAAGCATAGAAAGATTAGCCTGCAAATATTGTGCGGATGACTTTAGAGCCCTGGCCAGGGTGTGTTAGCAAAAGGAGGTGTCCTGTGAATATTTAACATGGAAAATGAATTCTTCCAGGACTTTTAGACATCAGGTTAACAGGAGCCATGGAAATCAAGGTCCCTGGAGAGCAGATAAGCTTTCAGGAGAAGCTCTTTGTCTGGTGCCTTCTCGTCTAAACTCTTGGGGGTTTTCTTGCTTATCTGAGCCCAGCTTTATTAACTGATAGGTTTAAATTTACATACAGTGTAGTTTGTTTCATTTGATTTATTACGATCAGGTTGGAGAAAGCAGGGGCCTATTGGAGAATAGAATCCTGAGCCTCCCTGAGTCTTTAACTCAAAATTCCCAAAGCCTTGAACAACATGAATAAGTTGCCATCAAATATTTATTGAGCACCCCGAAGTCACTGGGTTGGAGCCTGCATTTTAAATGTTTAAGGGCCGGGGTGGGGGAGGAGAGAGTGGGAGAGACTTCTGCTATTGCAGTCAATAACAAAGAGGGTATAGGTTTCCTTTGATTTGGCCCAAAAGACAGGAGTTTAGCAGGGTGAGTGGCGCACCATCTGTTGAGTAGTTATATTGTCCAGGTCATATTCCAGGCGTTTAGTGTGAATTATGTCAGTTGAGAACTTGAAAGTAAAGAGTGAGACATTTGTGAGCCGTGTAGCCCAGAGAGAGGAGGAGGTTGACCTCCCCCTTCCTTTGCAATGCCACACACCTAGTAGATGCTAAAAAATAGTTAAGGATTCTCCTTGATGTGTCTTCTTTACTTAATAGACTCGACCAGCTTGGTGTCACATTGTGGATAACCTTGGTCATTTACCTCTTGATCCTAACCTTAAAGTGAGTTCATTGGAGGCCTTTGATTAGTGGGTGGTTGGGATCAGCTTTGGGAGAAGGAGCTTTTTATTTCACTTTTTAAAGCTTAGGGTCCAGACGAGCCTTTGGAAAGCAAAGAATGAACTATAACAGTCAAGTCAAGGAGAATCTTAATGATCGCAGGGGTGCTGGGTGAGTATGATAGTGGCCCTGGAGTTAGTCCTGTGTCCTGAATTTGGAGGCAGGACTCCTTGGTGGCGAGGGAAAACCAGTGCAGGGAATGGGTGAGAGGTGAGTAAAGGAACGAGGAGGCCAGGGAACGGGACCCAGCCCTCGGCCTGCAGCGAGAAACGGCTGCTCATTTCCCAGGGGCAAGATACACTTGACTGTCCCTTCTGGAACCCACCTCTAAATACCACTTAGGGTTTTGTTTTCTAAGGGAAGCTATTGAAGCAATCAGAAGTACTAAGAGACTGTTTACATAGCAGAGTCATGGTGGGTTTTATTTTTGAAAGAAATTCTGGTACGCATGTAATCTGCATGCTGGATGTGGATGGCGTCAAGAAACAGTTGGATCAAATAAAAGTGATGATGAATAAAACAGCTCTAGCAGCAGCCAGTACACGTGAAAGATTCAGCACCAGCCCCACCGCCTCTGCCTGCCAGACAGTGGAAGGGCGGCTCTCTGGGGACCTTAGGAAAACCCCTTGCCCAGACGCCTCAGGCTTGCCCTGACCACCCTCCGCCCCCCATGGCCATAGTCACCTGAAGGGGGACTGAGCATTTACTTCCATGGGCCAGCACCCCTGCCCTTCCTTCAAAGGCCTGCTGAGCAGGTGGGACCAGACCAGGACCAAGGGTGACACAACAGCAGCTAGACATTTGGGGAAGGAAGTAGCTGATCCAGAAGGACATTGGGCCAGGGCCGCCCAGTGTGGAAACTGGTTACACAGGCTATGGACACACTTGTGGTTTGACCCTACTGGAAACTTCAGGAGCCAGTTTTCCCCTGCCTTGTTCTCTTTTGAGACCTGGTAACACAGTTAGGGGTACACTGGCACCCAGGCTCCTCCAGAAGTCAAGCCTCGGGAGGACAGGTTTTTTTTGCTTTGTCTGTTTAACTCATTGCCATAGTCTAAGTACCTAGAATAGTTCTTTGGACCTAGTAAGCTCTCAATGAATAATTGTTGATGGGCAATCACACTTGCCTGCCTGACCTAAAAGACTCTTGACCATTGACTCTTAATAAGAATTAAGAATTTCATGAATCAGAACTGAATTTTGCACTTGATCCAGAGGTTAACTCTCATGGGTATTTTGTAGGAATGGTTATATTGAAATTATGGATATAAAGCAAGCTTCCTCAAAGTGTGGTCTGGTCTCATGGAGTGCTTAATAAAGATGCAGATTCTTGGAATCCACCCTAGACCCACCACTTCAGCTGATATGAGGGTGGAGCCTGGGAAATCTCCATTTTAAACTCCAGGTTCTCTGCATTGTTCTGCACAGTAAAGACTGAGAGCTTTGGTCTTCCAGGGATGCCAAGTGAGAGTCTAACAAAGAAACTGGGAAGGAAAAAAACGACTTTGGTCACAACTAATTTTGAAAATGAACTCCTTCAGCACTCAGCAGGGGTTATGTACCAGGCATTGGGCCAAATGCACAGAGATTTTTAGAGGATTGAGGCAATCTCCACCAGCAGCAATTTTAGGATCTGGCCAGGGAGGGACGATGCGAACAGAGATGACCTTGAGGTAGAGAGTAAGAGGGCTGTATCAGATAAAGTGTTACAGTTGTTGGGACTTCCCTGCTGGCACAGTGGTTGGGAATCCGCTTGCCAATGTAGGGAACACAGGTTCGAGCCCTGGTCCGGGAGGATCCCACATGCCGCGGAGCAGCTGGGCCCATGTGCTACAACTACTGAGCCCGCACACCTAGAGCCCATGCTCTGCAACAAGAGAGGCCACCACAATGAAAAGCCCACACACCGTGATGAAGAGTAGCCCCCACTTGCCGTAACTAGAGAAACCCGCGCCCAGCAACGAAGACCCAACGCAATCAAAAATAAATAAATAAATAAAATAAAATATAAAAAAACCCAAGTGTTACAGTTGTTCAGGGGAGAGAAAGACGGAGGGAGGCATAAGGCAAGGCCTCATGGGGCTGGACCTGTGATGATAGGTGGGAATCAGACAGTGGGTGACGGCAGGGAGGACAAAGTTCAAGTTTGAGGAATTTTTTAGCCTAAGTATTGATGTAGGAGAGGCTTGCAGAGCAGATGGCAAATGAGGAAGACCTTGAGAGTCTGGTGTCAGGGAAGTCCATAAAGGGAACAGTTGACAGTCTCCTATGTAAAGGTTAAAGAAAATATGTCTGAGAACATGCTGTTGGATTTGAGATTAAGGAGATTGTTGGAATCTTTCAAGGGAGGAGGTTCCATGGCACGTTTTGGCTGAAATCAGAGTTCAAGGAATGGGTGGAACTGGCGGATAAGAAAAGGAGATTGAAGTGTCAACTCCACTCTTCCCTCCTCCAGGGTGGGATCTGGATAGTCAGTAGTAGGATGGCAATTTGAGGAGCTGAGGGGAGGTGTTTTTAGGAGAAGGAGGTCTGAATGTGTTTATGCACAGAAAAGGACTTCATGGACAGAGAGAGATTTACGGAAGATGCAAGAGAGAAGGGAAGTGGTCCCACAAAACAAGGATAGATCTGGGAGCGTTAGCGCAGTGGGTTTAAATAGCATGAGGTCCTGTTCCTGTCTCTGTCGTCTCTGTCTCTCTCATGTGTATATGAGGGGGGGGTGTGTGTGTGTATGTGTGTAAGAGAGAGATAAAGAGATAGATGAGATAGAGACAGACAAACTGAGACCAATGCAGGAACTGGAAACTTCATGGGTGCACAGTGACTTCCAGAATTGTTTCATGGGCTGGGAGGGTAACAATAATCCCCCAGACTTATCCTGGTTAGAAGTGATTTCAGGGACCAAACAAAATGCTGTTAATGGCTGTGGCTGGAGAGTTGATCTGAATTACCCCTGAGAGAGCAGAAAGTATAATTTATTGTGAGTTACAGCCTGGTACTGTGACTAAGAGTTTCTCTCTTGCGATTTCCTCAGTGTTATAAGGAGAGAAGTGGACCAACCATTTCAGGAATATTTAAAGTAATTTCTTATTCATGATAGGAGACCCATACTTGAGTGATAAAAACAAAATATCGCAATGCAGAGTCTTTATATGTCTGCTATTTTGAGCATTCCTAAGATATTTTTGAGCACTAGGATGTGTTGAAGGCACGCCAAGGTACTTAAGATAGAACTGCCAAAGAAACTTAGACTAGTTTATTCAAAACTCACCTCAGGGGCTTCCCTGGTGTCGCAGTGGTTGAGAATCTGCCTGCCAATGCAGGGGACACGGGTTCGAGCCCTGGTCTGGGAAGATCCCACATGCCGCGGAGCAGCTGGGCCCGTGAGCCACAACTACTGAGCCTGCGCGTCTGGAGCCTGTGCTCCGCAACAAGAGAGGCCGCGATAGTGAGAGGCCCGCGCACCGCGATGAAGAGTGGCCCCCACTTGCCGCAACTAGAGAAAGCCCTCACATGAAACGAAGACCCAACACAGCTAAAAATAAATAAATAAATAAATAAATAAATAAATAAATAAATAGAGTAGCTATTAAAAAAAAAAAAAAAAACACTCACCTCAGACTCAGAGATTTTAGGACTAAAAGCTCTGAGAAACTTGGTGTTTCCAGAGAATAGAGTCTGAAGGACAGTTATAAAATTCAATAACCCATTATTAAGAACTGTCTGTCCCTTGCAAGGTAGAATGAGAAAACACAATATTGGAAAATAGTGCTGGTAACATACTTTAAAAGAACAGTAGTTTTTATAAGAAATCTTACAAAAATTTTGTATAAATGATTTCATGAGTGAGGAACAAAATGCCTGCAGTACTTTTAAAAGACCTTTCTGACAGTGGTCATTGGGAAGGAAACGAGGGGTGGTTTTTGGAGGGAGGACAGGTCGGGTCGTCGGGCTTACACTTGCTAAGGGCAACACTGGGTTGCTGCTGTTTGAAAGTGAAGCAAAGATCTTATTTTTCAAGTGCAAATCGTATTTGACTTTAATAGTATGAATTCTGTCAAGTAGTCCATAGAATAAATTTGCACACAGTTTAACATAACACGAGTACATTAAATAGGATTTGGCGTTGAAAGACCCAACACCAAATGGGAATCCGAAAATAAATGCCCACATTTTCCCCAGAAGACCATTCACCCTGAGGCCTTGGGCATTAATTTAACTGAATGAGGAAGCCACTGGGGCAGCTGTCAGGAGCTTATTTGATTTGTGAATACACAATGCCTTCATTTTAAATGCTGTTCACTCTGGCCCAAACCCAAGCAGGACCAAGAGCACAAAAGAGACTAATTGGTTATACAAAAACTACCGAGAAACAAAACAATCTGAGATTTTTTGGGGGGTCAGCGTTAGATTTTTATTTAAAGGGAAATGCAGAATTGGAGAGGTGCTGTAAATTTTGAAGCCCAGTGAATGGTACCCAGCCCCAGGTTGTGTCTTGCTGTTCACGGATACAGTGCATTCAGACATCCAGTGATGAGGAGCTGGGGTGTGACAGGCCATCCAGGAGAGTCTGATCTTTGGGCTTTGTCAGTCTGAATTAGCCGGCATTCTGTCGGTGGCATACAGAACCCGTGTGACAAGAGGGGCTGAGAAGAGCGGCTGTCCTTTGTCGATACCCTCAGGGGATCTAGTGCTGTGCAGACCTCTTCAGGGGTAGGAATGGTGTCAGCTGAAAAAGCACCGGGGGGTTCAGTGGGAGCATCTATGGAACATCCACAGCAAGGACTGTTGACGTTGCACAGGGTCCAGTGGCATTGGATGTCTGCCATCTCCCTGGTGCTGGAGAGACAGATTAAACTTGAGGACACAGACCCTTGAGGGTTCCCTTGAGGTATAGTCCCTAAATGAGTGGGGCCACGTGAAAGAGGTCTGTGGCCAGTGTTGGAGGAGGGTGTGAGGTTGTGGCTCACCTAGGTCCCCCTGCCTCCGTGACCCTCACAGTTACCATGTGCCTTCCAGGCTGAAAACAGAAGGTGGGGGGACCCAGAACCCCCAAGTGGAGGCCATGTGCTTTGTGTTCTGTGGACCTGCCTCAGGCCATCTGTTACAGCGGGTGCGGGGGAGGGAGGCAGCCCAGCCCAGCGGGGAGGGAGGCCTCGTGGGAAAGGCCAAGGCCTGTTCCCAAGGAGCAAATTGTATTTATTCACGAATTCACATGAATTTCAAGATGCTACTGGGCATTTGCACGTAGCAACTGACAACCCAAGATGAAATGGGCCTTGAAGGCACCATAGTGATGCTAGAAATCTTGGTCTGTGGATAGGTTGTTTTCAAACAACATCTGTCTTCAGTGAGTTGAGAACGAATAGCTCATCTGTGGTGTTGGCCTGTGCTTTGGCCTCTGGTGTTTCTCCAGCAAGTTATCTGGCATGTAGGTACGTAGCGAATGCTGGGCCCAAACAAGGGCAGTGGGATGTACAGAGGAGGAAAAGTGTTAGCTAAAGTGCCCACGAGTCCTTTTCCTCCCCAAATCACATGTGTTAATAGAGCATGGGGTTATGCCCTCTTCACAGACTTTTACGGTATTCTCTTTCCTAAAGAGCCAGCAAATAACCAGAGGTGTTTAGTGACCTTCTTTATGAGCTTGTTCCTCTTATGGGTCATTACATTGATTTCCCCACCCAGGCCTGGAGAGATTAAGAGTGGGGCACTTGGCCTTTCCCACACTGTGACCAGGGGTCGCCTGCCAGCAGCAGCATGTGACTTTAGAGTGGTCAGCAGCCTTGTGACCATTATGATGAGGAAGTGGCTATCTTCCTATCCTGTTCCACATGCAGGTATATCTTGCCTCTTGTAAGACAGGAGATCCAGATCCAGATGTTGTGAATCTAGTCACATTGTCCATCCACCCAAGACATGCACAGCTCTGGCAAATAACATCTTTTCTAAGTCAGTGTCTTTTTTTAAACAATTGGGATATACTTTACATATCATAGACATCACCCTTCAGAGTGCTTTTTAGTGTGTTCCAGAGCTGTGCAACCATCACAGCACAGGATCCTTTGAACAATGGAATAATTGTCTTTTTAAAAATTTTTGCTGATGGTTGAAAGGTATTTTTTGTTGTTTTTTTGAGATTTTATGCTGATTTTTGCCCTCATTTTTTTTTTAACATCTTTATTGGAGTATAATTGCTTTATAGTGTTGTGTTAGTTTCTGCTGTATAACAAAGTGAATCAGCTATATGCATACGTGTATCCCCATATCCCCTCCCTCTTGCGTCTCCCACCTACCCTCCTTATCCCACCCCTCTAGGTGGTTGCAAAGCACTGAGCTGATCTCCCTGTGCCATGCAGCTGCTTCCCACTAGCTACCTGTTTTACATTTGGTAGTGTATATATGTAAATGTTACTCTCTTACTTCATCCCAGCTTACCCTTCCCCCTCCCTGTGTCCTCAAGTCCATTCTCTATGTCTGTGTCTTTATTCCTGTCCTGCCCCTAGGTTCTTTAGAACCATTTCTTTTTTTTAGATTCCATATATATGTGTGAGCATACGGTATTTGTTTTTCTCTTTCTGACTTACTTCACTCTGTAGGACAGACTCTAGGTCCATCCACCTAACTACAAATAACTCAATTTTGGGGCTTCCCTGGTGGCGCAGTGGTTGAGAGTCTGCCTGCCAATGCAGGGGACATGGGTTCGAGCCCTGGTCTGGGAAGATTCCACATGCCGCGGAGCAACTAGTCCCGTGAGCCACAATCACTGAGCCTGCGCGTCTGGAGCCTGTGCTCCGCAACAAGAGAGGCCGCGACAGTGAGAGGCCTGCGCACCGCGATGAAGAGTGGTCCCCACTTGCCACAACTAGAGAAACCCCTCGCACAGAAACGAAGACCCAACACAGCCATAAATAAATAAAAAATAAATAAATAAAAATTAAAAAAAAAAAAAAAAAAACTCAATTTTGTTTCTTTTTATGGCTGAGTAATATTCCATTGTATATATGTGCCACAGCTTCTTTATCCATTCATCTGTCGATGGACACTTAGGTTGCTTCCATGTCCTGGCTATTGTAAATAGAGCTGCAATGAACATTGTGGTACATGACTCTTTTTGAATTATGGTTTTCTCAGGGTACATGCCCAGTAGTGGGATTGCTGGGTCGTATGGTAGTTCTGTTTTTAGTTTTTTAAGGAACCTCCATACTGTTCTCCATAGTGGCTGTATCAATTTACACTCCCACCAACAGTGCAAGAGGGTTCCCTTTTCTCCACACCCTCGCCAGCATTTATTGTTTGTAGATTTTTTGATGATGGCCATTCTGACTGGTGTGAGGTGATACCTCATTGTAGTTTTGATTTGCATTTCTCTAATGATTAGTGATGTTGAGCATCCTTTCATGTGCTTCGTGGCCGTCTGTATGTCTTCTTTGGAGAAATGTCTATTTAGGTCTTCTGCCCATTTTGGGATTGGGTTGTTCGTTTTTTTGCTGTTGAGCTGCATGAGCTGCTTGTAAATTTTGGAGATGAATCCTTTGTCAGTTGCTTCATTTGCAAATATTTTCTCCCATTCTGAGGGTTGTCTTTTGGTCTTGTTTATGTTTTCCTTTGCTGTGCAAAAACTTTTAAGTTTCATTGGGTCCCATTTGTTTATTTTTGTTTTTATTTCCATTTCTCTAGGAGATGGGTCAAAAAGGATCTTGCTGTGATTTATGTCATAGAGTGTTCTGCCTATGTTTTCCTCTAAGAGTTTGATAGTGTCTGGCCTTACATTTCGGTCTTTAATCCATTTTGAGTTTATTTTTGTGTATGGTGTTAGGAAGTGTTCTAATTTCATTCTTTTACATGTAGCTGTCCAGTTTTCCCAGCACCACTTACTCAAGAGGCTGTCTTTTCTCCATTGTATACTCTTGCCTCCTTTATCAAAGATAAGGTGACCATATGTGCCTGGGTTTATCTCTGGGCTTTCTGTCCTGTTCCATTGATCTATATTTCTGTTTTTGTACCAGTACCATACTGTCTTGATTACTGTAGCTTTGTAGTATAGTCTGAAGTCCGGAAACCTGATTTCTCCAGCTCCATTTTTCTTTCTCAAGATTGTTTTGGCTATTCGGGGTCTTTTGTGTTTCCATACAAATTGTGCAATTTTTTGTTCTAGTTCTGTGAAAAATGCCAGTGGTAGTTTGATAGGGATTGCACTGAATCTGTAGATTGCTTTGGGTAGTATAGTCATTGTCACAATATTGACTCTTCCAATCCAAGAACATGGTATATCTCTCCATCTGTTGGTATCATCTTTAATTTCTTTCATCAGTGTCTTATAGTTTTCTGCAGACAGGTCTTTTTTCTCCTTAGGTAGGTTTATTCCTAGGTATTTTTATTCTTTTTGTTGCGGTAGTAAGTGGGAGTGTTTCCTTAATTTCTCTTTCAGATTTTTCATCATTAGTGTATAGGAATGCAAGAGATTTCTGTGCATTAATTTTGTATCCTGCTACTTTACCAAATTCATTGATTAGCTCTAGTAGTTTTCTGGTGGCATCTTTAGGATTCTCTATGTATAGTATCATGTCATCTGCAAACAGTGACGGCTTTACTTCTTCTTTTCCGATTTGGATTCCTTTTATTTCTTTTTCTTCTCTGATTGCTGTGGGTAAAACTTCCAAATCTATGTTGAATAATAGTGGTGAGACTGGGCAACCTTGTCTTGTTCCTGATCTTAGAGGAAATGGTTTCAGTTTTTCACCATTGAGAACGATGTTGGCTGTGGGTTTGTCATATATGGCCTTTATTATGTTGAGGTAGGTTCCCTCTATGCCCACTTTCTGGGGAGTTTTTATCATAAATGGGTGTAGAATTTTGTCAAGAGCTTTTTCTGCATCTATTGAGATGATCATATGCTTTTTATCCTTCAATTTGTTAATATGGTGTATCACATTGATTGCTTTGTGTATATTGAAGACTCCTTCATTCCTGGGATAAACCCCACTTGATCATGGTGTATGGTCCTTTTATGTGCTGTTGGATTCTGTTTGCTAGTATTTTGTTGAGGATTTTTACATGTATGTTCATCAGAGATATTGGCCTGTGGTTTTCTTTTTTTGTGACATCTTTGTCTGGTTTTGGTATCAGGGTGATGGTGGCCTTGTAGAATGAGTTTGGGAGTGTTCCTCCCTCTGCTATATTTTGGAAGAGTTTGAGAAGGATAGGTGTTAGCTCTTCTCTAAATGTTTGGTAGAATTCGCCTGTGAAGCCATCTGGTCCTGGGCTTTCGTTTGTTGGAAGATTTTTAATCACAGTTTCAATTTCAGTGCTTGTGATTGGTCTGTTTATATTTTCTATTTCTTCCTGGTTCAGTCTCGGAAGGTTGTGCTTTTCTAAGAATTTGTCCATTTCTTCCAGGTTGTCCATTTTATTGACATATAGTTGCTTGTAGTAATCTCTCGTGATCCTTTGTATTTCTGCAGTGTCAGTTGTTACTTCTCCTTTTTCATTTCTAATTCTGTTGATTTGAGTCTTCTCCCTTTTTTTCTTGATGAGTCTGGCTAATGGTTTATCAATTTTGTTTACCTTCTCAGAGAACCAGCTTTTAGTTTTACTGATCTTTGCTATTGCTTCTTTCATTTATTTCTGCTATGATCTTTATGATTTCTTTCCTTCTGCTAACTTTGGGGATTTTTTGTTCTTCTTTCTCTAATTGCTTCAGGTGTGAGGTTAGGTTGTTTATTTGAGATGTTTCTTGTTTCTTGAGGTAGGGTTGTATTGCTATACACTTCCCTCTTAGAACTGCTTTTGCTGCATCCCATAGGTTTTGGGTCATTGTGTTTTCATTGTCATTTGTTTCTAGGTATTTTTTGATTTCCTCTTTGATTTCTTCAGTGATCTCTTGGTTATTTAGTAGCGTATTGTTTAGCCTCCATGTGTTTATATTTTTTACATTTTTGTTCCTGTAATTGATATCTAGTCTCATAGCGTTATGGTCAGAAAAGGTACTTGATATGATTTTAGTTTTCTTGAATTTCCCAAGGCTTGATTTGTGACCCAAGATGGTCTATCCTGGAGAATGTTCCATGAGCACTTGAGAAGAAAGTGTATTCTGTTGTTTTTGGATGGAATGTCCTATAAATATCAGTTAAGTCCATCTTGTTTAATATGTCATTTAAAGCTTGCGTTTCCTTATTTATTTTCATTTTGGATGATCTGTCCATTGGTGAAAGTGGGGTTTTAAAGTCCCCTACTATGAGTGTGTTACTGTCGATTTCCCCTTTTATGGCTATTAGCATTTGCCTTATGTATTGAGGTGCTCCTCTGTTGGGTACATAAATATTTGCAGTTGTTATATCTTTTTCTTGGATTGATCCCTTAATCATTACGTAGTGTCCTTCTTTGTCTCTTGTAATAGTCTTTATTTTAAAGTCTATTTTGTGTGATATGAGAATTGCTACCCCAGCTTTCTTTTGATTTCCATTTGCATGGAATATCTTTTTCCATCCCCTCACTTTCAGTCTGTATGTGTCCTTAGGTCTGAAGTGGGTCTCTTGTAGTCAACATATGTACGGTCTTGTTTTTGTATCCATTTAGCCAGTCTGTGTCTTTTGGTTGGAGCATTTAATCCATTTACATTTAAGGTAATTATCGATATGTATGTTCCTATTACCATTTTCTTAATTGTTTTGGGTTTGTTATTGTAGGTCTTTTCCTTGTCTTGTGTTTCCTACCTAGAGAAGTTCCTCTAGCATTTGTTGTGAAGCCGGTTTGGTGGTGCTGAATTCTCCTAACTTTTGCTTATCTGTAAAGATTTTAATTTCTCCCTCGAATCTGAATGAGATCCTTGCTGGAAGAGTAATCTTGGTTGTAAGTTTGTCTGTTTCATCACTTTAAATATGTCCTGGCCACTCCCTTTTGGCTTGCTGAGTTTCTGCTGAAAAATCAGCTGTTTACCTTATGGGGATTCCCTTGTATGTTATTTGTTGCTTTTCCCTTGCTGCTTTCAATGTTTTTTCTTTGTATTTAATTTTTGATAGTTTGATTAATATGTGTCTCGGTGTGTTTCTCTTTGGGTTTATCCTGTATGGTACTCTCTGTGCTTCCTGGACTTGATTGACTATTTCCTTTCCCATTTTAGGTAAGTTTTCAACTATAATCTCTTCAAATATTTTCTCAGACCTTTTTTTTCTCTTCTTCTGGGACCCCTATAATTCAAATGTTGGTGAATTTAATGTTGTCCCAGAGGTCTCTGAGACTGTCCTCAATTCTTTTCATTCTTTTCTTTATTCTGCTCCCTGGCAGTTATTTCCACCATTTTATCTTCCAGCTCACTTATCCATTCCTCTGCCTCAGTTATTCTGTTATTGATTGCTTCTAGAGTATTTTTAATTTCAGTAATTGTGTTGTATATCACTGTTTGTTTGCTCTTTAGTTCTTCTAGATCCTTGTTAAATGTTTCTTGTATTTTCTCCATTCTGTTTCTGAGATTTTGGATCATCTTTACTATCATTACTCTGAATTCTTTGTCAGATAGGTTGCCTATTTCGTCTTCATTTATTTGGTCTTGTAGGTTTTTACCTTGCTCCTTCATCTGTAGCAAATTTTTTTGTCATTTCTTTTTTTTTTTTTTTTTTTATGGGTGGTGCTGTATTCCTGTCTTACTGGTTGTTTGGCCTGAGGCATCCAGCACTAGAGTTTGTAGACTGTTGGATAGAGCTGGGTCTTGGTGCTGAGACGAGGACCTCTGGGAGGCCTCATTCCGATTGATATTCCCTGGGGTCTGAGGTTCTCTGTTAGTCCAGCGGTTTGGACTCAGAGCTCCCACCATAGGAGCTCGGGCCCGATCTCCGGCCTGGGAACCAAGATCCCGCAAGCTGATCGCTGGGGGTTCCTCCCATCCCTTTAGGTGTCCATGGTCCCCCACCAATGCCTGGTAGGTGCCCTAGTTGTGAGGAGACGTGAATTCCACGTCCTCGTAGTATGCCATCTTGACTCCACCCTTCTGAAAATTTTGAACATGGGATTTTTACTCTCCTGTGGGCTTTTGCCATTAAGTGAAGTGCCCATGTTTGTGCGTGTGTGTGTGTGTGTGTGTGTGTGTGTGTGTGTGTGTGCACGTTCTCCAGAACCTCTGTAGATGAACTTTGAGATGGACTGTGAGGCCAGACCACGTGAGCCTGGCAAGAAGGGCCCCAGAGCCAGCCAAGCTTGGGAAGTCCTGCCCAGGAAGCCAGCAGTGCTGGGAGGCTATCAGGGCTGCCTCAGCCCCCAGCCACTTCCTGACTGTGACTAGTGTGGAGTTCAGGTGTTCAAGCTGGTGGAGAAGTACACGCTCTGAGCTCTGAGACTAGAGTTAATGCTACTCTGTAGGATCTCTGATCTCTGCCTCTCTCTCCCTAGACCTTGGGCTCCTGGCCTTCTCTGGCTTGACCTCCTCCTGCTCTAACCCATGATATGGGCCAGACCAGTCCTGGCTGCACAGACTCCAGGTCTAGCTACTGCTGGTTAACCCAGTCTTGAGACCTTTGGATTCTGGGAGAGCTGATAAAACATGATGTGGCCAGCACTTAGGATAGTCCCAGAAAACAAAATCAGGAAAGATAATCCTGCTCAGAAGCTGTGAGCTTGAGAAAAAAACTGGTAAGCAGGAAACAATCTGGAAAACGAACCCCTTCTCAGCCCGGTGTTATTATCTGAGGTTGTGGTCTAAAGTAATTCTGAGTGTTTTAAATGGCCCTAAATGCTGCTTCTTGTTTGAACAAGGCCAAGGTGACCCATCTGCAGAGTAGCCTACGATTTTTGTGCACAATAGTAGTAGATTGTACCAAGGATGTCCTTTTTCATGGCATAGTTGTAATCAGCTTCCTTCTTGATATAGGAAGTTTCCAGGCTGTATTACAGAAATGCCACTATTTCCACATTCATTCTTGTAAAACATGGTGGGATTCATCATAAATGAGAATCTGCATGTTTGGGAGTTAGACGGTGAGAGTCTTGGATTCAGAACCAACAGGAAAAACAGCACATCAGATGCTGTGAGTCAGGGCAGAAGCATCAGGTTAGAAAATTGATCTTCCAGTGACCTCACTGAAGAAAACTTAGAGTTTCAGAAGCCCATGGAGAGTGTGTTTTCTAGTGGAAAATTTCCCAGACTGCGCTGAAAGATGCACCCACCCCCCGCCCCCCGCCCAATCTGAATAGTCTTATGGATGAACACGGGGCACTGGGGCTCACCTCTCTTCTCCCAGTTGGCATCACAGCTCTCATGCCTATTCTGAGTTCTCCCTCCCAGGCCCATCCTACAGGCTGAAAACCAGCCTGTCTCTCTGGTTACCTGCTGAGAAGGAGACACAGTCCCGGGTACGTCCTGGTTTCTACTCTTGCATGGATTTCCTATGAGGAAGTGAGCAGTAAATTAAGATTCTGTAACCGTAGAATTAATAATTCATTGTTGTTATTGACAGGTGTCCTCCTTTCCAAGTAGTTCAGGAACCCACGGTGGCTTGCGTAGAATTGAATGTGGCATGTGAGTGGAGATTCAGATCTATTCATGGCTGTGTGCCTGGTGGTCCCTGCCACTTGGGGGTTGTCTAAAGGCATGATTTGTTAAAGGCAATACATCCTTTTGTGAAACTTATATTGCCCGTTAATTGGTCATTGATCTCCAGCCCATTTAGGATAGTTACTCTTACAGATAATTGCATACCTTTGTCATGTTGTATAACAGTAGATCTTAGTTTATTGCTTGTGGATTATGGTTTCATCCTAGGCACTTGAATGATGTCTAATGATTTCTTACTGACATTCATCCAGCAAATGTTCCTTTAGCATCTACTGTGAGCGAGGTGAAACACCAAGCATGTGCTACACAGAGATGGATAAGTGATGTTTGCTGCCTTCCAGGCATTTTCTGACTGGTTGTGAAAATAAGACATATACCCAAATAACTATTATGGGAAAGTGCTAAGCACCCTTCTTTAGTGTAGGCAGGAATGTAAAATGGCTACAGCAGTTTGGGGAGAGTAATTTGACAATGTCTTTTAAAATTAAAAATATCCTTTCCTTTGACTCTGCAATCCCGTCTCTAGGAATTTAGGGTACAAACGTGGTACATAAAGACATAAATTCCAGAATACTTACTGCAGTATTATTTGTAGCAACAAATAATAAAAGCCAAAAGAAAAAAAAAACGGAAAGTCTTTTATGTTCAGCAACAGGGGACTGGGGAATAAGTGACAGTTCTTACAGGTGTGTAAAGTGAAGTTGATGGAATGGATGAGGAGGTTCCAAGTGTTGACCAGGAAAGATGTCCTTGATATACTGGTTGGTGAAAAAAAAAAATTCACCTTATTCTGTTTGGTAAAGGAAACAATTCTGCATATTGAAATCTTTAGGGTTCAGTTATCAATGGGAGGTGGGATTAATTACTAACATATGAGTTGGAAATTGCAAAATTATTGGTGCTCTTCACTTTTTGCTTTCTGACTCTATCTAAGAGCAGGTGGGGGGGGTGGGGGGGTGGGGGCAGGATGTGCTACCCTCTGGCCCTCTGTGCGTGGTCACCTGTGGCCCGCGTGCTGCAGGGGGGCACCTGGTGGTCAGCAGAGCGGGCTTGGGGCCCCAGCCTCCCCGGCAGCCACACTCTCTCACCTCACTTGTCCGCGGAGCATGTGAACCACACAAAAGCAGTGCAGGCTAAAGTGAGCTTTCCGAGCTCTCGCTTCCCGCCGGCCAGACCGAGGGCCCAGGCAACGTGGAGCTTTAGACCCCGGAAGGAGCACTGTCCTGTGGGGAAGTTCCCTGTGACACGAAAGGTGTGGCTTCCCCTGTTCTGGGGCCCGTTCTGCGAAGGGAGGGGGGAGACACGTCACAGTGGTCGGTGTCACCCGCTTGGGGGTCCTCCACACGGTAGCCTGTGAAGGCTCTGAGACTCGCCACAGTGACAAAACGTGCTGGGGGGAGAGGGACTGGGCCCAGGAGGCAGGAGGAGGAGGACACATGCAGGAAGGAAAACAAAAAAGAACCGTGCTCCACTTCTTTTAAAGCAGGATGGTCCGAGTTTATTGGACTGAGGAAACCTTCTTCACGTGCCCCTTCCTCCAGTTCTGAGGAGCACATTTGGGAAGTGCTGGGTTGGAAGACCCGTGGGGCTAGAAGGAGCCAGGTGGAGGGGGGTTCCAGGTTACTCTGCCCTCTGCAGAGAGGCTGGGTCAGAAGATAACCTGGGGCCCTGATTTTAGTGACTTCGAGGTCATGATGGAGACAGGTTTATTTTTCCGGCACCATTTTGACCTACACTTACTGATTTTGGTCCACGGCTACATCATCTGTAGTTGAATACAGTTAGGATACATGTTGACGTTGGTTTTTAACTAGCTGTATCATACTCAGCATCTCAGGGTATGCAGTGCACTGTTTCCTTCAAGTGCAACGTTCCAGTGTGGAGGACGGGCAGCCGCTGTGTTTGGTGGCACCAAGGTGTCCAGGGTGTGTGCCTGTTTGGAAGGACCACGTGTATCGCTTATGGGGGCCCGAGCCTGTGTGTCAGTGGGGGGCCTTCAGCACTAGTACCAAGCTTGGGGCTCCCTGCACCCCTGTGAGTTCGCCCCAGGGCACCCACTGCCTTTGCACCAGCGTAGCCCCCTGGACTCTGGGCTCCAGCTTTGTACGGGAGCCCTCTTTTTGTGGCTCTCCCTGGGGGCAAGAGGAGCAGATCTCTCTTCCCTTCCTTGTTTTTGGTGCCTCCGGCATCCGCTGAGCATTGGCTAGATCCTACTGGCTTCATGCTGACTCTGTCCTCCCAGCACTGCTGGCTTCTCCTCTAGACGTAATGGTCTCCTATCTGGTGGTCTGGCCGCACTGCAGGACCTTAAGCCACGCGCCTGCCTTGCATTGGAAACCTGAAGTTCAACTCCAACTCGTACAGAGCAACCTCTTCGGGCCTGAGAATTTCCTCATGAATAAAATGGAGAGAAAACCACCTGTTTTGCCCACCATCCAAGTTTTTGCCTGAAGCATTCCTTCAACAAGCATCTTTCAAGCCTGGCACCATGCCCATCATTGGGCCCAGCCCTTGTGGAGCTTGCATTCCAGCAGTCTGGTCATGGAATTTCTGAATGCACTTGATCACTGGCACAAAGGAGGTCTTCAGTCATGGGGTCACTCTCACTCCATTGCTCTCTGGGCAGCAGGCTGACCGGGAGGGATGATCTCACCTTCCAGCCCATGGCCGTTGACTCTTTGCAGAGTATACTTACCGCCTCCACTGGTGGTTGGGGGTTGGGCGGTGGATGGATCTGATAGGAATTCTGCATCAACACAGCTCAGGGACAGTCCCTCGTGAAGTGGGAAGACAAGTCATACACCACCAGGACTAGTCAGTGGGAGTAACCCAGAGATTGGGGACCTTCCTATTTCGGAGGTTTTCAGACCTGCCAAGCTTACCCAGTGAGGAATGGAAGGCTCGGGTCTGTTCAAACTGCTGTGCTTGTGCAAAGCCAGGAGAACATCAGAGCACAGCAGAGATGCCCCTCATCACCACCCCTGAGATTCAAGGCAAGAACTGGACTTAAGCTGGGACAAAGTGAGAGAGTGGCATGGACATGTATACACTACCAAATGTAAAATAGATAGCTAGTGGGAAGCAGCTGCATAGCACAGGGAGGTCAGCTCGGTGCTCTGTGACCACCTAGAGGGGTGGGAGGGAGACGCAAGAGGGAGGAGATATGGGGATATATGTATATGTATAGCTGATTCACTTCATTATACAGCAGAAACTAACACACCATTGTAAAGCAATTATACTCCAATAAAGATGTTAAAAAAAAAAAGAAGAAGAACTGGACTGTGTGGCAGTCTGTCCGTCCGTTCATTCAGTCCTTCATCAGGAATCACCATTGTATATGGTTCTGGGAATACAAAGCTTATTAAGGTAGTTTTGTGGTAAAGAACTCCCAATGTAGCAGGACAGACAGACATGCAAACAGGTGCTGGGACAAGTGTCATTGGCTCTGTGAGGGTGTGGCAGGGCCAGGAGGAAGACGAGCCTCCTTGGAGGCGAAGGCAGGATGGTGAGGTTGGCGGGGAAGGCTTTTTCTTCAGGGACAAGGAGGAAATTGGCAGGAGGAAAAGGAGATGCTCAAGGCATAGGGGCAGTGTGTTCAGAAGAATGCAGGCTTGGCCGAGCAGAACTCTAGATTCTAGGGAGAGTGGTGACTCGGATGACGCCTCCCGTTGCCATTAGTGACCAGATGCTGGTGTGCTGGGTATTCCCCAGGTGGCTAGTTCAGAAACATGCAAGAAACAGCATCTCTGCCCCTGCTGGGCATTTGACACCCCGATCTCGCAGCTTTTGAGTATCGGGCCCTCAGAAGAAGTCACTAAAACCCTACTTTGGAATCCACAGGGGGAGCAGTTTGCATTCAGGTCAGCCAGCAGGATTTCCTCGATAAAATACTTCGGAATGTTCCACCTCCAGATTTCCCTGTCCACTCACAAATGGCGCCCAGAGAGCTAACGCCAGGGGAAATGTTTGGATTAATCTTCCCCTTAAATTTGTAATCTTTGAAAGCACCTTTTCATTGAGTTCCCGCCTTATTCATTCTACCTGGGAGAGCAATGCGGGTTGCAATCGAGTCTGTTGTTGTCTGATGGTTTGAAGACAGTCCTGCTGCTAAACTCTGCCAAGGAGTCATTTGGCGGTTGAGAGTCGCTGGTTCTAATTAGCCGGCATTGGCAACATTAAATTTATAAATGAGGGCACCCCAGTGCAACGCGTTGGAGGAGGAGATAATGAACCCTCCCGTAGTTTGGTAACACAATTGGTGCAACTCAAATTAAAGAACAAAAGGGAAACAGTGTAAAGCCTGCAATGAAATATCATCCCTAATTGGGGTTTCCTTCCACAATAGCACAGATTAAATGCGCAGTATCAACATAACCTTTCCATTTGCCACCTTTGTCAGCCAAAGACAGATGGTTAACATGATTTATATTTTTGTTCTTATTGTAGTTCTTAGCTGTTTAATTGGAAGCAGGTTATCAAACCGTTTTGTAAACAACCTGAAATAGAGGTGTTTGTTTTATCACTGAATAAAATAAATAAAGAATAGGTTGAGATGGAATGCATGATCGATTGAACCAGAAAAACACTGCATGGGAGGTGGGTGGGAGCAAGACAGATGTTTGAAACAGTTTTGGTTGTATTTCAGCATTCAGGCCTCCACATGGTTCTTTGCACATGAAAGGTTTGTAAAATCATGTAAATATTATTTGTCTTCTGAATGAAACAAGCAAAATAAAATTTTTGGTAAATTCTTCAGAAAACCGAAGAAAATCATTTAAACCCGTAACTTAATTTGAAATTACTCCTAATGACCTGTAATTTCCTCCTTTGAAATGGTCCCATTACATTAATCCGATTGATGTAGTGGTGATAGATTATTCTCATTAAAAGGAATATTCTTTTGTTGTCCTTGCCCATCTACCATCTAAATCCTCCAACCAGGAACAGTTCAGAAAGCTATGTTTCCACCCCACACTTTGGCTTGGTTTGATGTGGAGCCCTCCATTGCTTCCTTGGGTGACTAAAAGAGACCCATTTGTAGATGGAAATAGTCTCATTCAGTACCTGCTTCATGAGAAACCGATTTGCCTGGGCCACCCAGGCCTGCGTGGAATGGTGGCCTTCTTGGTTTTCTAGCATTTTCTTTCAGCAGGCGTGCTGCAGAGCCTGTTCTAACAGAGGGCTTCTCCCTTTCTACCCGGCCAGATTCATAACCCAGAGTTGGTCTTTACAACCGTCTATTTTTTACGAAGTCCATAAAGCTCTATGGCGCTGGCACTGCCCGCGACTCCAGCATGCATCTAGCGTGATGATTTGGTGGCACAGAAGCAGGGCTGTTTACACCCTGATAGCCAAACCTTCAATTTTTCATTAGGTGCTAGAGGACTAATTGTGCCTTTCCGCATTTTCCCCAGCACATTGCTTTCAGAGCTTGCCTTTGTTAACCTTGTTTCCTTGAATCTGACTGTTGATAAAAATTTCCCAGCAAATCAGTGAATCTGGGGGTGAAATATAATCATATTTTATCATTTTGTATTCCATTAATGTTTTATCAATTTCTGGGCTCTGGAAGAAAGGCCTTTGTTTTCATCGGGGCCTTCTCTAGATGTTTGCAGGTGACTCGGAGCAAATCACTCTCATCTTGGGGCTGCCTGTCTGCACGCCGTGAGTGACAGGCGGGTGACAGGTGGCCTCTGCTGTTTACCTCTTCCCTCCCTCCACTAGAGGGTGGAGGATTTAGAGGGAGAGTGTGTCACTGCTGGGAGCAGCACCACCAGTTCTTAAAGGGTGCATTTAATTTGTTTTGCTCTTCCAGTCCCCAGCTTTGTGACCTGGGGCAAGTTACTTAACCTGCTTTAAGTCTATTTCTGTATTTTAAATATGGGAATAGTAAGATATGTCTCATAGGATTACTGTGAGGATTAAATGACATCAAGTTCTTGACATGTAAGCGTTCTGAGAAGCTCTTACAATAGTATAACTTTAAGAGGAGGCTGAAAATAACAAGTATTTTCAGCATGACTATCTGGTATATAAATCCCCACCCAGAACACAGGTAAGGTCCTGCGCTGTTGATTGTGTTACTCGAGGTGATTCCGTTTTCTGAAGAACTGGTAGAGTGACTTTCTATAGGGCCTCCCCTGATGAGTGTCTGTTTAATAATCTATGGATTTAATAGTCTCTACCGATTAGTCAGCAGCAGCCAGGGGGAGGGGGAGGGGCCCAGGGACTTCAAAGTTGGAGGGCCACTTGGGTGGGAACCTGGTCTTATGCGTGGGCAGATCCCCTCTCCCCTCTGCCTCAGGCCAGGACCTCGTATATTGTAGGTGCTTAATAAGTGTTTGCGATGCAGGTGTCAGGAGTCAGTATTTTTGAAGTTAATTTTTTATTGAAGTTAGCCGAGGAGTGAACGAACCATAACTCGACAGCTAGATGCAGCTTTACAGAGTGAACACAGCCATGGAAGCACCACCCGATGGAGAAACAGGGCGTTGCCAGGATCCAGGAACACACTCCTTCCCCCTCCTCGTCACTCTCCCCCCCGGAGGTAGCCACCCCGTTCTGCATCCCGTCAGCATGGTTTAGGTTTGCCCATTTGCACGTTTCATAAATGGAAATGGTATGCACTTTTTGAGGCTGCTTTCTTTTGCACAAGTTTATTATGTTCACGAGATTTATCCATGGTGCTGCATGGAGTGACAGTCGGTTCATTTTCATTGCTGTATAGTATTCCATTCCTGTGACTGTATCACAGTTTATCTGCTCTATAGTTGTTAGACATTTGGTCATATCCAGTTTGGGGCTACAGATAATTCTCCAATGAAAATTCTTGTACGTTTCTTTTGGTGAACATGTATGTACATTTCTGCTGAGTAAAATTGTTAGGTCGTCAGAGAATGCTTATATTCAGCTTAACACTACCAGTTTATTTTTCCAAAGTGGTTGTACCAATTGACACTCCCACCAGCAGACTATAAGAGTACTAGAAATTCCATATTCTCCCTCATGTATTTTTCTTAAATTTTTTTCCCTTCATTTTAGTCATCTTGGTGGGTGTGTAGTGTGATCTCATTATGGTTTTATTTTGCATTTCCCTGATGACTAATGATGTTGAGCACTTTCCATATTTTTTTTTGGCCACTTGAATATTCTCTTTTGTGAATGCATGTTTGAGTGCTTTGCCCATTTTTCTACTAGGTTGTCATTTTGTGATTCATTTGTAGAGTGCTTATAAAATCCTGACACCAGCCCTTTGTCAGATAAATATATTGCAGTCCACACTGTAGGTTGCCTTTCATTTTTGAAATGATATCGTTTGATGAATAGAAGTTTATTTATTTGATGTAGTCCAACATAGTTTTCTCTATGGTAAATGCTCTTTGTGTTTGTTTAAGAAATCTTTGCCTGTCTCAAGTCATTAATATATTTTCCTATTTTCTAGAAGTTTTTTTACTTTCACAGTTAGTAGAGTCGCTACTTTTTTTTTTTTTAATTTTTTTTTTTGAGTCGCTACTTTTTAAAGAACTCTCAAATAATAGGAAGCTATCCAAAGTGATGTCTTAAGGTGATGGCTGTTGAATTTCCAAAGCAGCAGATAACACCCAACTTGGCAGGAACTCTAGCATTGTTTAGGTGGGATGGATTTGACAAAGCCCTGTTGCTCCACGAAGGGCCTGAACCTGACCAGGTAGTCATAGGAGATTGCTCACTTTTCACAAATATCCTAGTCCTCCTATGTAGTAACCTGCTCCTGCTCTAGAAGTTCCAGAAAGATGTATAAAGGGAGGAGGTATGGTGAAATGGTAGCCCTGGGGGCTCTGAGAAAGGCTTCATCCTCTTTTCAGAACTCCCCTTCCTCACCCTGTCTCTGCATCCTTTGAAAATCCTTGTGTCCACCTTTTAACCAGCTCTCCTGGCTCAGGAACTCTATAGATTGCTGGCTTTGTAGTGTTAAACAAATCACTTAACTGTCCTGAGTCTGTTTCTTGATTTGTAAAATTGGGGCCACTTAGAGTATTTATTTGTTGGATGGATGGATGGATGGATGGATGGATGGATGGTTGGATGGATGGATGGTTGGTTGATCGATTGTGCTGTCCATTAAATAAGACTAGGTTTATAAAGTACTCAGTCCAGTGTTGACACACATTTCAGCACTCAGTAAAAGGACTTGTCTTCCACTCCCTGCCTAACTTCAGCAATAATTATTTGCTAAATAGTAAAATGTCATCAGCTTAGCTAATCTAGTGCAGCAGACACTAAAATAAGTTTAAATTATGTTAAGAAGTCCACAGTGCAGCCTTGCCATCTGATCATTGTAGCAAATGTGTGTGATTTGGAAATAATATCCAAAAAAATAAATACATAAAAGACACTGCCTTAAAGTGTTTAAATTGGAGTGTACCTGACTGCTACTGAGTAGGTGAATATGCTATTAGAGAGGTCCTTTGGGTGATTTTTAAATGGTGGTCATGAAGATGATGTTGTGATATTACACAGCGTGGGGTGCTGAATTATTGCAACAGCCTCCAGACTGGTATTCCTGCTTCCTCTCTGGTCCACCTGACACCACCATGCCCATCCACTGTCCACCCAGCAGACGTGAATTGGGTCTTGTCAGTTCCCTGCTGAGAACCCTTCAGTGATTTCTCATTGCACTTAGGATAATATCCACAGGTTTCTCCATGCTTATGAATCGGTGCATACCTGACCCTTGCCAGCTTTTCTGTCTTATTTCCTACCACTTCTCCCTCTCACATTGTGTTCTAGACACAATGGTCTCCTTCCTGGTGTCTCCAAATCACCAGGCTTGGCTCAGTCCTCAACTTCTGGGAAAGCTCTTCCTTGACTTCTCCCCCTAAAAGTGGGTGGTAGAATTGACTCTTCATCTTAACCATGATATTATTCCCTCCATAATACGTATCTTGTTTATTTATTTGTTCATTTTTCTTGCTTCTCTCCCTCACTGGAATCTAAGCTGTGGTTCACTTCTGGAGCACAGTAGACGCTCAATAATCAAATAAATAAATGAATGACCATTTGTTACCAGCCTCTCCACATCCTGGATTTTAAGACCACCACACCAGCCTGCCAGGTCTTCATCATATATTTATGTTCCTGCATGCTCCCCTCACCAACCACCAGGCCTGCTCTCTTCCCCCTTCAGTGTCATTAACAGATTCCAGATGGGCCCTTTTCCTTCCATCTTGCCATAGGAGCTTGCAGCCTCTCACCTGCCTAGCAGATTCATCAGTTCCATTCAAGTATATTCTTAAATCCCATTTTATCCAGTGACAAGTTACTGCTCCAATCCCCTGTTAATGATCATCGGCTACCTCCCCCTGAAGAGTTAGTGGTTTTGACGTAATGGGTGCCCCCCCACCCCGTATGGCCTTGTGGCAGGTGTGGGTGTTCATAGCATCCCTGCCTGGGGAAGGACTTCCTCATCAGTAGCATAAACTATCTCGGCTCCCCTTTGGAATGTTTCTCAGTCAGTGGTCTCTTGATTGGGGATAACAGAAACCAACTCAACCTGCTTAATTCATAGAGGGAAATAAAAACTCAGATGTGTCTTATGGAAACCTAGGCGCCGAAAGCATAGGGGCTTATAAGGGGCCTTACCTTGATATTCTTTCTTGGTTTAAGAGGTCAGCAGAGAGCACCAGCACCAGATTTCTGGGAGACACTCTTTGATTGATCCAGGTGGTGACCTCCAGTTCAATCAGATGTGGTCAGGGTGGGGAACTTCCAGGGGGATGCTTTTTGAATGTAAGAACAGTTCTTGTGGAGATGTGGACTGTGCAGACACCCAGGGGACCCCTACTCTGGAACCCCTCAGAGACATTTCCCTGTCCCTTGCCTAGGAGATCACACGTCAGGAAAGGCTGATCAGCCCCAATCTGGGAAGCTTCCTGGAGGAAATGCAGTATGGCCAGGGTTTTTCTTTAATGAAGAGCAGTGGGATAGCTAAGAAGGTTAGAGTAATCTTGTTCACCAGGGTGGAGGGAGGAGGAGGACTTGGAACGTGGTGGCCTGGGGTGGGGAGAGCGAGTCGGGGAGAGAGGAGGAACAATAGGCCTTCAGGAGTGCAGTGGACCCAGAGGTCAGGCATCTGCCTGAATTCAAATCCCAGCCCCGCCACTTAGCCTTTCTGGGCTTCCATTTCCTCAGCTTTAAAATGGGGAGGACAGAGTAAGATAATGTGGGTAAAGCACTTAGTTGGCGCCATGCTAGACATATAGTAAACCCTCAATAAATATTAACTATTAAAAATATAACCAGTAATCTTTAGAAGGCTGTGAGTGCCTCTGCCCCCAGTGGGGTCATTCCTGGAGTACTTGGAACATGTTAAGAAGGAGGGTTTCTGTGTGAATCTCTCGTGGACCCTGGGACTCTGATTTCAAGCTTTAAAATGGTAGTGGCTTTATTTTTAATGATAATGAAGAATGGTTTGATAAATAGTAAACCACACTCATATCTGACCCACCCTGAGGAATTAAGGGACTGATTCTTATATTTACATCACTGGAAATGTACATAAGAGGAAAAGTCCTAAATCAGTTCCTCCTTTGATGTCCTCAATGAAGGTGCTGGAAGGTGCAGCATTAGGGTGGACTGAGTCCTTTAAGTGGATTGGCAGGTGAATCTACTGGAATGATACGAAATGCTTGGAAATTGTTAAGCAGTAATCATGTACCAGAGAAAGAATACATCTTCTACCTCTCAAATTATAGGTGCCTTCCTGCAGGGGGGAAACGTGTTTTCTTCCCCCAATGTGTAGTAGGCAGTTTGTGTGCACACAGCTTAATACCCCTTCAGCTATGCGTTCCCTTTGATCCCGGGCGTATTAAAAAATGCAAATCTAAATTGTATCTTATTAATGTGATCCTTTGTATTAAAGCTGTGCGGGGTTAAAAATCCCAGTTTCTCTAGCATATTTGGATTTTTAATGTGCGACAAGAGCCTGATTATCCGCAGGCCACATTTTCTAATCAACCATTACGGAAGATTTTTTATTGTGCTGCTATTTCTTGCTTTCTTGGAATTCAAGGAGATAAAGAGTAATGACTTCATTGTTATACCCCAAGTATTCTCAAGCATGTCGAGATCCTTATTAATTTGCTATAACTTCTCCAACATGACAGTGACTGTTTTCCAGGAACATCCTGGAAGCATGTTTTAAAGATACACATAACGTTGGAGATAGTTAATCCATATAATTTACTGGTGACGCCCCCAGGCTTGTGGGGAGCTTGCGTGGTGACAGTGCCCGGCCAGTCCCTTGTCCAGATGTGTGTAGCCACTCTTAGACCCGGTGTGCTCTTGTTATTAGAGCGATTTCTTTCCTTTACAAAAATACTGTGTTTGAGATTTAATTTGAATCAAGCTAAAAATTGACCCCATGAGAATATACAGATGCATTTTTCTCACGTGTCTCATTTCTAGTTCATCCAACTCCTCGTTCTCTCATCCTTCTCTTTCCTCCATGTCCTGAATAAGCTGCCTCCTCGTGCTTAATATTTTTTTCTTAAGATCAAAGCCAATTATTTTACAAAGGTCACCATATGGAAATGCTCATTTTCTGTTTATTAGGCTGTCAGTAGGAACCCCCAGTAAAGCTCTTTCTGGAACAAGGCCTGTGATAGTGGAATCATGGCAATATGGAAGAAGTAAGTGAACCGGTTAATCATAAAACTAAAACAACTAACACTGTTGGCCCGTCTATGTGTGAGGCATATATTATCTCAGTTAATCCTCATAACAACTCTATGAGATTCCTACTATGATACCATATCCCCATTTAACAGATGAAGAAGTGGAAGAATAGAGGTTAAGTAATGTGTCCAAAGTCCCATGCCTGTAGGGGTCTGGTTTGAGGGTCTGTGCCCATAGCCGCTCATGTACTTGCTGTGGGAAGATTGAGTGCTCATAGCTTATCTGTGTGGCTTTTTCTCACCTTTAAATTAGAATATTGGACTAGATCATCTCTGAGTTCACATTTAGCCCTAAAGTTTTATAATTTTTGGTAATTGTAATAAAGTGTTTGAAGTTTGAGCCAGCAGACAAAAGGCAAAATTCTCAAAACATCTTCCGTCCCTCCTCCCACCAAATAATTTTCATTGTTATCACACTCGATGACAGCACAGTGGAGAGAATTCCAACAGTCACATCCAATAATATCCATCGTTTCATGAAGAAATGGTTACCACTCATATTCCACTCTGTGTGGCTTTTTGACACGTCCATGGTGGTCCCCAGGAAACGGGTATCTGGGGGAGGAACGTTCGTCGGAGGGAGAGTGGAGGGTCTATTTTTAACTTGAGACCTTTTGTAGAGTTGCTTCCTCCTCTGTTGTCTCCAGTTGTAGGAAATGAGATTTCACCTCGTTCTCATTCACCGACGTGGCATCGTGGTTCATAAAGGAAATTTTCTCTTGGTTGCTGTTGACGTGTTTTACAAAAGGAGGTTCGATGTGCTCTGTGAGAGGATGGCATGTGGCAGCTTCTTGTGTCACTCTTTGGCATGTGCCAGCCGATATGAAGTGACATGTGGTGACAGAGTCACGCTTGGGGCTAGCGCTTTCTTTTGTGTTGATAAAACAGGTAGCCTTTCTGTGGAGAGTCAGGAGTGGGGGGCATGGGCTGGCCTCTTCTGGAAAAAAGGATGTGTCACCGCATGCGTTTTTAGAGGCAAAGGTGTGGTGTGAACCACCACCTCCAGCCAGTTGTGCACGTGAGCTTGACCTTTGGTGACTGACAGCTGTCACAGAATCCGTCGGGCTGTCCCTGCACCTGCAGCCCA
Source organism: Balaenoptera musculus (assembly GCF_009873245.2). Taxonomy (NCBI): domain Eukaryota; kingdom Metazoa; phylum Chordata; class Mammalia; order Artiodactyla; family Balaenopteridae; genus Balaenoptera; species Balaenoptera musculus. The sequence continues at coordinate 14,608,859 of NC_045800.1, forward strand.
GCAGCTCTCTCACAACCATTTCTGCAGAACTCTCCACCGCTGTTTCCCAGGAGACTTGAGGATACAGGCACACTCAGCGGGTTCTGTGTTCCCTGTCTCTATCTCTTAGTGGAACATTTCGAATAGACGAACAAATGTAAACAGTAACATAAATGTACATACAAGCACCCACCAACCCAACTTGATCAAATCTAACATTTTGCCGTATTTGCATCTGATCTCTGTCTCTGTCTTTGTCTCTGTCTCTGTCTCTGTCTCTCTCTCTCTCTCACACACACACACACACACACACACACACACACACAGATAAATAAATCATTGCAGATCCCCTCATCATTCCCAGTTCCCCAGGGATGGATTTACTGTGAAGCTAATGAAACTTAAGATGTTGGTCCCTTCCTTCCACAATCCCTAGGACAGGTCCTAGCAAAGTGTTTCCATGATTATATGTTTTGGTAAAAATTTGTAAAATTCGCAAAAGTAAGAGATTTTAGCTGCAATTGGTGAAATCACCATCTCTTTCCACTCTGACCTTTCTTCCATCACGCGTTCCCGCCTGTGTCCAGAGGATTGGACTGTTCTCAGATACTCGAGCATCTGGATACGGGGAGGCTGACATTGGGCATGCGTTTAGGTTGGGTTTAGCAGGATATATTTACGTGGCTCCCAGTTACTTCACTGTATTTTTAAGTTACAGCTAGACGTCCCAGTGGAGGCACAGCTTCCAGGAACACCCTCCCCGACCACTGTGCCCACTCACCAGCAACATGACACACAGGCACAGGACCGGAGGTCATGGAGTAACATGGATGTGTCCTGTGGTGCCCACACGTGATGTCTGTGGGTGGTAGAGGAGAAACAGTTTGAAAGGTATAGAGCCAGAAACTAGTCTATGGAAAAAATGTCACGTCATTCAACAAGTAAAATTATAAGCAATTTATTCTACTCTTATCAGCCCCTACTCAAATTGGAAGTGCTCTCCTATTAGGAATATACTTGATAATGTAGCATGTGCAGTGATAAACACATTGTATTTTCTGTTCAAAACTCTGTGTTCATGTTTCAAAGAGCGCCTCCTATTGTATATGCTGTGACCCCACAAACCTGGGGCCTGCTTAGATATTGGATTCTGTTCCCCTCTTGATTTGGTGTTTCTCATTCTCTTGCATGTTGTTTTTACCGTGTGTGTGTGTGTGTGTGTGTGTGTGTGTGTGTGTGTGTACACTTGTTTTCTAGCTATTCTTTATATAAATGTTGTTAATTCAGTACGTATACTTCTACAACTTTCCTTATTTTCAGACGTTGTTTTGAGATTTATCCATTTTGATACATATAGCTCTTGTTTATTCATTTTCATTGCCATTTATAGTATTTCATGGTGTGACTATACCATAATTTATTTGTCCTATCTTCTGTCAATGGGCACTGGGTTATAATAATGACTAAATGGAAGTAAACAGCATACAGTGAAAATCTTATTCATCTGAGTGAGAGATTCTTTATAGCCATGGTCTGCAAACTCTTTTTGCTTAGGTATTCCCTAAAAGAATTTTGAAAAACTGTGTACATCTTCATACATTCTTTAATTGGCATCTAAACTATTTCAACCCAAGTTTATGTAGTTGGAAAGGATTTAATCTGCATATATTGTAATATAGATATTTAAATATAAAACTGAAGATTGAAAAAGAATTCAGTGAAATGAAAATAGTGTAATGATCTGACTCTCACTGGCATCCATTTAAATAATATACTACTAAGATATTCCTTAATAGATAGTTTATATTACTCCCTTTGCCCTCTGAACTTGAAATTATGTTCTTTTCCATTCTTAGAATTTTATCTTAATGCAATATATTTTTACGCTTGACAGTCTTTTATTGATAATCTCATCAAATTTCTCTCCTACTGATTCAGAGGAGTTCTAAGTGACTTCTGGATATCGTGCTCTTATTGTTTTGTGAGTTTAAGTATCTTTTACTAGTTGTGGCTTATCTTTGTTCTGTGTTTTTGGATGTTCTTTGTTGTACTAGGTTTTTGATTTTAATGCAGTCAATTTATTAATATTTCCTTTATGGCTTGGGGGTTTGTGTGTCTTCTTTAAAATTTTCTTTCTTATCTTAAAGTCGGAAAGATAATCTCCTACGTTTTCTTCCAAAGGTTTTAAAGTTTTGTTTTCGTATTTAATTCTTTCATTTGTTTAGAATTCATTTTTGTGTATGGATGTCTTAGAAATCTAATCTTTTTTCCAAGGGAATACCCAGTTGTCATAGGACTGTTTTTAAGTAGTTCATCCTTTGCCAGCTGATAGTTTCTGCCAGATTCCTATATATATCTAGCTCTATTTTATTCCTTGCGTGTACTTGTTCCTTGAGATTTTCAACAAGAAGGGCCTTTTTTTGCTTAGCTTACATTATTTTGTATTCCTCACTGGTAACCAGCACTACAGTTATACCCACGCAACTTGTTTAGTTAATATTCACTAACTTGCCCTGAATGTGATAGGGAATGATAGGGGGAAAATGTATATGGTTTAGCCTCATAGTAAACACTATAAATCTTAATTTTAAAATATGAATGAATGAATGAATGAATTGATGAATGAGTTATGTGATAGAATTATTAAAGGATACTTGTTATAGCTTAGATTATTACTGGCTTATCTTGTACTTTAGGATGCAGGAAATTGATCTCATTAATGGATTTAGCTTTCTAGGAAGCCATTTTCTTTTAGCAGAGCCGTATTTCTCAAACTGTGGTCTAGCAGAATCACATGGGAAGTGTATTAAAATGCAGATTCCTGGATCTTACCCCAGATCCACTGAATCAGACACTATGGGAGTGGGATCTGAGCTCTCCAGGAGATTCTTAGGCTCAACAAAATTTAAGAGTCACCGGTTTAATGAAATGTCATTCAGAGCCCCTATTCAGATGTTGTACCCAACAGAGCAGTGTCATTTAGGCTGCCTCACCTCTTTTAGCAAAGCCATCACGCTTGCAGGTCAAAACACATTAGAGGGGAGAAAACATTGGCCTGGGATTGGATCCTAGAGTCCCATATTCCAGGCTTCTTTGGAGTTCATGTGACCTCCTCGTGCATGTTTTTAGTTCCCTGTGTATTAATTTACCCATCTGTGGCTCTTCCTGCTTGTTGGAGAGGTACAATTAAATTGGCCATGTTCGTTGTAGGGAAGAGAGAGAGAATTAAACCAGGACCAGAAGCCCTGCCAGCTGCTATCTTGTTCTCTCCCCCTAAATCTAAATAGCATTCAGGTAGCAGTTGCAATGTATGGATATTTTGTCATCAGCTTAGAGCAAAGTGACCCTTTCTGAAATTTGGCTTGGGGTCCTAGCCTGGAAACTGCCATCACTGCCATTTGTAGGTTGTCGGCCACTCAAACAATTGTTTACACAGACTGCCTGAGGGTTAGTGGACCCATCATGCTATGCTAAAGACAACTGAAGAATTGTATTCAAACCAACCTTTTTAGTAGAGTCATTAGGACTTCTAGGTATTAAAAGAATAAATAAAAGAGAACTGACAGTTCCTGTTTGTTTGAGAAGTGCTTTGCCCAGTGTCCTAAAACCCAGCCTCAGGAACTGGTTCATCACAAGTCTCCAGAATACTCCAGCTTTTTCTCTTTGCAGTAATTCAGTTTGAATGAACATACACTCGGAGTACATGAACCGTACAACTGGTTTTAAGCAGAGATAAAGCTGGGATCATCCCCACCTCCATCCTGAATGGTACAATCATTTTTTATGTCATTCTGCTCGGCAGTGGTGGCAATTAAAGCTCCCAAAGTATGAAATGTTTTCATCAAGTCAGGCATTAAAAATATCGGCCTGTCAGAGGGGGCAGTGGACCTGTGCTTTACTGCAGCTATTCTTCAGCTGCACCAGGGCATGAAGTGGTGAAAAGCATTCATTTCATGCAGTGGGAAAATAAGGCCAACTTCAGCTTTAATCTTTATTATGAGGAGGCTAGTCCCTGTTGGAGTGTAATGAGTGAATGCACCCCATTTAGCTTAAAGTAACAGATCTATATAGACTTGTTTATTTGTAGATAAATATGGGTTTTCTACCACTGACGTTTCTTGATCCACACAAAGTGGTTATATTAATACTGAAACATTATTAATCAATAGTTTGCTGTTTAAAAATACATCAGTAGGACTACCCAATTACCTTTAAGTATATATCAAAGGGCACAAAGCAATCTGACGTATACTAAAAGTCCATTAGAAGTTACCAGACATATTAATTGAAATTTCTAGTTACAATGAACTTTACAGTGTGCATAAAAATTTCTGCTTTGGGTAACAAATAGTTACAGGCTAACTGAAAAGCTGAAGCTTGCAAATCTACTTGGGGGCATGGGAGCGTCTTGGGGATTTTTGAAAATAAAGTCTGGGATGACTTTGTTTTATTTGAATCCAGCATATAAAGGGCTATTACTCAGGACTGTGAATGGAAAGATGCAGGCTTCTCTCCTGTGTGTGTGTGTTGAAGGGAAGGGAGGGATTCTCATAATTTGAAATTAAGCGTTACCAAAGTGGTAGCGGTGCAGGAAGAACTTCACTGGAGGTCAAAGACAAAACAGAACACTAAGATGTGTCTAATACAGCCCTTTCTGATCCTGCTGTGTGGCTGGGCATCGTTGAACTTGATCAATCTGGTTGTGGTAAAAGCCCACAATGAATGATCCCCACCGTATGGTCTCTGCCCCTTCAGTAGCTATTTGTACTAATGGAAGGCTCTGAATTTGTGCTGAGAGGTAAATAATCTTTTGTTTTGTCATCCAGCAATAGCAATAAGCTTTCCCTTCAAACTTCAGTTCTCACTGCCAACAGCCCAGCCACATCTCTCATCTGAGAAGACTCATTTAACCAAACTATTTACCAGACCGACCCCAGAATCACAGACAGTCCAGGAGCTTAAAGAAAAAGAATGCCGTCCCCCCCCCCTCAGTCCCCCACACTTGGGTTCCGTGCATCTGGTTACTTATTTCAAGGAGAGAGACAGCATACGTAAGCCCTTATGGTCCAGGAATGGGATTTACAATAATATGCTCACTAACCAAAACTCAACAACTAAGACCTCGATGCCCTGAGGAACTTGCTATAATGGTACTGGATTGTACAGCCGCGTACATTTCTAATGACTTTGTCAGAAAGTGGCAGCCTCATCAGATCTAAAGGAGGCGGCATTTAGACATGACATCCACATTTAAGCATCACGTACCTGCATCGCTTGTTTGGGGATATGCTCTCCCCCCGCCCCTTGGCGTGTGTCCCTGGGCCATTATCCAGCACAAGTCATCCACCAGACTAGTGTCAGGTGTAACTGATTGTCATTCAGTGCAAGTGAAATCTTTAGTTGAACATTAGTCACTGCTTTAGACATGTTAGCTTCAAGTGGAAGCAGTCAATTATAGACCAGAGGTTTTATGGCTACATTATTACCATCATACGATTAGGTTTTCAGCACTAGCATTCTGTGTGATCGATCTGTGCCAGGACATTGATGGATAGCTTTGTTCTTCAGATGTCAAATATGTGAGACTTCTGTACTTTATGTATTTACTGACACACACATCTCTTGTGGATACCTTTTCCCCTCTGTGATGTTCAGTTTTAGCAGACGATTGTGATTGCTTTCCTTAGAAGACTGTGTGGGGTTTGTAATCACATTTATAATTTCCTTTCTATTCTCTCTCCAGTGAGAAGCACTCCTGAGTTATTGGTACTTTAAAAAAGTCTTCACCACACTAAGAGGACCTCTCTCATTGGTGTCCAGAAATAGATGTGGACAACTGCTTTTTTTTAACTTCCTAGTATGCAGGCACCATACTAGAAATTAATCCCCAATTTCAGGGTATAGGTTAGACTTCCAAAACTTTGATTCTCTGTTATTATGCTATTTGACCTATCTTTCTTAAAGCTACATTTAATTTTTGCTTTTCTTTTTACAAATGTATTTCTAAGTCAAATCTCTGAACTGCATAAGCCACCACTATAACCCTCAAACATCACTAAATATGTTCCCACTTTTAATAATGAACAGAACTTCTTATGTGAAATCCTTGAAGGGCTCATAGAAGACTCTAGGCTGTGGGTCTCCTTTCAGTTAAAACTAATAGCTCTTAAATCTAACATTGAAGGTCATCCATCCCATGCAATAAATAAAGTAGAAACTGGGAGAACCTTGTTCCCCAACAAACGGCCAAGTGAGCTTCCATTTTGTTTTGTTTTGTTTCAAGAGCTTCTTGGAGGGTACCCTATGGTCCTGGGGATGCCAGCTTTCTCACTGAGTCAAAGCAGTCCCCATTTCTACTCCAGGAACTATAGTTCTACCATATTTTTTGCCTTAGGAACGTTCTCAACTCTCTGGGGCCTTTCATTAGCTAACACCACAGAGAGGAGACCATCCGGTGTTTCCTGGTAAGAGAGGCAGCTCTAGACACATCAAGGGAAATTCTTAGGAGCTGTTCATTATTCATTTTTTAAGCCCAAAGGGTCAAAGGCTGATACCTGTGTTTGACAATATCATGGTAAGAAGGCTAAATCACAGAGATATAAGGTCTGGCTTTTTGTGGTTCCTCCTGTGTCTTGAAACAGGATTTTCTGCAACATAGAGCCTCTTCCATGAATGCAGGGGGGTTTGGGGGCCCAGGTCTTCTTCCTGTAGGGCAGAAATTCATAGCTGCTTTTTTTCCCTCCATCCCTTCCCCACCCAAGGGCAGCATGGCTGGCCATTCTGAGGCTAGCTTCCTCACTTCTGTTGTCCCTGAATGCCCTAGCAAAAGGGTGACTCTGTACCTCTGGCATGTCCAGGGGTGCTGAGAGTAGCATTAGCAGCTGGCCTGCACCCTGGCACTTGTGCTGAATGTCATTCTGATCTCGCTAGGCATAAAGCTGATGGAATCATCTTGACCCCCCCAACACTCATATCCAGCTTCAGCCAGTGGTTTAATGTAACCGTTCAAGTGGCCATTTCTCAAAGAAACTAGCTAATGTGCAAGTCCAGATCTCTATCAGAAAAGGCACTCTTTGAAGTTTGAAGAAGTTTTGGGGTAGAACACATACATTTTGCCTAAACTATACCTGTTTTTACTAAGCAAATAGCTAAGTGGAAATATCAGGCTCTAGGAGCTGGGATTGTTCTCATTTAGCCCAGGGTTCTTAATTTATGTGTCCTTCAGGGACACACCACGTACATCCGTGACACAACCGCTTTGTAGCTGATATGCTCCTGTGAGAAACTGAGGAAAGAAGCATTCCAGAAGCAGTCTGCAGAGTGCTGGGTTACCCACTGCCTCAGCCTACTTCAGCAGCCTTAGAGCATCCCGTGGACAGGAGCCAGGTGGGAGGACGCCTTGGGGAGGAGATGTGGCTTGGTGCCCATGGAACACCACGCGGAGATGGCTGTATTTACTCTGCAAATCCTGCCGGAGACAGAGCCGCAGATTAAGTTGCACAGACACAATGGAGGTCCTGGCTAAGGAATTTTAATGTAAAGATTCTGGGGTTTTAAACTTAATCCTTGAGCTAACTGGTGTAGTCCTTCAAATGGGGATCTAACTAGAGTTATACTGGGGCTCAGAAGGGTAACTGTGTGAATGCATTTGGAACCAACTTAAAGCTAGAAATGAAATGAGCAGGGACGCTTGCCAACACACCATTAAAATAAAACCCAGAGGTTCACTGAGGTGCACATAGATGGGCGCACACACGCCTGTCCTGCCGTCTGCTTCCTCTGCAGCTCACAGGAGGCAATGGCAGGTTGATGGGGCGGGCGGTGGGGGGGGCTTTGTCTTAGCCCACCTTAGAAGAACCTGGGCTGGGACTACCTGGCAAATCTAGTCTGGGCTTAATTATGAAGTTGCACTGGGAACACAGGCGAAGAAAGTCTTCTCCTCAGCAAGATCTTCATGGAGTGAGGCCTGAATGAACCACCCACTAGAAGGCACCTCTTAGGGACTGCACTCCAGAAAGTGTGACCAGAAAGCCTAGATTTATCAGGAAAATAAGTGGGTGTGCAGGTAGATAGCAAAAAGAATGACTTAACTGACTGAAGACCAGGGAATTCCAAGTCTGATCATGGGTAGTACCTGGGAGCTTTGTAAAAATACAGATTCTCAGAGGGTAGGACAGAAAGAACCCAGGAATCTGTGTGTTTTGGGTTTTTACTTACTTTTTTAAACTTTGTTCTCCAAGGGATTCTGATGCCCCCTGGGTTTGGTCACTGCTTGAAGGAACCAACTTTTCAAACACTTAAAACCTGTTTGCAAGCCACATAGCACAGGGACATCAGCTCGTTGCTTTGTGACCACCTAGAGGGCTGGGATAGGGAGGGTGGGAGGGAGACGCAAGAGGGAGGAGATATGGGGATATATGTATATGTATAGCTGATTCACTTTGTTACAAAGCAGAAACTAACACACCATTGTAAAGCAATTATACTCAAATAAAGATGTTAAATAAATAAACTGTTTGCAAAAAAAGAGAAATAATGTGCTAATCTTCATTAAAATAGGTCACCTAAGAACCTTTAACCAAACAAAATTTTATTAACCCAACTTGATATGAAATACCTTCTTGAATGAAGCAAAAACATCATTTAAAAATTATATACATATATATAAAATCCAGATTCACAAATCTGACTAATTAAGATGCACATTTCTTCTCCCCATCATCTTCTGGAATGTGGCTACACTCATTCTAGACATTCTGCCCAGCTAGTGGCTTTCTCTCCCTGAAATCTGCCTCAGCTTCTGGCTACTGTCTTTTGAGAATTCACACCCTGTAAATACAAAGCCCTACCATTATTATTCATGCAGCTTTTGTTTATCTTCCCAAAAGAAACAATTGAGCTGTAGCAGATGAGTGATGGTTGCAGGGCTGTGGCGAAGGTAAAAGCCACTGCAGGTGGAGCGGCTTAATGGGGTATTAATTGGGAAGCAGGTGAAGGCAAATAGGTAGCACAGCAGGTATGTAAATAGGCTCGTGGGGAGAAAGGCATTGAATTTTATGCTCTTTAACTAAAAATAAAGGCCTGATATTTAGCTTATCTTTGCTGAAATCCTGCACTGTGAGGGCCCTGACAACCGTCAACATCATCAATGATTCATTATTATCTCAGCATCATCCAGGCTACTTAATAGGATCTTCAACCTCTTCATTTTTCATTGTTTCAGCTGATTCTTTGGCTTTAGAATGCGTACTTTTTCTTCTCTGTATATATATCATGGGTCAGAACAATTTTTGTAGACTGTATAGTGGAGGTGACATTTCAGCCTGTATCCTACCTTCTGGTAGCATCCTTGTGCTCTGGCTCATTGGAGAAACACAGCACATGTACAGTATGAGTATGGATAATAAGACTGCCAAGAGCACATACATCCAAATGCATATTGTCCTTCAAAGTAGTCACCTTGAGAAGCAAAACACTTGTTCCAGAGATATCATTGGCTCAAAACCTCTTTAGGAGAACCACTTCATTGGTTATTTTCAGGGCCAATTTGTAGGTGCCCCATATGAAAAAATCCTTATATATATTCATCACTTATTTTCTACCCCTAAACATTGCCCAACATCATCGCCTTTTTCATGACCACACTTAGTGCTAAATGACATTTGACTTTGAAAATCCATCCCTGATACAGAGGTTTGCTGCTGTTCAGAGTATTCCAAAGAACATGCCTCGGGCTTCTAGGGAAGAGTTCCATGAAATGTCTGGAGTGTTGGCAGCCTCTTTGGGATAAGTGTCCAGCTTCTCAGAGCAATGACTTTGCATGGCACACACTTAGAAATTTCTAAATTTAGGTATGCTAGTTTAAAAGTTCAGGCACATTATTTTAAAGCTACCTTTTTATTTTTATGGTAACTTAGAAAACTGTTAAAAACAAACCACTCCATATTTCCCTTCCAGTTGGTGATATGTTGGTGGAAAAGTGACAGGGAACTTAGGTTCTTGGTTACTTGGTTGGCCCACATTTATTGTTTTCTCTGGGAAGAAGGAGCATCAGTTTTGAAGATGTGTTTAGCACATTACTGTTGAAATGGCTAAATATCAGTGAAGCTTGCACAGGCTAAATATTAGTGGATTAGTTTGTACCCCATAAAATGAATTAGGTTTACATTATCATGCAGATCTTTTCCTGTAGTTGAAGTACTCATTTATTTTATTGCTAATGAGATGTTAGTAATTAAATACCTTTAATTAATGAAAATCAGACAAAAGCAAGGGCTGCTCTTTGTGTCTTCATAAAGATAGTTTGTAGATCTATCTCATTGTAACTTTTGTCTGTAGGAGGACCACAAATCTGAGCTAGTTGGGATCAAGTGTTCTGGTCCAGAGAAAGTCATTAAAAGATTTCGCTTTTGGAAAATTAAAGGAGTAGGCGTTTGGGGATGTTATAAAGATGATCTGAGATTGGGAAAAAAATACTCATAAATGAGAGTCAGTCCTACATGTAATAGCAAATTTCATGGTTGAAGATGCAACAGCATGGAGTACAATTAATAGTTCTGAAGCAGTGGTTGAGTTCTGGGGTAGGCCCCCGAACACATAATTAGATTATTAAAAATGGCCTGTCTTAGGCTGAATATTACTAAATTGAAATCCAATTATGGCTTTATGATTTTGCTGGAAAATATTTAGCTGTTTTGCTTGAGTCTTCGTAGAAGATCATTTCCTCTTTGCATCACCATTAGCACGTCACAATATATTTTCCAAACAAATCTGACCTCAATTATCTTGAATCAATCTTACATTAGATAAAATATATTTTAATGAGTGTTTTTATGTCTGATATTGTAATTGTGCCTCCCCATACTTGAGGAATTAAAAGATGGCGATAGAAGACTTTGCAAAATATCTTTTTAATGAGAGGCATGCCTATTTTAGAAATAACTAAATTGTGCCATCTTAATACACGGAAAGGCATTATGCTCAAATATGTGCCCGAGTGTGCGGCAAGACAAACTTGGTTCAGTTCTCAGTAACTGGCACTGGAACCGTAATAAAGCAGTTGTTTGCAAAGAGATGAGCTTGGAAATTTCATGCACTCCTGCAGTGTGGATTTAAATGCTAAGTTAAATATTTATGAACCCGAGATTTTTATAATTGATCATTGTATGATTTATACACAGTAATTATAATTAGGTTGAAAGAGATTGTAAAAAGCCAGGTTCCTGGTAGCCAAGGCCATTAAATAACGCTAAGCTCCCAAGACAACAATTAGGTGGGAACCATCGAGTTCCGAGCGCCTGTCCCTTTATCCCGTGTACAGTGAGGTACCGCACCTCACCAGGCATCTCACCTGGGCACCAGCTCCTGCATCACCTGCTATCATTTTTCATGCCTTTGTTTCAAACCTAGTTGAACATAAGCAAGTAGGAAACTTCAGAGATCCAATGTATAACAAAAGGAAAAGGTGGAGGAGGTTGGAAAGGTTAATTAAAAATGTAATGATCCCATTTGCTGAGACAGCACTATTAATCATTTTGCAGCAGCAAGCATGTGACTTACCACTTATAGGAGGCATCTAATTTTTTAAGATATGGATGGTGGGGGGGGGGGTGGGAGGGCCACAGTGTGTACTTTATGGAAACGGAAGCTCTCATGGGTGAACTTGGGGTGAGTGAGCATGGGGTGAGCCCATGACTTGTGGTGAACACTGGACGCTGTCTTCACCAGACAGAAGAATTATTTCCAAATTCACAGGTATTCAGAATAATTCAGTCACTGTGAACCCCAGAGAAAACTTGGGTATGGCTTGAGGCTTAATGTAGTTGTGGAAGGTATGAAAAAAACGGTGAGGAGGAAATTCATCATCGTGTAATACGATGTGTCTGAAATGGTGTATGAATGACAGAATGGGCTCCAAAGAGCCAACATGTGCCTTTTAAATGTAATTTTTAGCACCCCAGCTGGAAAAGGCCAAGCTCTTGAAGGATCGATTACAAGGGTCACGACCTGTATGATCAAATTTGCCATCTGATCCACGTGGATAGCAGAAGACCAGACTGTAAATGTGAGCTTCCAGAAAAGCTTGCCCTACCTACCCCCTGTGAGGATCTTGGAGCTTTTTACCCATTTTTTATTTGCTAGGATAACACGTTAGAGGGAGCCTATTAGGAGAGGAACAGTAGTTATGTTAACATGGCAATTAATCAAGTCAGAAAGAAAGGGAAAATGGGTTGTGAACTCAATTCTGCAGCCCTAAAAAGAAAGACAGAAAGATATCCGGAAATTGGCAAGCATTTGTAAACAATGGTCTCTCACTGTCTCTTGTGAACTTTCTGCTTAATAAAGCACACCTTCATGCGGGCCATGCAAATTTTAATATAGTTACAGTTCTATTCTACCTCCTAATCTATAGAAATGGATTTCTAGATCCTTGCATCTGTGTTTCATCCTAAATCATTTTGACTGGTTAGCTGGCCCCGGCATTTGCCAATAACAGTGGCGTTTTCTAAGTGTAAGTAATGAGGGGCTGCCAGCCACAGCGATAGCCTCTTTGATTTGGGACAATGTGAGGATTGTACTTGGGATAAAGGCAGTTCCTCGCTCCAGAGGAATTTAGAATGTGAAAGCTTCTCCTTGTGCATAATTCATCCTTGACACCTCCACGTCTCCCTGTCGTTGGAGGGACGTTTTACATTTGCTCTGCCTGTAGGTCAGGGTTGAAATCGTTGGTCCATGTATACTCTTTGGAGCAGCAGACAGCTGAGAGGTCAGCGCCATGGAGCGCTGGGTTGTTTTTGCTTTTTGTTTTTTACATTCTGTCCCCGATCAAGTTTTATCCTAAATAATACTTGATTTTATAATCAGAAAAGGCAGTTTACATTGTAATCATCAAATCAAAAACCTTGAGGCTTAAACGGACCTTAGATATATCATCTTACAAATGGGGAAACTGAGGCCCACCGAAGGAAAGACACTCAGATAATTGGACCACGTTTAGACCCCCTGCCCCCTAATTCATTGCACCTGACCCTTTTTATTGCATGATCTGGGAGCTGGCCCTCCAGTCGCTGTGAAAGTTATACCTCCCATGCCCAAGAAAACAGGAAACAAGTCACATTAGATGTGATCACAGCCAGAGAGGCTTAGAATGATGATAGAGAAAGCAATATGTAACCTGCAAAGGAACAGCACGGTTATGTGTAACTTTGAAAGGAAAAGCTGGGTAAACGGCCTTCTCCATCCCACAGTGCTGGGCGGGTGCCGGAGGGAGTTCATTAGCCTTCAAAACCCACCCGCATACGCCCTCCCCCAGAAGAAAGAATTTCTAGTAAACAGCCTTCATTCTGAGAATGCTTCCCTTTCAGACAGCATCCCAGACATTCTACCGAGTTAAAGAATGAATAAGAGCAGATGGAGGGAGAGATTAGAGGTGGAGGAGGTGGTGGTGGGGTAACATTTTAATGCTGAGCTCTAAAACGAGCTGTGGTGAGGATGGCACTCAGAGTTACGGTAAAGCTGTTCAGAAGCTTTCCTACGCAGGCCAGAAGGCGCGTGTGCCCAGACCGTAAACCAGGAGCGTGCCTGCTCCTCCTCCATGCCGTGTGTGAGTTTATGGGGAGTTAGGTGTGAATCAGTGGCCTAAATTGAATCCTTCCGCCCATTCCTCCCTCTGCCCTCGAGTCACTGAGGGAGCAGTTTTGTGCACTGGCAGACGCATTTAATACAAACAGGGGATCAATCTTCTTACCAAGTAAAAACTCAACTCTAATTTAAATGTCCTGTGATTTCAGGAGTGTTTATTTTGAACTTCATTACAGCAGGATACCTGAGAGAGAGTTGGAGGTGAATTTGTGAGGACACTAAGAAGGGAGGTGAAATTGGGGCTAAGAGTTGTTTTACATATTCTGTGCATGTGAGACTTTTTTTTTTTAAGGATAGGGTATACATGAATCAAGTTTTTTCAATATTTTGTTTGAACGTTTTCAAACACACAGACAAGTGGAAAAAATTTTACATCAACCTACCATCTAGAGTCTACTATTACATTTGAATGTAGTTGGCTCTGTAAGTATGCATCTACCCATCCTTCTGTCCATCTGTCAATTCATCAAAGTTTTAAAAATGCAGATATCAATATACTTGCCCTAAGTGCTTCAGCATATATACTGTTAACAAGTTTTTAATATTTGTTTATTTCTTTTCCTTTTGAGGTGAAATTTCTATATGTACAAACCTTAAGTGTACCATTCTCTGAGTTTTGACCCAGACTTCTATTTAGAGAACATTACCATCGATCCAGAAAGTTCCCTCTTGCCTCTTCCCAGCCAATCCCCACCTCCATCCCCTGGAAGCAACCACTCTTCTCTTCTGATTTTTTTCATCGTAAATTAGTTTCACCTCTTCTAGAACTTCACATAAATAGAATTATTCAATGCGTACTTTTTGTGTAAAGCTTTTTTTTTTTTCCACTCAGAACTGTGTTGTTGAGATTCATCCATGCTATCGTGTGTATAAATAGTTCATCTGTTCTTATTTCTGAGTAGTATTCCATTATGTGGATAGACCACAGTTTGCTTGCCATTCCTAGTGATGGATACATGAGCTGTTTCTAGTTTTTCGTTATTATCAACATAGCGCTATCATACTCTTGTCCAAATCTTTTTATGGACATATGTTCTCATTTCTCTTGGATGAATACCTAGAAGTGGAAATGCTGGATCATAGGGTAGGTATATGTGTAGTTTTATAGAAATCTGCCCCAAATTTTCACAAGTGGATGGACCATTTTACATTCCCATTGGAATATATGAGATTCCAGGAGCTCCATGTCTTTGTAAACATTTGGGGTTTTCATACTTTAATTTTAACCACCAGTATATAGTGTATCTCATCATGGTTTTAATTTGCGTTTCCCTGATAACTAATGATGTTGAACACTTTTCATGTGCTTACTGACCATTCATATATCTTCTTCTGTGATGTGTCTGTTTAAATATTTGACCCATTTTTCAATTGGGCTGTTTATTATGCTTGAGTTTTAGGCATTCTAAATATATTTTAGATACTTGTTCTTTGTCAGATACATGTTTTACAAATATTTTCTTCTCATCTGTGTTTTGTCTGTTTTTCTTCATTTCTTAAGAAATTGTTTTTTGATGAGTTTTTAACTTTGATGAAATCTAACTTACCATTTTTTTTAATGTTGTTGCTTTCTGTGGTCCTCTCTAAGAAACCTTTGCCTGCTTCTAAGATTATCTTGTTTTCCTCTGAAAACTTTGTGATTTCAGCTTTTATGTTTAAGTATGTGATCCATCTTGTATTACTTTTTATACATGGTGTGAAGTAGGGATTGAAGTGTTTTTGTTGTTTTTTGTTTTTTACATTGATTTTCGATTATTCTAGAACCATTTGTTGAAAAGATTTCTTTCTGTGTTGTATTTCTTTAGTGACTTTGTAAAAAAATCAGATATGTGGGTATATTTAATCTGAGTTCTGTTTTCTGTTCCATTATCTCACTTGTCTGTGCCTATGCTGTACCACACTGTCTTGATAACTAGCTTTATGGTAAATCTTGAGGTCAGTGTAAAGTCCTTCAATTTTGTTATTCATTTTCAGTTGCTTTGACTATGCTGTGTCCTTTGCACTTCCATATAAATTTTAGGATCTCCTCCATATAAATTTTAGGATCTGCTTGCCAATTCCAGAACACATTATGATTTGGAGATAATTGACATGTTAACAATACTGAGTCCTCTGATCTGTGAACATGGTATATATTTCCATTTACTTACATCTTCTTTAATTTTCTCAGCAGTTCTTTCTAGTTTTCAGTGTAGAGATCTTGCAAATATTGTGTTAAACTCGTTGCTAAGTGCCCCTTTCTTGGTGAATTATGCTTTTAATTTTGTTTTCTAGTATTTTTGCCGATAGCTTATAAAAATACAATTGATTTTTGTATATTAAGTTTATGTCCTTTGATTTTGATAAATTCATTTCTTAGTTCTAGTAGTTATTTTGTAGATTCTTTAGGATTTTCTAAGTCATTTATAAGTAGAGATGCCTTCCTTTCCAATACCTTTTACATTGCTTTATTGCAATGGCTACAACCTCCAGTACAGTGTTGACTATAGGTGATAAGAATGGGCATCCTTTCTTTGTTCCTGATTTTAGGCAGGAAAGAATCAGTATTTCACTGTTAAATATGGTTTTAGCTATACATTTTTCATAGGTTCTCTTTATCAGATTAAGAAGGTTCTCTACTATTCTTAGATTGCTAAGCATTTTTTTATTATGGAATGAGTGTTGAAACTTGTTGAATACTTTTTCTTTGTCTGTTAAAATAGTCATATGGTTCTCTTCCTGTCTGTTAATATGGTGAACTACATTGATTTTTAAATATTAAACCAACCTTGCATTTTGGGATAAACGTTAATTGGTCGTGGTACATTATCCTTTTAACATATTGCTAAATCCTATTTACTAAACTTTTTGAATCTATATTTGTAAGGAATATTAGTCTGTAATTTTCTTCTTTTTTCTTAATCATATTCTACTATTTTGGTAATGCTGGCCTCGTATATCAAGTTGGGAAGGGTTATGAGAATGTTTTGTGTGAGTGAGAATCATAAGCAAAAAGGAAGTCACACATTTATCTGTAATCTGGAAATCAGTTAGTAGTTTCTGCCTCTCTGAATGTGCCAGGTTGTGCATTCTGGAATTTGTCACAGGCTCTGAAATAATGATAAAGAGATGGTGCTCTGGCAGTGTCATTTATTGATGAAAACAGAATCAGCTCAAAGTGAGGCTGAGGCACACCAGGTGCTAAATGGAGTGAACTCTGAGCAATTGGTTTGGACATTAAATCGTTCACCCTATTCCCACTTCATGCAAAACTTTTCCTTTGAAATGTTGCTTTTCTTTTTTGATAATACCAAGAGGAAAACAATTAATTAGTATTTTATGTAGTTTTAACAACTTTGAAAAGGAAGTAAACATTATTTAACAAAGCAGGCATACACTAGGCCAATTTTTTTTCTTCCAGTTTTCTTGAGATATAATTGACATATAGCACTGTATAAGTTTAAGGCATACAGCATAATGACTTGACTTACATATATTTTGAAATGATTACCACGATAAGTTTACATCCATCATCTTATATAGATACAAAAAAAGAAGAAAACATGTCTTTTTCCTTGTGAGGAGAACTTTTAGGGTTTACTCTCTCAGCAATTTTCAAATATATCATACAGCAGTGTTAACTATAGTTATATGTTGTACATTACATCCCTAGTACTCAATTATCTTATAACTGGAAGTTTGTACCTTTTAACTACCTTCATCCAGTTCCCCCACCCTCTCCCCTTGCCTCCGATAACCACAAATATGAGCCTTTTTTTCTATGAGTTTGTTTTTTATTTTTGTTTTTCTGGGTTTCACATATAAGTAAGATCATACAGTATTTGTCTTTCTCTGTCTGACTTACTTTACTTAGCGTAATGCCCTCCGAGTCCATCCATGTTGTTGCAAACGTCAGTATTTCCTTCCTTTTATGGCTGAATAGTGTTCCATTGAAAAATATATACCACATTTTCTTTGTCTGCTTTATTCCTTGGTGAATACTTGGCTATTGTAAATAATACTTTAATGAACATGGGAGTGCAGATATTTCTTTGATAAAGTGATTTTGTTTCCTTTGTATATATACCCAGTAGTGGAATTGCTGGATCATATGGTAGCTCTGTTTTTAATTTTTTGAGGAACCTCCATACTGTTTTCTATAGTGACTGTACCAATTTACAATCCCAGCAGCTGTGCACAAGCTGTGTCCACCATCTCACCAGCATTTATTATCTCTTTTGATGACAATTGTTCTAACAGGCCTGAAATGATATCTCATTGTGGTTTGATTTGCATTTCCCTACCGATCAGCATCTTTTCATGTACCTGTTGGCCTTTCATATACCTTCTTTGGTAAAATGTCTCTTCAGGTCCTTTGCCCATTTTTTTACTTAGGTTATTATTATTATTGCTACTTTTACTATTGAATTGTATGAGTTCTTATAAACCCCTTATCAGAACATGATTTGCAAATATTTTCTTCCATTCCATAAGTCACCTTTTCATTCTGTTGATGGTTTGCTTTGCTGTGCAGAAGCTTTCTAGTTTGACGTAATTCTACTTGTTTATTTTTTGTTGTTATTGCTTGTGTCATATCCAAAAAAATCATTGCCAAGGCCCATGTCAAGGAGCTTTTTTCCAGGCCAATTTTTTAAAACTTGTGTATTATATGGAGAACTTTCAGAGAGAAATAAATTTTCTGGACCTCATGTGTTAAGTTTATTTTTATTATAATTTTATTTGAAGTTTATAAACATAAAACTATCAGCTCTTCTTTGCTTTTATACAATTATAAAGGCAACACACACCAATTAGGTATGAACAAAACATTTAAAACAATGAAATACAAATTAATAACATAAATTTAATATGAGAAATGATATTGTTTTGCTGAAACTAATTGGTGCTTACAATCAGGATGTAGTTCTCTGTTTCAGCATGAGTTCTTTTGAGTTTGACAGGCCTACATTACTGGGTGCCATGTGATGACTTAATTTTTCTGTCATTTTTCTCCATTTGAACTTACATGAACCGTTTGTTCATATATCCCTGGCTACGTCATTTAAGTATTAAGTCAACCTGTGTGCCTCTATTCTTTTCTTTTTAGCCAGAGATCATAAGGTACCATTGAACACCAATGCAAGTGAAATTGTGTTCCGATATCCAGCCTTAAGGGCCTAATCCAGATGGTCCAGAATTGGTCATATTAATTTCTTTTAGATTATCATCCCAAAATGCATAATTTAGAAATCTCCTAGCTTGCTATAGATCTTCAGGAATATCAATCAGTGTTGCCAGTGGGCCCAACAGCACATCATTAGAAAGTCTCAAAAGAGGAAAATTCTAGAAGTGTCACCAAAGCCTGGTGGAGGCCCTGGTGATCTGTCAGGGCACATGGTGAATATTTCACTCCTTGAGTCCTGAAGTGCCTGAGTGTGAAAACAGAGGAGCAAGAGAGAAGCCACTTTGGGAAAATCATGATGGAGAAAATGCACCAGGTGTGCTTGTTAAACCAGCAGGATGTACGTGCAGCTGCTGGCTTCCTGCACTGCTCACCTAAGAAGGGCTGAATGTCTTGTTTATTGCCTTCCCCATTAAATTGTTGAATTCAGATGTCATAGGCAGAAACACGCACCTGGGGCATCATAAAATACTGCTTACGGTGCCAGGGTATATCTTTGTGATTCCAGCATATTGGGTTTTCTTAAAGCAAGGCATACCATCAGTAGACCAGGGAGAGTTTTTCATTTCCTGAAATGTTGAACTTGTTGTGTCTGTTCTTCTTTTCTTGGATAAAATTTTATTTTATTTTAGTAGAACATTTAACATGAGATCTACATTCGTAACAGGTTTCTTTTTTAATTTTATTGAAGTATAGTTGATTTACAATGTTCTGTCAATTTCCTCTGCATGGAAAAGTGACTCAGCCTTACACATATATACATTCTTTTCCATATTCTTCTCCACCATGGTTTGTCACAGGATACTGAATATAGTTCCCTGTGCTGTACAGTAGGACCTTGTTGTTTATCCATCCTATATGATAATAGTTTGCATCTGCTAATCCCAAACTCCCATTTCTTCTCTCCCCTACCCCTGCTCCCCCTTGGCAACCACAAATCTGTTCTCTATATCTGTGAGTCTGATTTTGTTTTGTAGATATGTTGATTTGCATTATATTTTAGATTCCACATATAAGTGATATCATATGGTATTTGTCTTTCTCTTTCTGACTTAATTCGCTTAGTATGATAATCTCTAGGTCCCAATGGGCAGAAGACCTAAATAGGCATTTCCCCAAAGAAGACATACAGATGGCCAAGAGGCACATAAAAAGATGCTCAACATGGCTAATTATTAGAGAAATGCAAATCAGAACTATACAATGAGGTACCGCCTCATACCAGACAGAATGGCCATCGTTAAAAAGTCTATGAATAACAAATGCTGGAGAGGGTGTGGAGAAAAGGGAAGCCTCTTACACCTGTTGGTGGGAATGTAAATTGGTGCAGCCACTATGGAAAACAGTATGGAGGTTCTTCAAAAAACTAAAAATAGAGCTGCCATGTGATCCAGCGATCCCACTCCTGGGCATATACCCAGACAGAACTATAATTCGAAAAGATACATGCACCCCTATGTTCGTAGCAGCACTGTTTACAATAGCCAAGACGTGGAAACAACCTAAATGTCCATCGACAGATGAATGGATAAAGAAGATGTGGTTTATATATACAATGGAATATGACTCAGCCATACAAAAGAGTGAAATAATGCCACTTAACAGATTTTTAAGTGCACAATACAGTATTGTTAAGTGTAGGTGTGATGTTGTACAGCCCATCTCTCGAACTTATTCATCTTGCATCACTGAAACTTTATACCTCTTGAATAACAACTCCCCGTTTCCCCCTCACCTCAGCCTCTGGCAACTACCATTCAACTCTCTGCTTCTGTGAGTTTGAGAGTTTTAGATACCTCATATACGTGGAACCATACAGTATTTGTCCTACTGGGACTGGCTTATCTCGCTTAGCATAATGTCCTCAAGGCTCATCAATGTTGTTGCCCATGGCAGGTCTCCTTCCTTTATTTAAGGCTGAATATCCCATGTGCCTTTTAGATACTAAATGCACTGCCCTGTCTTTTGGTCCCACCCAACCCAGCTAGACTCTGTCTCCTCTCTTGCTAATTCTCAAATGCCTCCATGGTCCCCATCAACTGGGCGCATAAAGAGAATGAAAGGGGGTTGCAGAACCCACGAAGGGGCTGAGGCCTGAGCAGGAACTTGCTGGGGATTGAATCCCACGATTGTGTGGTGCTTGTCTGCTGCCTTCTTGCTGTCTCCGGAGGGTCCCTGCTACACCTAATTATCAATTTTCCATGGGCCATCTCATAACTTGGCTCTAGGAGGTTTTTCCATCACTTCGCCTCGCTCGGTAAGACCTATATTATGGGAAATGAGCTTAATTTCCCTTGTCCATTCATCTTTTAACTTTGCCCATTAGACTTGGCCCAGCCAGCCCACCCAGCCACCCCAGTGAGCCCTGCCTCTTCCGTGCTTTCTCTCCAGGCCTCTCAGCGGGCAGCCTGGCAGTGGACAGCACTGGTTTCTCTGACAGCATGAGCACAGAGGGCTTGGACAGAAGGCAACATATGTTTTGTGAGATTCCTAAGGCGTATGGTTTGTAAGCCCATTGAAATTCTATCCAAAATACTAACTGAATTTTTCTAATCTGCAACCTCATTACTCATAGATCCCAAATTTTCTATGCGGTAAGTTAAATGGTAATTGAGGTTTGCAAATTTTTATGTAATTTATTCTGGTTTTCTTCCAGTGGCCTGTGAGCTAGAACTTAAATACAGCTTCGATGTAGTTGCTTCTTCCTGTTTAGAGAGCTAGCATAATATTTTGTCTTCTGGGCTCAAATAACCATGCAATTACTCTGTAATCATATAGTAATTAACATGTACTATGTGCATTTATTACATAATTATATTCCTGGAGGATTGCATGGCAATTATACTTACATTCAGCATATCATTTTATATATTATATAATAAACAAGTATATAATTTGTTGCTTTTTTCTTTTATCCTAATTTCAATTTACCAGCCAGGAGCTGGAAACTTGTTCTCCTGTTGCCTTGTTTTATATATAGTCGGGCAGGTGCCTGAGCTCCTTTGGCCTTACTCAATACCTCCTAATTATACATCTGAGACAATGCTAGGAGCTTGTGTGCTGCCGTGGGCTCCCAGCCTTTGTGCCCCTGATACTTTCTCATTGTCATGAACTCATTAAGTTATTAGCTTCAAGACACAGAGTTGATCAGAGCTGCCAGCACTGCCAGGTGAATGGCCAGATCCCAGTGAAAGCAGAGCAGCCCCAGCACCCAGCCCTGTGATCACGCTGCCTTTCTCTCCTTTTGCAGTGGAGCACATCCCGAAAGGGAACAATTGCCTGGACGCCGCCAAGGCCTGCAACCTGGACGACACCTGTAAGAAGTACAGGTCTGCCTACATCACACCGTGCACCACCAGCATGTCCAACGATGTCTGCAACCGGCGCAAGTGCCACAAGGCCCTCCGGCAGTTCTTCGACAAGGTCCCGGCCAAGCACAGCTACGGGATGCTCTTCTGCTCCTGCCGGGACATCGCCTGCACCGAGCGGAGACGGCAGACCATCGTGCCGGTGTGCTCCTACGAGGAGAGGGAGAAGCCCAACTGCTTGAATTTGCAGGACTCCTGCAAGACGAATTACATCTGCAGGTAAGCGCGTGCCGGCAGCCTGGTGATTAAGGAGGTGGTGGAGAGAACCTTTATGCTGCTTCAGTGGCCAGGCTTCTATCTTCTGAATTTCTGCAGGGGGGTGGCGGAGGGGAGTCATTGGGATGGATGGGCCAAAACCTGACCTCTGCTTCCAGCACGAGGTTCTTCAGCAGCTGATCAGCCTTTTGTGCTGAGGAAGGTTCCCGTCTTTAACCTGAGGAAAGCTTTGAGAGGTGCTGGAATGAGGTCAGTAGGACTTCGTAAGCGCAGAGGGTCACCTGAGCCCAGGTGAGCTTGAAGGCATGTGCCCCCTCTGTTAGACCTGAGAGCTGCCAGGGGTCAAAAGCATTAAGTAAGTGGGGTAGCAGGTGCTGGAAATAC
The DNA here is from genome assembly GCF_009873245.2 of Balaenoptera musculus. Classification (NCBI taxonomy): domain Eukaryota; kingdom Metazoa; phylum Chordata; class Mammalia; order Artiodactyla; family Balaenopteridae; genus Balaenoptera; species Balaenoptera musculus. Next base: position 14,631,608 of record NC_045800.1, read on the forward strand.
GGGAGCTCTTGTCATCAAGGTCAGAAAACTGGAAGAGAGCAGCGAGAGGGAGGGATGGAGCTGTGTCCAGCCCCAAAGAGGAGAACTTCCAGAATGCCTGGGTCTGTTCTGGGCCATTCAGTCCATGACGTGGCTGAGAGTAGATGCCTTCCATGCTTCCGGATCTCAGCCCCCATCGAAACCTGGCTGTGTTGTTGAAAAGAGTCACTTCCTTTTCCTTTTTGGCCATTTATTAATTTATTTTAATGTTTGAAGGACTCCATGAATATATTCAATGTGTTTCTTTTTTTAAAAAAAAAAAGCAAAAAAGCAATATAGAATTAGTAGAGGGAAAAGGAAGGTTCCGCTTCTCTCTGCTTCTACTTGCTCCCAACCATCACTGTCAACAATTTTGATGTGAGTCCTTCCAGAACTTTGGGTTGAATTCATTGCTGATCGAAGCAAGTAGATTTTGGTAAGCAGAGACTTGACTCTTTGCAGCCGGAGGCAAAGCTGGTGCTGCATTCAGAGCACGGGATGGATGTTGAGTTAGAGATGCAGACGCGGTGGCAGCATCGGACAACACCTGTACTTTGCCCCCAGGATAGAGCCAGGAATCTTCAAATGCCATCGCTGACAAAATCCTATGCACTTGATAAATGTTCACGGGTGGGCAAGTAGGTGAGGGTGTGACTTTGTGTTTGTTTTCTTGTAAGTTTCCCGTTTCTAAAGAGCAGAGGGCAGGGAAAAAACTGATAGTTTGAGGATTCTGGTAAGCTGAGTTTTGTCAGTTTAAGTTTTATTCTGATAGAATGGAGTCGCATTCTTTCCTTAGACTAGCTCTAATAGTGACCAAAGAAAAATAAAAGTCCTTGTTATCTGTAGATCTCCCGCATGCTGAAGACTTTCTGGGAGTAATATCCCTCCATTTTTTTCCAAGTTGGAAGCTATCTGAGGAAGAACTCAGATGGCCGAGCTTGTCCTGGGAGGAGTCAGGTGCTCAGGCAATGCAACTTCTCCAAAGACTCTTCCTCACCTTCACGCCCCTCTTCCACTGAGACCCTCTTAACTGAGGGCTAGGATCAGGGATCACTGTGCTCTAAGGGTCCTGAGGAAGAGGCAGGACCTCCTCGCAGCTATAACCGGGGGAAGCCAATCAGCCAGGGGACTCTAAGAACCCCCTGCTCGAGATGAATGTGGTGAGGACAGGACCAAGGGAGAAGCTGTGGGAGCTTAGCCTGGCGTTAGGATGTCAGGGAACAGAGACTCTGAAGACCTGTCCTCTGAAGACCCCAAGTTCCTCTGCCCCTTTAGTCTTTGAGCAGAGGAATCCCTCTGCTAAAAGCAGGACTTTCCAGGGTCTTCTTGGCTTGAAGCCAGACAGCCCCTCCCTGTCTCTACAGGAGACATTATCCTGTTCGCTGATGGGTCCAAGCCAGGAAGCCTGGAGATGGGAGGCTGCTGTCGGGGGAGGGAATGGAGCAGTGCGTGAGCCCTCCGTCCGCTGGTCCATGGCTGGCAGGCGGAGAGAGCGTGGCGATGGAGCCTTTCCTGCTCTTCTCACGAGGTCTGTCTTGCACGTGAGGTCCAGAGGAGGCTCCTGACACCTCCTGTGCAGGCTCCAAGCCCACCGTGAGGGGTCCATTTGCATTACCTGGCCTGCCCTCCAAAAAGAGAGAATCCTTGGAGAGTTGGTGTGAATCAGTCGAATCAGATTGCTTCCCTGCTAAGCTGTGGTGAGAAATAGCTGGAAGTTTGGGAACTTGGGGTGTTCCGAGGAGGTGGCAGGAGGAATCTGCAGATAATGGGATGGTTTGGGTCCTGTTGGGGGACCAGACTGGTTCCAGGAACTGGTTGTGCTGAGGCAGCCCAAGTAGCATAGCGTGGCCTCAGCTGATGGGGCAGAAAGGAACAGGGGACAATAGGACAGCCCTCACCTAATGACTGACTGCGCCTGGTCACACCAGGGTCGGGCTGTGGTGACAGCGGCCACCAGGCGGTGGGGTGAGGTCGGGCTGGGCTGGAAGCTGCAACCAGAAGCAGTCTCTGTGCTGCTGCCAGATTCCTGGCTCTGGGATGTTTGGGAATCCAGATCCTAGACTCTCTAGGGCCCTCCCAAGTGAAATTTGCTTCCGTGTGATTGGTGGGTTTTATACCATCTCGAGTCTTCTCTGGGAAGGTGAATCGGTGACTTCCCCTGGTGTTACCTGTCCTTAAGTTATTTATCCCGTAATTTCTTTCCAGAGCCTGAACTTATTACTCATGATTACCCCCTCCCTGTCAGATGTGGTAAATGTAATTTAAGCTGCTAGGTAGGCTAGCAGTGTTTTCTTACATCGGGTTTTATTAATCTTGTCTTTAATTTTATGCCTTTTATTGCATCTCTTCTCAATCCGTCTCGGTGAAGCCCTTGTAGTTGCTACTACGTAGAGCAGCAGCTGGGGCTTCGGCAGGGTTTCGTGTTAAAGCTGCTCTGACCCAGACCCATTTGGAGGAATGGAGGTACCCCCAATGGGATGACTAAAGGCCCAATTTGAATATCCCCAAAGCGAAGGGATAGCAAGAGGGAAAATCGCTTCCTAAAAAGCATATTCTTTGAAAGCTTACATTTCAAATGCTCCATTGCCATCTCAACATCAGGGACTGTCAAAGAGCTGCTGCAGCTCATTAAAACCTCCCTGCACTTAATGTTTTCCAGCTCGAAGCACACAGGTTTCCTTCCCCAGAGTCCAGCGGTGCCTCTGTGCAAAACCTGTCTCTCCTGCGTTGTGCCTTCAAACAGAGGAGATGCAACTTTAGCTTTTCCTTTTGACTTTGTTTTCTTTCCTCCTTTTCCCTTTTAGGGAAGCTGACAGGTTTCTTTCCTCTTGGGGTGGTTGGGGAGAGGCGAGAGCTTGACTGTTGTTTAGGCCTCCAAGCTCGTCTGCAGAAAAGCAAACGCGGAGGTGTTATTAGAAGGCTGTGATGAAATTCAGAGCCTCCAGTTCTTCCCCTGAAGCACAGTGTCTCCCATGCTAGTTGTCCTCCGGTTGCTTTCCCTAGTGCCTGGAAGGATGTCAGGATGGGGTTTGGTCCTAAAGGAAGCATATTCCTTTATTCCCGATGCAAGTGGTTATATATACAAAATTTAAACTTGTGCCTCTCCTCCTTTCCCTCAAATTCTGACATCCACACTAAGCTCAGCACTTGGGCTCTGGCTCAGGATGCTACAAATATGTTCATAGCTCTTTAATTTTTCTGATTAATCACTCAGGTGCCTCTGCTGTTCTTCATTACCAAAAGGGCTGGCATCTTCCTCTTGAGCATGCCCCCTCCTGTTTTCATCTAAGAATTATAGTTATTTTCCAAAACCTGTTCTGCTTCCAGTGCCAGGAAAAGAGGGAGCCCGAGGCTACTGGCCAGCCTGCCTGACCTGTGGGTTTAACTGCTGCCACACGGTGTCGCTGTTGTGCACAGCCCAGAGGTTGCTTTGTGGTTTGGTGACTGTGCCCTTCTTGGTCGTTCTGCACCTGCAGCAGAGGTGCTGCATCTTGGGTGCAGAGTAACAACTCTTAGTTCATACTCAGCATGCAGCCACTATTTCCCAAAGCGTGACATTTTGCCCTGGGGGCTGGGTCCTAAGGGGTTCCCGCCAGAGCCAGCCCTCCAACTTGAGCACACAGTATCTCAGACTCTCCCTTTCCTGGCAGTGTGTCCTAGATGGATTTGAGTGTTGTATTTGCATTTTCTCTCTTTTCTTGTTTTATTGTGGTAAGAACACAACGTGAAATCTACTCTTTTAACAGGTTTTTAAGTGCACAATGTGGTATTATCTATAGGCACAATATTGTACAGTAGATCTCTAGAACTTATTCATCTTGTATAACTGAAGTTTTATTCCCACTCATCAGAAACTACCTTACCAGGGGATAAGGGTGGGGGGAGGAATAAATTGGGAGATTGGGACTGACATATGCATACTACTATATATAAAATAGATAATTAATAAGAACCTGCCATATAGCACAGGGAACTCTACTCAATACTCTGTAATGGCCTGTATGAGAAAAGAATCTAAAAAAGAGTAGATATATGTACATGTATAACTGATTCATTTGCTGTACACCTGAAACTAACACACTATTGTAAATCAACTCTACTCCAATAAAAATTAAAAAAAAAAAGAAACTACCTGCTTACCCCTCCCCCTAGTTCCTGGCAGCTACAATTCTGTTCTTTGCTTCCACGAGTTTGATGATTTTAGATACCTCATGTAAAGTGGAATCATGCAGTATTTGTCCTTCTGTGACTGTTTTATTTCACTTAACATAATGTCCTTTAGGTCAATCCATGTTGTTCCATATTGCTTTTTTTAAGGCTTAAACAGTGCTTGGTCAAGGGTACCTCATACCTTTTGGAAAGATTCTGATAATGCTGAACCTCAAAAGGGAAGGGATCAGGGCCTCTGTGCCCTCTGTCTCCAAGGCTTTTTTGCCCTGGCCCCCTTCCACCAAGATTTACTTGCTCTTCCCGGTGCCCAGGCTGTGTATCCTCATTGTTTCCAAGAGTGGTAGCTTTGACCAAGTGACCGAGTACATATGGTTCTACCTTTCCCCAGGGACTAAGGATCCTATAATTGTATCCTGGAGACCTGTTTTTTTTGTTGTTTTTGGTGGTGGTGGTGGTGGGTTTTTTTGGTTTTCTTTTTTGTTTGTTTGTTTGGTTTTTTGGGGTGTTTTTTTTTTTAGCATAGCCAAGAAGATCTCCCTTGTTATAGCTCCAGAAGAACAGCATATGTAATTTTCAAAATTCTGCCCTAGCCAGCACCGCATTTTCCACACTGAGGCTGACCCTATTATACTTAGAGGAAATATGTTGTTGTTAATTTGTTAACTGGGGAAACATGTCACAAGACCATGCAGCAAATTTCTTCTCCATTAACTTACTTGGTCTGACAGTGTTAGTGCACCTTTAAAAGGTGAGGAATGTATTTCCTTTGCTTGGAATCAGTCCTCTTTTGCACAGTAAACTGTGGCTCTTAGAGATCTGGGACATCCTCTGCTGTTTGGGCTACATTCCTGAGTTGAAAACTGGATTCTACATCACTGTATCCGGGCCTGTCTTGACATGTGGCAAAGTGCAGGAGAAAATGGCTCAGAGGATAATTAATGCCTAAAACTAGAAGGGTAGATTAATTTGGCACTCAATTTTACTTTACGCTGATTCATTCACAAATGGAAATCAGCAATTAGACAATGCAAACTTCTGAACCATGGAAAGAAAGGTTTGGGAATATGAGAAAATACAAGTAGAACATTTTCCAGTTCATTTGAGCAGTTTTCATTTCAAATGATTACATGGGTGTCTTTAGCGATGCAGAGTGCCAAATTGCTCATTTTTTAATACGCCCCACCTGCGCGAGCTGCCTGCCCCGCCCCGGCCCCCTGCATCTCTTGGCTGGAGGCCCCCAGGACTCCTGGTGAGGTGGGGGGCTCCTGTGTGTGTACGGTGATTCATTAAGCAAAAAGCACGGACGTCCTCCAGCACGTGCTGGATGGGGGGAGGAACGCACCTCCCGGTGGATCTTCCAAACCTCCACCCCCAGCCTGTGCATCCACTCAGCACCAGCTAAGCAGGGTCTGAGCTCACCGCATCCCTGGCCAACAGGGGTAACCTGAGCTGTGAATCAGGCGGGAACCCGCTGCAACTTGCTCTATCTTGTTGTCTCCTATCTCTTTCCTTATCTCTCCTTTGGCAGGGATGGGTGTGAGGCCATTTGTCTGTTCCTGCTGGAGCCTGTTGCTAAAAAACACCTGTCCAGATTTACTCAGCGTTTCCCACTCTCCCCAGCCAGCCCCTCCCGGTGCTGCCCAAGCTCAGGGGCTCCACTTCCTTCCCCTCACCCCTTCCCTCACCTGCCCACATCCTCACCAGAGTCACACTGGCCACTCTTGGCCCTGAGACAGAGAGATTCAGACACTCCTTTACATTTGTACATTCTGCCAGTTATTAGAACCACGTGGACAGATGGAGTCTTGACAGCAGAACTGTCTTTTACTGCCTTTGAGTATGAAAGCGGAGGGAAAAGGAATGGAATTGTATCTGCCCAGAAAGCCCAAAGAGAGCCCCATATTTCTTTGGGGGAAGAGGTGTCATAGTGGAGGGTCTCAGGACCCATATTCAGACTGGGCCTCAGCAGGTGAGAAGTAGGGAACATCAAGCAGAAAGAAGGCACTCAGTTTTGGGAGGACATAGTGAAGGGAGTGGGAAGTGTGGGTCTGGGGTCTGTCCTGGAGGCAGAGGGAGAAAAATTAGTGTGATATAAAGGCAAGAGGTTGAGGGCCTCCGGTGCCATGTTGAAGTGTTGGATTTTACCCTACAAGGGGTGGGGGAAGTGAGATATGATCAGCTGGACCTCAGAGAGTGCCCAGGTGGCAGTGTGGGGCAAGGATTGGGGTGGGGAGAGGCCAGGAGGCCAGCTAGGACGTGCTTGCAGTGGACCAGATGAGGGGTGACCAGGAGAAAAGAGTTAGCACATAGGAAATCTATCCATTCATCCATCCACCCAGCCACCCACCCACCCATCCATCCATCCATCCATCCAACCAGCTGGTCTGCAGTTACTGTGCCAGGAGTAAAGACCTGGCTCCTCACCGGCTGTGCAGAAGAGAAGGCAGGTGCACATACAGTCATTATAGCCTGGTGTTGGGAGTCTGTGGTCAGGAAGGTACAAAGTGCTGCGGGAGGACAGAGATAAGAGCAGCCAACTTGGCCTTGGCCTGGAGGGTCAGCAAGGCTTCCTGGAGAAGCTGTCATCTGAGCTGGGCTGGAAGGACGAGAGGCATGGGAGAGACCACCAGGGGTAGAAACGGGACAGAGGCCCGGGGCTGCGGATTTGAGGAAGATGTGGGAGCAACAACCCGTTTACTGGGTTTTAATGATGAGAGGCACTGGGCCCCATGATCTCAGCCCACGTGGAGGAGCTGGGAACCAGCCTGATCTTGCTAACTCCAAAATCTGGTTTCTGTTATTCTTTCCAAATGATTGTCTTTCATGACAAGAATACAATGTTCTTAACACCGTTCAGCCTTACTACCTTTAGTTCCAGACAGGCAGAATGATAATCCCGTCCAGCCTCGGGTCTAGACGCTCTTTATGGCTCAGTAACTAAGACAGCATCAGTTTTAAAGATAGTTTTCACAGAGCGTTAGGACATAATGTCCATCACAGCCTCCTAGCATCACTTAAAACATTCAAAAAGAAAAAAAGCTACTCAGGTAATATGTGGTCATTAAGTTCTTACTTTAATTTCCTTTTGAGCATTCATTGCTTTTTATAGAGTGGTTTCTCTGTGACAGCTTACTGATTGCAAGAGTCATTTCTACAAACAGGAAAAAAATCTTTCCAGACCACACTGGTTTTCTTCTTCTTATTAACTCAGTCATTTACTCAGGCACATTCACTGAGCACAGTCTGTCTGACCCGAGGGTCCTAGGTGTGTAAGTCATGTGACCGTTACCTGGGAGCTCCCACGAACCTGGTTGCTTGGACTCCGTAACTCCCTGCTGAAGTGTCACTGGAGTTTAGAGTCCTTGACCCTCACGTCCCCCCAGGCAGCAGATACCAGGGACCTGGCTGTGTATCTCACGGGAGATGAATTCTCTGCTGTCACAGAGCGGCAACCAGCTCTAACAACCCATGGTTATGTCACCAGGGTGGGGTCATCCAGGTGTTTGCCTTCCTACCTTCTCCTTGCCCTCTGGCCATTTCATTAATCATAGGAAAACTTCCATTCTGTGGATTGCATCTTGAATGCAGTGCTGATAAAACGTGCGGTGGGGGTGGGGGTGGGGGTGAGAAGCCTGGAATTGTTCCCAGATGTGCTGAAGTAGGAGTGGGTGGAGACTTGAAGGGAGTTTCTGGAACCCAGATTTCAGGCCACTTTAAGACCCCAGTTGATCCCCTCTGCTGCTTTGTGCAGCTTGTTCCTCTTCAAAGGGGACCCTTCTGCTCTGCCCAGTGAGCATTTCACGTACTAGGACCCATGAAGTTCCTAGGCAGGGTAAACTAGCTCCCTGCTCAAGTCTAGACCGAAACCCAACCATACAGATTTTACAGTCTCTTTTTTTTTTCTTTCAAGGGAAGGGGATGCCTCCATTTTATATCGTTCTCTTTTTCAAATGTGCTTTATCCACGGAGCAAAGAGTGGGGAAAGGGAGACCCCAGTATTCCTAGAGGGCTGCCCCCTTATCCAGACCAACATCCTTTGGGTTCCAAGGGCATCCCATGCTGACTGGTATGCTGGCCCCTTAAGCTGAGGCTGTTACCTCCCTGTCCCGGCCTCCACAGGACACAAGACTTCTTTTGATCATGCATGGTTTGCAGTTGACATAAGTTCCCATAACCTGTGACCCAGAGCTGTCTCATTTTTGTGCAGGGAAATCTGCCCCCCCTCACCACGTGGCTGTCGTGTATGATTAGAGCCCGGGTCTCACAGCCAGGCTTGGAGTCCTGCTGCACCCAAGGAAACCCCAGACCCCCACTCAGGCACCACCCCAAGTTAGATATCCTGCAGTCACGTTGGCACTTACATTTCTACGGGGCATTTCCAACTCAGTGAATGGGAAATTGCTCTGTGATTTCCAAAAGCAATTAATTACGCAGAAAATTTTACATCCAAGAAAACAAGAATCTAAAAGAACCATCAATGTGAAAAGTACCACACCAAGCTGGAGTTGGGACTTTTTTTTTCCTTCCCCAGTAACTGTCAATGTGTTTGTGAGTGAGGCGACCCTGGGCTTGCATCCTGGTTATGATAGTTCTAGAACATGGGCAGCTCGTGGCCTCAGTTTTGCATCTACAAAGGGAGGTAACGACTCCATCTTCACAGGGCAGCCGTGAGGATTAAATGCGATATCTCTGCAAGGCATCAGCACAGTGCCTGCCACGTAACAAAGCAAAGACTCAATAAATATGTTTTTCTTTCTCCCTCACACTTTCCACAACTTTTGATCACAGAGGACAAAGAAAGCTTATGATTCCAAATACAGCATCCCCCCGCCATCCCTGCTCCAGTAGCAGACAGAGACCTTTAAAGCAGGATTTGTGGGTGGAAGGGGTAGATTTTTACTGCTTTACACTTTTATGCACCCACAGCATTAAGCGGCACGTGGAAATTCCAACTCCATTATGTGAAGCTGTGTTGCTAAGCTTTGTACATCACCATCTTTTCAGTTGGTACCATTAGGGAAAAGTGGGGGGCAGAGGCGGTGGTAGACAAAGTCCAGAGGTGTTTGGACCACGTGTCATCTCAAGAGCATTTCTGTCTAGAATAAACAATTATCAGCATACAAAGATACCCACTGAGACGTGGATGGAGCTGGCCACGAGTTTGTTGGGCCTGGAGTCCTAGATTCACTATTGTTTAAACTGAATAGGCAGTGGGGGCACCCCTGGCAGCCTCATGGGACACGTGCTGCTTCAGTGACCCAGAGTAACTGTGAATAAAGGGTCCTTAGAGGTGCTTGTGTCTGAGTCAGTGATGTGAGCCATCCAGCAAAGGGCAGTCACTGACTCAGTGCCACTGAGTCTGAACCTTCCTCTCGTCTGGGTGGTTCTGTGCCATGAATCATCCGATCATCCTGTTAGGAAACAAGCCACAAGGTGGGGGGGCAGGGTGGCTCGTTGTACAGGACTCAGGGGCCCAGAATCTGCAGAGCCAGGGACATTATTGCAGGAAGCTGTGGATGACAATGATGGTGATGAAGATGATGACGAAGAGGGTAACATTTATGTGACATTTGCAGTGCGCCGGGTACTGTGCTAAGCACTTCACAACGACCCCGGAAGTGAGGGCCGTCCTCGTCCCCGGCTCACGGATGAGGAGGTGCAATCTTGAGCAACTTCTGCAGTCACCCACGTGGTGCCACTGGAATGAACGCCCGGAGGGTCTGCAGGGCTGCAGAGCCTGGCTTCTGTCCGCTGTGCCCCTGCTTCGGGTGCAATGTGTGCGTCTCTTGAAAACCACCCACATCACCTTCCTCAGAGTGTGTGGAATTGGAGACTGGAGGTGATTTTGTTTTTAACTCTTTATTTATTCATTTTAAAACAAAAATTGTAAGTAAGAGGACTTTGGATCTTGTCAAAGTAAGACTTAAGTGCCCCTCATCAAAAGTATTTCACTTCTCGTTAGAACAGTAGTTTTCAAACCTTTCAGTTTCAGAACTCCTTTATATTGTTAAAATTACTGAGGATCCCAAAGGGCTTTTGCATCTGTGGGCTAAGTCTATCAATACTTATTACCATATTGGGAATCAAAGCTGAAGAAGTGTTTACGTATTTATCACTTCATTTAAAAATAACACCAAGATGCCCGTTACATGTTACCATAAATAACAGAACATAGTTTTATTTTAAAAAATCATTACCTTTTCCAGAACAAAAAAGTTTAGGGAGAAGCATGGCATCATTTTACACTTTTACAAATCTAATGTCGGACCAGATGACGCCTTGATTCTTCTATCTGCTTCGGCATTCAGACTTTTGCAGTATCCCACGTCACATGGCCTCTGGAAAAACTCCACGGTACTCTCTTGAGAGCCTGAGAGTTAGAAAGATAAATCAGAACTCAGTATGGCTGGGAAGATAGTTTTGACTTCAAGAACCCTAAAAGGCTCTCTGAGATTGCCAGGGTCCCCAGACCTCTCTTTGAGAACTGCTGCACTAGGACCAGAATCATCTTGGGCTAGAAGACGTGTGTGCACAAGCGTCTCCGTGGTCTCCTGGAACTAAGACAGTCTGGGTGTGTGTGTGGCTGCCTCGTGCCCACGTGTTCACTCCAGTGTGTCAGGATGGTGAGGCTGGGGGAGGTGGGGATGGGAGCTGGGGCCATAGCCCTTCCAGTTGGAAATGGGTACCAGTAACCAGAAAGCTGCTGAGCTTCCCATCGGCTGTCACTCTGGGCCTGTGTGGCAAGGGGATCTGGCTCAGCTTGGTTTCCTGCCCTGAGAGATGCCCTCCTGACAACACCTTCCTTCTGGTTTCTAGCTCGACAAAGCATTTCAGCCTCGTAGTCAGCTCAGTCAGGCGGAACTCTGTAATGACTTGTAAAAGCACTTTGTGCCCAAGACTCGGTGGTAGGGGCTTGGTCAGAGTGTCACAGGTAAACGTCTGGTCCTTGGAACGTGGGCCGTCTCAGGTGCAGCCCCTCACTGCTCTCCCCACTCCATCATCATTTGCCATGGCGGAAACTAAAGGATTGTAATGACCTTGGGCCTGGGATAGCCCTTAGAATCGGAAATGCCGGGAAGCTGGCAGTTGGAGAGTTCTGTGAGCACCCAGCAGTTGGAATTCCTATTGGAGGGTTAGCTGGCTCCGTCTAACAGCCTTAAACTTCTTAGGATGGGGTCTGGGGAGAGAGAATGTCACCTTTCTGTGGATGTTCACTCCAGCAAAGGATCTTGATATTGTCATGCTAGAAAACCTTTCTGTGGAAGTAGACCAAAGCAAATGGGAAATGCCTCTTCCATGTTCCAAGTTCAAAAATTCGAGTTGAAACATTTTTAGCTACAGATATGGTTTGAGAAAGTTTTCTGCTCAGCGTTCTGGTGGGTGGTTGGTTCATTCACTGGCTCAGCAGGACTGGAGTGCCGGGTGCTTTGCAGGGCCCAGGGCGTCCACATGGAGTGTATGTGCACACCCCCTGCAAGAGGGGGTCCCGGACTTCTCCCAGGTGCCGTTGCTCCAGGGCGGTGGTTCTCCAGCTTTAGCCGGCAGTCAAGATCAGTTTCTGATCTATGAGGTCCGGGGTGGGGCTGGATAATTTGCATTTCTAGATCTTTCCCAGTGATGCTGCTGCTGGTCTGGGGTCCACACTTGGAAACCCGCTGCCTGAAGGTGTGTTGACCAGGTGATGACCTAGGCTGATGGGCCTCACCCTGCTCTAGGGGTCTGCAAGCTGAGGATGGGAAGGAGTGAACAGCCAGATGGGCCCTGTGGGGCATTGAGACTTAGCAGAGGACCTCGGAGAGGCCTCACCACTGTGACTGAGGTGACTGTTAGCCCAGGCTGGGGAAGGGGAGGAGAAAACACCTGGGCAGTTTCTCGGCTGCACTAAAGTTGGGCTTTATTTGGAGGGCTGTGGGATCCACTGTGAAGGACTCCTAAGGTCTGCCCAGGTGATAGCTCCTCAGAAACAGAGGCTGCTGAGCCATGGCCAACATGTATCTATTTAGCGGCCCCACTGCAGGGCGGAACCTTGCCCTCAGTGTGCAGAGGAAGTAGACAGCCTGTCGTCCATAGGCTGAGCTTGGCCTGAGATTGGACTTCATTTGTCTGAGTTATGCTGGAAAGAAATGCAAAGCAAAACAGTGTTTTAGAGCAATTATTTGAATAGAAATCCTCCTTCTAAAATGACCTTCGGAGCAATCTTTGACCTGAGCTATTCAAATAAGGAAAGCTGACATGCTTTACTCTGCTCTTCTTGTCACTTTTTCCAAGTGGAAGCATCTTTGGTTTTCAGGAGGGAGCGTGGGATGGGCAGCGCCTATGGTGGGGCTATGACACGGGTTACTCAACCACACACGGATGTTCAAGATTCCAAAGTGCTATGATCCCGTGAGCCAAGATCACCGTGAGCCTTGACCTGCACAAATAAATATGCAGGCTGTTTCACTCCTGAGATTGGACTTCATTTGTCTGAGTTATGCTGGAAAGAAATGCAAAGCAAAACAGTGTTTTAGAGCAATTATTTGAATAGAAATCCTCCTTCTAAAATGACCTTCGGAGCAATCTTTGACCTGAGCTATTCAAATAAGGAAAGCTGACATGCTTTACTCTGCTTTTCTTGTCACTTTTTCCAAGTGGAAGCATCTTTGGTTTTCAGGAGGGAGCGTGGGATGGGCAGCGCCTATGGTGGGGCTATGACACGGGTTACTCAACCACACACGGATGTTCAAGATTCCAAAGTGCTATGATCCCGTGAGCCAAGATCACCGTGAGCCTTGACCTGCACAAATAAATATGCAGGCTGTTTCACTCCTAGCTCATTGCTGGTCACAGGAGAGGGCAGGTGGTGGGTGCAGCTGGTGGGAGGTCAGATGCAGTGTCCCAATGGGGCTGTATCTCCATCTTCATCCTTGTCCCACTACAGCCACTGCTTCACACACAGCATCTTGCATTGTAGGTGCTTAGTGACCCTGGTCCTTGGAAGGTTGGTGTCCTTGTTGAACCCAGTGCGCCAGACACTGTGCTAGGTTCTAGATGACCGAGTTGGAGATCAGCACCCTTGGTCCTGGGCGACTGGATGCCAAGGCACCTCTACGAGTCCACTCCACAAGCCTCAGGCCCGGGGCTCTCTCTGGGCTGCTACCTAGCATCCCTAGGCTCAGAGAGAGCAGGAAGCGGTGTTTTCTGGGTATACAAGAGGTGCCACTAAATACTGCCTGTCCACTGGACTCTATTCCAAGCCGCCTGGGAGAGCGCCCTCTTGAGGGAGCCAGGCTTAGTGTCCTTGTCCGCACTGGGGCAGGGTGTGCTGGCCTCAGGTGCCTCCAGAACCCAGCTGAAGCTGTGACCCTCCTTGGCTGAGGGTCCTGGAGAATGCACTTGCTTCCCAAACACCTGTCCCTTCGTGGGAAGGAGGAGAGACATTACCTGCCCCATTACCTGCCTCACAAGGCTGTGATTGGAGAGATAGGGCCGGCGTTGAAAGCACCCTGAGAGTAGTAATGGCAGCACTCATATCGGCCCTTCATTGAGCACTGAACTCTGTGCCAGGCACTGGGTTCTGGGCCTTAATCCTCCCACAGCCCTGCTCTTGGTGCTTGTGTTTCATACTTGGGGAAATGCAGAGCTGAAGCAGCAGCAGGGGCTCTTGGGATTGGATCCCATGGTCTGACTTCAGGGCTCACTCCCTTTCCCACTGTGCCCGGCACCCATCAGCTCCGGGAAGGGGCCCACATGCATGTCTGCCCTTCCCGGAGCCGATGGGTGCCGGGCACAGTGGGAAGACACCCGAGGAGATGATCCCAGCCAGGCCAGCCCCTGCCTGGTGCCTCCTGTGCCCAGCCTTAGGAGTGGTCCCTGCAGCCAGGAAAGGGTGCTTGAGGGGCTGCTGGCTTCTCCCTGTGGGCCTGGGGAGCCCCACTTTTTGCCCCCCTCACTTCTTGATGAGGGGTGACGGTGTACACCGCCTGGGGAGGTGGGATGCTCAGTGAGGGACAGCCTGGGCCAAGATGAACACGGCTGTGTCGTAGGATTGCATTTGGGCCTTACTGCACAGTAACAACAGATATTATTTTTTTTATGTTTTTAAACTGCAAGCACTATTAAACCAAAAGAATGCCCACTGATTCTGTCATTACACTTTATTGAGCCTAGTAAAGATCACTTACATCCCCTTAAATCAGATTTCGGCTTCTTGTGTGCACAGATCACAGCAAAGTGGCAGCAAATGTCCAAGAACTAAAATGAAAAGATGGAACATCAATTCTTTCATTGCTGTGGGGGTGAGTGTGAGCTGGAGAGTCTGTGGTTTTCTTTTCAAAATCTGGCTCTAACTCTTACCAGCTCCGTGATTGTGGCTGGCTGGTGGCCTTTCTGAACCCCAGGGTCCTCCACTGTAAAATAAGACTAACCTGGCTGGTCAGATTATTGGGTATTAAGTGACCCAGGCTTATGACGCATCAGGCACAGTGACCGGCTCTAGACGAACGTAGCTGTTAGTGCAGTGTCTGGAGTAGTTAGACGTGGGCTGCTGTTTCTCCTCATCTGTGCCCAACTGTAACGCCAAGATGTCCATGATGAGTATTGGTCTCTAGGTGATTGGAGCCATAGTGTGTGGCACTTGGATTCATTCATTCATTTATTCACTCACTCATTCAACACATATTTTCTGAACATCTGCTTTACGCCAGGCATAATCCCAGGTGCTCACCTTCTCATGGTGCAAGCAGTGTATCATCAAAGTGAAGATGTGAAGAAGAGAGTGATGGAGGGGAGGTGTGGGCCCAAAGGCCAAAGCCACGCCCTCCATGGGGCTCAGAGCCAGGGAGGGGATTGGTGGGAGGGCTCAGAGGAGACCCTTGAGTTCACTGTGAATGGGTCAAAATAAGCCCTGTTTGAGTGGAGTGGTTGAGGGGACAGTTTATTAGAAAATGGCTTATGCGAACCATGGAAAACAGCTGCTCTGCCCTACAGGGAAAAAAAAGGAGGAATGTAGTTTTAAATTCAGCTGAGAGCTTTAGGTAAAACGTAGAAACGGGTGGGGGGGTGCAGTGGGGTATGGAGCGGGGTGGAAGGGTGCTGTTGACAAGAGGATGTTAAACATGAGAATGGATCACTACCAAGAATATGGATTTTCTGAAAAAAGGGGAGAATTATCATCTGATGGCAGTGGAATAAGTGATTTATTCTTTTGACATGTAACACCACAATTCCGTCTCCTGAGCAATGCCCCATCTAGGAAGGAAGATATTAGGGACTAGTTGTTTGCCGAGCTCAAAGTCTCTGTTGACCTTAAAACAACTTGCCTGGAAGAAAAATGACCTAGTGTGTATTTACTATTGAACATAATTTTCCTTAGGAAGTCTGAAACCCTATTAAGGATTAATAGGAGATCTTCTTTTCATATGTTTCTGCTTAAAGTCTGTTTGTGCAAGTGCAGGCTGTTACCATTCAGACATCCATGTGTCTTCCGCCGTCCCCACACCCACTCCCAGGGCACAGCAACTAGGCTTCTTCAATGTGTGGAAGATAAATTAATATTTGGCTGAGCAGAGCTTGAAGCTTGGGGCTCAGGTACCACAGGGCTGTCCTTTGGGGGTAGGGACAAGGGGGGAGTTTTGCAAATTAGTAAAGTCAAGAGAGCCTGTGTAATTTTAATTTTTCATCTTCTGGGAACCCTTGAAGAAGCAAGGTTTGACTGAAGGAGGCCAGACAGCATTTGGGATAATTTCTAGAATTTACCTGTGTTTCCCTGAAGTCATTAGAGTTCAGTTTCTCTAGCTATAAACATCATGGTTTGACATTTGCTTCTGAGGCTGCAGACAGCACCTCCTTAAATTGACACAGGCCTGATGCCAACCAGGCCAGCAGAGGACATCATATAGGAATCATATGTAGTGACCTGTAGAATTGCCTTGACCTGTTTTTCTGTGGGTTTGAGTCCATTGTCCTGTAAAACTCATTTCTCTGCTTGAAGACGTAGAGGACTCACAGGAGAAATCTCTCTTCGGTCCTAATGGAAGCTGTAAGCCCGATGTTAATCGTGAGATTATCGAGCACATACAGACCTTGAATAGGTGAATTAGTGACCTCAGGACAAAGCATTTCATCTGCCAAGTTATTAGCAGATGGATTCTAAGGGAAATACCAGTGCGGTCATCTCTACCCTGGGGCTTCATAGAGGTCTCAAGGTCAGAGCAGAGCAGGAAGCAACAGTGCTATGAGCCCTGTCCTCATCTAGGAATCTGGAACAGTTGTAAACAGGTGCTAGGTGCCAGGTACACGTACGTAATCCTTCAGGAACCCTTGGAAGGACTTCCTGTCATTCTACCAGAGTAAATTAAGCTTCAGAAAAGTTAAGGTACGTGCCCAAAATGTCATGGTTAGTAAGTGGTTGAACTGAAATTTAAGTCCTGGCCCATTTTCAGATCCCATCTGCAAAACCTTTACTGCCGTTTCATAGTGTTTTCATTTTCCGTTGCTGCTGTAACAAATTACTACAAACTTGGTGGCTTTAAGTCACATAGACGTATTCTCTTCCGGTTCTGAAGGTCAGGAGTACTGCCCCGATCCCACTGAGCTGAACTCAAGGCATCCACAGGGCTGAGTTCCGTCCAGAAGCTTTAGGGGCAAATATACTTTATTGTCTTTTGCCCTCATTCCTTGACTCATGGCCCCTCCCTCCATCTTCCAAATCAGCAAAGGCTGGTCCAGTCTTTCTCCCATTGTATTACTCTCACCTCCTTATCTGTCTCCCTCTTCTACTTTTAAGGACCCTTGGGATTACATTGGGCCCACCTGGATAGTGCAGGATGATCTACCCCCCTCAAGGCCCACAACTTCAATCACATCTGAAAAGGTGCTATTACCATGTCAGGTGGCATAGCCTTAGGTCTCAGGTTCCAGGGCCTAGAGTGTACACATCTTCGTGGGTCATTGTTCGGCCCCCCACAGTTGATTTTCTTTTGAGCATCTGTCTGGTTTCTGATTTTTGGTATATCACGAATTGTGGAACTAGTTACTTCCCCCCTCTTCCCAGTGGTTTCTAGAAAGCACAGAGCCAAGTGCTTAGCTTTCATCTAGCCAGGTGTGTGTGTGCATTTTGTACTGACTGCACCTCTACCTCTGTCTTATCTTTCTTTGGCCCCAAATACCCTCGCTAATTTTTACATTTATTCTGTTGCATCAAAGCTACATTCGAATTCATCTCAAAATTTTTTCTGAAGCAAGAGTGGGCATAAGTAAATGGAAGCATGGTGGGTGACCTTTGCTGCCCTGGGTACCTGAGCAGTTGACTTAGAGCTTCTTAGATTTCAGGATGAATGTAAGGCAACTTCGGTAATTCACTCCTGAAGGTGGAGGTACCTGCACAGTTCTACATGAAGTAAATTCACAACGTGTTGGTCTGGAGTTTTAAGGTATGGTTCTACTGGTGAAAGATTGGTTGAACATCTAGATTTCTATTTCTTTTTCTCCTCGTGGCCAAAAGTCACAAAACTGATTACTAAAGATTCCCTGCAGAAATATAGAAAACTTAATGGATACGACTTACTCAAAGAGTTTTAGCATCTTTGTCACAGACAGCTGTTGGATACCTGAGAGCTTAATGATAATTTCATCATCCAGAAAAACCCCCAATTTCTTTTCTCCCTCAGTTTCTTCCTGTAAAAGCAAGTACCACCAAAGCTACATTTTCTGCGCTAGAGACGTGCTGTAGCATGGATAATACAAAACAACTTATTTGACTTGACCACGAAGCATAGGGTTGTTCGCAATGTGTCTGTGCTCCCATGATGACGTACAGTCTGTTTAGAGAGTGGCCATCAGTGTGTGCATTGGAGAAATTTGCTGAGGGAGGGGAAGGGAGGAGTCCCAGCTGAAGGGCAGCTCTGGGGCATCCAATCAGGGGCTGCAGAGAGCCTCTTCTAGGTTGGGATGGATTCCGTTGCCAACTTCCAGATTTGCCACGTAAAGATTAGTTGTCAAGCTGTGTCAGCCGCTCTGCAGATGTTGATTGATGGCTGTCAGTGTTCATGCAAGGTGACTTCCTGAGGGATGCCGAGATTGATCTGATGCTGACCTGGGCTTCCCTTGGTGGGGGGGTGGGGCAGGGCTGCTGCAGTTTGATGTGATCAGAAAGGCTAAGGAGGCATCGCATCTCTGCCCTGCAGCCTGCTTTCACTGAGCCCTCACCCTTAGAGATAGACCCCAAGCAGGACACACGGACTAAAATGATGCGTGGCTCCACCTGCATTCCGTCTTCCTGTGGGTCAAGTTCAGAGGGCAGTGACCTCAGCCTCCTGTGACCCACGTGCTAGGCCAGGAGCTGCCAAGGAGCCAGATGAGCAGGGACTCCCCAGGGTGAGGGGCGCAGGTGTGGGGCATTTGGTTAAATGGGCCTAAGAATCTGGATGAGGCTGAGCAGGGATTTGGGGGCAACAGGCATTGATTTCGACTTGGTCACAGGGGCCTTCCTGTCCCAGGAAACAAAAGCATTAGGCAAGCCTTGAGGGCTTCTTGGACCGCACGGCTCTATTTCCCAACAACATGTGGCCGCGGTCTGGCTAAGTCACCAAGAAGCACATCGTTGGCTGAGGCTTTCATCATCCCGCCAGGAGTGGGGACCCACATTAAGGGGCTGAGGAACACAGTGGAGCTTTGAGCATCTGTGCCTGGGGCGTGCAAACCTGCCCCAGGGCCGTTGCTCCAGAGAGGTCACATTGGCTCCCAGGCAGCGGGAGGACCTGATCTCTCTGAAGAGCAGCCCGAGCCCCCCAGCTTCACAGCCTGCCCCTGGCAAACACTGGGCCTCTGCTTCGGGAAGCCAGAATGTACAGTCCAAAGTGGGAAACAGCAAAGCAAGAATACACCCCCTGCAAAATATGTTTAACATAGGCTCTCATTTGCTGAAGGATGCTTTCCAGATGTGCTCTCCAGTAGGCTGCCGGAGAAGAAGGGCTAAGGTAATTTTCTAAAAACAGAAAGAGGAAAAATCTGTTTTGTGTCACTGTTCCAGAAAATTACCATTCCAGTGCTCTTGCTTTGTCATCCCAGGGCTGATTTGGGCAGCATGTTTTTCTAATTGATTTTATTCTGCATAAAACATTAGCAGTATTAACAAACTTACTGATATTTAGTCATTTAAAAAAATATGTCTTTTCCCCCTAAATGCATGGGAAAAAGTAGCTTTTCTTAAAATGCTTTTATTCTATAAGCTCATATGACTGAGAGGTTTTAAGTAACACCTCAGGATTCCTGGCTTCGGACTCGTCAAATTTGTTTTGGTCAGACTTACCGCCCTCAGTTACACAGATTAACCTGTTCTAAATACTTACTTCATTTTACTGCACTTTGCAGAAACTGTGTTTTGTACAGATTGAAGGTTTGCAACAACCCTGCGTTGAGCAAGTCTGTCAGCACCATTTTTCCAACAGTATTTGCTCACTTTGTGTCTCTGTGTCACATTTTGGTAATCCTTGTAATATTTAAAACTTTTAAATTATTGCTGTATTTGTTATGGTGCTCTGTGATCAGTGATCTTTAATGTTATTATTGCAATTGTTTTGGCATTTTTAGCAATAAGGTATTTTTAATTAAGGTACATACATTTTTTTAGGCATAATGCTATTGCTCACTTAATGGATTGTGGTTTAGTGAAGCATAACTTTTATACGCTCTGGGAAACCAAAAAATTCGTGTGACTTGCTTTAAAGCAATATCCACTTTATTGCAGTGATCTGGAACTGAACCCGCAATGTCTCTGAGGTCTGCCTGTATGTAATATAAGGGCCAGCAGAAGATAAAAATGTATGTTTCTCTGTGTTGAACTTGCTATATGTTTCTGTTGCAAGGGCTTCACATTAGAATGGACCAGAAATTGGGGAGAAAAGATGAAGGGATGTGAAGTAAAAATGTATTGGGCAACGTGTATTCCAGGTTCTGAACGAGGTGCTTTATATAATTGTCACTTAGGTGTCACAGCAACCATTTAAGGCAACTCTAGATACCATTGGCCCCATTTTCCAGGTGAAAAAACTGAGGATTGGAGATGTTAAATACCTTACTAAGGTATTTAACCATGGAAGGTAGGGCTGGGATTAGAAACAGATGCGTGTCACTCCCAGGCCTGTCATTTTTGGGCTCCTCTAACTGACCCATTGAGAAAGCTTTCAGAAACTAAATGGCTTGAGTTGAAAACCAAGACTTGAAAGCCCTAACATTCACGTTGGATTCAGAGAAAAATGCCAGTGATTTCTTACCTGAGCAGATGAATAAATGGATCCTGTTCCGAGTTTGAGTTGCTGGTGGATCGGCAAGTCTTGTATGGGCAGTGGTGTTGTCCCAAAGACTCCTTAATAAAGGGGAGCCTCATTCATTGACAAACTTACCACCCTCTTGGGCAGAGTCTGTCTGCACCCTCTGGCCCCTCCTGAGCCCCAGCATTGCAGGCAAAGCACTCGCTGAGGCTGTGAAATCAGGGGAACCTTAGGAAGAAGGCTCTGAAGAAAAGCTGGTCAGACGGTGGGAGGCACAGAGCAATTAGACACTTGATGACTTTAATTCAATCCCAGGGTAATTAAAGTCCAGCACCCTCCTCACTCGCTACTTCCAGGGCTGTTACAGGCAGTTGGCGATTCCTCTTCCAGTGAAGGCCCCTCTGCCACCACTTACCATGTGACAGTGAGCAGGGCCTTAACCTCTTTGGCCCTCAGCTTTCTCGCACGTGAGACGAGGGGATCCACTAGAAAGATCTGGTCTCTATACTCAAAGGAAACCAAATGCCTTGGCACTAAATCATGTGTAATGGTGGAATGGGATCATGGATGAAAATAATAAGAATGCTTCAAAAACAAGTGGATTTTTTTTTCCAAGTAGCTTCAAGTGTCCAATAGACTGTCTTTCTGAAGTGGAAGGGAAATCCAAGAGCTAAGTAGTCAAGCATCGTGTTCAGGAACTCTGGTTTATTAGTGTCAGAGCCTGGATC
The DNA here is from genome assembly GCF_009873245.2 of Balaenoptera musculus. Classification (NCBI taxonomy): domain Eukaryota; kingdom Metazoa; phylum Chordata; class Mammalia; order Artiodactyla; family Balaenopteridae; genus Balaenoptera; species Balaenoptera musculus. The sequence goes on from NC_045800.1 coordinate 14,652,774, forward strand.
TCTTTCAGGATCTCACAATTCTTTGTCCAGGTCTCCATTCCAGCAAGCACACAGCTTGTGTCCAAGTATGGGATTTGCCCTGGAAAAAAAAAAAACATTTAAAGGATTAGAATAATCCACGATGAGTGAAACTGGGCATTACTAGTATGTTTTTTACCTGTTTGCCATAACACTATTTTCCTTAAAATGGTAACAGAAAAAGTAGGTAAATGATTTTCCCCCCACTGTCAAAAGACCATCTGCTGTTTAAGACGCTCCTAGATTTTATCATTATAATCATTTTTCTATTTCCAGTTAGCCGCATGCTTCCTTTAATATGATATTTTCTGCATAAACCAGTGTTTTCTCTTCAGCAGATTTCCTAAGGCCAACTTGGCATTTGCCGGCCTTTTTCTTCTCTTTAAGGGTGGGAAATTTCTCTTTCGCAGGGAGATACATTTCTACTTTAGTGCCTATTCATTTTCTTAGAGAAAAACAATTAGGTTCATCACTGCTGTCGTCATGGAGATTTCATGTCTCCAGAAGAAATGCAGTTGTGGAATTTCTTTGTTAATCCCACACTGGCCATGTAAGCTCTCTTGTTTGCATCACTGCAGCCCAGGCGGAGGAAGTCACTGAAAAAGGTTACGGCGTGATTCTTAACCCAGGGTGGGCAGGAGGTCGTGTGCAGGGGGCGGTCCTGGGATGCTGGGGCTGCTTGGCAACTGGACAGATGAAGGTCCGGGGCTCGCACAACCTACTAGGCGCTTGACTCCCAAGGCGCCATGACCTTAGCACACCCACAGGCCACCTCACTATCTTCCTTGCAGACTGTCCTCTCCCGGGTCCCCCTCCACATTCCATGGCACCCCTGTCTACTGAGCTGTTCACACCCTGATTCTGCCCCCTCCTTTTGGCAGTCTTGACTTTCATTCTAGCAACACCCACCGTTCAGGGCATCCTCCTTCCCTCCTCCCCTTCTGGCCCTCAATTCTCCACTGGCTGCAGCCTCCAACACCATTGTCCCTCCTGCCTTTGGCCAGTGTCCTGCTCTTCTCATCGCTGTTAGAGCAGGGGGGACACAGAAGAGGTCTCAAGCAAATCTTTGCTTAATAACTGAGACACCCAAGAGTCTTCCTGCTCTGCAGATCTGCTCATGTTACTTCTCTGTTTAAAATCCTTCTGTGACTCCCACTGCTTTCAGGATAAAATCCAAACTCTTAGGTCATTCAAGGCCCTTGGTGATCTTGCCAGCACCATCTCTGTCACTCAGCCATTTGCCTCCCGTGGTCCCACCATCTCAAGTGATTGACTGACAGTTTTCTGGATGATGCACGTGTTAGGTGTAGTGGTTGAGAATGTCCTCCAGCTCTGGAGTCCCACAGAATGTGGTCACATTCCAGCTCCAGCACAGAGCTCTACAACCTGGAAGGAGTTACTTAACCTCTCTTTCCCTCAGTGTCTCCATCTGTTAAATGGGGCTGATAGTATCACCTACTAAGGTTGTTGTGAAAATTAAATATGTGAATACATGCCAAACACTTAGATCAGTGCCTGGCAGGTACAAACACTCCATAATTGTTACCCTGGGATTATTAAGAATATGGTTACTTTATCACATACTGCTTCCTTCTGCCCGGAGTACCCTCTTCCACCTTTTCCTGAAGGATCCTAGCCGTCCTCCAAGTCTCAGTCTCAATATTACAGCCTATCAAGCTGTGGTTTCCCCCTCTGTAAAATTAGGATAACAAAGTAATAGTCCTTACCTTTTTAGAGTTGTCAGGAAAAAATATAAAGTGTATGAAGGCATACCTAATATATACTAAACACTTCATTCACGTTGTGTTATTTTTATTAGCAGCTTTTCTTACCTTTTATCAAGAGCTAGCCACTGTAGTATTATAATCTTTTTACTTGTTTCTCTCAGCTTCTAGATGGCAGGTTATTTGAGCTCAGGGACAGGGAACTTATTCATCGTTATTATCACAAGCACTTGACCCATCATTCAGTGAATGGAACAGGCAGGAAGTCAGAGGCTTTGTCAATACATGTAATCATTTGCACACGTTGCTTTGAGAGATTTCAGAGGACTGTGCTGCTGGGATGTGAGGATCTTTGGGGAGGACTGTTTTCTCTCTTTGGAAGATACTGGAGACTGGAGGTTAATTTACGACACCATTTCACATGCCATTTGACACAAAGGGAGAGGAAGCCTGTCCTGGAAGAGCTGGGACTCAACTCCCAAGACCCGACACATCCTTCATCTCTGGGATTGACTACATCATGCTGGTTTTTAAAGATCACTGTGCCAGTAAATATGTAACAACTGGTTCTCCAAGAACAGCACAAGACCCTGATGTGTAGCGCTTGCTGATTACCATTGTGTAAATACTCCCACCAAGGCCACTTTCAAGCTACCACTGTGATGTTAACCAACTCGCAAAATTCGTGAAAAGGTGCCAGTCTGCCCGTAATGAGCTGGCTCCAGGAACCACTGTATAAACTTCCTCTGACGTCAGTTTTTCTATCTGTAAAATGTGAATCACAGAAAGTGGCCATCCTGTCTCCAAGTATAAACGGCAGGGGGAGGTGGGTCAAAGATGAAGGAACCAGGGAAATGTTAGTGCTTTAGCTACGCTGCATGTGCTCACGATCATTTTGAAACTCTTGCCGTCCACTGGCTTGGTTTTGTCTTAGGACCGGGATCTGTGCTGACAATCCTCTCTCCAGAACCAGCCTGTCTGGGGTGATGCTCAGAGCAGTATATCTAGTCTTAGCCTCCCAATCAGCGTTACGTTCTCTGCAGCAGACGGACTCAATTAGCCTTTCATCCCAGAGTCCAATTGTGAGTCAGTTCTGAGGTTGTTAAGTAAAATGGATCTGGTGGCATTAGCCTCGCGCTGGAGGATAGTAATCCGCATCACGGTGCTGTTCAGTTAATAGTCTGCTCAAGAGGCTACGAGAAACAGGAGACGCGGAGACAGCGCGACCTTTCGACCGTCTCTGCGGGGCAGCTGGGAGCGCGGGGCTGCCAGGTCGGAGAGCTGATCGGGTTGTGTGCAGAACTGGAGTCGCAGCTGCCTGAACCACAGTTGGCCTTTGCAGAGTTAGTAGCCCAATGCCATGAGATCATTAACTTTCATGACCAGGGAAACTCTTCTGAAATTAACACTCAGTCCAAGCTGGATGCCATTGGTGCCAGTTGAGTAAGCCTGAGTCACCTTTAGGGATTTCCTCTGAAAGGTAAATCCTTTAACCAGGCTAAAGAAAATGGCCAGGTTTTATGCCTTTCAGTGTGTTCAGTTAGAGTCAGGAAACACCAACTAGGCTTAGACCGTGGGAGAGATCCAGGCACGTACACAGGCATACGCACGAGCCTCATTTGGAGGATTTTGCCAAGCCACTTAGCTTCAGCACATGGCCCTGCTTGGGAAGCGTTCTAAAGGGCCTGTCTGAGGAGTGTCAGGTGCTGTGCAAAGAAAATAAACCAGAGCTTCAACACCTGCCCCGGGGGGTCACAGTCATGGAACCAGGCACATGACATACAGGATGTACAGATTGGCACAGGTAGGGAGCTCAGACACGCCTTGTTTACAAGGATTCAAGGAGAGACCATTCCCATACGAACCATCCTTTTCAATGTGCTGTGAACTTAGATAATTTCATCAGGCCTTTTAATCCCCTTCCAGTTAAAGTTGTAGGAAAGGGACACAGAATGTGCATCCTACAGGCCTTTTACAAACCTCTGTGTTCTCCAGACATCCTACCTTGCTCAGCTCTACCCAGGCAAGCTTGTTTATATCATTAAGTATGCTAAGTAAATACAGTTTCTTGGGTGGATAGAAGTAAAAACAGCCCTGGGTATGTTGGCTGGCAACTCGGGTGAGCTAAAGGGAAGAAAGCTAAGACAAACGTCCGTTGTCTCCCATAATTGCCAGATAATTTAAATTCTCTTGAAGTCCATTGTGTTCTTCACATAGAGCTGTGGTCTGCTCGGATGACCTCAGGGGTGCCCCAGCTCTCATTCAGGATTTCTCCAACAATATCCTCTTTAGACTGAAAAACAGCCAGTTGGCCACAAAGAGCCCTTTTCCTCCCCAGACCGGTGTTGTCTACGGCCCCATCTTCACTTCTGCACCTTCACCACCACCCAGGGCTTCTGGGTGGACTGAGCTGGCCCCTGGAGGCTTAGCAAACTGCAGACAGATGCTTCGCTTTGATCAGTGGACCCCCTCCACCCGGTCAGACAGTGAAATTGCACCCGAGCCAGCGTCACCCCGTCCCTTTTGCCTTTCCCTTCAGTTCTGGAAAGGCGAGCTCCTCCTCAGTATCACTTGGCTGGAATAAACCACTGCCCCCTCCCTGGGGTGGTGGATGAGAGATGACTTAGATGACAGATAACACTTATTTTTAAAGCCACTGGTAATTACAGGAGCAGTTGGGCTATAGCATCCTCTTTTGATGCCAGGGACGTGTTTCTGTATTAAGTAAATATTTTCCCAGTGTGGATCTCCGGTGAGTGTGTGGAGAAGCATATTTCCTAAAGATGCAAATAAGTCTAGTCAGAAATAAATATTGAATGGAAACTTCAAAGCAGCTAGATTTCTCCAGTTATAGGCCCTGAAGACTTCTCTGCAAGACGCCCACACAGGTGGGCGAGGGGACGGTTAGGGGCACGTATAAGAGAGGATGCTAATATTTTAAGAGTTCACGTTCTCTGTATTTTTTGGTGTGGAAAAAGGCCTATCAAGAAAGGAGTAAAGAAAAGTTATGTCTGTCCAGAAGCTTAGGCTATTTTAAAGCATATTCCCCACCCCCTACTTTCTTCCTGTTGCAGATCTCGCCTGGCGGATTTTTTTACCAACTGCCAGCCGGAGTCAAGGTCTGTCAGCAGCTGTCTAAAGGAAAACTACGCTGACTGCCTCCTTGCCTACTCGGGGCTTATTGGTAAGACTGGGGAGACATGGGATGGGAGAAAATGCTGGTTTACAAATACTCAGACTCCTTCCATTGTAGCCTGCAGCTCCCTGTGGATGTAAAAATCTCCTAGGAATGCTCTGTGCTGGTGTTTTGATGTTGGGTCCTTTAGGACTCGCCTCTGAAGAAGGGGTGGGGGGGAAGAGGAGGGCAATGGATGCGCAAAGGCAGGAAGCAGGGATTATTAAAGAACGGGAAGGCAGCAAGTGTGAAGACCTGGGAAGCGTCTCAGTTGGAGAACTGACCGCACAGAACAAAAGTAGGGGGGAAAGCGTGGTTATGGAAGAGGAGAGCAAGTCAAACCAAGTTAATTGAATTAGGGAACTTCGGAGAGAGGGAACTTGGAAGTCATTCAGTCTGGGGAAGTCAGAAAGGCTGTTTTCCAGAAATGGCCCTTTGGAAAGAAAATCCCTGAGTACTGGGGGTCCTGCTCGCCATTAGTATTCTGGGTGATTCAGCTCCTGGTGGGTAGGGGGTGTTTCACCTAATTTTTTCACCCGAGAACAGACATAGTAGAAATAGTGTTTTCGGTCTTTCAAGACCTAAGGCGTTAGAGGAACCAGGTTCTTGGCATTCCAGGGAGCAGTGCAAATAAACAAGGCACCAGTGCGAGTCGGAAGAGGGACAGAAAGAGGCAAATCTGTACCCAAGGATAAACGGGGGCAGCAGGAGGAAAGGAAGGGCTCTGGGGTGCCAGGGCTGCAGCAGCCTTGGTGGCAGGGCTCGCTCACGATTGTCGTTTGAGAAGGAACACGTAATGAAGGCTAGGGAAGGATGAGGGAAATCACGGTTGTCAGAAGCCTGATGGCTCAGCCAGGGTGTGAGCGCCTGCCAGGATCACACAAGTCACCAGGCAGAAAGAAAGTCCCACCAAGAGTGACAGCCCAGACCAAATTCTTTGTCACCAGAGTGTCTTCAGCAAGAGCCACTGGGAAAATCACTGACTGTACTTAATGCAGGGATATTGCAGGTGCCTGCACACTCATCCCAACTATTTTTTTGCAAGGATACCTGTGCTCTCTTGGGTAATACCATTCACCAGCTATTGACCATTCTCATGGATAGGTCCCATGAGCTTATCTCCCTTAAGTCAGCCCTCCAAATTTGCATTCACTCTCTCCTTTTCTTAAATAAAGTAGTCCCTAGTAGGATTATTTATCAACTATGGAATTACAAGTTTAAGAAATAACTGAATTAAGTAAGGAGTGCTCATTGTAAAGAGTTTTTTTAAAAAAAAATACAGAGAACCCAAAGGAGACAGTGTTAAAGATCTACAGCCCCACTCCAGGATATAATCACTGTTTACAGCTCAGTCTGTACCTTCTAAGTACACATGCTCATTAAATACTCCATACGGGGCCAAGCCTCAGGACTGCCAGGTGTTTCTGGCCTGAGGATGATGAAATCCTCATTATTTAAGGGAATAACTGGTTGAGACAATGCATTCTATGCACCAAAATTTATTTCTCTCTTGGGTCCAGCTCTTTCCCTCCACTCTGGTCATTGGGTTCTAACTTCTCTCAGGACAGAGCTTGTTCCTACTTCTTCCAAGTGTCAGGGATCCATTCTGGTGCCAGGCATACAGTGGGTGCTTAGTAGGCATACTCTAACCTCTTCACTCAGCGTTTGGGGTGCCCGTTCCTTTCTCACCCAAAGTTAGAAGCTTCTCTCTCTGCTGTGGGTTGACATTTTCATCCCAAGGTATAATGGGACATTATTTAGTTCAAGTCAGTAAGTAATGTAGGGCAAAGAAGTTATGCCCTTGACCCAGAAGAGCTTAAAAAGAATATTTTTTTCTGTTTCTGAACCAAATATATCCTGTGGCTCACTGGACTGCCTGTTACTTCTTAATTCCACAAACTGTATAAAAACAGAAGACTTCTTGGCACGAGTAGGCATTGCCTGGTGTGAGCCACCCAGGAGGAGACATTTGGGTCGTGTTAAGTATAAACGCATTGTTTATTTGTGCCAGTACAGAACTCATCAGAAGAACAATGAATACACAGGAAGATGTAGGCAAGAGCGGCCACCCAGCATTTCTTTGAGGACTTTTGAGGACTCTTAAGACAATACTCCAGGAGCCATTGGCTTAGAGAATTTCCATTGTTTATTTCCAATTCCATCACAACTTGGAACGCTAAATCAGTTGAGAGCCTCCTTGTATACATCCAGAATGTGGGGTAACCCATAAGGATAGCTTCTAAGCTTCTCTGGGTTACTCTGAAGGAGCCCGTTGCTTCCGAGGGAAGTAGAGGCAGCATCCTAAAAGGATTTTTTAAGATGTGTAAAACCAGCTCTATCTGTTTTTGAAGATTAATGACATTTTCAAGAAAATGCAAGGGATTTGGCAACTCATGCATTCTAAGTTAATTCTCTCCTACTCCATGACATCCATACCATTTGTGCAGCGAAAAACACCCTAAGTGCAGCTCAAGGAGTTCTGTTCGAACTTTTTAAGTAAATGTGTAAATTATTTTATGTGCTCAAGATAAATTGCCAAGAAAATGCACTGCTTAACCTAATTTTCCACTCAGCAAACACAATGTTTGTAATTATCCACGGTGCATCCGCTGTCAGAGGAACATTTGTTTCTTTTTAGGCTCTAGGAAAGTTTATACCATCACACAAGAATAAAACGCCTTGTTTTTTACTCTTCTAGGTACAGTCATGACCCCCAACTACATAGACTCCAGTAGCCTCAGCGTGGCCCCCTGGTGTGACTGCAACAACAGTGGAAACGACCTGGAGGAGTGCTTGAAATTTCTGAATTTCTTCAAGGACAACACATGTCTTAGTGAGTTTGAAAAACAACAGACAACAAACACACAAACATGTTTTCCGCTCTAAGTTCAAGCTGTCCCTTTGTGTTTCTTGTGTCTGCCTTCTCTCTCTCTCTCTCTCTCTCTGTCTCTTTTTTTCCTGATCGCTGCCGGTGAATCCAGCTCCTTTTGGCCACACTATGTAATGCAGAGGGGCCGGAGCAAGTGATGAACTGGGTGCTGCTAAGATGGCGAGTCCAGAGGCCCAGGAGAGTGAGAGATGCAAATAACCGAGGGTACATTGTGTGGGAAAGAACATTTCTACCCACAGATGAGATTTTGATCTTGGCAACCAACCCCAAGTCAGTTCCAGCAGTTCTTAAAACCTGGTCAGAATATACAATGTGAGACGCTCAGACAAGTTAGATGGGGGTAGGCCTCCAAGGGTTCTCTGAGAAAAATTAGAATGTTAACATCAATAGCCCCCTGGATGTTCAGGGTTGGCTCCGAGGAGAAGCAACGGTGCTTGAGTGAGATCGGCTGGCAATGCAGCCAGGAGCTTCAGGAGGTCGGTTATCTCCGGAGATGAGCTGAGCCGGGGCTGGGGGGCGGGCAGTGGGCTCTGCTTGGGAACAGTACTGGTTATTATTGCAGGGTCCTTTAGGCAACTTGGAAACATGTTTCCCAAAGGGAGAGGGATAGAGAGAAATGTACGGGTGTGAGCGATGGACCTCATCAGATGATCTCTGTAAGCACTGTGCCAGGTCTCCCTTCTGTCCACCGAGATGTGCACGCTCTAGGCGATGATCCAGCTGAGATGCTTGAATACCTTACTCGTATTTTGCGGTGGCAGCCACCATTAATTTATCGGGTGCCTGCTCTATGTGCAAATTCAGTCTGTGAGAAGTGTACCGTATACATTGTCGCACTGACTGTAACGTGCACCTAGGAGATGCAGGTGTTATCTCCACTTCACAGTTGAATAAACAGCTGGTATTCACCTAAACCAGCCGTGCCAGAGATAGGATCCAAAGCCCCCTGTGCCCTGAGGGCTTCTGTGTCAGGCCTGATATTGAAGGGCCTGATGGACAAGAACACGTGCCTGCACATCCGGGACCAGGTATGACTTCCCAGTGGGAAGTGTGGACCAAGGTTCACCTACCCCTCTAAGCACTGTGCCCTCAGGTGACAATTTCTCCATGGTGCTCTGAGTGATTCCTAAAGAATTAGCAAACTATTTACTGCACGCACATGGGAAAGCTTTTAAGTGTTACTTCTAAAACCTCCTCAACTGTTTCTTTTGTTGAAAAGACAAATCTTAGTGATTTGCTCAGTAGGTACTTGGCTATAACCAAATGCTTTGATCATCTTAAAACTAAAACAAGCTTTTGGACACTTAAGTGAAATTTAAACCCATAAAACTAGTCTAAAGTATGGAGACATTTGCCAAGACATTGGGCACACCGCGGAACTACACCTTAAGCCTTTTATTTGGTCTTGACTAAAAAAAAAAGAAATATATATAAACACACACACACACACACACACACACACACATATCCTCTTTTTCACATCCTGCACACTCTTCTGGCAGAATCCAAGTTTTAATGAAGATAAAGCAATGACAATAGAGGTTAGTGTGAGAAAAAAGATTATACTCACTTGGGCTGGAAGACCACTGCCTCATAGAGAAATTAAAGTTGTCCCTGCTTAATAATATTTTGGTGAAGGGGATAATGGTATCTTATTGCTAATGACTTTTCAATAAAAATAAATGCGTTTGGTCTTCACTGGGGACCAAAGCCAGGCAGAATTTTTCATAGTCATTCCATTTATACTTTGATTAGATGGAACACAGGGCTGTAAATTCAGTCTCTTGCAACAGGCCCTAGAGTAGAAAGAATTAGAATTTGTAGATTCCAGCCCAAACGCAATAACCCAATTCTGCTCCCTTCAAATTAACCAACACCCTCCAATTCCCCTATCGTGAGCATGACTCCAGCCTATTGTTTACTTCTGGTAACTGGGGAGGAGACAGTTATTTTCAAGTCAAAGTACATGGCTGAGGTGAAGGGAAGAGAGCAGAATGGTCTGGGGGCAGAGATGAGACATCAGTTACTGTCACTCAAGTCTTTTTTCAAGTGCCACCTTCGCCTCCCTGGACCACTCCATCGAAACTCCAGTTCCCCGTTCCCATCCTGGTGCTCCCTGAACCCCACCTCTGCGTCATCTTCCTCCAAGGATTTCTCACCACCTAATGTATTATACACTTTACTTATTTGCTTCCCCAACCAGAATGTGACCTCCACGAGGACAGGGACTTTTGTCTCTTGTTGCTGTCATTGTTGTCCCCTGCCGATTCCCAGCACAGAGCAGTGACTGGCGCTCAATAGATGTTCCATTGACACTTGAACGAATGAATGAGCAAGTAGACAAACAGTCTCCCCAAATGGCAAGGCAAACACGTTGGAAATCACAGACAGTTTCAACAAATGACATGGGTTTCCTGAATCTACATGCCTTAACAAGAAAAAGGAAGTTTTTGCTGCTTTCTTGTTGTTATCCTGGGTCATTTAAGGAAACTGGTCCCCCAAGTACCTCTTTCTTTACGTTCCTCCCACCAGTTAAGCCATGTAACATGGATGGGAGCATTAGAAGCATTGATATTAATTTGAAGCGGTTTCTTACAGCCTAAAAAATGTAGTTTTAGAAAACAAGCTTACAATTTGCTGAACTTAAAGGATAACAATTTTAGAACAAAATGTCCCTTCTAAGATGAAGATTAGGCTTAAATTATTCTGTCTTGTATATTGAAAAATGCCAGCTAAGAGTCATATATTAAAAATTTACACATTCAGGTCCCAAATGGAAGAGTTTCATTTCTTATACAATGAATATGAAATAAAAAATTCCTAAATCCATGCCAAATCCCCGAGGACCTGATTATAAACTGTTTTTTATTCATCTTGTGGGGGAGAACAACACACAACCAATTTACTTGTGCCATAAAAACAATCTAATCCCATGAAATTATAATAGGATTTTAAAGTTTTACATTTTAAACTTTTCATTTAACAGAGCTGCTCCTTCCTAATTATGCAGATTTTGTTTGGACCACTGGGAACAAAAAGGGAAAAAAATAATCTTTCTTAAATTTTCACTATATATTATTGATGAGGTTTGGGATAGATTTTTCTTTTAAAGAAACGGGTTGCGTTTGTACTTTGAGCAATGCTGGGCTCATAGTAGGTGCTCTGTTGTAGTGAATCACACTTTTTTGCTGTTTGATTTTACTGGCTGCCAAATTTCTATGAATGCCACTGAGTTACCCCAGTATCATAATTAGGGATGTGGTACTTTAAAAAAACAGTAAATAGACTCCCTCTTTTGAGAACACCGGAATCACAACTAACTGCTGAACAATCATCGACACAAAGACACTGGAACTCACCAAAAAAAATACCCCACATGCAAAGACAAAGGAGAATCCGCAATGAGACGGTAGGAGGGGTGCAATCACGATAAAATCAAATCCCATAACTGCTGGCTGGGTGACTCACAAACTGGAGAACACTTATACCACTGAAGTCCACCCACTGGAGTGAAGGTTCTCAGCCACACGTCAGGCTTCCAACCCTGGGGGTCAGGAAACAGGATGAGGAATTCCTAGAGAATCAGACTTTGAAGGCTAGTGGGCTTTGATTTCAGAACTTCGACAGGACTGGGGGAAACAGACTCCACTCTTGTAGGGCACACACAAAGTAGTGTGTGCATTTGGACCCAGGGGAAGGAGCAGTGACCCCATAGGAGACTGAAGCAGACCTACCTGCTAGTGTTGGAGGGTCTCCTGCAGAGGCGGGGGGTGGCTGTGCCTCACTGTGAGGACAAGGACACTGGCAGCAGAAGTTCTGGGAAGTACTCCTTGGCGTGAGCCCTCCCAGAGTCCACCATTAGCCCCACCAAAGAGCCCGGGTAGGCTCCAGTGTTGGGTCGCCTCAGGCCAAACAACCAACAGGGAGGGAGCCCAGCCCCAACCATCAGCAGACAAGTGGATTAAGTTTTACTGAGCTCTGCCCACCAAAGCAACAGCCAGCTCTACCCACCACCAGTCCCTCCCATCAGGAAACTTCCACAAGCCTCTTCGATAGCCTCATCCACCAGAGGGCAAAAAGCAGAGCAGGAAGAACTACAATCCTGCAGCCTATGGAACAAAAACCACATTCACAGAAAGATAGACAAGATGAAAAGGCAGAGGAGGGCTATGTACCAGATGAAGAAACAAGTTAAAACCCCAGAAAAACAACTAAATGAAGTGGAGATAGGCAATCTTCCAGAAAGAGAATTCAGAACAATGATAGTGAAGATGACCCAGGACCTCAGAAAAAAAAAATGGAAGCAAAGAATTAGAAGATGCAAGAAATGTTTAACAAACATCTAGAAGAATTAAAGAACAAACAGAGATGAATAATACAATAACTGAAATGAAAAATACACTAAAAGGAGTCAGTAGCAGAATAACTGAGGAAGAAGAACGGATAAGTGACCTGGAAGACAGAATGGTGGAATTCACTGCTGTGGAACAGAATAAAGAAAAAAGAAGGAAAAGAAATGAAGACAGCCTAAGAGACCTCTGGGACAACATTAAACACAACAGCATTCGCATTATAAGGGTCCCAGAAGGAGAAGAGAGAGAGAAAGGACCCGAGAAAATATTTGAAGAGATTATAGTCAAAAACTTCCCTAACATGGAAAAGGAAGTAGCCACCCAAGTCCAGGAAGCACAGAGAGTCCCATACAGGATCAACCCAAGGAGAAACGTGCTGAGACACATAGTAATCAAATTGGCAAAAATTAAAGACAAAGAAAAATTATTGAAAGCAGCAAGGGAAAAACCACAAATAACATACAAGGGAACTCCCATAAACTTAACGGCTGATTTCACAGCAGAAACTCTACAAGCCAGAAGGGAGTGGCATGATATACTTAAAGTGATGAAAGGGAAGAACCTACAACCAAATTACTCTACCCAACAAGGATCTCATTCAGATTCGATGGAGAACTCAAAAGCTTTACAGACAAGCAAAAGCTAAGAGAGTTCAGCACCATGAAACCAGCTCTACAACAAATGCTAAAGGAACTTCTCTAAGTGGGAAACACAAGAGAAGAAAAGGACCTACAGAAACAAACCCAAAACAATTAAGAAAATGGTAACAGGAACATACATATCGATAATTACCTTAAACGTGAATGGATTAAATGCTCCAACCACAAGACACAGGCTTGCTGAATGGATACAAAAACAAGACCCACATATATGCTGTCTACAAGAGACCCACCTCAGACCTAGGGACACATACAGACTGAAAGTGAGGGGATGGAAAAAGATATTCCATGCAAATGGAAATCAAAAGAAAGCTGGAGTAGCCATACTCATATCACATAAAATAGACTTTAAAATAAAGAATGTTACAAGAGACAAGGAAGGACACTACATAATGATCAAGGGATCAATCCAAGAAGAAGATATAACAATTATAAATATATATGCACCCAACATAGGAGCACCTCAGTACATAAGGCAACTGCTAACAGCTCTAAAAGAGGAAATCGACAGTAACACGATAATAGTGGGGGACTTTAATACCTCACTTTCACCAATGGACAGATCATCCAAACAAAAAAGTAATAAGGAAACACAAGCTTTAAATGACACAATAGACCAGATAGATTTAATTGATATTTATAGGACATTCCATCCAAAAACAACAGATTACACTTTCTTCTCAAGAGCTCACGGCACATTCTCCAGGACAGATCACATCCTGGGTCATAAATCAAGCCTCAGTAAATTTAAGAAAATTGAAATCATATCAAGCATCTTTTCTGACCACAATGCTATGAGATTAGAAATCAATTACTGGGGAAAAAAATGTAACAAACACAAACAAATGGAGGCTAAACAATATGTTACTAAATAACCAAGAGATCACTGAAGAAATCAAAGAGGAAATCAAAAGATACCTAGAGACTAATGATAATGAAAACACGACGATCCAAAACCTATGGGATGCAGCAAAAGCAGTTCTAAGAGGGAAGTTTATAGATATTCAAGCCTACCTCAAGAAACAAGAAAAATCTCAAAAAAACAATCTAACGTTACACCTAAAGGAACTAGAGAAAGAAGAAGAAACAAAACCCAAAGTTAGCAGAAGGAAAGAAATCAGGATCAGAGCAGAAATAAATGAAACAGAAACTAAGAAAACAATAGCAAAGATCAATAAAACTAAAAGCTGCTTCTTTGAGAAGATAAACAAAATTGATAAACCATTAGCCAAACTCATCAAGAAAAAGAGGGAGAGGACTCAAATCAATAAAATTAGAAATGAAAAAAGAGAAGTTACAACAGACACTGCAGAAATGCAAAGCATTCTAAGAGACTACTACAAGCAACTCTATGCCAATAAAATGGACAACCTGGAAGAAATGGACAAATTCTTAGAAAGGTATAACCTTCCAAGACTGAACCAGGAAGAAATAGAAAATATGAACAGACCAATCACAAGTAATGAAATTGAAACTGTGATTAAAAACTTTCCAACAAACCAAAGTCCAGGACCAGATGGCTTCACAGGTGAATTCTATCAAACATTCAGAGAAGAGCGAACACCCATCCTTCTCAAACTCTTCCCAAAAATTGCAGAGGAAGGAACACTCCCAAACTCATTCAGTGAGGCCACCATCACCCTGATACCAAAACCAGACAAAGATACTACAAAAAAAGAAAATTACAGACCAATATCACTGATGAATATACATGCAAAAATCCTCAACAAAATACTAGCAAACAGAATCCAACAACACATTAAAAGGATCATACACCATGATCAAGTGGGATTTATCCCAAGGATGCAAGGATTCTTCAATATATGGAAAAAAATCAATGTGATACACAATATTAAAAAATTGAAGAATAAAAACCATATGATCATGTCAATAGATGCAGAAAAAGCTTTTGACAAAATTCAACACCCATTTATGATAAAAACTCTCCAGAAAGTGGGCATAGAGGGAACCTACCTCAACATAATAAAGGCCATATATGACAAACTCACAGCAAACATCATTCTCAATGGGGAAAAACTGAAAGCATTGCCTCGAAGATCAGGAACAAGACAAGGATGTCCACTCTTGCCACTGTTATTCAACATAGTTTTGGAAGTCCTAGCCATGGCAGTCAGAGAAGAAAAAGAAATAAAAGGAATACAGATTGGAAAAGAAGAAGTAAAACTGTCACTGTTTGCAGATGACATGATGCTATACATAGAGAGTCCTAAAGATGCCACCAGAAAAGTGCTAGAGCTAATCAATGAATTTGGTAAAGTTGCAGGATACAAAATTAACGCACAGAAATCTCTTGCATTCCTATACACTAATGATGAAAAATCTGAAAGAGAAATTCAGGAAACACTCCCATTTACCATTGCAAGAAAAAGAATAAAATACCTAGGAATAAACCTACCTAGGGAGACAAAAGACCTGTTTGCAGAAAACTATAAGACACTGATGAAAGAAATTAAAGATGATACCAAAAGAGAGAGATATATCATGTTCTTGGATTGGAAGAGTCAATATTGTGAAAATGACTATACTACCCAAAGCAGTCTACAGATTCAATGCAATCCCTATCAAATTACCAATGGCATTTTTTACAGAACTAGAACAAAAAATCTTAAAATTTGTATGGAGACACAAAAGACCCCGAATAGCCAAAGCAGTCTTGAGGGAAAAAAACGGAGGTGGAGGAATCAGACTACCTGACTTCAGACTATACTACAAATCTACAGTAATCAAGACAATATGATACTGGCACAAAAACGAAATATAGATCAATGCAACAGGATAGAAAGCCCAGAGATAAACCCATGCACCTATGGTCAACTAATCTATGACAAAGGAGGCAAGGATATACAATGGAGAAAAGACAGTCTCTTCAATAAGTGGTGCTGGGAAAACTGGACAGCTCCATGGAAAAGAATGAAATTAGAACACTCCCTAACACCATACAGAAAAATAAACTCAAAATGGATTAGAGACCTAAATGTAAGACCAGGCACTATAAAACTCTTAGAGGAAAACATAGGAAGAACACTCTTTGTCATAAATCACAGCAAGGTCTTTTTTGATCCACCTTCTAGAGTAATGGAAATAAAAACAAAAATAAACAAATGGGACCTATTGAAATTTAAAAGCTTTTGCACAGCAAAGGAAACCGTAAACAAGACTAAAGGACAACCCTCAGAATGGGAGAAAATATTTGCAAAGGAATCAACGGACAAAGGATTAATCTCCAAAATATATAAACAGCCCATGCAGCTCAATATTAAAAAAAACAAACAACCCAATCCAAAAATGAGCAGAAGTCCTAAATAGACATTTGTCCAAAGAAGACATACAGATGGCCAAGAGGCACATGAAAAGCTGCTCAACATCACTATTTGTTAGAGAAATGCAAATCAAAACTACAATGAGGTATCACCTCACACAAGTTAGAATGGGTATCATCAGAAAATCTACAAACAACAAGTGCTGGAGAGGGTGTGGAGAAAAGGGAACCCTTTTGCACTGTTGGTAGGAATGTAAATTGATATAGCCTCTATGGAGAACAGTATGGAGATTCCTTAAAAAACTAAAAATAGAATTACCATATGACCCAGCAATCCCACTACTGGGCATATACCCAGAGAAAACCATAATTCAAAATACACATGCACCCCAATGTTCACTGCAGCACTATTTACAATAGCCAGGTCATGGAAGCAACCTAAATGCTCGTCGACAGACAAATGGATAAAGAAGATGTGGTACATATATACAATGGAATATTACTCAGCCATAAAAAGGAATGAAATTGGGTCATTTGTAGAGACGTGGATGCATATAGAGACTGTCATACAGAGTGAAGTAAGTCAGAAAGAGGAAAACAAATATCGTATATTAATGCATATATGTGGAATCTAGAAAATGGTACAGATGAACCGGTTTGCAGAGCAGAAATTGAGACACAGAAGTAGAGAAAAAACATATGGACACCAAGGGTGGAAAGCGGCGGGGATGGGGTTGTGGTGGACTGAATTGGGAGATTGGGATTGACATGTATACACTGATGTGTATAAAATGGATGAGTAATAAGTACCTGCTGTATAAAAAAATAAATAAAATTAAATTAAAAAAACAAAAAACAAACAAAAAAACACTAAATGGTTTGCTTTTAGTATAGAATTTTGACACAAGCATTTTCTTGGAAGATGGACCAGTGACTGTGATCCCAAATAACAGGTCTGAGGCTGGCTTTCAAAAGGCTCGACTGATGGGTGTTTCAGGGCAAGGATCTTGCTCCACACCTGGTACGTGAATAGGGACACAATACATATTTGTTGTACTTAGAGCAAAGCTAAGTGTCCAGCTCAGGGTTTAATGAATGAATTAATTTTTGAGCACCTGACCCATGGCTGCCTTTCAGCATGTGGAGGGTGGATGGATGGATGGGTTTTGTTCAGAGAAGTCCAGTGCTCTCATCAGAATTTCTAGTGTGCCTCTATGCCTTCATGTATCCTGTCTGTTACATTTGCTGCTTGACTTTGAAATTGGATTTCCTCCTGTTTTACTGCAGAAAATGCAATTCAAGCCTTTGGCAATGGCTCAGATGTGACCGTGTGGCAGCCAGCCCTCCCAGTTCAGACCACCACTGCCACCACCACCACAGCCTTCCGGGTCAAGAACAAGCCCCTGGGGCCAGCAGGCTCTGAGAATGAAATCCCCACTCATGTTTTACCACCTTGTGCAAATTTACAGGTAAGAGCAGGGGCCTGAACTCCCTGTCGGTGCTTACTTCTGAGGGGAACACAGATTCATCTTCTGAAATGCATTTAGAGATGGAGGGAGAATCTTGGAATGCTGCTCAGGTTTGAGTCTCAAAAGTGCATTTTAACCATGAGAGATGGAGACCGTGATGTTCTCTAGAGTGGAGAGAAGGATGGGCTCTGGAACTGACTCTGCCATTGACGAGGGCTGGGGCTTTGGTCAAGGTACTTGTATTGGCCTTGGTGTCTTCACCTATAAAATGAGGGGTCTGGGCAGATGAATCCTTAAGCTGTCTGTTTGCAGGGTGGTGGAGTTGAGTTAGCTATTTATTTATTTATTTATTTATTATGCTTTTTCAGTGTTCTGTACAAAGCAGCAACGTACAGAAAAGGAAGGAGCTCTTGGATTTTTGTTTTTAATTTTTAAATTAAAAAAAGATTCGCATGCAATTTGTAAAGGTTACTTTCCATTTACAGTTATTACAAAATATTGACTATATTCTCTGTGTTGTACAATACATCCTTGAGACCATCTTACACCCAATAGTTTGCACCTGCCGCTCCACCATCCCTGTATTGCTCCTCCCCGCTTCCTTCTCCCCACTGGTAACCACTAGCTTGTTCTCCATATCTGTGAGTCTGCTTCTTTTTTGTTACGTTCACTAGTTTGCTGTACTTCTTAGATTACACATATAAGTGATATCATACAGTATTTTTCTTTCTCTGTCTGACTTATTTCACTTAGCATAATACCCTCCAAGACCATCCATGTTGCTGCAAATGGCAAAATTTCATTCTATTTTATGGCTGAGTAGTATTCCATTGTACATATATATACATCTTCTTTATCCATTCATCTGTTGATGGACACTTAGGTTATTTCCACATCTTGGCAATTGTAAATAATGCTGCTATGAACATTGGGGTGCATGTATCTTTTCAAATTAGTGTCTTTGTTTTTCTCATATATATACCCAGGAGTGGAATTGCAGAGTCATGTGTAGTTCTATTTTTCGTTTTTTTGAGAAACCTCCATAATGTTTTCCACAGTGGCTGCACCAATTTACATTCCCACCAACAGTGTACAAGAATTCCCTTTTCTCCACATCCTCAAAAACATTTGTTATCTGTGTTCTTGTTGACGATAGACATTCTGACAGGTGTGAGGTGATATCTCATTGTGGGTTTGATTTGCATTTCCTTGATGATTAGTGATGTTGAGCATCTTTTCATGTGCCTGTTGGCCATATGCATTTCTTGTTTGGAAAAATGTGTATTCAGTTCTTCTGCCCATTTTTTTTTTAATTTTTGAATTTTATTTTATTTTTTTATGCAGCAGTATCTTATTAGTCATCCACTTTATACACATCAGTGGATACATGTCAATCCCAATTTCCCAGTTCATCACACCACCACCCCTGCCCACTGCTGCTTTCCCCCCTTGGTGTCCATACTTTGTTCTCTACATCTGGGTATCAATTTCTGCCCTGCAAACCGGTTCATCTGTACCATATTTCTAGATTCCAAATATATGCGTTAATATGTGATATTTGTTTTACTCTTTCTGACTTACTTCACTCTGTGTGACAGTCTCTAGATTCATCCACGTATCAACAAATGACCCAATTTTGCTCCTTTTTATGGCTGAGTAATATTCCATTGTATGTATATACCACATCTTCTTTATCCATTCATCTGTCGATGAGCATTTAGGTTGCTTCCATGACCTGACTATTGTAAATAGTGCTGCAATGAACATTGGGGTGCATGTGTCTTTTTGAATTACGGTTTTCTCTGGGTATATGCCCAGTAGTGGGATTGCTGGGTCATATGGTAATTCTATTTTTAGTTTTTTAAGGAACCTCCATACTGTTCTCCATAGTGGCTGTATCAATTTACATTCCTACCAACAGTGCAAGAGGGTTCCCTTTTCTCCACACCCTCTCCAGCATTTGTTGTTTGTAGATTTTCTGATGATGCCCATTCCAACTGGTGTGAGGTGATAACTCATTGTAGTTTTGATTTGCATTTCTCTAATAATTAGTGATGTTGAGCAGCTTTTCATGTGCTTCTTGGCCATGTGTATGTCTTCTTTGGAGAAATGTCTATTTAGGTCTTCTGCCCATTTTTGATTGGGTTATTTTTTTTTTTTAATATTGAGCTGCATGAGCTGTTTATATATTTTGGAGATTAATCCTTTGTCCATTGATTCATTTGCAAGTATTTTCTCCCATTCTGAGGGTTGTCCTTTCATCTTGTTTATGGTTTCCTTTGCTTGGCAAAAGCTTTTAAGTTTCATTAGGTCCCATTTGTTTATTTTTGTTTTTATTTCCATTACTCTAGGCGGTGAATCAAAGAAGATCTTGCTGTGAGTTATGTCAAAGAGTGTTCTTCCTATGTTTTCCTCTAAGAGTTTTATAGTGTCCAGTCTTACATTTAGGTCTCTAATCCATTTTGAGTTTATTTTTCTGTATAGTGATAGGGAGTGTTCTAATTTCATTCTTTTCCATGTAGCTGTCCAGATTTCCCAGCACCACTTATTGAAGAGACTGTCTTTTCTCCATTGTATATCCTTGCCTCCTTTGTCATAGATTAGTTGACCATATGTGTGTGGGTTTATCTCTGGGCTTTCTATCCTGTTGCATTGATCTGTATTTCTGTTTTTGTGCCAGTACCATATTGTCTTGCTTACTGTAACTTTGTAGTATTGTCTGAAGTCAGGGAGTCTGATTCTTCCACCTCCGTTTTTTTCCCTCAAGACTGCTTTGGCTATTCGGGGTCTTTTGTGTCTCCATACAAATTTTAAGATTTTTTTGTTCTAGTTCTGTAAAAAAAATGCCATTGGTAATTTGATAGGGATTGCATTGAATCTGTAGATTGCTTTGGGTAGTATAGTCATTTTCACAATATTGATTCTTCCAATCCAAGAACATGGTATATCTCTCCATCTGTTTGTGTCATCTTTGATTTCTTTCATCAGTGTCTTATAGTTTTCTGACTACAGGTCTTTTGTCTCCCTAGGTAGGTTTATTCCTAGGTATTTTCTTCTTTTTGTTGCCATGGTAAATGGGAGTGTTTCCTTAATTTCTCTTTCAGATTTTTCATCATTAGTGTATAGGAATGCAAGAGATTTCTGTGCATTAATTTTGTATCCTGCAACTTTACCAAATTCATTGATTAGCTCTAGAACTTTTCTGGTGGCATCTTTAGGATTCTCTATGTATAGTATCATGTCATCTGCAAACAGTGACAGTTTTACTTCTTCTTTTCCAGTCTGTATTCCTTTTATTTCTTTTTCTTCTCTGATTGCCGTGGCTAGGGCTTCCAAAACTATGTTGAATAACAGTGGCAGGAGTGGACATCCTTGTCTTGTTCCTGGTCTTTGAGGAAATGCTTTCAGTTTTTCACCATTGAGAATGATGTTTGCTGTGGGTTTGTCATATATGGCCTTTATTATGTTGAGGTAAGTTCCCTCTATGCCCACTTTCTGGAGAGTTTTTATCATAAATGGGTGTTGAATTTTGTCAAAAGCTTTTTCTGCATCTATTGACATGATCATATGGTTTTTATTCTTCAATTTCTTAATATGGTGTATCACATTGATTGTTTTGCATATATTGAAGAATCCTTGCATCCCTGGGATAAATCCCACTTGATCATTGTGTGGTCCTTTTAATGTGTTGTTGGATTCTGTTTTCTAGTAGTTTGTTGAGGATTTTTGCATATATATATTCATCAGTGATATTGGTCTGTAATTTTCTTTTTTTGTAGTATCTTTGTCTGGTTTTGGTATCAGGGTGATGGTGGCCTCATTGAATGAGTTTGGGAGTGTTCCTTCCTCTGCAATTTTTGGGAAGAGTTTGAGAAGGATGGGTGTTCGCTCTTCTCTGAATGTTTGATAGAATTCACCTGTGAAGCCATCTGGTCCTGGACTTTGGTTTGTTGGAAAGTTTTTAATCACAGTTTCAATTTCATTACTTGTGATTGGTCTGTTCATATTTTCTATTTCTTCCTGGTTCAGTCTTGGAAGGTTATACCTTTCTAAGAATTTGTCCATTTCTTCCAGCTTGTCCATTTTATTGGCATAGAGTTCCTTGTAGTAGTTTCTTAGAATGCTTTGCATTTCTGCGGTGTCTGTTGTAACTTCTCCTTTTTCATTTCTAATTTTATTGATTTGAGTCCTCTCCCTCTTTTTCTTGATGAGTTTGGCTAATGGTTTATCAATTTTGTTTATCTTCTCAAAGAAGCAGCTTTTAGTTTTATTGATCTTTGCTATTGTTTTCTTTGATTCTGTTTCATTTATTTCTGCTCTGATCTTGATGATTTCTTTCCTTCTGCTAACTTTGGGTTTTGTTTGTTCGTCTTTCTCTAGTTCCTTTAGGTGTAACGTTAGATTGTTTATTTGAGATTTTTCTTGTTTCTTGAGGTAGGCTTGAATATCTATAAACTTCCCTCTTAGAACTGCTTTTGCTGCATCCCATAGGTTTTGGATCGTCGTGTTTTCATTATCATTAGTCTCTAGGTATTTTTTGATTTCCTCTTTGATTTCTTCAGTGATCTCTTGGTTATTTAGTAACATATTGTTTAGTCTCCATTTGTTTGTGTTTGTTACATTTTTTTTCCCAGTAATTGATTTCTAATCTCATAGCATTGTGGTCAGAAAAGATGCTTGATATGATTTCAATTTTCTTAAATTTACTGAGGCTTGATTTATGACCCAGGATGTGATCTGTCCTGGAGAATGTTCCATGAGCTCTTGAGAAGAAAGTGTAATCTGTTGTTTTTGGATGGAATGTCCTATAAGTATCAATTAAATCTATCTGGTCTATTGTGTCATTTAAAGTTTGTGTTTCCTTATTACTTTTCTGTTTGGATGATTTGTCCATTGGTGAAAGTGAGGTATTAAAGTCCCCCACTATTATTGTGTTACTGTTGATTTCCTCTTTTAGAGCTGTTAGCAGTTGCCTTATGTATTGAGGTGCTCCTATGTTGGGTGCATATATATTTATAATTGTTATATCTTCTTCTTGGATTGATCCCTTGATCATTATGTAGTGTCCTTCCTTGTCTCTTGTAACATTCTTTATTTTAAAGTCTATTTTATCTGACACGAGTATTGCTACTCCAGCTTTCTTTTGATTTCCATTTGCATGGAATATCTTTTTCCATCCCCTCACTGTCAGTCTGTATGTGTCCCTAGGTCTGAGGTGGGTCTCTTGTAGACAGCATATATGTGGGTCTTGTTCTTGTATCCATTCAGCAAGCCTGTGTCTTGTGGTTGGAGCATTTAATCCATTCACGTTTAAGGTAATTATCGATATGTATGTTCCTGTTACCATTTTCTTAATTGTTTTGGGTTTGTTTCTGTAGGTCCTTTTCTTCTCTTGTGTTTCCCACTTAGAGAAGTTCCTTTAGCATTTGTTGTAGAGCTGGTTTGGTGGTGCTGAATTCTCTTAGCTTTTTCTTGTCTGTAAAGCTTTTGATTTCTCCATCGAATCTGAATGAGATCCTTGTTGGGTAGAGTAATTTGGTTGTAGGTTCTTCCCTTTCATCACTTTAAGTATATCATGCCACTCCCTTCTGGCTTGTAGAGTTCCTGCTGAGAAATCAGCTGTTAACCTTATGGGAGTTCCCTTGTATGTTATTTGTCATTTTCCCTTGCTGCTTTCAATAATTTTTCTTTGTCTTTAATTTTTGCCAATTTGATTACTATGTGTCTCAGCGTGTTTCTCCTTGGGTTGATCCTGTATGGGACTCTCTGCACTTCCTGGACTTGGGTGGCTATTTCCTTTCCCATATTAGGGAAGTTTTTGACTATAATCTCTTCAAATATTTTCTTGGGTCCTTTCTCTCTCTCTTCTCCTTCTGGGACCCTTATAATGCGAATGTTGTTGTGTTTAATATTGTCCCAGAGGTCTCTTAAGCTGTCTTCATTTCTTTTCATTCTTTTTTCTTTATTCTGTTCCACAGCAGTGAATTCCACCATTCTGTCTTCCAGGTCACTTATCTGTTCTTCTTCCTCAGTTATTCTGCTATTGATTCCTTGTAGTGCATTTTTCATTTCAGTTATTGTGTTGTTCATCTGTGTTTGTTTGTTCTTTAATTCTTCTAGATCTTTTTGTTAAACATTTCTTGCATCTTCTCGATCTTTGCTTCCATTATTTTTCTGGGGTCCTGGATCATTTTCACTATCATTATTCTGAATTATTTTTCTGGAAGGTTGCCTATCTCCACTTCATTTAGTTGTTTTATTGGGGTTTTATCTTGTTCCTTCATCTGGTACATAGCCCTCTGCCTTTTCATCTTGTCTATCTTTCTGTGAATGTGGTTTTTGTTCCACAGGCTGCAGGATTGTAGTTCTTGCTTCTGCTTTTTGCCGTCTGGTGGATGAGGCTATCTAAGAGGCTTGTGGAAGTTTCCTGATGGGAGAGACTAGTGGTGGGTAGAGCTGGGTGTTGCTTTGGTGGGCAGAGCTCAGTAAAACTTTAATCCGCTTGTCTGCTGATGGGTGGCGCTGGTTTCCCTCCTTGTTGGTTGTTTGCCCTGAGACGACCCAACACTGGAGCCTACCCGGGCTCTTTGGTGGGGCTAACGGTGGACTCTGGAAGATGTCACGCCAAGGAGTACTTCCCAGAACTTTTGCTGCCAGTGTCCTTGTCCTCACGGTGAGACACAGCTACCCCCTGCCTCTGCAGGAGACCCTCCAACACTAGCAGGTAGGTCTGCTTCAGTCTCCTATGGGATCACTGCTCCTTCCCCTGGGTCCCAATGCGCACACTACTTAGTGTGTGCCCTCCAAGAGTGGAGTCTCTGTTTCCCCCAGTCCTGTCAAAGTCCTGCAATCAAATCCCTCTAGCCTTCAAAGTCTGATTCTCTAGGAATTCCTCCTCCTGTTGCTGGACCCCCAGATTGGGAAGCCTGACGTGGGGCTCAGAACCTTCACTCCAGTGGGTGGACTTCTGTGTTATAAGTGTTCTCCAGTTTGTGAGTCACCCACCCAGCAGTTACGGGATTGATTTTATTGTGATTGCACCCCTCCTACCGTCTCATTGCGGCTTCTCCTTTGTCTTTGGATGTGGGGTATCTTTTTTGGTGAATTCCAGTGTCTTCCTGTCGATGATTGTTCAGCAGTTAGTTGTGATTCTGGTGTTCTTTCAAGAGGGAGTGGGAGCACGTCCTTCTACTCCGCCATCTTGAACCAATCTCCCTCTTCTGCCCATTTTTTAATCAGTTGTTGGTTTCTTTGATGTTGAGTTGTATGAGCTGTTTATATATGTTGGATATTACTCCCTATCAGTCATATCATTTGCAAACATTTTCTCCCATTCAGTGGGTTGTCTTGGGGGCTCTTGGCTTTGTCAACATCATTGCCATTTAGGCTCAATGTGGAATATTTAACTCTATCTAAAGATAAGCCAGAGACAGTGTTACTATCCAAGTGTTAAGGCAAATGTAGAGTCCTACTCGGGTTCATTCTTCAGGAAGCAGAAGGAGATGCTCTTTCGTGGTTTGAGGAGCTGTAAGGCACTGCACTGAAAACCCCTCGTGTGAATAGAGTCCAGTGAGAACGGCCCAAAGACTTCTTTGGAGTTGATTCAGATCTCCAAGGGAAAGAAGCACAATGACATACAAACAGTCGTTTCCTAACTTTAGTCAAAGCAGAGTGTTGATTCTGCCTTTTTGTTGATTTTTTTCATCATAATGAGTATTCCGCTATTTTGGAACATCTTCATACACTCACCAAGTATTTTCACACACCTCACCTCTTTGGATGTTACCCTCCTGACAGCTGCTCGAGAGATGCTATGATTGTGTTGTTACTGCAGCCTTGGAGGACGTGGGGCTCAGGAGGGGACACTTTGGCTTGAGCCTGCAGAGCTAGCAAGTCACAGAACCAGCCCTGGAATCTAGAGGCTTGTGTTCTTTCCACGGTTCTTCCTGGATTTGAGAGGCAGCAGTGACCACATGGTGACTTCTGCCTCCTGCCATGCCAGGGCAGGGGACATGTGCCAGGCACCGTGCTGTCACTTCACACTTGTCACTGGAATCCATCCTCCCATCTCCCCACCACCCCCGGCCCAGGCCCCGCCAAGGATCAGCCTCACCAGAACACTCACCAGAAACTTCTCTGCCAAATACCTTCTTGACTCACAACCCAGTCTGTGTCCTAGAAAGTATTGGGGCAGTTTTTCCACTTGTGATTTGCTTGGTATCTTCTCACCCCCAACACTCCCCTCTTTTTCTTAGATATCCTACCTGCCATTCAGCTGAGCTTTAGTCTCTGTCTTCGTCCTCCTGGGTCCCCACCAACACACACCATTATATACACCCACACACAAGCCTGAGGAGAAGGTGGGTAGGGAAGACACAAGCTAAGGTCAGCCAGATGTTCTTCATACTTCTAAAGTGTTTCCTGAGCCCTTCGCATGTCCAGTGCACTGTGCAGGAAATGCCAGAACTAGGAGGAGGCTTGGGGAATATTATGGCATGTAACTGCCCCATCCTGCAGTACAGCCCTGCGGTTCAGGGAGGGGAAGTGACTTGCACTAAGTCCCCCAGCTGGTAAGAGGTGGGTCTAGAGGCAGACATAGCACCACAGAGCACAGTTTTTTTTTATCTTTGGCCAGGCCTCAGCGTCCTGCTTCCTCTTAGGTCAGCGTTCTGTTCTTGTCGGGTCCGCTCAGCTTCCAGCAACTGTAAAGACAGGTGGCCAGATGAGGGTAGGACCCTGTTAGGATGAGGTGATGACAGTGGCCAGAGGTGGTTCCTGACGACAAGAAGAGGCAAGCTTTGGCTGCAGCAAAACCGGTTTCTTCTCTGCTCGTGTCTAAGTGCGCAGAGCATGACGGTAGAGGCAGTGTTCACTCGGTTTATTAAGCTCCTTTTGTGTTCTGCAAACTTCATGGAGATGGGCATTCAAAAAAAATTCTGTCCTCAGTGAGCGTACAAATAGTGGGCAAGACACAGCTTGTCAGCATTTTTGGAAGGTCAGACTAAGTTAATAGATGGCATCTCAGAAGAATACTCATCACTGGAAACTCCCTGAAATTAGTTTCCCCCATGAGAGAGGAGTCTGACAGCCATGCAGAGGTGTTCTCCCCATCTCCCTGCCCCCCGGCCCACCAGATCACCTAGCTTCTGCTTCTCGGGGTACAGTGCTTGGCTTGGCCACGTGGTATTTACCTCCAACAAGATCTGCCCGACCACCCCTCCCTGTCAGGGGGACTCTGTGCCACTGCAGGGTCACCCTGGCAACGTCAGGGGAGACATGAGCTCTTTTCCCAAGAAACAGCCTTTCCTTCCCCTGTATTAGTGATAGGAACTCTGCCTCATAAACAGAGGGGCAAAGTAAAATTAAAGCATGATGTTTCTCTCAGGGCTGCCATTTAACTTCTCAGCAGAAGGGGAAATGGAGACGTGGGAACACCAAGGAAGTAGGGGGCGGCCACACCTCTCTCCCCGATGACACACACACAATCCACGCATCTTGGAGCTAAACAGCATTTTACTTCTAGGGAGCTCTTAAGGGTTCCACAAAACCTCACCTTACCTCCTAAGACGACTGCCTGTCTGAGCCCATTTTTTGCACACATGAGGCAGGGGGTGAGGGCTTGGGTTTTGCAGCCAAGCCTGTGTGCAGACCCAGGCTCTCGTCCTTACCAGCATCATGACCTCTCCAAGCCTCCGCTTCGTCATCTACAAAATGTTACGACTGCCTAGCTGCTAGATTAAGAGGATTAAATGGCGGTAATGTTTCAGTGCTTGGGGCAGAGTGAATGCTCCAGAATGTCACATGTGATGCTTAATCTCAAGTCAGTTGGCCATTTGGCCCTTTGCAAGAGATGGATGGTGGCGTTGTGCCTTGCTTGGGGTGTTAAACTAGGGAACATTGGTGTGAGTTGCACTAACAGGTATATAGTGTGTTTCATTTTGCAAAACATTTCACATGCATTGTGCCCTTTAGTCCTCACAGCAGCCCATGAGTCAGCTATGATAAACATCCTTCTCTTTTACAGATGAGGCAAGTGAGGCACGGACAGGCTAGGAACATAACTGAGATCACACAGTAATTCTGTAGTGGGGCTAGGATTTCTTCCTTTTTTTTTTTTTTTTTAAATTTTATTTATTTATTTATTTTTGGCTGTGTTGGGTCTTCATTTCTGTGCGAGGGCTTTCTCTAGTTGCGGCAAGCGGGGGCCACTTTTCATCGCGGTGCGTGAGCCTCTCACTGTTGCGGCCTCTCTTGTTGTGGAGCACAAGCTCCAGACGCGCAGGCTCAGTAGTTGTGGCTCACGGGCCTAGTTGCTCTGCGGCATGTGGGATCTTCCCGGACCAGGGCTCAGACCCATGTACCCTGCATTGGCAGGCAGATTCTCAACCACTGCGCCACCAGGGAAGCCTGGGGCTAGGATTTCTGACTCTGAGGCCAGTGTACTTTTGCCTTGTTCCGTGACCTTGGACAACCTGGGCTCTTTCTTATTTATTTATTTATTTATTTATTTATTTTTGGCTGTGTTGGGTCTTCGTTTCTGTGCAAGGGCTTTCTCCAGTTGTGGCGAGCGGGGGTCACTCTTCATTGCAGTGCACGGGCTTCTCTTGTTGCGGAGCACAGGCTCCAGATGCGCAGGCTCAGTAGTTGTGGCTCATGGGCCTAGTTGCTCCATGGCATGTGGGATCTTCCCGGACCAGGGCTCGAACCCGTGTCCCCTGCATTGGCAGGCAGATTCTCAACCACTGCACCACCAGGGAAGCCCTGGACTCTTTCTTTAAAGTAGGAATGGACAGAGAGTAAGAAGTAAAAAAATAGTAAAGGAGGTCATGCAGTATTTGTCTTTCTGTGTCTGGCTTATTTCACTTTGTATAATGTCCTCCAGGTTCGTGATCTTATTTATATGTGGATTCTAAAAAAGTTGAACTTTTTAAAGCAGAGACTAGAATGGTGGTTACCAGTGGCTGGGGGTGGGGAAATGGGGAGATGTTGGTTATAGGGTACAAACTTTCAGACATGCAAGTTGAACAAGATCTGGATACGTATAGCATGGTGACTGTAGTTAGCAGTACCATATTATATACTTGAAATTCGCCAAGAGAGTACATCTTAGTTGTTCTTACCCCACCCCCCAAAATGGTAACTATGTGAGGTGATGAATATGTTAATTAGCTTGATTGCGGTAAACCTTTCACAATGTATACATATATCAAAACATCAAGTTGTATGCCTTAAGTAAACACAATTTTTATTTGTCAATTATACCTCCATAAATCTGGGGGCAGGGAAGAATAGTAAAAGAGGAAGGGAGAAGCTGGATTTGAGAGACCCATATGTCCCAGTGCTTCCTGAAGGTGGTGCTTCGAATGATGGGAAAAACAGAAAGCTTGTAAGCTGGGATGCTTCATGCTGAAATCCCAGCAGACAAGGTATAGGGGAAAGACTGAAAGTTTGCCACTAAAACTTTTTGCAGCTTGATTATCTCTTTAGAATGACCTATATTAAGAATGGTTGAAAGAATCATTGGAAGCCAGAGGATTGGGGGTGAGTGGGTGAGTGATGAGAGGGGACTTAGCCTATGAGAACGTGGTCCCTGGCGTTGATTTAGGACTCTTGCTTCAACGTAGGGCTCCCAGGAGACTTATTCTTCCCATCTGTCCTTCCTTCGCCTGCCTGGCTATCTTCAGATAAATTACCATTTGCCAGGGGGTCCTAGAAATATCTTAGAGTGGCGTTTGTCCCAGCCGTATGTGTCATTACTCAGAATAGAACTGACTTAAACCAGCTTGGGATCCACTGGTAACAGATTTGGAGCAAGTCAACTATCTTTGGCAGCTCTAAAGTTCACTACCCTCGAGAAGCACCCTCTTGTAATATTTTTAAATATACAATAATATGAGAAAACTCTGAGGGACTTGGGTTTCTGTCTTAACATTTGAGATAGATTTCCCCTTGGAAGGGAAGAAATAAGAATAAACATTTTCAAAAATCGACTTCAGAGTGTAATTATCAACAAACCAAACACAATTCTGTTTGGGGAAAATGAGTGGCCTTGCGTGTGGTGTATAAGGACTCATCTGCAGTTCCTATGAAAGGCTCAGCTTTAAAAAAAGGAAAGTTGGTTGATTAGTATAAAATGTCATAGAAAAGTCCAAGAGCTAACCCCCTGAGATGATAAAATACCAGGTTTTGGGTAACCAGCCAAGCTCCCATGTCAGGATTAATTGGCAGGCATATTAGTAACAAGCATGACACAGGCTGTGCTATTGCTGGCATATCCCTTTGACTTGCACAAAGTGGTCACATGACAAAGAAACATTAAAAATCCTACCAATTATTTCATCTTCTGTGCACTTGAGTGGTCTGGTAGCTGGAAAAAGCTCAGAATATTTAAATCAAATGGACTGTACTTGTCACTTATTTAAAGTAAATTTGGGAAGTGTAGGTGTTGGAAAAATCTCTATTTTGCATTATTATACATCACTTAACTCTGGTGGCTTAAAGTGAAGACCTCTTAAAGTGGACTTTATAGGCCCTTGATTTCCATGGTCAAATAGGGTTGTAGAAACTTGGGGAATACAGCCTTGGGACTAAGGCTGAGGACCCCTGAGAAATTTTCACTGTCTCTGTCCTTTTCCCCAGGAAGAGATGCGACGTGTGACTGAGAGGAGAAAGTCTGCTGGATGGGGGCGCACACTCATAGCAGGGCTGGCAGAGGGGCGTAGGTAGCTGTGAGCACTTACTGGGGGCTCCAGGGAACCGGGCTAGCCACATCCAAAGTCAGTTTTTTTGTGAACCAAATAAAACAGATCTATGAGTGAGACATGGAGGTACAGCAATTGTGGATCTCAAGTTTAAGTCTCCTCCCCCCCCTCATCTTAATGGGACTTTTCAGCAGCGTTCTATATAAAAAGGAATTCGCAAAGCAGCTTTCTCAGTCATAAAAGAGATGTGAGCAGGGTCCAAATGAATAGCTTTTGCAAGAATGCTTACTGCTAAAGTTAGCAACGCAAAGGCTCCCTGTCCCTTTACCCCCCTTAACAATCATGTCATGTACTTTGGCAGTCAGACTATGCTAACCCTAAGAGGAACGGTGCTGGCCATCTGTGGGCCATGGGGGCAAAGGCCTTGAGGTGGGCGTCTTTCCTGGAGCAGAGAACCTGGGTTCAGTGGATTTCAGTCTAGGTCTGCACCTCCCTGGCCTCCCAGGAAAGCCTCAGTACAATCCCTCTCTTGGCCAAGCACAGTCTGAAGCTTATAGAAATGCACTGGGCACTTGTATGTTGTAGCACAACGTTTACAGATTGGTAGTAGGGGCAGGGGGCAGATGCACTTTGGCTCTTTAACACCTGCTTATAACCTGTTTAACTCCTACATATGAAGAATATTTGAATATTGGATTAGAACACTGAATATTAGAATACTGCAAAAATCTCTATCTGAAACAAGACCTTCTTCCATCCTGGAGGAACAGCATGTGTTACCCCCCTCCCTGCCCCGGTACCTCATCAGACCTAAACAGGAGTCCTTCTGTACTGGATAGGGCCAGACCAGACTGGAAATGATTTTGAAGCTCTTCCTAGGGCCAAACCCCACAAGTCTCAATGTGGCAAGAAGGTGATTATCCAAACCTGCTCAATACCCAGGACTCCACTGGCTGTGACCAAGTGAAAATTTTAAGTGTTGAGTTTTAAAAGGAAAGCTGCCAATGGGTGTTTTGTAAATCATTTGTGCCAGCAGGCTGACCCCATTTGTCAGCTAATCCTGGAAATACAGGAGGTAAATTTAAATCTTCTAGCATGAAGCACTTAATCAATATTCTAAATGTTTTTCTTGCAATTTATGCTAGCAGAGCAATGGGGAGCTTTGGTGTCCTGTTAATCTTCTGGAGAAGAGTACTTGAGAGCAAGGCCAGGGTGGTGGGATTTTGCACAGGCTGACTGGTGGGAAGGTGGGAAGCTGGAAGGAGATGGGGAGAGGCGCTTATTTCCACACCAGGCCTCTAGTGCGAGGTTACTCATCCCCTGTACTCACGCCACCCTTGCCAGTGGTTAAAGCCACCCTCCGGTACCTCCATTTCACCCTGTGGCTGACAGCCTAGGATTTGCTTTGCTGGGGTCAGAGCATGAACTTTGGAGTTGGTTGAACTTGAGTGAGGTTCCCAGCTCACTTCCTATTGCTCTGTGACCTGGGTCATGTTTCTTACCATCTCTGAATGTCTCCTTTAAGCTATCACCCACCTCTGGGGTTTGCTGTGAGGATTAAAGAACTAGTGCCAGTATGCAGAGGGCCTAGCACGACAGGCCAACCCTCTGCACTTGGAAGTGGACACCACTGCTATCGTGGTTGGTGACACATGTTAGAACTTTAACTGTGGACCCTGGGGCCATATAGGAAGATTGTTCCCAGGGATTGGGGTGGGGGTAGGGGCACATGGATGGAAAAAGATGGAGCTCTTTAGGTTTTGCTTCCTTAATTTGTAAGAAGGCTTTGAACCGAGTGATATCCTGCTGGTTCTATGATGCGGTCATTGTAGAAAGTCCCAAGGAAGGAGGGGAAGGGGTGGGATATTCTATGGACACCAGGCCAAGAAGAAAAGGAAACCACAAGACAATAAAGAAAGAATCAGGTCTTGAACTGGGCTTAGAACTGTTTCAGATTCCATGTCTCCCTGCCCAGGAGTCTCTCAAGAGATCCTCCTAACAATCAGATTCTTGGTGCTGTGAACTTGGAGCTGTGACAGTAGTCAGGTCTTGGTCCAGCCTGGGTGTCAGAGTATGACCACCTGCCAGAGGCCATTGCCATATCTCTTTAACTAGTGCTGACAGTGGGAAGAGGTGATACAATTGTAAACAGGAAACACTCTTATTTGCAGAAAAGATGGTATTTGAGAGCTAGCCCTGCCTCTTAGCCTCAAAGACCAGGAATTTGCAGGCTTTCCCATATTGCATTCCACCAGTGCTATTGTTTGCTTAATATTCATCTTTAAACTCAGTATCGAAATATACTGTTAATAACATTTGTGAAACGTGAATCAATGCAATAGCTCTCTCTATATTAAAAAGTCATTATATAAATATTAAAATGAAAGCAATAAAAATGTTTTTATGCCACCTAAATAAAGTCATATACACCACTGGTTCCCAAACCCCACTTTGGGAAACATTACAAACGATCTAATCGTATGACAGATCCTAGAGCTATTTTCTTCGGTAACTTGCATCACCTCTGCTTTTTGTGGTTTTGTATTAATAAAGCAAATATGCAAATAGTACTTTCCATGGGTCAAGTACTATTCTAAGCACATTATATAAATACATATATATATGTATGTGTGCATATATACGTATATATATAAACTAATTTTGACAGTAACTTCATGAGGTCAGTACTATTATTATTCCCATTTCTCTGACAATAGACCTGAGACACAGAGAGGCTTGATCAGAAGAGAAATAGAACAGCAGCATGTTTCTCCTCTATGCATTTTAACTGGCTACACTGTAATACCTAAATCCGAGCATTTTACCTTTTTGTTTCTGGATAACATTATTCATTCAATAGAGATTAAATCAGTCCCTAAATTCTTGTCGAACATCTGGCAGATTGAGGTGCCAGACCGGTTCATAAACGAGCATAAAGGAAGCTAACGATACCTATTCTAACACCAACTGGTATCCTGCAGTACAACTCACTTCTGACGCTGGCCCCCTGAGCTAGCACAGATACCGCAGGTTAAGGGCACGGTCCCCAACAAGACTGCCCACTTCAGATGCCAGCCATACTTCCGGAGTCCCCAGGCTCTTCTGACGAACTGGCTACAAATTTAGGTGTTCCCATGATGCCCTCAGGTTCAATTCACTAGAATGACTCAGAACTCAGGAAAGCACTATACTTACAAGTACAGTTTTATTTTAAAGGATACAAATCAGGATAAGCCAAATGAAGAGACACTTCAGCTGAAGCCTGGGAGGAGAGCTTCCATGCCCTCTGCCTGTGAAATTCCTGTGGCGTTCAGGCGTGCCACCCTCCCAGCACATCAGTGTGTTCATCAACCAGGATGAACCAGGCCACTGGGCCTCAGTGACCAGTTTTTATTGGGGTTCATCATATAGGCATGGTTGATCCATTGGGCATGTGATTGAACGCAATATTTGATTCCTCTTTGCTCCCTGGAGGTCAGGAGATCGGGCTGACCTCATGTGGCTCAAAGCCCCAACCCCTTGACCCACGGTTGGTCTAAACAGAACCATAACCATAATCAAAACACTCCTATCCTTCATGAACTTCCAAGGATTTAGAACTTATCTCCTAGGAACCAGGAATAAAAGTTAGCGGAATTTTCATTTTAATTCTAGGGACACACTGTGAAACTTCTCACAAGGAAGCTGGAGTTGAAATTTTGAGCATGGGCTCACTTCACCACTTACCAGCCACGAAACCTTGGGCAAATTACTTACCCTCTCTGCCTTAGTTTTATCGCCTGTGAAATGAGGATGGCAGCCAGAGTGCCTCCTCGGGTGTTATGAGGATTAAATGTGATCCTACTTGTCATGCGTTCTCAGGGCAGTGCTCCGCCCTAAGGAAGTTTCTATTAGCTGTAAGCTTCAAAGGGCTTTTAGCACTTGGTTATCACTGGCCCCCTTTGTCCCACCTTTAGTAATAGAGAAGTGCTCCAAGGGGCCAGGCTATAAACTATGCATTGCTTGTGGGTCCTGTTTTCCAATGGCTTTTTTTGATATTGGTGGCCTATGGGGCTTTACACCTGTAGAGTAAATGAGAACATGTGAGGCCTTGTCACAGTGACGGTTTTGAAATATAGTTTAGTGTCAGATGCCTCTCCAGGGGAAGTCACCTGCTTCCCTGACATCTTTGCTGAAGATGGGCTACATACCTCACTACCAATCGTAGAAACTTCAATAAAGGTTGTTTAGTGACTTCTTGGCTATGAACTGAATGGTTCTCCAGGTCAGGCTTACTCAATCTCAGCCCCATTGACCTTTGGCCTGGTAATTCTTTGTTGTGGGGCTGCCCTGTGCCTTTTAGGATGTTGAGCAGCACCCCGGCCTCTGCCCTCTAGATCCCAGGAGCCCCCTTCCCCGATTGTGATAACCAAAAATGTCCCGCCACACGGCACACGTCCCCTGCAGGACAAAATCGCCCCTGGTTGAGGACCACTGCCTGGGAAACGAGGGCTGCCTCAAAAACCCCCTTTTCTTTCTGCTAACATGGAAAATGGAGGCATGCAAGAGTCTTTTCAGGTTTCCTTCTCCTTGTGTGGTGAGGAGCTTCAGGATATTGAAGAGCAGACGGGTGCATTGGACCAGATCTTTCCTAATTCGTGCCGGCAAGAACAATGAAGCGGGGCTCTGGTGACCACGAGATGCCCAATTTGGGACACTTAAATTAATGTCCCTGAGGCAACACTCCCCTCAGAGTGACACCCGGGGTAGACTCATACGTGGTGTTAACCGAGACTCTTGACCTGGTTCTCATCATCCAGGGGCCCGCAGGAGTCCACGGCCTTCAGGGCCTCCCACCCTCACCCTATCTGAGTGATGTTTTCCCCCATCCAGCATCCCAGATGAGTACCCTGCAGGTGACATGTCAAAGGAGACTTTTGTTGGACGACCACAGTAGATGGAAGTGCTTATACCAAACCACAGCTGGGTTTCTCATGCATGGACTTTGAGGATGGGGGAGTTTTAGGAGGGGCTGAGATTGACTGCTGACCAGACAGGTCACTGTCTGGATCTAAATGATTGTGGCTTCTAGATGCCATTTCCTGGGCCTTTTGTTTAAGAAAACGGTCTTGGTGCAGCATGTTTTTTATGGCATTTGGTTTATGGTTTTTGTGAGGTTGCCATCATTTCTGTGTAATACACAGTGTTTTCTAGCACCCACTGTTGTTTTCGTTTCATAAAAATAATTCCAAATCTTGGCTATACCTAGCATTTCCTTCACATAATGCTCTCCTGCTTAGAGCGAGTTTAAGTCCTAGGAGAAATGAGCTGTGGGAGGGTCTTACCTTAACAGAAGTGCGAAGCCACAGGGCACACCACCCAGGCTGCTTCTGGGCTCCCCTGGCAGCCTCCTGACGGAGCTCAGGACCAGACTGCCAAGTGGCCCTGGGGCCCTGTGTGATGGGCCCGGCTACTCGCAGCATGGAGAGACTGACAGTGGCCTCCTGGGATTTAATCTTCCTGGCTTTAGGTGCCAGCAGATGAGCTCAGAGGGAAGCTACATCCCAGAATCCACCCATGTTAGCACTGGGAGGAAATAGGCTGTTGTAAAAACACTTTTTGAAATAACTGCTTACAGAGCGTTTTCAAAGCCCTTCATCCAGGAGAGCGCTTGAATTCAGAGCTCAGAATTGCGTATTACTCTGTTAAGGCTGCCGTGCAATCCAGGATGCCAAAAGGCATTTTCAGCTGTGTATTCAAACCCTATTGGAAACGGAAACTTGCAGGGTATAACTGGTACCAAAAAACAGGAATTTCATCTCGGAGGCCAGGCTTCCTAGTAGGTACATATACGTATCACCCTATATCACAGAGTGTAGTGTCATACATTGTATTCGTTTGCTGGGGCTGCCATAACAAAGTACCATAGACTGGGTGGCTAAAACAACAGAAATGTATTTCTCACAGTTTTGGAGGCTGGAAGTCCAAGGTCAAGGTGTCAACAGGTTTGGTTTCTCCTGAGGCCTCTCTCCTTGGCTTGCAGACGGCTGCCTTCTTGCTGTGTCCTCACATGGCCTTTCTTCTGTGTGTCTGCACCCTGGTGTCTGTGTGTCCAAATTTCCTCTCTGTATAAGGATACCAGTCAGATTGGCTGAGGGCCCGCCCTAATGACCTCATTATAACTTAATCACCTCTTTAAAGACCCTGTCTCCATCCATAGTCAGTCACATCCTGAGGTACTACAGGTTAGGACTTCAACATATGAATTTTTGAGGGACACCATACAGCCCGTAACATACATGTAAGTGGCAGGTACTCAGCAACTAAACATCTGACATTTAAAAAATCTCACCTATGGGGTGACTTTAAGGGGAGAAGATTGCTATTACCACAAGCATTTCCTCAATCCCCACGGCCCTGCTAAGTGTCACCTGTACAGCCTTTGATTATGAGAGGCTCTGACTATTGGCTGGTTCTGTGGTCGAAGGAATGTGGGGAAAGGCACCTCCCTCAGGGGACCAGCTATCTCACCAAGCCTGCAAATATCAGGTGTCGTCTGCCTTGCTGAATCAGATGCTATCAGATTTCGGGCTTCTGCAAACTTAATTCAAGTAACGGTTTCTTTGTGAGTGACATATTTGCATTGTAGCAAACTTTGGTTCAACATATTGTTAGAATACACAATACTGTAATTTAAGATATTTTATCAGCAGCAAAGGATTTTATAATTCATTTAAAAAGTTGTAATGGGTTTGAGCATCTTCATTATAGTTTAATAATATAGCATTTTATACCTGGCTGTAAAATTTCAGATTACGGTTTTATCAATTGTACAATTCTATTTTATAGTTTAATAATTGTTCAAATGAAGGAGAGTGTAAGGTTCCTAAAAACCAATTTAATGACTTAGAAAAATAGCCTTTATGAAAATCTATTGTATACCTTTAATGAACCCAAATGTCACCTTTTCAACAAAGGCAGATCGCGGCATCTATTTTTCTCAACCACAAAGCCCTGCAAATTAAGCACGTAGAGTGCAGTATCTCTGAGTTATAACTTTTCTTTTTCCCTCTTTTATCCCTCATCTCCTAGAGCTGGAATAAGCCTATTGCCCCCACCGGGCAAACTGCAGCCAGACCAGAAGAGCTTCAGTAGGAACAGGGAGTGAATTGGTTTTCTCTTAAGAAGGTTCTTTATTTTACAAATGGCCCCTTGATCTCACCACTTCAACCCCGACTCTTAACTCTAATCAAGTCTCTTATCTATGCCTCCAAATAACCCCTACTTCACCATTCTGTGAAGTAAGTGGCAAAATGGGGAGGCCTACATTATCATATAATTGTACACTATCATTACGCTTAATAAAAGTGTTGGCATATAGCATCAGGGAGAAGGCACTGTGTCATATTGTCACTGGAATTGTAATTCACGTTATTATATTTCTGGGATTTTCCGGGGTGTATTTTCAGACCACTAAAGTCAATAAATAGGAGGCCCTGAGCCAGGTACACAAACACGGTAACCATGGAACATATGGGGCATACCTAGGGGATGCGGTCCCAGGATCCTTGGGTGCAGTGAGATTCTTGAGCCGACCAACTCTGGCTCAGAGCCCTGTTTCTGTTACAGAGAAATGGCAACAGTCAGAGGAAGTCCCACGTGGCTGGGCTCCTTCCTCTTTAAGGTGCAGTCCAGGGACTTGGGGCCCACAGTCCGTTTCTACTTTGTGTTCTATGCAGCTGTGTCTGTGATGTGGATGGCGGGGAGGCTGGCTCTGAGCTGCCCACCTGAGAAGAAAGCACGGGAGAGGTCACCGGCAGTGGCTGCAACCCCTCTCCTGCATCACCCCGAAATGACACGAGCTTCCCTCCTTTTCTGTCTCCCACTCAGTGTTCTAGTTGCCTCACCCTTCTTAGTCAGCTCCAGAGAATTTCTAGTTGAAGTTTGGTGTTGCTTGAGAACAACATAAGGCTGTCCATCCCAACAGCATTTGGGTAGCTTTTGCCAGGTCACGGTCGTCTCAGCAGTGAGGCCACAGCTGGAGGGTATTCTTGCTGCCCAGGGACAGGCATTTGCTCCAGGCGTCAGCTGTTGTCTGCACCTATTCCCGGCCCCAGCACATGGCACCCGCTACGTTATATCAGGGTGAGGGTAGCACTTAGTGATTCCGAGTTCCTTTGGAGAGTCAAGGCAGTGCCATCATTTGTTTTATTCCAAAACCAAGCTCACTTTCAGGTAATATAACTCAAGCCTTGCTGTTCCGCTGCTTGACCAGGGATCATGCAGACAGTAGGCAAACAGTGGCATGGTTGTTTCTCAAAGTTGCTTTTTTAAGAAAAGGCTGTTGTGCTTAAGAGTAGAAAATACTGAAGGACCAGACTTCTCGCTACAATAAAATCAAGCCTTCCTGTGGACTACAGTGGAGAGTAGTTTCATCTCCTTAATCCTTGGGTTTGTTGTGTGTAATGTGGGACTAATGGGCACAACCACCTGGGAGGGTTGTGATAATTAAACAAATTAAAATTCTTCACCATAGGAACTGAGCCTCCAGCACAGTAACTTTTTATCATTATTTTATCCTCCTGGTTCGTCTCTGCTGACCATGAGACAGAAGGAGCCTGAGTACTGAGGGACAATTTGGTGACTTTTATCCCAAAATTCATCTGGAAAATGAACTTGGGCGTTGTATAGGGTGTGGACCCTGTGGTTGAAACAATTTTTATGATCACCCTTTTATGATGTCTTCTCCTAAACTTTTTTTTTTTTTTCTGCTACTTTTCTCAAAAAGTGAGAATAACCACTTAAGGATGGGGACGGGAAGACTAGGCCCCCTCAGTGCATTTCAGGAAAAGCCATTAGGCCACCCGCCCCTGTGGTCCAGAGGGTAGTGAGGCTGGCCCATCAGAGGGATAGTAATTCAGCAGTTGGACAATTGCTTAACCCAATTGGTGCATAATAAACATGCTTAATAAAAAGGAATAGGACATCTGTACCATCTTGGCTATAAATATGCTCTCTTGTTCTGGGCAACCTACGAGAATACCTCTGAGCGCACTTAGATCACATACTATAAATAAATCCAATTTCTTGTATCCCCTACTGACCTTTTATCCTTAGGACTTCTAACCAACTGTGCTTCCCTGAATAATAGACTCTGCCATGCACTTGAGCCATGCAGCACACTTGTGGGAGGAAAATGGCTCTGGTTCTCTTGGGGGTGAGGTTCAATGCAGGGCTCCCCTCCCCTGTGCTCCTCAGATTTGAGGCCCAAGAGGAGTCACATCATGGACAAGGCTAGAGAGGAAGCGTAGGATGATGGGCACTGAGAAGACATTGCGGGAGTTTTCCCCAGGGTGGCTGTCCCCTGCCACCCTGAGGGCTGCAGGGACCTCAGATATGACATGCGGGGTGCTCATCTGTGGAGGCTCTCGGGGGAGTGAAAATCACCAGCCCTGGCTTGACCTCTGACTCCTTGGGTTGATTCTAGGTTGCCTCGGCTGGCTCTGTCCATGCTGGCTGTGTGACCCCGGACTTATTACCCTTATTATTCTAAGGGTTGATCTAAGGATTATGAGAGATAATGGTACCGTATCTGGCAGAGTCAGTATGCGTGGGCTTTAGAGTCGAAGAGACTGAAGTCAAAGAGATTCAAATCTCAGCGCAGCCACTCTGGGCTGTGGAAACTTGGGCAGGTCCCGACCTCCCTGAAACCCCTGCTTCCTGATCTGTACAAAAGGGGAGTACCCCCCTCAGAAAGTCATATGAGTCCTTGGGGAGTATTCAGTAAAATGTGGATGGGATCATTACCAGTGGAGGCTATTCTTAAGAGTAATCAACACAGTCATTATCACTATTAGTCTATTTGGTCTTCCTCTATTTTCTTTTTCTTTAATTAATTAATTATTTATTTATTTTTGGCTGTGTTGGGTCTTCGTTTCTGTGCGAGGACTTTCTCCAGTTGCGGCAAGTGGGGGCCACTCTTCATCACGGTGCGCGGGCCTCTCACTATCGTGGCCTCTCTTGTTGCGGAGCACAGGCTCCAGACGCGCAGGCTCAGTAGTTGTGGCTCACGGGCCCAGTTGCTCCGTGGCATGTGGGATCTTCCCAGACCAGGGCTCGAACCCGTGTCCCCTGCATTGGCAGGCAGACTCTCAACCACTGCGCCACCAAGGAAGCCCCTCCTCTATTTTCTTGAATATTTTCCTCTGT
The DNA here is from genome assembly GCF_009873245.2 of Balaenoptera musculus. Lineage (NCBI taxonomy): Eukaryota > Metazoa > Chordata > Mammalia > Artiodactyla > Balaenopteridae > Balaenoptera > Balaenoptera musculus. The sequence goes on from NC_045800.1 coordinate 14,693,230, forward strand.
CTACTAAAAGTACATTTTTTTAAAAGTTTTTAAATTTTTTGCTTTCACCTTGTTTCTTGCAGCACCACAAGTGCTCCATCTTCCCACACAGAGAGTGAACAAAAGCCCTGGGTCTGTGCTGTCTCCAGACCTGGCGTTTTATATCAAACCTTAGTTACCACCATAAGTCACAGAGCCATTACAGGGCTGCTCTCAGCTGCACATAAATGCACAAGAGAATGAGAGGCTTAATAAATATTATCTGATGGTGATGAGGGCGCGTGTCTGATGAGATCGGCTTCGTGCACTTCTCGTCAGGGACCACGATGAATCTTTGCTGCTGCTCTCTGCACACTTGCGTTTCCAAAATGCACATTTTGAGAAAACAAATGTTTCCTTTTAGGGCCATACCCCTAGTTACCATTACACCATGATCACTGAATGTTTGCTCTACAAAACCCCTCCCCCACCCCAAACTAAAACATCTTTCACATAGTGTTTGGCATAATCTTATTGTTAATTGGGCATAATTTTCTAAAATGCAGCTCATAATTGCTTCTTGTCTGAATAGTTTACTAATCAAGCAAGTTAACCATGAACGAAAACACACAGCTCCCTAATGTAGTTGGCAACCTGTGTTCGCCCCAACTTGGGGAAAAGCAAAATAGATGTCAGATGACCCTGTGGAGTTAGGGAAAGAAGAAAGGCCAGCCCAAGCGCCGTGTTAAGCTCCCTGCGTAGACAGTGTCTGCACACAGCGCTACTTGCCATCCTGCCATTAGTGTTAAATTACAAACGCAGGGCTGCAGACATCCTTTTATGGTGTGCGGGAGACTGACAGGCAAGCCCGAGGGACTGCTTAGCTAATGGAGGACTGTTGATATATCTTACAGGACTGTATCTCTTTCATTGCATTCATTTTTAAATCCGAGGAGAGAAGATCATGAGCCAGTTCTATTCAGTATCACATTCACAAGCCAAATTAGCTTAATCTTTTGTATTTTTCACACCCCTGCCTGAATCCAAGAACATCCAGTATAGGGAGCACAGAGAGGCTAAGAGATCATCAACAGCAACTTGGATTTTAAAAGGACTTCCACCCCGAGTATCACGGGGGTTTTTTTGTTTTTGTTTTTTTTGTTTTTAATCAGAAGCCTTTCTTTGGGGAACTTCTTTTTTTTTTAACTTTTTGGGTTATTTATTTTTTATTTATTTATTTATGGCTGTGTTGGGTCTTCGTTTCTGTGCGAGGGCTTTCTCTAGTTGCGGCAAGTGGGGGCCACTCTTCATCGCGATGTGCGGGCCTCTCATTATCGCGGCCTCTCTTGTTGCGGAGCACAGGCTCCAGACGCGCAGGCTCAGTAATTGTGGCTCACGGGCCTAATTGCTCCGCGGCATGTGGGATCTTCCAAGACCAGGGCTCAAACCCGTGTCCCCTGCATTGGCAGGCGGATTCTCAACCACTGCGCCACCAGGGAAGCCCGAGTATCACGTTTGATTCGCACAACTCTGTGAGGTAGGCAGTAGTAGGGCGGGGGTTATTATAATTATAGGTGATAGTTGAAAAGCTAGGACCAGGACCTTCCTAACCTGTGGTCTTTTTAGCATACCTTATCAGTCAGTCTGGTTCCAAGAGCAAGTTCTAAATCATAGTAGAAGCTCTCTTAACGGACCCTCATTTCACCAGCTCACCACAGAAGCCAGCCTCTCTGCCATTCCCATGTAAACGTCCAATGCCCAAGGCAGGCTGAATGCCCCAAGCTAGTGGGCTCTCTCCCTCTGCTCACCTGGGCCCCTTGCTCTCTCCAGTGGAGGCGCAGGTTTAAAAGATTCAGGAGCATTTGTTCTCAAACCTTTGGGTGCTGTTGTGTTTGGTATTTTGCTTACATAATTTAATTAAATATTACATGAATGATTGAAATAGGAGCACAAAAGAAAGAAAGTTGTTTCAATGAAAACTAGGTTGAATACATTAGAAAAGTTCAAATTCCTTTAAAAAAATACCTTTGATTAGGTGTGGCCCAGACAACTCTAAAAGACTGAGAAAAATTGTAAAAATGTAGAAAGATTCTGCACTGAGATTCCTCAGTGGGTGTCAGACAAATGCTATTCCTGTTTTAATGAAACAAAAACTGGAAATTGTAGATTGTAAATGATAGGTGTAGCTTGCGCAGAACATAAGCCAGGGAATTCCAATCGGCAAACTCTTTCTTTAAAAAACCTTTTTAAGAAAGTGGCCTTGATCATGTATCCAAAAATCAGTCAGTGAATGACATTCAAATTATAAATTAAAATGTTTGATGCAATACATACAGTGGAATATTATTCACCTTGAAAAGGAGAAAATCCTGTAATATGCAACAACATGAATGAATCTGGAGGACATTATGTTTAGTGAAATAATCCAGTCACAAGGACAAACACTGCATGATTCCATTCATATGAGGTGTTTAAAACAGTCAAACTCATGGAAGCAAAGAATAGAATTTTGGTTTCCAGGGGCTGGGGGAGGGGGACACGAGGAGTTGCTGTTCAACAGGTATGTAGGTTCAGTTATGCAAGGTGAGTAAGTTCTAGATCTGCTGTACAACATTGTGCTTGTAGATAATAGTGCTGTGTTGTACACTTAAAAATTTAAGTGGGTAGGCCTCATGTTAAGTGTTCTTACCACAATAATTAGAAAAAAAGCTTCTAAATTAAAAAATGGGATACAAATGTGTAATTTTTAAGTGATTTAATGATTTTGCTCTTTAACGTCATTTCTCAATTGACCAGTGACCTAAGGGCCCAGCCCCCAGTGCTGTCAGGTAAAAAAGTTTCTACTCTAGGCTTGGCCCTAAGCTCAACCTAAATTACACTGTTAAACTTGGAACAACTCACAGGTGCCAGGAATCCAAGACCTTCTAGACTCTAGAACAGCAATCCATATCACCTTTAAGGCTACGACCACCACACACACACACACACACACACACAATCTGGCCTCACTTCATGGAGGCCTTGTCTAAACAACCCATCTGGGATCTGAGCCTGTGCTTCCTTGGGCTAAGGAAGCATGACTTCAGGCCTCCAGTCCTCTCCCCACCCCTTTTTATGACCAGGCTCGACCTGCCCAGAGCCTGCCAGACTAACTAAACTTGGTACCCAGTGGGCCTTCCTAAACCTGTGCAGGGTGAAACATCTTTACAAGGTCTTCTTAGAGCTTAATGTAATGAAAGCCTTTTGGCTGAGGTTCAGGTAATATGTAGACACAGTGTCTTGGAGGGAGAAGGTAGATGAGACATGGTAGGAAAGCTGCCCAAGAATGATCACCACCCACATCTCACTCTGTCCCTCCTCATGGCCCCTCAGCCCCTCCCCAGCCTGTGCCAGAGCCCGTGGGGCTGGCAGAAATCGGCTTTGAGGAAACAGAGCCGAACCCAGGCTCTGAGAGACAAACACCCACGCCCAGGGGCTCAGAGTAGACCTTATTTATGTGTCCACTTGTTTTAAGCACTGACTTGACTACACATTATTCAGACCAGTAGTTGTTACCAAGTTCATAGGAAAAGCAAAACTCACCGGGAAGGTGAGTTTCAAAATAGACAGTGGCAAGGATTTTAGAAAGACTGGCCAATTGCTTGTGACCAGACCGGAAATAAAACCTCCCCTGGCTCTCCCAAATCCAACAGGCAAAATCCAAAAAGCTGAAAAGAGTATAAGACTACAGTGCACTGAGCACACGACCATTCCTTAGCTAGGATTCACTAAGCAGGCAACTTCTTTTTTCTGTCTTTTTTGTGTGCGTAGAAATTAATTTGGGCAAATATGTGTCTAGTGCACAATAGAATTGTTATATAGTAAGTTCTACCCGTAAGAGTCTATAATCTGGTGAATCCATTTTATTAAAATGCAAAGTGAAAAATGAGAAAGTAATAACGGATTACTCTGCTCAGTTATCCTTCAAATTAGGTACACAGCCTTCTTATGTTTTGCCTTACGAGAAAATGTAAGATGCATAGATTTAAATTGAGAAATGGCTTTGAGTTCTGAACTGTTTTGGAAAGAACTCATGCAATGGTTTTCCCTAGCAAAGGTCCAATTTATGCTGCAGAAGAGGCTCGTATGCTGATAAACTGATATTGACAAGCGTGATAGATGCAGCTCGGTACTCTTAGTACTGGAGAGCAAAGTTGATTGCGTTTTACAGTCTGTGTATTTCTGTTTATTGCTTGTATTCTGTCATTAAGCAAACAGGTTCTTAATATAGCAAATCTCTCTAATCAGTAAAGCAAGGGAGAAGAGAAGCAGAAGCATCGTTAATTATGACCATTTGGCTGCGGCCTGGACAATCTGTTGCTGTTGGATTGAGCAACTTCCTCTGGTTTTATTTTCTGGAGGTAGAGCAGAAACTGGCTTTTCTTATACATGGAGGAGAGTAGAGAAATGTTCCATGCCCTGCTGGCTGACAGCTGCCTAAAAACCCAAGATTAAACACTGGCTTCTCTACAGAAATGGAGTCCCAGGGCAGCAAAGGCCAGACTGCAAGTGGGTATGCTATTAAGTCTCCAATTCCATAAACAGAGCAAGTGTGCAGCTCCAAAGCCTGATCTGACCCGAGGCTCGGGGAGAACCCACCGCGGGCAGAACGTGTTGTGTACACGGTGCCCGATGAGTTGGCTTGACTGAGAGCTATGAACTGTACATGTGCCTGGGCATTCTGTACCGGAGAGCAGTCGGCACCAGGCAGGCTTTCCAAATGCTAATCACAGGGGTAAAAAGCAAGGGAGTAACAGAGGTTAACGGCATCTAATGCATTTATTAACCCTTTAGTGCCAGGGACTGGGGAGGTCTGGCCACAATTACAGTGCCATGGAAATTCTATTATGCGACATGCCTGGACTTGGGGATTACTGCCAGTGACAGTTTTATAAGACTGCTGCAGGGACAAGGCTTATGAAGAGCCTAAAGAACAAGTTCCCTAGTTTTCCAGAATGACAGCAAAGCTACTGGTTTGTGGATGGTTTCTCCAGTATCTTCACCTTCTCAAGATGAAAACCTTGTGGTACTGTGTTTTGGTGGTGTTGTTTTCCCCAGCTCGGAGTCAGGCAGCTTCTCCCATAACCGCATAACTATGGGTTAGCTGTTATGAAACCCGCTTTCATAAAAGGGATTAAATAATTCGTTTTTCAACATGCTGTAACAACGGTTAGAATTTACTTTTAGAAAAATTGAAATCCATTCTCTTCTCTTCTTCTTTATTCCTCTCTCCTTTTAAAGAGATACCATATTTTAAAGCCACAAACTGTAAGGTTTGGTGCCTAGATAGGTCTGGGCTGGCCAGGCTCTGTGTTGGGCCCCTGCCTATCCTCTTAATGAGCAGGGCTGTAGAGCTTGCAGACAGGACTTGTTCCATTATTACATCCCTGGTTTTACCCGTTTAGGGCTCGGCAATGGTGCTCTTCCAGTTTCTAACTTGCCTTATACCTTGCAAGGTCTCAGAAGTTTTTGTTTTCTTTTTGTTTTTTTAATTTTCCTGGGACAGTCCCAATTTTCATCAACGGAGGCAATGTTTAAAATACATAAATACTCTTTGCAATAGTTGAAGGTGAGGGATGCCCTATAATTTTATCTTCTTGAGTTTATCAGACCTGACTAGCAAGACAGCGATAGCTTGATGTTTTAAAAAAACGTTCAGGATAAAAGCCTTTAAAATGTGGAAACAGCAGGTTGCTCAGGCTTCTACAAGGGGCTTTAAGAGCCAGATTTTCCTAAGTGGACTTTGGATCTGCATAGGTAGATTTCTGACCCTCGGTGGTCACCCGAGGGGTTCAGACTGAGTACAGGACTTATAAGCATGCCACCAGCTAGACATACATAGGTCTGAATCCCCAGGCTCTGCCCCTCCATCTGCAGCTTACGAACCCTTAGAGTCACTGGACACCCAGTTGATGCCACTCAGTCCAAGCAGCAGACCCACTGGCCCTCATTTTGTAATATATACCCCAGGTTTGGTGTGGGATTTTAAAAGATCTCATGTCTGTGTGCAACCCTTCGATTCTTTTACCCAGGTGCTGCCTGCCCTTCCAACAACCAATAACATCTGTTCTTTGCCTTCTAATCACACTCACAGATGTTAGTTTGGTTCATGCAAAGTTCTGGCAGAACTGGGGGGCTGCTCTTCTTTGCCTCTGCAGTTCTGGGGGGTTTCCCGGCCCCCCAGACCTCTCAATGGGAAACAGTGTTAATACGCTATGCAAGCAGAGGCTTTTGAGGCCAGTGTGCGTGGACCGCTAAGCCTCTGGAGTGCTAGGTGCTTCTGCTGGGTTAGGAAAAGGTCTGACAGGAGAGAAGACATTTTCTCAGAGCCTTTGCAGAGTCCTGGTGGTGTATGACTACGTTCACTCAGCAGTTCATCCAGTTCTGCCCACCAGACTGGTTCTCAAGGCCAGATGAGCTTGGAGCTGCTGCCTCCACCTTAAGTAAAGCCAGTGGGGACACAGGGAGACAAAGCCAGAGGTTGATTATTTGCTTTAGATAGAGGCCAACAAGATGCCTGCTTTGGGGGAAGAAGAGCCCAGAGCCTTCACAGACTTGGAGCTGGTCTCAATGTATTTTCTTGTGTCGTTCGAACAGTCATCCCAGCCATTCTCAGATGGGAGGCAAGAGCATGTCTACCTGGTGGTATGACTCAAATCCTGTACAAAGTTGAACTCTCAGTGACCACTGAGGACCAGAATCTACCTATGTTGATGTAGAGTCCACTTAAGAAAATTGGTTAAGATAGAGACCTTTTCTGGTCCGTTGGTGGAAGCCCCCTTTACAATCATGTAATAGATGGGCATTTTACTAGTACGTTAACAGGTTCCTGAAGTGACTAAGTGTAGCTAGTGAGCCTCTCAGATGGTATAGATGATGAGTGACACACTGCATGCTGGTGCTAATCATATAGAACAAAGTAGGAGGAGGCCTACCAGCCCTTGGATCTCTTAGAGGGCACTGCAGTCTAGGACACTGAGGTGGAGCTTAGCTGTGACCACAGCACGGAAACAACTTGGAGAAATAATGTGTCCCAGACTAGAAGTCAGGCTGCCTTCTCTGCACATTTTAGTGAACTTCTTAGTTATGCAAAGACCCTTAATGAGGGTTGTCTTTTGTAGATTGCCACCTAGAAAAGACAGAATGTGATGTTTTAGGGCCATTTTGGTGCCTGGCACAATTCCAACCTTGAACAGAAATAAAATGTGCAAAGCTCTACATATTATTCTCTACAGGTTACAATGCAATGGACCAGATTTGCTATTAATATAGATTAAAAGTAGGCTTTTGAGTAAGGCTCAATTCCTCTTCTGATTTGCCCTCTGATCTTCTTATACATAACATTTAGTGACCTTTGAACAGCCCAGGGATGCTTCACAGTGTCTTTTTCTTGACGCCTGTTTAAAGGTTTCTATTTCATATTCACAGCTGGCATATGCAAATAGAGGTAAAGGTTATGACACCTGCCACGTAGCATTATGGTCAATAAATTACTTCTTGGGAGAACATGCTATCATTTCAGGCTAGCACGTCTTCAACAAGTTGCAAACGTTGTCCTGCAGTAGGCAGCCTGCCAGGGCATGCCCACAGAGCTGGTTGCCCAGATACTCCTAGATTCAGGTGTTTTGCTTATCCAGGGCCATCCTGTCGACAAATGAGTTCTCGGTCTTTCAATGCCAAAGGACTCCTAGTTTCAGGGGGAGGGGGTTATGGGAGGGATTCTTTGTGTGGATTTTGGGGGCAGGTGGAGCATGAAAAGTCAAGCATGCCAAGGTTGCCTGGGAGAAACACTGTAAAGCAGGAAAGAGCACAGTTCCATTCAGGAGTTTCAGAGACTTATCTAAATCTCGACTCTAAAGTAGTTCACTGTGTGCCCTTGGATAAGTCACTTAACTTCTCTGAACTCTAATTTGTTTTCCTTTACAAAACAAGAGAGTTGTACTGGGTTAGCAGTTTTTATTGTAATTGTTTGAGCAGTGGAACCTTCCCTCCACCTCAGTTCTCAGGTAGAAACCCAGTGGAAACTTGCTTCATTTGTGAGGAAATAGGGAGCTTAAAGCCCTCACAGCTCAGGAACTTGTAACTGCCCTAAAGCAGTTTTCAATAAAATATGTATTTATTTGTATTGCATAGGTAATGTACATGTATTTTTTTTTAAACATCTTTATTGGAGTATAATTGCTTTACAGTGGTGTGTTAGTTTCTGCTTTATAACAAAGTGAATCAGTTATACATATACATATGTCCCCGTATCTCTTCCCTCTTGTGTCTCCCTCCCTCCCACCCTCCCTATCCCACCCCTCTAGGTGAACAGTATGGAGTTTCCTTAAAAAACTAAAAATAGAACTACCATACGACCCAGCAATCCCACTACTGGGCATATATCCTGAGAAAACCATAATTCAAAAAGAGTCATGCACCAAAATGTTCATTGCAGCTCTATTTACAATAGCCAGGACATGGAAGCAACCTAAGTGTCCCTCAACAGATGAATGGATAAAGAAGATATGGCACATATATACAGTGGAGTATTACTCAGCCATAAAAAGAAACAAAATTGAGTTATTTGTAGTTAGGTGGATGGACCTAGAGTCTGTCCTACAGAGTGAAGTAAGTCAGAAAGAGAAAAACAAATACAGTATGCTAACGCATATATATGGAATCTAAAAAAAAAAGTCATGAAGAACCTAGGGGCAAGACGGGAATAAAGGCACAGACCTACTAGAGAATGGACTTGAGGATACGGGGAGGGGGAAGGGTAAACTGGAACAAAGTGAGAGAGTGGCATGGACATATATACACTACCAAACGTAAAATAGATAGCTAGTGGGAAGCAGCCCCATAGCACAGGGAGATCAGCTCGGTGCTTTGTGACCACCTAAAGCAGTTTTAAGATGGATGGATCTGGGGTCCGTAATGCCCTTCACGATTCCTGAAGGGGACCTGTCTGAAAGAGTCCTTGCCCTGTGCCTTAGCCCCCGAGCACTGAGTGGTTTTCCCACTAGAGGGCAGCCACATGAGCCCAGGACCACATCCTTTTTTGTCATATCACTGTACGCCCAGCACTGGAAAATAGCTTGGTTAAGTGTTTGTGGACTGAAACAAGTAATAAACAAATGAACAAACACACAAGCTTCAGGAAGACCTATCTTTATGTTACTAATGTGGATTTTTATTGCACCATTTTTACCTAGAAGGCAGTTCCTGAACATTAACTTTCAGAACTATAAATGAGTTCAAGATGTAAATGACTTCAAAATGTTTTCTCTTGTAACCTGTGCAGTGACTTTGAAATGAGGTGGGTACAAACTGAGATGTACTATGTCAAACACACCAAATCTGGAAGACTTAGGATGAAAATAAAAGAATGTAAAGTATCTCATTAATCATCTTTTATATTGATTACATGTTGAAATGGTAATATATTGAGTTAAAGAAAATGTTATTAAAATTTTCTTCACCTGTTATCTCTTACGTGGTTAGGAGAAAAATTTAAATTGTATATGGGCTCGCAGCTGTGGCTCACATATTTCTGTAAATGGCACAGCCCTAGACAGTTGATCATCAGTAATTACTCTTCCATAGTATGTATGAGTGATTTTGTGTGTGTACGTTTTTGTCTCTTTCCAGGCACAGAAGCTGAAATCCAATATGTCGGGCAGTCCACACCTCTGTCTTTCTGATGTAAGTTGTTTCTTTCTGAGTCTCCCTATATTTATAGGAACAGAGCCTTTGGGACCCTGGAACAGGAAATGATGTGAAGCGCTCAAAGACAACAAGGTTTCAGGTCCAGAAAAAAATCTAAGTTACCCTCAGTGTCCCTCTGCCCTTTGAGCCAGGTGCAGTCTTCAGATCCTAGTGCCCAAAGTGAGAACCAAGTGTGGACCCCAGGATCCTCATCTCAGAACTGGACCAGCACAAATACCATTGCCCCAGTACCATGATAATCTCTGGTCACAGTCACATAAAAATCTGGCACAGAGAAGATACATAACAACTCTTGCTCCTTACCAGATGTCCTTTGACCTCCACAGCAACCCAGAAGTAGCCAAGGCGGGCCACATTACACTCCCCAATCTACAAGTGAGAGGGTGGATGGTTCTGTCACAATCATAGCTCATTGTGGCGGGATGTGGCATTATGGGATTGAGCAGGTGCTAGGGATGGGGATGAGGGAGTCAATCCTGGGGAAGGACAGCTGTGCTGACTGGGAATTTGGGAGCCTGGGTTTTGGTCGGGACTCTCTGACAAGCAGGGCGAGACCCTTCATCTATGAAGTTCATGGTTGAACCAGCCAATGGAAGGAAAGGCTACTGCCTTCTCTGCCAGTCTCCAATGCGATTTGTGACCCACCTCTACATGAACCCATACTTGCTTGGGCAAGGTTCCCAAGATGATTCTTCCTGCCCTCCTTCATGATGGAGAGAGACAGCAAGCATCCTTCCTCAGTCATTGGTACCCAGAAGGAGAATGGTTCCATGTTGCACAGTTGCTGGGGGACCTTGGGAGTGGGGGTAAAATCTCAGGTCAGCTTTGGTGAGCAGTGAGAGAGAAAGAGTGCGGTTAAAATATGCCTTGATAGAACGAACACATGCAGTGGGTGATAATGAAAACATTCTTTCTTACAGCGTGATTACGAAAAGGATGGTCTTGCTGGGGCTTCCAGCCACATAACCACAAAATCAGTGGCTGCTCCTCCAAGCTGCAGTCTGAGCCCACTGCTGGTTCTGGTGGTAACTGCCCTGTCCACCCTATTATCTTTATCTTTGGCTGACACATCGTAGCTGCGTTTAAAAAACAATATGGACGTGTAAAAAGACAAAAACCAAGTTATCTGTTTCCTGTCCTCTTGTATATCTGAAATTCCAGTTTTAGGAGCTCAGTTGAGACACTGCTAAAACAGTTTCATCCAACTGGAACTTTTTTCTTTCTTTTTTTTTTCTAAGAAAGCTTCTTGTGATCCTTAGGGCTTATATGGGATCCCCGATACAGTGCTACATTCCAAACTCAGAAGGCTTTGGGGCATGCTGTATTGTAAAGGGACAGTTTGTTGATTTGGCTGTAAAGCAAACTGGGGCCATGTTTTTCAAGAGGACGATGAGGATGGTGATTTTAACAATTTAACTCTGGCCTTCACTAGCTAGAGAAGGAGTTAGTATTTCTAAAGAATCTTCCATATCTCACGTAATAGGTTTTATTTCTGATGACATGACTGCAGCGGTACGTGGATGCCAAGTTTTTTTTTGTCACAAAGTGAAGATCCTCATCAAGACAATCTTGATGGACTTTGTGCAGACAAGCTTGTACCAATGTTCACTTTTCTATACGTACTAGTATTTTCCGCGCTGCGTTTATGTACTCTAAACAGTTCTGCACTCTCCTACAAAAACAAAAAATACCTGTCACATTCCACTGTAGTGTCTGTCTTCTAGTCAAAATAGAGAGTGAGAGTGGGCGTGAGACTTCACAGAACCTTGATCATTGAGACATTTTCCTAAGCCTTACCTGAGTGAGAAGCCCTTAAACTAACAAGAGTCAAATATAGCTGAAGCATCATTCCAATACTCTTTACACGTATGAGGTTATATGTAGAAAAAAAATTTTACTACTAAATGATTTCAACTACTGGCTTTCTATGTTTTGAAAGTAATGACATTGTCTTCGTTTTTTTTACTGGTGGTTTAATACAAAATACACGGAGCTTGTTTTCCTCTCATAAGTAGTGTTAGCTCCGATGTTCATGAAGACAGCTCTTCAAAAGCAGACTCTGAGGAGCCTCGTGCTTTAGCAGAAAGCTCTGCATCACGTTATTGTGGACAGGCAGAAGGAAACAGAGCAGCCAAGCATTGTCTTTTATCATTTCTTGAAACGCAAGCGTGCATACCTGTGAGGAAACCAGCAGCCACTCGTAAATGTTCTACAGTGTCCAGTGGCACCCTTGCCAGTTGACACAGACCAGTACCTTGGTGTTCCTGTTACTTGACAAAGGCAGCCTTGACTGGGACGGGGGGTTGGGATGTGCTGCCCTTTCTTCTGAAGCAGATCCATGCCAGGGTACACAGTTCTTTTCCTAACGATTGTCTTGACTCCCAACTGTCATGGCTTGGCTGCTGTGTAGAGCAGTCTGGTCTGAAGGTCGTGGGGGGTCTGCTTGCACCGTGTTCTGTGTCCTCCGTGACAGACTGTGACTGACTCTGCAAAAAAAGATGAAAGGTTTGTGGATCCAGAGGGTCACCATTAGGTCTGTGGAGCTGAGTTGATTGGCACAGAGACACAGAACAAAACAGGACTCTGGATATAAGGCATTTGGCTTGTTAACTGCACGTCCTCTTCTATCGTTCTTTTCCTTAAACGAATAGACTCAAAAGTGCACTTTTGAAGTCTGGTTGAAATGGTGAGATTCGATATCTACAAGGATCGCGTGCTAGTAGCCATGTTTCTTTGAAACTGAGTAGAGGCGAGGAGATTCCACCCAGTAGAGTATTGGAAGCGTTCGCTTTCTTCCCATATCAGTAGAGGGGTGGAGGGGGCAGACCCACAGTGCACATTTCATCCTGATTCCCTTTGCCCACGGATGTTTGCCTTGTAAGAATTAATCAAATTACTAGGGTGGGAAATCTGTTAAACCCAAGATGAAGGCATAGCCTTTTAGCTCTATTGGTGTTTGAAGTACATTTATATCCAAATGTTAATAAACATAAATGTATATACTAAGTACCGAGTTTTTTCACTTCAAAATGTTTTCAAGGGGAACTCATCAAACAAATTCAATTAGTGAAAGGTTTCGTAAAGACTCTTCCTTTGAATAAACACATTAAACATGTTGAAATACTTGGAATTCCAGTCACCTGTGAAAGCATATCTCTTACAGAGCATATTTTGTTTTAAGTAAGGTATCTCTGTGTATCTACATTGGACTAATTGCACAGAGGTCTGATCCTATGTAATCTACTGTAGAAAGCTATTGATTACTTCTGTAATAAACAGCAGCTCTAATTAGCTTCAGATGACCAAAGAGGAAATAGGAGTTATCAGAGCTAACAAGAGTGGCCTTCAGTGAAGAACGCATGGATGTGCAGCACATAAATTAAATTTTGAAAAGCCTCATCTTTCACCAGCACAGATCTCATTTTTCTTCACAGAGATAGAAGCATATGAGAGTTACCAAATCGTCAATTTGAAAATAAATTACTGCTTAAGTAAACAGCGGGAAGGATGTTCTATGACAACTTGTTAGAGTCTTATAAAATCATACCAAGCAAGTGTTTCTGCCGTTCGGGGTGATCTCAGTTTAACACGGTGCCCCAGAAACACCATCATTTGCCCCAGTACTGGAGCAGGCAAAACCTTTTACCTATCCAGCTTCCTCGGGCAGTGCTAAAAGCAAAAAATGATTCACTACTTCCTGTCCTGCAGGCCCTGCATGGAAGGTGCCACCAAAATACAAGGGCTGTCTGCTGAGGTTTGGGCCTGTTGGAGAAGGCATCTCATTGTAGTTGATAACTTACATCCATGGAGACCATGGCTCCCAAATCAAGTCTAGCTATGCCCTACTCATTTCAGAGAAAAAAAGGCAAGATTGCCAAACCGATTAGAAGCACATTCAGTCCCCTTGATGTTGAATATCTTCGACCGAGAGGTGTTTGTTTGAGTATCTTAAAAAAATAGAGCACATGAAGGAAGACGGGCACAGTAAAGAGAGGGAATTCAGAATGCCACCTGAATATATTCTTCCATATCTGGTTTTTTTCAAGCCTCTAGTTAAAAAAAAGTGTAAGTTGAGAATGACATATGTTATTTTTCATTAAGTATAGCAAACTGTATCCAAAGTGTGAAAGGAGTGTGGTTTCCATTAAAAAAATTTCTTTTAAACGATTCTTTATCCTGTAGTAAAAAATGTTTTAGAAGCTACTTCTTCAAGGAAAACAACTATAGGACAGGGCTCCTCCAGAGCTGCTGTGGCCTGTGATCTAGTCTATATTAGGATTGTTTCTATCTTGCACATGCTCCGAGGATGGGTTGTCTCCAGCTGCACCCCCATTTCCCACCTGCCTCTTTGTACTCTGAATCAGACACTCCCAAACACTCCATCTGCTGAGCTAGGAAAGTGGGAGAGAGGAAGCATTTCTGAATCAGTGTTAAGTGCTTGGGAAAAGACATATAAGAGCAGTGAGAGTTTATATAATTAGCAAATTCTGTTCTTAGAATCCAGCAAAAATGTATTTCTGTTGTTCTTATTTACAAAACAGCGGCCTCAGAGGAGCTGTCTTGTGGAAAATAAGTTTTCATTCATGTAGTCAGGCACGCACAACTTATTTGAGTCAATAAACTGGGGGCCAGAAAATGACCTGCTTAAATGAATGCACATTTTCTCATTCTCTTTCAAGCTGTTCTTGAGCTCTTGGATTCATACCCCCGCGATCTTTGTTGTTTCTGCTCTTTGATAAAACAAATGAGACCATGTCAGACCCATCGTTTCAAGAGAGACCAAAAAGCAATGACAACACACAAGAGTCAATTACCCATGGCCTGAACATGATGTTGGCCAAAGTGCCTGTCTGCATTGAGTTTGGGGAGTTTGAAGAGATGAAGCAAAATCAAGGTACCACAAGAGACCACGTGCCATTGGTGAACGGAGCATGCAGTCTGATCCAAACAGAAAACTTGTCCCGACAAAACATCCAGAGTTCTTTGAATTAGACCACCAGTGCCTTGGTAGGAAGCACACCAGAGCTAATATCTGGAGGGCAGAGGAAGGAATTTCTTTTTAGAAATTCTAAAACAGCAAAACAGCTGGGAATTTGGTTAGATATCCTTACAAGCTATGTTTTTCTCTCATCCCTAAGATAAGCATCTCGTGTGTAGATCTGATACCTCTTGACTTTGACACAGCCTTTATTCTCAAGTGACCATTTATTTGAACTCTGTTGTCTAGAATTCTTCAAGACCACTGTACCTCTGAAATATATTCTCATTGCAGAGGCCTTAAATCTGTGGGTTTTGCCACTGCCTCCATCCTGGGATGTATTCAGTGGGACACTTCATTTCCCAAGGGTCATTATCTTAAGACATTGGCGGATTCCCTTCTGTCGCATATCGATTATTGATAACCCCAGTCCCCACCCTTGTTTCTTATTGCCCAAGTATTTAACAGAATCCCTTCCCATCAATTCTTCATCGTAATCATTCTAAAATTTAGTCCTACCCAAATTAATTCTTGTTCTCTCAGATACCCATCCTACACGTAACCCTGGCTTTTTGAAGACAGAGAAGTCTCTCTGAGGAGCCAGGCGATCTGAAGATGATGTTAATCCCGGAGTAGAAAGTTCATCCATCCAGCCCTCCCCTGAGCTCCCCCTTCTTAGCTCTGGGATTGTCTTGTCTCCTGCATCCTCGCCAGGCATCCCTTTGTAGTTCCCAGAGCTCTCTGACGAGCTTCTCCTCCCTCCCGGAGACAGCCTGGGTCTTTCAGCGGGCTGCACCACCTGCACTTCTGATTGTTCTGAGACCCAAGCCCAGAGGGGTGGGGAAGGCATGCCAGCCCTGTTTCAATAAACTGCCTGCAGAGAACCGCAGCCTGTAACACTCATCGAGCTCCCAGCTCCCTGAGGTCTCCAGGCTCATTTGACCAGCGCAGCTGCGACTTCGGCGGTCTGCCTCTGGCAGGTGCCCATAGCAGCATCTTGTTCCACTGCCACAGGGAGTTTATTTTTGCTCAAGGGCAGCTGCCAAACCCAGCACCAGCATCAGTAGAAGGTTTTCTCTGATTTTCTTCTCTTCATCCCAGGTCCGGCTGTCTTACCAATCCCCACTTCTCGTTTTGCAGGACGTGCCAAGAGACTGGCCGGAGACCATCAGTCCCTTTCTTCTTTTGCACCTCTCTTCCCACCCACCCTAACAGCTTCCCTAGCAGAAAGCGTGACCCATAGTAGGAAATTAAACACTGCTGGGTGAATGGAAAACTTTAGGACATTGAAGGGTTTCATTCTGAAATACAGTAGCAAGGACTGGCCCATTTGCATCATCTTACGGCACTGAGCTGTTATGCATCGATGCTGAAGGTGTCCTCCTGAGGTTATTGAGGGTGACCTGGGAGAAAGGGTGAAAAAAAGTGTTAGGATCAAAGCGGCTTTGTCTGATGCATTCCCTGCCGAGAGATGGAAAACTAGCATTTGTCCCCAGAAGAGCTGAGCGTGACCAGCCAATCCCAGCAGGCTCACGGCATCCACCAGAAAGGACAGGACCCCACATGGGGTAGACTTTGTGGAAAATTAGCCAGTGAGTCTGCTGATGTTTTAATCTGCCTCAAGTGCAGGATGCTGGCAAGAAAAGATGGACCACCCTACCAGTCCTGACCAACCCCAGGGATGCAGCCTCCGCCAGCATCCTGAGAAGTGAACTCAGGTGCTTAACAATTCAGCACATTTATGGAACATCTACTGTACTTGAATGAAGCTTCATTTGGAGCCGAAGCTCCCCCACGAGTAACTTGAGAATATAGGGCCCTTTGACAGCAGCTTAGGGGAACAACCGTCGTTTCCAGATGGGCAGAATCCTTCACTTGGATATCTTTCAGAGAATCTAGAATCTCTGTATAAATAGTCCGTGAAGCTGTTTTTCAGACTCAGTCTCGAAGAGGTAAGTCCCAGCCCACACGCATACAACCTGCCCAGCCCACCCATCGTGAAGCAGGCAGATATACCCACCCTCAGCCTGTGCCCGCAAGGCCACCATGGGGAACCCAGTGGGGTCACCCCTCTGATCCTCAGAGGGCCGTGAGCACGGCCAGGCCCGTAGGCCAGTGGAAGTCCCAGCTTCAGGGACCAGCCACGGTGCTGGTGGGAATGGGAGACACCAGAGCTGTCCGCTAAACATAACACAGATCTTAGAACCAGAGTAAAGTAGGATGAGGAATTGGAACACCCAGTAGATGCCCCGGGTGTAGGAAACGCAGGCTGTTAGAAGTCGGTAAAGGCCTGTCGTCTTGTCGGCAAGCCGGCCGGGCGTCTGCAGGTCCAGGGGAAGGTACTCGTCTTTCTTGGCACCAGTGGCACTTGATAAAGCTCCCTCTCTCTTTCTGTGTCGCAACCGCTACAGGGCTGTATGGTCCAGCTTTATCTTCCTGCCATGCAAAGCATGCTTGATCCGGAATTTGTTTTTTTTATTTTTTAGCTTTAGCTGAGGGCATTTCTGAAATGGGGTGGGGGGAAGGAGAATGGAAGCCATAGGACCAAATCACAGATTGCCCTGCCTTATTTGGTTGTGGTCTTCCAGTAATCAGACACTTCTGATGTGCTCTTCTGGATTCAGAAATAGCTGATTGTCCTCAGAGGGTTGAAGAAATGGTTTCAGAAACCTGAAATGCAGGGCCTTATAGTTCTCCTAATTATCTGTCTTTTCTCTTTTTCTCCCTTCTCTCCCCCAAGGGAGGTGGGGAAATGCTTTTTACCAGAGTTTGCTTTAAAGAGTTTTCTCATCCTCTGTGCATTTTCCCTTGATATTGAAATTATTTTCTCTTGTTTAATCCAGCTCCTGCTGAGAAGCTGTGTGAGCTGTAGGAAGTGGGGTTGTTTTGCTGTATCTTTTGGACGGTGTTGCGTTCTTACTCTTAACCCGAGGGTATGTCTCAGTTCTGTTCTGTTTCATGCAAGTTAACAATACAGGTGGAAGAGAAGAAGGATTGTGGTGTTTAGGGTCATTTTAGAATTCTGTCCTGGGAGAGGGGTTCAGACCCTCAGCCTCGCCAGAGCTGGGGTGAGGGGTGGAGTGAGCCCCGCTGAAGCCCCCAGTTAGGAGAGGATACCGATGAGCAGCTTTCTTTCCGGTCGCCATTTTATATTGTGTGTTTCCTGAGTTTTCCACATGTAGAAGATAACGTGTTTATTTCATCGTCTCGTGTATCTGCTTCCTGAGGAACCTGGACGCTCTCCTGGGGTCCTTCCCTCGCGGCTTCCTCACACAGCTGTTTTGCAACGTGCTTTATTGCCGTCACCCACGGAAGACCATCTCCATGCAGAAGTACGCGTTTTGTTCTTTGGACTTTGGAAGTAGTTTCGTGATGTTTAAATTTTCTGTTAGCATATTGCTCAAGCATTACAGAATGTACGTACGTAGTCCCTTCAGCCATCTCCCCCACCCCAGAATATCCTAATAAACATTGTTTTCTTTCTTAAAAAAAATGATTATTGTGTCTTCTTCTTTTATCTTAATTCACTTGAAAGTGATATTGAAATCTCCAAATACTAGAAATCCCCAGTGTCAAGACATTGAGGGGTGTCTGGTCCTGTGGGTGTAGGATGTTTAGCAGCATGCCTGGTCTCTACCCACTAGATGCCAGTGGCAACTTCTCCCCTCTGCCAAAGAGAATGTCAAATCCCTAGGAGGCGGAGGAAGCAACAAGGCCCACCTTGTTGAAGCCACTGTTTTAGACCCAGCCTAACAGCTCGTATGTGCAATACCAAAAGGAGCTAGGTTCTAGTATAGGGCCATGGCTGATATTTATCTCATGTCTTCAACATGAAGTTTTATATTGAGAGGATAGAGTGGGTGGGTTCTCTAGTTACTATCATATGTGTATTGAATTATTTGTATAAACTTAGAAATAGTAAGTGTTTTGATAAAAAGTAAAGACAGAGTGAGCCATTTTCTTATTTCCAGCATCCTGCTCAGTGCCTGGCAAGGAAGAATCACTTTGTATCACGTGAGGCCAGATTTTCTCTTTTAGAATTAGCATCATGATCATGGTTGCTCAAAATATGACTCCCCCACTTCCCTGGGGAAGTTATCATTTCTGGCACCTTATCACCACCAGGATTTTTTAAGCCGAATTATTAAAACCCAAATCACAGTAATTAACTTCACCATTGTCGTTTGCTTCAGTCTGAAAATTGCAGCCCACTCGACCCCAAGAAGACCTTGCTGTTTGTAGGACAGAAGCCTGTGTTTCACTTGAGATTCTGTAGAACATTTTTGTTCTTTGTGATTTTTCATTCAACTAGGTTTTCCTACTCCCTTGCTTTCTGAGCTGCTTTCAGTTGACCAAGTTTAGGATGACTTCCGCCAGACTCCACAGCTTGGATCCAAAGTTTGTGAGCCTTTGGAGCTGGGCTTGGTATTTCAAAGGTATAGCAAAACCCTAGATCCCAACATCTTACCCGGCTCTGGGTTGCTCAGGACAGCCTGAGCAGAAATCTCTAAGCTCAGTCGCAGGGAAGTGAACCTCTCATGCCAGCAGCAGTGGGCTGGCCCCAGGAAGGGAAGGACTCTGATGTCCCCTGAACCATCAAACAGAAAGGGGAGGCAGTAGTGCTCTGGGGACCTGGAGTTTCCTCCCACAGTCTTTAGTATTCTGATCATCTCCCTAACACAACCAAATCTCAGCATGCAGGTGATCGAAATTTTAGGAGCTGCAACAAGAAATGACTAATAAAACCCTGAGAGAAATGCCGAGAAAGTGAATAAAAACTGTGACAGAAACCAGATCCAAGACTGCTTGTGTTTGGTGATATAAATAAAGCATAAACGAAAACACAATGATGTGAAAGATACGAGCAGGAGTCTCCATAAAAGTCACATAAACTGGCAGTGCTGGCTGCACGGATGGCTTTTATCCTCGTGAAGAGTTCTCCCATCCAGGCTGGTAGACAAAGAATTCACCATTTTTCAAAGATAAAGTGAGCGCTTGGCCTGAGAAAACCTTGGGTGGGTACATTAAAAAGGGCAATCTTTTTTAGAAAACTGTTTGACAATAGGTATCATAATTTTAAATCTTCATCCCTTTTGAGCCAACAATTCCTCTGTAAGGAATTTACCCTGCATTCTTACACAGCATGGCAAGATCCATGCAAAAGGGTTTTCATGGCAGAATAGTTTGCAATAGCAAAACACTTGAAACAACTTGAATGTCCATCCACAGTGAACTGGTGAAAGAACTCATGATGCATCTGGATAAGGGAATATTATGCAGCTATTTTAAAAAGTAGATGTACATCCACTGAAACAGAAAGTGGTCTATGGTATACTAAGTGAAAAGGCAAGGTACAGAACAATGAAAAATATAGTCCTACTTGTACACATTTAAAAAACAGATGATAGATGTAGATAGATATATAGATGATAGATAGATAGGAGATATAGATGTGTGGATAGATAGACAATGAATGGATGAAAGATGAATGAATGGATAGATACTATCTAGATACAGCATTTTTACCATGTCTGGATTTTTTTTTACCAATCATTTTAAAGAATAAAGTAAGCTGAACTGTGCAATGGCTGGAACCCAGCTCAGGGTTTGGCCCCTGCTCTTCGGAAGAAAGAGGCAGATGCGGCCGTGGCTCAGTGCATGCTCAGGACTGACGTTTCCTACTGAGTCCAGCAAAGCCCCGCAGAGTGAGTGTCTGCCCCGCAGAACCTCTTCAGAGATTAATTGCTGCAATTTGGGGAAGAAGCACCTCACGGGCTCTGTGTACACTGTGTGCATAGGAGGATTTTTAAATAATTGCTTACTCTGTGGTTGGTGACACAGGATGAGTCCTCTCTACGCAGGGCCCACACAGCCCAAGGGGAGACTGGGTCGGCTCCTTTGGTGGCAGGTGTGTCAAGGGTTAGCCCACCCTGTGGGTAGTGCCCTCAGAACACTCATGACAATAACAGCTGGTGGTACTGGGTGCTCACCACACGCCCCCCACACCAGGATGGATGGGCTCTGCGTACATGATCTCATTCAGCCCTCACAACAACTCCCAGGTAGAATTAATCTAATTTTGCAATGAAAGCAACTGAGGCTCAGAGAGGGCAAGTGACTGATGCAAAGTCATACAGCTAAGGGCGGCAGAGCGGGACTGGAATTCAGTTTTTCGATGCCAGTGCCCATTCAAACTCTGCCCTGCAGCCTTGTGGGGAAAACTCTCCTGGCTTCTGAGTTGGAAAGCTCACAGACCCACCCGCATCCCCACTTCATTTCCCTCTACCCACACTTGGGGCCGTGTTATGAGAGCAGCCCAAGCTGACATATTGCAGAATGCGTTTGTCTTCAAAAGATAATTACATTACCTCCCTCGCCTTAAGGAAAAGAACAGCAGATTAAAAAAGAAATGTGACAAGCCATCTGAGTGCCAGGACCGCTCCCCTGAGAGTCCCACTTCCATCTCGGTCCCTCACTCTAGACATGAAACCAATTAAAGTCGTTGCAACATACGCAGTTAACACCAAGTGACAAAAGCCTGCCTAACGGCTTTAAAGATCTAATTTACCCACAGACTGTGCCCAGAAAAACATGGCTGGCCTGTTACTGTGCAACTTTGGAAGCACTTGACCTAGCTCCAACTCTGAGGGGCGTCCAGTCACCCTCTTCAGAACCTCCCCCCACCCCGGCAGCTGTCACTCCTGGGCCTCCTCTGTCTTCAGTACAGTGATGGTGACCCCAGAGAACCAGAACCCTTGCCACTGGGGACGTGGTGAGGGCAGGAAGCAGACCCCTGGCAGGGGGGTTGGCTCAGGAAAACCATTTAGTCCTTCGCAGCCATCTTGCCCTGAATGTTGACCTCTCCCACTTCTGCCCGACAGCTGGAAGATGTAGGGGAAGAGAGCACATCACTTTGGCAGCCCTCACCTGGAGAACTCCTATCACACAGTTGCTCTCATCTTACCTCAGGACCGGGGCAACTACTTCTGAAGTGGACAGACCAAGATCGGTGATGGAAAGTGGGTTTTATTCCTTGATTTGCCAGGATTTCATTCCAAACTCCAGGAAAGGATCTTCAGAAAGAAAATGTTACCAAATGGAGAAGAAAATGGACAACAGGCAGAAAGAAAAAGGTGGTTCCTGCCATGCTTGTTGCTTATCTAAGTTTGCTTCCCTTCCAGTCCATTGAGAATAAATCCCTGACCCCCTCCCTCTGCCTGTGGGTACCAGCATCAGAACAGGAAAGCGACCGAACTCTGATGCAAAGCCCTTTTGTTTTCATTCTTCCAAAACATTTCTGTCCCTGGAAGATCCCTAGGGTATTCAGACAATATCTCCTTAACTTGCAAGGGCTTTACAGTTTGCCAAGCTCCTTCTCACACGTTCTCCTTCCATTCTCTCGCTGGCGGGTGGGGAACTAGTTGATCACCCCCATTTTATGGATGTGGAAATGGAGGCCCAGAAAGGCCCTTATCGGGTGAGTGGCAGAGGAGCCCCTGCAGCTCAGCAGCTCTCGCTCATCCCCCCCCACCATGTGACCTTCTCCTTAGCTTCCTGTCTCTTTGCCGGCAACTTCCTGCTCACTGGGGAATTGCAAACTATTTTAATGGACTCTCAGCTTTTGCCGAGCACATCTAGGGTGTCTTTTTTTAAAATTTCACTGAGTTTTTCAAGGCAGTTTTTAGAGGGTATTAAGTGTTCTTTGAATAATGCCTTCTGTAATCTAGGGATAGCCAAATCCAGATCCTTAGCGCCTGTCTGCTAGGCGATCTTGCTCTGTGCTGTTCATTTGTTCAGAAGCCTCAGCTGTGATGGACCAACAAATGTAGCAGAGGCAGGGGATGGTGGCTTCCCTGCTGGGGATGGTGGCAACCTCAATAAAATGCCTCAAGGTTGCACACCAAGACCAAGGTGTGTTTTGGGGGGGTGGGGTGGTGACGAGGGCAGTGCCCGTGCTGCCCTCTGGTGGACCCAGTTACCTCTAGGTACTGATGAGCTGGCCTTGCCCCACCCTGCAGGGAGCCCCTGCGTTCAGCATGGCCTCACCCTAAGAACTCAGCGCTCACACAAAACCCACGAAGTCCAGATTGCTCAGGCGCCAACCGGGACCTCCAGGTCTGCCACAGCACCCCACTACCCAAGCACCACCCCCCATATCGACTCCATTTCTAGTTTGGTCCCTGTTTGCCCCTTGCC
This sequence comes from Balaenoptera musculus, assembly GCF_009873245.2. Taxonomy (NCBI): domain Eukaryota; kingdom Metazoa; phylum Chordata; class Mammalia; order Artiodactyla; family Balaenopteridae; genus Balaenoptera; species Balaenoptera musculus. Next base: position 14,716,109 of record NC_045800.1, read on the forward strand.
TTTGCACATCTCCAGTAGAAGACCTGTATTTCCATGCATCCTTCATTCACTGAGTACTTACTCTTCTAGGTAATGCTGACCATCCCTTTGGATCTTTGCAGCAGCGCTGAGACAGGTGCTGCTGTCCCAGTTTTGCCGATGAGGAAATCAACTTAGGGGTTAGGTAACTTGGCAAAGTGCCCTAGGTCCGGGAGAGCCCAGAATTCAAACCCCAGCAGCTCAGCCCGAGGCTCTGCCTTATAACCCAGGTGTTATCCTGCAACCGCCTGGCTCCAGAAGTGGCTTCCTGCAAATCACATCATTCTGCAAAGCCCCAGAGGGATTAGGTCTTTAAGGAAACCTGAGGTTTTAAATTGGTGATCCTCTTGGAATGTGAAAAATCAATGTATGTGTTTGGATGTTTTGTCTTAATTTGGGATTTACTGACAATGAAACAGAATGTCTTTTAGGCAATGAGTGAAATGGTGACATTTTCATGAGTTCTGACTCCAAATTGCCTGTGTATCTTCACAAGCGGCTCCCCTGCCCGGGAAGGCTCGGTCTCTGTCCCTCTGCTCTTTCTTGCTGCCCTGCCCTCTTTGGAGAGCTCCTTCATTGCTGGGCTTCAGTTGCCACCTGGAGTGACGAGCCAGGGCTGTCTTCCCTACATCCCCACTCGCTTCCAGTATTTCCCACCTCCCTGGGAAGAACCAGCCCCCTCCTCGAACCAGCCTGCCCGCAAAGGAGTCCTCCTCCCTCCACCTCCTCTGACCCACTGGCTTTCCTAACATAGGTCAGCACTTACTCCGTGCCGAGCATCCTTCCCGGCAGGAGGGATGGGGTGGAGGATGGGAGAGGTCACGCCTTTCTTCTCACTGGGCTTACACAGTCGTGGGAGGAGAATTTATGACGGTAAACACATAAAATGTGAGATGGTCAGTGCTCTCGGTCTCCTCATCTGCAAAATAAGGATGATAATGGCACGTACGTCACAGGGTGAGTCTGAGGATTACGTGAGCTAATTCAGGCAAGGTGCCCATGGTGTGGGCACGCAGTAAAGCACTAAATACATGGGAAGTGGTTATTACTTTGAAATAAATAGGATGTGATGAGGAAAGGGACTGGGACGCCAGAGGATGGCTCTTTGAGGAGGTGTCCTCAGATATAAAGCCTAAATGTTAAGAAGGCACCAGAAGTGGGGAAGGAGTGCTCCAGGCAGGGGAACAGCAGTGTCAAGGTCGGGAGGTGGGGATGAATGTGGTGCACTCATTCAAGAAAGAAAAGTCAGTCCAGGGCTTCCCTGGTGGCGCAGTGGTTGAGAATCTGCCTGCCAATGCAGGGGACACGGGTTCGAGCCCTGGTCTGGGAAGATCCCACATGCCGCGGAGCAACTAAGCCCGTGAGCCACAACTACTGAGCCTGCGCGTCTGGAACCTGTGCTCCGCAACGGGAGAGGCGGCGACAGTGAGAGGCCCCCGCACCGCGATGAAGAGTGGCCCCCGCTTGCCACAACTAGAGAAAGCCCTCGCACAGAAACTAAGACCCAACACAGCCAAAAATAAATAAATAAATTTATTAAAAAAAAAAAAAAGTCAGTCCAGGGAGGCTGGAGGCTGGCGTGGAGGGACTGTGGAGAGATGGAGGGACTGTGGAGAGATAGGGAGGCTGGAGAGGGGTAGGGACCCCACGCACCGGGAGAGGGCACAGCGCTGTAGGCAGGAGGGCTCCCCATACCCACGCGGCCAGCAAAGGGACAGAGGGAACAGTCAGGGCTGGTACAGGGCCTGTGCAAGAGAGGGTGGGGCACGCTCAGTGGGTAGGAGGGGCGGAAGGAATTGGGAGGTAGGAGTGATGGGACTCGATGCTTGCAGTGAAAGGTGAACAAGCATAGCTCCCAGGTTGGCCTGAAGCAGTGGGGTGAATGGTGGCCCCTTTGCAGAGGACATGTGAGGGAGTCACAGGTTCCCGGAGGGTGGGGAGAAAGGCATCCAAACTTCTCCTGTTATGTGTGGTGCCTGCACACCCCCGACCGGTGACTGGCCTCAAACCCCAGCACTCTCAGTGATGGCTGTCCCTCTCCTTCCCCGCCGGGCTCCGTAGCTGATTGGCCAGCCCGGCTTTGCCTTCCCTTTGTCCACCTGCTGTTCCGTTCCTGCTGCCTCCCACCCCCCAACCCGCCCCCCCACCCTCCAGGGGAGGGATCGCCCTTGCCTTGAGCCTCCAGCTGTTCCCTGTGCAGCCTGGACCGTTTCTCCGAAACTCCACTGTAACCTGCCCCTGGCTCCAGCTACCTCTCAATTTTCTCCCCTGCTGTCCTGAATGAGCAGAGCCCCCTCACTGCCTTCTACCCACCCACCTCCCACCTTCACCTACCGCTGCCTCTTACCCACCCTGCCGCTCCCCCGGGAAGCCTTCCAAGTCACTCCAATTTACAAGGAGTTCTCCACCTTTGGGGCGCCCACAGCTCTCACAGCCCACCTCACTCACTCCTGTGCTCACATGTGACCTTGCATTGTCTCTTAGTTCTGTGGACATGAACCTCCCCTCCCCAGCAAGGCTTTGAACACCCCCCAAAAGTGAGGATAGGCTCCTCTTGTATCACGAATGGGTGCTGAAGAGTATAAACTCTAGAAATAAAGTTCTTGACCTCTCTGAGCCTTGGTTTCCCCAGTTGTCAAGTGGGATAAATAATAGAACCTACCTCAGGGGGTTGCTGTCAAGTTCCCGTGTTGGCAATGGCTCCTGCCATAAAGATAATGACAACAAAAATTAGTGATGACACTGACAGTCAAAAATGAAGGTGACACTGGGACCCAGGCTAGGCACATAGTAGGGATCTGAGCCCATGTAGACTTGGTCTTGAGAGGATGTATGAACTGAGTTTCCCCCAGGCTCCTTCCTTCCCACCCTTATCAAATTCACTGGAAGCCTGCCATGTGGTGGACACTATCTTTGGGAAACAAAGAAATATAATCCCTCCCCTCTTGGGTGTTTAGGTTCTTTTCTTTCTTCCCTCTGTCCTGTCCTGAAGCATGCAGACTTCACAGAGGCAGGAGAGAGCCTGGTTCACACCAGGGAGACCATTCCATCAGATCTACATTTGGAAAACACAACAGAGTCTATGACATCCAACAGGACAGCTGGTTCTTATTAATGGGATTTAGAGTCTTCTGGGTTACAATGCCTCATATACCCCCTCCATTTATCTTGCTAGGAGAGGGTGAAGTCTTCAAAGGACATCTGAGTCCTTTCCTACCATACGCTAGATTCTTCTGAGACAGGGTCCTACCCTAGTGACGTGTCTGCACGTTTACCCAGCCAGTTGGATGGCATTGCTCCAGGACTTGATAGAAAAGAGCCACTTATGCATCTACTGATTTCCTGTCACTTAATCGACATTGTATAGGAGTTCATTGATGTTCCCTTAATCTTTTGTGAAGAGTTAAAAGAGTTTCAAATCTAGTCAAACTCAAAACTAGTTTATTTGCCTTTTATGGTGATTGAAATGATGCACACTGTAAAAAAAACCTTATGTTCAACACTCAGCGATATTAATTTCACTTGACTTCATGACTTAAGGTCAAATATGTTAATCAAAGCCGTCATCATTAGCACAGTTTCCTTTTCTATTAAGCAATTATGATGGCTTACTATTAATGAGTCGTGAAGTTTTAATAAATTTTTGCTGCTGTGAAATAGCAAAACAGTAATTATGACACATATTGTATGGATGGCTTGTTCCACGATGTCAATTTGGCCTAATGTTAGTAAAAATGAAAAAGAACGTTAAGTAATTAATTAGTTGCCTCCATGAAACCAAAATAAGTCTTTACCATAGAAGTAAATGAATGAAAAATGAAGAGTCTTCTGCTGTCATTAGTGAATTGTTAAACAGTGGGACCTAGCCACTCAAAAAGACCCAATCCCCCCGGAATAATATCTTGACTTAAGCCAGAGGAGAAATAACTTTGCAAGAATTTCTTGCGTTGACGTCAATATTTCTGGCATGGGGCTGATTATATGACAGTATGGGGCAGGAGGAGGATTCTGAAATAAAATTAAATGTTGATACACATGGATTGATGGAAATGGGATCAAAGGATTACTGTCTCAAAGCTGAGAGAGGTCCGGTGAGCCTAAGATAGAACCAGAGGCAAGCATTCAACACCCACAACAGCAGTTCTCTGCAAGGCTCATAAGAATCCCTAGATGATTATGTTGAAATGCAGATTCCTGGGCTCTGCCCCACAGTAAGTCTGAAATAAGGTCTAGGCATCTGCATACACTCACGATTATTCTGATACAGATGGTCTCTGACCCACACTTTAGGAAATAATAATCTGGAAGCCCAAAGCCACAGTTCTGTAAAACTATATAGGGAGTCAAAATTCTCACTGAGCAAACACTTATGTGTCAGGCCCCATAATAAGCACTAGCTTATAAATTTTCTGGGTTAAGTTTACAATTGAATAAGAAAGGTATGATATGTATGTAAATAACAAATATATCATCATCTAAGATTTCCTGAACACTTATTTGTAATGTGCCAACCACAGAGCTGAGTATTTTATAGGCATAATTGGATCTGACTTCATTCGCCCCATTCCAATTTACAGGTGTGGAAGCTGAGACACAGAGAGACTAAGTAACTTACCCAATGTCACAGAGCCAGCAATGCCAAGCTGAGAAGTCGGTTCTATTAGCTGTAGACAGTTTAGGCAGGGGAAGAACACAGCCAGAGGGTAACGAAGATTCCTGCAGTGACAGTGGCATGCAGCAGGCGTTGGGGGCCCTTTGGAAGGCAGTTTCAGTTGTCCAAGGCAGTGGCTTTCAAACTGCTCCCCAGAGCCCTGGAGGCTTTGGGGTGAGCCCCAGGGTCAGTGCTGAGGGGGAGGGTTAGGTGGTGGTCCTCATCCTATTGCCCTCCACTTCACACTTCCCATTCTCATTTGTATATCAGCTACTGAGGAATGCTGCCATATAACAAAATGTTTGAAAGTCCCTATCTTGGGGAAAGCAAGCAAAGAGGCAGTGGATGCAAGTGTAGGTTCAGAGATGCTTCCAGGGTTGCGACCAGGCAGAGGTGTGAGGTGGGAGGTGAGATTGCGTAGGATGCCGGGGCCACTCTGCTGGCAGAGTGTTGGTGGGAAAGTCCACCTGGGGGTCAGGAGATGAGTTGGCAGTTAGGAGGTGGGAGACTTGATGCTTGTTTTGTAATCACCTGTGGCCAGTGATTCCTCTGGAAGGTAGTGTAGCCAACCAGTTCAACTCAGAGTGAGGCTGAGAAGGATCCCAGTGCCAGGGACGCTAAACACCCGTCTCCTGCCCTGGGAGCTCCGTACTGTTGCCCTGCCCACTTGGTAGGAAAGACTCACTGAGTTCAAGTACCACCATTGGCATCTCAGCTACCCTCACGCAGCCCCCACCATGTGTCAGGCACTGGCAAAGCACTTTACGTTTCATCTCATTTACTCCTCGGGGCAGTCCATAAGGAAGACATGATTATTTCTCCCATTTTACAGATGAGACTAATAAATGCATCTCACTCCTAAGCAAGCACATTGGGAAGTGAGATTCCAAAGCGTGTGTTCTTTTCTCTCCACACATGGTGACATGGATAAGACTTGAACCATCTTAAAAATTTACCAACAAAAGAAGAGCAGCGGGCTTCCCTGGTGGCGCAGTGGTTGAGAATCTGCCTGCCAATGCAGGGGACACGGGTTCGAGCCCTGGTCTGGGAAGATCCCACATGCCGCGGAGCGACTAGGCCCGTGAACCACAATTGCTGAGCCTGAACATCTGGAGCCTGTGCTCCGCAACAAGAGAGGCCGCGATAGTGAGAGGCCCGCGCACCGCGATGAAGAGTGGCCCCCACTTGCCGCAGCTGGAGGAAGCCCTCGCACAGAAACGAAGACCCAACACAGCCATAAATAAATAAATAAATTAAATTAAAAAAAAAAAAAGAAGAGCAGCATCAGTTACACAATGTAAACTGGACAGATGGGCCCTGCCAGTAATGCTAATTTACAACAACATAGCTGGGCCATTCAGGCACGTCCCAAAGCCCACCTTATCTTGGAATCACCCCTCCTGCAAGGAGAGGTAGGCTGTCTAAATACAAGAATAAGTGAAGAGTGTCTGGAGACCAGAAGTCCTGGGAAGGGATGCAAAATCTCGCAGAAAATGGGCACAATGTTTCCTATTACCACCAAATACTTTATTGCACTGGATCAGTTGCCTAGGAACTGATTCTTTCCCCTTAACCATTACATATGTCATTGTGAAGCCATGAGTCTTACAAGAATTTTCTGCTGGGTTCTTCACTAAAAAGTCTCAGACCTCACAACCCGGGCACGGGATCCCTGCCCTTCAGATACCCGTCTGGAGCCTCATCCAGGTTTGCCAAGAACAGCGTGAGAACCAAACCCCAGCTGGCAAATGCTGCTGCCCGTGTTCTTCACATATAGGGTCCTCTCCCTTATTCTTGGCAAGACTGGTGTCATCTGGTCTTCACTTCAAAGTTTTTCTCAATCTTTACCCACGCAGGACGCAAAACTGATAAGTGACTTGAAGACAAGATAGTGCCAACACAGAAAGAAAAATAATGAGTTGATAATCTGCAATTCAGCAACTCACTCTCAACTACTTCAGGACAAAAAGTTATTTGTAGCACTCGTGTCAAATTTTTTGGTAGGTTTGAGATTGTTTCACACAAAGTTTGGAAGTCACTGGCATACAGAATGGATGGGCTGCATATCAAGGTCCTGAACGAGAAGAGGAAGCCACTCCATCTCCACTTGGCCATGATGAAAGATGCACCTGCAGACAGAGACAAGATTTTCCATAGCGCACATCCCCAAATATCTATTACAAGTAGGGATCAATGCCTAACTGTTTCATGTCATATATTGTAACTGTAAAAATTTTATCTTAGGATAAAATAAGAATACTAAATTGGAAAACTAAATACCTACCTCATCCATAAGAGTACACCACTGAGGGACTTCCCTGGCGGTCCAGTGGTTAACACTCTGCGCTTCCACGGCAGGGGCACGGGTTTGATCCCTGGTGAGGGAACTAAGATTCCACATGCCGTATGGCGCAGCCAAAAGAAAAACAATACACCAATGAAACATCTATGGGGTGCAATGCTGATAGTTCCACCCACCTACTTGAGCGAGTTGCCAAAATTAACGCCAAGATGAGTAAATGAGGTGAGTGGCTGAGGTGGTTTATTAGCCATACAGAAGTTCTTGATCAGTTTTGATTCTGGTAATAATTAAACAACAAGGCCAGTTGTTCTTGAGACTAATTAGATGAGATCATCTGGATTGATTAATCCAGGTAAGTCCCAAGTATGGTGAGTGGTACAGAGTAAACACCACTGTCGTCATCCTCTGACTCATAATTGTTAATGGCCATTCGCAAGCAGTAACAGCAAGCTATCTCCCTGGCATATTTTTCTATTCTTCATTGCAGGTGGGCACTCTCCAAGCTCATTCAAAAAAGTGGCACCAATCACTGAGGAACAAGTTAAAAAGATGCGGATGCCAGAAATTGTTTCCTCAATGCTGGAAATTATTCACTGATCAGTCCGGCAACCATTTGGGCTGAGACAGTGATTTGCTCAGTGGTGTCCCAGTGTGTGGTCTGGGAGAGCCTTGATAACGAGAATCTGTTAAGTTCACACGTGTTGGCCTATAATTGGTTGCAGCCAGGGAGTCAACAAGGAAGGAAAGTTCTTGAAAACAGCCACCTAATAGTGCTCCTGACTTATTTTTCCATCTGCACCTCCTGTAAAACACTGACCTGAGAAATTCAGGCTAGCTATGCACTATGGATAAAACATGTTTAGTTATAAATGACATGCCCAATAAGCTAATTGGTCTGTAACTAGGGAAAGGAAAAAAAGGGAACTCGATATTCATTTCCAGCAAAATAACAAACGAGGTACCCTGACCAATTTTCCCATTGAAAATAGCTAAAAACCTTGGCAAAAAAATTGTAAACACCTTCTGAAGTGCATTGATGAGCTGGCAAGAAAATAAGGAGCACAAAGGCAAAAAACAAAGTAAAGTATGAACCCAAGAGGTAGGTAGAAAACTGAACCGCTTTCATTCACCCTGGGGCATTTGCAGAGCTAGGTATATTGAGCTTAGTTTTCACAGCTTCACAGGGCACAAAAGACAGAATGCAGGGTCCACCTAGGAGGATGGGAGTAGAATAGGAGATCCTAACTAATAAAACCAAGATTCCAGGAGCCAAACCTTCTGTGTAAGGATGAATTAGAAATAACTCTGCTACCTCCTTACTACCAATGGGATTCCTGGAAATGTTACCTTGAACTTTGGAGCAAAGAATCCCTGAGAATAGATACCAACCAGTTAGTCTGCACTCAGGTCTGCAGCCAGAATTCTTATGACCTGGAGTCCGAAAACCCTCAAACCCACAATTTAAGTGGTCCTAGATTAGTAGTGATTCCAGGCATCCAGCAGAAGCTAAATTAAATCCTCCCTGAAAAAAGCCACCTTCATTCCACAGATGAAGAATTCCACATATAAACTTCCAAGGAAAATGAGCAACTCATCTGAGGACACAAGGAAAGGAGGGAACAAAAGTAAGTATTGGCAAAAACAAATATCAGTAACAATGACTTTGAATACTGAAATTATCAGAGACAGAACCTAAGAGAATTTTGTTTATAGAAATGAAAGATAATATTGAATATAAGCATAGATAAGGAAACTATAAAAAATGACTAAGATAGCTGAAGAAAGAAGTAGTAAAGAAATTATCCAAATTACAGTCCAGAAATAACAAAGATTTAGAATATATGAATAAGACATTAAGAAACAGGAAAGATAAATTAAAAGGTTTAATATATGTCTAAGGAAGTAATTCTCAACCAGGGGCAGTTTTGCCCTCCAGGAAACATTCTCGGTTGTAACAACTGGTAGAGGGTAGAGGGTATGTGCTATTAGCATCTAGTAGCTAGAGGTCATGGATGCAGATAAACAGCCTACAATATTTTGGACAGCCCTGTGCACAAAGAATTGTGGCAATAGTGCTGAAGTTGAGAAATCTGGGTCTACATTAAGTTCCAGAATTAGAGTTAAAAGGAATGGAGCAAAAGCAATATTTGAAGAGGTAAAAGAAATAAATCACAATGATTCCCTCCTCCCAAATATATAAAAAGAAATACACACATATGAAACTTTAATACACCAAAGAGAAAGAGTAAATATTTAAAAAGCCAGAGTATATTAGGCTTCATTACACTGTTCTGTATTCTTTGAAATTTTCCACATGTAAGATCTGAGGTTAAAGAAGGAATAGAGGAAAGAATGTGTTTAAATTGAAACATTGATTGTCCAGAATGATGATGATGATAATATTACTACTAATAATAATAGTAATGTCTTGAGGGTTAAATTCTAACCAATTTCTACTGGAAGAAAGTTGATGATGTCATATTTGTAGCAGATCAAATAGATTTTGAGAAAAAAGCATTAGTAGAGATTAAGATCTTTAAAATGATAAAAGTAAAACACAAAGAAACTTATACAGATTTTAAAGTAATATATCTTCAAAACGTGATACAAATACTAACAGACTACAAGCATGAATAGACATAAATCATTTGGAATATTTTCACCCATCTTCCAGCAACTGAGAGATTAAACAAGCAAAAATTCAGTAAAAATAAAGAATGTTTGTTAATAATCAAGTCTGGTCTAATGGACATGCATAGAAGCCTGCACCAGACAAATACTTACTCTTTTCAAATGCACATGAAACATTTAAAAACTTCATCACATACTCAGCCGTAAATAGGTAACACACATTCTGGTTTCTAGGACAGTACCAGTTTATACTTCTTGTCTTAACATCTATGCGGTTTAGCATTTATTCCAGACAAAATTGTCCCTCTGTGTACGTTGAATTATATGATCATTCTAGCCATAAGGCAAGTCTCAAAAAATTCCAAATAACTGTTATCATGCAAAGCATGTTCTCTCTATAATATAATTAGGTTGGAAATCAATAACTAGTGTAACTAAGAGGTAGGGGCTTTCTCCTTCCACCCAGCCTCCACTCAAAGGATGAAATCTCTACCTTGATCAAGGCAAGTAAGAATACTGGGTCCTAATCACCCTTGTCCTGGCTCACAAGGTGGTGGTTCCATGTCAGGAGCAGCAAGTTGAGAAGTTCTGAGTCTACTGCCTCCCCACCCACACCAAGTGCTCAGCTCCTAAAAGTAGGGTTGTCACTCAGAGAGAGTCACACCATTGTCCCCACACCCAGCTCTGCAGCTGTAGTGCAGAGACATTGCCTGGACGGGGCGGGGGGTGGGAAGGTGGGGCTTGGGGAGAGAAGCAGGTTACAAAACAAAGAACTCCTAATCTCTTTTCAAAGTAACTGACTTGATTGGCAATGGAGTATGGAGAAGTTCAAGTCTAAGTCTAAGTCTAAGTTCAAGTTTCCACCCTGAAAAACAGTGGAAGTTGTGGTAAAAGGCATTTTGGGAGGAGATTGGTAGATTCCTCGGAGATATAGGTTAAATTGTAGACCAGTTAGTTTGCTGGAGAGAACAAGGGAAAGAGACATCTGGGAGATGTCAGAACAAATCTAAAACCTGGACTCTGGGAACTACCCCGTCAGAGGAGCCTGGATTTGATTGTTTATCAATTTGTGCCCTCAGGGCAATGCTGACAAAAATAGAATAATCAGATGGCAATTAGTGGAATTTAACAGCTGAGTATGGTCAGGGAGAGAGATGTTCAAAAACAACCCTGCCAAAACTACTGTCATCCCTGGGTGATTGTGGGCTTACTCAAAGCCGTGCCCTCTGACAAGTAACATTGGCAGCTTCACATTATCGGGAGGGGAGGTAAGGGATGAATAGAGTTACTTAAATGATCCAGCCCATCACTAAACAAATAAAGAAACAAATAACAATAACGAGTCTTAGGGAGGGGCCAATAACCAGAGTGGCTGAGGTATATTATCTAAAATGTCTACTTTCCAACAAAATTTATGAGACATACATAGATACAGGAAAGAATGGCCCATAGACTAAGGGTAAAAAAATTAGGCAACAAAAAATACTCATGGAGGTGACCAGATGTCATATATAACAGAGAAAAGATTTCAAAATAACCATTATAAATACATTAAAAAAACTGAAGGAAGCCATGCTTAAGGAAGTAAGGATGACACTATTACATCAAATAGAGAAAATCAATAACGAAATAACAATTTATAAAAAGAACCAAATGGAAATTCTGAAGGTGAAAATTCAATAACCAAAATTAGAAATTCATTAGAAGGGCTCAACCGTAGAATGGAACCAGAGAAGAAGGAATCAGCAAATGAGAGAAACAATAAGGTGTATCACCTGTGAGGTTGGTAAAGGTAAGTTGGAAAGGCACCTCTCTAGAAAATGAAGCTATGGTTATTATTTTTTGCACATTATACATTACTCTTTTGCAATAGGCCATGTGGACTTTGAAGTCAAATAAATTGCTAAGGACAGTGTGTGTTATGTGGAAGTAAAGCTGATAACAGTGTTGCAGTCAGAGTGATTTTTTAAATAATAAAAGATGCATCTCCTCATCCTGGTTTCAAAAACAAGAAACCAGGATGCCTTGCCCTGCTAACAAATACTCTGGATTATCCATCCATCCATCCATCCATCCATCCACCCATCCTTCTATCCGTCTATCCACCCAAAAGATATTTATTAAGCACCTACTATGCTAATCGAACTAGGCACTAGGAATACAGTAGTGAACAAGAAAAAGTCCCTGTCGTCTTGATACTGACATTCCAATGGCAGAGTGGGAAAAGTGGTAGATATGCAAACAAACAGATACATGAATAAACAAGCAACAAAAAAAAAGAGAAATAAGATTATGATAAGTGCTATGTAGAATCTTAAAATAGGGAGCAGTGCTAGGGAAACTGGAGGACTACTTTGGCTTGGATGACTTCCCTGAGGAGGTGACATTTGAGCCGAGACCTGAGTGACAAGATGTTCTGGAGGAAGGGCATCCCAGGCAGGGAGAACAACTTGTGCCGAGACCCAAAGCCGGGCCTTGGTGTGCTCATGACACAGAGGGGTGGTCATTGTAGCCAGAGCAGAGCGGGCTGGTGGTGGAGGGCTAAATAAAGCCCCAGGCTGCACACCTAGTTCTTCAGAATCTCCACCACCTTCAGGGACTTAAGGAAAGAACCTGCTTAACCTCCGTCTGGATCCTGGGGGCATGTGAGTGAGGTGGGAGCTGGGCCAGAGCAGAACAAACCACACAGTCTGCAGGGACAAACTGCCAGCACATGACCAGCCAGAGTCCAGAAGTCTCCTTCCCCTGATCTCAGCACACGGGTGCGAAGGATGGGGCCTCCACATAGGGTACTTTTCAGGAGGCTTCTGATCCTCCTGTGAGAGAAGGTCCCATTGGGCAGGTTTGTGCCTTTACTGATGAGTCTCTCACCACGGCCAGTTGAAATAATTACCACGTGTGTGCAGTGCAGGGTCAGATTTGAGGATTCCTGGGGAAACTGCCCCTCCTTCCATCGCCCTTCCCTAAGAACTCCCCTGCCCTATGCCTAACCGTAGCTCCCATTTGAGAGCGTGCTATGTGCCCCAAACTGTCTGAAGCAATTTACAAATACTAACTCAAGCAATCGTTAAAACAGCCCTAGGAGCTGGGTACTATTCTTGTAACTATCTACACGTGTGGAAGCTGACGCACAGAGAGGTGAAGTAATGTGCTCATGGCTAAGAACTGGTGAATGTGGCATCTGAATCCAGACACGCTGACTCTAGAGCTCATGCTATTGAGTTCTACACTATGCCTGAAATTTTACTACTCCAGAATGTGTTTTCAGATCCCTACCCCTGGGGTGTTTTTTTTTGTTTGTTTTTTCTTTTTAAGACAACTTAGAGATATTCTTAAAGACTAATATTAAATTGGTACCTATTTAGGTTTGCTTTCCACCACTCCAGGACCCTGTCACTCCCAGATGGCCAGGTCCAGTGTAGCAAGGAGCCCTGGCACAGTTAGTGGCATCTTGAAGTGGATTGAGCCAGAGAGTGGGTGTAAAATTCTGTCTTTTGGGGGTAGACAGAATTTATAAGGGCTGTATCAGTTTTGAGCTTTGAAGGTTAAGGGTAGGGCCAGCGCAGGGATGGGGTTTAGTGGCATAGATTGATTTCAGGAATGGCCCCAATTTTCCATGGCTCCCTGTACCTATGCCCTTTGTAAAGTGCCTTTGCATCTCCTCCCTCAAGGAATGGCATCTATTTCTCCACCCGTGAATCGGGACTGGCTTGTGACCTGCTTTGCCCAGCAGAGCACAGTGGGAGTGATCTGCCAGTGAGGCCAGTTCTGAGCCCAGGTTTCTAGAGGCCTTGAGCCCTTCCCCTGTCCCAGAACCCTGGCACCACCCTGTAAGTGAGCTCAGCTGGCCAGATGGCGGGTGAGACACCGTGCGAGCAGAGCCCAGTCGCCCTAGCTGAGGCCCCCTTAGGCCAGCGAGGCCCCAGCCGGCCCGGCAGCTCACTGCATGGGTGAGCCCAGCCAAGACCAGAACCACACGGTTCCGACCAGCCCAAATGATCAACTCCTAGAGTTGTGACCCGTATCCAGATGGCCTCCAACTTACCACGGTCTGACTTGGGACTTTTCGACTTTACAGTGGTGTGAAAGCTCTACGGGCTCAGTAGAAACCAAACTTCAAAATTTCGAATTTTAATCTTTCCCTGGGCTAGTAAGATTCCCTGTGATGCTCTCTCATGACGCTGGGCAGAAGCCCCAGCTCCCAGTCAGCCCTGCAATCACGAGGGTAAACAACCCGTACACTGACAGCCATTCTGTTCCCAGGCAACCGTGCTGTTTTTCATTTTCCGTACAGTACTCCATAAATTACACTAGACCTTCAACACTTTATTATAAAATAGGCTTTGTGTTAGATGATTTTGCGCAACTGCGGGCTCATGTAACTGTTCTGAGGATATTTAAGGTGGGTGAGGCTAAACAATGATGTTCAGTAGGTTAAGTGTATTAAAGGCATTTTTGACATGATAATTTCAACTTACGATGGGTTTATCCCCGTCATAAGTCGAGGAAGATCAGTAAATTGTGGTTGTTTCCAGCTACGACTGTGGAGCGGATTGTAACACAGCAAGAGCTGTCCGATTGGGTTAGCGGTGAACCAGGCTGGGAAGTGGGTAAGTGCAGCAGCGGCTGGGAAGCCTGGGCCAGGCCGAAGGCAAGCAGGTCAGGCACAGACTGAGGCCCTGCGAGAGGCTGGGCACCCAGCCCTGCGGAGGTGCAGGGAAGAGCAGGGTCGGGGGCACTTTTCTTCCAACTGGAGGGACTTGGAGGAGCTGAGGGCCTCTCCGAGATACACAGACCCAGCTCTCATGCCGGTCTGTAATGCTCAGGAAATAAGAGTACTTGGCACAGGAAACAGGGGAGGATATGGATGGGGGCCCCAGAGGGGGGGTGGGCAGGCTTTCCAGATGTGCCAGAGGCAGCCGACTCAGACTCGACCCCCTGGCCACAGACTCAGATCAGATCCAAACCCTGGGCAAAGGGCCTGCAAAGTGTCTTCACTAAGCGCCTGCAGAGAGCCGGGGGCACCGCCAGCCACTCACTTGGGGACACTTTTCCTGCAATTAGTGAAATGGAAATGTGCTACTAACAATCAGCCGGATCGAGAAGGAGGTCTGCCCTTTGCAGGTGCTCTTCTGAAGTGCCATCTGTTGCCACTGGCCTCTCTTCTCAGGGGCCCAGCGTTCCAACAAAAGGGATTACAAAAAAGAAGAATTGGAACGGAGTTGAACTTGCAATGTATTTATGATTTAGTGCAGGCAGTAGGCCGGGTCAGTCAGGAGTTACAGGGTGAGGTGGTGAACAGGTACAGCCCTGACGAGCAGGTGGAAAGATTCCCCCAGGTCCCTCGCTTGTCCCCAGACAGTGGCTGCTGGGGCTGGAGGTATGGAGAGTGGGGTTAGCTAACCTTCCATGGGTACCAGCCTCAGCTTCCCAGCTCCCCGAATCCCTCGTGGACAGCCAGCCCCATGGGGCTTCCCTCCATCGTAACACCACCCCACTCCCAGACACCAAGAACCCCCAATCAACCAAATGTACCGGATACCAGCCCCTCCACTGGAGTCAGACACACTGGCTTTGAATCCTGGCCCTGCCAGATATTAGCCGAGTGACACCGGGCAAGTTACTCTTCTGTTTTCCTCATCTGCCCCATGGATCTGAAGATGGCACTCCCTCCACCCCCTGGGGCTGAGGTGAGGACTGAACAGGACAACTGAGGGCACGTGCTCAGCACAGGGCCTGGCACAGAGGAGACTCACCCTCTGTGAGAGCAGCTGTCATTTTCAGTGCTCGAATACCCACCGGGCATCCGCTGAGGGCCAGAGTTGGGGGGCGCATCAGGTGTGGTTCCTGCTCCTGAAGGACTCCCCTGAGTGAATGAATGAATGAACAAATGAGTTACAGAGCAGCTGACTTATGAAGAGCTCCTACGCCTCAGCGAGCCCCAAGGAAGGCCATCCTGTAAATTCAAGCCTGAGCTGTCCTCGCTCCCGGAGCAGGAAGAACAGATGGAGCCCTCGTTGGGCGGGTGCCTCCTTCTCTGTCTTTCGCCTTTGTTCCCTCACTGTTCATGCACTCAAAACTTGAAAACTGGCAGAAGGGTCATCACTTTTTATAAATGAAAATTGCCCAAGTACAATATAAATATGTCCTGCAAAGGATACTCCAGGGAAGCTGCTCCAGAGACTTCTGTCTTGGAGAACCTTCCCAACAGACCCAGGAAGCTGCAGGATGAGGCTCTCAGAGATGTCAGAGGCTGTGGGTGACTCCAGAGGCCTGGGGAGGTCTATTACCGCAGCTGCTTCTCTAACTTGAATGTGCACGGGAAGCCAATGACGCTCGTCAAAATGCAGCCTCTGACCCAGCAGGTCTGGGGGCGTGGCTGAGGATCTGTACTTCTAAGAAGCTCCAGGTGAGACCCGTGTTGCCTCTCTGTGGACCACTCTTCAAGTGGCAGGTGTTTCTCAAATCGAGGCCACAGGAGAATCACCTGGGGAATTTTTTTTCTTTTTTTAAAAAATTTTATTTTTTTGTTTATTTATTTTTGGCTGTGTTGGGTCTTTGTTTCTGTGCAAGGTCTTTCTCTAGTTGCGGTGAGCGGGGGCCACTGTTCATCGCTGTGTGCGGGCCTCTCACTGTCGCGAACTCTCTTGTTGCGGACCACAGGCTCCAGACGCGCAGGCTCAGTAATTGTGGCTCACGGACCTAGTTGCTCCGCGGCATGTGGGATCTTCCCAGACCAGGGCTCGAACCCGTGTCCCCTGCATTGGCAGGCAGATTCTCAACCACTGCTCCACCAGGGAAGCCCCCAACCTGGGGAATTTTTTAAACATGTTGAGCCATAATTCACACACTATACAATTCACCCATTTAAAGTGTACAATTCAGTGGTTTTGTTATATTCACAGTGTTATGCAACCAACACCTAATTGATTTTAGAACATTTTCATCTTACCAAAGAGAACCCCCATATCCATTAAATAGTCACTTCTCAGTTCTCCCCCATCTCCCCTGAGCCTTAGACAACCACTAATCTACTTTCTGCCTCTCTAGATTTTCCTCTTCTGGGCATTTCACATAAATGGAATCATACAATATGTGTCCTTTGTGTCTGGCTTCTAAGCATAACGTTTCTAAAGGTCAGCCATGTTGTAGCATATATTGATACTTCATTTCTTTTTGTTGCCAAATGATAGTCCATTGTAGGATATACCACATTTTATTTATCCCTTCATCAGCTGATATGCATTTGTGTTGTTTCTACGATTGGCTATTGTGTATAATGTTGCTATGAATATTCACATACAAGTTTTTAAGTGAATGTATGCTTTCATTTCTCTTGTGTTTATGCTTAGCTGTGGAATAGCTGGGTCATGTGGTAATTCTACATTTAACATTTTTGGAATTTTCAGGCTGTTTTCCAAGGTGGTTGCACATTTTACATTCCCACCAGCAATGGATGAGGGTTTCAATTTTTCCACATCTTCGACAATACTTGTTATCATCTGTCTTTTAGATTATAGCCATCTTAGTGTAAGCAAACTGTCTCATTGATTTTCATTTCTCTGATTGCTACCTGGGGAGCTTTTAAAAAAATACTGATTTCCTATCTATACCCTGACCAATTAAATCAGAATATCTGATGATGGGGCCCAGGAAATCAGTATTTTTTAAAAGTCCCTAAGGCTTCTCATGAGGTTTGTGTTTGAAAATCTGTTGGGTCTTGTATTAGTTAAGGTTCTCCAGAGAAACATAACCAACAGGAGATATATAGATAGAGACAGAGACAAAAATAGAGATAGATAATAGATATAGTCAGATGTCTATCTATCCAAGAGATTTATTAATTTTTAAATTTAATTTAATTAATTGTTTATACAGCAGGTTCTTATTAGTTATCCATTTTATACATATTAGTGTATACATGTCAATCCCAATCTCCCAGTTCATCCCACCACCTCCCCACCCCCCGCCACTTTCCCCCCTTGACATTCATACGTCCGAGAGATTTATTTTAAAGAATTGGCTCTCATGATTGCAGAGGCTTGGCAAATCCACCATCTGCAGGTTAAGCCAGCAGGCTGGAGGCCCAGGGAAGAGTTGCAGTTCTAGCCCAAAGGCCGTCTGCTGGCAGAATTTCTTTTGTTTGGGGAGATCAGGCTTTTTCTATTAAGGCCTTCAACTGATTGGATGAGGCCCACCAACATTATAGCGGATAATCTGCTTGACTCAGAGTCTACCAATATAAACATTAATCTCATCCAAAAAAATACCTTCACAGAAACATCTAGAATAATGTTGAATCAGATATCTCAGTACAGTGGCCTGGCACAGTTGACACATAAAATTAACATCACAGGTTTGTCATTCCTTATTTAGCAACACTGACTACCTACCTCTTATGAACTGCCACAGGCACTGCGGGTACGGAAATGAAGACATGGTCCCTGCCCTCAGAAAGGTCACAGTGTAAAGCAGGGCCATTCTCACTGCCTACCTCGTAGGAAGAGCGTGAAGAGTAAATGGGAAAATGGTACGTGTGGCAGCCAGCATCACGCCTGGCAGCAGCGGGTGCCCAGAGTGGCATCTACACATTAAGAACCAAAGAGCAACAGTTCTAAGTAGTATTTTTCTAGATGATAAGAATAGTCTTATTTTCAGAGCAATTGCATATACTAAGCCACTGCCAGAGCCGTCCCCTGGTACAGTACACAAAGCCCTCACTCGAGAGAGATTGACTGCCATACAAATATTGCCCTGCTGGCCAGGAAAGCTGCGTGCCTGCTGCGCCCTACAGCGGCCCACTGTCTACAGCCATACACACCAATCTAAGCAGGATTATTAAAGCATAAATCCCCATCTCTTGTCTCCCTCTCATTGGGCCGGAGCATTACCATGTTCATTATCAGGAAATGTGAGGTTATATCATCTAATTTTTATAACTCTCCAAGGATAGTGTGGGTCATCCATTAGGCTGAGATTTCAACCTTTAAAGATAAGGGGAATGTCATTTTTATTAAAAAGGACCACAAAGCATAATGAGAATTATTACCCCAAAATAGGTAAGCAAAATAACCTGGAATCCAAAGAAAAGAGTGTTTGTAATTCTCTCTAATACTCAGTCTCTGAAGCAGGAGTGCAAATTAAGCAGCTCAAGGGCATTTCCAGGACTAACCAGATGTACCCGAGCCTGGCACACAGGCGCAGGCGGGTGTAGGGCCTGAGTCCTGATGCCTGGATGGCGGGAGTCTTGCCCGGGTTCCGTCTGCATTCCCTGCCTGCGCGTGTGGGGTTCTGAAAGGAAGCAGGGCCAGGGAGGAGCAGATGCCAGGGCTGTCCCCGCCTCCCACCCACCACAGAAGCCCCTGTGGTTCACGAGAGAAGACGCACTACTCTGTCCGTTCCAGACCTGCACGTGCCAGTGCCGGCCACCCCCTCCCGGCCCCAGCAGCCCCTCTCGGGCCTCTGTGAGCTGCCGGGACAGATGACAGCGCTCCCAGGATGAAAGTGCTCTAGAGTCAGAAGTGACCCCATAGACATGGACTCAGAGGCATCAACAAGTCACCAGCATTTGGTCTGTCCCTTCATATGTTCAAGCGATCCCACAATAGGTTTAATTAACTGTGTACAGAAGTGCAAACCCATTGGTGGCCAGCATGTTCTTGACTTTCACAGTTGCAAGAGATTCAAGAAAACTTGAGACTCAAAAGCTTCGACCTCGAATGGAATACAAATCCCTGGTTTCCCTGGTAAGCCCGTGGCTCTGCCATGCTAGTGGCACATCCCACCATGCTCAGGATGTGCGCTCTCACACGTGGGCTGTTTCCCTCTTTGACTTTTCCTGTCGCCAGTCCCCATCCACGCAGCCTTGGATTGGGAACTCATGAATTCAAGTCTGGCCGTTCTCCCACTGATCCACTGCCCTAGCTTCCCCTGGGTTCCCCTGCCTACCGTCTTTGAAGTTGTCTTACTCTGTGGGTGAAACCGTTTCCTGGATGGTCCCCACTCCCTGCCCTTTCTCCTTTCTCACTTTCCTGCAGCTCTGCCTGTGGGTGAGGTTGCTGAGTGCCCATGGCTTGCCTCATTGGCCAGATGATAAGATGTTGAAGGCAGCCACCCAGCACCCAGAACAGTGCCCAAGATCATCAAGCTGGTCTCAGTCATCCTTCGTAGGTTAGCTCCATCAGAATCCATCAAAGTTGCACACATGGGAAGTGAGGCAACAAGCTAAGTTTCTTAAAATTCACTTTCCCACATTTCCAATTATGCTGGAGACACTTACAACATGTCTACTCGGCAGCTCAGGGAGCAGTTCAAGGTCCAAAGAGAAGGAGATGGGATGGAAGTCCGAGGACATAAAGGCCCATCTCAGGGTCCACTCCCAGCCCTTTATTCTCATAACCCAGGGTTGCTCAGGCAGGAAGTCCTGCCTCAGCTAATCTACATCTTTCTTGTTGCAGTTTAAGCCAGTCTCCTGAGTAGTATGATGCACTTTTCATCAAGGACACATGGGTGGCAATTATCTTTGAGAGTGGCTATTATGGGCAGGCTTAGCAGATGACAGACTTTTAAGTTTTCAGAAGTGTATGTGTCTTTATTCCATGCCATATGGACTTCCTGCTCTGTTGTTCTGCATATTTAAACCCGTCTCCTAGCTTATCTATTTGAAATACATTTAATCTATTGGAACGGTCAGGACATCAAGTAAAACCATATATGCAGTTTCTGATCAATACCCCACCAAGGGAAATGCTTAAGCAAAGATGACTTACCCATCAACCCGACCAAGGCTCTCTCGAGAATGTTGCAGACCTTCACTTCTCTCGCTCCTTAAAATTTGAAACTCCAAAGATTTCTGATAAAACACAGAGACAGATGTTTATAACCAGGTCATCCTAACTTCGAAGGTATGTTTCCTTAAAACATATGTGCTATTTTGCAAATGTTTACTATCAGGTTATCCTAACATTGAAAGTATGCTTCCTTAAAGCACCCTGTGCAATTTTAAATAATAAACTTTTATGTACAATTTAAAACGTTATCCAAAGAGAACGTTGTAGCTGGGATTTTGGTAGCTCTTTTCCCACAAAGAGATCTAGGCCCTGAACACAGACGATGTGGAAATAAATATTAATTGAGATTCTGGTGCTAAGCTAAATCTCATGTTGTCTTTGCAAACTATCCATAGTGAAACCAAACATTGCAAAAAAATTACTCTGTGCTTTAACATGGAACTGGATGAAGACTGAAACTTTAATTAGAAGTGTGTCCCTCACCCCTCATTTTGTGCAGGAGATGTGTTTTCTGTCTGGGTGGTCTGCTTTGGGATGACATTAATTTTTCATAATATGTGTCTATAAGAACTTATTCTCTTCCCATCACCCTCCACTTCTCATTAGTGCTGGGTGTGAGGAAAATACTCAAGTTTTGAAATAATCCTTTGAGGCAGGAGGGACAGACAGCTCTTTGCTGAACAAATCTTTGCTTACTATTCAAAACAGGGAAAGTGTTGATATTTCAAAACAAGTTTGGGGGGTTCACCAAGGCAGGCTTCTGGTTTCTAGATGTCAGACCCACTAGACGCCCAGGACAAGGTGCTCTCCTACACAGGCTGGAGTCTCCCCCCAGGGAAGATGGCACTGTTGTGACCCAGAGTAAGGGAAGGTCTTTGTAGGGTCAGGGAAAAATGACACAGTTGTTTTGGTGACAGGGTGGGGTTGGGGAGTGGCTTTTGGACCTCAGTTCTGGGACTTGCAGCTCACAGAATGTTTCTGGAATGAAAGGCCAAAAACACAATTAACTTCAGCTTCCGTGAGTGACTGACCTGTTTCTCCCAATGGTTTCATGGAACAAAACACCCATGGAACATTGGCAGAAAGAAAACCAATCCTGGGCAGGAAACCAGTGAGATTCCCAAAGGGGATGGAAGAAAGAATGGAAAGTTATTTTCCTGATGGAGCAAGAAAGTATTTCTCATCCAGTTATGACTGATAAAACAAAAATCGTAATTGCCATTAAAAATCAAAGGATTCATTGTTCTCTTTGGAGACACCATTGCCATTTCAGATCTGAATAAATCGGCTTGGTTTTTGTCAGTTCAATAGATGTGTGTGTAATTTTAGTGACAAATTTTTTAAAAATATGTTTATTATCTGGATTTTTCCTTCTAATTTTCAGTACTTTTTCTCTCTTCTGGATGAACAGCAAATCAAGAGATATTAGAATAAAAAATTCACTGCAAAACCCCTCGAAAAACCAAGTGCATTTTATTTGTGTCGAAATTCTAATAGCTAAGTCTATCTGTTAATACAAATAGAAAAATATGAAAATCAAAATCACTTTATACTAAAATATCCCATTATTCCCTCTCAGCTTCCACCCCCTTTCCCTTTACTTTATTGTCTTTATTATAGTCAGCACAAGAAGAAATAAGATGCAAAAGCAAGAAATCCTGGCTCCAGAGAGGCAATTGCATTTCCAAGCACAAGAATTGATCACCTACTCTTCCTCTTCATGCTGTTCAAACTCATATTGGTCTTTCTAATTTTAACAGCAAAAGTCAGCTTGGAAAGAATGATTTTGTGCATATTTTCACAATATGTTAACAATTCCAACAGCGAGGAGTCAACCAGTTACAACATACATCATAACCATCGAGACTGCGGTTAGAGGAGATAATTATGAATGGAAAAAATATATATTATTTGTGTCTAATAGCAGCTTCGGATGATGAGACGAGGGCTTTGCTCATGAGGACACATGTTTGGTAATTGAGATCTCATTTTGAAGATTAATTGTTCAGTGACAGCTGTCTGAGACATATTCCCTTGTCACTGACAGAAAATGGCTCCTCTGTGTCTGTCCTTCTGGAGTCCTCAGCTTTGGGCTGAGAGTTGAGCAAGCTATTGAGGGCCCAGGGCCACAGTTTTGCAGGGGCCTTTGGTCATGGTTCTGCCTCAGATAAATATTCCTTCCTTAGAAACTCACTCTCCCACCAGATTCTTGGGGCTGTATCCCCCAAAGGATGCTTTGTGTTCCAAAGTTGGTGGATGAAATCATTTTATGTGAGACAGATGTAGATTTCATTTTAATATCTATGTAGTCACTTTCCTGTGTATTATTGAAAATACAATCAGCACACCCAAATGTAATTTCAGAGGTAGGATTACTTAGAATGAGGCAAAGTAACAAAAGTCAGTATGTTTAGGTAAATGCAAATAACAATAAGTAAATTATAAGACAGGTATTACTTAGACATGGCAGGAGACATGAAGATGGTTGGAGAATGACTGAGGTTTGGAAACCACTGCTGTGAAACTTTGTTTCTTCCCAGACAGACAACACAGAAGTCCTGACTCCTTTCCCTGGGAGACAGAGCTGGGATGGTGGGAGGGTGTTTAGACTGCATGTGTCCAACACTCAACTTTTGGACACTCAACACTTTTTTTTTAAATCATTTTACTGTTTATTACCATAGTCACATTTGAATTGGCAGAACTGTTCCCATGACAGACAAGACAGACCTGTCATTCAAGGAAGGATAAGTGAAGGTTTTCATAAAGCTTGAGGAGAGAAGTCCCACAGTAACTAAACACAAGGATGGCTGCAGCAATCTCAGACAATGGTGTGCAAGTAGGTAGGAACAAAGGGTGTTCCAGCAGTAGCTGGCCTATGTGTGTTGGCCTGAGACCACTGCTGTTTCCTAAGGGGAATTTCTTAATATGTTGGTAAGCAGATCACTTGCAACAGACATGCAAGTGGAGTAGGGTGACACTTCGCAGAATAAATTCTATAAGATTCTGGGCAGGTTCTACAAATCTCATTGGTGATAAATGTTTGCTGAATTATGATTCTGCAAAGGTAATCCCATAAACGGACATCAGGGA
Source organism: Balaenoptera musculus (assembly GCF_009873245.2). NCBI lineage: Eukaryota > Metazoa > Chordata > Mammalia > Artiodactyla > Balaenopteridae > Balaenoptera > Balaenoptera musculus. Next base: position 14,739,594 of record NC_045800.1, read on the forward strand.
ATTTTACAACTGGTGAAATTCTTAGGCCAAAAATTAAATAGCCATACATACCAAACCTACACACGGTGAATTAAAATGATGCCATGTTAGGCCTTCTGAATTCAGATATGTCAGTGGTCTCTAGTGGGCTTAAAAACAACACCTGTTCGCGTTCCCAGGGTTGTCAACACGTGGTCCTCAAAATTACAATCCAGACTTCGATTCTGGCATCGAAATGGGAAAAGCAGAAGCAAAACTATGTGTGCGTCTTTGAATTCTATGCCTTAAAAGTCTCCCAAGCCCTGCTTCCAGGAAATCTTAACCTCCCGGATGCAGAGACTCAATCTATTATAGAAACACTGAGACCTGCAGCAGCAGCAACAACGTCTGAGCTGTACGGGGGCAGGCCCTGCTCTAGGTCCTTAACCAGAATTATCTCATCCCAGCCGCCATCACTCCCAGGGCGGGGTCGTTAGTCCCTTTTTAAAGATGCAGAAGCTGAGGCACAGAGAGTTAACCCCTTGTACATGGAAGAACCTGGATGTGAACCCAGGTCCAGAACCTGCCCTGGTAACCATCACAAGTGTTATAAATGCCTCACATTTTCTATCACTCAGTGCTCTCCCCTCATCAGGTGCTCTGAAATGTGAAATTCACAGTGAGGCCCAAGTCCAGACCTCCTGAGCCAAGAATGTGGAGGTTGCTGAAGCACAACCTATTCAACCAATTGTCTGTCCCTTCTCCTGAAGGCTGTGGCCTTGGCTGATCAGTAGATCAGCATTTTTCAAGAAAAGAGTAGAGGTGCTGTCAGTAAAAGGTGATGCTTGCAAGAAACTGATAGGTAATTATTTTCTTTCTTTGTGTTTAAATTTATGGTAAGTAAGAAATTTAAAATTGTGGTAGCAGGATGGAAAAAAGTCTGACCACTATGTCTCAGCTTTATCAGGAAAATGAAACACCTTTAGTTTTTCTTTTCTTCTTTTTTTTTTTTTTAAACTTGATTTTCTCTCCCAGACTCCATCATTTCAGGATCGGATATGCCTTTTGAGGAAACATGATTGAAGAGCATCTACACATCATTTCTCAGCTTTCCGTGGCTTTTCCCAAAAAGAGCGCCTGTTAGGGTGCATAGAGGTAATTTTTCAACTCTGCTGTCAAATTGCCTATGAAAATGACTCTTCTTCTCAAGGTCAAATTAGCCTTTGAAGAATATTTAGGATCACTGAAGGAAAATTACTCTTAGGCATCCTAATGATAGGTAATAGAAAGAGAACTCCGGTCCCTTTTTCGAGTTATGAGAATTCACCAAATGCTAAACTTAAGTAGTAAGAAAAATATGCACTGTGTGAAGATACACACACGCCATTTGAGATGGGCAGGCAGTGGGCTATGAGTTAGTTCTGCTTTGGCACTGATGATGGTCAAGGCCAAGTTTCTGACACACACATGGGGAAGGTGCTAGACCAAAGCCCTGGGGTATTTTCAGGTTACAATAAACCTGTTACGTTAGGTTGCAAGAAACACACTTGTGCTTACCAGGGGAACAAGACAAAAAGCCATCTAGAAGCTCTTATCTCCTTCCCTTCGTCTGAACAAAGGTATGAAAGGAACACTTAAAAAAAAAAGAAAGTCAAACTGTCTGTGTATTTAAAACAGCTTGGAGAGAACTCCCCAAAGCCAATCAGTCAAGATTCACCTAGGTTTTGACATCAGAATTCTCTCCCATTTTCTTCTTTCTTTTCTTCTATTATCTCTATGTCAGACCAGTACCAACCAATGGCAAAACCAGATCCACCACCCTCACTTCGAGCCTGGATTCTGTGGGGCAACCAGATGGAGGGGCTTCAGTGAAGGGCACAGCCAAGTTTATGGCCTCAGTGCTTCTCATCAGGGCAGCTGACTAACACCCTCTAGACCTGTCATTGAAAAGCCCATTCCCGAGAATTCCCTGGCGGTCCAGTGGTTAGGACTCTGCACTTTCATTGCCAAGGGCCCAGGTTCAATCCCTGGTTGGGGAACCAAGATCCTGTAAGCCGTGTGGCACAGCCAAAAAAAAAAAAAAGAAAGCCCATTCCCATTCAGAGCAGTAACAGCCACTGACATCTGCATTCTCAAAATTTCATGAATTAAGGACATTCATAGAGCCCGCACTAACGTCATTGTCTACACTGCCTTTCTCGTGGCTAACACCTAAGGGAGCTGACCAGAGCCATCCTATCCAGTTCAGTGATAACTGACATTGCCCAGTCTCTTACTGTGCCAGGCACTGTGCTAGCAACTTTGCTGAATGAAGGTAGTTTTTCTTTACAACAGTAAAGATTCTCATTTTACAGGTGAGGAAACCAAGGAGGAGAGAGGTTACCTTGCCAGGAAGCACATAGGTAGACCAGGCCTGAGACTCCGGCAGGGTAGTAAACCGCAGAGCTCATATTGTCAATCCTGGTTAGTTCAAATCCACCTGAAGTTGGGCTCCTGAGTGTGGTGCTGACACCCACCGCTGTGCTGTACAGATCCTTCAGGAGGGACCCACCCCAAGGGCAGGGTTGCCCTGAAAAACATACTTTTCCATTCATTAACTCCATAAAGATACGAGCATCTCCCATGAACTAGACACCGCTCTGGATGCTCAAGATACAGCAGTGAAAAAAAAAAGAGGAAATTCCATTAAGCCAAGAAGCTTATATTCTAGTGAGGAAGTGAGAGACAGACCAATGAGCAAAGAATATGGCCAGTGGTTAGTGATAACAAAAAACAAAGTCGAGTGGGGGGGTGGTGGTATTTCATACAAAGTGGTCAGGGAGGTCCTCTCTGAGGAGGAGACACTGAGCAAAGACCTGGAGGGAGTGTGGGAGGAAGTCAGGCAGATAACGGGGAGCAGTGTGTTCCAGACAGTTGGGAACAGTGAGCGCCAAGCCTCTGAGCCGCAGTGCGCTCGGAGGAACATCAGAGAAGGACGGCAGGGCTGCGGTTAGAGGAGGCAGGACAGTGGAACCCTATGACCACTCACTCACTCAAACACACGCTGAGCACCTCCTGTGAGCTGTGTGGCCAAGGGAGAAACACCAAGAAGCAATCCCAGCCTTGAAGGAGGAAACACACCCATTGGTGACTCAGGACACAGAATCACAGAAGAATTCCTGGGGGAAACAAGAGAGAATAATGCAAAATGAGCTAAAGGAGAATGTAAAGGAGTCAGGAGAGATCCCTGTGGCCTGGGAGCACCTGAGAAGGTATAGGAGGAAGTGGAAACGTTCTTTGACCTTGAAGGATGGCAGGAGTCCTATAGGTCTAGAGAAAAAGGGGCCAGGTTTATTTAGCACAAGTACGGTGCCTGGCACATAGAAGATACTCCATGAACATTGGTTGCAGAGACTGAATAAAGTAATCACCAAACAGGGAGGCAGTGGGAGATAAAACACGGAAGCTAATTGGGGTCATTCTTTAGAGAGAGCTGAATGCCACCCTACAGCATTCGGTAGAGAATTAGGGCATTTCTGTTCATCTCAACCTTAAGAACAATTATTAATGTACTGTGTAAATTGCAATCTTATTTTTCATAGGCAACCATTTTGAATGCATTGTCTAGGCTACTAGAACTGAAAAATATTCAGCACATGAGTTTAAAGTTTTTCTTTCAGTGGCTTTGGCCCAACTGTCATTAACAAGATTGGTCTATAAAAGCTTGTGATCACGTTGTACGTTCCACAAAGAGATGGAAGGCCAGGCAGTGCCCAGATCTTGTGAAGGAGAAACTCAAAAATTCATAGATAATTGCCTCAGTAACCCCAGATTCTTGCTAATGTTAGAGGTGCATGCCAGTGTAGATTTAAAGTGCTGATGGACCTGTTTCTTGAGAAATGGCTGCAGTATTTTACCACGATCCCTTATTGCACCAAAGCACTTGAAGGAGACTAGTAAATTACATCACGCTGGCTGAGGGGGGTGGGGGAATCTTTGTTTTATTGTGGACAAAGTCTCAGGCTAGATGAACTGTTCTATTTTCCCCTCAAGAATCAGGGCACATGTTAACTTCAGAAATGGACCATCCACATCCAATTGTCAGGAGAATCGGTTTTGATGTGAAATTGCAGTTTGGACTGAAGACCAATATCTTGCATGCCATATTAAATAAAACATCACATACAGCTTAGAAGAAGTAGGAGAGAGAAAAAAATGTTTGAAAAAATTTAGCAGAGTCACAGATGCCAGTTAAACCCAGGACAGAATCTCCCTTCCCAAGACACCCTATGACGGCCTATTGCTTCTAAAACAATGCATAAACAACACAAGCAATTGAGCCACCATAGAGCTAGGAACGATTATAGGAGAAAGTGATTTGTTTATGTGATCAGCAGAACTCTCCAACAGCAGCAGCTGCTCTGCAAGAGGTAATTCACAATCAACCATCACTTGGCACTGTTGCTGAATTTATTAAAAATTAAAATAAAAATCAACTCCTTTTGTCAACTTCTTCTGAGAAAACAAGGCCAAGGTTCAGCATTTCAAGCCTTTGAGATGGGGTGATAATGGCTCCTCAAAGAGGGAAATGTAGAGAGTAGAGAACACCAGGTATCAGCTTTATCCTTTCATCCCCCACTAACCCGTTACCCCTCCTGCTCTTCAGGGCAGTCTAAATACGCACCATACCAAAGGCTTTGGCGTGGGCTTGGATGGAAGTGAGGTGAGAGGTTTTCTAGCCTCTAATTTCTACACACACACTTTCAGCTAAGCAGCCGCTAAAGGAGAGGGCACTTCTTTTACCCTGTTCTGCTCCCACTTCCACCAATGGCAAGAGGGCACTTAGAAGTAAAGGTCACAAAACCGAAAGAAAGCTCAGCCTGTCTGGGAGAGATGAAGTGGCTCCTATTTCTTTTAAAAATCACACAAAAGGCCAATAAATGAGTGCCTCACTGCACCTCCTCAGGGCAATGACTCAGCCCCAAACCCAGGAGAGACAAGTTTGATGAATTTTCCGGAGATTAGAGCAGGGACTTCTGTGATCGATTCCCCAGAACCACCCATCTTTGGGATGGAAGACAGGCATGTTTCCTGTGCTCTGATGAGGACTTTATCTTCTTAGGTCCAGGAAGAGGAAGAAAAGCTTGACTGATCTTTCTGATGACAGCATTATTAAAACTTTCTATCTCCCATCATTCCCTTTCTTTCTCATTGTCTAGTGACCTTTTTTATTGGATGGTGAAGGGAGAGCCTTGTTGCCTTAAACTTATGATCCATTGCTTCGATTTAGTATTCTATTTACTCAAAAACATATCTATTGCCCAGAACCTCTGGCAATATGTTGGAAATACAGATGGGAAAAATATGACTCTTATCAGCTCAAGTGCTTGGTTTAAAAAATAGCCCAAAGTATTATCTAGCAGAAAATATCAGACATTGTATGCAATGTGTTGTATCCCAAGTGAAAAGGTCAAAAAAGCGGGAAGGTGGCCAGGCATGGGGCTGCTTGTTTTCCAAGGACACTGGTAAGATCCAAATAATGTGGGTACCAAATTGAAGTCACAGATCTGCTCAAAAATATGGGTAAATCCTTATGTTCTAATTCTTCCCTCCTGGATGTAGTTGTCCCATTTATAGATTTGCTTTGATGAATTACAATCATGGTTATGAATGGTACAAGAGTGCTTGCAAAGTATATTTATAGAAGGCTAATTTATTCATCAGATAATCTCCAGGGAAGAGGGCTTGACTGATGGTGTATAATTCTGTGCATGGGGGCAAGCAGCTTTTCTCCTTTCTTCTAGTGGAAAATAAACATGCATTTCCATTGCTGACGGAGGGAATCAGAAGTTCCAGGTAGAGAAATACAACTTGAAAAGTCCAGCTCTTTATAAGAATGTCTGCTATGGAATCTAAAACTTGGAAATGTGTGATTTTCAGTTCAGCTGAACTTCTGGTGACCTCAGAGAGAAAGGCAGTGGGTCAGGATCATCATAACATCTGGGTCTGAGGAGACTGTGATCTTCAGGGGCAGCCAATGAGGAAATAAAACCAAAGAATCAAAACTCCTGGAAGTTGTCAAGCCTCTGTTTAACATCAGCTCTGACAAGCATGTCTCAAGTTCTTAAATGCCTATGGAAGGAGGTGCTGTGAAAACAGAACTTCATGGCTTTCATTCCTGCCCTCTTGGTGATTATAGTGTTAGAAAAACACCCACTGAGGTTTTCACTGGAGTTTAGTTTTCCCTGAATTAAGATTTGGCAAAGAGCGAGGGAAAGACTTTTTCCAAGACTCTTCCAATCCTACAAGACCGATACTTACCACTTTTTTATCAATTGGCCTACTATCCAAATCATGTTAGGATTTAAGAAGCAAACACTAGTCAAGAAGAAAAGGCCATTTTTGGAAAAAATGAAAATTATTCCAGATCCAAGGCAAATTCAAGAGCCAAATGAAAGTTCAAAGAAGAAAGAAATTAGTTCCGAATATTAGGAGTTCTAAAAGTAGTGGCATGGAAAAAAAAAAGTGGTGGTATGAAAACAAATCACTGTCCCGGGTTTGCAGTAAACCCGCACTCCAGTTAGAATACTAGATAAGCTCAGGACTAGGCTGGTATGTTGACCTGCAGCTCTGTGTCTAGATCTGAAGCGATCCCTGAGGACATTCCTCCAGCAGGTAAGGGTCTCAGAGGAGAAAGAACTGAGACCAGAGGCCCTCCTGGCCTTCCCACTGAGGCTGTAGCTAAATCTAAGTCAGACAAGTCCTTCAGAGGAAAAGAACATGTGACATTAGGACCTCTTCACGCAGCAGGCGCATTTAAGGTGCTGCGTCAGAAGGTGAAGTTCAATTTCTTTGCCTGCATCGGGGCTGGTCCTGTGGCTGCTTAGCCAGAAGAAGGCTGTGGAAGCGACACTGAGCAATTTCTGAACCTAGCCCGATTTCTGAACCCTTGGAGCCTCCAGCTCAGCAGCGGGGATAGCCATGACCATCAAACAAGCAGTTATAACCATGATGGGTGCCATAGAGGGTAAAGACTAGGATGCTGTGGAAGGTGCACAAAATAGCCAGCACCAGACAATGTAAAATTCGCAATGTTTGGTATCTAATCAAAAATTATCAGGCATGTAAAGAACCAGGAAGAAACAACCCATGAAGAGGAGAAAAATCAATAATAGAAACAGACCAAGAAATGACACAGATGCTAGAATTAGTAGGCAAAGACATTTATGACTATATTCCATGACATGGAAGATATTAAAAAGGACTCAAACCAAGCTTCTAGAGATGAAAATTAAAAGAGATGGAAAATACACTGGATAGTATTAACAGCATATAAGACAATACATAAGAAAATTGAACATGAAGACAGAGCAATAAAAAATACCCAGAATGAAGCACAGAGAGGGGAGAAAAAAGACTAAAAAGGAAACAAAACAAAAAACAGTGCTCCGTGAGCCAACATCAAGTCCTCTTGATGGGGAGGAAGGGGCAGATAAAATATTTTTAAAATAAGAGCTAAATTTTTCCCAAATTTGATGAAAACTATAAATCCACAGACCAAAGAATCTCAAGGAACCTCAAGCACAAGAAATACATATATAAACTACACCAAGATACATCATAATCAGGTTGTTTAAAACAAGTAACAAAAAGAAAACCCTTAAAACCAGGCAGAGGAAAAATAGTACATTATGTACAGAAGAATAAAGATAAGAATGACAGGAAATTTCTTCTCAGAAGTAATGCAAGCTAGAAGATAGTGGTGTGACATTGTTAAAGGGTTTTTTGCTTGTTTGGTTTTTGGCTTTGGGGGTTTTTTGTGGGGGAGGGTTTAGGCTCTCAACCTAGAATTCTACAGCCAGCAAAAGTATCTCCCAAAAATGAAGATGAGAAGCTAAGTCAGCTCATCATCTTACATTTTCTGGCTTCACAACTGTTTTCTACTTTTTTTTTTAATGAATTTATTTATGAATTTATTTATTTTTGGCAGTGTTGGGTCTTTGTTACTGCACGCGGGCTTTCTCTAGTTGCAGCGAGCAGGGGCTACTCTTCGTTGCGGTGCGTGGGCTTCTCATTGCGGTGGCTTCTCTTGTTGCAGAGCACGGGCTCTAGGCATGCGGGCTTCAGTAGTTGTGGCACACGGGCTCTGTAGTTGTGGCTCGTGGGCTCTAGAGCACAGGCTCAGTAGTTGTGGTGCACGGGCTTAGTTGCTCCGTGGCATGTGGGATCTTCCCGGACCAGGGCTTGAACCTGTGTCGCCTGCATTGGCAGGCGGATTCATAACCACTGTGCCACCAGGGAAGCCCTGTTTTCTACTTTTGAAGTTGAGGAAATAAGCTTGGAAAGGCAACTGTCAATTCTCCTCAAGTTGATCTATAGGTTTGACACAACACAATCCCAATAAAAATCCCAGCATGTTTTTCTTTGTCCAAAATTGACACGCTATCTCTAAAATTCATATGGAAAAGCAAAGAGCCTAGAAAGCCAAAACAAACGTGAACACAAAGAACAAATTTGGAGGGCTTGCACTAAATGATTTCATGATATTACAAAGTTACAGTGATTATGACAGTATGGCATTGGTGCAAGGTAAACATACGTATCATTGTAACAGGATAGAATCCACACATAGCCCTACTTTGGTCTTTTTGATTATGACAAAGGTGCCAAAGCAATTCAATGAAAACTGTACAATCTTTTAAACAAACGGTGCTGGAATAACTGAATAGCCAATAAATAAATAACTAAATAAAGTCAAAAAGAATAATTGGATTGAAAGAAGAAAAAGTACCTCAACCCTTACATCATGTGATACACAAAAATTAACTCAGAATGGATCATAGACTTAAATGTAAATGTTAAAACTATAAGACTTTTAGCGGAAAATATAGGGGAAAAAATCTAATCCATCTCGGATTTCAGAGAGATTTATTAAATAGGACACAAAGTACAAAAGAAACAAAATCAATAAATTGGGCTTTATTGCATCTAAACTGTATTTAAAAGGCACTATTATGAATACAGAAATGCAAACCACAGCATGGTAGAGAATATTTGTAAAACATATATCCTAAAAAAGACTCGTCAATAGATTATATAAAAAACTCTTACAACACAATAATAAGAATACCAGCAAGCTACTTCATCAGAGAATATACACAGACGGCAAATAAGCTCATGGAAAGATGCTTGACATTATTAGTTATTAGGAAACACAAATTAAAACCACATTGATATACCATTATACACTAACTGGAATGATTAAAATTACAAAGCCTGACCAAAGCAAGTATTGGCCAGGATGGGGAGTAACTGGAACTCAGATATGCTGCTCTCTGGAATGTAAAATAGTGCAACCACCTTGGAGAATAGTTTGACACTTTCTTTAAAATTAAAGTGTACAGCTACCATACGACCCAGTCATTCCACTCCTAGGTATTTATCCAAGAGAAATGTAAGCATGTGTTTACATACAGACCTGTAAATTAATGTTTATGGCAGCTTTATTTGTAATAGCCCAAAACTGGAAATAAACCAAATGTCCATCAAATTGTGGTATAGCTATCCAGTGGGATACTACCATTAATAAAAAGGAATGAAGTATTGATGCATACAACATAGATGAATCTCAGAATAGTTATGCTGAGCGAAAGGAGACAGAAAATCAGGAGTGCATACTGTATGATTCTATGCATTTTAAATTCTTGAGAATGCATGCATACCACCACCACATTCAATCCATACCACCTCTTTGGACAGCAACTTGCAATATGTAAAAGTATTCAAATGCACCTACTTTTTAATCTGACAACTCTACAAATATGAATTTATCTTATAAATATCTATAAGATATTAGTATACAACCTAATTAAAAAATGGGCAAAGGACTTAAATAGTTATCTATCCAAAGAAGATATACAGACGGCCAATTAGCACATGAAAAGAAGCTCCACATCACTCAAGATTAGGAAAATGCAAATCAAAACTATAATAAGATACTATTTCACTCCCACTGGGATGGCTATTATGAAAAAACCAAACCAAAACAAAACAAAAAACAAGAAAATAACAAGTGTTGGCAAGGATATGGAGAAATTAGAACCCTTGTTCATTGCTGATGAGAATGTAAAATGGTACAGTCCCTGGAAAATAGTATGGCAGTTCCTCAAAAAACTAAACATAGAATTACTGTACGATCCAGCAATTCCATTTCTGGGTATATACCTAAAAGAACGAAAAGCAAGGACTCAGACAGATATTTGTACACTCATGTTCACAGCAGCATTACTCACAATAGCCAAAAGGTAGAAGCAACCCAAATGTCCACTGATGGATGAACGGATAAACAAAATGTGGTATGTATACATACAGTGGAATATTATTCAACCCTAAAAAGGAAGGAAATTCTGACACATGCCACAATATGGATGAGCCTTGAGGACATTAGGCTAAGTGAAATAAGCCAGTCACAAAAAGGACAAATACTGTCTGATTCCACTTATATGAGATACCTAGAGTAGTTAAATTCATAGAGACCAAAAGTATCAATAGAATGGTGGTTGTCAGAGGATAGGAGGAGGCAAGGGTGTAGGGTGGTGGGACTGGGGCAGAGAAAAGGAAATTATTGTTTAATGGGTATGGAATTTTAGCTTTATAAGATAAAAAGTTTTGGAGATGGATGATGATGATATTTGCACAACAATGTGAATGTACTTAATACCACTGAACTGCACATTTAAAATTTTTATTTTACATATATTTTATCATAATAAAAATTGAAAAAAAATGTTAGTATAAGATATCCCCTGCAATGTTGTGTATAATAGCAAAATACCAGCAACAACCTAAGTGCCTGTGAATTGGGAGCTGGTCCAAAAAAAAAAGCACATTTAAGAAAATGTAGCCATTAAAAGTAATTAGATGGGGCTTCCCTCGTGGCGCAGTGGTTGAGAATCTGCCTGCTAATGCAGGGGACACGGGTTCGAGCCCTGGTCTGGGAAGATCCCACATGCCGAGCCCTGGTCTGGGATGATCCCACATGCCGCAGAGCAGCTGGGCCCGTGAGCCACAATTACTGAGCCTGCGCGTCTGGAGCCTGTGCTCCGCAGCAAGAGAGGCCGCGATAATGAGAGGCCCGCGCACCGCGATGAAGAGTGGCCCCCGCTTGCCGCAACTGGAGAAAGCCCTCGCACAGAAACGAAGACCCAACACAGCCATAAATAAATAAATAAATAAAAATTAAAAAAAAAAAGTAATTAGATGGCTCTCTATGGGATAGAAGATGATCTCCAGACCTTCCTTGTAAAAGGGAAAAAATCAAGAAAACAGTGTGTGCTCCCTCCCAATTATATAAATTAAACAGAGGGGCTGGGATTTTACACGCAAACTTGGACACACACACATAGTTGCATGTGGAAACATTATCTGGAAGGATACATAAGGAACTGGTACCAGTTACCTCTGGGAAGGGTGGGAGAGACACCTTTTCATTCTCTGAATTTTTACCGTGAGCATGCATAGCTTTTTCATTTAAGAAGAGTTAATTAAAAGAAATTGTCACCTGCACTCTAGATTTCATACTTTCACAGCTCCTGAGGAGCTTGCTTCCCACACTTAGCACCTCCCTCTAGTAATTTCCCCAGCTTGCTACACACCAGCTTCTTGTCATCTGCGCTCAGAAGAGCACCGTTCCCCACAGAAGCCTCTACTCAGACCTGCTCCCTCCTCTAGAGATGCGTTTTCTCGTCTTCCTCTCACTGACAACTTCCCGAAGCGGTGGTGATGGCTGCCGTCTCCACTTCCTCACCTGCCACTCACTCCCCAGTCTCCTGCAATCTGGCTTCCGCTCTCTCCATCTCCCATAATTGCTGTCTCTCCAAGCCCCCGGCGACAGCTGCCTTCTCGCCAAACCCAAAAGCGATATCCAGGGCTCCCTTCCCTCACTGACTTCTTGGCAGCACTCGGCAATGACCATGTCCCTGTTTCTGAACTTCTGTCTGCTTCTTCTCTCACTGGACCGTATGTCCCATGAGTCTGGGAGACGTTTGGGTTTGGAACATCATCGTCACCACAACACCCTCGGCGCCAGCAAGACGCTTTGCATACAGCAGGTGCTCAATGAATATTTGCTAAAAGAACCGAGCCCTCCTTCCCCCTCCTACTTAACCACCTGCCCCGTTCCTTCTGCAGAATGTCCCTCACTGTGGGTGTTCCTCAGTGCTCAGGCTTTGCCCTTCTGCCCTTCTCTATGGCGAGACATCTGCACACCTTTCCCCAACATAACCAATGATGTGCCGGCCCCGCATGTTGGTCCCTCTACAGCTCCACCTCCAGTGCTTTGTAGAAGCCATTCCTTGGATGGCTCTTCAGTTCAGAGTAAGAGCTGGTCTGAACTTATCTGCTCCTCCAAGCCAATAACCTCTCCACTTTTCAGGAATTTTGTATTGTTAATTCTCATCTATTTATCCGGTCAGCAATCTGACCAGCTCTGCCTGTAAATGTTGCTTCCTCTTCCTCACCCACTCTCTCCACTCCCGATTCCCTGCTACAAGCCTCAGCTCCTCAAACCCAGTGCCCTGCCCAGACTTCCAACTGGCCTCCCGGTCTCCTATCTCTTGCCCTACTAATACATCCTTCATACGGCCACCACATTAATATTTAAAAAGCTCTTTCCCAACCACAACTAGAAATTAAGGTACTCACTTTAAAATGGTTCATTTTATGCTATGTGAATTTCGCCTCAATTAAAAAAAATTCAATTACTGAACTTTTTAAGATGTTGTAACATCTTACTGGTTCCCTCATTAATTAATGAGTTAAATAAAATCTTCAACACGTGTTTATTTTTAAAAAATTATGCTACTTTACCCTCATGTAACCTGCTTAAATACCATAAATGATTCCCCGATGCCCTCATGAAAGAGTCCGTATTCTTCAGCTTCATATTTAGTATCCTCAAATGTCCATTAGAACTTTCTATAGGGATGGAAATCACTGTTCTATAATTGCACTGTCCAATACAGTAGCCACTAGACATATGTGACTATCGAGCATTTGCAATGTGACCAGTGCAACCAAGGAACTTCATTTTTAATGTATTTCACTTTAATTAACTTAGACTTAAATTTAAGTAGCCACACATGGCTACTGACAAGCGTAGTGGACAGCACAGTCCTAGACCATCTGTTGAACGCTGGTCTTTCCTTCCTACCATTTCTCCTGCTTGTCCCCAACATGAACTTTTTTTCCCCCAGCCAGGCTGGTCTCTTTTGAATGGGTTATGTCACTGAAGATTTTCATCCTTTGCTCTGACTGCCCTTCCTACACTCCTCTACTTATCAAAGCCTACCCATCACTCCAGGTCCAACCTCCGTCCCACTTTCTCCCAGGAGTTTTACTATTGGTCCAGTCAACAGTGCTCTCTCCCTTGCTCAGGTCCCAGAAGACTTCACCTGTAGCGCTCACTCTGGTGCTTAGTGAAGCTCTGCTCTTGAAGAAATGGTGTCCTCTGGGTTCATCTAGACTCCCTCTAACCTTCTAGATTGTGAAATCTTGATTAAAACACTTTGTCCTACTCCTTTTCCCCCACCTCCAGCTCTTCCAATGCCTTACTCATAATCCGCACTCAGAGTACAGTATGGGACAGCTGCGCAGTGAACAGACGACCACAGTGAGACCATATGCTCACACTTCAATTCACACCGACCACGACGATGTGTAAATGAGCATGAAATGTTAAGATGAGAAGACTTCCCTGAGCTTCTATATCTAGAGGGAAAAATGGTGACTAGTGTCACATATGGTCTTTATATTTTTGTCCCATGGGTGGTTTCCTTTTCAGTTTAAACCCCAAAGATTGTTTAATATACCCCACCAATCATGGCATTGTACTGCATGTAAACAAAACTGCAGCCCAAGAGGACTCAGATTTGTGCATCAAGCCAAGAGAGTGAGAAGCTGGGCTTGGGCTACTGAGATAAGCAGGCAGAAGCATTTTGGTGGGTGTTTAGAAGAAAACAGTCTCTTGTGCAATGGAATTGATAGGTCTGTGCTTAAATATGAGCAAGTCCAAAAGCACAGACTGAGCGAAAGGTGCTTAGTGCGATGAAGAAAAATCTGAGTGCCAGGTAGGAAAACATAAGGGCAGGGTGACGTGCATAGAGAGAATCTGATGATTTGGACAATGCCTGAAAAGCCGTATCACTCTTTGACCACGAAGTCTCTCCTCTTCTTACCCATTTTTACTGAAAGGTTTACTAGTTGTTTAGTAAAAAAAAAAAAAAAAGAACTAGAAATGAATCAGAACCTCGCTAAATACTAACTACTACTACTGCTACTACTACTAATAATAATAAGGTGGAGAAAAAGGAGAAATTAAGAATAGTAGTTGAAGTAAATAACCCAGTAGACTATGGTAAAATGTATATAGTTTTCCCTCCACACTGTGTTTTCAGTTGTTCTCAACTAATTTGTTGGCTGTCTTTATAAAGTCCCCGAGTGAAAGAACAATGTGATGTGCCCTTACAGATAAGTATCTTAACTGAGCACACCCTGCCTGACTTTGCAGTCAAAATTATAGTGCCCAGAGCAGATAAAAGCATGGAAGCAGTCAATTCCCCTACAGAACTGTGTCTTAACAAAACTTATTTCTCTTGGGGTAAGTGTAACTCAAAGGCTTAGAAGCAAGTGGCCCCGGAGGATGATGAGTTGGTCTTGTGTCCAAGATGTGGGTAAAGGGCTTAACTCTCCCCACCTTCCACAACTATTCTGAGGATTAGAGAAAATGCATGTAACTGCTTGGAGCATAATAAAAGCTTAATAAATGGTGGAGATGACAATGACAGTGAAGCTTCCAGGGACTTGGCAATGGAGTGGTAAGGGCCTTTTTGGCCTATGGCTCTGGAGAAGTAGACCCTGACTCTGAGGGGTTTTGCCAAGCCTGCCTCATGGACATTGGGCCACAGTCCTGGGAGCAGCGGCCAAGCCATGGAAAGAAGATCCAGAGGAGACGGGACCTGCCCCAATCCTCTTCCCACCCAGGGACTGGGAGTAGGTGATGTTGCAGGTGGAGACATGAGGCCAGATCAAGCTTGCAGTGCAGTCAGAGGTCACACACACACACATGGAAAATTAATTCAAAGAAATACAAAAGAAACATGAGTATTGTGGAAAACATCAGGCCCCCTAGAGGTGGGCTCTTGTTTTAGAGTCAAACACACACACATACACACACATGCACACATGCATACACATGTACACTGATCATACCAGAATGATCATTCCCAACACCACTTTCCCCTTCCAAAAAGAGGAAATACATTTCCTCTAGTTGGGCTATCGATTTTTGAAGAGGGCGATGTGACAAAGGGACTTCCTGATCAGAACTCAAGCGATCAAAAATGTGGTACAACATGTTGGAGTTTGAAAGGAAGAAAGTCATGTCTCTGCTTAATGTACCAGGTAGAGCGTTAGTACATGCAGACGACCAACAGGAAGCAATGGAGCCACCCGGAACCTGGCCTCCTCCTTCTCTCTTACCATTCGAGTTTTGAAAGCTCATGACAAGTGACCAGACACACATGGTACCTGCTGATGCTGCTTGTAACAGAAACCCACACTTGACCAACTTTTTACAGTTCTGAACAACACAGAAGAGCTACCATTGGGGGTACCATCCCCTGAGCCAAGGACTCCATTTAACTCTGTCAACTACCCTATAAAGTAGGTGCTCCTGTTGGTCTCATCTTCCAGATGAGGTAAACAGACTCAGAGAGGATAAACCATTTGCCCAAAGCCCACGGCTGCTAAGTGACAAAGCCAGGATGGCTGGCATAGAAGCCCCTGCTTGATCCACCTTGCTGTGCTGTGTACGGGGAGTGTCTCTGAGGGCCGTTGCCACAGGGGCCATGTCCTCTGCAACACTGCGAATGGAGAGGCTGCCCTCTGACCATGTGTCCCTGGGCTGCCAGGAGGTTGACTCAGGGAAGGGGGTTTGGGAGAGGGAAGGGAAAAGTCCTGCCTCAGCGTCTCTGCCTCTGGAGATGCATATGCTCTCAGCCCAGCTTACAGGTTCCTCTGTCCTTGGCATCATGGCACCTTCTGTGTCCTGCCTCCTCTAGAAAGCTTTCTTGGAGATTCCAGTCCCCGTCCCCCACCCCCATTCATTTCTTCCTAGTAATTCAGTACAGGGACATGGTGCCCACTTCCCAGGCTGACTTGGCACAGTCTTCCATAAACCATCACATGGCTGTTCCCAAACAGCTGGCAGGCACTGAGAGAGCGGAGCCTGTTAACTTAGACCTGAGCTGCCCATTATGGTACCACCAGCCACATGTGGCTATTGAGCACTTGAGATGCGGCCTGGCTGAACTGAGGTGTGCTGTGTCAGGTACACGGGATTTCCCAGCCTTAGCACTGAAAACGATCCATGAATAATTTGTTTATATTTATTCCACGTTGAAATAACATTTTGAATATGTCAAGTTAAATAAAATATATTATTAAAATAATTTCATCTATTTCCTTTTTACTTTTTTTCATGTAGCTCTTAAAAAAAATGTATCATTTCATAGGTGGCTCATGTTATTTTTCAGCTGGACAGCTCTGACTTAGGCCACCTCCTCCCTTGGGAGCTCAAGGGTACAGACTGCCAGGTGACAGGTCCCTAGAGCCAGGGAGATGCCCAGAAGTGCCCTCTGGGGTCAGCCTCCAGGCACACTTGGCTTCGCTGTTTCCCATCAGCACACAGGACCAGAGGGGAGCCAGGGGCAGGGCAGCATTGGGTTAAAACCCAGAAAAATCCACATGAGGCTCTTACGAACTTTGCCTCCAAAGGAGTTTTAAATAATGAGCGGGGGAAATAAAAACTCAATTCGCAAAAATATAAGAGAGAGAGGGAGAGAGAGAGAGAGAAATTAAATTAAATTGAAAAAAATAACTTCTCGGGCTGTCAAACACCAGAAGAAAATTTGCGAAAACATATTATTTTGGTTTCAGGGGTTTACCAGATAGATTGATTTGGTGATAAAGGGCTCTGAAAGCTATTTTCTCAGCTTCAGCAGAAGTTAAACACCTCAGAATGCTTCAGTATTTAGCTCTGCAGCTGACAGCAAACATGTCAGGGAAAAGCAAGATAAATGAATGAACACACTGGATCAGAGCCCCTAGCAGTCTGTACAGCTTTATCCCCCGTGGCCCTGATTAACACTGAGGCCAGCTTAGAAATCTCACATTGTTTCTGTGGGAGCAGGACAGCAGCCGAAGTTCAGGGACATGGAACCTCCTGTAGCAGCCCCACAAATGGACAGGAAAGTTTTAATTGGGATTTTAGCTGGGCAGACAAAAGGGGAAAGGGAGAACTTTTTTGCCTTTTTTATAAAAAATCTTCTCCTGTAAGCTACTTCCAGCCCCCAGGTCCCAACCCCCAAAACACACACGCTCACAATTTTCACTTGCTTTTGCTCTGATTGGAAAGCAAAGCAAAATCGTTTATTTATGTTCCTTACCGTGAGACCCAGCAAGTGACACACACATAAACATTTGTTCTTGCAGGAAAAAGGAGAAACCTAATTTCTTTTGTGACACTTGTACAACCCCGCTGCGTTTGGATATTTTTTGAGATGAGAAATAAAAGCTCTGTCTTTAAAGGCTGCTTTGTTCTTGCCTTTTCTTGAAATAAAAGCGTTCTTGAAAAAAACTCCTAGAAAACGCTCACGAATTCCAGGTGCTGCTCTGGTTCTCTCTCCCCTCCCCCTGCCCAGCCTCCCTGGGTAAATTCTAATTTCCCGTCAGATCCCAAACCACAGATATATAATATTGCTCTTCTAGCCGTCAGAGAGAAGGAAATGCCTTTTATTAAACGCTGATAGAGCAGAGTGACAAGTCGGAAGGTCTGGATAGGATTCACAAATCCGAGTGTGTCCCTGGTTTTGTTGTTCTGTCTGCCCAGGACAGTTGTCACTCCAACCTCTGTCTGACCTCAAGATTATATCAGAGCAAAATTCACTCCGCCTACTCCTTCATCAATCAACAAACCCATGTAGAGTTAGGACTATGCCATGCTCCTAAAAGACAACACTGAACAAGCCAGCCAAGTTCCGGAGAGCGTGCAGGCTGGGGCTCAGTGGTTGAACTTGAACACCATGGGCTCCCAGCTTAGAATGGTCCAAGGAGTGATGAGACTTTAATCATACGTGATGCTGGTGTGCAAAACACATAAACACTCTGTCTTTCATTAGCCCATGGGTGGGCTTTAGTCTCTTACTGAGAATCAAAATACACTTAGTGAGTCATAAATTTGGGAGACAGTAAAATGAAATGGTCACGTATACACTGTTTAAAGCCAGACAGACCTGGGGTCAAATCCCAGCTCCTTCAATTACTGCCCATGTGACCTTGAGTCATTTATTAACCTTTCTGAGCCCTACTGTCCTCACCTGTAAAATGAAAATAATAGCCCTCGTGATTTTGGCTCTGAAGCAGTGCTGTCCAGCAGAAATATACTGAGAGCCACAGATACAAGCCATGGATATGATCCAAAATTTTCTAGTAGCTACTTAAAAAATAAGTAAAAAGAAAACAGGTGGAATGAATTTTAACTATTTTTTATTTAACCTAGTAGATCTGAAATAGTAGCTTTTCAACATATAATCAATATAAAATATTAATAGTGTTAATGAGATGTTTTATAATCTTTTTGTCACACTAAGTCTGTTAAATCCAGTGTGCATTTTATACTTACAGCCCATTCAGCTCAGACTGGCCACTTTTCAAGAGCTCAGTAGTCATACATGCAGGACAGTGGGGCTCTGGGAGTTAAATAAGCCAACACAAGCCCAGACACATAGAGAGCGGTCAATAAATGCTGGTCACTATGATGTCATTAACACTACTCAGGGAAATGTGGCCAGTGGAGTCAAGACTTTCTTCCTTTGTGATTCTGGCTGCACTGAGACAAGGTGAAGCCCACCCACCCAGAAGTCAGCCTGCAAAGACTTACAAGGCTCCCCTAATGTGCTTCGCCCCCAGCTGGGTCTTACAGGGCAAAGTATATCCATGCTAGGAAAATCTGCCATCCCTTCCTGCAAGAAACTTTCAGACTATTGGATGATAGAGTTAAAGAACCATGGAAATTTCTATTAAAGACAAAAAAAAAATAGAGCTGGAGAAGGGAAGGGACTTATTTAAGGGAGGAAAGAGAGCCCAAGGCCAACATTCTTTACACATGAAACAATCAGCCTCTAATTAAGCACTTGGTCAAAGCAGAGGGCTGTAGCCAGTAGAGGGTGGGATCAGGTAGGGCTGCAGGACTCCAGGAAATTTCACCTCTGAGGTTTGTGGGGAGAGGCAGGGAAAAGCTACTTGTGTTGGGGGCCCCTTGCCATCCTCTCTCCTTTGACCAAGACTCACCTGTCCCAGCCCCATGCTGGGTCGCGTCCTTGGCAGTGTAGTTTGAAGGACCAATGACTTCGGCAGCTACCCCAGGTATAAGAAAATATATTTACCCTCAGCAGGGTGAGCCCTCTCTACAAAAGTCACAGCCCACTAATTAACCCAAGCTCACCACATTAATGGGAATTTTGGCTCTAGCATAGGTCTGTGGGTGAGATGTTTGGGGTCAGGAAGACACTCCAATCCCGTCCCATGGTCTGCTACTCTGAGCGGCCCTGGTAGGCCATCAGGTAGGCATTCATCCTGCTCCATATCTAGCAGCTTAAGCATCACTTTCCTTCTTTGGGGGGGGTCTCGAATTTATACAACTTCTGAACAAACAATAGTGCCTCACCACCAATCAACTACAAAGACCAGGAGAATGTGAAGGAACCAAGTGCTCAAATCAAGCAAAGCAACCAAGTTAAACTCAACTCATTAAATGGTGTGCAATGATGCCACAGGGTATCACATGACCATCTGCCCTGGCAGCAGCCCTGATGAGGAGTCAGGTGACCTCGTATCTGAGGGTGGGTGAACTTGTTAAAGGGTGACTCTCTGAACCATCACCAGAGGCTCAGGGGGACCCAGATGCTTGGGGAGAGGTCTTCCAAAGGCCATTAGAGCAACCTACCTCTTCAGACCAGATGTCCAGCCTGCCCTGCTCTGCCTTCCTTGCCCCTGCCCTCTCAATTTGTAGATTAAAGGGAACAGACTAAGTCAGGAACCAGGTACTCAGAGCAGCATGGTTTCTCTTTGACCAGGTCAACAGCCAGAGAGAAGCTGGTGTAGAAAGCCTGACTAGCCCTGGTCAGAAGCCCTGTCTGGTCACCGCCTCCCCTCCCCTCACTAGTGAGTGTGCAAGAACTCAGAAAAAGGTTCAGACTTGACCCTGGACGATAACCCGTGGCTCCTGAGAGCTCCTGCTTGGAGTCCAATCACTTTTCCAGGCGACTTTGTGCTCTGAGAAAGGGCAGGCCCCAAGTGACTGGAGGTGTCCCCACCCTGGTCTGGGTTGGGAGACTTGAGCTGCCTGGAATGTCTCCCCATGTCCTGGGGGGCTGCAGCTGTTAAATGACATTGAATAACACCAATACATAGATTTCCTAAAATACCTCTTTTGTTTTGCCACCCTGAGCTCAAATTTTCCCTATGGTCTACCACATGAATTCTTTTCAATACCAGAATTCCCTTTTCAAACAGCTTCATGTTGAATCCCAGTATATGATGGAATTGGACCCTGAGGTATCGGCCTTGTGCTATGTTCTTCAGAAGGTCCCCACAGGTGCTGACCGTCTTTCTCCTTTTAGCCACAGGGGCTCAACTCCTATAGGGGGTAGGTGAGCAGCAGATGCCGTGATATACTCCATCATCTTCTCCAAGAGAAGCCCTAGCCTGCTGTACAGTTTCCTAGGGCTGCCATAACAAGTACCACAAACTGAGTGGCTTAAACAATAGAAACGCATTCTCTCACAGCTCTGGAAGCTAGCAGTCTGAGATCAAGGTGCTGCAGGGCCATGGTCCCTCTGAAGCCTCGTAGAGAATGTTCTGTTCCAGGCCTCTCTCCTAGCTTCTGTAGTTCTCTGGCTTGTGGTGACATGGCATTCTCCCTGTGTGGGAGTCTGTCTCTGTGACCATAATTTCCCTTTTTTTATAAGGACACCAGTCATATTGGATTAGGGCCCACCCTAATAAACTCATCTGAACTTGATTACCTCTGCCAAAACCCTGTCACCAAATTTAATAATGTGGCCCCTACATTCTGTAACCTACATTCTGAATTACTGTAGGTTAGGAACACAACACACCCTTTTTTAGGGACACAATTCAACCCATCATCTTTGCTTCTGTCCCTCAACATTAGCTAACTTCCCTCCCCACTCCCACAGCAGTTTTTAGCTTCTTAAAGCTATGCCTTGAATCTCAAATACCTCTATTTCAGAAAAGGGTCTTTTCTACATTTCCATAATTAAAAACCTCAGTTGGATGTTTTTCTCAAAACAAAGAAACCATTTACCCCAAAGGAGGTCTGACATCACCACTTCTTATAAGATGATCAGTTTTAGTTTGTTAAAAGGCAGGTTGGGTTTTCTTGGTTGCTTTTTTTAGCTTCTGCTCAATAAGATTTCAAAAATCTTAGGGTCTACTTCTCTGCTTAGGTACCCTACAACATTAATATAAATTTATTTCATAAGTCCAAATGATTAAACATTTGCGAATACAGTGAAGTCACTCAATGAGAATAATGAAACTGTTTTGAGCAACATAGAAATTTGAAATCTGGGTTTATGGAAGAAAACAGTAATCTTATATCAGCCTCAGCATGTAATTTATTTCTGTATGTGATTTAAGTTGCATAAAATGGAGAAAATCTTGATTCGCATCAGTAAAACCAACACCCTTTACAGCTTAATAGCACATGGCAATCTCAGAATAATCTTCAATTAAATAGCAATGGCCAGAATTTTATTCAGAGAATTGGTCAGTAGCATAAGTTAATTGACTGGAGGTCAACAACGTGTTAAAATTTAGTGTAAACCAAATTTGTGTGTGCCGATGTAATTGTATTACTGTTTAAAATATGTAATTTGGAAAATTAAATTTAAATTATTTTCAGAGCTCCAAGAGCACCTCTGCTTGCCTTGGGGCTTCTTGGAAGAACATAATTAGAAAACCTCTGACCTACTCAGTCAGGGCCGAGCTCACATGCATTTCACTTTCCCCTTCAACCTCATTCCCTTTGCTCCTACGATGGTGATGGTGGGCACTTCCATCCTCAGGGCGGCTGATATCTCAGGGCCCCTGGTTAAGTCTTTTTCAGGTGTTTTGTGTATGCTGCACCCCTGCCTGGAATCTCAACAACCCCTAGATTTCGAGCCCCGCCCATTCTTCAGGTTCAAGTCCATCCACCCACTATCACTTGCTGGGTGTCAGGCATCTGCTGGGCGCTGCCAGGTACAGCCCGGCTATAAAGACAGCAGACCACAGCCGTGTCCTGTGGGGCACCCAAGGGCGGGGGGCAGGGAAGACAGGTGTCAGCAGGCATTCAAATGCAGTGAGGTCACAGCACGAGCTGTGCCTCCCTGGGCACAGTTATCTGCAGGATCACAGGGAAGCTAGGACCTCATTCGGAAGCCCCCAGCACACCCCCATTTCTGTAGTTCCTGAACTTCAGTTCACTGCCGGCTTTTCACTTCATCATTCATGAATGTGTTCACAGGTTCTACCTCTCTTCCACAGCCCCTCTTCCATCCTAATTTCTTTAGGGGCAGGGCCTCAAACACCTCTGCTTGCCCCTCAGTGCCAGGCACAGGGACAGTCTCATTAAATGTTCAGAAAATGCATGTTGTTTAGTGTTACTGACCAGCAGGATAAACAAGAAGACAAGTGCGGGTGGGGTCAGAGCAGAGAACCATTGTAGGCAGAAGGGTGTGGGGAAGGGGTGCCCAGAGGGCTCTACAGTATAGCCCAGAGGGTCACATTGGCCCTCCCAGTGTGGCATCCTGTAGGGCTACATGTGGCTCTCATGCTGGCAGGTGTTCCTTCTTTCACACTCCCTTGAATTCAGAAGTAAGATTTTGTATCTTCGGAATGGATATGACTGGCTGGCCCAGAGTCGGTGGGCTCCCTCCATGTTTAATTTTAAGCTACCGATATGACTTCTGAACAGGGATCGGGAAGAGATGTGCACCATCGGCCGCGGTGAGCTGGCCAGAGCACAGCACTGCTTGGAATCAATGTTTCGTACAAGAGATCGCATTCAAGGAAGGCCTCTATAATCAAACAGGACGTCCTGTCTTTGATTAATTTCAATTACAGTCAAAAATAGAATATACAAGAGCTTATTCACAGTACAAGACAGAGACAGCCTAATGCCTCCCTTCCTTCTAACTGTCTGTTTTGATGAGTAAATAATGACTGACTGGCTTATGGATGAGACAGATCAAAACCAAGAAAAAGATGCTCTGCTTGCAGGACTGTGTGAAGGTCCCGGCTCCCAAGTGTCTCGTTACATTTGAATTCCACAAGCAAAGGCTGTCTTTCAAGATCCTACACAATGCACACCACCCTGTGGGGCTTGGAATTTGTGCAAATGCAGATTTTCATCCCATCCCAACCCCACCCTCAGATTCCAATCCAGTAGGTTGGCAGTAAGGTCCATAAAATCAGCACTAAATTTTAAGACCCACCCCTCTGTGTGATCTCGGGCGGCCTCAGCCTACAGTGGCTTGAAGCAGGATTTCGGTTTCCAGCCAGAGATGGAAGTCAGGCAGCAGCAGTGAGAGCGCTGAATCCCAGCCACTAGGCCACTAGGGACCAATGACCAGTGACAGGGCCCTGGCCCATCAGCTGTGCAGAAATGAATTTCCACATAGAGACGGAAAGTAGTGAAACAAGTCAAGTGTTTATTGGGAGGAAAAAGGCTACGTGTGGCTAGACACATGGGTTTCCTGTGGCCAATCATCTTGCTTTGCCTGGTTCTGAGTCCATATTCGGTATATCTCAGGGTTCTCCCCTGTGTGCACGTGCATCTCTTAGCCACAATGGATTCTAGTGAAGAGGTTTATGAGTAGGTTGACATCACCTACTATGGGGTGGCGCCCCCCCCACCTTTTTGACCTTCAAGGAGCCTTTCTGCGCGTGCGTAGTCAGGAAGGCCTCCTTGACCTCAAGAATGAGGTACATGTGGTCTCTTGTCGGGGCAGGGCTTGGCTTCTCCTCCCTCCTGTTATTTTGGAGGATCTGTCCACAGGGGATGAACTCCAGCTGCTCAGCCTGGGACCCATCTATCTCCTGCATCACGTGGAAAGACTTTTCGGAGATAAGCAAGAGTGTTCATTAAACAACCTACTATGAGCCAGTCTCTGCTCTGGATGCCGGGGAAAGAGTGACAAACAAACCAGATGCAGAATTTAAGATCTATTGGAAAGAAAGTATTTTAAAGCGTGGCTGGTTTCCCCTTCCCCACTCACCCTGCATGACTCTATCCCTCACCCCACCTAGTCTTACTATAGGACCTTGCTCCCCAGAGAAGGGCTGGACTTGGCTCAGGTGGCCCATAGGAGCCTTCAGGAGCTAAGCCCCTGACCCGAGAGGGCACAGGGGATGTGCTCAGCCCTTTGGCCCCCCCATCATCTTGCTGTAGGAGTCGGAGAGAACAGGGACCTCAGACTCCACAATCCCAGCATTCTTCAGAGATAGATGTCTTGGGAAGGAGTTGAGCTTTGTCAACACACACCTACCTATCAGGGAGGAAACTTCTCTCAGAAAGTCACAGCCCCACCACTGTTCCAATGCCCCACTTTGACAAGTTCACTGCAGATCTTTTATTAGACTCATCATTTTCTCCATTCAAGGTCACCAGTTCCGACTCACTGGGAGTAGCTTAATGGGCTGAAGAGAATTCAAAGCGATTGGGGTCTCTTGGTTACACTTTAGTATCAGATGTATGAAAGCTGCTTGTCAGCAACAGTTGTTGCTTTGACTGATGAGCCAGCCTCCAAGAGCAATGATTAAAAGTGACGTCCATGAGATAGTTATTCAAACTTCTCTTTCCATCCCTGAGCAATCATCTGCATGTCTGCACTGATTTTGAAATGCAGATGGCGGACATCATTGTTCTGTATCCGGATACCCTCCTTAGAAAGCTTTTGCTGCCATGAAGGAAGAAACAATCCCCTGAAGTACATGTATCTACAGCCCATCTGTTGGAGCCCTCCTCTGACAGGCACCATGGGTGCAGGCACTCCTAATTTGTCTCTGTCTTTACTGCTGCACCGTCCCATATTCATGAATGGGAGTCTTCGCTCACCTCCTGTAATTAATCTCTGTCTCATTGGGAGAAAACCCAGCTAGTAACAATGCAGCTCGTGTATCTGCAGGCAGCAGACACCACACCTATCAGAAGTGCACGCACCAAGTTCATTTTCCCATCATGAACTCCCTCACGTTTCTAAACCGAGACAGCTGGGTGAGCACACAAATGAGCCTGTGTGACTGGGCCACCAGGGTCAGCGAGCAATGGACAGGGTGCATCAGACCCGAGGACTTGATGCTGAATGCCCGCCCCAGGGAGCACCTTCCTCCTCGGCATGTGTCTATAGTGGAGGGGAGCAGGACAGACCAGAAGCAGCTTTCATTCAGTCAAGAGGCCATGGATCCCTTCTGCTGTGTAACACCCACCACTCCTGCACTGGCCATTAAGGGGGATGCCATTGTGGTTTTTAAGAGGCGCCATTTTCCTTAAGTGGGCTCCATCTGTGAACTTGCTGAGCTCTGGCCGCGTCTGTGTGTGCGGTGGGGAGGGGGAATAGCACGGCCTTGGCCATTAACTTTCTGGTTGGAAATTTTTACTCTCTCCTTTTCTGCAGAAGAATGACATCTGTGATGGGAAGCACACACATGCACACAGTCCTGCTTCAGAATACGGTCATCGGTCTCTGGGACATTTGCTGCTCTGGACCATGGGAGTTGCTCTCCATCTTGACAACACGCTGAGTGGAATCTCTTGGCTTGTGGAATCTGTTAAAGCAGAACAGATGGGGCATAGGTGGGAGATGGGGGACGAGAATTGGAAGAGGGTTTTTCAAAACATGGATGTTTATTACCTGAGGCCAACACATGCAAACTACCTTTTGGATGAAGGTTAAGATAATCTTTAGAGAAAGTGTTTACCTTCTAGAAACTCCTCCGGGCCTGATGTGCCTGATGCCTTGGGTGCCTGTTCTCCTCCTACCTGTCTGGCTATTCCTGCTCAGTCTTTATGTGGAGACTCTTCTACTGCTGCTCTGTAGGACAGCCTTCCTCAAACTGGATGTACAAAAATGGTTCTGTGTTTAAATCAGAGTGGGGAAGTATGTGCCTTCTCTTGGAGACCCACCAGCCCTATTAGTGCTTACACGCTCTGGGTGGATTGGTTGACATCTAGACACTTATTCCAACCCTTCTCCCCCACTCAAAATGATTGGTTCAAGACAGCTGATTCCATTCCCTTTGCTGTTGACTGATTTAGGCATAGGCTTGCAGCCCAATCCAAGCCAACACAATCTGAGGGAAAGAGAAACCTTAGGAAGAAGCACTTTCCTTCCTCCGTTTAGCAGAAGTGTCCAAGTTTCCACCCTGGTGAAAGAAGACATCCCTGCTACATTTTCAGTCACCACGTCTCTCCTAGGCACCCCATCCCTGTTTCCAGCTGCTTATAGAAGTCCCAGCTGGGTGCTTCCGGAAAAGCCATGGGCTGGCATTCAGGAGAAGTGTTGTCTCCTAACCTTTCTGAAATTGTTCATCTATTGGGTTGATCCACATGACTCATGCTAGGATTCCATTTTTACAACCAAACTCGACTCCCACCTTCTGAGCCCATGGCCCCTAAAACAACTAGCTGCTCCTCTGTCATCTCTGTCGGTTAATGTTGTCACTATTCCTCCTGTCAGGGTTCTGTAATTCCTTCTGTAAAGGTTTCCTTCTTTCCAGGCTGAAAACCTCATGTTCCCCTGCAATTCTTCTTTTCCTTTATTCTACCGCATCCAACCAGTGCCCTTCCCCATAATTCAGTCACGCTCCTGCCCCTCTCTGTGGGCTCTTCTCTTTACAGATAACGAGAAAAATTATAATAGCCCTGGATTTAGGATGCTTTGTATAAGCTCTTCCCTCTGAAATTATCTACTATGTGGATACCATACAGTGTCTAAAGGCAGTGATCTGACCCCCCTCTATCTCCTGTTCAGAATCATTGAAAGCCAACCCATTGCCTTTAGAATAATTCCAAAACTTTCTTCATAAATATGCATGATTGAGCACTAAATTAAAATCCCAGCTTTATCACTTGCTATACTCTCATTTCTTTGATGCATCCTTCACAGAGCCCGGACAGGTTAATGTCCCCACACCCCAAATTCGCTTCTTTCCAGAACATCAGAATGTGACCTTATTTGAAAATAGAGTCTTTGCAGATGTAATTCATTAAGACAAAGTCATACTGGATTAGAGTGGACCCTGATCCAATGACTGGTGTTCTCATAAAAAAGCTATATGGAGACACAGATACACACAGATGGACGGCAGCCAGGGGAAGGAGGCAGGAACTGGGAATTGTGCTACCACAAGCCAGGGGACACCAAGGATTGCTGGCAAGCACCAGCAGCTAGAATGGGCATGGAAGGACCCTCCCCTAGAACCTTCAGAGGGAGTATGACCCTGCTGACACCTCCACTTCGGACTTCTGGCATCCAGAACCATGAGGAGCTAGTGTTCTAGGCTAACAGTCAGTTCGTGGCCCCAGGAAAGCAACAGAGAACCTCTCCTTTTCCTTAGGATTTCTTTAATTTCTCTTAGCAATGTCTGGATTTTCAGTGTACACGTCTTTGCTTGATTGTGCCTGCCACTTCACACAAAATACTCCAGAGTGTTATACCCAAAACAGGGACACTATTCCAGGGAACCAGCACATAACCTCCCAATGAGGAATTATGGTTTCCACATTATAATCCAATCCACAGGCCCACTTAATCTTTCACCAGTTGCCCCAAGAACAGCTATCTTTCTGTTAGATCAATCCCTATGTTTCATATTTTGTGATGCTATTTTAAGTGATATTTTTGTTTCAATTTTCAATTGTTTGTTTCTGGTAATTAAAAATAAAACTGATTTTTTTACATTGATCTTGCCTTCTGCAACCTTGCTATAGTAACTTATTGGTTCTTATAGATTTTCAGCTTTGTTTTTGTTTTGGTAGATTTCTTATGCAGACAATGACATTGACTGTGAATAAAGAGTGTTTCACTTCTTTATTTCCAATCTGGATGTCTTTTATACTTTTTTCTTGCATTATTGCACTGGCTAGCATCTCCCAGTTTTGAGTAGAAGTGCTGAGAGCAGAAATCTTTGCCTTGTTCAGATGTTAGGTGCAAAGCAATCTGTCACCGTTTTATATGATGTTAACTGTTGTGATATTCTGATGTATAATAAGAAATATACGTTTGACCTTCCTCCCCTTTTCTGGCACAGAATTCCAAAACCCTTGGGATTTCCTTGATGAAGAGAGCTATAGAGGTGTCTTTTGTTGTGTTAGTGAAGTGAGTTTTGGAAAGCCATAGGTATAACCAAAGGAAAAGGGCTGATTGTCAGAGGAGCCAACCATGTGATTAGAGAATTGAAACGTCCAGTCCCACGCCCCAGACCTCTGGGGAGGGGAGAGGGGCTGGAGATTGAGTTCAATCACCAATGGCCAATGGTTTAATCAATCATGCCTATGTAATGAGGCTTCCATAAAAACCCCAAAGGAGAGGGTTTGAAGAGCTTCCAGGTTGGTGATCACTTGGAGGTGCTGGGAGAGTGATGCACCCAGAGAGGCCATGGGAGCTCCAAGCCCCTCCCTCATGCCTTGCCCTATGTAGTTCTTCCATCTGGCCATCCCTGAGTCATAGCCTTTTATAATAAAATGGAGATCTAGGAAGTATAATGTTTCTCTGAGTCTGTGAGCCACTCTAACAAGTTAATCAGACCTGAGGAGGGGGTCATGGGAACCCCTGATTTATAGCCAGTTGGTCAGAAGCACAGATAACAGCCTGGGCCTCCGACTAGCTTCTGAAGTGGGTGGGGGTCTGGGGCAGCAGTCTTGTAGGACTGAACCCTTAACCTATGGAATCTGATGCTGTCTCCTGGTAGACAGTGTCAGAATTTAGTTTCATTTTAGGATACCCTACTAGTATCTAAGAATTGTTTGTTGTATGTGTGGGGAAATCTACCCCACCCCAATGCTGAAATTGAGTCTCAGAACACCAAGAGCTGTGTTTTTCAGATGTCTTTCTCTACCTAGTTTGCCAACATCTTCTACTAGGAATAGATACTGATTTTGTCAAATACTTTTTTTTCTTCCTTCCTTCCTTCCTTTCCTTTCCTTTCTTCCTTCCTTCCTTCTTTCCTTTCTTTCTTTCTTTCTCTCTCTCTTTTTGCATCTATTGAGAGGACTGTATCAATTTTCTCTTTTATTCTGTTAACATGAAATAAATTGATTGATTTTTTTTAAAAATTTATTTATTTTTATTTATTTTATGGCTGTGTTGGGTCCTCATTTCTGTGCGAGGGCTTTCTCCAGTTGTGGCAAGCGGGGGCCACTCTTCATCGTGGTGCACGGGCCTATTATCGCAGCCTCTCTTGTTGCAGAGCACAGGCTCCAGACGCGCAGGCTCAGTAGTTGTGGTGCACGGGCCCAGTTGCTCCGCGGCATGTGGGATCTTCCCAGACCAGGGCTCGAACCCGTGTCCCCTGCATTGGCAGGCAGATTCTTAACCACTGCACCACCAGGGAAGCCCAGTTGATTGATTTTTGAATGTTAAACCAGTCTTGCACTCCTAGTATAAACCCCACTTGTTATGGTGTATTTTTCTTTTGATATACTGTTTAATTCTATTTGCTAAAATTTTGTTAAGAATTTTTACATATATGTTCATGAGGGATATTGGTCTGTAGTTTCCTTGCAATGTGTGTCTAGTTTTGGTATCAGAGTAATGCTGCTCTCACAGAAAGACTTGGGAAGTATTCCATCCACTTCCATTATCTGGAAGAGTTTGTGTAGAACTGATATCATTTGTTCCTTAAATGTTCAGTTGTAATTCAGCAGTGAAGCCATCTTGGTCTGGAGTTTTGTTTGGTTTTGTTTTATGGATATGTTTTAAATTTATTTAAAATTTAAATGAATTCAGTTTATTTAAAACTATAAGGTTATGCAGGTTACCTATTTCTTCTTGACTGAGCTTTTGTAGTTTGTGTCTTTCAATAAATGTGTCCATTCATCCAAGATTTTACATTTATTGGCATAAACGTGTTCCATTTATTGGCATGAATTTGTTCATATTATACCCTGCTATTCTTGCAATATCTGTAGAATCTGTGGTAAAATTACCTCTCTCATTCCTGATATTAGTAATTTGTGTCTTTTCTCTCTCTTTCTCTTTTCCTGATTAATCTGGCTGGAAGCTTATTAATTTTACTGATGTTCTCAAAGAACTAGATTTTGGCTTCATTCCAGTCTTTCTATTTTGTTTGTTTCCTACCTCACTGATTTTCACTTTGGTCTTTATTTCATTTCTTTTGCTTATTTTTGGTTTAATTTGATTTTCTTTTTCTAGTTTCTTAGGGTGGAAACTAAGGTCACTTATTTTAGATTTTTTTTCTTCTCATATATAGGCGTTTCATGCTAAAAATGTCATTTTAAATACCACTTTAGCTGTATTCCACAAGTTTTGGTACATTGTGTTTTCATTTTCATTCAAAGTATTTTCTAATTTTCCTTTTGATTTCTTCTTTGGTCGTATGATATTTAGATGTGTATTATTTAGTTTCCAAATATTTTGGAATTTTCCAGATATTGATTGATTTCTAATTTAATTTCACTGTGGTCAGAGAAATCACTTTGTGTGACTTAAATCCTTTTGCATTTATTGAGGCTTGTTTTGTAACTCAGAATGTAGTCTGTCTCGGTAAATGTTCCTTGCATACTTGAAAAAAAAATGTGTATTTTCCTGTTTGGGGGAAATGAATGTTTTATAAAAGTCAACTAGGTCAAGCAGGGTGATATTGTTGTGCAAGTCTTTTACATCCTTATTGATTTTCTGTTTTTTCTTCTTCTTTCAGTTATTGAGAGATGGCTGATGAAATCTCTAACTGTAACTGTGGATGTCTCTATTTCTCTCTGTAGTTCTTGGGGGGAGAGGGATGTGGAGGTCAGAAGGTTGAGTACCACTCCCACCAGAAGCTGAGAATAAAACCCCATAGTTGACCATGTCAGGGAAGGGCAGTGGCTTGAGAGTCTACAGGAGAGCAGGGTGCCAGGAGAGGTCCCACCATACTGCCAAAGATGGAGGTAATGTCTCTTCCAGAAGGAAAGACGCTCAGTTGGGCTAAATTCTGGTCTAAACACTTTACAGTTCCTCTAACATGGTGATTCTCAGACTAGGATGTGCATCAGGATCACTGAGAACTTGTTAAAATGGACTTCTGGGCCCCGCCCAAAGAGTTCCTGATTATGTAGGCCTTTGATGGGGCCCAAGACTTCACATCTCTAACAAGTTCCCAGGTGATGCTCATGATGCTGGTCGTGGACTGCTGCTCTAGTGCAGCCTCCCCTCCACGCTGGGCCTTACACCTGCTCTCCCATTGCCCTGAACCCTATTCTGCCCCCACAGCTCCCACCCAACCTGGTTAACACCTATGCAGCTTCCCTGAGGCTCCATGTCCAGAGGGTTGCCTCCCCAGATGCCCCTCGAGCCCCCATACATCTCCATGTCACATTACACAGTGACTGCCTGTTACCTGTCATCCTGTCCTCCCCCGGAATGTCAGATCTCGGGAACAAAGGCTCCGTCTGGCTTGTTCACGATTGTACTCCTGGAGCAGAGCGCAAGCTCAGATACTCACTGCACAAATGATGTCTAATTCCTCAAAGTGTGAGTGTTCACAAAGACCTCACCTGAGCTTTCCATACATTCTGTGAACTGAATACTAATCGTAATGTCAACATTAAGATACCTGGAAATGGATCCAGAGTCTCCTGAGACCATTCCTTCCTTCTTGGGTATTAGATTTGGGCAAGAAGCACATGAAGCAGGATTGGGGTTTGGAAGGGCAATAATTTCAAACACACATCCTCTCTTTGGAATTTCTCCCCCAAATGCACACATTATGAGTCGGGGGGTGGTTTTGGCTCCCTCCCAGAGGAGCGGTGCCTGTCACTTCTTAGCCCTTCGGGGCAGCGTCTGCTTTGTGTCGGTGGCAGCTGCCAAGTGCAAAGATGAATGACCCAGGTTCCACCTTGATGGATAGCTGCCCCCAACAAACTGGCGCATGATCTACGGAGATCTTCTTTAGGAAATGTGACAAACAGTGATAGATGAGGAAGGTGAGCGGCTCTTCTGCTGCCAGAGACACCAGCTCTGAAGACACTTATCTGTGGCTGATGAAAAACAGTCCACAACACAGATCCAAAGGGAAAAAGAAAACAAGACGCCAGTTCAAGTAGTGGAAATTAACAGTACCTTGCATTTGGATAATCTGCACTTCTCACAGATTGCTTTCACTCAGTTATTATAATTACCAGTGAGACAGACAGGATAGGTATTAGTATTCTCATTTTTCCCTTGGGTAAACTGAGGCTGGAAGAGGTTAAATGTCAATTCCAAGGTCACAAGTACACTGCGGCAGAGCCAGGGCTACAGCCTGTCATCTGATTTCCCACCCAGCGCTCCTTACACCCACTAGCCGGACAGTGGGGTGGGAAAAACACTGTCACCTATTTTCCTACAAAGCAGTAAAGAAAGTGCTGACTGGTAAGAAATGTTTGTGTACGCGTGCTTTATTCTCAAGGCTGATTTATGGGAGAAAAACATCATGGGAAAGCATTTGGTTGGAGCTGAGAATTAAAAAGAAAAGTGCTGGGCTTCCCTGGTGGCGCAGTGGTTGAGAATCTGCCTGCTAATGCAGGGGACACGGGTTCGAGCCCTGGTCTGGGAAGATCCCACATGCCACGGAGCAGCTGGGCCCGTGAGCCACAACTACTGAGCCTGCGCGTCTGGAGCCTGTGCTCCGCAACAAGAGAGGCCGCGATAGTGAAAGGCCCGCGAACCGCGATGAAGAGCGGTCCCCGCGCCGCGATGAAGAGTGGCCCCCACTTGCCTCAACTAGAGAAAGCCCTCGCATGAACCGAAGACCCAACACAGCCAAAAATAAAATAAAATAAATAAATAAAGTAGCTATAAAAAAGAAAAGTGCTTTTTGTCATTTCAGGTATGCTGCATGCCACATTACTCAGCAAGCCCGAGGTGAGCGGAGCTGTAGCCGGTGGTCGCTGCCACCTGCCTTTGAAGTGGCGACACCGAGGCTTTATTCTTCTGGTGAAAGGCCTTGCCAAAGCAGCTCCCCCCACTTTCCGACTGCAGTGCCACGTGCATTGCTTTAGAGGACAAAGCCAGGGTCCATGTACCAGCCTCAGGCCAATTAAGCCTAAAACAAATGCTTAGGCTGCCAGAGCACCGATGACCCTTGCAGTGCCGTGGGCCCCGACCCACAGCAGAAAGGCTGCCAGACATGCCCCAGGAATTGGACTGACGCACCGGCTCAGCGTCCACGGCTTCCCTAATGACCAGTGCTGCCGGCTGTTGGTTTAGGAGCACTTAAAACGCGAAAGCACTAGAAAACGCAGTCAGTGAGCCCACAAGCCAGGCCCCCCTTGAGGCCATTTGCTGGACACACACTCTGGATTTTTCTACCATGCCTAGGGGCATACATAGGAAAGCTGAGATGCAAGGTCAAAAAAGCCAGAGTTATTAAAGCAAGGGCTGAGACGTCTCCAAGGGTGAGAGGACCCTCAGATCAGGTGGGAAAAAATCATGGATTTTTCATCAAGAAAACACAAGCTCAGCATGGAAGAGGAAACAATTATTCACAAAACCCACACGTTGTAAATGCATGACCTCTCGTCCCATCAGAGAGAGATTCCAAATGGCTAATAGCTTCAGGGTGATTAACTTGAGCTAGACTAACTTTGTGTTATAAATGGATCAAATCCACACAGTTTAGAGGTTACACAATTGTTTGTTCCCACCAGTGTATTTTCATAAGCAGCAGAAATAAGAAAATGAGACTTAAGAAGAAGATAACTTCGCCTATTTGATTCCAGAAATGTTTCCTGAGTGCTTACTATGTTTTGATGAGAAAAATGCCTCCCTTTGGGAAGAAAGAAACAATCTCCCAGGAGTTTACAGTCTCCGGCAGGAGAGGTGCACTGACGGAGCATCTGGACGGGGAGGGACCCTGACAGTCATCATTTTCACCAATTCGTATCAACCAAGGAATGCACATCAAAATACACAGGCTGCCCCTTCCTCGGAGACTATCAAATAGGTCGGGACCAGGCAGGTGTGGTGTTAGAAAGCTCTCCAGGTCATTCTGCCAGACAACAATCTAGTCTAGTTCTTCTGTTGTCCAGATATACAAACTGAGGCAATGCAAGGTCTTTTACTCCTTCTTGCTACTTCTTCTTCATCGTCACTTTTTTCATTGACTCACTGTCACCTCCCATGTTGGGAGTTAAGACAGGGAGGGAAGGAAGAAACCGAATTCAGCTACTTGCCGTGACGTGGACGGGGAAGGGCTGGGTTGACGGGGCCACCATCCTCTGTGAACGTCACCTTCTCCACATCCGTGACATGGCATCAGAGAGTGGCCCCTGCTGAGGTGGCACCCAGGACAGAACTGGAGGCCACAGACACATCAGATGGCCTGCTGCCCCCATAGCTCTTGACTAAGATGTAAGGTGCCATTGCTTTATTCCTCATAATATCAGAATGACTTTTATGTCCTCGTGCAGGCAGGGATCACTTCTTCTTTCTTTCTCCCCTTTACCTTTGATATTCTAAATTGCTTTGGACACACTAGGAGGAAAAGCCAGAAAGGGGCTAACGCAAGTCTTCCCCAGGACCTGGGACTCTCGGAGCCATGGTGCAGGATCCCAGCTCTTGAGATCAGAGCTAACCTGGGAATAGAGTCAGCTTTAAAAAACCCAACTCAAGAAAAAGCCCCCTCACCTAGAGGGGTGGGATAGGGAGGGTGGGAGGGAGACGCAAGAGGGAAGAGATATGGGGATATATGTATACACATAGCTGATTCACTTTGTTGTAAAGCAGAAACTATCACACCATTGTAAAGCAATTATACTCCAATAAAGATGTTAAAAAAATTTAAAAAAAAAAAAAGAAAAAGCCCGAGTCGAGCAAAAACTGCATTTGTTAGGAGAATTTACGGAGGAAAAGAAAGTCTTCATAGGAATAAACACGATTTTTTATTAAAACTCAAAGCTTACCAAGTGTGTGCAGCTTGCTGTCTGATTATCGTCCACAGGGAATTTGAAAATCTGGGGGAAAATAATGCACTGAGGAAAAAGTGCTGGATCAGGGAAACAGAAGAGAAGCAGTGGAGGGCCCAGGAGGCCAGTCATTACCGATGCAGGAGACGGAGGGTGTCAGGGATCAGAATATCACTTGGAAGCTTCAGGGGGAAAAACTCAGCCAGAGGGAAGGATGGCGTGGGATCCCTTCCTCTGCAGGCCCCTCTCCGCCTCCCCACTGCAGCACCCCAGCTGTGCGAGGGCTCCTTTCCCCAGATCAGGACAAGGGCAGGGCGAGTATCACTGAGGCTCGTGATCACTGAAGTCGCTGGTTCTACCCAAGTCCAGGGGCTCACGTCCCCAAGAGCCCTTTCAGCTGGGATCAGACTCCATCTTTGCCTCTCAGTGATACTGAGAGAGTCTGCTTCCTGGTCTGTTAAGATGCTTCACAAGAAGTCTTTGCTGGGCAGATGAAAAGAGAAAATGTAAAGTCCCTTGGCCCAACACCTGCGTCTTCCAGCAATTCAGTGCCCATCAATTCATCCATCCATTCATTCATTGTCAGTAATTTGATGGCTCTGATTTTTCCCCCGGCAATAAACCTGGAGTGTGCCCTACACAGAATTGCCAGGTAAAAAAGTTTCGTTAAATAGCAAACTAACCCAATAGAAATGAAACAAATCTTATACAAAACTCTCTCTCCCAAAACACAACCAAGAGTCTTAGGCAATAGGTGTAGTTGCTTCAAACGTCACACTTCTGCCCAGTGCTTCCCAAACGTCAACCTGTTTTTGTGTGTCTGAACGATCTGTGTTGGTGTGTGTAGTAATAAATGCTCCTGTTTGTTGAGTGCTGCCAGAGCTATGGAACCGAGACTCCATGAGTCTCCCTGTGGTTGCTGAGAGCACAAATGTGAAGATTGGCTGCCTCACCCACAGCTAGCGAGTCCAGAGCCCAAATCCACAGCCCCTTCCACAGGCATCCCTCAAAAGCTCAGGATTCCTCCAGCCGAGGCATCTTATGGGGACAAGGCTCAGGGTGGGGATGGAGTCTCCCCCCGTCTCCCTGCGTCACCTAACTCATTCTTAACAACAGCACCAAGCAGCTGGTTTTTAACAGATAGCAGGTGAAATGGATCACATTGCAAAAGGATCAGAGCCCTGTTAAGTAGCATCTTCAAATCTTCCTTTGCAGATCATTAAATACTTAATCTGAGAGGAAGCCGAGGTGTTTTAAATAACTGCTGATTAAGGAACAATTAGACATATTTAAGAAAATAAATTTGACACCATAGCGACAAAAAATATTAAAAATCCTCACATATGGAGATGCAGTCATTGAAAGCTGTATTCTGCTGTTTGTTTTTATTGTTCGATTTAGCGTGGTTGCCTCCAGGGCTCTGAGGTCCCCCTGTAGCACTAATCCCATCCCCGCATCAGCCTTCCTGAGGTGGGACCCACGGAGACCAGGGCTGAGGCGCACCCTACCTGGGTCTAGGGCATCTGCTTTTTTGCTATTGCAAGTCCAATTTCTGAAGTTGACTTCTAGAAGGGCCTTTTGAAAGCCCTTGAGCTGAGATGCATGCAGAGCTGCTTCAGACTAAGGGTTTATAAATCCCTTTTCTCAGGGAGAGACATAGCTCGGGGAGCATTTCCAAAATTGGTGCAGTTTGGGACAATGAGATGTTTAGTCTAACAGGCCTCCCTTCCCACGAGGCAGTTTCCAAAAGTAGAGAAGATTCTGGCTGCCTCCGAAAGAGCCTGCTGTAGGCTTTCTTTCCCGGGGCTTCGCAGCATTCTTCCACAGCAGACAAGATCCTTAGAAAGACCTGCAAGGCCTTCTCCCTGCACTCCTGTGCTGGCCCAAACCCTCTACCTCTCCCCGTGGAAGCAGAGAGAGGCTGCTCGGATGGGGCAGGAAGCTGCCAACCAGGAGACGGGGTGGGTCTGGAGAAGGAGGAGAGCTGGGCCCACCCCAACCCTAGCAGAGGCCAAGGGACCTGCTAGAGCCCCACTAGCAGGGGCAACTTCCTGGGCTACAGTTTCTGTCCCCACTCAAAGGAAATAAGCCAAGGGCTCAAACTGAAGCCCAGAGTTTCCTGAAGTCCATCAACAGCTTTTTTGGAGCATCTATTAGAATGCCAGACACTGTTCCAGGCAGTGAGGATCCAGAGGGGCACAGATGCCCTCTCCTGATGGAAGAAGACAGTGAATACACAAACTTGGAAGATAAAGGAAGACCACCCAAAGGAGAACAAGCGGAGGCTATTTATTCAGAGCTTCCCAGAGCAGCGAGTCAGCCACTGTCACTGGTGTTAGGCAGAGTCAAAGGCGGGCAGGGAATTGGGACGCCTTTAAGGTGGACATAAGGGAAAGACTTCCGGTGTGCCCTGACTGGAGGTTGCTGGCCTCAGGAAGCTAGAGAGGGGTTAATAGGGCATCCTACGTGCTTCGTTAGGGGAACATTTTTGGCTCTCTTGGGTGGGTCCTGAGTTGGAAGGGGGAGCAAAAATTAGAGGGAGCTGGCACTCTCTGACTCAGTCTGGACCGTTCTGGGCTGGCCACTGCAGAAGTGGTGGGTTGTAGTTTATTGCCATATGTGCTCTAGCCACTGTCCTTTTGTATATTTAGTCTCTCACAAATCAACACGTAATGACGGGACCATGACGAGATACCACTGTACACTGGTTAGAATGGTGAAACAAAAAACAAACCAAACAACCAGCAACACCAAGTGCTGGTGAGGATGCAGACCAACTGCAGCTGCCATCTCTTGCTGGTGGAAATGTAAGACGGTACAGCCACTCTGGCAAAGGACTGCCAGATTCTTGTAAAGTTAAACATACAGTTACCGTACGGCCCAGCAATTCAACTCCTAGGTATTTACTCAAGAAAAAATGAGACCTTATGTATTCACAAGAACTTGATCACAAGTTGCTGTAGCAGCTGTAATCATGTTCACTCAAAACTGAACACAACTCAAATATCCTCAGTAGGGAATAGATAAACAGCCTATAGCCACCCACACAATGGAATACTACACAGCAATAAAAAGGAATGAACTGCCATATCCAACACCGTGAATGAACCCCAAACGCATTACCCTAAGGAAGGAAGACAGATGCAGAACACCACCTACTGTATGACTCCATCATTTATGTGATGTTCTGGAAAAGGCAAAACTGTAAGGACAGAAAACAGATTGCTGAGGACCAGGTGTGGAGGGCTTGACCCCAAGGGGGCACGAGTGAATTTGGGGAGTGATGGAACTGCTGTATATCTTGATTGTGGTGATGATTAAAGGGCTGTAAGTTTTTTGTCAATGTTCAGAGAACTGTGCATTAAAAGGGGTGAATTTTACTGTATATAGATTGTATCAGAAAAATGGAAAAAATATAATGGGAAGTTATAACTATTATGAAGAAAAATAAATCAGGCTAGGGGAGAGAAAGAGTGAGCTAAGGGGATGCATTTTAGATGGGTGGTCAGGGAAGGTAGGGGAAGTGACATTTGAGCAGAGAGTGAATGGGGGAAGTGGGGCATGTGAATGTCTAGGGGAGAATGTTCCAGACCAAGGGACGTAGTGCAGGGGCCTGAGGCCTGTGCCGCAGGGAGGGTTTCAGGAACAGCTGGCTGGAGAGTGAGAAAGGACATTAGAGCTGCAGCCCTAAATCCCAGCAAGCACGTTAGATTTTAAGTTGGCTGGTGGGCATCAGAGGGTTTGATGAGTGACATGATGTGACTTATACATTAAAAGGCTTACCCTGGATGTAGCATGGAGGATGGAGCAGGGAGCTGGTGAGGTGGTAACGGGTGGTGATGGCTCGGACCAGGCAGGTGATGGTGGTGACGTGAGGGGTGGTCCACCGATCTGGATTTGGGGCACCTGGGGTGTTTGAGACAGGATTTTGCTGATTGGTTCTCTGTGGGTGGTGAGAAAATATGAGAAGAGGAGGGTCTGGAGTGAGTTAAGTGGTAAGCCAGGTAGGGCAGGCCGGGCATTGGGCACAGCCAGAGCAAAGGCCAGGGAGGCCAGGGAGGTGGGAGACCCCTCTCCCTCAGGGATCTTGCTCTGGATCCCAGGCTCTGCCTTCACCAACCTCAATCCTTGGAGGGCCCTGAAGGAAGTCTCCACCCCACTGTCGCCAGGTCTCCACCTCCACCTCCTGCCACCGTTCTCCCAAGACATAGCCATCGGTGTCCAGCCCGAGGCCCCGCAGGCCGCCCCTGCATGCGTCCTGTCTCCCATCCTTGGGCTCCTCTTGTCCCCTCATTCTTCTCTGACAGCCTGGCCTTGGCTTGTGGCCCTGCCCCCCTCGCCTCTGTCGTTTCATGTGTCTCTTCCATTTCAACGTCCGGCTCTCCCTTGGCTACTCCCGAATCTACCTTCCGAATCCTACTCCTTTCCCATCTGCTGCCCCATGTTTCCTTCTGACTGTGGGAAGTTCTTTGGCAACTCAAGTTCAAGAGTTCGAAACGCGAGTCTTTGCTCTGTGCCCTCTGAATGTGCAGGGCATCCCCAGCCGCCCACGCTGGAACTCCCATCTGTCCCCAGTCTTCAGTGACAAGCTCCAGAGACATGGCAATTAACCTCTCGGGCGCCTCTGGTCAAGTCTGTCCCCTTCCTGTCATTGTCACAGCCACTGCCTGGGCTCAGGCCCACATTCTGGACCCCGGCCATGACCTCCTGCTAAGTCCCTCATTTTTCTCCAACCCCTCCACCCATGCTAACTTTTCCAAAATTTCCACCTGCTGTCAGAGTCTTCCTTACAATCCTCACCAAAATAGCTCAGTTGAGAGAGTGTTAGACTGAAGACGCGCCTTCCTTATAAACACCTGTGGGGTGAAAGTCTTGTTCCTTAGCAAGAAGCCCCTCCTGGCTTCTCCTTCTCGCCCAAGGTAACCATGCAATTTACCATCCAAACCAGGACACTTCTGAACAAGAGGGCGCCAGTAGAGGTCAGGCTGGGACGACAGCATTTACCAGCAAACAAAGGCACCTCACTCTGGCCTCATCTGCTGCCCTGTCTCCCATCCCCACCCCAGTCATGACCTCCATGGGGTCACAGGCATCAGATCAGCCTTGTGTCCGTGGGCCACGTTGTTTTTTTTTGTTTGTTTGTTTGAAATGACTCTCCTCCTCCCCCGCTGAATTTAACCCTGCTTCTCCTTCAGACCTGGCTCTACCCCCATGGGTCTGTGAAAATCAGCTAGAAAGTTCCCAGGGCACCCTCAAAAACCCCTCCTGTTCCCTCTGGCTCTGCAATGGTGAGACCTCTGGCCCTGGACTCCTGCAGACAAGGCTGCAAACCTCCAGCAATTCGTTAAGATTAGACACCTCAGTTTCCACACCTATAAAATGGGTGTAACAGCACCATCTTTCAGGCCCTTGTGGGCATTGAACGACTGACATAATGTACGGGAATCACTCAACTGTGGTGGGGGACACTCAAATGATTACAGTCTCACAGAACTTATCACACTGCGGTGCAGACAGTGGTTACCCCCATAAAACCAGAAAGCTTAAAGCCATGGTTTTCTCCGCTCTACACCCCCGGCACAGTCCTGACTTTCTAGCAGGTGCCAGCAGACATCTGAATAATGGAGGACTCTGCGGGGAGGCGACAGAGAAGTCAGGCAGCCTGGCTGACTGACTGGAGGCTGTCCTCTCAAGTGTCAAGTGTAATCACTAGCTGCTCCTTTGCAAGGGGTCCCGGGGAGAAGCCGAGTCCTAGGAAGGTCTGGAGAGAAGAGATGGTTTATGAGATGCAGACTTGAATAAAACATCTACTTGCAGGATAACCCCCTGGGCTACTCTTCTGATGGTTCCACTGAGTATGCTGTGAGCTCATTAGTCGGAAGCTCATGTCATTGGTCTTTAATAATTGAATATTTCCCCATCTTTTGGCGCATCTTATATATGTGTTTAAATCCCATTAATGCCACATTTCACTGCTCTTCTACGGCCTTTTGCATTACGCCTGTTCTCAGCAGAAGCTGTGAGCGCTCCTACCAACTTGCAGTCACCACAGGCCCACTGCCTTCTAACAGGTTCAAGGGGCCCAGTGCACGAGGCAGTTCAGAGGCCTTTCTTAATGAATCCGGCATCACCACGGACCACGTGGTCCCCTAATCCAAGGAGGTGAGAGAGAGGCAGCACGCAGGACCTGAAATACAGGCAAAGGCTATTTGCTATTTTGCTAAAGCTGGAACAAGGGAGCTTCTTTCATGGAGGATAAAAGACTAAAAATCAATGACAGGATTGTCTGTAGGCTCAAGTTTCATCTCATCTCAAGAAAGAAAAAAAAAACACACACAGGAATCAGTTACTCCAGTCTTTCTCTATTAGATTTATTTCAAAGATGTCACTGGCGTTGGCAGTCAAGGGGTATTGGCTATTTATCTGAAGGATACTTGATAATCCATTTGTTTATTGATTGGGTTAAGCAGGTGTATGTAACCTTGTTTACTTGGAAGGAAAAGAGATCTTGTATTATGTGAAAGAGAAATTTTCTATGGGTTCAAAAGAGTTCTGTTAACATAGCAAAAGACAGAAAGTTATTGGAGTGGAAAAATAAAATCAAGTGCTGTCTAAGCTCTCAATAAATTCAGAGGAACCCAGAAAATTATGTGAAATTGAAGATCTGCAAAGAGTGGGGACATTTACTCATAAAATCATAGGTGGAGAGAAATGAACCAGTGCCCGGGACCTGTTGGAGGGGTGGGAGCTCAGGAGAGATTGCTCCCCAGTTTTCACGCTGGATGCCTGCAGACATGAATTCTTGTGAGGAACACGAAGAGGGAGTTGGAGACTCAGCCGTAAAGACGGCAAAGTGAAACGTTAGTACGTGTGAAGGAGGAAGCTTGCCAGAGGAAAATCACTGGAGCCTTATAAAGGGTCAAGCATTTTAGACAACGGTGAATTTTTGGTTGCTTAAAAAATGTTCAGAAAACAAGCTACACATGGACAAAGTTGTAAGTCAGTTCCTTTGAGACAGGAGCAAAGAATCTTATAAGCAAACCTTTGTAACTTTGAATGGCAGTCACATCACCATGAGCATGGTTTTCTTTCTCTGGGAAGAAAACCATTTAATAAACACTTTGGACTGATTGCATTTACTCAAGGCTGAAGTCAGGATTTTCTCCTTGTCAGGTGCTGTTGTCTGAATGCTCGTGCCCCGCCCCCCAATTCATATGTTGAAATCCCAACCCAAAAGGTGATGGTGATAGGAGGTGCGGCCTTTGGCAGGTGATTAGGTATTGATGGTTGAGCCTTCATGATGAGATTAGTGTCCTTATAAAAGGTATTCCAGACAGCTGGCTGGTCCATTCTGCCCTGTGAGGACACAGTAAAAAATCACTGTCCAGGGGCTTCCCTGGTGGCTCAGTGGTTGAGAATCTGCCTGCCAATGCAGGGGACACGGGTTCGAGCCCTGGTCTGGGAAGATCCCACATGCCACGGAGCAATTAGGCCCGTGAGCCACAACTACTGAGCCTGCGCGTCTGGAGCCTGTGCTCCGCAACAAGAGAGACCGTGACAGTGAGAGGTCCGCGCACCACGATGAAGAGTGGCCCCCGCTCGCCACAACTAGAGAAAGCCCTCGCACAGAAACGAAGACCCAACACAGCAAAAATAAATAAATAAAATGAGTTAAAAAAAAAAAAATCACTGTCCGGGAAACAGGCTCGGCAGACACTGAATCTACTGACGTCGCGATCTTGGACTTCCCCTCCTCCAGCACTAAGAGAAATAAATTTCTGTTGTTTATAAACCGCTCAGCTTATGGCATTTTGTTATAGCAGCCTGAATGGATGAAGACATCGGGGCTAAACCCACTTTACTATAGTGAGAGAATCACAGTGTGTTGGAAGTGGGAGTGGCCTCAGCTCTCCCCAGCGCTCTCATCTTGCAGAGGAGAATGTAAGAGAAGAGGTAACTGTGGTTCTGAAGAACCTAGGGGCAGGACAGGAATAAACACACAGACGTAGAGAACAGACTTGAGTACACGGGGAGGGGGAAGGGTAAGCTGGGATGAAGTGAGAGAGTGGCATGGACATATATACACTACCAAATGTAAAATAGATAGCTAGTGGGAAGCAGCCTCATAGCACAGGGAGATCAGCTCGGTGCTTTGTGTCCACCTAGAGGGGTGGGATAGGGAGGGTGGGAGGGAGATGCAAGAGGGAGGGGATATGGGGATATATGTATACATATAGCTGATTCACTCTGTTATACAGCAGAAACTAACACACCATTGTAAAGCAATTATATTCTAACAACGATGTTAAAAAAAAAAAAAAAGGGAGAAGAAGTAACTGATCCCTCATCATGCAGCTACTTGCTCAGCAGAAGAAACTGATCCATGACCACAGAGCTAGCTGCTGGCACCCTGAGGACCATGCCAGGGCCAGCTTGTGTGTGTGAATGATGGCCACCAGACAGAGAGGACGGTCATTTGAGGAGATGATGCAAGGCATTCCTGCACCAAAATATTTCTCTAGACCTCAACCCTTCCCCACCTCACTACTGATGTGGGTAGGAGAGGTGACAGCCAGTGACACTTGGGCCATGCCTAGCTCTTTCACTTGCCGATGGCATCTCTTGGATTTCTAGGTTCTGTGTCAGATGTCATGGTTATACTAGATTCTGCTATGCATCTTACTCTTTGACTTCTGTGGGCTTGTGATTTTCCATGTGATGTCCATTTAATCAGACCCTTTGGTGTCCTGCAACCCACTGTTTACTGATTATGCCTCATCTCAAATTATTTCCTCAACTACCATCCACCAGACTGAACCCCAGCCTCTGGAGCGGGAGTCCCCCGGGTTGAGGCATCTCTAGTCCCCTAAGGGGTCTGATTTGTTCAAAGTCGGCATTTTCTCCCTTCTACCTCTTAGGTCTCCTGTGGATCTTATGTTCAGTGTACTTCTGAGTTTGCTTGGCAGGCAGCTCAGTGTGAGTCCCGCCTCCTTGCGTAGACCACCAAAACTCTGCTTCTCCCTCTGTAAGGGGAGAGTAACAGGTGACTGGTGTGGACTGAATGGAGCGAGAGGTCATATTCTTAGAACAGTGGCGTCACAACAAGTATTAATAAGTGTTAGTCCCCTTTGGATGGCTCTTTGCTTGTATCGTGGATATTTTTAGTTCATGTACAGATCACATTCGATGAGTTCACGGGGTGAATGAGAGGAAGCCACCATCTGTTCAGATCAGCTCTGCTGGGAAGGCAGTGAAAGTGGATAAAACGTCCACCCAAAC
This sequence comes from Balaenoptera musculus, assembly GCF_009873245.2. Classification (NCBI taxonomy): domain Eukaryota; kingdom Metazoa; phylum Chordata; class Mammalia; order Artiodactyla; family Balaenopteridae; genus Balaenoptera; species Balaenoptera musculus. Next base: position 14,784,097 of record NC_045800.1, read on the forward strand.
TCGCTCCAAACAGTGAGCTGAAATCTAGAGCTTAAAGTAAATTTTTTGTTCATGGTGGGTGAAATAAAGTTGTCATATTGGGTATAATACTTCATAAGCCACTTAACTCAGGTGTGTAAAAAGGGTAACTATTCCCCGCTACTCAAACTATTTTTTCCCTTCAAGCTTCTATTCCAACTGTGGCAGAATTTGAGGCAAGTTAAGGAAACTCAGCTACTTGAAGGTCTCTCCTAAGGTTTCCAGTCATTATCAGTCCCTCAAGGCACATCTACCCTCTTGTGGGCAGGGTGATGGGAAGCGGGGTATGTCCCATGTCAATGGGGAAGATGCTTTGTCCCCTGCCACCTTCCGTTCATGGTGGCATCTCTGGTGATGGCCACCACCCTGTGTTGCTCTGCCTATCAGCATCCCCGTTGGTATCTGCCGAGGCAGCTGGTTCTCCACTGGCCTTGGACTTGGGCGATCCACAGGCCGTTGCCAACAGCCGAGACCTTACGGCCCCGATGTACACAGGTGTGCATATGCGTTCTCCCACGCCCTGTGGTCTTAGAGCAAAGAGAGGGACAAGGGCTTCAACTCTTCGTCCAGCTTTCTCTTCTTCTCTAGATTCCCCCCGTTGCCCATGTAGGCATCCTCAGCCCATTTCCATGGCTGAGGATGTCTGAAGGCAGAGGCCCATTGGCTAAACATCCTGTCATACCTCTTCCTCGTGCTAAGCCTTGGACCTCAGGATCTCAAAATCCAGAACTGAATGTTAACGTATTTTCTTTCTTTTTATATTTTACTTGGTCATTCTTTCTCAGGGAATAAGGAGCCGGATCTGCTTTGCTTGACCATCTGCTTTATTTGTGGGAGGTGTACCACTAAGATGATGTAAACAAAAAAAAATGAAAGGACAAAGTCCAAAAAATAAAAACAAAAATAAAAACAGAAGCCCACCCAATAAACGTCACGTATCAGCCCTCTCCACGGGCAAAAGTTTGTGATGCAAGGCACAGCAATGGTGGCCAGAGACCTGAGCAGTGAAAGGTAAGCTGGCTCTTTCCAAACAAAGGAGTCAGGACCAGGGGCGAGGCTCTGTGCGCCGCAGAACTGGAGGTGAGAAGCCGGCTCCGGAGCGCCCCGACTCCCCTGAGGTGGGATGGGCGGTTACTAGCATCATTTAGCAGCACAGGGCGTTTAGGAGCAGACATCAAGGCTGAGAGCTTACTTCTGAGAAGAAGCTGGGCTTGCAAGATTGTGACAGCTTCTTCCCCCTCCTTCCCAGCAGTGCAAACGATTCTTCACATTAGTCTGTCTCACTTCAGACCCTCATCCATCTCTATCCGAATGGCCTGTGATGAATACTGTCCAAAGAGCTTCTTTAAAAGCCTCACTTAGCATAAACGTGCCAACGCCAGGAGTGGCTCCTTCTCCCTGCTGGAGGTCAGGCCCCACCGTCTGCAGAATTACCGCCCCCCTGAGATGGGAGCTGTGGCCTCTGCCCACCCGCGGCAGCCCCTGCTTTGCATGAGACCTTCTCATCCCCACTAAGTCTTTTCTGGACCCCTCTTGCGTCTCTCCATGGCTGCTAATGACCACCCTTTATTCATTTCAGTGGCATGTTTAGTCCCCTCCGAGCTTCTGCTTTTGACCTTTCATAGTCTTTATCGTCCTGTCAAATGGTTTTGGTGGAGAAAAGTGCAATTTACCCGGCACTGGAAAGCACAGGTGAAGTTGGTTTTCTAATTGTACTTCTTTAGTCTGAGCTGCTGAAGTCAGGCTCAGCGGTGTGTGTGTTGAGGGCGGTGCTAACCTCATGCCTCCCTCCTCCTTCTCTCCTTTCCCCCACATGCCCTTTCTGCATCTGGTTGGGGCAAGATGATGACGGTGACCAGGGACCTGCAGTGATCACGCACAGGTGATTGCCTCCCTAGGCTTCCTAGGTCTAATTTCTTATCCTAACCCAAAGAGGATCTTATTTTGACAGTGTTTGAATGTCTTATAAAAATGAATCTATAATTCCATCTGCAAACTATATTAAAATAATGAAAATGCAACATTGCTGGATTAAAAATTGTGCCACAGGGAATTGTAGGGACTGAAAGACGGGTGTATTACCTTCCTGGGGCTGCTGTAACAAATTACCACAAACCTAGTGGCTTAAAACAACAGAAATGTATTTTTTTACAGCTCTCGAGGCCAGTAGGCTGAAATGAGTCTTATGGGGCTAAAACCAAGCATTTGGCAGTGCTGCTTTCCCCTGGAGGCTCTAGGAGAGAATCTCTTCCTTGCCCCTTCCAGCTTCTGGTGGCCAGTGGCATTCCTTAGCTTGCAGCTGCATCACTCCAATCTTGGCTTCCGATGTCACACTGTCTTCTCTTTAGCTGAAGTCAAACCTCCCTCTGCTTTATTCTTATAAGGACACTTATGATTACAATTAGGGCCTAACTAACTGGATAATCCAGGATAATCTATCCATCTCAAAATCCTTACCTTAATCATATCTGTAAAGTCTCTTTTGCAGTAACTTGTACAGGTTTCAGGGATTAGGACATGGATATCTCTGGGGGCCATTATTCAGCCTACCAAGACAGGGAGACCATTTTCAGCTTGGGCCCTACGCAGGAAGGGATCCTTCTAGCCAAAGGGAGTGGGTGACACCTGTGCCCTTTGCCTCAGCACTCGGGGAGATCATCAGCATGATCCAAGTGCCGGTAGATGAGGGACATTGCTGCAGGGCCACTCAGGTGGACCAAAAGTATTCCCTGGGTTAGCACATACCATAAGCAGACATCATTTTGCAGAGTTTTTTTGGAGAGAAAATCATAGTCACCAAAACAAGTGATAATTCCAAGTGATGGGAGATTAGAAGATTGTGGCAGACACTGCTGGTTGCCCACCCCAAAGCCCTTCCCATCTTTATTGCAGGCATAATTCTGATTTTCCCAAACTGAACATGCCCAGCCCCAGGGGATGAATCATCATTGGTCACAGTTTCATGCCCACCTGATCACCATGGGGCCTCTTGTTAAATGCAGATGCAGACTCAGTAGGTCTGAGGTGGGTCTAAGACCCTGCGATTCTAACAGGCTCCCTGGTGAAGTGGATGTGCTTCTCCTTGGACCACACCTCGAGTAGAGAGGATCTAAGCCAATCACAGCAATCACATTGCCCCTTGCCGGGGACTAGTCCAGGGTGGGCATGTGGCTCAGTCTTAGCCAATGAAAGCTACAAGAAGATGAGCTGAAGGTCAGGGTGGACTTCTGAGAGAGATTTCCTTCCTGATGAAAGACAAGAGAATTCTAAAGAGAAAACAATACTGCCCTCACCCCTCCCTTCCTGCTTTGTGCAATGTCATCTGAGGACATGAGGCCTTGAGCTATGGCAGCTATCTTGTCACCAAGACGCACATACTTGAGGAGAAAAGCCCATTCACTGAGGAGGGAAATGAGGGGAACATCTCTGAGCCATCAAAATCCCAGGACTCCTACTGCCAGATTTTCTTGTTAAGTAATATATAAACCCCATATGGTTTAATCCACGGTTGCTCAGGTTGCTATTGTTTGTAGCTGGATACACCTAACCTCAGAAGGAACCTACAGAACAAGGAAAGGCACAGAGAATTGGAGTCCAGACACGACCACCAGAAGAAGACTAAAGACCCACCAATTCTTCATAGTGAGTAGCGACTTTAAATTGCTGTATGAACCTCACTGCATGGCACCCAATCATTACTATGAGGCTTTATGCAGTTACTATATGGTAAGTGTGCCTTTGGTTCTCGTTCCTGAGTTTGTAACAGGGTCTCAAGAACCCTTTAATCATCTTCATAAGTCACAATTGGGTAAATCCTACCTATAATAATTAGGATTCTGATGTTGACACTGAACTGCTAAACCCTTTAAGTCACACACTTCCCCTTTTATCTAAGATATCTAAAACCCCTCCATGTTAGATAGTTCGCGCATGTCCTTTTCAGTATGTTTATTTCAGCCGGGGTACCACATCTCATGCACACACTTCCCACATCAGCCAGATGCTCCTCAGCTCCATGCATCACAGCAATCAGTCACAGGATTGATTAATCCTCAGTGTAACTTAAGCTGCCTTAAAGAAAATCCCAGGCAAATAGACATAAATACCTATTTTTCTTGCTGAATTGTTTGTTCGAATTCCCTCTCATTCCCTCATTGAGATCAGACTTAATTATGCAATATCGTAGAAATACACAAACATCTGCGGTTATTTCTGAGCACATTTGAATGACAAAGATTTCAAGGTCCTGTGTGGTTTCAGGAACATGATGAACCTTCTTGAGGCTTGGGGTAGGGGGAGTGGGGAATAAAGAAAGAAGGAAAAAATAACTTCCTTTATTCAGATGATATGGAATTCAAAATATGTCAAACAATCAAAGGAGAAAGACCTGTGACATTTCATAGTGCAGGTTCTAGATTCTACACTGATTTTTCTTTTAAGGAGTAAATCTTAAGGACGTCACCATTGCCTTTGGGATATGGTTATAGCATGCCTGTAGCACTGATTAGCTACATAACTTTTAATCGAGGAGGTTAAATTATGTCTGACAACTCCCCTCCCATCCAGCGCTATCCTTCTGTTTTCTGAGTCAGCACACTCACTCTTAGAGGAGCCTGCATCTTGCAGAGCTGTCACTTCTATCAAACACAATGCCCTCAGGGCTTATGCTCATCATTAAAGAAAAAAAAAAAAAAACTTGTTAGAGTATTAGCCGAGCCCAGTGCAGCGCCGTTAAATTAATTTTTAGGGATGTATCTAGGTCATACATCTGCATGTTGCATATAAACACACCAGCTAGTTACCCAGTATTTGCATGTTTCTGAACTGTTAGAGCCATGCTTGTTGGAGAATTGCTGTTTATTTTGGCCCCGAATGGAGAATAATTGTTTCTCCATGATATAATCATAAAGTAACTGGGATGTTTCTTCTGAAAGTTGGCCACCACAAAAATATTTCCAACCATCTCTTTTGGAGACTAAAGGACATTAACATTCCTGTTTCTGTTAACTAGCAGTTCTTTATATAGAAGAATCTTTTGATGCCCAAATGATTTAGTAATTCTCCATATCTCATTTTATCTTCTGAGTAGAAAGAATGTCCCTTTAGAGGCAATGAAGGTTCGACACACAGCTGAAACAATGAAGTCACAATATGCTGTCCTTTGGGTAGAAATTAAGCTTCATTGAGAAATAAAATAAGAATTGAGTATTTTGGTGGTGGTGAATAAAGAATATTTGAAGTATGTGTACCTCAAAGGCTTTCTGCTATAAAAGATAAAAAAATGTGTGAGAAGCCTGCAATATCCATTTCTTTCAGTGTGACACCATGCCAATCTGAAATGTAACCCAAGCGGGCCAAGATCAGAATAAAAACTTTGACCTTGTAAATGCCACCCCTGTGAAGATTTGTGTGCCATTTTAAGGACATGTATTTCTTGTGAGGCTGAACTAACCTGATGGGTTCTAACACAGCCTTCTCACAGCTGATGTCATAAAAATCTAAGGAACAGGAACCTAGGAAAGCACAATAGCATCGTCAGCCGGTAAGAATTCAGAGACAACCAGCCAGTATGTCCTGAGATGGACCTTCGTGAGACGGATGAGAAAACTGAGACTGAGAAAAAGTGAAGGACCCTGACTAGTTCCATGATCACACTTTAATTGAAAAGTGCTGTGCGTCAATTCCTATTATTGTGGGACCTGTGTAAAGAAAAAAGTCTTCCAAAGGTAGCTGGCATTTATGATAGTAACACGAGAGTTCTAGGAAAGAACTGTAATGCTTCTCATAGCAACTTGTAATGCGATTTGAACTGATACAAATTTAGGGCACCCATTATAACCTGTGCTTTATTCTCTGAGAGCTCAGAACCCTGGGAAGAGCTGGGTAAGCGATGGTGCAAGACAGAATCCAGCAAAGGGAGGATTGTTCAGTAAAGGGTGAGGAGAGAGTAGAGGAGGGTGGTGTGCTGAATGTTATCCAAATGGAGTAGTAACGATGAACAAGTGAGTCCCTGTGAGGGCCCTGACCGCCTTTCTGATGACCTTTAGCACTGAGCTTCAATGAACATTCCAACTACAGTCTAGAGATTTGTCAGTCCCAACAAAGTGGAATACTGACAGTATGATCACATCAAGATGTAACTTGTAATTGCAAAGTCACATTCGATTAGATTACTGGCACTTTTGTGACCCAGTGATATGACATGATTAGGTCTGAAGCCAGCCCATGAACACGCACGATGATTGTGTGATTAACTAGGCCGACTAATGGGCACGGTGAGTCACAGGCAGCTGAAAGTCTGAGACCGCCTGGAGCTGGGGAGAGTTAGAGCTCATTTTCATGATAGCTCCAAAAGATGAGATTGCTCACTAGAAAGGGGAAAATATCCCTTCGATTAAAAATGTTTCAGTCATTAGATATTATAGTAAGGGAATGATGGCTGGAGTTTCTGACATCATTTTTCTTGCCATTGTCTGAAGGTTTTGTGTTAATTAATCACCACCGGGTTCAGGGGAAGCAGCACACTGTGATAGATTCTTTCCCATATCTGCCACTTGCACTTGGGAAGCTTAATACGCTAAGCCTTAGTTTTCTCATCTGTAAAATAGGGATTCTAATATTCCTTTCTTATTGGTTGTAAGAGGATTAAATAACATGCAAAGTGCCTGGCACATAGTAGGTGCTATTAAATATTTGAACTTTTAGGAGATACATGTCAAAACAGAATCATCTTCAAGAAGCTTGTTCCATACCCACTGATTGATTTTAAGGGCAAATGTAAATGCAATTAAATTACCATTCATACGTATACATGAGAACCTAGTCTCCCCAACCCCCAAACTGCCTTATGATACGGGAGTAAGAAAAACCCTACAGCACTGATGGAACCAAAGCAAATCGCAATTGAACTTATCACATTACGTGGGATAATTATACAGCTGAGGGACACACTAGGCCAATTCATGACCCACAGACATAATTATGCCACACGTCAAGGAAAGCTGAGCAAACGAGGTCAGCCTGTGCAGTGGGTGGGCAGTTGCCCAGACAGGGGCTTTATGAATGGGCTTCCCTCCGAAGCTCTATATCGGCAATTTTAGCACCACTACGAGAAAGGAAAAAGAATTGGGCCCTTAAGTAGAGTTCCCCAAACTTGTCTGTTGAATTAATTGGAGCCCTTATTAAAAACATAGATACCCGACAGAGCCCCAGCTCATTCCTATCATCAGCAGGGCTGGAAAACATCAGCCTGGTCCAGCTCTTTACAAGCCAGTCTGGCTTCTGGCATTGCCCATTAGCACAGGTGTGCCAGATTGTTATTTCCATTCAAAAGTTTGTTTTCAAATGTTTGTAATTCCAGCAAAGCCCTCAGGGAATCTCCATGAATTAAAATGTAGGCACTGATGTCATCTCTCTGCCCAAATTCCCCACTTAGCCCCTGCCCATCTGGTCCAGAAATTCACCCAGAGTTCACCTCAGAGACACACAAGGCCCACCGCTTTCTGGTAGACAATCTCTGAAAACACACTGGAATGTATGAGGGACACGGACTCATTGCTCAGTGCTGCACTCAAACCATGGCTGCCTCATTCTGATTGATTTGTTTACAACAGGAGTTCTCAAAGTGGGGTCATCAGCTCCTGCCTCAGCATCACCCAAGAACTTGTTAGAAATAAAAATCTCGAGCTGCATCCCAGAACTTTTGAATCAGAAACTCTAGGATTGGGCCCCAGAAATCTATTTTAATAAGCCCTCCAGGTGATCCTGATGTACTCTAAAAGTCTGAGAACCACTGGCTAAAAAAATTTTTTTCTTTCTCACTTATTTCAATACAGTGAACCAGTAAGTATTTAACTAGTTAGGCCTCTCAAGCATTTCTTGAGATTTTTCTATATTTGGTTAGAAGAAGGAAAAAAAACCCCACCTCATTTCACATGATTGACATTCCTGCAAAGTGGTCTTGATTTGAGGACATCAAAATGAGATGATCAAAACCTGATCGTTAGAAAAGAAAGGCAGTAATTTAATTTCATTACTTTGAGTATTTACGTTCATAAGCCATAGTCACCTGATGAAGTCATTTTTTACAAAAACTATGGTCTAATCATACTGTAATGCCTCTTCAAGGTGCAACTTCTACATAGATTATGAGTGTTTCCATGTACATAATGCAATGTGACTCAGCAGCCCAGATTGTGAATAGCCATTCAGGACATTGTCCAAGGGGGGAAAAGAATTTTTTAAACCTAATGCTCATTTATGACTCAACTTCTGTTATTCATTTGTAACATATATGTGAATATACTTTTACATAAACATGTTCTACATTTACAAGTGTATATAATAAATAAGGGTATGAGATGTATGTATAAATACATCCTATGCAGAGAGAGAAATGTTTGTAAATAAATAGGCTTTAAATGGGAGAAGAAGTCCATGAAATATACACACAAATATATGAGGAAAACCATATTATGTAATACAATATACTCTATTTAATAATTCTCACGTTGGTTTGTAAAACTCAAAAGAACAAAGTTAAATGAACAGGAATTGAAAGTGCATGATGGATGCATCCCTCATAGCATTTAAATCTCTTCCACTTGATTAAAAATTCCTAGTTCCTCTTCACTGAATTGTTTAGAGTTTTTGAGCAGCCTCTGCCCTGATTAAAACAAATTAGCATCAAAGATCCCCTGTTGAATGAGAAATCATTAATTGAGAAACATGCAATGCTCCTTAATTACCTTTAGAACAGTGAGAGAACAAATAATCTCAGGTTCCAGAGGGACCTCCTGCTCTGCACTGTGGACTCATTTCATGTAGCTGCTGGAATAAAGCTCAAGTTGCAAACACTATTGGGGAATATCAATGCGAGCTTCAGTAAACACAATGCCGATTGTTTATCTAAAAGAAAAATATCTAGATAACGACTAAGAAGGAAGAGGGAAAAATGTTTTAGTTTATTATCTTGTTGAGAGCTTTAAAAGTGTTTTACATGTGCCAATAGTGATTGAGAAATAACGTGAGCTGTTCTTTCTGATACAAATTTTAATGCTTTGTGTAAAATACTTCATTTACGTAATTACCTGCTAAAATTTCAGATGCTTATGTACAGATGAGTAACTTTGTCACTTAACCGTGGAACAGAAAGCATCAGTGTCAAACTTCACCAAATCCAGCTTACAAATGGAAATTCAAATCATGATGCTGCACCTGAGTCATTTATTCCTTTATCTATCGACACAATAGTTACAAGAGCTTCTGTAGGTCAGTGAGATATGATGCATCCCTCTACCTTCAAAATCTAGAAGACACTGAATACTAACCCATGGGAAAAGCATTAGGGAATGAAATTGTTGTAGGTGTTATGACAATGTAAAGAATATTACCAGAGGCTTACACACAGTGCCATCTGGACAGCCTTCTGATAACAACAGTCATATGGGACTGGATCTGAGGTTCTGAAAACTCTCTATTTCTCATAAGCACCCTGGAAGGAAGGAAGCATGGTGTGTGAGACTTGTCATTCAGCTGAGGATAGAATCTTGGTTTTATTCTAGTTTTCCCGGGTCTCCATTTTAACCACTAGATCATGAGTCAACAGCCTTTGAAAAAATTGATGGAATTGATTCAACCGCCTCTGCTTCCTTGGATATTTTTGGTTCATGTATAGTTTACAGACTGGTTCATATAATATAAAGCACAAAACATCCAAACAATGCTGCCATTTCGAATTGATATTAACGTGGTTAAGACCCGATTCTGGAAATTTGCTTTAATTTTAGTGACACGAAGTGACTTGTTTTATAAGTGGAATTAAACTTTATACCAACAGTCATAGTAGATTCCAAACTTGTAGAAATGACTAATTATTATTCTTTGTTTTCTATTCCACCAAGATGATATATTTGACATTGCCATAATCTTTGCAAATATTGTAAATAATCTCTTAGAGACTACACTGCAAGGGCAGTTATCAAGACTACATTAAGAATATGTACACAAAGTAATTTGCACCAGAGAGAGAGAGAGAGAGAGAGAGATCATTAATTGCATTTATGCAGTGTGAAAGGATATAAGAATCTTATGACATACTGAAACAGTAGAAAAATTGTTATTTTTTTCTCAAGGGATTCCCATGAAGGTATATTCTTTCTTTGGCCATTCCACTTTAGGACAAAGTAATTCTCAATTCACTAATGTGCAAAACCCATGTGGTTCATATGTGCTATCAAAGTAAGAATTACTACTGAAAAGTCTACCACATAACCATCTTCTAAGTATGGTTTAGAAAAGGAAAATCTTGTCACTAAAACATTGCATATTATGTATGAAAACACAAACAAAACACCGTTACATATCCTTACAAACTTCTAGTTTGTAAAGCTCATCATGGACAACTGCTTCCTGAGAAACAAAATGATGCTATTTGGTATTTTTCCCTTACAGAAAAGCTGTTTCCTTTAACAGCCAACATCTTGAATTTCTGCACTGGAAGGTCAAACTGGAGCTGTCGCTTCAGAAATCAGCAAGGAGTGGATGTTGTATATTCAGTCTTTGTTTCCTCTTCCAACTAGTTCATCTGCACATAAATGTTCAGGAGACCATATTTTTTTATACTCCCAGGGCAATGAGCTTCAAATGAACCTGGAGTTCTAACTCTCAGCAGGGAATAGTCCTGATAAGTAGAATATCCCATTTGCCATTATCTATTTGTGTTGCAAGGTAATTCATTTTGGGTTGAAATCAAATTGTTTTAAGCTGAGCTGGTATTTTTATTGGTGTCCTTCCAGCCGGCCTTCCTTTTAAGTACCATCGTATTTCAAACAAGCTGATCTAAAGGAAAAGATTACTGCTGCCAATGTGCGTTGTCACAAGGGAACAAAGATGTGCAAGACCTATTTTGTGTTATTTATTTATTTTTAAAGCATTGATAGAGGTTTGAGAGCACTAGTCTGTTGCTGGGGGAAATAAGCTGACTAATCGATGGAGGGTCAGGAAAGATGTGTGATGATGGGAAAGAAAATCTAAAACAATCTGGTGGTATTTGCTGTAAAATTACCATTTAAAGTTGAGGAAGGTAATATTTGCAAAATGTAATAGACACTGTAAAAATCCTGAAAAGCACCACTCTGAATTACCAGGTAACATATATCAGTGGTTTCTATCGCAATTTAATTATTTGGGAACTTTGGCACATATATGCCCTTTAGTGTTACCAAAAATAATCGAGAAGAATCGTTGCTCATGATTCCCCGAATTTAACCTTAAATCTTTTCATAGTGTAAGGATAAAACAGTTAACTCTAATCTACTTCCTATTTCAACAACATAAACCCATCATAACACCTAAGTAAGGTAGGTGAGCATTTTTATCCCAGGTTACTTAGAAATAGTTTAGACAACTGTTCCAAGGCATTAAAAAAAGTTGGCATTTGAGTTCACATTAAAACTCAAGTGTGTCCCACACAGGACCTATTCCAAGATAACTTATACATAACTGAAAAGCACACCGTTTAAGATATCTTTCAGCAATAGGGGCGACAGAGGCACAAAGAACAGTTAGAAGAATTTGCTCACTAATGCCATTTTCTTAGGTGGATTTTCTAGAGTAGGATCTCCTATCTGACCACGCACACAGCTGGTTTAAAGAGGCTTGTGCTTAAACAGCTATCTCGCCTGAGTGAAAATTTCACTTCTGCCCAAAATAAAAATGGTCAAACCTTTTGATGGTGAGGAGAATACAGTGTTTCTGCAGGGATCTTTGAGGGGTTCGGTTTCTTGTTCACTTAGGGCTGCTCCACAACCAGTCCTTGAACAGGGCATAATTATTTCCGCAACAAAGGGTGGGAGCCCTGGAAGGCAGACAGGTCAGAATGGGGGAGGGGGATGCAGTTTCCAGAAGCTCATCCAAAATACAATGTGGTCTCGTATTTAGAAAGCAAAATAATACTTGCTGTTTTCACTTGAACGGCCGGAGAAAGTAAAGCTCCACAAAATTTCTTGGCTGTTATGGCTGTGCCAGGCACGCTAATGCTAAACAAGCAGGGGAGCCTGTTGGAAATTGGAGAGGGAGTTGCATGTTTATCAGAAAGGGCTGTGGGTTAGACCTGAAAGAATGCTGGCCCCTCACTTCAGCCACTCACAGGTGACTTCTCTAAGGAAACCTCTTCAGGGCAAAGAAAAATAAATTTTGAGTTGAAATCTTCAAATCCCTTGATAACCATTGATCCACCATCAAGACGCTGAAGAGGCGCATGTGCCAGGCTCAGATGTTCAGAGAAGCTGCTGCTTCTTAATTTTTTTTTATTAATTAATTAATTTATTTATTTTTGGCTGTGTTGGGTCTTCGTTTCTGTGCGAGGGCTTTCTCTAGTTGAGGCGAGCGGGGGCCACTCTTCATCGCGGTGCGCGGGCCTCTGTCGCGGCCTCTCTTGTTGCGGAGCACAGGCTCCAGATGCGCAGGCTCAGTAGTTGTGGCTCACGGGCCCAGCTGCTCCACGGTATGTGAGATCTTCCCAGACCAGGGCTCGAACCCGTGTCCCCTGCATTGGCAGGTGGATTCTCAACCACTGCGCCACCAGGGAAGCCCTAAGCTGCTGCTTTCTGTTGTAAGGGAAAGGCGCTCCGGGATTCAACTCCGAGCCCTCCCTGCTTCAGACACATCTTCATCTGGGTTCCTCCCCAAAGCTCTTCTCCCTTCTCTAACGCTTCTGGGGCATGCTAGCCAGGCTGGGCAAGTTTCTCAGGGCAGAGTGGTCCTCTTCCCTGGCCTGACCTCTGGGAGGTGTGGTGTAGGGCTGCCCAGGAGAAGGGGTCTGCCGTTTTATCCCCCAGAGCACAGGCAGGACCACCCTCAGGGTTAGGCCTCAGGTCAGGCCCTGAGCACAGGAGGTGCTTGGTCCTCCTGTGGGGTTGGAGAGAAGAGAGGCGTTTGGATCCTCTTGGCTGCTCTGCCTCAGTAACACTGGACTGAGGCCCAGAAGAGCAGTCAGTAGCACTGACATAGGCCAGGACCCAGAGGGCAATGTGGGGACTAAACCCAAAGCTTGCCAAGGAACAAGCAGACCTTTCTTAGAAAACTCCTCAGCTGTGCCATGGCTGCACCGGTCCTGGAAAGAGGACTTCCACTGTAAGTAAGAACAACTTATGTAAACACATGGTCAGGGCAGAGACCCTCAGTTTTGGCTGGAATCCTGGCCACTTAGGCTCTTGTGAGTTTTGCTTCCATTCTCAGGAACAGTCAAAGTGTTCAGCATGTAATTCAAAGAGAACACGTAGAAAAGGCCAAGAAAAATCAGGTGAAGAGAGAAAAATGGATTTTGAATGTGGAATTCCATAACCAAATTTTATAACCAAGTCTTAGATGGCAGATGGGCTTTTCCCGCGGTTGAATGCTTTTTCCTGGATGATCTTGGGAGGGTAAAAAATATATATAACAAAACTTCATTTGGCAATGGGGGTTGGAAGATCCAATGTTTTTATTTCAGTAATTAAACTCCTGATCAACAGCATACTATATCATAAAATGTTGGCTTTTTAAAGCCGGTTTGAACTTTCACACAATCTGTTTTAACACTGGCATGCACACCTACATACATATATACTGAGATGGTTCTCATTCACTTAAAAAATTTGATAAAACTAAAATGTTAAATGTACACTGTAATGAAAACACTGTTGTAACACCAACCAGATGGCTTGTATTCCTCAGAAAATTATTTAAAGCATTCTGACTTCGATAATTTCGTTATTTAAAGAAATTCTTCTAACTGTAAATAAAGGCAGCTCTTTGGCCCAGTGCAATGGCTCCTTAATTTGCCTAATCATAAGAATCACTGAGGTGCTTATTAAGCATATGAATCTCCAGGGTTCATCAAGTCCTTCCGTATCTTAATCTCTAGAGGCAAAGGTAGGAATCTGCACTGACCCAGGTAGTCTTACGATCAAGTAAGTTCCAAACTCACCTTAGTAAAATAGCAAATGGTCTTTGGAAGCTGATATTTTTTTTAAGTCTATGCGGGTAGAATTAGTTCATTTGATCAGTTTTAATTTTTTAAAACTTTTTACATGAAACACTTTTCAAATCATAGTTTTATGTTCAATGAAAAAAAGATGTATTATGTATGACAACCAAACGTAAGGATCGATCCTTCTTGCCAAATTTTGACGAGAAAGTGACAATTGATGTTTCTGTCTAAATGTCACCAAGCAGTCATTTTAAAAATGCTTTACTAAAACTGTATATATTTTGAAAGAGTTAGAGCCGCTATTGACCAAAATATCCAAGTGGTTTTTTAGAAATCTCTATATCCTAGAAATACAGGAACTTAAGTTTTTATGAAATCTTCATTTGCAAAAACCTACTTGGCTTTTACCTATGGTGAAAAGAATGAATGAAAAATTAATAGATGAATTCATAAAACAATCGGTAGAAAAAGAGCGGCCTGGTGGTCCCATGATTGTTAATACCAGCTACACTGCACTGAGGGCCTGTCGTGGAAGCTCTATGTCTATTATCTTCTAGGCTCACAACAGCTCTGCAAGGTGGGCACCAGTACCTTCCCCCACAGATGGAAAGTCTGAGGCTTCAAAAGGTTAAAACGTGCCAGCACCACACAGCTCAAAGCTGGTTGCAACATCTGTTCTCAGGTCCAGCCACCAGTCTGCACTCTAAATGATCCTGCAGCAACAAAAAGCCAGGCAGTCACTGCTGTCTTACTGGAACTCAGAGAAAATGAGATATTGAGAAGCATAGCAAGTATCGATTACAGGTTGAAATATATTCTACTTGAAGTTTTCCTATTGAACATAACACAGTAGTATATGGCATACATTTTCCTTCTATGTGTATCACTAAATAAATTTTCATTTAAAAGCAATTACGAAAATCCCAATCCTCTTAAAATGTATTAAATTGATCTGTAAGCATGTGCATCTTTTTTCAATGAGAATTCTCTAACTGTCCAAATAGTGTCCCCAGGTTAATTTTTAAAACTCCATTCCACTTAACCAAAGTTTTTCATATTTGGAAGAATAAGAAACCCTAAAATCTAAAGAATTTTTCAAAGTCATTCTAAACTGAAATGTACACAATTCCATTAAGATGAGTTTTCAAGAGAATCAGTCATTTAATGCCTAACTTCTTGAAGAGTATCTGCATATACTTGTGGTTTGATTTAAAAAAAAAAAAAAAAAGCCTCCAAATTAAAAGTGTTTGGGATGTGGGGAAAAAAAGAACATGACACAGATTCAAAGTGATTATCCCTAAGGTCTTTTCAATCCACTTCACCTGAGGGTGAAGAGTTTTATTGCCAGTAAAAAGCTTTGGAAAGTCGAGAAGATATTGCATAATTAGTCACAGAGTTAGCAATATTTGGCCCAGAAGGGTTTAGAGTATGACTTTAACTTAACATTGTATTATGTCCCGTAATTGTCTGAAATTCAAATTTCTGAATTTTAAGAACCTGATGGGATTCGAGGTGAATGAGGCTTGACAATTCTTTCACAGTAATTCTGTTTGCTTAGCCTCTCTAAAAATATAGCTGAAATAGATTTTACGGACAACTCTGTATGTTTCCGTATTTTTGTTATATATGCTTTCTCTCATGACAATTGTTACAGAGTATTAAACAAATTGGGCAATCATTTTATTTTTAAATGATTATATTTTTGTATTCACCAGTTTTGTCAATTTATTTTTCCAGGAGAAAAAAATCAACATTTAAAGGGCCCCCCAAAAAACTAATAAAATTGCTTGATGGTTTTCAGGAGACATTTACAAACTTCGCTCAATTTTCTTTTCTTTTTGAGAGAGAGAGAAAATATCATAGGGAGGTAAAAACAACCAGCTCTACTCCCTAGCCCCCCAAAAACCCCATAGGCTATAGATTAAATTGATCTAAGAATTAGTCTTATTTTTAACGCATGGAAAATAGCAAAATTATCATGCCAACATAAGGAATATATACTATAATTCATAAATGCCTAATTATCAAAACAATGACATAGTCATGGTTAGATGCAACCTAGCAATCTTATATATGATGCAACTACATAGTGTATGATCATTCCTGTTATATATTACATTCGTTCCCATCAAATTAAGCTGGCTATGTCTAAATGGCATTGTGAAATAAACATTTAATATCACAATAGGGTCATATTCTGCTACTGCACAACCATAGCATGCAAGTAACTATGCATTAGCTGTAAACAGTAAAGTGTCATTACCTTCCAGAAATCCAAAGAACATGATAAGTACATAGATAGTACTAAACATCAATTATAGTTAAATGACTTTCATATTGAACAAAACTATATTGTATAAAGCAGTTTTAGATATTTCTGTCACTGCTCTCTACATATACTTTGTAGTTCCCTTGAAGTTAAGAAACTGCAATTCCAAACAAGATCTGTTAATCTACTGAGTTCTAGTGAACTGTTGTCAAAATTAGGACACAAATGATTCTATGTTCCAATGTGAAAGCTGTCTTCTATCATTTTTCCTTTCTGCCGTAATTCAGATTTTTGAATCATTAACAATATGCTAAATGTGGGCAACAATGAACTTATTTTATTTCTTAAACTGGAGACTCTCTCACGACACCAATGTGCTTGTGTTAGAAACAGGAATACTGTAGATGCTTGCCAGCAAATGCTCTTCTCTACTTGTGTTCTAAGTGAAATAGTTGGCAGGAAGGAACCTGGGTCATTTTATGACTTGGAGGAGGCGCTGTCTCTAAAATACTTTTCATAATGTTTGTAAAAAGTAGATAAAATCTAGCCGCTAGGAGAGGAAGGTCAAAAGAACATGATCTGTTCTTATAAAAATGCAGATGGATCATTTAGGTCTGATCCAATGATTCCTAGGCAATTAAAAAATTACCATATTAGAGCAGAAGCTTGCACACTGTAAAATAACTATTTCAGCTCTCTTTAGGTTTGTGGTATTGGAGGCTGGTTTGGGAAGGAGGGCAAAACTTGATTGCTGGACAGGCTTTTCCATGCTCTATCAGCTCTGATAATGAGTTAGGCAGTTGGCATGGACGACAGCAATGTCCTCTTCACTCAGAATTCTAATAAACCTCCTGTGAAGTTGCATATACCATCCATCCAAATGGACTCATTTTGGTCTGCATTCCAGTTAGGTGGAAAATAGTCACATTTGAAAACTGAGTTTGGACATGATATGGTCCTGTGAAATATTTAAATACATTGCTTACATCCTACTAAATCAAAATCCTGCTTTTACGTTTACATGAGATAAAACAGCATCTAAAGCCATTGCAATTTGTTCATTTCCTGCTCATATACAAGTGACTTAAGTTTGCTTATGAGGCAAAAACTGTACAATTCTCATCATTCAGGCATTATAAAATGTCTTTCTTTAAAGTCTTGGGATATAAACAGTTTGGTTTATATGAATTACATATTTTTTATCTCCATTAAGAAACAATATACATTTTTTTCCAGAGTAATGTTATCTGTGATAAGCCTAAGATAGTCTTAAAAACTAACTTTATCACCTGTGACCATCAATACTGTTACTTTGATAAAACTCATGAACATTCTTTGGCCACTCGGGTCATTGCCCATTTGCAGGGAACTGTATCTGGGCCCTGGGACCATACAGAGATTTGCCTCCATAAAAATCGAGGCCACAGACCAGCCTTAATGGAAGCCATTTACAAAGTCAAACATTACAGAACCTCCAGGAGCAGTTTCTGCTTCTCAGACACACGTTCCTTGACGTGTTGAGAGGTGGTGTTTTCGATTTCGGACTCCTGAAGTCTTGTCTTTACTATCTGAAGGTTTCTGTTGTGAAATATCTATTAGGGCACTGGCAATTGCAAGGCCTGGAAAAACAGGAAAAAAACACTTAAATGTTTGGTTACATATTTCTGTGATGGCAACAGTGGTGGCCTAGCATTGTTTTACATTCAGCAATCAAACATTTAGCTGCTTATTGGAAGTAGTTTACCCTTTACTTAAAATATTTTTTTTAATTGAAGTATAGCTGATTTACAATGTTGTGTTAATTACTGCTGTACAGCAAAGTGATTCAGTTATACACATATAATATATTCTTTTTTTAAAAAAAAAATTTCTTACCTTGGACATACGAACTGTACACATGAAGAAGAGCAAGGATCTAACAAAATTAACAGACTGACATCGGACAATCAAATCAGTGTGTGACAAAACATCACAATCAGTTGTGGATATGACTCCACACCTTTGTTTCTATGTCTGAACACACATTTGTTCTAAAAGTATAAAGAATTTTCAGTTTTGTGTGTGTGTGTGTATGTGTGTGTAACAAAAGTCAGTATATTAAGATTTTTTTTAAAAAATTAGAGCAGCTTTAGGTTTACAGAAAAATTGAACCAATATTGATACATGATTATTAAGTAAGGTCCATAGTTTACATTAGGGTTCACACTTTGTGCTGTACACAAGTTCTATAGGTTTTAACAAAAGCATATTGTCATATACTCACCATGAAAGTATCATACAGAATAGTTTCACTGCCCTAAAAATCCCCTGTGCTTTACCAATTTATCCCTCCCCTTCTCCTGAGCCTCTGGTTATCACTGATCATTTTTTAATATCTCTATAGTTTTGCCTTTTCCAGAATGTCATATGGTTGGAATCATACAGTATGTAGCCTTTTCAGATTGTCTTATTTCACTTAGCAATATGCCTTTAAGTTCCACCATATCTTTTTTTTGGCTCGGTGGCTCATTCCTTTTTATTGCTAAATAATATTCCATTGTATCGATGTACTACAGTTTGCCTATCCATTCCCCTATTGAAGGACATCTTGATTGCTTCCAATTTTTGGCAATTATGAATAAAGCTGCCATAAACACCCATGTGCAAGTTTTTGTGTGGACATAAATTTTCAATTCCCAAATACCTAGGAGCACAATTGTTGGATCACATGTAACTCAATGTCTTAGCTTTGTAAGAAAGTGTCAAACTGTCTTCCAAAGTGGCTGTGCTATTTTGTATTCCCACCAGCAATGAATGAGAGTTCCTGTTGCACCACATCTCTGTCAGCATTTGGTGTTGTCAGGTTCTGGATTTTAGCCATGTGGCTGTATCTCATGGTTGTTTTAATTTGTAATTCCCTAATAACATATGATGTTGAGCATCTTTTCATATGCTTATTTGTCATATGTAAATCTTCTTAGGTGAGGTATCCGTTCAGATCTTTTGCCCATTTTTAATTTTCTTGTTTGTTTTCTTATTGTTAACTTTTAAGAGATTTCTTTTACATTTTGGATACCAGTCCTTTTTCAGATACTGTAAGTTCCTTACATACGAATGAGTTTCATTCTGAGAGAGTGTTTGTAAGTCCAACAAAGTTAGCCTAGGTACCCAACTAACACAATTGGCTATATAAGTACTGTACTGTAATAGATTTAAAATACTTTTCACACAAATAATACACAAAAAACAAACACAAAAAATAAAGAAAACATTTTCAATCTTACAGTACAGTACCTTGAAAAGTACAGTAGTACAGCTACAACGTCGCTGCTTTTATGTTTGCTTCCTGACATCCTGGGCTTGAAATAAAGATAATGTACTACTGTACTCTATACAGTACTGTACAATAAAGTACACAAAAGCACAACCACTTGTAGAGGATGCAAGCACATGACAATGTACACCAGACATGTAAACTAATTACGTGATTGGACATGTGAATGCACGTTCACATCTTTGACAGTTCGCAACTTGAAGGTTCGTATGTAGGAGACACTGTATATGTTTGGAAAATGTTTTCTCCCAGTCTGTAGTCTGTCTTTTCATTCTCTTAAATTGCTTTTAAGAAGTAAGAAAGTACCCCAGGGATAGAGTTGTGGATGCACATAGAAGAAAGACGACCTGTAGAAATTTAGCTGATGTCTTAAATATAAGAAAAAGACCATTAGTATTATCAGTAGAATATCTACACAAAAGTGGATCTCTAGTTATCATAAGTAATTGAAAGAATATTGTTTTGTTACATTGTTTTGTCCATTGATTGACAGGAACATTTGGTAAGATGTTCAGGAATAGTAAAGCCTTTTCTAAATTTATACAAGAAATGGCTCAACCAGATACCCTGGTTTATCACGGCTACACAGGAATCATTTTATCTAGTTTTGGTTTTTGAGTAAAATAAAATGTGCCAAATCCTCATACTAAACCACGAGACCAGACTGCTTGCTTTGAGAAGAGGTCACCAGTTTCCCTTCCCTAAGGTCTTGGAGGCTTGACTGTGAATTGAGCTGAACCAGTCCCTGAGCTCTCACAGACATCTTCTCCATGTGCTGCTCTTAGAGGAAGGCCTCACTTTTGGATCTCATCCTATACAAGGTGTCATTGAATTATTTCATTCCTGTGGGTCAATTTATTCCAGGTAAGTCTCAAATATGACCCGGCAAGAACGGACCTCCAGAGATTCATGAACAGAAGGAAATGCCAGTGAGGGGAAATGGACACTGTAAGAGGAAGTTCGACTAGCCTAGCGCAGTGCTGTGGAAGTCAAGGGAGGAGAGAGGTCAAGGCGTCTGCAAAAAGTACCTAAAGGGCCAGCATGTGAGGCTTGCCAAAGAGGCCTTTGGATTTCCTCAAGGAAGATTCTGGTGATCCTTGAGTCATTTCCATACTTAACTGAGGATGGAAGCCTGACAGTTAAGCAGGGAATGGAGTGAGAGGGAGTGTGGCCAACAGACATAAGTCTCACGTGCAAGATGTTTGTCGATGGAAAGAGGTAAGTAAGCTGGTACGTAGGGGAAGCAGCAGGGTCAGATGAGATGTATGTGAATGCATATGATTATCTGGGTACATATATTTTTTTTAAAGATAAAAGGAGTTTCAAGTACATTTGAAAACAGAAGAGAAGGTATTTATGGAGAAGGAGAAATTAATGGTGTTAGAGAGGGAAGGGATTAAAAAGTTACAGTCATCACTGGCTAGGCTGATAATCTTATATATTTACCTTTTAAGGGTTGATGTTAAGTAACCTACTCTTTCAGGATATTAATAATTATCCTGAGTTTCTTAGAGATAACATAAGTTCAAAGGTTCAAATTTAAGTAAAATTTACTTTCTTGACCTTTGAGGAGCACATATGAACTTCTGAAGTGTCCAAAATAGATGTTTTAACCACTTATTAATGCTGTGAGAAATAATTAGTTTGTTATTTCTGTAAGGGAGGGAGCTGAAGCACATTATTTACAAAAAATGAGACCGTGGTTGTGCTAAGTGAAAGTTCAGTACAGACAGACCTTAAGTTTCCACAGACCTCCTGGCACACTTCTGGCAAAATTTACAACCTTTTGTTATTTCATCTTTGGTACCATCTTATCCAGAGACAGCCAAATATGACAAATAATATACATCTCTTTTAATGTGAACAGAGATCACTTACACTAATTCCAGTGATCACAGCATCCAAATATGAAATCATGTTATTCATTAAACTACGGCATGACCTCGTCCAAAGGAGCCCTCAGAAACAACACTTTCCCACTTACATGTGGCTGCAAACATTGTTTTCCATACAGAAGATACAGAGCCAAGAGAGAAGTAAACAGTTTAAGTGGCCAAAACAGGAAATTCTATGCTAATCCTAAACTGTCACTGTATCTTTGTATTTTGGGGTATGTGAATGTGAAGTCTGGGTTTACTAATGATCTGTAAGCTTAGAAACACATTCAGTTGAAAGTAATCAATCATAAACCATATTTCAGTCCTTAATTTAAAACTAAAATTACAAAGCATGCTTATTTTTAATTTGACAGCTTTTTGTCCTTTCCTATGAAAACTGAACAATCAACTGAATTTTCAGATTCTGTATAAATGGCAATATGTATGCGGGAAACCCTGCTTTCCTCCATGCAGTGATATTTGAGTGTCCACCATGTGTACTCACAGAGGACGCCCAGAGGGCCACTTGCCCAGGTCTTATCGTCTTAATGGGCCAAATGATGCTTTCATTCAAATTTAAGCTTGAGTCCTTCCCTGGACCACACAGCTGGTGGCAAACCATGAGTTCTTCTCCATTTTAAATCCTGTAATTTAATTACAAACAGCACAATAATCATAATAACTCTGAGTGTGTGTGTGTGTGTGTGTGTGCACACCTTGTGTCAAATTGTTAAGTGTAAGTTTTTATTACTATGCTTGAATTTCTTCATATTTTAGAACCTTAAAACACAGCAACAACAACCCAGAAATTGCTAGGTCCTCCTTCAACCTGTAAGAGGCCCTGGACACAAGAGTAAACAGGAGAGACAAGAACCCTGTCTTCTTAAATTGTCTAGTGTGTGGAAGACTCATGAAAAAAGAGAGAAATTAATTTCTATCATTACCTTTCAGCTAAGGAATCTAATTTTCTTAATTGAGAAAAAGAAAAGTCAAGTCAGTAGCTCTTTAAAGAAAGACAATATTGCTCCCCTTCTCCCCCAAAATGTAACAGTTATATGCTGGTGAGAGACCGAGGATACAAATAGACAATGGCCAGACCATATATAAAAACAGAACTCTGGCCCACAGGCTGTAGCAACCTGCACAGGAAACCAGTCTCTTATCTATAATAACCAGCCCAAGAAGCCAGCCTGCTATGTCAGGCTTGTAGGAGTCAGATTTCCATCTCTAGTAACAACCCAGGGAGTCAAACAATTACCCCATAACAATAGGCCCCAAACAGCCAGGACTTGATTAATAACTGACAGCTTCCCTAATGTTTGTCCCTGCTTCCAACTTAGGACCAACCAGAGAAAGGGAAATATGCACCCCTCACCAACCACAGAGAATGCCCCGCTTCTAGTTAGCCTGCCGCCAGCTTTCCAGCCTTCTGGCGCCAACAGTCTCCCATAAGCATATACTTGAAGCTTTCTCTTTTTTCCATTATAAAAGGTTCCCACACGTTTGCCTGTCGTTAAGTCTCTGCCACAGTGCAAGCAAGCGATGGTGGATGACTCCCTTGCTATATGGCAAGTTCTGAATAAATAATCTTTGCTTGTAATTGGGTTGGTCTTGGTTCATTTTCACAATGACAGTGAAGAAATAAAGGTAGCTTGAGATCTTCCCTGGATTTAAAAAAAAAAAAACGTATCAATAAAATAAAAGCAACTTAGAAGTAAGTTCTCCATATCGCCCTTTGATGCAAACGCTCTCTCCCGGTTGAGATTTCCCGAGGAACTTTTTCCCGGTGAGAGGTTTTCTGCCGATGACCCCACACTCTCCGTGCCCTAGGAGAAGGTGTTTCCTCCTGGTAGGAGGCCGCACAGTGGCACACCCCCGTGCCATTAGAGTTCCATTAAAATAGGGTCAGTCCAGAAGATCATTTTTCAACAAGTCACACAAATCATCTAGTGAAATCCACTTATTGTGTTCTCTAGGCCTAGCATAGTTCCTTGTTATCAAAGCAATACAATTAACTGGGGGAACAATTCATTATTTTAGACCGGTGTTCTAAAGGAATTTCCTTTACCGTGTCAAGATGATGCAGAGACACTGCAGGCTAGCAAAATTTACATCAAAATATGCCAGTAGATTCAATCAAAATGCTGGGGTTTAAATATTTATTATAAGCTTTACCTTTTTTGCACTTTTAGTTCTTAAATACCAGACACTATGACATTTAGATTATTTAAATATGAATTATAAACCTCATAAGAAAGAAAGTGCCATCTTCTGTTTCCTCTTCCATTTCCCATGGCCTCTTGGCATTTTGAACTGGTGCTCGATAATGGGGAACATCACCAGTCACTGCTCTGGTTCGCCCAGGGCAGGACAAGCTGGGAAGGAAGCAGACTTCTTTGGGACCATGCAGATTTCTTTCCGAACATGGGCACAGTTTAGTTGTACTGGTTTGGATGCTAAGAGCTACCAGAGATATTTAGTAAAAGTAGAAGAGGCACCCAGATCAGGCCTTTACCCAGGACCTTGGATAAAAACAATATTTTCCTCCTAAATGTAAGAACTACGTTTCTCAATAAGCATGTGCAGGCATGCCCTAAAGAGGAAGCGACAGAAATGAGTAACAGCTAAATATTTATATCGTAAATATATCTTACTAAAACCACTAAATTTGCAAAACCACCAAGGAGAAACATCAGGAATTTAGGTATCTTTAGTAAAACTCTAGCTTTTCCTAATGGAAGTGAAACGGTATTAGTAGACGCCAGCAGTTAACAATCTAATCATAAAATTACTGTGTGTTTTTTTTTACAATTATGCAGAACAATTAATAAGTACAGTAATAAAATACTGCCTATCAAATGAAATTGCCTCATTTTATATACAAACATAGCACTTCCATTTTACATTTGAACAAAGCCTCAGATAAGTCATTCATTTTGAAATGCTCTCCTCCCAAGTCTGGGTAAGAGCAGGCACCACTATATATTTTAATTTCCCAAGAAAACAGCTTCATTAGGTGTGAAAGGTTAATTGCGGGTGTAAGTGGAGCTCAGGGAATGGTTCAGGGTCTGTAGTGAATTGCACAACCTGCTTCAGGAAGACTTGAATGAGCACTGTTAACTGTTTGCCCTGCTGAAATGTTTTTACTACCTCATTTACTATGTCTTCTTTTACGGCTTATATTTGTAGTTCTTCTAAACCTTTAATGGCTACAGTTTTACTTCACTGTAATCAGATTTAAATGGAAATACCATGCTGGGATGTTTAAATGTTTTCCCTCTGATTGTATATAGCTACATACTACTGATCAGAGCCCTGGCTATCCTTCACACAATTAAGAAAGTGACTTTGGGAAACTTTGATGTTGCATAGACTCTAGCTGTTGTGCAGACTTAATTTAACATTCAGTGTGGCCACCCTTGCCAATATGCAACTAGGGCTGGATGCATAATTAGAAAATATGCATTTCCACTTTAATTTATCTGTTGGAAGGCCAGCACAACTGAAGTCATTATTAGGCAAAACTCCAAAGGTTACACTGTTGGACAAAAATTGAAATACTTCAAGTGCTGAAGACACCGGAATGACAAATGGACCGTATTTGTCTGAGAGTTTAAAGAAATGTTTCCCTTCACCTACTAGAAACCAGTGACAACTACAGATGTCAATGTTTAATACAAATGATAATTGTATTCTGGTTATAAAATTTTGTTTGGCCTTTAACACATCCTTTTTTTTTTTTTTTTCCTGTGCTGCGCGGCTTGTGGGATCTTAGTTCCCCAACCAGGGATTGAACCCTGGCGGGCCCTCGGCAGTGAAAGCTCAGAGTCCTAACCACTGGACTGCCAGGGGATTCCCAACACATAACATTTTAAAGTTTAATTTAGACATACAGTAAAAGTTCTACAAAATGTAGAACTCTAGCACCACAGTGCTGAGCACTCCCTGAATTTTATTTGAACTCTTCCCTCAGTAGTTAGAATGAGCTGAACAAATCATGGCCATTACTGTCTCAAGTCATTGTTTACTGCAAATACTCACGGTTCTTCACCAGTAAAGCTTCTTTTAGATCGTTATCAGTTTTGATTTTAATTATATACTAGGAAATTTTATTGATTCATTTAAAATATTTTGTGATTCTTTTTTTAGAGCCACAAACATTATAAGAACCAGCTCTGCAGCTACCATGTTTTTAAGTAAATTTCCAATTGAGAATTTCCTGTTTCCAAGGCAACTGGGAAAATATTTCCTAGTATTTCCTTCCTTCAATTAAACAAATCTGATATATGATAATCCCTTATTTAAAAAAATTATCCTTAATTTAACTGAAGAGCTTACTGTTCATTGAAGAAATTGAACTATAGCAGTTTTGTAAAAATAGCAATATTTTAATTTCCATTAGGTAGAGACATCATATTTTAGCATTTCTAGTAGTACCATGTCATTGTTTGCTTTAGATTAAAAGGGATTATATGTGAAAGTATTTACAAACTATAGAGTATTATACAAAGTGAGTTAATAATTTCAATAACAGAATAAGTTACTACCATTAATAATAAGAAATCACAATCAAATTACAAATATTCAGAAAACTCCAAAGTCCTAAGGGTCAAAAAATTATTTAAACAGCAAATCACTTCATTCAATTATTACTTCTCGAGTGCCTACTATATGCCAGGCACTGCTCTGGTCCCTAAGGGTTAAGCAGTGAATAAGACAGACAAGACATAAAAGATTCTGTACCTCATGGTGCTTATTACATTATAGTGGATCAAGCTCATATATTCTTTTGACCAAGTTATTGTGAGGATTGAATGTGAAGGGCTTACAAAAGTTCGTGGCACATAAAAGCTCAAAAATGTCAATCATCATCATCATTAACAACAAGTGGGAAGTTTGAAGTCAAACTGGAAACTGA
The DNA here is from genome assembly GCF_009873245.2 of Balaenoptera musculus. Lineage (NCBI taxonomy): Eukaryota > Metazoa > Chordata > Mammalia > Artiodactyla > Balaenopteridae > Balaenoptera > Balaenoptera musculus. Next base: position 14,810,464 of record NC_045800.1, read on the forward strand.
TAAAACATTGGGCACTCAAGATTTTGCCTCTATCCTTTAGGATCACTCATTCACTCAATAATGTATTCAAAACCCAGTAAGACTATCATGTGGAATGCCTAATAAGGGACAAAATTTGATAGAAAGATGGATTCAAAGACTCACAGACAGTATCAGTTTAGAGCAACACCGTCTGTGAGGTGATAACTGTGTTTAGAACTCAAGCCAGGATTATTTTGATGTTTTGGATAATAAAATTGAGAACTTGCTCACGAACGTATGGATGACTCGTGCGTGTTACCTGCTCATTACGTTATGTAAAAATAATTGAAAGTGATAATGGCAAAACAGATGAATGACAATATTCAACAGAGAAAACACTGTATGAATATTACTTGTACTATTAGAGATACCACTAATAATTAACTTTCATCCATTTTTTAGAGTTTAAAAATGCTTTTACGTTAATTATCTAGGTTCTGTTGAAGTGGGTCAGGAAGCTATTTTTGTCCTTGCTTCACCGATGACCAGAACGAGGCACAGAGTGATTAAATGACTAGTTCAGGCTTGCACAGCTGGTGGTCATGGGGGGACCTGAACCCAGGACTCCAGATCCTTTGACTTGCACTCTGCTCACTCTATAGCCGTTAGAAGGAAACTGCTGATTTGGTGCAAATGACTAACACGCGACTGTGAACCAAAATGAAAAGAAGAGCAAAAATTGGTAGGGATGTAAAATCAGTTATGGTCAAAGGCATTAATTAATGTTGATGTTATAAAAACAACAATAATAATATAAACAATAACTATTCTGTTAACATCGATATGATATGCCAGGCATTGCCCTCCGCACTTTACATGCATTATTTTATCCGTTTATGCAGATAGGAGTGGGTGATAATACAGGGTAAACCCATAAACATGCATTGAGGGCATATTGCAGGCAGCGTGGTTGAGGCTGGTTGTTGTCAGAGTCATTACCAAATAGCATCAAGCGAGGACAACGATGCAAGAGCTCCTAGATTCGCTAACAATCACACAGAGACAAATTCTATGAAGTTGGCACAAGGCAAGAGGGAAAGAAAGATAAAGGTGAGATCTGCAAGGTGGGTGCGGAGATCAAAGATTCCCAGGGGAGATGATCTCTGAGCTGAGGTTTGAAAGAGGAGACGGAAGTTGTCAGATAAAGAACACTGGCATGAGGGGTGTGGTATGTTCTGGGTAGAGGAAACTAAAACTTCAACAGCATGGAGAGAAAGGATATTTGGGAAACTTCAGGACATTTGCTATGGGTGGAACACAGGTGCAAATGGGAGAATGATGAGAGGGAAGAAAGAGAGGTAAGCAGAAGGGGGTCACATGATTTTTAGGAGTGGAGAGGCACAATCAGATTTTTATTTCAAAGAGACACCTCTACCGGTAGCACTGACAGACTGGAGTGGTGGGTGAGGCTATGATTATTAAAACCAGATAAGAAAGCGACAATAAGGAGAGAGAAAAGGGATGAACAGGACAGATATTTAGGAAAGATTAATACGGGAGATTAAAAATAGGGAGAAGCCTAGTACGACTCCCACGTACAGCTTGGTACGCCTTGTATGCTGGATGCATACAAATGCTATTTACTACCATATGAAGGAGGAACAGGAAGAGTCAGCGTGTGTGAAAGGTGGTGGATCATCTCTTTAGTTCTGGACATCCTGAGCTTGATGACCTGCGGGGCGTCGTAGTGGAGATGTCTAGTTGCATATGCAGGTGTGAAGCCCGGGAATAAGTCTAGCCCAGAGAGGTAGAGTTGTGGTGATCTGCATGAATTGAGTCTGAAGACTGTAATTGTATGGATGGGTAATGCTAGTTGTTACAATAGTTAAACCCTGCAATCTCAGTGGCTTAGCAAAAGAGAGGTTCATATCTCACTGTATAAAGTCTGAGGTAGGAGTCCTGATTGGTGTCAGGACGTGTGTGGGGGAAGAGGAAAGAAGCACAGCACCTGCTTTATGTAGTTATTCGGGGACCCAGACTGATGATGCTTCTGCCATCTTCAATCTGGGGTTTCCAGGGCTGCCTTGAGCATTGATGTCTAGGTGGCAGATGGGAGATGAGAGGGTAAAAAAGGTTCAACCCCTCCTAAACCACCGTGGACCAGAAAAGCTCAAGACACTCTGTTTCAATGCCATTAGCGGGTACTACTTCCCAGAAACAAGTCTCCACCGGGGGAGGGAAGCAGAAGTCTTGGGTGGAGAGCCAGCAGTCTCTGCCACTGGAGTGGGTAAGGTCTGGTAGAAAGAGAGTAAGACAGAGAGAACGACCAAGAAGAGGGCTGGTAATGGAGGAGCAGAGCCCATGAGAAGATCCGAACACCCAGAGAGGTAGAAGAAAGCCAGGACCGAGATAGTCCGCAGACTCTGTAAGGCTAGGCAGTGGCTGGCCATGACCTGCGGATCCTGTTCCTGTTTGCAACAAATAGCCCCCAAATTCCATGACAACTGTAAGCCAGCTGAGTTTGTGGCTTCCAAGCTTTTCTTGATTTGAAATTCAGAACGTCCCTTGAGAGATTTCTCCTGGAAGGAAGTTGGAGTAGGTGGCTGCTAAGGTCACTTCTGGCTTGACGAATTTATGACTGCAGCTGCCCTTCTTCAGCAGGCCAGCAGCGAGGACCCAGTATCATTGCTGGCCTCCTCTCTCACGCATGCGCTCACGTGGCTGCCACAAGCATCACTGTGAAGCCAGGGGACTGGCTGCGTTCAAGAATTTCCTTGTTAGAGATCTGCATTCGCTTTTGCTAGCTGGGAAGGAATGGACATACTTCTACCCCAGTGAGAACCACACTGGTAACAGGAGGCGTGGATTGTACTTACTGTTTGTTAGGTGTGGTTTTTATGATGCCAATAACATGGGTAAAGAAACTGGCTCTAAGTCTCAAATTGGAAAAGTGAAGAGACTGGGCAGCGTCAAAGACCAGCCTGGGACTTGATCTTACATCTAGCAATCTGAGAACAACCTAATAGACATTTTTTTAAGTTTAGTTTTCTAATTTTTCAGATTATATTACAATTCTGTCTTTATAACTCTGCCTGCCCCTCACGATTGGGAGCACCTTGAAAGTGGGGATTATGTTTTCATTCACTTTTATATCCCAGTGCTTAGTCTATGATGGGTGGTCAATAAACATTACTGGAATGAGAATTAAATGATGTATCACGATGCTGTGTGCTTCTAAGGAGGTGAATTCTGATTAGAATTAGATTACAAGTCTCAATGTTATTTTACCTTAAAGGTATTTGGAAATATAGTCTGGCCTCCTCCTTGTTTCTCTAATCCTTGTACTTAGTTGCAGAGAAGTTACTGGGAGGAGGGTGGGAATCAGGCAGGGCAGGGGAGGGACACCACAGCACCAGTGTGGCTATCGTTAATCTACTGTCCAAGAAGGTGACCCAGGGGAGAGTTACCTGCATGATGCCACTGTGCTGCAAAGGTGTCCAGCCCCTTCCTGAGAACTGGGCGTGCTCACGTCCCGAGTGTGAGAGCTACACTCGTGAGCATCGGGCTTGGTATTTTGGTCAACACTGTCCCTAAACAGGTTTTAATATGTGTGGCTGTGTGTACAATATTGATGAAAAACTGAAACAGCTGCCACACTTGCTTGGCATCAAAGCATTAGCAATTTAACTCTCCCTGAATGTCTTTGCAGAGACTTTTAGTATTTTAAATCAACTTTGGTAGTTCGACCATAAGCTTCCCTCGTTCCTGGATGGACCACTTCCCAAAAGGAAAGATCAGTTTACCTTTCATGTTCTGAGATCTCCCTGGAGATTGTTCAAAGTTAGAGCCAACACAAAAACACAAATGATTTTTTTTTAAAGAAACTAGATTACAATTTTAAATCAAGGTTAAACAGTGTTGGGTGGTGATGTGAATCATTGCTTTCCAATCATTGCTTGCATTTACAGGAGAGTATAGGAGACAGTTACAGGGCTTATATCCTCTATACAGATAAACTCCACTGAATATTAAAAAACAAGCTATCAACCAAAAAAATGAATTTTAGTATCATCCAAGGTGATGTTTCTGCTCCTCTAAGTTCATAACAGTCAATATTTTAAAAGATATTTCAACATTAAAAGAAGTTGAAAACATACAACTATCTCTGCAAAGTCAAAATACAATTTTAACAAACTCCAATGGTAAAGCAAATTTATGCCTTCTATATAAAAACTCAGATCATTACAAAAATGGGAGGGAAAAAACAGATAAAATTATGCAAATCCTCACCTCTGGCCATTTAGATAAAATGGATGAGAAAATGCTATACAGAATCATGATTTTTCCATTAATATTACTATAAATTTCTTAGACCTTACCAAAAGTTATTATGGATAACTTAATGGCCAAAGGCATTTTAACAAAAACAGATGTGTCTGTAGCCAAATTGATCCTTGATAAATCTCTTTTGCTGAAGGAAAAGGCAGTATAGTTGGACAGTATATTTCTCAAAATGGACTTCAAACCATTCCTCTGATGTTTGCTAAGTGATCCAGGATCCCAGATAGTACATATTCTCTCCAGTAATTCAAAACAGGGACTTTGGGGAGGTAGTTTGTTTAAGTGACCTCCTTTAATCTCACAGAGGATAGTATAAAAGAAACCTTCATTCTCTGATGCAATTTTGAGAATCTGACTGAGTACATCCCATAAATGCCGACCCTTCTGAGTGAAAAAAGTATCAGTTTGCCCCACTTTGCATTTGGGAGGAATGAAAGTGGCCTCTGAGCTACTGTAAATTGAGAAGTGTCACAAAGAGTCAGCACTAGTGGAAACCTTTCAAACCCTACAGGCAAGTAAATCATAGAGAGAGCAGACTTCAGAGTCACCTGGAACTTTCTCATGTTATATCCAGGGGGATAAACATTGCTCTGCATTCACTCCAAGTTATCTCCAGACACAAAGAGAATTCTCACACATTGTTCCACAAGCCTGGACTACAGTTTCCTAAGTGAGTTGCCAAGTGTATCTGTAGAAGGGACATCTTGCTGACCATAGGTTCCTCACAGGTAGCAATGAAGTGGGTCAAGAGATGATGGATGGAGACAGAAATTCTTACGAGCACATGTGATTACAGAAGGCCCGCTGGACACAGTCAGAATGTCACTTGTGGGGAGGGATGGAAGACTTTGCCCTCTTTATCTGGCATATTCACTTTAGATGTTATCCACTTACTTTCAGTAAGTGCCTCAGCTAGCAGAAAGATGAAAAAACTTGCTTTCAGGTCAATAAAGGAAATCTCTTATGATCAATGGTTGATTAGAGCAGGATCTTCTAAGCGGGAGGCTCTGGCCTGCATTTTGTAAAGGGTTTTCAAATTAGTCTTACTCTGAGATCTGGGCAAGGGGCCAGTTCACCACCCAGCTGCCGCTGACTTTCAGCCCAATGGTCCATGATGAGTTCCCATAATTAGAGGAAAAAAATTTTTTAAATAAGGAAAAGAAACTTATATTTTAGAGGCATTGAATCTAAGAAAGTAGAGTACAGCAGAAGCATGGTACTATCAGGTTTTAAAAAGTACATATATTTTGTCAGATTTGGTTTCATATTCCTTACTCCAAACACTTACTAAAGTTGGAGAAATGCAGATTATAATTATTATTCGCAAAGGTATTTATGACTTGCCCTAAAAAAAACATAAAAGGGGATTTTGAAAGGACAAACTATAAATGGCTTATTTATAATTGACTAAGTATGTTGAGTCTTCCCTGCTTTGGGTGTGTGTGTGTGTGTGTGTGTGTAAAACTACCTTTTTAAAAGCATTTTGACAAACTGGGATCATGATAATCAAAACAAAAGCAAGTCCTCTATGAATAACTGCATATTTTAATTAATCATATATCATTCTCATTTCACTTTCTAGAGTTGCAAATAGTCAACCAGTTGTTTGTGTTTCTTTGGTCAACAGAGAACTGAGAGAAGAAAACAGAGAAGCAAAAATATTGATCTTGAGCTAATGAGCCACAATGCCAAAGGGCTACCCATTATTTCTACAGAGTTAGAATAATTTGCAAAGGATGGAAAGTCAGTGTTACAGAAAAGCAGATCCTAATGCTCATGACTTAGATGTCCACCGTCTATCAGCAGGACTCTTAGTTGCAAGTTTAGAGCACTCTTTGAAGGGGATTATAGACAACGTGATCTGTAACAAATGTTGGGTGAGCTACCTGAGATGAAGTATGACTGTCTTTGTAAAAAAGAACCTACTTGCTTGGCCAGAACTGTCCCAGCTGAATCAACAGCTAAACCAGTTATATTCAAAATTTAATTTTAATTCAAATAAAAGCAATTGAATTGTAGGTGACTGAATTACCTGGCTGTTTCAACTGTTCATATCAGTATCCAGTTATGGTGCCCTTTGTGTATGACTAGATCATATTCTGAAGCTTATTATCCAACATGAAGAGTTGTTACACTCCAATTCTGAGCATGGCCTTTATTTAGATGTGTAATTAAACATGGCAGAAGCAATGTTCGGGGCAAACATCTAATAAATCTCTAGTATTCCTGTGGGATGAAATATATTATTTAGTAATTTTAAATGACTAAGTTTTAATTTGGGGAAAAGCCTGTTTAGAAGAAGGAAACAGGACACATGATGCCACATGAAGATAACTTTAAAATATGGAGCATTGGCATTAAAATGTGAATTAAACATAGCGTATCAACCATAGCCACACCACCTTAGACCAGGTAATGAGGAAATACTTCCTAAACTTCCCGCAATGGCCAATATTTTAATATGCAAGGATCTCTAGCACAATCTTTGAAAAAATTTTAGGAACTATACCACCAAACTTCAAGAGGTGCTTCCCTCACAGGTTATTTAACCTTTCTCAAACATTTACATTGGATTGATATTTGAAAAGAAAGGTGAACTGAAAAGAGAAAAAAATATATTTTATATACAAAAGCAATCTGTTCAACTTTCAATCTTTAATATATTGACATGTGTTTTGTTCTAGCATTACTCAAAATTAGCTTTGAGATAAAAGTTCACATTAATTATCAATAATGTAGTCTAATCACTGCTGACATTTTGAAAGAAGATATTAAGGCAGCCAAGATAAACTAAAAAGTGGGTGAAAAATATTACATATGTTCATCACAGGAAGCCTATAGTGCTCCTCAATGAGTTCATTTTTTTCTTAAACTAAAACCCTGGAGTCAAGGTAAACTAATTGGGCCCTCTGACCTTCTCAAGCATGAGCTCCTTCATACTTGGCACTTCTCTGGTTCTTAGATGATGAGACAAAAAGATTTTGGATGTATTTCAGTTTTAATTTCATCGTTCTATCGATTTTTATGATTTTAAGTATGACATAAAAATAAGATAGGGTGTGTCAACGGTTTCCCTTTCTCAATTTAAATAATTAGCCCTAGAATTAAGTGAAGATTAAATCTAAGCTGGCACTACCTTTTGAATTTAGTGAATATTGCAAATTTTAATATTTAAAAAAACAGGTACTTTTATTATTATACAAAAATTCCTAAATCCCAGTATGAAATATTTGCAACCAAACTCAGCACCTGCAAATTTTTCCTTTTAAAAAACATAAGCATAAATTAGCTCCAATAGTTTGTTTGTTTAGTCAATATAAAAAGTTGAAATTTCTCCTAGTTGAACTGAGTGAACAAAACAAGCATTAAATGCAGTTATAATACAAATGCAAAAGAAAATACTGATTTTGATTGTCTTATGTTCTTCAGGATAAGTATTCTAGAAAATGAGGTTTGTGGGATAGTTACCTCAGTGAGTTTGGAGATGCCTTTATTTCTTACAATCTTATTGAAATGAATTTAATAATCTTAAAAGTATGAGGGAATCAAGCTCACAGGACGCGTTTCTAAAATCATTCGTAAAATCTTATCCTACTAAAGAGGATGCTTTTCACACATATAAACACATACGTATATGCATGGAGTTTTAGATTAAGTCCTAAGAACCAAGAACTTACAAAATATTCTATTAAATTTATACTGGTTCTCTTTGTACTATCAATATGAACAGAAGCAAAATACTCCCTATGTAAAAAAAGAAAAAGAAAAAGAAAAAAACCTTTTATTTATGGTTTTGATGAGAATATTCAAACAAGGAAAAAGGTAAGACAGTGATCATCAAAAACTAAATCTGGGGCCCTTGATTTGAGATAATTAACTAATCAATAGACAATTCTTCTCAGGGACACATCGGACCAGACATTTATTAAGGAACTCTTCAGAGTTTCATACAAGGTAATTAATACAGGCTTCACTATAGAAAATTACATTTTAATGACTTTCTGTTCAAGTTACATGAATTTTATGTAAGGAAAAGCTTATAAAGTCTAAAATTTTCTTTCCACCCAAGTTATTAAAATTTGTATTTGAATATAGTCCCTTTCATTAACATTAAATCAGTTAGCTTTAATTTATGAAAAAGGACTGCTAAGTTTTACCACAATAGTTTGCACGGCTTTGATTTGCATTCATGAAAAAACACAATAAATTAATTTGCTACTTGGAAAGAATTTGACAGATGCATTAATCATGAAGAAACCGAATTCACTTTTCTTTACTCTTTCTCACAAAGATAGATCTAAGATAAGAGACTGCTGATTTAACATTCTTTAAGCAAAATGAGGTGTAATGATAATAATGGAGATATTCATAGAACTAGAGAATTTTAGAGCTGGAAGGAATCTTAGAAATTCCCTGATTTAACAAATGCGGAAAGAACAATTCCGTCTCCCAAACTGTCCATGGAGCAGAGCAGTGAAGAAGGAGTATTCTCATTTTCTCCACTGGAAATCAGCACAGAAGTTAGAATTATTCAAGGGCTGACTAATTTGGCTTTTAAATGACTTTGGTTCCTCCTGAACCATGCTACTTCTTGTCCCTAAGGTTTTGAGAGTATAGTCTGAGCTCAGAGATGATGCTGAATCATAACATGAAACACCTATTGCAGAATTTAGATTTTTTAAAGATAGCATGAAAACAGCACTAAAACTGTTCCCGACATCTACACTGTGCACTGATTCTTTTGACAAGTCAATTAGATATTGTCAAATACATTTACAAGTTTGTATACTGTGAAAAGATTTGGGTAAAGATATTCAACAACAATATATTGTACCGCAAATATTTCTCTAATTTTGTTATTTGTCTTTTTACTTTGTTTTATTTTTCTTTCTCTTAGCATCAAACTTTTGTTTTCAGATGTAGTGCAAGTCACAGATCATCTTTATGACTCCTATGTTTATATGCTGCTTGGAAAAGCCTCTCCTACTTAGACCATCACAAGGTATTCCTACGTTGTCTTCTATTGCTTTTTTAAATTTAAATTTTGGTATTAAACAAAATACAAAAATTACTGAAAGCAACAGTAATCACAATATTCTAAGCAAATGTTCAAATTTTAAAAATCACTTTTAAATGAAATGTAATTGTGTTTTTGATGCACTACCTACATATTACATACCTGTATGTATATATATAAACATACATATACATTAATTACTGAGTTACATGAAGATTTTGGTATAAAAATTTAAATCATGGGACCATTTCATCAGAGTCACTTCACCATCATTAGAAACCTTTCAATCCTCCAGTAAAGGCTTTGGACAAGAGAATACTGTAAATGCCTACAGAATGATCTTAATAAAGAATCAAAAAGCTTTTTGTGGTTCACACATTATGTTGAATCATGGAAATAATTTATATTCTCCCTTTACTGTGGGGCAAAGAAACACTAGTATCTTAAGGAAAAGAAGAAAATAACCCATGTGCCAAACTTACTACACTTGGGTTGTGTTTTCCTTGTGCTAAAGATTCTAAATTATTTTTACTCCATTGGTTCTTTGTTTCTATAGAAATAAATTTAATTTCTTCTTCTCTAAGCCTACAGCTATTTTCTCTCTCTGTTATTCGCTATATAAAAGAGCTTGCCTTACTTCTTATTAGTTTTAAAATTTTAAAATCTGTTCTTATACTACCACATATGTCAGCATGGAAAAGAGTATTTTTTGCTAGAGATAATCCTACTGACTTCTGAGAAAGAATATTATCCTGGTTACTTATTTATATATGTAGAAGGGTCACGTTATTTTTTAAAAATTATACTTAATATTGATGGGCTATTTATCTTCAGGAAATATTACTGATACTCAATTCTAACCAAATGATTACGGACAAACCATTCTTCATTCTGTTTTCTTTAACAAAACATACAAATCCCAGTTGACAAAATGTACTGTTTCTCCTAAAAGATAAGAATTAAAGTAAAAATATTCTCCCAAGCTCAAGGAATGCCAACTGCCTATGTATATCCACAGAATTTTTCACTTCAGGTAAATCTTAGTGCCAAAATATTTGGTGGGAATGTGGGACCAGGTTCAGAGAAGTTTCAGGCCCTGGTCCTGCACCATCTCACCTACAGCCCGACGGGGTAATTACCCTACAGGTTAATAAGGCTGACAGCAGCCTCACTCAGCCAAGCAAGCCTTAGCCTGCTACTCCAGGTGGGTCAAAATCACCGAGACAGGGAGCCCACCAGTGGTTAAGAAACACTTTCACTCATAAGTTTGAAACAGAAAGTTTTGGTTAACCCTGAATTATCCACGATATTCAGTTAATCTGTTTTTATTTGACAATATTTAAAAATGCAGTGTTATAAAATGGTTATTAAATTTAAGATACATTTCACTTCAATATGAGGGGATTCACCAATATTTTATACTGACGTGCTTCTTAGAAAATCAATGACTGCACGAAGTGAGGTTAATTCACGTTATATTTCTTCTGGTATCGGTGGTAGGTACACTCGTGTGGCACCTGCAACTTGCTGTTCTCAACACCTGCGCGATCCCCTTAGGACTATGGAGAACAGCTGCAGCTAGCAGGTAAATGGGGAATGTATTCTCAAACTGCAGCGCAGTACAGACTGGAAGCAAGGAGGCAGGAGGCATACAGGAATGAAAGGACCTTAACGTTAAAAGGTATTGTGGTTTGAGCCTCTCACCTCATCCTTTTCTCACAAAAAGGTGTTAATTTCTACAATTTTATTTTTTTATCTTTTAACACATATTAATTCATACATAAACTTTTGAGGAAAAAATACTGCAGAGCTACACCCATATCTTTTAGATTGTATGCAATTGTTTTTTCGCTTCCTTTTGTCATTTATTCATCCTCTGCCTCTTTTTAAAACACTCCCTTTAGTTCCTAGCTCCTTTTACTTTAAAAAGCAGGTGGTATGATGGCTGGGATTTGACATTCTTGATTAAATAACTGCATTATCTGAGCCATCTTCTAGTTTTCAGGGACCTCCTTTTGTGAAACTACAAAACTATCTACTATAATTTCTCTAATGCTCTCTCCTTCTGTGAGCAACTTAGACTGTCATATCAGTATTTGATACTGTGCAACTTAGAGGAAATTTCAGATGGTTTCAATAACCATTTCTGTTATTGTGCTGCTTTTAACTTCTCATTTTGGTTCACAGACAATTTATATTTAAATATCTTCTATATATACATCAGTAATAGAAAGAAGTACTGATATTTTGATAATTCTTAACATCTTCATTTTTGTCTAAAAAGTTTTTTTGCAATTTTAGTACCAATATCTATAAAACATTGAGTTTAGATGACTTCATTTTATGTATACTGACTAGAAGAGCTCCCCCTTTTACTAATGTTTCCATCTAAGGTTATGAAGGTGATTTTTTCAAAAGGCTCAATGGAGGGAGTTCCTTAGTGGTCCAGTAGTTAGGACTCAGTGCTTTCACTGCCATGGGCCCAGGTTTGATCCCTGGCGGGGGAACTAAGATCCCACAAGTGGCGTGACCAAAAGAAAAAAACAAAAAAAGCAGGAGGGAAGTGAATCCAGATTTTGGTTAATAGTGCAAGGTCACTTTAAGGGACAGCTTAAAGCCATTCTATACACTTTGGGGCTGCTCTGCCCCTTCTAGGAGTTCCCCTTGAGCATCTCTACCAAATGAGTCTCATGCCAGATCTGGCTACCTGGGGTCTTGTGCCCGCCTCAGACTCTGGGTGTCTGTAATACAGATAAGCAATCAGATTCCTCCCCAGCAGAGATAGTTGAATCTCAGAATTACTGTCTTAATATTACCCCTTCTTGCCCACAGTCTGGCTTCTGCCATTTCTTTGGAAGTGCTTGTGATAACTCTAGCTTTTGCTGGTTTGAGTTCCACGAGTAGCAGCAGTGGGGACTGAGACGAGGACAAAAATACGTTTTAGCACAACTCCTCATATGTGCTAGTGTCAGAAAGAGGTTCTATCCACCAATGAGCCCAGAGGAGAGATCAGAGGACAGCATGCATCAGAACACACCAACTCTCGGACTTCCCCGGTGGCGCAGTGGTTAAGAATCCGCCTGCCATGTAAATTGATACAGCCACTATGGAGAACAATATGGAGTTTCCTTAAAAAACTAAAAATAGAATTACCATATGACCCAGCAATCCCACTACTGGGCATATACCCAGAGAAAACCGTAATTCAAAAAGACACATGCACCCGAATGTTCATTGCAGCACTATTTACAATAGCCAGGTCATGGAAGCAACCTAAATGCCCATCAACAGACGAATGGATAAAGAAGTTGTGGTACATATATACAATGGAATATTACTCAGCCATAAAAAGGAACGAAATTGAGTCATTTGTTGAGACGTGGATGGATCTAGAGAGTGTCATACAGAGTGAAGTAAGTCAGAAAGAGAAAAACAAATATCGTATATTAATGCATGTATGTGGAACCTAGAAAAATGGTACAGATGAGCCAGTTTGCAGGGCAGAAGTTGAGACACAGATGTAGAGAATGGACATATGGACACCAAGGGGGGAAAACTGCGGTGAGGTTGGGATGGTGGTGTGCTGAATTGGGCGATTGGGATTGACATGTATACACTGATGTGTATAAAATTGATGCCTAATAAGATCCTGCAGTATAAAAAAACAAACAAAACAACTAAAAAAAAAAAAAAAAAAAAGAATCCGCCTGCCAATGCAGGGGACACCGGTTTGATCCCTGGTCCGGGAAGATCCCACATGCTGCGGAGCAACTAAGCCCGTGCGCCAAAACTACTGAGCCTGAGCTCTAGAGCCCGTGAGCCACAACTTCTGAGCCCGAGTGCCACAACTACTGAAGCCCACGGGCCTAGAGCCCGTGCTCTGCAACAAGAGAAGCCACCGCAATGAGAAGCCCGTGCACGGCAACGAAGAGCAGCCCCCACTCACCACAACTACAGAAAGCCCGCGCGCAGCAACAAAGACCCAACACAGCCAATAAATAAATAAATAAATAAAATTAAGAACACACCAACTCTCAATACTGACATCCAAGTCATCGTGTCCTCATGAGAGGAGGGATGTGGAAGGCGGGGGTCCATGGTGACTATGGGAGAAGCGTAGATCCCAAATTCATTGTGTTTTATTGAAGCTTTGGTACAACACTTTGTATGGCATGGGTGACAGTTATTCTCTGCATCAGAAATATAACTCAAAATGTTATTCCATATTGGAAAAAACCAGAGATACCTTAGTTTGCTAATCATTTTAATGCGTTACTTTCAAGCTCTCAACTGACTGAAGCTCTCTTTACTCTTCAGCTAAATGATACCTTATATCTCATTGGGTTTCTCTATTTTTATTTTTAAGCATAACTATTGTTAGGTTTCAGAATCAAGCCGGCATCCTACCTAGCACACCTGGGAGGAATAAGCACACTGATTTGCCTATTACAGAATGGATCAAAACAGGTACTATTACTTACCAAGATATGAATCACTGTTACAAACCCACAGAGGGCCATGCACTACTCTGAACACTTAAAACATTAACTCTAACCCTACCAAAAATCTGCAAGGTAGTTGTTATTTCCTTATTTTACAGATGAGAAAACTTAATCCGGAAAGAGGTAAAAGCTGTTAACTCACAGTAAATGGTAGAACCAGAATTTGAATCTGGGTCTCTCTGTCACTCTACTTCGCCTCTCAACACATCTGTAATGACTGAGAGCAATGGTTCTCAATACGGAATGCTTGGATATGGCTCTAAGTAGTCATATACTTTTACTTATTTGTAGAATCACCAAGAATTCTTCAGGTACAAATTCAGATAGTTACCAGTGTCTCATTGGTGAGGCTTGAACAACTCTAGAAAGATTATAAGCCAATAAAGGTATAATCTGCTATCAACCTACATAGTGGTTCTATTTCTGGGAAAATTCAGTATATATTAAAACCATTTGAAATTGAGTTTAATATAAAAAAGAAGATCCAAGTTCAGACAATTTATTACAGTTTTTGTTTTTACCTTCAAGAATGTCCAGCAGGTCACTCTAAACTGGTGAGGGAGTTAGGATGACTCTTTATTGTGTGCTACTGTCCATGTTCTACCGGGCATCTAGGACCCCTGTGCCCTGCTGCTAACTGACTTTATAGTGGCCCCAATCATTATGAAAACCCAGTGTCCTACAGATTTCTGAAAAAAACTTTAGGGGGCAGTATTGCCCCCACTGGGAATCACTGCTGTCAATGTGTTCCTTTGGCTAAGATGTGAAAAATAGTAGTGGTGGACCAAGGCTTATTCAAAAAATGAGGAATTCTCACCTAACTCCTTGTATTTTTTTTTTTTTTTTTTTTTACTTCAGGATAACACATTACACTGCTAGGTCATTGTATTAGGTCACAATAATATAACAAATTACCCCCGAAGGTAGATGCTTCAAATAACAAGCATTTATTAACCTCACAGTTACTGTGAGTCAAAATTGGGGAGCAGCTTAGCTGAGTGGCTCTGGCCTAAGGCCTCTCATGAGGTCACAAGTAAGATGTTGGCCATGGCTACAGTCTTCTGAAGGCTTGATTAGTATCTGAGGATCCACTCTGAAGCCCACTGGCATGGCTGTCAGCAGGAGGCCTCAGTTCCTTCCTGGCTGCTGGCCAGATGCCTCAGTTCCTCACCACAGGGGCCTCTCCATACTTTGTGTCCTCATGACCCAGCAGAGAGAGAGAACGAGGAGAAGCTTAAAAGCCTTTTATAACCCAGCATCAAAAGTTGCACACTGTAACCTTTGCCTCATTCTATTTGTTAGAAGGGAATCACTGAGTCCAGCCTATGTTCGGGAGGAGGAAAATTAGGCCCCATTTTTTGAAGGAGGGAGTATCAAAAAATTTGTTGACATATTTTAAAACCACCAAAGTCATCAAAGCCAGGGACAAGCTGTCCCTGTTTGGAATACAAAAGACCTAGAGAATTAACAGGATTCCCACAAACGTAATATAACATGGGCATGGCGTAATGGGAAAGAGTGTGAGAAGAATGGCTATCAGTGGGTCTAGGTTTTGAGATGAGTTAGGAAGGATGGGATTGGAGAGAGGTGAGAAGAGGATGCTGGGGGGCATGACACGGGCAAGTGAGCAGACTCTTAAGACAACTGTAAGTTTCATTTTATGTATCATCTATATATATCTAGAACTATACTTATATTTACATATATCATCTATAGTGCAGAATTCTAATACCTTCATCATCATTTTATCTGAAGAAGATAAAATTCACTGTGATACTTAAATGTTTGCATTTGTTGATGACAGACTTAGCTGGAAATAATTAGACATGTGGAGAGCTTCCATATGCCTTCTGCACCCATCACTGGAGTTGCTGAGGTCGTAACGAGTAGAGCTGTATTAGAAAACATTCTCCATCCTGCTACACTTCCTCCAGGCTGAATGAACCCATCATTTCTTATCAAGTATTTTCTATTTAGTATTTCAGCCAGCTTTCCAATTTAGCTAACTTTCAGGTTCTCTTGTTTACTATTTACTTGTGCTCCCAAGTAGAATTCCAACATCTCATTTGCATAAACATAATCTGTTGACCCCTTATCCTTTGAAGATCTGCATGGAAAAACTCAGGGCAATACTGCATGCCAACTGGAACAGTGGGCCTCAGTGGGAGTATTCCCTCTTCCCATGGGTCATCTCTGTGAATTTTTACTGCTGAGTAAGGGCCAATCACTTCAGCCACTCATAGTCAAGTTCTTATGTTTGCTAATTATCTAGAAATGTTTTACACACTCAATAATGTGAAAGAATTCACACTTTATGTGAATACACACAATAATGTGAAAGAGTCTTCCCACTACAGATCAGAAGTGCAAAACACTGAAGGAATATGTTTCCTCTACATATCCAAATTCTGTTCATCTATTCTTCAAGACACAGGCTAAGACCTGACTTCTCCAGCAAGCTCTTCTGATTACCAAAGACTGCACTAAAATTTCTCTCCTGAACTTCTTTAGTACCTGAAGCCTTTATTACATAATTCAACTCTTGGTGGTTTTTATCGTTTATTGTTTTATCAGCTAAGACTGAAGAGGATCCTCAAATCCCTAACCCCACTAAACCTCTACTACAGAAACACTCATTTGTTAATGTTTTTAAAAATCTAATTATTTCCTAATAACTGAACTAATTGTCATAAAATTATTTAAACTTTTCCTGAGAATTTCTTAACCCTATATTCTACAAGGCATGTAAGCTAGCATTATTTGTTCATCTATATAACCACTCAGAAGGCAAAAAGAAGACACTGGAAAATAAATTGCTGTAAGCTAGAATACATATCACTCAAGTCTCAGATGCTTCATTTATAGCAAGGCAAGAAACACTTTTAAAAGGATTTTAAAATGATAGTAATCATTATTTCTGGTACCTATTATTTACAATTTTAACAATTAATAGAAATAGGATTTCATATAAGAAAAGTCAACCAATCAAAGAATACTTGTGTATCATAATTATAATAGCAGGGATTTCTGTTGTTCCCACTTATTTTGTTGTTGCTTGTTTACATGGAGAATATCAGGTGAGTAAGAACTGAGATGACCTGAAATATTAATAATCAAGCCCTGCAGAAAATTTTCATTCAAGTATTATTATGAACAAAATATAGTTATCATAACTATTTGGTGAGCTTATTTCACAGAGTCTTTGTTTTCCTTTTATGAAATAGCATTTGAGAATAATAAACAAGAGTTTTTTTCTTTAAAATATTAATCACATATGGACTTTTTAAACCCTAGAAAGTCTATAACATTTAAATAACCCTTCTCATTCAAAACAAAACCAAACAGAAAACAGAAAACCACTACATACTGAGTGGGCTTTTGGCATACTTTAATATGTCTTGTCCACACAATTACTCTAGAAGGTGGATATTATGGCCTCATCTTACAAAGGCCATAGATTGAATCCCAGAGATCAGAATCCCAGAGATTGCCCAAGGTCTCACAGCTACTAAAGTTGAAGGCAGAATTAGAACCCATCCCAAAACCCCTACAATATTCCCTTCATCATGCTGCAAGATGGTACCATTTGCAGGGTTTCCCTATGTGAGTGGGCTGGACCTGCAGGGCTGTATATGGCAGCCCTCTTCATTTGCATTGCAAAAGGGAATACTCTGAACTCAATTTTGTGCCCCACCTAGAGAGGACTTCTGATCGAGACCAATCCTAAGCCTGGTCCTATTAAGCATTATAAATACTGGGACAAAAGGAAAAGGAGGGGTGTTGGAACATGAAGGCAGGGTATTTCAGTGTGGGAGAAACAACTTTCTAAGGGTCAGAGAAAGAGTGCCCAGTGAAGAGAGATCCTGAGCTCCCAGGGCTGCAACTCGTTTCAGCATCAAGAAGTGCCCTGCAGACCCAGGGGAGCTGCGGAGCTGCGGTGTCTGGCAGTTCACATCATCTGGATCTCTCCCCACAGAAGTTTTCAAATAAGACTTTCGTGAATTCTAATGCACGTGGAATTATAGAGTGGAAGTCAGTAGAAAAATAGGATTTGCTTTACAGAAATTTACCATGTAGCCAAATGCTATAACACATAGTCCATAAGGTGAGGGAAAGCTGAAATCACAATGCTGTGCTCACTGGCTGTGTAAGTTCAGTTGCTTTAAATGTTATATTTACAACCATTTTCCCTCTTTGCACTATGTTGTTGCGGGACTGACAGACGGAGACTATTTCAAACAAAGGGTCTCTGAGGGTCAAGGCTATGTTGACTTAACTTGCAAATGTGGGACACCGGTCGGAGCCTGATAGGCATTCTATGAATTTATAATGTATGTTATTTGGGGTTGGTAATTATGATTGGGCTACAGCTTCAGTCTGAAACAATTCAGCAGTAAAATCGAGACTAAAATGTGAGGTCATTGCCTCCCAGCAGTCATAATCAAGTTACTGGTGCATGAGTATGACACGGAGATTTTAGGGAAGGAGACTGCCTTTTAAAACGCTCCATTCAAGCTGGAAAGCCTTCTGGACAAACGAGTGAGAAGGAGCTGACTCACTAATGTGCCTGAAAACACTTTAAAACTGTACTTTAAATGATGCTCTGCTTTGAACAGATAATTAGCCCAATTCTTCCCTTTCTCTGTGTCTGTAACTCCCATTGAAATCAATGAGAACTGCATATTCAGAAGGATGAGAGAACAAAGTTGCAGGTTGAATTAATGGGATAAAGGACTGCAGATCTCTTAAAGCTTGTGCAATTAAATTGTGGCCTCACACAATTCTCTAGGGTCACCAGCAATTTGTTGGCCTAGGAAAGCTAGCCGACTTCGTTTTCAGAGGTGTCACAATTTACAGAATGCATGCTTTTAAACATCAACACGTGAGCCTTCTCAGCTCAAAATCTACCTCCTCACTCTAATCTCTTTAGGACCTGATAGCTTGGAGTCTGGGATTTTATTCACTTGCCCTTATCACCAGCTAAGATCATCAATCAGTCAATCAGCAAAATCTCCATTTAAAAGTCATGCAGGGGCTTCCCTGGTGGCGCAGTGGTTGAGAATCTGCCTGCTAAGGCAGGGGACACAGGTTCGAGCCCTGGTCTGGGAGGATCCCACATGCCGCGGAGCAAGTGGGCCCGTGAGCCACAACTGCTGAGCCTGCGCGTCTGGAGCCTGTGCTCCGCAACAAGAGAGGCCGCGATAGTGAGAGGCCCGCGCACCGCGATGAAGAGTGGCCCCCGCTTGCCGCAACTAGAGAAAGCCCTAGCACAGAAACGAAGACCCAACATAGTAATCAATCAATAAAATAAAGAAATCTTTAAAAAAAAAAAAAAACTCATGCAAACTAAGCACGTGTGAATATCTCATTTTTCTATAAAAATATCTGTCTATGCATCATTTGTATGCATATTAATTATCTGCTGTCTCTCCCAACTAGAAAGAAAGTTCTAACTGGCAAAAACTTTGTCTTATTTATCATTACAGCCTTAGCCCTTAACCTGTTTGTAACTGTCAAATATTTTTAATCTTCAAAACACTATGAGCATGTTTGATTAGATATTCCTAAAGCCACAAGAACAACACTGGCCTTTAAATATTGCAAATGTATAAAATGCAATATCTGCATTTAAACATTTCTCCACTGAAGAGAAAGAAGATATTTACTGTCTACTATATGCTAGTTTCTCTACAAGTATTTCTTTTTCACTGAATTCTCACAATAGTGGGGTGGGATGTAGTATTTTTATATTTATGTTACAAATAAGAAATGGAGGCTTAGAGAAATTAAATAACTTTCCCAAGGGCACAGAATTAGGAAGTAGCAGAGCTGAGGTCTGAATCTTCTCCTGACTCCAAAGCCCAGGCTTATCTCCCATTATTTCACTGCTTAACGTTCGAAAAATAAGGAAAGGAAACACATTTATAAATTGGAGATGGTCTCAACCTGTGCCTCATAAGAAAGGATGATGATTACAGAGCCATCAGCCTAGAGAAGTACTGAGCAGGCGTACAGACAAGCTGGAGGGACGTAAGGTGACAAAAAGGAAAAGGCCCGGGATTGGCTGCCCAGCAGAAGTCCACAAGGCACCTGGAAGGCTGAAGCCCTCGCTTGCTGGCTTCCTGAGGACCTGACGACTCTAGCTGGGTACGTGTGTGACACAAGCATATTTCCATCTGCTTTGACTCATTTGTGGCCTATTTCTGACCCCCAAATCCCTGCTCTCTGGTCACACTACTCCAGGATTCCATCATTGCCACATGCTTTATGGCTCACACCGGATTTCTTCCTCTCCATGCATATCTTGCCCCAGTGTTCTGTTTCCCCCGACACACTATCCCTCCCAATCTCTCCGTGAAGTGTTTTCAAATGCTAACCATTCCCAGTTTGCACTTATACTCAAAACACACATCAAGGTAGGGGTCCACAGTTTCGGGTTCACAGTCTGAGGGGATGCACCAGCAGTCCGGACATCCATCAAGGTTTCCACCATGTTCTGTAACATCATCTATGTTTTCTGCACTGACTGACATGTCCTGGGATCCTTAACCAGACCGTGATGGGAATGCTGGGAAGGGCACAAGCACTGCTCTGTAACTGAAAACTGAAAGTTATCTAGGAGTCTGGGGCAGTAGTAATAATAATAAATCCTACCATTGGTCGTTGACTCTGTGCCAGGTGTTGCACTAGCCAAGCCCTTACCTGGATTATTTCATTTAATCCTCCCACTGTCCCAATGAGGTAGAGGTTCCTATCTCCACATACCCATAGTTGAAGGAACTGTGGCTTTACAGCAGTATAAGCATGCCGACTTAGGTTTTGCAACAGGTATTGTGATAAAACTGGTATTTGAACCAGGTGTCCTAACCCCAGAGCTGGTCATCTTAACCACATCGCTACCCTCTGGGTGAGGCTGAAGTCATCTTTGGGTGCTGGTGTAGGTGGGCATGATCAAAGGACCCAAGACTGTTTGTGGAGGTCATCACATAATCAGGCAATCATGATTATGTTTAAGATACTGATGACAGCCGGGGAGATGAATGCTCTCTATGTGGGAAAAAAATGATAATTAGGAATCAGTTAAAATATCGTCTTATACATATACTACAAATTAGTTTATAAAGTACTTTCACAGTTTATTCTCCATCCTACTAATACTTTTCTCTCTCTAGTGCCTGCATTCTGTGCTAACAGCAGCCAGCTTTCTCACCACAAGGCAGTTTTATACACTTCATCTCACAATTCTCCTGCTGAGGTAGAAGCAGGGGGCACTGGGAGGAATTGGGAGATCTGGGTAGTCTAGTGGCTTTGCCAAGGCCACATGGTTAGTAAGTGGGAGCGGCCAGGGCATCTGGTCCTCAGCCCAGTGTCCCCTCCCTGCCTTATATGCCCTCCCAGGTGTGGAGAAGGTCCCTTCTTACTTCACTGTTCCCACCATATGAAGAGCAATTACATTCTTCCAAGATTTTAGGTGAATGAATTTTGGCGTTTAACAACTTGACATTTCTCCATGTCGTTAAATATTCTTTTCATTATTATTATATAAGACAAAGCTATATAATTCATGTAAATTTTTCTTACCATTGTTTATCTAAGTTTTCAATTTTATACTATTATAAATAACGTTGGGTTGACCATCTCTGCCTTCGATTATTTGACCAAACTTCTGATCATTTCCTTCAAGTATATTCCTAAAAATTAAATTACTAAGTGTAAGAATATGAACTATTTTGAAGCTTTTGATACACAGTCCCAATTTATTTTACAGAGACTTATACCTCTACCAGCAGTGTTTAAAGTATGCCTGTTTCATCATGTATATGTATAATATATATTTAATTTTTCACTAATTTGACAGACGAGGATCACTGTTTTCATATCTCTTTTATTGACTACTAGTTACACTATAGGCTTTTAATATTTTCTATTGGTCATTAGTCTATTTATCAATTGCTTCCTTGTGTATTTTGTCCCTTTCTGCACTGATACTTTAGGTTTCCCTTATTTGTATGAGCTTTCCCTATAATAAAAACAATCAACATTCTGCTGGATTTGTTGGTGACAGTTCCCTGGATTTGTCCCTCCTCTTGCTGTGGTTGCTGCTTGGTGTCTTCACTATCAATAAGGACCTTCAGGACTGGGGTGCCACTGCCTCCTGTGGTTCTTCCAACCAAGTTCTTCCTGTCACCCAGATGGATGGAAGCTATTTAAGTCAGAAGCATGACTATTAAATCATTTTATAGTCTTTTGTTAGCACATGGTGTGGTGGTAAGAAAAACAGTATACAAAGGAAGCACACCCTACGGAGCTCTGTTAAGGTATGCAGACGTAGGACATGAATCACAAATTATGACTTTCCAGATTTCAAACTCTCCAACTGAGCATGGACCAAATAATAAGTAGCTCAAATAAGGAGTAAGGGGGAGAAACACAGGATGGTGTATGGGGAAAGAAAGGCAGCAACTCCTTGAGAGGAGAAACTATAGCTTGTTTATCTGAGTCTCCTTGTGCTGTTAATATGCCCAGGACATGTCAGCTATCTGCTAAGGGCTTGCTGGAGGATGGGTAGATGGATGACCACACCCTCCTCTCCTGACTGCCACCCACTGGCTCTGTTACTTTAGACAAGTCAATTGCCCTTTTTGGGTCTCAATTTCACCATTTGGTAAAATGGTTACTGAACAGGGTTGTTGCCAAGATCCAGTGAGATAATGATATGAAAACAACCTGTGAACTATATGGGCAAAAGAAAATATAAGTCATGCATTTTCATGGAAGTTGTGCTGTTGTTATTTACTATCTTAAAGGAAAATTTCATCGTCAAGCAGGATAAGAAGCCATGGTTTTTCTCAGATGATTAGTCTGGTTTCTTTTCATTCTCCCTCTCCCTCTTGCCCCTGACCTGTGATATACATCTAAATGTCCCTAAAACACAGGCTTTGTAGTCATTCAACTTCACTTCCTATGGTGGCCAGCACAGCCTGCTGAACAAAATTATGAAAAGTCTGCAGGAAAATTCTGTTATACACACATACATTCTGTATAATACATTAAAGGTTAGCATGCACTATTGATTAATGACCTGCCCTTGCTTTGTGCGATGGGGTGTGCTGGTCATCAGGCAGAGCTTCACAGATATGATGCTGGGTACTGACAACGAGCAGGAATTGCCTGGTGTGCAGGTGGGGAGGGTAAAAGGGTGGTTCGGTTACTGGAAGAGCACGTACAAAGGTCTCGAGGTGTGAAGGAGCATGGCGTGGGTCCTGGATGGCTTCTCTGAGAGGTGGAGATGGGTGCTGGGGAAAACAACCTGTCAAAAATTCATCCACCCAGAACAATCAAATTGAGCACCCTTAACACAGCTCTTAAAAAGTAAACGAGGTCTGGGTAAAGGGTATAAGGGCAAAGAATGAAGCTGAGAATGTAGGAACAACAATTTCTTTCCTCTGTTATCACAGCCCTGATCCCTCAGCACAATATTCTTGTGGTTTAGGCGTCCTGTCTCATAGGAAAGTGACCTGAGGAGGATGTGTTAATGACCCTTGAATTGTTTTTGTTGCTTTTCACCAGGTAACTGGTGCTAAGAGATCAGGTGACTCCAAAGAGGGACCCTTTAAAGGTGAAACTTCTCCATGCCCAACCCTTCCCAAATCAGGTTGCAACATCCCAAGTAGAAGATGATTTTCCATTTATTTGCTTACTCTTAATGTCCACTGAGTGAAGTAGAAACTCATTTATTCTTAACTCTCCCATCTACTTTATTTAGGGAAGGTAAGGCTTAATTAATAATGCTTCAAACATCCTTCTGGCTTGGTATCACTAACCACTACAATGTTACGTCTGATTAGCTGTATGTTTTAACTGAAGCATACGTTTTACCTGAATTTAAACACACCATATTTCCTCTCCTCTTCCAAGGCAAGATGATCATTCTAATATTTTAAAGAATCTCTCGAACAATGGGTGACACTTGCTCTTCCCCAGCCCCAATTTTTCCCATTTATCAAAGTGAGAAAAAAAAAAACCACACAGAGAGAACTTTAAGTCATCTCCTCTCTTTGGCATGTTTGGGGCCAGGAAAGAAGAAGGGTTTTGTTGGAAGGCTGCGTGCAGTGGAAGCAATGGAAGACAAAGCTGGAGAGTTAGGGTAGGATCAGATTTTGAAGAGCCTCTACTGAAGAGTTTGGCCTCTATCTTGTAGGCAGGCTTGATGGCTATTTTGGAAATCAAATGTGTTTCAGTAAAAGAGAAGAGTGTAACACTGGTTGCTGAGTGCAGTATGAAGCAGAAAAGCTACCGCCACTCACATTTTCTGTGTGAGGAAACTGAGGCACAGAGAGAATCAGAAATTTGCGGAGGACTCACAGCTACACGGCAGATCTGACTCCGACAGCTTTACTTCCCTGCTGCCTTCGATTCTTTTCAATGACAAGGAACAAGGAAGAAGAGCCGTGGGCACCGGCACAGGGAGAGGGAGAACAGGGTCATTATTAGCCACGTCCATTAGCAACTCACATGACATCCTGAAAGGATTCCTTGCCTGTAGCAATTTTCTTAAAATTTTTTTCTGAATAAAAAGTAGAGAAAACAGAAACAAATATGGGATAGAAAAATATCAGTCTGGATGTGCAGACACCTCACACACGTATCTGCGAACATAGCTGTCGCTCCCATTAAGGGTCTCTCCTACAGGGTATTATTATCGAGAGAATAAAGAAAGACTGAATCATACAACTTCCCTGTCATTAGGTTTAAGGGTAAAGTAATGAGTAGGAAGAGGTGGCAGCGTCAGCTTTAGAGGCAGAACGTAAGGTACGTTAGGGGAGCCTTGAGGCGGGGAACACAGCAAGAGGAGGCGAACTTGCCTCTGGAGATCACTCAGAGCCCCAAGGAGTCTACTCGCCTCGGCTTTGCCAAGTGCCTCTGCGGTGGGCAGAACGATGCCAGGTCTCTAAAGACGCCCACTCCACGTCCTCATCTCTGGAATCTATTTTACATGGCAAAAGGGACTGATGTGATCAAATGAAAGATTTTGAGATGGGGAGACAATCCTGGATTATCTGGCGGGGGGGGGGCATATAATCACAAGGTCCTGAAAAGTGGAAGAGAAGAGGGAAGGGCTGGTCAGAGTGATGCAGTGTGAGAAAGACCCCACCAGACACTGCTGGCTTTGAAGGTGGAAGAGAGGGGAGGGGTGGGAGGGGGGTCAACTGCCAGCAGCCTCTAGAGGCTAGAAGAGGTGAGGAAGCAGGTTCTCCCCCTAGAGCCTCCAGAAGAAATGCAGCTCTTCAGACCTGTTTTAGATTTCTGGCCTCCAAAACTGTAAGATAATAAATTTGCCTTGCAAGCCACCTGGTTTGTGGTAATTTGTTACAGCAGCGTCAGGAAACCAAAGAGCCTCCGACATGCTCAGAACTGTAAGAGGTGCTGAGAGGGAGTCATGGGATATTCAAAATAATGCAAATGGGCCAAAGGCTCTGGTTTTATGTATTCATAGAATCCAAGTTTTCTGGGCCCCAGATGTGTCATCATCCTTCAGGAGTTTATGATCTGGGCGGCGAGCTAGTTCATCCGTCACTTCCAGCCCTCCCCTCCCCTCCCCTAGTTCATCCATCACTCCCTCTCCTCGCCTCTCTTTTCCCTCTTCCTGATACTGCTGTTTACTGCTGCTTCTTACAGGAAGTATTTCTCAGAATTACCAAGTCAGAAAATGGAGGAGTAATAATTCAAGTATTTGCATGGCAGTACTTAGGAAAAATACCTATTGATTTTTAAAAATTGGTTACTTATGAAACTCATAAATCAGACAATGTACACTTTGTTCTTTGCTTCATTCAGCATGCCTTCTGCTACAAGTACAGGGAAGCAGGCTGTTTGCTGTGCAGTTTGTTAAGGATTGAAGTGAAGTGAGTCGTAACAAGGCTCCTTTAAGACCTTCATAAACCCTTCTATATGTCATACCAAACACAGTAAAATGTACTGACATGAAATATTTATTACACAGTATTTGAAAAGCTTTTTATAATTTTATTTAAAAATATTTACTATAATATCTCATAGAACACATGATTGATTATGATTATTCAGTGATGATCCTGCCTACTGAGGAATTCTAATGAAGTAGGCAAATTAAACCTAGATTGTTTGCAAGTGTACTGAAATGTTTATGAATGCTAAATTGAGTAATTAATAAAGTTGGCATTATATTACATTGGGTAGATATTCCTTAATTTAAGTTTTATTGTTTTCTTATTTTAGAGTAGAATTTTTGTTTCTGTTCTTAAACATTTTCTACGCCCAAGGCACTGTGCCCACAATGCTGCTAGATAAGACGGTCCCGTGTACCAACACCACAGCCACAACACACGGAGCTCAACTACACCAGCGCTTCTTTTATAATGTACACATCCCACGACGGAAGAGTTAAGGTTACTATGGAAACCATAACACAAAATCTAGCACTGAATGATTGCAAATTCAATCCGCTTGCTTTTGCAACTCCCTTTTCAGTGATATGATCATCATTTTCATTAATGGGAGGCAGCACAGTGCAAGGATCAAGAGAACGGACTTCAAAGCCAGGCAACGTTGAGCTCCATTCTGGCTCTACCACTTTCTTAGCCATATGACTTTGGTTGGGTCACTTAAGCTTACTATGCCTCAGATTCCCCATCAATAAAATGGGGGTAATGAGAGTAGCTGTCTCAGAGGATCAAGAGGATGAAGTGGGTTGATATTTACAAAGCACTTACAACAGAGACTGGTACATATAAGTGTTCTATATGTGTTTCCTGAATTAAAAAATAGTATTTATTCAGAAGTTACTGAGTTTGACTACGTGGCCCCCATTGTGAAGATGAAGACTAGGGTACAATCCCTGTCCTCAGGGCCCTGAAAGTCTAATGGGAGGTGTGTGCTGGAGCAGAGGTGTAAACAAAGTAATATAAAACACTGGAAAGTGTTTCATTTTAATAATTAAAACCACTTTACCCAGTTATAGTTGAAATTGTTTAAAATAATTAAAGTATCTCCAAATATTGAAAATAAAATTAATCAAAACATTTATTAAGTACCTATTTTGTTTGTTGTCCTGTATGGTCCACTGTGACTGCTTTGTATAAAGGCACACTAGAGAGCTGCTCTGTGCCAGGGGCTTTAAAAATTTTATTTAACTCTCTCAATCTTGCAACAAACTTTGAGTTATGTATAATCACTCTCATTTTACAAAAAAGTTACCTGAGTCTCAAATATGTTAAGGCAGAGAAGAATTTGAATCCAGATAAAACTCTCTGACTTAAAGCTAATTTTACTGTTGCTGAATCAGTGATTTTCAAACTTTATTAGCAGAAAACTAGCTTTAAAAAAATCATACTTTGTTAAATGAATTATTTTACTAGTATAAATATAAATTCTGTTTATAGCCTTTTAAACAGTTAGTTATAACAGTAAACATTTGTCATAAAGTCAGTCAATGAAAATAATGGCTATAGTGACGAATTTGAAATCAGAGGTTATAGATGACACTCACAGTTATACTGGTCTCACAGCCTGACTTACTTCTGCTTTTCTTTTTTTTGCATAGTATTTAGAAAATCCTGCATCACATAGTTGTAAATTATAACAGATTTTTAACAGGTCACCTTGTAAACCAGGCTATTCTTCAATTAAAGTCATATAGAAGCTTGAATGACATGAGTAGGAATTAAATTCTATTTTATTACAACAATTATTTATCAACCCCCTTCTATATGTTAGGCACAGTGCTGGATGCCAGAAACTCCATGGTGCACATGACAGACGTAGTTCTTGGCCTCAGGATAAGTGCTTTGAAAGGAGAAGTACTGGGTCAAGAAAATTCACTGGAGTGGAACATTTACACAGATGGATTTTTCCCCATAGGTATAAATGTATGGGGTCTAATTAACCTCTTATGGAAAGATTTTTCCCAGTTGAATTTATTCTCACAGGTCATGAATTCTGGGCATCAGGCATAGACTGACTGGAATCCTTGGGAGACTAAAACCAAGATTTTCTCCATCTATCCTCCTTCACTCACTTACCACTGAATCCCTGCTGTGGTTTTGGTAACCCGGGGGGATGGGATAATTACTTTAGGGGCTGGGGACAAGCTCCATTTCTACTGTGGATAAGTATGAGGTCAGGGTTGTAATAATCTCAAGGTTCCTATGAACTTTTTGGACTCTTTCAAAATTATGCTGCAATTTATGAAGTACTGAAGGAACTACATCCATCCTATTTCCGGACAGTCCAGGATGAAGCTGCTACGGAAACCCTAACTTCCCGTAGGTATCAAGAACCCCAGTAGCTGGCACTGAACAACATAAAAAATTGGAGAGAGTGCACTCTAGATTTAAATTTTTTTTTTAATTCAGTAGGGCAAGAGGGGCAAGAGAACCTGATTGCAGACTTTATTTTCTTTGAACTTCCATTTGTAAAGTAATTAAATATTTGGACTTAAATTTTTCTCCAGGAATTTGAACATGGGAATAGGTTTATATTCAAACTTAGGGCATCTTCGCGTTGGCAGTCTATTATTAAAGTGTCTTAATGGTGTTTGAGCTCTATAACCTGTTACGTGCTCTATTAGAAACATGGTTATGCATAATTTGGAATGGGGAACAGTAAATGGATTTTCAGCCTTGGCTACAGCACTGCCTTGGAGCTAATTTAACTGATGTATGATTTTCATCAATTTCCGAGCTTTCGTGGGGAGGGAACAATCTGCATCGACAATCAGTGATCCCATAATGATTCCCAAAGGAGCAGTAGTTGGTACTGGGAGATTGGCCAGAAGGAACAGATTGCTCTCATGGTTTGCTGATATCTTACCCTGAGGGCAATAACCGCACTGCAAGTGGGAAAACAAATAGTTGGGTGTGGTGGCCTACAAAGGTGCCGGTCAGATCTCCTAGCAGTGGCCTGACAGCCCTAACTGTCACCCCTCGGGTCCCTGAGGCCAGGCTTCTCCCAGGTGGTTCCCAGCCAGTGCTGAGCACGGTGGGGGTACTAGTGCAGCCCCGTTCCTGCCTGATGAGGGACTTCTCTCGCAGGTGACTGGCTTGAGGACTTCCTCACCGGCCTGACCAAAGCTTTCTGAGAATGGCGCCACACGTACCCCATCATCCTTCCTCCCCCCTCTCCTTTCAGAGGTGTCATATGTACATCCAGGTCTGAGGCTCTCTGTACCATGCTTCCTCCCTGTATCCTTCACAGGCATTTCCCCTAATAAAGCTGTTGTACATCTAATATCATCTTGGTATCAGCTTCTTAGGGGACCTGAACTAACACACTGGGGAACGTTAGGGGAAATCAAAGTACTTTAGAAACATAAAGTTAAAATGAAATGCCTATGGGGCCTCCTTATTGTCATCCCCACTTACCCCAACACCAGTTTTCACTGGATACATTGCTCAAACCACTTCACAATACCAAGGATGGAAAAAAACACGGTTTTGTTGTGAGGGGAAAAAAAGGATGATTCTTTAGGGAATTCGGACCAGAGCAGATCAAGGTTGAATTGGATCCCAAGACAAAAGAGAGGATATTAAAGGTGATAAATAAAGGACAGGGATATGGTCACATTTTAAGCTAAAAAAAGAATGCTGGTTACAGGAGTTGAATTTCTTTTGGCTCCAAAGAAAGCTGCAGGTAATGCTCTGAAGCACGGCATTTGTCACAGTTAAGAAAGGAAGGAATTAAAGTAGGAAACATCTCAGAAGCATTTTCCGGGTCAGTATGAATAGTAACAACATTCCAGAGATAGTGCCAAGCAGTCATTGGAAGGGAGAGACTGGAGGCAGAAAATGATACTGCTGAGCCCCTCCAGGCTAAGGAAATGCAGGGCAGACTGAAAGATACCAAGGGGAGGGCTGCTATTCAGAAGACTGCTTCTACCCTTGAAGCACGTGTTCAAAGGTTAAAATCTAATTTGAATGCAACATTCACCAGATGCAAAATGAATGTGTCAATATTTTTAAAGAAAAGATGATGGCATGGGGACCTAGTCACACTTTAAATAATTTAACTCCCAGGCAATTAACCAAAAAATAAAATAAGAGAGAAACTTCCCCAATTTGTGTCAGATATTTGTCTAAAATTTAAAACTTTCATAAGGTACGCAAGAGGGCCAAGAGGATCACAGATCCAGAGGCTACACTGTAAAGTCAGAAGCAGTTTCCAGATTTTGATAGATTTCAGGCAAGATGTGTCAAAAGGTAAGCTTGACATAGACAGCCTGTCTCCCCTGAAAATGAAGCTTCTGTGTACAGAGTTCTTCAGGTAACCAATTTCTACTTTCACCACTGCCTCCAAAAGCAGGTCTCACAGGACTCTGCTTCAGCTATAACCTGTCAAATCCCCCAACTGCTTTTCATTACTGAATTCCTTCTGTAAGTTGTGTCATTTGTGTTACAATAACAAATTCACATCCGATTGACTTGTGGAGGAAGGAAGTGCCTCAAAATTATTCACCGATTTTCTTTAATATACAAACAAGCAGAAAGCGTAGGGGGAAAACACATTTGTGAATTGAGCTGTTTGCTCTTGGTGCAGCTTCTCTAGAGAAAAACATGGAGATGTTCATTCCAGATTCTGCTTTTTTTTTTCTTTTCCACTTTCTAATATGATGGCTCCACTCATCTCCATGCAAGTGTTTCCCTTCCATTAATGTTAATGGAAGTCACTCTTGTGTATCAAGGGGAGACTAGACCCCTTTGTCTTTTTAATTGGTCCTATAAAACAATAAATGAATGCACTGTGTGAGTTCTATCTGGAAATAGATTCTGGCCATCAGTACTATGCTGCTTTAAAAAAAAAAAAACATTTTTTTAAAAAAGAAGATAATATGTAGCTTCCTGGTTGGATACTAGCTAGAAACCAAATACATAAAAAAGTACATCAAAATTAAAGGGATAATAGGTAATTTCGTTCTTTAGGAAGGTGATGTTACTAAGTGTGTCTGCAGAGCATGAGGCAGAATACAAAGCACAAATCGCCTGTTAAGATGAAGCAATTGCAACCGCAATTTAATGGAGGACAAGAAAGCAATTAACAGTGTAAAGTCATTGATGCGAAGGATAGACCTCGAGATTAGAATCTTATTAAAACAAAGGCTGGTAAACTTGATTATAATGAGTAAAGTTGAAAGATCTCCAAAACAATCTCAGCGTGCAGCTGTGAAAAAGAAAACATAATTTACCCTAATATTATACTTTGGGCCCCATAAGCTGCTGATAACATTGGGATGTTTCACAGATCAATACCTCAAACAAACTGAACAGGTGCCACCTCAGGGACTTAATTCTGCAGGACTGGACCGAGGTTTAGAGGGGCGGTTTTTGTTTTTTCTTAATCACTACAAACTATGATAGTTCAAAGCATGATGATTTTTAGCACTGATGTTAGGAAACTTTCTAGAAGAGGAAGGCTTTTTTTTTCTTAAATTCTTTTCTTCTCTGGCCTTTTTATAATAACATCACTGAGACTCTTTTGCAGGCCAGTGTAAAGATATGCAGTGGTTTGAGATGAACTGAGCTGTAATCTTCTGACACTTCTCTTACTGATTCACTATTTTAAGATAAATATCATACAAGGAATAGTGAGAAATGAGGCAAAGGGCACCAGATTAAATGATGAATAAAACGCAGCCTAAAACCCTGCAATCAATTAACAGTTATAATTTTGGTTTGTCAACCCCTCCAAACTGGTATAAAAATCCTTCTTAAATAGACTCAAGAACAAGTTAAAAAAATTTTTTTCACTCAAATATGTACCAGATACGTAATTAAAATAGACTTGGGCTTCCCTGGTGGTGCAGTGGTTAAGAATCTGCCTGCCAATGCAGGGGACATGGGTTCGAGCCCTGCTCCGGGAAGCTCCCACATGCCTCGGAGCAACTAAGCCCGTGCGCCACAACTACTGAGCCTGTGCTCTAGAGCCCGCAAGCCACAACTACTGAAGCCCGGGGGCCTAGAGCCCGTGCTCCACAACAAGAGAAGCCATCACAATGAGAAGCCCGCGCACCGCAACGAAGAGTAGCCCCCGCTCATGGCAACTAGAGAAAGCCCGCACGCAGCAACGAAGACCCAATGCAGCCAAAAAAAAAAAAAAAAAAAAAAAATAGGTACATAAGTAAATAGATAAATAAATAAATAAATTTATAAAAAAAAAAATTGAATGAGGCCCAATTTTTCCATCAATGATGGTTATAGATCACTGTATAAGTCAGATGGCACAAATCGGTGTTTTGTGAGTCAAATTTGACCTATATATGTAAATAAAACCCACATGGTGTTTTCTTTTATCATTAGGTTTCAGAATCCAATTTCCAGCTTCTTTTCCAGAAAACTGGAAAACCTGGCAGCCTGGCTCAGCGTTATCTCACAGCAAGAAGTAGCTGGAGCTGAGAGTGGTGGCCGTCCCCTTGAGAAAGTAACTGTCCTCCCATTCTCTCCAGTCCCCATCGCTCCCTACTGTCACACAGCTGACCCACTTCCCTCAGTTCACTCTCATCATAATCCATCTCGGCATTTAAGCTTTTTATATCTGTCTAGATAAACTGTATCTCCTTCTGATTAACATTTAGGGCATTTCTAACTTCATTATTATACAAAATGCTGAAATCGATAGCCTTGAATCTACCCTTGAATACTCGTTCAAATATTTTTAGTTCCTAAGAGAGACTGATAAAGTGCACTCCACATTTTGATAAATGTTGCCAAACTATCCCTCCAACAGTGCATGAGCATGGATGGCCCTTTCTTCAAACACTGCTAACATGGATATTATGAAATTGTTTCTTTTTTGCTTATCTAATAGGTCATTAAAGGTCATATATTAGAGTCACAACTTGCATTTCTTCAATTATTAGCAAAGTTTAATACATTTTCGTATTCTGATAGGCCATTCCTATTTCTTTGTTTAGTATGTATGTTTGTCAATTCCTGTTCACTTCCTTTCCCTAGTTTCCTATTGGCACATTTATTTTTAAAAATTAATTAATCAGGGCTTCCCTGGTGGCTCAGTGGTTGAGAGTCTGCCTGCCAATGCAGGGGACACGGGTTCAAGCCCTGGTCTGGGAAGATCCCACATGCTGCGGAGCAACTAGGCCCGTGAGCCACAATTACTGAGCCTGCGCACCTGGAGCCTGTGCTCCGCTACAAGAGAGGCCGCGATAATGAGAGGCCCGCACACCGCGATGAAGAGTGGCCCCCACTTGCCGCAACTAGAGAAAGCCCTCGCACAGAAACGAAGACCCAACACAGCCATAAATAAATAAAATAAACAAACACAAAGTTAAAAAAAAAAATTAAAAAAAAAATTAATTAATGAGGATACTTTATGTTAGGAATATTGACTCTGCTATAAATGTAAATAGCTTGTCGGCTGGGTTTTCATCTTTCCCTGCGGCTCTGGTTGTGGAAGTTATGTGTCAGTATTGCAGCCACAGCCATTAGTCTTTTTCTTTGTGGGTCTTCCCAATGAAAAGTTATAAAAATGTTTACTCATATTTTGATTTAATATATTTATGTGTATCTTTTTATAGCGCTATCTTATCCATCTGGAACTTATATGAAAGTAAGGAGTGATATATGAATTCATATTTTTTAATAGTATAAGGCAACTGTCCTGATACTATTATTGAAAAATCATCCTTCTTTTACTTATTTGATATTATTATTGCCTTGAGTTACCATATATATTTGTGCACATTTCTGTACTCTTTATTTTATTGATCTGTCTAAGCCCCACAGTGTTTTAATTTCTATAGCTTTATATTTTAATATCTAGAATAATTATTCTTTTCTCATTATTATTTTTCCAGGCTTTTACTAGATATTTTTATACCTTTATTGTTTTAAGTAAACTGTATAACCATTTTGTCAAGATATCCTTTCACCGTGCTTTCTTTGTCAGGTTTTGCGTTATAGTATAGTTATACTTGCTTCAGAAAGAGTTGACTTAGTCCTCTATGCTCTGAAATAGTTTAATTAGCATTTGAATTATTTTTTTCTTAAAGGTTTAAAACTATTTGCTTATAAAATCATGTGGATCTAGCACTACTTAGAGCGTATGTTTAAAATAGCTTTCTAAAATTATTTTGTGATTACTGGTCAATTTAAGTTTTCTGACTTGTGGGTCATGAGTTTCTTTATATTAATAGTACAGCACAGGCAGAAAAATAATCCAAGAGTACATGTTATACATTAGGAAGACAACATACCATTGGATCCATAGAGAATGGGCAATATGGCTTTTTTATCCATCTGCTGACTACATTAGGGGAATGGATTAGAGAAATCCAGGTTGAGGATGATGATGGTGATGAGAATAACAGTGACAATAACACAGAGAAAGTTAACTGGGCTTCCAACATGCATCCCATTTCCTCCTTTTATGGGTCCCTTTCTTGGTTTATGGCATCCTTATCCATCTGGTTGATCAAATTAGCAAATATAAAGCCATCCTTTCTGCCTTCACACGTGCTCTTTCCTCTGTCTGGTAACATCTCTGCTTTCTATTTGATCCACCTGACGGAATTCCTCACATCCTTCTAGACCCAGTTCAAGCACTAGCTCCAGTGGGAAGGTTTCCATGAATCCTCTTCTGCACATCACCTGTACATGACGCCCACAGAACAAAATGCCATGAGCAAAAAGGAGAGGGATAACCTAATTGTCTAAAGTCTGTTTCCTTCATAGGACATTAACATCTTTGAGCACAGGGTCGGTTCTTATTCACCTTTTACCTGCCTGGTGTTTAGCGGTGTCTTGAATTCAGCTGTGTCCCCCGTGGACCAGCGTGGATTTGTTCCTTCAATACACACAGCCACCTTGGACTTTGTACCTCTTGTTTCATTTCAGATCATGCAAATCTCTGAATATTTGTGCTAAAGTTATGAAGGTAAATTGCTCCTTTTATTTTATTGCTTTTTTAGAAATGATCTGTGGAGGAACTAAGAGAACATTAACTGTATAACAGCAATTTAAAATAAGAAGCTTTTGATGAAATTGCTTTAATTACATAGCCCACTTTGGCGTACTTCAGTTTTGATCATTATTCTGGATCTCATGCACACGGCAATTTGAGTTTTACTTAAGAAAACAAGTAAACTAGAATGACCACACACAGCTTATGAGTAAAACCACAGTTACAACTGAGCGATTAGGAGCCATTTAATTGACCTAGAGGTATAGTAATCAACCACCAGGGATAAACTAAAAGCTCATTTTGTAGACTACAAGTGTTTCTACACAGGCCCCCGTGTTATTTCAGTCTGCCAGAAAGCAAAAGTCATTATGGTTGCCTTTGTATGAACAGAAGGAGGTAGATATTTGTGGTAGATTTTAGAAGAAATGCTATTGCCACTGTCACTGTCCAGGAGTATTATGTGGTAGCATCCGGACACCACATGGTTTTGCTGTTATCTTAAACAAACAGGATAAAGATTTCTTTTGTAAGAACATACTCTTGACCATTATAATAATGCAACAATGATTAATATCTTGGTAGCTACCTCAAAAACTAATTTTCTTCAAAAAAAAAAAAAAAAACTAATTTTCTTTGGGAGTTTTTGGAGATTGCCAGAATATTTATACTACAACTCCAGTATTTTGCAGAGGCCTGGTAAATGTCTTTGAAATTATAAAGAAGGAATAAAATTCCCTTGGGTGTTACTGCCTTACGTACATTGCACCTGTCTATAGCCAATTTCAAAGCTCTAATATTTTTGTGGAGGTGAGTCTAAAGTACTGCTTACTGGATAAATAGTGACGAGGCCAGCAAGTTCCTGAACAAAGCTCAATGTGACTTCCTAAAGAACAGCAAAGTTAAGGAAAAGCAACACGATGCCAAAGTTCCGTTCCAGTCATTAATTTCATAGCCTATAAAGCAGAAAAATATAACCATCACCTCAGTCCCATTCCTCCAACCACTTGCTGGACAGTGGGCCGTCAACAATCCCCTCTGGTGCATCTCCAATCCAAAGTTATGCCAATTAGATCATTGATTCAATATCAATTATGTTTAAGAAACCAGGCTTGATATGCAGCATAGGAGCTAGCTCAGGGCTTCCTTGTCCCCTGAAGTCTCATTAAAATTTCCCTACATTCCTCTTGCCTCTTTCCTCATCCTGTGGAAGCATAAAGTACTTCCAAAGATTTTTGTTCATTCTTTAAGATGAGATTATAGTGGTCTTTTAAATTTCCTTGAATTCTGGCTTCCTTGGCAAACTTTCCTTTGTCATGTTGACTCAGGTATGTAATAAAGATCCTTATTTGCTTTACATCATAAAAATATCCATACTGAGCATTTGTGAGTTCAGCAGACATTACAAAAATTATTTTTGGAGGGGGTTCCTAGGAAAAAGTCACATTTCATTCTATGTCAGCTGTCTGTCCCATTTGCTGGCCTTCCACTCCCGACTGCCACCCCTGCTGCCCAGCCCCTGCCCCTAAATCACCTCTGGGAGCAGCCAGATCTCTGTGCTCTAAACGTAGAGCAACTCAGCTCTCCTCAGACCTGCTCCCAAAGTGTTTCTGCTAAATCCATCAGTGTGCTCAGCACAGCACAAAGTCTTCCAGTTGGACAGGACTCACCCTTCTTAGAAGAAAGGTGAAATATAAATAAGAAAAAAAGGTCTGCTATATAATCTACATTTAATTTTATCCCCCCAGCTATCTTTTTAAAAAAAAATTGAAGTTTAATTAACACACAACATTCCATTAGTTTCAGGTATATAACATAATGATACAATATTTGTAGATCTTGAGAAATGATCACAGGAAGTCTAGTTAACATTGGTCACCATAAATAGAAATTATTTTCTTGTGATGAGAACTTATAAGGTCTACTCTTAGCAACTTTCAAATATGTAATACAGTATTATTAACTATAGTCGCCATGCTGTATATTACATCCTGATGACTTATTTATTTTATAACTGGAAGTTTATACCTTTTGACTCCCTTCACCTGTTGTCCACCCTCCTCTCCCCACCTCTGAGAACCACCGATCTGTTTTCTGTAACAATGAGCTTGGTTTTTTTTTTTTTTTTTTTTTTAGATTCCACATATAAGCAAGATCATACAGTGTTGTCTTTCTCTGACTTATTTCACTTAGCATAATGCCCTCAGGATCCTTCCAGGTTGTCATAAATGGCAAGATTTCATTATTTTTTATGGTTGAGTAGTATTCCATTGTATATATATACCCCATCTTTTTATCCATTGATGGACACTTAGGTCGTTTCCATATCTTGGCTATTGTAAATGATGCTGCAGTGAAAACTGGAGTGCATATCTTTTCAGATTGGTATTTTTGTTTTCTTCAGATAAATAGCCAGAAGTGAAATTGCTGAATCATATGGTGACTCTATTTTTAATATTTTTGAGGAGCTTCCATACTGTTTTCCATAGTGGCTGTACCAGTTTACATTTCCTCTAAAAATGCACAAGGGTTTTCTTTTCTCCACATCCTTGCCGACATTTATTATTTCTTGTCTTTTTGAAAGTAGCCATCCTAACAGGTGTGAGGTGATATCTCATTGTGGTTTTGATTTGCATTTCCATGATGATTAGTGATGTTGAGCATCTTTTTAAGTACCTAGTGGCTATTCTTTGGAAAAATGTCTGTTCAGTTCCTCTGCCCATTTTTAAATCAGATTGCTTGTTTGTTTTTGCTATTGAGTTGTATGAGTTATATATTTGGGGTATTAACCCCTTATCAAATATATGACT
This sequence comes from Balaenoptera musculus, assembly GCF_009873245.2. Taxonomy (NCBI): domain Eukaryota; kingdom Metazoa; phylum Chordata; class Mammalia; order Artiodactyla; family Balaenopteridae; genus Balaenoptera; species Balaenoptera musculus. The sequence goes on from NC_045800.1 coordinate 14,848,041, forward strand.
TACAAGTATTTTCTCCCATTCTGTAGGCTGCCTTTTTATTTTGTTGGAGGTTTCCTTTGTCGTGCAGAAGCTTATTAGTTTGATGTAGTTCCACCTGTTTATTTTCACTTTTGCTGCTTGTGCTTTTGGTGTCATTCATATATATATATATATTTATTTATTTACTTATTTCTGGTCTCTCTATTCTGTTCCACTGAACTATGTGTCTCTTTTTATGCCAATACCATACTGTTTTGACTGCTATAGCTTTGTAATATAGTCAAGGAACATGATGCCTACAAATTTGTTCTTCTTTCCCAAGATTGCTTTGGCTATTTGGGGTTTTTTGTGTTTCCATACAAATTTTAGAATTGCTTGTTATATTTCTGTGAAAAAAAAAGCCATTGGAATTTTGAAAGGTATTGTACTGAACCTGTAGATTGCTTTGGGTAGTATGAATATTTTAACAATATTAATTCTTCCAACCCATGAATGCAGAATATCTTTCCATTTATTTGTGTCTTCTTCAATTGCTTTCATCAATATCTTACAGTTTTCAGAGTACAGGTCTTTCACCTCCTTGGTTAAATTTATTGCTAGGTATTTTATTCTTTCTGATGCAATTGTAAATGGGATTGCTTTTTTAATTTCTCTTTCTGATAATTCATTGTTATGTACAAAAACAAAACAGATTTCTGTATATTGATTTTGTACCCTGCAACTTTACTGAATTCATTTATTAGTTCTAACAGTTTGTTGGTGGCATCTTTAGGGTTTTCTATATATAATAACATATCTACAAATGGTGACAGTTTTACTTCTTCCTTTCCAATTTGGATGCTTTTAATTTTCTTTTCTTGTCTAACTGCTCTGGCTAGGACTTCTAACACCATATTCAACAAAAGTGGCAATAGTGGGAATCAATGTCTTATTCCTAGTCTTAGAGGAAAACCTTTCAGTTTCTTACCATGGAGTATGATGATAGCTGTGGGCTTGTCATATATGGCCTTTATTATTTTGAGGTACATTCCCTCTATACCCACTTTGTCAAGAATTTTTATTGTAAATGGATGTTGAATTTTGTAAAATGCTTTTTCTGTATCCCTTGAGATGATCATACAATTTTTACTCTTCATTTTGTTAATGTGGTATATCACATTGGTTGACTTGCAGGTGTTGAACCATCCTTGCATCCCTGGAATAAATCCCACTGAATCACGGAGTATGGTCCTTTTAACGTATTGTGGAATTTGGTTTGTTAATGAATGATTGAAGATTTTTGCATCCATGTTCATCCGGGATATTGGCCTGTAATTTTCTTTTCTTGTGGTGTTCTTGTCTGGTTTTGGTATCAGGATAATGCTGGCCTTGTAAGATGAGTTTGGAAGTGTTCTCTCCTCTTTTATTTTTTGGAAGAGTTTGAGAAGAATTAATTTTATTTCTTATTTGAATATTTGGTAGAATCCACCAGTGTAGCTGTCTGTTGGGAGGTTTTTGATTACTGATTCAACCTCCTTACTAGTAATTAGTCTGTTCAGATTTTCTATTTCTTCATGATTTAGTCTTGATAAGTTGTACATTTCCAGGAATTTATCCATTTCTTCTAGGTTGTCCAATTTATTGGTGTTTAATTGTTCGTAGTAGTCTTTTATGATCATTTATATTTCTTTGGAATCAGTTGTAAAGTCTCCTCTTTCACTTCTGATTTTATCTATTTGAGTCCTCTCTCTCTCTCTTTTTTTTCTCTTGTCCATACCTCTGAGGTGAGTCTTTTATAGGCAATATATAGTTGGGTATTTTTTTAATCCATTCAGCCACTCTATGTCTTTAGATTGAAGAATTTAGTCCATTTACATTTAAAGTAATTATTTTTTTAAATAGATTTTATTTATTTATTTATTTATTGGCTGCGTTGGGTCTTTGTTGCTGTGCGCGGGCTTTCTCTAGTTGCGGCGAGCAGGGGCTACTCTTCGTTGAGGTGCGAGGGCTTCTCATTGCGATGGCTTCTCTTGTTGCGGAGCACAGGCTCTAGGCACACAGGCTTCAGAAGTTGTGGCATGTGAGCTACAGCAGTTGTGGCTCGTGGGCTCTAGAGCGCAGGCTCAGTAGTTGTGGCGCATGGGCTTAGTTGCTCCACGGCATGTGGGATCTCCCTGGACCAGGGTTCGAACCTGTGTCCCCTGCATTGGCAGGTGGATTCTTAACCACTGTGCCACCAGGGAAGCGCTAAAGTAATTATTGATAGGTAGGTACTTATTGCCATTTTGTTAATTGCTTTTTTGGCTGTTTAGTAATTCCTCTACTACTTTCTTCTTCTCTTGCTCTCTTCCTTTGCTGTTTGATGACTTTTTTTAGTGGTATGCTTAGATTCCTTTCTCATTAACTTTGGTGCATATACTATAGGTTTTTGCTTTGTGGATGCCATGAGAGTTACATATAACAACTTATATTTATAACAATCTATTTTAAGTTGCTAACATCTTAACTTTGAACAACACATTCTAAAGTTCTACGTTTTTACTCTCCCCACAACAATGTTTTATGTTTTTGATGTTACATTCACCCAACAATCTTTTGGTTTAGGTTATCATTATTTTAATTTTATAGAAGTAATGGATAGATACTCAAGGAGTTAAATACATTGCCAAAAGTCACATAGTTTGCAAATCCATAGCCTTGTTCTTTTGCTCTGCATCATCCTCTTTACTAAAGTCCCTCCCAGGTGTAGATGATCATCTTCTCTATAACTTCTCCTTTCTCACCACTTCACCTGGCTGCTGAATGATCCACATAGTCAAGGTCTCCATATCCTACACCTATCTCCCTCCACCTCAAGCTTAATATCTTGAAATTCAGCTTTTGCTCTCACACATTTAATGAAACTTTAACCTGGCCAGTCAGCAGTGGCTTCTGAGTTGACAAATCCATGGTCTTTTCATATTCTTTATTCTCCTCCTATTCTTGAGGCATTTGACACAAGAATTTGACTCCTTCTTTTTTTTTTTTTTTTTTTAAATTATTTATTTATTTATTTTTGGCTGTGTTGGGTCTTCGTTTCTGTGCGAGGGCTTTCTCCAGTTGCGGCAAGCGGGGGCCACTCTTCATCGCGGTGCGCGGGCCTCTCACTATCGCAGCCTCTCTTGTTGCAGAGCACAGGCTCCAGACGCGCAGGCTCAGTAATTGTGGCTCACGGGCCCAGCCGCTCTGCGGCATGTGGGATCTTCCCAGACCAGGGCTCGAACCCGTGTCCCCTGCATTGGCAGGCAGATTCTCAACCGCTGCGCCACCAGGGAAGCCCTTGACTCCTTCTTGAAACTCTTTCCTCCCTAAGTTTCCATGACATACATGAACACGTATAATTCAACAGCAATTTTTTAAAAGCAACTTGTCTTGATTAAGTAATTCTAAAGCATTAATTTTAATTGAAACAATTTTTGAGCTAACATTTTACTAGTTTACAGAATATATAATTTGAACACTTAATTATAATACAGTACAAATATAATTAGAGTTAAAATTACAAATGCAGGTGCATAAACAGGCTTGTGAAAGAACTCAGTCCCTCTTCTTTTCCCAGTTGTCTAAATTTCCTCTTTCTAAATATACTCTCTGATCATGAAAGATTTCTATCAACATTCAAATCCATTGTACAATATGCAGTGCTATGACTTATTAATATGGGTGGCTTGAGGGGGCTTTAGGTCTTCTGTAATCTCCATTTGCTTCCTCCCCCAATAAGTATATAGGATGGTATAAATGATATACTTGCTATGCCTGCTTTCAAAGAATTCATAGTCTTACAAGATACATATTATCAGCATGAAACAGTGCTAGCCTAGAATCCATTATTCTTAGTAAAAGGCAATAAGAAAAGTGGTATCACTCTGAATGACGCTGTGTCACATACAAGTTTTTACGATTTACTGGAGAAACTGAAATTACTGGTGGTTAAATAGGACAGAAAATGTATTACCAGATGCATAAATTACAAGGAGAAATTGGATAGCTTTTACATTACGCTTTTGGAAACTGTAAATTCCCCCTTATTTGGTAAATGGTCTCTTACACAAAACTTTACCATACTCCTTCAACATGGAATAGTAACTGGTTGTGTTTGTACTGTCTAGCAGGTTTCTGAAACAAAAGCCATCAAATTTTGCTTTAATGAAATCCACCTTTGTAATGTCTTGAAATTTCAGAAATATTGTTCTGAGAGGAAAGAAAAAAAGACTCATGTGACCTGACTCCAGAATAAACTCTTTTTTTTCTAGGAGAAAAAATTCCCCAAACTATTTGATAGGGTTTCAGCAGTCTTAATAGACTCTTATTATCCCTATTCACATTCAGTCTTAGTTCACAAGTTTTACTCTCATCCACATAAGGATGAAGCTGTTTTTTTCTCTTACCCTGCATCCTATCATTCAGTAAGTAAATGGGTGAGCATTTGTATCACACATTTGTAATGAACTGATGAATTGAACTAATAATGTCCTATTTAAACTGTAGACTATTTCCCATATGTAAAATTATCTGATCAACATAGCAAAACACTATAAGTTTTATTAAAGAAAAACAAACTTTTACTAGCTTACTGGACTACGTTAAATGAACCTCAGTCAGATAACCTAATTGCCAAAACAAAAGAAAACTAAAGCTATCATTTCTTGGGACATTTGAAAGTTCTTATCCATTTTGAGGAGACAAACTCTCTACAACAAAGAACTAAATGATCTTATAGTACAGTGTTTGGAGATGACACATTTTGAAACAGAAGAAATTACGGAATAAATATCTAATGAATGGATCCAAGGGTAGAGAAATAACTGATAGGAAATCTATGATAATTCACCTTGAAGCTGAATCACTGTTCCAAACATGGCATAATTCTAGGTACAATTTAATTTGATATATTGTCCACATGAACTTTTCGCTTGGAAATAATTAAGTATTCCTCCATTTATTTGCCAAACTCCACATTTCAAAAGAGAAGGGCAAAGCCAACAAGTCCACTCCCAAGTCTGCTCTTGGATGAGGTTAATAGGCTTAGGCAGTTTAGGGCTAAAATTTGGCCTTCCCACTTCCTCGGGACTTCCAGGAGTCTATACCTTACATTCTCTGCTTCCTGACCTGAATTTCTCCTTCCATAAATATCCTCACTCTCAATTTTCTTCTCTGGCTACCCATGTTTTAAATATAACAATGGATCCTATTTCATATATTGCAAGCTCTCATTTATCATTAAAAGAATATGTTTTAGGGAACTCTACTCAATATTCTGTAATGACCTATATGGGAAAAGAATCTAAAAAAAAGTGGATGTAATGTATAACTGTATATGTAATGTATAACTGATTCACTTTGCTGTACAGCAGAAACTAACACAACAGTGTAAATCAACTATACTCCAATAAAAATTTTTTAAAAATCAAAAAAAAAGAATATGTTTAACATAAGATAAACATATGATTTTTTTTTTAATTTTTACCCAGGGAAGATAGAACACATTTTTTAAGAAGTTCCCATTAATGCTGTGGGCTGGAGGTGCCCTTACATACCACACACCTTGACTTGCTCCTTTAAAGTCAACCAAGAGTTTCTTTGGCATGTCATGAGTCCCCAGGCTGCATCAGCAGTAAAAGGTACCATTAGAGATAAACCAGGCTGACCACCTACAACTCGATGACCATAACTCTTAAAATTCAAACTGAATATTCTTCTCATCAGAAAACTCTCTCAACACTAATTTGGCACAGAGGCAAACAGGCCATTGAGCAAACATGTAAACCAAACGTGTAAGATACAAAAAGGTATTCTTAAACTGATAAAATATCTCTGCATGAGTAGGCATCATTATGGGGCTGTATTTCTTAGTACCTAAAGTTTATTGGCTCCTTCTTCAAACCTGACAGTGTCCTTCATGAACTGCCAAACATATCACAACACAAGCTATTAAGGGAAATAGAAAGTGTACGTTTCTCTAAGCAGTCTTTTCCTGTAGCAGGCAAACTTAGTGCACTTCGAAAAAAATAATGTGAAATAACGAGAACGACAATTTTCAAAAGATGATCTGAGAAAAAAAATCTTATTTTATAGGCATGATGACCCACATAAAGTCCCTTTATACAGCACCATTATTGCAAATCTTAACAAAGATACAATGAAAACAGGTGATGAGTGAGAGTGGTAGAGAAAGATTCATACTACCAAGTGCTCAATCAAATGTCTTTATGTTCAATAAACAGCTTTAAAAATTAACCATACTAGAGCTTGTGAAAAAAATGGAATCCTTCAACTTCTCAATCTGTGCTAATAGGCTCCACATTCTTAACACCACACAGGCTGCCACTCCTCCCAGTGTGCTTTCATGACCACCACCCACAGCGATGTGGGTGCAGAGACAATGATGAAAGGGCTTACGAGGGCTTCTCTGGCTTTCCTGTGATGAACACTTTCACAATTTAATGTTTTGACTGTATGTAAAGCTAAACATAAAGCCAAGGCTAGTCTGACTTATGCAAATGTAGATGAGTATATACAACAAATAAAAAAAGGACAAGGCACTTTGTGGCCATTGTCTCAGCTGGAAACCTCCCTCCCCCACAAGAAACACAACCAAAACAACACTGACCAATTGTGGGAATATCACCTTGGCTTTAGAATACATAACTCAATTAAATACAAATACTTACATTGCTTGGAATTTGCCTACAGTCTTGGAAAATTCTACAAGTGATCCCTCAGAGTCGATTACCTAAGGTAGGTCATGGGGATTACAATGGGTAGATTAATTACACTACTTGTATGTACTCATTCTCAAGGTTGATAAATATTCAGATGTTTAACAAACTCTTCAGTGTGGCATCGTGGCTAAATACATGGGTTTTAGAGTCAGGCAGATCTGACCCACATCCTGAGGCAGCTAATTGTGACCTCTGTGTTCTGGAACAAGCCACACAAGCTCTGAGATAAAAATGATTAGACTGCAGAATTGTTGACAGAATGGCTGTATGGCAGTGCATATAGACTACCTTGCACACTGTCCAGCACAAAAACATTACAGCATACCTCATTCTTGTTTTATTGCACTTCACAATTGCATTTTGCAGACATTTTTTTTTTTACAATTAAAAATTTGTGGCAACCCTGCACTATCATATGATGGTTAGCATTTCTTAGCAATAAAGTATTTTTAAATTGAAGTATGTACATTGTGTTTTTGGACATAATGCTATTATTGCACACTTAACAGACTACAGCATAGCGTAAAATAACGTTTATGTGCACTGGGAAAAAAAAATTCATGTGACTTGCTTTATCGAGATATTCACTTTATTGCATGGTCTGGACTGAACCTGCAATATCTCTGAGGTATGCCTGTATTGTGAAAATTTTTGTTAATTTCATCACAGTATAGGAAGCCATAATATTACAACAAAACCTGACTTTTTTGAGGGGAGGTGAGGCTCAGGCTGTTGACCAGGTTAGTTAGCATTACCCAAGTGTACGTCAGTACAGGAAGCAGCAATGGGTTATGAAAGAAATGTCTGCTAGTCTTGTTTTGTATCTGCCTTTCTGTTTCTCTCTGGTTTTGTCTCCCTCTCAGCTTTTACCTTCTGAAATCTTCAATTATTCATTAAACCAGTAATTTGTATTAATTGCCCAACATGTGAAAGTTCAAATACTTGTGTTCTTGTAAAGGTGACTCAGACTTTGACCTTGTCCTCTTTCAGGAGTTTATGGCTTGGAAGAGAATACTAGTTTTCACTCATATCTGGTTCTGTGCACATTCCAAGGCATATGGGAAGATTATACTCCATTGTCCCATCCATTTAGGAGGGGTCAGATTACTAGTTTAGTAGAAATGACATGCCACTTCTGGGCTAGGACATTTAATACACTGTCAGGCATCTCCATGCTCTGTGACACCCTTGGAAGCCACATGCTGGGAAAACAGCACAACAAGATGAAGGGAACATAACCACTGAGTCACTGGATGGAGGACTGCTTCACTCAGCCCATTGCACTGGGTGTGATGAAAATTAAACCTTTGTTTATTTTTTAGCTAGTAGGGGTTACTTACACCAATTAACACACAGAGAGAACAAATATATAAAGTAATTATTGTAGAAGGTCGTAAGTACCATATAAGAGGTTTTGAAGAGGACTTCAGCTGGGAAGACCATATGCAGGCACTCAATCTTGAAAGACAGGTATTATTTGCTATCTGACAATGGGGGAGAAAGGAATTCAACATGGAAGAACTACTCAGGAACAAAGGCAGAGAGGTAAGAACTTGCAGGACTTTGCCTGTTATCTGCCAGGCCCTGAGCTAGGTTACAATAGTGGGAAAAATGATGTGTGGTCCCTGCCTTAATGGAGCATGCAGTCTCATGGGGAAGTTAAATATTAACCAAAGACTTACCAAAGATATTAACGAAAGAAATGAATGTTGAGTTACAACTGTGACAGCTATGCAGGAGAATAAGTGGAATGGATGAGATCACAGAAGAAGAGGAAGGGATGTAATTACAGAGGCCAGAGAAGGTTCTCTGAGGAAGAAATGATTGATCTAAGGTCTAAGGAAGAATGGGAATTTACTAGATAAATTGTCATGGTGGGTAAGAGAGCAAGGTGTGAGGTGACTGAAACCTTAGAGGACATGGCATGGAACAAGTCTGGAGAGGCAGGCAGGGAGCAGATCTCCCATGACCACATTACAGATTTTCATCTTTATCATGAGAACAAAAGAAGGTCATTGGGATGTTCTAAGCAAGGTGGTGATATGATCTAAATGTGTATCCAAAAGATTACTCTTTTCCAAAATTTACTGTGGAAAATCAAAATAAATTGGAGCGGGTAAGAATCGAAGCAGGGGAACCAGTTGGGAAGCTTCTGCAAAATGTCCAGGTAATAGACAATGGTAGCTCAGACAAGGTTGGTGGCAGTGGAGAGGGCAATGGACAGAACAGGAAGGATGTGTGAGATCATGAACTTGGTGATACATTATATATGGGGGATAAAACAGAGCAAGGTTTCCATGTGCGTGGCAGAGTGGATGACTACGCTGCTCACTGAGATAAGGTAGCCCGGAAAAAGAACTAACTGTGGTGAAAAAAATATAAGCTCTACTTTGAATATGTTGAGTTTGAGGTTCCTTTGAGACAGCCAAGAAGAAATGCTAGGGAAGCAGTTCTACCTCTGGGTCTGGTTCTTAAAACAGTGCATCTTAAACTTGAATATGCCACAGATCACTTGGGAGTCTTGATAAAATGCATATTCTGACTCAGTAGGCCTGGGGTGGGTCCATGATTCTGCGTTTTTAACATGCTCACAGGTGATGCCAATGCTGCTGGTCTACAGACCTAAGTAGCAAGGGTTTGGAGGACAAGTTTGGTTGGAGCTAAAATTTATGGGAAACTATAATGAAAGCCTTGGGTGTGGGTGGGAGTGTTTTAGAGGGAGTACAGAGTAGTAAGAGATGATGGTCTAGAATTGAGCCATAAGTACCACTAACTTTGAATGTGGCTGGAGAGAGGCATATAAACCTGTAGGAAAGCAGAAAAGGGATAGATAGAAAGAAAGGAGGAAAACCAGGAGAATACTGTACAAGTGAAGTCAAGACAGGGGAGTATTTTAAGAAAGAGGGAGCAAGACTGTTTTGGTGTATGAGGGGCCAGAGTGTAGGCTGGAGTGGAAATGAAGAGATGCCGTCAGTGCACATGGAAAATTCTTCAAAGAAGTTTGATGTGAAGAAGATTAGAGAGATGAGGTAGTAGTGGGAGGCAAATGTGGGCTTCTGGACTTTTTGTTTTATTGATATATCCTTAAGCAAATTCCCTAATCTCTGAGTTTCAGTTTAATCATTACTTAGCTGTGAACCCTTTCCTGACTTCCACGCAGACTGAGGCGCTCTTTCTCTTATTCTGTCACAGGGCACGGTGCATCCATCCATCACATAATAATCATACTTCAGAGCAGTGGTTCTCAAAGTGTGGTCTCCAGACCCTTAGGGGTCCTTGAGGCCCCTTTAGGAGGGTAATGAGGTCAAAACCATTTTCATAATACAAAGACATCACTTACCAAATAAGATATTATTTGCCTTTTTCATTGTGTAGATATATTTGTACTGATGATGCAAGTGATATGTTGGGTAAAACTGCTGGAGCTTTGGTGTGAATCAAGACTGTGGCAACAAGCTGTAAGCGCAGTCAGGTATTCTTCATCTGCTACATACTCACGGCAAAATAAATAAATAAATAATACCAATTACACAGGAAGCACTTCCGCTGCATACCAAAGTTGTCTCACGAAAGCACTTATGTGACTGAATTGCCGGCTGAACTAGCTGTAGTTTTTTTCTTTTACTGGACACCATTTCTTTCTTAAATGAATGACTGACAAATTTTTCTTTTTAACATTTTTAGTGGAGTATAATTGCTTTACAATGGTGTTAGTTTCTGCTGTATAACAAGTAAATCAGCTATATGTATACATATATCCCCATATCCCCTCCCTCTTGCGTCTCCCTCCCACCCTCCCTATCCTACCCCTCTAGGTCATCACAAAGCACCGAGCTGATCTCCCTGTGCTATGCAGCTGCTTCCCACTAGCTATGTATTTTACATTTGGTAGTGTATATATGTCCATGCCACTCTCTCACTTCGTCCCAGCTTACCCTTCCCCCTCCCCGCATCCTCAAGTCCATTCTCTGCGACTGCATCTTTATTCCGGTCCTGCCGCTAGGTTTTTCAGAACCATTATTTTTTTTCAGATTCCATATATATGTGTTAGCATATGGTATCTGTTTTTCTCTTTCTGACTTACTTCACTCTGTATGACAGACTCTAGGTCCATCCACCTCACTACAAATAACTCAATTTCATTTCTTTTTATGGCTGAGTAATATTCCATTGTATATATGTGCCACATCTTCTTTATCCATTCATCTGTTGATGAACACTTAGGTTGCTTCCATGTCCTGGCTATTGTAAATAGAGCTGCAATGAACACTGTGGTACATGACTCTTTTTGATACATGGTTTTCTCAGGGTATATGGCCAGTAGCGAGATTGCTGGGTCGTATAGTAGTTCTATTTTTAGTTTTTTAAGGAACCTCCATACTGTTCTCCACAGTGGCTGTATCCATTTACATTCCCACCAACAGTGCAAGAGGGTTCCCTTTTCTCCACACCCTCTCCAGCATTTATTGTTTGTAGATTTTTTGATGATGGCCATTCTGACTGGTATGAGATGATACCTCATTGTAGTTTTGATTTGCATTTCTCTAATGATTAGTGATGTTGAGCATCCTTTCATGTGTTTGTTGGCAATCTGTATATCTTCTTTGGAGAAATGTCTATTTAGGTCTTCTGCCTATTTTTGGATTGGCTTGCTTGTTCTTTTTCTGTTGAGCTGCATGAGCTGCTTGTATATTTTGGAGATGGATCCTTTGTCAGTTGCTTCATTTGCAAATATTTTCTCCCATTCCAAGGGCTTTCTTTTTGTCTTGTTTATGGTTTCCTTTGCTGTGCAAAAGCTTTGAAGTTTCATTAGGTCCCATTTGTTTATTTTTGTTTTTATTTCCATGTTTCTAGGAGGTGGGTCAAAAAGGATCTTGCTGTGATTTATGTCATAGAGTGTTCTGCCTATGTTTTCCTCTAAGAGGTTTATAGTAAATGGCTTTACATTTAGGTCTTTAATCCATTTTGAGTTTATTTTTGTGTATGGTGTTAGGGAGTGTTCTAATTTCATTCTTTTACATGTCGCTGTCCAGTTTTCCCAGCACCACTTATTGAAGAGGCTGTCTTTTTTCCATTGTATATTCTTGCCTCCTTTATCAAAGATAAGGTGACCATATGTGCGTGGGTTTATCTCTGGGCTTTCTATCCTGTTCCACTGATCTATATTTCTGTTTTTGTGCCAGTACCATACTGTCTTGATTACTGTAGCTTTGTAGTATAGTCTGAAGTCAGGGAGCCTGATTCCTCCAGCTCTGTTTTTCTTTTTCAAGGTTGCTTTGGCTATTCATTTGTCCATCTGGTCCTGGACTTTTGTTTGTTGGAAGATTTTTAATCACAGTTTCCATTTCATTACTTGTGATTGGTCTGTTCATATTTTCTGCTTCTTCCTGGTTCAGTCTTGGAAGGATATATCTTTCTAAGAATGTGTCCATTTCTTTCAGGTTGTCCATTTTATTGGCATAGAGTTGCTTGTAGTAGTCTCTTACGATGCTTTGTATTTCTGTGGTGTCTGTTGTAATTTCTCCTTTTTCACTTCTAATTCTGTTGATTTGAGTCTTCTCCCTTTTTTCTTGATGAGTCTGGCTAATGGTTTATCAATTTTGTTTATCTTCTCAAAGAACCAGCTTTTAGTTTTATTGATCTTTGCTCTTGTTTCCTTCATTTCTTTTTCATTTATTTCTGATCTGATCTTTATGATTTTCTTCCTTCTGGTAATTTTGGGTTTTTTTTTTTTTTTTTAAAACCATTGAACTGTGCACTTTATTTTTTTTTAATTAATTAATTTATTTATTTATTTTTTTTGGGTGTGTTGGGTCTTCGTTTCTGTGCGAGGGCTTTCTCTAGGTGCGGCGAGCGGGGGCCGCTCTTCATCGCGGTGCGCAGACCTCTCACTATCGCGGCCTCTCTTGTTGCGGAGCACAGGCTCCAGACGCGCAGGCTCAGTAGTTTGCGTCTCACGGGCCCAGTAGCTCCGCGGTATGTGGGATCTTCCCAGACCAGGGCTCAAACCCGTGTCCCCTGCATTGGCAGGTGGATTCTCAACCACTGCGCCACCAGGGAAGCCCATGGGGTTTTTTTTGTTCTTCTTTCTCTAAGTGCTTTAGGTGTAAGGTTAGGTTGTTTATTTGAGATTTTTCTTGTTTTCTGAGGTAGGATTGTATTGCTATAAAATTCCCTCTTAGAACTGCTTTTGCTGCATCCCATAGGTTTTGTGTCATAGTATTTTCATTGTCATTTGTTTCTAGGTATTTTTGATTTCCTCTTTGATTTCTTCAGTGATCTCTTGGTTATTTAGTAGCATACTGTTTAGCCTCCATGTGTTTGTATTTTTTTACAGTTTGTTTCCTGTAATTGATATCTAGTCTCATAGCGTTGTGGTTGGAAAAGATACTTGATATGATATCAATTTTCTTAAATTTACCAAGGCTTGATTTGTGACCCAAGATATGATCTATCCTGGAGAATGTTCCATGAGCACTTGAGAAGAAAGTGTATTCTGTTATTTTTGGATGGAATGTCCTATAAATATCAATTAAGTCTATCTGGTCTAATGTGTCTTTTAAAGCTTGTGTTTGCTTATTTATTTTCATTTTGGATGATCTGTCCATTGGTGAAAGTGGGGTGTTAAAGTCCCCTACTATTATTGTGTTACTGTCAATTTCTCCTTTTAGGGTTGTTAGCATTTGCCTTATGCACTGAGGTGCTCCTATGCTGGGTGGATAAACATTTACAATTGTTATATCTTCTTCTTGGATTGATCCCTTGATCATTATGTAGTGTCCTTCTTTGTCTCTTGTAACAGTCTTTTATTTTAAAATCTATTTTGTCTGATATGAGAATTGCTACTCCAGCTTTCTTTTGATTTCCATTTACATGGAACATCTTTTTCCATCCCTTCACTTTCAGTCTGTATGTGTCCCTAGGTCTGCAGTGGGTCTCTTGTAGACAGTGTATATACGGGTCTCATTTTTGTATTCATTCAGCCAGTCTATGTCTTTTGGTTGGAGCATTTAATCCATTTACATTTAAGGTAATTATCGATATGTATGTTCCTATTACCGTTTTCTTAATTGTTTTGTGTTTGTTATTGTAGGTCTTTTCCTTCTCTTGTGTTTCCTGCCTAGAGAAGTTCCTTTAGTATTTGTTGTAAAGCTGGTTTGGTGGTGCTGAATTCTCTTAACTTTTGCTTGTTTGTAAAGGTTTTAATTTCTCCGTTGAATCTGAATGAGATCCTTGCTGGGCAGAGTAATCTTGGTTGTAGGTTTTTCCCTTTCATCACTTTTAGTATGTCCTGTCACTCCCTTCTGGCTTGCAGAGTTTATGCTGAAAGATCAGCTGTTAACCTTATGGGGATCCCCTTGTATGTTATTTGTTGCTTTTCCCTTGCTGCTTTCAATGTTTTTTCTTTGTATTTAATTTTTGATAGTTTGATTAATATGTGTCTTGGTGTGTTTCTCCTTGGATTTATCCTGTATGGGACTCTCTGCACTTCCTGGACTTGATTGACTCTTTCCTTTCACATATTAGGGAAAATTTCAACTATAATATCTTCAAATATTTTCTCAGTCCCTTTCTTTTTCTCTTCTTTTTCTGGGACCCCTATAATTTGAATGTTGGTGCATTTAATGTTGTCCCAGAGGTCTCTGAGACTGTCCTCAATTCTTCTCATTCTTTTTTCTTTATTCTGCTCTGTGGCAGTTATTTCCACTATTTTATCTTCCAGGTCACTTATCCGTTCTTCTGCCTCAGTTATTCTGCTATTGATTCCTTCTAGAGAATTTTTAATTTCATTTATTGTGTTGTTCATCATTGTTTGTTTGCTCTTTAGTTCTTCTAGGTCCTTGTTAAACGTTTCTTGTATTTTCTCCATTCTGTTTCCAAGATTTTGGATCATCTTTACTGTCATTACTCTGAATTCTTTTTCAGGTAGACTGTTTATTTCCTCTTCATTTGTTTGGTCTGGTGGGTTTTTACTTTGCTCCTTCATCTGCTACGTATTTCTCTGTCTTCTCATTTTGCTTAACTTACTGTGTTTGGGGCCTCCTTTTTGCAGGCAGCAGCTTCGTAGTTCCTGTTCTTTTTGGTGTCTGCCCCCAGTGGGTAAGGTTGGTTCAGTGGGTTGTGTAGGCTTCCTGGTGGAGGGGACTGGTGCCTGTGTTCTGGTGGGTGAGGCTGGATCTTGTCCTTCCGGTGGGCAGGACCATGTCTGGTGGTGTGTTTTGGGGTTTCTGTGAACTTATTATGATTTTAGGCCACCTCTCTGCTGATGGGTGGGGTTGTTTTCCTGTCTTGCTAGTTGTTTGGCATGGGGTGTCCAGCACTGGAGCTTGCTGGTCACTGAGTGGAGCTAGGTCTTAGCATTGAGATGGAGATCTCTGGGAGAGCTCTCACCGATTGATATATGTGGGGCTGGGAGGTCTCTGGTGGTCCAATGTCCTGAAGTCGGCCCTCCCACCTCAGAGGCTCAGGCCTGACACCCATCTGGAGCACCAAGACCCTGTCAGCCACATGGCTGCTGGTCTTGGAGTCCCCTGGAGAGGTGGTGGCAGCTGTCCCTCACTCTGGGGTCATTCATCCATGTTGACTGACAAAGTATGCTTATTCAGATTTGGGACATGGCAGACACTTTCTCAAAAATGAAAAAAGTAAGCCTGTCATTTCAAGGAAAACAAGTAACAGTATATGTAGCCAATGAAAAAATATAAGCTTTAAAGTGAAAATAAGAATCATGGCATTTAAAAAATTTATCTGTTTTCTAATACAGTAAATATCAAGACATAACTCACACCCCCAAAAGCTGTTTGGGGTCCTCAATCATTTTTAAAAGTGAAAACAAATGTTTGAGAACTGCTGTCTTAAGCCATCACCTCCCTGTGAGTGGGTGGGCTCCAGGGCAGAGACTGAGTCTTTGAAGGCCCAGTGACAAGCATGATGCCTGTGCGTGGCCAACACTCAATAAATATTTGCAAACTGAAGTGAATGAATTATTGCAGAAAATATTAAAAATGAAGGTGAAAATAAAGGAAGAAAAAGTAACTTCAAGACTCTGAACTCAAATTTGACAAAAACATCAAAAGCCTTAGAATGTTTACAACATTTGACAGTAATTTTATGTCTAGGAAATTTCCCCAAGGAAATACTTTATTCTAAGAATATACATAAAGATGTAGCTACGAGAACAATGCAACCCAAATTGAGAAAATGTATAGATCCACTTTAAATGCATTTTTTTTTTGATTAAGAATTAATTAATTAATTAATTTATTTATTGGCTGTGTTGGGTCTTCGTTTCTGTGTGAGGGCTTCCTCTAGTTGTGGCAAGCGGGGGCCACTCTTCATCGCGGTGCACGGGCCTCTCACTATCGTGGCCTCTCCTGTTGCGGAGCACAGGCTCCAGACGTGCAGGCTCAGTAGTTGTGGCTCACGGGCCTAATTGCTCCGCGGCATGTGGGATCCTCCCAGACCAGGGCTCGAACCCGTGTCCCCTGCATTGGCAGGCAGACTCTCAACCACTGCGCCACCAGGGAAGCCCTAGATCCACTTTAAAAAAAAGTTTCTTACAGACCCCTCAATGTTAACCTAAATTATTTTTACTGTTACTTAAGTGTGTAAAAATATGAAATTACATAGTAACTCTTTGTGACTACAGTTCTTATACAACCCAAACAAATTTAATAAAAATCTACATATTAAATACAATATTTACAAACATAATTCAAATCAACAGCATTAATTTAGGGTGACTAATGATATTTATTTGAAACTTGATTACTGTTTGCTATGTGAATATGGTATCAACTTCTTGGGTATCTTGGTATCTTGGTATCTTCTTCCTTTGTATCTGCGCTACTGCCATGTGATGACTCAATCCTGCCACCACTTTTCTTTATTTTAACTTCCATTTGTCCTGCACACTATGAAGTCTTTTGGTTTTGTTTGGTGGTACGAAGTATACCAGCATTTGCTTAAGTCAACCTCTGCCATTTCTCATTAGTCCATGACAATGAAAGTGACACACCAGAGCTCCAGTACACTGTGAATACAGATGAAAACTCAGGCACTGGAACTGTCACAAGGTAATTATTTAGGATAGAGAACCTAGAATATGCTTTCATGGAAATATAGTATTTAAAACTTCTCTTGGAAAATCCTCAAACAGTGAAGAGCAAAATAATAATGATTAATGGTGAAAAATGGGAAATAACTTAAATGTCCATTAAAATGGTTAAATAATTTCGGGACTATCAGTATTACAGTGTATTACAGGATCATGGGAAATATGATGAGAAATCATACTTCATTAGAAGGTTCCTAATACACTGCTTTAAAAAAGCAGGTTGCAATGTTTTATATATATGTATACACACATTTATATACATATATGTATACATATATATACATATACACACATACACAGAGAGAGAGAGACTGATTCACTTAAAAAAGAGACTGAAACTCCTCAGCAAGTGGTGTTGGGAAAGTTGGACAGCCACATGCAAATCAATTAAGTTAGAACACACCCTGACACCATACACAAAAATAAACTCAAAATGGCTTAAAAACTGAAATATAAGACATGACACCATAAAATTCCTAGAAGAGAATGCAGGCAAAAGATTCTCTGACATAAATCGTACCAATGTTTTCTTAGGTCAGTCTCCCAAGGCAATAGAAATATAAGCAAAAATAAACAAATGGGACCTAATCAAACGTACAAGCTTTTGTACAGCAAAGGAAACCATAAACAAAATGAAAAGATAACCTGTGGACTGGGAGAAAATACTTGCAACTGATGTGACTGACAAGGGCTTAACTTCCAAAATATACAAACAATCCATACAACGTAATAAGAAAAAAACAAACAACCCAATAGAAAAATGGGCAGAAGACCTAAATAGACGTTTCTCCAAAAAAAAGACATACAGATGGTCAACAGGCAAATGAAAAGATGCTCAACATCACTAATTATTAGAGAAATGCAAATCAAAACTACAATGAGGTACCACCTCACACCAGTCAGAATGGCCATCATTAAAAAGTCTACAAACAATAAATGCTGGAGAGGGTGTGAAGAAAAGGGAACCCTCTTGCACTGTTGGTGGGAATGGAAATTGATACAGCCACTATGGAGAACAGTATGGAGGTTCCTTAAAAAACTAAAAATAGAACTACCATACGACCCAGCAATCCCACTACTGGCCATATACCCTGAGAAAACCATAATTCAAAAAGAGTCATGTACCACAATGTTCACTGCAGCTCTATTTACAATAGCCAGGACATGGAAGCAACCTAAGTGTCCACCGACAGATGAATGGATAAAGAAGATGTGGTACATATATACAATGGAATATTACTCAACCATAAAAAAAAGAAACAAAACTGAGTTATTTGTAGTGAGGTGGATGGACCTAGAGTCTGTCATACAGAGTGAAGTAAGTCAGAAAGAGAAAAACAAATACCATATGCTAACACATATATATGGAATCTAAAAAAAAAAAAAAAAAAAAACGGTCATGAAGAACCTAGGGGCAAGACAGGAATAAAGACTGAGATCTACTAGAGAATGGACTTGAGGACATGGGGTGGGGGAAGGGTAAGCTGGGACAAAGTGAGAGAGTGGCATGGACATATGTACACTATCACATGTAAAACCGATAGCTAGTGGGAAGCAACCGCATAGCACAGGGAGATCAGCTCGGTGCTTTGTGACCACCTAGAGGGGTGGGATAGGGAGGGTAGGGTAGGAGGGAGGGAGATGCAAGAGGGAAGAGATATGGGGATATATGTGTATGTATAGCTGATTCACTTTGTTATAAAGCAGAAACTAACACACCATTGTAAAGCAATTATACTCCAATAAAGATGTTAAAAAAAAAAAGTCTACGAATAACAAATGTTGGAGAGAGTGTGGAGAAAAGAAACCCTCCTACACTGTTGGTGAGAATGTAAATTGGTACAGCCACTATGGAAAACAGTATGGAGTTTCCTCAAAACACTAAAATAGAGTTGCTATATGATCCAGCAATCCCACTCCTGGGCATATATCCCGAGAAAAACAATTCAAAAAGATACATGCACCCCTATGTTCATAGCAGCACTATTCACAATAGCCAAGGCATGGAAACAACCTAAATGTCCACTGACAGATAAATGGATAAAGAAGATGTGGTATATATACACACTGGAATACTACTCAGCCATAAAAAGGAATGAAATAATGCCATTTGCAGCAACATGGATGGACCTAGAGATTTTTATACTAGGTGAAGTAAGTCAGAAAGAGAAAAACAGATACCATATGATATCACTTATATGTGGAATCTAAAATATGACACAGAAGAACTTATTTACAAAACAGAAACAGACTCACAGAAATAGAGAACAGACTTGTGGTTGTCAAGGGGGAGGAGGGGGTGGGGGAGGGAAGAATTGGGAGTTCAGGGTTAGCAGATGCAAACTATTATATATAGAATGGATAACAACAAGGTCCTCCTGTATAGCACAGAGAACTATATTCAATGTCCTGTGATAAACCATAATGGAATAGAACATGAAAAATTATATATATACATATATATATATATAACTGAATTACTTTGCTGTACAGCAGAAATTAACACAACACTATAAGTCAACTATACCTCAATAAAATAAATTTAAAAAAGGAGAAAAGAGACTGAAAGCATATAAAACAAAAAGTTAACACAATATGGCATTATAAGTCATTTCTATTTTCTTCTGTGTTTTTCAATATTTTACAAACTTTCTACAAAGAATACATATTAGCATTATAATCAGATAAAAATGTTATATTTGAAAAGAATTCTTACACAAAGCATCTGACACAAAACTATTGGACTTAATAGCTTAGAGACAGGCCATATTTAGTAAGACAACTTCTAAGTATTTGGGTTTTGATGTACACCCAGAGAAAACAGTGAGCACTGCTTGGTGCAACTCATCCCTCATGGTGAGATGAATCACAATGGACATCTTCCTGACGGTGGGGCAGTACCGCCATCTTCCCACCTCCAAGGAGCTGACAGTATTATTATTAATTCTTGACATGGTATACAATCTCCTTGAGAACAATGTAATTTACAATGAGACGTGGTTCTTTGAAACTGTTTATTTATTTATTTATTTTTGGATAAGGCACACATTTTACATAAGTACTCTCTACTTACACAGGCACTGTTCATCAATTAATTATACAGCTAATGCCACGGATTACAATAGCAAGTGCACAAAGATGTAATTATGGGATA
The DNA here is from genome assembly GCF_009873245.2 of Balaenoptera musculus. Taxonomy (NCBI): domain Eukaryota; kingdom Metazoa; phylum Chordata; class Mammalia; order Artiodactyla; family Balaenopteridae; genus Balaenoptera; species Balaenoptera musculus. The sequence continues at coordinate 14,868,031 of NC_045800.1, forward strand.
AGTACCTGGTAATTTCTATTCTCTAAAGTGAAGATGGAATGTTAATTAGCTTTAAGCATATTACAGTAGGTGCAATTATCAGGTAATCTTTGAGAATGTGTACTTTTTGGATCAGCATTTATTAAGGAAATCCTATGAAGTTACTGAGGAAATGTCATAAAAAGCTGCAGACCTTTGTGCATTGATAAAAAGAAAGAATAATTAGAGAAGTTAATTCCACTGTCACTTTATTGGTATTACTATATTCCCATTGCTTCCTTGTAATTCTGTCCCTCTAAATGCTCAATTATTCAATATTCCCAGCTACCTGGGAAATTTGGAAAAGCTGTACATGCGGTGCATATCTAAGTACAAAATGCCAAAAGAAGCCAAGTCCATCAGCAGTTTTTGTATTTAACTCTGAAGCCGTAATGAAGTGTCCAGGTGGCAAAATTTTTTGCTCCAGCAGCTGCCGTACCGACTCAGGAATTCAGAAGCAGAAGCCCAACAGATTAACGATTCCCCATAATATTATCTCTGTAACATGCAATTTGTTCTCAATGATAATTAGATATTTAGAGAAAGCCATAATTAGGAAGAAGCGGCTTAATGCTTTTTGTTGTTTTTGTTGTTTGCTGAGAATCTCCTGACAGCCAAGGGATCCATTCTGGGAATAATATGATTCTGATACTGGGGTTTGCAGTAGCTGGCTATGTTGAGAAACGGCTTAAACATTCTGCATGGTGAAATAAAACCATCCTAAATCCAAACCTTTCTATAGTTAATTGGTGTGTCATATGTCGCATCCTTGAAAATAGGCCAGAATTCTGTTTATAAGTGCTTTATAAGCATGGATTACCAAAAGAAATACTGAACCAGATATAAAGAGAAATAAGATACAAGTTCAAATCCATTTTGGAATGATGATGGCTAAAACAGCCACGGAAAGGTAAGGTCCAGATGGGAATTGCTATTTTCTTTTGCCTTGTTATGACAGCTGGTTCCCTTTTTCCTCAGCTCTAGCACTGCTGCTACCAGAGCCCACATCTAAATGCACACTGTTTTCCCTGGAATTTTATTTACAGAATCTACCACTAGGTTTCTTCCTATGAGCAGAGTGGACAAGCTACTGAAAAATGTCATTCCCCACGTCCACCTCACATGCCCCACCACAGGATGTCAAGTAAAGAGTACAAAAAGATCCAGGCAACTTTTGAACGGGTCAGAGATCTTTACCCCAGCAGAAGGTCAAACTTAGTCAGAACACTCACTCCCCAAAGTCACAGTTCTCTCTACACCAAAACCCTAGAAGGCTCGCTCTGCTCTCCCCTCTCCAAAGGTAACCACTAAACTGACTCCTATCACCACTGATTAATTGTTGCTTAAAAAAACTCTATATAAATGTGATCACACAGTACATACTCTTTTGTGGCTGGCTTCTTTTGCTCAGCCTCATGTGACGCTCATCTGCATTGCTGCAGGTAGCCATAGTTTTATTCCACTGTTACAGACTATTCCTGTGAATACTACACTTTAGATATCCATTCTACTGCTGATGGCTGTTTGGCTTGTTTCTAACTTTTAGCTATTCCATTATGCTGCTATGAACATTCCTGTTCAAGTCCTTTTGTATACATATCTACCCATTTCTGTTGGGCTTATTCCTAAAGATACAATTGCACTGCAGACTCCTAACAGCTGTAACTCACTAACTCATAACAGAGAGTTTTGTTGAGGAATGGGTCTGAGTTGGAGTGAGAAGTATAGAAAGAAATGGCATCTATTTTCCCACTGGGGCTTGTGGACTGGATGTAATTTCCCTGTGAAGGAGGGGTAAAGAGGTGCCTACAGGTTGGGATGGGTATGAAGTGAGGTAGACCAGATGGCTCACTCCGACTATCCTGTGCAAAGCTGAACCAAGAAAGTAGAAAGTAGGAATTTGGGATTATAAAGAGGCTGCAGCCTTGGACAGCTACTGGCATCTGTTCCCCTGATAGGCCAAGGGAGTGGAGGCATCTAAAGGCTTTGTGTGCAGGGGACATGGACAAGGGACGGCTCGAGCCAGAGGGTTCAAACAGAGCTGAAGTCACATGGCAACAGTGATTCATTTCTTTGGAGACTTCCAGGAATAACTAGCAGCCCATTGGGAGGCAGGGAGGACTAAAGGCTCACTGTCTGGCAAGGGTGGAGGTATCTGCAGACATCCAGCTAATTATAAAACTGGCCAATACACAAAGTGGTTAATGCTACAGCAGTATGATGAGCAAATACCCAAGAGCCAGTAATGAATAGATGCCATTCCATTCCCCTCTCTGCTTCTCACTCCTCAACTCAGACCCCTTCCTCCCCAAACTTTCTGTCTACCCCTCTGTTACAAAACCACAGAGAACGCTTTTAACCCAGCCTAGAAAGAGTCTGGAAGGCTTCACAGAGGAGACAATGATGTTTGACCCCAGGGAGTGACAGGATTTTTCCAGGTGACAAAATGCCTTTATAGGCTGAAGGGATATCATGGGTAAAGGAATGGATGTATGAACATACAGGGCACCTTCAGGGAACCATGAATAGCTCAGTACGATTAGAAAGCAGAATGTGAGTGTCAGAGGCTGGGTGGTGCTTTTAAGGCCACTTATTTAGGCTGTTCAGTAAAAATTGCCCCAACAGCACTGGGTGGGGTGAACCTGGCCACTAGTTTTCTCCTGACACTCACCACACGTCCAGTCGTCTGGGCACCCTGAGGGCATCACAGTGTATGTGCTTACTTGCTCAGCTCTCAGTTTTTATTCAAGGCCTTTTGTGGCTCAGATTCCCCACCCCCAAATCCCTTTGCCAGAGACAACACCTCCGTGTGAAGGCTGATTGCTCAGCCTGAGGGCCCCCCAGTTACCATTTGTGCCCAGCACCTTGGTTGTGCTGGTCTCAGTCTGGCAGTGTTGGAGATGAGTCCTGCGTGTTAGAAAATTCGACTGAAAATATAAGTGAGGGCTGCCATGCTGTGGGGTTTGAATTTTCCGTGTCAGAAACGGCTAGCCCTCAACGATCTTTGAAGGAATAGGCTGAATGTGTTTGAGGTCTTTACCTCTAGCTCCTGTGTGGGTGGAAGATGGCCTGGGGAGGTGACAGTGAGGTAGGGAAGCCATTTAGAGGCCCTGGAGCAAGTGATGAGGACACTGCGATGCAGTGGAAAAGTGCGTGGGATTTGCAGTCACGCAGGCTCGTTTGGAGTCGAGATACTTAAATCGTCTAAGCATGAGTTTCCGCATTTATCAAATGGACATAATGGATGAGAAAGATAAAAGATATACAGTTCCTAGCTTTTTGAACTACAGAAATAGTCTTTCAGAAATCAGAGTTGGGATCAGCACTAGTGTTCCACTGCACGGAGAGGTTGAGGGAGGAGTGAAAAGTGATTCTAATATTCTGATTGAAGCAAGCACAGAGGATAAGGAGTTGTGGGGGAAAGCTACTGGGTTCAGTTACGGCCTTGGTGCGTCTGAGTTGCCCGTACATTACCATCCAGGCAGGAACAGAAGCAATCCTCAGGGGTGCTCTGAGCGGCTGTGCGAGCTCACCACTGTGCAAGAATGCCTGGGGAAGGGGCGAGTGTGGCCCGATGTGCAGCTCACACTCTGGGTGCCAATCCACGAACGCTGGGGTGGAACTGCATTGGCTCAAAGACAATACATGAGCTAGTGGCGGCCTTGGCAATACAAGACCCCCAACTCTAACGGAGCGGTGAGCAGGGTGGGCAGCCTGGCCCCCAGAGGAGGACTCAGAGATGGGAAAGCTCCCACTCACACCAGCCAGGCATTGCCCAAGCACAAAACTGAGAAAGCCCTCAGGAGAGGGAGCCCCTTGCCCCTGAAAACACAGGTCAGGCTCTGGGGACATGTGCACCAGTGCAGCTCCACAAACACATGCGTACCCCATATCTCTGAGTAATTTTTACTCTAGGGGGATCATGTGATTCAGAGATTTAGGATATGTCAAAGTGGGAAGGGGCCTCATAACTATCCACCCAGAGCTTGTTTGTTTTGGTTTCTCATGGGGAAAGAAAACCTTTCTCTTGGGATTCACTGCCTCCCCCATCTCTTCTAAGGCAGTCCTTTCACCCTCATTCACTACATACACAGTAAATACTTAAGAGCGCAAAGGGCTTAACTACACTGAAGTGTACAAAAGAGTCAGGATAAAAATTCAATCCTAATTAGGCAAATGACAGAGACACAGATGGTCTAGGTGTTTTATAACATTAATTACATTCTTCTAGGCCCTTTCAGTTCCACTCCTTTTCTAATTATAACAGGTCTTCTTCTCTAGCCAGAGGCCGGAATTCCCTCGCTTTTCTCCTAAGTCCACCCTCTCCCATGGCCAGGCTCAGGTTGAACCCACTGTCTCAGATCGCTGGGTCCTTCAAAAAGTAAGCTTTTCAGTCTGAGCTACAGATCTACGTCCTGGGCTGGCAGCACCTGGCAGTCTAGGTAAAGCGTTCTACATGAGGGCTTGAGCAAGGTGACTTTATCCTGAAATAATTCTGGTCCGGCATACAAGATGCTTCATGTCTGAGGCAATCTTTGCTTCATTTCCGGATACTTTTTGGCATCAACTTCGCTGTGTCAGCTTTTACCAGCTGGTGAATTTTGATTTCTAGCTTCTGAAAATTTTCTTGGCTCCTGAATTCAGCTTTTACTGCTCCATTGTGACTCCAGGCTCCTTCATACTGTTATTTCATCTAGTTCCCATCCATCATCCATAGCTTCATCTTGGCTTTGATTTACTGGTGCCCACGAGTGAGTGCAACCTTAGTTTCAGGTTGAAAATGTTTTCCTTACAGCCGTAATTTGAATTTCCTTGCAGCTACTTGAACCGCAATTTGACCAGAATCTCTCATTACTTCTTTAAAAAAACTCTTGGTGATTATTATTTATTTATAATTTATCCACTATCTGTTTCTTAGAAAGAATTTACAGCAGCTAAGCGACTACTATTTTTATTTTTATTTAATCATCATAGTCAAGGTCTTCCCCAGTCAACCTTTTTCTTGATTCCTTTCAAAGTTCCTAATTTCTTTCCTCACAATTTCCTTTACCTTATTAAACAGCTTCATTGAGTTCACACTCTCCTTTAGGCTTATAAAGAAATCTGCCCTCTACCTACATACCCTGCAGAGGGCCTAACTAGCCCTGTGGCTGCATAGCATTGTGCTGAAAGCATTGACTGGACAGCTGGACTGTCTGGATTCAAATCCTGACTGTCACTTATTAGTCGTGTGATCCTGGGCAAGGTGTTTTACCTTGGCCTCCCTATCAATGAAATTTCAGCAGCACGTATGTTTATCTATGAGGCTTTTGTAATGTTTAAGTGAGTACGTGAATGCACGCACATATATCATTTTAATATTGATAGTATCTGGGTTAGAATATGCGACATACATGTGATAGCCATTATAATTTTTCTCTTATACTATTATTATGCCTAAAATCCCACATTTTCACCTTTCTTCATTCCACCACTGGAATCGACCAATCCTTCAATCAAACAGCTAATATTTGAGGGGTTAGGGGGTCAATTCTTCTACATGTACAGGCCATGTCGCCGCCGGCCCAAGAGGCTACTTGTGCTACTCTACATGCACAGTATCAGGGGCACTAGCATTGAATGGTAAGGGTATTAACAAAACATATACGTTATACAGCAGAGAACACGGAATCTTGAAACTATAGGGTCATAACACAATGTCAAGTTGTACCTTCTTACTCTCATTATAATTGAAGCACTTCTCCAGGTCCCTCTTGAATAGGGAATGAGCAAAAGAAAACTCCTATAGGGTATATGGCCCCTGCCCCATTTATCTACCAAGACTGGAGACACAGTGATTGAATTTTATTGAATATGATACTCTACAAGTTTAGATCCTTTCGGCAGTTTCAAAGCATTTGGCTGACATGCAGGTTTGTGTGCGTGTGTGTGTGTGTGTGTGTGTGTGTGTGTGTTTAGGTATACTGAGGTTTCTTTCAAGTTATCCATATTTCTTTCTTTCTTACAGGTACCCATTTCCTAGGAGAAGAGTCTTCCTAGTGGTACTCTCTCCTGCCTAAACCATGGTGACAAATAAGATTTGCCCCTCATCGCAAAGAGCAAATTGTGGAGCATTAGGTTGGTTGGAATGAAGTTCTGTGCCCTTGGTGTGTGGCCAGGGTGGGTAGGCTGGCCAGCAAGATCTGAAATAGGTTTAGCCAGGATGGTGTCCTGAAGAGCAGAGGTTTCCCCATCTTTCTATACATCAGACCACATGTAAAGTGGTTTTCAAACTAGGTTCTCAGAGCCCTAAAGAGGTTGACCAGAGGGCAGTGAAGGGAAGAGGAATGGCAGGTTTCTTGCCCTGTTCCACTTCTGCCAGAGCTGCTCCATTTTTATCTCTTGGGAGTCCTCCAAAGATGTCATTTGCAGAAAAGATCTTGTGGTACCATTTGATTCCTGTCTCCTGCACTAGACTGTAAGGGTCCAGAAGGGCAGGAGTCGGTGTTTACCGTATACCCAGTGTTGTATACTCAGTGCTTAGGATTTTGCCTGTACTCGTAAATAACTTTGAATAAATGAGTAAATATATGTCAAATCTACTTGTTAAGGGAAAAATACCGTCAAGTTCCTAGTGAGGTTAAACGAACATAGCATTTATGTAGATATGTGGTTGGCTGAAATATTTGAAGTTAATTGTGTAAATTTTGTTTATTGGTTGTATTTACTAGGATTTTCATATTCTCAAGTCATGCTTTTGTCCCCAAAATCCAAATAAAATAATCTTATCCAGGTATTATCACAGAAGAAATATTTGAACATGAGTGTACCTTATTGATTTGTCACTAACCTATTCCTGACCCAACCGTTTATATGAATAGGGACTCTCTGGATTGGGTCTATCTGCACTGCTATATTCTGAAGGAAGAGCTAAGGGGAGTTTTCAGTAACTCCCTGCAGACATTCTTGATTTGAGCAAATCTATAATAATCTTCCCACTGTGATTTCCATAATGGTCTCCTCGGGTCTGATCAGACTCAGGGATGCCTAAGTCTACACAGGCAGCTTCATTTCTAACCACGTGTATTGGCTACAGATCTGTTTTGCAGGCTACACTCTGAAAAGGAGTGATCTCTCTATTCACATTAATAGCAAATAAAATGACTGCCATTCTGCCTAAAGTGAAGTACAAGGCAAGTAACATCCTAGCTTCAATCAGATAGATTCCTTCTTCTCAATTTTGTTCTCATGCTTCTAAGAAAGCTGGATAAGTATCCTATGGTAACAGCAGCTCAAAGCAGCTCTATTACAATATACCAGTTACTCATTTTAGTTTGCAATTGCTTATAAAGCACAAAAGTTGTATGGTTTTTGGCTGGGATCCATAAGGCAGAAAATTTACTGTACTATGCTTCTAATTGTCTGCTATTCTTTTAAAAGGGAAAATCATTGTAGATAAATTGTTTAGCTGAAATGCTAGAAGTGTTTTAACAGAAAAAATGTTTCCTTTCCTGGAACTGTCAGAACAGTTATCTAATTAAAACATGGTAGGCTTATAGCTAAGAGAATATTCAGAGAGCAAGAGGTTAGAATTCAGTTTACCAATCACTTCAAAACACAAAATACATAAAGATGTTTTAAAATTATTCTTTAATATACACTAACTTAGCAATTAATTAACTACTCTTATTGCTATCAAGTCTCTGTAATTATACAGTAATCATTCATTCATCAAATCTTAATTGAGCACACACTGAATCCTATGTCTAAGTGACTATATTTACATGCTAATCTCTTCACCCTCCTCTGATCTGAAGATTTCATTTCAGAGAGCCTCAAAAGTATGAAACACAATTAGAAGTCGAGAAAATGGTGGAAAGGACTCAGACAAGTTTCTGAGCAGCAAAGAAAATGTCAGTTATAAAGTTCATGCATCTTACTGTGTATATAGATATCTTCATGTTATTACCCAAACAAACATGAACCGAATAGAATAGCAAAAGGATTGGTGACATGTGAAGGCAGAGCCTATTTGTCTGTCAGGCACTGAATTAAGCATGTTATAGGCATTATCTCTTTTGAGCCTTACATTATTCCTCAGAGATAGGTAGTATTTTCCCCATTTTACAGAATAAAAAACTAAAGGTAAGAAAGGCCAAAAGTGTCTTCTCCGATAAAACACCTAAACACCTAGCAAGTGCCCACATGCATCTGACTGCAAATCCAGCGCTCTGACCAGTAAGCCACACTGCTTTTTCCATTTAGCTTGTGCCTACAGGTTCTGGGAGGGATAACATGGGAACCGCACAGACAGTAGTTCACCAGCTTATGTTTACTTCTGTCCCATTTTCACTCTGTCTCCAAGATTCTCAGTATTTGGTTTCTTAATTTGCCTTTCAATGCCCCTATGACTGAACGCTGCCTCAAACCTCGCTCTGGTCTTTAATGGTTGGTTTGACTCAGGGATTAAGCTCTCTGCACATGAACTCAAGTCTCTTGATGACTAGATCTCAGCCCCTGCTGCCACATCTTTGGAATGCTAACAGCTCGCCCTCTGGCCCCCTGCAAATCACTGGCTTCATTTGTGCCCCGAATCTCTTTCTTCTAGTCTTTGCCTGACTAATTCCTCAAAGTTATCAAATTCAAAGTTTCCACTGCAATGTCATTTACTCAGGGAGGCCATTTCTGACTGTCAAATCCAAATGAAGAACCCTTGCTATACTCTTCACTGCAATGACCACAATTTGTAATTAGATACGTATTCATGTGATTATTTGTTTGATGCCTGTCTCCCACACCAGACAGTAAACTCCAGAAGGTCAGGAACCGTTCCTGCTTTGTTCACCATGAGCTCACATCTAGTAGGTGCTCAATGCACATAAATAAAACAGTCTATGCAAAGCCCGTAGCACAAAATAGGTGCTCAGTAGACATTGGGAATATTACTGCATGAATGAATAAACTCTACTTAGATCCTTGGATCTTTAACCTCATTCCATGTTCCGTTTTGTCTCAGGGACTGATACCTTGGTTTAGAGGGATTTGTTTTGGAGTCCCTTTCCTGGCTATTCTTAGAAAACTCAATCCTGAACTTGCTCGTCCACTTGTCCCTCAGGATCTCTAACCTGGAAGTACTTTCTGACTGGCTAGTCACTCTCCTCCTAAAACTGGGTAATGACATTAAGTTTCAATTGTCTCAATGTTTTATTTATATAGATTACCTAATTTTTGATGATGTCTTGCTTACTAAGATCTTTAGGGTAATTCCGATAGTCTAACAAATTTATTCAACTGGCAAGGAGCTCTCAAATCAGCTTACATTAAGAACTTTGCTGTTAACATAAAAATATCTTGGGCTTCCCTGGTGGCGCAGTGGTTGAGAATCCGCCTGCTAATGCAGGGGACACGGGTTCGAGCCCTGGTCTGGGAAGATCCCACATGCCGCGGAGCAACTGGGCCCGTGAGCCACAGCTACTGAGCCTGCGCGTCTGGAGCCTGTGCTCCGCAACGAGAGAGGCCACGACAGTGAGAGGCCCGCGCACCGCGCTGAGGAGTGGCCCCTGCTCGCCGCAACTAGAGAGGGACCTCGCACAGAAACGAAAGACCCAACACAGCCATAAATAAATAAATAAATTCATAAAAAAAAAATATCTTTAACGAGTTCACTGGTAGAGATATATAATGCCCAGATGCACAAAAGAATACATGATATATTAGTGAATTTAATTCAATTTTGTCACCAAATGCTATCAATTCCTACTTTGCAGTAACTTTCAGATTCATCAGATACTCTCCTTTCCTATCGCCATCTGGACCCTTACCTGCCTGGATTACTGTAATTTTTTCCTAAGTAGTCTTCCACTTCTACTCAATCTTGTACAATTGAATTTGTGTACTGCAGCAAAGCTAATTTTCTTAAAACCCTGTGTTTTAGGCCTTTCCCTGCTCAGCAACCCATAATGGTTTCCTAATACCCACCAGATCAAATTCAAATGCATCCTGGGAGTAAGGGCCTTCCTCTCACCTTCTATCTGCCTTAGCAACTCCCCACTTACAAGTCACTCTGACTTCTGACTCTCCTTTATTTATGAGTCCCTTGGCTTAGATTGACCTTTTCCTTCTATACTGTCTGCCCATGTCCTGCCCATCACTTGAAAATCTCAAGTTCTACTGACTCCATTTAACTTTTAATGTATTAGTCTGCTGGGGCTGCCATAACAAAGTATCACAGGCTGAGTGGCTTAAACAACAGAACACCAAGATCAAGGTGTTGGCAGATTTAGTTTCTCCTGAGGCCTCTCTCCTTGGCTTGCAGATGGTTGCCATCACTCTGTATCTTCACATGGCCTTTTCTCTATGTGCACACACCCCTAGTGTCTCTTCTTGTTCTTATAGGGACCCCAGTCCAATAGAATTGGGCCCTACCCTGTGACCTCATTTAACCTTAATTACTTTTTTAAAGGCCCTATCTCCACATTGTGGGTTAGCACGGCAATGTATGAAGTCGGAGGAATACAGTTCAGTCCATAACATGCAGTAAGTGTTTTTTCTCCTCATTTTTTAAATATAAATTTATCTTATTTATTTATTTTTGGCTGCGTTGGGTCTTCATTGCTGTGCGCGGGCTTTCTCTAATTGCGACGAGCGGGGGCTACTCTTTGTTGCGGTGCGTGGGTTTCTCATTGCGGTGGCTTCTCTTGTTGCAGAGCACGGGCTCTAGGTGCGCAGGCTTCAGTAGTTGTGGCTCGCGGGCTCAGAAGTTGTGCTCATGGGCTTAGTTGCTCCATGGCATGTGGGATCTTCCTGGACCAGGGCTCGAACCCGTGTCCCCTGCATTGGCAGGCGGATTCTTAACCACTGAGCCACCAGGGTAGCCCTCTCCTCATTTTTATCTTTTGTAGAAATGTTAACTTTCACATACTTATCATCTGTCTGAGGAGATTACAGTCTCCTTTAGAAAAATAATTATCCAAATTTTCTTTTCTATTCCTAAAGTTTGTACATAACATTAATTTCTTTCTTCAATAATGCTCAGTACTTGAGAAACAGATTCTCAAGAAGCACCTGTAAAGGTAAACAACATGTTTCCCCAAGTCAGAAATGGAGGGCAATCTAAAATAAGGCAGGAACCTGATTCCAGTAGGTGATTCACCTACTTCAATCAGTACTGGTCAGTGTGAGAATGGAAACTTCATTTGAGAGGTAGGGCAATGAGGGAGGTAATCTTCAAGGTGGAGGAACTCAGCCCAGCAAGTACAAGGCACCTCTGGCCTTGGACTCTGTATTCTAAGGAAGCCATGTGGTGTAGCCAAGATGTGGAGGCATATGTCACTGACAGGCAGAAAAGGCAACAGATTTTCTCCAGCAGGCCGTCAGAGAGACAGCAACAGCAATCACTCTGCCCCCGAGTTGAGAAGCATGGAGAGCTGTGCAGGAAATAAGGGTACGGGAAAGACGAAAGAGAAAAGAGTGGTGGTACCACCTCTGAGCATTACTGTGCCGTCTCAGTGTGGTTCTATTAGACCTATTACCCCTAGCAATTCCCACTACATTTTCAGAACCTTGCTTTTAACCATTTCAGCAGTTATTTTTATTTGGGTTAATATCCCTGCCTGATCAATCAATGGAATTACTTAAAACCTTCTTAAAGAATTCTCAATATATTTCTTCAAAAAACTAAAAATAAAACCACGGTATGATCCAGCAATTCCACTCTTGGGTATATATCCAAAGAAAATGAAAACACAAATTCAAAAAGATGCATGCACTCCAATGCTCATAGCAGCATTATTTACAACCACCAAGGTATGGAAGCAACCTAAGCATCTATCAACAGATGAATGGATAAAGAAGATGTGGTATATATATATATACATATACAATGGAATACTACTCAGCCATAAAAAAGAATGAAATTTTACCATTTGCAACAACGTAGATGGACCTAGAGGGTATTATGCTTAGTGAAATAAGTCAGACAGAGAAAGACAAATACTGTATGTTATCACTTATATGTGGAATCTAAAGAATTAAAACAAACGACTATAACAAAACAAACAGACTCATAGATATAGAGACCAAACTAGTGGTTACCAGTGGGGAGGGGGAAGAGGGGAAGGGGAAGATAGGGGTAGGTGGTTAAGAGTCACGAACTACTATGTATAAAATAAATAAGCTACAAGGATATACTGTACAGCACAGGGAATATAGGCAATATTTTATAATAGCTTTAAATGTACATAACCTATAAAACTTTTGAATCACTATGTTGTACACCTGAAACTAATACAACTAAACCTCAATTTAAAAAGACAAAAATAAGGGACTTCCCTGGTGGCACAGTGGTTAAGAATCCGCCTGCCAATGCAGGGGACACGGGTTCAAGCCCTGGTCCGGGAAGATCCCACATGCTGCAGAGCAGCTAAGCCCGTGCACCACAACTATTGAGCCTGTGCTCTAGAGCCCACAAGCCACAACTACTGAGCCCATGTGCCACAACTACTGCAGCTCGCTTGCCTAGAGACCATGCTCCGCAACAAGAGAAGCCACTGAAATGAGAAGCCCGCGCACTGCAACGAAGAGTAGCCCCCCCTCACCACAACTAGAGAAAGCCCGCGCACAGTAATGAAGACCCAATGCAGCCAAAAATAAATAAATAAAATAAATTTATTTAAAAAAAAGACAAAAAAAGAGAATTCTCAGTATCATTTTTCCTACCTGCACACTAAAATTGTTATTAATTAAAATGTTGTGAAATCGTCCATAGGTGTTCTGATATTAGTCTTTGAACAACGAATGAAAAGTCTATTTTCCTCCGTCATTTTGATTGAAAGTAAAAATGTTTATCTAATAGACAATCAACAGAGTAGATCCCAGAAAAAACTTTGGAGCAACAAAGTGTTTTCTCCTTCTGGTCCAAAGGGCCCTCACTCCTCCCTTTCCCCAGGAAATACTTCTTTAAGGCATAGAATTTCAGACCTGAGCAAGTCAGGGGGAAGTATTTTATGGATGGACTAGAGTGGTGAAGAGAGAAAGGCCACAGTTCTTAAAATCATAAAGTATGCAACTTCTCACTCTGAACAGGAGCTTTTTTGGTCCTACTCAGATTCACCTTTTGGATGAATTTAGCAGGATGTGAAATATACCCAGAAGACTCCTCCGTCTCATATTTGCATCTCTGGTGTCTAGGTCCTAGCTCCTGGTCATCCTTGCTTTGGCAATAGCTCTCTTTCTCATTGTGGCATCACCAGTGACTCACAAAAACAGCTTCTCTGCTGACGGCACAGACAGAGCTGTATGAAGGTCACAGACAAGCAAACAGGTAGACAAAGGGATATCTTTCTCAAGCCAGCCATATCCGGCATGTGGGTCTCAATTGATTATGCTCATTTGTTACATAGCTATTGTCTCCCATTTCAGGGTACTTACCTCACAATGAGGAAAACAATGAAAGGACTCTGTGAAATATGATCGGAAGGATCTTCTTAAATGGCCAATAAATAGTGTGTACAGCTTGATTTTAAGGAAGAGCAGCTATGTTGTAATCTTTGAAGATTCCCAGAAAATCTAGGCTTCCCAGAATTCTGGCCTGATTTACATAAACAAATCAAGAAAATGTTTTACTCATGGATTCTTCATTATTTCTCTGACAAACGGTAGAAAAATTGGCAAACTGAAGCATCTGCCTAATTTACAGTTGCTCTTTCTCTGGAGCTCCTGCAGTCAGAATATAACAGTATCTCCAGGAAACTGCAAATATTCACTTTATTTCAATTAGTTTTCTCCACACAGTCCACTGCCTCTTCAGCCATCTCAGAAAACCTGACTTTTAGTATTGCTTAAGCTGCTTGACTTGTGGGATAAGCACTGAACTCCTACCTCGTCATTCCCTAGGAAGATTGGGTCCTTTGTGTCTTATCAGTTTACCTGCTGGTATTTATTTAACACCATTTATGATGAGCTCTCACTTTTTTTTTTTGTCCATTTGAATTCTGACTTGATATTAATTTATCTTTATCTTCCGATTAACACAATTCTACCTTTGTGACCTAGAGTCAAATTTTTCTTTGAATAGGCTCATCTAAACACAAACCTCGGAAATGAACAGTACCCACTTCTGAATAAGACTTTTAAGCTGGCACAGTCTCTATCAGGCTTTTGAACTTTTAACAAGAGAAAGCACTGACATCTTTCTGTCAACATTTTCCTGAACCACAAATTGCTCATGCATTAGAAATTCTCTAGAAATGACATAAAAAAAGCTACGAAGCAAATGTATTCTTGTGGTACAGGTCTGCAAGTCAGGGTAATTTCAGAATATACCACATAAGCTGAAAAGATGGCAGATGCAAGAATTGGATTTAACCATAGATGATAACCCAATTTTCTCCATAGCACTGTAACTCAATAAGTCTTTAATGGCTTCTTAGATAAACAGATGGATGTCATCAAAAGGCACAGGATGATAAATCTGATTGGTGTCTGAATAATTTGCACTGCTTTATCCCCCAAACAAGTAGCAAGAGCAAAATGGGAGAACCCACCCTTAAGCCCCAGCATGGGAGTTTAGATTATTCGATTAGAAACAGTTGTATTTTCCCAGGGGCATAATATTGAAAACAACCAGAATGGCAAAGTTCAGGAAGTGCAGTATATCTTTTTAATTAGGGTTCTTCTTTTGAAGATTTATACTATTTAGTTTATTAGCTGTGTTTATTCTTATTTAGTTGACTCAGCTTATTTTTATACAGATTTCCAAATATTCAATTAAAGCCCTTTGGAAGATTATGACTTTCAATTATCTGTGATGGCCCAGAGTTTATAGACTCTCAAGTCCATGGCCCAGTTTCTGCTGCTCAAGCAGTTCCTGATTCTTTGAACAGTTCCTTTACTTGGATGCTTTCTCATTTAGCTCATTTTTTCACCAGGATCATTCAGTGGAATTAGATTTCAAACAGTTCATTGTCCGAAGTTCAATATATATATGAAAAATCTGATCAAGCCTTTCCAGGGACGGAACTGTCAAATTCTAAACACACACGGATAACCTTAGCGAGATTGTCCAAATGAATCCAAGAGAAAGGATATGGCTAAAACAGTTCTGAAAGGAAATAGGTTGTTTGTTCTCATTACCATTGTTATATCTGGGTTGTGAGATTATGGGAAAGTTTTATGGTTTTTAAGTGTTAATTTAGGAAATTCCTTGCCTTAAACAGAAGAGAGGGCTAGATTTTTTTAAAGATGTTTGATGCTAAAGTGTATCATTTTTTTTTATATTAGAGGGAAAAGTATCAAATGGGATGGTAATGCTAATGGTCTTTGTCTCTCATAGAAGATATAGTTTTCAAATATTTCTGAGAGATGCAAAAATTTACTTAGTTGTAACCAAAAGCTTTCTCCCTTCCTCCCTCCCTTCCTTCCTTCCTTTCTTTTCTTTCTTTCCCTCTCTTTCTTTCTTTCTTCCTGTATCTATCTATCTATCTATCTATCTATCTATCTATCTATCTATCTATCTATCTATCTATCTACCTATCTATCATCTACCTACCTACCTACCTATCTATCCTTTTCAAGGACAGAACAAGAATATTCTTGGGAACCTATTTGAAAAATAGTCTTCCTTTTATCCACAGAATCCAAGCAATTGCTTTAAAATATTTTTATTTTCTAATATTGTTTGTCTGTTGAAGTTAATTCTTAGGGATTTGAAAAAATAAAAATAGGAGATTCACATATAGCATTACCATGGGCCTGAATACATATGCTAAATTCCTAGTATTTTAGATATATTAACCCATTTACTCTTCATGACAATTCTAAAGGAAAGAACTACTCTTATCCTCAGTCTATAGATGAGCAAACTAAGGCACAGATATATTGAGTAACCTGCCAAGATCACACAGCTATTAAATGGTAGAGCTAGGAATTAAACCTCAGGCAGTCTGGCTCCAGAGTCTATGCTCTTAACCATTTACATATTTTACTGCCTTTCTTGATTGATGTATAAAGATATTCATGATGTTATCAGTAATCAAGTAGAGATGGATTGATTAGGTCCCACTGAACATGGCGATAATAATCTCTGCTTTGGAATCTGGTTACTGAGTTATACAGGTGGGGGAGCTCAGGGAACACTCCCTCAGGAACAGTCTCAGATGGCCAGGGCTCACTTCAAATGCTTTTAGGATGCCGGTGGGGTGTAAATAATAAAGCATATACTACCAAATGTATAGATATATATTGATAAACTTTACTACCAGCTTCTTCATATGCTAATGTGTGGCCTTGTCTCAGTTTCAGATGACTTCTACTGTACTCTTCCTCTCCTAGGCCTCTGCAGAGGCTCTGGTTTGATGAATGCAGGGGTCTGTCACTAGTCAGTTGCAATTAATCTTTTCATTGTGGACTCTGTCTCCCTGTATCCCATGGGCATTTTCATTAGGGAGGGGATGTGGCCATAATTCACAACAATAGTTTTCATGACACTCAAAATGCCTCAGTTGGCTGAATATAAATTGGTAAAATTTTCCTGAAAAGCAATTTAACAATATTTCTTGGAAACCACCCCCCAAAAAAGGTTCATACCTACCAGTTTCAGAACTAATCTTGTATCCTTAAGAAACAATCAGAGATGTGGACAAAAGTTTTACATGAGAATCTTTATCACGGCATTATTTACAATACCCCATCCTCCCCCCTCCCCCCCCCCCCCCCAAAAAGAAGCAGCAGCTGCCTGGGGACAACATAAATAGCCAAGAAGAGGAGAATAATTAAGATGTTTATGATACATCCATAAATGCAGTATTATACAGTCATTAAAATTGTTTTTGAAGAATTGTTAATGACACAGAGAAATACTCATTATATAACATTCAGTAAAAAGTCAGAATACAGAACTTCATAAGAAACGATGCACTTATAAAAAAGAAAAGAAATCTAAGTATGTCTAAAGTCCTGAGAGGAAATATATCTTTTGTTCATTATCTCTGAGTTGTAAGATTTTGATTTCTCTTTTCTCAATTTTCTAAAATGAAAAGATACTAATTTTAAAATCAGAAAACCAACCAATAAAACATAAATACCCATGAGCTACAGGGGGAAGAACTGGCAGGTATTTGTGTGGTGTTGGTGTTGGTGTTGGTGGCAGTGATGGTGTCGGTGTTGTTGTTGGTGGAGGTGGTGATGGTGGTGGTGGTGATGGCAGTGTTGGTGGTCATGGTGGTGGTGGTGGTGGTGGTGATGGTGTTGTTGTTGTTGGTGGTGGTGGCAATGTTGTTGTTGTTGGTGGTGATGGTGGTGATGTTGTTGGTCGTGATGGTTGCAGTGGTGGTAGTGGTGTTGGTGTTGGTGTTAGTGGTGGTGATGTTGGTGGCGATGATGGTGGTGGTGGTGGTGATGGTGGCGGTGATGGTGTTGGTGGCGGTGATGGTGTTGGTGGTTGTGGCAGTGATGGTGTTGGTGGTGGTGGCAGCGGTGTTGGTGGTGATGGTGTTGTTGGTTGTGGTGGCGGCGTTGGTGTTTGTGGTTGTGGTGGTGATAGTGTTGGTGGTGGCGGTGATGGTGATGGTGGCGGCAGTGGTGATGTTGGTGGTGATGTTGGTGTTGGTGGCAGTGATGGTGTTGGTGGTGATGGTGTTGGTGGTGGTGTTGTTGGTGATGGTGGTGGTGTTGGTGGTGATGGTGTTGGTGGTGGTGGCAGTGGTGGTGTTGGTGGCGATGATGGTGGTGTTGGTGGCAGTGATGGTGTTGGTGTTGGTGTTGGTGGTGATGGTGATGGTGGTGGTGGTGGCGGTGGTGGTGTTGGTGGCGATGATGGTGGTGTTAGTGGCAGTGATGGTATTGGTGGTGATGGTGTTGTTGCTGGTGGTGTCGGTGTTGGTGGTGATGGTGATGGTGTTGGTGGTGGTGGCAGCGATGGTGGTGTTGGTGGTGGTGGTGATGGTGTTGTTGGCTTTGGTGGTGGGAGGCAGTGGAGGTGAGCTGCAGAAGAGAAATGAGGCCTCGTTTTCCAGAAGAAATGTCCCAGTGCCTCTTCATCCTCCTCCACCTGCCCAGTCCTCAGCAGCTGTGTGTGTGAGATGTGTGTTCACCTGTACATACACATGTACAAACACCTGATCACCAATCTCGTGTAGCTATTTCCTACAAAAGTTGAGGATTTCTGGCGACTACAAATATAAACAAAGCTAACTCATCTCAACGCATATTTTTAAGCAAATTACTCTGAAGCCTGGCTCTGATAATGCTCCCACAATGGGGCCTTAAATTCTTTAGGGTAAAATAGTCCTTTCACACACACCTTCACAGATTTTTGTAATGCATCATGGGTTGTGATACTCATTGGCACTTCATCGTTTTGCTGAATACCAAGTTCCTGTGCATCTTCTAACTTCCATTTAGTGAGCTAAAATAATATAAGATACGTGAAGACACTAGCTCAATCAGTGCTCATTTCCTTCCTCCCTCTGTCTTTACAGGTTAAATCCTTTTTTTGGAAAGAATATGAATGAAGATGAGTAGGATTTGGGCATTTGAGGAGTGAGAGAGGAAAGACATTCCTGGCAGAAGGAACATCATAAGCGAAGGCCTAGAGCTGGGAACACCGGGCTCTGTATGAGAAACAGTGAGGATCCTGCTTCTGCGGAATGACAGATCTGCACGTGGGAGTAGTGGAGAAAGGTGGCTAAAGGCCAGATCACAGAGGCTTCTGGTAACCTTCTGATGCCAAATATAAAATCCACCAATCAAGAGAATATAAAGATTCAAGAGACTACATTGCGGGCTTTGAGAGCAGTTCAAACGAGTAAGCCAAAACTTATTTTGAGCAATGGCAGTAGGGTATGAAACCAACTGGCCTGGGAGTTAGAAGAACAAGGGTCATATGCTGGTTCTGCCAATAATAAGCTCTTCTGCCTTGGGCAAATTGTACGTCTTCTTTAGGGCTTCTGTCTTTGTATACGTAAAATTAGAGGGACAGAATCTGTGAATGTATTCATTCATTCTTTCATTCAGCTAAGTGTTGAGGACTTGTTGTGTCAGGCGCTGTACTGGACACACAGGACACTGTGATAAAGGAAGATGGTCCTTGCTTGCATGGAGCTCACAGTCTAGGTAAGGAAGCTTTCAGTGTAATGGGTGGGTCCGGGAAAGTGAGAGGTCACCAAATTGCCCCCATTAAGAGAGATGGGGGTCACTGGTGACCTCAGTAGGAGAGATTTAATAGAGAAGTGGCTGCTGAATAGATTACAGTGGGATGGGGGGGGGATAAATGAAGATGGTGATAATAGACACTGAGTATGAAGTTTGGCTGAGAAGAAGATTAACAAGAAGGAAGGGGCAAGAGCTACAGTGAGTTTAAGTCCTCTGCATTTCTAAAATGCTAAGAGTCATATCACTCCGATAGGTATATTTAACCTTCCAAGGTAACAGCCTTGAAGGGTTAGCAGCAACCAAGGGTCAGCCTTGTTAACTTCAAGGGTTAGCCTTGAAGGGGGCAGCAACAAATTCAATGCATAAGCTCTAGTATGTTTGTATGAAAATCAATCATGCAGTGGCCGCATTCCAAATACTAAAAGGAAATTAAGATCTGGAAATTATTGCAGTGAGAACCTGTATTGTCTCAATCCGTGGATATGTTTAAAAATATGAGATGGGAGCTGCGCAAGACAGGGGGCTGAACAAAATGAACTCTAGTTGTCTGATCCTGTTATGCTAACAATACTGAGACAGGAAGGGAGGAAGGAGGGCCAGTTCAGGGAGGAAAAAGCATACCAGGAACCCTAAGCCGCCTGCCAGGCTGCTGCTTCCAGTAAGCAGGCCTTGATCTTGTCTCTACCATTCTTTTGTTACTAAAGATGGTGTAAATAAATGGAAGCTTCCTCTGATTATATGACATTAGAGAGATGTTAATGCTTAAGCAGTTAGTTGCTTAAAATTCCTAGATGTATTATCAAGCTGACATTAAAGCCAACAAGTGACAACATGGAATTCTATTGTTCTAAGAAAATGCAACAGTGGAATTTAATTTTATAAAACAGCTAATATTTGCAGTTAGAATTTCTGGTAATCCTTACATTACCACTTTAATGCTAATAATTTTTTTTAAAACGCAAATGTGTCTATTTTTTAAGGGAAATTTTTTTTTTTTTACTGTATGAAAATATAGGGATTTCAGAAAGGCAGTAACATTAATCTTTGTGGTCAGAATTCAGAGTTACTATGGTAAAGGGTTGGATTTACTTTTTCATTAGCATTTTATTGATTGGAACAATTAGCCTGAGCAAGCCTGAAATTCCCAAGATTTCCTGAAACTGACATCTGTGCCTTTCTTAAGCTGCTGGTGACACACATGATGTAAATTTACCAATTACAAGACAGAGATTGATGTACATCAGCAGCGGTGAAGCCTTGGGTTTGAATCTGAAGTGCTCTGGGACAAAAGATAAAATAATGTTTGATCTCTCAATCACTCTTTAAAATCCCTCCTTTCTTTTGGCTCTTTTTTTAAAAAAATAATAAAATAGAGCAAATTAAATGTAAGCTTAATATATTTCATGTAAATGCCTTTTTTCCTTCTTAATTTTCTATGCTGTATTTAATACTTTCCTGCCAGGGAAGCATTAGAGTATAGGGATTAACGGCATAAACTTTAGAGTCAGAAAAAAATCTAGGTTGAAATCTTGATTCTGTCAGTTATTAGCTCTCTAGACAATTGGCAAGTATTTGAACCTCAATTTTCCTAACTTGTAAAATACAAGTAGCAGTATCTAAGTTATAGGATTAATACAAGATTAAATGAGAAAATATAAGAAAACAATTGTTATAGCAACTGACTCATAGTAAGTACCAAATAAATGGTAGATTTTTTTTGGTTGTGTGTGTGTCTGCTCACTTTGGACATTAATGTAGCCTACCGAATATATTTTTTAAATTGAGAAGGGTCCATAATAGAAATGGCATTTGCATTAGAAGCCTCACCCTCTATAATTGTTCAGTACAACATGTCTATGTCAACATAATTTAAGAATATTTTTAATAGGAAGAGCTTCTTAGTCTCAACATGGTCTTGAGATGCCTAATTATTTCAAACATTTTCAAAATTTTAACCAAAAATATGGTAACACGTTGTAAGTATCAATACAAATAATTCAGTAAATGAGTATCATCTTGCTTTAAGCTTTTATTAACTTTGCTCCTCCTGCTGCATGAGAAGTTCTACACTTTCTGATTTACCCATCAAATATGATTTAAAGACGGGAGGAAGAAAAAATCCATAAACTACTTAAAGTTAATATTTTAAGAGTAAGGCATTCTAATGGACAAAATAAGAAATGAACATGTAGTTCAAGGATCAGGGAACGATTCAATGGGATAGCACAGAGGCATCCATAAGATTTTCAATGTCTCCAATACGTGAGCAACTGGATTGGCAGATGGGGCCTCAGAGACTTCAACAATGGGGCAGCTCAGCATACAGGTCACATAGACCTGGCTCTAAAATCAGCTCTACAACTTGCTCGCTCTAACATCTTTGGCAAATAAAACATTTTTGGCAAGTATAAAACCTTTCTGAAGCTTGGTTTCTTTAGCTGTAAAATAGGCATAAATTCCCCTATGGGCTGTAGTAAGAAAATGAGATGATTTTATACATACGTGTGTGCGCGCGCGCACACACACACACACACCCCTGGGATAGTGACTGTACATGGCAGGTACTCAGTAAATCTAATGTTGTTATTTAGTTACTGTAAATTAAGTTTTCATTTATATTTTAACACATCACATAATGGCTAGATAGACTTTCACCAAATTTGGAGGTATGTTTGGGATGGCCTGGCTTAATATAAACTGTGTGGTTTATACAAGATTCACCTTGGAAATTCTGAGGAGGAGCTTCAAAGACTGTGATACCCATTCGCTTGAACAGCTGAAACTGAGGCACAAAAAGCTCATGTTCCTGCTGACTGCGAGAGGTCATGGGCACAGACAGCAGAGCTTTCAATATTTGAGCCCCAAACTGAAAGCCACACGGACAGATACTCCCAATTGAGTTGCAAGAACAAGGGCAGGTTTGTGATTAAGCTGCTTCTCATCTGGGCAACTCTGTGTAGCATTTTCTACAGTGAGAAGCAGCAATACTCCTGATGACGATCAATCATTCTTTCTAGAATCACAGGAGGGGCCAGGGAGCAATCATGAAAATGATCATTGTGACTGTCTCTTCTCTCTCTTCTCCCAGAGCTTCTTGGCATGCTATTTTCTCATTCTGCCACCAGTCCCTACTTTGCTA
The DNA here is from genome assembly GCF_009873245.2 of Balaenoptera musculus. Taxonomy (NCBI): domain Eukaryota; kingdom Metazoa; phylum Chordata; class Mammalia; order Artiodactyla; family Balaenopteridae; genus Balaenoptera; species Balaenoptera musculus. Next base: position 14,890,316 of record NC_045800.1, read on the forward strand.
GATCCTGTGCAGGACCATTTTCAGAATTTAGAATTAGAGAAATCTGTGTCCCCAGTGTTCAAAGGTGTGTGTGTGTGTATGAACTCACATGCACAGGGACCCTCAATATGTATTATCTATTCTTAATCTATTGTTCCTCTTAAAACCCTAAGGAACATGGCCAGAGTAAATTGTTTACATTCTAGAATATGGTGAGGATAGTTAATAAATAAGCAGAGACACACAAACATACAAAAATTCTAGGCTAAGTGAGCTCTTGAGTGCTAGCCCAGGAACCATATAACCAGGGAAATATAATTTCTATGAGAAAATATAGCCTGTTATCTATAGATTAACTTTTGGAAGGCAGCTATGCTCACCACTATACCACCAACACGGACTATAGATTAAGTTTTGGAATATGACCCACTTGGAGAAGAGGCCTGAGAAATACTCTTTATTAACTTTTCACTTTGAAATAACTTTAGACTTACAGAAAAGGTACAAAGAATTAGAGTTTTCATTTGCCCTTCACCCAGCTTCTCCTAATGACAACATTTTACATAATCACAGTATAACTGTCAGAATCAGAAAATGAACATTGATATAATACTGTTGAGTAATCTGTAGACCTTATTTGAATTTCACCAGTTTTCCCACTAATGTTTGGTTTCTGTTCCAGGATTTAATTCAAGATCTCACTGCATGTAATGTCATTAGTCTCTAATCAGTGTTAATTCCTCAGTCTTTCTTTATCTTTCATGATCTTGACACTTTTGAAGAGTTCTGGTCAGTTTGTTTTACAGACGGTTCTTCAATTTGGATTTGTCTGATCTTTTCTCATGATTACATTGGCATTATGCATTTAACAAGAATACCGCAGAAGTGATGTTTTGCTTCTTTTCAGTGCAACATATCCGGGGTATACGATTTTTATGTCTTATTACTGGTGATATTAACTTTGATCATTTGGATACGGTTATGTCTGCTACATTTTTCTACCATAAACTTATTATTTTCCCCTTTGTAATTAACAAATGTCTTGTGGGAAGATACTTGGAGGCTAGGCAAATGTACTATTTATATTATATTTTCTCCCACTAATTTTAGATTTCATCAATGGTTCTTGCCTGCAATAAGTACTACTCTAGAATTTACGTAATGGTGATTTTTCTGTTTTCCTTATTTTCTATATATTCACTAACTGGAATTCTACTGTAAGGAAGAGCTGCCCCTTCTCTCTCATTTATTTATTTATTCAATTATATATCTATGTTAGTGTAGACTTATAGGTATTTAATTTATTCTTTGAGCTATAATCCAATAGTATACTTATTTATTTTTTGTTCAAGTTGTTCCAGCTTTGGCAATTGGGTGCTCCGTCAGGTGGGCTTCTGTATCTTTTCAACATGTCTTCATAATTTTTTGAACACTTACTTTCTGGAACCAGATGTTCCGTTTCAACTTGCATTTTCCCTTCCTAGCCTTGGAGTAAACTATTTCCCCGAAAAGCCCTGGTTCCTTTTATTGGAAAATGGTGTTAAGAAACCAAGATATGGGTGCTAGGTGTGTTCACTGCTACTGAGTTATCATTGCTTCCAGGCCCTCTCAGTGGACACAGCTAGGAAACATGCATATGTATACTAACGCACTTACACACATCTGTATTTCTATATTTCTCTATTTATCTACCTGTATCCTCGCACATAGTAATGTCAGAATTGCTAACACATGCCCCTGTTTCCAGAAGAAACAAATGTACTAACCATAGTACGATGTTTGTGTGTGGTTCCCTTTGCTTTTAGCCTTACACTATACAGGCAAAATACTATTTTCCAAAATTACTTAGGTTGCTCTTTTCTTTCCTATCTCCTCAGTGTAGTTATGTTATTCATTTGTAATGCATTTAAGTTCATGTTTCACCGTTTGTATTCCATTTTGGGTTCTTCACATCCCAATTTTATTTATTTATTTATTAGGTATGTGAAACATTCCAGTGTTTCTAAGAGTCAGAGATTTTTAAAAAGGTCCACTCAAAGAAGTGTCACTTCCTCCTCATCCCTAAAACTCCCTCTCTTATTTCCCCATTTTATACTCCAGTCCCACTTCATTTCCTGTAGGTAACCAATATCATTAGTTTTTGATTTATCTTTCTTATAATCTTTTGCAAAATTTAGTAGTTATCTGCATATTTGCTTAAATTTCTTTATTTCTTACATAAAGGATTGCATGCTCTAGGTATTATTTTGCACTTTACATTTTTCACTTAATAATATATCCTGGAAACAATCTCATATCAGTTCATAGAGATCTTCCTAATTCTTTTCTACTGATGCATTATACTCCATTTGTGAATGTATCATAATTTATTTTACTACTTTCCTATGTATGGTCATTTAGTTCATTCCCAATATTATGTGATTACAAACAATGCTGAAATAAATAACCAATGGTTGTGTATTTTCATACTGCTGCAGGTGTATTTTAGGGTACATTCCTAGAAGTGGGATTGCTGGGTCAAAAGACTACAAGTGTAGTTTTTTTAGGTATTGCCAAATTGTCCTCCAGGAGGGCTATACTAGTTTGCATTCGAACCAGCAATGTGTTGTCATACTTTAAAATTTTCACCAACATGATAGGTGAGAAATGGTATCTCAGTATTGTTTTAATTTGAATTTCTTAGAAATACTTTTAATGCAGATGGACAAAGGAAGTTGAGGGGAAGCTCAGATGAACAGGCAAGACCTTCACAAAGAGATAAAATGGAACTTAGGAGTGTCCTAACAAGACTAAAAGTCACCTAAAGAGCCTAGGAAAAGATGATGTTTCTGAAGCACTGAAGAAAGTGAAAAGCATTAATGTAAAGACTGAAGTGACCCACTGGAGATATAAAGGGAAATAGAACATTATCTGTTGTACACCAAGCATAAGCTAGGTTTAAAGAGACAGACTTGTTTTTACATGCAAGAGAAAAGGTTAATAAAAATTATGCTTAAAACAGACTCAAAGTGCTAGAAAAATCTCAGTCTTAAGAACAACTGTGATCTGAATACCAGCAACAAGAGATGTAAAAGCCACATAGCCCAGCAAGAATTAGAAGATGCTGAATATCCATGGTCCAAGTAGCAGAAGCAGGGTCTGGTGACCCATCTAGGCCACCAAGTCCCTGGTAGGGACTCTGATACCGCTTAAAGCACCAAGAATGAAGAAGAGCCTATGAAACATTCATTTTTAAGAATAGGAAAAAAGAATGGTCTTAGAAATGATCAAACAATGATCTTAAGAATGACCAAACCATCAAAGTGAAATTTTTATATGTGGAAAAAATAACAAAACACCCAAAGAAATCTGTTAATAAGTATAGAAAAAAATCATATTGCAAAATGAATAACATGACCCATGACAAATAGGTCTCCAGAATGAGGCTGAATAACAGCCCTGGTCAGTAGTGAGGAATCAGTCATTTTAACTTCAGTAAAGTTTTCAATTCTACTTCATAAGCCAAAATTTAGACCAGAGATTAAGGAGGGTTTTTTTTTTAACCTAAGAAGTATTTAGAATTAATTTACATTAAGGTACAAATAATAAGTACATGCATAAAATGCAGTCAAAAGTATGAATTCACAGGAAGCTTAAGAGTTGGACTCTGGGAAGTTATCACCGATAAAGACAGGTGAGTAGGAGAAAGAAGGAAAATAATTAGGCAAATATATTGCGTTTCTATTATGCTCTAGGCACCACTTAGCCCCTGGAGATATAATGGTAAGCAATGGGGAAATCCCTGCCCTTAGCTTGTCTGGGTAGAGTAGTCATAGTGTAATAAAATTTTTATAGTAATAAATTTAAAAAAAAAAGTATGGTTGGGCAGAGATGGGGACAAGCCCCACAGAGGAGGTGACCCTTGAATTAGAAAGCCTCTTGGGGGAAAGGGTAGGTGTGTGTATTGGAAGACAGTCCAGGCAGAAGGACTAATACTTGCAAAGGGACAGAGGTATGGTGTATTCATAACAAGTGGTATTTTAAAAGTCACGTTGGAATCCAGCAGTGTGAGGCATTTAATATCTCCCTGAAATCATCGTATTTGCAAATAACACAAATAGGGACAGGGCACGAGACTGGCATTTGGAATGATAGGATTAGACTTCAAAAATGACCTTGAAACATCAGAGAAATGAACTGAAACTCACTGCTCCCTTTTCTTGTGCAAGAAAAGTAGTAAGCATAAATACAAAATGCGGAATGGCAGAAAAGGTTAGGAATCCTCCTACAGAGGAGTCCCACTGAACTGTAAGTGGGAAAGTAACCAGTGAGGCAGGGCAGTTCATTTTACAAGAGAGGTTAGGCACTGAAAAACAAACAGTGAGAATAAAGCCAGAGAGAGCCCCTTGGGTTCTAGCATTGGTCCTGCCATGTAATAAATATCGGACTCTAAGGAAGTCTGTTCAGGTGAACCTCGGTATCCTCATCTGTCAAACAAAGGGACAGAACTACCTCTAGAATCCCTTTCTGTTTCATGGTTCTTAAGCCAGAGATATCTGGGAAGGTCAAAGAGCATTCTGAGTGTCACGAGGTGACCTAAGCTGGAAGTCCTAAGGCAGGGATGGAAGGACCTGGAGTCCTGTACTGAACCTGAACTGAAGGCTGGGAGGTGATTTCAAAACTGCCTTCCAGCACCCAAGTGACAGATAATTATAAGGAACAAACTCAGCTGTTCTCTATTTCTGGAAAGAGGAGAACAAGAAGAAAGAGAACAAAAGAAAATGGAAACAAATTGCAGTGAAGACTGTTAAATAACAGAATGAATTAGTCCCGGAAGTTATGGGTATGTCTTTTGGGAAAGTCTTCAGAAACAGTCTGTCTGTCCGAGATGATTCTGGACAGGGTCACCAGCTGTGGCTGCAAGCAGTTGGATGAGCCAGATGTCATTTCAGTGCCCTTCCTATCTCTGTGTTTCTGCAGTGGTATAATAATATCCATCAATACAGTAATACCAAAGTACTCTATTTATACATTTTGTGTATCTATTAATATGGACAACAGTTCCTTTCTATTTTACTGGTGGAGTTTTGAATACAAATGTGACTTGGCCCCTCGCCATTGCAGCTCTACCGTCAGAGCTAATTGCCTCACAGAAAACTTAAGGAGTCATTTTTCATTATGATGGAAGCAGATGGCATAGTCACGTTATTGATTTGATGATCCTTGCCTGGCTCGCTGAATAAATGGAACTCAGTGTATGGTCACTGCATCCAGACTTCTAGGGCCTTCAAGGTTCAGTTCAAATTATGTCAGACAGCAGGTTCACGGGGCAGAAATCCATTTATTCCTCTAAGCCTTCTAAATGACGATCCCAGGGACCATGCAGACTCTTCAAACCACCTCCTGGGAGTCCTGTGGACCCATTTAGCCTCCCAGCTCTTAAGGAAGAGGATAAGCTCTCTCTTAAGTTCTGCCAGTGTTTTACCTGAACTTGCTGCCCATCAGTTAGGGAGGTTGGCCCAACTTAGATGGGTTATGCTAATTTGCAAATAATTAGGTGAATTTAAGGAGGTAAGTCACTCACTTTTCAGAAGGCCGTTAACTCTTTCCCTGAAAGCCCTTAAGCCTTCTGGTCTTAAGGAGTTAATGTAATTATAATCAACATTTACCTTTTTTTAGAATTCAACATTACTACTACTGGTGCTTGTTCCTCCACTGGACCTTTCATTAAGAATAAAGACATATCAAAACTCGAAAATGCCTTTGGTAGATATGGCACCATTTTACAGGAAAAGTAGGATCTGAGACTAAATCAGCTAACAGTGTAACATAGAATTTTTATGAAAACTTGAGTGTACTCCCACCGGATTTGCTAAGGGACCACCGGCCCTTTGAAGTGGTCCCCAGAAAAATGTTTATGTGAGAAGAAGGAACTCCCAGGGCCCTTGACCCACATTTTCTTAGCATTTTGTCAGTTTGCTGATAAGGAGACACATTTTCTCAAGTTACTTAATTTCCCTTTTTGGATCTAGGGAGTTCCTTTCTGTCTGCCATTTCTGCCCTGGTGGCAGAACATATGCGGTACTGCCTTCTAGTAAGAAGTGGATTGTTATTAATTTTTTCTGGTTATATTTTGCAACCTGGCATAATAAACATGAGGGAGGGGTAAAGTCCATTCCTGCATGAGGGATCCAGAGACCCTGGCTGTAGGCCCTGCTCAGCGTTGACCTGAGACAAGTCTCTCCCAACCTCTGGCTCTTCAGGTTTCCTCTGCAAAATGTGGGATAGAACTAAGTGATCTCTAAGGCCATTTCTAAAGCTCCAAAAATTCTAAAATTCTCTGACACTCAGGATGACCCGTCTATCCTTGTTAAATGCAGGTGGTAGCCTTCTGCTAAATTCCCCTAAACCTATGTAATGCAGGACTACTTAATTCATGACCAATTAAAAGTAAAATGTTTTACTAATTGGCAGTTTTATATATAGACCATGGTGTTACCTATCAAAAGAAATACAGGGGCAGGGGGTGATTTAGCCTTTAAATTTTATTCATACCCACAAAATTCTTATTTTGTTGTTTTGTGGCTTCAAGGGCAGCTTGCTTATTCCAAACAAATCTTGATTTTTCCCCTTTGGCTTTGTAAGTTGATTTGTTGAGTTGCTTACTTTTTCCTATTTTTCTCTTTGACCACAGTAATTATTTACCAGTCAATTCTAGAAATACCTGAAAGGGGTGGCACGTGGGGAGAAGAAAAAGAAAAGAAAAATGTGTTGGCCATGCCTTCAGTGCTGGTGGTCTCATTTTTCATGTCCATAAATTCTGACTTTTTATGTGAGTTTGTTTCTAATTGTTCTATCTTGAAAGTATTTGAGTGGGTTAACTTTTAGGGTATTTCACTCACTTCTGCAGCATGTTCAATTAGCCATGTTCACTATTCTTCAAGTTTGTTGTCTTTATTTTCTTCTTTGTTTCATTTACACATTCATCAATTTCTCTCAATTGACAATAGCACAGAGATAAACTTTAACATCTCAAATGAGAGAACGATGGCCATGCTACTTCACATTGACACTGTCAGTAAAAGAAAAAGCTCGTGAGCCTGTGCTATCCCCAAAAATCCACCCCCCGCATCCCCAAAAAAAGATATGGAAAGAGCACCATGGTGTGAAATTTTCTGGTTTTAAATTTTGGCTCCATCACTTATTTACTATGTAGGCAAGTAAGCTCCATGAATTAATTTTCCTCATCTGTGAAATAAAAGTGATAATATATACCTCATAGGGCAGTGATAATTCAAAGAATAGTAATGAGCATAGAATAGATTGTGTTAATGGTGTATGTTAATGGTAACAGCTACAAGAGCAATTGATACTTTTTATTTGCCAGGTGTATCTTGTGACATTATTTGTCCTGTGTATAAGTAATATGTGGACATTTATTCCACAAGGTTCAATATTATTTTTCTGATCATAAAGGGTGGAACTGAGTTGTGCTTTTTCAAATTTAAATTAAATGATTTTGTAAAAATTACTATCCAAGAAAACAAAGTCCAAATTATAAAAACAGAATAACTTTATGATAGGTTTAGTATACATTACATTGGAAATATAATTTGCTTTATTATTTTGTGTCATCTTTCACTAATATTCTGATTTTCACTGAACCTTAAATCTGAGCAAGTAAGTTTTATAGATATTTTTTATCAAAGGTTCAGTGTTGGGCTTGATTTTAGTCCCTAAGAAATGTAGCTTGACTCCTACATGAATCATGAAAACATAAAATCCATTCTATCAAAGAGTATGGGCCTGAAGTGAAATTTTACCTAGTAAAGTTTACATTTGTGTAGTATATATCTACATATTTCCTACATATTTTTTTGGTGAAGAAGTTCTACCATTTAAGGATAATTAATTTTTTCATTAATTAAATACTTATCAAGCAACTACTAAGTACCAAGAACTTGTTAGCTACTAGGGATTCAGAGATAAACTAAGATATAACCACTGCCCTCAGAGAGCTTCCTACCTGGGAAGAAAGTTAAGAAAAGTACACAGTGACTTTGATATATGTTAGAAAGCAGTAAAGAAGTGAGCCAGCAAATTCTATAGGATTTCAAGGAGAATGAGGTCACATTTGTATGGAGGAAACTGAAAAGGCTTCATGGAAGAAGAAGTGGCATTTGAACTGGGCTTTGAGCACAGGCAGCTGAGAGGGAGAGGGCATTTCAGGAACAGGGAACAATAGTGAACGTGACAAGAACACATACACACTCATGGAATCGCAGGGAGAGATACACATGCGGAGTTACAGGCCTAACAGCAATCATAAAGACATTCTACCCAGTCATCTTCCTTACCTTACAGATGAGGAAACTGAGGGTTCAAGAGGTTAAAATAATTGCACAAGGGCCCCAAACTAGCCAGAGGTGGCCCCAAACTAGCTGTGCAGGTGGGCACTGGCAAGGACTCTGTGCCTGCTAAACCTGAAAGAAGGTTGGAGAGAGGTCAAGGAGGACCTTACAGCCCAGAGTAAATGTCTGGACTTATTTCATCAGGCAATGAAAAGTCAGCAAAAGTCTATGAGGAAAGGAGCGGTATAATTCGAACTGTGCTTTCCTTTGGCAGAAGTCCAGGTGAGAGGCAACCAGGGTCTGAGCAAAAAATGGAGGGAGTAAGAATGGCAGAAGGAAGTCTGTTCTATCTGCCTCAGGGGTAAAATCTAAAGAGCTTCGTGGTTACTTGGAGGTCAAAGTGGAGAAAGAGAGAAGAAAAAAAGCTAACTCCAAAGTGTCAAACTTGAGTCACTCTGAACTGGACTTTACAAAAGCAGTAAAGTCGGGGTAGAAGAGCTAGTCTGGGGAGCAGGGACGGTAACAGGAGAGAGGGGGAAGGAAGAGTGACTTTATACTGAAACACTCTATCAAATCCAGTGTTGGCTGGAGACCCATGCAGTTGGGAGTTATCATCTGAAAAGCCCCCTAAATGAGCAAAGAGAGCATCACCCTAAAGGGAGAGAGTGGAAAAGGAAGAGAAGTGGGCTATGGACTAATCCTCAGGGAATGCCTATCGGTACTCAGAGGGCAGAAGAAGTCGGTAACGAACAGAGGCGAGGTGCTCTACATCCATTATCTCTAAGTAAATTCTAAGTAGGCACTTGTGATAGACTGAGGTAAAGAACACCAGAGGGAGTTTCCAGAAGTTGGAGAGGCATGATGGGGAATATTCAACAAACACTACAGAGACGTGATGACAAGTGAGAACTGAGGAAAGGGCATTTTAATGACTACGTTTTGTTACTACTATGGAAAGATCTTAAAGCTTAGCAATTGTACATCAGTTTTATTTCACCTCTTTCTCATAACACTGTCTACTCTTTACTCATAAAACCACATATTTTATAATTATGGGTTTATTTGCATGATTATTTGTTCATGTTTATCTCCATGTAGGCTCTAAAATCTGTGGGGGCAGGAATTCTGTTTTGTTCACCACCATATATCCAGTGCCTGACATGTAGCAGATACTTTTAAATATTTCTTGAATGAATAAAGGTAACAAATGAAGATTCATAATAACTATATTTTGGATAGAAGATAAAATTAGTTCCTACTGTTGATTTTGTTTACTTTTAATATCAGGGTTGTTTTTTTTTATTTGACACAAAGTCGTATTATTAACAATAATCTCAGACATTTGTTCTTATCTCTGTCATTCCCTGGGCTCTCTTTCCTAATTTTGTAGTTTGTTTTGCCATGAGTGCCCACTTTTTCTTTCTTTTTATGAAGACCCATATGTTGGATGTAAACAATATTTGAATTCGCACTTAAAAGGTCACTAACATGACAGATTTTTAGAATGAAGTTTTGATACAATTCAGTAGTTTTATTTCTTATTCCAGCCACCTCAAACAAAGAGAGTGCTAAGATTAGATCAACAGGTGTGTTTCTACAAGTGTGAAGATATTGTGGCAGAGTTATGGAAGGAAAACAGAGTCCTAAAGGACAGGAAACTCCAGAAGGTTCTGGAAAATGCAAATTAGCTTTAAAAAACTGGCTTCAGATGCATGAGTACTGCACTGAGAGCCAGCAGACCTGGAGTCTGCTCCCAATTCATCTCTGAGATTGTAGAGACCCTCTGCCTCTCATTGGTGCTATGAGATTTCTCTTACTTATTTCTAAAGTGGGGCAATATGAACGATCTACATCTTCTAAACATGCTGAGAAGATTGAGAACTAGCCTTTATTAATAAAATTATTAAGAATTTTTTTTTAATTTAAGGATCCGGGACTTCCCTGGTGGTGAAGTGGTTAAGAATCCTCCTGCCAATGCAGGGGACACGGGTTCGAGCCCTGGTCCTGGAAGATCCTACATGCTGCGGAGCAACTAAGCCCGTGCGCCACAACTACTGAGCCTGCGCTCTAGAGCCCACAAGCCACAACTACTGAGCCCACGTTCCACAACTATTGAAGCCCACGTGCCTAGAGCCCGTGCTCTGCAACAAGAAAAGCCACCGCAATGAGAAGCCCCTGAACCGCAACAAAGAGTAGCCCTCACTCGCCCCAACTAGAGAAAGCCTGTGCGCAGCAACGAAGACCCAAAGCAGCCAAAAAATAAGTAAATAAAATAAATTAATTAAAAAAAAAGAAATGGACTAAAATTATTAAAAAAAATTAAGGATTGATGCTAATTATTTTTATTCACTAACAAGCAATATACATAGGAATATAGCTTCTTAACTGGTTCTGAGCAGCTGGAAAGATAAGGTACTACTTAGAAACAAGTTATTTGCTCTTCCTACCCCAAACTGGTGTGACTTAGCATAATCTGTAGTAGAACTGTACAATAGGAGTAGAGTGAAATCCATCTTAGGATTTCCTAGCCCAATCCAGTCATTTTATACATGAGAAACCACGACCCAGAGATGAAAAGACTTGGCCAAACAGTTAGCTGGTGGCAGAGCTGGATCTACATCTTGGGACTTGAGACTCCCAAGTCCATAACTCACACATACAAGCCAAAGTTCTTTTCCTGTAACTACATGGCCCAAGTTGTTATTACACAATGGAGTCATACTTTCATTAGCAGATGTGTCATGGCACGTGCACCTTTGCATTTTACCAAATTTCTGGAGTTAAATCACCAGGAAAGGTAAATATATCCTTCTTGCCCCCTTAAGTCCAATGCTTAGCAGAACCCTCCAGGTCCTTCCTCTTTGATCTGAATATAAAGCTTTTTCTGGAATATGGGCTATCCCGAGTACCCCTGTATCTTTATCCAGAGAAGCACAGTGATGAGGGAGAGTCTCACAGCCTGAAGAGCTAGATGGCCCTGAATTTGAATTCTGGTTCACTCACTCACTGGCTGTATTGGCCCTCGGACAAGTCATTTAATCTCTCTTGAGTTTCCAGATTTTTTTTTTAATCTGTCAAAGTGGGATAATAATAGCTACTTTTCAGGTTCCTTACGAGGGTTACAAGAATTAGTGTATGTAAAGAACCTGCTTCAGTGCTCAGAATTACTAGTTCTTGTTCTCCTCTTTTCATTGGACTAAACCAAAGTTCTCTTTTTGTCATTATTACCCATGACACTGTGGGTAGACTATCGTTTTTAAACATCGTACAATATTTCTAGATTTTTCAAAATAATCTGGTCATCCTGCCAAAATCTCTAAGCCTAAAGAAAAAAGTTTCAAAACCTTAGACTTTCCAGCAGTTTCTGTTTGTTTTGTTTTGTTTTTTTGCCAAACATAAGGCAAGATTAGGGCAAAATTCTACATTTAGGTGAAGCACTTAGCTCCCTTTTGGCAGTGGACATTTGGGCCACCGGATTTTTAATCCAGTGAGAAAAGTTAATCTGCTTCATATTACTAAGAGTCCATAAAGTATGAAATCCATAATCCTTCATCACAAAGTGACACAATCATGATCATTTTCAATTTATGCTTTTGAAGAGCTCTATTTACTTTGTCCACATTTCATCTTAATGTGACTCTAAAATGCTTGGGGACTTTGCTGTCCAAGGTGATTGGAGACATGCATCAGGGTTACTTGATATGCCCTGTTTTTACAGGGACATCAGTCTTCCAACCACTTTGAGGCAGAAGAGAAAGTGGCTGTGTACATATGTCAACAGCAGAAATCCCACTTTAGCCCAAGAGAGTCTGGCATTGTTGGCAGTGGTTGCTCACAGAAAATACAGGAATGAAGCAGCAGGTTTACAGGGCTGGGGAAGAGGGAACCTAATTAGCCCAGCTCCAGGAGTGCCAAAAAGCCTATTTAATATTTTTTGCTTTTACTCTTCTAAGCCACCTAGAGGGAGAATTGCTCATAAACGTCTAAATTCATTACATGGAAGAAAAAAAAAAGAAGAAGAAGGAAAAGATTACTGCGTGGGGTAATCTAAAGCATGAATCTGCAGTTTCTCTTTTGACCTCTGTTAAGATGAGAGCCATGGAAGGGACTTCACACATTTTAGACAGACATTAAAGGGCCATGTCTAATTATTACTTGCTAAATATTACTGAAATATATGCTGGTAGAAAGAGAATAACGTCCAAAGACAATGCCATATTTTGAATTAAAAAAAAAAACACCACTACTTGCTACTTAAAAGAGATGGCCAGAACTAGCCCCTGCTTCTTTCCGAATCACTTATTTGTTAGTGCTGACATTCAGGTTCTGAGAGAAAACCACCATGCCCATAGGATGCTTCCACCTTCTCCATACCCCCAAACTCGTCCTTCTCTTAAATGCTTTTATTCATAGTAATGAAGAGTGCATTATGAAAAGCATCACTCGACATTCAGGAAGCTACATTTCAAAAAAGGGCCTGATAAAAAAAAATTAGAAATTGTGCAAAGTACTGCAAGAGGACTTTTAATCTAATAATTAATGCTTATTCCTCATTGAATAGATACACTCACATTAGGAGACATAAATGGCCCAAGAGCCAAGAGAAGACTCTGGGCACCCTGTCCTTCACACAGTGGGGATGGGGTCAGGAGTCTGTCCATGAAGCTACTCCTCTACCTCCTTCTTAACTCCCCTAACCTCTAACCCTGCACCAATGCTGGAGGAGGCGCTTCAGCACGTAAGGCTCCTAGCTGTGCAATTTGAGAATCAATGAATGGATTCTAGTTCAATTGCTCATTTTATTGTTGTTCACTGAGTCTCACAGACAGAAGTGGTTGCTCAAGGTCATGTTTCCCAGGTCTCCTATCATTATCATAATCATCAAGAACATTTATGAACTGCTTTCTAAACATAGGGCACTGTGATAAGCCTAGGCACACAGATGGACTTCCTGTAAAGATATGAGATAAACCAAACTCTAGCAATGAGATAACCAATGTCAATATTTCCCTCCCGAGAGCCAATATGGTTCCCAAACTATCACTGGAAGGCATTTCCTCTCAAATATTGGATGAGACTATGTTAAGTTTTAATTGACTGGGTACACACCAAATATCTTGGTGAAAAGTGAAAAAATAAGTCATTTCATTTGAATACTGGTGTCAGCATTTGCCTTGTTTAGGGAAAACATAGATGTGAACATTAGAAAATTTCTCTCTATAGGCACTGCCTTTACTTTCCCCCAGTAAAGTCAAGAGTTTTCAAAAAATTTTATTGTTTCCCACATCTTACCATAAAAAATTTCAAACATACAGCAAAGTGGAAAGAATTTTACAATGGACTCCAGTATTCCCATCACCTAGATTCTACCATTAACATTTGCTTTACTTGCTTTATGACATATCTGTCCATCTACTCATTCTACTATCCATCCATCAATAACATTATGTCTTTGATGCATTTCAAAGTAGACTGCAGACAGAAGACAATGCTTTATTTTAAAGGAGTAGAATCAGTGACTCTTCCTCTTCCTACTCCTATAAAGTTAGCTAGAGAAATTTTATTAGTTTTTTTTAAACAAAGAACAAACTCATCCTGAATTATTCACACAGATATTCAACACAGTTCAATCTACAGTCACTGTAAAAAGTGTTGTGAATTAACTCAAGGTTTTGTCTACTTGTGTTAACCCTGGGGACATTTTCAGTACTCCTCCAAATGTTTGGCTTTGTGAAGACATGGGCTGTAGATTATAGAGAAATAAGCTCTCTGCTATAGATCATCAGGAAAAATTACCTGGAATGTTAGTAATAAGTATTTTTTGTTGTTGTTTTGCTCTGTACTCTAATAGTTTTCTAATTATTCCTTGAGTATAGAAATACAGAGATCTATATACACCAAGTCTCTCATTTATAAAGTGAGTTTTATAACACCTATGGCACAGGCTTGTCATAAGGATCAAATGTGAAAAATAGGAAAATACTTTGTAAAGAGTAAAACACTATGCACATCTAATTTAGCATTACCATTAGTAATTGCAATGCATCTGTAATAAAACACAGCTGAGGTAATGGTCCACACTGTTATTTGGCTTTTTCAAATCAGTCAAAAAGATTTCAGAGGTTAAAGGGACAGCGTATTGGCAGTTGCCTTCACTCTGCCCATCAGTACATCATCTTGTCAAGGATCTATCTAGAAGAACCTTGGTGTATATCACATAGACTTGTTTTCATTAGTAAAGTGTTTGTTTTGGAAATCATCCCAGCTTTGAAACAATACTTCCATTAGCTGGGCACAGTACCTACAATTATCCATCTTATCTGCCCAGTGCCAAGCTATTCTATTTACTGCATCCCATTTACCTTGGTTGTTCTGAAAGGAGAAAAGTGAGGCATTGGCTCAACATACGAGAAGGTTTGTTTCATTGAATAAACATCTACAAATGAACTTTGGGTAGAAACTCCTGCAACAAGATATCATCAGGTACCATAAATGACAAGTCTAAAGGTGATGGAATTCGATGGAATTCCTCTGTCCCTGTATGGGAAAAATTCCGTTACATAAATATCTTAAAATTTATAAGGTATAAAGTAGTGTAGCTTCCACTTTTGTGTCTCATTGGACACAAATCATGAAAGTGAGGAGCAAGGTCAAAGCTAACCAGGGAACTAAGGAAAGAAAAATAAGCAGGGAGCTGAGTTCATCATCAACTACTGTTGAGAACCTGTCAGATCTCTGGCACTTTATTTTATCCTTAAGGGGAACTGAAGAGAAAGATTTGAAATCACCCTGACCCTAAAAAAGCATCCATTTCACTGAGAGTCATTTAAAGAAAACAATCAGGAGAAAGAATAATCAGAAATTGTAAGCAGATGGAAAAGGATATGCACAAAGAGAGAAATAAGCGTGGTTTGTGATTTAGTTACAAGTTATACTCAACATTGGGCATGTTTACAATGTGGACAATGTGGAAGCAATGAGAAGATCTCTAAGAGGATACATAGAGTTACCTCGAATTCAAAATATACTTTTTATGCAGGAAAAGGAGAATCAGAGGAAAAGGCTGGCTGTGCTCAAGTGAAGGAGAGGGTCCCTGGGTCCATGAACCCCACCTGTCTTGTGCTGACAGCAAGAACTTATCTTCAATATTCCAGGATGGTTGCATCAAGCTTTTATCCTCCGATGCCGTAAAACATTCCAAACATGTAAGTAAGTTCCCTAATTAGATTCCATATTTATGAAACAAGCTTCTAATCATATTTATAATTTGGCATCCCATATGACACACATACTGGGAGAAAAGAAGCTGCCCAAAAGGGTCACTTTGCCCTGCTAGTGAGATTACTCATTGTAATGACAACAACAAATTGAAGTGTGTCCGTATGTACATACATGTGTTATGTTACACACAAATACACACATATATTCAACACGTATTTTTTAAGAGAAACACTTGCAAATCTGAATTTATAGCAAGGCAGATATCTAGATATTTGGGTAGAAGTTTGTATTCTAGTAAAATTTTACCATGCTGTAAATTAGAACCTTGTAAATATCTTTATTGTGCTATCTGGTAGTATTGTTTATTTCTTCTGTTCAGTCTATATGTTTTGCTTAACTGCTGATGGTGCCTCATTCATCTTACCTGACTGCCCTGGGGGAGGGGCACCTGATGATCCTCGTGGTAGACAAAGAAACACAGTCAGAACTGCCGCTCTGTTCCCAGCACATGGTTCAATGGCTATTGGTTTGGGTGCTCCCTGAAAAAGAAAACCCATTCTAAATTTGCATAGTTTACATGACACTGCTATTTTACTTTTTTCCTACTATGCTTCAGGCAGCTAAAATGTTTATTCCTAGTGGTTGAAGGCACACCATTTCTCATTTTTTAATAGTTCAATTGAATATTTTATTGTAGTAATATGTAGTTTTTTTGTAATGGTGGTCGTTTACATTTAGAAGACATTTTTCTTGGGGCATTATATATTAGCACATATTTTTGCTATTTTTGAAAAGTACTCATTGCTTTGTTCTATTTTTATCTTGTTTTTTTTTCTCTAATAGATTTTATTTTTTAAAGAAGTCTTAGGTTTACAGCAAAATTAAGAGGAAGCTACGGAGATTTTCCATAAACCCACTGCCCCCATGCATGCACAGCCTCCCCTATCATTAACATCCCCCCCCAGAGTAGCACATGTGTACAAGCTGAGGAACCAACACTGACACATCTCCACCACCCGGAATACATAGTTTACATTGGAGTTCACTCCTGGTGTTGTACATTCTATGGGCTTGTCAAATGTACAATGACATGTATTTTTCATCATGGTATCATACACAGAGCAGCTTTCTTGCCCTAAAAATCCTTTCTGTTCTGCCTATTCATCCCTCACCCCACCCCCAACCCCTGGAAACCACTGATCTTTTTACTGTCCCCATAGCTTTGCTTTTTCCAGAATGTCATATAGTTGAAATCATATAGTATTTAGCTTTTTCAGATTGACTTATTTCACTTAAATATGCATTTAATGTTCCTCCATGTCTTTTTTTATTGGAGTATAATTGCTTTACGATGTTGTGTTAGTTTCTGCTGCACAATGAAGTGAATCAGCTCTATGCATACATATATCCCTTCCCTCCCTCGGACCTCCCTCCCCCTACCCCCGTCCCACCCATCTTGGTCATCACAGAGCACCGAGCTGAGCTCCCTGTGCTATACAGCATGTTCCTACTAGCCATCTATTTTACACATGGTAATGTGTTTATGTCAAACCTAATCTCCCAATTCATCCCACCCTCCCCTTCCTCCCATGTCCCCAAGTCCGTTCTCTACGTCTGCGTTTCTATTCCTGCCCTGCAAATAGGTTCATCTGTACTGTCTTTTTACTGTCCCTGTAGTTTTGCCTTTTCCAGAACGTCATATAGTTGAAATCACATTGTACTCAGCTTTTTCAGGTTGACTTATTTCACTTAAAAATATGCATTTAATGTTCCTCCGTGTCTTTTCATTGTTTGATAGCTCATTTATTTTTAGTGCTCCATAATATTCCATTATCTGGATGTACCATAGTTTATTTATCCATTCAGCTACTGAAGGACATCTTGATTGCTTCCAAATTTTGGCAATGATGAATAAAGCTGCTATAGACATCCATGTACAAGTTTTTGTGTGGACATGAATTCTCAACTCCTTTGGGTAAATATTAAGGAGAATGATTGCTGCTGGATCATATGGTACCATGTGTCATTTTAACACTAAATCCTGGCACATTGTAGATGTGCAACAGGCCTACATTTGAATAAATGAATGCAATTTTTTAAGGATTTTTTTAGATATGGACCATTTTTAAAGTCTTTATTGAATTTGTTACAATGAAACTGTTTTGGTTTTTTGGCCACGAGGCATGTGGGATCTTAGCTCCTTGACCAGGGATGGAACCCACACACCCTGCATTGGAAGGCAAAGTCTTAACCACTGGACCGCCAGGGGAAGTCCCTGAATGCATTTTAGTATATTTGATATTTGATATGTCGTCTGTGAGCCACAAAGTTATGAAATTTCTGTTGCTTTTTCGCAACTGTTTCCTCTCACCAATGATAACAGTTTATCTCCTCAAATTATCACAATCCAAAATAATCTGTTGACGTATCTTTTAAAAATTTTTTTCCAGTTTTATTGAGCTATAATTGACATACAGCAAGGCATATCTTTAATATCATTTCAGTGAAATACATATGTAATAATCACCCACCAATGCATTTGTATAAATAATATGACTTTAGAAATAAAATAGAGTAAATGAATATATGATAATGATTGTAACGGTAATGCTAGTATGTTATTAAATACTTACTATGGATTAGGTGTTCAAAATGCTTTACATATATTAACTTATTTAAATCTTACAACAACCCTGTAAGATGAGAACATGAAAGCAAGAAGTTAAAAAAACTTGCTCAAATTCACACAACTAGGAAGTAGCAGGGCTGGGATTTATACTCAGGTAGGCTGCTTCCTGAGTCCATGTTCTTAGCAACACAATGCAGTTTATCATATTGTGAATGTACAAAAAAATCATGCACCCCCACACACAAACATAAACACATGTGCAAGCACATGTGTGTGAACATACACAATCCAGGCATACACATGTGAACAAAAACACACAGAGAATTTAGGTTTAAATACAACATCACCTTTGAAACAATAGGAACATCATTTGGCTGAGGAATGGTGGTTTTGGCTATTTCACTCAAAAAGTACAGGTGAGACACGGTTGACTTAATCAAAGTAACTTCTATACATAAAGGCAAAATTAAATGGAAGAAAAAATACCACTACTGAGAGCCTCCCATCAAGCTTCTTAGATAGCCTCAACCACCAGAGGGCAGACAACAGAAGCAAGAAAAACTATAATCCTGCAGCCTGTGGAACAAAAACCACAGTTACAGAAAGATAGAGAAGATGAAAAGGCAGAGGGCTATGTACCAGATGAAGGAACAAGAAAAAACCCCAGAAAAACAACTAAATGAAGTGGAGATAGGCAACCTTCCAGAAAAAGAATTCAGAATAATGATAGTGAAGATGATCCAGGACCTCGGAATAAGAATGGAGGCAAAGATTGAGAAGATGCAAGAAATGATTAACAAAGACCTAGAAGAATTAAAGAACAAACAAACAGAGATGACCAATACAATAACTGAAATGAAAACTACACTAGAAGGAATCAATAGCAGAATAACTGAGGCAGAAGAACGGATAAGTGACCTGGAAGACAGAATGGTGGAATTCACTGCTGCAGAACAGACTAAAGAAAAAAGAATGAAAAGAAATGAAGACAGCCTAAGAGACCTCTGGGACAACATTAAATGCAACAACATTCGCATTATAGGGGTCCCAGAAGGAGAAGAGAGAGAGAAAGGACCACAGAAAATATTTGAAGAGATTATAGTTGAAAACTTCCCTAACATGGGAAAGGAAATAGCCACCCAAGTCCAGGAAGCGCAGAGAGTCCCATACAGGATAAACCCAAGGAGAAACACGCCGAGACACATAGTAATCAAAGTGGCAAAAATTAAAGACAAAGAAAAATTATTGAAAGCAGCAAGGGAAAAACAACAAATAACATACAAGGGAACTCCCATAAGGTTAACAGCTGATTTCTCAGCAGAAACTCTGCAAGCCAGAAGGGAGTGGCATGATATACTTAAAGTGATGAAAGGGAAGAACCTACAACCAAGATTACTCTACCCGGCAAGGATCTCATTTAGATTTGATGGAGAAATCAAAAGCTTTGCAGACAAGCAAAAGCTAAGAGAATTCAGCACCACCAAACCAGCTCTACAACAAATGCTAAAGGAACTTCTCTAAGTGGGAAACACAAGAGAAGAAAAGGACCTACAAAAACAAACCCAAAACAATTAAGAAAATGGTCATAGGAACATACATATCGATAATTACCTTAAACGTGAATGGATTAAATGCCCCAACCAAAAGACATAGACTGGCTGAATGGATACAAAAACAAGACCCATATATATGCTGTCTACAAGAGACCCACTTTAGACCTAGGGACACATACAGACTGAAAGTGAGGGGATGGAAAAAGATATTCCATGCAAATGGAAATCAAAAGAAAGCTGGAGTAGCTATACTCATATCAGATAAAATAGACTTTAAAATAAAGAATGTTACAAGAGACAAGGAAGGACACTACATAATGATCAAGGGATCAATCCAAGAAGAAGATATAACAATTATAAATATATATGCACCCAACATAGGAGCACCTCAATACATAAGGCAACTGCTAACAGCTATAAAAGAGGAAATCAACAGTAACACAATAATAGTGGGGGACTTTAACACCTCACTTACACCAATGGACAGATCATCCAAAATGAAAATAAATAAGGAAACAGAAGCTTTAAATGGCACAATAGACCAGTTAGATTTAATTGATATATATAGGACATTCCATCCAAAAACAGCAGATTACACGTTCTTCTCAAGTGCGCATGGAACATTCTCCAGGATAGATCACATCTTGGGTCACAAATCAAGCCTCAGTAAATTTAAGAAAATTGAAATCATATCAAGCATCTTTTCTGACCACAACGCTATGAGATTAGAAATGAATTACAGGGAAAAAAACGTAAAAAGGACAAACACATGGAGGCTAAACAATACGTTACTAAATAACCAAGAGATCACTGAAGAAATCAAAGAGGAAATCAAAAAATACCTAGAGACAAATGACAATGAAAACACGACGACCCAAAACCTATGGGATGCAGCAAAAGCGGTTCTAAGAGGGAAGTTTATAGCTATACAAGCCTACCTAAAGAAACAAGAAAAATCTCAAGTAAACAATCTAACCTTACACCTAAAGAAACTAGAGAAAGAAGAACAAACAAAACCCAAAGTTAGCAGAAGGAAAGAAATCATAAAGATCAGAGCAGAAATAAATGAAATAGAAACAAAGAAAACAATAGCAAAGATCAATAAAACTAAAAGTTGGTTCTTTGAGAAGATAAACAAAATTGATAAGCCATTAGCCAGACTCATCAAGAAAAAGAGGGAGAGGACTCAAATCAATAAAATCAGAAATGAAAAAGGAGAAGTTACAACAGACACCGCAGAAATACAAAGCATCCTAAGAGACTACTACAAGCAACTTTATGCCAATAAAATGGACAACCTGGAAGAAATGGACAAATTCTTAGAAAGGTATAACCTTCCCAGACTGAATCAGGAAGAAACAGAAAATATGAACAGACCAATCACAAGTAATGAAATTGAAACTGTGATTAAAAATCTTCCAACAAACAAAAGTCCAGGACCAGATGGCTTCACAGGTGAATTCTATCAAACATTTAGAGAAGAGCTAACACCCATCCTTCTCAAACTCTTCCAAAAAATTGCAGAGGAAGGAACACTCCCAAACTCATTCTATGAGGCCACCATCACCCTGATACCAAAACCAGACAAAGACATTACAAAAAAAGAAAATTACAGACCAATATCACTGATGAATATGGATGCAAAAATCCTCAACAAAATACTAGCAAACAGAATCCAGCAACACATTAAAAGGATCATACACCACGATCAAGTGGGATTTATCCCAGGGATGCAAGGATTCTTCAATATACGCAAATCAATCAATGTGATACACCATATTAACAAATTGAAGAATAAAAGCCATATGATCATCTCAATAGATGCAGAAAAAGCTTTTGACAAAATTCAACACCCATTTCTGATAAAAACTCTCCAGAAAGTGGGCATAGAGGGAACCTACCTCAACATAATAAAGGCCATATATGACAAACCCACAGCAAACATCATTCTCAATGGTGAAAAACTGAAAGCATTTCCTCTAAGATCAGGAACGAGACAAGGATGTCCACTCTCACCACTATTATTCAACATAGTTCTGGAAGTCCTAGCCACGGCAATCAGAGAAGAAAAAGAAATAAAAGGAATACAAATTGGAAAAGAAGAAGTAAAACTGTCACTGTTTGCGGATGACATGATACTATACATAGAGAATCCTAAAACTGCCACCAGAAAACTGCTAGAGCTAATTAATGAATATGGTAAAGTTGCAGGATACAAAATTAATGCACAGAAATCTCTTGCATTCCTATACACTAATGATGAAAAATCTGAAAGAGAAATTATGGAAACACTCCCATTTACCATTGCAACAAAAAGAATAAAATACCTAGGAATAAACCTACCTAGGGAGACGAAAGACCTGTATGCAGAAAACTATAAGACACTGATGAAAGAAATTAAAGATGATACCAACAGATGGAGAGATATACCATGTTCTTGGATTGGAAGAATCAACATTGTGAAAATGAGTATACTACCCAAAGCAATCTACAGATTCAATGCAATCCCTATCAAATTACCAATGACATTTTTTACGGAGCTAGAACAAATCATCTTAAAATTTGTATGGAGACACAAAAGACCCCGAATAGCCAAAGCAGTCTTGATGCAAAAAAATGGAGCTGGAGGAATCAGACTCCCTGACTTCAGACTATACTACAAAGCTACAGTAATCAAGACAATATGGTACTGGCACAAAAACAGAAACATAGATCAATGGAACAAGATAGAAAGCCCAGAGATTAACCCACGCACCTATGGTCAACTAATCTACGACAAAGGAGGCAAAGATATACAATGGAGAAAAGACAGTCTCTTCAATAAGTGGTGCTGGGAAAACTGGACAGCTACATGTAAAAGAATGAAATTAGAATACTCCCTAACACCATACACAAAAATAAACTCAAAATGGATTAGAGACCTAAATATAAGACTGGACACTATAAAACTCTTAGAGGAAAACATAGGAAGAACACTCTTTGACATAAATCACAGCAAGATCTTTTTTGATCCACCTCCTAGAGTAATGGAAATAAAACAAAAATAAACAAGTGGGACCTAATGAAACTTCAAAGCTTTTGCACAGCAAAGGAAACCATAAACAAGACGAAAAGACAACCCTCAGAATGGGAGAAAATATTTGCAAATGAATCAACGGACAAAGGATTAATCTCCAAAATATATAAACAGCTCATTCAGCTCAATATCAAAGAAACAAACACCCCAATCCAAAAATGGGCAGAAGACCTAAATAGACATTTCTCCAAAGAAGACATACAGACGGCCACGAAGCACATGAAAAGATGCTCAACATCACTAATTATTAGAGAAATGCAAATCAAAACTACAATGAGGTATCACCTCACTCCTGTTAGAATGGGCATCATCAGAAAATCTACAAACAACAAATGCTGGAGAGGGTGTGGAGAAAAGGGAACCCTCTTGCACTGTTGGTGGGAATGTAAATTGATACAGCCACTATGGAGAACAATATGGAGGTTCCTTAAAAAACTAAAAATAGAATTACCATATGACCCAGCAATCCCACTACTGGGCATATACCCAGAGAAAACCGTAATTCAAAAAGACACATGCACCCGAATGTTCATTGCAGCACTATTTACAATAGCCAGGTCATGGAAGCAACCTAAATGCCCATCAACAGACGAATGGATAAAGAAGTTGTGGTACATATATACAATGGAATATTACTCAGCCATAAAAAGGAACGAAATTGAGTCATTTGTTGAGACGTGGATGGATCTAGAGACTGTCATACAGAGTGAAGTAAGTCAGAAAGAGAAAAACAAATATCGTATATTAATGCATGTATGCGGAACCTAGAAAAATGGTACAGATGAGCCAGTTTTCAGGGCAGAAGTTGAGACACAGATGTAGAGAATGGACATATGGACACCAAGGGGGGAAAACTGCGGTGAGGTGGGGATGGTGGTGTGCTGAATTGGGCGATTGGGATTGACATGTATACACTGGTGTGTATAAAACTGATGCCTAATAAGAACCTGCAATATAAAAAAACAAACAAAACAACTAAAAAAAAAAAATACCACTACTTTAATTATTAGAACAAATGATTTGTTTAGTCTTGTTTTTTTTTTTTACTGATATTTGAATTTTTCAGAAGGAATACAGACATATGTAGTCATCCACCTAGAATATTTTAAAATATTGCCGTTTCCAGAAAGTTTAATAAGGCATTAAAGATAAAATATGTTCCCTTTCATGTAAAACTTAGACTGAAATTTCTGGTGACAACGGTTTTATGTGGTTATAAAGGATTTCTCCTTTATAGCAGCATAAATCTCATGTTTTAAAATTATCCTCATACAGATACATTTTGGGAATTTTCAATATAAAGGTGAAAGTGGCCATGGTAGTAG
Source organism: Balaenoptera musculus (assembly GCF_009873245.2). Classification (NCBI taxonomy): domain Eukaryota; kingdom Metazoa; phylum Chordata; class Mammalia; order Artiodactyla; family Balaenopteridae; genus Balaenoptera; species Balaenoptera musculus. The sequence continues at coordinate 14,914,429 of NC_045800.1, forward strand.
AAGTAAAGGGCATAAAAATCTTCCAAGAAAATGCTGTAAGCAATGTTGCAATACTTGTATCAAGTTACAAGATCTATGGTTTTCCCCTTTAAAGCTTACATTTAATTTAACAGACTTATTTTTGAAAATGTTAAGCCAAAATCAGCATAAGTACATAGATATTCTCCAATGATGTAAATATTTAGAGAATAGGCTTGTCATATTCCAAGGCTAAAAGAAAAACACTATGAATGTTTTGAATCGTATTTCTAGGCTACTAAAATTTATCCTAATTTAATAAATGCAAAGTATATGTAAAGGTCAATTGGTTAAAATATACTAAAGGAAAATAAAATGAATTCAGGTTTAAATGATGGCGATATATTAGAAATACCCAAATCCCTTTTAATATACCTAAGAAATAATTTATCATTTCTACCATCAGGCAAGGTTTTCTTTGTCATTTTATTCGTAAGCGCTCAACAGCACTACTCAAAATATCCAAAGCCACGTTAAAATACTTGATTATAAAACTCAGAAAAGAATTTCATGATTACAACAAAACAAAACAAAACAAAACAAACAAAACAAAACCACCAGTTGAGAAACAGTGGTTCTTGGTTTACGAGATTTAGGAAAACAAGACACAATTTGAGAGTACATCAGTTGATGAATAGCTAACATTTATTAAGTGCTTACAATATGCCTTGTGCATATTGTGTGTTGTCAGGCTACCTTTCCTGATGCTTTTAACACTAGAAGAAAAGGTTTTAAACATCAAATGCTGACATGAAAAGCACCAATTGAGAGAAAAATTAGTGAAAAATAACTGTAAGTTTCAAGTAGAAAATGGCTTAATTATTTAATACTTTAAACTGAAGAGAGTCAGCAACGGATAGAGTATAGTAAGATATGTTGACCATGGGAAAGGAATTATGTTTGCATAAAAGCCACTTCTGTAAAATCTTCTTTAATATAATTCTCTCACTCTTAATTCTACTGCTATTGCACAGAAAACATTCAAAAATTTCATTATATTGATAAGCTCTATGAAAGGAGATTATAATCCTATTCTGAAATCAAATTGGCTTACAACTTTGTCTATTTTTAGCTATAAAATTTTCATAAAAGGATATTAGCAAAAATATGAATTATTCATTATGATAAAAATATTAGTGACTAGCACAGCTCTTTGACACTGCTGGCAGAAATTCATATAATTTAAAAAATTATTTCCAAAGACTGTGGCAAATATCACTTTCAATAAAGTATTTTAAATAAAAAAGAAAAACACTTTATAGCACTTGAATTTTGCAAGAGAAAATAGCAAAACCCCATGAATGATATTTCTGATACCTTGAGGTTTGTCAGTTGTTTAGCAATAAATACGTAACCATGAATCAAAATCATTTCACAATGACATAACATGTTCACTGAACTGTGCAATTTATCATGTATTTTCCATGGCTGCCTTCGAAAGAGATAAGGCATGGGTTTGTTTGCCCACAGCACTCAGCAAATGTGATTCACTTTTAGGCATTTTCGTATTTGTTGTACCGAAAGAAGCTGGCGTTAGACCGTGCCAGAAAATATCACTGACAGTTATGTAATTAGCAGTCCTTGTTTATTAAGCAAACGGAGCTTTTACAAAAGACTTGTTTTGTTCACACTAGTGTTTTTCAAACTATTGTACTCATATCTTCAAGTTCTTGTTTTTTTGGAGCAACAATTCTATGTTAAACTCTTTTCATTTTTCAGCTATTAAAGACAAGCAAATTACCAGAGAAGCTCCTGGAATCATAAGGATTTTCAAGATTACAGTTCTTAAAACTCATAATAACATGTCCTAAAAAAGGAAGGCCACCATCTGAACCTGGGATCCAGCCTGGGAAACTGCTGCTATAAGAATCACTGGATGTTTAGAAGATACCAACAGGCAAAGCTGGCTACTTGCTCCTTCCTCCAGTGGCCTTCTCAAAGAGTGAGTGAAGGAGTGGGTGGGTGACACTGGAAACTAACCCCAGCAGCTAAGGATTTAAGAGAATTATCTGATGTCCTTGGACTAGTCATTGCAATTTAAGTAGGGTTTTAGTTCAATGCTCTAGAACTCCAAACATTAGAAGGATGGTATTTCCCTTCTCAAAAAACTTTCAGTACTATGGAAAAGAATCTGAAAAACAGTATACACACACACACACACACACACACACACACACACACACACATAAATAACTGAATCATTTTACTTTACACCTGAAACTTTGTAAATCAACTATACTTCATTAAAAAATAAAATGAAATAGAAAACAAAAGCAAAACTTTCAGTACTGCCTCAGTAGGGCTTGCAAACTCAAATCTCTTCAAGGAAGAGCTAACATTTCTTAAGTGCTTAAAATATGCCTTATGCTATGCCAAATGCTTACATGGGTTTAATTCTACCACAAGAGGTAGGGGATATTCCCATTTCATAATTTGTGAAACTGAAGCTCAAAGAGTTTAAATAACATAACTAAGGTTGCAGACCTAATAGGTGACCAAACCAGGATTTGGAAAACTACAGTCTATTTTCTGAGCTTGTATGCCTAACCGTTATGCATACTGTCTATAATAGGTAAGAAGACTGCCTTAACTTGCAGAATAAGACAATAAAAAGCGGTCGGCACCACAGTGAGCTGAAAAGTACAAGATTTATTTAAAACATTAAATCTCAAAAATTTTGCTGCCAAAAAAACATGCCTATGTGTCAAAACGGGCTGAGAGCTGTCACTTTGTAAAATGGAGTCCAAGATGTCATTTCAGGGTTGCCAGGCTCTTGTGTCTCCCCACAAACTTCATCTTTTATTCTGCACAAGCTCCATGTTTTAGTCGATGTAAGTGCTCACTCTTTAACGTCTGTGCCCAGGGTTTCCAGAATCTGTTCCTTCCTTCATTCATAATATTCCTACTGTCCAGGAGATCCTTCCTATAGGCCTCTTTCCTAAACTTACATATCCCTCAAAGCCAACTCACCCATGAAGCTTTCCCTGGTCTGAGGTATTTAGTCTCTCCCTCCTTAGTTCTTTAATTGTTACGGCCCTTTTCATTTTCCACCTTGAATGACACTTGGGCAACTGTCCTGTCTTCCCACTGGAACAAGCTCCTTGAGGGCAGGTCCAGTTTATTATTCACGTCTATTGGCCCTGTACTTACTTCCTCTCTTTGAAAAGCCTAAGCATGGCACCTGTGTTACCTTTTGGGGACTGATGTTTCCCAATCTTTTACTACAGGTATTGATGTAATTGTTGTATTAGATTACAACATAGGAATCTATTAGATTCCTACTCTTCCAAGGCAGGTATCATATTGGATTCCTTTTTGCCTTACCTATAGCAGCTAATGGAGTGCATTTTACACATGGTAAGTGAATGAATAAATGAAAGAATAAATGCAATTGTCACATGGTGAGATAACTGGGAGGTATGACTCAGTTTCTACACACTCATCAAACATATGAGTGGGTAGAAACTGAATTAAATTAAATTATGGATATTAAAGGGATAAAATAAAACACTGAAAAATAATATCAGCTAACATTTATTGAGTACTTACTAGGAACCAGGAGCTGTGCTAAGCACTTTATATGCATTATTGTGTTATTTTCTATTTTATACAGATGAGGGAATTGAAATTCAGAGAGGTCAGATAATATTCTCTGGGTAACACAGCTAGTGAGTGGCAGATCCAGGATTGGAACCCAGGTCTGTTTGATTCTAGTATCTTTATTCTTAACCACTATACAACACTGCTAAAAAATATAGCTTAAGAAGCCAAGGAGTCTCTCATTCTCTCAGCTTGACTATTAATAGGAGGAATATAAAAATTATATATGCGTATACTTGCCCCATTTCTGAGCAGGGTTCAGAACACTTGAGTTCTAGGACCAGTTCTGCCAGTATCTAGTTGTGTGATCCTGGGCATATTACTGAATCAGTTTTCCCAACTGGAAAATGAACAAGTAGGCTGGATGATTTTAGGATCTCTTCAACATTCTGTGACTCTGATTTATGGACAACCTCCAGAATGTGTGACATAACAATATCTAACACTTAGTCTAAGTACAGTGAAATTTGAAATTTCCAATCCTGAGTAATTTTTTTTCCTGTTCAAGTACTTTAAATGACACATCTAATTTTTAAAGCACACTATTATACCATATGATGAATACATCACATAATACTAAATGGCCACCATTGCATGCCAAAAAAGCAATTAGAAAATTGAATCAAGGAATTAAGGATTAATGTGGATATGTTATACCTGTCAGCAGTAATAAGTGTTTTGACAAGGACAGAATAAAGTCTGACAGTATGCACAAATACTAATCTGATATATGAGTGAAATATTAAAAATGCAAACAACTGCACATTAATCACTCTAACATTTCCCTATTAGAACACTTTTAATGCTATTCTTATCAGAATCCATTTATAATTAAAAATGAGTCTTTTTCAACAGCTTGCACAAGTTGGTATTTGCAGTTTAATGACTGTTTATATTGATATAAAATTTAGTTTTTAGTCACATTAGTATAATAGAATTAATTTACTGAACATTGAATTAAGTCAGCCTGATGATTTGGCTCACAGCTGATGAACTGTGTTGATTCTACAGGATCAACAAATACCAAGACTCCAGATCTCAGAAACAGATTCTCTGATTTCGTTGTTTAGACTTGGGAAAAAACCAAAAGTGAAAATCATATTCTCTCCTTATTTACCATTTGCATGAAATGATAAAGGGAAAAACACATTAGCTAGCTTTCCTCACTAGGAGAATAATTCATATTAGTAAAAGAAATTAAGCTGATGGACACTCTCAAAACCAGGGTTAAACTGCATTAGAAGAAAATTCAAAGAGAATAAAGTATTACATGTGGGAATAGGTAAAGGAATAAAACATAATATTCACAGAATTAGTATGCTGCTCCTGTAGTTTCAAAGGTATTTCTATCGTAAACTTAATTTTCATATCGTACCAAATATTTTTTCCTTTGTTGAAATGTCTCTACTTTCAATCTCTGTTCAAAATCTCTCACTACACACATATGCACACACACGCACACACACACTCACACACACACTCATGTACACACATATTTAAGGTTTATATCCATAGTAAAATATATAGTTTAACTGAGTTTTGCTGTTATTTTAATTGTGTGGCACTGATTTGGGGAGTGAAGAGGTTGGATTGTGATAGCAGTTACTTTGCCACCTATTTTTTCACAGGTATTTAGGTCCCAGAAAATGGGGATATTATCTCTTTTCGAGATATTATATAATCATGCTCTGCCCCTGAGTTGGTCAATACACATGCATGTTAATAGGAGATGACTTTGAACAGATTATCTTTAAAAGTTGATTCCTGATAGTATTTTTCAAAAATCTGAAATAGATTATCTATTAAATAATTGCCATAATTAGATTTTTTACAACCTGTAATTTTCTCCGTAGCTCTGTGCAAAAAGCAACCTAACCATTATACTTCATATACTAATTTCAAAATTGGGACTGTCCTTTTTGACCTCAAAAAATACTGCTAAGTATGAGAGACAAACGTGCCTCCCAGATCAACTGACTTCCCATCTTGCTTCAGCCACCCTGTGCTCTTGGTCATTTCAGCCACCTAGACTACTTGCCAATGTCTACCATTTCTGCAAGATCCAGCTCAAAACTCTCAGTCGGCAAGAAGCCATCCCAGGTCGTCCTAGGCCACTCCAGGACCTCCTCACTTTATTCTATCTCAATAATCAGGAGTAAGTTATTTTTCCTGTTGTAACCATTGAGAGGAAGTGTAATGTAGTGATTAAGAGAACAACCTTTAGCAACCACTGCCTGGGTTCAAATCACACAACCTCTCTGTACCTCAAGTTTCTCAGCTGTAAAATGGAGCTAACAATACCTTCCTCATAGTGTTGTTATAAGGATTAAATGTTATATATTATATACATATAGGATGTATATTATATACAGATATAATATACACATAGAATATATGTATTTTATGTATCTGTATGTATATATATATATATACACATATCCACATAGGTATATATATCACAGTACTTGGTAAAGGTCAGCTATTATTATTATTATGCTATTCTTCCCAGTTCCCACTTTGCTTTAGAATTATTTTCTGTTCCACTAAAGAATATGCTCAACTCAAAAGTAAGCTATTTGAAGGCAGGTACCATATTTTTAAAAGCTCTGTTAATGGTTTGAAATTAATTAATTAAGAAATTAAGCCTCCAAGGGAGAATTTTATTGACGGCTTATAGGGTGGGAAAAATCTGATCTCAATGCCAATTTTTCTCATTTTTGTTCTCTGCTTTTATCAGAGTCTGATCCGACGGTGAGCATTATGTGCTACATAGAGTAAACTTTTCCTGGCACCTAAGCTGTGTGTTCAATAAGTATTTCACGGATAAATGAGCATTTGATTTTTCTTTTCCAAATTGTGCACAAGGTAGATCTCTACATGTTGTGACAAAAAGTTATAAAGAGAAGCTTCGTCTATAGCAGATGGATATAAACCAGCAGGAAAGTTAGAAAATCAGGATCTTGGTATTACCCTCCATGTTGGTCCTTTCCAAAACACATTATGTCGTAAATGCAAAATGTGACCTTAGTCATGCCGCTGATAGATCAATTCAATTTAAAACATAAATGTGTTAGGCCCCCTGCTGGCAACTGGGGGTAGAGCGCTATACAGGCATAGTGCCTGCCCTGGGCAAATCTTCCTTCAGGGCAGTCAGGCTGAGGGCAACTAAGACTATGTCAGAGCTAAATGTGCTCACAGAGTTATGCACAGAGCCCTGGGGGTGGGAGCGGAAGGAGGAGGAGGGACGAGTAGTTCTCATGGGGAAGGACGTTACCTTGCAGAGGATGACTAGGAGAATGAAGGATGGAGAGTTCTGGTAGCAGGAAAAGCATGGACCCAGAGGCATAAAGGCACATAGCTTGTTTAGGAAATTGCTAGAAGTTCATTGGGGATAGAGCCTCAGAAGTGTTGACTAGACAGGGATGAGAAGAGGTCAGAGAGGAGGCTGAGGTCCTCTGTGAAACAGGGCTCTCGTCATCCCCTTCTCATTCTTCCTGGTCATGACTGACATTATCAATACCTGCTTAGAAAGTTATAGCTGCTCAGATGGAACCTGACAAGTGCAGAACACAGTGGGCCTCTGTTCAACCTTCACCAAGACATGCTGCAAATCATCCCAAATGGACATCAACAAACTTTTCTTTATCAGGAACTCACAGCGCTTTTTTATTAAACTATTGTTCAAATCTGTTATACCAAGTGAACATTAAATTAAAACATTTATTTCTGAAACTTCAATCATAAAACTAAATCAAGAAACTCTCTGAAAACTGTCAGCAGAAAAAATACAAGTGCAGACATGGCAATATTCTTAATGAGGAATCAAATGTTAACGGATCCAGCATAATAAATGACTTTCTGGTATGATTATTATGCCAATCACAGCCTATTATAAGTAACGAAAGCATGGACAAAACTCTGAATGAAAGATCTTATCTGACTGGTTACAAAAACATGTATGTAATTAAAATACAGTAAAACCTACCTAGATGTCTAAGGGAATGAGTCATTCTGGATGACAGAGTTTTCCCAGAAAGTTGAACATTAACCCTATAAAGACTTTGCTATTTTAAGGTATATTTTTTAGTAAGTGTGAAATCTCTTTCAATACCCACTTCTCTGATTCTCAACCAGACTCTAATATACTAAAGGTAATCTAACATTGTCTCCATGTCCAGTGATCGCCCTTATGGAATATCAACTTCCATAATACACTGAAGACACATGGAATTTCAAATGTATGTATGAATATGTACGTTATATGGATTAAAGACCTGAAACCATAAATCTCCTGAAAGAGAACACAGGTAGAGCACTCTTTGACATAAATCATAGCAATATTTTTTTTGGATCTGTCTCCTAAGGCAAAAGAAACAAAAGGAAAAATAAATAAATGGGACCTAATTAAACTTAAAAGCTTTTGCACAGCAAAGGAAACCACTGACAAAATGAAAAGACAATCAACTGAATGGGAGAAAATATTTGCAAATGATATGACCAATAAGGGGTTAATATCCAAAATATATAAACAGCTCATACAACTCAATATTAAAAAAAATCTGATTAAAAAATGGGCAAAAGACCTGAGTAGACATTTTTCCAAAGAAGATATACAGATGGCCAATAGGCATATGAAAAAATGTTCATCACTAATCATCAGAAAAATGCAAATCAAAACCACAATGAAATATCACTTCACACCTGTCAAAATGGCTATCATCAAAAAGTCTACAAATAACAAATGTTGGCAAGAATGTAAAGAAAAGGGAACCCTCCTACACTGTTAGTGGAATTGTAAATTGGTCCAGCCACTATGGAGAACAGTATGGAGGCTGCTCAAAAAGCTAAAAATAGAACTACCATATGATCCAGCAATTCTGCTGCTGGGTATATATCTGAAGAAAACAAAACATTAAGGTGAAACGGTACATGCACCCCAATGTTCATAGCAGCATTATTTACAATAGCTAAGACATGGAAGCAACCTACGTGTCCACCAACAGACGAATGGATAAAGAAGATGTGGTATATGTATACAACGAATATTACTCAACCATAAAAAAGAATAAATTCTGCCATTTGCAACAATGTGGATGGATGTAGAGGGTGTTATGCTTAGTGAAATGAGTCAGACAGAGAAAGAAAAACACTCTATGTTATCACTTATATGTGGAATCTAAAAAATAAAACAAACAAATGTATATAACAAAACAGAAACAGACCCACCAGATATAGAGAACAAACTAGTAGTTACCAGTGGGGATTGGGAAGGGGGAGGGGCAAGATAGAGATTAAGAGATACAAACTACATGTATAAAGCAGATAAGCCACAAGAATATATTGCACAGCACTGGGAAATATAGCCATTATTTTGTAATAACTTTAAATGGAGTATAATTTGTAAAAATATTAAATCTATGTTATACACCTGAAACTAAAATAATATTGAATATGCACATTATAGCTATAGCCCTAGGAATTTCTTTTCTTTTCTTTCTAAGAAGTTACCAATGCAGAGCTTGCTTTTTGTCTGCCTCTTTATATAAAGGCAAATTGCACAGCTGCCAGTGAGTAACATGGCTGCTTTTCTGTAAAACCCGTCAATAATGCAAAAATTAAAGTGATCTTCCCCTCAAGGGGTTTTCACATCCTCCCCAGTATCTTTTTACCTGTTGCTATCAGTGTGCTGTGACCTGTCGGCATCATTCAAAGCAGTGACTACATCACCAATCCCATGGACCACAGACATCTTCTTGACAGTTTATAACAGTCCTCGTACGTCACTTGAAGTTTGTGGGCACAGCAGTCTTTCTGATTTCAAGAATTTTGACCATAGTGTTTGGGAATAATCTTATCATAAAGTCTTGAAGTACTTCATCAGGCCCAAATGACTTTACTAAATGTGAAGCAGACTTGGGTTCAAATCTTATGGGACCTTGGGCAAATTATTTAATTTTCCCTCAGCTTCGTCAATAGAAATTAGAGTTTATAACGCCAATCCTGCAAGGTTTCTCTGAGGATTATAAAAGATAATATATGAATAAGGCACTTAACATAGTGCCTGACAAAAAGTAGATGTTTAAATTTTCATATTACGTCAAATCATTTGCAAATGCAATTTTTGTTAATTAAAACCAATCGAATATCAGCCATTTTTATCGGGGTCCATCTTAATACTTCCCTTCCCCTTTGTTTTGGTGATACATGGTAGGGCAGTAAAGGAGGTTTCTATATCCAGATCTCTTTTTTTTTTATCTTTCCCTCCTGAGATTTTCACTAAGACTTGGTTCTGAGTAAGGGACCAGTATTACAAGTGTCTGTGCATTAATGGTGGAACCAAGCTCCAAGTTTTTTAGAGATGATAATTGATCAATGAAAGTGGTGAAAAGTTCAGAGGGAAAATACCCATAAAAAAGATAAAGATTCCCTGAAATCTTTCTGCCTAAACCGCAAAGAGAAAACTATCTTATGGGCATATGTAGAAATGGTTACTAAGTGTGCTTTTATGTGTCTCTGTGTAGCCTGGGAAGCCTCTTTGCCTACTAGCCCTCTCACCATTATTTGCTAGATTAAAATTGCCTTAGTTTTATAATCAAGAGGGCTAAGAGGGAAAAAATGAGAGGAAAGTGGATAGTAGGCAGTCGATGCTTTTAGCAGGACCACGGGGTCCTCATGCAGTCATCTTGGTCATTCCCAGGGTCTCTGGAACTCACAGGACAGGCTTGCTGCCCCACTTATGATCTGAGATGTGTGGATCCCTTGAGTGACCAAGCTAAATATATTTGCATTCCTTTTGGCTTTTTCCTCAAATGATTGGATTGTGTGAACTCAACTACCTCATCAGAGCTTGCTTTGGAAAAAGAAGTATGTAAAAGTGAAAAAAACTCTCTCCAAATCTGTTTTGGTTTTTTTTTTTTCCCCCCAAAGCTCCTTTTTCAGTATAACTAAAAGTTAATGGTCAGAGTCTGTGTAATGATCCTTCCTCCGGTTTTACCCCTGCTGCTTTACCAATTCCCTCCTGGTCCTACTAATTATCTAATTGATTAAGCCTTTGAGGAGCCTTCTGTCACTGGGTGTGGCCCACTGCACATAACTGTCTCACTGTATTTTCTTCAAAAAGAACAGCAGGGTTAATTAAAAGATTCACAGCACAAATAAAGCTACCAACAGGGAAGCAAATCTTGTTTGCTTCCTGACTTGGTCTCTGAAGTGGGCTGAATAGTATCCCCCAAAAGTTCATGCCTACACAGAACCTCAGAATGTGACTTTATTTGGAAATAGGGCCTTTGCAGATATAATTAGTTAAGACAAAGTCACGCTGGATTAGGGTGGGCCTGGTGTCCTTATGAAAAGAGGGGAGGCCATATAGAGACGACACAGAGAAGAAAATTCCATATGGAGACAGAGGCAGAGATTGGAGTGATGTATCTACAAGCCAAGAAATGCCAAGGTTTGTTGGCAATTACCAGAAGCTAGGAGAGAGGCAGGGAACAAATTCTCCCTCAGGGCCTCCTGAAGGAACCAACCTTGCCAAAACCTTCATTTCACACTTCTGGCCTCCACAGCTGTGCGAGGATACATTTCTGTTGTATTAAGTCACCAAGTTTGTGGTAATTTGTTATGGCAGCCCCAGGAAACGAATACAGTCTCCCTAGTCACAATCTGACCCCTAATTGAATGGCCAGAGAGTACTGATTGGCTGCCACCCTTTCCCCCCATTGTTTTGGAAATGATCATGACGTATAATACTGAAACTATGACTAATACTAGTCCCTCAGGGCATTTCCTCTATTTGAGGTCGTTTAAGCTACATTCATTTGAGAAATAAGCTACATAGCACACAGCATGGCAAATGTCAGTGCGAAAATTCACTAGGTTATGGGAGTTTTGTGATCATCATAAAATTGATGACATTCATAAAATTGGAAATAGTGATAATAATTGTTCCTTAGAATGTACACATAGTATATGTTGTATGTCCAGGTTTCCTAGGAAACAGATTCTGAGACTCCAAGATTTGTGTGCATGAAGTTTATTGGGAAGCACCCTCAGGAGTAACATCTGCGCGGGGTTTTGGAGGCAGAGAGGGGCAGAGGGAGAAGTGGATCTGTGATGCATTTGCAACAGAGGCCTCTGGGGAGCAGAGGGTGGTCCTTTAGAGTTGCAGCAAATTGAGGCAAGAGGCCAAGCCTTTGAACCTCCCAGTGGGTGCAGGCTGTCGCCAGGGAGGTGGCATAACATTGAGTGAAGCAGCTTCTTTCAGCAGAGGGCAACTCAGCTGTGGGCTGTGAAATTGGAGGCTCAGTCCTGAAGGAGGATCTGGGCAACATATCCCAGCCCCACCATAATATTCATAATTCAAATAAACAACTGTCCTTGTTAGCTAAGCAAGTGACTTGGGCCAGACCCATACGAGATACGTTATGGCATAGAGAAGGTTATTGGACATGTACACTTTTGTTCCTTACAGGGTGGAGCTGCTGTATTATTGCCATCACTAATCTTCCCAGAAGAATGCTTGCTCTTGGGAGCCATGATTTCCCTCTTTAATTTTCCTACCTTGGCTAGCAACTCTGATAGCTACTTTTCTCTTCAAAAAAGGGCAAAATTATGATCTCAGTGCTAATTCCATGGCTAGGTCAATAGTCTAAAAAACTGAGTAAGCATTGCTTACCCTTCACATTTATTTTGCAAATGACTCAATGTATCTTAGTCTTCGTTAAGTCATGAAGCTTCTAGAGAAAGAGGTCACCCTTATTTTGCATGCAGGCACAGTGGAAGATGAGATAATTAATATCAGTGAAGTTTTATAAGGCATCAGAAGGAATGGCAGAGAAGATACCAATTTCTTCTTTTTGCCTGCTAAGTCATATTCTCTTCTGGTAAACTGCAAATTTATATGGCTTTTCTCCAACAATAATAATGGCAACTACTATTCACTGAGCACTTATTATTTATTGAGCACTCCCTTAGGCAGAGGGAGTAGCTGGAATAAAAAGCAGTTACTGGGCACTGTGCTAAATACTAATATATGCTCCAAGTAGTAGCAAGATTTAAAAATTTTTTGAACGCAGAGCATATTTAAGTCATACTTGGTTGTTTAAAAAAAAAAAACAAAAACTACTGCTGGAAACAAACTGAACCCTTTGGGGAGAATGTTTCCATCAATACCTTTAAGATAAAGATCGGCTCCTATCACAGTAAGGCAAGATGATACACACCAGGGTAGAATACATAAACTTGAGGAGGAATAAAAGGCACTAGGGTGACGTATGAGGTAACAAAAGTGCAGTACTACAATGCAGACATCCGACTGGAGAATAAACAAGGATGATGCTTTCTTAATACCGATTCTGAACCTAACACTAGCTACGTCTCCTGTCAATCCCATTCTGTTCAATTCAAGGAGAAACTGGTCCTATTACCTAACTTAACTAAGAGACAGATTCATTTCTCAGGCTAAAAGAATAGAGAAGCTGATATTCTGGTCTGGTTCTAAACCACAGAGAACTTAACAGGAATGGTAAGAACTTTTAAGAGTGTGACCATGCTCTTTTAGAATTTAAATACTGGGCAAAAGCATTATCCCACAGATACTTTTCAAGCACATACTTTGAGAAGGACTGTTCCAGGCATCAGGCACAGAGCGCTGAGCAAGACAGACAGGATCTTCCCCTTCATAAAAAGAATCTAAAATACGGCTCAAGACACAAGAAGGTTTAAAATGTCATTTAAAACACGATAAAAAGGATAAAAAAAAGGAATTTTGTGTTTCTAATGGATGGCAGTAAGGTAAGCTAGAGTATGCAACCTCAGACTCAACAGGCGGAGCAAGTTCTATGAGTGCACCAAGGATGTAGGGATAGAGGGATGTGATAGACAGCTGGCTCCTGAGAGTAAAGTAACAGCAAATATTTTAACTCTAGGTAGAAAAATGGTCGGTTACAGGCAAGTCCATTCTGGTGTACGAGTGAAGTGCCCCAGAGGCTGGGCAGGGCACAGCCGTGGGGAATCACTCCGTGAGAAGTATTTGCGCCCTAGCCTCCCTCACAGAGAACATCCAGATATTAAATACAGCTGGTGAAGGTCACTGCTGCTTATAAGAGAGACCTTTTCACTACAGCTTTCAAAGACAATACATTGTATAAAAGAATTCAAAGAAATGAAAATAAAGGAGTAAAATTAAGTAGGCAGTTGATATAGGATAGAGGTTACAAATATAGCTTCTGATACAATGCTACCTGGATTCAGTTCTTAACTCTACCACTTACTATGTGAACCTTGGCACATTTCTTAACTCTCTGTACTCAGTCTCCTCATCTGTAAAATGACAATAAATGATAATATTTACTTCATTGGGTTGTTGTGAGGATAAAATAAGTTGATACGTTTAAAGTGTTTAGGATACTGCCTGGCATAAGCCAAGTATTCAATAAATATTAGGTATTGCTATTTTGATTTGTTATTCTTTAATGGTCTGTTTAATTCACCATACACTTTTACTATAGGAATAACTTATAATTTAGCTTTAAATCTTCTAATTTATGATGGAACATCTTAGGCACTTATATGTGGCTCTGGTAAGACACAAACTCTGAGGAGCCTTTGCTAGCAGGTTCTAGATTCAGCACACTGTACTATGAAAAGCAAAACTGAGTTTGAATCCTGGCTCTACCACTTATAGAGCATGTAACTAGGCAATGAGACAATATTTCTAGGCCCAAGTCTCTTCAGCTGTAAAACGGGAATAATAATAGTGCCAAAAACTCATAGGGTTTTTCAATGAGTAAACGAGATAATTTATGTAAAGTACTTGGTATAATGTATGGCGTTCAATAAATGGCAGCCATGTAATTATTTAGCCCTTTTTTCTCCTTGATTGGAGATACCTTTAACTTGCCTGCTTATTATAATTGAATACCATAAATTTCTAGTTTGCTATTTCAATTTCCTCTTTTCTCCTTTCTTACATGTCCTGAAAGAATTAAAAAAAAAATTCACTAAAATGAAATACTGCCTCATGAAAATACTTGTGATGGTCATTTTCCATTTAGAAGGGAATTACCTTGCCACTTAACTGCAACTCTCAACCATAGATCTTTGTACGTTGAAACTATAATTCATGTTATTGTCAGCGCTGGGGCAGGGGCAGTCAGGTGTCAGTGGCCAGAAGAGAGGGAGAGATGAAGCATCAAGAAGGGGTGGATTTGAAGCAAGCAGGGACAGCATAAGTAAAGAGAGAGAATGGATAAAGTCAGCTGTGGATTTAGAAGTGATATACGTAATTATAATAGACATTTTTGGGTACCTAATATTTCCCTTGCCTGTGCAAGGTAAGTGGAAGAGTCAGGACTTGAACCCAGGCCTGTCATGATTCTAATGCCTGGCTCTTTCCCTCCCTCCAGATTAGCATCTAGAAGTTATGAGATATCACAGGAGGCAGGCAGACACATTCAAAGTCCAAGGCTCAGAACCCAGAGATTCTGTGAGATTTGAAGGAAGGAGACAAGAGCAAAAAGAATATCAAGTTAGAGGAAACGTAGAACGACCCTCCAAACTCTCTCCCTCCTTCAGCACTGTCTTCTGGTTCTTGGTGATAGGAGCCAATTTCCCCACGGGGTTGGTGGATGCAAGAGATGACTAACAGCTCCTGACCAAGGTGAAGCTCACAGGGCAGACACCATCAGAACAAACCAGTTGTGAGGAAATCCTACATGCTTCTTTATTTTACCCTGGCTCCCAGACAGCTCTCTGACCTAGACTACAGTTTTATTTTAAAAAGGAACATGCCCCCTTTCCACAGAACTTAGATTATTTTTAAAAACAGAAATACAAATTAATTTCTCCATTTCTCGCAACCACGAGGCCTCAAATTTTTCATGACCTTAGCTTTTTTCTTTTATTTATCTCATAAAAGGGAAGTTAGGACCTATTAATCTCTGTAAATAGCTCTGTATTTTTGGAGATCACCTCAGAAGAAGACTATTTGCATAAGATGAAATTACTATTTGTCAGAGAATTTAATCATATTATTTTTCTTCTTGTTGGTTGTAAAAGTTGCTTAATGCCAGTAGCTAATAGCAAGCAGCTACAGTAATTTTAAAGTCTCTTTCAGTAATAGCAATCTCTACTGACTTTTTGTTTTTTTCAGCACTGAAGAGTTGACAAAATTCTTCAAAATCTCACTTGAAAAAAAAAAAACAAACCTCCCATGACCCTCATAGCTACTTACTATCTAAACTTTACGAATAAAGCTGGGGCTCTGGGTGTTGAGTCATGAAGACACAAAGTTGCTGTACTATGTTGGCAGGTGCAAGATGTGAACATCTAAGTACCGACTCCTGGGCTCTTCATAGTACAGATTCACACCTTCTGGTTTGCCTTCCATACCCTGCTCCACCCTCACCCCAATACCTTTGCCATCGGAGACTTTTCTTATGAGATACCGTGGGCTTTATCAAGTTCATCCATTTGTACTCATCTATGAGATGCTTTTTCCTGTTTATTAAAGAAATATAATTTGGTGAAAAAAAATTCTAGATCTCCAGTTCTCTCTCCTCTGACAATTCCATACACTATTGTAAATATGGAGACGTAAGATCAAGAGGTTGAAGGGAGACACGCAAAAGGAAGAAGGAGGACAAGAAGTGCCAGGAAAGGAGACAACCATAAACAAGCATCCTTCAGTCCTCTGTCTTCACTCTCTTCTCTCCTAGCTGCAAACAGTCAGTAGTGGCACTCAGGGAAACTTCCCTGGGGCTACTGAACCACAAAGAAAAGGGAAACAAGCAAACATCAACAAACAAACAAACCTGGGTGTGTTTCTTGGTGAACAAAGGGAAGGTATTATTGAAGAAGATGGCTTTTCTTGATATTTTTCACAAAATATGCATACGGGAAATCCTTTCAGGAATATGAAGAGAAGGAAACAATAACCAGGATGGCATGGCTAAGTGTTAGCCCACAGCCATGGAATAAGGTTGAATCCTTATCTATGTTTCGGTTTTCCCACTGCAGATTTTCATATGAACTAGAGAAAAGTCACTCTGGGCAGTCATAGTGAGGACGGATGAACAGAAATTAGCTGACAGGGGAAGGGCTATCAAGAAGCCATCTTAGCACCACTGGCCAAAAGCATCTCATTTGCCATGAAAAATGACCAGGAAGCTGTGGCCAAGGTTCCCCAATGAGCAAAATTCAATTGTAAAGCTTCTTCAATATGTTTCCAAGTGCTCCTGGTCCCATCTACAGCCATCAGTGTAAAATAGTCCCACCTCTGTGCCTTTTATTTGAAAAGCAATAGATTTCCAGATACTGCAATATCTTCTGACAGAGGGTCTGCATCTATCTCACTTGAATTTTAGGAATTTGTGAACACAAACCCGATTTGAACTATCATCATCACAACTCATCCCACTCAAGCAGATGGTCAGACTAAACCCTCTAAAGCTTATTGCTGTAAAGTCTTGGTAACAAGACAGTCATTCAATAAATGTTTATTGAGCATAGCCTATGTGCAAGATACTATAGCCATGCTAGATTTCTTATTACTCAGTGTACTGCTCCACATAATGAGAAGGCTGGTCTTGCTGAATTCCAAATGAGAGATGCCTCAAATCTTACCCCAACCACTTCCAACAGCGTAAGGAGAAAAGAACTTATTCTGTTTGTAACTCTATGTCTACATATTCTTAGCTCAATTGGCCAGATTAATTCGTTTTTGCTAAAAAAACCTTTTGTACATATCCACACACCAAGTATTTATTGAGAACCTACAATGCACTGGGCACTGCACACATGCAGCTAGAGCTGCAGGCCTTCGGCAGTTGTGGGCAGGAGAATTTTGCACTAACAAAGGATTGTCTTGTTGCAGGTCTACTGATTAAGTAATAGTAGGTAACCTGTATTGCACTTCCTGTAGAATAGGGTAAGTCCTAATATGAAGTGTTTCACACAGCATAGACCAAGATGAATTCCTATCATGTAAGTAAAATTATGGAGCATTAATAATGTAAAGTCCAGAAAAAGTGGGGCTAGGGTGGCATCACTGTGTGTTGGTAAACGCCTATGGAACCATTCCCAGGTTAATCAGACAAGAGGCTGAACCATTAAGAGTATATCTTCTAGGGCCATCTAGTGTTGACTTTTTTCCTGCTTTAGCTCTTAGGGAGTCCCCACAACCAGAAAGAAAACAAAGCAAAACAAAAGAAAACAAAAACAAACCCATCCCCCATCCCTGCAACTATTGAATTGGAATTCCCTGGTGGCATAAGATACAGAATCTTGGGAAAGGATATCCCTTCTTCTTCTTCTTTTTTTTTTTCTTAAAATAATACGATAATCCGGAGAGGAAAGGCATAATCTATACCAGGGAGCCCTGTGCTGCTCAGCCCTTGTTACAAGCAGCAGTACTTTACTTTCTAAAAAGATTTTCTGAAAAGAGTGTAGAAAGGAAGCCTGTGGAAATATCCTGAAGAAGAGACTGCAAAGTGGAAATCAACATAAACTTGATCATATAACACAGAATAAGCTTTCCTAAAAGTCCTCCCTATTTAGGGTTGTGTCTCGCCTGCAACTGTCTCTTTGTTCTTCCCTATGAACCCCACCCGGGCTGTCTCCTCTCCACACTCTGCTCCTCCTCCTGACGCCTCTGATGCCCTCAACTCTCGTCTGCCAACAGTTTTCCTTTTTATCCTAGAGTAGGGAACGTTCGTAGGGATAGAGGACCATCTTGCTGCGGGTCTGGTCATTCTCTGCATTTTTTCCCCTCAAATGCTATGTGGCACATCCACCTCGTGCTCGAAACCATTTATAAACCATTACCTGTTGCTTCTGGTCCTCAGGTGATATTTATGGAGGGAAATTCCACAGATAGGAAGATTGGGGGAAGAAAAAGGATGATATAGAATAATGCCCATCTGTAGAAGTTAGAAGAACTCTTTATCTTTAATCCAAGGTCCTCTCCCCTGAAAATGCTGTCAACATACCTAGATCTTGGAGTTTCTAATAACGTCAGGAATTTGCAGAGGGCTAATAATGTGACACTGCATTTTTTCAAACAGGAATTTAATAACACTCTTAAATTTATTTGAAAACTCTTAGGTGTGCCCTACAGAGGCTGACAAATGCATACATCTTTCACTATTTGCACAGACTGGACTGAAGAGAAACCTGGACCTGCATAGACTACTGCGAAGGTTAGGTTAGCAACTAACCCCCACAAACAGACTGGTGAGATAGTGATGAAATTTAGGGAGGTAACTATAATGACTACCCTTTGAGCTTGTCCAAAGAATACAGAAATGTAAAACATTAATAAAACCCTGAGAAATTAGACAACAGCTCCAGCGAGAGAAACAGGTAGACAGCTGCCACCATGCTATGGGCTATGCGTCCCAGGGAGAAGCAAACATTGCAACTGCAGCTGTCCAGCTATACCTTCCACTGCAACTGAGATGTCCTTTAGAGTAAAATTGACAAGCCATGAAGAATCTCCGCTTTATTTCCTTGATTTCTATTTTCCACAGCGCCCTCCCACACAGCCTCAACAGCTGCATGCAGTCGGCTCTCCTGAGCCTCATGCCAGGCTTCGTGCTTCCTGAAGCATGCATGTCAGTCCGCGTGTGTTAGGGCCCTTGTTAACGTCTCTGTCCGCCCTCCGTCCGGGCGGCCACAGTTCTCTAAGGGCCACTTCTTTCGGGTGCTGAGCGAGAATTAGCTCTGGTGGCAGTGCCTTCAGAGGCAGCCCTCTGGGAACATTCTTTAGCCATGGTTTCACTGTGACCACTGCTTAAGAGTAGTCTGGGTTTCATACTTGACCACTTGCATGCTCACAGAGTCCAGGGTCATTCCCTTGTGTCAGTATTTGACAACTGTGTTTGCTCTTATGTCATCTCTTGCCTATGCCAACATGTGGCACATGGAAGCCATCCTGTTGACAAGGGAGCTCTCATCCCTTCTCTGATTTAAAATCTATCCTAGGCAGCGGTTTTGTACAGCTGTTAGGATGTTTTCGGAATTCTTCTGCCCACAAGAAAAGTGAAACCCACACCACATTCTGCAATAGGTTCATGATGTGCTTATTCCTTTGGAGAATCATCAACATTAACATCAACTGATACCCTGCCTCTGACCTCAGAGGGCTTCAGACTGATGCAACAAACATGGGAAACACAATCTCTGAGACAGCTTGAAGCCTGCCAGCATTCTTTGCTCAACTGGTATGTGAATGCTTAGATAACACATTAATTGCAGGCACTAATCGAGTATCTTTTAAATTGTGAAATCCCAGAGCATGGGCCGATGTTATGCTTTTTCTATCCTGAAGCAGTTTATAGGAATGTAAGCCTATAAAATTGGTAGGCTGAGCTGAAATACTTTGGCTCTTCCCTCATGGGTTTAGTTGTTTACACCTTTAATAAGGCAGTGACTTGGAGTCATGCCATCAGATTTCAGGCTTCCGGGGACCCTCTAAGGCAGGGACACTCTCTTGTGGAGCTCTGACTTCGGCATTTTAACGTCCTATCATGCATGCCAAGAGCGGGGCAGCCACGATGTTCACCTCCACTCAGATTAACAAATGAATCTCTCTGTGGGGCTGTCCACTTCAATAAAGTGTAGCTCCTTGATGTGTGATACCTGAACATAGGATGCCAACAACTCGAGAGAAATTGAGACAAAGAGATCTGAAAAAACTGGGATAGTGTTTCGGTTGATCCATTTCTGAAAGCGCAATGGGGTTACAATCACGGCTAGTGTGACCATCTATGGTTTCGCCAGGAAACAGTTCTCAAGAAGCCAGTTTTCATCAAATGTGTATATTTCATGTGAGTTCAACCTGGCAAAAGGTTTCAAGATGTTTAACAATAAATGACCAAAAGCTAAATCAATAAAAGTTAAAATCTCATGTGCATATATACTAATTTCTGTTTACAGTGCTCACTTATTCAGCAGACTTAACTGAGCACCATTTATGTGCTAGACACTGAGCACCAAGTTCCCCAGGTGGAGTAGTTACAGTGGGAAAGACACCTAAGGAAGCAAAGCGTCATGACATTGCAAACATGGGCTGTGCAAGCTTATACAACTTGACTGCCTGGTCAAGGACTAAATGCTGGGGCCAGGGACCTTCCCAGAGAAGACAGTATTTGGCCTGAGAGCTGGTCTTAAAGGACTAGCATTTATTAGTGTGTGTGTGAGGTCCTGAGAGAACCTGGTATGCAGCTTGACATGATTAAAAACAGGGGTCGTGAATAGGGAAAAGGCAAGAGATAAGGCTAGAAAGCCAGAGTGTGGACAGGTCTCAAAGGGACGTCTATGCCAAGGATTTAAAGGCCAAGGATTTAAAACTTCAAATATCTTTTAGGTAATAGGAAGCCATGGTTGGGCAGGCGGTAGGGCTAGGAAGGTTTTAAAGGTGTAGCATGTTAATAATGCCCAACATATATAGGAAGGTTACGACATGCTAGATGCTTTTCTAAGTACATCACATGTATAAACATATTTATTCTTTATGATTACCTACGAGGTAGGAGCTTTTATCATCCCTTTAGTAAACCAGGAAATTGGGGCACAGAGAGGTGAGACAGAGGTGACAGAGGTAACACATAACGCAGTCAGAACAGTGAACTGCAAAGTGCACACTCTTTACCGCAACTCTGACCGGCCTGTCAGATAAGGATCCAGAGCAAGAGGAGGTCTGGAGACTGTGAAGAGTGAGCTGGACCCAGAAAACATTGGGGCCAGAACCCTTTGCCTCTGACAGACTATAGTAACTTGGTGTGATACATAGTTCAGGCCTATCTGCCTTCAATAAGAAAAAAATAATTTCAGAGGTCAGTTGTTAACTTGTGAAAATCCAAGGCCTTGACATGTACTGCAGAAAGCACTTAGTGATTTTCCTCAAAGACAGCTCTATCTCCTTTCTGGATCCCAATGAAGGAAGCATTATAGTTCTGGGGCACTCAGGTAATGGGGCCCCCTGCAAAAACCACTGTGCAAAGGTAAAGACGCACAGAGCCGGAGGAGAGGAGCCAAATCAAGATATTCTGCTGTGACAAAACCTTACTAATCAGTCCCAGAGTGAATGTGATGGGCAGGAAGATGACTTTTACTTACGTGTGACAGAATGGAATGATGGAGAGGAAGATGAATATTATGTTCTGATAATTTATGGAATTTCTGCCAGTGTTAGAACCACAGTGATTTTCAGAGTGAGGATCAGAGAAAGAGGTGTATGTCACCCATACCTTAAAAAGGGATTTACATAAATGACAACAGGACAGCAGCCTCGTATTGGGCTACCTCTGGAGACCATTTCTACATGCGGGTTTGGGGCTGTAGTGGCAGAGTGGCGTCAGGGCATATTCTAGCTTCATCTCCTACTGAACAGCCTCACTGCTGCCTCCCCCACCTAGGCCTATTCCTCACTTTAAAAGATGTTAGGATTTAAAAAGGATGTGTTTCCTGGAAGTGGAATTCTACCTCCCAAATGAAAGAAGAGGGCAGTAAAGAGAGCTGCTTATGAGATGAGGCAATGGTGACGTTTAATTTGGAGTTTAGTGGCAAGGGCCAGTGACTTGGGGTGAAAGAACACGATAGACTCTGCATATCTCAAGGAGCTGCATCTGTACTAGGTATTTTATAAAATAAAATTGAATGGGTGTGGGGTCCTATTGAGAGAGATAGAGATAGAGACAGATACAGAGACAAAAAGAGTGTCTTAACATTATAAAAGAAAAGGCTTAAACTAGGTAGAATGTTGTGACAATAATGACGAGGGGATGAATTCCAGAGAGGTTTTAGTGGTACGATTTTCAGGACTAAAGAATCCCTTGAACCAATGTTATTAATGGTGTGGGAGACAGAAGATTCAAGAAAACCTCTACTCTACTCAACACATGCTTTTCATACCTAAGTTTATTAAGAACTAGAGACCCAGACCTGGGCAGAAAGGTTCTCTGTGCTCATAGAAAACAGTAGTGAAAACATTCTAGGTAGAGAGAGATGCTATTAGCTAAGAAAAAGTATAAGTGGAGGGGAAATAAAGGTCTGAAGAAGAAATATTAAAGCTAATGTGTTCGACTTTCAACATGCTGAGTTTGAAGAGCCAAAGGGCCCCTCAGGTGGCGATGTCTAGCAAGCTGCTGGCTAACGGGTTTTCAGATCAAGAGAACTGGCACCTACTAGAGAATGGACTTGAGGATATGGGGAGGGGGAGGGGTGAGATGTGACAGGGTGAGAGACTGGCAAGGACATATATACACTACCAAATGTAAAATAGATAGCTAGTGGGAAGCAGCCGCATAGTACAGGGAGATCAGCTCGGTGCTTTGTGACCACCTAGAGGGGTGGGATAGGGAGGGTAGGAGGGAGGGAGATGCAAGAGGGAAGAGATATGGGAACATATGTATATGTATAACTGATTCACTTTGTTATAAAGCGGAAACTAACGCACCATTGTGGGGCAATTGTACTCCAATAAAGATGTTTAAAAAAAAAAAAAAAGAGAACTGGCATCATGGGCACGTCGAAGGCGGATGAAGTCTGATGAGATCACCTGCAGGGAACACGTAGAGCAAAGAGAGGGCCTAGAAAGGAAGCCTGAGTAAGAGCAATAGTTAACACAAAGAAAGAGCTTCCAGCAAAAGATATCGTGATGGAAATGACTGAGAAAGGAAATAAACTCTGGATTGAATGAAGTCATAAAAATAAAGGGGAGAGAGTTTTGTTTCCTGTAATTGCCTGTTTTCTTTGAATTCTTCATTGGACAGTAACCTCCGTGTGGGCAGTGACCACTGCTACCTTGTTCGCCTTGTCTTCCCAGTGACTAGCACGGTAGTTAACACGTATTTCTGAAAGACTTAAGAGAGGACAAACCAGCCGTAAAACATGCTACAGCCAAGTCAAGTAAGACAAGGACTGGAGAGCATCTACTGGGTTCACCAATTAGGAGGTTCCTGGCCGTGTGAGGAAAGAACAATTTAAGTAACTGGACGGAAAGACCCATAATAAATCCCACTGGCTTTTAAACTACTAGATGTGTAAAGAACCGTTAGGGAGGGCAGAGTAAACACATGGTTTATAGACAATAAGCCTTTCTTTGGCAACAGTTTCTTTAACTAAAATGGAGTTGCATTACATTAATTGCTCGCTGATTGCTAGACTGATATGAAAATATAATACAGAATAAAATAGTTATCATAAAAGTATTACAAATTTTAAAAATGGCATTCATCCATCAATATAATGCCAAATTACTTTAAAATCCTGAATAATCATTTTCAAATCCTGAAGCAAAAAAAGCAATGTTGCTTAACCAGAAACAGTTTAGGAACTGTTAGGCCAGCTTATGGTGTGGCTTCATGGACCAAATGGACTCCAAATCTGTAAAGCTTCAGCAGCTCCATGTTCTGGCTCTTATTCACAGAAACTGAAATTATTGAGTAAAGGGTTGGCTGATTGCCAAAAAATTAAATCAAATAAATCTTGGACTTCAGCTTGGACTTAAGAAAATTTGTTTCTAAGCAAGCACTTAGAAGCCCTGGAAAGCAATAAAATGAAAGGCAATTTGCACAGACTAACGGAGCAGCTAAAAGAGGAGTGGAGAATGGGAACTGCGTAATAGCGGAAAAGTTTCGTTTTGGAATTTTGCTGTAAAACAGTCTTTCCCTCATGATGAACCACTGGCTAATGACATCTAGGATTTTCTGTTGGTGTCATGATAACTTCAAGTTTGTGTGACTGCACGTTGAAACAGAAAACAATACAACATAAAATCAAAGCCATATACTAAAATTTTGTATTTGGGGAAGTATCCTATGTTACAGGGCTAAATAGCTCTCAATTAAAAAGCAAAACAAAACAAAAAAAACACTTTTTATGGTTTAGCTTAGATATTTAATGCTAAGTGCTAATTCAGCTCATGAACCATCTTGACAGTTTTCTTTTTTCTTTTCTTTTCCTTCTTGTATACGAGGTGGTTTTATTTTCCTAGCTAAACACAAAAGGTATAAGAAGGAAAACTAAGATTAATAAGGTCGACCTCAACACAGTCACTCGTAAGTATTTATGATTGGGTGCACGCATGTGGTTCACTCTTTTTTTATATTCTTCTATCATATATGCACATGTCTCTCTTTATTAGATTGTATATAACTTTAAGGTCAAAAGCTGTGTCGCCTTCATTTTTGCCTGAACATTTTATTTTATACTTAATGTTTGTAAACATTGCTTAAATAAACCCATGATGATCTTTCAGGTGCTTGAAGCCCTCAGATACTTTAGTCTCATGAAATCCATACTAGGAATCTAAATCACATTTATTATTACCTCATAAATAATTTCATAATTTTTTTCTGAAATTAAAAAAATAATAGTAGGCCAGCATAATCATATTTGCTCCCCAATTCAAAGGTCAAGAGAAAAACCTTATGTTCTTGGTTATTTAAAGTAGACCGGGAGGTGGAGCTTAAATTCTTGGCTTTAAAGATGTCCTCAGAGGCCTCCTGTGTTCCACTGGCTCTGGGGCCAAATCTGTACAAGTAAACATGCAGGTGGAAGCATGGGGATTCCGAAGGGGAAGTGG
The DNA here is from genome assembly GCF_009873245.2 of Balaenoptera musculus. Classification (NCBI taxonomy): domain Eukaryota; kingdom Metazoa; phylum Chordata; class Mammalia; order Artiodactyla; family Balaenopteridae; genus Balaenoptera; species Balaenoptera musculus. The sequence continues at coordinate 14,939,633 of NC_045800.1, forward strand.
GATGATACATAATACCCCAAAACGGACTACGAGCTCTTTATTTTCAATCTGGCCTGGGATTTGTGTTTAGAGAAGCAATTTCCTTGCAAATTATCCAACAGCTCAGTAGGAAAAGGAACAGTTAGGTGAAGAAAAGAGTTTCTATTTTACATAACAGACAAATATGATTTGGGGAGTACCTGCCATAACCCACATGCAACTCTAGACGTGATTTTATTCTAATTGTTGAAAGACAGTTGAGGGGTACATTATGGATCAGAGCTACTAATTTTCTTCCCCCATAGTGAGGGTCTATGATATAGATGAAAGGGGACAGGTATTAAGGCATTATAGCCAGAAATATCTGGATTTGAAATATTTATTTGTTTATTTACTTGCTTGTTTATTTTAAATAAAACTATATGTATTTAAGGTGTACAACATGATGATTTGATATACTTATACATAGTGAAATGATTACTGCAGTCAAGCTAATTATCATCTCCACACAATGATCATTTTTAGTGTGTGATAAGAACACCTGAAATCTATTCTCTTAGCAAACTTCCAGTATTCAATACAACGTTATTAACTATATCCATCATGTTGTATATTAGATCTCTAGGCTTACTCATGCTACGTCACTGCAACTTTGTACCGTTGACCATCATCCCTGCTACTCAATTTTCCCTATCTCCCCACTCCTGGTAACCACCATCTGACTCTCTGCTTCTATGTATTTGACGTTTTAGATTCCAATTAAAAGTTCTTACGATGTGTGCCCAAGTGTCTGGCACGCAGTAGATGTTCACTAAGTATTTGTTGAATGAATGACTTATAATACATCTCATTCTTTTTTTTTTTTAACCACTATATGTTTATTATAATAGTTTTGGCAAAATATTACCAATACAATGTGCTGGCAGAGATGTGAAGCAAATGGGTCTCTCCTACATTGCTGGTGGCTGTATAAAATGGAACAGTCACTTTGGAAGGCAGTTTGCCAACTTCTTAAAAAGTTAAACGTATACTTAACATAGGATTCAGCAATCCCTCTGTTGGGATTTATCCTAGAGAATGAAAACTTATATTCACACACAAACTTGTATATACATTTTCAAAGTACCTGTTGTAACATCCCCAAACTGGATGCATCCCAACTGAATGGATAAAAAATCTATAGTATATCCACACAGTGGAATTCCACTCAGGAATTAAAAGATGTAAACAAACACAAAAACACAAGTTGGTACATCTCATTCTTAACCTCCTGCCATGGTCAACTGGATTTCCCATTGTTCAGTATCACTCATGTGGGGCAACAGCCAAAAGAACTCAGTGACACATGGCAGCCAGGGGTCCCTTGCAGACAAACTGGCAGATTGTGAGAAGCTGCAGTTGGCAGATCATGTCGTGTGATCACAGACACAACGAATCCCAGCAGTTTAGCAGGTAGAGCTAGATTTAAGTGATTAAAGTCTGCGCTCACTGACTGAAGTTCAGTGATAATGTGAATGTTTCTTGTTTTCTACTGTCACACTGAAGAGGGATTTCTTTTCACTTAAAATTATCTTGTTCAGCCCCAAGACTGTAATTCACTGAATCTGTTTCTAGAGAGTGTTCCCACAGAACATAATTAGCCCCATACTGCATGCTTACGTGGAACAGTACTGAAGGTTCATGGAATCAGCTTGGCTTCCTATTTATCCTCCCTCTTATCCAGCAATTTGAGATTGAAATATAATTTTTAGAAGAATTTTAAGGCAGGAAATCACTGAGAAGATAAAATGTACAACATCTATTCAGAGTCCCACCACTTTCTCATTTTCTAGCCTTTATAACATAGATGTGGGTCTAGAGGCTTCTCCCGCTACTTCCACTGATTCTGTGCACACATTTCTACTTATGTATACACATATTTCTGTTCTGTTAAATCCTACCTGATAAGGAGAGAAAGTTAAAGAAAAAAATCTCTGTTCTTAAGTCAACCTCCACTTAAAGATAGTCCACTAACACTGACTTAAAGATGGGAGGCTAATTTGTTGCTAGGTTAGTAAGTCTCTTTGGATATTTGTCAAGCTTCACTCAATTTGTGATTTAAGAAAAGCACTGAAGAAAACATAATTAAGAAAAAAAACTGGATCTGTGGTGGTGTAACTTAATAGCAACTTCATTTTTAGGTACTTGAAATAAAATTCAAATACATGAACAGAGTAATTTTATTACTTTCAAATAACAAAACTGTATTTTTCTACAGTGCAGGGTTCTCACAATTTAGAGCACATTCTCCGCACCCAGTCTCAGCTTCTGAGTCTTTATTATTCTCAATTTGAAGTGAGAATAAGATAAGCCTGAAAGAAGTGTAGAAATAGACTGGATTTCATACTACTACAGGGACAAGCTAGGGACTGAATTTTTGGTGTTTGTTTGTTGGTTTGCTTAATGGCTACCACCTATTCATACCAGCATAACATAGGGATGTAATTCTGGAAATGTGCTCCTAACCTGATTATGTATGTGAGCTGTGATTAATAAATGTACCATGCTTTGCCATTTGAGAAAGGTTTTTATTCCCACATGACTATGGAATTTAGATAACGCAATAATTCTGTGAGGTAGATACTACTATCATATTTTTAATAGATGAAGAAACTGAGGCCCACAGAGGCTTGATAACTTGCCTCAGATTTTACACCTAATAGGTATATAGAGGTTGAACTCACACCCAGGTCTCATGACTACTTCCTGTGTGCTTTCTGACAAGCTAGACGGTAAGATCGGCGCTGTGAAAATTAAGAGTGCTTTCACCTATAAACACACCAGAACCGCCTCCTCCTCTTCTTACTGCCTTACCCTCTTGGCTAAAGCCCTTCTTGAACCCTGATGGTTAATGCTCTCTAGTAATTCAAAGACATGTTGAAGAACACTCTAAACAATCACACTGAAGGAAGACAACATTCAGACTGCCTGGTCCAGCTGGCCAATTGCTCTTTTTAACGCTTCTGTCTCTACATAGCTAGTAGCTCAGGGTTGCATACGTCTCTATACCTGGAATGCTTCCTGCAAATTAGGAACTTATTTTCAAGAATTAAACTCTATATTTTGATTTTAATAAGATGTATTGGGTAGATTAAAATAATCAAAATGATAAAAATAAGCATATAAGCTTTTTATTAAAAAAGGGACCACTACAATATCCTGATCTTCAGTCAATGACTAGTTCTGAAAAATCGCTTTGGAAGTAATTTTTTGAATTAAAAAAAAAAAAAATATATATATATATATATTTCGGGGAAGGCAAATTACCATTGCTGACCAAATCAACATCTTGATATTTTCCCAATATGGCTGATATTATGATGACTCAAGTAGGATCTTTAAAAGTATTAACTGATTTACAAATTATACTTTCATATTTGCTCCCTAAATTAAGGTACAGGAATATTTAGAAGGCTGAATTAGATCATTCAGTTACTTGATCTTACATTTATGTGATGCTCAGGGATTGAACTGGGTTTTGACCTATTTTATTAAGGTTTTTTAAAATAGGATATCATTTTCTCCTCTTTCCAAAAACAATACATAACTGTAGCTTCCTACCACCAGCATAATGAAAATGATATTCACCATTATGGTTCAAATGAAAACAATAAATAACTCTTACAAGATTCTTCTCTTCAGCTTGCACTTGGTTGTCAAAGAACATTTTTTGTAGGTACAAGATGTTCTAAGAATGTCTGATTAAAGTTAATTAAGGGAGTAAGAAAAAATATACTTGAAAATGTCTGCTATAATTGTTTTCTATAAATAGATAAACCACATTTCTCATCAATACCTATTACTGTAATTTGTCTGGTAAGGATTTTTTTAAACACTACATATTGTTCTTTAGACGTCTATCTATTATTTAGTACCACTTACAATTGCTGCTGTCTTGATATACTAATGGTAATGAATTTTGTTGTGGAAATTTAAAAAATCAATTTAGAAAAAGTTATTTAAATTTTTTGTGATAATTTAAGGGTACCAAGCACAATCAGCAGCTATACTATTGCAATAGCATAAAGTCAGATTTTGATACTCTGCCAGTGATACAATTCAGATTACTATTAGTGAAAAACAACAGCATTGAATTTTCAACAACTCAGCTTCAGTTTTCTAAACATATACACATGCTTCTTTAGTTTGACAATAACAGAAATTATCTGAAAGAGAGCCTCCTTTGGGCCTCACTCTCTAAAAAATAACGAAACAAAAATGCCTAACTACACTGTGGTGAAACAGACTACATGTAAGGAAAATACATCTCTGCAGGGATGTCAGGGGACTCTCATTATTTTTACTGAGAAGATGATCTCAGGCAGGATGGGTAAGAGAACTCATAGTGTCACTTCAAAAGGAGATTCCAAGAGTGTGGCAGAGTGTCAGACTCTCATGGCAATCTGTCTGAGGGGTTCTCCTTTTGAAGAGAAAGGCATCTTCATTCATTCTCTAGCCTATTCTTTCTATACAGAGCTTAAATTAAGCAATCAATGCTAATATGACAAACTCTAGTGTAGGTGAACCAAAGGTAGGGAAAGGCACTTACCCCAGACTTGAACTATAAGAAAAGCTTCTTAGTGGAATACAATTATTATTGTGGTATAAAGGATGAGCAAAAATCAGTCAAGTGAGGTTGAGAAACAGGGGAAGACAGAGCAGAGAGAATTAGGCAGAGAGAAGAGCTTGTGAAAATATCAGGAGGCTGTCAAAATGTGGCCCATTGAAGGAATTAGAATAAGCTTATAATGTCTACGTGTAGAGTAGGAGAAAAGAAATGTTGTGAAACATGTATGAGACTATAGAGACAGGGCAAGGCCCAAACAAGGACCTTGTAAACAAATAATAAGATAATAGATTTTAACCCAGCCATATTGATAATTTCATTAAAAGTAGGTGGTCTAAATATATAAATTAAAAGACAGAATTGTCATATTGGACAAAAAAGCAAAACCTAACTATAGCTGTCTACAAGAAACCCATTTTAAATATAGATACACAGATAGGTGAAAAGTAAAAAGATGAAAAAAAGATATTCCATGCAAGCACCAATTAAAAGAAAGCTGGAGTGGATACATAAATAGCAGGAAAAGTAAATATCAAACCAAACATAAAATTATCAGGAAAAGGGAAGGACATTATATAATGATAAAGAAGTCAATTCATCAACACAAGGTAATAATCCTAAATGTGTACATGCTTAATAAAAGAGCTTTGAAATACATGGAGCAAAAACTGATAGAATTTAAAGAAGAAATCAATAAGACCACAACTATAGTTAGATATTTTAATACTTCTCTTTTAATAAGACCATAAAACTAATGACAGATCAGTAAGAATGCAAAACTAAGGATACAGGAAACATGAATAATATTATCAACAAAATTGACCTCATCGGCAATTCTAGAACTCTGCACAAGAGCAGAATATATATTCTCTTCAAGAGTACATGGATCTTTCACCAAAACAGATCATATTCTGAGCCTCAACAAATTTAAAAGGTAGTTTTGTAGGGAAAACATACAAGAATATTCTCTGACCAAAACAGTATTAAACTAGAAATAAATCACAGAAAGATATCTGGAAAATTCCCAAATATTTAAAAATTAAACAATGTGTCTTTAAATAACCCAAGAATCAAAGAGGAATTCATAATGAAAATTGGAAAGTGTTTTGAACTGAATGAAAATGAAAAAACAACATACCAAAATTTGTGCAATGTAGCTGAAGAGTGTTTAGGGGGAAATTTATAACTTCAAATGCTTATACTAAGAAAGAAGAAAGGTCTCAAATCAATAATCCAAGCTCCCCTTTTAAGACACCAGGAAATAAATAGTAAATTAAACCCAAACAGATAGAAAGAAATAAAGATACAAGTATCAATTACATACAAAATAATAACAAAAGAAAAAAAATCCATAAAGCCAAAAGCTATTTCATGGAAAAATATCAATAAATTTGATAAATCTCTAGCCAGACTGATTGAGAAAAAGAGAAGACATAGATCAGAAATAAAAGAGAAAACATCACTGTAGATTCTACAAGCATTAAAAAATAATAAGGGAACATTAAAAAGATAATAAAGGAATGCCAATTGATTTGACAATTTAGATAAAATGACTAATTCCCGGAAAAACACAAACACCAAAATGTACTCAGAAAGAACTATATAACTGGAATATCTCATAACTATTAAAGAAATATAATCTACTAAAGAATTTGTTAAAACTATCCCCCTCTCCCATGCCCCACCCCCACAAACACAGAGACCAGGTGGCTTTACTTAATAATTTCTAGCAAACACTAAGCGTGATATAATACCAATTCTATACAAGCTCTTCAAGAAAACAGATGAGGAGGGAACATGTTCCCACCCATTTTATGAAGCCAGCATTACTTAAGATACCAAAGTTGCACAAAGACATGGCAAATAATCAAAATTACAGACCAATGTACCTAATGAACATAGAGGTAAAATAAAAACCTTTAAAAATAGCAAATTGAGTTTAGCCATATATAAGGAAGATAATACATCATGACTAAGTGAGGTTAATACCAAAAAGACACTGTCAATTTGACATTGGAAAATCAATCAACTTAAATTACCATACCAACAAACTAAAAAAGTAAAACCATGAGATTATCTTTAAAAATGCAGAAAAACACTGTCAAAAGTCAGCAGTGAATCCTGACAAGAATTCTCAGCAAACTAAGAAGGAAATTTCTTAAACCTGATAAAGAACATTTTAAAAAACCCTAAATTTAACATCATATTTAATGGTGAAAGACTGAATGTTTTCTTCCTAATATAGCAATAAAGCAAAGATGTTGGCTGGCAACACCTTAATACAATAGTGTATTAGAAGTCCTAACCAATGCAATAAGGCAAGTAAAAGAAATAACAGGCATACGAATGGAAAAGGAAGAATTAAAACTGTTTATTTGCAGAGGACATGATTTTCTATGTAGAAAACCTTAAAAAATCTACAAAAAAAAACTATTAAAATTAATAACTTGAGTTTAGAAAGATCACAAGATAAAGGATCAATATGAAAAATTAACTGTATTTCAGTATTCAATGGCCACAAAAATTAGAAATTAAAATGAAAAAAGTGCCATTTACAATAGCATAAAAAAGTGAAATAAATACAAATTTAGCAAAATACTTCACCACAAAACATTGCTGAGAGAAGGTAAAGAGAACCTAAATAAATGGAGAGGTACTATCACGTTTATAGATTAGAAGACACAAGACTGTTATGATATCAGTTTTCCCCATATTGATCCATAGATTTAACCCAACTCCAATCAATAATCAGCTGGGTTTTTGTTGTTGTTGTTGTTTGTTTAGAAATTGAAAAGTTGATTCTAAAATTTACATGGAATTTCAAAAAACCTAGAATAGCCAAAACATATCTGAAAGAGAAGCACATATTGTAGGATTCACACTACTTTGTTTTAAGTCTTACTATAAAATCACAATAATCAAGACATTGTGGGATTGGCATAAGGATAGACATATACATCAATAGAACAGAATAGAGTCAATAAATAGAAACACACATATATAGTCAATTGATTTGCAATGAAACAGCTGAGGTAATACAATGGGGGCAAGGAAAGTACTGGACCAATTAGATATCCATATTAATAAGAAGAACTTAAGCCCATACTTCACACTATATCAAGCAAAAAACAAACAAGAAAAACCAACAAAACAAAATCTCAAAGTGCAATATAGATCTGAATGTAAGAGCTAAAGCATAAAACTTCTAGAAGGAAACAAGAAAACCTATGCGACCTTGACTTAGGCAAAGATTTCTTAAATTTGACACCAAAAGCATAATTCATAAAAAAAAAATTCAATAATTTGAACATTAACAAAAGAACATTCGTTCTTCAAAAGATAACCTTAAGAAAAGGAAAGGGCAAGCTGGGAGGAAATATTTGCAAAACACATATATGATAAAAGACTTGTATCCAAAATGTATTTTTAAAAATCTCACGATTCTTGCAACTTAATAGCAAGACAAACAACCCAATTAAAAGTGGGCAAAAAAAAAAAAGTTTGAGCAGAGACTTCACCAAACAAGTTATATAATAAACGGCCAATAAGCAAATGAAAAGATGCTCAACATCAGTAGTCACCAGGGAGCTGAAAAATTAAACCACGATAAGATATCCTATAGAATGTCTAGAATTGAAAAGTCTGACTATACCAAGCGTTGGGATGTGGAGCAACTGGAACTTTCATAGATTTCTGGTGAGAATGTGTAGCGGTGTAGCCCCTTTGAAAACAGTTCGTCAGTTTCTCATAAAGTAAGACATCTATTTATCACACAGTCTACCAGTACAGTACACTCTTAGGTATTTAACCAAGAGAAATAAAAACATGTGTCCACAAAAAAAGATCTGTTCATAAATGTTCATAGCAGCTTTACTCATGATAGCTTCTAACTGGAAACAAGATGAAAGTCTATAAACTGATGAAAAGATAAACAAATTATGAAATGTTCATACTAAGCAATTCTATTTACCTTCAGTAAAAAGGAAAAATTTCCTCCTAGCACTAGTTTAAGTGTGCTACACTGAAAAAGACATCACTTTGAAAATGTTGCAAATGTCATCTTAAGCATGAAAAACAACAAATAAGCAACATTTTCCAAACAATAACCTTCTCAAGTATAGTCCACTTAAACCAGTGCTACGAAGAAAAAAAAAACCACACCAATGAATGTGTTAGCATGTATATTTTAGTCATTTTATTAACATTTGTTTCAGTCACTCATTATTATTACTTAATAAAACATAATAGCTTAATAATTCATACAGCAAAGATAAATCATATTAAATGGAATGATAAAAGGTACTACTCCTCCAACTTCTCCCCGTCTCAGGAAAAACAAAAAAAAACTCTCAAAACTAGGGAGCCTGTAAATGTAAGAGAAACCTTTAATTAACTTGGGAAATTAAAAGCAATTTTAAAAGGCAATCCTAGTAACAAGACACAACCAGGTGAGCACATAAGCACGTAATAAAAAAGAACAAGAAGCTATCTCAGGTATATCACTGACTAGGCATTTCAAAGGAATTCAAAGGAAGCCACAACTAAAATTTGTTAGTGCTATGTAGATAAACAATACAGTCAAAGCAGCATACGCCTTAATTCTACATTGTATTATGTCTTTATTTAAATCGCGATACATATCGATTGTAGAATGAGCATAGGCATAGCTATGAAAAGGCAACCACACTCTGAAGAGCCGGCTGCCCTTACCAGTGCAGCTGAGTTGCATATCTAGATGCTGGTAATTAAAAGTCCCTGTGTTTCTTTAAGTATTCTGGTCAATTGGCAGTATTCTTCCAAATATTTTTTCAAGAATCTTCTAGAATCTCAGCAAGAGGAATCTTTTTACTCAAAAAAAATATCAGACACTTGGATTTAGTACTCATAATATTGACTTAAAAGTATGTACGTACAACCAAGGGCACCCATTGGATTCCCAGGCAAATCACTTAAAAAGTAAGCAAATAAATGGTGAAAGACTCAGAAAAACAAAACAAAATTTGGCAATATTTTTAAAAATTCAATTTCTCTTCCAAAGATTTGGTTCCAGTGGTTATGGGAAGAGATAGCTTAATGAAAAGATACTCGAAAAATAATATTGAAGAAAAAACAAATGCTAAGTGCAGTCAAGTGTAGCACTTACTGTGTTCCAGGTACTATACATATTAACTCACTGAATTTTCACATCAACTCTATGAGATAGGTGTTATTTTGGTTCTGATTTTAAACATAAATGTAAAGAGGTATAGAAGGTTAAGTGTTATAAATTGCCCAAATTGCCACTGCTAGTGAATGGCAGAGGCAGAATTCAGGGAGTTTATTTCTAGAATCTATTTTCTTAACCACTGAGCTACACTACTTAGCAAATTTCTATATCTTAACCAGTTAATTAAATAATACATTTTATATTAAATTTGAACACTTTTGGATTATTTGTCACTTTTGTTCCTTTGTCAAATTTGCCTTAAGAATTAAGAAACTTCATAGAATTAAAAACAAAACTGTGTAGCGTAATTTATTCTGATGAATTTTAGTGACTTGCAGCTGTAGCATGTATTTATTCTTGCTGGCCACCCCCCTCTTTCATTTTATTAATTTCCTACAGGAAATTGCAAGTTAATAGAAAAAGCAGCAGTGGAACTGCCTCACATCCTATAGTTATTAATTAAAGCAAAGTCTGGTTCAGTAACTTTGGATCCTAAAAATATAGAGTTAAACAAAGCTGACTGCCTCTTGAAATGAAATTTCAACTTCAATAGTCTGTCTAAAAAATTTATGCATTAAAATCCACATCGTCCCTTAAAGAAATTCTCCAGAAAATTTTTAGTGAATAAAGCAACTCAATATCTGACCATTTCTCTCTAAGATTTCAGAAGTGAAAAGAATCCGAGAAAACACCGAAAAAAATGACTCAAGTTTAAATGTTTCTTTTAAAGGCAGTTAGTCACATCATTCTACTATATTCCCATCTACAGGTTATTACTCACAATCAATAAAGCAAGAAACTGTATAAACTATCTTATTAATTTTATATAATGGTTAGTAAACTTTAAAATACTGTACTATAAAACTTTTAAACGTTTCTGATGGTTTTAGATCACACTGGATAATTTATCATTTTATGTAGCATAAAGTGTTAGGTAAGTGGATATCATGCTGGGAAGATGAACATAATTTCTGAATGTGAAAATCTATTCCATTGTAGATTTTTCTTACATAATATAAGGTTATTATTGGGATGATTTTTAGAATCTAGGTCTGTAAAAGTCACTAACGGACAAACTGCCGGCTACGTCTTCAAGCCACAGACTGCCTGTGTGTATAAGTATCCTCCCCCATCCTGCGGCTGGAGAAAACAGGATCCTGTCAAGTTAAAGTTGCTTTTTGGTTCTGTCCTAGTACATAGAACTAAACTCCCTGGCACTCTCTCAACACACCTCTAGCCAAGCAGAGGCAAGTAGGTGATGTACCAGTGGAATGAAATAGCTGGAAAGAAATAGTGAGCAGTAAATGTTTGATTTAGAACAGCTAAAACATGAGTGGTATGAATTTCTGAATTATCTAACCACTGTTTCATGTATTTATGAAAATTACAGAATCATAAATGGTGAACAGAGAGAGAAGGGATCTGTGGAAGTAGATAACTACCAGATGTAAAGAGAAGAAAGAATCATGACACTGTTAAAAAAATAATGCAGCATCTTGAAACCAACACAGTATGCTTTCACGGGAGAGTGAGGCATGCAAGAACAACCTTAGAATGTCCTCTTCTGGGACTGGCAGAACTTCCTATAGTCAAGGGAATAGGATAGACTAATAGGATTGTAGATAAGGCCATACTGGATTTTTAGGCTGAATAACGAAGGAGCATCCTTTTCTACCATTCGTAGGGAGATGGGGAATGTTTGGGTGTGGGATGTGTACACCCTTGAAAAATATCTCCATATTTTCACATATTTTCCTAGTGGGCATACTGCTCTGAACTCCATCTCTGCCCACCTAACACACACACATAACATATACACAGTTTGCAAATTATTCTTTTGATTTAACCTATACTTTGTTAGACTAACCTATAAACTAACCTACAGTCTTTAAAATAAATTGATATATATTTCCAAGGAGTTGTAGAAAATACTTTGCATATTTAATACTATTTTCAAGTTGACTCTCCTATAATTTAATGTGTTCCCACTTGGGAAATGTGTAGGAGGTAGGAAATCTACCTCTACTGCATAACGTCACAACAAAAAGTCACGGCTTTCATTTTAAGGTTCCTGTGCCTTTGTTCTTTGTGGTATGCATGGATTCAAGTATTTTTGTGTGTCCTGGGGATATGTTAGGGTCAATCAAGACAAGTAAATTTGAAAAGCAGTGCATGAAAGTATTGGGTTGGCCAAGAAGTTCGTTTGGGCTTTTCCATAACATCTTACGGAAAAACCTGAATGAAGTTTTTGGCCAATCCATTAGTTAAGAGCTCTATCTATCTAGTGAGTGTAGACAAACCTAGATTCAAATCCTGGACAACTTTTAGTTACTGTGTGTCTTGGACAAGCTATTTAACCTCTACCACCTTAATTTTGTTCCTTTCTAAAGTAATGCTACAATAGTTCTTGTAAGAAATTTAGAAGACAGTTATGTGATATGCCATCTTAGTCATTTCAGGCTGCTATAACAGAATACCGTAGACTGGATGGCTTAAACAATAGACATTGATCTCTCACAGTTCTGGAGGCTGGAAGTCTGAGAACCAGTGTGCTCAGGACTCTCCTTGTATAGAGAGCCAGTTTTTCCCTGTGCTTCACAGGGCAGAGAGAGAGAGATCTTCTCTTTCATGTCTCTTCCTTTAAGGACACTAATCCCATTCACTCCACCCTCATGACCTAATTAGCTCCCAAAGGCCCCACTTTCAAATATCATCACACTGGGGATTAGGGTTTCAACATCTCACCACGGTACCTGGCACATAGTAAAAATGAATTAAATGTCAGCTATACGAACCTTACACATTCATTTAAAATGCACATCAATTATTAATTATCAAAAATGTATTTCATAGTTCATAAGCATCTCATGATATTTATACTTATTGGCAAGGCCATGACCCTAAGGACCAAGGAGATGTTCATCACTGGAGAAAAACACAAGATATAAAACTGGAATAAGTGAATATTTACATCACAAAGTACACCTGTTCTGACTTTGCTCTTGGAAGAGTCTATTTATATGTTAGTAATTATGGTTACTAGTTCCATAAAAAGGCAACAAATACACAAAAATGCTCTATACTGAGAATCTCATTAGTATTCAACCTGTAATAAAGATTGTGCTTAATAAGAAAGGTATACAAAAAGTCCAATCATTTAAAATGTAAAAAAAAACACTATGACAAAAAATTATGCCAGAGTAAAGCCCCTTCCATATTTCTAGTGGAAAGTGTCCATGAGGGGAAACAAGAAATAGAATGTGATTCTATTTGTTCTCATTAACAGTTTAAATAGTGATGTTTTATTTGCAAGGTCACATAAAATCATAAATGTAGTCTACGTAAAAACGTAGTCCTTGCTCCTGTTTCAGCAATGGGTTAATTTACTTCTTTCTTTAATGACTGTTGGTAGATTCATGTCATTGCAATATATTATATCATTCAAGAAAAGAATGATGCACCATTTAAAAATATTAACATATAAATTTCATTGTAAGAGGATTAGGTCCAAAGTAATCCTGCCAAATTAATTTAGATAAGTATACTAGGTAAATAAATCAGCATCCTTTTACTTCCAGAAAGCACTCCAAGCAATTTCAAGTCATTAAAAATACTCTTAGCTGCAACATTTTGCCTTTTAGTGCAGTCTTAATGGTTACATGAGGGCATTTCTACTACTGGCTGCATGGCTTTTATGCCCTGATAGCAGTAGCATTTTAGAAAACTCCAAAGAAAACTAAAATCAGGAGTAATTTTTGAACAAGTCTTCCAAAATTGTTAAATCAAAAATGACATAAATGTTGTAAGCTCTTGTAAATTCTAATTGTATGCATTCCTTTTGCCAAGCATTCAATGGGAGAGGAACCCTTCCTAAAAGGACATATAAAACAGGTAACGAATTGCAAAGGAATAAGGAGTCCCTGGATAGTGTTCTGGAAAAGTTTTATCAATTTTCTGATTGGCTGATTTATGAACTAGTCTTACAGGCTTGTGACCTAATTTCTCTTATGTCTACAAATGTCTCATATAGATGAATGTCAGTATGCTTCATATCTATTTAGATTAAAAACCAAGTGCCACAAGGCAAGAGAGTCAATTATTTTCATTTTATACTGTTATTATGAAATATTGCTGTTTTAAAAATGTACTTCTGGAGAATAAGAATTGTTCACCAACATATTTTAAAGTGAATTTCAGGTGTCTGAATGCCAGGGAGAAAATAATGTAATCTCAAAATGCAACTTCAAATGAATTGTTTTTATAGTGATTTTGTATTTTTTCCCACTTAGTTTCCTCTGACAAAGATGATTAATTCTTTTTTCCATCTCCGCGCTTACTACTGTAAGCTTTTGACAGTTGGTATACTTTCTCCCCAAAGAAAAATGTGATGAGTTTACAGATTCTACAGGATAAAGATGAGAGGCTTCTCTTTCCTCTAATTCCTAAAGAATTAGACCTTTAATTTAATTTCCTAAGCCTGAGAGGAAATGGTTTCAATCACCTCCATGTTGAATGTTGGCTCCCTCAAAATATCATCAAAATAGGCTTTTTCAAGCCTGTCAATAAGCTGAGTTCACTGCTTACCAGCAAGAGGGAGACAGCTTCCTAGGCACAGTTTTAGAGGTCTTTCAGAAGCAGGAGGGCAAAGTCTGGATATTTAAGGAGTTTTCTGGGTGGGAGTTGAGGGTGGACATTCTGGTTTAAGGCAGGTCTTTCACTAGGGCAGGGCTTGACTGAGATTGGCTAAGGATTACAATATAATAATTTAGGATTGTTAGACACACAAGGTGAAAGTTTCAAAGTCGATCTTAGAGATTAATCAGTTATTTGATTCCATCTATTGAAAGTTGAGTAGTTTAATATTCCTTTAAATAGATTTCCCAAAAGTTCCTAAAAAGAACAAGAAAGTTATTTGCAATTTTTATCTTCCTGAGCAAGAGTTTCTTGGAACGGTAAAATCATGCTGATGAAGATGGTAGAACAGTGAAGTCATGTTAATGAAGACAACTGAAAAATAAAGTCGCAGTAATGCAGACACTAAGCTGTGTGGGTAGAGATCATTTGGGTGTAGTCCATGAACAATATCCCCTATCCACAAGTTAAATGGTCAAAGAGTTTAGAAAGTGAAAAATGGTTAACCACATAATTTGCATTTCAAAGATAATATTCCAACACATGCTTATTGCAAATAAAGGGGAGAATGGTTTATTAAACACAATTGGAAGCATAACAATTCACTGAAATTTCAGAACCTTCTGCACCGAAGTTTTATTTCTCTTTTCCTCTTACTGATCTTTGCTCTCTTTCTCTCCTCTTTGTTTCCTCCATGGCAAAGTACCCTACTCCACTGTAAAGTATTCCAAGTGGCCATAAAGATTATATTTCCTACAGGACTCATTTCCTCAAGGTCAAAACAGGCAATCATCTAAGGTCAGACAAGACAAAGGGTTAACTAGCCACCATTACCAGAGGTTCAAGTCCCCAAATGATGGAAAATACAGGGCATTAAAGCAAGAGAGGAAGGGCTTACCCTTACCAGAGATAAGGACCAGACTAGATCTAGATGGCTGGGGAAACCTTGGGTTCAGGTGCAGAAAACGACCACAAAGACAAAAAGTCTGCCATCTCCATCAAGAGCTGGGAAATGGGAGTGTGAACCTGCCTCTGAGATGGGTCTGCTTGGGCAAAAGGCCTTTCACTTGAATGTTTAAAGAAAATGCAAAGTCATTGTCTCAGTCAGCTCAGATGCTGTAACAAAATATAACAAAAGATTAGATGGCTTAAACAGGCATTTACTTATCCCAGTTCTGGAGGCTGGGCAATCTGAGATGAGGGTGCCATGATGGGCAGGTTCTGGTGAGGACCCTCTTCCTGGCATGCAGGAGGCTGCTTTCTTGCCGAATCCTCACACGGGTTGTGAAGTGGTTAGCTCTCATCTCTCAGGTCTCTCCCTATAAGGGCATTAATCCCATCACGAGGACCCCACCCTCATGACCTCATCTAAACCTAATTATCTCCGAAAGGCCACACCTACTAGTACCATCACATTAGGGGTTACAGCTTCAACCTTCAGGAAACATGAACATTTAGTCCATAAGAGTCTTGGTGGGAGTCTCTGGTGTGGGAGATAAGCAGGAAAGGAACAAAAATAATGGACAAAGTTAGAAGCTTCTTTTTTCCTGGGCAGAATCGACCTCTGGGGTAAAGAAAACAGAGAAGGCAACATACTTCAGTTATTTTTCTCCTGTTTCAAAAGTGCCTTTCTCTACCTTTCTTTCTCCACTACTTTTTCCTGATCTCCTTCCTTCTTTTATGAGTGGAATTATGAAGAGTATGACATGAGAGTCAGGCTTAAATCCAATTCTTACTTAGGTCTGCCAGTTACTTAGCTGTACAATCTTAGGCCAGGGACTTTTCTTTTCTCAGCATCAGATTTTTTACCAACGGAATAAAGATATCTGTACCTACCTCCTTGTAGGCTACTGTAAGGATTAGAAATAAAGCATGTAAACTGGCTGGCACAGTATCTGGTATACAGTAAGATCTTAGAAAATGGTATAAAAGTAGAGCCCCGCCATAATGCAATCAGTGGTGTCTGTTATAGACAATGTTTGTGTCCCCCCTGCAATTCATATGCTGAGATCTTAACTCCCACTGTGATGGTCCTAGGTGTTAGAAGATGAGGACTTTGGTAGGTAATTAGGGCATGAGGGTAGAGACCTCATGAATGGGATTAGTGCCTTATAAAAGAGGTCCCAGAGAGCTGACGCCTCTCAATGAAACAGGAAATGGGCCCTCACCACACATCGAATCTGCCCACACCTTGACCTTGGACTTTGCAGCCACCAGAACTGTGAGAAATAAACTTCTGATGTTTATAAATTAATCTATGACATTCTGTTATTCCAGCTCAAATGGACTAAGACAGTATTCAAAAAATTTAGCTGTGTGAAATGTGAAGTTGTGATATTACAAGATTAACAAAATGACCAAGCTGAGCCTGGGCAGCAGGCCACCTGGGAGTGCAGCCTCCATCTGATCCAAACTCCACCTACTCTGGTTTGAAGTTTGGCGCCACCTAGTGGTGATCACTCTAGCTTAAAATTGATGGGGACAATTCTGGAACCTGCTGGGACCCCTTGGACAGCAGCTGTGATTCCAGGAATCTTCTGGTTAGTTGATAGACATTTTATTAGCCTGATCCAGAGAGACTGAGCTGGGAGAATACTGGGGACCTACTCCCCACCTCCCTGCTTCCTGAGATAGGATTGCCTGAATTTTCCCTGTCCAGCACCACCCAATCCTCCATGTTTCCCCCTCTTTTTCCTGAGGAACTTTGAGTAAAGAGATCAGGTAGAGGACAGGAATCACTTGCCAATTATTCTATGTTTGAATTCAAGTTATTCTAATTTGCATTATTGCCAGGTACACTATACAGGATTTATCACTTCACAACTAATAATATTAATTGTATCAATAATATTAAATTCAACAAACATGCATTAAGTACATATTATACGCAAAGCAAACAGATAGGCATTATGAATGTAAAGATAAATAAGATAGGATCTCTGACTTAAGAAAAGCTTATTGTCTAGTGGACAGAGTAATACTTAAATAAAACTGAAGCCAGGTGAGTAGTTCATTGTAACTGTATGGAACAGGAAACATTTCAGGGAGAAGGTGGCATTGGAACTGAGATTAGAATTATGAGTAAGTTTTCAACAATTGTGAGACCGAAAGAAGTTATTCCAGAAGGAGAAAAGGCAGGGATGTATAAATGTACAGGTGATACTCCATAATAAGAAATAATCAGTTTGGTTAGAATATGGGGCAAATCTTCTTATGGCATTTTGGGAATAACAATGGTCCAGCACTTCCATATTTTGGTTGGATGTGTGAAAGCCACATGACTGGTTTTCTGAGTGAGAGGACACTGTCAGCTGTGTAAGGAAGATGGGCAGCAAAAGTGGGAGGGGGCAGAGAGATTTGAAGCAGGGAGTTAGAAGCCTCATGTAATAAGTGAGAGATGACAGAAATCTCAACTGGGAGAAGTAAATTGAGAAAGGAGAAAATGGAATAGATTCCAGAAACAAGATTAGTGATGTGGAAGAAGGGACAGAATGAGGGGGAAAAGTCAAAGCTGACTCTGAGAAAAACAGACTTTCTAAATTGGAATCTTTGAGGCATTTACTGAAGAGAGTTTGCATTTGCTCTGGTCTCTGCCTGCAACATTCTTGCCCCAGGTAGCCACAAGGCCGCCTCTGTCACACTTGGGTCTTTGCTTGAGTGTCACCTTCTTAGTGAAGGCTTTCCTCATCTCCCTATTTTAAATTGCAACCCTACTCTATCCCCTACGCTGAGCAAACCCCTCATTTCTGTTCTGTTTATTTAGTGTCACAAAACTTATCACTGTCTAACAGATACTACACACACACACACTTTTTACTGTGTCTTCTGCTGGAACATAAGTTTTATGATGCAGAGACAAAAATTTGCCTGTTTCGTTCACTGCTGTATCCCCATGTCAGTCCAGCCACTGGCAGGAGGAGAAACCCTACGTGAGGTGGCCTTGTGCGTCTGCAGCTCCCACCCACTCCTGCCCCAGGTGCAGCTCCCAGTGCCTGTAAAGATACACACTTGTCTGGCGAGTATCCCAGTGCCTGAGGAAGGGTAAGATTAAATAGCAAACAAAAACACCATACAGGTCAAGAGAGAGAGACCAAGAAAGGAAAAAGTTATATTTTAGTGCTTTTAAGAGTATCTTTTTCCTACTTTTTGACCAAGGGACCCTGCATTTTCATTTTGCACTGGTCCCTACAAATTATGTAGGTGGCCCTTAGTTGTTCAATAATTACATTTGGAATGAATGAACAAGTTTCCCAGGAATGATACAAACAAATAAAACTTGTTCCTGCCAATGACTGGAACTAAAGGTCTAGGCCTTATACTTCAGAATAAACCCTCATTTTTTTTGTATTCCTATGTATTGCTTAATTCCAAACATCATTTACTTTAATTTCCTTTCAATGTATTATGTTTCTTGGATTAGCTATTAAGACTGAGCATATATAGAAGCTAATCCATTTATCTGTATTATAAAAATTGAGGAAATAATGCATAATTCTAATCACCTATGATTTTTGCTACTAAATAAGAATAAAAGCTGTGCATCTAACATTGCTGTTATTAAATTTATGACTTCAAAATAAATCATAGATTTGGTTCAAATTATCACAGATTGTATATAGAAGGCTCAGTCCTGTGAAAAAATAAGTTCATTTTGTTGTACTCTTCTAGAACTACCCTCTTTGGAGTACAACCGGCAAAAAACTGCTTAAGATTCACTTTCCTCTCTATAATAGTGCCCAGAAGATTTTACTGAGATCATTGATAACAGCGAAAGACTGGAATTAGGTAAGTTCTCAGCTTTCAACTTGGGTAAGGTTAATTTAACAAGCATTTATTGAGTAACTGTCTCTGTGTGTCACATACTGTGTTAAGAGCTGAGAAATAAAAGATGTAAAAAATGTGGTCCCTTTCCCCACAGACTTCAGTCTAGTAGGTGAGGAAGACATGGTCAGTTAAAGTATCATGTGACCTTTTCCCCCTCCCCTTCCCTTTTGCTTCCCTTCACTTCCCTTTCTGAATAATTCAGTCTACAGCCATTAGGTGGGGCAGAGTGAGGGAGGGGTCCATGCCAGGGGAAACAGGGAAGTCACAGTGTGCCAGAACAGGGTGTCACAGCCCTGGTGGCCTGGTGCAAAGCTGTCCCAAGCTGAGTGATGAAGGCACCTCTACAGAGAAGCAGCCAAGCATGAGGGGTCAGAGCCCCAGCAGGCTGGGGAGGGTGTGGCCAGTGTGGGGATTCGGAGCCCGAGTGGGGTGAGAAGGGATCCCCCCGCAGGGATTTGGGATTTGGAGACCTGGTTACAAGCGGAATGAGGAGGGAGTCCAGATGCACGCATGGTCTGGCATGCAGTGGGAGAGCCCTGGCAGGGTGAGGAGGGCATCCAAGTGGGGCAGGGACCAGCCCAGTACGGGGTGTTAGAGACCGAGTAGGGGGAGAAGGGATTCTGCACTGGGGAGGGGATGACAGCTAAGATGGGAGACTGGTTACATAAAAGGGATCTTTTTTTTTTGAAGTAAATATTTTAAGGGTAATGGAAACCAGGTTCATCAGCTGGTTAGGGAAAGGAGTTATTAATGTGGAAAAGGGAGAAGTGAACCCTGTGATACTGGATTGAAATTATAGCTGTTAGTATGAACTCATGATTATCAATATATAGATAGATAAATAAATACACATGCAAGTGTATATACACATGCACATATTTTCTAGTTCTGTCCACCAAGAGGCCTGGGAGTGGCAACACCTCAATTAGCAAGAGAACACCTAATGCCAGACCATGACTTCTACATGCCATTCTCACCAAAAGGAACGAGGACTTCTTGGAGAAATGACTGCAGCAGAGGAAGAACAAGATGAGACTGGGAACATCTTGTCCAGAAAGCAAGGAAGTGCTCAAAGAATATGGAGACTTACCCAAAGGACATGGAAGCCATCTTAATGAAGCTCTCAATGCCCAGATCTTGAACAATTTGAGCATCCAAAATATTTATTGTTCAGTGAATAAAACAGGAAAAACTGTTATATAAATAAGTGAATAATAAATTGAAAGTCTGATGGAGAATGTGAAATTTATATAGTTTCAACACACCTTTCACATACTATTATTAATTATAAAAAGAGAAAGAATAACTTTTATATTGGAGAAGCCCTGCAGAGACCACCTTAATCAAATGATTAAAGTGAACATCATCAGTAATGGGACAAACTGAAATTGTGCACATTTTGGTAGGATGCAATGAGAAGAACATAGGAGCCCTTCTGCAATACAGCTGCTGAAGATTATATTACCTGAATGGAGTCATTAGGAAACGTGGGAAAACCCAAATTGAGGAACATTCTAAATCCATTATAAAATAGTTCTTCAGAAGTGTCAAGCTCCTGGAAGTCAAGGAAGGACTGAGAAACTATTCCAGATGGAGGAAGACTAAATGCAATGCATGGGTCTAAACTGGATTTTTTTGGCTATAATTTTGCTATAAATGACTGAGACAGCTGAGGAAACTTGAGTGGGGCTTGAAGATTAGATAGCAGTCATATATTAATGTTAATTTCTCCATTTTGATGGCTATATTGTAGGTATGGAGAAGAACGTTCCTATTTTAGGAATATACACAGAAGTATTGGGAGATAAGGGGGTTTCAGGCAGCAACTTACTCTCAAATGGTAAAAGAAAGAAGTTGACGTAAATTTTCTGTAAATTTGTGATTGTTTAAAAAAGAGCATAATGTGTTGCTAGGCCTGAGCTTCCTTGCACATCCAGAGTAGAGCGACCACTAATCCCAAATCCAAGTGGTCTACCTTCTTCAGGACTGCCTTCTAAACTATTTGATGCACACTTGCCTCGTTGGTCAACACTGGCTTGAAGCCAATATTATACTCTCATTATGATGTTTTTGTCTTCCATCAATAAAGCTTTGTTTCTAAATAGCTTTTTTGAAATATAATTCACATACCATAACATCCACCCATTTAAAGTGCATGTACGTAGTTCGGTTTTTATTATATTCAAAGGTGTGCAACCATCGTTGCAATCTAATTTTAGAACATTTTTATCACCTCACCCCAAAATCTCATACCCACTAGCAGTCAGTCCTCATTTCCATCCTTATTAATTTTATTTTTAAAACTTATTTAATTTTCTACTGGTTCAGGATGTGGTGGCACATAGGAGGTGGTCAATAAATATTTGATGAATGAATGCACTGCCAACTGACTGATATTACAGCTATTTATGACTGGCATCTTTATGGGTGTTTCCCATCTGCTACTTTCCGTATTTTCGTTTTTTAAAAAAGTGGTTCTCAAGCATCTTGTATGAAAATAAATGAAGCTTTCAGTTTCTTGAAAGTTATTTTATAAAGCCATGGTAGTAGTATTATCTTTATTATGGTCTAATAAAATATGGATGATGAGCTACTCTTCCATCAATACGTTTTGGAAAGTGTTGAGGTCACTCTAACATAGATGATAATAATCAGCATATTTGAACTTGCAATGTTTGCCACACTGGCAACCTACCATCAATTTCTATGATGACAGACTAAACAAACTTCTTCAAATGCAGGATAACTTTATTACATGATTGAGCTGGAGACAAACACATAAAAGAAGATATTTCTTCTGACATAACTTTATGATAAAAAAGTAGAGTGAGCACAGATTATGCATAACCATAAATTACCTTTTTTATAAACCACATTTTCTTTTTATTTAAGACTGTCACTGAGACCTTCTTTTCAAGAGCAATTCAATGAACAACCTCAAAAATGATCAAATTATTATTTTGTGGTAATGGTGAAAAAATGTTTAAGCCTCCACTTTAAAGTATCTCCTTAAAAGTTTAGTACTTACATGGATACAATCACTTGTATAATTGTATTCTTCCAAATACTAGTTATTTTTAAATGTTTAGCAATAATAAATCTCTCAAAGAACTGGTTTAATTTGACACAGAAAATAGGTACTATCTCTAGGAAGAATGACTTTTGTTATAAATTTCTCAAACTGAAAATAGATACTTCAATTATATGTTTTGAAGTACAGTTTTTTTGTGTGCTTTAGCCTACTTAAACTTCAATTTATTAAGCAGAGGATATAATAATCTCAACCATTACTTGAAATCTGTTCTTTGAATGAAGAAAGGAATGCAAAAATACTAACATTATTGAAGAAGAGAACTAAGCCAAAAAATTACATTTTTACAGAACTTTCAGTATTTCTCCTTTATCAAAGTAATCCCCAGACTATGTCTAGATACTCTATTGCGCCACGACTTTTGTTTCTAGTAAAATGCAATCAATGTAGAGAAAAGGTAAAATAATGATAAATGCTACAAGGGAAGTTAATTTAGATACATACTGTCACCCTTACTGCATACTGCTTTGGATAGGTAAAATGGCAATATTCTAAATAGAAGATTTAAATGCTACACCTAACATATGTTGACAGTGTAGTGATTGCTGAATCTAAAAATTCATTTCAGGGGCCAGTGACACAGTGATTGCAGCTATTGTAGAACTCAGATTATGGATGAATGATACATCTAATCCTAACAACATAAAAAGAAAATGAGCACAGTTCTCTGGACTCCATAGTGTACAAAAGAAAAGTGGACGTTGTTCAACTGAAACTCTGTAGAAGAGAATAATAGCTAACTTCAACTAGATAAGGATGAAGGACACTTGCAAATAGGCAGAGGTCCCAATGATGAAAAAGTTTCATTTGCATAACCTCTGATTACACATTTTGATTGTATATGAAATGATTGAGCACACTATCAAAACAAAATGAGATCACCTGTGAAGCAGTATGCTTCCTAGAATCTTTGGGATAAATGGAAATGGAAATGGTGACTTGTTCACGCGATAACCCTCAGCAAAGCAAAGTCACTCTGAGGACTGGACCAGAGAACAGATAGTTTGGTTGTCAACACAAGCCTGAGCTTCCCTGCTACGAGAATGGGTAGCAAATATCAGAAACTCTATAACCCCTGAAGTTTGTTTCGGGAATTAAAGAAATAAAAGAAATACCTGCCATTTGCCCAATAGGTACTTTGGATTCTGAGGGGTGAATAATTTTCAGTAAAATTAGATTACCCTTGGTCAGTTGATTCTGACCTAAGTCAACAGTGAAGATTGTCCTGTTAAGAGAACTGGGAAAGAATCTGAAAATCCAACAACAGTAAATATCAGAGATTGAATAAATGCCAAGCTAGGGAATAAAACTTGGGAGGAAGTGGGAGATTGGAGGTAGAATAGATATAGCTGACATAGCTGGTGAAGGAAGAGGTAAGTTAGTTGGACTAAGAATGGGTTTTGGGGTGCTCTAGAATAGGTCTAGAACTTCATTTGTACAATGAATGCCAGATATTTTGGTCTACTGTTTTAACTATAATAAATAAGTAAATTATGTATTATTATTAATATATACCTACGCAGATGATAAAACAATAAAGAAATGTAAGGGAATGATTATCAGAAAAGTTGAGATCGTGGTTACCTCTGGGAAGAACATGCGAAGATTCGTATTTCCTATCCTGGATGGCGGTTACACAGGTATTTGTTTACCCAGGTGTTTGCTCTAAATTGTACATACATGTTTTATACACTCTCCTGTATGAACGATACCTTTCACAAATAAAATGAGAAAAAGCATATGTAAGATGCTGATGGGTGTTATGGAGAGAAGTAAGGCAGAGAGGGGAGGTGACTTAGAGTGTGTGGACATGGGGAAAGGGGAAATACAATTTTAAATAGGCAGACTTGGCAAGGCCTCGCTGAAATGGTGACATCTGAGCAAAGACTGGAGGCAGGTGAGGGATTAAGCTATGTGGGTCAATCTCTGGGGGAAAAAGATGTCCACGAAGAAGTAACAGGAAGTTAAAAGGCCCTGAGACAGGAACATGTCATAATATATTTTTCTTAAAATTACCATGGTTACTAGTAGTTGCCTGACAGATTCTTAGCTTCACTCATGTCTCTAACTCCTTTGGGTTGCTTTGTGTGAATCACATAGAAACTGCATTCGGTTGGGAGATGGCAGAATAAGAGAAAATGTGTTTGTTCAAAACTCCCTAACATTCCTTTCTTTAATACTAATGACATTTCTACACGAAGCATGAAATATATGTGAAGTGAGGAACTGAGAGTAAAGAAAATAGATGTCTTTTAATTTTCTTCTACTTTAAGTTTATTAAAATAAAGTAGTAGAAGATAGAGAATATAGCTAGAAAAGTAAATGAAATATTACCTTAAGCATGGACATTCTAAAAACATATCCAGGCTAGGTCTCTCCGAAACCAACATATTCAGTTAAAATTTTTTTTTAAAAAGTCAAGCTACAAGTTTTTATAGCTAACCGAGGCAGAGTATTTCATTTTCCCTCCCTCTTTCTAGCCTCATCCCAATTTGAATAGTGTACCTCTGGTTGAATGTAAGTTTAATTAAGCTATTGTCTTGCTATTGTTTAAGAACAGACAGCTAGGAGGGAGACCTTCAAGATGGCGGAGGAGTAAGACGTGGAGATCACCTTCCTCCCCACAAATACATCAGAAATACATCTACATGTGGAACAACTCCTACAGAACACCTACTGAACGCTGGCAGAAGACCTCAGACTTTCCAAAAGGCAAGAAAGTCCCCATGTATGCAGGTAGGGCAAAAGAAAAAAGAAAGAACAGAGACAAAAGAATAGGGGTGGGACCCACACCTCTGGGAGGGAGCTGGGAAGGAGGAAAAGTTTCCACACACTAGGAAACCCCTTCACTGGCGAAGACAAGGAGTGGGCAGGGGGGAGGGGTTTCGGAGCCACGGAGGAGAGCGCAGCAACAGGGGTGTAGAGGGCAAAGCGGAGAGATTCCCACACAAAGGATCGGTGCTGACCAGCACTCACCAACTTGAGACGTTTGTCTGCTCACCCAGGGCGTGTGGGGGCTGGGAGATGAGGCTTGGGCTTTGGAGGTCAGACCCCAGGGAGAGGACTGGGGTTGGCTGTGTGAAGACAGCCTGAAGGGGGCTAGTGTGCCACAGCTAGCTGGGAGGGAGTCCGGGAAAAAGTCTGGACCTGCCTAAGAGGCAAGAGACCATCGTTTCAGGGTGCGTGCGGAGAGGGGATTCCTTCCCTGTGTGTCCCCAGAAGGCAGAGCACCGCCAAAGTGAGCTCCAGAGATGGGCGCGAGCTGTGGCTACTGGCTTGGACCCCAGAGACGGGCGTGAACCGCTAATGCTGCTGCCGCTGCCACCAAGAATCCTGTGTGCAAGCACAGGTCACTACCCATACCCTCTGGGAGCCTGTGCAGCCCGCCACTGCCAGGGTCCCGAGATCCAGGGACAACTTCCCCAGGAGAACACACGGTGCGCCTCAGGCTGTTGCAATGTCATGCCGGCCTCTGCCGCCACAGGCTTGTCCTGCATTCCAATTATGACTACCATACTACTCCCTCTCGCAGGCCTGAGTGAGCAAGAGAGCCCTAATCAGCTGCTGCTTTAACCCCCTCCTGCCTAGGCAGGGAACAGATTCCTGAGGGTGGCCTACAAGCAGAGGCGGGGCCAAAACCAAAGCTGAACCCCAGGAGCTGTGAGAACAAAGAAGAGAAAGGGAAATTTCTTCGTGCAGCTCAGGAGCGGCAGATTAAATCTCCACAATCAACTTGATAAATGCTGCATCTGAAGAAAACCTGAATAGACAACGAACGTTCCCAAAATTGAGGCAGGGACTTTGGAAGCAACTGTAGACTTGGGGTTTGCTTTCTGTGTCTAATTTGTTTCTGGTTTTATGTTTATCTTGGTTTAGTTTTTAGTGCTTATTATCATTGGTGGATTGGTTTATTGGTTTGGTTACTCTCTTCCTTTTAAAATTTTTTTAATCTTTTCTTATTTTTAATTTTTTTATTATTATTTAATTTTGTATTACTTTTATTTTTAAAAATGTTTTTTCCTTTTTCTCTTTTTGTCAGTGTGTATGTGTATGCTTCTCTGTGTGATTTTGTCTGTTTAGGTTTGCTTTTACCATTAGTCCTAGGGTTCTGTCTGTTTTTTTGTTTGTTTTCTTTTTCTTTCTTTCTTTCTTTCTTTCTTCCTTTTCTTCTGAGCCGTGTGGCTGGCAGGGTCTTGGTGCTCTGGCTGGGTGTTGGGCCTGAGCCTCTGAGGTGGGAGGGCCGAGTCCAGGACATTGGACACCAGAAACCTCCCGGCCCCATGTAACATCAATCGGCGAGAGCTCTCCCAGAGATCTTTGTCTCAATGCTAAGACCCAGCTCCACCCAATGGCCAGCAACCTCCAGTGCTGGACACCCCATGCCAAACAACTAGCAAGACAGGAACACAACCCCACCCATGAGCAGAGAGGCTGCCTAAAGTCATGCTAAGTTCACAGACACCCCAAAACACACCACTGGATGCAGCCCTGCCCACCAGAAGGACAAGAAACAGCTTCACCCAACAGAACACAGGCACCAGTCCTCTCCACGAGGAAGCCTATACAAGCCACTGAACCCACCTCACCCACTGGGGGAAGACACCAAAAAGAACGGGAACTACGAACCTGCAGC
The DNA here is from genome assembly GCF_009873245.2 of Balaenoptera musculus. Taxonomy (NCBI): domain Eukaryota; kingdom Metazoa; phylum Chordata; class Mammalia; order Artiodactyla; family Balaenopteridae; genus Balaenoptera; species Balaenoptera musculus. The sequence continues at coordinate 14,966,604 of NC_045800.1, forward strand.
CTGTGAAAAGGAGACCCCAAACACAGTAAGTTAAACAAAATGAGAAGCTGTGGCAGCTTTGGGGTATAGAAATAGGACAGGACCAGTGGGCAGAAGTTACAATGAGGGTGTCAATTCAAATAAAGAAGCTCCTTCAAACAATGAGAATTTTTTTTTTGAAACTAATAAGGCTGCTTTGGGAGTCACTGGGTTCACCATTAGGAAGAGGCTGGCTGACTACTTGCCAGATTGTCCTTCTCTCAGTAGATGGTATCTCAGACCACATATTCTATGGCCCCAAAACTGATTTGGAAAATATACAAATACACACAAACACACAAATAAAATGTGTTTTTGGAAAACGAAAGCAAAAAAAAAATGTTTAGTGGCATGAAAATATCTTTATTCTCTGGTCAGTAATATTGTTTTAAACTACATTTGAAGCAAAGTCTGCTTATTCTTTATTTGTCCTGTTTTTAATCCTTCCTCTGTGGTATATCCTTCAATCATTGCTAATTTAAAAAATAACCTCTTGATGGTGTATTTATTTTAAATACGTTTTCCAGATTTTAATCCTTAATTGTGCTGCAACATTAAGCTGCTCAACCATAATAGCAGATTTGCATTTGTTTTGACTTTTACTTCAAGGTAAATTTTTTCCATAGTCTTAGACATTTTGCCCTGGTTTGCTAGGCAGGAGGTCCTGACTGAAGTAAATGACTAAGATGGGGCAAGAGGCATGATGGGAAAATAGGATACAGAGCAAAAAAATTTAAAAATAGGGAAAAAAAAGCATTTTTCCCAGTTTAATCATTAATTCGTCTGGCATATTTCTTCTATTTTTGCAAACTCTGACCTTACCCCTCCTGAGCTCTTCCAGGCAACTATCTGTGCCCAACCCACACAGTTGAACCTTTTTAGCGGTAAGACTTGGTGCTGTGGGCGGAGCTCTGCAGTGCCATTACCACCAGCATTACCACCAGTGCCATTACCGTTGAGCACACTATAATTTGTGTTGTGTGCACCCATTCTGAAATGTGTCAGGAGAGGTGGTGATTCAGGCTTTTGCATTTTTCTTGACAGTAGATTTAGTATTTTCAGGTATTTAGAGCACCAACTTTCTCATCGAGTTTTATTTTCTTGTTACTTGAGAGAGAAACTGTTTGACTTGCTGTCAGATAAAAACAAACTTCCCTATTTCTACCCCTTCTCATTTCCATGGAGTCACTGGTTTCTGATCGGGTAACAAAGAACAAACAGCACAATCAGAAGCTTAATCGGGCATAAAACCTGCGGGGATTTCAACAACAAAACCTGCTAACCACAGGAAGCTTTCTGCTAAAGGTGAATTTGCTGAAACATTTGACTGAAATTCTGTGAACTTGAAGAGCTGGTCGGGTACAGTGGAAAAGCAACCAAAATCAAAATGATGTTCTTCACAGGACCCTTTATTTTACAACATGTGAAAAATGGATGCTGATAACACACCACCACCAAAAATCGCTACTCCAGAATGGATTTCACAGTGTGTTAGTCCCAGAAATGAAAGAACTTTGAAGATCATAATGCTCCTGACATGGATCTAAGTTTAGGTGCAAGTTTTTTGGCAGGTTATTATCATCAATAGAGAAACTGTCCCAACTGCAGTCCTTTGCCAGAGGTAGAAAGGCTCTGACAGCCCCTTCAGAGAAGGTTGCATATAGATCCAGGTAGGTCTAGTTTGTAGTTTGTTTTACAGCTTCTCATTATGATATTGCCAGATGCACTAAGTCTCCTATCACTTTCCAGAGACTGGTTTTTCTGCCCAGTAGACATTGGTACCACTTTGGTGGGTACAGTTTTCATTCTTGTAATTAGGTATGGGCACTACTAATTGCTTTTCTATTTACCTGCTTGAGAATGCCAATTATCTCCTTGCCCCAACACAAGCATAGGCAATTGGCTAATTAGACCTTCAAGTAGGCAACTAGAAATATAATTAGCCATTGGACAGAACAATTAGTTGTACCATCAATTTGGCACCCATAAAGGAAGGAAGCTTGGTTTAATTTGTAATTTATAATGGTGGAATGAAAACTGAACAGAATTTGAGCCCTTATAAAGGAATATGAATGTTTACAGCAGGAGGAAATCTGAAATATACTATTCAGGTAGAGAAAGATGTGCCTCTTTTGAAAAGACATCCCTGAAATAGTCTCCCAATTCTGTAGGAAATTTCAGAGTTAATTTTGATAGCCAGGTTAGGTATTACTCCTAAGGTCAAAGGGGAGAGATGTTACTCAAAACTCACAGGAGGTTCTTACTCCATAGAACTGCTAAGAAACATAATTATTATATACAAATCCAGTATGCTTTTGGTAGGGTATGGTGTATCTCACATCTTCTAACAGAAAATGTTATACACCTGTATTAGTTTCCTAAAGCTGTTGTAACAAATAACCCAAATTTGATGGCTTAAAGCAACAGAATTTATTCTCTCACAGGTCTGGAGGCCAGAATTTTGAAATCAGTTTCATTGGACCAAAATCAAGGTGTTGGAAGGGCTACATTCTCTCTAGAGACTTTAGGTGGGAATTTGTTCCTTGCCTCTTCCTGCTTCTGGCCTTCCTTGGTTTCTGTCTGCATTACCCCAATCTCTGCCTCTGTGGTCACATTGCCTTTTCTCTTCTGTTGTCAAGTCTCCCTCTTCCTCTGTCTTATAACACTGGGGCTTCCCTGGTGGCACCGTGGTTAAGAATCCACCTGCCAATGCGGGGGACACGGGTTCGAGCCCTGGTCCAGGAATATCCCACATGCCGCGGAGCAACTAAGCCCGTGAGCCACAACTACTGAGCCCGCGCGCCTACAGCCCATGGTCTGCAACAAGAGAAGCCACCTCAATGCGAAGCCCGCGCACCACAATGAAGAGTAGCCCCCGCTCTCTGCAGCTAGAGAAAGCCCGTGCGCAGCAACGAAGACCCAATGCAGCCAAAAAAAAAAAAAAAATTTTTTTTTAAAAACACTAGCGATTGCATTTAGGGCCCACCTGGATAACTCAGGATAATCTCTCATCTCTAGATCCTTAACCTAATCACGGAAAGTCCCGTTTCCCAAATAAGGTATCATTCACAGGTTTCAGGGGAAAGCTGGGATTTTTTGGAGCGGGGAGAGTTTTAGCCTACAATAATACCTAAATGAAATAGGTGCTTGGAGCATGTTTTCATCAAGAACTTCAAGAGACAACACCCCAGCCTATAGCTAGTATGAGGTATAATTTCTAAATATAATATCCCTAGTACATGGATTGCTATGAAGATAAGACAAGTAAAATCTAGTAAGTGTATTGGTGAGAGAAGGGGCTTCCCTAAAGCAAAAAAGGATATTGTTTCATAGCTTTCAAATGATAACATAGATATACATTTTCTAAGAATCAATCAAGTAAAGAATAATATTCTTGGAATTATCTGCATCATATGAAAAGAATAAAGCTGTGAGCATCAGCCTGAGTAACCTGAATAGGAAAAGCTCAACCACACATTGATGTTGCAAATCTCTACTCTCAAGGGCTTAGAAAGTACAATGAATTTGCGGTCTTGGATATCATTCTTTTCTTAAAGAATGACCTTCAATTACAAACAAAGTACAAGACTACTGAATACAAAGACACTTTCAAAATCACTAGCAACTTACACATTGACTTTGCCATTGACATGTTAAAGTAACAAATCCCAGGCTGGGTAACCATGGCAGACCATGCACTAAATATCAATTCACGGAATCATTTAAAGAACGCTTGGTATTTTCAACTTGAGCAAGTAACTAACTATGAATAAAAATATTAATATTTTAATAATATCTGCATTTGCAGGTACTTCACAATTTATACATATTTTAACATTTATTATCATATCTAATAGTCAGAACTTAGGAATTATTGGCCTTTTTCAAAATGAGTCTGCTGAGGTGAATTGTATATACTACAATTTACCTATTTTTATCTCTTTTTTGGGTGAGAATATTTAAGTTCTACTCTCTTAGCAAATTTCAATTATACAATGCAGTGTTATCAAGTATAATCACCATGTTTTACATTAGATTCTCAGAACTTACTCATCTTATAGCTGAAAGTTAGTACCCTTTTACCCACCTCTCTCTATTTCCCTCACCACCCGCCCAGTCACATATTCTCTTTATACATTCATCCACTGAAGTACACTTAGGTTGTTTCTTGGCTACTGTGACTAATGCTTCAATGAACATGCGTGTGTACATGTCTTTTTGGCTTGGTGTTTCATTTCCTTTGGATAAATATCCAGAAGTGAAATTACTGGGTCATATGGTAGCTCTATTTTTAATTTTGTGAGGAACCGCCATACTGTTTTTGAAAGTGGCCTCACCAAACACATCCCCACCAACAGTGCACAAGAATTCCCTCTTCTCCACATCTCCATCAGCACGTTACTTCTTGTCTTTTTGAGGACGGCCATTCCAACAGATGTGAGCTGATATCTCATTGTGGTTTTGATTTGCATTTCCCTGATGATTAGTGATGCTGAGTACCTGTTGGCTATTTTTAATCAGATTGTTTTTTCTTGGTGGGGGGAGGGTTATTTTGCTGTGTGAGTTCTTTATATAATTTGGATATTAACCTCTTATTAGATATATAACTTGCAAATATTTTCTCCCATTTGGTAGGCTGCCTTTTCATTCTGTTGATGGTTTCCTTTGCTGTTCAGAGCATTTTAGTTTGAAGTAGTCCCACTTGTTTATTTCTGCTTTTGTTGCCTTTGGTTTTGGTGTCAAATCCAAAAAATCATTCTCGAAACTGATGTCAAGGACCTTACCCCTATGTTTTCTTCTAGTTTTATGATTTCAGGTCTTACATTTAAGTCTTTAATCCATTTTTAGTCGATTTTTGTGTATGGTATAAGATAGGGATCCAATTTCATTCTTTTTCATGTGGCTGTCCAGTTTTCCCAATATCATGTATTGAAGAGACTACCGTTTAACAATCCATTTACAATTACATAAAAAAAGAATAAAATACCTAGGAATAAATTTAACCAAGGGGGGGTAATGTACACTGAAAACCAGGACATTGATGAAAGAAACTGAAGAAGACACAAATAAATGGAAAGATATTCTGTGCTCATGGATTGGAAGAATTAATATTGTTACAGTGTCCATATTACCCAAAGCAATCTATGGATGCAATGCAATCCTTATCAGAATTCCAATGGTATTTTGAACAGAAATCAAAAAAACAATACTAAAATTTGTATGGAACTACAAAAGACCCTGAATAGCTAAAGCAATCTTGAGAAAGAACAAAGCTTGAGGCATCACATTTCCCGGTTTCAAACTATATTACAAGGCTATAGTAATCAAAATAGTATGGTATTGGCATAAAAACTGACACATAAATCAATGGAACAGAATAGTGAGCCCAGAAATAAACCCATGCCTATATGGTCAATTAATTTACAACAAAGGAGCCCAGCTTATCATTCTAATCTTGATTGACATATGGCTATCATGAATAGTACTTGCTCAAGTGCTTTGTTCTTTTTCTCTATTGCTTTGACTGCATCTTTTCTTGTTAATTTGAAGGAGTTTTTTATATATAATGAGGCATGAGTCCTTTGTTAGATATTTATGTAGTAAATACCTTGTCCCATAACATGGGTTACATTTGCACTCTCTTAATGGTATCTTTTGATTAAAAAAAAAAGGGCCTTAGTATAGCTTAATACATCACATTTTCCATTATGGCTACCACTTTTGTGTACTGTTTAAGAAATCATTAAATATTGCCAGGTCATGAAGATGTTCTCTTGTTTTCCTTTAAAAACTTTATCGCTCTATTTTTCACACTTTAGGTCTGTGATCCATTTGAATTTGATTTTTGTGTATGGTGTGAGATGGGAGTCCCAGTAATTTTTTCCTATATGTATATCCAATTAACCTATCATGATTTATTGAAAAGGTGATTCTTTTTCTAATACAATGCAACATCACCTTTGTCATATTCATACAACACTACCCATTGGTCTATCTGGCTATCCTTGCACCAACTCCAAATTGTCTTAATTAATAAAGCTTTATAATAGGTCTTGATATCTAGTAGCACACAGTTTTTTTCTTTGGATGTTCTTTGCCATTCAATTTCTACAAATATTTTAGAATCAGTTTGCCAATTTCCAAAAAAAATATCTCTAGGATTTTGATTGGGATAACACTGAGTCTATTCTCAGTTTGGGAAGAACTGACATCATTATAATATTGAGTCTTCTGATTCTTGAGCATGGTATATCACTCCATTTACTATGACATTTTTGGTTTTCAATAATGTTTTCAGTTTTCATTGTAGAGGCTTTACACATTTCTTGTGTTATATTTATTCCTAGGTATTTAAAACTTTTGATGTTATTTTAAACAGTAAAAATTTTAAATTTTATATTGTGTTGGTTGTCTGCTATCTCAGTTTCATTCTAAAATCATAGAAAATTAAGCTTAAAATGTTCCTTACAGACCCAGAAAAAATAGCTAGCAAATGACAAAAACATATTTTGGATATATATTCTAAGAATAGAGTCTTGATGAGTGGGTAAAACACATGTTGTGGAAGTTAGTGAGATCTTTGTTCAGTCGCCAGCTTCACCACTAGAAAAAGTCACTGGCTCTCTGAGCCTTAATTTTCTCCCCTATAATATGGTGATATTCTGGTTACTAGATATAATTATGTAAACTACGTAACACCATATACGTATAAAAAAATGGCAGCTGTTGTTGTTATTTAAATTATAGGAGTAGTACTTTTTTCCCCAATATACTGTGTTATTCTTTCTGGTTCTTCCTTTTTGGCTACCTCCCCAACCAAACTTTTAAAAAATATTGTTTAGGGACTTCCCTGGTGGTGCAGTGGTTAAGAATCTGCCTGCTAATGCAGGGGACACGGGTTCGAGCCCACGTCTGGGAAGATCCCACATGCCATGGAGCAACTAAGCCCGTGCACCACAACTACTGAGCCTGCGCTCTAGAGCCCACGAGCCACAACTACTGAGCCTGCATGCCACAACTACTGAAGCCCACGTGCCTAGAGCCTGTGCTCTGCAACGGGAGAGGCCACTGCAATGGGAGGCCCACGCACCGCAACGAAGAGTAGCCCCCGCTCACTGCAACTAGAGAAAGGCTGCACGCAGCAATGAAGACCCAATGCAGACAAAAATAAATAAATTTATTAAAAAAATAAAAAAGAAAGAAAAGAAATGTTTGTGAAAATGAAAAAAAATCACTATTTCAAAATAAATAAGTCATGGGGCTGCAATGTACAGCATCGTGACTATAGTTAATAATACTGTGCTGTATATTTGAAAGTTGCTAAGAGGGTAGATCTTAAAAGTTCTCATCACAAGAAAAGATAAAAAATAAAAATAAATAAATAAAAAATATTGTTTAGCATCATGCTTTCAACTATTTATTATTATTATGCATAATTTATAACCTGACTTATCTTCTAAAATATTTGGAATAGCTAACAGTAAAACTCATATGTATACCAAGGCAACTAAGAATAAAGCCTAAAAGAGAAGTCCATACCCATTTAGATGAACTAGGGAGACTGTTCTACCAGCTGTTTAAGATAAAATGGTTAATGCACTTTATCATTAAATATAGTTCTAAAATTCCTAACAGTCAAGATCAAAAGGGATCTTCACTGCCAGACAAGAGGGAGCATAACAATTATTGAGAAAAGAGAATCATTTGCCAGGAACCAAATTATAAAAGGCACAAGTCTAGTGTGTATAACAGACAATGTGTTTAATGCTAGTTTCGCAGACTACTTTGACATTTTATGTTTTTTTACCAACCCTGGAGGAATGTCAAGCCAGAATATTACCCTGTAAATCATTGAAAGCATTTCTTTAGGCAGTTAAGTTCTAATGTAGTCAATCTAAACTAAATTCTATAATTTTCTTTTTGTGTGTGTGTGTTAGTTTCTGCTTTATAACAAAGTGAATCAGCTATACATATACATATATCCCCATATCTCTTCCCTCTTGCGTCTCCCTCCCTCCCACCCTCCCTATCCCACCCCTCTAGGTGGTCACACAGCACCGAGCTGATCTCCCTGTGCTATGCGGCTGCTTCCCACTAGCTAGCTATTTTACATTTGGTAGTGTATACATGTCCATGCCACTCTCCCACTTTGTCCCAGCTTACCCTTTCCCACCGCCCGTGTCGTCAAGTCCATACTATAATTTTCTAAATTTATTTAGGTATAAATAATTAGTCAATCAACGAAGTTGCAGTGATAGAATTTAGAAAAAAATAAAAGGAATCTACTTAAAATCCTTCTTATACTTAGCTTTCAAGTATCAATGATTTCAACTGTAGTACTGGCAGGAACTGAAAGGAAGGCAATTCAAGATGGAGCTTTCTGGCAAGTGGCCCCGACTGTACACATCCTGAGTATTATTTGACTTATGATCCATATGCTTTAGAGACCAGATAAGTGGGTGATATTATAGATACTCAATTATAAATATCACAGCCCTCAAAGCTAGACACATTCCACCTGCTTTAGCTGTCCCCACCTCTAAACAGATGACTCCCCAATCTAGATGTCTGCTCTAACTTCTCAGCTGAGCTACACCCACTCCCACATTTCCAATGTAGGACATTATCACTTGGCTATTCTAGCGGTAACTCATATTTAACATGTACAAAATTGAACTCACTCTCAAATCTGCTCTTTTATCTTCCTAATTTATTTTTCTATTAAAAGCTCCCTCAAACGCCCAGGTGTTAAACTTAAATCTGAAAGACTTCTTTAACTGCTTCCACTCCTGTGCAGTGGCATACAAAGGTGGGAGGTGGTGGGAGCAATCTTCCCTGGGTGCAGGCAATGAAGGGGGCTTTGTCTGTACAGAATTAAAGAATAATAAAAGTGGCTAAAAACCGGTTGTCTTTTTATTATCGCCATTTATTGGCAATTCTAAACAATGTCAATCTCCCACCACACTCTACTTTGGTACATTCTGCTGTCCCCCGGCCCTTGATGTTGAACTAGGTTATGTCCTTTTTCTCTGAAATAGCTCCTCCTGTGTCCCTGGTTCAGGCTCTCATTGCTTTATGGTCATTTTGCACCTAGACTTTTCTTCTTCCAATTCACCCTACACAACCTGCCAAATTAAAAACAAATAAAAAAGTTCTGAACATTTCATTCCTCAGCTCATAATCCTTTAATAGCTTCCTACTGCCAACAGAATAAAGTTCAAAGCACTTAGCTTGGTATTCAAGGCCCTGGTGGTCTGGCTTAATCTCCCTTTCAACCACCCTTCTCTCCCTACAGTCTCCAGAAAGAACCATGTACTTTATTTCATATATAGGCTTTACTTCTATGCCTTGGTTCATTCTTATCAATTACCTTACTCTTACTGCCTCTCTGTCCACATTCTACTCATTCCTCTTCAAAGACCAACTCAGTATTATCTCCTGCATGAATATCTCCCTTATATGTCAAATGTAAGAAAACTTTCTTCTTTAAATTCACCTAGCATTTTATCGGATCTTTTTTACTGCATTTGCTCTTTTATACTCTGTATTATCACAGATTTTTTTTCTTAGCTCTTCTAATAGACTGTAAACTTCGACTAGCCTGCCATATACTTGGCATTTAATAGCTAATGCTGTTTAATGTCACTCATAAACTCCTTGAAGTTAGGGCCAAATCTCATTCATGTTAGCCCTCGGCACATATCCCAATTCTTTATACGAACTAGACAGTAAATAAATACCTCTTGAAATGAAGGAAGGGTATAACATTCAGCTACTAATCTTGTGATTGTTGTTACATATTCTGTTCTCATTCTTCCCTCCTGTTCATAATTCTCAAGGAAAGGCCTGCCCCGAACATTACTATCTATTCAATTGTGTTTTGTGTTCCTCCAAAACCACATGTTCTCAATAAGATTCTTTCATATTTCAAAGGACTTACAGAGGCAAGGAAGCCCCAAACCTTTCACTTCAAGGCCATAATGATTTTTTTCCTCTTCTGAACTCTCAGCACATATTATCTATATTATTCATTCGGTTCTTAATCATGTACTTCTTTGTTACTTGTCTTATATTTTTAACTTATGCATTGTTCTTTTTTCCCAAGGGCTGGATATTTCTTCCTAACCACACTGAGAGCCTTTTATGGGTGAAAGTCTTGTATTAGGCTCCATTTTCTCTCCCCTAGCATCTAACACTGGGCTATTTTTTGTTGAATGAATTGTTTTGTTGAAAACAATGTGTTGGCTAGAGTTTTATACTAGATATCTCTTTCTTTCTTGTTAGTAAACTAGAGTTACATTTAAATTTGGTAAATCTAATCTTAAAATACATCAAATATCGGAATTTACGTCAATTACTTTTCCTTAATGCTACAGAATTATTGCTCAATTTGGATATTATAGGAAATATATTATTTCCTTAGGAAGAACTTTACATTTCTTGACATAACAATTAAAGTCACAATTCCAGTAGTGAAATTAATCTTTTAAATTTAGAAACATTTTTAAAGGAAATTAAGATGTATAAATCATTTTATTCTATTCAGTTACTAGCAGACATAAAAAGTAGTAAAAATTTGAAAAAACAATAACTTGTACTTTTTCAATGTTTACTCAATGTCAGATACTTCATATATTTTTAATTCTTACATCTACACTATACAGCGGGTATTATTACACTCCTTTTATAGACGATAAAATAAGAGCTTAGATATTAAATTAACTTGGCCAGGGTCACACAGACACTATGTGGAAGAATAAGGAGTCTCATCTTGGCCTGTCTGCCTATAAATTCTGTGTTCAAGTGTGTAGGTTGACTGCCTTCCCAGTCAGAGAAATGATTGTTCCCCTTTTCTACTGATAAATGCATTTCCCAACAACATGTCATTATGAAAGTCTTCAAGCATGCAGAAAAGTTAGAAGAACTGTATAGTAACCACCATATACCTGTCACCCCAAATCTATAAATCTTAACAATTTTCTATATTTGCTTTATCATAGCTTTATCACAGATCTATCCATTTGTCCATTTTCTCAATCCATTGTTTTGGAGACATTTCAATAATAAGTTGCAGACATCAATACATTTCATTGCTAAAGCTTTCAGGATGTATTTCTAATCGATGTTCAAGCTTATTTGTTCTGGGGAGAATCTTAATTTGATCAGATGGCACTTTGTCGAGCACACAGACTTTCAAAAATTCTTTAGAAACATTTTTCTCTATGTGGCAATTCAAATCTTCAAACTTTCTCTACCATATCTTTCAAAGAATATATCTGGATCATATGGAATGTGATATGAAAGTGCTGGTTCTTGTATTTCTTTAAATGAGGTGAGCATTCTACTCCCAATGTCAGTGTCAAGCTGGTAGGCCCAAGTCTGAAAATGACAGTCCCTTCAGGTTGTATTTGTCCAGTTTCTTTGATACACATGCATAGAAGAAAAAAGCCAGTGATGTCATGGTATTTTCTGTGACATTTATAATCCAAGAGCCCCAATAATAAAACAATTCATGTGTTCTAAAGATTTCCTATCTCTCTGACAATTATGCACATAGGCACCTTACCCTTTGTACCCACTACATGCTACTGTGATAACTTGTTTGCTTGGTGATATTTGTCAGTGAGTCATATTTAAGCTGCTACTGGCCTCCTAAGGCCTCCTGACAGTTTTCTTGGAGTTTTGTGATGGTGTTGAGATAACAAAAGTGAAGGTATCGTGGAAGTGAAGCTTTCCAGTTTCGGGGTTCATGCTTTAAGAGGCTGGAAGCTTCCATATCCTGTTCATTATTATGAAAAGCTTCTTTACCCTTCACCAGTTCATATTCTTCCAAGGAGGCCAAACGGAACTTGTGTAATGATATGTAACACCTTGCTACAGATACTCCATGTCAGGGTTGACATATGCTTTATATGATTGGAGGCAAAAGTCTAATTTGGAGTAAGGTCTTGGAGACTGATTTTGGTACTGCACATACTTTCTAGATAACACACTATTGACTCTTGGAGTATCTCATTTATTTTAAAGATGTGTTATCTTGCATATGTGATTAAGCTTGGTAATCCACTAGATCATAGACTAATTTGCTATGCCATCAAGAAAGCATAAAGCCTATAACACTGCTTAAATGTTACCTGTAGCACACTGAAATTCCTTCAATAAAGAGTATTTGAGAACAGGATAGAAAGCCCAGAGATAAACTCACGCACATATGGTCACCTTATCTTTGATAAAGGAGGCAAGAGTATACAATGGAGAAAAGACAGTCTCTTCAATAAGTGGTGCTAGGAAAACTGGACAGGTACATGCAAAAGTATGAAATTAGAACACTCCCTAACACCATACACAAAAATAAGCTCAAAATGGATTAAAGACCGAAATGTAAGGCCAGACACTATCAAACTCTTAGAGGAAAACATAGGCAGAACACTCTATGACATAAATCACAGCAAGATCCTTTTTGACCCATCTCCTAGAGAAATGGAAATAAAAACAAAAATAAACAAATGGGACCTAATGAAACTTAAAAGCTTTTGCACAGCAAAGGAAACCATAAACAAGACCAAAAGACAACCCTCAGAATGGGAGAAAATATTTGCAAATGAAGCAACTGACAAAGGATTAATCTCCAAGATTTACAAGCAGCTCATGCAGCTCAATAACAAAAAAACAAACAACCCAATCCAAAAATGGGCAGAAGACCTAAATAGACATTTCTCCAAAGAAGATATACAGATTGCCAACAGACACATGAAAGAATGCTCAACATCATTAATCATTAGAGAAATGCAAATCAAAACTACAAAGAGATATCATCTCACACTGGTCAGAATGGCCATCATCAAAAAATCTAGAAACAATAAATGCTGGAGAGGGTGTGGAGAAAAGGGAACCCTCTTGCACTGTTGGTGGGAATGGAAATTGATACAGCCACTATGGAGAACAGTATGGAGGTTCCTTAAAAAACTAAAAATAGAACTACCATACGACCCAGCAATCCCACTACTGGGCATATAGTGGGATTGAGAAAACCATAATTCAAAAAGAGTCATGTACCAAAATGTTCATTGCAGCTCTATTTACAATAGCCAGGACATGGAAGCAACCTAAATGTCCATCATCGGATGAATGGGTAAAGAAGATGTGGCACATATATACAATGGAATATTACTCAGCCATAAAAAGAAACGAAATGGAGTTATTTGTAGTGAGGTGGATGGAGTTAGAGTCTGTCATACAGAGTGAAGTAAGTCAGAAAGAGAAAAACAAATACAGTATGCTAACACATATATATGAAATCTAAGGGGAAAAAAAAAAAAGGTCATGAAGAACCTAGGGGCAAGACGGAAATAGAGACACAGACCTACTAGAGAATGGACTTGAGGATATGGGGAGGGGGAAGGGTAAGCTGGGACAAAGTGAGAGAGTGGCATGGACATATATACACTACCAAACGTAAAATAGATAGCTAGTGGGAAGCAACCGCATAGCACAGGGAGATCAGCTCAGTGCTTTGTGACCACCTAGAGGGGTGGGATAGGGAGGGTGGGAGGGAGGGAGACGCAAGAGGGAAGAGATATGGGGATATATGTATATGTATAGCTGATTCACTTTGTTATAAAGCAGAAACTAACACATCATTGTAAAGCAATTATACTCCAATAAAGATGTTAAGAAAAAAAAAAAAGAGTATTTGAGTTTTCTGTATATTACTTTCTCGTAAACATTCCACCTTAAAAATTATTGTACTGACCCCTCTGGTTTGCTTACATATTATGAAGTCCATATACTACATTTGTCTTTTTAAGTTCAAACATGGTAACTTTTCATATTTCATTCTAGAGTCTTGATTTCATGTTTATTTTGTTATATTGGATTATAACTGGAAGCCTATTAAATTTTAAAAAGATCCAGTTCAGAAGAGTAATCCAACACCATAAAATGATACTTAGTGGGTAAACACTTTTTGTTTGAAGAGAATATACTGTTAATACTGTTTCCTAAAGTCAAAGTATCCTATTGATAATGCAACACTTAGAATACAATACATTGAATTTAAAAAGAGTACTATTTTATTTAGGTATTTTCTTTTAAAAAGATAAAATGATTATACTATTTTAAAAATCCAGCCAGATATTACCAGGATGATTCAACATTTTTTAACCAAACTATTCACATTCACTTGCTATGAATTTGACAAGCTATGGTTATATATGTTTTAGAAGGAAAAATTTGGAGGTAAGTATTTTAGAAGTATGTACTTAGAATTACACTAGACTTAATGTAGTTACTATACATTACTTAAAAATAGAGTTTTTAATGGTCAACTCTGATCAAAGGCAGGATTTATCATTATATTCTAAGTGTAACATTAAAAATTAACAGTTGATTGTTCAAAAACTCAATGCTGTTCATTTCTCAGCTAATGTCTTATGACTAGTCATCAACATTATAAAAAATGCCATTGTTTCATTTAACTTTTCTTGATGCCTGTGGGATGAGGCTGGGAGAAAGAAATGACAGCCTTAAATCAAAAGAATGACCTCATTTACTCCAAACAGAACTGAGTGAAAGATTAGAAGGTCAGAAGTATTATCAGCCTTTTTTTTTTTTTTTAAAGGGAGTTCCCTGGCAGTCCAGTGGTTAGGACTCTGTGCTTCCACAACAGGGGGCGAGGGTTCGATCCCTGGTCTGTGAACTAAGATCCCCCAAGCCGAGCCACACGGCAAAAAAAAAAAAAGTGTTATCAGCAATACCTAATCTTAAAAAATAAAATAAGAAAAGAAGTCCTGGGGCATTTTGTCTGTCATGGGATTAATGTAATAATAATTACAGTGACATGTCAACAAAAGATGAGTAGAGAATTTAATAGAGGGATCAAAAAGCATGCTACTGTCAGACTGAAGTCAAAATATGTTAGAAAGGAAATGAATAATGGTTTACATAGCAGTTTACTCAATTTTGAATAGGAATGTGAAATCTATTCTACCCAGAGGTGCTTTTTATAGCTTAGGTGACGAAGACTCTTGTAGGCTTAATTTTCCTATTACCTGGGACCTCAGAGATCCTTACCCTAAAAAACTCCTAGCTCTCATTAATTTAATTCTAGGATTTGGCATAGCCAGGTATCATCCACACGCATGCTAACCTCAAACCTGGGGCTGGGAAAATGGCTGGTTGTTTATTCTAGGATGAGTCTTGGCTTGGGAAGGCTAGAGGGAGCAATCCTTGGGGTTTTGCACCTGGATGGCTCATGAGTTAGAAATGGCGAGTGGGGACAAGGCTTTTGAAACTCAGGTTTAGTGATGAGGGCACGCGGTCCAAACCTGCAATGATAAGATAGGAACTCATGAATCCTATGTATTCCCACAGAAGTCAGGCAAATAAGGAAAGATGGATAGGCAAGTAAGATAGATCAGTTGGATAGAAAAAAAAAAAAGTTACATTTAGTGACTTCTAAAGCCCCACATTAACCTAAAAAGAATTTGGGTTCAAATTTTTGGTATTAGTGTTGAGAATTCACAAGTCAAAATGTTTAGATATCTTTAATGAAACACGTTCATTAACCCAGGTGGGAGTTCGCCGTTTCTACCATTATAATGACTAAAATGAAGGCGGACTTCATTGGCATTTGGCCTGTGCAGTTGCACAGAGCCCTACGCTTAGAAGGGTCCCAAGCTTGGGTAAATGCTCTGCTAAAATTCTTGAAATTCTCGAAATTCTCCTTCTTGAAATTTTTAATAATTTTTAAACAAAATGAGTATTTTTATTTTGTACTGTAGATTATGTAGTTGGTACAGAATATGATCCACTATGACTAGGTTATATACCAATTGTGAGAGACAATAAACCAAATATTAAGCAAAAATGGGGTGCGGGTGAGGTTAAGTCATACAGCAATCTTTTTAAAACACTCCACTCTTCTGATGCCCCATCCTCCCAAAGCAATTTTCTTGTGTTCTCCTTGTGCAAGTCCTACCTGATGTAGAAATATTTTAACTCCTTCTGGGAATATGAGTTTTAAAGGGAACTGATGAACAAACATGATGAAGAAATCTAAAAGGAATGAATTGCTAATGCTGGACGTTTAGGGGAAGTGTTTTGGTGATGGATTTTCCTTTCCTTTTATAAAACATACACACTTGATTTACTTTCAATGCCCGAGCTGAGAACTATTAAAAATAGCCATTTACCCTGCTCTTGCTCCCTACCTTGACATCACTTCTCGCAGCAAAGGAGAGTCCCTCTTTTCCTACTTCCCAGCAAGAGTTTTCTTTACTAAATCTTCCCTAATGTTCTTTGCTAGCTCCTTGTATAAAGGGGGTAGCAGGAAAACATTGTGTCCCCAATCAAATACCAATTGACACTGCCTATTGGCTATGGTTGATTTTTACCTCAGTCACAAGCCACAATTTCCAAGACAATTCCCTTTATGCTCTTTTACATCACCCCCAAATCTCTCCTCTTGCAGCATAATGAATCTCAATGCAGGTCTGATTTAGCCTGCAAAAATGTCAGTCAAAGCAGGCAAGATGTACTCTTTGACCTTGAGTGCTCTAAGCTGCTGTGAATCACAGGTTTAGTTTTTGCCAAATGAAAAGCAATTTCACTTGCAAAAAAATATCTGTGGGGATAATTATGGCTTTTATTTAATACATGAAAATGTATTAAAATTGTCCAGGGAAAAGGAGATTGTGTGTGTGGATGTGTGTGTATCAATCTTTCATGAGACTAGAAAAAAGAAGAGCCTGAATTTACTGCATTTGCTTTCAATTAAAATCTTTTCATTTCTCAGCTTCATCTAACAGGTATTAACCATTAGACTAATAAATTGCTTCTTCAAATGGACCATGTCAATGAGTAAGATACTTAATAAGGTTGAAATTTTTGTAGGGGAGCGATTCAGTTAGACTTGGTTAGGGAGACTTTTGTAATTAGTTGCCAAAATATTGAGCAATATGATATTTCTCTAACTCCTACTTATAAGCACCAGGCATAGTATAAAATTGTCTTTGTGAATATTGTATTCAATAATTTTGGAATTTCTGCTGTTAGGAAAGAAGAATTTTTACAAAAAATTGTTAACCTTCTTTTTCACCTTGGAGTCCAATTCCCCAAATTGCAAGCTCTGTTCTGTTAGTATGGCACTTCATCTCTAGCCACAGAATACCTATAATGGTCAAAGGAGCTTTCATTTCTTATGAGGACTGTCTATCCTGACTTTTAAAGTGCAACTTAAGACATTGTTCAATACGTTCAGTCTATACCAGCTTTCGGTTAAATCCAAGACTCCTCTAAACAATGGTTATCTAGTACAGTGGCAGCCCCATTAAGCTGTCTGAAACATCTCACCTTATTTTTTTCTCCAAGATTGTTCTTGTTATGAACAATTTTTGTAGTGTAGAAAAGAATTATGAAGGAGTAAGCATTTCAGATAACATTTCAGATTAGGCTATTATAGTAAAATTGAGCATCCCAATCAAGTCATCGAGCTTCTAAACAGATTTACTGCACTATGATCTTTTATATTTTTAACGATTTGGAAAAGATGGAAAATTATAACTGATTTCTCTCCTGAAAGTGTTCTCAAGGAAAGAGAGCATAGAAGAGAGGAAAGCTGGTATATTAGATTCACAATCTGCTGAAGACATAATAAAAAATGCATTTTCTAAAAATGCTGAGAGATGATGTGAACTAACAAGATTAAGAAACAGACTGGAAGCAAGAATCCTGTGAATGCTTGTTCTGGTTGCATCAGTAACCTTGGGGAGATTATTTAATCCTGGTTACTCTTATATTTCTTTCTCTTTAAAATGGGAATGGTGTTTTGTATCACAATGTTAGGGTAACATATTTGATAGATAATAGATTTTTTCTGTTACTAAGTGTGCTTCAATTTCCATAAAATCTGGCTTCCTAAAAAGTTAGTATCATCTGTTCATTAAGATTAAAATTTTGTATTTTTTAGGTGAAACATTTTTAATACACTTTGTTTACCTTGAAGTAGATATACTCTTTTAAAAGGGGGAGGGTACACATTTTTTAAAAACCTGCCTTGTAAATCAAGAGTATTTTTCTGAACTGCTTTACATTATATTTTTCATATGTCACACCTACTGAACATGTAGGTATAAGAAAATCCATCAATAAGTTCTTTTAAAGACCAAGATTAACAATATAAATTACAAGGCATTTACAGTAATTTTATTAAGGCTTTATTCAAACTCACTAACTGATATCACCAGAAAGACCTCAAATCATTTTCTCCCAAAGCTTTGAAGCTAACCATTTAAAATAAGAATATATTTTCTGTGGACTGCAGCTTATTTTTGTAATACCAGGGTTTGTTTCATTGATTTCAAATATGTAATTTTCTCAGCTTCAATTATTGCGTGTGTAATAGACAATTTATAATTTGTTGGAAGATCTGTGCTTCAATATGCTTTTGACACACTCTAACTTGAAGAGGGACTGATATTTATTTTGAATAAGTTTAATCAGTTAACTTCCTCACTGATCTGTTAAAACTATTTTCCTTTCTTTAAGAAAAAGAGCTTAGAAAACACTGAGTATAAAAAATTAGACAATTCTGTATCACTGATTACATTTGTTTAGAGTTTTACTGCCACACTCAAGTTACCTCTAGTTTTCATTTCTTAGCATGCCATTTTTACTTGCAGCATCATTTTGGAGTTGAATGTACAACACAGAATTTATGGTATTTGGGTTTAAAATAGTAATTTAATATAAACTAATGTGTTCATTAGGTGGGATAAATTTTTGGACTTCCTTTTAAAGACTTTCCTTCAAATTTGTCAGTTAAAAAGCAAGAACAACAACAAAACCTTCAGGGTAGCAAAACCTAGATCCAGGTTTTGCTGGAGTCTTGGAGTTTTGGAGGCCCTCTTTAAGAAAAAGAATATAAAATTGAGAATACAGTAGTAAGTACAAGTCTTTGGAAGGGGCCTGTGCAAACGAGGAGCCTTTAGGCTTAAGGTTCATCAGCTTCAAAGTCAATCCACTTCTGGGCAGTAGGTGTTTGCCTCTTCCATATTGTTCGAAGACATGCAGAACCTGAAACACTGTATTTAGTAGTAAGAATAAGAGTAATAACAGCTACTACTTATTGAGTCTAATAATGTGTACCAGGCACTGGAAAGCCCTTTACATGGATGACTTCATTAAATCCTCAGGACCACCCTATGAGGCTGCTATTTATTTTTATTTTATTGACAAGGAAACTGAGTTCAGAGAAGTTAAGTAATTTGGCCCCAATCAGCCAGCTATCAGGTGATAGATCTGGAATATAAAACCAGGTGTGGCTAAATTTGAAGTCAGTGATATTCAAGACTGATCTAACTAAGGAACTCCTTTTTTTTTTTTTTTTTCCCTTAGAAATCTCATTTGAGGCCCATAATAACACACAAGTAAAAAAATAAAGCCTCTTGAGAATGACTGCAGTCAAGGCTACTCCTCTCACCACACCATCTTCTCAGAACAGCACGTTCCATTACTGCAATGAACTAACTATGTGGCAGGCCTCATACTATGCGAATTCAATCCTTCTGATAATTTGATGACGTACCAATATATTCATGTAACAGGTGAGATGAGAATCAAACATACATTTGTCTGATCCCATAAATCTACTGTAAGGAGGGTAATTCACAAAATTTTTCAAGTGCTTTCATTTTAACTCTGAGCCCTCAGTATTGTTGACATCTGTGTAACTTTCAGCTATAAATATTATGGGAACCGAAAATGTGCACTATTTAGCCATGCTGTTTCTTTAGGTTTTACTATTTATGGGAATAGCTTGCATGATTAAAGGGCATTCCAAACTCACCTGTACAGTTTCTAGTTCTAGTGCAGGAGGGGATGGCCTCCATATATTACTTTTACACCTTTGAACCTGGAAACCCAGTATAAATGACCATGGTTGAAGAAATAATATCCTTCATTTAATTGCTCTGGACATTTTCTCCTGTCTTATGGTTGACAATGTGCCACTATGGTTAATTCCTTAGTTATTGTTTTCATCTAATGGAGACAAGTCATTAACTAATATTATTTTTTCATATGTCTATACTTTAAAAATGAAATTTCAATTTTTTCATTAGTAAGAAAAGAAAAATATGAGAAATGACTCATTTAAGATAGAACTTAGTTAACAAAGGTAATTTAGGTAACAACTTTTTTTTTCCTGTGGAAAACAAAGTGCTTTATATTTTCTTGCAATTCTCACAAGAACATGATCAATATTATGAATCTGAATTTAATAGAATAATCTTATTAATCCCTTAATTTTAAAATTAAATCGAACAACTATAAACTGTAAAATAAAAGTGAGCTAAATTAACAAATAAAAATCTTCTACTTGACAGTGTCAGGAGAAGTGAACAGGATGTCCAACTATACTAATAAAAGAGGCCACCATTTATCAACTATTTAGCTGTGATAGATGATTTATATCTTAGCTCTACTCATCACACTTAGAAACATAGATATTATTATCTTTCTACCTATGGAGATACATGAGGCTAAAAGTTCATAGGTAATTTATACAAAGTCATGGAGTGAGAAATTGGGAGAGGTAGGATGCAAAAAACAGGTTTTGCACAAAATGAATAAGAAAATTAAAAAGAAACTAAAAATGAGTAAGAAAAGTGAAAATTCAAACTATCAGTCAAATGATCAATTACTGACCATGAATCGTCACCATTCTCACCACCAAGGTACTTATAAATCCTTGGTTAGGAAAAGAAAAATGAAACACTTAATATAACCACAAGAATGTTCAAACCACTGTGTCAAAACTATAATGACTAAGCTCCACCCAGAACTAGAGTCTACAAGAGTGGTCCTGGGATTAGGTATCACAATAACAAACAAAACCTTCCTAAGGTGATTCTGATGTGCAGCCAGGATTGAGACCCTCTATGATACATGAAGGGAAACTAGCAAAGAAGAATGAGTTAAGCAATAAAGAGATCAAAGTAAGCTGAAACATGGAGAAAAGGAGAACATAGAGCAGTGGGAATGATTAGGTCTTCAAAGATGGTGCTGGTTGACAGGAGAAAGAACAGATGAAGAAAATTCTAGGGCAGAGACTACTATGAACAAAACCATAGGTGCAGGAATGAGCCTGGGACAAAGAAAGGAAAAGTAGTTAGGATATTGAGTTGGTGAGGGTAATGAGAAGTGTTAATAAGAAATACTTTGGATTTGAGGTGGCAGCCAACAGGAGACAAGTTTATAATCAGAGGGAGGGAACTGAAAAAGGTACTCTATCATAATAAGTCTGGTCAGGGCACTCAGGAGCTACAGGACAAGGAGCACAAGGTAGATGACTGCAAAGTTCCTACCCTCAAGGCTAGACTAACAATGGCATTGATTAAAATGGAGCTGTTGGAAAGGAAAGCCAGCTTAGGGAAAGATAATAGTGTTTATTTAATGTACATTAAATGGATGAATGTATGAATGGTAAGTCTCTCAGGGACTTGCTCAGTTATAAGGAACACTGCACTGTAATGACTTAAGACCACAGAGTTAGAGCAAAGGTATGGTAAGGGTATGAAATGCCAATGTTGAATAAATAAATGAGTGAGAACCGTTTGAAAGGGTTACTGAAGCACTGAGAAGAGATAAACTCTTGGGACACTAAGAGTCATAAGATAAAGCAGTGGGTCATAAAAACTTCATATAATTATCCTAAGCTCTTGCAATTGTGAAAGGCTTCACACTCTAAAAAAAAGAATTCTTACAATAACTCAGTGATGTAGACAGAGCAAATGTTATTCTCCAC
Source organism: Balaenoptera musculus (assembly GCF_009873245.2). Taxonomy (NCBI): domain Eukaryota; kingdom Metazoa; phylum Chordata; class Mammalia; order Artiodactyla; family Balaenopteridae; genus Balaenoptera; species Balaenoptera musculus. The sequence continues at coordinate 14,988,427 of NC_045800.1, forward strand.
AATTTCCATATGAGTAAATTACAGCTCAGAGTTTATGTGACTTCCCCAAGGTAACATAGCTAATAATTAGGAAAACCTGCATTCAAATCCAAGTCTTTTGAATTCAAATTTTGTTCATTAATTAAGGCCAACTTCTCTAATTCTAGAGAAGATTCAGTCCATGAAGTCATAATAGTCTGCAGATAAGAAAGGATCTGTAAAACTTAGATATTTTAACAAAGAAAAATACGAGCAAGTAGCATTGTTTTCCAGATGATTCTAGATTTCATATATTCAGTCTATCCCCTTCCCTCTACAATGGAAAAACAAACTTACCTTCATCACTACAGAGTACAATGCCAGGGATTCATTACACCAAAGTCTTATTAAAATGTGACTTCATGTGCAAATTAAAACTATGAGATAATAGTTTTCATCATCAGATTTCCAAGCGCAAAATGTTCACTAAAACTCGATACTGGCAAGGCTGTAGGAAACCGCCATTGTCATGACTGTTGGTGGGACTCTTAAGATAGCATAACATCTATAGCAGTGCTTCTTAACAGGGGCCATTTGTAAAATCTGGAGACATTTCTGGTTGCTCACAACAGGGGGATATTAGTCGCATCTAGTGGTTAGAGGCCAGGGATGCTGCTGAACAGTGTACAATGCACAGCACTCCACAGGGAAGAATTATCGGGTCCAAAATGTCTATAGCACCGAGGCTGAGGTCTCTTGCTCTATAAAGGTCAGTTTGGCAATATTTGTCAAAATTACAAATGCATATTCCTCTGAAACTAGTAATTCTACTTCTACCATGTCTTCCCAGATAAAGTTATACATGTGCAAAATTTTTATGCAATAAATATTCATTGACTATTTATTCTAGGAGCTAGGAACACAGCAGGGAAAAAATCAAAGAAAAATCTCTGCCTTTTGGAGCTAACATGCTAGTGCAGAGTGGGAGTGGGGATTGACAATAAAACAAATAATGAAACAACAGTATTAGATGATGCTTTAGGCTTTAGGCTGGGGTGGGGGGGAAGGGTAATAAGGAGAGATGGACAAGAATATTCACTGTAAGATTGTTTGAAATAGCTAAAGCTTGGAAAGTCTAATTGTACATCAGAGGGTGACTAGTTAAATTATAGTACTATGGAGCACTATGCAGCCATTGAAAAGGTAGTTCCCTAAGTGCTAACATGTAGTTATCTAGCAAGGTGAAGAACACTGCATCTGTAAAGAAGAGAACACTAATACTAGCACCAGTATAAAATATCTCTGTAAAGAAACACAAAAATTCTGAAAATAGCAGATACCTCTAGGAAGATGAGTAGGTGGCTAGGAGATCTAAGTGGGAGAATGGTTTAACTTTCACTTTCACTGTATCTTCTTTTGTATCTTTTGATTTTTGAATATGAATGCTATATAACAGGCATTTAATACCTATTGAAACAATTCAGTATTTTTCTAAAAGTATCTTCATGCTATACAAGATTTAAAAAATACACATACTTACGTATATATACATATATGGATGTATATATATGCATGCATATGTTATCTATCTATCTATCTATCTATCTACCTACCTATCTACATATACATACATGCATACACCAAACATGCACACAGTTTCTTAAGTTATTAAAAATACAACATAAAACAAAGGATTACCTAGAAATCACCCTTGTCCTGGATGAAAAACTCGGCTGGGGTTGGGAAAAGGGTGCCCGAAACCTTTCCTGCCTAGGATATAAAATTCAGGAGCATAGGAATTTTGTCTGTTTTTTCAATGCTGAATCTCTAGTGCCTAGAACAATGCCTGACACATAGTTGGAAATCAGGTATTTGTTAAATAAACGAATGAATGAATAGACTTAGTTTACTCCTGTTTCTTTTCTGACCAGATAGCCTCCTAACATCTTTTTCTGACTTCAGTCTTTTTCTTCCAATTTATTCCCCATAATACCACCAGAAGGATTTATCCAGAATACAGATGGATTGTGCTTTAAAATCTTCTCCAGTTCCCTGGGGCCTACAGGATTCAGACTTTGTGACCATCCACTACTCCCCTTCCTTGCCTCTCACCATTTTCCCTTGGACCATATTGAACTTGGCCAACCGTACCATGCTCCCTCTTGGCTAGCTTTGTGTAATGCCCTCTCTTCTCTAGGGGAACTCTTACTTTTTCCCCACAGGATTCTGCTTATATATTGCCCTTTCACTGAAACAATGACTCCACTTCCTCTCTGATCATAACTGTTCCTCCTTTCTCTCTGTTCCTAGAGAATATGTACATCTTTTATTGTTATGTCACACAGTCAAGTGTCTTGCCTCTCCCTCAACAGACTCTGAGTGCCTCAGGGGCAAGGCCCAAGTTTCATTAATCTTTTCATATGCAGCTTAGCATAATGCCAGACCTATGATAGTTGTTCAATAAGTGCATTAATTTATGAATAAATCCTAACCTTTGATACAAATTGTATACAGTAATAGGATTAAAATGTATATGCAAAACATAAGAAGACCTCATTGATAAGAATGTCAGTACATTATATTTATTGCATTATAATTTTTATGATAACCTGTACAAATTATTTAAATGTTCACAATCTAACTGAGATGTAATCCAATATTATACAAATGCTATAAAAAAGTGAAGAGCATATTTTAAAATAATGTAATGCCTTTATATTTTAAGTATTAGTGTTTCTACAGACCTAATTTTTAAGTTGAAAAGGAATATTTCAATAATTTAAACAAAAGTGGGTAAATATATTTAAACACAATTTAAAAACTATAAGCTGTTATTTTGTAAGCCACTGGAGAAATTCAAAAGTAAACTTGTTAGAGAATGATTATTTTAATCATTAACTGTTTAACTTTAAAATTTTTCTATAGTTAGAATCTGTCAATGTAAGTTATTGATAGTTATTTTTAAAGTATGGAGTAATTTTTTTATTATTATACTTTTATAGAGTATTTATATAGTATTTTTTTGAGAGGCTTAGCTTTAGATGGGCTGTAAAAGCACTCTTCTTCCCCAACTCATGTTACAATCAAAAGAAATTACATGAAGGTATCAATCCCCTAAGTTCTGATTTTTTTTTTCAGCTATTGAGTTCTATACCACTGCATTGTTTCTTCTCATATTAAGTGACTATCCTATCAATGAATCCTTAATGTTGAACTTTTCATTATTAGCTAGGAAGTGTTAGATTTTATGCATTCAATTAATCTGTCTCCTCTTTGTATTTCCAACCATCATGGATGAGATCATACAAATCCTAGCCAATCTGCCAAAAGAAAAGGCAGGCTTTTTGAAGAAGTCATCACTGCAGTCTGAGCCAGGAGCAATACAGCTCCCAGGCTTACCGACATATCTACTAAGAGTTTTCAAAACAGGAAGGAAGAAGGAAATTGAGGTTTCTTCTAATTCCTTTTTCGAAGGATCAAAAAGGTTCTTGTTGGGGCTGGGGCATTACAACTGTTTCTCATGTCCTCCATAGTTCATATCTAGGTGTGTTACACAGAGTAGATGCTCAAAAAAAGTTTGATGAGTAAATGAATGCTGCCAATGGACAAATTCATACATATGTAACTTGGATACTCTTTCATTATTGTGATCCTGGATTCTTAAAAAATAATGATTTGAACGTATAATGGAAAAGTATCTGAAAAAAGAATATATATATATACACACACACAAATATATAACTGAATATATATATATATATATATAAAACTGAATCACTTTGCTGTACACCGGAAACTAACACAACATTGTAAATCAACTATATACTTCAATTAAAGAAAAAATGCTTTGATGGAAGAGGGAGAAAAGAGCCCTTCTGGGCAAGCTTCCTTGGAACCTCCATATTCTTAGGGAAGGGAAAAGCAGGGGGAAAGAAATGTTCATTATTGAGCCCCACTTTGATCCAGGCGTTATGCTAGGTATTTTACCTACTTTAGCAAATTTAATACTTGCAAAAATCCTTACGTAGTCATTATTGTGCCTGCTTTAAGGAAACAGTTCAAAGAACTGAATTAACCTCCCCAAGACAAATAAGAGAAAAAGCTAGGATTTATATCCAAGCCTGTTTGACTCCAAAGTTTATCCTTATATGCCACTATTTACTAAAAAACAAACAACAAAAACCACCACCAACAAAAGCTGTGCTTTTATTTTGTCTGTCCCGTTCACTGTAAGTCACCTCAATTCTCTTTTGGAAATAAGAGGGAATATAAAAATGGGGAAAAAATCCTAATGCTGTCAACAGGACATTGCTCTTCAGTATTATTTGCCCAAATGGAGACTTTAACTGTAGGCAATATATAACGAGCGAAAATTATTTATGGTTTTTGTGTCTCATCAACACATATATGGATCATGAGGTGCTGCATCCTTCTTCTGACATCGGGTCACATACTATTAATGAATGTGTGTTTTTGCTTATCTCACTCAAGTATGGGTGTCTTCCCCACCTCTCAAATCGTCCTACTAGTAGACAACAAAGGGTACCTACAAAGAGGCAAACTTACAAAGTGTGATTACTGTCATCTTTAATATGTGTTAATATTACCTGAGGCCAATTTCAAGCACTTCAAATAATGTATTATTATAAGAAAAATTTTTCTAATAAAAACAGCTTTTTGCTATCATCTCCAGTTTTCTATTGATAATGCGAATTGATTTTTTTTAAAAAGAGCTCCAACAGCACAGTCTCTGAAAAGCTACCTCAAATAGGTCAGAGTCTTACTCCCCTGGTTGTGCCCTATAGCATGAAAGGCTGCCTGCGTTTTCTCATGACTTTGCTCCTCGGGGGACCTCCCATGGATCATTTCTCTTAGTAAAAAACAGTTCATTGACTGAGCCTATCCTAAAGCTAACAAACAGCTTTCCATGGGGAAACAACGGCAAATTGAGTACAGCTATTGACCAGCCTTCTGTAGTTAAAAATATAACAAACTCTACCTTGTCTGATCTATTCTTGAATTACTGGTCATTTTCATGCTCTGCTGGCATTACTTACTACTTGATAATCTTTCAGGCAACTAGAACAAAAGTTTGCCTACTATCTTCTTTCTGTTTTTGTTATCTGTATTTCCTTTACTCATAGCTAATAAGAAATTGTGATGCTACATATATTAAATACATGCTTTGTTTCAAAATAAAAGGTGTTTAAAATTCAATGGCTTAATTACACTAATGATAACCCAACATTAATATTTATCTTTCTTTCAATCAAGGATAATAGGATAATAGGAAATGATACACCCTGATAAGTAATCTAATTAGATTACAAATTGTTTTATTCAACATTTTAATGTCTTCTAGACATATTATTTAGGAGTGTTTAAAATTATGAATTATTTTAATTAAAAATTCAGTAACAGTTTAAAATATTAAAATATATTTTTCATTTATATATTGTTTTTTAGAAGGAGGAAAATGACGTGTACTTTTGGAAAAAAATCTTTGGAATGATACACGTACTAGAACAAAAATAAATAAATAAATGAATAAATAAATGAATAAATAAATAAACCAACTTCTTCCCTCCTCAAATTTAATTAGTATTTGTAAAATCAAAAACAAAACCAATGAAAACTAAAAACACAAATACATTTAGTACAAATTTAGTCACTTTTTTTTTGTAAAGAGAGTAAGGTAATGAGCAATGTCTTGTGGGAAGCATTAATTGAATAAATTGTATGCAATAAAGTATATGGAAAGAAATATATATACATCTATGTGCAATTTCTCTTTATTTTGACTAAAATTCACATTTTTATTTCTGTAAATTTTTATCAGAATAATTTCATAGGTTCACAATTATAAAATTCCATTAACTCAAATATTTAGTGACTGTATCATCATAAAATACCTTAAATATCATTATCTTTACTTTCTACTAAAAACAAGACATATTAATCAGAACCTAATAATTAAAACTTTGCTATGCTAAAGTTTAAAGCAGTGGTTCTCACTGTTTCTCACTTGCTCTCACTCATTTGTTCTCACAAATGTCCCCTAGTTACCCCCAAGGGGACATCTGACAATGTTTGGAGATGTTTTTGGTTGTCACGACTGCAACAGGGGTGCTACTGGCATCTAGTGGGTAGAGACCAGGGATGCTGCTAAACATCCTACAATTCACAAAACAGCCCCACAGCAAAGAGTCACCAGCCCAATATGTTGATAGTGCCAAGTTGAGAAACCCTGGTTTAAAGATAAAGGTAAATCAAAACAAAAAGTATTTTAAAATGCCTATTTCCTCAAGACAGGACACATTCAGTCTAACTACTCAGAACTTCTGCATCTGCATAAACAATACAGGATAATGAGGGCTAATTTTCATAATGGTGTGTCTGAGCTCACTTTTTAAATCTCTGAGATGGGGACAGTAAAAATGCCTATCTCAGTGGACTGCTGTGAAGACTGAATAGAGTATTTTTAAACTGTAATACAAATAGTTTGTTATTGATATTAATACAATAACAAAAAGGTTCTCATACAAATAATTGATTTTGTTACATGTATTCTACTTAAAAAGGTGGGGAAAGAACTAACTTATTTTTTCATATATTTATGCTTAACCTATGAGAATTGAAATATATATATATTTTTTGAATACTTTTTTAAATTTTTATTTTATTTATTTTTTTATACAGCAGGTTCTTATTAGTTACCTATTTTATACATATCAGTGTATACATGTCAATCCCAATCTCCCAATTCATCACACCACCACCACCACCCTCCCGCCACTTTCCCCCCTTGCTGTCCATACGTTTGTTCTCTACATCTGTGTCTCTATTTAAAAGGGTTGATAATTAAGTTAACCTGAAAATTTTTTATCATTGATAATGATACGGCATTAATAATATCAGCAACTCCATCTGTCTATCTCATTTCACGTTCACAACATATGAAGGCAGGCATTATTATCCCTGTCTTCTAGATGAAGAAATGGTGCCACTGGTAAGCTAGCTAATTCACCTAGTATCACACAACATTAAGCGGAAGGAGGGAGTCTCCCAGGTTTGTCCTTAGTCCTTGACCAAACTCAAACATAACAGTTCTCTCTCTGGACAACTCAACTTATCAAAGTATTGGAAACATTTTGTTTCTATGGGATTTCATTGGTAAAGCAAATTAAATGAAACGGATGAACATCATACATTTTGCTGAAAAGAAAGCTCTCTTTCCAGTAAAGCCTCCCAATCTAGAGGCCAAGGACCCATGGAGCAGGGGACTATGGAGCTATGGGGAAGAGTCTTTTATATTTATATAATTAATAATATTTATATTTATATAATTAATATTATAATTATGTATAATTATTAATATTAACAATAAATAATATTATTATAGTATTATAATATTATGATAATAAATAATATTAATATTAATAAATATATAATAATTATATGTTAATATAATTAATATTATAGTTATATTATAATATTTATATTTATAAAATATTTATATAATTAATAATATTTATATTATAGGAATTTTTTTATATTTCAAACATCATCTACATATTAAAAAAATAATGTATCTTGCTTATATATTATTGCTTTTCAAATGTATGTACTTATAGTGGGATAATTAAAAAGCAAATTAACTTTTAAAAACATTGTTAATTTTATTATAGTCTTTGATAATTGTATTTTAATTCAATATCGTTATTTTTTCCTTTTATTGTCATTAATAAAGTAATGCTACTATGTAGTTAAAGAATCTCCAGAGGAGAAAATCAAATTGAATTCTTTTCTCTTTACAGTGAAATCTTGAGTTATAAATCTAAATGGTACACAGGACCGACTAATTATTCACACATATCACTTACATAATTAAATGTTATTAATACATTTAAAATTTATGACAAATTATTTTTAAGGTTATAAAATCTATGATTGGAATTATTTTAAGGTTCTAAGATATAGATTGCTCTTTGATAACTAGACAAGCTGTAATTTATGAATCCTCTCAGCAAATGTTCCCTTATCTAATGATTTGTCAAACAGTATTTAAGTTTGTCTATCTTCATAAGCTATGTGAGGGCAGCAGTTTTGACTGTTTCAATAATTGCTGAATCACAGTGCCTACAACAAAGTTTAGCCCATAGTAGGTGCTCAGTAAGCATCTGCTGAATATCTAACCAACTAAATGAATCCAAAGTTTTACTAGTCTCCTAGGTGAAAGTACTCTCTCCTTTTTCTGAAATCCAATCACACTTCTCTTTTGGATGTATTTCTCTTTCTATACTCTAGAAGAGTTTAGATAGCATTGACACTATTTGTTCCCTGAAAGCTTAGTCAGATTCCCCTATGAAACAATCTGGATTCAACCACTCCTCTTCCCTCCTTTTCCCTCCCCTTTCCTCCTCCTCCTCCTCTTCTTTGTCTTCTCCTCCTCCCCACCGGACCTTCCCCTGGTCTTTACTCTTCTTACTTTCTGATAACACTCTCTCTATATTCTTTATTTTAATTGGTTGGTCTCAATTTTCTTGTTTTGTACCTGATATTAGTGGGAAAGCTTTGAGTTTATCACCATTAAGTATGATGTTAGCTGTTGGTTTTTTGTAAATATTCCTTATCAAGTTGAAGCAGTTATCCTCTATTCCTAGTTTACTGAGAATTTTATATAGTTTTTATAGGAAAAGTAAGATAAATACTTGATTATATCCCTATATTTATCAATTTTCAAAATAATTACTTGCTAGCATTCTCCAAACATGACAATTTTAATTATAATTATAAATTCATAAATTTTAACATTTCTGATGTGTTTCAATTAATAGTAGTTATTATTTTTGTTAATATAGTTTTGTTAATTGTTCAAATTGTACTATCTCTGAATAACAAGAACTTCTTCAAACTGGTTCCTGAATTTTTCTGATGTGAGCAAAATAGTCATTGATAGCTTTCTTGTCTTTTGCCTATTCCAGACCTGGAATCAAACATTTCTCTAAGGACCCTTTCCGGGAAATGGTATTTAGAGACCTCATTCTGGACACAAGAGGTATTTATTGCTACTGAGTTGGTCACTGTTCTAGGAAGTTTTGGGCAACAGAACTCAGTGTCATAAATTCCTTGAACTCTCAAGGAAGCAGACCCTCTGGAAGATGGAGTTAGCAAGCAGAAGTTCCTATGGACTAAAAAAAAAATGTGGAAGGGGAGAGGAACAAAGTCTAACTGGACAGAGGGAAAGGGTTAAGATATCTAGAGGACATCTAGAGCTAGAATAATCTTTCAACAATCAAGTTGGGCCAAGAGGGCCAGGCCTTTATACTCCCTCAGAATTTTTTTTAAAGAGGAAAAATATATCATGAATTCATAGTGATATTGCCAACTCAGAGTTAAGTTGTTTTACTTTTGTATCTCTTTTCTCTTACATCAAAAATCTTGATACCTAACAGTATTGATAATTGCTTTTACGCTATAATACAATTTAACATAATATTATATATGACATCTGACAATACAATTAATAAAAACAGATTTATTTGTAGTTTTAATGTCTTAAGGGTATATCCCACTAAGGTATACAGTCAAATACTGTGTATCACTTGAAATAGGTTCTCTCTGCATGGTTTTGCCACTGACTCAGTCCCAATTTAGGTTAATTTGTTGATTCAGACATTGAGTTTTTAGAGATTGCTCCCTTTTCCATTTTTATTTAATTTTGCTTTGTAATTGTAACACATTTATATGATTCCAGGGTCAGACTTCCAATATAAAGTACACTTAAAGAGGTCTGTCCATCCTTGTTCCTTTCATGCTATTCCCTTTTCATCCCTATGAATAACCACTAAACAACAACAACAACACAAAAAAGGCTTAATTTATCCTTTCACTTTTAAAAGAAAATATGCAGTATTTATTTATATTTACATTCTCCCCCTTCTTAGCTAAATAGTGACATATATTATTTACTTTTTTTCCACCTTGCTACTTTCACTTAACAATATTGCCTGAGATCATTCCATAGCAAAATATAGAAATTAAAAAAAATAACTACATGGTACAACATTTTACCACACTTCATTTAACCAGTCCACTATTGATAGATATTTGAGTTGTTGTCAGTCGTTTTTACTATTAAAAGTAGCAATGCAATAGCCTTCTGCATATCTTTTCATATTTGTCACCGCGGTAGAGATGGGTTTGCAGGATCTAAGAGTAAGTGTATAAGTAAACATAGTAAAATTCTCCTCCATAGCAGTTGTACAATTTGCATTCACAACAAGATATGAAAGTGTCTGTTTTCCCACAACCTTTCTCTTAGAGTACTGAATTAGTTGTCTATTGCTATGTAACAAATTACAACAAATTTAGTAGATTAAAGCAATACAAATTTATTACCTTACAGTTCTGGAAATCAAAAGCCAAAAAACAGGACTCCCTGGGCTAAAATGAAGGTGTCAGCAGGTGTTTTCCTTCTGGAGGCTCTAGGGCAGAAACTGTTTCCTTGCCGTTTCTCTTTTCTAGAGGCAACCCACATTCCTTGGCTTGTGGCCCCCTCTTGTCTTCAAAGCCAATAACTGCATCACTCTGACCTCTGCTTTGATTGTCACATCTTCTCCTCTGATTGACTCTCCTGTCTCTCCTCTTCATTGGTAAGGACCTTTGTGATAATAACATTAAGCCTATCTGGATAATCCAGGATAATCTCCATGTCTCACAATACTTAGTTTAATCATACCTGCAAAGTACCTTTTCCCATGCAAACTTCTGGGGATTAGGATGAAGATATCTTTGAGGGCTATTATTCTGCCTGCTACAAACATGTTACCAATCTTTTGGATTTTTGACACTCTTATTGATAATAAAAGTAATCTCAATTAATTTTAATTAATTTTTTTATTGTGAGTGAATTTGAACATGGTTTTCTATATTCTGTGCTCTTTGCATTTCTTTTCCTGTGAACTGTTTATAATCGCTTGCCTATTTTTATAGCTGGTCTCTTTGCTTCCCTTTAAAAATCTTTGGATCTTTGTAGAATTTGATTCTATTCAATTTGGAACAGATTCTGTTTTCCCTTTTTCTATATAGATATTCAGTTATCCCAATGCCACTTACTGAGAAGCCCATATTTTCCCCACTGATGCATATGCCTCTTTTTTCATATACTAAATTTCCACACATAATTTGATCTATATCTAGATTTTTAATTCTGTTTCATTTTAGATATTTTCTTTTAAACTTTCATAATGTCTCTTATTAATATAAGAATTACTTGTTCCTGGAAGACATTCAACCAACAACATTAAAGTCAATGACTGAAATGAAAGTATTTATTATGCGTTCCTATGCTTTTCCCCACTAGAATTTGAGGTGGTTGGGTATTATATTATCCACTTTTATTTCCCAGGTCTCTAGCAGTGTTCCTTGTACATTAAGGATAATCAATAAATCATTATGAAAAATGTATAAATGAAAATGTTGGATAGTAAATCTCTGCTAGAATACTTTATGTTTAGCTAGCAATGATGTGTTTGCTATCTAAATGTAGCAGACCTTATTTGATCCAGTGAGGACTCTGAGTGCTAGGTATACAAGGTATTTCTTACCACTACTTTATAAATGAGTCAGAAAAGCTTAAGTTACCTTCTCAAGGTCACAAAGCAAAAAGTAGAACTGGAACTGGAATTAAGTCTTCTGACTTCAAATTTAATGTTCTTTGCATTAGAGAATACACTCTTGCCCTTGATTTCATTCCTCTTTATTTCTCTTACAATTCTAAAACAACAGTCCTCCAAGAGATGTACATGTTACTAAGATCTAAACCTGATTACAATGAAATGAACCAATTATTCTCCACCAAAAGGAATGCATGACAGCCAAAATAACATTGTCAAATGATCAGTTTTAAACATTATTCTGAGGGTGTTAATATTAATTACATGTTTAAAGGTGATACTAAATAATAAAAGTACTTTTTGTTCAACATTTTAATGTTTAAATGTCTTTTACTATTTTTATACTTTATTTTTTACTAAAAGATTATGAAGACTATTTTTTTATTAATTTTTAAAATTTATATATAAATCTGTATGTTCAGATACACCACAAGGCTATACATAAAAGAAGCCCAGGGAATGACAATGCTGAGTTTCTAAGTACAATTAACAGGACAAAAAAGAATGAATGAGAAGAAATATAGTGAGTTTTCCTTATTTTGGGATTCTTGGTTCATTGTTTCCAGTGATATAGGAGGAAAGAAAATAAAATAGATAGGACAAAAAACATACTAAATTATTACAACAATGTGGTTGAAATCCACTATGTTCTCACATTTAAAAAGTATAAGTTGTGTTTAGCAAAGCTGCTCCAATAATATGGTATCATATTTTAGATTTTTAGACAATATATTAACTGATTAACTTAAGAGCATAAATTTTGCATCTGAACTCTCTGGTTCTTCTTGAATGATTTACTGTAATATTTGTAATTTAAATCAGTTTCATTGTGATTATATTTAAAATCATCATAGACACTAATAAATTGCCATATACATTTTAACTGTTACTTATAGATCTATCATTTAAATATGTATTATGTAAGCTAAAATACATTTGCATTTAATAAATGACCATTCTAAATCTAGATGGGATGCTCATTTCCAGAATTAAGGTTCCTAAGGGAGAAAACAAAATTTCTGCTTGTGGAAGCTAAGCATAATGCTGTGTAATCGATTGGTTCACTTAAAGGCAGCAACCATGCTCCCTTCGATGACAGATTAAGTAAATATGAGAGTAGACAGCACAAACATTATGGGTATTATACAGCATATTGTAGTAAAGACTATGAAAATTGGTCATGCTCTAGAGCAAGCAATATGGATGAAAGTGTTTTAAGAGCAATGTATTCATAAAGAAATTGAGGAAAACAATTATATTATATAAGTGGTGAATAAATAGCGACATATAGGGTAAATTAAAACCAAAACAGTCTTTAGGCTTTTCCAGAAGCAGAAAGGAGCTCCAGACTTTTAAAAATAGCCAAAGGTATCATATAGGTTTATTCTTCATGCAAAGAAAAATCTCCATTTGCACATGCATGGAAAAATCCAAAGTGAACAAGAAGAAACTTTAAACCCTAAAAATTTACAACAGAGCGGCAAAAATGATGCAACTGATCACTAACACTAAGCAAATGATTTACAGATCAGATGAGCAGGATGGCCTCTTAGCCTTTCTTAACTGTATAAAACAGCATTGAAACTTCAGGACCCGTAAGAGTGTGCTTCCACATTGCCAGCTGCCCTAGGTGTAGATTTCTGTGTTAAATCACACCAGGAAGACAATGACTGTACACATTCACCAGCTTGACTAACAAAGCTAGTAGGGACAGCCACTGTAGGAGTGGCTTCTGCTTAAGGGCTACAAAGAAGAGACTGCTGTCAATAGCAGCCTTTTTCTCCTCTGATCTTACTGAACCCCACCAGTGATCTTCACTAGTTCCTTCTCTCCCTACGACTGTAAAGTTAAAAAACGAGGACATGTCTAATATAACACAAAGAATGACGCTGTACTTGGGTCATACTCATTACACATGCTTTGGTTAAAATCAGTACCCTTAATAAGCATTTGGTGAACTTTCAAGTAATTTGAATCTATTCCCAATGTGACCACTGATTTACTAATCCAGCTTTCCAACCTGCAAGAAGGGGCCAATACCTCGATCCCCTTTCTTAACAAAGATGTGATAAGAACAAATGCTTTCAGCTATTTGGAAAAATGAAACACTACAGAAATGAAGGTGTTCTAGCTGCAACTGAAAGATCCACAGGACCATCATCCTAGCGCCAGTCTGTGAGAATGAACAGACATGAATTTGAACCCAAAGCTGTCATCAATAGCAGGTGACATGACACAATATGAAAGGCTGAAGGTTGTACTTCGTTTCCTTTCTATCTATGATAACTATGTTCCTTATCAAAGTGAATACCAACTCCTACTGCTCATTAAGGCTGTCATGTTTTTCACAGTCTCATCTGCCTTATAATTGAAATTCTTATTTTAACAGTATTATCTTAATGTTATTGCTAGCTATGGAATGTCTTGTGAAGACTGCAGCATTAAAGTTAATTTGGCCCTACATCTTTGGTAACGGATACAGTCTGGAATATAATAAACTCTGGATATTCATACTTGGACTGAAATATGTCAAGGTTACTTCCCCAATTATTATAGTTTATCATAGGTGGCCCTTAAAATGGTTGGTTATCATTTCTCACATCTGATTAATCTCATATTGCTTATGGTCTTTTTTGTTAGAGTGGCAAAAATAAGAATTCCTAATGATGTGAAGTTTCTTTTTCTTTTTTTTTCATTCTTAATTAAAACCGGTTATGTACTTCAGTTGAGCTTCCCAGTGAGAAAAATTAGATCAGTATTATAATAAGAATTAAGAAAGTACTCCTAGGATTATAGTCAATGTATAATTTAAAAATTATAATGCAGTAAATAAAAAAATAGATCAAATGACCTATATTGTTAACTTAAGTAGCACCTTCCATTAAGCAGACCTGCAATTCTTATAATTTAATGTCTATACAGTACTACCAAAGAAACTATATATACAATATGCTAATAAAGTAAAACAATCTCACTTAATGAGTTTTTATTCCCATTCAGCTGTGATGATTTCCCATAGCTTATTGAATAAATGCTTGGAATAATATACCTAGCAAATACTTTACACTTTACATATAAATAGGTCAAACCAAAAGACTGATAAAACCTTAGAGATAAATACTAGAAATTAATTTTAAAAATTTAAACATTTAAAAAGAGTTATTTTTGATACTAATATGATAACTCAAGAGCACTGAGATTCAATTAAAATTTAATCTTTGGTGCCTGGGATTTGCTTCAAAATAACCACTTGTGGAGCTGGGGGAAAAGGGGGATAGAGATGAAACAAGATTGGCCATGAGCCACCAACTGCCAAAGCTGGGGAATAGAATTCATTTTTCTATTTCTACATATGCTTAAATTTTTTCATTATAAAAGTTAAAAATTAATCTTTGATATTAATATTTTATTTCTTATTTAATGGTGTTATGTCACTAAAGAGGGCCTCATAGGAAGCTGGAAAAATACAATGGTATTATGAAAATAGTTTTCCAAAGTTACATTTCTGGATTCTTATTTTATAGGCATATATTAGATATCCCCTACTCCCAGTCTTTTATTTTAGAACATCCCTTAGTTGATGTCTACGCATATATATCTATGGAAAAAATTAATATTTGAGGATATGGATACCTATAAATGGATAGGCAGGCTCTATCTATATTGAAAAGAAGTTTAGGTATCCTCAAAACCAAATACAACAATGATATACCACCATACACATATTAGAGTAACAAAACAAAATTCAAAAAGTCAACAATACCTAGTAAGGATGCAAAGCAACTGAAACTTTTAGATGTTGTTGATGGGAATACAAAGTGGTACAGCCACTTTGGAAAATGGTTAAAGTTAAATATACTTTTATGTTATGACCCAACAATTTTACTGATAGATATTTACCCAGGAGAAATAAAAACATATTTCCATATCAAGACCTATATGAAAGTGTTAATGGCAGCTTTATTCACAATAGTTCCAGACTGGAAATAATCCAGATGTCCATCACCTGGTGACTGGACAAATAAATTGTGTGCATCCATACAATGGAATGCTATTCAGCAACAGAACAAACTACTGACACCTACAATGACATAGATGGATCTTGAAAGCATTATGCCAAGTGAAAGAAGTCAGACATCAAAGGCTACATAGTATGTGGTTCCATTTATTTGACCTTCCAGAAAAGGCAAAACTATAAGGAAACAATCAGATCAGTTGTTGCCAGGGGTTTAGGGAAGAGGGATGGAATTGACTGCAGAAGGGCATGAGGGAACTCATTCTCTATCTAGACTGAGGTGGTCACTACATGACTGTGTACATTTGCTAGAACTTACAGAGTATGGATGAGGCTTAGGTTTATAATATACTTTCTTGTATTTTCCAAAGTTTCTATAATTAGAATGTTTTAATTTTCTAATCAGAGAGAGAAACTAACATTATATAAAATTAATAACTGATGGTATGACGTCTGTATTGCCTTGATAATTCAAGAATACATAGAAAAATGGTTAAATAATATGTCATTAAGTCAACCACATTTTCTCTCAGTACTTAATAAAAACTGTGCATATGCATTTATACATGCATTTATGTACTCATACACTTACACTTCATTCAATACAGCGGGAGACTGGAGGTATGCAGTTAATCAAATGTTGTGATGGAAAGAGTGATCTTATATTAATCTCATTACAATAAAATTTCTTTTATTACTAATTATACTAAAATTAAACTTTCTTTAATGAATCAAAAGTATTATGGGATCTCATTGTGCTTCAGGTTTATTATCATGTGTGTGAGCTATTATAATGCATGAGAGCATGTGGAGTAACAGAACTAATCTGGGAGAGAAAGAAAGGAGCAGCAGGGGCAGAGGAGAAGGGGATAACAGAAGGGGTGGGGAAACTGATGTCATTCTCCACAGTAGGTGCTAAGATAGTCTAGAGCACTGATTGTATCAGAAACACCTTTGTGTTGTCTGGAGTGCCTACTATAGCGCACGGCACGTTTTCTTGTTATTTTCTTTCCAAATAAATGGGATCATCAAAAGGTGATGTACTTTTAATAAAATGTTCTATGGAACTTCTTGAAATTCAATTTATATAAAGTAAAATTACTCTATTTCGAGAATGTACTTCCTAAAAGTTCCCCAAAACATACACACAGAAGTCATAATGTATCATTTCAAAGAGAGATTCAAGGGCCACATATACAATACACACTTCAAAAATTCATATAATTTTGAAAGTGAATATTCTAACAAGAAGTTATAGGCAAAAAACTTAGGTAGGGTATGTGTGAGAGCAGTGGGCAGGCATATGAGAAATCTCTGTACCTTCTTAATTTTGCTGTGAACCTAAAAGTGCTCTAAAAAAGTAAAATCTTGAAAAAAGGTATGTAGGCTTAGTAATACTCAATATTTACTCACATTTACTCACATAGAGTACATAAATCATTTACACTTACTTTTCCCCTGTGTGAAGATACATGTGTGCACGTGGACAACATAGTCTTTAAATACCATTTTCCAATTTGGTCACCAAAAGATTTTGTCTGTTCACTCAAAATCACCATCTTCTCTAAACAAAGTTGTTTTTCGTTTTTTGTTTTTTAATTCTGGGCCATTGTGTGTGTGTTTTAGTGCATTAAAGTGAAGTAAGGAAGTTGTAATATTGGATGATTAGAACACATATCTACTTAATTGTTAATGATCAATAAAAAGGCAAAACCAGGCAGCCCTAGTAACTCAAATCTCTTTAAGATCTTGAGCACTGAATTTCCACCTCACTCCTAATTGTTATTCACAAGAGTAGGGACTGTGCTCCTATATTAATTTCTGTATTCTCAATGCTTGACATAAAGGAAGTGCGCAATAAATGTTAGATTAGTAAATAAATAATGAGTTAACTAATTAATCTCAACTCTCTATCCCTTGAGCATCTATAATGTCAGCCACAGCCCTTTACCTGCCTTCCCTATCGAACTCCTCGCTCCCACCCCCAGCAAATTTAAAAGAGGCTCTCATATTGGTATCCCAGCATCTCTCATTAACTTGATTATCTTTATTCACCTTGCCAGTATCTGAGTGAACCCTACTAGGTGCTTTCCTCATTTCTGATCCCAGTTTTAAGACAAAGTCCTTGTCCTTACTAAAATTCATGCTAAGTTCCTTCGGGTTTTCATTGCTGCTTAGCAATCCTTTTTGTCACCTTAAGATAAGGTTTTTCATTCATCTCTTCTTTTATTCAAACGTTCTTTCTTTTTTTTTCAGACCAGAAGAATTTGTTGAATTCTACCAGATAGGCAACTTCTTCTAGGACAAGTGAACAGCAGAAACAAGGATAGAGGCAAGGGATGTTGGGTAGGGATCAGGTTACTGGGGTGAGAGGGCAAGAAAAGATGGAATAAGAAAGGAAAGTACTGTAGGATACGGTACAGTATGCAGAGGAATTTGAATTTTCACTGTAAGAGATGAGGATCCATTGGGGAATTTTGAGAAGGGTGATACACACATATCTGCACCCTAGAAAGATCACTTTGGTAGCAAAGTGGAAAAAAGCCTGGAGGAGGAAGGTAGATAGAGGCAGGGAGACCAGTAAGGAGGGTAATATAGTAAGATCAGGAAAAAAAGACCTTGAGGCTTGAAATCAGAAAAGTAGTAGTGACGATGAATTTTATATTTACATTGTAGAACTGACAGGGCTCAATGACTGATAGAAAACGGAGAACAGAGTAGAAGGAGAAATCTTGGATAACTCCCAGTTTCCTGTCTTAACCAGCTATCACAGCCTTTCCAACAAGTGTTCTACATCTCTTCTATTATTCTTAAGCCTCCACCTTACACCCTCAGCTCACGCTAGTCAGGTAACCTTACTTCTAATAGTACCATAAAAAATAAGAACATCAAAGGTAAACTATCACATGGAACTGCTCAAAATTCCCTTTAATCTTTACTCATTTTTTTATCCTCTCTTATCTTTCCAAAATTAATCCTTATACTTGTCTCCTTGGTCCTCTCTCTGCTTTTCCCTCTCCTCTATCCTAACCTACATTTTTTTCCACATCAGTAATTCTTCTCCCAGAGGAACTTCTCTTGAACCTGACAGTTTCTTAAACTACTGTCTCATTTCCTTCCTTCCTTAGGACATTATCAATTTCAAAACAGCAGTCCACCTTGTTGCACCCATGTTCTCATCTTCAACCCAGTCTTTATGGTCTTGTTTCTGCCCTTCAATAGAAACTACTTCCTCAAAAGTCGCCAATGACTACACAATTACCAAATTCCATCTCCTCTCCCTAGTTCTCAGCTTCACTGACTGCTTATGAAATGGATGGCATTGTTTGTCACTTCATCCTTTTTGGCATGCCTTCTATTTCTAAATTCTAATGGTCCTAAACAACTCAATTTGCTTCTTTCCCATTCTGTCATTTGATACTTTCTTTCCTCCACTATGCCTCCAACATTTTAATTGTAGCAATTTCCAGAGATTCCGTCTTTGTTTCTCTTTTCTCTTCTCACACCCATGACTTATAGCATGTATGAGGAACTCGCAGCATTCTGGTCCTTCCCTCTCTGTGCCCCAGACTCCATTTCCATATTTAATCAGCTATTTCGTTCTGTAAATTGTGCCTCTTCCTAGTTTTCAATATGTTTGCTCCTTAACGTTTTGACAGCCACTAGTTCAGGGCTTAAGTGGCCAGCTTGTTTCTCCATCTCAATTATTCTTCAAAATGATTAATGATACAGAATGCTGCCAAGTAGACATTTTCTAAAACCAATCACAAAATTCTGCTCAAAAAATTTCTGTATGGTCCTTAGCATCTCGTTAAAATTGACTTCCATAATATGTTCCAACATCTACCTTGAACCCCACAATTTCTTCCTCATTCAGCTAATCCTGCCTTTTTACCATTTCACACACGTACAACACTCTTTTCTGTCTCGTCTTTTACTCATATTGCTCCCTCAACTTGGCACGTCTCTTTACTCGTCCCCTATCTCAACTCTACTCCTTCCTCTACCTATTGACATTTCATCTATCTTTAAAGGCCAAGAACTACTATAATTTTTCATGAAACATACAACAATATACTGAGTTTTAAATTTTTTTCTCTCCTTTGTGTTTTTTGTCCCTTTTTTATGGAAAGCTTTTTATTCTAGGTATAGAAAAATATTCATATTTCTTAAAAACAAAAGTTTGAAATTTTTGTTGACTACATAATCCATTCACTTAATTCAAAGTTCACAAAATATAAAATAATGCATTACTGTCCCTTAGCCACCCTGAGCATAAAACTCAAAACTGCATGAGTTTTGAGGTGTAGTATGTAGTATTTTTGTTATTCTTTTCTATGTATTCTACAATTTTTTTTTATTGGAGTACGGTTGCTTTACACTGTTGGGCCAGTTTCTGCTGTACAGCACTATTTACAATAGCCAGGTCATGGAAGCAACCTAAATGTCCATCAACAGAGGAATTGATAAAGAAGATGTGGTACATATATACAATGGAATATTAGCCGTAAAAAGGAACAAAATTGTGTCATTTGCAGAGACGTGGATGGATGTAGAGACTGTCCTACAGAGTGAAGTGAGTCAGAAAGAGAAAAACAAATATTGTATAATATCACTTATATGTGGAATCCAGAAAATGGTACAGATTAACTTATTTGCAAAGCAGAAACAGAGACACAGATATAGAGAACAAACTTATGGATACCAAGGGGGTAAGGGAGGGTGGCATGAACTGGGGGATTCGGATTGACATATATACTCTACTATGTACAAAACATATAACTAATGAGAACCTACTGTATAGCACAGGGAACTCTACTCGGTGCTCTGTGATGACCTAAATGGGAAGGAAATCCAAAAAAGAGGGGATATATGTATATGTATAGCTGATTCACTTTGCTATACAGCAGAAACTGTTTTTTGTCCTTTTAGCATTAATCACATTGTATATACATATATATGTACGTATATATAACATATAAGAGGTACTTCTGCATCTTATCTTTCCCATTAGTGTATAAATTCCTGGAAGGTAGAGACAGTATCTTTTCCATATCCATCTGTACTGAGTTGCACATAGTAATTTTGGTAAATATTTGTTGAATAAATTTATTATAGTGTAGAATTTCTTTCTAAGATTGACTTTCTATTATGAGACATGGAAAAATAAAATTGGGTTATTTTTGCTTTTGTTTCCTAAAATGTGTTAGAGATGAGAAAGTCCTTAAGAAATAACGACCCTTTCTCCATGAAAAATTGCATATAAACTATCTATTTGAAGTCTACTCTGTTTTTATATGCCATTAATGGTTAATCCTGTGCCTTTCTTCGTGAACCAAAAATTAAATGAGACTTAAAATAAATATGAACAAAATTATAAGATATAAATATGAACAAAGATCTCTGGTATGAAAAATGTAAAACTGTAATCCTTGATTAAAAAGAAAATGTATATTAAGATTTAAGGTAAATTTTCAGATTTAATACCCTAAATTTTGACTTGGTTGCTATTTTATTTTCTAAGAAAGCAAAGTATGAGAACGTATGAAAATGTTTACTTAGCTAAAGTATAACATTATTGGTTTCTTAGATTCTACATATAAAATATCTAGCACTACACTTCCAATATCTGGGATTATACTTATAAGATTTCTATTTGATGTAACAGCATTTTATAGAATTCTTACAGTCAGTTATTCCATTGAGGATATGAACTTGATCAGATTATCTACTAATGCATGTAATGGAAAGAAAGAAGAAATATAAGTTAAATTAGTAACTGATTGTACATGAAATGTAAGCAGAAAATATATTAAACAGAGGCATAAATTTAGTGTAATAACAACTGCCATAGGGAACTATAGCCTAATAAAATATTTAAACAAAAATCAGAAAATAAAACTGCACACAGTCAGACACACAACAAATCCCTCAAGACAATCTAAAAAGTTAGAAAAATGAGCCAAAAATATAGCTAGCTCTTTGTTATTGTTACTGAATAACCAGTACTAATTAAGATATTAATATTAGTTTTATGTTAATATATTAAACATTAATATTTTAATATATATACAAGGAATGAGTGCTGAAAGTGTTTGACAGTATTCAAAAATACCCTTGAATACTGTGTGTTCTTGGTTGCAGCAGATATAATCTGCCCACAGTTTTTTTTGGATGGGTCCAATATACTATCTGTTTTACTTGAGAGTAGGTAAAGGATAAGGATGGGGAGTGGGGCTGGAAATTCAGTCTTTTTTACTCAGAGCTGGAACACTGCACTCAAGAATTACTAAAGTGTATTTATGACTTTCCAACAAATGATATTGTAGCCTACTTTACACAGCCACTTCTTATCTGCAAGACTGCTATATAAAAATAATTTATGCTAGCATTGCTTCAACTATGATATGACAGTATCCTTAAGTAAAGTATCATTCTGCTGAATGACAGCCAATATGAATATAGGTGACCAGGGTTATAAGCCTTTTGTATTTGTAAATGTTTCTGTTTATCACATCAGACACCGTGAGGTGAAACTGGGCTTACGTTTTCGTTGTTGTTTATTTTCCTTTATATTCTTCTGCATCATAGTTTATATTCATTTTAAGTGATTTAAGATGATAACCATAAAGTTTTAATAGCTCAATGAAAACTTCCATTTATAAAATTTTAATTTTGAAAGTGCATAAAAAATATAAATACATATCTTTAGCTTTGAACTCAGTGAATTCTGAATGAAAGATGTTAGCAGTACTTTACTTACAAGTACAGTTAACCTAAGGCATTTATAAAGCAAGGTATTAAGAATATAAACAGATGACTTTTCTCATGCCTAAACATATTGTGACTTCTGCTTATATCAATTTAGAACCATGCAGATTCCAGTAATTTAAGTATTATATTATATTCACCCCATGTTAATGGGTCCTATTCTTTTCATGTTAATTCTGAAGAATCAATCATCTTTAATTCTTAATTCATGCTCCATTCAATCATGAAATCCATTATAATTCTGTTATAATTCCAAATCTTATATTTCTAAAAAATTTTTTGAAAACATTTTCTGCTAAACGGTCTTGGTGAAGAGAAGTCTTTTTATAATTTTAAAAGAAAGATAAAGAAAATTCTAAATGCACCTGGGGAATCCATATCCTTCCCTACTTCAAGAACCAAAAATGTGCCTATAAAAATTTCCAATTTTTTCTAAATAATTTTCTTAAAATAAGAAAGCCTTTTGTCTTCTAAAGCATTTGTTATGAGAAATGTGAGAAGATGTGACCTTAACAGTCTACTTCTCTCTACTACCAACTGAAAATCATCTTCTTTGAGGCAAACGGCTCCTGTGGCCTATGGGTAGTTATGTGCAAACAGGGCTTGGGTCCTGTAAAAGCTCTGGTTGAGGGAACTCCTGCCGAACGCTACCCTCTTTGGACTGGGGAAGTGCACAGAAATTAGCATCAAGACCCAGGGTATGAATTTTACAGAGACATGGTCTAGAGAGCTCTGTAAATACCAAGAGGAAGGTCAGTATAATCCCTAACAGAGTATCCCTGGGCTCTCTGGTCCCTAAGAGGCTAAGAAAAAACATAATAGGTATTTCGAGTCCTCCTTGTTCTTGAGCCTTAGGGAGTACAAAAAGATCAGCAGGAAATTGGTGGCTTGACTGTTTCTATACCACTAACCATTTACAAGTAGCGAGAACCCTCCCACCCCTGTTGCCTTCCACCCCCTCAGAGGTTGCCAATACTGGACTCTCAAAGTGGTGATAACGAATATAACAAGCTAATGCCAGGAGAAGAACATCAATCCAAAAAGAAGAGAACCTGCACCCAGGAAAACTGAGCTGTTATTGAAGACAAACTATAATTTAAGTAGGGTCCTCTCACTACAAAATAACCAAATTCTTTTTAAAGCATTGCAGTTAGGGAATGTTCCAAGGCAACCAGCTAAAACTGGAAAGGGGAGCAGGGAGCAGCAAGCAAACATGAAAGCAGAGCTGCCCTGAGGATAAAAGCTGATATAAGTAACTTACAAGGCAAGAAAGCTGAACTTGAGATCCCTGCACTTTGCCAGGGACCTTGGAAAAAATGGTTAAAGAATAATGGCAGGTCTTGGTTTCTAGCAGAAGCAATCCTCTTTGGAGAAAAGCATTGGATATTTAGGCCTCTAGAAAACCACAGATTAAGATCAAAACAAATGGGAGCTCATAAGGATCACTAAACACACCAGGAAACAAGCCACAGTGAATGAAAGCCCACAGAAAGAAACTGATAGATTTAGATTTCCAAGGATTTCAGGTATTAAAATGATTGGATATAAAATTAAAAAAAATATGTTTGGAATAAAATGTGAGGGAATAAAAACTAGCAAGCAAGAAGAGACTTTCGAAAACTGCTAAGCAGATTTGAAAAGAACCAAACAGAACTTTTAAAAATGAAAAAAATATGTGTTGAAAGATATCGTGGCTAGGGTAGACAGCAGATTATATACTACTGAACAAAGAAGTAGCAAACTGTAACAAGGCTCTGAAGAAATAAGCCAGAAGAAACACAGAGAGAGGAGATGGAAGACACTAAACTGCGAGATTAAGAGATTTTGAAGGTAGAATGAGAAGATCTGACATCCATCTAATCAGAATCTTAGGAGAACACAGAAAATGGAGGAGAGTAAAACTCAAAGGGATAATAACTGAGAACTTTTAGTGGTAAACAAAGACTTTGAATCCTCAGACCTAGAGAACACAAAATCTTCCAAGAAGGATAAATACAAATAAATTTATGCTTAGGAAAATCATGGTAAAACTGCAGAACACCAAAGACAAAGAGATTTTAAAAGTCATTGGTAAGAAAAGCTAGATTTGCTACAAAAGGATGACAATTATACTGTCAGAAGATTTCTCAGCTGCAACAATGGAAGCCAAAAGCCAGAACCATTTTCATATAAACAAAATGTTTGAGTATGGCACTTCTACTGCAAAGAAACTGGATGCTTGATAATGTGTACTTCCAAAACATTTGTTAGACTGCAAGCAATGGGGATGCTCCAAGGCTTCAGTGAAACTGAAGAGGCAGGCAGGGAGACACAAGCTAAGAGTTTATTATCAGAAGACATGTGCCAAAGCAATTTCTAAAGATAAATAATAGGAAGATGGAAACATTTCAGAAGGAAGCTCTGAATGCAAAGAACAGTGAGCGAAGAAAATAGTGACTATATAGGAAAATTTAAACACATATTGATCAGGTAAAACAGCAACAATAATAATGTTTAATTCAAGGGGTGACAAAACTCATAGAACTACAAATAAGATAACTGTGACATATAAGATGAAAACAAGATTTAAATTGTTTTTAGGACCTTTTATTGTTTGGGAAGAGCTCATTATTTTCAGACTGAAACTATGCCTGCTAAAATTTTAAGAGTAATCACCAAAAGAGGAGAAAGAGTGTATAATATGAATATCAGTTGAGGAGAAAAGGAAATATTGATTTTTAAAAATCTTCAATTCAAGAGAAGGCCAGCAAAGAAGGAAAAATAATTAAAAATTCAGGATAAATCGAAAGCAAAAGTAATGTCTGAAAATATTACTAAACCAGTTTGATTAGTAGAAAAAAATAGAGAAAATATAACATTTTAATAGCAATATCCAGAAGGGAAATATCTGTAACAGAAAATTACAAACATTTAATAGATGTGATTTATAAATAAGAAGCAAAAAATGTTCCAATAGAAGGATGAAGAAATATACTGAATAAGCTATGAATCATTTCCAAATTTTCTGTGACTAATATAGAATTTCTTGTGTAATCAGATTACTATCAGTAAATGCTATTAAATAGAAGAGGACATGGGAATAATAGCCAATAAAATGAACTAGGAGAAATACAGATGGTTAAAGACAATATGAAAATATTTGATTTTGCTAATAATAAGAAATCTGAAAGAGAATATAACATTTCATATTTCAAATTACCAAAATTGTTTTTTAAATGCTTTAAAAATCATTTTTGACAAAGATGCAGGAAAACAGGAATTCTCATTCTTTGTTAAAGGTAGTTTGAAAAAGAACATTTCTGGAAAGTAAGTAAGCAATATATCTCAAGATCCATGAAAGGTCATAATTTTTGATCTAGCAGTTTACCTTTTATAGGTTAGGATCAAGAGTTATATACAAACATTAATTAAAGCCTTATTTATAATAGTGTGAAATTAGAATCAAACTAATTGAAAATAAAACAGCCAAATAAATTATGTTATACTACAAAACAACATGGCATTTTAAAATCAAACTTAGAAGTGCAAAATGTTCTTATTATACTACTTGGTGAGAAAAACAGAATGCAAAATCACATATAGAATATACTTTCAATTCTGTAAAAATACATATATGCAAGAGGAAAATATTGCAGGAAGGAAATAAAAGTTCTGGCAATAGATATTTATGAATGGAATACTTTAATTTTGATTATTTCTGCATTTTTTTCTACAATGAGGATTTATTATTTTTATAATCAGAACACTGATAATAAATGTTAATAAAATAATTAAAATATTAAGTATCACAAGACAGCTATAAATCTCTGAAAAATAAGAAACCCAGGAAATCCTCAGTTCAACCATTGAAACTACTGTCCATGAAGATGCCAGGCCAGGAATGAAATGCCAGAGGGGCCACTGGCTGTACCCATCAGCAGAGAACTGGGCTCACGCTGCTCTGGGAGCAAAGCCAACAATGCTCTTAACATGAGAGATGCTCACTGCGTCTGGCCTTGATTTAAACAATGTGCCCGTCACCTTTTTTCTTACGTAGTGTACTAGGCTGAACTGTCGCAATTACTCATGACTGTACGAGCATCTACATAAATGTTAGGTAATTCTATGCTTATAAATAGCTTTACAAGAAAAAATATTCCAGAGATACGTTGGGGCCTAAAATGTATTCTCAATTTGAACTAAAATCAGAATATTTTAAGAATGCTGTGAAAAAGAAATTTCTTGGGCCAATCTGAGATACAAACCCTGCTCTTACTCTGCTGGTGACTAAACTGTGATCTTCACCAAGGGTCTTAAGCTCACAGAGCCTCAGTTTCTTCAATAGTAAATAGAACAAACAAAATCTGCTTCGGGTTTTATAAGATTGACCTAGGTTCACATGAGATTGAGACAGTATATGTAAATAAATTTTGAAAAATAGTATCTTAAACTCAATTTAAGCACTTCACTTGTTCCCATGACCTACGAAGCTCAAGTTCAAGCTCCTTACCTTGGCATATAAATCCTCTTCTCTATTGTTTGGAAAGCACTCTCTAGTGCATACTTGGTGAACACCTAAGCACTAATTTTGTAGAATATAACCCAATGGTCATCTACATTTTCAAACACTGAAATGTGGATAAATTAATTATGATGAGTAAAAAGGTTAACAGGGCAGTCCAGAATATGTACAATATGCATAAGAGTTTTTGTTCCCTAAAACAGAAATGATGATTGAAAACATTCATGTTAAATACCTGGCAAAATTTCAAGCCCCCAAATATGCAGTCAATATAAGGGTCTAAAACTTAAGGGAAAAAACCTTCACATTTTATATTTTCACCCTATTGTTGGTTTTATTTTTTCCTGTTAAAAAAAAGCCATGCATGCTATTACAGAAAGGACAATACAGATATGCAAAAAGAATAGCCCATATATACTACCCACCTAGATACAACTATTATTAAGAATTTATTAGACCAGATCCTTTTCAATGTTTATCAAAAATTAGATCACAATGTATATACCATTTTGTAAAATATAATAAATTAACTAACAAATCCTTTAGTTTTGGCCATTAAAGTGGTTTCCAGTTTTTCAATATTAGAGGTAGAAGAATAATTGATTAAAAAAATTAAAAATAAAAATAGAAACAAAGAATAATATCCCAGCAAAAACTGTCAATGACAATTGAGGACTCATATCAGTTTATAAAACTGCCAACTCCCTCCCTCCTTCCTTCCTACCACTACTCTTCCCCCAAATAACCATGAACAGGGAATGTACATTCTTAACAACATCATCATTTCAACCTAAGGGGCTATAAATTAACTTGTTTGTGATCAAACTGTATGCTATACTTTTCATGTGATACCAGATCTAACAAGCCTAGTCAATCTAAGTCACTTAAGGGGCTCTAGGTTCTTGTACCTCATTTTCTCATGGTTTCTATCAGTTACCTAGGAAAAGCATATATTTTGTTGTTTGAGAGGGTATACTAAGAGAGAATGTGACTATTCCTCTCAATGAGTAAGTACAACAGCCTCCGAAGTTTTAGAGCTATTACAGTGCCAGTTAAAGAGAGAAAATCCTGTCTTATTTTCTATTTGGATTTTACAAACACAAAGTCTCTAGAAAGGCTTTCAAAATGAGAACGTTATACTCATAATGACTTTAAAAGCAAAGTCCAGAATCTGACCACTTCTCATCTCTTTTACTGCTATGACCTTGGTCTCGCCTCTCGCCACCATTATCCCTTGCCTGGATTCCTACAGTAGCCTTGGAACAAGTTTCTCTCCCTCTATTCTTGCCCTAGTAGCAGAAACTTTGGGTTGATTTACACTCCTCCCCCACCGCCACCAGTTACCACGTCAGTTTTCCGCTAACTTCCGATGCCAAAGCCTTCATTTCTTTGCCTGAGGGCTTCCTCTGGCCTTCTGGGAAGTGGCCCTCAACCAGTGATTGGAGGGAGGTGAGGAATTGTCCTGGTGTCTGTAGTCTGACGTGCATTTTACCCTGACTCCCAGAGTTTCCCCGATGGGATTAAGCCCTAGTTGTCCATAGTGGTACTGACTGCTCTCCATTCCCTTTCTCATGGCTCCATGTCCCTACCAGCATATTCTTCAAATGATTCTTCCTTGTCTTGCTGTCTGCTTCTCAGGAAACTATACAATATCACCTTTCAAACTATTCTCAACCCAAAAGGCAGAGTGATCTTTCTAGAAACAGATTATGTCAGTCCTCTCTCAAAAGCCTGCAATTGGTTCTCTCCCTTTCACTTAGGATTGAATGTCAAGATCCTTACAAAGGTCTACAAGGCCCTATATCAGCTGCCTCCTCCTGCACCTGCCCCCACCCTATGCTTGCTGTTTCATGAACTTGCCCAGCATCCCCACCTTAGGGCCCCTGCTCTAGCAATTGCCTTAGCCTGGAACACTTTTCCCTAGGAATCTGCTGCCTGTTTAACTCCTTCACCTCTTTCAAGCCTTGCTCAACTCTCATCTTCTCAATGAGGTCACCCTGACCACCACCCTATTCAATACAGCACACTCTCCCCACCTCCACAAAGCACTCCCAAAACCCTTATCCTGCTTTATTTTTTCCTGTTCCATTGTACTTACCACCTCCTAACATATTAAATAACTTACTTTCTTGTTAGAATATAAACTCCATGAGGACAGGGTTCTTTGTTGTGTTCCCTGATGTTTCTCAAGTGCTTATTAGAACAGTGCCTGACGTATATGGAGCATTCCATAAAAATCTGTTAAACAATTACCATAAATTATCATGCTATTACTTGGCGGAAGAAAACTGATAAAATATATACTATATGGGTCACAAGGTCACCACAAAAATAACCCCCTTTTTTTTTCCCCCTTTTTTTTTTCTGCCGTGCTGTGCAGTATGCGGGACCTTAGTTCCTTGACCAGGGATAGAGCCCAATGCCCCTTGCAGTGGAAGCATGGAGTCTTAACCACTGGACCTCCAGTGAAGTCCTAAAAATAACCCTCTTTTAAAAATAAGTTTAAAGCCAACTAATAAATTGTGTTTATATATAAATTTACATTCTAATTGCATTTATTAAATTTTAATAATGTATTTTGTCACTATAATTTAGAAAAATACAATGATTCAGATATTTTAATGGATAATTTAGGGGGGGATTATTCATACTATATATATATTTTTTTTACTCACAAAGAGTTTTACACCTAGGGTTTATACAAAGTTCTTGTGAAGACTGAATACTCCTCATTCATTAAAAAATATAATTAGCTTATACATAAAATTTTCAGGAACACATCTACTTCATAGAACAGGACATTTTGGTGTATAGTACCATTACCTACAGATGTATCAAAGGTAATTAATTTCATATTATACCTTACATTCTCCCTCTGACTGTACAGATTTGGAACTCAGAGTGGCACATGAGTCCAATTTAATTTAAAAGGAATCCATTCCTTAAATTACCACATTATGAATACTCAATGAATATTTACAGAATAGTAATAGCCAGCTTACTTATGGCTTTGTGTTGAATTTAATCACTGAATTTTAAGAAAAACCCAGCGGAGGGACTTTACAATTACTTTGATTTTCTAGGTTTAAATAAAGTCCTTAATGTTATTTCAGGATAGGCCTAGGCTTCAGAATTTGCTGTGTAAGCAGATCAATAAACCACATCATACTAAGTTATGTATATAAAAAAGAGCAATTTGGAGCAGCTTCCAGTGTACTGTGACAATGGAAAATAAATCTCACATATAAATATATATGTACACATATGTATGTGTATATACAGCAGATAGATAACTTCTACTTAGTAGTAATTATTACAAAATGCTTAGAAAAGGAGAAAACAAAATACAATTTTAAACTTTATGCTTCTACCTCTATTATTTTCTAAAGTATGTCAAAGAAAGAAATTAGCATTAGCTGCTGATATTTACTTCTGATGTTTAACTTTTACAGGAAGAAGTAAACAATTTAAGATCTAAAAACAATCTACTGAACAACAGTATTTTCAACCTGAATTCAAAAAAAATTTCTAAGTTGTCAATTTACTTGAGATTATTAGACATGTGAATATAGGGAACTTTAAATATCAGAGATCATAATTATTTATCAAGATGAAGGAAACCTGGTACTGAACTTAGGGTTTTGAGGATGGAGGATAAAGGCACTCAATTAACAAAACTACCACCTTAATAAAGTGAATGTTAAAATACTATATGTTCTCCTAAATTGATCTACAGATTCAACACAATCCCTATCAAAGTACTAACAGGCTTCTTTGCAGAAACTGACAAACTTATCCTAAAAGTCATGTGAAAATTCAAAGGACCCAGAAGAGCCAAACAATCTTCAAAAAGAAGAAAGTTGGAGGACTTACATTTTCTAATCCCAAAACTTACTACGAAACTATAGTAATCAAAATAGTGCTGTACTGTCATATGATAGACCTATAGATTAATGGAATAGTATTGAGATTACAGAAATAAATTCTCACTTTTATGATCAATTGATTTTCAATGAGATTCCCAAGATCATTCAATGGAGAAAGAAAGTCTTTTCAACAAGGAATGAAAAATTACCATATTACCCAGAAATTCCATTCTTCGTCACATACCCAAAAGAAACAAAACTTGTACACAAATATTCATAGTAGCATTTTTCAAAATATCCAAAAAGTAGAAACAACTCAGATGTCCATCAACTGATGAGTGCAAAAACAAAATATGCTATATCGATAAAATCAAATATTATTTGGCAATAAAAAGGAATGAAGTACTGATACATGCCACAACATGGATGAAACTTGAAACTATAATGCTAAGTAAAAGAAGCTAGTCACAAAAGACTATGTATTGCATGATTCCATTTATATGAAGTGGAATGAAAATATACTAGAGGAAAACTCATAAGGACAAAAAGTACATTAGGGCTAAGAGAGAGGCTTGGGGAAAAAGGGAGCGGGTGGTGACTGCTAAAGGGAATGGGGTTTCCTTTCGAGATGAATTCAATTTTTGAAAATGTTCTAAAATTGATTTCTGGTGATGGTTACACAACTGTATATATACTAAAACCCATCAAATTTTACAATTTAAATGGGTGAATTGTATGGTATATGAATTACATTTTAATAAAGCTGTTTCCAAAAAACCAACAAGACTATACATTGATAAGTAGAATCTGATCCCCAGATAAAAAGGGCTTTCTAAATGGGAGTATGCAGGTACGTATTTTTCTTCTTTGAGGTTTTGAATTTAAGTTTTAGAAAACAAGTGATACAAAAGAAACAGAGGCACACCAGTTATTCATATAACTGAATAATAATAAAAGAGAAAATAATAATACCAACATTAACATAAAGCTTTATGGAGTACAAAGCACTTGCACATACGGTCCTGCAGCCAAAAAATGACAAGCCAGAATGAGTCACTTGTCCCTCCCCTGAGTTCAAACATAGAGATAACGTATAAGAAATCAGAAGGTTGACGACTCTCAGGACACACTCAGAGGTTAATACAAAGTCTTGAAGAAACACTAGGAAAGACTGAAAGTGATTGGGACTCTTGCAGGGAGTAAATGGTGACCTGTATTAGAAGAGGACTGGAGTCTCCGTTGTCCTGGGTGGACTGATGCCTACCCTGCCTGCTGTGGGGCAGAAAAGCATCAGAACCAGGCCAGTGCCAGCCCAAGGCTGCAAACTAATGACGGAGGAGTTCTAGAGCTCTGCTAGGGCGAGGGATCCTACAGCCACACTAGCAGGAGGCTGGGCAACTCCTAAGCATTCACTTCTCCCCACTTCAACTGCTGACCTGGCAATTATACCAGAGGGAGGCTACCCTCTGATAATAATGCTTGGGAAAGAAGTACTAGATAGAAAGTTCTCTGCAGTGAAAGGGACACCCGTGGCAAATGAGCGGTAGTACTTGAGCCCAGATTATTCATTATGAGCAGCTTCCTCACCTCCAACCTCTAAATTACCTATAAGAGCACTATCTAGAGTCAAGGATATTATGCCTATTTTTAAGTAGATCTTAATGACAAAATACGTGTTAATAGAATAACATAAGAGTGAAAAAAAGACTGTAAGCACCATGAAAGAAATAGAAAAATGAAACAGTCTACACTAAAGAATGGCAAATATGAAACAATATTTAAATTAAATCTAATAAATGGTTTCAGAAAAGTAAGGGAGGGTATTAGAAATATGAATCATAAACAAGCAGTTATGAAGAAAAATCACTTGCAAGTATTAACAACAAAATATTTAATTGTTGAAATGAAGTCAATGAATGGGTTAAACAGCAGAAAAGATACAATCTAAGAAAAAAATTGTATACTGGAATACCAGGTTGAGGAGTGTTCCCAGAGGCATCAGGAAGAGATTAAAAAAGTGGAAATAATAAGAGAAAAGCTATGAAATATAGATGGTAAAAGAAGTATCAAAAGTATCTAATAGGAATTCCAGAAGGAGAGAGAATAGAGTAATAAATATTTAAAGAAATAGTAAAAAAGATAAGCCGGAACTATACAAAGTTACAGGTCTGCAGATTTAAAGGGTACATAGAGTGCCAAATAGGATCATATTTACATATCAGAGAGAAATTTAAGAACCCTGAAAAACAAGAGAAAATTCTGAAAGATTCCAAAAAGAAAATGGAGCTCATTAGTAAGGGACAAAGAATCAAACTGACACCAGACTTGAGACAATGAAGTAATATCTTTAAAGTTTTGAAGACAACTTTGAAACAAAAATTTGTATCTAATTAAACTATTATTTACATGTGAGGACAAAATCAATATATTGGTATATAGGTATTTAAGGTCTCAAATACCTAAAGTTTCTCTTTGAAGAAAATATTTTGAGGATTTACTTTAGTGACAAGTGAAAGAAATGCATGAGCAAGCAACTAGACACAAAAAGTAAAGGAGGGTAAAGGTGGTTCATCGTTATTTAAATATGCTGTGATGCAGAAAAAGTGCACCTAAAATATCTGGGTCAAAAATTCCAGGCAGTATTAACGCAGGGTGGGAGAAACAGAGAGAGCTGAAAGCATGCTAAAGTAATAACTGTGTTTGAGATGGGCAGGGCAGGAATTTGTATGAATAAGCTTTAGACACCGATAGGGAAAAATAGTCATTTCTATGAATCTTGGTAAGTAAGGGATAACTACCAGAAACATAGGAATAGAGTATTTAATACTCAGTTTAGTAGAAGAAAATCAATTTATCCAAAAGAAGCTGTGAAAAAGAACCAAAAAGAAGCAAGGCCAATAACACCAACAACGACCAACACACACACACACACACACACACACACACACACACCAGAGTAGCTAAAATGAGCCTTGGTAGACCAGCAATTATTGTCAACGTAAACAGATTAAATTTACCAATCAAAAGACAGAAACACAGAGTGACCGGGAAAATAAAAAGCTAACAGTCTTTTCTACAAGGGATAGGTGTAAAACAGAAGGGTACAGAGAAGTTGGGAATAAAGGAATAAAAGAAGGACTACCAGGCAAATATGGG
This sequence comes from Balaenoptera musculus, assembly GCF_009873245.2. Taxonomy (NCBI): domain Eukaryota; kingdom Metazoa; phylum Chordata; class Mammalia; order Artiodactyla; family Balaenopteridae; genus Balaenoptera; species Balaenoptera musculus. The sequence continues at coordinate 15,022,372 of NC_045800.1, forward strand.
GGAAAAGAAAGTAGAGGTAGAACTTTTTAAACTCTACAAAATAAACTTAAGGTTAAAAAAAACCTGAGAATACTTTCTCGAACACTATTAAGCAGCAACTGACCAGCTATGATGGTACATAGTTATTACATTTGTTTCTTAAGTTTATGAGTTTTCTAGTTCTTTTGATTATTCCTTTTCTACCTTGGCCTACGTACGGTTTATATTCATTTGTCTCTTGTCACTTGAGTTTTAGCAGCATTTGAGAATGTTTTAAACAAGTGAGGAGAAAAAGGAAGTTAGATTCAAACAGTTCAGGTTTTCTATTTGTTAAAGGTTTGTACTAAAGTTATTTGAAACTAAGGGCCAAAATGAAATCAGAGCACTTACTGTAAAATTAGAAATTAGAGCACTTCTCCCTAAGTAATGGAAGATATACCCATAAATTTTCTAATGTTCTAAGCTTCCATGGCAACCTGTGATCTAGAGTAGTAAAAAATCAAGTACACAAAAGCTACTAATAAAAAAATTTCATAGAGAAATGCCCTCTAAAATCTGGTCCTTTGTATAGCATCCATGAGGTCTGACTTTATTTTTTTCAGAATGACCAAAAATTCTATGGACAAAATCAATTATATTTGTATCCGATATTTGGAGGAGTCTATTTTTATATTCCTTGCTTTCCTCAAAGAAAAGCAAAGTCTAAAAATAGCAACATGAAGTTAATCACAAAAGGGTACTTTTTAAAAAGCGAATAAAATATTTCAATTATATAGTATTTTTTAATCTTCCTGCTTAAACATCTTACCACATATGAAATATAAATTAAAAAGGTAAGCATACAATAACATTACTATGTCTCAAAATGCTTTGATTAGACGTTAATCACAATCTGTGGATTTTTCCTCTTTGGGGGTTATTATTTTCAGAAATTTCATGCATTACTTCAGGATTCTAATATCACATTTACTTGCACATAATCATTTCTCTTTCACCATACTCTATTTCTACATTTGCAATAAAAGCATATACTAATACAGCCATCATATAAAAATATTCACTATATTCTACAATTCTCAATGTTCAAGAAGTGAAACTATGTAATTAAAATACAACTCATCTCCACCCACCTTTTATAGCCAACTTTGTTAATAAAGAATGATGTGAATTGTTAACTGAGGGGCACTGAGCACTCCAAGGACTAAATACAGACACTATGTTTCTTCCATCATACCTATATCTTGAATTCCTTCAGCTCCTATTTATCAGGGAAGGGCTGCCAGGTGAGCAGTCTGTCACTCCTGCCTAGACTAATAGGTTCTCCAGTGGCTTTTGTTACAGCTCATGTCATCCTATTAAAACTATGTGCCTTGAAAATGGCATAACATATGTAGCTGAATCTTGTCAAGTCTAGATAATCAGACTCTGTTTGGCTTCACAAGCAGATGCAGCTTAGAGAAGTAATATACATATGCAAATCACAGCGGTCCCCTTTCAGCACCACTGTTCCTACCTCTAATGACCCTCGCAGAAAGTCTGTTTGTTCAGCTCCCACTTCCAGGGCTACATCAACAGAAGCAAAGGGACGGCTGGCCATCTGCTGTCGTTCTCGAAGCAGTTGCTGGAGGGGGTTAAAAATCACTTGTTTTAAAACATGTTAAATTCAACAATATCTAGTTCCATTTTGAACAAAATGGCATTCAAAATTGAGAAGTCATCTAATACACATACTCATATCTAGATCATTAAAAATGAAAATTATTTTCTCCCCATGGCCTGGGTTATATTTCCATAGAGGCTTTAAATGTATGGTGCCTCCAAAGAACATTTCCCTTGACCTCCATCCCACAAGCCTAATGAAATGTACTCAAAAGCACTTTGAAAACTTCAGATGAGAGCTGCTACTTAAGTAAAAAGTGCTATTATGATGATGGCTATGCCAAGTTTTTCCACTCAGAGTAACTCATGCTTTTGTCTTAGCTGAAAGCAAGTGACGGTAAAAATGTTTAAGAAAAGATAATCAAAAGTTGTCAAAATGCATTAATAGAGATTAAAGGAACATATACCTGCCAAGACTAAGCCTTGTAAGTCATCAAGATCCCCTGTCAATTACAGGAATTGTTATTGTCAGTGTTTTCAACTTTATTCAAAGCCTCTGTTCATTATTTAAATGAGGAATGATTAGTAGGTTGCAAAACATGTGTGCCAGGGCTTCTAAAACATTTCCGGATATTTGTTTCTTTCTATTTGTGTCTCTTCTGGGCTTTGCTCAAACTAAAACCAATAAACCAGCAAGTCCCAACCAAGTACCCAGCTAATTTATATTTCTGCCTCTCCTTGTAATTATAATACTCATTAAGTCATGATAAGAAAAAATTGATGACCAGCACTAGATATTGCAAATCTTGCCCTTCTCATTCTGCACAGCTAATAAAATTATTATTAAATATTAAAAGTGGATGAGCAATGCAATTAAATACTCCTTCAAATGAGAAGAAAATCATATCATTGAAGAAAGGCAAAATCCTTGAACACAATGAATGGCTTCATTATTCACACAGATTTTTAAAGATTCACTGGAAGTAACTTAAAACATTAACAACTGGTCTTTGAATGTAAATGTATGTAGCACTGTGATGCATCATTCATAAAATTCTCTTTCAGATGATGAAGGAACAAAAGCCAACGCTTGATGGCAGTTTATTATTTAACATTTTTATTTTAACGCTTGTGACACAGCAGTAACAGTGTTCATGTAATGAGCATCTAAAATATAATTTAAGGCCTTGCTTTTATTATTAAAGAGAGAACATCTACTTGCTAATATGGGACAGAAATATTACAACTATTACTCAGTAGTAGTTTAAATTCTTAAATTATATGTATTTTTAGGAGTAATGAAGACATACTAAAAACATATTCAGAGTAAAAAGTAAATGTGATTTAAACAACCGAATTATTCAATTTAATATAAACTCAGATTTGTACTATTAAAAATACAGCTGCTGGCAAACAGAATCTTGTTTGTGTCTCTCTCAATAGGAGTGGCCAATTGATCTGAATACCGTGTCTATGCAAAATGCAAACATAATGTTACTCCAAATACCAAGGGATGCTAAGTGTAGAAGACACAATGCTCTTTTTATCTGGTAAAAACATAAACACACACACATACAAATATACAAACTGCCTTTGTTACCGTAATATAAAAATTCCCTTGAGAAAACTGTAAATTCTAGTCTGGATCTTAACATGATTTTCTAACATCTGTATTAAAGTTTCTTCATTTGTACTAGTTTTCCTTAGCTTATAAATGGCATCTCATATAATTGATTTTTTTAAAAAAATGAACACTTTCTCTTTCCTCATCTTACCTTTTCCCTACACCTAAAAGTAAAAGGTCTACAAAATATAATTAATGAATACTCAATACCACAAATTGTAATATAAGTCTACAAATATTCTACAGTCACTATCTTTGATAAAGAATAGATTCCTCTGGAAAATAATGTATTACTGTGACCCCCACCACTCATAATAAAGAAAAATCAGTGACTGATACTTTTATTCATTTAAAAAAATGTACTATAGGATAGAAAGGCATTTTAAAAGATTCCAGTTTGTCTTCTGAGCTTTGAGTTTTCATCACTTTTTAAGAATTGAATGCTTATTACAGTACTCTTTGTAAAGAAGAAAAATGTTGTTCTTGTCCAGGACCATAACACTGTAGTTTGTAAAATAAGACATGGCGAAATAAAAATAATAAGAGCACAAGATAGTGTGCAGTAAAGGATACAAACAGGGAATTAGCCAAATGAATTCATTCCGGGTCACTTAGCAGAGGTCTAGTTCGAGGACTTTGGCTGACATTCTGACTTTGGGAAACTAATGCAAATGTTCTGACTGGGAAACTTAGGGAGGGTAAGTAATTTTATCCAAAAACACTCTTGCTTTGATATGATGGCCCTAAAATAATAAAATGGAACAAGTGAGATTCTCTTTGCTACTAAGTCCCTGGCTCTTAGCCATATCCTTAACAATTGTCCTTTCTCTTGCCAGTTAACATCTACATGCATTACTTCCTGAATTTTGCCCCTTCTATGTCAGAACAAAAGAGATATAAACTATATGCTTACAACTTAAATTCTTCAAAATTTAGTGGAAATATTGACAGGCAAAATACGTAGACTCTGGAATTAGGACCTGTGTTTGAATACCAGTTTTTCCACTTTGTAGCTGTTTGACCTTAACCAAATTATTTAGACCTCTCAGCGCCTCAAATATTCTCATCGCAAAGTTGGGCTATTAATAGTGCCTACACCTAGACCTCAGAGGACTTGTTTTGAATCCCAGCTTCTCCACCCATTACCTATTGTACCATCATCAAATTCCGTAGACTTTTCTAAGGCTTTTTTTTCCTCTCTATAAAACGGGAATAGCAATAATATCAGAAGATTGGGACTAACAAGATAATGCACTTGCACTGCTCAACACAGAATCTAGCACATTGTGAGAACTCAGTAACGGTTCATTGGTACAATTATTATGTTAAATTTCAAGCACTAATTTTGTCTTTAAAGATGGCACGCTAATTACCACAGGCCCATTTTCTTCAGCACTAGTGACACATTTTGCTCTGTTAGTCTCCCTTTTAACAAATGTTGCAAATTTATGAGACAGTTGGAAAATGTCATGATTGTGGTAAAATGAATTTAGATTTGGAACTGCTTTCTGCCATTTGTGACTAAGAATGATAAAAACTCAACCTAAAACTTATGGGGAAATATAGAGTACTTCCTTAAGAACTTCCAAAAATTGATTAACTTACTTTGTGATTGTGATTTTTATATAAAATGAAGTTTGACATTTTATATATAGATAAGAAGCCATATAACAGATGATTTATTTTATAACTAGCCTGCAGTTGCCAATTTTTCAGGAGAAAGAAAAGGCCAAAAGAACAAATTGATCATAATACAACAGATTATAATCATGTTGCCATAAACATTGTTGTGCAGAACATTTTAAAACTATGGATGTTCTTAGTGTCATGTTTGTTATCTACAATAATTGTTTTATTATTCAAAATCTCTTACAAAACAAACCATGAAATTGAAAATAATATGAAAATCCATGCTTAAATTTGGCAACCGGGAACAGTCATTGATTCTATCAAATGTATATATGAAATGCTTCCATGCAATACTACTACTTCGAATATCGTATCATTCCCCAAAAGTTCATATTAATCACCTTTCCAACCACTGCGAAGGCTACAACTCTAATGGATTTCGGATAATAATCCTTAAAAACACGCACACTAAAGAAAACAGTGACTACCTCTGTTTCCAGTTGTCTTCCTATGTCTTTCCTCCTGTGTCCAGGTTCTATCTGTCCTCCCCCCACACCTCCAAATGTCCTTCTACTCCATCCAAGTTTGAAGTGATCATCTCACCTACAAATTATTTATGATATTAGTGTGGCACTATCTCTTTAAATCTTCATGCTTTTTTGAAATCTTTAAGGCAAAAATCCACTTTTTATTTGTTTTTTTATTCCCCACAGCACTTAGCTTGTAGTCAAGAGTATTTGATGAATGAACAATGAATGACTGACTTAAAGTACAGAAATCTGTATCATCTGAATGTGATTGAAGGCAAGTTTTTTAAAATTTATTTATTTATTTATTTATTTTTGGCTGTGTTGGGTCTTCGTTTCTGTGCGAGGGCTTTCTCTAGTTGCGGCAAGCGGGCGCCACTCTTCATCGCGGTGCGCGGGCCTCTCACTATCGCGGCCTCTCGTTGCGGAGCACAGGCTCCAGACGCGCAGGCTCAGCAGCTGTGGCGCACGGGCCCAGTTGCTCCACGGCATGTGGGATTCTCCCAGACCAGGGCTCGAACCCGTGTCCCCTGCATTGGCAGGCAGATTCTCAACCACTGCGCCACCAAGGAAGCCCTGAAGGCAAGTTTTGATAAAACTTATTTTAATTGTGAAAAAACCTTTAAAAATATATGTCCTCTGATATTCTAGAATTTATGTCTTATGCTCAAATCTAACTGGATATTCATTTTTTTAGAATGGGCAATTTTGTGGACCTAAGAAATCACTATCAGGTTTTTTATTTCTCTTCATCCACTTGATTGCAATACTGTAAATATTATGAAGAAAACTGCTATAAACTCATCATAATGCATTCATATTTTAATAGCAATTATTCCTAAGATTTTTGAAAGGTATAAAAGGAGCAATCAAAATGATTTAGTCATTATTCCTGAGCTAACATAATAAAATTAACAAGGAGTTTGAATTAGTGATTAAGTAACATTTCATGAGACTATTTCTATTATTAACACAAACACATTTAACATAGAGGAATATAAGTAAAAAACCAACTTTGGGTTTTTGGTGGTAGGATGGTGTGAGGAAATAAAGAGAAGTGGCAACATCTCTTTGCATCAGTGAATTAGGAAAGCATGATATTCTATCATTTTATAACTAAATCTGCAAGGCACAAGCTTACTCAGTTTTTCTTCATTGTTTGAAAGCAAAGTGTCCTCAATTGTCAAACAGCCACAGCAGATTTTCAAGGCAGGTTGTTCAGGTATGCAAGGATGTTGTTTGAGCAGTAATGTGTCAAAAACAAAACCTACCTTTCCTCTCATCGAGCCTGATACCAGACACAGGAAGAAAAGAGGAATAATGGAAAATTTTTCTAAATCTTCCAAAATATAAAGTACTATATTCCCTCTAAATGCTAAGAGATTATAACAGTATAAAACCTACTCATGTCCACCAGAAGGCAGACAGCAGAAGCAGGAAGAACTACAATCCTGCAGCCTGTGGAACAAAAACCACATTTACAGAAAGATAGAAAAGATGAAAAGGCAGAGGGCTATGTACCAGATGAAGGAACAAGACAAAACCCCAGAAAAACAACTAAATGGAGTGGAAATAGGCAACCTTCCAGAAAAAGAATTCAGAATAATGATAGTGAAGATGATACAGGACCTCAGAAAAAGAATGGAGGCAAAGATCGAGAGGATGCAAGAAATGTTTAACAAAGACCTAGAAGAATTAAAGAACAAACACCTAGAAGAATTAAAGAACAAACAAACAGAGATGAACAATACAATAACTGAAATGAAAAATTCACTAGAAGGAATCAATAGCAGAATAACTGAGGCAGAAGAATGGATAAGTGACCTGGGAGACAGAATGGTGGAATTCACTGCCGCAGAGCAGAATAAAGAAAAAAGAATGAAAAGCAATGAAGACACCCTAAGAGACCTCTGGGACGACATTAAACGTAACAACATTCGCATTATAGGGGTCCCAGAAGGAGAAGAGAGAGAGAAAGGACCCGAGAGAATATTTGAAGAGATTATAGATGAAAACTTCCCTAACATGGGAAAGGAAATAGCCACGCAAGTCCAGGAAGCACATAGAGTCCCAGGCAGGATAAACCCAAGAAGAAACACACCAAGACACATACTAATCAAATTGACAAAAATTAAAGACAAAGAAAAATTATTGAAAGCAACAAGGGAAAAACGACAAATAACACACAAGGGAACTCCCATAAGGTTAACAGCTGATTTCTCAGCAGAAACTCTTGTAGAGTTTCTGGCTTGTAGCCAGAAGGGAGTGGCATGATATATTTAAAGTGATGAAAGGGAAGAACCTACAACCAAGATTACTCTACCCGGCAAGGATCTCATTCAGATTCGATGGAGAAATCAAAAGCTTTACAGACAAGCAAAAGCTAAGAGAATTCAGCACCACCAAACCAGCTCTAAAACAAATGCTAAAGGAACTTCTCTAAGTGGGAAACACGAGAGAAGAAAAGGACCTACAAAAATAAACCCATAACAATTAAGAAAATGGTCATAGGAACATACATATCGATAATTACCTTAAACGTGAATGGATTAAATGCTCGAATCAAAAGACACAGGCTTGCTGAATGGATACAAAAACAAGACCCATATATATGCTGTCTACAAGAGACCCACTTCAAACCTAGGGACACATACAGACTGAAAGTGAGGGGACGGAAAAAGATATTCCATGCAAATGGAAATCAAAAGAAAGCTGGAGTAGCAATACTCATATCAGATTAAATAGACTTTAAAATAAAGAATGTTACAAGAGACAAGGAAGGACACTACATAATGACCAAGGGATCAATCCGAGAAGAAGATATAACAATTATAAATATATATGCACCCAACACAGGAGCACCTCAATACATAAGGCAACTGCTAACAGCTCTAAAAGAGGAAATCGACAGTAACAAAATAATAGTGGGGGACTTTAACACCTCACTTACACCAATGGACAGATCATCCAAACAGAAAATTAATAAGGGAACACAAGCTTTAAATGACACAATAGACCAGATAGATTTAATTGATATTTATAGGACATTCCATCCAAAAACAGCAGATGACACTTTCTTCTCCAGTGCTCATGAAACATTTTCCAGGATAGATCATATCTTGGGTCACAAATCAAGCCTTGGTAAATTTAAGAAAATTGAAATCGTATCAAGTATCTTTTCTGACCACAATGCTATGAGACTAGATATCAATCACAGGAAAAAATCTGTAAAAAATACAAACACATGGAGGCTAAACAATACACTACTAAATAACCAAGAGATCACTGAAGAAATCAAAGAGGAAATAAAAAAATACCTAGAAACAAATGATAATGAAAACACGACAACCCAAAACCTATGGGATGCAGCAAAAGCAGTTCTAAGAGGGAAGTTTATAGCAATACAAGCCTACCTCAAGAAACAAGAAAAATTTCAAATAAACAATCTAACCTTACACCTAAAGGAACTAGAGAAAGAAGAACAAACAAAACCCAAAGTTAGCAGAAGGAAAGAAATCATAAAGATCAGAACAGAAATAAATGAAATAGAAACAAAGAAAACAATAGCACAGATCAATAAAACTAAAAGCTGGTTCTTTGAAAAGATAAAATTGATAAACCATTAGCCAGACTCATCAAGAAAAAGAGGGAGAGGACTCAAATCAATAAAATCAGAAATGAAAAAGGAGAAGTTACAACAGACACCACAGAAATACAAAGCATCCTAAGAGAGTACTACAAGCTACTCTATGCCAATAAAATGGACAACCTGGAAGAAATGGACAAATTCTTAGAAAGGTATAACCTTCCAAGACAGAACCAGGAAGAAATAGCAAATATAAACAGACCAATCACAAGTAATAAAATTGAAACTGTGATTAAAAATCTTCCAACAAACAAAAGTCCAGGACCAGATGGCTTCACAGGTGAATTCTATCAAACATTTAGAGAAGAGCTAACACCCATCCTTCTCAAACTCTTCCCAAAAATTGCAGAGGAAGGCACACTCCCAAACTCATTCTATGAGGCCACCATCAACCTGATACCAAAACCAGACAAAGATACTACAAAAAAAGAATATTACAGACCTATATCACTGATGAATATAGATTCAAAAATTCTCAACAAAATACTAGCAAACAGAATCCAGCAACACATTAAAAGGATCATACACCATGATCAAGTGGCATTTATCCCAGGGATGCAAGGATTCTTCAATATATGCAAATCAATCAATGTAATACACCATAGTAACCAATTGAAAAATGAAAACTATACGATCATCTCAATAGATGCAGAAAAAGCTTTTGACAAAATTCAAGACCTATTTATGATAAAAACTCTCCAGAAAGTTGGCATAGAGGGATCCTACCGCAACATAATAAAGGCCATATACGAGAAACCCACAGCAAACATCATTTTTGATGGTGAAAAACTGAAAGCATGTCCTCTAAGATCAGGAACAAGACAAGGATGTCCACTCTCGCCACTATTATTCAACATAGTTTTGGAAGTCCTAGCCACAGCAATCAGAGAAGAAAAAGAAATAAAAGGCATACAAATTGGAAAAGAAGAAGTTAAACTGTCACTGTTTGCAGATTACATGATACTATACATAGAGAATCCTAAAGATGCAACTACTAGAGCTAATCAATGAATCTGGTAAAGTTGCAGGATACAAAATTCATGCACAGAAATCTCTTGCTTTCCTATACACTAATGATGAAGAATCTGGAAGAGAAATTAAGGAAACACTCCCATTTACCATTGCAACAAAAAGAATAAAATACCTAGGAATAAACCTGCCTAGGGAGACAAAAGACCTGTATGCAGAAAACTATAAGACACTGATGAAAGAAATTAAAGATGATACAAACAGATGGAGAGATGTACCATGTTCTTGGACTGGAAGACCCAATATTGTGAAAATGACTATACTACCCAAAGCAATCTACAGATTCAATTCAATCCCTATCAAATTACCAATGGCATTTTTTACAGAACTAGAACAAAATATCTTAACATTTGTATGGAGACACAAAAGACCCCGAACAGCCAAAGCAGTCTTGAGAAAGAAAATCGGAGCTGGAGGAATCAGGCTCCCAGACTTCAGACTATACTACAAAGCTAAAGTAATCAAGACAGTATGGTACTGGCACAAAAACAGAAATATAGATCAATGGAACAGGATAGAAAGCCCAGAGATAAACCCACGCACCTATGGTCAACTAATCTATGACAAAGGAGGCAAAGATATACAATGGAGAAAAGACAGTCCCTTCAATAAGTGGTGCTGGGAAAACTGGACAGCTACATATAAAAGAATGAAATTAGGACACTCCCTAACACCATACACAAAAATAAACTGAAAATGGATTAGAGACCTAAATATAAGACTGGAAACTATAAAACTCTTAGAGGAAAACATAGGAAGAACACTCTTTGACATAAATCACAGCAAGATCTTTTCTGATCCACCTCCTAGAGTAATGGAAATAAAAACAAAAATAAACAAATGGGACCTAATGAAAGTTAAAAGCTTTTGCACAGCAAAGGAAACCATAAACAAGACGAAAAGACAACCCTCAGAATGGGAGAAGATATTTGCAAACGAATCAACGGACAAAGGATTAATCTCCAAAATATATAAACAGCTCATGCAGCTCAATATCAAAAAAACCAAATAACCCAATCAAAGAATGGGCAGAAGACCTAAATAGACATTTCTCCAAAGAAGACCTACAGATGGCCAAGAAGTACATGAAAAGCTGCTCAACATCACTAATTATTAGAGAAATGCAAATCAGAACTACAATGAGATATCACCTCACACCAGTTAGAATGGGCATCACCAGAAAATCTACAAACAAATGCTGGATAGGGTGTGGAGAAAAGGGAACCCTCTTGCACTGTTGGTGGGAATATAAATTGATACAGCCACTATGGAGAACAGTATGGAGGTTCCTTAAAAAACTAAAAATAGAATTATCATATGACCCAGCAATCCCACTACTGGGCCTATACCCAGAGAAAAGCATAATTCAAAAAGACACATGCACCCCAATGTTCATTGCAGCACTATTTACAATAGCCAGGACATGGAAGCAACCTAAATGCCCATTGGCAGACGAATGGATAAAGAAGATGTGGCACATATATACAATGGAATATTACTCAGCCATAAAAAGGAACGAAATTGGGTCATTTGTAGATACGTGGATGGATCTAGAGACTGTCATACAGAGTGAAGTAAGTCAGAAAGAGAAAAACAAATATCGTTTATTAACACATATATGTGAAACCTAGAAAAATGGTACAGATGAACTGGTTTGCAGGGCAGAAATTGAGACACAGATGTAGAGAACAAACGTATGGACACCAAGGGGGGAAAGCGGCAGGGGGTTGGGGGGGGTGGTGTGATGAATTGGGCGATTGGGATTGACATGTATACACTGATGTGTATAAAATGGATATCTAATAAGAACCTGCTGTATAAAAAAATAAATAAAATTTAAAAAAACCCCATACTCATGTCAATGTATGTGTGAAAGTGTATATATGAATATTCTTAAAATTATATATAATTCAAAGTAACTCAAACTCAAATTAAAACTAAAAATCTTATATAATAGGCCAAGATAAGGATTAAATAATGCCAGCAAATGAAGGTCTTTGTTGTCATTTGGATAACACTGAGCATATTACTGATATGACTAAAACATAGCCTTCACAGATTCTTAGATCCGGAAGGGACTTATAGATCCTCTAGGCCAGAGATTCTTCAACCTGTAGATCACAGACCTATAAAGAGTAAACAGACGAGCACTAGAAAAATCTATGAATCTGGCACTAATAGATGATACTTTTCTTCAAAACAAATTTTTTTTCAATTTCAGTGGATTCAGTAATTTAACTTAGTACTGCCTTTAGAAGCTAATTGGTCCTCATTCAGAACCAAAATGTGACTCCACTATTAAATTCTTTTAACAAAAAAATCTATCAGCATATATTCATGCTTAAAAATAAAAAGGAATTGAGTAAATTCTAAAAGCAAGCAAGGCTATTTTAGAATTCCCTCCACATCCCTATTTGCTACATAAGAACTTGAAAATTATCTTAAAGGCAGAATGGTTTTGAAGCTCAAACATATATTTCTAAAGTTTCCTTTTATTTCTTCCCTTTGTCTAACTCAGTGTTTCTCAAACTTTGGGGTTTATGCAGTTGTATGTGCAACGTCACCTATACTCTAGACTGAATTATTTTGTGTCTACAAGATATCAGCCTTTGATACTGATATTAGATCATAACGTCCATGTAAAATAAGTCTCAGGGAACTCTAAAAATTGTTAATATTATCAAGAGGAGAGTGGCACAAACCATATGGCCAAACAGTATCACCACCATTTGCATACAATAAGGTCTTAAAAGCTTTCTACTGACAGGAATTAAGGAAGATATATCCAACTTATAAGTATGGGCATTTTAAGTATGGGCTGTCTTTGTTTAGGTTAATTTAGGCAATGTCAAAGAAAAGACAGTATGACAGATCTTCCTTATCCTCATGTATTCATGGTTATGCATTATTAACTGAACATCATGGAAGCCAAAACCATACTTCTTACATGGCATAAGTCTTCCCAGTTCAAGTTTGAAGCCAAGAAAATGGAAAGAACATCTGGCAACTGTCTATACCTATCAATCACTAGAAGTCTTCATGGAAAGTAGGTTTAATTTTAAAAGGATGGAACTTTGCAAAATCTGAATTTTTCTTAATACAAAAAGCTGTATCTTGCAGCATCCTACAAGGTTGCTTATCAATAAGTTAAGCTTCATATCTTTGGATAGATCTTGGTCAAACCACTTTGGAGATATCAAGCTGGTTTGTGATATGTAGCAAACAAAGAAAAGTAAAACAATATCCCTACCAAATTACCACATCCACTCCAGAAATTGCTAACATTTGCCAACATTTCTCTTAATATTTTTAAGTAAGTTAAGAAAGAATGCACTTAATGCACAGTTTTAGCATTTCCCTTTAGTCTAAATGAAATACTAACATGTCCCAGCGTAGTCAATTACTGGTTTTCATCAACTGTGTGCCTGTTGACTGCATTAATGGAGAATTTCATCTTGTGAACATTTTTTCAAAAGAAAATCATTTGTATCTTAATAATAGTAAATAGTTGATTTTCCATGCAAAACTTTGATTTTACAAATGATATAATTGTGTATACTTGTTTTTATCTTATATTTGGCAACATATTTAATTCACTAATGAGAAAACAAGCATGACTGTTACATAATATGGTACATCTTTTCATGCATTAGCAATAAGAAAACAATTCTCAGTCAAGTGTTACTGTCCTGTCAAGAAATTTAACTAAGGAACAGAAGCAGATGCTGAAATTCTTCTTTACTTGGCATTCCAAACAGTGAATCTTGAAGAGTTTAGACCAAAATTCTAGGCAGATTTTTCATTCCTTCTTTTCTCTTCCCTTCCCTCCTCTCCCCTTCCCTTTCTTTCACTCTAAATAAATAAACAAATAAATTCCTATTCTTAGAAAAATTCAATAGGGAGTTCTTGACTTACTTAGTGCCTAAGTTTGGCTATGATCATTCATTCATTGGAAAAATTTTTACTGAGCTCCTACTGTGCTCCAGACACTTTTCTAGGAATGAATATATGAGGTGACTCTTGTTTCTATTTAGCAAGCATTTCCATGCTATTAAAAAAATATCAGGGACTCTTCTGGACCATCTACCAGGAGACTGGAGGTAGACAACTGGGGGAACATTCTGATTTGGAGGAATTATTTAAGTAGCCTGGATTTGAAAGCAACAAATCCTTATCTATTTCTTAGTTGGCTAAAACCTGAAGATATGTAAAAATATTGGAAAAATTTTTGAAGGTTACTTCAGGCGATTTTAAAATTAAAATTTGGATTCTTAATTCTTTCTTTGTTGACAGAGATGGCATCACGGATTTAGACTTTGCCAAAGATGATCTCACTTCTGGATGAAAGAAATCATGCAGAATGGATTCATCTAGAAGAGTCAAAAATTCAGTTATTGCTTGATACACGACCATCCTTTCTAACGAGCAATGGAAAATTCAACAGAGTTTTGTGCTGCAGTATTTTGTTTTGTTTGCACTTTTTGACATTAAAACAAAAAGTCAAAGAATGAAATGCTTATTGACAATTTTAAAGATTACTCTGGGCACTTAAAAGCATAATTAACAGCATATAGAAGTCTTGTTTGTTCAACATATACATACATAAAAAAATGAACAAATTAAAGAAAAAAATCACTACAGAAAACATATAAGGGTTGGGAGAAAGAGAGATAGTGGAGAAAGAAAGTGCTTTAGATAGGGGGATTACAGAAGGTCTCCTAGGAAATGATGTTTGACCTGAAACCTTGAATATTCAGTCAGAGTAGGTATGCTTTCTCAAAATGCAGTTTAACACAGAAAAGTGTATTTCTTGCTCACACAAAATTTTCTATAGGTCCAGGTAACTTCCCATCTGGTAACTCAGCAATATAGACTGCTCCAGTCTTGAGGCTCTACCATTTCAACTCAGAGATTCCTTAAGTGTAAAGGCAGAAAAGAGACTAGTGAATCCTGCATGGACTTTTCAATGTCTCACACCAGAAGTGATGTATATCATTTTCCATAAATAGTCACAGAACCCACTCTAACTAAACAGAGACCACAAAATGTAGGGGAAAAAGTGGAATATTAGGTGAATGGAACAAGAACAAATAAAGCCAGAAAAGAATATTTCAGGCAGAGGGACGAACAAGTGCAAAGTTCTGGAGTTCCTCAGACTTATAAGTCTGAGCTTAGTGTTCAAGAAAAAGAAAGAGGGCTGAGTTTTATTAAGCAAGGTGGCAAGGAGCAGATGTTCAAAGGATAATTTTGGCTTTATCAAGGTTAAGAGAAATTGAAATAACACATATATATCATCAGGCATAATAGGATCCAAATAAATCAGATTCATTATTTTTTTTAAACACAATTTCTCTTTGTATTGCTCTGAGTCCATTCTTATGGTATTAGAAGTAGCTTGGAACAAACAGGCAAAAGTAATAGGCTTTACCATCCTCAAATAAAGTTATTTCAGATATAACCAGAAAACAGCAACAGCAGTTAATCTCAAATACAATGAAACTAGCTCTCCCAATAAGTATCAAAAGGTCAATTTTGTATGTAACCTTCTTTAATACAAAAGGCCAGGTGGTTGTAATTTATTTGAGCAAATCAAAATGAGCAAAGGATGAGTACCGAAAAGGTCATTTAAAAGCTAGATCTGCAGAATGGATGTTTAATACATATTACTCCTCAAAGAGCAAAAATGGGAAGCTAAATAATTTCAAATTTTGAACTTGCACTTAAAAAATTTTCTTACATAGAATATCCCCATAGTCATATTGTTGAATATATTATTTCCCCAAGTTAGAGGCCTAAGTTGAAAGAGAAATACCTATCCTACTCTCGTGAAGAAGAGCAAATGAATGACTTTGACATCCAAGAGGTGCACAGTATGATCAAATCAGCCTTGCCCGGTGGAAATATAAAAGCAGCTGATTACAATAGAAATGACACATCGACTCTTGCTTGTGTGCCAGTAATTTATGACTGGAGGCTCTTGTTACAATAAAGCTCAGAGCAATCCTTCAGTAGCTTTTTCCCCCCCTTAAGAATTAATTTAGTAAAGAAAGATTTTTTTCTCCCTGATTCTGGGAATCAATACAAAGCTCAAGATTCAATTCTCAACCCCAACATGCTTGCTTCTAGGTTAAGAAATTTTAAGTGCAACAGAATCCAGTTAGCTTTTTCATTTAGTGTATAAGGAGTTCATGTTGAACATTTAAGTAGTTTGTGACAATAATTTTGAAGTTTTTCAAAAGGTACTTAAATCTTCCTGGAGACATAAATGACTCAAACACTGGCATTTTCCTCTTAATCATTATTTTTAAAATATTTTTTTCCTTTAAGGAAAATGTGATTATTTTGCTATTAGCTAATGGAGTCATTTTCAGTTCCATATTGAGAAACTCTAAAAATGGTTCTTTTGTAATATATTTCTTTGTGAAATAAGACATCTACTTACTATAATTTTTTAAGTATCTATTGGAAGATACCTATGATGCTCAATGACTAATCAGTGTGATATATTAATATGCAGTATTATTTGTTTTCAATTTTTTGTGAAAGTATATATGATAGAAATATTTTTTAAAAACTAATTTCAATCATTTGAATTTTTTAAATGCAAAGGGCAGTTTGATGCAGCATAGATGACTCACGACTGGTATAAACTGGCTTTCCTACGCATGTGGAATGGTGTGTTAAACCACAAATAACAGAATGTAAGAAAATCAGTGGTAATAACAGATTCATTGGAATAACTCATTATCAGAGCTGGAAGGAATCCTAAATGTTACCTGGTCCAAATTTCCCATTAAAGCGGGATCAAAAGTGCTATGACTTTTCTGACGGATGGTTATCTAGCACCCTCGAATATATCTAGCAAAGAACCACTTTTTATCCAGATGGTATTTTTTCCCCAAAGCTTTATAACATTAGAAAGTTCATTATACTGAACAAAAAATTTATATTCTTGGGATCTTTTTGGACCATTAAATATACTTCTAATCTCATTTACTAAAATTCCTTTAAATACATATTATATATTTGAAACTTTTCTCACATATTCAAATAAACAATTCCAATATTGTAAATTTTTCATTATTTATGCAACAGACACTTAAGGAATACTCCAATGTTCTGGGAAGAGGGTCAGGCTCTTGTGTTTAAGAAATATGAAACATAGTCCTGTCCTCAAGGAGTTTACCCATAGTCTCATAAATAGGAAAAACTTTCTCATGTAACGTGGTTTTCAACATTTAGTTTTTCAACGCCCTTCTTAAAATGTAGAGTGAACACAAGATTCTAGATGTGATCTGACTACTGTAGAATATGGTAGAAGTCTCCCTCAATGTATTCTAAATTAACATGCCTTTTTTTCCTCTTTTTTAAAAGGTTTTTTTGTTTGTTTTATTTTTAGAATCACACTGTTGTTGGAACCAGTCAACAATTTCAGGTCTTTCTCACATGAACTTTGATCAAAACAAGTGTGCCCTACTTAATATGAGTGAATTTTTTAATCTAAATTCAAAACTTCACATTGTATTTGTCTAATTTTTCATATTTTATTGTTGTTGCTACTGTTTTAACCTATTTTTCCTTCAGTGCAGAATCCTCTTTGATCCTTTGAACTTCCAACGTAACTAACAGTTATCCTTCCCCATATTGTCATTTGTGTTGAGCCCCTATTCCATTCCCTTGACCAAGTCAACACCATTTGATGGCAAAGATAACAATAAGACAGTGAAGTGCCTTACTTGCTAGCAATCCAAGGTAAATCAAGAGCATGACCAAGAGAATCAATCAAGAGAATGACTTTTGCTTTTTCTACTCCAGCATTTCCTCTATATAGTGATGTAGAAAGATAGACCAAATAAGAAACATCTGGTTTATTTTTACAGCCTGTATCCACATATCTACACTGGGAGAAAATAGATCTATGGTACCTAAGAAATTCCCCAGCTAGCAGACTAGGAACACTCTTTTATTTTCAAACCCTGTGAAATCATCCATTGTCCACTGCAAAAATTTTTCCAAAACATATCCTCCCTAGACCTTCGCCTGAAGTGCAGCTTTTTGGATCATATATCGTTGAATCATAATTTTTGTACATTGTATTAATATGAGGAGTGGGTCCCAAACTTGGGGTAACTGAGAAAGGTCCTGGCACACTTCAGTCTTAGCCAGTACCTCACCAGTGATGACTAAACAGCTTTCCTGGCTCATTCAATATCCTGATCCAAGAATGCTCCCAAGAACTTTATATTTCTTCCTATGTATCTTATCTGCTTCACCTATGGACTGGTACATGTTCTCCTGAATTTACTGGCTTATGGTATATTCATACTAATAAAATGTATCTAACTATATAATTGTTTTCCCTATACCAAATATATTTTAACTCTTACCAAATATACTCTATATACTTAGCACTTAAAAAACTTAAGCTATAAATCCCCTTTACTCTAATACAATATATGTCCCCTCTACCGGTTTTCCCATAAATCTCAAAATTTTATAATCAAGCCATTTATTTCCTGGTTGATGAAAATTTTAAATGGATTAAGGAAGATAAATGAACCCTTTATTATCTTATTAGAGCCCTTTCTCTAGAAGTGGAGACTTATTTAGCAATCAACAATTAATCTTTTGAATTGTTGGGGTCTCTGTTAAGGTTTCCAATAAGCCCCTTCTTATCTACTTGGAATTCTGAACAAGTTGAAAATTTAAAGGTGAAGATAAAGGACATAATATCATCTTTATTCCCTCCACTTCCTTAAAGCTAGAACAATTGATGGGGCAACCTAACGAATGAAGACGCAGATCAATGGGCTTCAGCTAGGGCCAAGGCCTTAAGATGCAACTTACCATGCAGGTGCAAGTTTTCTTAAGCAGGTAAGCTGAGACAGTGATTTAATTCTATGGAAAAGAAAAGTCTTTAGATATTGTTGGGCAGAATATTATTTGCTCTTATTAAACAACAAAAAAGTCAAGTTCCATATATATATATATATATATAAACAGAACCTGAGTGAGCTTTAAATGGTTACTGTTAGCCCTAGGTAGCCAGCACTAGCTACTCTGCCTAAAATTCCATCCTGTACTTCCTTCCTAACAACCTCACTTGAAATGTCAATCACCGTCTCACATCTACACAGACACACACACACACACACACACACACACACACACACACACGCACTGCCACTACCCCTCTTCCCTGCTTTGTTTTTCTCCATAGTATTCTTTACCATCTGCCATGCTATTTTGTTTATTGTTTGTTTACAGTCTTTCTCCCCATTGAGAATACAATATATTTTTAATCTATGTTAAAATCTCAGCATATAGAAAGTATCTAGTACATGTCAGATGCTCAGTAAATATTTGTTGAATTAAAGAATTAATTCTGGACCAAGGAGGGACCTCTGGATGAATCTTACAATCATGTGGTTGGAATGCAGGCTCAAGGTCACGCTCCACTGTGCCGTCTCAGGTTGTTTCTGAATTGGCTAATAACACGAGAGCCGAACTTTTCCTTGGAAGCAATGTCATAAAGATATGCAGTGACAAGAGCCACAGTAAAGTAAGACGGAAGTGCCTGCTCTGTCTGCTTAGCGTGGGTGCTACCTGCCAAATACAGTTACTGTGAATTTAGTATTGGGGGTGAGTGGAAACAAAGAGATTTTGAACATAGGTCTGGGGAAAAAAAAGGCATCTGAGTAAGATGTGCTTGGGGCTGATACCATTACAAATTTCTAACCTTTGCAAGGGCCACACTGTCTCTCTGAGGGATAAGTATGCGTAAGACCAAAATTAACCTTTTACTTAGAGATTTCCCTCACTTGGACTTAAACTCATAGGTCTTCGATTTTGGACAATTTGTATAGACCTGTTTACTTCAGATACTACTGAGTCTCTGCTATAGTGTTTGGCAACACTAAGACCTAGGTTTACGGAACATAATTTTGCTTGAGATAACTCTTCTAGAGGCTTAGGATTGGGATATTTTCTAAACTTGGTGATTTCCGGGCCAGTGCTGTGAAAATGTTCTGTGTATTAGTAATGATTTGTACTCTTTAAAAATAAGGCCTATGAAAAGCTTGACACTGAACTACTGTGTTGACCCTGAAGGAACTTTCATGCATTCTGATGAGAAACAGACAATCCCAACTCTACCTGTGAATAGAGAATGCTTCTGACTGAAACTAAAAAGAATAAGAAATATTAGGGGCTTCCCTGGTGGTGCAGTGGTTAAGAGTCCGCCTGCCAATGCAGGGGACACGGGTTCGAGCCCTGATCCAGGAAGATCCCACATGCCACGGAGCAACTAAGCCCGTGTGTCACAAATACTGAAGTTCACGCGCCTAGAGCCCGTGCTCCGCAACAAGAGAAGCCACCACAGTGAGAAGAGCCTGCGCACCGCAACAAAGAGTAGCCCCTGCTCGCCGCAACTAGAGAGAGCCTGCGCGCAGCAACGAAGACCCAAAGCAACCAAAAACAAATAAATTAATTTAAAAAAAAAAAAGAAAATTTAAAGGATAGTTTCTGGAATTTATTTGAAGAATTTTTAACTCACGAAGACAAAATAATTTAATTTTGGACTTTAACTTATGATTTTAACTTAAATATAATATTTTAAACTTGAATAATTTTTTCCTGGAAATTTGATAAAGTGAAGAGACTTTATTCAATTCCAGGCATTTCTATGTTGCCGAAATTTTATTATTGATGTGTCTTGATGAATTTTAGTATTTAATGCAATTTAGTGTTTAATTTAGTATTTAGTTTTTAATGAGGTATTTAATGTGGCCATATAAACAGTGAGACATAATTTGAGGTGGGGAATAGACTGGGGATAAAGTTCCAGCTTTAGGTTCAGAGTGTCATTCGAGTTGATTTGATAAACGTACTGTTCTAACCCATTTTAGAGCTTTCTGAATGTAAAATAAAAACTGACCACTATGGGTACCAGAAGAATTTCCGGAGAAGCAGTGATTGGAATTGGCACCCTCTGTCCTGAAGCTGGGAACAGAGTTGTCTTGACAAGTCGCTGATCTATTCCCCCAGGGTGTATAGCCACTCTCATGGTTGACAGTAGGAGGTGAAGTGACTTATTCTGTTGATGAATTGGGGTGTGTTCAACTCAGGTCTGCCTCTCTTCCCCTTAGGAGAAATCTGTGGATTCTACTCTGATCATCCATCTCATAACTTCTTACCTGGAAAGATCACCACATGGAAATCATGCCCTATTCTAGCATTACCCATGGCAGGTGACTAAATCTGCCTAATTCTGGAGTTCATTAGGTTTATATACCCAAGGCCATTTAATTGTTTAGTTCATGTTTGCTTAGAATCTAGACAGAGAAGAGAGTGCTAATTATTGCCCCCCCCAACCCCCCGAAACCACCAACAATAACTACAGTATTACAATTTTTCTATTTCAGAAGAATACCAGATATTGTTAAATCCCTTGCTTAAGTCCCTTGCTGAATTGATACATTGTATCTGCAGCATATCTTTGCTGTATCAGACAAGTAATCCTAACAAAAAAGTCAAAAGTTCAGTTTTGAAGTCTTAACCTACTTGTTGCTTTAGACTTTCTAACACCATTGCTTTTACTTGATAAATTAAGGAATGAATAAATGATTAATTAAGATACTTTATTTTAGCATCTCTTGCCATTTGATCAAACAGCTTTTCTGTAAACACTTTGAAATCTATCCTGCTAAAATCTGGTGTATGTATATGCTTATCTCCAGTATTCCTTTTCCTTACTTTTATATAATCTAAAATGACATGATCAACTTTCCCTCTCTCAGGACTTCGACTCCCCCAGCCTGGACTGCCACTATTCTCTCTACCTGCTGAGAGTGGAAGCTGTCAGCAAAGCGAGGTAAGAATTGATCCTATCTTCAGCTTTCAGTGGAATGTGCCTTCTACGAGACGGTTTCCATTCCCCTACAATTACTCTCGTCATTCAGTGCCAGTTTTATAATCTGTCTTGGGACAAAGACAATTTATCAGAAGTCATGCAATTATGACTGCACACATTCAGCTCAAGAGATATATTTTGGAATTAATTCAAATGCAGTACTCATTAGAACCACCATCCCTAAAATGTAAATAATCTGATTCATGTACCCCTTTTCCATTTATTACACCCTTTATATTGAGATCCTCCATCTCAGGACTATTGCATGATGAAAATAACTTACTGATAAACTACATGTTTCAAAACTTTTAAATTTCACCCACGTCTCTGCATGCTTTCAATGCTATTTTATCTTTTTCTCTTTTTTAAAAAAAATATTTATTTATTTATTTGGTTGCACTGGGTCTTAGTTGCTGCAGGTGGGCTCCTTAGTTGTGGTTCATGGGCTCCTTATTGTGGCATGCGAACTCTTAGTTGCAGCATGCACGTGGGATCTAGTTCCTTGACCAGGGATTGAACCCGGGCCCCCTACATTGGGAGCGCAGAGTCTTATCCACTGTGCCACCAGGGAAGTCCCTCTTTTTCTCTTAATATAGGGTGAGTTACTTTATTTGGTGAACCCTGGTATATATTATACTCAATCAATCATTAGAAAATTGAGAGTCCTCCATAATGCAAGATGCTTTGCTAAGGCTGTGGAGACAAGAAATAGGGCAGAGTGCTTGTCTTCCAGATTTATACTCTACTTAGAAAATTGAGATTTAAAGCATGAAATGTTAACTTACCGTAGAATATGTTAATGACAAAACAAGTCAGAAATGCAAATGTGTGATCAGTCGTCAAGTGAGTGACATAAACAAATGCTAAGATCTCAGAAAAAGATAATATCTCTGTAGGCTGGACTGGTACTAAAGGCCTTAAGAGTTCTGTGAGACAAAGCTGACACTTAAAGGATGCGTAGGATTTGAATGAGCCATATTATGATATTTAAGTAATAATTTGGGTCAGAATAATTATTTTATTTCACAATTCTGTGTTTTGAGAATAAATGGAGACCTTTCTTCTTCTTCTACATACTACAAATTTCTGTATGTTATCCCACACTACATCTTGTTTTCTTTCAGGCCTTCTTTCTCTTAGAATCTCTCAAACTATCTCACCTCTGAATCTCACATTTTTTTTCACCCTGACTTTTCTATTCTTTTTTAGTTACAGTAACCACAGGAAATAAGTTTTTACCCTTCAAACACAGTGGAATTATTTTGTGATCCAGGATTTGAAAAACATAACTACATTTGTATCAATCATTCCTTTGACATAAGCTTTAATCACCAAACATTGCAATATATAGGAATTGGACATGCATGGTATTTGAGTGGGTGACATGCCAACAAATACCAAAAGAATTCTGCCACTGTATTGTATGTTTTACGCTTTGTTAATTAAGAAACCACATTATATTCATCAGTGATTTGAAAGCCAAGTAGATAAAATTTCAAAGAAATATATAGACTATTGGAAAGTGAATGATTTTTATAAATACTATTAAAATAGATGTGAAAATATAATGGACCTCTGCTACTTTTCAAAAAGCTCTTTTCTACATCAGTAATAAAAGTAAAGACTACAGCATAAATTATTACTCAATCCACTGAATGCCATAGTTTTTAACAAAACACATGCATGTTTCCTTTCTAAGAATCCTAAGTAAACAATTATAATTTATTTTCCCAAACTATTGCCTACTTGCTACAAAAAAAGTGAGATGACTAACAAAGCAAATATTCCTCTGATTTAAATGTTGTATTGACCTCAAAATAAAAAGAGACAGAGAGAGACCAAAACCATAATTTAATTCAAGTTAGAAGCTACTGTAAGCTCATCAGTCTAAGGAATATATACCACAGATGTTAGCAAATACACAAAGCCAATAAGAGTCAAACGCTACTCTTTAGCAATTCTCTTACTAACATTTCAGTTTGAACTTACAATAACATTTATGATAATTTACCGTATTCTGCTGACTTAAAACATTTAATTGGAAATGATGTGAACCTACCTTCAGAGAATAATGTATCAGATCTGGCTAGATTTTCTTTAGTGCAAACAAAAGGAGGGGAAGACACAGCATAATGTTGTTGGAAATAGTACCCTCTTTTTATAAAAAGATCTCTTAACCTTTTCAAATAAATAGTATTAAAAAGGGATCAAGACTTTGTGAAATGTAGTCTTAATTATTATCTACTGATATACCTTTTCATTAATACAGCCATTCCTTTAGGAATATCACACTTTGAAAGTGATTGAGTCTTCACAAGAACCTTGTGAGGCTAGGCTCCAATTTTCTCAGGGAACAGTAACTCACAAAGTATATATGGGACTTGCTAAAGTCTAGTTAAGATCTACTTTTATTCTCTTGTTTTTCTACTGCAGTATTGACAACTCTGATCTACTCAAAATAAGAAGCTAGAGAACCCTAGGCTTATTAGGTAAAGAGCAGTCTCTGTTTCAGCTTATAATTCCTGACATCTTTAGAAATTATATTTATCCTCCCAACATTAGTACAGTAGGCTGGATAATGATGATTTTTATATCAATTTTATTAAATATGTAATTTCAATAATTTAAAAGGAAAGAGATTCATAAGATAAATTGGTAACAAAAAGACATCAAAGACTATTTTAATCTAATTAGCAAAAATTAAATTAATGAGGAGCTTCAGTAATTGTATTAAGAGAATGCAATTGGTTTGGCCTTTTTGAAAAGCTATTTGCTAATAGATATCAAGAACATCAGAAGTGCATACATCCTTTGACTCAGTAATTCCACTTTACGACTCTATATTAATGAAGTAATCAGAGACACAAGCAAGATTTATAAATTCCTGCCAAAGTATAGTTTATAATAGTGAAAAATTGGGGACAATTTGGTTATACAAACTGGAGTACCAAAAAGGTTAAATATTTATGACCATTAAAATTATGTTTTCAGTTGCTAAGAGAGTAGATCTGAAAAGTTCCCGTCAGAAAAAAAAAAAAAATTATGTAACTAACTATGTTGACAGATGTTAACTAGTCTTATTGTGATGATCATTTTACAATATATACAAGTATTAAATCATAAAAAAAAATTGTTTTCAAAAAATTTTTAATGACATTGGAAAATATCAAGGATATAACTTTACATGAAAAGGATAATATGTATACAAAAATACACAAATCATATAAAATTATATATATATATGTAAAATAAAAATATGATTTGGAATGATGTTTACTTCAGGTTGGGGGATGAAGGGAGATGGAATGGTGGAGGACCAGTACAATTAATATGATATTTTGCATGAAGTAAAAAGAAAAAAGATCACTGTAAAGAATGATCCCAATTATATATCTATAGTTATATTATCTATATCTACATCTATACCTATATCTCTATGCCTGGGAGGAAACAGAAGGAAGTCCTATCTTTAGAACATGAACTTTAATTCATTTAAATTTATATTTTTCTCCAACTTTTATACAGCAGTTTCTATAACAGAGAAAGAAGGGGAATATTAGCCATTATTTTGATGCCTCTGAATTGTCTGAACTGTTATCATGAGGATGTATGACCTGGAAAACAAAAATAGTAGCATAATAAAGTAATAACTTTTGGTATGGTAGAAAGCTGGCATATTTTGCACATTATTTATATTATATATTATGTGATACTACAGGATAAAAGTGGCAAGGATTAGTACTTGCCTGAGATAAAAGTATTAATAAAACAAGTTTTAGAAGAAATCCTGTATATAAACAGTTACCATTATGATAAATAATAGTCAGTTACAATTAAAATAAATATTAGTCAATAGTCAATTATTTATCTTAACTGCAATTATTTATATATAGTCAATGAAATTTAGGAAATGTATAAGTAGTTTCTGGAAAAATAAGTGAATGCATTACGGGCAGAATCTTTTGTTAAATGCTGATGTTAGAACTAGATTAAGTAATTATCTGTTTCGGAGGCCATTAAAGTAGCTCCGAGGACAATTTAAAAAATCTGATTGTGTGTAGTTATTCTCATCAAAAATGATCGAGTATGATAAAAATTCAACAGATCCCAAGCTGCATGGCACTATAACTGACTTTAAATTAGCATATTTAACTACTGAACTTAGACTGCAGATTTAGTTTAGATTAGGATTAAGAATGCAGTAACGAAGTTTGCCATCTGGTGGCCAGTGTGATACAAATCAGATGTCTTGACGTATTATGTTTCTGTGTCAGATTTTGAACTGGGTCTAAAAATGTGAAGACAATATTGGCACTAAATAAATTCATGGATGAAATTAAAGCCACAGCAAAGAAAAGTGTATTGTGTGATTTGGTCACATAACCGCTGTGGTAGGCTGAATAATGGCCCCCAAAGATATCCAGGTCCTAATCCCTGGAGCCTGTGAAAGCCATTATGTGGCAAAGTGGATTTTGCAGCTGTGATTAAATTAAGGATTTTGAGATGGGGAGATAAGCCTGGATTAGCTGGATGGACCCTAAATGTAATCATAGTGTCTTTATAAAGGAGGCAGAGGAAGCTCTGACTACAAAAGAAGAAGCAAGGGCAATGTGACCACTGGAGCAAGATGTGACACTCCAGGCTTTGAAGATAGGGAAAGGGGCCAGAAGCCAAGGAATGTAGCTTTGGAAGCTGGAAAAGGCAATAAAATGGATTCTCTCCTAGAATTTCTGGAGGGGGTGTGCCCTAACCCCTTGATTTCAGGTCAGTAAAACTGATTTCAGACTACTGACCTCCGGACTGTAAGAGGATAAGTGTGTGTTGTTTGAAGTGCACCATGGTTATTTGTTGCAGTAGCCATAGGAAACTAATACAAGTGGGACAGAAGCTGAGACTGGATGATCTCAGTGCTATAAGAAGAGGTGTGGAAAATTAACTCTTTCCACTGATTGATCCTAAATATGACCATGTCTGTCAATAAGTAATGTATGTCACCCAAATTAATTTTTTTCAAGCCTGAAAAAGTCGTCAAATTCTTCAGGAAGTAACCAAACTGAAAGCACATACAAACTCTTTTCTGTCATAATCCCTGTGATCCGAGTAGGTAATTTAGAGGAATGGAATAGTGAATGTATTTCACTCAAGTGTTTAGGGGCTCTTCCTTAAAGTGTGGCAAACATCTTAAAAGTATACTCAATATTTCACTCAGCAATGTATAGTGAATGTTAAATATTAACCAAAGTGAGGAGCTAGCCTGTAGTGGAGGACAGATTTAGAGTAAAGTGAAGCTTGAGATAAAATTCAGTTAAGTTCAACAAAATGAAAAGATATCACTGGTGTGAGAAGTAATGTGCAGCATATTCCTCCCCTTTATTATTTTTACCAATACCTCTATGATTTTAACCAATCCTGTTTTCTGGGAAATGAAGAAGAAAATTTCTACATGTAATGTTAAAAATCTGTATTAGTATTTGAGTCACTGTAATGTGTACTTATGCTTGAAAAATAGAAGTGTACGAACTTAGATTTTAGTCTTCAGGATTCAGAGGGAAACAGGTAATCTGATGGTCAAGGTCATGGCCAGGTACAAGAGAAACATAAACTGCAGATATTTAAGATCCTTATTTAGTTCAACAAACATTTACTGAGTACAGATCAGATTCTGGGAACTGTGCTAAACATTGAGAATAGAAAGACATGACTCTCTATTTCCTGAACACACAATTTAAATATTCCACGAAAGAGAAATCCACATTAGTTCTGAGAGCAAAAGGAAAGGGTCATTTAACTCATACTGGGAGTGACTGGTCAGTGGGCTAGGAAGGCTTCCAGAAGAATTTGAAGAAGGAGTTATCTAGGAGGAGAAGAAAAGCAGAGAAAGGTGGGTTAAGGGGGAGAAGTAGGGAGGGGAAAGAGAGAGAGAAGAAAGATAAGAATACAATAAGAAAAAGGACTAGAATAGAAAATGTAAAGGCAAAGAGTTATAAATTACAATGGAAGAATCAATATTTTGCTTTCCTTAGAACATAAAGGAATGTAGTAGAAATGAAGGTAGACGGGTAGGCAAGCACTCACAGTCCGTATCACTAAAAGTGTTCTGCAGGAGATGAGAAATCTAGGTATGTTAGCTTTCATTTTTTATTTTAAAATTTTAGTGCAAGACACAAAATCTTTATTGCTCATAAGTTATATTTGTTTAAAAATGTATCCTGGGTAACATTTCTTTCTTAAAATTTAAATTATGAAATGTATCTTGAAAATAGTACATATAACTCATGTACACAATTTGAAGATTATTATTATGGGTTGACTTGTGCCCCCTCCCCAAAAGATATGGTGAAGTCCTAACCCCTAGTACCTCAGAATGTAACCTTATGTGGAAATAGGATTGTTGCAGATGTAATTAGTTAAGATGAGGTCATACTGAAGTAGGGTGGACACCCTAATACACTGCAACTGGTATCTGCATAAAAGAACGTAATGTGAAGAGACAGAGACATAAAGAGAATGTCATGTGAAAACGATCGAGGTGATGCATCTACAAGCCAAAGAATGTCAAAGGTTGCCAGCAAACCCCCAGAAGCTAAGAGAGAGGTGTGGAACGGACCCTCCTTCATGGCCTTAAAAGGAACCAATCCTGCTAACATCTTGATCTTTGACTTATAGCCTCTCGAACTGTGAGAAAATAAATATTTGTTTTCAAACCACCAAGTTTGTAGTACTTTGTTGCAGCAGCCCTAGGAAACCAGTACAGTATATAATGATTATCCATGTACCCACAGCTGCTTAAGAAAGAGAAGGATCAGTATCTTTGAAGTTCCCATGTTCCCTTCCCAGACTGTATCTCTCTCCTTCCAGATACCTATATCCTGAATATTGTGTTAACTGGTCTCTTTTAATAGTTTTCCATATATATGTGTATTGCTGAACAATATATGGCTTAGATATGCACTTTTCATTCTTTACATGTTGTATATATCCTGCAATTTGCTCTTCTTGTACATTAGTACTATGATTTTGAGATTTATTCATGTTGATGCCTATCTGTGTAGGTAATTTTTTTTTTCTCTCATAATGTTTCACTATATGAAAACAGCACAATTTATTTATAAATGGACATCTGTGTTAGTTCCAGTTTTTGCTGTCACAAACAATATTGCCAAGAAAATTTTGTACATGCCTCCTGGAGCACAAGCGCAAGCTTCTTTAGGCTATTCACCCAGGAATTCATGTGTATCTTGAACTTTACTAAGATATCGTTCCTGTAATTTTTTTTAATTGAAAATTTTTGCTTTTTATTTTAAATAAAATTTTATTAATTTTACTCTATCTGAGATTAACTTTTGTGCAAGTTAAGATCCTATTTCATTTTTTCCATATGGATAATCAATTATCCCACCACAATTTATTAAATATTCTATCCTTTTCCCACCAATATGCAAATCAAGACATAGATCAAATTTCCACATATTTTGATATATTCATGTGGGGTCTATTTCTGGACTTTCTATTCAATTCCATGAGTGATCTATCTTTATGCAAACACCACAGTAAATTTTGACATCAGAAAAGGCAATTCCTCCAAACCTTTTCATCTATTTCTAAAATATCTTGATTTTCTTTTTTTATTTATTTAGTATTAGTTTATTTTAAAATGTTTAGATATATACAAACGATTATATTTTAATGTATATAAATATAAGTTAATGCATATGTTGCATCTATCCAGTTAAAAGCATAACAAAATGAACACCATAAATCCATCACCCAACTCAAGAATTATAATGTTACTAAAACTTCCAGCCACCTGTGTGTTCCTTTCCTATTTCATTCCCCTGCTTCCCCACTCCAAAGGTAACCACTATTGTCAATAGTTCTGGAGCTTTCTGATGTTTATTAAAATGTTCTCTAGCTGTGAATAGTCCTTTACAACTTGTTTTTTTTTCATTTAAGCTTATGTTTCTAACATTTATCCATGTTGTTGTATGAGGCTACAATTTATTTTATCCCCAGTGATTTTTCACTGACATATATCAAGTTTCCAAATGGGTTTTTGCTGGCTTTTTTATTCTGTTCTCTTGATCTGTCTATCCCTGTGCAAAAACATGATGCTTTCTCAATTACTTTGGCTTTATATTAAGCCTGGATATCTTGAAAGGCAAGTTATCTAATCTTATTCTTCTTTGTCACGAGTGCCTTGGATATTCTCAATACTTTGCTCTTCCATGTATATCTTAAAATTATCTTTCATGTTCTATAAAACCCTGTTGCAATGGTAATTTCATTATTTCTACAGATCAATTTGAGTAGAATTCATATATTTACTACATTAAATCTTCCTAGGCATGAAGATATTTCTTCCCATTTAGTTGGATCTTTATTAATGTTTCTCAATAAAGCTTTAAAAACTTTATAATTTATACATAAAAATGTTGCACATTTGTTAGGTATGTTCCTAAATAGCTTATATTTTTGTTGTTACTATAATTCTTTAAAAATTGCATTTACTATTTGTTGTTTGTGTATATAAATATGACATTTTCTTTCGTGTATTTAGTTTATTTTTGGTTACTTTCTAACTTTTTAATGTTTCTAATAATTTTTCCATAGATTCATTTCGATTTTCTATGTAGGCAATTACATAATCTGTAAACAATGCAAGATTTATTTATTTGATTGTGATCTGCATAAGTTTTAATTTTTTCTTGACTTACTGCACTGGCTACATTCACCAGTACAATTTTAAACAGAAATGGGATAGAGGGTATCCTTCCGCTGTTTACAATTTTTAAAGGTGTGCTTTGTACATTTCTCCACTGAGTTCCGTATTTGCTGTATGTTGGACTTCCACAGATACTTTTTATCAGTTAAGGGAAATTTGTTTGTATTCCCAGTTTGCTAATATTATTGTTTTAAATCATGAATAATGTTGAATTTTTTGTATCTATTGAGATGACCATAGGATTTTTTTCTATAAATATGATAAACACCAATATTCGGAAGTTAGGAAATAGACAAATAATGAGAAGGAATAATCATAGAGGTGGTTAAATAACCAAAACTGTATAAAGTTACAGATGCTAAAGGAAGAGAGAACTTCAAACAGTAGGAGTGTTCAAAGGTAGAAGACATACCACATTCCCGATTTTTGTCTCTAACCTCTAACAGCCTGTGTGATTCAATCATTGCTTCTAATTCCTCTTGATATTGTCCTGACACTAGCAACACTTAAAAAAAAAATTCATCTGCTTTACTGAGTTCATGCACCAGTGTTTTTGAACTTAGTTTGGCAACAGGTTTCCATTTCTAAAGGACTGACTTTACTACATAATTCATTCATAATTCATAATTCATAATTCATTCATAATTTCATTGGGCATTTAATTTTCTTGGCCCTAAACTGTTCTGTGCTCCTCATCACTTAGAAGTTTAAGAGGAAGACTCTGGCTCTCTTCTCCTGATAATAATTTTTCACAAACAGGGAACTAAAATTTCTGTAGGTTGTAGCTGACTACTTCTTACGAGATGCACTTCTCAGCCTATCAATAGCTCTAGACGGTCCTTACTCTAAAGAATTCTCCTTGTTGCCCGTGTGATTTAGTACCATTATAACTCCTCAAAACAAAATAAAATAAGCAAACAACAACCAAAAAAAAAAAAAGCAGATACTGCACAAATGAGACCGTGGTTTGGATTTGCAGTTCTATTCACATTGGGCAGCTGTGTAAAGTTTTTGTTTTTGATTAAAATCTTATTTTATAACTTGTCACTTTCTGAGTATGCTTCAGTCTATTTGTAACATAACAATGTTACAGATTGGTCACATGAGTAAAGAAGAGCTCCAATATCTCAATTCAGTGGCTATGAACTACCAAAGTTAACGATTGGCAGCCTTAGTGCATAGCCCTTAACATTTCTGCCAGATAGTAAAAGGTGTGAGAATATTATTCAAAAAAGTCTTCATTTTCTTTTTGTTCCTCTGTGTGAGCTATCCTACACAGATTGTGTGAGCAGAGAGCACAATTCTGTTGATGTGCACTGTTGATGGTCTTTTTGACATAACCTAATGGAAAAAGCACTGAACAGAATATTGATAGTAATGGTAATTTCTGGATAGCTGCTTTCTTACATTGCTTCTGGATACTAGTGACAACTATAGCATCTTTCAAATTCTACTGAACTTTAACAGTGTGCCATATGCAAGGAAGTTTCATCATGCTGAGATGCCTATAATAGCTCTCCTCTTGTAAATTCAGGTTCAAGGGCATTCAGATTCACCAAAATTCACAAAAATCATAGTGACACATGTCCAGCATTTTACTTGGATTTTTTTTACTTGACTTTTCTCTCTTCTAGAATAGTCTGTTTCACAGCATTTAACTGCATTAATATTAAGTTGGTAACCTCTACATGCCTCCTCTCTCAGGTAGCATTTCTTTTCTTTTTTTTTTTTAATGGTTACTCTAGCAGTATATTTAAGCTGACTGTTGTACAGTCAAATATAAAGAAACTATGAAAGTATCCATAAAGAGTTAACTCCTATTTCTCTATCACTACAATGTGTTGTTCAATATCCATGTGACAAAGAGCATAAATCAAAATACTCTGTCTGGAATTTTAAGCTCTACTCAATGTGTTTCAGAAAGGAAAAGTGGGACAATTTAGACTTCATCAATTATATCACATTAAATTAGCCTCCATCATTGACTTGGCTCAACAGCCTTCATCTATTTTAATTTACAACAAAAAGGACAGCCAAGTACAGGAGAGCAGCAATGACACGGTCAAAGGGAGGCTCTGTCTTCTTAGTTATAAAAAGTGCTTTGCTTGGGTACCATTAAGATAGCATTAAAGTAAAAACCTCTAACTCAAAGGAAGTTTCAAAATAGCATAAAATACGGTATAGCCCATAATATTTACAATCATAAAAATTGATTATGATGGATTTCTATATTTAACACTAAAAGTAAAATTTTTTACTTTTTTCATTAAGTAAAAAATAGATGATATGCTTGTATTATAAATTCCAACTGTGATATTCTGTTAATTAGGCAGAATGCAACCAGTTCTTTACACTACTCACCATTCTGTTCCTTCAGACATACATATTTCTCATATAAATAAAATAGTATTTTACAAACATTATTGGGTGAAGTATCAGCCTACCCATGACACCAAACAAGAAGACTTAAAACTTTTTAAATTCAGTTAACTGAAATCAAGGCAAATGTAAACAACAGCCAAGGCAGGTTGTGCTGATTTGTAAAGCAGTTCTTGGCTTTGCAGTTGAATAATAAAGGCAGATAAATAGGGAGGACTTGATCACGTTAACTGACAACTCCTAGAGGCAAAGAAATAGAATACAGGGTATAGAAAGACATATCTTTATACTTCACTTAGTAGAAAACAAGAAGATTCAAGGAAAAGATAAGTACAATCTTAGAAAGACTGTAAGATGATAAGCCTTTGCATATTTAAAAATAGTATACTGATTTAACAAACATTAGTTGAACATCCTATTAGATGCCTATTAGATGCCTCGTACTGTGCTAGGTGCTGGAGCTAAAAGGGTGAATAATACACAATTTCTGCCTTTTAAAAATTTTGAAAAAAATCTGTTATAACATTCACTCTTCAACTATTATTGTGTTACTACTAGATAACTGGAAATATTTAGTCAACTAATTTCTTATTATTTTATGATTTTCCTCACTACCTACAGATGAATATGTAAATGTTTTAAATTTTTATTTAACAATATTATTAATATTTTCTTTATGTTATAAAGGATTATGATATAGCTCTAATATATATAGGGTTATCAACACCATGAATGTGTACTCTACAGAATGTAGATTAAAATACAAATCACATTTACTCTGTGGTTTTATTTAAAAAAAAATTTTGTTGGTGTTGGACTTTTCTTTGTTCCAACTTTATTGAAGGATGATTGACAAATTAAAATTATATATTATATATTTAAGTAATACAATATAATGCTTTGATATATGTATACATTGCAAAATGATGACCACAAGCTAATTAACATATCCATCACTTCACAAGGTTATCTTTTTTTTTAATAGTGAGAACACTTGGGATCTGCTGTCAGCAAATTTCAAGTACACATTATTATTAACTATAGTCACTATGCTGATACATTAGGTCTTCAGAACGTATTCGTCTTATAACTGAAAGTTTGTACCCTTTGATCATTATCTTTCCTTTTTCCCCCACTTCCCAGTCTCTCTGGTAACCACCATTCTACTCTGTGTTACTATGAGTTCAACTTGTTCTAGATTCCACATATGAATAAGATCATGCAATGTTTGTCTTTGTGTCTGGTTTATTTCACTTAACATAACACTCTATAGGTTCATCCATGTTGTCACAAATAGCAGATTTTCCTTCTTTTTATGGCTGAATATTCCAGTGTGTGTGTGTGTGTGTGTGTGTGTGTGTGTGTGTGTGTGTGTGTGTGTGTGTGTATCCGTTCATCTGTTGACAAGCCACTTAAGTTGCTTCCATATATTGGCTACTATGACTAATGCTGCAATGAACTTGGGACTGCAGATATCTCTTTGAGATAGTGACTTTATTTCCTTTGGATATATACCTAGAAGTAGGATTGCTAGGTCATATGGTAGTTCTATTTTTAATTTTTTGAAGAATCTCAAAATATTTTCCATTATGACTACACCAATTTACATTCCCAACAAAAGTGCACAAGGGTTCCCCTTTCTCCATATCCTTGCCAACACTTATATTTTGACTCTGAAAATAGCCATCCCAACAGGTATGAGGTGATAGTATCAATGTGGTTTTGATTTGCATTTCCCTGACGATTAGTGATGTTGAGTGATCCTTTCATGTACCTGCTGGTCATTTGTATGTCTTCTTTGGAAAACTGTCTTCATGTCATTTGCCCATTTTTTAATTATATTATTATTTGTTGTTGCTGATGTTGGTGGTGGTGTTTGTTTGTTTTGCTATTGAGTTGTATGAGTTCCTTATATATTTTGGATACTAACCCCTTATAAGATACATGGTTTCCAAATATTTTCTCCCATTAAGTAGGTTTCCTTTCAATTTTGTTGACTGTTTCTTGTGCTGTGTAGAGACTTTTTAGTTTGATGTAATCCACTTGCTTATTTTTGCTTTTGTTGTCTATGCTTTTGGGATTAACTTCAAAAAAAATCATTACCTAGGCCAAATGTCAAGAAGCTCTGTGGGTTTTAGAATGACATTATGCTAGGTTCAAAATACTGAGAGCCTGGACTGAATGCTGGTAGATTCAAATACTCACTGTTTACCAATTTCACCTTCCATCCTTTTTAAAAAAGAATGTTTAAGTATTACATATATTTATAAATACTTCACACTTTTCAAAATGAAACTGTCACAGAAATAAGCTATATTTTCACAGTATTGAATTTCAGGTGCAGTTTAAATTCTTGGTTTTGATAATGGTCCCTTGAGTTTAGACCTGATGATCATAGAAGGTTCTGCTTCAGATTAGCATTGCTAAAGTCAAATTTGGAAGATGTCAACCTGCTGACATCTGTCTGTTTCTAGACTAAGAGAGTGTCTGGGATTTTCCTTTTTAATTTTTAAAAATTTTCTTTTTTAATTTGTTAGTTAGTTGATCTTTCCCAAAGCATATTTTTGAAAGTATCACTTTTATTTCATCAAAATCAGTATGCTTTTGACATTTAGGACATATTAGCTAAATCCAAAACATGTTTCACAACCTCTTTTATCTCCACGGAGTCTTATAAATAGATAGAGATCTTCAGTGTTTGTGTGTGTGTGGCATTTTATAACATTTGTAAATGGCTGGAAAAACAGAACTCAATCCCTTGAAACTGCATTTCTACCATCCTCTGCCCTCCCAAATGAAGAAAGGAAAAGTGAATCTAATATTTAGCCTAATCATAACAAATGCCTTATTCCCATCTCGGGAAATTCTTTTCCAAATGTAGCCTCTTTTATAGTATCTTTGTGTTCCACTCACAACTTTGTTAGTTGTGTTGAAAATCAAATCACGTTTAAGTAAGTTTTACTACTCCCCCAAATATTATTTATTTACTATCAAGAGCTTAAAAAGAATGTCAGAAATGGTGTTAAATGCATACAAAGTGGATATAACTGTATCAATTTCTTTGGAAATGCATTTTATAGGTAAATTTAAAAGTCATGCTTCTTCATATAACAGTGTTACCTGCATTCTACTTTAAGCAAGATATCTGTCTACTATTTCCTTCCTAAGAACGTACCCAGATTAGTTCCACAAGTTTAGAACATCCAAAGTTCCACAAGTTTAGAACATAACAAACATCTACATTTGTTATGTAGACATGACATGACAAATCACTAACCCTTTTATAAGTCCCTCTATCTTTTGTCCCAAGCTTCCATATTTTTATATTACTGTATCTGTAATAAGCATTTATGTTTAATTCTGATTTTTCTTTTTAAAATTATAACATCATATTTTCCCAAGTTTTTATGTAGTTTGTATAATTTCATAATAGCTATTTTGACCTTTTTATAATTCAATTATGTTTCCTGCCTGACCTTTCTAGTAGTGAATTTTATGTTTACTACCAACTCAATGAAGTAAAAATTCATTTTATTTGTTGCTTAATCATTAAACTTCAGAATCCAAAAAACAAAAAAAATCACTAACCCTTTCAGCCTTGGTTTCTTTAGCTGACAAATGGGGATAGAATAGCTGCATCACCCACCTAAGAGTTTTTTATGAAGAGCAAGTGAGCTAGTGCAGTTTCTCACGTTTAAATACTTCCAGAACTGCCTTACTAAATTTTGTCATTTCCTCCTGTGCTATTATTTATATAACCTTTTAATTTAAATGTACTCACCTTTTTACTGAGATAATTTATTTCAAAATAAAACTAGCACTGAAATGAGGCTTTCTCTTTGGGATTTCAAAAGATAAAAAGATAATTTACAAAAGAACATATAATTCAGCGTTATTTAATTCCAAGTGTTTACATATCGCCTAAAACTGCCTTAGCACATTCCACATCAGTGATAGCCTGGTTCTCAGATTTTGGGAAACACTCACTGACTTACTTCAAGAACCTAGATTATAAGCACTATAA
Source organism: Balaenoptera musculus (assembly GCF_009873245.2). Lineage (NCBI taxonomy): Eukaryota > Metazoa > Chordata > Mammalia > Artiodactyla > Balaenopteridae > Balaenoptera > Balaenoptera musculus. The sequence goes on from NC_045800.1 coordinate 15,059,441, forward strand.
AAATCTAAGATATCATTATTAATATACAAATCTAAGATATCATCTTTATTAGGTGGTCACCCAGCTGTATGGTATTCATAAAAATATTTATTTAACCAGTCCTATTACTAGAGTCCCATAAAACTGAAGTCTTTGTAGTATGCAACTGAATATAACTATTGGGGTGTTAACCATGATGAGGGAAGGGAAACTAATTCATTACATATTACTAACATCAATATATTAGCTATCTGTTTAATGGATGTATGTCAATTATCAGGACTTTGAGAGAATGAACCCGAGCCTAGAACAGACTGACTCTGATTGAAAGCAAACAGTTGAGAAAGTTGAACGAATAGGTGCCACCCAGAAAGGAGGTAATGGCCAGGTTCTGTTAGTGAAAGATTACCGAGAGAGGAAAGAGATTAGTGACGGAATGAAGATCTTCTTCACCTACTTTAAAATTTTACTTTTGATCTGATCTTTGGCCACCGTAGGATGTATTTAAGAAGCTGACAGTGATCAAGAGTGGGATGTGTGTACGTATGCGTGTGTCTGTGCGTGTGTATCTGTGTAGACTGTGGGAGTGGAGGTGGTTACAGGGGTGGAAGTGAGAAGTAGGAAAGTGGTGTCTAGAAAAAGAAAAGTGGCAAATATAAAAAAGAGGTTAGATCAGAAAATAGTATTATGACTGATGTAGGATTTATAATTAGTTTATCAGAAATACCAATAGTCATTTAATTTACATGTTATTTGATTTTCCATTCAAATATCCTTTTTACCACCAAATGTACTTTGGTGGTAAAGACATGGGGCTAGGGACATAGGAGGATAAAAGCTGGCAAGGCTCTGGTCCTTTCTGCCCCCGACCCCTGTCAAATACAGCAATTCTTCTTGTATTTATTTTACATTTAGAATTGTAAGTAATTTTGGTTCAGATGAAGGGTACTGAAGTTAATCAAAAAATGTGGAAACCAATGTTCTGTTGAAAACTATAAACTAGCCACCGGATAAAAAGATTTTTCTGGTCCAATAGCTTTGCTAAATCTCAGCCCATGTTTGCTCACATGAAATAGTGATGCATTTACAGCTATTAGAGTAATGGTAATAACCTGAATTTAAGTACAGTTTCATTTCTGCCCACAATAGGACATTAAAGAAAGAAATGAGTATAAAAACATTTTGAAATAAGTAGTCACCTTTCTGCTATTTAAGTATAGCATTACCAGAGTATTGCTATGAATCATAAAAACAAAGGTTGGCGATTACCCTTACTTGAATAAAACCTCCCCTTTTTATTCTATTACATATTAAAAATCCAACTAATTTAGGAAAGAACTTTGCACAGAAGTTGCTCCTCAGTACCTAAATGTATCAAATTTCAATGGTTTTGCTAAGTGCTTTTTTAAGAATGTGGCAACTTGGAAGCAATAATGCCGATATATAAAGAGGTATATTGCATTTAAAAGAGGCTATGGAAAAACAAATCCTCTCCCTTACCCATAGATTATATAGTCTAATGATAATGGCCTAGGCATACACTTAACAATGAGTCAAAATATTATTTTCTAAAATATCAACATTTTCTACAACTACTATTTGGTTTTAAAACTATTTTCTACATATTTATGTTGGATCTCAGTAGGTTAGAAAACTTATTCTACAAATATCTTACAGGGCTATTTTTAAAAAGTGCTTTAGCAATCTAACATCTGTTGTCAAATAAAGCCTTCCAGGGCCCATTGGCTCATAAACGTAATAGAGTGGTCTTCACCTGTAACATATCTAGTACAACATGTGCTTAGGGTTCATGGCTCCTGACCGCAACTTTGTACACTGCCAGCACCATATGGCAATTTATTCTGCAAGTTCCTGCACTGTTTTGCTTACTGACAATTATTCCTGAACTCCTGCCTCAAAAGTCTAGTAATGGAAAAACAATTCTGGGTGCAGTGAGGTCCTTAAAGCAATGAGGCCCCATCAGACGTCTATCAGCTTCACACATTATTAACAAGAGTTCAGCTATCCATTAATAGCCAAAACTTTGATTTACTGTAGTTGAGGGGAATACTGTTTTCTTCAATTGTTCAGGAGTTAGGAATTCAAATTATATTATTTTATTCCACACTAAAGAAAAAGATCAGAACATTAAATATTAAAAATGCTTCATTGGTGAAGTTCAGAATTTTATACTCATCACTCAATATTTATACTCATTACTCTATAGAGTACTGGGCCAACTTGTGTTCCAAATGTAGTAGTCATGGTTTCTATCACTTCTTGACAAACACGTCCAGAGAAAACTGGAAGAAGAAATTCGGATATCAAGCCATGAGTACAAAACTTGAATTAAATGACTTACTTGAAAGTGACTTTAAAATTAATCATATGTTTGACATGTGCGGGTTTGGTCCATTGGCTTGCAATCTATTCATCTTCAAATGCTCACTGAGTACCCACTAATGTGCCAAGCAAGCATCATACTAGGTGCTAGAGATGAAAAGTGAAGAGTCCCAGGCACTCAGACCTTACATTCCAGAAACAGAACTTTGTTGTTGCCACAAAAATGCAGATTAATAAGGGTTTAGGGCAGCTTCTGCCAGACCTTCCCATTCTCTGTCTTGAGGACAAAGGGCAACATTTTCATATTTAGGAAAAATGTGACTGAGGTTTCTAAATGAAAATATCTCAAAAAAGGGTCAGACTAGAATGCTCTAAAACAAAGTCTTTAAGGGAGAAATGCCTTTTGCTATAAAGGAACCATTTGCAGTGCTGCATTGTTTTCTTCCCTAACAGGCTATGCTTTGCCTTCAACCATTCAAATATGTGGTTGTCGGTTTTTTCCCCCCATGGTGTGGCATGCCATTAAAAATTCAAAATTAACACAATAGCACTTCCTCCTGAGAAAACAGAACAAATGCTATTCAAATTAAAGGAAATGCTAAGCTTTTTATTAGAAAGTTATCTAATTATTGTCTTTCACCTTGTGATGCCTTACAAGAATAGCAGAAAGAATAAATTACAAACACCACTCTAATTTTCCTAAACTTCTAGAAATAAATTATATAAGCAACTCAATGTAAAGAATTAAAAATTATACCTCATATTTGGTAATTATTTATTTTTATTTACAATAAAACTATGTAGGCCTCCATCGTTGTGTAGTTGGTATATAGAAAAGCCTTGCTTTAAGAAATGTGGAGGGACTTCCCTGGTGGTGCAGTGGTTAAGAATACGCCTGCCAATGCAGGGGACACGGGTTCGATCCCTGGTCCGGGAAGGTCCCACATGCTGCGGAGCAACTAAACCCATGTACCACAACTACTGAGCCTGTGCTCTAGAGCTCGCGAGCCACAACTACTGAGCCCACGTGCTGCAACTACAGAAGCCCATATGCCTAGAGCCCATGCTCTAGCCCAAGCCATCACAATGAGAAGCCCGTGCACCACAACAAAGAGTAGCCCCCACTTGCCACAACTAGAGAAAACCCGCGTGCAGCAACGAAGACCCAATGCAGCCAAAAAAAAAAGAAAAAGAAATGTGGAAGAATTAAGAAAGGAAAATTTTAATAATTTAGATGCAAAATATATAATGTAGTCATAAATTGTTTTCTTGGGCTTATTAACAAAAGCATCAAAACCTAATCTAATATAAAAATAAAGACAGGACTTTAAAAATCCCCAAATAATGTATGGATGGTGTTCAATGACAATATTCAATTTATTGCCGAAAATAGGGATATTTTATAAAATACTTTCATATTCAATCACAATCTCAATGTCTACAAAGACTATCTCTGACTTTAAGGTATTATATCATCTGCAAATATAAGATTTCTTTACTTTAAAGGTGATTTTGGCATAAGATGAATTACTAAATGGATGGCTCCCAGCATTCTGGATTCACAGACCAGTGATGGTGACTGTGAATGTTCCCTGCTATGCTTCATATTAAAGTTTTAATACATCTTTCAAATGAACTGATTTTGGAGGGCCCAAGAAAAATTAGTTTCTTAGAAAACTCTTATTAAGTACATAAATATTATGTAAAACATACTAAGGAAACAATATATTGTCAAGTAGTAGCAAGTTTAAATTAAAAACCTTCAGCTAATAAAAATCTGTTTTACAGAAATTACTAGGTTTCTAATAAAACTTTCCTTTCAATTAAACTACTATATAATTATTAATATAGGTTAACAAGAATATCTAAATATGGAAACAATGATCATGAACGGTATACTGATACTAGAAGAGCTCATGACACATTATTAGATAAAACTGTATATATTGAATATCTAGAATACTAGCCCAGAATCTAATTAGGCTAAAACACATAAGGTCAATGAAAATTTTCTTGAGCAGGATTATTTATATACTATATCTATGTTTGTATACTTTATCAATGTTTATGAAACTTATAGTAAATCTTTAAAAAATATTGATGTTTATACAAATTTCAACCCAGAAATTTGGTTACTAGGTTGTATAATTCTCTATGATTCATCTGAATTTTAATTATGTGCACTTTTTGAGTTTTGGAGGTAAATCTGGAGCATTACAACTTATTTATTACAAATTTTAGTCAAGTATTTTCATTGTTAAATAATCTAGCTAGTGGGGCTGTTGTGGGGTTAAATGAGTGAAAATATCAAAAGGTGTTGAATATGTCAGGCATGTGAAAAACTGCTCGCCCTCTTCTTCTTCCAGACACCTTGCTTCTTTATATGATTCCTTTCAATAAAGAAAGCACTTTCTTTCTGTTCCTTATGTCAGAGGATCTTCACAAAAATTCTGCAGGTATATAGGTTAGAAATGATCATTTCCTAACAGATAATGAAATTAAGTCTCAGAGAGTTTAAGTGACAACAAATTAAATACTAGCAAAAAGCTTCTTTCTTATTCATAATAATGATTATATAAGTGAGTCTCTTACTTTTTGCCTGGTCTTCTAGCTCAGAGTCAAATCTAAAGTTTAATATTTACACCATCATTGGTCCAGAATTGCACAATAGAAAAGATCTCTTAGTCTGGAACAATACGTGTGTTGGTAAAGTATGTTTAAAATTTTATTCATTTACTTTAGAAACACTTAAGTGATTCTAATATGTACTTAATAAGAGAAAAGAGTCCTATGAGAAAAGGACTATGATTGTTCCCTCATCCCGTTTTTACAGAAGAGGAAACTGTGTCTCCTGAGAAGGTAAATAACTTGTGAAAGGTTACATAGCTAGTAAAAGCCATAGTCAGGATTCAAATCCAAGTAATCTCATTGCAGATTCTGTGCTTTTAATCTCTTTTCTAATAGTGCCTCTGTTGTGATATTTAAAGAAAACTGTAGTTCCTATTCTATAGATTCTTGTAAGAAACAGTATGACTTAGAAGTATAAAGCCGCTTGGAGCTATCAGCGGCCAACTGTTTTGCCCTGTTGGTGGGAGATTTCCACAGGCAATGGCATAAGAACATAAAGGTAGCGAATTAGCTAGCTCCTCTCACATAATAATCTTCACCACCACATCCATTATTATATATTGAGTGCTTACTGTATAAGAGGCACATTTCTAAGCAGTTTACTTACAAGTAGTCACTCATTTGATTCTCACAACAACATAGGAAGTACATATTCTTATTTTTCTATTTAACAGATTAGGAAACAAAAGCACAGAATCATAAAGTAACTTGCCTGAGTTCACACAGTGATTAAGGTATGGAGCTAGGACCTAGGCCCTATATTTCATTTATCCATCTAGCCATCAAAGGTAACAGAAAGAAAAACCCAACAGACTTTTATTCTCACAGCTGGAGTAAGAACAGTGTTAAACATAAAGGCTTAGTCTGAAAAATATTATTACAACAATGAAAGGCTGCACACATAGTTCACAACTTGTTTGATCATGAATCCTTCATGCTCAACCACTGGAGTACGTTTCAGGACCAGAAACGGTAAGCCTGCCTGAGACCAGAAATACCTGCATTTCTTTTACATGTTACCTTTCCCCTTACATAGCAAAAGTAATTACCAACATAAACTGGAGGAGTGGGTCACAAGGGAGGTGGTAGGTGGGAAGGTGCATGTAAAAAAAAAAAAATGACAGTGTTTCTTAAAGATACAGTCACTAAGGAAACATATGGGAATGGGTGACAACGAGGATAGGGGAAAAGAGTAGAAAAAATATCTGTGAAACCTGAAAAATTCCCCTTAGTTGACTATGACATGGTGACTGCAATGAGGTGAGAAGTTTTACATAATCAGACAGAGGAGGAGATCAGGATGGTGGAGTAGGAGGATGCTGAGCTCACCTCCCTGCATAAACACATAAAAAATACATCTACGTGTAGAGCAGTTCTCACTGAAAACACACTGGAGATTGGCAGAAAGACTCTTCCATAACCAAGGCTGTGAAGAAAGATCCACATGGAGTTGGATAGGAAGGGAGGAGAGGTGATCAGGTCAGGACCCATGTCCCTAGAAGAGGACACAGAAGAGGAAGGGGAAATCCTCACCCTGGAAGTGAGCTCTTTGAAACACATATTGGGCACCCTGGCCCTGGGGTCTGACGCTGGGTATAACATTTGTTAACATATATGCACCTAATATAGGGACACCTAAATATTGGGCTGGCCAAAAAGTTCATGTGGGTTTTCATAGCAGCTTAAGGAAAGACCCGAACGAACTTTTTGGCCAAGCCAATATATAAAGCAAATATTAACAGACATAAAAGGAGAAACTTATGATAACAAAATAATAGTAAGGAACTTTAACACCCTACTTAGATCAATGGGTAGGTCATCCAGACAAAAAAATCAATAAGGAAACAGTGGTCTTAAATCACACATTAGGTCAGCTAGACTTATTAGATATCAACAGGACATTCTATCAAAAAAATAGCAGAATACACATTCTTTTCCAATGCACATGGAACCCTCTCCAGGAGAGATCACATGCTAGGCCACAAAACAAGTCTCTACAAATTTAAGGTGAGAGAAATTATACCAAGTGTTTTTCTGACCACATGGTATGAAACTAGAAATCAGTTACAGGAAGAAAAACAGGAAAAACACAGAGATGTGGAGACTAAACAACATGTCACTGAAAAACAAATGGGTCAATGAGGGGATCAAAGAGGAAATCAGAAAATACCTGAAGACAAATGAAAATAAAAACACAATTTTCCAAAATCTACAGGACACAGCAAAAGCAATTCTGAGAGGGAAGTTTATAGAGGTACAGGCCTACCTCAAGAATCAAGAAAAATCTCAAATAACTTAACATACAATCTAAAGGAATTAGAAAAAGAAAAACAAAACAAAAAGCCTGAAGTCAGAAGAAGGAAGGAAATAATAAATATCAGAGAGGAAATAAATAAAATAGAGACCAAAAAAAAAAAAAAACCCAATGGAAGAGATCAATGAAACCAAAAGCTAGTTTTTTAAAAAAGATAAACAAAATTTATAAGTCTTTAGCCAAGCACATTAAGGAAAAAAGAGAGAGAACCAAAATAAATAAAATAAGAAATGAAACAGGAGAAATTAAAACCAATATCACAAAGATAAAAAAATCCTAAGAGAATACAAAAAACAATTATGTGCCAAAAAATTAGATAACTTAGAAGAAATGGATAAATTTCTAGAAACATACAATCTTTCAAGACTGAATCAGGAAGAAATAAGCAATCTAAACAGACTGATCACTATTAGTGAAACTGAATTAGTAATCAAAAAAAAAAAAAAACAAAAGCAAAAAACCCAGCAAATAAAAGTCTAGGAGCTGACAGCTTCACAGGGGAATTCTACCAAATATATAAAGAAGAGCTAATGCCTATTCTCAAACTACTCCAAAAAACTATAGAGGAGGGAAAAGTCTGAAATTCATTCTATAAGCCAACATTACCCTGATACCAAAACCATACAAAGACACTACAAAAAAATGAAATTACAGGTCAATATCTCTGATGAATATAAATGTAAAAATCCTCAACAAAATATTGGTAAACCAAATTCAACAATTTATAAAAGAGACCATACACCATGATCAAGTGGGATTTATTCCAGGGATGCAAGGATGGTTCAATATCTGCAAATCAATCAATGTGATACACCACATCAACAAAAGGAAGGATAAAAATCACATGATAATCTCAACAGATGCAGAAAAAGCATTTAGCAAAATTCAACATCCATTCGTGATAAAACTCTCATCAAAGTTGGTTTAGAGGGAACATATCTCAATATAATGAAGGCCATTTATGACAAACTCACCGCTAACATCATACTCAATAGTGAAAAGCTGAAAGATTTTCCTTTAAAATCGGGAACAAGTCAAGAATGCCCACTTTTGCCACTTCTATTTTGCTACTTCATAGTATTGGAAGTCCTGGCCACAGCCATCAGACAAGCAAAAGAAATAAAAGGCATCCAAATTGGAAGAAGTAAAATTGTCACTATTTGCAGATGATGTGATGCCATATATAGAAAACCCTAAAGTCTCTACCAAAACCTATTAGAACTAAAAAATGAATGTCGTAAAGGTGCAGGATACATGATTAATATATGGAAATATCTTGATTTTCTACACACTAATAATGAACTATCAGTAAGTGAAAGCAAGAAAACAATCCTGTTTAAAATCACACACACACACAAAAGAATAAAATACATGGGAATAAAATTAACCAAGGAGGTGAAAGACCTATACTCTGTAAACTATAAGACACTGATGAAGGAAACTGAAGATGATACAAAGAAATGGGAAGATATCTCATGTTCTGTATTAGAAGAATTAATATTGCTAAAATGTCCACAATACCCAAAGCAATGTACAGATTAAATGCAATCCCTATCAAAATACCCATGACATTTTTCACAGAACTAGAACAAATAATCCTAAAATGCATACAGAACATTTTATGGAATGTATATACATGTCTAATGAGCTGTGAGTGGAACTGACATCTATCACTTCTGGGCCAAAGCAGAGATGTAAATTCTCTGTGAACTCTCTACAGCTGCCTTGGTTGACCAATAAAAATTGACCAGTGAGAATCTAGATGTTGATCTTCTGTTAGTCTAGGTCTCTGAGTGCTACACAGAAGAGAGGCCCCTGGCTAACTTCCTGTAGACATGTTATGGGGTAAGAAATCAACCACTGCTGTATAAAGCTTGAGATTTCAATGTTAATTCATTATCAGAGCATTACAAAGCATATCTTGACTAATCCATAAATTGGTACTTGGAGTAGGGCACTGCTGTAACAAAAACCTAAGCTATGTGGTATTGATTTAGTAGTTAGGTTATAAGAAAATTCATATTGGAAGTGAATAGATAGCAATCCACTTTATCCAATGGAAAAAAAATTTGGTTACATTCTGTCTTTGATAACTTGGGAAACAGATCATGTACTGAGTATATTCAAGCTTTAGGGGAAGAGATTGGAAAACAGAGCATTATTAGAGTGTGTTAACTTGCATCTGTCAAGGTATTAAGGAAAGACCTTTGGTCATGAAATAATTAGTCAGTTCCCAAAGAGACATGAAGGAAAAGAGAGAGTCCAAAAATTTGAGGCCTTGAAATAGTGAGAAAGCTAACTGCTATAGACCCTAAACGGTAAGAAATACAGCTGAGAAAGACTTTGAGTGACAAAGGCCCATTAAAATTTAATATTGTGTCAAAGATCACATTAAAGTTATAGCCTTATGCCCATTTTAAAAGTTGCTGATCTGATTATGATGCCACAGGACAAATAGGATATAGGGGTGATGCACCCTAAAGATATTTCAATTGGATAAAATAGCTTAGAGCAAAGATAAGATTGAAAGCTCAGCCTTTGCACAGAAGTCAGATAGCCTCAGTGCAGCCCCCATTATTTCCAGAGAGTGAGGTATGGGGAGAGAAAGCAAGTAGCAGATCTGAGAATTATGTCTCTAAAAGAACCGTGGGCAGGGTTACTGGTACATGGAACTCACTGTAATCAAATAGAGAAGAAGCCCCATGAGTTTCTGAGAGGTTTGTACTGCCAAAGGAACCACAAATTTGTAATAAAAAAAATGTTACCATTCAAGACGTAAAATTACCCTTAGGCTACCAACTTTCTTTAAGCAGGAAGTAGAAAGAGAAAGCTTCACAGATTCCAAGTAAGGTATATTCCACAACACCTACTTCAGATATGGCCAAGAAGGATAATAGAAAGGAAGTTCCTTCCTGAGAGTACAGCTAGGGACTAAGAGAAACAATTGGAATTCAATTGGGATTCCTCACCCTCACAGTCACTGCACAGTGAGTTTTCAAAATGCTTAGAGACAAGGACCTGCTGCATATCTTCCATTCCTCCCATTTTTGAATGGAAGTGTTTGCTATGTTTATCCCGTCCCTCTTCTACACTATCCACTGAGTATGGAGTGAACAGAGACATTATCTTTGTAGTTCATAGGTCAGGACCAAGAAAGCCAAGTCCAGACCTAATGTGGAGACTACCTGTTATCACCAGATATCTAGACCTGAGCTAGAGGCAGTGATTGGATAGGACTTTTGGGTTGTTCCCCTTGCTGGCATCTGTGACATATGACATCCTTAGTGATATCTGTGAAATAAATGCATCCAAAGCATTTGACTTAAGATATAAGTTCCTTTGGGGAGGAGACAGATAATACAAGAAAATGTTAACTCAAATATTTATTATATTATAGGTACTCAAATGATATTAAACAATTACAAACAATCTCTCTCTTGAAAGAGAAGCTAGACTGAGTTTTCCTAATACAAAAGTAGAGTGGTAATAAAAATATAATTATGATTCATTTTACTTCAGAGGGTTTAATTCATTCTCCCATAATGAATTCTCCACATAATATTCCTTTTTTATATTAATAAAAGTGAAAGTTTATTTCAAAATCAATTTTTATAAAAACTTCATAGCTTATTTCTTAATCTATAGAGGTTGGTATTTATTGTTCAGTTGTGCTTTTCATATGAGTATGTGTGCAGTGGTATAAATTTGTTTCTTAGCATGATATATAATCTTCTAGCTTGATGTGCCTGAAAAAATTAAGTATATGAAATAATGCTTGGTAAAAGCCAATAGAATCACTTCCTCTCTTTCTTGAATTATTATCTTTTATAACCTGCTTAATTAACTGTTATATAAACGAGCCAGAGATGGTCTCTGTGTATTGGCACTTATGTTGTTTATTTCTTCATAGCAGGATGAGATCCATTAGCTCAAAAGCCCACCAGCACCAAACTCAAATTTTTACACATTCTATTGTTTTAAACATAGCCCAGATAAGCAGATTTTTAGCTAGAGCCTGCCTGCTTTGCACACCCCAGGAAACTGCCCTACATATGCTAGTCCCAGGCTATTGGTAAGCCCTGGGCTATAAAGACCCAAACCACTGATGCCCATTGGAGCTCTCTGACCTGACCCAGAGACTCCCCAGGTGTTGCTGAACAACATCACCTAGACATGTAAGCTCCCTCTCTTTTCCTCTTCTCCCCTGAAAGTTTCCTTTCCATCTTCCCCTTCTGGATGGTGGCCCCTCATGGTAGCTTCTAGACAGTCTCCTGCTGTGAAGGACTTGTCAGAGTGTCACCCAAATAAAACTTGTGTGTGCCGATGCCACCTGTGGTCGTATATTTTTCACTAACCGGCCCCGAAATCCCTCGACTCCCCTACACACTTACATTCCTAGAGTCTATGCCAGGAGACTAATTATGCATATCAATGACCCTTTATCAGCTTGTTTTCTTTTGTTCATTCATGAACACAGGCATTTATTCAACAGATATTAACCAAATGCCTACTATAGTTAAGACACTATGCTGGATACTGAGAAAATGAAGATAAAAAGAGCATAATCAATTCTCATGGACGCTTATACATTCTAGTAAGCAACCAGATACAAAAACAAGTAATGATAGCAGTGAAATAAGTACTGTAGAAAAGATAGGTAACAGGAACTATAAAAGTTCAGTTATGGGCTTCCCTGGTGGTGCAGTGGTTGAGAATCCGCCTGCCAATGCAGGGGACACGGGTTCGAGCCCTGGTCTGGGAAGATCCCACATGTCGTGGAGCAACTGGGCCCATGAGCCACAACTACTGAGCCTGCGTGTCTGGAGCCTGTGCTCCGCAACAAGAGAGGCCGTGACAGTGAGAGGCCCACGCACAGCGATGAAGAGTGGCCCCCGCTTGCCACAAGTAGAGAAAGCCCTCGCACAGAAGCAAAGACCCAACACAGCCATAAATAAATAAATAAATAAATTTTAAAAAGTTCAGTTATCTTTTGTTTCTATCTTAACTGAAATGTCGGTCACGGTTTTTGTAGAAAAAACAGGAATCCAGAAAAGAGTTCAGTATTTACACATATCTGACATGGATGTTCCTTGTGGGTACCTCCATTCAGCAGGTGCTTAAGTAATTTGACACACCCTCCCTTTCCCCATTGTTATCTTTATCTTAATTCTTTCCCCCTCCTCTATATGCTCCTTTTCCCTTGACTCATGTTTGCCTTTTCTCTACCTTTCTTTTAAGACTTAAAAAAAAAAAAGACTTAATTTGTTTAGAGCAGTTTTAGGCTCACTAAAACTTTTAGTTTTAAAAATTGAGGGGGTAGTACAGAGATTTCCCATACACTCTCTGTCCCCAAATATGCATAGCCTCACCCATAATCAACATCTCCCACCAGAGTGGTACATTTATTACAACTGTTGAACCTACATTGACACATCATAACACCTTTCTTTTTAAAAATATATTTGACATGATATAAACTGGCACATTATAAGTTAGAACATTCAGGGTTATGTTCTCAACTTCATGCTTACTGAACTATAGATAAGTGGAAATACAGACATAGAAAATTGAGGTCTCAGTCACTCATTCCAGGCCATATATAATTAACCTGCCATTCTTTTCTCATCTGCAAAGTGAAGCTGCAGAAGAATTAGGATTACTTAGTTAACTGAGTAAATAATTCTACTGAATTTTGCATTAACTGTTAAGCCAAACATTTGCTCAATAAATATTTTTTGCTCAGAAATATTTTTGACTATATTCTTTAATAGGCCAACCCGTGTTCTATGCTCAGCAAAATGTACAATAGCTTTACAATGGCTTTTTGTTCCAGACACGATTACTTGGAAAACTTGCTTTCTTTAGTTTTTGTAACAATAGTACATCACAACATCCTTTCCTTATCGTCACTGTGGGTGGTTTCACATGCTAGGATAAATTTCATCTAAGTTAAGAATTACCCTTTGGAAACTGTAATCAAATGCACTGTTAGCTTTTTGTTCTGGGTTACTAATCGCTGAAATTTATTTAGGAACAACTACTCAGGTTTTAGAATTTCCTTCCTTGCTTATCACACTGCCACGGGTGCCATGAGTGCTCTGGAGACAGAACCCTGGGGTCCCGGGGTGATCTTGACTCCCTGACTCTCTGTTCATTAGCTTCCTAAGCTTTTTTGTCTGTTTGCTTCTTTGTTTTTGTTTTTTACCTTTTAATAAGGTTATTTAATTTTTCCATGCCAGATTTTCTTCATCTATGAGATGGGAATAGTAATAACCCAGCTCATAAGGTTGTTATGAGAATTAAATTGAATAATAGATGTAAAGCACTTACAAGACTAACCGGCACATAGTGAGCACTCAATAAAAGTTAGTTATGACAGTGTTATTAGTGACATGAGCCAGGTATACAACCACAGCAGGTACAACACAGAAGTCCCTTGATCTTTTGCATTTTCCCATTCTTATTTGCTGTAATAAAAATATCTGTGGTGAATAAAATCAACAGTGAACCTTGGAATTTAATATGTCTAGAGGAACATCTGGTAAAAGGACCTTCACTACATACCTTACTATGTATTTCCAGGGGAACAGGAACATAAGGCAAGACAGAAGCTCCTAAAGAGTCCGTTTGGCTTAAGCAAATAAATAATGTGGCCCAGGACAGAAAATAAGATTTCCAGTCAGAAACTAATGAACGTTACATTGTCTTTGGTTCACTCCAAATGTTAATATATTTTAATTTCTGAGTTTTATTGGATTTTGAAGTCAGAGTTGATCATCCCTGTAGTTTAGTGCATCTTTCTCTTCACTATACAAAAATCTATACCTAGAGGTGAAATTTGTTAATTTAAAAGCACTCAATTATTAAATCATTAAAAAATGATCAACTTTATACATCAAGTTTAGATTCATGGATGATATATTTTATAGGATTGTTGTGTTCATATTATAGTTCACATTTCAGGTCTTTTTTCTCCTCCTCAACAGTTTTGATATGGCAGCCTTCATTTTATAAAAATAATGTCAAAGGATAGTAACTGGAACCCCATTTTTGTATATTCATACTATTTCAAATTTGTCTTATACTTTTGAAATCCATGATGCATTCATGAACAAATGATGCAGGTGCAATTCAAGGCACTGTGTCCAACTCAGTGCAATTCAATACATAGTTGTTGAATGCTTACCGTGTGGAATATTTCATTCTAGGCGGTATATATAGGCTATAGACAAAAAATAAGTAGCCTTTGTTTTCAAGGAACTTACAGTCTTTCAAAGATCTCTTCTGGAGAAAGTCTGTAAGTGGCAAGTAAACAATTAAGTATTTAGGAAAGTTCACCACAAGACTCTGAGCTCCTTAAGAACTGGGACTACATCTTACTCATCTTTATATTTCTAGCATGTAGATGGCGTATGGTAGGAGTTCATGTCATGAATGAGTGATTAAGAAAAATGAAAAAATGAAGAATTTAGAGAGTATATTACTCAACAACAATCTAGACTTTTCTGCTCCACATAGTGACTTAAGGATCTAGGCTACCTAAATATCAACTGATATGTCATTGCTTATTCATAACCGGCCTTCTCTGCTACGGCCTGGAAGTGACATATACCACTGCTGCTCACAGCCTATTCTTTAGGCTTTAATTAACTGCAAGGTGCCTAAGAAATTTGGAAGAACACATGGACTATTTGGTGAGCATTAGTGTCTCTGCCACAATGCATCACTCTTACTATGACGTTCATCACCAAATATCTCTTTGCTTTCTTCTTTGCACATACAGAACTACACTCGCAGGTCTGAGACCTGGGTTGAGAGGACTTGGAGGCTGGGCCCAGTTGGGTGTGTCACCTGAGTGCCTGCATGTGACCTCTTCATGTGGCCTAGACTTCTAACAGTTTGGCAGCTCCCAAAAGGAAGCATCCTGCAAGGAAGATCCAGATAGCAAGTGTTTCAAGAGACCAGAACAACAAGGAAGAAGCTGCAAGGCTTTTTCTGACCCAGCCTTAGAAGAGATACACAACACTTCTGTTGTAAGCGCGTTGCTAAGGCCAGTTCACATTCAAAGGGAGAAGAATAAGATTCTACCGATTGATAAGGGAGTAGCAACAGTGGTCTAGTTCCCATTATGCATTCCATAAGGAAATAAATGTCATATACATTTGAACTTGAATCCTGATATATATTTTTCCAGTAGTCCTTGGATTCTATTGAGTCATTAGCACTATAATTTTTTGTTTAATATAAATTATTTAAAGATGTTTTTATAAACATAACTCCATTTATAAATATTATCTTAGGAAAATCCGTTACAAATTTAAACACTAAGTTATAAATGAACACTAGGCATCTTCTGTATAATTCTATCCCACTAAAATATAACTTCTATAAGCACAGGAAATTTGTCTTTTGTTCATTGCTATATTACTAGGACCTAGCTCAAAGTTTGGTATGTAATAGTTCTCAAAAGATATGCATTACAGTAAATGAATGAATCATTGCACTTATTATATGTAATGTTCTGTATCTTCAGTGGGTTTTCAATGATTTGAGGGAAAGTTTCAATCTTTTAATGTTCTTTATTGCTTAGAACAGTTGTATCTTACATTTATTTTTTATTAATTAAAATCATAAAATATCTCACATGAGAACACATAATGATAAATGTGCAGGAGAAAAGAACAAAAATTAATCCCTAGGTCACTGTAAGAGAAATTAAAGTCAAGGGCATTTGTATGGAGGTGAAAGTGGAGGTGGAAATAAGGAATAAGGCATCTGACAATTCAAAAAGAGCTCATTCCACAAACCTATGAAGCTCTATCACAAAAAGCTTTCTATCCTTAGAACCAAAAGCTGAGATCTAAGCTGGGTAGGGAGAAAGAGAAAGACATGAAATATATGATGTTTTCTACTGTGGGTTTTGCAACCCTTAGTTCTAAGTGCCTCAGTTTTAAGTGCCTGGTGTTGAATGCTTAATTTAATTAGCCTTATGCAAGTTAGAAAGGAAATTGAAAACGTCATTATTGTAAGTTTTCATCAGTGAATTAGCCCTATCCTGGGCTCATTGTTAACAGTACTGTAGTTGTTGGCTCATTGTCTTTCTAAAAGACCTAAGCCTTTTTAGTGCAGAAATTGTATTTAATTCTGTTTTTCCAGACGTATGCAATGACTGGCATATAATCAGATCTCCAAAAGTACTGGCTGAACGACAATAACAATGCAAACATATGTATATATTCCTACACAGACATATAGCCTTATAAAATAACACATTAGGTTATTTATTCAACAAATATTTATGTGAAAGATACTAATCTACATAAAACATATGTATATAAAAACAGAATAAGGTTATGGTACATTGCATAGTTGTTAAAATAGAGAACTTAAGATTCATTTATAATTGTATTTAGTCATAAAACATATCCTTGAAGAATATTTAATTATATGGGGAAATAGTCATAATAATAACTAAAAATAGCACAATACTAAATCATACAGATAGCATGATACTAATATTCTTAAAAAAAAACCCTGGTATATAGTAGTATCACCCAAAGCATTGGCTGAATGAATAAAACGATACATATATACATACATATCCTTACACACTTACCCTTTAAAATAACTAAGTTATTAATTCATTTTTGTGATGATTAGCATAAAGGAATGGAGAGATATGCTCTAAAATCTTAGTAGTGGCTATCTCTAGAGCTATGGGTGATTAAGATTTCCTCTTTAAACAGTTCTGTTTTCTAAATTTTCAAAAATGAACATGTATTATTTTTACAATCAGTAATAAGTAACTATGTGAAAAAGATACCATTCAAAGCTTATGGTGTACAGAGATAAATAAGACACGGTTCTTGTTCTCAAGGAATATATGATTGAATAGGGTAATATTATACCCATAAATATTACATGATAATTACCACAAGAGAAAGATGTGTGATTTTCATAGAGGTATAGGGGAGAGGGATTACTTACTATATTTGGGATGATTAAGAAAGACTCCTTGGAAGAGGTAGCATTATATTCACATCCTAAGATATAGACAGATTGTGACAGGGAAATGAGGAGTAGAGAAGGTCTTCAAATTCTTCATTAGGGTTTTTGAATTTTGGGATTTTCATTTTGTTCAAAATTTTAAAGATATTTTAAGATATTTTAATTTTGGTTTTATAGCTTTATAAGGGCAGGAATTTATTATACCTCATTTAATATTTATATACATAGAAGTAAGAGAATAAAAATAAAACAAAGTCAACCATAAGGATGATACAAGTTCTTTTTTCAAAATTTCCTTTAACGGTGGGTGTTACATCCCACAAGTTTGAAACCACTTATCCTAAGCTCTGACTTCACTTGTATCATCCTAAACACCTGCTGGGTTTCTCCATCAGAATCCATCCCCATGACACTTCAATAACCACATGCTTTACTCAACCCTTGGCGAAAACACACATTTCTGGGGCACCTCTTAGCAAATAAGGAGACCAAACACATTGTTTTCTCAAAATCAGTAAAATAAAATATTAACTGGATCAGACACAGGAATAAATAAAGTGAGAAGTGGCAAGATTTGTCAGTGAACTAAGTTGCTGCAACAAAGTGTGGTGGGAGTGGGGAAAAACTACTAAAGCATCACAAACTGAACTAGTAAGACTATTTAATTTACTATGAACACACAAAGGATCAACAACGATTTAATAAATATAAAAATTATCCAACATAACTAATTCAGTAAGGAAGTTGGAGACACAACATGTGACTAGTCTTTTTTTATAGTAATCAGTGTTTACATAAAATGAATGTTTTCTGCCACAGGAAAGGTTATTGCTTTGAAAATCTAAGAAGCTTATATTCTTAACTTCTCAATGTTCAGCTTAAATTTGCTTAAATTAATACTTATTGCTTTGGGTTATTTTTATCCTCTTAATCATTTTCTTTGTACCAATCCAAATATGTTCCATTTTTTAATATACTATTTCCAAAATGCTATAATTTAAGATTTGATATATGAGATTATAAATATAGAATTAATGGAGATCCTTCTATAAGTAATTGCTAAAATAAACTGTGTTCTTTCCAATGGAACATAATAACTTGGAAAGAGAATAGGCTTTTGGAGTCAACCTCAAGTGAAATTCCAGCCCTGAAATTTTCTAGCTGTGTCATCTGGGGCATATCACCTTAACAACTGTGCTTCCTTATTCCCATCTTTAAAATAAGGATTTCAACATTTACAATGTTTCAAGTTATTGTTAGGATTAGATCATATTAAAACACCTAGAATAATTCCTGGTTGTGGTGCTCATATATGGCAGTAGTTTTTATTATCAAAAGGATAATGTAATACATATAGTCATATTGTTTTTATTGACTTATTTTGAGGCTATGACCAAAATATTTACCATTTTAAAAATTGTACTTAAAGTGAACATTATGCAAAAATCTAGTGGTATTATCTCTGTATTTTTTGAATAAATCTGTATGTGAAATTTATTAGGCAACATTTTTTCTCATTTTATCGCCAGTCTCGGCATAATATCATATCCAAATTAACTCCAAGTATGCACAATCCAACTCAAAAGCCTTTAAGTGAAATATAAAATTTCAGTTATGATTTTCTGGGACAAGAAGAGAGGGTTACATTACTTGCAAACAAACTTCAGAAACAATCTTCTTTAAACCTCATGCCCCAAAGTACCACTTCCTTTCAAAGTTTCCCCAGTTGCTCCCTCCCCCCCTGTTGAGTCAGTGGTCTGTCTGTCTGTGTTCTCCCCTCCCCACACCCAATTACCCACGCCCTCATCTTTGCCTTTACTCAACATCCTTTTAGGAAAACAACGGATCTCTTTTAGGTAGCTTGGGAAGGAGGATTATAGATACTTTGCTTGATATATGTCTTTCTTCAATCAAACTAGAAGGATCTTGAGGCCAAGGATCATCTTTGCAACTCTCTTGAAATGTGTAGCACAATAAATATTTGTTAAAATAATGTAAATATTTTTCCTTTTTCTTATACAGCACTCAGTGAACTGGTAATTGTTTTCTATTATGAGCATCAATTGTGTCCACCATCATCATCATCCTCATCCTCATCATCATTATTATTGTTTTCCTTCTGGCTATAATCTAGAGCACTTAGCACCTCCACCCTGAGTAAAGATGAAAAGGAGAAAGAATTGAAATGTGTTCATTCTGTCATTTATTAAAAATCCTTAGGAAAACCTTTGATAGGAGATTTCTCAAAAGATTTTAAATAAAAATAAAGCTTCTAAATCATCTTTTGGACACCACTGATCTGCCCTCTAGTTTGAATCAGGGATTAAGAAACTGCCACTTCTGCCAAATGCAGCCTGTGCTTTACCATCACACGATTCTGAGAGTCACCGTCCCACTCTAAGAATTGGCTGGAAATCATCACCGTCCCTTTCCTAAGCATGAACATCAGCATGTTCTGCAGTACCTCAACCTCACTTCTCTACAATGCACATTAAAAACCAGTTTAATCCTTAACCTCTTCAGCAAGGTAAAGGTAGAGTTGCTTCTAATCAAAATTAACAATAATATTGCTTTTTATTTGTATGGTATTTTCTGTATCCAAAGTGTTTTTGCACTAATTCTCATATTTGATTTTTACAATAATTACAGAGTTAGGTAACAAAGAAACTGTAAATCACAAAGGTCAACTCAGGATCATACAGCAAGTAAATGGCAGTGTCAGGGCCAGAACTCAGGTGTTCTGCCTTCTACTCCATTGCTCATTTTACCATATCTCATTGCCTCACTCAAGAAACACATGGAAAAGTTGTGGTACATATATAAAATGGAGTACTATTCAGCCATTAAAAAGGGAGAAATCTTATCATTTGTGACAACATGGATGGATCTTGAAGGCATTACGCTGAATGAAATAAGTCTCCCAGAAAGAGACAAATACTGTATGATCTCACTTATATGCGGAATCTAAAAACAAACAAACAAAACTCACCAAACTCATAGAAAAAGAGATCAGATTTGTGACTATCAGAGACGCAAAGGGAAGGGAAACTGGAGGAAGACGGTCAAAAGGTACAAACTTCCAGTTATAAGATAAATAAGTACTAGGGATACGATGTACAACATGATGACTACAGCTAACACTGCCGTATGATATACAGGAAAATTGTTAACAGAGTAGATTCTGTAAGTTCTCATCACATGGAGAAATTCTTTTCTTTTTATTGTATCTATATGAGATGATGCTAACTAAATGTACCGTGGTAATCACTTCATTATATATACAAACCAAACCATCGTGCTGTAAAATTTAAACACATATGTATATCAATTATTTCTCAGAAAACTGGAAAAAAAAAAAAAGAAACACAGTGGTATTCTTTCCTTCTCCTTCATAAAGAAAGATATCTTTTATAGTCAAAAGAAGGTCTTAATTTTTAATCAAGGTGAGAAACAAAAAAGTATCAATCGTTAAATGCTTAAAGAATAACATGTATACAGCACCCCAAAAATAAGATGATTTTAAAGAGACTACTTGCTTAGTAGTTAGTATAATAATTTGTTTTCCCTAGTTAGGATGGTGTTAGGGTCTCTGGGAATGGAGACAACACATATTATTGTTAAATTCCCAATATCTAATATATAGCGAAACATTATGGGATATGTTATATATAAATATTAAAAATACAACTTAAAATATCAAATAATGGCAAAGGAATCCATTGCATTCTTCTTCACTGTAGGAAAATTGAAATAAAAGAAATTAACAGCAATGATTGGAACTAGTTACGCACAATGACTGGAGCAAATGTATTTTCATTTTCCTTTGATAGCAATAATGATAACAAACATAGAGAATTTACTATATGATATTCACAATATTAATCACTGATATATATTAACTCAAGCTTCATAATAACCCTAAGAGCTATTGCTCCCATTTAGATGAATATAATTTCCATTTTTAAAGATGAAGAAGCTGAAGTATTGAGAGGGTAAGTAATGTGCACAAAGCTAAAAGCAAGTAAGGGGCAGAACTGAGATTACAAACTCAGGATGTCTGGCTTCATAGTCTGAGTTCTTAACCACTGTGCTAGTACAATCCCTCTCAAATTATTCTATTTTTTATATAGCAAATATGAAAACTTCTAGGAGTATAACACATTTCTAAATCAAAGAAGAAGGAAATGACAAGTTATGAAATTGAAGAACTGTTAAAAACACCTCTAAGTAACAACACCTCTCCTTGTTCAGTTTTTATATTCAGCTGGGAATTCAGTTGAAAAACATAACAATGTATATATGAAGTTCAGAAACATAATTATATATAAGAATTAAATACCTGAAATTTTACCAAAGCTGCAGAAGAAAGTGCATTTAATCAAAATTTTACCTGGTATATCACTGAAATATTTTTGTGCTCCAGTGAATATATAGATGACTTATTGCTTGGCAGAATGTTTCTGGCCTATTGTTACAAAGTAATGCTTTGCTGGAAAGCTTTTGCACTTGTATTATGTCAATAAAAAAGTCACTGTAGTTCACAAGGAAGAGATTCTCTCATGAAAGGAGATGATGGGAATATGTCAGAAACACAATGAACCTGAACATAGAATGTCAGTTACAAAAGTGATACATGTTGCAAAGTTAGCATTTACCTTATGATAAGTCACAAATTTCTAAAATTTCTAACAGCTGCAATGAAATACCACCTTGTTGTGAACTCAAAAAAAGGAAATGTAGAGTTTCTATATCTAGATACACTCCAATTCTCATGTATATCTGCTACATCCCCATTTATAAACATCCTATATTCTCCAGAAAACTATTAAGTTCTACTGGCAATATGAATAAGAAACAAAACAAAAATTCAGACTTTCAATGATATAATATGAATGTACTTTAACATAATTAGGGCCACATATAACAGATCCAGAGCTAACATCATACTTAGCAGTGAAAAGATGAAAGCTTTTCCTCTGAGATCAGGAACAAGATGAGGGTGCCCACTTTTGTCACTTCTATTTAATAAAGTACTGGAATAGCCAGAACTATTAGGTGAGAGAAATAAATAAAAGGCATATATATGGATAGGAAGAAATAAATTGTCTCTGTGTGCAGCTGGCATGCTCTTAATTATAGAAAACCCTAAAGACTTCACCAAAACACCGTTAAAAGTCAACAGTGAATTTTAACTTAGATGTCCACTGACAGATGAATGAAAAAGAAAATGTGTTGTGTGTATACACAATGTAATAGTATTCAGTCACAAAAAAGAAGGAAATCCTTCCATTAACCACAACATGGATGTACCTGGAGGGCTTTATGCTAAGTTAAATAAGCCAGATAGAGAAAAACAAATACTATATGACCTCTCTTATATGTGGAATCTAAAAGAAAATAAGTCGAACTCACAAAAGCAGAGAGTGGAATGATGATTGCTAGGGGCTAGTGGGTGGGGGAAATAGGAAGATGCTGGTCAAAGGGTATGAAGTTTTAGTTTAAGATGAGTAAGTTCTGGGGATCTAATATACACCATGGTGACTATAGTTAATAATACTGTACTGTATACTTGAAATTTGCTAAGAGAGTGGATTTTAAGTGTTCTCACCATAAAAAAACAAGGTAACTAGGTGAAGTGATAGATGTGCAACTAAGTTGATTATGGTAATAATTTCACAATATATGAAGTCATCACATTATGTACTTTAAATATGTACAATTTTTTTCAGTCTTTTTTTAAATAAATTTTTATTGGAGTATAGTTGCTTTAAAATGTGTTAGTTTCTACTCTACAGCAAAGTGAATCAGCTATACATATACATATATCCCCTTTTCTGGATTTCCTTCCCGTTTAGGTCACCACAGAGCACTGAGTAGAGTTCCCTGTGCTATACAGTAGGTTCTCATTAGTTCTTTATTTTATACATAGTATCAATAGTGTATATATGTCAATCCTAATCTCCCAATTAATCCCTCCCCTTCTCTCTTGGTATACATACGTTTGTTCTCTACGTCTGTGTCTCTATTTCTGCTTTGCAAATAAGATCATCTATACCATTTTTCTAGATTCTACATATATGCGTTAATATATGATATTTGTTTGTCTCTTTCTGACTTACTTCACTCTGTATGACTGTCTCTAGGTCCATCCACATCTCTACAAATGACCTAATTTCGTTCCTTTTTATGGCTGAGTAATATTCCATTATATATATGTACATATCTTCTTTATCCATTCCTCTGTTGATGGACGTTTAGGTCGCTTCCATGTCCTGGCTATTGTAAACAGTGCTGCAATGAACACTGGGGTGCCTGTGTCTTTTTGAATTATGGTTTCCTCTGGGTATATGCCCAGGAGTGGAACTGCTGGGTCATATAGCAGTTCTATTTTTAGTTGTTTAAGGAACCTCCATATTGTTCTTCATAGTGGCTGTATCAATTTATATTCCCACCAACAGTACAAGAGGGTTCCCTTTTCTCCATAAATATATACAATTTTATTTGTTATTATATCTCAATAAAATTGTGTGTGGGAGGGAGAAATTATTCAACACAATAAACCAGGGAGAGGAAATCCCTTGAGAAAAGGTCTTTTTGGTTTGAATTATCAAGACCAACTGCCTCTATTGATACAGTTTTCAACTTGACTGATTTGATGAGAGTCAAAACATTGTTTAAACATCAAAATGCATGAAGACTAAGGAAAAATAAAAATAAAACTTTCATTATAATGTAAATATATATATGTGTGTGTGTATGTATGTGTGTATATATATAGATATACATATATATATATAAAATGTGGCCCAACAATTATACTATTAGGTATTTACTGAGTGATTTAAAAACACACATTCAAGGGGCTTCCCTGGTGGCGCAGTGGTTGAGAATCTGCCTGCCAATGCAGGGGACAAGGGTTCAAGCCCTGGTCTGGGAAGATCCCACATGCCGCGGAGCAACTGAGCCCGTGAGCCATAACTACTGAGCCTGTGCGTCTGGAGCCTGTGCTCCGCAACAAGAGAGGCCGCAACAGTGAGAGGCCCGCGCACCACGATGAAGAGTGGCCCCCACTCGCCACAACTAGAGAAAGCCCTCGTACAGAAACGAAGACCCAACACAGCCAAAAATAAATAAACAAATAAATAAATAAATAAATTTATATTAAAAAAAAACACACATTCATACAAAAGCCTATACACAAATGTTTATAGCAGCTTTATCCATAATCACTAAAAACTGGAAGCTTCCAAATGTGGTTCAACAGGGGAGTAAATAAGAAAGTGTGGTACATCCATACGGTGGAATATTTTTCAATGATAAAAGAAATGAGATATTGATTTACACAACATCATGAATAAAATTTAAATGAGTTTTAAGAAGCTGGACCCAAAGGTTACATATTGTATGATTCTATTAATATAACATTCCAGAAAAGATAAAAATGTAGGGATGGAAAACAGATTAATGGTTGTCAGAGTTGAGGGGTTGAACAGTGACTGACTACTAAGAAGCCATACAAAGGAACTCTTAAGAAGAAGGAACAGTTCTCTGCATTACTGGGGTGGTGCATATGTGAAATTATGCATTGGTAAAAACCCAGAGAACTGTACATCAGAAAGAGTGAACTTTTATGTATGTAATGACAATAAGAGGAACTTAAGTAAGTATGGAAAACAATGTTTTGACTTGAAATTGAAAGGACAGACAAAAAAACAAGACTACAAAACTCCAGTTGGCAAATTCGTTTCTAATAGGAGTAAATGCTAATCATTCTGAAACTGCTGTACATGTATACTGGAGTTGAACAATTAAGTACATAGATGATGGATGGTGGGAGTCAGGTTTTTCACTGTAAGAGAGGAAAGTCACAGAAAAAACAAGAAAGGAAAGTTCAGATGAGCCGCATGGTACTGGGTAGAGTCAGAGATATCACTATGAACTCATGTTTAACTTAATACGCACACACAAAACACACGCACACAATGGACAGATACAGAAATAATTATAGATATGTATGTGTACACGAGTTAGTAAACATATATTTATTGCCTACCTCTGTCTGCTGAGAGGGCCTAGAAACAATGACACCCCAGTAGCAAAGAAAACACCTAGCATCCAGATGTTGGTTTCTAATTACCATTCTCAATTAAAGGAACATTTGGTGAAATGAGGCAGGAAAATTACATTCCTGGGCTGAGGCAGGAAAAATACAAAATAAGCCTGCAGAATTTTGTAGCTCCAGAAAGTAAGGAAGTGTTCAAAAAGCAAAAGGATGGGGGTATGTCAAAGGGACACAGGACGCAAAGCACTCCCAATGTCCAAAGCTGCAACAATTTGAGAAACAAAAAAAATAATATAGTTTGTGGTTAGGACTCAAAGTATAAAATACACATGTATCCATACTGATATAAATTAAAGACTGAATAAATAAATAAATGAGGGAGAAGAAACAAATCTTCCTTACAGAAGAATTCTAAATAATATCTAAATAATATAAATATATATAAATACCATCCAGGAGGTGGGCTTAATTCCTGTCTTATTCCTCTCTTTCTTACCTCCCCACCTCCCCCAGAGTGGGCTACACTTAGTGGCTTGTTTTTTAAAGAATAAAGTAGGGAAATAGAAAAAGAGTGACTTTAAAATGTAGAAACCTGGCAAATAATAGCTTAACCAAATGATGAAGTGTAACATCATTAGGATCTGATATACCCCCTAACATATGCCCCATAATATGATGTACTCCCTTAAATGATGTGATGAGAAGGCCACTTCACTTCTTTGGAATTCTTTCCAAAAGTCATAATCCCAGTCTAATCATGAGAAAATATATCAGACAAACATAGATGATGGAACATTCTATAGGATACTTGGCCAGTACTCCTCAAGACTGTCATGCACATGAAAAAACATAGAAAAACTGAAAACTGTCACAGATAAGAGGAGGCTGAGGAGACATGACAACAATGTGGTACCTTGGATTGGATCCTGGAACAAAAAGAGGAGATTAATGGAAAAACTGAGGAAATCCAAATAAAGTCTGGAGTTTAGTTAACAGTAATGTACCAATGTCAGTTTCTTAGTTTTGACAAAGGTAACATGGCTATAGACAATATTAACAATAAGGAAATGGGTTGAGGTATACATGGGAACTCTTTGTACTATCTTTGTAACTTTTTATAAATCTAAAATTATTCTAAAACAAAAAGTTTATTAAAAATTAATATTATTACATTTTATGTGATATCAAGTTGACAAGCACACCATTGAGCTTTTAGCTTTCATCTTCCACTTTTAAGATGAAGTGAGGTGTTATTATTTTGTCAGTCTAAAAACTCTTGAGGTTGCTAAAAGGAGAGTGGTGGTTGTGACAGTCAGTGCTGTCTTAACTCAATATCTACTGAGTACTGGAATGCTTTTAGAACACCATGCACTGTGTTATGCATTTACTGATTCCTATCTTACCACTGCTCAGTCAAGCAGTTAATACACCTAATGCTAGGTTTCTCAACCTTGGTGCTGTTGACATTACAGGCCACATAATACTTTATTTTCTGTGGGGGTTGTCTTAGTCTGTTCAGGCTGTTATAATGAAATGCCATTAACTGGGCAGCGTATAAACAACATTTATATTTCACAGGTCTGGAGGCTGGGAAGTTCAAGATCTAGGCACTTGGCAGACTTGGAGTATCATGAAGGTCTGCTTCCTAGACAAATGTCTGCTTCTTAGATGAATGTCTTTTCCCTGTAACCCCACATGGGGGATGGAAGGGACGAGTTAGCTCTCTGGGGCCTCTTTTATAAGGGTTCAGCCCTCATGGTCTAAGTACTTCCCTAAAGGCCCCACTTCCTAATACCATTGCATTGGGCATTAGGTTTCAACCTATGAATTTTAGGGGACACAAACATTCGGTCTATATCAGGGGGGATCTGTCTTGTGCATTGTAGGATATTTAGCGCCATCTCTAGCTTCTGTTTACTAGGTGCCAGCAGCATACATTATGACAACAAAACCTGTAGCCAGACATTATCAAGCATCCCTTAGAAGTCAAAGTCACACCCCTACCCCCACTGAGAACCATTTCTGTAAGGCAAGATATTACATATAATCACATTATATAATTATATAATCACATAATTATATAATGTGATTATATGTAATATACGAAATACAGACAATTAGTTTTCAAAAAATATTGCTGATTTCACAATGGCAATGTATCAGGAGGTAAATTACTGCTGTACAGAACAACACTGTTTCCTTATGAGTTCCTCGGAAAGTATCTAACATTCAGAGAATAGCCAAATAGTGCAATAGAATTTGACTCAGCATTCCCAACTCATATCTTAACTGAGAAATGAGATGAGAAATGATAATGTTCAATCTAAAAATCCTAGTTATATGTATCAATCTAAAAATCCTAGTTATATGTATTAAGGTTTTATTTATTCATTTGAAATTATAAATTTTAAAGTTTTAAAAAATATATAGAATGAACTCATCTTTTTTCCCAAAAGGTAACAATATTAAGAGTTTCTTGTATATTTCCCCCCAAATGTTGGTGCCTATAAACACAAGGACGCGTCTGAATTTTTTTTTCAAGGTCACTAGAGTACTGGCTGAGAGTAATGAGATGGAGTTCCAGTCTTGGTTAATATTAACTGGCTGGGTGCACTTGTGTAGGTCACCTATTTTCTCTGTGCCTTAGTTTCCTCTGGGAAAATGAGAAGTTTTTACTAGAAGATCTTTAAGTATTTTCACAGTTTTAATAATCCATGACTGCAATATATTTCTAACAGAAATAATGCCTCAATCCCTCTCCCTAACTCTTATCCCCCATCCCACAGCAGTCTTTAGTGTCTTGATAATTTTTAATGTTGGCCACCACACCAAACATATTGTTTCTTCTACAGCTGCATTTTCTGTATTAATGAGAAACCATTAGATGATTTCCCACGTGGTCTTCAGATTCAGTAGCCAAATGACCAAGTACACTTAAAAAACATTTCCGGGATAATGTTGCTAAGCCAAACCAATTTAGCTGTGGCTTTAAAGGTAAATAAACAGGATTAGAAGAATCAACATTGTGAAAATGACTATACTACCCAAAGCAAATACCACTGGCATTTTTCACAGAACTAGAAGAAAAAATTTCACAATTTGTATGGAAACACTAAAGACCCTGAATAGCCAAAGTAATCTTGAGAAAGAAAAATGGAGCTGGAGGAATCAGGCTTCCTGACTTCAGACTATACTACAAAGCTACAGTAATCAAGACAGTATGGTACTGGCACAAAAACAGAAATATAGATCAATGGAACAGGATAGAAAGCCCAGAGATAAACCGATGCACATATGGTCACCTTATCTTTGATAAAGGAGGCAAGAATATACAGTGGAGAAAAGACAGCCTCTTCAATAAGTGGTGCTGGGAAAACTGGTCAGCTACATGTAAAAGAATGAAATTAGAACACTCCTTAATACCATACACAAAAATAAACTCAAAATGGATTAAAGACCTAAATGTAAGGCCAGACACTATCAAACTCTTAGAGGAAAACATAGGCAGAACACTCTAACAAAATCACAGCAAGATCCTTTTTGACCCACCTCCTAGAGAAATGGAAATAAAAAGAAAAATAAACAAATGGGACCTAATGAAACTTAAAACCTTTTGCACAGCAAAGGAAACCATAAACAAGACAAAAATGACAAAATTCTAATGACAATAATTCTCCTCAAAAAGGGAGAAAATATTTGCAAATGAAGCAACTGACAAAGGATTAATCTCCAAAACATACAAGCAACTCATGCAGCTCAACGTCAAAAAAACAAACAACCCACTCCAAAAATGGGCAGAAGACCTAAATAGACATTTCTCCAAAGAAGATATATAGATTGCCAACAAACACATAAAAGAATGCTCAACATCATTAATCATTAGAGAAATGCAAATCAAAACCACAATAAGATATGATCTCACACTGGTCAGAATGGCCATCATCAAAAAATCTGCAAACAATAAATGCTGGAGAGGGTGTGGAGAAAAGGGAACCCTCTTGCACTGTTGGTGGGAATGTAAATTGATACAGCCACTATGGAGAACAGTATGGAGGTTCCTTAAAAAACTAAAAATAGAACTACCATACGACCCAGCAATCCCACTACTGGGCATATACCCTGAGAAAACCATAATTCAAAAAGAGTCATGT
Source organism: Balaenoptera musculus (assembly GCF_009873245.2). Lineage (NCBI taxonomy): Eukaryota > Metazoa > Chordata > Mammalia > Artiodactyla > Balaenopteridae > Balaenoptera > Balaenoptera musculus. Next base: position 15,088,926 of record NC_045800.1, read on the forward strand.
ACCAAAATGTTCATTGCAGCTCTATTTACAATAGCCAGGACATGGAAGCAACCTAAGTGTCCATAAACAGATGAATGAATAAAGAAGATGTGGCACATATATACAATGGAATATTACTCAGCCATAAAAAGAAACGAAATTGAGTTATTTGTAGTGAGGTGGATGAACCTAGAGTCTGTCATATAGAGTGAAGTAAGTCAGAAAGAGAAAACAAATACTGTATGCTAACACATATATATGGAATCTAAAAAAAAAGGTCATGAAGAACCTAGGGGCAAGACGGGAATAAAGACACAGACCTACTAGAGAATGGACTTGAGGATACGGGGAGGGGGAAGGGTAAGCTAGGACAAAGTGAGAGAGTGGCATGGACATATATACACTACCAAACGTAAAATAGATAGCTAGTGGGAAGCAACCGCATAGCACAGGGAGATCAGCTCAGTGCTTTGTGACCACCTAGAGGAGTGGGATAGGGAGGGTGGAGGGAGGGAGACGCAAGAGGGAAGAGATATGGGGACATATGTATATGTATAACTGATTCACTTTGTTATAAAGCAGAAAGTAACACACCATTATAAAGCGATTATACTCCAATAAAGATGTTGAAAAAAAAAAAAAAACTTCCAGGAACCTCCAAAAAAAAAAAAGTAAATAAAGAAAAACTGAGAGTTTAATGTCTAATAACATACATTTTTAAATACAGAAACAGTTAAGAAGTGGAGTAGCTTGACACAGAGCAAGGTGCCCTTGATCCTGTACAGTTCACCACTGGATACAATCATTGTGAGGTAGATTAAAAAGTACACAGTAAGAAAAACATTTCTACAAGTGGTTTGGATTCTGATTCTAGGAGTGGAGGGAAGAGAAAATAATCTGATTTTCTTTTCTATATCTAAAAATAAACGTTGAAATGTGAAGAGAACAAAATTTTGTATCCAATTATCCATGTGATAAATTTTCATGTATTGGAAAGTGATTGTAAACCTTGAAGATAAAAATAGAGTAACTTGGAAAATGCACAACTATTTTACATCTGAATTTGTTTTTACTGCAAAACATTAAATTGTTTCAAAGCTGTATGGTTATTCATACACAATGACAGGATATAAAAAGTTAATAAGTAAAATAATGACTATCTTAAACAAAAATATTTTCTTTCTATACATGTATTCTCATAGAAAATTAGAACAGAAATTATCAAAAACCTACATATTTTCCTCGTAAATTATCATTGTTCACATCTAATAGCATGGCGAGAAAAATGGCATTTGGGATTTAAAATGGTGAGATGATTCACTGCCTTTGTTTGCCATGCCTTTGTCATGGTGAAGCTGTTCCCTCTACTAAAACCAAGTTTAGGACATTTGACTCTGCTATGGAGATCACAGCAAGTGACTGACTGTTAGGCTTACTACAGATTAGTACAGAGAGTCAGCAGGTGCTGAGGCAGTTAGCCACAGAAGCTGGCAAACACTTAGCAACCCCTTTAATGGGGAACATTGATAAAGGGACCAGGAAGGTAAGCTCAATGAGAACAGAAACCAGGGAAGGATGCTACAGTAAGAAGGTTGCCTTTAAATGGGAATATGGTGGAGCACATCCTCCAGAATGAAACTGAGGAAAGGCAGGAGTTGTTGGGAAATAGTATGGACCAAGCAGAGAAATTTCTCAATTAGCCAAGATAGGTGTTAAGATTCCAAGTAAAACGCCTTGGCTGCATCACAATAATATAGCCACTGTGTTAGAAGTACCTTCAGAACCAGAAAATGAAAGGTACTATTCAGTTTTAGAGGACCTTTAATCTTAAAGCAGATGAATCTCAGCAAGTCCATTCTGTGTGTCTAAATCAATTCAAGTATTTTACATCCATTAATGCTTGCTGTCATCTCCTCCAAAAGGCTCTCCTAATGACATATGCCATCAAACTCTTCTTTTAAAACCCCTATAGAATTTTATTTTAAAACTCCTATATAATTTACAAACATTTTTGCATATTATACCATTATATATAATATGATATAGCATATGATTTGGACTCTACACTTCACTAATTATTTTATTTATATATGTCATCCTTTTCTAGCTAGATTGAATATTCCTTGAGAGTAGATAGTTTATTATACATTTTGAAATCCATAATGCCTAGTGCTGTTCTATGCATAATAGGTACTACATAAATATTTTTAATACATTTAAAAATATAAACTATAATACCCAATTATATTATGATTGTATAAATATTAAAGTATAAATCAAATGTTACAAATTGCCAAGGTTATAATATATATGTGTAGACAGCAAACCACAGTGGTCAAGAGCATTGGCTTCCAAATCAGACTAACCGGATTTGATTCTTGTTTTGCCTAGTTAGTAGCTTATGACCATATCAAGTTAATCCAAACTCTCTGAACCTCAGTTTACTCATTGGTAAAATGGGAATAATAATAGGTAATAGAATTGTTGTGTAGATTAAATGAGATAATATATGCAAAGCACTTGATACAGACCCTGACATATACTAACAATGCAACGGAGACATCCAGTTTAGAAAAATTGTACTAAATTTTAATTTGCATTATAACAAAAATTTTAATCACTTTTCAGGAGCGATAACAGTATATATTTTTTCATTTACCAGTTTCCATGTTTATATTATTTACTTTAAATGTTAACAGAAATTAATCTAATTTCCATCAGTTAATGTTAAGGATATGTCAACTGTTTTCTATTTCCCTTAAATAAATAAGATTTTCAGTAAAATTATTTTTGTCTTATTTGGAACATTATTTCTTATGATATAAGAAAATCAAGTTACCATCAAGTTAATAATTCTACCCTTGAAATGATCAGTAGCTGGGATTTATCTTCTCCTATCATTTAAAAAATAACTACTTTTTGGTGTTTTCAAATTCTATTATGAGGGATAGCATCTAAACTAATAAATCAGATGGTATCCCCAAATCACCAAAAATCCACAAAATCCTCAAAATATAATATATTTTTAAGAATATGTGATTACTCAATACGCTTCAAAAGAAAGTATGACAATGGGCTGCAGAGAATACACATTACACTCCCACCAAAATAACATCCCACCACCACCAATATAACTAGATGAAATTTCATTTTAACTGAGTCATCATAGCCAAGATCCATGAACTATATCATGATTTATTGTTATAGAATCTAGATAACTTCTGACCATTTATTAAATTTTAAAGTTTAGCATGACAGAAAACCATGTGGCTGGTATACAGTCTTAATCTAATGTAAACAGACTTAAGTCTCTTGAAATTGAATCAATCAATAAAAAGGAACAGGTGAGATATGGGGCCGAGAAAGCAAATGCTGTCTGTACGTAATCATCTTACTCTTATTGTGGAATCTATATATTAAGGAAGTCTTTGTCACATATCTCACTGATATTACTGTGGAAATAATATAGGTTCTTCAATTTGTATTTTATTAAATTTAAACATACTGGTTTTACTAATTTCTCAAACTTATCACTTTTTTTTCATTTAGTGCATATTAGAAGAGCACTGAAATTATACACTTTAATACCAATTCAAAATTATTAAAACTATTATCTAATGTCTGAGATGGATAATTTAAAAATGTTTCCAGAGATAAAATACATAAGGAACATATGTTTGACAATTTTTAAAGATGGGATATAATGAAAGTATTGGCCCAGGATCTTGGAAGAGTTCTGAGGGAAATTAACTCTTAGCAGGCTGTTGTTTCCTCTTTCCATCAACTAAAATACAGAAGATCCTATTATTCCCTAGGTAATGTTTTAAGTGCTGAGGATACAAAGAAATGTGTAACTTCTGCCTTTTCAGTGCTCAGGCTAGTAGGAAAGAACAATATAAAATGATAATAACAGTACTGTTCCTCTCCTACCCTCTCATGAATCTAAATCTATCAATTACTCTCCTTTTCCTGAACCCTTAATACACTCCCTATTGCCTGTTTCCATTAGCATTTAAACCTCCTTAAGACACCTCCATTGATGTACATGCCTGAATGCACATTTACGTGTGTCCTTACATGTGTACATACATACATACATCCAATCCATGTCCTTGAGCCACCACCATATCCACCAAAACTACAGCTGTATCTTCTTCCTTGCAAAGAAAAAATACTTGAGAGAGTTGTCTATACTCACTCTCTTTACTTTCTCACATTTTACTTCTCTAATCTGATTTCCATCCTCACCTCTCCATCAAAACTACCTTAGTCAAGGATTTTGTCAACTTGTTCATTTCTTTCCCTGAGCCCATCTCAGTCCTTACTTGGCCTTCTCAAAGCATTCTTAAAATGTCCTTTTCTTGGCATACGATACAAAGATATTCTTCTGATCTGCCTACATGGCTGTTCTATCTTAATCTCCTTCACTTCAACGACCACCTTATATTGACGACTTCTAAAGCCATATTACCAATCCTCATCTCACCCATAAAATTTTGCACTTGCACTAATGGGGTTATAATATAAAATATTATAAGTAATATTAGTTAAAAGATATACTATTAAAATTATGAAATTTGTTAAGATTTATGTATATAGAATTTATTTGGTAAGAAATGTCATAAAGAGAAAGTTATAATTATGTCATTGCATAAGTTTGGTAACATTTTGTGCTATGTTCAGTTAGGAGAAATTACATGTCTTACCTCAGAGAATTCAGGAAGCATGTACTGTCAGCAAGATGCTGGGGTATAAACAGAGAAGATGAGAAAGAAATGGGAGAGTGTTCAAAGCAGAAGTTCTTAACTGGTGGAAGTGCCATCCAGAGGGGTATAATGGAAACTTGTCAGGTGTGTGTCAGAGTGACAACTCTTACACTGAATGGGAGAAATAGCTGGGCTGGCATTTAATGGACAGAAGCCAGAGATTCTAAAGGGCTTCAATGCACACGATACTTCCCCACCTCTAACTGTCCTGATTCCTGCATCACATCCAAATGCCTTACCAACCATTCATTTGTTTATAATTTCTAAGCCCAACACCTAACTACATTTTAATACAAACACTAAGTATGTTTTGCACATACTTAGTTACGAGCAATGAATTTTTCAGGAATGCAACTACAATGTATGTTAAGAGAAAACTGTTCTTTGCTTGGTTCCTAACTTTACCATGAGCTGTTCAACCTTTCAGAAAAATCATGTCACTACACTGCAATGCTGCTCTTATGGATGAGTCACCAATAAAACAAACCTCTGTCAGCATCTGCAGCTGTCACATTTGTGGTAAATCTATGAACAGTTGAAAGCATCCGACAGCTTCATTATGTCTTATAGCATAGACATATACAAACGTTAATAGATACAAACATATTAAAATACATATTAATTTCTTCATAAATTACTTTCCTTTTACATCTCTTTTACATTAGGGCATTTTATTGCTTATTAAAATCATGTGTTGATGTATGTTATATTGGTAATAAGTTTCATTCCATGCTAATAAAGGGGATACTACAAAATATTTGTTATTACGGCATGAAGTTGAGAATCACTGATTCAGATTTTTGGAAGGACAAAAGTGATAGCCAATAACAATGTTGGAGATCAACAAGTACAGCGGGAGGCCTGGCTAATACCAAACAGTAGACATGCTATTCCCAGCTAATAATATAATGAGAAAACCCATGTGCTAATAAATAGTATTTAGCAGCAGCAGTACATATGGTCCAGCTTATTTTCACACTTAGGGGATGGTCTAAAGAGGAATTTGGGGAGGAATTTTTGTAGTAGATAAAGGATAAAATCACAAGGCAAAGAATTTTAGTTATAAATGAAAGAAAATATACTCAGCCTAACAGCTAAAAGTGTTCTTGCCCCTGTCACTGACATGTGTCAGGGTAAATAAACTGTTTCATTAATTCACATTGCCTCAGCATTTTAAGTTTTAAATATTAATATATGGAAAGACGTCAAGTCAATTTGGATTACTAGCAATTTGCAACAGTTTGTTGCCCTTATCTTGCTGCCACCTAAGTGGGTTGGGCTTGCCCAAAAGGTGCAAAATTAAGCCTCAAAAAATGCAAATCAAAGTGTTTACAAAATTCAGAAGAGATAGTTCTCATAGAATGAGACAGTCATCTTGGATTCTACTTTATCCCCTAAAATTTTATTCTTTCCAGCCCCCAAAACTTTTTACATGCCAATATTTAAATAATAAAAACATAATTTGAATAATTTATTAATAAGAAATATAAAAAGAAACGTTTGGCAACATGTGACAGTTGCCAAGGATGATAAAGATACAACTCATGATCCACTCTTTTTAAAGCTGTATAATAAAGACATTTTCAACATCCCTTAACAGCTTGTAATAAAATAAAATAATGGCCTTGAAAAATAATATATTTTATACTTATTATTCATGAAGTAGAGACTGAACTATGTTAAGCTTCCATGTCATTGCCTTTGCTCTGATTATGTATTGTAGCTTAACAAACCATACAAAGACTTAATTCATAATTTTGTGAGTCAGGAATTTTGGAAGAACTGGAGAGGTGATTCATCTCTGATTCATACTGTGTCAGCTGGGTAGGCTGGGAATGGAAAATCCACTTCTGAGATGGCTTTTTCAGTCATATATCTGGCATCTTGATGCTTCTTGGTATAGTTCTCTCTCCCTACCTCTCTCTCTCTCTGTTTTTCCCTCTCTCCTTCTCCCTCCTTCTATCCACAGCATGGTGGTCTCAGGGAAGACGGACTCTCCGACATGATAGCTGGCTTACCCTGAGTAAATATTCTAAGAGAAAGTATTCTAAAAGACACGAAGTAGAAGGTGCCAATCTCATAAGGTATTGGCCTGGAAACTAGCACAGTGCCATTTCCACAGGGCACAATGGGACAAAGCCATCATAGAGCTCACCCTGATTCAAGAGGGGGTGACATAATGTCACCTATCTTCTTGAGTAATGCCAAAGGATTTGTGGTCATCTTAAATCCAACACATCTGTTTGAAGCAATAATGAAAATTATTCAATTTCCTGTCTAATTCTCATACCTACCTAAACATGAACAGCTACATGTAAAGCTAAGAGCTATATAAAACACAGTCTCTTACTACAAGGGATTTAAAATTTCACTCAAAAAATGAAAATGTAACTATAAACAGTTAAAAAACTAGTTTCCCAGGTAATATTTTAAACTAGACAAGGAGAAAATGAGAATGATAAGAGTGAGAAACAAATTTATTACAAATCCACAGATTTTCATTCTTTCTACAACAGCAATGCCAATCTCTCCCATGTGCAAAAGACTGGAAAACATCCCCTATTTTGACAAAATGTCAATAATGCATAGAATGTTTCAGACTGCATATATTGCATTCGGATCTGAGGATAAACACATTTTCAGAGACAAATATGGAGGGCTATTTCACTGTCTCACAGGAGAAACCAGAGATAATCATATTTAATAGTAGCATTCAAGACACATTATCTAAACTTAGAAATGATGCATTAAAAGATGTGATCATAGGCACGTTAAATATTGCATGTGTAGGTGAGCCTCATGAATAATTTTGTTTGATAAACATTAAGGAAACAAACATTTATTTAGTGCCGGCTATGTGCCAGGGCACTGTGCTGTATTGCTTTGGAGATATAAAGATTAAAAAAGACACTATCTTTGCAAACAAGGAGCTTAGAGAATTGGTGAAAGAAATGAGTAAGCAGAGAATTCTATAACAGCATAACAAGTCCCACGATAGGGGTAAGTGAGGGCTGCTGTAGGACAGAAGGGAAATACTTAGCTCAGACTGAGGGTTGATATGCCAGGGAAGACCCCCCAGAGGACAATGACAACCTGACAGCTGAAGGTCCGTTACAAGGATATTGTTGTTATTGTTGTTTGAGAATGAAGGCCAGTTTGGAGTAGTGGAGGAGTTAGTAAACATTCAGAGGGGCAAAGGTTATGAACAGATCTGAAAAAGAGATATCATGGTAGATTCAGGGCAAACCAGTGTGTCTTGAGGAGAATCTGGGGCAGAAAGACATTTTGAAAGGTATGCCTGGGGGAGATAACTATGATCATATGACTTAGTGCCTTTTATTTGGTGCAGATGAGTGTGAATTTCATACTGAAAGCCACGAGGAGGCACTAATGGACAAAATAAATGAACATGATAATTTCAGATGAATACTTACATATGCATAGCCACATATATAAAAGCATACTTGTAATTAACCAGTATAACATTTTTGAAAAGTCACGTATCAGAGCTCATAAATAAAAGCATATGAAAGCTTTAAATTTAATGTCATAAATCTGAAGGGTTTTATTTATGAGCCAAATGTGTTCTTCTAGTTGCTTGCATTTATTAGATTACCTATTGATTTAGTGTTTACAGTTTTACTGTTATAATTATTTTTTGCAGTGACAAGTATAAACTATTATTTAAAAAGTGACTATTACAAAAGCTTCAGTTCTAAGTTTTTCACTAGAAACTATATAATATTTAAATTGGTAATAATAGACTTTCCATTTCACTACATTGAAGGGAAATCTACATTCACTATAAACTTCTAATAATGCATCTATAATAAATAACCAGTAATGATTTAGAGAATAAACTCAGAAAAAAGTCTACCTTTGTCAAAATAAAATTCAGACAAGTAGCAAACATTTCTTACCTAATGTTTTGGCTTAAAAAATGTAATAGAATAGTCAGTTATAATATAACAATGTAACCATTACAAACAAATATTTAATCTTTATGTGCTCTAGATCTCTTAAAATAAGATGTATGCAGGATAGTATGCTCTCATTCTGATGCTCTGAGACAATATGAGACCTTGAGTATGCTGCTTCTTTAAGGTTTTGTCCTTAAAAAATCAATGACATTTTATTGTCAATTAGCAGGAATGTTTCCATTATTCTGGTTCTCCTAAATGTTTCCTCCATTCTACAAGTTATCTGGCCATGTTCACTTGCACTGGCTAGGTGTATTTCACAAATAGATGGAAAAAAGTATGTTATTGATGTACTAGAGACAAAATATGCATAAGAACCTATCATTGTTGGTCAGTGCAAATATTTTCTAGGCATCTAGTTTTTAGCTTACATCACATTTAGTGAATTATTTTCTAGTAACTGAGAATGATGAATGATGTTATCATCTCAAATATATGATGAGAAAGATACAAAAGAGGAAAATCTCTAACTCTCCTTAGACTACATCAGTCTAGCGGTAAAACAAAAAGCAATGATTTCTGGAAGGTACTTTCGAAAAGAGAAATGCTATCTTTAAAGCTACGTAAATATGAAAAAATATATAAAAGGCTAAAACTGCAAAGTAATTCTTTACTAACAATGTTTAGGACACCACTTTGTAGCATGAATTTATTAAAATCTATAACAAATTAGTTCACAAGATGGTCCCTGAGTATATAGAAAAAATAAATTCCTATAACTTATTTTATAAAGGTTTTCATCAAGAAAACTATAGTTGTCTTCATGATCACAATGGTAGATAACTAAAGAGTTCATCCTAGTGTATATTTCCTGCTAGTATCATTTGGTTGGCTAATTTAAGTTGCATATACAGCATTTATATATTGCTGCTATATAGAAGAGAGACCAATTCAGCACTAACCAACCATTGATAAATGACAAAAGAACTATAAAAGTCAACTTCAAAGTAAATAATTAAAGCAAATTGGTCAGAGGTACCATTTCATCTCCTTATGAATCCCAATAGAAGCACATTTAATAATTCCTAGCAAGATGCTTTCTGTAAAGGGCCCCCCTCTCTAGTTTCTCATAATCTGTATGACCTTCATGAATGCTTTGGTCAGCTTTTCAGACATAACTTTTCTTTTAATTCGTACCAACTTTGGTAACATTGATCTTCCGCTTATAAACTATGTGGTGGTCAATAGCTGCAGTAAGGGGTTGTGGTTAAATGTCTCTCCATGGCAAGCCAACAGAACACTCAAACTGACTCTTGTTCTGCCTAGAACTAAGTACATTCACTGAAGCACATGTGGATATTCTTAGACAGCACACGTGCCACATGGTCAAACTGAAATATGTTCAGGGTTATAAATTAGGAGATTTACTTCAGTGACTGGTCCGAAAAGACTACTACAGAGAGAAATTATCCAGGTTGGAATAATCAACCAACTAAATGGCAGAAATGGGGACAAGTTAATAATAATAATAATAACAAATCTGAACAACACTCTATTAAGCTTTTTGTCTTACGAAGCAGCATTTAGTACTTTTAAGATGGTTGACTTAAGTGTGCCATTTAATTTTTATTGGCAAAAGAAAGCAAAATGATAGAACAAGTTAAAAAAGAAGACAAAGTAGCAATCCAATCCACTTACATTTTATTTTCCTCTTTGGTTTCTTCAAAAATCTTTTAAAATACACATGGTCAGTTTTCCTATTCAAGCAGGTACATGTGTGTGTGCGTGTGTGCATGTATGTATATTCTATTGGAAGTTATTTGTTTTGCTTTGGCCATGTCATTAAATATCAAATTACCTCCCAGATTTGAAACCTCTTCAATAATTAACAATAAATATCTATTAAGTATGTTACATTCAATCAGTAACTTGATTTAAGAAAAAAAGACTCTGACCAATAAAATTTTATTTCTATATAAATCATGATAAGCAAAGACAAGATATGCAAACCCTCCATGATATGAACAAATAGCATACAGACTGAACTACTAGCATGTTGGACAATAATGTCCAATTACATCCGCTCTGCATACACTAAGGCCTCAAAGTCTTTGCACATACGGGGATGAAGGTCACTGAACTGATTTATTCTGCATGTGCACAGCTTAAATACTATAATAATGAAATCACGTTCCCTTGGAAGAAAATTGTCCAGTGTTAAGTTGCCAATGGCCATGTTAATAAGGCTTCCTACCTAACTTGGCTGATAGAAGCTTCCGGCTCAAATGCTATTAATTTATTTAGTAATTCTAAAACTCACAAGCGAAAGAAGGAGAAAAGATACTTTCTAAAGAAACATAGATAATTCAGGAGGTCTATTGTTGTTCTTTATAACAATGAGGCTTTTAGTTCTATTCTCTAATTTACTGTCACTTTATCACTCTTATCTTCCACTTTAAGTCTGTTTCTTTTATTGGACTATCTTTTCAGCTGATAATTCATTTAGACTTCTGAAGTTCTATGCCATAAAAATTCCATTTAACTGCTTCCTGAATGGTGGTTAATCTGCACAAATTTTGAATTTGACCTTAATGGAACAGCTTACTCCTGAAGTTATTAGGACATTGGAAAACAGATCATGTCCTTAAAAGTGTACTTATTTTAAAGGTTTTTTTTTTTATCATCCAGAAAATGAATTTTGCACAGAGAGATATTTGCAAAGTGCATCCTTTTACAATAAAATGCAGTCATTTTCCCATTTGAATTCCTTCTACACAGTTCAGAATCTCACTCAAGCGTCAGATGAGGTGTCAAAGTGCTTTGTTAACAAACTTATTTCCCAGATGTGGATAGCACAGGGACAGAAGGCACAAATGCTGTAACATACCTAACAATTCAATTACAGTTATCTTATGGTGCCATCACATATTTTTCTTCAACAATCAAACAACCTCAGCTGGAAACCTCTAGCAATAACATAAATAAAGGACCATCTGGCTAGAATAATTAAGGAAGGCTGGAAATAAAACATTAATTAGTGCCGTATTCCAAACGACCTTCAGAGGCGTTATTATGAAGTTATATCCAAACAGGTAATCATTTATTTCATGTTGCTGTTAAATTTAACTAGGCATGAATAAATACAAATACCCAAATTTTACTCTTTCAGGAAGGACTACTGACTTAAAATGATAATGATATTACATTTCATTTAAATTAAAGTGACAAATAAGTGAAAAAATGATACTACAAACTTTAAAAATTTGCATAACTTAAATATCAGAATTTTAACATTGAAAGGACCTTTGGAAATCATAACAACTCCTCAATGGATGAGGAAACACAGGCTCAGAGAGATTAAATGATTTTCCCAAGGTCACACACCTAGAGAGGGGAAGAGACTAGAGGCAAACACAGACCTGATTCTCATTCTAGAAATATTCTTTGCACTGACTATGAGAACTTACATGTAAATGTTCTACACAAAGTGTGGTGGTTGCTATTTTGCCGCTCCACTGAATTGAAACAAAATTTCACAAAACCTGCTAATGTACTAAATTACAGGGCCACATACTGAGACAACACCTCAAGTAATAAATACCTTAAGAGTCTGTGCCAGAGATGACTGCTATCCATCAATGGACAAAACTACTCTTTTAAGGTCGTTTATTACTATTTCTCATTAATGAAATGCAGCAGATGTGGATGTGTATCACTTCAAGACCATAGTTTTTAAGAAGCTGCTGTGCCTTCTGCACTAAATATTCACTATTGTGCTCACTGGAAGATGGAGGGAATGAGGGAGCCACAGATGGAAGAGAAAGGGGTCCTAGACTCACTATATGGACATTAAACTGGTCCATGAGAGAGAAATAAATTCCCTTGGTTACTAAACTTAGCATTTCTACATTATCTAATTAATAAAGGGTCCAAAGCAGATCTGATGGAGACTAATTTTCATGCTATAGCAGCCATTATTATAAGGTATCAGTATATAGTTTCAAAGGAACATTATAATAAAATTTTACCTATTTCTTAAAATCAGTAAGACTTTAAGACCTATTCAAAACAATTATCCCTTTTATATGTCTTCCATAACTTCTGATACTCCCTTGGCTTAAGTGTGTATATCACACAAGTTAAAAGTTAAAATACACAAAAGAGAAAACGTGGGCTGGAGCATAGTACAGAAAAAAGAATATGGGATCTGAAGGCAGAAGTCTGGCTTCTAGCACCAATTTTGCCTTGAGATGCCAAGGACTAAAACATGTCTGTGTTCATCTTCACCATCTTCACTCTTCAGCTTCTACTTCAACACAACTGGGTTGGGGTGGCTCGAAATGAATGGGACTTCAAGAATAGCTCAATAACAACTTCAGGCTAACTCCACCCTGAATCACTGCCAGAAACAAAGGGAAGAAATAAAACCACTAGATAAACATTCAGAGCGTGTTGCTAATGTCTGCTTCATCAAGTCTTCCAGCAGGCATACTATGGATCCACATGGTATGACACAGATCTTCTCTTCTTCTTTTTTTTTTTTTTAATTTATTTACTTATTTATTTATTTTTATTTTTGGCTGCGTTGGGTCTTCGTTGCTGCGCACGGGCTTTCTCTAGTTGCAGCGAGCGGGGGCTACTCTTTGTTGCGGTGCGCAGGCTTCTCATTTCGGTGGCTTCTCTTGTTGCAGAGCACGGGCTCTAGGTGCGCGGGCTTCAGTAGTTGGGGCACGCGGGCTCAATAGCTGTGGCTCGCAGGCTTAGTTGCTCCATGGCATGTGGGATCTTCCTGGACCAGGGCTCAAACCTGTGTCCCCTACATTGGCAGGCAGCTTCTTAACCACTGCACCACCAGGGAAGCCCAGATCTTTTCTTCTTAATGTTTGTGGCAAGAACCCAGTTTGGTTACATGCCAAAATTCTTAGCAAATCCTGTGGCTCTTGTATGTGCACAAAAAAGGAAAAATCTCAGAGAAGGATTTATATATATATATATATATGGAAATAATAATAGTGGAAACCACTAGGAATGGGGTGGGAACTGTGCAGGATGAGGAACAAGGGATGAAGAAAATTTTTCACAGTTTACTTTTTTGATGACTTTCTCTAAGAGGGATGGTGTATTTAAAAAAATACATTTTTTTTTTCTCATGAGTAAGTTATAAGTTTAAATAGAGAAGTTATATTGTTTCTCATCTATGTTATAAAATCTCACGGAAGCGTGAATGGACAAGCTGGATATATATCCTCCTGCTATTGAACATGGAAAACATAATAAGCAATGCAAATCTTATTAAGTGTTTTATAGAGTCTCTTGGAAGAATAAACTATTCAGCCTGTACATTAGGCTTGAGTGATGAGGCAAAATCTTGATATCTCAGATAATGTCCCTGATCATATATTTTTTAAACTCAACTGAGAAATAATATGAAGTGATAATATCTGATTCTGTCTTGCAAATACCTAGTTCAGAGCTGTGAGTGTTTCACTAGAAATTTTAGATAAAATGCTGGGCACTTAAAATGATTTTAAGAATGAGCCTACTATTACAAAGGTTTCCTCAAATAATCATGTACAACAAATGCAGGAATGATAATTACAGTTACCACTTATTGTTTGCTAACATGCCAGAAATGTTGCTTCTAAGCACCTCACACATAGTTTTCTAATTACCACTAAATCCTGCTCCATACAGATGAGGAAAGGCACTGAGGCATAATAATAATTAACATTTATTTGGTTATTTACTTTGGACTACATTTTACATCCATTCATTTAAAAAATTCTCACACACTGCAAAATAGGTACTATTGAAGTTTCACTTAATAGCCATCAACTCTGAAAAGTAGTAAAAGGGTAGACAAGGATATGAATACAGGTCTGTCTGCCTCCAAGCCTGTATACTATGTGATGAAGGTTTTGGAATAAAGCCTGAATATGAAAAATTTTGGCTGTATGACCTTGAGCAAAGATACTTCATCTCTTTGAGACTCATTTTCTTCATATGTAAAAACGTGTTCAAAATGCCTACACACGTTATTGTTGTGGAAATGAAATGTGAGAATGTAGCAGTGCATGGAACAGTACAGTGGGGCTCATGGTTGTTACACTAGTTAAGGTAAGGCTGGCTGTTATAATAAAGAAATCCAGCAACCGACTGATTAAAGAACAAAGGAGTTTACTTCAGTATCACAGAACAATCCTAATGTGGTTGGTTGACAGCACTTAGCGGCTCTGCTCCTGTGGTCACTTGGGACCCCTGTTTCCTTCCAAGTCGTTGGTCTTTCACTTTTCTCAAGCAACAGTTCTCAAACTTTTTGGTCTGAGGACTCCTCTTCCCTCTTAAAATATATTAAGGATCCCTCAAAACTTTTGTTTTTGTGGAATATTGCTGTCAAAATTTACCATATTAGAAATAAAAACTGAGCATTTGAAAAAATATTAATTCATTCAGAAGAGCAAAAGTCATGCATTTTTATGAAAAAATTATTTAACGAAATAAAAATTTGTGAGAAGAGTGGCATTGTTTTATATGTTTGCAAATCTCTTTAATGTCTAGCTTAATGCAGGATGACTAAACTGTCATATATGCTTCTGCTTTCAACATGTTATGACATAATGCTTTGGTCGAAATATATGAAGAAAATCCAAATGCACACATGTGTAGTTGGAAAGAAGAGCAAGCAGGCATATTATTTATTTATGTATTTCAATTTTATTTTTATTAAACAGAAGACACTAGGTTTTATTTGTTATTATTTTTTAAAATTTTGGGGTCAGGATTTTTTGAGGTAAAACTTACATACTGTAAAATTCACCCTTTAAATTACAGTTTTATGAGTTTTGATAAACGCATACAATTGTATAACCACCACCATAATCAAGAAATTGAACAGTTCTATCACATCAAAATATTCTCTCATGAAAAAAAAAAAAATTCTCTCATGGCCCTTTTTTTTAGTTAAGCCCTCCCCTTATGATGAGATAGTGATCTATTATTTCCCCCTATAATTTTGTGTTCTCCAGATTTCATATAAATAGAATCAAATGTCACCCTTTGAGCTTACTGAGTTTCACTTCTTTCACTTAGCATAATGCACCTGAGACTCATCTGTGCTGTTGTGTCACTAATTTTGTTTTTTCTCAGTACTGAGTTAGCATTCAATTATGCGGATACACCATTTTGTTCATATATTTATCAGGTGATAAACAATTGGATTGTTTCCATGTTTTAGTGTTTTGAATAAAGTTACTATAAGTGTTCATATATAGCTTTTGTGTGCACTTAGGTTCTTATTTCTTTGGGGTAAATATGAAGAAATGGGATTGTTATGACATGTGGTATGTACCTGTTTACGTATATTAAAAACTGCCTGTTTTCCAAAGTGAACATGTGACTCTGCATTTCCAACAGCAGTGTTCGGGAGTTCTAGTTGTTCTGCATCCTTCTCTGGTATTGTAAGGTTTTTGTTTTTGTGTGTGTAGTAGTAGTAATAATAATATAGTAATAGTAATATAGTAACATAATAATAGTAAAATAGTAATATAGTAATAGTGGTAGTAGTAGCAGTAGTATTATATTATTGTCTTAATTTACATTATGCAAGACTAATGATATTGAGTATCTTTTCACGTGCTTATTGGGCACACATATATATTCTTTTTTTTTTAAAGGGGATCTCTTTTTATTTTTTTTTAATTTATTTATTTTTGGCTGCGTTGGGTCTTCGTTGCTGCGGGCAGGCTCTTCTCTAGTTGCGGAGAGCGGGGGCTACTCCTCGTTGCAGTGCCTGGACTTCTCATTGCGGTGGCTTCTCTTGTTGCAGAGCACAGGCTCCAGACATGCAGTCTTCAGTAGGTGTGGCTTGCGGGCTCAGGAGCTGTGGCTTGAGGGCTCTAGAGCGCAGGCTCAGTAGTTGTGGCGCATGGACTTAGTTGCTCCACGGCACACAGGATCTTCCCAGACCAGGGCTCAAACCCGTGTTTGAGCATTGGCAGGCGGATTCTTAACCACTGTGCCATCAGGGAAGCCCTGAATTGTACATTCAAGTCTTTTGCTTATCTTAAAAATTGCACTGTTTGTTTTCTTGCATTTTGAGAATTCTTTACACGTTTTAGATATAAGCTCTTTGTCAGATATGTGCTTTGCAAATATTTTCTGCCTGTCTATGGTTTGTTTTCCATATTCATTTAGTAAGTCCAATTTATCAGGATTTTGATATCATATCTATAAATTGGGAGATTGGGATTGACATACACACTACTATATATAAAATGGATAAATAATGGGGACCTACTGTATAGCACAGGTAACTCTACTCAATACTCTGTAATGACCTATATAGGAAAATAATCTTAAAAAGAGTGGATATATGTATATGTATAACTGATTCATTTTGCTGTACAGCAGAAACTAACACAACATTGTAAATTGACTATACTCCAATAAAAATTAATTAGAAAAAAACTATGCTGAGCACATGAAAGAGCTGATCACACACAAAAGAAATAAAATTAAAATAAAAAACCTTTGTCTGACCTAGGTCACAAAGATTTTTCTTCAGTGTTTTCTTTTTTTATTTACCTTTTAAATTTTATTTATTTTTGGCTGCGTTGGGTCCTCATTGCTGCACGTGAGCTTTCTCTAGTTGCTGTGAGCGGGGGCTACCCTTCATTGTTGTGCGCGGGCTTCTCATGGCAGTGGCTTCTCTTGTTGCGGAGCACGGGCTCTAGGCACGCGGGCTTCAGTAGTCGTGGCACGTGGGCTCAGCAGTTGTGGCTCGCAGGCTCTAGAGCGCAGAATCAGTAGTTGTGGCGCACGGGTTTAGTTGCTCTGCGGCATGTGGGATCTTCCCGGAGCAGGGCTCAAACCCGTGTCCCCTGCATTGGCAGGCGGATTCTTAACCATTGTGCCATCAGGGAAGCCCAATGTTTTCTTTTAGATATTTTATGATTTTAAGTTTTAAATTTATGCTTATAATCAATTTTCAGTTAATTTTTCCCTATGAATGTGAAGGATGGGTCGAGGTTTATTTATGTTTTGCATATTGATATCCAGTTGTTTCAACACGTTTGATAAAGAGTCTAGCCTAGCCTTTGTCTATTGAAATCGCTTTTCATCTTGGTTGAAAATCAATTGACTGAATATATGCAGGTATATTTATGTTCCATTGATCTATGCATCTATCCTTTCACAAATGCTGCACGGTGTTGATTACTGCAGCTTTAGAGGGGGGAATTTCTCAACCTCACCAGTATTGATATTTGAGGCTGCATAATTCTTTGTTTGGGGCTACACTGTGCATTGTAAATGTCTAACATTATCTCTAGCTCTGTCCACTCAGTGCCAGTAGCAGGGTCCCAATTATGAGAACCAAAATGTCCTCAGACATTGCCAAATGTTCCCTTTTCCTGGGGGTGCAAAACAGTCTCCTGTTGAGAGAAATTGCTTTAGAATAGCTTTGAAATCAAGTATTGTGAATCCTCCAACTTGGTACTTCCTCAAAATTGTTTAGGGTATTACAATTCCTTCACATTTCCAGATACATTTTAGAATAAGCTTACTGATTCATATTAAAAATATACTGGAATTTTGATTTGGATTATGTTAAATCTATAGATCAATTTGAGGACTATTGAAATCTTAACAATACTGATTCTTCCAATTCATGAAACAAAAGCAGATTTCTTCACTTAAGTCTTTGATTTCTTTCATCAGTGTTTTGTAATTTTCAGCACATATTTCATTAAATATTACCTAAATATTTCATGTTTCTTGGAGATATTGTAAATGTCACCTTTTAAATTTATTTCAGTTTCTCATTGTTCATTGAGAGTATATAGAAATACCCTTGATTTTATGTATTGGCCTTGTATCCTCTGACCTTGCTAAACTCACTGATTTTTGAAACTTTTGAATACTATGCTACATAATGTACTTGTTTTTAGTTTTATTGACTTATAATTGATATACAAAAAAGTGCACACATTTATTGTATATATCGTGATGAGTTGGGACATATGGATACAGCCATGATACCATCACCACAACCAAGGTACTAAAAACATCCATTATCTTTAAAATATTCCTTGTGTTCTTGTGTGTGTGTGTGTTTGTGTGTGTGTGTCTGTTTTGGTAAGGACAATTAACTCGACATCTATCCAGATCTATCCTGCTGACATATTTTAAAGTAAAATATCACATTTTAAAATATAGATACTATGTTGTACAGCACATCACTGGAAATTATTTATCTTGCACAAAAGAAACTTTATACTCTTTGAAAAACAATTCCCCATTTCTTCCTCCGCCCAGGCTCTGGCAACCACCATTCCATTCTCTGCTTCTATGAGTTTGACTATTTTAGATTCAGCATATAAGTGGAACCATGTAGTATTTGTCTTTCTGTGACTATCTTATTTCACTTAGCATAATGTTTTCTAGCTTCATTCATGTTGTTGCAAATAGCAGGTTCTTCTTTCTTTTTAAGGATGAATAATATTCCACTGTGTACATATACCGCACTTTCTCTATCCATTCAGCCATCAATGGACACTGGGTTGCTTCCATATGGATATGGTGAATAATGTTGCAGTATACGTGGCAGTGCATATATCTCTTTAAGACACTGATTTCATTTCCTTCAGATATATAATCAGAAGTGGGATTATTGGATCATATGGTAGTTCTATTTTTATTTTTTGAGGAACCTCTATATTGTTCCAAAGACGTGGCACCATTCTACATTCTTGCCAACAGAGTACGAGGGTTCCCATTTCTCCACATCCTCGACAACTACAACACTTGTTATCTCGCATCTTTTTGACCATAGCCATCCTAACAGGTGTGAGGTTATATCTCATTGCAATTCTTAGATGATTAATGATGCTGAGCAACTTTTCACATACCTGTGGCTGTTTGGATGTCATCTTTGGAAAAAAATGTCTATTCAGGTCCTTTGCCTATTTTTCAGTCAGATTATTTGGTTATTTTTGCTATCAAGTTGTAAGAGTTCCCTACATATTTTAGATGTTCACCCTTATCATACACATGGTTTACATTTTTTTCATGTGTTGATTGTTTGCATTGCTGTGCAGAAACTTTTTAGTTTGATGCAGTCTCACTTGTTTATTTTTGCTTTTATTATCTGTGCTTTGGTGTCATATCCAAAAAATCATTGCTCCTCCGATGTCGAGGAGCTTTTCCCCTATATTTTTTTCTAGAAGTTGTAGAGTTTCAGGTCTTATATTCAAGTCTTTAATCTATTTTGTGTTAATTTTTGTGAGTGGTGAAAGACAGGGGTCCAATTTTATTTTTTGCATGTGGATATCTAGTTTTCCCAACATCATTTATTGAAGAGACCATTCTTTCTGCATTGTGTGTCTGGCACCCTTGTCAAAGATTAACTGACCATATACGAGTGGGTTAATTTCTAGGCTCTCTATTCTGTTGACAAATTTCTTAAATAAGGTGATAGTTCCATTTAAATTCCAGCCCAGAAAACCATTCATAGCTCATCAACTGATTATATATGTGATCAAGTTGAAATCAGATTTTGAAAGGAGGCTGCAATTATTATATGGGCAAATAATTAAAAAGCATTTGTAGATAGATTTGTAATTACCTACAATAATGAATTATCTTATTGTTAATGCTAACTTTTCAGTAGATTCTATTCCATTTTTAACACATATGTTTCTTATCTAGTTACATTGGTTCATCTTCCAGAACAAAGCAAAATATCAGTGGCTATAAGTAACTTCATTTTTTTCCTACCTTTAAAAAGCATACTTTTTAGCATTTCATCATATACACTGTATGTGTGTGCTTCAAATCATGCCAATGCTGAAACTACAAAGGTAGTCAGTGAAGAAGTAGTTCAAATTAAATTCTAAGGCCATATATACACTATTGATACCATATATAAAATAGGTAACTAATGAGAACTACTGTATAGACAGAGAACTCTACTCAGTGCTCTGTGGTAACCTAAATGGGAAGGAAATCCAAAAAAGAGGGGATATATGTATATGTATAGCTGATTCACTTTGCTGTACAGTAGAAACTAACGCAACATTGTAAAGCAACTATACTCCAATAAATTTTTTTTTTAAAGTAGGAAGAGAAATAAAGGGATGGAGAGGAGTGAAAGACACTAAAAAAAAAAAAAAAAAAAAAAGAAAAGGAAAAAGATTCTAAGACCTATGGCAAAATAACCAAACCTTAAGTGGTGAGAAGGAAATTCTTGCCTTGCTCCTGATGTTAGAGGGAAAGCATTCAGTCTTTCACCATTAAGTATGATTATTAGCCATAGTTTTTTGTAGATGCTCTTGTTTAAGTTCAGGTGATGCTCCTCTATTCCTAAATTGTTGATTTTTTTTTATTAATCATGAATGGATGTTGAATTTTGTGAAATGCTTTGTCTGTATCAATTTATATGATTATACGATAAGAGTTTCATTTGCAGCACATTCTTGACAAACTCAGTATTGTCTACCTTTTCATTTTAGCCATTTGGTAGATGTGTAGTGTCATCTCATTGTAGTTTTATTTTGCATTTGTGTAATGACTAATGAAACTGAAAATTTTTACATATGCTTATTGGGTATTTGGATATTCTTTTGTGAAGTGTCTGTTCAAATTTTACCCCCTTTTCTACTGAGTTATCCATCTCTTCTTACTGATTCGTAAAAAGTTCTTTATATATTCTGAATATGAATCATTTGCCAGATATATGCATTGAAAACATTTACTCCCACTCTGTAGCTTATTTTTTCACTATCTTAATCATGTATTTTGATGAAGAGAAATTATTAATCTTAATATAACCTAATTCATTACTTTTTCTTTTATGGTTAAGATTTTTATATCCTATTTAAGAAATATTTGCCTACCACAAGGTCATGAAAATATATTTTAATAAGTAATAAATATTTTGTTTCCACAAAATTTTGTAATGTATATTTAACAATACATCTAAAATATTTAGAAGTATAATCTATCTAGAATTGATCAATTGCATCTACTATTTAAATGCCTGAGAATAATGTTTACTTCTATGCAGTAGAAAGATTAAATAGTTTAAAATCTTTTAGATTAAGCATTTTTCTAAATTTCATTCAAATAGTAAAGGATGATGATGATTTTCCAAAATACAATTTTACTCAAATCCATTGGCTTATGTAGGATACGGCTACACTAGGTTTAATGGACTACTGAATTACACGAATTTTTGACACCTTATTTGCTTACTGTCTGGTGGTCAGTTAAACTCATTGTTCCAGTATGAATTCTATCAGCCATAAAATATGTTTCCTTTTACCAGAATCTAAGACTATCAGAATCCAAGTATATGTATCATGATTCTTTGAACCATTCTGGAAATAGGTCAGGGTTTAATATGGTTGATTGAATTCAAGTGCCATTATAGACACTGATGAATTGCTACTGTGTAGTATGAAATGGAAAATCTGTTTGATTGTAGTGACTTATAAAATGGCAAGGATAATTTGGCAAAGATAATAAGAGTACAGAATAATCATGGTGTGTTGTATATATCAAAATTTGAAGTGATCTAAGATGTTTTATTGGATAAAATTAGTTTGGCTGACTTTCATTGATACTAATTTTAATTTTCAGATCTTGGTATCATTAATATTATATTATCAAGATATTATATAAAACACTTGCTTTCCCCCCCCCTTTTCTCTATTATAGTAATGATGACAGATTTTAGAATAATAAAAAATAAAGAGAATAAAGGTAAATTTCTTCTACAATAAAAAATCTTTACCCACAGCTAATACCAAATATAGACCTTCTCTCATGCTCACCATGGGAAATATGAAAAGGCTCTTTCTAAGGCATCCCTGGTGTCAAAGTACCTCAGGATCTCTATCTATGTTTGATTATTTCTAGAGTATAAAGAATTTGTTACTAAAAGTATTAATGAGAAAAAACATATTAGCTCATGTTTACAGTATCTACAACTTTTAAAATGCATATGTCACACACCCAATGCTAATAATAAGCTATCACACATTCTGTTTATGTTGGAAACAATTAGAAACAAATGCAAGTAATCATTTGTTAGCATTACTGACTGAATTTATTTTTGAATCAGAGCCCATGGCTATAAGTTGGCTACCAAAACATTTCAACTCATGCCTTTGAAATGACTCTAAAGCCTATAGAAGAAAAGAATGTTTGTTTCCTTACAGTGTATGTCTATAGACCAAATTCAAGCACACAGAAAGAAACTGTCCAAGATGAGTCCCAAAAGAACCCAACCTACAAATTTATAGTGCTAAAAAATACTTACATTAGCATAGACAGAACTAAGACTCAAAGATCTTCTGTATTTCACGATAGAAGTGGTTTTCCCATTAGAGATATGTGCATTTTTGCAATGAATAATGGACAAGAATATTGTCTCTTGAAATTTTAGCTTTCAGGCCTAAGGTTTGTATTTATAATATTGACTCAGGATTTTAAAACTTAGTTTTATATTATTCATGTACTGTGGCTTATCAAAAAACTGTATGTGTATGTGATAATCTCACTATACCTACTAGGATTTTCTAGTGTGATAAATAACAAAAAAATGATAGGACATATTCCATCACCAGATGTATATTCCCTTTGTATTAATGGTTTTTGAGAACACTAAAGAAATACCAAAAATATCACAACATGTAAAATTAGGTAGCTTGCTAATATAAATAAAATCAGCTAGATAGTTGAGTGAAATAAGAAAAAGACAGTTGATGTCCTATGTCAAATTGATTCTTAAAAAACTATAAAATGCTCATTTAAAGAAACATCTTATTTCTCATCTCTATTTTTGCTTTGAACACAATTGATAAGGAGTTCTTATTTACAGTCAACTTGCTTATTCACTGAAGATCACAGAAAAATAATCTAGCATTGATTTTTTTTTCTTTCTTTCTTTATCGCAGCCATAAAGATATGGTGCTCCTTTCCCAGTAACCTTTATTGGATTCACACAATTGCATTCATTTCCAACCTCATAAGCCTGTAGTATTATTTATTACTTCATAACCAGAAAACTGGACTACCTACTTATATGGTCTCCTTGCCTCTACCTAGTCCCTAGAAATCACTTATTCCCATGGATTTATATAACACTATTAACTGTTCTCCAGAAGTAATTCTTCCCTTCTTCCTTTTAGTACTAGAATACGCTGCAGGAAGAAGGCTGCACAGTAAAAGCCCATATTTTCCATAGTGCTTTGCAACTAGTATTTAAAATTTGAGCAGTGAAATGTGAACAAACTGATCGGTACAAACACTGATATATATTCCTTAAAAATTAACTTGAAAAAGTTCTGATTTCTCATTTCTCATGGTCACATGGGCTGGAAGGTAGGATGTGGTGCTTGAGAGCCAGCTGCGGCATGTACATGAGGCCAACACCCCAGAGCACAGAAGGAAATGAGAGAATGGACCCCAGTTGCTGGATGAGCTTGCGGAACAGTTTCCTGCCTGCCCTGAACCACTCTCCAGCCCTGGGATACGATAGTAGACAAACACATTTCTATCATCCTGTTTTTTGAAGGGTCTCCATTACAGCATTCAGCCTGTACCCTAAATAATACAAATAATATAAATTATATGTGTATGCTATGAGAAATTAAGATGTGTTTACTATAATTCTGTTACACAATTATACCATACATGATGCTTATGTTAATGAGTGGAATAAAAAAGTTGTTCTTGAGGAACTAATGCACGATTACCTAAGTGCTATGTTTTCCAAGAGACCTTCCCACGTCATCTTTTAGCAGAACTCGCTCTAGAATGAGAAGTATCCACACAGCAAGGGGTATGATTTTTCAGGAAATGTGCTGCTTTTAACCAGCAGAACCTCTTTGGAGAACAACAAACTGTACCTGCTTATATAAATCCTATTAATCTGAGAACAAGAGAAGCAGAAGAGGGCTAGAAAATCTTATATTTTCATTATACAATGAAATGACTACAGGATTATAGAGTCAGATGACCAGGGTTCATGCCCCAAGCCCAACAGGCACTTGCTTTGTGACACTGGGAAAATCACTTTCAATCTAGGAGTCCATTTCCTCTATTAGAGGCTACCTCGCTCACTCTACTGTGGTATGAAATGATATCACACTTGCAATGGATGAAAGATAATGATGTAGCCCAAGGATACTGGCCAGTTGCTCAAGTATATCTTTTAGCAGGGATACCTCAACTGGCCTAATATAGAACAACTTCTGGCCCTTGGTCTCATAAACCCCAAAAGTTGTTTTTAATCAATGTTGTAGAAGGACTCAGTCCTGGAATAACTGAATAGAAATAAAATAGCTATTAGACTAACTTTATGCCAAGTACTGTTCTAGGCAACTTAACATGGATAACATTTAATTCCCACAACAACTAAATAAGAAAGGTTCTATAATTATTATCCCTTCATTACAAATAAGGATACTGAGGCAAAGAACTTAAGTGGCTTTTGGTAACACAGCTAGTATGTGACTAAGCTGGTATCTGAACCCAGACAGACAGTCTGGTTCCAGAGCATGCAGTCTTAACAAATACACCATACAGCGTTATCAGAATCACACCTCAAAAAATACTGAAAAATAACATAACACTCAAATTCATTAATTTATATTGAGAAAAAACTGTCAGGTACAATCAGCAGTACTGATTTGTCAGCCTGAAAAGGGGATTTTTTTGTTGAACACATGCTATTTGGGAAATTAAATCACAATGAAAATATAGTGTGGTAAGCATTATCATCTGAAGAAATGAAGTTTCTGCCACAGTTGGAGGCATTCCTCCCTGTTGCTAAGTAGACTAGATCACCATTTTGTCAGGATATCAATAACCAGTGCTCAGTCCTAGAAACCCACTAAAAATGGTCTCAAGGCGTTCTCCTCCTTTCAAAATACGATCTTGATCATGTCAGAAGGTGTCACCATCTTAGATTTGATAACAGCTCTGTATGCCACAGATTTAATATATTACTATAGGCAGACATTAACTAGATCTCTTAACAGGATCTCTTGATAATGACTTTGATGCTTTGAAAACTCCTCAGGCAAGTTACTACTTCAATGTGGTATCAGCACATCTGGCTTCAACAATTATTTGTTTATTCAATCATGTTTCTGTTGAGTTCTGGCATTTCTGAGTGTCTCTCCTACCTAATCCCTTACACTCACTTTGTCTTTGTATATCTATATTCTATTATTCTAATTATACTGTAAAATCTTTGTTAGCAGAGCTCATGCTTTACTCTTTGTAATCCTCATTTCATTCTCCTTCTTGCAATGTCACTTTCCTTCTTCTTTGCTTAGCTCAGTGCTATTTGTTCTTTAACACTCAATGCAAACATCTCTATTTCTGGGAAGCTGTATCTGATCCTTAGTCATACTTAGATATACCTCTGGCACTATGCCCCCCATAATCAGGACGTTTCAAGTTCAAGAAACGTAATTCCATGTTCAGACTACCATAAACAGTAAAGAAATTTATGAGGCAGTTCAGTCTTCAGGGTTGGTTGAGCCAGTCGTTCAATGATGCCATTAAGGACTCAGTTCAGTTTTGACTCTATTCTGCAGTCTCCAGCGGTGCTTCACAGAAGACCGCTGGTACCATTTGGGGAACACATTTCCTAATTCATTTCCATTGGAAAGAGATCAACTTTCTATGGCTTTCATTTTAGAGTGATAAAACTTCATTTCCAGAACCCCTCAGTAACCGCTCCTGGGGCCTCTCCTGGCCTAAAGTGACTTAGGCTTACCCATCCTTGAAAAAAAAAATCCTGGCAAAGGAGGTAGGGTCCCATGGTTGATTTAGACTAATCACTTGGAGTTGAATGGACATTGGTGAACATACACTACACCCCTATAGCATTCTGAGCCCACCTCAATATTAGCACTTATCAGGCTGAACTTAAATTGTTGATTTATTTATGGTGGCTCCACACTGAACATTAAGCTCTTTCATGAGGGTAGGGACAGCGTCATGTCCAACTTTACGTTCCCTCTGCCTGGCACAGTGCCTATGACACAGTAGCTATATAACTGTGACTCAATGAAAATTATAGATTAATAATTTTAAAAGAGTGTAGATAATTCACAATTTCTATTGTATTTAGCTTAAAATATTTGTAAGATTAAACATATAAGCCAATGGAATATAAACGAGAGTCTACAGATAAACGCATACATCTATGGCAAATTGATTTGGGGGCCAAGACCATTCCGTGGGGTAAAATACTGTCTTCAAGAAATGGTACTGGGGACTTCCCTGGTGGCGCAGTGGTTAAGAATCCATCTGCCAATGCAGGGGACATGGGTTCGATCCCTGGTCCGGGAAGATCCCACATGCCACAGAGCAACTAAGCCCGTATGCCACAACTACTGAGCCTGTTCTCTAGAGCCTGTGAGCCACAACTACTGAGCCCATGTGCCACAACTACCGAAGCCCACGCACCACAACAAGAGAAGCCACTGCAATGAAAAGCCCGCTCACCGCCATGAAGAGTAGCCCCCGCTCGCCACAACTAGAGAAAGCCTTTGCAGCAACAAAGACCCAATGCAGCCAAAAATTAAATAAATAAATAAATAAATAAGGAAATGGTACTGGGACAACTGGATATCCACATGCAAAAAAAAAAGAAAAAAGAGAAAAAGTCAGACCACTAGCCCACATGAAATACAAAAATTAAAGTGAATCAAGGACCTAAATATGAGGTAAGACCATAGAACTCTTAGAGTAAAACATAAGAGTAAATCTTCATGATCTTAGATTTGTCAATGAATTCTTAGCTAGGACACCAAAAGCATAAGCAACAAAAGAGAAAACATATAAAACAGACTTCACCAAAATTTAAGACTTTTGTGCATCAAGCAAGATTTGCAAGAAAGTAAAAAAACAACCTACAGAATGGGAGAAAATATTGCAAATCATATATTTTATAAAAGCCTAGTATCCAGAATATATTACAATAACAAAAAGACAAAGAACTAAATTAAGAAATGGGCAAAGGACTTAAGTAGACATTTCTTCAGAAAAGATACACAAATGGCCAAAAAGCTCATGAAAAGATGCTCAAAATTATTAGTCATTAGGGATGCAAACCCAAACCACAGTGAGATACCACTTCACACCCACTAGGATAGCTGTAATTTTTTAAATGGAAGATAACAAATATTGACAAAAATATGGAGAAATTGGAACATTTATACATTGCTGGTGGTATAAAATGGTTCATTTTATACTGTGGAAAACATTTTGGTGACTCCTCAAAAAGTTAAAGATAAAATAATCATATTAACCATAAATTCTACTCCTAGGGATATAGCCCCATAGTGGAAAACTGGTACTCAAATACATGTACATTCATGTTCATAGCAGCACAATTCACAACAGCCAAAAGCTGGAAACAATACAGATACGTCCATCAATGGAAAAAAAAATTGTGGTATACACATACAATGAAATACTGATCATGCTACAATATGAATGAACTTTGAAAACACTGTGCTAAGTAAAAGAAAGCAGACACAAAAGTCCACATGTGTGATTCCATTTATATGAATTATTCATAATAGGTAAATCCATAGAGATGATTCAGGTTGGTGGCTGCCAGGGATCTGGCCAAGGGAGAGGTGTATCGGAACAACTGCTTAATGGGTACAGGGTCTTATTTTGCAGTGATGAGAAAGTTTTGAAACTAGATAGAGGTGGTGGTTGCACATCACTGTGAAAGCTCTAAATGACACTGAATTGTTTACTTTAAAATGGCTAATTTTAAGTTTTGTCAATTAAAAATTTTTAATTGACTCGTTTATCTGCCTAATTATATTTCTAACATCAAGGCATGAAATATGGAGGTTATAAGGAGGCAAGAAACATGTTAAACATCAGAATTGGGAAATACATATGTGCCAAGAATTTTCAAAAGTGGCTAATCAAGAGCATGCCATATTTATTGATGATTTCTCCATGTAGAAATGACTCCTATTCAGGTGCTAGAACACAGATTTCCTTATTCATATGTAAGCTAAAAATAATGTCATAAATTGAGTTAGAAAAAATATATTTTTATATTATTTCTATCTATCAATCAGTGATAAAATATCTCCCTCTGTGACATTTCACTTATTTTTGTTTCAAATTAGACCCAATTTAGTTTGTGCACTCTGCAAAACTGATTTGCAAGTGAATCACTAATATCAAATATGAATAAGATGAAAAGCAGATTTATTAAGAACTTAAAAATTTAATTTGCTGCCTAAGGGAACTTAGTAAAAATTTTCCAAGGGCTACTAGAAAATCTATGGTTTTATCTCATTATTATAACAGAACCAAATATGCCAAACATGAACCAGAACATATTGAAAAATTACAAAAACTAATTCATGGACAGATGCTTAAGCAATACAGAGACCAAAAATAAATCATTTGAGCCAAATTACTGTTAACTCTAAGTGTAATTACCAGGACAGCTGATGCTTCCAATGAACCTATGGTGCTTTGGCTACTGGGCAATTTATAAAATATAATTATTCCTAATCCTTCCCCAAAACAGCAATTGATACAGGAAAACAAACTATTTATCCCACAATTTATAGGTTATAGATGTCATCATGTTTAAGTTTTCTTTAATTATAACCAATATATTCTTAACAAAACTAGTATATGTGTGTATATGTGTCTGTGTAAATGATGATTGATATATATCCAATCTATTTAAGAAGGGTTCATTACTGTTGGATATCTTGTTTCAGGTCAGTACCAGTCTCAGGTGGCACGAAGATATACCATGTAGTAGGAATTATTATTAATAAGATATTTGCTCTGCAAGGCAGGCTGGGGCAAATTCAGGAGGTGAGAGAGAAAAGTGTGGAAATCAGTAAATTAAGGGTGCATAGTTGAGCACGATGTTTATACTAACAGAGGGGAAAGTTGGGATGCTGGAGGGACTTTGATTAGGGGCATCGAAGTTTACTCTGGAGAGAGAAGAGGTTGTTCCTTGAAATAAAAAATATAAGAATGCAGGGTCATCCCTCACCTTCAGCATCCAAATCCTTGAACAAATTGGTCTCAGAAGAACAATGTCCAGGAAACTAAGGGATGTAGCAATTATCCTCCCAGCCTCACTTTTGGTGACACAAATTGTAAAGTACCACAAATAGCAGAATAAACGATGATTGTTAGAATATCAATCCAAGAGGGGAAACTTTTGTCAAACACTAAACGTATATACAATGATATTAGTTACAGACGCATTGCATGGATGATTGCTTAAAGCAGTACCCAGTTTAAACGTTAGATTGTGTTACACTCCTTTCGATAAAGTCACATCATTGTGATGCTGAATTTTCAGCAGCTGCTATGATAAAAGGCAAGAATCACATGAAAATCAATATGGAATAGGACATTTGCATAGCACAATCTGATTCCAAGGCTTGTGAAGCTGTGCAGTCTCCAACAGGCATATACATTCTATTAGTAAGTGATAGGAGTTATTTACAATGAAATAAAATATTAATTTTTCTTTTACTTTGCATGTATTTTTAAAATAGCTGGTAAGTCATTAGACTAGAGATACCTGTTAAGCTGTTTGAACCTATTTACTGAACAGAACAGGTACTTCTTTTAGCTTACGAGAACTGTGAAACAGTGACTGAGACTCTAAAGGTACTAGAACTGAAAAAATTTTGGAAATTTATCTTTGGAAAATATAGCTCATATCACACGAAAGTTTCCTAAAACAGACAAATTTAAAAAAAATACTTGGCAATAAAACCCAGTCAATTAAGAGAGACATCAAAATAAGAGTCAGCTGTGGTAAAAGGACTGGTAGTGTGTATCAAATCCGTCAAAATATATAACCAATACTACCCAACCACAGGAATTCATAGAACAGAAGGTGAATCGTACAAACCAGTACAATATAAAGAATATACAAATATCAAAATTGGGAGGATGGGGGAGGGGAGATGTGAAGTGCAGATAAAAGCACTAATATTCTCTTTTATCAAAGCAGCTAATCAAAAGATTCTCTATCATAAAGTTAAGAAATTCATTTGATTCCAAAATCTTAACATTTTTCATAATTTCTTATTTTAATCTCAGAGGAATATTTTAGGAATTAATATTTCTCATGGTAATAAAATTTTTGAATTTCAGGAATTATTTCACTTTCACTTTAGTTTCCATTTCTTCTATTGAATTAAAGTAAAATGAAATAAAATTATTTTCATCAAAGTAGCATCCATGTTTACCATAAATCTTTCTGCCTGCCTGTTGGTCTTCCTTCCTTACATCCCTCATTCTTCTACACTTATGGATGGAAAAATGCCTGGAAAGATTTCCAGAATGTTATGGATGATGGTTTCTAGACAGAGATATTTGGATTCTTTTTTCTTTCATTCTTACATTTTTCTTTTTTGTTTGAATACTTTCAATAAATATGTTTAATAATTTTCAGCAGCAATAGCAATTTTTCTTAATTAAAAAGGAGAAAAACCACAATTAAATATTTCAAGATATTATTCTGGGTGTGAGAATATGGATAATTATTTCCTTCTTTGTATTTTTACTGTATTTTAAAAATATTCCAAAACAAAAAAATTCAGGTAATCCCAAATTTCTATCAGCTCAAGAAATTTGCACTGACATTCCTCCTAGTTTCAAATTTATCTACACAAACACAACTTCTAGGTAAATTCTTTCTTTGAATTAATTTTTATTGGAGTATAGTTGAATGTTGTGTTAGTTTCTGTTGTACAGCAAAGTGAATCAGTTATACATATACATATATCTACTCTTTTTTAGATTATTTTCCCATATAGGTCATTACAGAGTATTGAGTAGAGTTCCCTGTGCTATGTAGTAGGTCCTTATTAGTTTTCTATTTTATATACAGTAGTGTGTATATGTCAATCCCAATCTCCCAATTTACCACTCCCCCCGCCCCTTTCCCCCTTGGTAACCATAAATTTGTTTTCTACATCTGTGATTCTATTTATGTTTTGTAAGTAAGTCATTTGTACCAGTTTTTTTGGTTCCACATATAAGCAATATTATATGATATTTGTCTTTCTCTATCTGACTTACTTCACTCAGTATGACAATCTCTAGGTCC
Source organism: Balaenoptera musculus (assembly GCF_009873245.2). Classification (NCBI taxonomy): domain Eukaryota; kingdom Metazoa; phylum Chordata; class Mammalia; order Artiodactyla; family Balaenopteridae; genus Balaenoptera; species Balaenoptera musculus. The sequence continues at coordinate 15,120,740 of NC_045800.1, forward strand.
ATCCATGTCGCTGCAAATGGCACTATTTCATTCTTTTTTATGGCTGAGTAATATTCCATTGCCTATATGCACCTAGCTAACTTCTGATCATCAGTGTATGTGCCTACAGAAGGCACTTGGCTTGAAGAACAAAACACATACTGTTTCAAATATATTAATACTTTTCTCATTAAATGTAACATCCATTAAAACTGTAAAGTACCATATATGCCGAAATTATGAACTTCATGATCTTACTGAATTTCTGCCCAGATCTTAGGTGGAATATGTGATTTTGTTTCTGTCATTCAACACAGCTTGTTTCCCAAACCCTCACTTCACAAAGGATCACTCTGAATTTCAAAGGATATATGTTTTGAAATGTAACATTACAATAGTAAAACCATTCCCTGAAAATACTGCAGTCTTCTAAAGGGAATTAGGAAGTAGTTCTGGTTACAGATTCTAAAGATGCAGCAGACGCCACTTTGAAACTGTGGGGACTTTATGAAAAGGAAATACATCTTGTGAGAAAAAGTAGAATTATGCACACAAAGGTAACTTCTTTATCCCCCCCAATTATTTCATGTAATAGTATCACAGAAACTACTTTTATGTATAGTGTGCTTCACACAGTGGTGTGGCAGTAAATGTTTAACAATCAGCTCTCCAAAAAGAGAGGGAGAGAAGCCCTGATTTGCAGGTTTTGCATAATTTTGTGGTGTAAATACTCCTACTATGGCCCATTTCAAGCTCACAAAGTGATATCACTAAACGCTGAGTTAGGAAAAGATGGACACAATCTCCTACAAATCAGCTCCAGCCAGCTCCTGCAGGCCACTGTCACATTGCATTTATATCTTATGCTTATCAATTACTTAATAACATGTCTAAACATATGTCATTCAAGTAATATTCAAGTCATGTATTCTAAAAACTATGAAATACATGTCTGTTGGCAACAATTTACTTTGCAATAATAGATTAAAAATTGAGGGCTTCCATGGTGGTGCAGTGGTTAAGAATCCACCTGCCAATGCAGGGGACACGGGTTCGATCCCTGCCCAGGAAGATCCCACGTGCCGCAGAACAACTAAGCCCGTGCATCACAACTACTGAAGCCCGCGCGTCACAACTACTGAAGCCCGCGTGCCTAGAGCCCGTGCCCTGCAGCAAGAGAAGCCACAACAATGAGAAGCCCGCGCACCGCAACAAAGAGTAGCCCCTGCTCGCCGCAACTAGAGAAAGCCCGCGCTCAGCAACGAAGACCCAACACAGCCAAAAATAAAAACAAATAAATTTATTTTTAAAAAATTGATTCTGAAAAGGACCTTAATAAAATGTTATTTAATATTTTGCTGTCTACCTTATGAAACATAATTTAAATATGTAGTTGCAAAATATATTAGGAGGCATTTCATATTCTTACAGAATTACCTAATATACATCCTCTTTTCCATGGCTTGAGGTGTTTAAATTTTTTTATCCTACGCTTATTATGACTTTAGTGGGTACTGAGCATTTTTGCCTTTGTGGGTCACTTCCTCCATAAAAATATATTTTAAAAAAGAAAGAAATTCAGTCAGAGAAATGGAAAAATTGTATTTTATGACTGTATTGATATAGAAGCAAACATAATCCTGGCTGGATTCATTTTTATATATCCATTATGATTATTTCTTTCCTGATTTTGTAAAAAAGTAAATTAAAACAGTTTTTTGAGCCTTTAAAAATATTCTGAGTCCTAGGCACTGTGCCTACTGTACCCAGTGGATAGCTTAACTCTGGTTGAAATGTAGCAAATTTATAAACATTGATATGATACTTATAAACATAAGTATCAATTATTTTTAATTACTAGGAATCAGAGAAAGTGCATAGCATTCCTTTATATCTACCTTTTCAAGCCTGTTATTGATTATTTGTGCCATCTCCTTTTTCTCTTTAACCACCTTGCTAATCTCTCTCATCTATTAGTCTTTTAAAAAAACTGACTGGATCTGTTTACCAGGGGAAATTTTTTTAACTTTTGTTACCAACTTTATTATTTTCTTCCCTCTACTTATTTGGCTTTTTATTTTGTTCTTCTTAAATTTCTTGCATTAGATATACAGCTCATTAATCTTTACCCTGTGAGGCTTTTTTTTAATACAAACATTTAAGCCTACAGATTTTTCTCTAAGCACTGCTTTTGCTATATCTCACAAGTTTTGATAAGTAACATCTTCAGTATCATTCAACTCCACATATTTTCTGATTTCTACATCAATTTCTTCTTTGTCCCATTAGGCATTGTTTGCTTTTTAAAATTTTTCTAATTCCTGTAATTTTTAAGTTAGATTTTTTAGTGTTAATTTCCAACTTCTGTGCACTAGAGTAATAGAATGTGATTTGTATGAAACTGACTCTTTAAAACATCCTGAGACTTACTTTTTGGCTTCATATGTAGTTAGTGTTTATAAATGTTGCATCATGTGTACTTTAAAATCTGTTTTTTTTTTTTTTTTTGGAATCAAGGTTCCACATATCTCAATTAAATGAAGATGACTCATTGTATCGTCAGAATATTCTCTTTCCTTAATGATTTTTATCTGCTGAGATAAGTTATGCTAAAATTTCTCACTGATGGTAGACCCTAATTTTGTCATTTTGTTAATACACTGAGGCTATGCTGTTAAAGGATTATAGATTTACATCTAATATACCCTTCTGATAAAGATAATCATTAATAGTAGAGGTTTTCTATCTTTATCAATTGAAATGCTTTCTGTTGTAAACCTTATTTTATGATATTAATACTACATCAGTTTTCTTTTGCTTAGAATTTGCTTGGTACATTAGTAAGGGCTGTGCCAGGAAACAGGCTGCCCACTCAGTCAGGTAGTGGGCTGAGTTTACTGAAAGAATTGTTTAACGAAAAGTGGGCAAGACGAAGAGAATCGTAATCTTAGGAGAGGAATAAAAGGGCAACCTAAGCTGCAAGGTTCTAGATGTTACTAGAACCCAGAGATAAGCTGTAGCTATAGATGGCCATATTACAGGAGTTGTAGCTTTTGGTAGAGGGGCACAGCAACTGCCAACCTATGGTCCATCAGGAAGGAAGCTGGGAGAACAAGTACGCTGACCCTTCTCTCTTTAACCGTCTAAATTCCTGCTGGTGTCTGCTACTTGTCGAGCCCATCAGAAGACAGAAGGCAAGGGGACCTCGGGATGCACAGAGCTGGGGTGGGAGGTGGTGGCGTGAGACAGAGAGGTTGAGAATGGATCTCCAGAGCCAAACGGCTCCTGCATATCTGGCTTAACATTTTCCAGCCTCTTATTTTCAACAGTACTATCTCTTTATGCTTTGGGGGTGTTTCAGTGTAAAAAATTTTCCTTTTATTATCCAGTCTGATAATCCTTGTGTGTCACCTACTGAGTTTGGAGCACTTACATTTATCCTGTCTACTATTATAACTGGATGTACTTTCTATGTTCCGTTTTGTTCGTCTTTTTTGTCTCATTTAAATTAATGAATTCCTCCCCCTTTCTCCCTACGATTCCATTCGTTTTTCTCTACTGGTTTAGAAGAAAACCAGTAGAGAAAATTTTATTATTTTATTGGCTAATCCAAATATTTTGACATGTATACATAAGTCTAATTTAAATGGATTTCTTTACCCACCTTCTGAACTTTGTAAGGCCTTAGAATTCTTTACCTTGGATCAATCTCCCTCCTGACATACACATTATTGTTGTCCAATATTTTAGCTCTATCTTTTCAAAAATATTTTTAAAATCTTAGATATTTTAAGTAATTAATTTTAATTTGCATTTACCAAAATAGACTTTTTAATTTTTCATTTTGCATGTCTGAGTTTTAACATATGTACAGATTCTATGAATTTTATTACATGTAAAATATATGTATAGATAGTTTTAAAACAATCAGAATAGAGAACAGTTCTATCACCTGAAAAAACTCCCTTGTGCTGCACCTTTGTAATCACAGTCTCCCCTGACACTTCCCCCAACAAACATTGATCTGTTCTCCATTCCTATAATTTTTACTTTTACAGAATTCCATATAAATGGAATTATACAATATGTAATTTCTTGAGGCTGTTTTTTTTTAACTCATAATAAATGCCTTTCTTGTATGTACCAATAGTTAATTCATTTTTTCCCCCCGAGTTATATTCCATGTTTGGATGTATCACAGTTTGTTTACCATTTATTTATTGACAGATATTTGTGTTGCTTCCAGTTTTGGGATATTATGAATAGAGCCCCTGTAAACATCTCTGAACATGTTTTCGTTTGAATGTAAGTTTTCATTTCTCTAGGGTCACATGGTAAGTCTATGTATTACAATGGTTAGTAACTTTTCAGAAATATCCACATATTACATTTCTTCATGCATATCAGACATTCCTCTCCCCTCAAGTATACAGCTTTTAGAGTTTCAATTAGTGAATAATCTGTTGGTGTCAAACTCTCTTAGTCTTTAAACATGTCTATTTTGCGTTTATTCTAGAAAGATATTTTCACTGGGCATAAAGTTTTAAATTAATTTATTTTTCAATTCTACAAGTTCTATTTCACTATGTTTCAAATCTGGTAGGTTACTTTTTATAGTTTTCTGTTATTCCCAGATTTTTTCAAACTTCTTGTTATTTCTTTCAGAATAGTAAGCAAGGCTCTTTGTAATATGCGTTCTATGATTCCAATATTTTAAATCTTCAGGTCTATTTTATTCATCTATCGTTTATTCTAGTTCTTGCTCATAGTGCTTTATTTATTATGTGTTTGGTAATTTTTGACTGTGTGCTGCTTATTTTCCTTAAAAAAAAAATATGTTGGCAGATTCTTTAAAGCTTGGATGAAGGTGTGCTCCTTTATAGAAGATTTCCTTCTTCTTCTTCCAGAAGCTGCTTTAAACTAAACTCATGGTTCAAGATATTTTTGGATCATGCAGGTAATTAAGGGATAGTTTGTGGGTGGAAAATGGTGGGAATGTTACAGACTGACTTCCAATTAACCCTTACCCTGAATGTGCATATCCCTCTGAACTACCACCTTAAAATGGAGAGCATTTTCTATGGACAAATGCCAATAGGGCAAAACTTCCTCAATGCTTGTCTACTCAGCTCACTGATGCTTTTAATAATTAAAAAAAAAATTATCTAGTACTTTAAAACCCAGTGGGAAGATTGGTCTGATTAACCTATTCTGTCAATAGAAGTCCCTAAATTACTGGTCCTGATTTTTTGTATTAAACATTATTCTAAGTCACAAAGTATGATTTAAATAATATTAATCAAATTAATATTAAACAAAAGCTCTTTGTGTCTATGTGCATTAGATGAGAACTGATGGTATTTAATTAAATATATCACACCATTTAGCTATTTAAAATTGTGCTTTTTGAAATCAATAAAAAGGATGTTATAAATATGATACTTCTTCCCTCATTACATAAAAGTTTGCATTAGAATAAAAACACCTGAAAGACAGTAGACTGAAATGCTTCATGAATATACTTAAGACATAAACTAAATCTATTGAATTATATATTCATAAAAGGGTATACAGTAGCCATTCTATTAATTTATAGTTTCTAATATGTCTACCTCTGTTTAACTTTAAATGCTTTATTTTGTTAGTATACAACAAATGATATGTGAACTAGAATCTAAGTAACTTGATATAAATAAAATTTCTCTCCAAGTGAAATGTATATATTTTACAAGCTCAAAAATGCCACCTATTATTAATAATTGTACATTAGAAATCATTTTTTTCCAATATTCTTATTATTTTCTTTCTTTATGTTATAATAATCTGCTTATTTAACAACTCAATCTCATGCACAATTAAACAATAACCACAGAGGTATACAAATGTCCAATCCAATCAGTTCCACCTTATTAAGTTCTTCCTTCACTATTTCATTGTATCATGGAGTATATAGTAAAAAAAAAAAAAAAGTCCTTTGAAAACTACTGTGCTGTTTGGAGAGGATTTATATTTTGAAACTCTACATTTGTGTAATACATCATCTACATATTCAAAATTTTAAAACAAAGGTAAGTGATTATATTTGTTATTTTCTTCTCATGATAATCTTCATTAACTCAAAATGTTACAATAAAAAGTCTTTATTCTATCATTTTGAGTGCTGCTTAAGTATGTAATCAAAATTGATGATATTTAGCTTTACTCTGTTAAAAATAGAATTAACATCAGATTCCATAATTCTGACATCCAATCCTCTAACAAAATTGCTAACTAAATAACTTAAGTGTTTAGACAAGACAAGCACTGTTCTAAGAACTTTACATGTAGTAATTTATTGTTCACAACAACTCCATGATGTAGGTATTATTATTTTCCTTAATTCATAGATTAGAAAACTGAAGCACAGAGAAGTTTAGTAACATGATTTGAGTTCAGACATACTGGCTCTAAGCAGCCAGACTATTCTAACTCTCTCTATTAAAGATTAATCATACCCCAAATGAATTTACTTATAAAAATAAAATTATAAAAGTTACAACTATCACTTTGAGAAGCCCTCAGGAAAAATAATGAAAAATTCTTGATGAGGCTTTGGCTCATTATTTCTATAGAAATAAAGCTACCAAGAGAAAATGGAAGTCTTTTGTAGACAAATAGATTTTATAGTGCTAAACAATTTTCATAGAATTCAACTGCTTTCATTTGTTTATTAAATTTATTCTATTTGCTATTCAAATTTGGTTTTATTGCAAGTTTGGAAAGACAATATAATGTACCAGAAAGGGAAGTTAAGAGCATAGTTTCTGGAATAATGACACCCTGGTTTGCATTCTGGTTTCTCCCTTAATAGCTGTGTCATGTTGAGTAGTTGCACAGCCTCTACAAGTTTGATTTATAAAACGGGGATAATAATTTTATCTACCTCCCAACCGTGAAGGAAAAAAGCAAAATACGGTTTTTAAGAAGGCGCTTAGCATAGAATCCAGCATATTAAAAGGTAAGTAATTTTATAACTTTTGTCAATTATCTTATGCCCTCCTGATTAGACTCTTAACAATCTCACAAGATCAGCATACATATGCCCTATTGTCCCACCCCGTGGATGCAACTACTGGCAGGTCAGAGAAGAGTTTCTTTCTCTGGATTTCACTGTGGTCTGCACCAGCGCTCACTACACGCATCCTGGCTATTCCACTGTCAGATACTCAGTGCGCTCCATATCATATCAACAGCGACCAGGGAAACTAAAGAAGCAGTGATGCTTGTGGAGAAAGCTATATAATTTTGGTAGAGAAAAGCCTTGAAAGCCTTACTAAAATTATATACCATTTTTAAAAATTCAGAATTTTCACCAAACATTACTCATAGTAATTAGTGTTATTTCATTTTATAACATTAAAATAAACATTTCAACTTAATTTCTATTTTTAAATGTATCTGTTAGCTATAAAGTATTTATGTTAATAGTAAAGGAATTATATATACTTATACATATCTGTAATTCATGTTATCCAAAGAATTAAAAATTTAAAAATAATTCCCAGTAACTATTACCATTTATACACAGTAAATCAGACAAAAGTTTGGAGCAATTTTTTCAATTTTGTCTACTGAGATTTTAAACTATTAAGGAATTCACTACCTCCAAAAAGTTCAAATCATATTTTTTTGAAAGTAAAAGCTAAGAAAACTAAAGTGTGTAGCTTTAACCTGTGGGCACTCCACTGAACCTAATCCTTTTAAGAACTTAAGTTTCCATAAAAAAAACCAAAAACAAACAAACAAAAAAAAACAATAAAAAAAACCAAACTTCAAACTTCCAACAATGGAAATTCTTCTACTTAGTAACAGTAATATATATTATTGGTATACAATGCATTTTTACTTTATAGATCTTTAATTAATAAAAAAATCTAGTTACTGCCCATACATCACAATTAAAATGGCTGAAGATATGAATGCATATTTTTTGTAATAACTTTGAATTCACTGTCACACATATGAGCTACTGCAATATATGGTTATAATAAACTTTTGTCCAAAAGTATCTACATAAGCATGTAGTGTTCATGATCCTTGTTTTTTTTGCCTACAGGGAGCTTTCAAAATCAAAATTCTGACACAGAACTTAACAGTTCAGGTACGGTTTTCAAATTACCTCTTGGTGCTACTTTATGGATCTTGAGGATTTTTAAACAGCAGAGTTCAGATTTCCAAATTATACATTTTACTCTTTTAGATGCTTCATTGTAGAAGGGTAGTTATAAGTAATGGAGTTACTTTATGTATATGACATTGCTAATAATACAGAATTTAAAAGATTTACAGAAACTACTTTGAATAATACCGTTGGATAGCATAACTCTGAATGAAAATTATGTCCTTAAAAAGTCTAAAATGCTATGGGGAAAATTAAAGACCATTTATGACAGATAGGTAGATTGTAACTGGAAAGATGGTTGCCATTAAACCAATAGCATACGCTGGGTTCTATTAAACCAATAAAATGAAATTATCCTGTGCCAACACTTGTAATCAATATGTACTCTACTCAGTGAAATGAGATCAACTACAGTAAATGAAAATCTACAAACAATGGTATTTCTTATCTGAGTAAATATTTCCCTTGGAAAATATCATATGGTTATATGAAGGAGGAATAGGGTTGGCAATGAGCCACTGAAGTTTCATGAGCAATGAGGTGACACCACTTAGGGTGATGATTTAGAAAGACTAATCCAGAAGCAACAAACATTTAATTCCAGTAGTGGTAACTTTGTTATTCTATAAAAACACAATGTTATATTTATGACAGTGCTATGGAATCTTCAAATTCTCAATAAATATAAACAAATATGAATGGAATAGAAGGAAAGATACTGGATTTGGAGCCAAAAAGCCTAGCTGTTTGAGCCTAGGGTATTAACAACCCTGAGTTCAATTTCCTCACCTGTAAAATGGGGGTAACATTTTCTGAAATATCTACCACACAGAATTGTTATCAGGATGAAAATACATATTGCCTGTGAAAGCAAGTTCTAAACTTTAAAACACTATATAAATAAGAAATGATTACTGAATAAATAGAATGAATGATTGGCTATCATATAACAATTATTATTTTATAAAATACTTTTCCTATTCATTGAAATCACAAACAGAAAGAGAATTTAAATAGATTAGAGAAATCTAGAATCCTACCTCTGTCATATTTCATAAGTAGCAACAAAAAGAACAAAAAAAGGCCATTTTATTTATTTAAAAAATAGAGAAATCATAGTTGATTATTTAAAATAAAATTAGGTTAAAAATGACAAGTTCTTCTTTAAATTGCAATATATATTTGCCTTAAAATTTAAAGAGTACCTAAGAAACTTAAGGAAACAGGCTAAGACAGAAAATATATTGATTAATAAACAAATTGATGAAAAATACAGATGAATCTCATTATTCTGACCTTGAGTAAGAAGTCATTGGGAGGCACTTCCCTGGTGGCGCAGTGGTTAAGAATCCGCCTGCCAATGCAGGGGACACGGGTTCGAGCCCTGGTCCGGGAAGATCCCACATGTCGCATAACAACTAAGCCCGTGCGCCACAACTACTGAGCCTGGGTGCCACAACTACTGAAGCCCACGCACCTAGAGCCTGTGCTCCACAACAAGAGAAGCCACCACAATGAGAAGCCCGTGCACCGCAACAAAGAGTAGCCCCTGCTCACCACAACTGGAGAAAGCCTGTGCACAGCAACAAAGACCCAACGTAGCCAAAAATATATAAATAAATAAATAAATGAATAAAATTTAAAAAAAAATAAAAAAGAAGTCATTGGGAAATAACATCCTGCATTAATACATTTAGCAGTGCAGGAAGACAATGTCCCTCACACTTTCTCACGCATCACTGAACTATAACAAATGCTGACAGTTAGAGAGCATATCTCTAAACATTATGACACCATCTTCATGACAGCTAAAGAAGAAAGCTGAGTACAATCATTGTTTCATATTTACTACCACAGGCCTGGCTAGAAAATATAAAAATAAATTGATTTAAAGCATTTGGATAAACATCTTTAATTCTGGCGCTTTAGGGGAACAAAAGGTGGGTGCATTTGTTTAGTCTTTTACCACCAGCAATATATCTTCAGGTCTTATGTATAATACTATCATAGACACATTTATTTAAAAAAGAGTGTTCAATAACCTTGCTCCATTACAAAGCAATTCATGACAAAGGTCTTTTGCAATAGCAATAATATTTGCATAATAACTGCAAGTGCAGAAAAAAAAAGCTTGAAATGCTACAACCATATTCCAAGAGTTTTCTCCTTCATAAATTAAATTTTCACAAAAAGCACTTCAAAAAGTCAATATTTTATTTCTGAAATTTGTTAAACATTAATTTTTAACAGAATATAACATTCTCTTGTACTTTGAAAATGAAAAGTAGATATGAACACTCCTTAACCAGTTTTTTTTTTAAATTGAAAATATTGAGCAGGAAGCGATATATATATATATTCATTGTGGCACTAAATTAACCATGCAGTTCTCATTAACAGTTTTGGTAGCTGTGCATTTGATTCTATGAGTACCATGCTGAAAATGTACATTCCTAGAATCAAATATGCAAAGCCTAATGTGTATAACTGTTATCTGAACTTTTGCCTCTCAATTAAAGAGTCTCTGTGAAAAATATTTCTGAAAAACACAACATTGTACATTTGCAAAATGACAATCCTTGTCACCTCTAATACATTTCAATTTATTCCAGAACATCCAATGTCAGAGAATGGATCTTGGACTTTTAACACATGAGGATATGATAAACTCAGGTCAAAATACCCTAGTTTTATGGTTTTTCCCTCCCATTTTTTTTTAACATCTTTATTGGAGTATAACTGCATTACAATCGTGTGTTAGTTTCTGCTTTATAACATAGTGAATGAGCTATACATTTACATATATCCCCATATCTCCTCCCTCTTGCGTCTCCCTCCCATTTTTTATTCAAACCATTATGTATGTAAATTTCTTGCTAGTGTAGTAAGGATCATGACACTCAAATTTTTATTTAGAAAAACTAAGTTTTATAGCAACTCAGTCTGTAGAAATTAAGATAAAAAAATTTAGAAAAAGTTAGCATAATATAAAGGAATTGAATACTTTGATGAATGAGATCCACTGATATTTTACCTGTGGATTTCTGTATAACATACTGAAAGACACTGCTCTACCATGAAAGATGTTTGAAATATAAAGATGAGAGTTAATATTTAATCTATGTAAAGGTGTATCATTAAAATATTCTCTCTCTCTTTCTCTCTCTCTCTCTCTCTATATATATGTATGTATTTGCTAAGTGTAGCTACAGAACTTTCTCTTATTAGCAATTATGTTTGTACATTCCTCTAGAGTTAAGCCTAATCCATCATCAAGATCTAGCATATTATTTGCAAGTAAGCAAGGCAAATTACTACCATCAAATGGAGAGGGAAACTAACAACCTGTTCTATTTCCAGTGATCAGAGCTATTTTTCCTGGTGAACAAGACAGCAGCATTGAACCTAGAAAAACTCTGTGATCCAAGGCATTATAAGGAGACAACTGTGGTAAATGTAAAAATATTACAAAATGTTACAATTCTTTATTACTTAGAGTCTTTCTGCACAAAGCTCACAATTGAAGAGAAAAATCTTTGATGATATATATTTTAGATACCAATTTTAGAAACCAAATTGGAAAAACAATTTTTTAAATTAAAAAGCAAATTAAGATTTCCACATCTGGTTATGATTGAGTTACAGAGTTCAGATTTACCCTCCTGCCAGAAACAATTAGAAAAGTGGACAGAATATATGAAAGAATTGCTTCTAGATATTGGACAACAGGCGGAACAGTACTACGATTCCTGAGAGAAGAGAAACAAATGAAGTGAGCCAACAATTGCCCTGGTTCTCTGTCTGGTGGGATATCACAGCCTGGGGGGTAGGAAGTAGTACATCCTAAAGGAGAGCCGACTTAAGGAGTAAAAGACCTAAGTTCGGGGAGGCTGAAGTAACCAGCTGCAGGGCTTCATCCTGGAGAGGAGGGGCGCCTGCAGAAGGGAGCTGCACGTGTCAATATCTTTAAATTGCCACTGACTACTATAAGGAACAAGGCCAGATAAAGAACGACCAAAGAATAGTGACTTGCACGGTTTTCTGAACTCACAAAGGGCTGGAAGACATTTGAGCTCCAACCAGCCAGGGTGCTGAGTCTTTGCTAGTAACTCGGAGTACTCAGCAGAGAACACAGAAAGCCAATACCTTAGTGGTCTGAATCCTAGAGAACAGGCTACTCTGGACGGCTCTAATAAAGCTCAAAGTAAGCCTCAAAAGAATTAAATCTAAGCACAAGTAACGTAATGGCCTACCAAAATAAAACTCACCTATTAAACACTTATTTAAAAATCATGTATTAAAAAAACAAAACCCAGATAGTTAACAATGTAAAATATGCATCTTGAAGCAAATACAAATTTACTAGACAGGCCAAGAAGCAGGAAACTGACCAAAATGAGGGACAAATAAATCAGTGAATAAAAACATACCCAAACATAGACATCCAAAGAAAATGACATATTATGCGCAGATGAACAGAGGAAAGACAGACAGTAAACTTAATCTTTTTCATCAGAGACTATGAACTTTCAGCCCTTTAAAAATGCCTTTCCTGGGGCTTCCCTGGTGGCACAGTGGATAAGAATCTGCCTGCCAATGCAGGGGACACAGGTTTGAGCCCTGGTCCAGGAAGATCCCACATGCCACAGAGCAACTAAGCCTGTGCGCCACAACTACTGAGCCTGCGCTCTAGAGCCCGCGAACCACAACTACTGAGCCCACTTGCCACAACTACCGAAGCCTGTGTGCCTAGAGCCCGTGCTCCGCAACAAGAGAAGCCACCACAATGAGAAGCCTGCGCACCGCAACGAAGAGTAGCCCCTGCTAGAGAAAGCCCGCGTGCAGCAACAATGACCCAACACAGCCAAAAATAAATAAATAAGAATAAAAATAAATAAATAAATAAATAAATAAATAAATTTTAAAATGCCTTTCCTTTTTCTTCCTTGCATAGTCAAACCATACTCCAAAATTAACTTGAACTGATCACAGACTCAAAACATAAAAGCTAAAACCATAAACTAGAAAAAAACATAGAAGAAATGTTTTTGTGATCTTTGAATAAACAAAGTTTTCTTAAATAGTACACACAAAAAGCACAAACTATAAAAGAAAAAAAATCCATAAAATTCATCAAAATTAAAAACTGTATATATTTTGCAAGACACTAAGAAAATTAAAAAGCAAGCTTTTAGGCTTGGAAGAAATATTTTTATTGCATAAACCTAACAAAGACTTGCATAGAATGTATTAAGAACTCTTACATCTCAATAAGATTAAAAACAATTTAATGAGCAGATTAAAGACAAACTTGACAAAAGAAGTTATACAAATGGTAGATAAACAGGTGAAAAGATGTTCAACATCATTAGCCAACAAAAATGAAAATTAAAACCACTATAAAATCACTATAATGACTAAACTTAAAAAGACTGACAGTATTACATGTTGACAAGGATGTGGAACAATTAGAGTTCTCATGTATTGTTGGTGGAACATGAAATTGTTCAGCCATTTTGGAAGAGAGTTTGACATCTTCTGATAAAGTTAAAACAGACATTTAGAGTAATATCCAGAAATTTCACACCTAGGTATTTATGCAAGAGTAATAAAAACAAATGTCCACTAAAAAAATTGTAAACAAATATTCGTAACAGCTTTGAAATACAATTCAGCAATAGAAGGGATTGAACGGGTGTCATATACAAAAATACTGATATATCTCAAGATTGTTATGCTGGGTGAAAGACGCCACAAGAAAACGTACTGTATGATTGTATTTACTGAAACTCTAGGAAAGAAAAATAAAATTTATAGTGAGAGAAAGCACATCAGTGCTGGTTTGGGGTGCAGATGGAAATGGGGAGAGACTATGAAGAGGCACAAGGGAACCTTTTGAGGTTATGAAAATATTTTTTATCTTTATTGTGGTGGCAGATAAATGAACGCACACTTTCTTAAAATTCACTAAACTGTGCAGCTAAAATGGTGTACTTTATTGTATATAAATTATATTTTAATAAAATTGACTTTTAAAAACACTACCTAACACTGTACACAAAAATAAACTCCAAATGGATTAAAGACTTAAATGTAAGACCAGACACTATAAAACTCTTAGAGGAAAACATAGGAAAAACACTCTTTTACATAAACCACAGCAATATCTTTTTTGACCCACCTCCTAGAGTAATGGAAATAAAAACAAAAATAAACAAATGGGACTTTTTTTAAAGCTTTTGCACAGCAAAGGAAACCATAAACAAGACAAAGAGACAACCCTCAGAATGGGAGAAAATATTTGCAAATGAAACAACAGACAAAGGATTAATCTCCAAAATATACAAACAGCTCATGGAGCTCAATATCAAAATAAAAACAAATAATCCAATTAAAAAATGAGCAGAAGACCTAAATAGACATTTCACCAAGGAAGACATACAGATGGCCAAGAGGCACATGAAAAGATGCCCAACATCACTAATTATCAGAGAAATGCAAATCAAAACTACAATGAGGTATCACCTCATGCTGGTCAGAATAGCCATTAACAAAAAATCTAGAAACAATAAATGCTGGAAAGGGTGTGGTGAAAAGGGAACCCTCCTGTACTGTTGGTGAGAATGTGAACTGATACAACCACTATGGAGAACAGTATGGAGGTTCCTTAAAAAACTAAAACTAGAACTACCATACGACCCAGCAATCCCACTACTGGGCATATACCCTGAGAAAACCATAATTCAAAAAGAGACATGTACCACAATGTTCACTGCAGCACTATTTACAATAGCCAGGATATGGAACCAACCTAAATGTCCATCGACAGATGAATGGATAAAGAAGATGTGGCACATATATACAATGGAATATTACTCAGCCATAAAAAGAAATGAAATTGAGTTATTTGTAGTGAAGTGGATGGACCTAGAGTCTGTCATACAGAGTGCAGTAAGTCAGAAAGAGAAAAACAAATACTGTATGCTAACGCATATATATGGAATCTAAAAAAACAAAACAAAACAAAAAAAACTGGTACTGATGAACCTAGTTGCAGGGCAGGAATAAAGAGGCAGACATAGAGAATGGACTTGAGGACATGGGGTGGGAGAGGGAAGCTGGGGCGAAGTGAGAGTAGCGTTGACATATATACACTACTGAATGTAAAATAGTTGGCTGGTGGGAAGCAGCAGCGTAGCACAGGGAGATAGGCTCAGTGCTTTGCGATGACCTAGAGGGGTGGGATAGGGAGGATGGGAGGCTCAAGAAGGAGGGGATATGGGGACATGTGTATGCATATGGCTGATTCACTTTGTTGTGCAACAGAAACTGAAACAGTATTGTGAAGCAATTATACTCCAATAAAGAGCTATTAAAAAAATAAAATAAAAAAGCATTTAAAACAAAAACAAACAAACACAATTAGCAAATTGATATACAGCAACAGTAGTGTGGATTACAGATTCCAGGAAGTTCTATAGAACGCTTCTGGGCGACCACTAACTCAGAACTATTTTAACAGTAATTCTAGAATGTCATTTGCCTTTTGCACTGTATGGACATTTGCACTGACGGTGCAAGAGCAATGGTGGGTAAAACTGCTGGGACCTTAGCACAAATCACAGTGGCTCCAAACTACTAGTAGTCATGGAATTTCACTGCCAAGCCCTTGCAGAGCAATGAAAAAAAAAAAAAACAAGTTCACTTAAAATTTTCCTTGATGTAACAGTAAAAATCATTAATTTTTTAAAATGTCAACTCTTGAGTGCATAAAATGGGAAGTATGCACACAGCATTTCTGCTGCATAATGAAAGGTCTCCCAGAAATGCACCTGTGTGACTGAGTTGCAATCTGATCTAGCAGCCTTTCTCATGGAGCACCATCTCTCCTTGAAGAATGACTGAAGACAAACTATTCAGACTGGGTATTTTGTAGACATTTTCCCAAAAAGGAACAAAAGTCTGCCTGTCACTTCAAAGGAAAATAACTGACTGTATTCGTTGGCAATAATAAAACAAGAGATTTAAGAAAATTTTATCATTTGGGGAAAATTATATCATACACTTACAGCTTCCCAACACTTAAAGACTATTTTTATTATATTGGTGGTGATATTTTTTGATATTATAAAATGAAATGGGTCAATATTTAGAAGACCTGCATAAATCAGTGAATCAGTATTCTCCAAGTGACCAATGCATGATGCTATAAAATCATGCATGGGTACAAAAATTTCACTGCTATATTTTCAGATTACATATGAAACTAACTTCAAGAAATTATCACTTGTCAGGCTTTGTGGATCTCTGAGCTGTATTATTTTTAATATTACATATTAAGAATAATAATATTTAAACTAATATTCTAAAAAATAACTGGATTAATAATATTAACTAATTACTTCATACTACCTTAAAGGTTGACAAAGAAATTTTTCACATACAATCTTATTTCCTATTGCCTATCATGTTAAATGTCAATTCATATGACACTCACAGGTATCCAACACTATCCTAGTGCTACCTTTTCCCCAATTCAAGTCAAGTAAATCTGCCCACTCATTGAATATGACTGTTCCTTCTACTCCTTTATATTAGCCCATTTTCTCTACTATAAAGTGTTAGGTGACATCATTAAGACAGAAAAAAGCATAAATACCTTCCATTTGTTGCTCTTTTTATTTATTTATGAATGCCTTTGTGTTTACTATGTGTTGAAAATAGTATTTGGACATATATTTAAATGGTAACCTATGCCTATTAACTCAAATTAGAATAATAGGTAATTCAGGTGTGACTTTTTTCCAAATACAAGCACAATGTAAATATAAACTATTAACACTGTTCCTAATAGCACTTATAACTCATATCTGTTTTCTAGTTATGAGATCACAGAGAGAAAAAAAACTGAAGGAGAACTTAAAGACGGTGTTATCTCTAGAATTGTGCTGGAGTACTCATGATCACTGACTGTCAGATATACTAGTGAAATTCTCACCCCATTCAAGTAGCTTCACAATAAATATACTGACATTTTGATTTCAAATTCTAATTATCAATCCTTGATGCTTCATTATAATTAAATCTAACCTTTCAAATTGAGAGCAAATTGTAACATTTCAAGTGAACAATAAATCAATTCATAAAATGCTGAGTCATAAATATAAAAATCTCAACAGCCATATTGCTTTTTTCATGTCTAGAAAGATTCAGGACTTCCCTGGTGGTAGAGTGGTTAAGAATCCGCCTGTCAATGCAGGGAACATGGGTTCGAGCCCTGGTCCGGGAAGATCCCACATGCCGCAGAGCAACTAAGCCCGTGTGCCACAGCTACTGAGCCTGCGCTCTAGAGCCCGTGCTCCGCAACAAGAGAAGCCACCACAATGAGAAGCCTGCGCACCACAACGGAAGAGTAGTCCCTGCTCGCCGCAACTAGAGAAAGCCTGCGCTCTGCAAGGAAGACCCAACGCAGCCAAAAATAAATAAATAAATTTCTTTAAAAAAAATTAATTAAAAAAAGATGCAAAAGAATCAAATATTGTGACAGCTGAATCTTAAAGGAAAATAAAAAATTGCTCTACCTACTAAATAAAATGAGTAAGAGTGTGATGTATAAGTGTTCAAGGAAATGAAAAAAAAAAAACCTGTTTTTTTTGCATAAAAATTGAGCTGTTCACTCTTGCTTTAATAATTTTCTTAACATATTAACCAAATAATAATTTAAATCTAAAAATGGATAGAGTACCAAAGAAAGGTAGTACGGCAGTTTTTAATAGCTATTTTTACTAGATAAAACATAATATTACAAATCTCATGGTGGTCTCTATTTAGACAAAGTAAAAACATTTCATTTATGCTTGAGATTTTCCATTTGGAAATGGATGATATTACATAGATTATATCAGTGTCTCATATTTGACCCATTTTAAATTAAAAAAAAAAAAAAAAAGGAGGGATGAAGGAAGGGGAAATTTTTTTCAAATGCCCAGAGTAGCCAGAGATGATTTTAATTAAAATGTTGGAATAGTCATTATTTTGAAGAGGACTGTGCTTGGGAAGGGGCTGAGTGGACATTCTGTGGTACAATTCTTTATGTAAATGTATATGGATGGGGCTTTCCTGGTGGCACAATGGTTAAGAATCCGCCTGCCAGTGCAGGGGACACGGGTTTGATCCCTGGTCCGGGAGGACCCCACATGCCACGGAGCAACTAAGCCCGCGAGCCACAACTACTGACGCCCGCGCGCCTAGAGCCCATGCTCTGCAACAAGAGAAGCCACCGCAATGAGAAGCCCGCGCACCGCAACGAAGAGTAGTCCCTGCTTGCTGCAACTAGAGAAAGCCCGCACGCAGCAACGAAGACCCAACGCAGCCAAAAATAAATAAATTAAATAAATAAATTTTTAAAAAAATGTATATGGATGATGGTTACACAGGAGTCTTCATTCTGTGACAATGCATCAAGCTACATACTTTTGATTTATTGATTGATTTATACAGATTAATTTAAGTTTAATTTTTACAGATTAAACCTCAACAGATATAGTCCTTCACTTAATAAATAACTAATGAAGAAAAGATTTGTTTTTTTTTAATCAAAGAAAGAGTTGCTAAGCATCCATGATTAGAGACTTGAAAAGGAAAGATGGCTCAAGAACGATGACATTTAACTTCTAAGAACTCTGCTTTGATTTGGAGCCATCAATCGCCTGGTGACCTCTTTGGGGAACTAGAGGATTTCATGAAAATAGGATTACGGAGGAATTACTTTCTGATCCTAGAGTTCCTGGTGAGGAAATGCAAATTAAGACACATCCAGATTCACACTCCCTAAGACTCTTCATCTAATTCAAAATTTCAGAATCCTTAAAAGTTTATGGAAGCAAAAGTGAAATTTCCCCAGAAAAAACAAGAAAAGGGCCTAAAAATCAGCTAACACTTAGCTTGTGTTTATAATAAAAGCAAATCAATTATATAATATGTAATATTTAAGGGGGGATATGAAGTAGGTAACATTTTATTTATGATATATAATTCATATATGACTATATATAGTATTTAGAATCTTGAGGCATTTTTTGCATTCAGATATTAAAGATGGGCTGTTTCTTCCTCTTCCAGGAAGAATGATAAATCACTCACAGTCATATGAAAGTATAGTTTTATTCATTCTGAACCAATAAAAGTAAATATGAATCATGGTACAGCTGATATAAATACAGCAAAAACAAAGATATTTGAAATCTTACTGACCAAATTATACATTTTAGAGTTTATTTCATAGCACAGTATGAAAACCAATCTCTCTTGGGTTATTTAAATAGATTAAATAAAATATATATTTTTTTGAATAAAATAATCACATACTACCTGGGGAGGGGAAGATAAGACAATCAATTAAATCTTCTTTGGAAAATAATGATAATATGTATGAGCAAAATATCTATTTTATAGGATAAAATTACCCATTTTACAATAATCTCAGAATGATTACAAGGAAGTGCTGATACTAATTTTCTTTCAATGTAAATTTTAGATATAATTGTTAAAACTCTGTCATTAAAATAGAGATGTGTTGGAAATGTTTATGATATAATGTTGATTAAGAAATAATGTAAATTTCCATATATACAATGATCCTAACAACATATTAGGTACATATGTGAGTAGACATTTGTGGTGAAGTGATGAGACTATTATGATTTGTTTTGTGTTATTTTCAAATTTTACTTTAAGGTCATATTATTTTTCAACATAAAGGAAAAACTTTAAACATTGGAACACTGATACATGGTTTACTACTTAGAGATGTACTACTACAAGAAACCTGTTAGTAATCTGTCACTTGATTTGCTGATAAACTGTGGAATAAAAATGGAATTCAGATCATTTATGTATCCCCATACCAGACTCTTTGCTCCATGAAATTTACAGAATGGAACACATTCAAGCATTTGTAATATTCTAAAATGGCAAATGAGCTACTGTTTTTTAATGGGTCTCAGACAAATTACTTTATGAAACAGAATCATACTGTGCTTGATTTAGAAGCTAAAACAAATTTCAAAAATACTGATTTTCCAGATTCTCATAATCAATTTTCAGTGTTGCATCATCAATATTATCAGCCCACATTTGAAATAAATCTTTAACTCCATTATATAACGGAATTGTTTTTCTTTTAAAACTCAAATATAACAATAAATCACACAGAATATCTTAAAAACTGGGAGTTGCTCACTGATACAGAGAAAAAAGGCTCATATTTTCTTTCTTTTCACAGCAGATAGAATTATTGATCACAAATACTCCTCTTGCCACCCAATCTTCCCCCTCATGTGTCCTGGGAGTACTCTTCGCAACCTATTGATTTTGGACTTGATCATGTTACTTGCCTTGGTCAATGAAATGTGTGCAGACATGATATATGCCATGTCCTAACAGAACTTTAAATGCAATTACACAGTTTGCCCTCTGCCATAAGAACAGCACGTGCTCTCAGATGGGGGGTTGCCCCTGCGGTTAAAAGTCTTAGGATGAGAAGACCATGGAACAGACTCAGAGTCAATCTGCTGCCTGGAGCAGGGCCATAGTTAACTGTCCCCGCCGTCATCCAGTATGAGTGGTTTTGTTAACTACTATGATTTGGGGGTTGTTACTAAAGAAAAAACTGATAACCAAAAAAAAAAAAAAAAAAAAAAAAAGGTACCTAAAAGTTGGCATTGTCTTCAAAGCTAGGTGATAAGAGGACAGTATACTTGGAGGCTGGAAAAAGGAAACCCTTGTTATATAGTGTCAAAACAGTTGGTAAATCTATAACATTTTTTTTTAATGTATAACAAACCATTTAATGTACAATCAACATGTGATTGTGGACAACCAGTTCTCAAAGCACAATATTACTAATGTGAACTAGTTATTACTGCTAAAAATAATAAGCTAATACAATAAAGAAGCAAGCTCAGAAAAGAATTGTCATGTTTTCAGGAAAAGATGAAAGAGAAAACAGAGAGGTCAGAAATTCTGTGACATGCATGCCTTTTGTTGAAGTCTGTGGTTAGATTAAGTTGGTCCCCAGTAAATCCATTCAGTTGGGCAAAATGTCTCAGGGAACATAGGTAAAAAATATATACCAAAAAGCCTGATAAGCCCAAAGTATTTATAATTAGATAGGGGCAGACAGAGAGAGAGAGAGAGAGAGAGAGAGAGAGAGAGGGAGAGAGACAGAGAGAGAGATCAGACAGACACTGGCTTTCCGGTAAAGAACTGTGAGTAGGCACATGTGTAGCTGACCGCAATCAAGTAAACAGAGAGTAACAACAACAAAAACAACTAAGTTTTCAAGGGTTTTGTGCTGTCAAAGTGCCACCATCCTGGATGTAAAGAGACAATGATTGCTGGAAAAATAAAAAGACCATATTTAATATTCTTCAACAATAAACAGGGATGAAGTACTGATACATGCTACAACATGGATGAATGTCAAAAATATGATGTTAAGTGAAAGACATCAGAACTGGTATGGTATGATTTCATTTATATGAAATGTCCAGAATAGGAAATCCACAGAGACAGAAAATACAGGTGACTGCCTAGGGCTTGGTGGGAGAAAATGGAGAGTGACTTTTCATGGATATGGGGTTTCTTATTAGGGTGATAAAAATATTCTAAAATTGTGGTGACAGTTGTACAATTTTGTGAATACATAAAAGCCACTGCACTGTACACTTTAAATGGGTGAATTGTACAGTGTACGAATTATATTTAAAGAAAGTAGTCATAAAAAAAGGACCATCTTTGGACACCCAAACTTCCAGGCAGGAGACAGGCTGAGAAAACGTCTCAATGCCATGAGACAGTGCTCCATGGATATTTTCAAAGCACAGTCAAGACTTTATGAAAAAAAATTACTGGCAAATTGGGTTAAAGGATGATTAAATAGCAAACAAATTTTGTAAGGTAAAGATGAGGACCTCTGAGAAGATTCAGGGGCATCTCCCCCAGAAATATTTGCTTACATTCCAGAGCAAAGGTCCCTCTCTCCATATCTGGATCTGGAAGGGAGGGGCACATGTATCAGCTACCTTATAGAAGCTTCAAGATTCACAATTCCTCCTGTGGTGCAAACTGCATTGCATGTGCAGAATACATCTGGTTCTCACTGTGTCACCCTATGGGAAAATGAGGCACAGGGAAGTGACTCAAGCTACTGTGTGAGCAAACAGTCTGTCTCTGAACCAGAGTTCTCAGATTCTGTTAATATAACATGTGTGTGTCTATGTGTGCATAAGTACAAGGCCTATATATACACGTGGGTATGTGTGTACATATATATATATATATATATATATATATATATATATAAAACTATATGTTTCCATATATGTATATCTGTGTAAGTATAGTAATGTACCAAACCCTTCATGGTTTTAGACTTAACACTTAGACTCCAAAGAAGGTAGGTTCTATAATGCCCTCTTCATATATGACGAAGCAAGATGGTGGTAACAGAAGTATTTCCCAGAGGGCAGAGTCAAGAGTCATGAGCAACGGACTAGGGAGTTGTTCCCAGAAAACCTAAGTGAAGACTTCTGACTCATAGGGAAGAAGATGATAAAACATTTGACCAACAGGAGTTCAGAAATGCTATGATCAGGGACTGCTGTATGCCTTCTGTTCTTCCCTTTTCAATGGAAGTGTTTATTATGGTTATCCTGTCCCATTTCACCACTGAGTGTTGAATGTGGAGGGAGAGGGGGCTAGATACCTTGCATTTTTACCTCAAGGTTGTTAAACAATTAGATGAGACTTTTAAGTTTCCTCCTGGAGTAGAGAGCTGGGCAATGAGTGTAGGTTATATACGAATGGAAGGGAAGATCTTACATCTGAGAAAACAGACTGTAGTAGATTCTACTACTGTTTACAAATATCCCTCTTCTCCCTTCCCCACTCCATGAAAGGAGTATATTTTCTTTTTATATTTACCTACTTATTGGGCAAGCAATGGATTTATAACATAAATAATGGAAAGCACAAACAAAAAATATTAAATATCTACCAAAAAACAATAATTAGGCAATTAAAGGTTAATACACACCTTTTAGCAAATGCATACACTTCTAGCAAAGTACTAAAGCAAAGAACTTAAGATCATGATGAAAATAGGACGACACTGAAGTTACATGCCTCTTCCACATGAATGAAAGTACAATTCATATGCCAGAATAAGCCTACTAATCTTGTTAGGAAATGCATTCATGTAAAATTAGGCTCTGCGTCCCTGTCTAAAAGAAGCACTTAGACCTTTTTAATTTTTGTGGCCTATGGCAGGAAATGATTGTAGTCATTTAACAATCAGACCCTTTACATTCAGATTTATTCTTAAGTCTAGTGGAGTCAATACTTTCGATTTAACTAACACAACAATGAAGTCATTTATTTTGCTATAGTACAATATATTCTATACTGCGAATTTCACATCGCTAGAGTAAACTGCTATATTAGAGCTTTTTCTTTTTTTTACAGAGAACCAGCAAAGCTATGTCAGCTATAATTTAGTTTCACACAGAAAATGATAAACAGCAGCAATGGAGATGGCGTATTGCCAAACGGAGCTGTCTGATAAGACTATTACTGACCATGGACTCCTGACCTTTCTATTGGAAGGTTAACAGCTTCATCTCTCATCAATAGCCACTCTGACATTTTTGATTCAAAAGACTTTGGGATAAGATTATGTGTTACATAAACAAATTGAATTCTAAACAATGTCATTCCAAGTTAAAAACAAAATTGATAACAGACGTTAAATCTTTGTCAAAAATTATTGCCAAAAACATAGCCACAAGTGTGTACAGATGATCTAGGCCCAGGAAAAATTTTATCCTAAACACTCAAATAACAAAGAAAAGTTAAACTTCCTTTTTCTTTTTGAAAGTCATCTTTATACAACGAGAATTCGAGACCAGCTGTGTGAGGTCTGGAGCTCCTACACAGTTACTGTCAAAGGGCCAGGTATTAAAATATAGTCCCTATGACAATTCAATGTGTTTTCTTCATTAAGCAAATAACAATCCAGTGACAAAGCAAGGATATAATGATAAAAGACTGTGAATAAATATGATAATCTCCATACTGATCTAGGTAGCCCTTTTGAAAGATAAGGACTTTTTGCCCAAGACTACTGCTCAAAGAGTAATTGATTTTAAATATATCATTTAAATATTCCTCAAGCTTCATGTAACTAATAACCATTGCAAACATTTCCTTGACATTATTGGCAGAATTTAGCTTATGTTTTATAGATCATAAGCATGTTAATAATCTTTAAGGCATTTTAATGTATTATGTTATAGTCATGGCATAATTTTATCCTAAACTATTCATTTTTCCCAGTATCCACCATCACAATTCATAGATAAGTGTACATTCCTTCTATTTCTTATTTTGCTTGCCATTTCTCTACTGTTCAATTTAATGTCAGATGGAAGGATAGAGTCATAACTTCTTTAGTACTCAATATTAATGGTCTAATCATCTGTAAAAATGCTCTACATGGAAAGTGCTACAAATGTAAAGAAATAACTTACAGTTGTTTTAAATCTACCTGAGTTCTACATCTAGGATGTTTGCAAAAATATAGCTGTGGCAAGCAGATGTCATTAACATGCAGAAAGGAAAAAGGTTTCTAACACTTGGAAAACACTAGTGGGAATGGAAATGGCTATGTGATCAACAATGAAAAGAGAGTAAACCACAGTATAAAAATGTTGAAAAACACTCCAGATGTCAACAACATTAAACCTTCAGACATTCAGATAATAATAAACGCAACAATGTACACAGAGTTTGCTTCTCAACTTGATCCTAGTTAGGGCAAAATTCTGACACCATTGTCTGCTTCACTGCAAATGAACATGAGCATTCTTTAATGCACTGCATTCTGTTTTAAAGGTTTTACTACACACATAATTGCTCAGATCTCAGTTCTAGCTTAGTAAACAAAATGACTTGAAAGTGGATAGCCCATTAGCAATATACATTTTCTAAACTCAACATTAAGTAGAGAAAGATGAATATGTATTACATGCTCTACTTAAATCACTTTCCAAAATCTGATGTTCTAGAATAGTGTAATTTATATATTCTTGACATAAAGAGTATTTAAACACTTTCCATTAAAACAATGAGTTTAACAGGTTCAAGAAAAAAAGCAGCAATGTTTATTACAATTCTTTTAAATGTTATCTGTATGTTACATTGAATTATTTTCTTTAAAACTGAGCCAAACCTAAAGAGCTGTATATTGTTTGAAATACTATGTCAATAATTTCCCACAACTTACAGCCACTTCAAAATGAGTTATAACTGCTTTTTTAGCAATTTTATTTAATTAAGAGATATTTCTAAGTGTACACAAAGAAATTAGGCTATGTCTGAGATGAATATGCAAGGAAAGAGATGGAAAGTTTTGTCTTAGCACCCTGTGAGTAGAAAAATCTTTAGTAAAGAACAGGATTGAGTAAACTCTAACTGGCTTTGATGCTAGCAATGACCAGTTTCTGGGGCTACTGGAAATCTGCATATGGAAATCAACTAAGAAACATCTGGCATCCAAGGAACATAGAGTTTAAACATGATTAGGATAAAAGAAAATGGTATAGTGCATTTAGCAAGGAATTTCAGCTAGATATTCAGCATAGGTTGCAGAAAAATTATAAAAGGTTGAGAAGGTAGGTTTGTCATTAAAATACTCTTGATAGTTAATGATATACCAGTTACTATCTTTTGATTTAAGTACATAAAAACAGGAAAAATAAATTTGAAAGAACTTGTTTCAATGTAATAATATTGGCAACTATAGGCATTTTTCTTGAAAAGTGAAAAAAAGCATGTTACTCTAATGCTCTATATATATATATATATATATATATATATATATATATATATATGGATATTTTGCTCTAGTTAGATCCTTATAAAAAGCAGGAGAAATGGCATTATAATTTCATAAGGAATAATTGAGATAACCACTTTCCAAAGACTATACTGCCTTAAATGATTTTTCCGATTCTGTTTCCAATTTTTGTTCTGCCTGTCATAACTTCTTTAATCAGACACAGAAGTATCTTTTCACTTCATCTTTCAACTCACACTTCCACATTGGATGTTTCAGTATTTTTAAAACAATGGGTATTTTACATCTTCCAGTATTTTCCAATGCTATTTCCTCTACCTATATTGACATTGAATAACACCCTAACCAATTTCTCCACTGAGCAAACGCCTGCTCATTCTTGATAGCTCAGATGGCGCCTATTTGGTGAGGCCTTTTCTAACCAGCTATGCTCCATCTGGTGGTGAAAGTTAGCACAGTTTGTGTATTCCCACTTCTTTGTGTTTGAGTATACTTGCTCACTGAGCTGTGAGCTAGCTCCCCAAAGACATTCTGACCTCTGCTCTTATAACAACCCCTGGTAAACAACATTTAACATTCACCCAGTCCTAGGGCTTAAATACCATTTTTATGGCAATAATTTGCAAACTTACATATTTATCCCAGACCTTTGTCTCTGGAAATCCAGACCTAGACATCCAACTGACTTTATGTCCAACTGCCTATATGACCTCTCCCCTTGAATGTCCACTGGGCATCTCAAATGTAACAAATCCAAATGATGTTTTTGATTGCTGCCTAACTCCCCTCCCTGAATTTTTTCTCTCCTAGTTCTTATCATTTCAGGTTATGGTACCACCATATACCCGGTTGTTGAAGATAAAACTGTGGGTGGTATAGTGAGACCCAGTCTTTCTCTTTCCCTCACCCATTACATTCACTCTCTCAACAAGTACTATACACTCTTCCTCTAAAACAACTCCTTAATTTACCTCTGTCTCTCCATCTCTACTGCCACCTACTTAGTCCAAACCACTATCATCTCTTAAATGGGCTACTACTCTAGTCTACAAATTGGTCTCTCTACTTTTGCTTTTTATTCCCCTATAATCAATTCTCCACTCAGTAGCTAAAGCTTTCTGATTTTCTTTTATTTTAACAATTTTACTGCAATGTAATATACATATCATAAAATTCCCCATAATGTACAATTCAATGAATTTTAATATATTTAGGGAGTTGTGCAACCATCACCACAATACCTAATATTAGAACATTTCCATCACCCAAAAAGCAACCTCTTGCCCATTTTCAGTCATTCTTCATTCTCACATTTAGGCCTAGGTAGTCTCTACCTACTTGCCTTTTCTGCACATTTCATGTAAACATAAGCATACAATATTTATTTTGTGTCTGGCTTCATTCATTATCATTTTCTTTATTCCTTAACTAGTAGATGGGTAATTGAATTGTTTTCACTTTCCTGGCTATTATGAAGAAGGCTGCTATGAACATTCACATATACATCTTTGTGTGGATAATTTTTTTCATTTTCCTTGGACAGATACTGAGGAGTGGAATTGCTGGGTCATGTAGTAACTCTATGTTTAACATTTCGAGAAACTTACAACTGCTTCCAAAATAGTTGTACCATTTAAATTCCCATCAAAAATGTCCAATTTCTCCACATCCTTGCTAACACTTGTTTTGTCTGCCTTTTGCATTGTAGCCATCCTAGTGAGACTGAAATGGTATTTTATTGCATATGTGTACGTTTACTACTTTTTCACTGTGGTAAAATATATATACCAAAATCTGCCATCTTAACTCCCTTTCAGCATAAAATTCAATGGCATTAATTACATTCACAATGTTGTATGACAATCATCTCTATGTATTTCCAGTATCTTTCATCACCCCCAACAGAAACTCTGTAGCCACTGGGATCCATGCCCCCCAGTGTCATTGTGGTTTTGACTTGAATTTCCCAAACGGCCTTGATGGTGAGCATTTTTAATGTGCTCATTGGCCATTCATATATATTTTTTGGAGAAATGTCTAGTCAAAGCCTTTGCCCATTTTTAAACTGGATTATTTGTCTTATCATTGAGTTG
This sequence comes from Balaenoptera musculus, assembly GCF_009873245.2. Classification (NCBI taxonomy): domain Eukaryota; kingdom Metazoa; phylum Chordata; class Mammalia; order Artiodactyla; family Balaenopteridae; genus Balaenoptera; species Balaenoptera musculus. Next base: position 15,148,890 of record NC_045800.1, read on the forward strand.
TAAAGATTCTTTATATTTTCTGGTCATTATACCCTTATCAGATATGTGACTTGCAAATATTTTCCTCCAGTTTTGTGGACTGCCTTTTCACTTTCTTGATGGTGTGTTCTGAAGTGCAAAATTTTTCCATTTTGATGGAGTCCAAAGTATTACTTTTTTCTTTTATTACTTGTGCTTTAGGTGGTATATCTAAAAAATCATTACCTAACTCAAGGTAATCAAGATTTATTCCTGTTTTCTTCTAAGAGTTTTATAGTTTTAGCTCTTATAATTTTTGTCTATGACCCATTTTGAGTTAAATTTTTTATATGGTGTTGAGGTAAGGATCCAAATTCTTCCTTTTGCATCTGGATATCCAGTTGTCCCAGCACAACTTGTCGAAAAGCCATTTTTCCACAATTGAATTGTCTTAGCAACTTTGTCAAAAAGCAATCAATCACAAGTCTAAGAGTAATTTCTCAACCCTCAATCCTATTCCAGTGATCTATAGGTCTATCATTTGCCAGTATGACACTATCTTGGTTACTGCAGCTTTGTAGTAAGTTTTGAAATCAGGAAGCACGTGTACTCACACTTGGTTCTTTTTCAAGACTAATTTGGCTATTTTGGGTCCTTTGCATTTTCACATGAATTTTAGAATCATCTTGCCAATTTGTTCTAACATGGATTGTGTTGAATCTACAGATCACTTTGGGGAATACAAAGCAATCTTTTAAAGATATAAATCATATCATTTAATTCCTGCAGAAAATCGAATGGCTTCCTATCTTACTTAAAATGGAACCCAAATTTACTGATGAATGAATTCAAGAGGAGAATCTAAATTATTCGGAAGGGCGAGGTAAATCTTTGTTAAGGAAGTGACGTTTGAACTATAATCTGAAAGATAAATAGCTACTGACTAATGAACAGAAAAGAACCCTGAGTAAAGTCAGCATTTTTGGTGGAGAGAACCATGTGTGTGAAGACCCTGTGGACTTCTTGTGTCTTCCTTGAAGTTTATCAAGTTGATTTTTTCAAAGAATCAACTTAGGGATTCACTGATCTTCTTACTGTATTTTATTTTCTATTTCATTAATTCCTACTTTTACATTTTTATTTTATTCCATCCATTTTATTTGACTTTAATTTTGTGATTTCCCTAACTTTTGATATGGAGACTTATGTCACTGATTTTCAGCTTTCCATCTTTTAGGATGAAAGTATTCAAAACTATCACTTTCTTGGTAAGCATTGCTCAGCTGCATGCCACGAAATTTTGATATGTAGTATTTTATTTATCAGTCAATCCAAAACACTATTTAATTTCTGTTATAATGTTATCTAGGACCCATGGGTTATTTAGAATGTATTCCTTAATTTTCCTATTTATACTCTTGTTATTTAGCTCTAGCTTAATACCACTTTGGTAAATGAACAAACTCTTTATGAGTTTAAATGTATTCAGATTTTTATGAAAATAAGGTTAATAATCTGGTTAAAATAGATAATTCTTGCAGATAGTCTAAACTGACAATTTCCACAGAAGAAGAAAAACTGTCTGAGTTAGCCCTCCAAAAGGCAACAGTCCAGACATTTTCGCAGAGGAATTCTACCAAACCTTTAAATAACAGAAATTCCAATAGTATTTAGACGTTCCAGAGCAGAGCACGAGAAGGAATACTTCCAAATCTTATTGATGAAGTGAGTATAATATTAATGCTAAAGGTTGAAAAAGACTACATGCACAGAAAGAAAACTATAGACCAATATCACTTACAGATGTTGATGAAAAACTCTGAATTAAGCAAGCACACAGAATCCAGTAACACATTAAAATAATAATTTATCATGATCATGGAGATTTATCACAAGATTGTAGGGATGGTTAGTTATTAGAAAGTATGTTATTACAATGTAACATATTGCTTAATTTAAGAAGAAAATGTCATAGTTACACAGATCTTAAAGACATTTGATACAAATTCAACACAAATTCTTAATAAAAATACTCAATAAAATAGAACTATAATTTAATATAATTTCATGGATGGATAGATAGATTAATGAATCAGCCCAAAAGCCACAAAGCATATTACTTAATGGGAAATCATTGAAGAGGTTTCCACCAAAGTCAGGAACAAGACAAGGATGTCCACCATCACCACCACCACTATTAACATTGTACTGCAGATGTTAGCCAGTATAATTAGGCAAAAGAAATCAATCGAAGGTATAAATATTAGAAAAGAAAAAATAAATCTATTTGCAGCTAATGTGACTGTACACCTGGAAACCCATAAGCATGGACTGAAACACTATTACAAACAATAAGATAATTCAATACAGCATAAAGATGTTAAATTAATAAATATAAATCAATAATCTTTATATTTGCACATATCTGTGTGTGTCTGTGTTTATGAACTTAAAATATGTAGAATCTACTAGAAAAAAGCTTTAAAACATTCCTTAAGGACACAAAAGTAGAACAGATGATAAGACATACTATGTTCTTGAACAGGAAGACTCAAAATCATAAAAGTAACAGTTCTACCTAAATTAATTTATAATTTTAATTCATTCTCAATAACCATACCAATAGTCTTTTTTCTCCAGAATGTGACAAACTGACTATAAAATCTATTTATAAAAATAATTATGTAAGAATATGCAATAAAATTATAGAAGCAAAAGAATGAGAGGTAGCTAGCCTACCAGAGAGAAACTATTATAAGGCCTCAATGTGGTGGTGGTGGATGGACAGATAGGCTAATGGAAGCAAGCAGAAAGCAAAGAAATCATGGGAATTCAGAATAAATGCTAACAAGTGGTAATAAGAGCATCTCAAAATATTAAAAGAATTTATCAATAAATAGTGTTGGGATAACCTAAGAGCCATCTAGAGAAAGATAAAATTGGATTAAATATTTTTAAATGTGTGGTAGATTAAAGATATTCAAAAAATTTTAATCACTTCTTCCATAAAGAAAACAATCTATTTTTCCATACCTTCGAATATGAGCTGGTCCTGTGACTCCTACTGCCCATATAGTACAGGGGAGGTGATACTGTGAAAATTATAGGCCAACCCTTTAAGAGGAATTGCAGCTGCCACTTCTTCCCTCTCAAAACTCGGGCTTCCCTAGTGGCGCAGTGGTTAAGACTCCATCTGCCAATGCAGGGGACAAGGGTTCAAGCCCTGCTCCAGGAAGATCCCACGTGCCGCGGAGCAACTAAGCCCGTGCGCCACAACTACTGAGCTTGCGGTCTACAGCCCGTGAGCTACAACTACTGAAGCCTGTGCACCTAGAGCCCATGCTCCGCAACAGGAGAAGCCACCGCAATGAGAAGCCCACGCGTGGCAACGAAGAGTAGCCCCCGCTCGCCACAGCTAGAGAAAGCCTGCGCGCAGCAACGAAGACCCAATGCAGCCATAAATAAATAAATAAATAAATAAATAAAATTAAAAAAAAAAAACTCAGCTACCATGCTATCAGAAAAACTAGCAGTCACATGAATAGGCTCACATGCAGGAAAACTGAGTCCTTAGCCAACAGTCCCAGCTGAGCTCTTAGCCAATGGCCAGCCTGTCATTGGCCCTCTTTCAAGAGGATTCTCCAACCCCAGTGGAGCCGCTACAGCTGATGCCATGTAGTGAAGAGATGTGCCATCCTGATGAGTGCTGCCCAAATTGTAAGCAAACAAATGATTTTTCTTATTTTAAGCCACTAAGTTTTTTGAGGTGGTGTGTAATAATTTAGTGGCTTAAAGTAACAATGCATTATCTCTCACAATTATGTTTGTTATCCAGAAAGTTCTGCCCCACTTGATGTTGCCTGTGTGCTGGGATGGCTGCAATCAACTGGAGGCTCAATTGAGAGCTCACCTGGGCTGAAAGGTCTAGCCACCTAGATATTCTGCCTCAGCTGGAGATGACTGGAAACTCAGTTGAAGCCATTGTCTGGTGGTGTTGGTTCTCCCTGATATGGGCCTCTCAGCTGGGGCTGCTTTAATACACAGTGGCTGGGTTCCAAGGAGTGTTTCATAGTGAGCTTCCAAGATGGAAGAATAACTGCCAGCTTAATTAAGGACTAGGCCGCAAACTGGCAAAGCATCACTCCAACCATGTTTGATTGGACAAAGTAATCAGAGCCTCACTGGAGAGTCAGAATAGAAAGGGTATACACAGGGTGTCAACATCTGGAGTAGGCAGTCTTTCTAACTCTGAACTCAAATTCCAGAAGCCATAAAAGAAATTTGAGAGATTTGACTACATTAAACATAAACAACATCTTCATATTAAAAGAAAAATAAATGAAGAATCAACAGCAAGCTGGAAGACATATTTACAACTCATACCAGAGGGAAAAGAAGGCTAATCTCCCTAAGTATAAAGAATTTCTAGAAATAAAGATTAAAAAAATCAACAATCTCATAGAAAAGTAGGCAAAGAACACGAAGAGTGCAGGAAAAGAGAAACAAATGTCCCTTAAACATAGTAAAATATTCTTGACCTTTTCTTATTCAAGATGTCAATGATCCAAAGTTTGACAACACACTCTTCCTGCAGTTGGAAAAACGTTGCGCTAAAACTGTACTTTCTGATAAAAGCTATAAAAATTACAAATGTGATTACCATTAAGCCAGTAATCCCATTTGGAATTTATACTGTAGTTATACCTTCAACACATAAAAAGTAATCTATATACAAAGTTTCAAGGACTAAATAAAAGCAAGTGTTATTTATATGGTCTAAACAACCTAGGGTACAATCATTCTATGAAATACTCTATACCTGTAAAAAAAAAAGGAATAAAGAAGCTCTGAAATGCAAAGATATTCAGGTTATATTGTTAAATGACAAAAGTTATGTGTAGCAGAGGATACATACTACATTTCTTCATTCTAAGATGTGAATTTTTTCACATTTTAATATTTCTGACATTGTAATGCACTTAATAATCAATGTCATGTCACAGTTTAATTGCCAGCATTTTTCTTTCTTGGTGATACATAAAAATGCACATTATACTGCATGATGTCTCAGGTTTGAGGAAATACAGAACTATATTATTTTGTGTAAGAAATGAGGCAAAAAATATTACATATTTGCATATGTTGATATTTGTATTAAAAATCTTGGAAGGACACATAAACAGTGCTCTATGGGAGCATGGGCTGAAGGGGTGGACAAAGTTATAGTTAGATGTGAAACTTCTCAATTTATAAATGCTTACTTTCTTCTTATTTTTGAACTATGTGAATGTATTACTTATTTAAAAATTAAATTTTATTAAAATAAAAAAATGCACTGAAAAATCAATTTTAAAATATTGTTCAAAAGAGTCTACATTTGCTTTTTAATCATCGCATCATATTCTTGCTAAGATAACATGTGAATTTTGGCCAAACATTAAGAACCTGCTGAGAGCTTTATATTTAGAATCTAAATTCTGGCAAAAAAAAATTATGGGGTAACATCCAGTTCCTATAGACATTATCACTATGTCTTTATGGTCAATACTAACTAAAAATATTGGTACCAAAGTATTGCTGCTGTAATTTAAAATCTTTAATACTACAACAAAAAGCTAAAACAGACTTTAGTAAATGGATATCCTGTCTTCAATGGCTATGCTTTATTTTGTTTAATGCTCCTGTACTCAGATTATTAAGCTCACTTTCAATATTAAATTTTTGACATACAAAAAGATGAAGCCAATTAGAATTTGTTCCATTTCTTGTGAACTTCAATACTGACAAAAGACTTACCATAATACCCTTTTTTCCTCTACTGAAATAACACATATCACTAAGATTTAATAGCCTGCACGAAGTGTGCTGGCCACTTACTGTGTATGACAATAACCTCTGCCAGACATGATTCTATGCACCCACACTCATAAAAAGTTATTCCACTGTTATCGTTAACTGCCAGCTTTCAGTGTCAAAGTCACCTTCATTTGAAATCCAACAAACATTTATCTTAAGAAAAATAAAAAGTAATTCTAAGCACAATAATGAGGCATATTAAGTAGAGTAACAACTAGATAAAGGATGATAGTATTCAAGCTGCCACCAAATACTTCACTCATCAAGTAGCAAGACTATAAAGGTTTTATAAAGGTTAAACAAAAGGAATTCACAGACATTGTGATTGTTAACTTATTATGCATTATTCTCCTTGCAAGCGCTTCCTAGAGAATGTGTTTGGTTTTCACCATCCTAATTAAACTTACTGTTATTAAAATGCCTCCTAGTTGTTCACTAATGAGCAGATAATTTGCTAATTAGGAGATGTAAAAAATTAGTAAGTCTTAACAAAATAAGGAAAAAATATGTTCTTGCATTGATCTCAAATTACACCTTAACAAAGACTGAATAAGTATATGATTTTACTTTTCAATTAAAAATAGACTAAAACTATCAACAGAGGCATCAAAGTGAAATGAATCTTAACAATTCTTGATCTTTTAATAGACTGTTGGCATGCACGACATCCCTCACCAATTCCCTGATACATACTTTTAATTAATATATATTTTCTTGATAAAATAGATCCATCAAACAGAATGAAGTAAGTCAGAAAGAGAAAAACAAATGCCGTATGCTCACACATATATATGGAATCTAAAAAAAAAATGGTTCTGAAGAACCTAGGGGCAGGACAGGAATAAACATGCAGACGTAGAGAATGGACTTGAGGACATGAGGAGGGGGAAGTGTAAGCTGGGACGAAGTGAGAGAGTGGCATGGACATATATACACTACCAAATGTAAAATAGATAGCTAGTGGGAAGCAGCCGCATAGCACAGGGAGATCAGCTCAGTGCTTTGTGACCACCTAGAGGGGTGGGATAGGGAGGGTGGGAGAGAGTCACAAGAGGGAGGGGATATGGGGCTATATGTATATGTATAGCTGATTCACTTTGTTAGCAGAAACTAAAGCAATGTAAAGCAATTATACTCTAATAAAGATGTTAAAAAAATTAAATGAAAAACAGGTTTAATTAGCAAACCCCAATTTTTAATTAATCTCTGAAACAAAATGAGATGTTTCAGTGGAAAAGAAATTACCCAAATACATCTCAAAGAATTATTAAAACAGTAGTCCATTTTACCACAATACTAAAGAAAAAAAAGGAACAGCAGTCCAAAAAAGCATTAATTCTAATTTGTAAAAATTTAAGATTACTAAGCTATTATCCAAGATATTAAAATTCTGGAAAATAATAATATAGACACATAAGTTTCCAGCCAGCACAAGATTCTACTTTCAATCTTTAAAAAGCCTAAGAACTTTTTGGAGTTTTAAAATGAAATGCAACAATTGTTTACCCAATATTGAGCAGTTGCTAAACAATGTGTGTTAAGTAAATAAGATGTTCTTGACAAATACTTTTCGTATGACCTAGCTGACAGACAGGTACACCATTTACCATGTTTTCTCCAAAACTGGATTTCAGCTGCCAGTAATTGATGTACGGTTCACCAACTGATGTGCAATTAATTGGCTGTAAATGTGTTGATGCCCTCACTTTTGGGGCAGCCTCCAGGTGTCTGTGTCAGAGCCTCTGGGCAGGATGCCTACATTCACAATAAGTCTTCCCTCTTACCTAGTGTATCTTACAAACTTATCCTTTTAATGTGTGCCTGACTTGAAATAGGCCAGGTAGCATGATATGGCAACAACAGCACTATTTCTAGTACTCTTTCTATAGTATATATAAAAAATGCAATACTTTAAATACTTTGACAGTTTCACTTGTTTCAAATGATTGATTAAAAAACCTATAGTAGTGCATAGAGGTTACAATTTAGCTTCCTTACACATTCCATTCAGATTCCTCAAATATTCATAATAGTCTCTATAGTATCATGTAGCAACACAACTGTCCTAAAATAATAGTGCATTTTAATTAGATTTTGCATTTCAAAGCATTTTCCATATAGAAAACAATTTTATGCAACTTATATCAATACCCTAAGATAAAAGAATAGCCAAAGGTTATATGTAAATTACTAATTATCTAAAGGAAGTAAAACTGATTTACTGTTTAATTCATGTTAGCTCATCTGTTAGGCAAATAACTATTCTGAAAGTAACAATAAATTGTCCACAGCTATTTATAATGATATAATACAAAACCAGCCTAAAAGAATAGTGTATTTCTCTCATTTTGATTACAAAACTATGGGCTTCATATAGAATTGTTTAAACAAATATGTGTGGTTTTTGAAAGTCAAAGATGATGTTCCAATTATAAACCTTTCTGGAGTCCACAATGTCAGTACTTCAGGAGGTAATAAGAATAAATAAGAAGTTAATATTTTTAGTGAGGCACTGTAAAAGGAACAGACTAAATAGGATCTTGCTAACCTGTGTTTTATAGAAACTAATGTTATTTTACAGTAATAACTTGGAATTTTAAAGAAAAATACAGTTTTATACAAGTAGAAAAATTGATAGAAAGCAATAAATAAAAATAAAGATAGGATATTAAAGATGAAGGCACAGCAATTGTCCCCCCACCCCGAAAAAAGATAGTCAAAGGGAAATTTCCAATACACAAGTGATGACTTCTGGATTTTTAATTACAATCTTACATACTTTACTTAAAAATACTGACCATGTATAGGTTTTAAATTTAGATGTTGGGACTTCCCTGGTGGCGCGGCGGTTAAGAATCCACCTGCCAATTCAGGTGACACAGGTCCGAGAAGATCTCACATGCCATGGAGCAACTAAGCCCAGGCACCACAACTACTGAGCCTGCGTGCCCTAGAGCCTGGGCACTGCAGCTACTGAGCCTGTGTGCTGCAACTACTGAAGCCCGTATGCCTAGAGCCCGTATACCACTAGAGAAGCCACCACAATGAGAAGCCCACACACCACAATGAAGAGTAGCCCCCGCTCAACCCTACTAGAGAAAGCCAGCGTGCAGCAATGAAGACCCAATGCAGCTAAAAAATAATAAAAGTGATAATACTAATAAATTTAGATGTTACCATACTTCAAATTATTAGCAGTTGGAGAGTCTGTGTTTCAAAATCATTGTAAGTCAATTTCCAAAGCAAGGAAATAGGGCCAAGGTAAGCAAATACAAACTGCTCTAAATGCACTAGGTGGAAGACCAGTACATGAGTGCCATAAGTCTGTACCACCCTTTAACACAATGCTATCGTACAAACTTATAATTGCATGATATAATGACTATACAATTATATAGTCTTTCTACACCAACATAAAACTATTTACATATAATTATTTTTTAAATTTAAATGCAGGAAAAATAGCAGAAGTCAAATTTTCTTATTTTCCATTTATTCATATTTCAAAGAATTTACAACATAGACTAAAGCAGTTTGCCAGTATTTTAATTTAACTCTCTAAGATTATAATTTAGCTTTCTGTTCCTTAAATTTCTTACTGAAATCCTTAGTAATTTTCCTTACATGATTATTATAAAGGAGTAAGAGCAATGAGTTTTTGAGAGGTACTCCACTGGGGTGTGGTTTTAAGAATTATTTCTCAGTATCAGAACGGGAATGCAAACAAACAATCCCTTTAAAATTGCCTCAAAAAATAATAAAATATTTAGGAATAAAACTCACCAAGGAGGTAAAAGACATATGCTTAGAACTACAAAACATTAATAAAGGAAACTGAAGATGATTCAAAGAAATGGAAAGAATATCCCATGCTCTTGTATTGGAGGAATTAATATTGTTAAAATGGCTATACTACCCAAAGCAATCTACAGATTTAATGTGATCCCTATCAAAATACCCATGACATTTTTCACAGAACTAGAACAAGTAATCCTAAAATGTATATGGAACCATGAAAGACACAGAATTGCCAAAGCAATCCTGAGGAAAAAGAACAAAGCAGGAGGCACAACCCTACCAGACTTCAGATGATACTACAAAGCTAGAGTAATCAAAACAGCATGGTATTGGCACAAAAACAGACATACAGATCAATGGAACAGAACAGAGAGCCTAGGAATAAACCCGCACACCTATGGACAATTAATCTTTGACAAAGGTGGCAAGGATATACAATGGGGAAAAGACAGTCTCTTCAGCAAGTGGTGTTGGGAAAGTTGGACAGCTGCATGTAAATCAATGAAGTTACAACACACACTCACAACGTACACAAAAACAAACTCAAAATGACTTAAAGACTTAAATATAAGACAAGACACTATAAAACTCCTAGAAGAGAACATAGGCAAAACATTTTCTGACATAAATCATACCAATGTTTTCTTAGGTCAGTCTTCCAAGACAATAGAAATAAAAGCAAAATAAACAAATGGGACCTAATCAAGCTTACAAGCTTTTGCACAGCAAGGGAAGCCATAAACAAAACGAAAAGACAACCTATGGCCTGGGAGAAAATAATTGCAAATGATGTGACCTACAAGGGCTTAATTTCCAAAATATACAAACAGCTCATACAATTCAATAACAAAAAGACAAACAACCCAACCGAAAGGGCGCAGAAGAGCTAAATAGACATTTCTCCAAAGAAAACATACACGTGGCCAATAAGCACATGAAAAGGTGCTCATCGTTGCTAATTATTAGATAAATGCAAATCAAAACTACAATGAGGTACCACCTCACATCAGTCAGAATGACCATAATTTAAAAGTCTACGGATAATAAATGCTGGAGAAGCTGTGAAGAAAAGGGAACCTTCCTACACTGTTGGTGGGAATGTGAATTGGTTCAGCCACTATGGATAACAGTATGGAGATTCCTCAAAAAACTAAAAATAGAGTTGTCATATGATCCAGCAATTCCTCTCCTGGGCATATACCCAAACAAAACTATAATTTGAAAAGATACATGTGCATCTATGTTCACAGCAGCACCATTTACAATAGTGAAGACATGGAAACAATGTGAATGTCCATCGACAGATGAATGGATAAAGAAGATGTGATACACACACACACACACACACACACAAACACACACACACGTAATGGAATACTACTCAGCCATAAAAAAAAGAACGAAATAATGCCATTTGCAGCAACATGGATGGACCTAGAGATTATCATACTAAGCGAAGTAAGTGAGAAAGAGAAAGACAAATACCATATGATATCACTTATATGTGGGATCTAAAATACAACACAAATGAACACACCTCTGAAACAGAAACAGACTCACAGACATAGAGAACAGACTTGTGGTTGCCAAGGGGGAGAGGGGGTTGGGGAGGGAATTATTGGGAGTTTGGGATTAGCAGATGCAAACTATTATATATAGGATGCATAAACAACAAGGTCTTATTATACAGCACAGGGAACTATATTCAATATCCTGTGATAAACCATAATGGAAAAGAATATGAAAAAGGACATATATGTGTGTAACTGAGTCACTTTGCTGCACAGCAGAAATTAACATAACATTGTAAATCAACTATACTTCAATAAAATTTTAAAAAAGAATTATTTCTCAGAATTAATAGCTAAAATGGTATCCTGGAATTCTTCCAAAAATCTCTTTGAAAGAATATTCTAAGTGCATTACTTCACGATAGAAATAAATAGTAAAGAGAAAAAAATTAAAAATGGTCAAAATGTGATACACCACGAAAATACTAGTTTTACATTTTTGACTCCTCATTATTAGATATGAAATATTCCTTTAAAAAAGTAATAATTTAGAATTATAAGAATTATTCAGAATTTTAAAGTTAAATGTTAAAATCTTCCAAACAGGTGTATATAGTATGCTATCATTAGAGTAAATAATAAAGGGAAAAAGGTATGTTCACAGTTACTTGTGTATGCATTAAATAACTTCAAAAGAATACAAAAACAAAAAACCCTGGTAACACTGATTGGCTCTGGGAAGGAGAGAATTGAGTGATTAGGGAACAGGGGTGCAAATTTTGAATTTTGAAACATAGACATATCACTTATTAAAAATAGATATTAAAAAATGCAAACAAGGTAATAAAAATGATGTTTGATTTGTTAGCAATGTGCCCAATGTTTACTTCCAGTAGAGAGACTGACTTAATATTCTCTTCCACTATTAGAATAAAATTTTGTGAAATAAATTACCAAAGAAATGGAAAACATGTCTAGAAAAAAAAGGGAGGGGAAAAAAAATCGTGCTTGTCCTTAGCTACTCAAGGAACAGAAACCATTTGGCCACATGAAATGAGTTTTCATGAGCTACGGGAATAAAGAATCAAGCTGTGATTGCCTGCCCTTGTTCAAACTATTGGTTATAATATAACAGTGATTTCAGACTCAAGTTAATTAATATACTAAAATAGCTAATACTTTCAATATTAGATTCATTCATGTTCTATGAATACCATGTTCATTCAATACTACTCTAATAGTGGCTTTCCTAGATATTACAATTAAAGTATATGAATCATTTCAGTGAATGACAACAAACCAAATTAGACCATAATTATGCAGATATTAAAAGACTTTAAAAATAAATAAATGCAATATACTATGTAGCAAGAATACCAGGTAATTTCTTGATAATGACAGTATGTGTCAAATGCCAATTTAGCATTATTTCCAGTACAGCTGTGACTCTTGGGGATGAGAAAGAAAGGAGAATTGCCTCTCTAAAGGGGACATCAAAATCAACCGGAGGAGGCTTTTTCAAATTATACTATTTTGAAATGTCCTCTTTGATTGAGAATCCCTATTACAGTAAACCACTACCAGTGATGGAGGGTGCACAATATCTAGATGTTTCAATTTAATACTGTTTTTATGTCCCTTATAATGTGGTTGAATTATTGGGAAAATCAATTCTTCAGGATGCTGATATTAATAAAAGCATTTTTATTTTGAAATAAAAATACTAAGTACATGATTGAGATAACTATATACTGTTAGATAACTAAACTAATTTTGGACAATTAATAAGGAATGCATTACAGTAACCATGTTCAGTCATAATTTTTAAAACATTCCTAGAAGCAGATTTTCTATCCAACTAGAATCAGTAGAATGTATCTTAAAAGTTCACAAAGAGAAGAAATTTTAGCTCATAAAATTATACATAGTGCTTAATTATGTATTAGGCTTAAATGTATATACAGGGACTTCCCTGGTGGCGCAGTGGTTACGAATCCGCCTGCCAATGCAGGGGACACGGGTTCGAGCCTTGGTCCGGGAAGATTCCACATGCCACGGAGCAACTAAGCCCTGTGCGCCACAACTACTGAGCCTGTGCTCTAGACTCCGTGTGCCGCAACTACTGAAGCCTGCGCGCCTAGAGCCCGCGCTCCGCAACAAGAGAAGCCACCACAATGAGAAGCCCACGCACTGCAACAAAGAATAGCCCCCGCTCGCCGCAACTAGAGAAAGCCCTCACGCAGCAATGAAGACCCAACGCAGCCAAAAATAAATAAATAAATAAATTTATAAAAATAAAAATTATATATAAATGTCCAAGTATTAATAGTATACAGCTAGCAAAAAAGTGTGCAGTCGTGGGGTGGGGAGGACACTGTAGGAAGGAGGTAGGAGGTAGGCAGAGGGACCCTCAAATACAGATGTGAAAATTATGGCATATTCTTAAATGTGACAATTCTTTTATTTTAAACAACAATTTACAAAATATGAACGATGTTAATATGGAATGCTGGTAATACTATCACCCATACACTCAACTTTTAATGTGCCAAATCCTGGATCTGAATACAATCCTGAGAAATTCTATTTCCATCATTCCACAATAATTTATGCAATACAAAAGATCATATACCTTGAAATAATATCTTTTACTTTAAAAAACATATTATTTCAGCAAAAGCAATGCAACTTCTGATAAGACAATTCTTCTTTTACTAATCAGGTATTTTAGATGTAAGAGAGAACATACTAGTCCCTAGTCATCTAGCAGGTGTAAATAAAACAAAAAATAGATTTTTAATTCTGTTTCCTTTTTATAACGACCCACATAAATGACTGTTAATGAGAAGCATCTGTTAGACTTCAAGAATAAGGTATAATTTACTTGCTTTGTTGTACTATATTAATGAACATTCCATTTACATTACAAAACACCAAAATTAAATAACCAGTTTAAATGTGTGTGCTTGTTTTGTTTAAGTTCAATCAACTATATGGTTGCCTTATCTACATGATTCAATGAGGACCATCCAGTGCACAAGTGGAAGGATTAGTTTTAGACTGAAGCACTGAAAGTAAATTCCTCTACAACAAAAGGCAGGAGCGTAAAGTATATACACTCTGCCCCATTGAAGCAAAAAACCTCTTAAGAGTTATCTACACTTCATGCTTTAAGTTCTCTCTTCCTCCTCCTAACCTCTCTCTCTCTCTCATTTTTTAACAGCTATTTTGAGATATTCATATACAATACAATTCAGCCATTTAAAGTGTAAATTAAATGGTATTTAGTATATTCACAGAGCTGTGCAACAGTCAACACAATCTAAGTTTAAATATTTCCAATATCCCAAAAAGAAACTCTGTACCTATTAGCAATCACTTGCTATTCAGCCACCCCTCACTCCTCACCCACCAGGCACCCCACAGCCCAAGACAACCACGAATTTTCTGTCTCTATAGATTTGCCTAATGCTGTCAAGGTTCATCCATTGTTACAGCGTCTATCAGGACTTCATTCTTTTCTAATACAGTGTAACATTCCATTTACAAACATATCACACTATTCACTCATCTGCTGATGGACATTTGGGATGTTTTGCTTTATGGCTATTATGAATAATGTTGTTAAAAATATTTATGCACAAGTTTTTCTGTTTATCTATGTTGTCATTTCTCTGTGGTATATACCTAGGGGTGACATTGCTGGGTCATAAGGAGACTTGAACCTTTTGAGAAATTGACAGACTGTATTACAAAGTGGCTGCACCATTTTACACACCCAGCAACAATGTATGAGGCATTAAATTTCTCCACATCCTCAATTTATTATTATCATTTATTATTAGTGATAATTGGTGATACTTATTGATGAATATTGGTAGTTAATGGTGATAATTATTGGTGAATAATAACATATTATTGCTGATCATAACCATCCTAGTGGGTGTGAAGTGGTATTTTGTGGGTTTTATTTCTATTTTCCTGGTGGCTAATGTTGCTGAGCATCTTTTCATATGTTTATTGGCCATTTATATATCTCATTTGGAGAAACGCCCAGTCATAATCTTTTGGCTATTTTTAATTGCATCATTTGTTATTTTACTGAGTTGTAAGAGTTCTTTATATATTTAGATACAAGTCACTTAGATAAATGATTTACAAACATTTACTCTCATTCTTTAGGTTGTCTTTTCACTTTCGTGATGGTTTTATTTGAAGCACAAAAGTTTTTAATTTTGATGAATTCCAATTTATCTACTTTTTCTTTTGCCACTTGTGTTTTGGTGTCATATCTAAGAGGACTTTTCAAGGTCAGGAAAATTTATTCCTGTGTTTTCTTCTAAGGATTTTTTAGTTTTAGCTCTTACATCTATGTGTATTGTTCCCTCAATTTTGTGGATGGTGTGAAGTATCGGTCCAACTTCATTCTTTTGCATGTGGTATCCAGGTGCCCAACATCATTTGTTGGAAAGACTAATCTTTCCCCAATTTAATTGTCTTAAAACCCTTGTAGAAAATCGACTGACTGTAAATATAAGGGTTTCTTTCTGGACTCTCAATTTTATTCTGTTGATCATACGTCCATCCATATGCCAGTAAGCTCACCAAACTGATTAATGTAGCTTTGCAGTGAGTTGAATTTAGGAAGTGTGAGTCTTCCGGCTTTGGTCCTCTTTTTCAAAATTGTTTTAGCTATTCGGGGTCCTCTGAATTTTTACATGAATTTTAGGATTCTCTTGTCAATTTTTACTAAGAAGCCAGTTGGTGTTTCGATAGGGATCATGCTAAATCTGTGTATCAGTTGGGAAGTATTGCCATCTTAACAATATAAAGCCTTCCAATCTACCAACTAGGAATATCTTACCATTCATTTAAATCTTTTTAATTTCTTTCAACAATGTTTTGTAGTTCTCAGAGTATAAGTTTCATACTTATCTTCTTAAATTTGTTCCTAAGTAATTTATTCGTATTGATGTTATTTTAAATCAAATTGTTTTCTTAATTCTATTTTCAGATTGTTCATTGTTTGTGTATAGAAATAGAACTGATTTTTGTATATTGATCTTATATTCTATAAGTTTAATGAAACCATTTATTAATTCTAATAATCTTTTGGTGGTTTCCCGAGGATTTTTATACAAAAAACATGTCATCTGCTAATAGAGATAGTTTTACTTCTTTCCAATCTGGATGTCTGTTACCCCATTTCCTTGCCTAATTGCTCTGGCTTGAACATCTGGGTACAATGTTGAACAGAAACATTAAGAGTGGACATCCTTGATTTGTTCCTGACCTTAGGGAAGAATTCTTTAAATATGATGTTAACTAGCTATGTGTTTTTCGTAGACACCCTTTACCAGGTTAAGTTTGCTTTTGCTCTTAGTTTGTTGGGTGTTTTATAATGAAAGGGTTTGGCTTTTTTTTTTACCATCTATTGCGATTCTCATGTGATTAGTGTCCTTTATTCTATTGATATGGTGTATTGTATTGACTTATTTTCATATGTTGAACCAGTCTTACATTCATGAGATAAATCCTCCTTGGCCATAGTGTATAATTCTTTCATGTGTTTTTGGTTTCAGTTTGCTAGTATTTTGTTGAGGATTTTTTTGTGTGTATGCATAAGGGATATTGGTCTGTGCTTATGTCAAAGTCTGTATTTGGTATCAGGATAATACTGGCCTCACAGAAAGAGTTGGAAAGCGTTCCTTCCTCTTCTATTTTTTTGGAAGAGTTTGTGAGGACTGATATTAATTCTTCTTTATATGTTTGGTAGGATTCACCAGTTAAGCCATCTGAGCCTAGACTTTTCTTTGTGAAAATTCTTAAAAATAGTTTCATTTTGTAATAGTTTTAGATTTATAGAAAAATTGCAAAGATATTTCAGAGTTTCAGTATGTCCCATACCCAGTTTCTCCTATTAGTATCACTTTGCATTAGTATGGTATATTTGTGACAATTAGTGAACCAATATTGATACATTATTATTAACTAAAGTCCATTTTTTATTCTGTTCCAGGATCCTTTCTAGGATATTACGTTACATTTAGTAGTCATGTCTCCTAAAGCTTGACAGTTCTGATGAGTACTGATCAAGTATTTTTTAGATTCAGGTATTGTTCTTCAGCTAGGACTGAGCTAATGTTTTTCTCATAATTAGATTAGAGTTATGGGTTTTGGGGAGGAAGACCGCAGAGATAAAGTCCCATTCTTATCACATCATATCAAAGATACATACTATCACCATGATTAATCTCTGTTGATGTTGACCTTGATCACCTGGCTAAGGGTGTGTCTGCCAGACTTCTCCACTGTAAAGTGACTCAGTTTTACTCTTTTTACCCCATTCCATACCAGGTGCTTTGCAAGGAAGTCACCATGTTCATCTCACACTTAAGGAGTGTGCAGCTATGCTCCACCTACTCAAGGGCAAACTACCTACATAAACTATTTGGAATTCTTCTGCATGGGAGAACATCAATTCTCCTCCATTTATTTATTTATTCAATAACTTGTTTATATCAGTATGGGTTCATTGATATTTATTTTATATACCCGCTTATCATAAAATATTACTTTATTTTACTGCTCAAATTGTTCCTGTTTTGATCATAGGAGCTGTCTCTGGTGGCTCTAGTATCCCTTTGACATACTCTCATCATTGTAGTGTTTGTGTGTGTGTGTGTGTGTGTATGTGTGTTTGTGTATTTGAACAATTCCTTACATTCTGGCACTACAAGAAACTCCAGGCTCAGTTTGTGTATTTCCCATCCCAGTCCGAAAATCGGCCAATTCTCCAAAAACCCCTGGTTCCTTTCATTGGAAAATTGTATTACAAAGCAAGATCTGGGTGCTACATGTGCTTGTTGCAGACAGGACATTGATTCATCTAGTGTGAAATTTTTAAATTACTAATGCAATCTTTCTGCTTGTTACGGTCTAACTCAGATTTTATGTTTCTTCTTGAATCAGTTTTGACAGTTTATCCCTTTCCAGGAGTCTTCCATTTCACCTAAATTATCCAGTTTGTTGGCCTACAGATGTTCATAGTGTACCTTTAGAAGGCTTTTTATCTCGAGAAGATCAGTAATAATATTGCCTCTTTCATTCCGGATTTTAGTGATTTGAATCTTCTCTCTTTTATTCTTGGTCAGTTGAGCTATTCTGTCAATTTTGTTGATCTTTCAAAGAACCAACTTATGTTCATTGATTTTCTATGCTGTTTTTCTATTCTCTATTGCATTAATTTCTCCTCTAGTCTCTATTATTTCCTCCATTTTCTGCGAGCTCTATGGTTGGTTTATTTCTTTCTCACACCACCCCATCCATCTAATCCTGTTATTATCTTCAATACGTACTCATAATCCAATCACTTCTTGCCATATCCACTGCCACCTCTTGATCTGAGCTATCATCATCTCTCACCAGGTATGGTAATAACCTACTTACTAGTCTCCCTGTGTCTACAGGTGTCTATCTATAATCTAGTTTTAACACAGCAGCAGAATTATCAGTTTAAAAGCAGATCCTTTTAGCTCAAATCACTTAACTCCTCTGTGGAAAACCCTTCAATGGTTTTCCATCTCTCTAAGAGTAGAAGTCAAAGCAGAGTTTCAATGCTAATGGTGCATATTACAATCAATTGTGGGCTTAAAAATAGATACATCAAGCTGAGTCTCAAAGAAATTCTGATTTAGAGGTCTGATGGGGGTCGAGTAGTGGAGTGGCACTCAGGGATATATAAATATATGTTTTAAGATCTACAGGTGATTCTAAAGGACCGGCTAGATTGAGAACCACTGTGTTAAAGTGGATATGGAGGAGGAAAAGAATCCTAGATATACAGGAGTTGCTGTTACTAATATGAATGCATAATATATTGCTAATCATTCTTTATTTTACGTATCAACAAACAATAACTGCTAACGTTTGTTGAAGTCTGGTAAGTAACAGGCAGTGGGGTATTTAGCACATATTAACTCATTTAGTACTATAAACCTTATAAAGTAGGCCCTACCATATTTTATAGATTCTAAGACATACTTTGTTTTCACATTTTAATATCTCTGAAGTCTGATGTGTCTTACAATCAATGAAATTGTACAATCACTACTGGCCAGATGGCAGTTATGATATAGTTGTCATTGCCTGCACAGACACAAACTTGATTACTCTAGTCAATGATACTATGTGAAATAAACAAAACGTTTTTTTCCTGAGTCAAAGTGATTTATGAAAAACTGGACTATGAACGTGAACAAGTTTTGGTAATGCCTTACCCAATTTATTTTGCTTTTACTTTCCTTTCAATGTATATATATGTTGATATACAATAAAATCTATATCTAAGTAATTCTGTATGAGTCCTTTGAATAGTATAAAACAAATATTCTTAGTGGCAAGACAGCCATAGTTAATTGGCACTGTTTTTTCTAAGTGGTACATCAAATGATTGATTTGTGTCATAATATTACAGAAAATGTTAAGCAAAAATAAGTTGATACTAAGGCCATTAACTGCCAAGATAAACATTTATTTGAGCTCATTATTTAATAATGATTTTTAAAACTTCTTGCTTTTTTGACAAAGCAACATGTTTTATGGAAAGCTTTATCTAGATATTGCAATGTTTGACCATTAAAAATAAAATACAGATTCTTAAATTACTAAGAAATTATACAAGAAGTTTCATACAGTACCTAAATGAATTAATTTTAATTTTTCCACCCAAAGTAACATTTTCTCGTTACTCTCTTCACTCTGTCCACTCTCCTCTCTCTAAATAAGTTGGGTGTATTTCTAAAGAGGTACAGTAACTTACTTAGTAAACAATGATGCATTACATTAATAATATTTAGATGAGAACCCATTTACCACAAATTTAGCCTCTCAGAGATGATTTTATCATAAATTGTTGACTCATGACATTTCCTTAGTAAAGTATAACTTAATGATATTAATTCTTTTCTGTTTTTTTGTGCCCATGAAACAGAGGAAAGAGTTAATGTGTTTGCCTTAAGAAAAGTAGTGTGTCACTCAGAGCTACTATTTATGGGTTTTAGTTTATTATTTTTAACTCAAATTTCAGGTTGATTATGTTAAATTCAAACTTAGGTTTTATGCTGCGTGACTGTGAAATGTGCAGGAAAATAGAGCATCATGAACACAAGATCAGTTACTCATTGGACATTGACTTATCCCAGACAATATTGTTCTTATTGATTTTTAAGCATTAGAGATGCATACTATACTATGAAGTATAAGCAAATAATGTGGTAACGATCTATATTAATATATTTTTTAGTCTTTAAAGAACTGTAAAGAGAATAAAAGAAATAAAAGTTCCTGGTACAGGAAATGTAATCATTCAAATACACAAACCCACTAGTAATATGAAGTTGATTAATATAACCTTACCTTTGCTTATGGGATCTATTATTCTATAGATTTTCCAGTTAGATTTTAATGGAGGCATACTACAGTTAAACCACCCAAAATATATGGGAATAAATGTTGTTAACTGAAAAAATTAACTTCTTATAACTATTAAGATATGCATGATATTTCCACTTACATAAGTCAAATATAAGATTAATACCTTTATTGCAAGGAGTAATTATAAAATTTTAATGGGTTTGTGCCTTTAATACCTATTAAAAACTCATATTTTAGTTTAAACATGAAAATTATTAAGTATGATGATGTTATTTAAAAAGTCTCCTTTTAACATATACCTGGCCCTAACAAATGTTTTTGTAATGTAATGACTATTTATCTAAAATTCAAGGTGCCATTGAATCTCAAGGTTTTCAAGACCTCTGTAACAAGCCTAAGCTATAAAAATAAACTCATCCTTCTTATATTTTATAATATTTCCACCGATCAATGTCCACTTATTGTTTCCATTAATTAGCACAGCATCCCCTCCACACACATGCACACGAAACTTTCATATTTTTAATAGGGTTATCACAGAAATGAGTTTCGAGCTCCCATATGAAGAGGTAACATTAAAATTAAGGTCATTTATAGTTTCATTTTTGTGTTTTTAAGAGCCCCTGAATTCAAGGGGTATTATTCAAAGGCATAACATTATTAATGGGCTTCTGATATTAAAATTATAACACAAAAAATGTACGTGTGTGTTTATGAGACCCAAACCTTTGAATAGTTAAAAACAAAAAAGCAATATGTCTGGTTTAATTAACACAATATATTTAAAAAATGTCTAAAGATTATTTTCATTTTAAAACAGTCCCTATATTTAGAAAAGCAAGTAATACAATTCCTATAACAAAATTACAGAAATACCAAGAAGGAAGAATCCTTTAAATAACCTTCATTTACTGTTAAAGATAAACTGTCATTCTACTACTCATAGGGGTCCTCTGAGGTTTACAATAATTGATGTCTTAATGCTGTGGAGAAGGTAACATCTCCATATAAAGAAAAAATATTGAGGTATTTTCCTTTGGGGAATATTAGTGTTAATCTAATAGTTAAAACTGAATAAAGAGAGATAAAAACACATTTTTACCCCATTTACATAAAGTCTATAAATGGGATTATCATATTAGCTACAACGGTGTAGTTAAAAGTCATTGGGTCTCTAAAACCAAAATGACAATCTTTTAATAATATAAAAATTATTAGCTAAATAGATGCCTGGTAGTCATCAAAATAATATCATCATTACTTTGGGCATCAACATATGAATGGCTTCTAAGACATTTAGAAATTTGTATTTAAAAGATTTAATAAAATTAAAAATGATAAAATTCCCCATAATATTTTTTAACTATGATATTGTAACATGACATGACCTCTCAAGAGGACAGATTTTGTATTATGGTAGAGGTAGCAAATTAAACACAAATATTATTATATTCTTTAACAAAGATTCATTACCTGGAAGACTTGGAAAGAAGGACATTAAATTGAGGGTTATCAAGAGGACATAGTAACATTTAGAACCACAGATTAGAACTGGCCCAGAGGTCCCTAATCTAGTTCTCCCTTCCTTCCTATTTTTCCTCCATTCTCACATGTGCAACACATACTTAGATATTGACTTCTAATCAAAAAATAAATTCATATTTGTATTTTAAAAATTAAAGTAATATCAGCTGGCCAGAGCTTCTGATAATATGCAATAAACTACATATTATACTGAGGTGATATATTAACCGAAAGCAATTTGTCATTTTGAAAAGTGTGAAAGTTTCATAGTTAAATGAACAATTCCCATTATTTTTATCAAATATTTAATAGTTTCTAAGCTTTAGTCATTACATATAAACATTCCTAGAGCTCTAGGAACCTCAGCTGAGAATAAGTTATATAGTATGACGCCTCTCTTTAGAGGAAACTGAATTCAATTAGACTGCTTACCCACCTAGTTAATGGCAGAGTTGTACATCGATGTTTTCACAATTCTATCTTTATACAGTTACATTTTATAAACTTTAGAAATCAGATATTTAAACATTGCTAGTCATAATGAAGTGAGAACCCAGGCTCCCTGATTGAGCCTAACTTCTTTTCTAATGATAAGAGGCATAAATAGTCACTTGCTCTATTCCACTATGGAAAGTTTTCAGACTGCCTGACTACCACTTGTTTTTTCCTTCCTGAATCCATACTTTTACCTTAACAGATTGTCTAGCATGTGTAGAAGATTGTTTATCTCCACACAGAATTCCACTTTTTGCAAAATATTTATATATTAATATTTTTAAAATTCCTTTTAAATTGGATTACATTTTATCATAGGACCATACCAAGTAAATTCTCACTGATGTTGCACTGCCCATGTATAGAAAATCAGAGAGGTGGAGAGAATTAGGGTAAGTAATTATTTGCAGGGGAGTGGTGTCAAGTTTGCAAATATATTATAGGTAGGCACTGGATGTTTGAAAATAGGAGAATAAGAAGAACTCATGTCATTTACTAATTCTATAATTTGGAATATTCTGGATTGTTTTTAAATATAATCTTCTTATATGTGGAAAACAAGAAGGTAAGAAATTATATCTCTGCTATACATTGTTTCACAAAATTAAACGTATAAAAATATACTGGGAAATGCAACAGCAAATAGAATGCTAATAATACTAATATTAATAGTAATAGACGGACTTCCTTGGTGGCGCAGTGGTTAAGAGTCTGTCTGCCAATGCAGAGGACACGTTTTCGAGCCCTGGTCCGGGAAGATCCCACATGTCGCACAGCAACTAAGCCCGTGTACCACAACTACTGAGCCTGCACTCTAGAGCCCGCGAGCCACAACTACTGAAGCCCGCGCACCGCAACGAAGAGTAGCCCCCTCTCGCCGCAACTAGAGACAGCCCGTGAGCAGCAGCAAAGACCCAATGCAGCCAAAAATAAATAAATAAATTTATAAAAAATAAAAAGTAATAGAATATAATAATATTAATAAAAACAGAAACGCTTTTTCATTATATGAGGTATAGAACAATAAATCTACTGCACATTTAGGATCCTCATATTATTATATTTCTTTGTTCCTTTCAATTAACTAATACATACAAAGTTAGGAAACTATATTTGTATAATACATTTACATCAACAGCTGTTGTTCTGTAAGAGTATTACTGTTTTTATCAACTTTAAGATTATAAGGGACACACATGATTAATTCTGATATAGAAATGTATCAAATTGAGGTGTAATTCAAACATACTTGGATTATCAGATACCCATGAAAAAGATCTGATTACCAAAAAAAAGAATTCTACAAGATACAAACCAAAAATTAATATTTATTGTTCAGAATATTCTTTTAAATTGTAAGGTATAAAAATAATATTTTTATAGTATAACTACCTAAATTAAAGAGATTGCAGGTTATTTAATCAACAAAATTCATATTGGTATCCACTATAAATTCTAACACTATTTTTTAAAAAGTCTGCAACTAACCAATGCTTCTACAGATACTGATTTAAAATGACAGTGGCAAATTTTTAGCTGTGTTGGGTCGTGTGAGGGCTTTCTCTAGCTGCAGCGAGTGGCGGGGCACTCTTCATCGCGGTGCGCGGGCCTCTCACTATCACGGCCTCTCTTGTTGCGGAGCACAGGCTCCAGACGCGCAGGTTCAGTTAGTCGTGGCTCACGGACCTAGCCGCTCTGTGGCATGTGGGATCTTCCCAGACCAGGGCTTGAACCCGTGTCCCCTGCATTGGCAGGCAGATTCTCAACCACTGCGCCACCAGGGAAGCCCAACTTGCTCAATCTTAATAAATGAAACTGATTTGAAAATCTCTATTTGAAAGGAGGATGTCAATTAAGGAATACAGATCCATATGTTTGCTTGAATCTTTAAACAAAAGATTAAGTAATATTACTGTTACCTCTCTCCGTCGAGAAGCCCAACATGTTTGCTTGATCTTCCACACCACAGCGGCCACCAGTAATAAGGATAAAAAACAACTAGAAAATAAAACACAAATAATTTTTGCTTAAAACACTTGCAATGTGTCATGAAATGATAAAAGAATATGTAGAGGATTTAAAAATATATAGAAATAATCACTTTGCCTTGGCAAATATTCAAGCAAAACAGACAAATTAGAAGTTTGTAAAACATTCTCAAGTAAAAGCAAAGTACACAGGTAGAAAAATTAGTTATATTCTTTAATATATATTATAGTCTATCTTTCAGATTTTCTCCGTCAGAAGGAATGTAACTTTATAATTCTGTTGGTTTTATACAGCAACAAATTTTTTTAGAATTGCTATTGAGTCGTAAAACCTGGCAATTTCATAAATTTAAATATCACACATTTATTCATTTTACCTTTATTAGCAACTATCTTATGTCTGAGAATATTCCTGTAGTTCTCAACTGAAGGTGATTTAGCCCTCCCCCCCATCCCCCCACTGGGACACTTGACTATGTCTAGATACATGTCTGATTATCACACTGGGAGAGAAGTGCAACTTGCATCTAGTGAGTGTAGCCAGCAACGCTGCCAAACATCCTGCAATGCACAGGACTGGCCCCAATGACAAATTATTCTGTCCAAAATGTCAGTTCTACAGAAGCTGAGAATCCCTTGTATATGCTAATGTTTAAATTAAGAAATAATTCAATTACAACGTATATACATGTGGTCAATATGTATTAGGTACCATATGCGATAGACTATGTAGCAGAGGATACTTTTTTAGCAGTAACTTGAGACTGACAAATCTCAAAATAACAGATTTATGTGAATCTGGTTAACCAATCCCAACCATGCATTACTGTTTCTTTTCCCTTCCTTTGCTCTGTGGTCAAAGATTATGCTATGAAAAGACCCAGAAATGAGCAGGACAGTGCCACTATGAATTCACTGGTCACTGACCACTACCGAAAACCTGGTCTTCACCCTTAACTGATAATCCTTGTACTCATCAATTGATTCACTCATAAGCAGTGTAAATGTTGACACTTTCTACTCTTGTCAAATCCTTAATATATTTTTTCTCCTTGCCTCACTTAAAGAAATCTTAGACTATCTTTCAATGATGCTGACAATGACATTGATAATTCTAGCACCCATCCACTGAGTGCTGAACACATTCCAGATACTGTGCTAGATACATCACACTGATGACTGGGTTTAGTTTTATAAGGACATTTCCAGATAGGATATATTATTCTTATTTTAGAAAAGAAGAATCCAATGCTCAGAGAAGTTCAAAGTAAATTGCTTATAGTCACACAGGGAGTTGAAGTGGTAGAGCCAAAATTCAAAACGAGCCACGTAAGCCTCAGACTCTTTCCTTCCCATCTGTTGGGAACTCTGAACTCTGAGCTTGCACACTATGTCATAACAGTTGTTTTCCATATGCCCCAGTATCAACCACTGAGGTACCTTTCTGCTTTTTACATAATTATCTTTCCCTCTAGTATTTATAAACTCATTCTATTTCATCTAAATTTAAATTTTCAGAAGTGCTCAAGTCCCACATCTCCTGAAAAATAAAAAACAATAACCCTATTTTATTAACCCTGTAACTTCCTCTAGTTTGTTGAGCAAGTGGTCCATGTAGCCACTTCCATGTCAATTTCCTCATAACCTAGTCTTATTTAACGTCTTATAATTTGGTATCTAATTTGTATACTAATAAAAATGTTAATATTAATAATTAATGTTTATATACTATGCAATATTTTAGTGGGTACTTCCTCATCATGACTTTCTAAAAATTAAATAAACTAGTCTTTTCTCTATCAACTGTCTTTTACTTCTCAATTGACAATACCAACCGTCCATCCTTTAAAACCCGTCTGAACACTTTATTTTCTTGGCTTCCTTCATCCTTCTTGACACACTATGGAGTCAATGAGAGTAGAATGCATTCCCGACTCTTTGTTTTAAATTATGGACATTCGTGAAAATTCATTCACAAGACCATGCTATTATCTATTCTTGCTCTCAGAAAAAGAGCTCAGTTATTCTCATAGCTTCAACCATGACCTCATTTGGAATCATTTCCAAATATAAGTCATTTAACCTGCCAAAATGAGAGCATCTTATCATTAGAAGATATCGATGACATTTAGTTCAGACTCCCTCCCAGGAAAGAAATTCCCAGCACAACTCTGATAGTGATCCGGTCCCTAATTAAATACACATAGTAGCTTCTGCTGGCTCATAAGTTGGTGCATTTTATTTTTAGCTAGCTCAAACTGTGAAAATTTTCTGTTAAGCTGTCTTTCTAACTTTTATTAATCAGTGCTGCTTCTGCCTCTGGGTTACACTGATTCAGCCATTTCCTTCTTCTATATTCTAACACTTCTTTATATATTTGAAGACTCTTACATGATTCCTTCTAGTCCACTGGTTCTCAATCAGGAGAGTTTTGCCCTCCAGGGACATTTGGCAGTGGCTGGAGACATTTTTGGTTGTCACCACTTGGTGGACATCAAGTGGGATGCTGGTAAATATGGTACAATATAGAGGTCAGTCCTCCTCCCCACAACAAAGATTCTCCCAGCCAACCTGCCAATAGTGCCAAAACCCTGTTCTAGTATGAATTACTGCCATAGCAGTTACACTTCCCTTGTTATATCCAGGTTAACAATGCAACTGTTGAAATATAGTAGTGAGAATTGATACTTCATATATAGTCCAAGGATCCATTTATCTGAATTTAAGTCTTACCATAATACCTTAAGAATTTTAACAAGAGAGATAAATATCACCTCAAATCTACCATGTCCAAACTGTACTCTTGAGTAACATTCATAATAAAAGTAACTAACATCTATTGAGTAATATGTACCAAGCACTGTGTTACATGTTTTACATGCATTAATTCTTTCATTACCACAATCACACATGATATACTGTGTATTCTGTTATGTACTCATTTAAAAGATGAGAAAGTTGAGGTCATGGAGAGTTTACGTAAATTGCCTAAGTTACAAAAGTCTTAAATTGCAAGTTCTCCCCTTCCTGTTGACTTCCTGTCTCACCATTACTTTCCAGGTAAAATGTAAAAACACATTCAATTTTATCATCCCTTACATTCAGTCAGACATCATATCTTGTCAACTGTTTCTCTCACAGTGTCTGCAGTAGTAGACAATAGTACACATACCAAAATTCATTTATATTTAATAATTAAACGTAACCTAAATACCAAAAAGTATTTTTATTTGACAATTTGTAATTCACAATATCCTCCCCCCATAATAGTTACATGATCAAGATTCAGTTTAGGACAGTGAAGACTTGCTGAATTTCTCCACAGGGAACTTAAATTCTTTCTGATCTAAATTTCATGACATAAGTGAAGAGTGTCACTTTCATAATGATAGAGGAAGCCAGTATAAACTTTTTCAGTTTTCACGATTTTACCCCCTTGAGAAGAGGAGATATACACTTTAGGGGTTTGTATGCTTTCTATGTTAATTCATATTAGGCTGGTAATAAAAAGTAAAGAGCGATCATGCTGATGAAAAATTGGTAAAATCAATAAATAGTTTAAGAAAATATTCTTCTAATAATATACTATTATAGGAAGAGATATGGGATTATACCAGCAGAGACACCGAGAGTTTAAACTAAAGGGTACAGAGAAAACAAGATGTAATGAAAGAAGGTTTTCAGGCTTCTTGGATTCTACGGGATGGGAACATAGAGCTATTCAGTTGGAAGCAGGGTTTATCCTTTAAGAAAAGGGAAGAATGACCCAGAAGGGAATCAGAGACCTTTAGGGCTCCCACTCCCACCACAGGCCCAGGGGGCAAGGATGGATCCTCCTCAGTTTCAAAGGGTGGAGCCTCTTGGGTTTTAGAGGACCAGGATACCCCTGCCAAGAGCCTTGGCGCCAAGGCTGCAGCACAGTGCTACAGCATCAGGGCCACCTTGCCAAGCTAACGTGGCAGGGCCGCACCACAGAGCTATGGGGTGACACTGCCACCTCAGGGGACCTGGAGGTAGGGCACTGAGCCAAGGAGGGTTATTCTCAAATCTTTAAGTTCTGATGGGATTAGCCTTCCTTGGGACCCATCACCCCTTTCTTCCTTTACTTTTCTTCCTTTTGAAATGGGAATATCTATTCTATGCCTATACCACCGTGGTATTTTGGAATCACATAATTTGCCTGGTTTCACAGGCTCACAACTAGAGAGGAATTTTGCCTTGGGTTAACTTGACCCCAAATCTCACCCATATCTGATTTAGATGATATTCAGATGAGACTTTAGACTTTAGTGTCGATTCTGGAATGAATTAAGCCTTTTGGGATTGCTGGGATGGAATAAATGTACTTTGCATGCAATAAGGACATGATTTAGGGGGCTAGAGGCAGAATGCTACAAATGTTCCTCCAAAAGTTGTATGTTGAAGCCCTAAACCCCAATGTGATTATACTTAGAGATAGCAACTTTTGGATGTAACTAAAGTTAAATGAGGTCGTAATGGTAGAGCCCTGAGCCAGAAGAATTAGTGTCCTCATAAGAAGAAACACCAGAGAGCTTGTGCTCTCTCCCCCAAGCACTTGTACTGAGAAAAGGCCACGTGAACACACACCAAGAAGGCGGTCATCTATAGGCCAAGAAGAAAGCTCTCACCAGAAGCCAACCATGCTGGCACTCAGATCTTAGACTTCCCAGTCTCCAAAACTGTGAGATTATAAACTTTCTGTTGTTAAAGTCACTCAGTCTGTGTTAGTTGTTTATGGAAGCCTGAGCAGACTAAGACACTCCCCAAAGTCAAAAGGAAGAATAACTTCCAGGTTTGTTCTGGTCAGGGCCCTGGCTACATTTCTTTCTGTTTTCTGACCCATACACTCTGTTGTGCATCAGCTTTATTCTCAGGCTTGTTTTTCTCTTAGATACAAAAACGAATGCCGCAGTTCCAGACTTCTACCGCATACCATTATACATGCCCACTCTTCGCCAATCACTTGGCGAATTGAAGGGTATGCACTTACTGGCTTTAGCCCACCCATGAAGCTGGTGAGGGATAAATTCCTTCCAAACTGAAACCTCACTGCATAGCCACGTGGAAGGAGTTAAATGAAGGCTGGGAAAGAATCCATAAAATCGACTTCTGATATCATTTATGTAAAATTCATAGAAAAACACCTAAATGAACCCCCCCAAAACCGGTAACAGATTTACAAATCTAAAGAGCACATTTGATAACTCTTCAATCCTTTCTTGAAGTATTTTACAGAAAATAGAGTGCTCTAAAGCCTCCTTGGCAAAGTATTAAAAAGGCAAGCAACATATAGTAAGGAAGACCTTCCTGGTTAACTACTCCTGTTACAAATCATGTACCTGGACAAAACCTTAATCTCACAAACTTGCACCAAAAATTATAAAGGTCAATGTATACAGTGTTCTTTTCTACACTCAACTTTTATTTAAAGCATACCTTTTGAAACCATGTAGTCAGGATAAAAGTTTCAATTACAAAATTCCCCTAATATTTTTAAAGTAGTAAATGCTCTTCCTAAAAAGCTTTCCTAAAGCACTAATGCATAACACATATACAGAAATCATAAGTATACAGCTCAATGAATTATCGCAAAGAAAATATACCCATGTAACCACCACCCCAGTAAAGAAATAGTACTTTGCCCATCCCCTCTTCATCAGAGGTCACTAGCATAATGATTTTTAACACCATAGTGTGTTTCCGCCTATCTCTGAACTTTATACAAATGGAATCCTAAAATATTCATTCTTTTGTTTCTAGCTTCTTTTGTTCAAAACTATGTTAGTGAATGCCATCCATATTGTTCTTTTAGGATTAGTTTGTTCTTTTCATTGCCCCATATTCTATTATTTTTAGGTATCTGGGTTATTCCAAGGTTTTGGTTATTTAAAACACACTGTTATAAATATATTTAACATGACCTTTGATGGAATGGAATTGTTGGATCACAGAGTATGGGTAAGCTCAACTTTAGAATACAGTCAAATTTTTTTCAAAGTTGTTGCACCAACTTCTAGACCACCAGAAGTGTCTAGAGTTCCACATCCACTCCAACATTTGATATCACCTATCTTGTTCTTTTTAGTCACTATAATGGGTGAATAGTAAATAGTATTATATTGTGGTTTTAATTTGCATTCCCTGATAAAAATTAAATGGAGCACATTTTTATATTTTGTTAGCCACTTATCCTTTTTTGTGAAGTGCTTATTCAAGTCTCTTGCCATTTGGGGGGCGGGGAGTTGAGTTTTAAGACTGCTTTTTACTGATTTATATGAGTTATATATTGTGACTATAAGGCCTTTATCCTTTATATAGGTTGTGAATATTTTATACTACTGCATGGCTTGACTTTTCACAAAGTTAATGACATCTTCTGACGACAAAAATTGTTAGTTTTACTGTAGTCTAATTTTATTGAAGTGCTTTGTGTGTCTGTTTAAGAAATTTTCCCAGTTCTAAAGATGTGAAGAAGAATTCCCATATTACCTTCTAGATGATACTTCATGTTTTTCCTTTTCTCCTGGTATTGATTTTTATGATTAGTATGAGGTAGGAGTCAAATGTTACTTTTCTCCATATGGATGGTTAACAGATCCAACACCCGATAAAGTTTTTCTTAAAGCTATAAATAAATATTGACAGACAGTCCTTGACTTGCTAACCAAGCTGAAGAATGGTGACTTCCATCACAGCCCTTTCTGCTGTATCAAATTTACAGAGGGACTGAGGTCTTATTTGTATCTTATAGAAAATGTCGATATTCTCTATAGAGATATTTTACTTTAGACATCTGTAGGCTGTGCTTACAATCTACCCAAAGTTTTTTCAGTGTTATTTGAGTCTGCCATGTGGGTTCAGTCTGGGGCCTGGGCAGAGTTCTAACCATTAGCCACTTCTCAAATTCTCTGGTATGCTAATTAGGATAAGAACCTCACATGGAAGATCCCAGGAGTTCAACTTTATGGGATGGCTTTTCTCTCTCTGTTATTTCCCAGACTTTTTCTGGTTCTCTGGGCTTCACTTTTCCACCCTCTGGCCAGAAACTACCCGCTTCTGTGATTGTGCCACATTCTGCATTGGGAGGACAGAGAAGAGGGAAAAGCAATGGATTTGTATTGACCCTCTTGTACCCATAGTTCCGCCTTATGTAGAAGATTCCCAACCCTTGGAGATTTGGCTCTAGCAGCTTCCTGGCCATTTTTGCTGCAGCCAATGTTCCTGCTTCAAGACTGTCTGGAATTGGGGGTAAGTAAATATTTTAAAAGAGAGGAAAAATTGGGGGGTGGATCTCCCCTACTCTCTGAGCTTTAAGGGCTTCCTTTTCCACAGCACAAGTCAGAACTAGAGTATTTTTCCAGGATGTTTTCTTCATTGAGGCTCAAGGCAGGGGATACTGGAGGAAAAAACGGTTAACTTCCAAATATTTCAGGGTGCTCTGAATTCTGGTGTTCTTCCCTGATCTGCCTGATGATACTTACTTTTCACAATTACCAAATAGCTGCCCATGCATATCATCCAGGTTTTATAGTTGAGACCCATGGGACATAAAGAGAGATGTATGTTTATGTAGTGTTTCCTGGAACTGGAAGCCTGACAGTGAATGGATTTTTGACAGAGCTGCAAAGGCATTTCAAAAGAGAAAGACCAGTCTTTTCCAAAGGCTGTAAAAACTGGATATCCATATGCAAAATAATGAACCTTGACCTACACCTCAATCATAAACAATAACTAAAATGGATCATAGACTCATAAACAAAAGATATCTGAAATGGATCATAGACTTAAATGTACAATGTAAAAGTATAAAACTCTTAGAAGGAAATCTATGTGACCTTGAATAAGCAAAGAGTTCTTATATGACACCAAAAGCATAACTTATAAAAGAAAAAAAAAATACATTGGATTCTATCAAAATCAAAACATTTTTTTCTCCACAAAAGACACTGTTAAAAGAATAAAAATACAAGTCAAAGACTGGGAGAAAGTTATATCAAATCACACTTCTGGCAGAAGATTTACATCCAGATATATAAAGAATATTCAAACCCAAGAATAAGAAAACAAACAATAAAAAATAGGCAAAAAATTTGCAAAGACACTTAACCAAAGAAGATAAAAGTATGGCTAATAAGCACATGAAAAGATATTCAATGTCATTAGTCATTAGAGGAATGCAGATTAAAATCATGATAAGATACCACCACACACCTATTTGAGCGGCTATAATAAAAAATACCAACAAGACCAAGCACTGAGGATGTGGAACAGCTGAAACCCTCATACTTTGCTGGTGGCAAGGCAAAATGATACAGTCACTCTGAAAAATAGTGGCAGTTATTATAAAGATAAACATACATTTGCTATATGATTCAGCAATCCCACTTCCAGATATTTATCCTAAAGTGAAAACTTATGTCTGCACAAAACCTATACAAGTATGTATCTTGTCCACGGCAGCATTATTCATAGCTGCTGAAAAGTATAACAATTAATATCTATCAAAGGGTGGATGGATAAACAAACTGGAGTATATTCATACAATGGAATACCACTTAACAACAAAAATGAAATGGACTATTGATGGAAAAAACCAACTTGGATAAATCTCAAATGCAGCATGCTAAGGGAAAGAAACCAGTCTCCGGAGGTTACATACTGTAAGAGTCCACGTATATGACATTCTGGGAAAGGCAAAACTATAGAGACAGGGTGCCAATCAGTGGCTGCCAGGGCTTATGGCTGAGGAAAAAGCCTCATTGTAAAGGAAGCCCTATGAAGGATTCTTTGAGATTCTGGAACTGGTCTATATCCTGATAGAGCTGATGATTACAAGAAACTATACAGAGGAGCTTCAAGATGGCTGAAGAGTAAGACACAGAGGTCACCTTCCTCCCCACAAATACATCAGAAATACATCTACATGTGGAACAACTCCTACAAAACACCTACTGAATGCTGGCAGAAGACCTCAGACCTCCCAAAAGGCAAAAAACTCCCCATGTACCTGGGTAGGGCAAAAGAAAAAATAAATAACAGAGACAAAGAATAGGGACAGGACCTGCACCAGTGGGAGGGAGCCGTGAAGGAGGAAAGGTCTCCACACCCTAGGAAGCCCCTTCGCGGGCGGAGACTGCGGGTGGCAGAGGGGGGAAGCTTCGGAGCCACGGAGCAGAGCACAGCCACAGGGGTGCGGAGGGCAAAGCGGAGAGATTCCTGCACAGAGGATCGGTGCCAACCAGCCCTCAGCAGCCCGAGAGGCTTGTCTGCTCCCCCGCCGGGGCAGGCGGGGCTGGGAGCTGAGGCTCAGGCTTCAGTCGGATCGCAGGGAGAGGACTGGGGTTGGCGGCATGAAGACGGCCTGAAGGGGTTAGTGCGCCACAGCTAGCCAGGAGGGAGTCCGGGAAAAGGTCTGCAGCTGCCGAAGAGGCAAGAGACTTTTTCTTGCCTCTTTGTTTCCTGGTGCGCGAGGAGAGGGGATGCAGAGCGCCGCTTAAAGGAGCCCCACAGACGGGCGCGAGCCGCGGCTATCAGCGCGGACCCCAGAGACGGGCAGGAGACGCTAAGGCTGCTGCTGCCGCCACCAAGAAGCCTGTGTGCGAGCACAGGTCACTCTCCACACCGCCCCTCCCAGGAGCCGGTGCAGCCCGCCACTGCCAGGGTCCCGTGATCCGGGGACAACTTCCCCGGGAGAACGCACGGCGCGCCTCAGGCTGCTGCAACGTCACGACGCCTCTGACGCCGCAGGCTCGCCCCGCCTCCTCCGTACTGCTCCCTCCCCGCGGCCTGAGTGAGCCAGAGTCCCCGAAGCAGCTGCTCCTTTAACCCCATCCTGTCTGGGCAGGGAATAGACACCCTCAGGCGACCTACACGCAGAGGCGGGTCCAAATCCAAAGCTGAACACCGGGAGCTGTGCGAACAAAGAAGAGAAAGGGAAATCTCTCCCAGCAGCCTCAGGAGCAGTGGATTAAATCTCCACTTGATGTGCCTGCATCTGTGGAATACCTGAATAGACAACGAATCATCCCAAATTGAGGAGGTGGACTTTGGGAGCAACAATATATATATATATTTTTTCCCTTTTTCTCTTTTTGTGAGTGTGTATGTGTATGCTTCTGTGTGTGATTTTGTCTGTCTAGCTTTGCTTTTACCATTTGTCCTAGGGTTCTGTCTGTCCTTTTTTTTTTTTTTTACTTAAAAATTTCTTTTCTTAATAATTTTTTATTTTTTATTTTAATGACTTTATTTTATTTTATTTTACTTTATTTTATTTTATTTTATCTTCTTCTTTCTTTCTTTCTTTTTTTTCTCCCTTTTATTCTGAGCCGTGTGGACGACAGGCTTTTGGTGCTCCAGCCAGGCATCAGTGCTGTGCCTCTGAGGTGAGAGAGCCAAGTTCAGGACACTGGTCCACAAGAGACCTCCCAGCTCCACATAACATCAAACAGTGAAAATCTCCCAGAGATCTCCATCTCAACGCCAAGACCCAGCTCCACTCAACGACCAGCAAGCTACAGTGCAGGACACCCTATGCCAAACAATTGGCAAGACAGGAACACAACCCCACCCATTAGCAGAGAGGCTGCCTAATATCATAATAAGGTCACAGACACCCCAAAACACACCACCAGACGTGGACCTGCCCACCAGAAAGACAAGATCCAGCCTCATCCACCACAACACAGGCACTAGTCCCCTCCACCAGGAAGCCTACACAACCCACTGAACCAAACTTAGCCACTGGGGACAGACACCAAAAACAATGGAAACTACGAACCTGCAGCCTGCGTAAAGCAGACCCCAAACACAGTAAGTTAAGCAAAATGAGAAGACAGAGAAACACACAGCAGATGAAGGAGCAAGGCAAAAGCCCACCAGACCTAACAAATGAAGGGAAATAGGCAGTCTACCTGAAAAATAATTCAGAATAATGATAGTAAAGATGATCCAAAATCTTGGAAATAGAATGGAGAAAATACAAAAAACGTTTAACAAGGACCTAGAAGAACTAAAGAGCAAACAAACAAAGGTGAACAAAACAATAAATGAAATTTAAAACTCCCTAGAAGGGATCAATAGCAGAATAACTGAGGCAGAAGAACGCATAAGTGACCTGGAAGATAAAATAGTGGAAATAACTACTGCAGAGCAGAATAAAGAAAAAAGAATGAAAAGAATTGAGGACAGTCTCAGAGACCTCTGGGACAACATTAAACATACCAACATTCAAATTATAGGGGTCCCAGAAGAAGAAGAGAAAAAGAAAGGGACTGAGAAAATATTTGAAGAGATTATAGTTGAAAACTTCCCTAATATGGGAAAGGAAATAGTTAATCAAGTCCAGGAAGCACAGAGAGTCCCATACAGGATAAATCCAAGGAGAAACACGCCAACACACATATTAATCAAACTATCAAAAATTAAATACAAAGAAAAAATATTAAAAGCAGCAAGGGAAAAACAACAAGTAACACATAAGGGAATCCCCATAAGGTTAACAATTGATCTTTCAGCAGAAAGTGCAAGCCAGAAGGGAGTGGCAGGACATATTTAAAGTGATGAAAGAGAAAAACCTACAACCAAGATTACTCTACCCAGCAAGGATCTCATTCAGAATTGATGGAGAAATTAAAAGCTTTACAGACAAGCAAAAGCTAAGAGAATTCAGCACTACCAAACCAGATTTAAAACAAATGCTAAAGGAACTTCTCTAGAAGTTTCCTTCTCTAGGAAACACAAGAGAAGGAAAAGACCTACAATAATAAACCCAAAACAATTAAGAAAATGGTAATAGGAACATACATATCGATAATTACCTTAAATGTAAATGGATTAAATGCTCTAACCAAAAGACATAGACTGGCTGAATGGATAGAAAAACAAGACCTGTATATATGCTGTCTACAAGAGACCCACTTCAGACCTAGGGACACATACAGACTGAAAGTGAGGGGATGGAAAAAGATATTCCATGCAAATGGAAATCAAAAGAAAGCTGGAGTAGCAATTCTCATATCAGACAAAATTGACTTTAAAACAAAGACTATTACAAGAGACAAAGAAGGACACTACATAATGATCAAGGGATCAATCCAAGAAGAAGTTATAACAATTGTAAATATTTATGCACCCAACATAGGAGCACCTCAATACATAAGGCAAATACTAACAGCCATAAAAGGGGAAATCGACAGTAACACAATTATAGTAGGGGACTTTAACACCCCACTTTCACCAATGGACAGATCATCCAAAATGAAAATAAATAAGGAAACACAAGCTTTAAATGATACATTAAACAAGATGGACTTAATTGATATTTATAGGACATTCCATCCAAAAACAACAGAATACACTTTCTTCTCAAGTGCTCATGGAACATTCTCCAGGATAGATCATATCTTGGGTCACAGATCAAGCCTTGGTAAATTTAAGAAAATTGAAATTGTACCAAGTATCTTTTCCGACCACAATGCTATGAGACTAGATATCAATTACAGGAAAAAATTTGTAAGAAATAGAAACACATGGAGGCTATAGAACACACTACTTAATAACCAAGAGATCACTGAAGAAATCTAAGAGGAAATCAAAAAGTACCTAGAAACAAATGACAATGAAAACACAACAACACAAAACCTATGGGATGCAGCAACAGCAGTTCTAAGAGGGAAGTTTATAGCTATACAAGCCTACCTTAAGAAACATCTCAAATAAACAACCTAACCTTACACCTAAAGCAATTAGAGAAAGAAGAACAAAAGAACCCCAAAGTTAGCAGAAGGAAAGAAATCATAAAGATCAGATCAGAAATAAATGAAATAAATGAAGGAAATGATAGCAAAGATCAATAAAACTAAAAGCTGGTTCTTTGAGAAGATAAACAAAATTGATACACCATTAGACAGACTTATCAAGAAAAAAAGGGAGAAGACTGAAATCAATGGAATTAGAAATGAAAAAGGAGAAGTAACAACTGACACTGCAGAAATACAAACGATCATGAGAGATTACTACAAGCAACTCTATGTCAATAAAATGGACAACCTGGAAGAAATGGACAAACTCTTAGAAATGCACAACCTTCTGAGACTGAACCAGGAAGAAATAGAAAATATGAACAGATCAATCACAAGCACTGAAATTGAAACTGTGATTAAAAATCTTCCAACAAACAAAAGCCCAGGACCAGATGGCTTCACAGGTGAATTCTATCAAACATTTAGAGAAGAGCTAACACCTATCCTTCTCAAACTCTTCCAAAATATAGCAGACGGAGGAAGACTCCCAAACTAATTCTACGAGGCCACCATCACTCTGATACCAAAACCAGACAAAGATGTCACAAAGAAAGAAAACTACAGGCCAATATCACTGATGAACACAGATGCAAAAATCCTCAACAAAATACTAACAAACAGAATCCAACAGCACATTAAAAGGATCATACACTATGATCAAGTGGGGTTTATCCCGGGAATGCAAGGATTCTTCAATATATGCAAATCAATCAATGTGATACACCATATTAACAAACTGAAGGAGAAAAACCATATGATCATCTCAATAGATGCAGAGAAAGTTTTCAACAAAATTCAACACCCATTTATGATAAAAACCCACCAGAAAGTAGACATAGAGGGAACTTACCTCAACATAATAAAGGCCATATATGACAAACCCACAGCCAACATCGTCCTCAATGGTGAAAAACTGAAACCGTTTCCACTAAGATCAGGAACAAGAAAAGGTTGCCCACTCTCACCACCATTGTTCAACATAGTTTTGGAAGTTTTAGCCACAGCAATCAGAGAAGAAAAAGAAATAAAAGAAATCCAAATTGGAAAAGAAGAAGTAAAGCTGTCACTGTTTGCAGATGACATGATACTATACATAGAGAATCCTAAAGATACCACCAGAAAACTACTAGAGCTAATCAATGAATTTGGTAAAGTAGCAGGATACAAAATTAATGCACAGAAATCTCTTGCATTCCTATACACTAATGATGAAAAATCTGAAAGTGAAATTAAGAAAACACTCCCATTTACCACTGCAACAAAAAGAATAAAATATCTAGGAATAAACCTACCTAAGGAGACAAAAGACCTGTATGCAGAAAATTATAAGACACTGATGAAAGAAATTAAAGATGATACAAATAGATGGAGAGATATACCATGTTCTTGGATTGGAAGAATAAACATTGTGAATATGACTCTACTACCCAAAGCAATCTACAGATTCAATGCAATCCCTATCAAACTACCACTGGCATTTTTCACAGAACTAGAACAAAATATTTCACAATTTGTATGGAAACACAAAAGACCCTGTATAGTCAAAGCAATCTTGAGAAAGAAACATGGAGCTGGAGGAATCAGGCTCCCTGGCTTCAGACTATACTACAAAGCTACAGTAATCAAGACAGTATGGTACTGGCACAAAAACAGAAATATAGATCAATGGAACAGGATAGAAAGCCCAGAGATAAACCCACGCACATATGGTCACGTTATCTTTGATAAAGGAGGCAAGAATATACAGTGGAGAAAAGACAGCCTCTTCAATAAGTGGTGCTGGGGAAACTGGACAGCTACATGTAAAAGAATGAAATTAGAACACTCCCTAACACCATACACAAAAATAAACTCAAAATGGATTAAAGACCTAAATGTAAGGCCAGATACCATCAAACTCTTAGAGGAAAACATAGGCAGAAAACTCTATGACATAAATCACAGCAAGATCCTTTTTGACCCACCTCCTAGAGAAATGGAAATAAAAACAAAAATAAACAAATGGGACCTAATGAAACTTAAAAGCTTTTGCACAGCAAAGGAAACCATAAACAAGACCAAAAGACAACCCTCAGAATGGGAGAAAATATTTGCAAATGAAGCA
Organism: Balaenoptera musculus; assembly: GCF_009873245.2. Classification (NCBI taxonomy): domain Eukaryota; kingdom Metazoa; phylum Chordata; class Mammalia; order Artiodactyla; family Balaenopteridae; genus Balaenoptera; species Balaenoptera musculus. The sequence continues at coordinate 15,188,380 of NC_045800.1, forward strand.
ACTGACAAAGGATTCATCTCCAAAACATACAAGCAACTCATGCAGCTCAATATCAAAAAAACAAACAACCCAATCCTAAAATAGGCAGAAAACCTAAATAGACATTTCTCCAAAGAAGATATACAGATTGCCAACAAACACATGAAAGAATGCTCAACATCATTAATCATTAGAGAAATACAAATCAAAACTACAATGAGATATCATCTCACACCAGTCAGAATGGCCATCATCAAAAAATCTACAAAAAATAAATGCTGGAGAGGGTGTGGAGAAAAGGGAACCCCCTTGCACTGTTGGTGGGAATGTAAATTGATACAGCCACTATGGAGAACAGTATGGAGGTTCCTTAAAAAACTATAAATAGAACTACCATATGACCCAGCAACCCAACTACTGGGCATATACCCTGAGAAAAGCATAATTCAAAAAGAGTCATGTACCAAAATGTTCATTGCAGCTCTATTTACAATAGCCAGAACATGGAAGCAACCTAAGTGTCCATCAACAGAGGAATGGATAAAGAAGATGTGGTACATATATACAATGGAATATTACTTAGCCATAAAAAGAATGAAATAATGCCGTTTGCAGCAACATGGATGGACCTAGAGATTATCACACTAAGTGAAGTAAATCAGAGAAAGACAAATATCATATGATATCATTTATATGTGGAATCTAAAAAAAGGTACAAATGAACTAATTTACAAAGCATAAAGAGTCACAGACGTAGAAACCAAACTTACGGTTACTGGGGAGGAAGGGGGAGAGGGATAAACTAGGAGGTTGGGATTGACATATACACATTACTATATATAAAATAGATAACTAATAAGGACCTATTGTATAGCACAGGGAACTCTACTCAATACTCTGTAATGACCTATATGGGAAAAGAATCTAAAAAAGAGTGGATATACGTATATGTATAACTGATTTACTTTGCTGTACAGCAGAAACTAACCCAGCATTATAAATCAACTATACTCCAATAAAAATTTAAAAAAAAAGAAACTATACATATTTTAGAATTCATATGGCTGTATCCCCCCAAATAGAATTTTACTGCACATAAATTTTAAAACACTTTACAAAGGAATGAAAGAGAAAACAAAACCAAACAAGAAATAAACCAAATACCTCTGAAGAAAAAGCGACTGCAATATAATAAATTTGTGGAGAATAATATGAGAGGAGGCAGATAATTAGGCCTGGTTTCAGAGGAACTTGTAAGTCTAGTCTGAATTATATCATAAATGTGAAAGGAAGCTTTTAAACAATGGATTCTCATAACTCAATTTATGTTAAAAAAATCACTTTGGTTGTTTTGAATACAATAGATTGATAGGCAGAAGGAAGAATCAGGGTTCATGTAGGGGATTAAGGAAAGAGAAACATATTTAGTTAATTCCCAGGTATTGAAGTTAGGTTAATAGTGGTAACCGTAACTGAGCTAGAGAATACTGGAAAAAAGAGCTGTTTGCCAAGATAGCAAGTTTAATTTAGGACATGTTGATTTTGAAGTATTAGGCAATATTTTAGTGAAAGAACTAAGTTTCAGTCTACAGTGTTCCAAACCTCAGCACTGAAAATTAGACATGGAGCACTGGTTTAGCTAAGTTGCAATAAACTTTGGGCAATTACTATTTTACTCGAGCTATATTTGATATTTTGGTTTAAAAGAAGAGTTGGGATCTAAATATCTGTTTTCTTCTACAGCAAAGCCAGGGAGAGAATTCCTGAAGAACCTCCAGTATAATAAGATGTAATTTATGGTTTCTACTTAGAGAAATCTGTATCTTAAGGCCTCATTTCTATTAACATATCCATTATCATAATCTCACTTTTGAAAAGGAGGACTTCTATTTTTCATTCTTCCCAGAGTTCTTCGTTCTTGTACCATTTAAAAAAAAATTTTTATACCACATACTCCTTCTGGGATATGCCACTTTGATGTAGGCATTCTGTTACTAATGATTTCGGTTTACTTCTCTCCCTGTAGGGAGTTACATCCTTCCTTTTTCTCTTTTGAAATATCTTCATAGACAACATCATTGTTTCATTTCCCAAAATCTTGATCACAGTGTTTATTTTGCATTATTCTTCCCACTCACATGCTCACTTCTATAGGGTCATCTTTGATTATTCTTGTTTTTTAATTGCTTAACTCCTAATTTTTCTCTCTTTTTCTATTCTTTAAATTCCTCTAATTAATTAAAATGCTTTCTGGATCCTCCAAAATAGCATCATCATCTCTTTTGGCACTTTATATGCACTAAGATGGCTATAATAAAAAAGAGATAAAAAGAAGTGTTACTGAGAATATGGAGAAATTGGAACCCTCGTACATTCCTGGTGAGAATGTAAAATGGTGCATCTTCTTTGGAAAATAGTTTGCCAGTTTCTCACAAGGTTAAATCTAGAGTTACTATATAACCCATCAATGCCACTCCTAGGTATATACCTCAGGAGAAATAAAAACGTATCACCACACAAAAACATGGACCCAAATGTTCATAGTGGCATAATTCACATGAGCCAAAAAGAAGAAAAAACCCAAATGCCCATCACTGAAAAAGGAGAAATAAAATGTGTCATATCCATACAACGGAATGGTATTTAGCAATAAAAAGCAATGATATACTGATACATACAACATCATGGATAAACTGTAAACACTGTGATAAGTGATAGAAGCTTGTCACAGAAGAACAAATATTGTATGATTTTAATTAGTATATGAAAATGTTCAGAATAGGAAAATCTATATACAGGAACTAGATTAGTGATTGTCTAAAACTTAGGGTGTGGGAGAGGGATGGGAAGTGACTGCAAATGGGTACACAGTTTCTTTTTGGGGTGATGAAAATGTTCTAAAATTGACTGTGATAATGGCTGCAGAGCCACTGAATTGTGCACTTTAAATGGGTGAATTGTACTGTATATGAATTATATCTCAATAAGGTTATTTTTAAAAATAAAATTAGAAATTAGAAAATGAATTTAAAATTAGACAATTGTATGTAAAAGTGAAAGTTTCAAATTTTCTAGTGTTCTTATATGATTCAGGAGTAAAAAAAGACACCAATTAACATTATTACTGGTTCGGAAAAATATACATGTTAAAATTTAAGGGCATTCATTAAAGAAAAAATATGAAATGTATATTTCAGGGGAGAAGAAAAAAAGATTGCTTGAGAAAGCATTTTAAAAAGTGAAAAGATGGAGAAAAAGATTAAAATACAACAATAATTGCAATAAATAGAAATTCACTAAATCTGTTTCTTTAAACGTCAGAGATTTTCAGATTATTACAACAGGATAAACAATGTCCAGATATTTGTGGTGTACATGAAACACATTTAAAATCTAGTAAAATAAAAAATATTGAATGTAATGAAAATAGATTTATCATTGAAATTCTAACAAAATGATACTATATCTAAATTTATATAAAACAAGTTATAAATTAAGACAAAAATTTCAATAAAGACATAGAGAATTCAAAATGGTTAAGACAACAATTCAACTCCACTCATAATAATGGATAGAAACACCAGACAAACATAAGTAAGGAAACAGAGGGTTCGAACAACACAATAAACCAACTACATTCAAAGGACATATGTAAAACACTATTCCCAACAACAGGATACACATTCTTCTCAAGTGCACATGAGATATTGTCCAGGATATACCATATTTTAGGTCACAAATTTTCTCAATAAATTAAAAAAAATAGATATCATGAAAAGTATCTCCTTTAACTACAGCAGAATAAAGTCAGAAATCAATAACAGAAGAAAACCTGGAAAACTCACAAATTTGGGGAAATGAAACAACATACTCTTGAACAACCAACAGCTCATAGAAGAAATCACAAGGGAAATTAGAAAGTACTTAGAGACAAATGAAAATGAAAACAGAACATAATAAAACTGATGGGATGCAGTAAAAGCAGTGCTAAGGAGGAAATGTTTAACTATAAATGTTTACATTGAAAAACAAGAAAGATCTCAAATCAACAACCTAACTTTAAACTTAAGGAACTAGAAAAAGAACTAAACCCAAAGTTAGCAGAAGGAAGGAAATATTGTAATAAAGATTAAAACAGATAAATGAAATAGAAAATAGTAAAATAATAGAGAAAAATCAACAAAACCAACGGTTGGTTCTTCAAACCAATCAACAAAATTGGCAAACCTTTGGCTAGATTTACTAAGGAAAAGAAAGAGAGAAGATGCAACTTACTAAAAATAAATAAAAATAAATATAGTATAGATACTACTACTGATCCTATGATAATAAAAGGGATTTATTAGAGTGTACTATGAACAACTGTACACAAATTGTATAACCTAGATGAAATGGACAAATTCCTAGAAACACAAAACCTACCAAGACTGAATCATGAAAACATAGAAGGACTGAATAGAACTATGACTAGTAAGGAGATTGAATCAGTAATCAAAAATCTCCTGACAAAGAAAAGCCTGGGACCTGATGGCTTCACTGATTAATTCCACTAAACATTTCAAGAAGAACTAATACCAGTCCTTCTCAAATTGTTCTAAACATTAAAGAGTAGAAAACAATCCCTAAGTCATCCTATGTGGCCAGCATTATCCTGATCCCAAAGTCAGACAAAGACACAAGAAAAGAAAAGTACTAATATCCTTTATGAACAATGATGCAGAAAAGGGGAAATTATTATTAAAAGAATTATATACTATGACCAAGTAGGATTTATTCCTGGAATGCAAGGATGGTCGAACATATGGAAATGTAATACTCCATATTAACAAAAAGAAGGGGGAAAACTCACATGATTACTTCCATATCCATATGAATTTTAGTACCTCAAGGGACCCCAAGTAGCCCAAAACATCTTGAAAAAGAGCAAAGATGGAGGACCCACACTTCTTGATCTCAAAATTTACTACAAAGCTACAGTAATCAAGACAGTGTGATACTGGCATAAAAATGGACAAAAGACTTAAACAGACATTTCTACAAAGAAGATATATGAATGGCAAATAAGCACGTGAAAAAGTGCTTATCAGCACTAATCGTTAAAGAAATGCACATCAAAACCACAATGAGATACAAAGTTGCACCCTCTGGGACGGCTACAATCAAAAAAAAAAAAAAAAAAAGAAAGAAAAAGAAAATCACAAGTGTTGGTGAGAATATGGAAAAACTGGAATCCTTGTGCACTGCTGGTGAGAATGCAAACAGTACAACTGCTATGGAAAACAGTAAGGAGGTTCTTCAAAAAATTAAAAATAGAATTACCATATGACTTAGGAATTTCTCTTCTGGGAATATACCCAAAAGAATTAAAAGCAAAATCTTGAATACATATTTGTACACTCATGTTCATAGAAGCATTACTTACAATAGCTAAAACATGGAAGCAACTCAAGTGTCCATAAACAGATGAATGGATAAACAAAATGTGGTATATACATACAATGGAATATTACTCAGCCTTAAAAGAAGAGAAATTCTGACATATATCACAACATGGATGAGCTTTGAGAACATCATGCTAAGTGAAATAAGCCAGTCACAAAAGGACAAACATTATGATATCACTTATATAAGATACCTAGAGTAGTAAAGATCATGCAGACAGAAAGAGGAATGGTGGTTGTCAGTGGCTGGGGAAGAGGAGATAGGGAGTTACTGTTTAATGTGTATAGAGTTGCAGTTCTGCAAGATAAAAAGAGTTCTGGAGATGGATAGTGTAAATAGCTGCACAATAATGTAAATGTACTTAACATCACTGAATTGTTCACTTAAAAATGGTTAAGATGGCAAATTTTATATTATTTGTATTTTACCACAATAAAAAAATTGAAGGGAAAACCACAACAATTCATTAAAAAAATTGAAAATTCTAACTTGTTTGCACTTAAAAACATAATATTAAAGTGGATAAATATTAAGGCAATCTATCACTGTATTCACACTGAGGCCACACTTCCTGAGAGCTGTTCTCAGTAAATGACTGAACATGGCAGTTGACAGTAAGGAAGGCCTGATCCTGAGAGATGCATAACTCCTCTTTTAGGATACAGAGTTTGGCTCAAGGACTCGCCATTGGTCTTGTCAAACTTTCAGGCTCTTTCATTCAACTTTCCTTTCTTCCTGCTCTACTTCATGAAGGTCAGATTGGCACTGTGGTCTAAAAGATCTCTCACATTCTCCCTTGCTCTTTCCCTCACAGGAGTTCCCCCTAATCCGTTTACTGCATGGCCAACGCCATTTTGGTCTACTTCTCTGAGGACTTGTGGTCTGAGCAATCAGGAGGTAAAATGGGGATTTGAAACTGGCTCACTCACTACTTGGCAGGCTAAAAAGAAACCATCCATGTTGCTAGATGAGAGACAGAGAGTCCCTGGAAGAAGGCTTCAATTGCTAAATATTTCACCAGTGGTGACCTGGGGAAAATGCTTTCAAAAGAGAGTGGAGTTGGCTGACTACTGCTATGTTTGTATTGACCCTACAGAGGGATAATGAGAGACTGAAGGCCACTAATAACCATTACAGGCTAAATATACGAGCTAGAGAGTCTCTTTTATAGCTTTAAATCAGGCCCTTACCTCTGACAGTGGAGGAGCCAATATGAATGAGCAGTAGACTGACGATCTAATTGTTAGAACTGCAGAGCTCCAGAGATGATAGACTGCTCAGCCAAAGCAGTCCTCTTATGCAAAGACAACGGCCACTGTTGGAAAACTGGAGCTCTTGAAATATGGGATAGGAATACCTAGAATGCACTATCTACATAGATGTTTCTGAGGATGTTGGTTCTACAACTCCCATTTCTAGTAATAGAGACAACAGGGTCGCCCCCCTAAAGGCTGCCACCACCTCCTCTCCTGATCGCTAGACTAATAACTGAATTTAATGACAGAATAATGCATCTTGGCCTGAAAAGAAAGGGAAAAGATTATATACTTGAAAAAGCTGCAAGAATTGGCTAGCACGTACTGGCAGCAGCCAGGAGATCATGTCAGGAACTGGATTTTGGTGGTATTTGATCAAGGCGGATGGAATGTAAGCCTGGATAAACAAGAATTCATGAATTTTGGTGCACAGTCTCAGGACCAGGTGATATAATACCCTATGGAGGACTCCAGGGGATGGGGCAAAACTTGATGAGGAAGTGATTCTTATAAGCCTGGAAAAAAGCACTGGCCAAGGCAAGGTGAAATGGAAATGCCTGAGTTGCCCTAGAAGATGGAAGAGAAAAGAATAAAAAAGCTGACAGGAGGGAATGTACCGGAATGGATATATTATGTAAGGCTGGTAGATTACTTTCTATGGGACGTACCAGTCACCAAGGCCATGAGAAATTTGCTGGTGAAAGGGGCACCAGCTTCACTAAGAAGTTCACTGGTGGCTTTCTTCTGCAGACCAGAGCTGACAACAGGAGAGGCAGTGACAAAGGGAGGCGTTAAGTGATGGGGCCCCAAAGTAAAAAAGATCAAGGGTCAGTGCTTAACTGACAGAATCCAGGGTCTACAATGAGGATAAAGTTCAACAAGACTGGAGGAACAGCCAAGGGTGCTGGCCCACAACGAGCTGTGGGATGATTAATAATGGATGTATCTATCTCGAGAGGCAAAATAGATGGGCAGCCAACAACGGTGCTATTTAACATTTACTTTTGTTGTAAGTAGGAATGGAGGAACAAACGCTGAGCGTTGTTGCCAAGAGAAACTCATGATCCTCTGCTCAGTTCCCAGATGAGTTAATTTACAAATCCAGAACCCACTGAATAGGTGGCTGAGTCCATAGAAGAAAAGACATTTTGAAACATCTTGGAAAGTGTATAAAATGATCCCCAAAGGGACCTGTGTATGATTCCTTTACAAAGAGCCCTGTGTATATTTGGGTATATACACAGGTATGTACACAGTGCAAGAGGAGTAAGTAGATATTTTGATTACTATAAGACACAGGGTTAGAGATCACAGAGATACTCAAGGACTAAAATACCATCATGAACCCTTGTTAGACTTGAGGTATCTCCAGGGTCCAGGTAAGAAATTCTGGCTAAATTCTGGATCATAGTGGGCAACTGTGTCTATGCATCCACCCAGTGATAATTTTCCTAACTTCTCAAGTGTATAATTAGAACTTATGTACAAGGTGATTAGAGTAACCCCTACATTGCATCCCTGGCCTGTGGGGTAAGATCTATCATAGTGGGAAAGACCAAGTGGCAACCTCTGAAAATACCTGCCATCTGGTCAAGATGGTAAATCAAAAACATTATGTAATTCCAGTGGGACAGTGAAAATTAGAACCCCCATTAAAAATCTAAATGGTATAGGGGTAGTGGTCCCTGATATATCTCCATTTAATTTACCAGGCTTATTCTTTTAAAGTTCAGATTCACACAGACTTACTTTTCCATTTTACATACCAGAAAAAAGTATTTATTTTTAAAATAATTCCTCTCAGTTTTCTAATCATTCACTATATTATAGTACACACTCTAACAACAACATCCTTTAATTCTAGATATGAAAGGACTGAGATTTAAAGATGCTAGGTGACCTACTTAAGATGGCACAGAAAGCTAAGATCAGAGCCAGGCTATGCCTATAAGTGATCTTCCTAGTACTGACTCAATTATGTTTACCACCAGAACTATGCCCAAAATAAAAGTAAAAACCTGACACAAAGTTTATGAGCTGGCCTCCATCAAACCATGGCTAAACTGAAAGGCTGACACATTCACCTACGCTACTTCAATAACTCAGAAACAGCAATAGCAGTAATAGTGGCCTGACTGAAGGATGTCCATAAATGCCGACCTGTCTAAAACTCTCTTTTAAAATTTAACAGTGGCTTTATTTAAAAAAATAATAAACTTAAAAGTATTTGTGCATGTTTTTTCTTAACAATGAGACAATTAGAAAACTGTCTAATTTACATTTTAATACTGAGAAAAATTTAAATGATAAAAAACCCATTAAATATACTTTATCTCACACAATGCTTAGAATATTTTATATTACTTTGTCCATGATGACAACATAATAAATAGGATCATCTCTAAGACATGGTACACATTAACACTAGCTTTCTTTTACTTAATAAAAGAGTTATTGAACTTAAACATGCACACAAATTCAGAAGCTTAAAATAAAACCCTAAACATTTAAATAATTTACATATATATTCAGCTTTGTGAATTTTTACACAAAACTAAACTTTTTAGCATATTAACATCCACATTATTCTGTCAAAAACTTTTATTTTTATGCATTAAATAAGGCTCATTCAATTACAAATTCTCACACTTTTCCAAAAACATTGCAACCTAATTAATAGGCTTAATATCCCTTAATATTCAGTAGTACAAAATCAGAGAACGTTAAGTATATTTAAGATGTTTCCTCGGAACTTCCCTGGTGGCGCAGTGGTTAAGAATCCGCCTGCCAATGCAGGGAACACGGGTTCGAGCCCTGGTGTGGGAAGATCCCATATGCCGCAGAGCAACTAAGCCCGTGCACCACAACTACTGAGCCTGCGCTCTACAGCCCGAGAGCCACAACTACTGAGCCCATGTGCCACAACTACTGAAGCCCGTGCACCTACAGCCTGTGCTCCACAACAAGAGAAACCACCGCAATGAGCAGCCTGCACACCGCAGCGAAAAGTAGCCCCTGCTTGCCCCAACTAGAGAGAAAGCCTGTGCGCAGCAACGAAGACCCAACACAGCCAAAAAAATAAATGAATTTAAAAAAAAAGTTGTTTCCTCAAATTTCATTTTTAAGGGACAAATTTAAAGTATGAATAGACTTTGCACATGTTAGTGATATATATGATTTAGCATTAAATTCTGGAAATTAATACTTTTTAAGGGACAAAGACAAACATGATTGCTTTCAGAGCAAAGTGACCAACATGGCAAGGATTTTGACAACAAGAAGTGAATAAACGAACAGAGAAGGTGTAAATTGGAGAAAAGAGTGTAGAAAACTAGAGGGCTGCAAATGGAGATGAGAGAGATTAGACTTGCTATGTATGGGCCCATATGGGTAAATGAGAGGAGCTATTACAGGGAGGCAGATTTCATCGCAATTATAAAGAACAATTAGTTATCGGAAGATAGAAAATCGTATCTCAAGAGATGGTGTGTTTCCTGTCATTAAAGGCATTCAGGCATAAGTTAGATCAGGGGTTGGGCAAATTATGTCCACAGGCAGAATTCAGCCTAGCAGCTGTTTTTATAATAAAGGTTTATTGGAACATAGCCACTCCCATTTGTTTTCATACTGGCTGAGGCTGCTTTAGCACCACAACAGCAGAGTTGTTTAGATGCAACAGAGACCTTATACCCCACAAATCTTGAAATATTTACTAACTGGCTCTTTACAGAAAATGTTTGCTAACTCCTGTGGATAAGGTATTAGGAATTCAAGTATTGTATGGTGTCGTTATAAGATAACCAATAATGGTTACTTTGGTGTTGAGGAAAGTGCTTGGCATATCATCTGTGTCAAGGATTTGGTTTAACAGGTTCTTCGCTGTTCAACGCAGCCCAGACAACTTGGTGAGTGAAGGTCAAAATTACATGCACTGTTTGTAAAGTTGCGTGCTGTGATGTGGGGCTATGCCTGCCAGAAGGAGGCACAATTGTCTAATTTACACAAAGGCACCTAGTGGACCAGTATAAGCGGTACACATCATAATCATGTTAACAAAAATAACATTCTTTCTAATCCAGATGATCTCAGGTGCCATCACACAGATATTCTACCACTAAAATTCAGCTGCTTCTCCTCGCCCAGTGTTTCTTTATTTACATCCCACGGAAATGAAAATAGATGTTCTATGAAGAGAGCTTTTAGGTTTTGAGAAATGCTACAAACTCCGCCCTCTCTTTTAGAAAGATACACTGCAAATTAACATATTAAAAACTGTGAGGAAAAAAAAAACTCTGAGAAGTAATGTCAGTTAAAAACAAACCAAAAAAGCCCTATTTAACTTCAGTATACACAGCATTTTCCAAATGTATTTAATTATGGAACACTTTTTAATGAACCTACTGTTAATATCTCAAATAACTAATATTCTAGGAAATTATGCTATATCCTAAGTCATATTTAGTACTTCCAGATTATAAGCTCTCTGAGGGCAGAAAATACATACTTTTTCTCATCCCCTACAGATTTCATCACATTGCTAAGCACATATAATAATTACCTAAGAAATCCAAGAAATAACTGAATTGATATGGATTTTAATGCTAGGAGATGGACCTAATCAATACAGTGAATGCACTGTTAATTTTATTAATTAAAACAGGCTTTAATTACTTATATGACAGGGGAACACAGGGTTATCGTCCTCTTTCCACTGAATCAATTAGCTATTAAATAGTACTACAGCAAAATAAACTTGCAAAAGTATATGTCAAGTATGTTTCTTCTGCTCTGTGGTATATATTTAAGTATATAAAACTATTCAAGACACACTGTATCATATTTAAGGGTAAAGAACTGGTAAATTACCTAACAGATTTATAGAACATACATCAGAATATAGGTTTAACAAATTCAAAGTCAGTAAAAGCAAATTACCTGAAGAAGGTGACAAAAAACTGCACAAGATCCATGATTGTATTATGTTGTGAGAATGCAATCTGAAAAATCAAAATAAAAGAAAGTTTGAAACTTACTGAATCTATGCTCTTCTTCAAAGTGGTGATGTTTCATGGCATTTATAAATACAATATTTTTAAATCATCAAGAAATTTGGATCACCATATTATAAATCATATGTGCTGGAATCAAAATTTCATTGAGAACACCTAATATAACCAACTACTGATAACCTTTGCACAGGCTATAACATTAAATGGCTTAAGAAAACTATCATGTATGGAATCTAAAAAAACGGTACTGATGAACCTAGTGGCAGGGCAGGAATAAAGACGCAGACGTAGAGAACGGACTTGAGGACACGGGTGGGGGGGGGCGGGGAGGGAAGCTGGGATGAAGTGAGAGAGTAGCACGGACATGTATACACTACCAAATGTAAAGTGGATGGCTAGTGGGAAGCTGCTGCATAGCACAGGGAGATCAACTCCATACTCTGGACGACCTAGAGGGGTGGGATTAAGAGGGTGGGAGGGAGGCTCAAAAGGGAGAGGATACGGGGATATATGTATACATACAGCTGATTCACTTTGTTGTACAGCAGAAACTAACACAACATTGTAAAGCAATTATGCTCCAATAAAGATGTGAAAAAAAAAAGAAAACTATTATAAAATTACTTCAGTAATGCATGCTAAGACTTTCATGTGAAATCCTATGACATATTAAATGTGTCTAACTAAAACATGCAAATGAGTTTCTTCATCTAATAATTATCACATTTTTCTATCAATACAATTGATAATTGCTTGTGTGCCAAAAAACGTAATTTCAACTGTATTAAGGAAACTGAAGGAACTAGTTTTTCTTGTATATTCTTGTCTAGGGAAGCTGCATACAACTATTTTGTTATAAACCCCTGCAAGAATAAAATACACCACCTCAGTTTATATTTTCATGTTAATGAATTTTGAGAGGAGAAATAAATCAATAAGCTAAAATTGTTCTCCACTTTTGTTAACATTATAGAGATCATACTGTAACACGTTTCTTGAGGAAGTATTATATAGTGTACTAGTCAATAATGCAGCATCTGAATAGAGAATATCTATTTAGATAGAGAAATAGAGAAAATCCAACTTTTTCACTTACTAGATGTAAATATTTTAGAAAACTATTTAACCTATTTTTGTCCCATATGTGAATGGCAATAATAAGAGCATCTACCTCATAGTGTTAGAGAAAAGACTAACTCAATTAATAGAAATAAAATTATTGCCATAATATCTGGTATATAGTATAACTATAATACAGTAAATATTATACTTTTACATCATGTATAAAGGAGATGGTCAACATAAGTGAATTTTCCCAGATAGCTGAAGCTAACAATTAAGTTCTTGAAATCTTCTCCTTTAATAATCTTTTATGAAAAATTTTCAAAAACATGTAATACAATTTCCACTTCCAGTGAAAATGGACTAACAAGGATGAGATTTCTCTCTTGTCTTACAGAACTAGAAAACTATATAAAATGTATGGAAAAACCATATTCAGACATTAGACAAAACGCAGAGGAGGATATAATCCATGAGTGAAGGAAAAGAAAGGAAATGAGTCTCACAATTATCCCAGCTTTCAGGGCAAGGAATTGAAATGGCATTCTAAAATAAGAAATATTGTTTCTTATATAAAATAAAGAATTACAGCCAGTCCAGAAAATGGTTAAATTTTTGGTATATACATGAAAGCTTAAATATAATAACATTCATTTCCAAAAAGCTTCTAAGCATTTGAAGAATTACAGAGCATTTATACAGACACTGAGGAAAGACAATTGCTGTAGGAGATTGGTTCTAGGTGAAAATGTTTTAAAAGATTTAAGAAAAAACATCTTTTAAAATGGAGAAGATACAGATGAATTTTCTCTCCAGGTACTGTTCATGAGAGTATGTTAGAAACAGAGCTTATCAAACAATATTGTCAACAGTATCTTAAATCCATGGAAAGATGATTCTGAATACAGCAACTGAGAACTGGATAATCTTCAAAAGGATAATTATTTTGAAATCATAATCAATGAAATTGGTTTAAGATAAATTGGAATAGGAAGGTAAATTTAGACCGTGTTGAGAAACATCTAAATGAAAAAGAAGAAAAAGGACTTCAATAATTAGCAAATGTATGGAAAAGAGAAAAGAAAAAAAAAATAAATAATACATGTAACATAAAATAAATTTAAAAATAAAGGAATAAGATGAAGTATATAGAAGCAATTGCACTAAATGTGAACAGACTGAATCCTCATCAAAAGAGAGAGATTTCCATAGCACATTAAAAAGCATAATTTAGCTTTATGTTTTTTATAGAAAGCACATCTATAGCAGTGACACACTTATATCCAAAATATAAAGGATTGTGAAAAAAAAAATTGGCTCTTAAAAACAACAAGAATGAAGGCATGAAGGATAATATCAATAGCAAAGTGAAATTCAAAATCAAAACCTGGTCAAATAAAATGTATAAGGCACAAATAATGAATAAAAATAATAAACCTATATGCACCAAAAACACAGGCCAAATAAGTGAAAACACAATGTCTGGACTTATAAGGAGAATTAGATAACATAATTACAGAATAAATTTTAATATGTATATCTCTTTAATAACCTATCTGATCAAGCAGACAAAAATTAATTTATTCAGTCATTCAAATCATGAAGAAATATTCAAAGAAATATTGCTTAAGCAAGCTCTGTTCTAGGAGCTGGTGACAACCTTGTAAATAAGACAAAGTCCCTGGTCTCTTGGAGTTTGCATCCCAATAGCAGGAGGCAAAAAATAACCAGGTAGACTCATAAGTGGATTATCATAATTTTCGACAATGGTAAGTGTTCTGAAGAAAAACAAGGTGATGTGATGCAGTGGAAGGATATGTAGCTAGTTGAGATTAGGCAGTTAGGGGCAGCCTCACTGAAGACATGATATATGAGCTGGACATACAAATAATAAGAATGGTAAAGCCACACAAAGATCTGTCAGTGGAGGATTCCAGGCTTAGGGAATAGTACACTTAGGCTAGAGATGTTTGAGAAACTGAAGTCACAAGAGCTGGAGTATTGTGAGCTAGGGGCAGAGAAGTTAAAAATAAGTTCAGAGTGACAAGTGGGGGTTAATTCACCTAGGTCCTTGGCATGATAAAGAGTTTGGAACATATTATAAGACCTGAGCCATGTAATGACATAATCTAACTCTCAAGAAAAATATCATTCTGGCTGCTGGGTGGGAAAGAGATGATAGAGGAAAGCAGGGACATTAGAAAGAAGGATATTGGATTTTTCTAGTTATGACATGATAGTAGTTTGCACAAGAGTAGTAGCCATGGAGGCAAAACCAAGCTGATGGGCACATAATTTAGAGTGAAAGGTGAGAAGGCTTGGTGAACATTGGATATGACTCATTTAAAACTTCTAAGAGGATGTTCAGGGCCACCTCATTATTAGAGCTAACAACAACAACAAAAAAGTGAACAATTAAGTAGGAGGAAACCAGGAGAGTATTGTGTCAAGGATGCCAAGGAAAAGGAATCTTGCAAGAGGAAAGTAGTGGCTGGTTTTATTGGTTGAGTAAGATGAGGATGGGACTATGACCATTAAATCTGACAACATCAACTTTGTGGGTAACAAACAAATGCACTTTCAATGAAGGGGTGGGAATGTTCATCTAAACAGAGAACATAAGACGAGTATGTAATGTGAGGCAGTACAGACAGCAACTACAGACTGAACTTCCAAAAAGGTCTGTTAAAAACAGAGCAGAAAGAATCAGGAGCATGTAAAATAGGAAAACAAATCTTTTGTTAAATCCACAGAGCATTTAGAAAAGTAGACAGTGTACATTATGCAGAGAAACTACTTAAAAATTCCGAATGGTAGTGATTTTATGTACTATGTTATCTGATTAAAATCAAAATTAAAGCTATAATTTTGGATATAATCAAAACAAGTTAACTATTTGGAAATTAAGAAATATAATCTGTGAGGCCGAATTCTAGGTGGACAGTGGCAGTGGTAGCATAGTTTTAAAATATCCCTGATTTTCCACATTAAAAAAAAAACTCAATATCTATCTATCTACCTACCTACCTATCTATGGCAAGTAAACTGCAGAAAGAAAATACATAGAAAACAATTTCAACAAAGTTCAATGAAAAATTATCCTCCTCTTGAATGCCGAAACATGAACAGGTACGGATAAACCACAACACCAGACACATATGGTACCAGGATCTGCGAGGGAGTAAGAAGACGGAATCTACAGGAAAATCCAAAAGGCCTTCAATGGAACCAGGCAGGCCACTGAATACAGAAGGTAAAAATTTAAGTGGTCTGCCTAGTCCAAGAGCATATGAGTGCAAAGGGTCCTTGAGAAGTTCCAAAAGGAGCTAGAACAGCTTGGGCCACATGAATTTTCAAAAGCAACCAGTCAAATCTCTATTCCAGGACAGGCTCCATATTGAGGAAAAACTGTTGGAAGTGAAATCAAAATTGAGCAGAGCGAGAAAATGGAAACAAAGGAAAAAAGTTCCAACTGGGGAGAGGAACAGAGCCAAGACATCTTTAAAAACCAAGTGATACATTTTGGGGGGAAGAAAAAATACATCTATATTCAAATATGGGTCTTGCCACTAATTCCTTTGCATACTGTCAATGCAAATCATTATCATTACTCTGATTCTTTAACCTATAAAGGGTTTTGCATTCCTTCAAGATAAGTTATGCATAAACAGTGGGAATAGCCAACAGTGTTAAAATCAATTTAGACTGGCAAAGTACATGATTCAAGCTGGTACTGCAGAATTTTATTATGGTTTGCTTGCCCTTTCTGGGTCCATATAGCTAAGTAACTTGGAAAAAAAAGTCATGTTTTGAGGCAAGTAAGCAAAACATAGACCCAAATGAAAATATCTACAATGTCCTGCATTTTCCCAAAGAATATCTGAGTAAATAAAGCAGTCAAGTGAAGGATCTACAAGTTACAATCATGAACTAAAGCACTAAAACATTCTAAAACTTTAATTATATTATCTATCTGTAACTAATCTGTTAATATAATTGTACTCAAGAGTAAATGTAGATGGCACAAGCAGTCTCTATATTTAGCATACCATCTGGATTCTGGGGACTCAAGCTAAACAGCATTTGATATTGGTTGTTCAAATGGAAAGTCAGCAGTACAATGTGTTGTGCAAGTCTTTTTAAATGTTTCTCCACCTGAGACTTTCTATAGGAAGTTCCACAGGAGATAGCCTATGGAACATACTGTGTCAGACAGTTCATTGTCAGGCACAGGCATAAAAATGGAAGGCAGATACAAGGAGATTTGGTTGCACTGGTGAACAAGACCAAGCGAGCACTAACTCAATCAGATTCCCTCTCAATATTCTCTCTCTGGAGTGTCAAGGTATTCATCCATCAAATATTTCACTGAATATCTATTATATTCTGGGCACCATGTCAGGTTCTTGGATATATCAGTGAAAAAAAGATTCTTAGTGGTTGTGGCAGGGTAGACAGAAACAGTAATAACAATTATAAATTATATAGTGTTTTAGAACTTGGTAATTCTAATGGGAAAAAAAACCATTAAAAGTATCCTATTTTCTATATTAACATATGTGGGACAAGAAATCACTCCTTGGTAACTAAAAACATGCAGAAGTACTGAGAACAGACAGGAGAAAAAAGCAGGGGTAGCAGGAAGAAATGATACTAGCATTAGTTGCAAATGTATCTGACTATTTTCTCAGCATTTCTCTCTCTAGGAAGAGCATCCAGCAACTCCAGGCCCCTTCCAATGAAACTGAAAGACCTACAGAGACAGGAGTAAGTATAGACAAAGGGAGAGCATTCTAAGTGATACTGGGCAACTGGTCTTCATGTGGCTGGCTCACTATCATCTAGAGCTCACCTCAAATATCACACTTCTCTAAGACACATATAAAGTAGCTGCCCTCTCCCTTATTCTATATTCTTGTGTAAACCTACTTCTTTTATACTTCAGTCTGAAATTATCTGATTTATTGGTTGATCATTAGTTAAAATATCTTTCCCCACTAAAACGTAAACTCCTTGAGAATAGTAGCCTTGTTCATAATGTCCATGGCACTATTCCAGTACCTAGAACAGTATTTGGCACATAGTACATAGTAAGCATTTAATAAAAACTTGCTGAATAAATGAATAACAATAGCAAAATTCAGCACAAGAGTATTCTTAGGACTTCATATATCCTTATTAAGAGCCATGAAAGGAAGGAGGTACAGATGTTATTCTGAGAAACATTAAAAAATTATTTATTTATTTGAATTTCTTTTATAAATCAATAATCACATAGACTATAAGTGCCTTCTAATTTCAGATCATAAAATACTATTTTCCCGTATAAAATTTACATATATTGTAGAGTTCAGATGTTATGAAAAATATGCATCTCTGTATAAAATGTTTTTATTTGTTTATAATCACAGAAAACATTTTATAATATCTACCATTTATAATTTTACCTACAATGTAAATAATTTGAAATCAAGGTATCAGAAATGGTTTCTTAATACGTATTTTTACCTCAATTTCTTAATTTCAATGATAAACATTTTTAACTATGTTGGCTTCTTGGAATTTCTTTCAGAAGGTGACTTAGTTCAGACTACAATCTTCCTGTCCAAAACAGAAGGTATTACCTGAAACATTATTTTTTAACCAATGGGGGAAAAAAATGAGATTGCTTTAAAAGAGTGATCACTTGATCATTTAGCTAATTTTATTTAGAAAACAGTGAGACAAATCGATAACAACAAAAACAACCCTATATTCATAGTTTCCCTGAGAGTGTATCTCTAGAGGATACGGGACATTTCTGACTCTAAAATCTCTAATTGTCTAATTAGAAAGATTTCTATTGGCTGGTGCTATGGCTATAACATGACTCTTTACATCCCCGTGAAAAATATGAAAAGTTTACTTAAGTCGAATTTAAAGTTAGTTTTAAAACTTTAGCCAGAAAAATGCACTTTTGAAATTCTCTTTTCTTTAATGATTCTATTCAAGTTATCCAATATCATTTAAAGAAAATTAATCAAAATCAGGAAACCAATTAAAGCTTCATAATATCCTCATTTTCCCCATGTTTTTAAAGTGCCCCAAATAACCGATAAACTAGCATGCTAAAAATCAGAGTGAGCCGAAACTATAGCAACAGTGATATTTTGTCCATTTGAGCTTAAACGCAAATTCATATTGAAAACACGTCCAAAATCTAAAGCCTGATTTAAAGATGTGCTATATTTTTCATTAACATAATGATAAACATTTTGAATTTATGAAAAAGTTGCATTAAGTGTGCTTGGAATAGAGAAGTAGATTAATAGCTTGATATTTACCATAAAATGTCAGATTTTGTAAGAGAGAAAAAAATGTTCTTATTATGAAGGACAAATTGGTGTGTTTGTGCAAAATGTCAGATTGCCATAAACTCTGATATAACACTGAGATATAAAAAAGTGAAAATATGAAGGGATGTGCTAAAATGATCAAATTCATCTAACAAACTGAAAGTAAAAGAGAGGTTCTTCAAACCACTATTTGGATTATAGTCCTTCAAAATGATGACATAAAAGCAGAGTTAAGTAATGGAAGTTAGTCATCTAGTCACATCTCAAAGACAACTGGGCTATGTTTCAGGCAAGCAATTCAAAATCGTATTAGGTCTTTATCTATTCATTTTTAAAAATAAAGCAGACTGGGGCTTAAATTATTACTGAATAAGATCAACTATGATAATCTATTCAAGGTAAACATAAATTTCCTATAGATAATTAATACAGTGCTTATTGATAATATAACTTGTATCATTCCTGATAAATATTTTTTAAAAATACCGTTAAATGGAAAATGGATGATTTTTAAAAGACAATAAAACCTATGAGGAACAAATATACTGGCCAATTCTGCATAAATACTACACAAATTACTCTGATTATGAATCCTTGAATATTGTCTATAAAAATTTAATGGGTTTAATTCTTTTTAGAGCAAATAAATGCCTTAATGAAGGCACTCATCACTTTCCTCCTGGTTTAATGCAAAAACTTAACTGGTCTCCCTGTCTTCAACCTCATAACCTTTGAACCTTTCTGGTCATTCTTTACCCAACTGACAAAATGCTCTTTTTTTTAAAACTGAAGGAGTTTCCCATAATTCCCCTCATCAAAATTCTTCATTCCCCCGCTTAAATTTCCTCAGTGTTTTTCCACCACTTTTAGCTTGGACTCCAACTTCCTTGACATAGCAATAACGATCTTCAAAATTTGGCCCTTGCTTCTCTCTCTACGCAGAGCATTGACACTGCAGTCTGATCTTGCTGCATACATTATCAACCTCTGTGCCTTGTTGGGCATAAACCGTTCCCTCCTGCCCTAACACCTTCTTCTCTGGGGTAACGTCTATCAAAATGATTCACTTCCTGGCAGTTCTAGATCCTGTTTTTTGGCCCTCAGTTGTTTGCCTGTTGCCCCTACCATACACTTTCACCACAGTACTACTGAAAAGAGCTAACATTTATTAAAGTGCTTACTATTGCCCAGGCGCTGTGCTAAGTGCTTTTCATACACTAATTTATTTAATCCTCAGAATAACCCCATAAAATAGGTAATGTCATTATATTCATCTTATAGATGAGGAATTAAAGGTTTATAGATTACCCAGGCAACAAGCAGTGGAGCTAAAATGGAAATCAATGCATTCTGAATCTAGTTCTTAAGTTCTACACTTTCCCACCACCAATTAATCACAGTACCCTGTGATAATTAGCATAGCCATATTCCCTTTCCATTTGATTTCAAGATATTTGAAGTCAGGCATTACAATGTTGAGCTATACATTCCTAGCAACTAGCAAAGAACCTAGCATTTTTACTTATATGTGTTTAGTGGATGAATTGCAGTAACTACTGGAGACGTATACCTTAATGTTCTAAATAGAAAGTCTTAAAACAGTTTCATTTTACTAAAGGTCAAGCTGTACAGGAAAACAATTACTTTTACATCAAGATTATGTCAGTTAAAATACATAGAGCTTTCAATCTACATGTCCAGAGAGTACATTTTCTTTAAGTTAAAGGATATTATTTTTTCAAAAACAGTATTGTTATGTGTTAAAAAATGAAACCAAACCTTTAAAATGAAAAGACAAAACTTTGCATTTGTAATGCCACCTGTTCTTCATTATAGTATTAGCATACTTATGAGGTTTCTTGAAGAGTCTCAGGTTTTAATTCAAGATATAAAACTGCAAGAGCAATGGCTAATATAGAAGTCTATATGCAATTTATGCTTGTAACACCACTTTCTATAAATTACAATTTTCTTCACAATCTAGTTTTTCCTCTATAATTTAAGTGACCAAAAGGGAGCTTCCTTTTATAGAGTGATGTTCACTAGACCAACTACATCATTCAGTCCTACCTCTAAAACTTCAGAAACCAGGTTTATGTCTAAAACCTCAAAGTAGCAAGTGTAGCCAACGGTCTTAGTTAGGGCATGTGGTACTATTCAAACGTCAATTTTTCATACATATGTACTCCTACTAAATAAGTAATAAAACCATCTGCATTCAAAAAGGCATTAATATAATAGTTGCTAAGGAAACAACTAAAACAATAAAATTTCAAACAAAGAATATTTTCTATACACATCTGATTTTGGATACTTTGAAGGTTAATTCTCTGTTCTCTTCTCTCCATTAAACCTAGACTAGACTAATGGACCAGAATGCAGTGAGTAAGGTGCTTTCCAGAAGAAAGTGCTTTTAAAGATGATTTAGTAGGTCCCCACAATTGCTCTAATGTTTTTGCTCCTATATGGATAATTTCCAGTTTTAAACTACATGAAAAACAATGGCAACATAGAACTTAGGTTTCATTATAATAAAACATAAAACTTTAAAACTCAAATTGAGGGGTCATGACTTTGCAATAAAAAAAAAATCATGAAGTAATCATATGGTTATTTGATGTAGTAGAAAATAGAGTTGAAAATTATGGGATGTTAGAAAACATAATCACAGGAGTTTTTCTGGTAAGTTTTAGAAATCCTTTCAACTCTGGTCTTCAGCATGCCCTTTACCCCACAGGGCACTAGGCAGAAAAAAATAATGGGCAAAGGAGACTGAAAAAAAGATTAAATAGGTCAACACTATCCATATTATATTTTAATATTATATAATCTTTAAGTATTATTTTCTTAATCATTGGTAAGTATAATATTTAAGTTTAATCCATAAATTCAATATCCTAGAATGGACAAATTCACTGAAATGCACAAAATATCATAGCTCTCTTAAGAAGAAATAGATAACCTAAATACTACTATAACTATTAAACAAATTAGATTTCTTGTTTAAAACCTTCAAACAACACAACAAAAACAACAAAACAAATCAACTGCAATCAACTATATATAATCAACTATAGGCCCAGATGGCTTCACTGGAAAATTCTACATTTATAAGTAAGAAATAATATCAATCCTACATATCCTCTTTTAGAAAATAGAAAAGGAGATAACACTTTTATTAACATTTATTTTATGAGATCAGCACTACTCTGATAACAAAACTAGACAAAGACATAATAAGAAAAAGATATCTAAAGAGAAATACCTTTCATTAATATAGAAGCAAAAATCCTCAATAAATATTAGCAAATTGAACTCAACAATGTATAAAAAGGATAATAAATCAATACTAAGTATAGTTTTATCTCAGAAATGCAAACCTGGTTCAACATGCAAAATTAATCCTCGTAATTTACCAAGTTTAAAGACTGAAAGTGAACTACCAAAGAATCATCCCAACAAATGCATAAAAATTATTTGAAAAAATTCAACACTAATACTTGATTTAAAAAAAAAAAACCCTCAGTAGAACAGATATACAAAGGAGCTTCTCTAACTAAAGAGCTTCTTGATAAACCTTTAGCTAACATAATACTTAATAAAAGATGAAATATTTTCCCTTTAAGATTGGAAACAAGGCAAGGATGTCTGCTTTCACCACTTCTCCTCAATACCACAATGAAGCTCTTTTCCACTGCAATAAAGCAAGAAAAAGATCTGGAAAGAATTGGAAAGAAGAAATAAAACTATGTCTATTTGTGGACAGAATGATTGTTAATCCCCAAAACTAATACAAATATTAAATGAATTTAGCAAGTTTGCAGAATACATATTAAAGTTACAAAAATCTATTGCATTTCCCCAACTTACAATGGTTTGACTTACTATTTTTCAACTTTACAATGGCATGAAAGCAATACGCATTCAGTAGAAACTGTACTTCAAATACTGAATTTTGATCTTTTCCCAGGCTAGGGATAAATGGCACGGTACTCTCTCGTGATGCTGGGCAGCAGCAGTGAGCCGCAACTCCCAGTCAACCGCTCGATCACAAGGGTAAACAACCAACATATTTACAAACATTTTGTACCCATACAACCATTTTGTTTTTTACTTTCAGTACAGTTTCAAAAAATTACATGAGATATTCAACACTTTATTATAAAATAGGCTTCATGTTAGATGATTTTGCCCAACTGTAGGCTAATATAAGTGTTCTGAGCACATTTAAGGTAGGCTAGGCTAAGCTATGATGTTCAGCAGGTTAGGTATATTATATACACATTTTTACTTATGATATTTTCAGCTTACAATGGGTTTATTGGGACATAACCCCATCGTAAGTCAAAGAAGATCTGTACTAACAATGAACAACTAGAAATAAGAATAAAAAGCTATGCAATTATATAGTATTAAAAAACGATAAAATTGCTTAGGTGTAAGTCTGATAAAATATATACAAAACACACATAGAATATTACAAAACCCTAATAAAAGAAATCAAATTAGACCTGAATAATAAAAAGATGTACAGTGGTCATGAATTATAAGACTCAACAGGATTATAATGTCAATTCTCCCCAAACTGATACATAAATGCCATGCAATCACAATCAAAATCCCAGAAGGATTTCTTGCAGGATTTTTTTTAAAAAGGAGATTCTAGAATTTATATGCGAAGGCAAAGGCACTAGAATAGCCAAAACAATTTTTGAAGAGAAAAACAAACTTGGAAGACTTGCACTGATTTAAGGTTACAAAAAAAGATTTAGTGATCAAGGCAGTGTGAACCGATGAACAAACAGACACATAGGTGAATGGAACAGAATAGAGAACCTAGAAATATGTGTACAAAACAGAATCAATTGATTGTGACAAAGGTTCAATGGTAATTCAATGAAGGAAGGATACACTGTTTAATAAATGGCGCTGGAACTATTAGACATCCAAATGCAAAATGTAAACATCAGCTCATACCTTTAAACTTATAAAAAGTTAACTCAAAATGAACCATAGGCCTAAAGTAAAACTTAAATTTATAAAACCTATAGAAGAAATCAAAGGAGAAAATCCTCATTATCTGGGTTAGACAAGGATTTCTTAAATATAACATCAAAAACATGTCCATTTGTGAAAAAAAATTATTGTATTTGGCTAAAATTATAAACATCTGTTCTTTGGAAGACTGTTAGGAAAATGAAAAAACAAGACATAATGTGGGAGAAAATGTTTGCAACACACGTCTGAGAAAAAACTTGTAAGGAAAATATATAAAGACTTCTCAAAACTCAATAAAAACCAAATTAAGAAATGGGCGAAGGTTTGAACAGACAGTTCACTAAAGAAAATATATGGATGCAAAATAAGCACATGAAAAAATGGTTAACATCATTAGTCTTTAGGGAAAGTCAAATTAAAGGCAACAAATTACCACTCATATCTCTTATAATAGCTAAAATCAAAACAACAAAATTGACAATATCAAGTACTGTTGGCAATGAGAGAAACTAGAACTCTAATATATTACTAATGGAAATGCAAAATTGTACAACCATTTTGGTAGTTTGGCAGTTTCTTACAAAGGTAAACATACACTTACTGTAGGACCTAGCTGTCTCACACATAGATATTCCACGAGATAACTGAGAACACTTACACAAAAACCTGTAGGTTAACATCTATAGTGGATTTATTAACGATTGCCCCAAACTGTAAACAGCCCAAAAATCCATCAACTGGTGACTGGATAAACAAATTATTGTATATCCATTCCATGGAATACTACTAAACAATACAAAGAAATAAAATGTTTATACAAGGGTAATTTCCAACTAAATACACACTCTATAATTATAGAAAGGCAAATCTATAGTGATAGAAAGCATATCAGTTTTTTACTAGAACCTGGGGTCAAGGAAGAATGACTAATAGCAAAGGGATGCAAAGAACTTTTTGGTTGATGAAATGATTTTATATCTTGATTGTAGTGGAGGTTACATAATTGTGTGTAATTGCCAAAATTCATAAAACTGTGCACTCAAAATGGATAAATTTGATTTGTGTAAATTATATATTTTTTTGATTTGTGTAAATTACATTTTAATAAAGGTAAAATTTTTAAAAATACTGCTGAAACAAAACTGCAAGTCTATATACTATATGGTGCAAATTTCGTGACATTTTGGAAAAGTCAGAGTGTCAAGAGGTTAGCTGAACTACTCCATGGTACTGCTGCCTCAGCATCCATTTTGTGTAGGCCATGCAGCCTATCGGGGTCTTAAACTGAAATTAGCCCCCCATGCAAGTGCATGCCCAAGATAGCAGCCCATAGAGTCACAGATAAATGTAAGTTCCCTACATGACTGTGCCAGTGACCACGGTAAAGTCTTCCTCTACCTCCCAGGGCTTTCCCCTTGTGTGAGCCTTAGATAAGACCCTTGGGAAGTTTGACAAAATCCCAGTGTTTCTGGTTTGAATTGACCAGTCCAGCCTTAGCCTGGTAACCCCAAAGTGCTCCACACATGAACCCTAATAAAGGCATGAGCCCCAAGTCCTGTTGCTTCCTCTGCCTGCACCCTGCCTTGACCTTCCTGTATGGCCCCTGGAGGCACGCCATATACCTCCCCTAGGACTTTTTAGTAATAAACTTCTCAATTTCAATTTCCTTATGGTCTTTTGTTGAACTACAGCCACCATCCAACTTCCCAGAGCTCTACTTAACAAATGTTAATTAAATAGAGTAACAACACAAAATTACAAGAAAAGAAAACAGATCAGTGGCTGTCAAAATCAGCAGTGAGGAGAAGGGTTGACTACAAATGTACCCTATAAGGGATATTTGGGGAGGGATGTAAGTTTTCTATAACATGATTGTGGTGGTGGTTACACAACTGTATGTGTCAAAACCTAAAGAAATGAACAATAAACTGATAAGCAAATTTTTAAAGTGAATAAAAATTTTACAAAGCCATCTTAGATAAATACAATGGCTAATTTATATCAAATTATTGATTATAACAATAAGTGTAAATAGCATTAATTCATCTTTTTAAGAAAGACATTTTAAATTGTTTCACAAAGCAAGACCAGACTAAATGCTGCAAAAAAAGAAAAAACTAAAATAAAGTGATTCAATAAAGCTAAAGATAAAGAGATAAAGAAAAGTTTATCAGGCACATGAAAACAATAAAGAAAGCAAAGACAGAGATCCTGATATTAGACAAATTGTAAGTCAAGCCAAAAAGCACTAAACTTGAAAAGAAAAGCACTTTTAATGCTAAAAGCCAAAATTCACAGCAAAAATATAATACTAATATTTGAAAATATACTACTACCACTCCTACTACCACCACCACCGATGGACCAAATAACACAGAAAACATTGTGTGGAGCAAAAGTACAAGAGAGGCGAGGCAACAGAAACACACTAATTAAAAGAGACTTTAATACAACAACAATATAGCACACTATACTACTTAATCTGATTAAAATATAATAAAACTTGAAACTAAAAAAGAATACTCAAAACAAAAGGGCCCTTCCACATGGAATTTTTTTTAACTTTCTAGTTATCAAATCCGAGGTAGAAGAGGAAAGGCAAATCAAAATTATATGATTTCTCAAAAATAATGAAAAGAAAAACACTACATAAAGGGATCTATGAGACATATTTAAAGCAGTAATCAGAAGTATAGTCATAGCACAAACACTTTAATAAAAATGAAAAAATTAAAATAAATGAAATAAATCCTCAGCTCTAAAAAGTATAAAATGAGCTATAAAGTAAACTAAAGCAAGCTAAGGAAATAATAAAGAATATTAAATGTAAAAGTAAACACTAATGATGCAAGAAGAGAAGAATAAGAGGTCTAATTAAATCAAAATCTTATTTTTGAAAACATAACAAAATAGAAAAACCACTAGGTAAATTGATCAAGAAAACAAGGGAAAAAACAAAAATATACTAAAAAAGAAATGAGAACAGGGAAATCACCACTGAAGGAGAAGAAATTAAGAGACTAGAGACTACTTTTCAGACTTCTATGCAAAAATTTAATAATCCCTTTAAAAATATAGAGCATAAACAGAACCGATTCCATGGAAGAAACAGAGTAAGTTCCCCAAAATAAGTTAGCAAATAAAATATAACTGCACAAAAAGAATATTTATTGCTGCATTTTTTTAAAAAGCTTCAAATTTCCAACTATACACAATGAAACCGTATGATCTGATGAAAAATTATTTTAGTTTTAAAAATAATAACAAAGATTACATAGAAACAAAATTGCTCCCTTTTATATAAAAACATGGCAGTCTATAACATCAAATTATATTATGATGGCAAATATCTAAAAATATCTATGAGGTTATATGGATATTTAATGACAATGCATTAGAAATTTTAAGAGTTCAGATTTCAAAGGAAAATTAATGACTTTTTAAAATTACTACTATAAAGAAGTGGGAGAATTTCTTTACTTAGATTTATTTCACAAATAAAAAGATTGAAAATGTTCTTTATAAGTCATTTTCTTAGAAAAATATTTTACACTTAAGCTATCTTACCTAATTCAATTTTACTGTTTATAAAGAATAGCATTGGTAGTAATATTTTATATAAGGAGTCAACAAACTTCTGTATAGAACCAGATAGTAAATATTTTCAGCTTTGTGAGCAATATGGTCTCGTTTTTACTACTCAACTCTGACATTATAGTGTAAACTTGACATGTCTTCCTTCTCTGAATCTCTAGAACATCTGTATCTACCATAACCAATCTTATTTTGTAGCTGTCATAAAAACTTACCATTTCTCTCTATAAGAATACGTGTCTTATCACAGACGTAGAGAATGGACTTGAGGGCACGGGGAGGGGGAAGGGTAGGCTGGGACTAAGTGAGGGAGTGGCATGGGCTCATATATACTACCAAATGTAAAACAGATAGCTAGTGGGAAGCAGCCGCATAGCACAGGGAGATCAGCTTGGTGCTTTGTGACCACCTAGAGGGGTGGGATAGGGAGGGCGGGAGGGAGGGAGACACAAGAGGGAGGGAGACACAAGAGGGAGGAGATATGGGGATATATGTATATGTATAGCTGATTCACTTTGTTATAAAGCAGAAACTAACACACCATTGTAAAGAAATTATACTCCAATAAAGACGTTAAAAAAAAAAGAATACGTGTCTTAAATATTTTATATATTCTTCACATTTATATTTTCTGATAAGCAGAATTAATATATTAGTTGAGTAACTGATCAAATTGATTAACAATTTTCAATACTATTTCTTGAACTTGTGCTAACAGGTTTAATGTAAAGAGAGTCTTAAAAGGAAAAAGTATTTGAAAATATATATGACAAATTCCTCAAGCCTACAATTTGGAAGATAGTAATAACAGCAGATAATAATAATTATTATTATTAATTATTATAATGTGTCCTTTGATTTAATTTGGGAAAAAATTATACAAGGAAATCTTTATCAGCACATGTATATTATAACCCTTACTTTTCAAACCATACACACAAGATAAAACTTCCTGTTTACTTCAATGCCTGTTTATCTAGTAGCTTAGCATCTTATTTTGTGCTCAAATGACTCATCTTCTATGTTCAAAATACTAACACACTTGTGATAAAAATTTACAAACATCACCATTAGGATTCCATTTTTTCTCTATTTTGTTCTGTATAACTTAACCATTATTAGTAAGAGGATATCACCTAGACTATGGAAATTAGATTTGCAAATTGAAGAATGATTCCTAGCATCATTCTCATTAAAAAAAATCAAATCTAAATTATGACATCAATTTGCAGATTGACTTAATAGTGTATTACCAAATCTCATTTACTCAGAAACAGGTAATTTAGATTCAATCTAATTTAATTTAATTTAAACAGTGATGTATAAGTGTTGATGAGCAGCACTATTGTAGGAGAATATAAAGTACTAACGTTCAATATGCACTCTTTCTGTTTTTCAAGTTATTAGCATTGCAGTTATAGTAGTAATTTCTTTTTTCTTTTCTTATTGTCAAGATTCAATTGCATGGCATTACAAGTCATAAAGAATGTGTTACCAAAATAAAATCTCACTCTGGAAATTGATGCAAATCAACTCAACAGCATGATTCCTAACATTACAAAATAAAAAAATTTTTCCTGTTTAATTACTACATTATCAGCATATTTATCACAGAACACTGCTACATGTCTTACAGTCACAATTAGAAGTTTTAAGGATGTCTGAATGCTAAAGTGGTTGGCAATCTAAAATATAAAATACTCTATCAAAAACAATGAAGAAAATTTGTTTAAAATTAGAACGATTTACTTTTTTAAAAAATTTATTTATTTTATTTTTGGCTGCGTTGGATCTTCGTTGCTGCCCGCGGGCTCTCCCCAGCTGCAGTGAGCAGGGGCCACTCCTCGTGCGGTGCGCGGGATCCTCATCACGACAGCGTCCCCCCACCCCCGCCGTTGCGGAGCACAAGCTCCAGGCGCTTGGGCCTCAGCAGTTGTGGCACGTGGGCTCAGCAGTTGTGGCAGGCGGGCTCTAGAGCGCAGGCTGAGCAGTTGCGTCGCACCGGCCCAGTTGCTCTGCAGCACGCAGGCTCCTCCTGGACCAGGGCCCAAACCCGTGTCCCCTGCATTGGCAGGTGGACTCCCAACCACTGCGCCACCAGGGAAGCCCTAGATTGATTTACTTTAAATGGAAACAGCCTTCTTAAATATATAAATTGATGAAACAATATGTTAAAATGGCAGAGGCTCAATGGCCAAAAGAGTCTGATTAACGGTGTACAAATAGCCACCTACTTAAAAACGTCCTACTCTGGTAGACATATTATGTATCTGACAGAAAAAAATAATCATTATCTTGATTTCTAGAATTCTACGGTAAGAATAAGATTTATGACACTATAAGAATTAAGCCTTTACAATACATATAACTCAATAACAGAGTAAAAAGAATGGTATAATACTTACAAAAAAAATAATAAAATCCTTAACAAAGATGTTTATTCCTCAAACATCTTCAGAATATTTAAAAAAAAACAAAACACAAATCATTGAGCCAGTGTATTTTGGCAGCAATAATGCTTTTAGAATGTCATAATCTGCCTTTTAACTTAGCAATTATCACAATCTCTACCCATGTGCAGTCTTTATTACACAAGGGCAGTTGGTCATGTAATTCACACTAAAACATTCCATTGAATAATAAAAAAAAATAATAATAAATTTAAAAATTTAATGGGGGGCTTCCCTGTTGGCGCAGTGGATAAGAATCCACCTGCCAATGCAGGGGACACGGGTTCGATCCCTGGTCTGGGAAGATCCCACATTCCGCGGAGCAACTAAACCCGTGAGCCACAACTACTGAGCCTGCGCTCTAGACCCCGTGAGCCACAACTACTGAAGCCTGCGTGCCTAGAGCCTGTGCTCCGCAACAAGAGAAGCCATGACAATGAGAATTCCGCACACTGCAATGTCCCTGCTCGCTGCAGCTAGATAAAGCCCGCGCACAGCAACAAAGACCCAACACAGCCAAAAATTTAAAATTAATTAATTAATTAATTTAAAAATTAATGGGATTACTGAGGAAAGGGACAAAAGATAGGTAAAAAACAAAAACATATTTAATAATACAACTTGTAATAAAATATACATTATTGAAGAGAGAAACTACAAATATTTCAATGAAAATGTAATACAAATATTAACA
This sequence comes from Balaenoptera musculus, assembly GCF_009873245.2. Taxonomy (NCBI): domain Eukaryota; kingdom Metazoa; phylum Chordata; class Mammalia; order Artiodactyla; family Balaenopteridae; genus Balaenoptera; species Balaenoptera musculus. Next base: position 15,219,199 of record NC_045800.1, read on the forward strand.
TTCAGTCAAGATCTTTACTTTATAATAAAATCCAGTTTAAACAACTTTCCATTTATTTTTACTTTTACCTCAAAATCTAAAGATCAATATACAGACATGATAGATAGATGTATACAGATACACACACATATTTTTACCTAGATAAATATAATATCCCATATTCACTGACATATGTATATTTATAATAGTTCACTATTTACCAAAAAAATTTGAAATGGTTTGCTTTTATCTACTCAAATTGCACTTAAACTATTTGTATTTCAGCAGCTCTGACTTTTCCAGAAAATCTACTGCCTACCTAAAACAAAATATGCAAGTGACAGTAGCTTTAAAATCTCTAGTGAGAAACTTTTCATTAATCAAAGACATACAATTACTATAAGTATTCTAATAATTAAGTGGTAAAAAATTTTTCTCATCTATTTAAAATGTAAAATCTTATATTGTGATTAAAAATTATAGAATCATGAAGTACTATAGATAGAAGGCCACATATATCTTCTCTACAATATTTTTTTTTTAAGTCTTTACTGAATTTGTTACTATATCGCTTATTTTATTTTATGTTTTGGTTTTTTGGCCAAGAGGCATGTGGGATCCCAGCTCCTTGACCAGGGATCAAACCCACACACCCTGCACTGTAAGGCGAAGTCCTAACCACTGGACCACCAGGGAAGTCCCCTTCTCTACAATACTTATGATGGTAATAAAGCCTCTACTTAATTTTGGTAGTGGAGTGCTCATTATTAAGGCTGGAAAACCATTCTTTTGGACAATTCTATTCATTAGAAATTTTGCTTTAACTTGCACTATATTTCTCTATAATATCTATTGACTGATTTTAATTCCAATCTCTACAGTTCCATAGGAATAGTTAAAATTCTAGTCCATGTAAAAGTTCCAATTCATTAAACCTTATTCATATGATATAATTTCCCATGTACAGTTTACCTTTTCTGGATGTATCCCAGTTTGTCAATGTCCCCGTGAATATGTGGCAACTAGTACTGGATATCCTCTATATGCTTATAATACAATGGAATAAAGCTGGTTTTTGAGAAAGGATCATAGACTATATTTTTGGGCATGTTTTAGTCTTTGAAATGCCTATTATACATTCAAGTGGGCATATCAAGAAGGTAGCTAGATATGCAAGAAGTCTAGTGTTTATAAAACAGGACTGGGTTGAGGTACAAATTTTTAAATAACAGTTTTCTAGTGCCCTGAAGATTTCCATCTTAGACATTTTCAACATCCCTTCTACCACCTGAGTCATTAGGTCTGACACAGACTGAGGTCTACCTAGCTTTCCCCATATGCAGTACTTTTCAGAGCAGCCAATATCCCTAGGCCCCCAAATTTCAAATTATCCCCATAAGTATATTAAAAAATTCAGGGAAAATATGAACAATGTGAAAGGAGAATCAGAAAACATTTGAAAAATAAAATAAATGAAATAAAAACTAGAATGAATGGATGTATGAATACAACAAATTAGCATGCTGAAAGAATGGATTGAGGAGGAGGGAGAGAAAAAAGAAAATTTAAAACAAAAGCTAAAAGATATTCAAGATAGAAATAGAAATGTGATCAAATAATAAGAATCTCAAAATAGCAAAGAAAAATGGAATGGAAGAAGTATTTGAAGGTATAATGGAGATATGTTTCCTTGAATTAAAAAGAAAGATGACAAAAATCCTTCACCTCTACACGTTACAGTAAAATTAAATAATATCAAATATAAAACAAAAAATTCTTGGGCTTCCCTGGTGGTGCGGTGGTTGAGAGTCTGCCTGCCAATGCAGGGGACACAGGTTCGAGCCCTGGTCTGGGAAGATCCCACATGCCGCGGAGCAAATGGGCCCGTGAGCCACAACTACTGAGCCTGCGCGTCTGGAGCCTGTGCTCCGCAACAAGAGGCCGCGACAGTGAGAGGCCCGCGCACCTCGATGAGGAGTGGCCCCCGCTTGCTGCAACTAGAGAAAGCCCTTGCACAGAAACGAAGACCCAACACACCCAAAAATAAATAAATAAATAAATATTAAATTTATAAAAAAAAAAAATTCTTAAGGGAGAGAAGAGAAAGTTTCAGAGAGAAAGAGTGTATCACATAAATAATAAGAAATAGAGTGATGTGCCATTAATTTCTATAATTTAAATCTAAGTTGATATTTTATCAATAAAATATATATCTAGTTTATAAAACCAGCTGAGAATTACTTTACAACTTCTTCACATTTGAAGGCCATTTCAGTTTCACATGACTAATTTTAGTGAGAATCAAGAATCTTGCATTTAAATAATATTTAACACTGATTAAACACTTACTACACATTTTGACATGTATTATCTTTTTAACCTGCAAAAGTATCCTAAGACAGAATGGTAGGCAAAATTCTAATATGGCCCCCAAGATTCCCAGTCCTTGATGTACACACCCTGTATATCCCTTCCCCTGAATCTGTGAAAATGATGGAAGTCACTCCATTAATTAGGTTACATTATATGGCAAAGGTGATGGAATAGTCACTCCCATGATTATTACATTATGTCAGACTCCACTTTAGTAGACTGAAGAGAAAAATTTTAAACAAAAGAGATTCTACAGCTGGCATTGAAGAAGCACCATGCCATGTTGAGGACAGGGTCAGGTGGCAGGGAATGGCAGCCAGCTTCTAGGGGCTGAGATCATACCCTGACTGAAAGCAGCAAAAAAAAGTGGAGACATCAGTCCCACAACCCCAAGGAACTGAATTCTGCCAAAAACCAGTGAGCTTGGAAGCCAAGTCCTTGTGCCACAGATGAGAGCCTGACTGACACCATGATTGCAGCCTGGTGAAACACTAAGCAGAGGAACCAGCTATCTGTGTCCAGATTCCTGACCCACCAAAACTGTGAGATAATAAATGGATGTTGGGGCTTCCCTGGTGGCGCAGTGGTTGAGAATCTGCCTGCCAATGCAGGGGACACGGGTTCGAGCCCTGGTCTGGGAAGATCCCACATGCCGCAGAGCAACTGGGCCCGTGAGCCACAACTACTGAGCCTGCGCGTCTGGAGCCTGTGCTCCGCAACAAGAGAGGCCGCGATAGTGAGAGGTCCGCGCGCCGCGATGAAGAGTGGCCCCCGCTCGCCGCAACTGGAGAAAGCCCTCACATAGAAATGAAGACCCAACACAGCCAAAAATAAAAATAATAAATAAATAATAAATTTAAAAAAATAAAAAATAAAAAAATAAATGGATGTTGTTTTAAGCTGATACATTTGTGGTAAATTGCTACTTAGCAAGAGAAACTAATAAAGGTAGACCCTATTATCATCTCCAGTTTTGTATGTGAAGAAATTAAAGTACTGACACACACACAAAAAAAGTTCTTCCCAATCATACAACTTGAAAATGGAGAATGTAAAACTGATGTAGTCTGATTTAGGATCTGTGTTCTTAATACCTACTCTTTACAGCCACCAGAAAAGCAAGCAACTGTCAACTGAAGACAGAGATTAAAAACATTCACGGAATAGGCACTGATGAAAAATATTGTATATAATTTACCTTGCACCAGGTTAATTAATTGTGTATTTTAAAAACACAGGAAGCGAAGCTTTCTTTCTCACTTTAATAACAACTGCATCATTTCCTCAGTCAAATCTGTAATATTTTCCTAATATAGGCAAATAACAATTTCAGAAAGATATTCTTATTCCCTAGATACTGATATACTTTTATCAAGGTTACCTATGATAGCATATATTTGTTGATTTCTGGTCACTAGCAAACACCTCCTGTCCCAACAAGGAATTATTTTATTCAAATACTTGTTTTCTTATTGGAGTAGTCCACTCTAGTCTTATATCTTCCAGTATGGAAGCTAAAAAAGCTCTTTCTGGGAGATTTTTTTTGTCTTCCACCCTCTGGTACAACAATGGGATAGACAGGTGATCTAAATTTGCCAGTCAGGTTCATTCACCTATGATTTTCAGATCTTAACTGAGTAATATGGATGAACTGAAAAACCATGAGACTTCATTAACTAGAGTAGTCATGCTTAGGCAAGAATGTAAAGCACTTCATAACTGAAAACTTCTGGGACTAACAGCTTTCTGCCTATTGTAAACCAGATTATTTATTCTCCCCTTCACACTGTTAGCAGCATGTTATACTAATAATACATTTTCCATCTATTTGTTATCGGAGATAGTTTCTGTTCCTTACAAAGAATCTTAACTAACAAAAACTATTTACTATACAATTTCATTTTTGGAGAAGAAAAAAATGTTTTGTTTTGTTTTGTTTTACAAGAAGCCTTGTGACTATTTATAAAGATGGGGGAAATCCTTTGTTGCACTAATAAACTATCTACATTACATGTTAAGACTTTTCAAAAGAGTACTATAGGAAAGCATATACTATCCATACATTTCTCCCTCAGGAGAAATACATTACTCATCTCTTAATTTAAAAACTATTCATTGAATTACTTCACCTAAGTGCTGAGGACAGTTTCTACTATATCAGAGTTTTGAGGCTAATAGGGGATAAAGAAGTGAAACAATAATTACAACAAAATGTGATAAGCTGAAGGATGTAACAGTTTAAGAGGAGAGTTATGTATAAGGGGAGGTTATACTTGCACTGAGACAAAGGCTAAGCAATAGTCAGGAGGTTAAGACAACAAAGGTCATTGAAAAAATGCAGAATGTAAAAATGCCCAACAAAGACATGAGAGTAGACAGATGTTGGGGGAACTACAAGTAATTTGGTATGGCAAGAAGTAGAGATAATAAAGACAAAGAGAATATTTCATAAAAATAAAAGGGTCAATACAGCAGGAATATTAGCCAATGTAAATATTGTATAAAATAGTGCAACTGCAAAGAATAAAGAAGAAAATCTTACAGTATTGAAACAAGAAACAAACAAATCACCAAACATAGCTGGAAATTTCAAAAACACTAAGTAATTCACAGAAAAAGTAGAAAGAAAATAAGGATACAGAACACTGAGCAACACTATCAACCAAATATTCAACTAACATTTAACGAATAACAAACAACTGTGAAGCACACTTGTTTTTTTAAACACATATGGATTTGCAGTAAAAGCAACCATATTCTCTGCAAAAAGCAAACAAACAAAACTCGAAACCAATAAATTTAAAGGATTAAAATTATACATAGTTTTCTCTGGCCACAGAGAAAATTAAATTAGGAAATAATGAAAGGAAGACACCTGGAAAATTCCCAAGTATTTAAGAATTAATTAAGACACTTTTGAATGACTCATGAGTCAAAGAACATATCTCAAGGGAAATAAGGAAATATTTAGGTGTGAATGAAAATGAAAATAAAACTTTTCAAAATTTGTGGAATGTGCCTAAAGCAGTGCATTGAGGGTAATTTATAGCTTTAGAGGCATATAAAAGAAAAGAAGAAAATTCTAAAGTCAGTGATCTAAACTCTCACTTTAAGAGGCTAAAAAAAAGTGAATTAAACTAAATTATTTAAATTAAACTAAATATTTTGTTTTCAACTGATATGTAAGCAGGTATAATTCTTGTACTACTTTTTGTTGTAAGTTATCAACCTAATATAGATAAGTAAAATAGAAAACATTTATCTTAAATGTTATGGGAAATTATAGAAGGATTTAAACAGGTGAGATATATGTAAGAAGATAAAAAACACTCTCACATACCAATGATGATAATGGTGCTGAGGAGGGAAAAATGGTGATCACCTATCTACTGCTTATTGTAATATTTACTGTTGTATAGGCATGGTTCTATTTTACATAATTATGTCATTTAATCATCATGATAACCCTATAATGTTAAGCACTGCTGTCTTCATTTTATAGATGAGTTAACTAAAGCTAAGATAAGGGAATAATTTAACTGAGGTCACAAATGGGGGACAGACAGATTTAACAGAAATCAGAGAAAAAGTAGTTCAGAATGAAAAAAGAAATCGGTGAGAAATGCTACAAAGAACTGAATAGCATTAGGATTAACAAGTATCCATTGGCATGGTAACTAGGACATTATTACTGACAAACTGACAGGTATAGTTTAAAGCTGTTTTGTTACATGCTAGCGGTCTGATTTTCAAAATACATGACATAATACAAATAAATGGTAGCAGCCTGTCATTATAGCGATTGAAAAAGGTGGAAATTTTCTGGAATTTTAGAATTGGTTTCTAATCGTACTTACAGTCTGTTTTCTGCTCTCTTTCACTACAAATGTGTATATATAAAGGAATTTGTGCTCCTGTGAATTGCAAAGATGCCATCAATTTCTTCTTAAAATTATCCTTTTTTTGTTGTTATGGCAGTGGCCCAATATTAGTTCAGTATTCAAAATCTTAGCAGTGTTATACGGATCAGTCCCACATGTGTGCTGCCTAGTTGGCAGTATGAGACCTGGGCAGATGTTTACCTAGCCTGTAATAGGTATCTTTGGTATCCTCATTAGGATCAGTTCCATTCACTAGCAGGTCAGGGGTGAGCCAAGCAGTTAATAAGCAGCTTTACGGAACCGATCATCTGAATTCTTACCTTCTGCTCTTTCTTCATACTTTCTGGTCACCTGGAAACCTCCTTTATAGTCCACTGGCCATAAGCTGCCCACCTCTGCAACTGTGCAATGGTGGCAGGAAAACAAAAGAGGGCAAATAAAACAGTGGGGTTTAGCCCCACTTTCTGGGAGTTGTGTCTCTATCAGAGAAGAAGGCTCCTTGCCCTCAGAGTTGGGACTTTGCAGCTTCCCTTTCCCAGTGGCTTTTGTAGCCACTACCACACGACCATTGAACTGCCTGACTACTGAGGCCCAGGAAAGTGGAGAAAAAGGGAGAGAAAAAAAAAGGTGCATATTTCCCATCCTCCCTGAACTTTAGGAGTTCCCTTTTCCACTCTTTAGGCCAAAAGTAGAGAGTTTCTTCATCTCACTCTTTCTGCACCACAGTGCTCACTTCTGGGTCTGGGGCCAGCAAATTCAATGGGAAAAAATGTTAATCTCACCACCAGTTCAGTGGTACTGTGAATTCTAGTATTTTTTTCCAATCTGCCTCCTGATAATTACTTTCAGAGACCTCAAATTGCTATATCATGCATTCTGTCCAGATTTTTTTTGGTTGTGTTCAGTGAGAGAAAGGTCAACATGTGTTTACTCCATCTTACCTCTTATGTGGAATAGGAATGCTTCCAAGGACTAGTCCAACAAATAGTCTTTTATTAGTTTTTATTAAAAGTTCATGTGTACTTCAGAAATATGTCAATTCTGTCATTGTTGGATGCTATATTATCTCTTTCTCTCATGTATATACACACACAATTATGTCTATTGTGCTGTATAGATCTTCTTTTATTTTAGTGACACAAAGATACTCTATTCCTCCTTATTCCATTAGCAAATGAGAGTTAAAAGTGGGTTAAAGCAGGGGGATCCCTAACCCCGGGGCCATGGACCAGTATCGGTCCGTGGCCTGTTAGGAACCTGGCCGCACAGCAGGAGGTGAGCGGCGGGGAGCAAAGCTTCATCTGTATTTACAGCTGCTCCCCATCGCTCGCATTACTGCCTGAGCTCCGCCTCCTGTCAGATCAGTGGCGGCATTAGATTCTCACAGGAGCACGAACCCTACTGTGAACTGCACATGCGAGGGATCTAGGTTGCGCGCTCCTTATGATAATCTAATGCCCGATGAGCTGAGGCAGAGCTGACGTGCTGATGTTAACGCTGAGGAGCAGCTGCAAATACAGATTACAACAGCAGAGAGGTTTGACTGCACAAAGACCACAATAAATCAATTGCTTGCAGACTCATATCAAAACCCTATCAGTGAGTGACAATTAGCTGCATCTGTTGTCAGGCTTTATAGTGGCAAGTGAGTTGATGCACTTCAATTGCACAGCTGCATCTGGTGTCAGGCTTTAAGTCAGAATCCAATACTTATTGTAGTCTGCTCCTAGCCCGCCCATTATCTTATTTACCACTTCCGTCCGCGCCTCTTTCCCACACTGTGCACTTGTCTCAGTCACAGTTTTGGTAAGCCCACAAGCTAACCCTAGCCAAACTGAGTAAAAAATAAACGTCGCTGGAGAGCTTTTTTGAAAAGGGGGAAAGACCCAATGATGAGACAGCAGAAGACTCTGGCTGCCAACAAAAAGGAAGCTGCATTTAAAAGAAAATACCAAGAGTCCTACTTAAATTACGGGTTCACTGCAACAGGTGACTGACATTCTCCAAGCCTGCTTTGTAAAATATGTGGCGACCGGCTATCCAACGAAGCAATGAAACCTTCAAAACTGCTTCGCCACATGGACCAAGCACCCTGCATTAAAAGACAAGCCTTTGGAGTTTTCCAAAAGAAAAAAATGTGAACACAAAGAACAGAAGCAATTATTGAAGGCCACCACTTCATCAAATGTGTCTGCACTAAGAGCATCATTCTTAGCGGCTAACCGCATTGCTAAAGCTAAGAAGCCCTTTACTACTGGTGAAGAGTTGATCCTGCCTGCTGCTAAGGACATTTGTCGTGAACTTTTAGGAGAGGCTGCAGACAATAGCAAATCAATCAAAGGTACATACTTCTAGAGAATCAGGTAATCTCTCAGAGAATTGCTAAACAGCACCTACCATAATACTGTTAAGTTAGATGGTAATCACTTTTGCCTAATTCAAAATTTTAGACAATTTTCTAAAACCACCTCCCTTCAAATCATAAATACTCTTCAAAAAGTATTCTTCAGCCCCCCAAGAAGGTGATTTCATGGTGTTTTCACCTAATACATACACATGGGTGTAGCAACAGCAAGAATTGTTAATCAACATACATACAATCTCCTTGTACGCTTGCCAACAAATCTAAAGCCACTTGGTATTAAGCCACTAAGTCAAGAGAGTTAATTTCTGTCTTGAGGTTCCTTAAGGTATCTAGGACTGGGTATTCAATGGCTTCTATTTTCACGAAGATTTTTTATCTGATCTTACTTTTTCTTCTGTTCTGAGGCTAGAAACCAAATCTAAGCAATCTGTCTCCGCCAATTCTGTCTTCAGAGCCTAACGAGTTAGTGAATTATTCTTCCTCCAGAGTCCCCCAAATCTGCTAAGGATCCAGATCTTCCAGGAAATTACCCTGACAACTGCATGTAAGACTGGGACACTAAAAGCCATAGAACAATTACCAGACAAGTCTTCTAGAAGGCTGTTTAGGTAATGACTGCACATATTAATACAACGCTTTTTCCTTAGTAGTGGGCTTGTTATATCTGACTAAAGTTATTCTCAAATTTAACACACAAGGGAATGCTTTAATTGGACAATCTGTTGTCCAATTATATTCTGGAAAAAATGAGGACACATACGTATTAAAACTATGCAAATAACCACATTGATATAAAAGAGACTTCCGCTCTTTTAAAAAAAAGCATGTATTCCTGAATTCCGTAGGATCACTGAGAGCAAGATATCATTCAGAGTGTTTTATTTATTTGGCATAAGCATAGATCAAGAAGAAAGAGAAAGGCCTTCATCGTATATCTATCAGAAAAGAGAATATTAAAAATAATACCACAATATTCCCACCCAAATTCCCATCCACATTTAAAATTTTCTCATTAGTTCATGTAGCCCTATGTATTTAAGTATTATTCCATTGGATTGTGAAACAGCAATCTGTTTTCATTAACTTCACACATTTTGAAGCTACATTTTGGGCACATACAGATTCAGGATTGTGCCATCTTTCTAGTGGATCTGCTACCTCTTTATCATTGTGAAACATACCTCTTTAACTCTAGTAATGACTCTTGCCTGAAAGTTTACTTTGTGTGATCAATAGTTTTCTTTTGGTTAGGTTTGTATAGCATACTTTTGGTATACTTCTACTTTCAACCATTTTGAATCATTATATCTAAAGTTTGTCTCCTTTAAGTATCAGGTTTTATTCAATCCTGTATGACAGTTTTAGGCTTTTACTTGGTGCATTTAGTCTACTTAAATTTAATGTAATTACTGATATAGCTAGGCTATACTTAACTTCTTACTATGTAATTTTTATTTGAACCACCTTTGTTATACACCATTTTTCTCTTTTCATACCTTACTGTGAGCTCATAAAATATTTCTATTTGCCAATTCAACTTCTCAATCAACTTATTTCATTCTTTCCTTTCTTCTTTAGATTTACCCTAGAAGTCATAACAATTAGAGACTCTTAAGATTTATTACTTTTACCATTTCACTGATATTGCTAGCACCTCAGACTACTTTAGCTCTATTTACCCCATTGCTCTTTGCATTACTTTCATCATCTATTTGTTGTTCTACAGAAATTTAAACTACATGAGCTATTTTTTAATCCAGTATTCATTTACGTTTACCGATTCTGTTATCCTTCGTTTCCTCTCATGTTTCAATGTTTATATCTGAGATCATTTTAAAACTTTCCTCTGCTTAAAGTCCTCTCTGTAGTATTTCTTTCGGCTCCAATCTAATGTCAGTAAAATCCTTCAGATTTTTTTGCTGTTGGAAAATGTACTTATTTGACCTTGATTTGGAAAATGTGTTTGCTGTTTATAGTTGACAGATATTTTCCGTCAGCACATTTTCTCCCCGCTAGTGGTTTCCATTGAGAAGTCACTTGTTGGTCCTGGGACAAGTAGGCTAGTCTAAGTGTGAAATTCTCATGGAGATGGCAGGAAGGCAAACGGAAACATGCAAGTCCTCTTAGGTTTTAGGCTCAAAACTTGCATATCCGCACTACTGCCTCATTAAATTCTTCTCCATCTTCCAAGGCTCTTATATCCCACACCACCACCCCAATCATTCTACACCACCACTTTTCTATCATACAATCTGGTTTCCAGTGATTAAAAAAATCTGTTTGCTCCCTGATGAAAATTCTTTCATTAAACTTTGAAAACCCATCTCTCTTGCCTAGAATTCCCTCTCATACCTCTGGTCCATGAACTCCTATTCATCCTTCAAAATCTTGCTTCAATATAACTCTTTCCAAGACGCTTCCCTGCTTCAATATCACCTCTGTAACATTAACAAAGGTGGATATACAATTTAGACTCTCCAATTCACAAATACCATTCACATTGATGTTAGCCACAGTGAATAGCTCAGATAACATTTTATGACTGAAACAAAACCAAAATATGTCCCTGAAATTTTACATAAAGGCTGTAGGAGAGAGTCTTTTCCCTTTTCTGTCCGGGATGACTAAATTAGGATTCTATAAATCCAACTAAAATAGAATAGAATACAGTCAACATACTTTGTGAAACAGAACCCACAAACAGAGAGGGAATAATTACATTAGCCAATTCAAAAATTATTTACATAACACAGTATAAAGAATGTCAAGGGATGCAGTTTTAGGTAAGATGGTCATAAGAGGAGACATTGAGTTCCTGAAGTTCCCAGAGACATTTCCTTTGGATGCCCTGTTTTTTCAAGCCTGTAATATCCCTTGTGTTACTTCAAAGCTAATTTAAAGTTGGATTTCTTTACCTACAACTGAAAGAATGCTGATTAACATATTTTATGAGCTACTTGAGGGCAGAAACTACTTTGTGTACCATTTTATCCCCTAGCAAAGTATCCTGTGTGTGACTGAAATTTAAGAAATATCTGCTGGAGAGTGTAGCCAAAAATTTATATAAATGTTCAATATCCACCCCATTTCCATAGGAAGCACTACTTTATATTAGCCTTTGACTGAATAAATACAGAATTAAATACTAAGTAAATAACAATCATTACCATTCCTTTTTATTTTGTTAGTTTCCTGCAGAAATTTATAAAGTTCTATTATCATGCTAGTAAGTTTCATCCTATTAATAGCAAGATTAGACCCAAATTGGATCAAGCCAAATGAAATATTTTTCTACTTTCTTACATATCAGTAAAAACTTCTCCTTATTCATCTAATACTTTTTAAATTGATCTGTTAAATCTGTCCAAACATATATGGGAACATTATAACTGAAAGTAGTCAAAAGAACTGAATAGGAAAAAGTACCACATAAAAGTATGAAAATACTATTGACATTAATTAAAGCAAAATCTATGTGAAATGTTTGGCTTACAAAAAGGATATGATACAAAGATGTTTCATTATGCAAACAACAAATAATTAAATATTAAACTCTTCATACATTTTTTATGCTATAGCATATAAAAAAGAATTAAATTACAAGTAGAAAGTTCTAAAATAACTTGAAGTGCTTTCTTTCAGCTGTACACACAAAGTGCTCTCCCTGTGTAACAAGTCTACTGAAGCAAATATTTTAAAAAATTAAGTAAAAATGATCATAAAAGTTAAATGTTAATTTTTATCAGAAACCATTTTCGCTTGTTTGAAGCATCACTGATACAACTTTGTGAAAAGAAAACAGTGATTTTTATCTTTGGACAGAGGATTCTTGGTACCTCATGGTCTGATGGATATTTTTCAACAGGAATTGGGTTTTTTGTATTTTTTAATTTCAGCTACTTTTCAAAATAACTGCCTCCATAGAGTGTAGTTTGTAAATATTTATGAACAATTTCATCTATGGATTGTAAACTTTCTCATAACTTGCAGCTTCTTGGAATTTGCAATAATGTGTGCTGAGGAAATCTAAAATATATACACATATGTCTACAAACTGACTGCCATTTATCTGAAAAGTACTTGAAAACTTAAATACAAGCTATTAATTAAAACAATTTACAAGTAAAAGCATAAAACACATACATAGTAACAGTCCCATCATTCAGCGAACAAATTTATGGCTACCATATTAATCCAATTACCATTCAGACTCAAAATTAAATGTAGTATTTCTACTTCCTTCCAAAATGGAGTGACAGGGAATGGATTTATCCTCCTGCCAAAACAACTAGTAAAGCAGACAAAATGTATGAAACACTGGTGTTCAGGTATTGGATATCAAGCAATGCAGGACAATGATCCCTGAGTAGAGAAAAAATGAGGTAAGCCTTCTAATGCCACAGATGATTGTGGTTTTAAGGCTGGATCAAAAGGAGAGTGAACACAGGTGCAGTCCAGAAATTTTCCTTAATTGAGGAAATGAAGCTGGGAATTCTGGAAAAGCCAAGGTGGCTACAGTGTACAAGACAGTATACTGGAGAAGACAGAACCGCCCAGAGTCCCCGTGAGTCTTCAGGCGAATACTACTTACTGGTGAAGAAACTATCCAAGGCTGGGGAAAGAACCATATGAAAGGAGCAGAGAGAAGAATCCTCAAAACTCACATAGGGTTGGGAACAGTTCATGGTCCAACCAGTCAGAGGTGGATAACCTGTAATTCATGTCTCACAAAGTAGAGTACCCAGAAGGGCAGTGCATCAGGAATGGAAAGATTAACCCTAGACTAAATTATGCTTTGTTCCTGCCGATCAAAGCACAAAAATAAGCCTTGAAAAGATCAAATTTTTCCAAGTAAATTAACTCCACTGCAGAAAAAAGCTAAAACTTATCTATCAAAATTAATAAATATCTAGCACCCAAAAAGGTAAAACTCAGGAATGTCTGGCATCCAATCAAAATATGACTCATAAGGAAAAGCAAAATAAAACAATAGGAAAAAAACCTCAGAAATGACACAAATGATAGAATGTGCAGACAAGGACATTGAAAGAGTTATAGTAACTGTAATTCCATATGTTCAAGACGGCAGAAAATCGATGGAGCGTGTTAAGTAGAAACATTTTTTCTAAAAACCTTACCAAAATTCTAGAAATAAAAAATATAATGTCTGAGATGAAAAATACACTGGATGGGATTAATATGAGATTGGATACTATAGAAGAAAAGATTAATGAACTTGAAGATATAAGTACCAAAAATATACAAAGTGAAACACAGAGAGAAAAGAAAAGAATGAATAAAAACCAAGAACAGAGCATTAGTGGGCAAAGGAACAATTTCAAGCAGTTTAATATACATACAATTGGAATTCTTTAAGAAGAAGAGAGAAGTGGGAAAAAAACTGAGAAATAATGGCTGAACATTTTCTAAATTTCGTGAAAACTATAATTTTATGAATTTATGAAGTAAAACCCATGCACAAGAAACATAAAAAAACCCACACCTATACATATCATAATCAAATTGGCCAAAATCAGTGATAAAGAGAAAAAAATTTTTAATGCAGAAAGAGGAAAATGAGCCATTACATACAAAGGAACAGCAAGCTTAAACACATTTCTCATTAGAAACAATAGAAACCAAAGGACTATATACAGAAACATCTTTAAAATAATGAAAGGAAAAAGCTACAATTTAAAATTCTTTAACACCACCCCAAGAAAAGTGAAATAAAGATTTTTTCAGAAATACAGGCAGATATAATGCATTGTCAGCAGATCTCCACTAAAGTGTTAAAGGACGTCCCTTAGGCAGTAGGAAAATGATACTACATAGTACACACTGCTATATTTAAAACAGATAACCCACAAGGACCTACTGTATAGCATGGGGAACGCTAGGTTATTCTGTAATACCTAAATGGGGAAAGAATTTGAAAAAGAATAGATACATATATATGTATAACTGAATCACTTTGCTGTAGACCTGAAACTAACAGAACATTGTTAATCAACTATGCTCCAATATAAAATAAAAGTTAAAGAAAAAAGAAATTTGGATTTACAAAAGAGAAAAAGAAATGATGAATGCTGGAAACAGTAAATATGTAGGTAAAAGAGAAGATGTTTTCTTATTTTTAATATCTTTAAATAAAACTGACCATCAAAAATAGTAAAAGTGTAGTGTGAATTTTATAATACATGAAGCAGTAAAATATATTCAACAATGGCACAAAGGCCGGGGGAAGGAAATCAAAGTACACTTTTTAAGGTTAATATACAAAAAATGAGTGATGTAATATCTCTTATAGACAATGAAAAGTTTAAGATGTATATGATAAACTATAAAATAATCACTAAAATAACACAACAGAGTTGTAGCTAATAAGCCAACAAAAAGGATAAAATTAAATAATAAAAAATGCTGAATTCAAAAAATACGGCAGAAAAAAGAAAAGAATGAACAATGAACAAATAAGAAAAATAGAAAACAAATAGCAAGATGTTAGATTTAAACCCAAAGACATACAGTAATACCTCAAAGATACTGTAGGTTCAGTTCCAGACCACTGCAATAAAGCAAATAATGCAATAAAGCATTTCACATAATGTTTTTGGTTTCCCAGTGTATAAAAAATTATATTTGTAAAAAAAAATTATATTTGTACTATACTATAGTCTGTTAAGTGTGCAATAGCGTTATATCTAAAAAAATGTATTGGGTTGGCCAAAAAGTTCATTTGGTTAATGAATATGTTGCTCGATAAAGTTCTTGATGAAAATGAAAAGATGTGTCTTTTATTTTTACTTAAAACCAAATGAACTTTTTGGCCAACACAATACACACCAAAATTTAAAAATTCTTTATTGCTGAAAATGCTAACCATCATCTGAGCCTTCACTGAGTCCTAGTAGTAACATCAAAGATCACTGATCACAGATCACCAAAACAAATATAATAATAGCGAAGAAGTTTGAAATATCATGAGAATTACCAAAATGAGACACAGGGACACAAAGTGACCAAATGTTTTGGAAAAATGGTGCCTATAGACCTGCTCAACTCAGGGTTGGCACAAACCTTCAATTTGTAAGAAATGCAGTATCTGCAAACTGCAATTAAGGAAAGCTCAATAAAATGAGGTATGCCTGTAAATATATATACGTTACATGTACATGATTCAGGATTGGAGAAAAAGACAATTATATGCCGCCTAAAATAAATCCACTTTAAATATAAAAGCACAAATAGGCTAAAGTAGAAGGATGAAAAGTAACATAGCATTCTAGCAGTAATTTTAAAAAGCTGGAGTGCCTTTACTATTAATATTTGGCAAAATAAATTTTAATTTTTTGTAAATAAATTTTAAAGCAAAGAATATTACCAGGAATATAGAAAGTAATTTCCTAACAATAAAGAGGTCAAGTCACCAATTCATCAAGAAGACATAAAAACCCTAAACATTTATCCATCTAAGAAAGAGAGCTTCAAAATACATGACGTAAAAACTGCTAGAACTACAAGAACAAATAAACTAACCTACAGTTACAGTCAGAGATTTGGACGCTTATTTTTCAAATTGACAGGGCATCAATGTGGACACTAGACGACTTGCAAAAGCTATCAACCAACCTGCCCTAATTGACATTTGTACAAGACTTCACCCAACAAGAGGAGAACACGCCTCTTTTGCAACTGTCCAAGGAACATTTACCAAAATAGATTCATATCTGGGTGCTATGGTCTTTGAAAGGTGATTAGGTAGGTCATGAGGGTAGATTGCTCATGAATGGGATTAGTGCTCCTATAAAAGCAGTCCCACAGAGCTCCCCATCCTCTTCCATCATGTGAGGACACAGCAAGAGGACACAGGCTATAAACCAGGAAAAGGGCCATCACCAAAACCTGACCATTCTGGTGCCTTGACCTTGGACTTCCCAGCCTCCAGAATGGTAAACAATGAATTTCTGTTGTTTATAAGCTACCCAGTCAATAGTATTTTTTCATAGCAGCCCAAATGGACTAAGACACTAGGTTTATTCATTTTCTATTGCTGTAGTAACCAGTTAACACAGTGTTAGTGGCTTAAGACAATTCATATTTACTGTCTTATAGTTCTGTATGTTAGAAATCTGATAGAGGTTTCAGTGGACTAAAATCAAGGTGTCAGCAAGGATGCGTTTCTTTTTAGAGGTTCTAGTGAAGAATCCGTTTCCTCAACTTTTGCAGCTTCTAGAGTCTATATTCCTTGGCTCGAGCCCCCTTCCTCCATATTCAAAACGAGCAATGTTGGTTCCCTCTGACCATTCTTCTGTAGGCACATCACCCTCTGACCCTGACCTCAGCCAAAAATGGTTACATTAAGATTCATGTAGTTAGGTTGGTCCACCCCGGTAACTCAGAGTAATCATCCTAATGTCCTAAAGTTAATCACATCTTCAAAGTCCTCTTTGTCCATGTTAAGATAATATATCCATAGGTACCAGAGATTAGGACGTGGTAACCTTTGTGGAGCCATTATTCTGCCAAAAACACTGGACCATAAGTCTCAATAAATTTTTTAAAATTAAAATCAAAAAAAAAATTCAAATCATTCAAAATATATTCTGCAACTACACTGGAATTAAATTAGAGATAAGTGACAGAAGCATTTCTAGAAATTCTCTAAATAGTTGGAAATAAAATATCCCACTTTTAAATACCCCACTGATCAATGAGGAAATCAAAAAGGAAATTAGAAAGCATTCACCTTAAGACATCAGAAAAAGAAGAGCAAATTAATGTCAAGGAAGCAAAAGAAAGGGAATAATTAGAGAGAAGAAATTAATGAAATAAAAAATAGAAAAATAAGTGAAATTGATAACTCTCTAACCAGACTGACCAAGAAAAGAAAAAAAGAGAGGGGAAACTAATTACCAATACCAGGAATTAGATGACATCAGTGGATGATATGTGAATATTATTAAAAATCTTTTGCCAATTAATTCTACAAATTAGGTAAAATGGGAAAGACACAACTGAGAGACACAAACGGACAAAGCTCGCTCAAGAAAAAACAGATAACCAGAAAAGCTCTCAATCTATTAAGGAAATTAAAGTTGTAGTTAAAACATTCCCATAAAGAAAATCACAAGTTCAAATTCATTCAATGTTGAATTCTACCACAAACTTAAGAAGGAAATAATATGGATTCTATATCAATTCTTTCAGAAAATTACACAGGAAGGAAAACTTCCCAAGTTATTTTATAAGGCCAGCAGTACCATGTTACAAAGTCAACAAGATTACAAGAATAAAAAACTACAAACTAACATGCCTCATAAACATAGGTACAGAAATTCTTAAAATTTTAACAAATCAAATGCAACAATATATTAAAGGTATAATACAAAATGATTAAGTGGAGCTTACCCCTGATTAGCAAGGATGGTTAAACATTAAAAAATCAATGTCATTCAATTCTATTAGCAAATAGATCTCAATTCAAATAATTTTACTATTTTATGTTTAAAACTGGAAAGTTTATTACAGTTCTCTAAACAAACACACATACTCATCTCCCTTAATATAACATAGCCCATAGGACTAATGTGATGATTTTACTCAAAGAGTAAGAACTGGGCTCTACCTATCTTGACCATCACGGTTATTTTCCACATTTTATTATTTTGGGAGAGTGAGATATTTTAACTTCATTATTCAAATTCTGGTTTGGCTTCCAGAACATATTACTAGTATGATCTCAAAAGAAAATCCAATTTAGAAAGTTAATTTCTAACCATTAAATATTCATGAACATTCTAAAGTAACTGTAATTTGCTTAAAAATAAAATATAATTAGATAGCCATG
This sequence comes from Balaenoptera musculus, assembly GCF_009873245.2. Lineage (NCBI taxonomy): Eukaryota > Metazoa > Chordata > Mammalia > Artiodactyla > Balaenopteridae > Balaenoptera > Balaenoptera musculus. The sequence goes on from NC_045800.1 coordinate 15,237,647, forward strand.
AAATAAAGGGCAGGAAACAATAAAAAATGTAACAATTCTTTCAATTTTAATTACTATTTAATAAGCTCAAGGATGAGCCCTTTTGTCACCTTCAATCATAATCTGAATAAAACAAGTGAAATCTGATTAACATTTCTATATAAATCTTAGAAAATGAAATGATATATCCAGCATCCTCAAAGTCAAAATTCTAAAAAACTACAAGGAAATATTTCTGGCATTTTTTTTTTTTACTATATTAGCATCTAATTCAATCACCATGAAGAAGTAACTTTATCAAATTAATTTTTATTACTATTTACTGAGTAGTAATTTGTACTAATATTTCTTGAACAGGTAAGTAATTTCCTTAACTTAGACATGGAATCAACCTTACAATAAGAATTTTTCCAGCAAACAAATGATTTTTACAAATCACTCAGTCCTCCCACAAATCACATAGAAATTAATATAAATAAAACATGCAAATTTTTCTATATAAAAGAAGAATAAATGATCTGTAATTTTTTAAAGATTATAAAACATAATGGCTCAGCACAGAGCTTGGCACATGTGAGCTATTTAGTAAATTAATTTGAATTCATTCTAATCAAACAGTCATAAAAGGATGATAAATAAATCCCAACATTAAAAAATATAAACTTTTTCTTTTATAAAAGCATAAATTAAGACTACAAACCTTGACTCTTTCAACATAGAAAGAACATCCTAAATGTTCCTAGCAATAAATCAAAAGCCTTTAGCAGCCTATCACTAAACACAATAAAAATAAAATATACAACATATATAGAGTAGATAAAGAAGTCAATAGTGAAAGGTAGTGAGCCTTAAAGAATTAGCTGTTAGGTACTGCTAATCCTAAATTTTTAATGAAGGTTTGAATTATGTTCAGTATATAATAAAGATTACTAAACATAGCAAATGATTTCAAGTTGTATTGTAAGAAAAGAGTATCTAACCCTCAAAGAATAAAATTAATCAGAAAATAAAAACAATGTAGTTATTTCAGGTTTTGATGCATTTTTAAAGAATATAATCTCACTGAAAAATTAGTACATTCTTTGGTTAATTTAATATTATTCGTGTAAACATTTTTTACGAAGACATTCATCATCACAGACATTCACTGTATCCTTTTTATGGAGGGTCAATACTTGTTTTCATATTGCTCAAAATATAGAAATCTTTATCACTTCTTTGAACAAAAACAGCATTCTTTTTGTAATGAAAATACTCAGTGGTCATTAGATTAAATACTATTAATACTTACCTGTATTTTAATGGGCCATGAAAAGTTGCTGACGTACACATAGAACGTAATGTTTGGATTGCTTCTAAAGTTAAATTTTTCATAGGAAAAACTATCTCTGTATTCTTTTATATTAGTCTTGGAAACTATAGGGGTCTCCTCCCCAGATATTGTTCCAGCTAAAATGTAAATAATAATAACAAATTTAAATAAATCATATTAGGAAACAGGTATCTTTATTAACATAATATATACATATATATGATATTTACTTAATTTTTATAACTATACTTATAAGAACATAACTATCCAAATAAAGTCATGTTTTACAACTTAGACTGACAAAGAAAAAAGAAAATGAGATTTGTCATACATATTGATATAATGGAAACAGATTTAGTATAAAAATTATTTTTTAAAGTGATACCACTGATTAAGTGCTACGTACTAGGCACTGGCTTAAGAGACTTTATATTCTATTCTAAAAAAAAATTTATCCCAGAGATATTCCAGCTCTGTTTTTCAAACTGAAAACTGAGCCTCAGAAAGATTAAGACACTTGCCTTAAGTTTATAGCTACTGAACAGTAAAGTCCTTTTTGGAACTCAGGTATATAAGGCTTCAGAAACTGAGTTTTATCTACTTCTCCACAGAGCCTTTCAAAACAAATCAGGACATATTTCACATGTCTCAATCCAATTTAAAAACGGAAAAGAAATCAAATTTTTTTTGTTTACCACAAACTAAACCACCACTACTTTGAATAAATTGGGAGGATATAATTTAAAATATGAGTTAAACGTTCAATTAGTTAAACACGTATTGGGTACTCAATAAATATTTACTGAAATTAACCAAATGGAAGAAAGAATTTCCAACAATCTTACCAAGCCCTCCGCCTTAACAGTAAAAATAATTAGGATACTGAGCAACTGAATTAATTTCTAACTGATGACCTCTTCCAAAATAACCTTGGATGCTTTTTAAAAATGCAGATTTCCTGATGACATCTTCCAAACTGATAAATCAAAATTTCTGAGATTTGGTTCTGGGAATCTGAAGGTTACAAGTGATCTCTTGCATATTAAAACCACTGTTCTAAAGTGATTACACAGGTTTTATGTATTTTTGTTGACAAATTTTAAAACTCTTGTAGAGTCAGTTTATTATGCAGAATTTCAAATTTACAGTACAAGTTATCATGAATTCTTATTAATGAAACTCACAGAGCCAAGATTTCACTATATGTCTGCACTATTGGAACAAAATATCTACATAATTGTCTAATCTTTTCCATTTTTACACATGTAATATAAAATCTGGAATTGCAAAGACCTCTTCACTTTTGAATTCTGTTTCCATTATTCTACATATTAAAATAGCATAGTAACTTAATTTTAAGAAATCAAATATGGATTTCTAAGGATCCATATATTTTCTTTAAAAACCTTCCAGCACTTTTATGCAACAGTGTATCTTTTACATAGAAAGTAGAAAGCAATAGAATTTCCTAAAATGTAAATATAAAACGGTGAGAATACTTTTTCATAATCCAGCATACAGATTTGTACTTCTTCTTAGTTATGTTTCTTAAAAGGTAACAATTTCAACTTATAAACCTTATTGTGGAAGAACTATTAAGTGCAGGGTTTTTTACCCTCTCTCAGCACCAAAGCTGACAAAGGTAAGGGGTAAACTTAAAAGTAATAGATAAGTTGGTAATTTATAAGCATATACAGAAAAAATTCACTGTCTTATATCAATATTAAGGTCAATAATTAAATTTATAGCTTCAATGGTGAATCAAGTAATTGAAATCTCAGCCTCTTTAGTCATTAAAGAAGTAATCTATCTTAATTAAAATCACAGGAATTCATAACACTGTCATAAAAAAAATTAAGTAGTGTGAAATGTTGTTATCCACCTAATTTTAATTGAATTAGGGAGAAAGTTAACACAGTAATGAAGCTTTATTAATAATGCTACTTATTATTTTTATCTGAAACAGCAGGTATTATTATATGCATAATTATGGCATATAGTATATATATGTCATATAATATTTTTTAATTTCAATTATTTAAATTAACATAAAAGGTCATATTAGAACACCCTACATATAGGAACAGAAGTGAAAGACTCATGACAACAAAATTCTCTTACCTGTTGAACCAACTGACCATGTAATGTTGAGATTAAAGTTGTTTGATGCATTTATTGAAATATCCAAATTTTTGTTTGACTACCAAGAAAAAAAATATTGTGGTTAAAAAAATCAAATTATACTAGATAGATATGTTTACTGTTTTAATTATGTCCATGCTATATTTCTCACACTGTAAACATCATGTGAATACTCAAGTGAGAAAGTGCAGACGCCAATTACACTTTTTTAATGAAAAAATATAGGTGATAAATTCAAAGGTATATTTAAAGTTCCCATTTATCTTCCCTACTATAATCTGGCCTTCTCTATGTAAGCCAGAGGCTGCTATAATTCAATATTTTAGCAATTGTGGCTTCGTATTAATTAAATCATGTTCATGAGGCAACAAAATGAGTTTATAAAGACTATGCATCATTGAGTCAGGCGACCTTGGGGGGGTTCAAATCTTAGCTCTTTAATGTACATGCTGATTGATATAGGGAAGGTTACCTCTCCTTCCCGAAAATCAGTTTCCTTATCTCTGAAATGGGGATTTCATGACTTCCCTAAAGACTTTCTTGTGAACATTAAATAAGATTCTTCATCTTCTTCCTTACCAGGGGACTCAGAAAGAAGACATGATTGCTGACTTCTGAGAAGGGGTTGATTTTTTATTATTAATGGAGTGGTTCAAAAATAGTTGCTTTTCTACGAAAACAAAACATGGTAGAAACAGTGTACCCCTAAGAAAACTTAAATCATTATTTTTATCTTGAAGTCACATCTTCATGATTGTGTGTGCCTTATTTTGGGTCGGGGAAATGTGAGAATAACTGGTATTATTGCTAGAAAGGTCACACAAAATTTGCAACTGATATAGGAAACTATAGAACTCTTCTTGAATTTTTAGTTCATCCTCTCAAGTTTAGGCATTACTGAAATATGTGGTACCATAACTAAAGCCCTATAAAATACATTTAAGGTCAAGGAAATATACTGGACTGGAAGAGGTAATACTGTGACTACCACAGTAAACGACAAAATTAGTCATTTAGAACATTGTTGTTAGATGTGGATAAGTTCAGCAAGATATTATACAAGAAACTACTCCAGAAATTGTTCACATGAAAGCATTGGCTGGAGATGATGTACAGTGGGTTAGAATTATATCTGTTTTCAAAATATAATAAATGCATAAATAATGAAGGTACCTATTTTTTTATTTTTTTTGTAGGATAAGTAGGAAGCCCAGACCAATAATCTATTTTAATTTCAGAAATTGTTCCAAGTTGAATTTCTCTTTAATTACAAATTGTATAAATCTAATTACAAATTATTTATAATGAAGTTACAAGCATCCTTGGTGGCACTTCTCATGATAGTTTAGTGTCCTTCAGTTTCCAAAAACATGTGTCTGGGCTCTTGGCTTCAACTGAACAATACAGCAGAAAGTAAAACTGAAAGCTGTGACATTTGTAAGAATTCAAGTTTTTCTGGAAATTGAAGAGAGAAGCAAACCAGAATTATGGCTAATCTGAGCCCATGTGTATGACACTATGGATCATATTGGAGAGAAGTATTACTCACTTCCACATTGTGAGTCAGATATCCCACTTATATTAAATGTCTTATATCCTCAATGAACTCTACAAGTTTGGAATTACCATTAAACATTCAAGAAGCCAAAGGTAAAGACTAAATTCTGATACATGCTGCAACATGGATGAACATTGGAAACACTGAAACATTAGGCTAAGTGAAATAAGCCAGACACGGAAGTACAAATGTTGTATGATTACACATATGAGGTACCTGGAACACAGAAACTGATAGAGACAGAAAGTAGAATAAAGGTTACCACAGGCTGGGGTAGGGGAGGAATAGGGAGTTATTGCTTAATGGATACAGAAATTCTATTTGGACTGATGAAAAATTTTGATGATGATTGTGGTAATGGTTGCATAACACTGTAAATGTACTTAAATGCCACCAAATTGTACACCTAAAAATGGTTAAAATGATAAATTTTACTTTATGTATGTTTTACCACAGTAAAAAAAGAAGTCTACAGTGTTTACAATGCACTTATTAAAACATTCTTATTATACAGAAAATGTAGTTTCTGACATATTAATATGTCTTTATAAAAATACACACCATCAGTGAAGAGAGTATTATACTTGTACGAAGGCATCCTCAAAAAGCCTTATTTAAAAGTCAAAACTTTAAATGTAGTCCCAAGAATGTAGGCATCCCTTAAAATCTAAGGAATAAGGAGAATTTCCCTATTTTGGGGAAAGAGGGCTCTTACTTTACTGGAAACTGAAAATTTAAATTATACTATTTGTTGGCAAGTTCAGTAAAATATTTTAGAGGAAAGAAGCTAGCGAATGCCAGGATAAATTTTGAGGTTTCACCTATTTGAAAAACTATTAAAATATATGATATAGATTTAGTAAGCTGGATTAATGTATAATAAGAATACAGCATTTGAGAAAGAGTGACATCAGTAGGGTGGTGGAATAGGAAGTCCCAGCGCTCATCCCTGACAAAAAGAAAACAATTTAACAATGATATATGGACCAGAACACCTCTATGACAGGACCAAAATCCAGTTAAGAAGTTGCAGTACAAAAAAAAGAATACAAAACTGAGACTAGCCACATTATAATGGGTAAAAAGAACAATTTCACTTTACCAAGGTCAGCACCTCCCCCAAGCCAGCGCAGCTCAACATCAGAAAGATCAACTTGGCCAATGACTGCTCCCTCAGGGGAAAGAGAGAGTGTAGGATATAGCCAACATACTTGTCCTTTAATGGTACTGCCCAAAGGACCTATTTCTGTCTCCACTAAGACAGAGAGCACTGAGAGAACAAGCATGTGTGGACATCTGACATCAGCTAAGAGAAAACAAACAAAATGTGGGTGGCTCACTACAGCCAACATGACTCAGAGAGATTGGGAGAAGGTGCACAACCCTGAGAACTTCTCCCCCAGAAGAAGTTGTTAAAGGGTACAAACTTGCAAACAGTAGGTAAATCCTAGAGATCTAATGCACAATATAGTGTTTATAGACAACAAATACTGTATCATAAACTTCAAAGTTGCTAAGAGACTAGATTTTAATTATTGCCCCCCCAAAATTACAATTATTTGACATGACAGAGGTGTTAGCTCATGCTATGTTTGTAATCATATTGTAATATATGCACATATTAAATCAGCATATTATACAGTTTAAACTTACACAATGTAATATGTCAATTACATCTCAATAAAAATAATTTTTTTAAAACCTAGCATTCATATAACTCAGATAAAACAGTTGATTTAGAAAAAATATAATGAAAACTTACTACTATGTAACAGTATATTTTAAAAAAAAGAAAATATATATAAGATAGCCTGTGTTCTGAAGCTTTGGGTTATATTTTCAAAAAGACCACTCCCAGTTTCAGAACAAAATTAAAAGCATAAACACTGCTGTGAGCCTGAAAAATAACAGAAATAATGCATAAATTGTAGGACTGTTTACAAAATCTGAAATACCAAGCTCACAAATTCTCTGAATCACAAAGGTAACTAGGTCTTACGAAAAGAAAAAATTAACAGGATTAGTCTTTCTACAAAAGCCCTACAGTGTGATAATTCTGAGAAGAGGTACAATTACAATGAAAGATGATGAAAAGCTGTATCCATTGATATTTTAAAAGTTAAATTATCTTCTTACCTGTTCTGGGTTTGCTATGAAGTTTATGGCAGTATGGTGGCGATCATCTTCCTGTAATAAGCTGAATGTAAACTGATAATCAATCAAAAGGCTGTCTGTAGGGAAAAAAAAAATACAATCCGGATATGTACTTTTAAAAATTGTTTGACAAACAAAAGTTAGGTGAAAATATATTGCATATCAGATTTGAAAATTATTATCATTAATTATTAGTGGCCTATTCAAGACTGGCAAAATATAAATCTTTATCAAGCAACAAAAAACAAAATATAGATATGAAAGTAGTCCTAACTCTTCAAAATTCTATTACTTCTCTTGCTATTATAAAGGTTCCACAAACACTGTAGCCATTCTGGAAACTACACAAGAGAATAAAATAAAGTCATCCACAATCTTACAATCAGAGAAAAATACAGGTAACATTTTGGTGCATTTTATTCCAGCTATAATTCTGTAGATAGAAAGACAGGGAGACATTTTGGTATCCTAGTTTCATAAAATCAAAATTCTTTGAAACATGAATTTTAATAGCTGAATAATATTTCATCACATGCCATAATGCATTTACTTGGACCTATTATTGTAGTAATTTTTACTTTCAGCAGTTTTTAAATGAGTCTGTGATAAGCATCATTCTACAAAAGTGACTCTTATTAACAATTGGTAAAAAGAATTCAGTGGTAAACATTTTTAAATTTTGTCCATGTAAAATAATACTGAAACCAAGGTGAAACATTTAAATGTTATAGGTCATGAATAGCTTCACGTGTTATACAAAGGTGAAGTATTACTCATAATGTTAAACTTCCACCTTTTAAAAAATATTTCCAATTATTTAAATAGAAATGACTTCTATCTTTTGGATACATACCTTTCATGTTATCCCCTCAGCCATTAAACACTATTAAAATTAAAAGTAAAGATAGGAACAATATCACTGGATTTATTATCAAAGCATCATTCTTTATGTTGCTTACTTTATGCTTTATAAGATCCACCCTATATATTTCTTATATAATTTAGTGTAAGGCAACACTCTGTCTTTCTAAGAATTTATTATAGGTATACTTATCCGTGATAATGAGAACTATGTAATAGGTCACATTTCATCTGACTGCCAGAAAATGCAAGGCAAATTCAATGGGCCAGAGCTGTTCTAGGCACTGGAGATATAAAACAATAAAAGATACAGATTTCTGTCCTTATGCAATATATATTCTATCAAATGGACGTTGAAAATTAATATATAATTTGAGCATATAGTATAACATGACAATAAGTGTAAGAGTAATAAGCCAGTGAAGAGGAGAGAAATTTCTGTCCAGGTAGGAGTAGGCTTGCAACTTTGAAAAGGAACATTTAAAGATCAAAGGTAGTAAGAGAATAAACCATGGTGTTTACAAGAGAAAACGTAATCCAGGCAGAGGAAACAAGTACAAACGCCTCAACGAAAGAATGAGCCTTAACAGATTCTTGTGAAGAGGCTGCAGCAAGAATGCTAGCAAGAGGTGAAGGTAGAGACGGGAAGAGCAGTGGAGGTACTTAGAAGGTGTAACAAACAGGGTGAGCTAAATAAATAGATGTAGCATTTTACAGAAAGAAAGGTAACTTTTTTTGACCCAAGATGGAGCAAAAACATCAGTATTAACTGAGACGGGTGAGAAGAATAGGTTCTATTTGTTGGGAGTGTGGAATAATTAGAAGCTTAGTTTCGAAGATGTTACGTCTGAGTTACTCATTGAATATATAAGGGATATGTTGAGCTCAGGAGTCTAGTGGATAACAATTTGGAAATCATCAGCATTTTTGATGGGATTTAAAGCCGTGAAGCCAAGGAATCACCAGTTGTAGATGGAGAAGAGGTTCAAGAGATGAGCCCTGAGGCAAACCACTGTTAAATAATCAGATCCTCAAAAGAAGCCTATAAAGGAGACTGAGAGGGCAACCTATGAGACAGGAAGAAAACCAGAATTTAGTGTCCAGGGAGCCAAAGAAATACAGTGTTTAGAATATAGAATAGTGATCACCTTGGTCAATTGCAGCTGAGAAGGTTTTAGAAGTACAGCTGCAATATTAAGGAAAGATAACATCAAATCAGAATAAAGGGAAAACACCACTGAGAAAAAGTAAACATTTCAAATCTATTTTCCAAAGCTTGTCTGAATAATTATCTTTATTTTTTTCTAGCTTGAAACTAAGCATGAAGAAGTCAGGAGCCGACGGCCTTTAGGAGGTAGGGACTGGTGACTTGGGACACCTGAGCAGCTCTGGGTAGAGGCTGCAGTGTCCCAGGCCTATGGACATTCTTTTGCCTTTATGGACTCTCACCCTCAGCCACAGTCACCAAATTCTTGGCCAGGCATTCAAGTTTGATTTCCCTATTGTTATTTATTAGAGTTGGAAGTACAAGGTCAGTACAATGTATATTATGTATGGTAATGATCAATCCAAATGTCATTTGGCCTAGAATATAAGCCTGAATCCTGGAACAAAATTAGTAGGAGCATTATTCAATTCAAGTAATATTATAAATTGAAGAGAGTTTAGAATTCTACACAAAATGTTTCCTTTTAAACCTGCTTAAAGTCTTCCAGAAGCCAACTGTACAATTTTCCACGTAACCAGGAGATACATTTCTCTCCCTAATTTTAAATATCATGTTGCTGTATTTTAGGGGGGTTGCAAATGAATAATTAACTGGCACTTAAAACATGTACCTTAATGCTGTAATTTACTCTGAACTTCTTAGCTAAGTAGGGTACAGAACATAAAACATTAAAATTTTAAATACACCCAAGTTTATGCAAATGTGCGTCATTTGAAAATAAGTTTTTGTACTGCTTTAATGAACCACTTTATTATGGTATAAAAAAGAAAGTCATGTTTGACTATAAATCAACTCAAAAAACTTACTGAATTATTAACAAGTACAAAGAAATGACAAAATAGCAGGAGGAGTAAGTGTGATAAAGTGAGGGAAGAGAGCTCCTCTTTCTATTGGGAGAAAGAGCATGTTTTTATACTGCTTGGCATTCATAAAATTTAGTAGAAAAGAAACAGTTGATAAGAAAGGAGAGAGAAGAAATTTTAGAACAATGTCCTTGGGTAGGTAAAAGGCAATGACCTCAAAACTCAAGGGATGACCCAGTCATAAGTTCCCTGGGTTTGTAGGGGTTTTATTTGTTTGTTTTTGCTTCCTGTATATCTCTCCCCACCTGCGTGCTAGACCAGCAGTAATGTGGAAGCACCAACAAATTCATACCAAAACAAAAAACAAAAAAAAGGAAGTCTTAAGAAAATCCTGCTGCTGAGATTACAGGGTGGAGCCCTGTAAACTGCACCCATCCTGCACTAAGGTTAGCAGAGGTGGAGCCTATGTTGCTGCAGGAAACATAGCAAAGTGTTAAGCTTTATTACACTCACTGGTAGGTAAATAATTTTAAAATTTTATGTCCTACAAAGGTATATATACTATACATATGAAAATATATATACTATACTTTTCAGCATATTTTAAACTTTCATAGTCAAAAAAAAAGATAAACTGCATTGTACATTTTTAAATGTATTACTGACTAGAGACAATTATTTGAAAACTTTGTGAATAGAAAAAATACCAAAGATATATTTCAAAGCTTGAAGAAAACCATAAACACTATGTAAATCAATCCTCTGATTTCATAGACTCAGCCCTGAAGTTTGGAACAGCTGTAAATGATACAGCTGGCTCTTAAATATTCTGGTTAACAATCAGCAAACTACCTCTGATAAGTCCAGGAAAACTAGACAGTGGCAATTAATTTCCCATTTGGATCTAAAAATGAAGCCTACAAATATGGGTAAATGGATATGAAGAAGAGCCACTCTTCTTTACACCTCTTTCACTTTTTTTTTTTTTAATATTTATTTATTTGTATTTTTTGGCTGCATCAGGTCTCAGCTGCGGCACGCGGGCTTCTCTCCAGCTGCAGTGTGTGGGCTTAGTTGCCCTGAGGCATGTGGGATCTTAGTTCCCTGACCAGGGGTCGAACCCGCATCCCCTGCATTGGAAGGCGGACTCTTAACCACTGGACCTCCAGGGAAGTCCCTCTTTCACTTTTTATATGAACTTGGTAGACCTTAAGGTTAATATGAGGCTGTTCATACTTCTGGCTCCAAATTCTGATTGTATAAATGAAAAAAAAAATCATGAAAATAAAGAGAAAGGAAAAATTAACATCTTTTGTATTGTTAAGTTAGTTTGACTTGCATAGTGAGAAAAGAGAAAAATATTTTGTCAATAATAGAGTAAGTATATATAATTATTTAATATGAGTAAGGTGTTTAGTCATTTAAAATATCTATGCAGTATACATGAAAGGAAAAAGAAAATCTAAAAAAACCCCACATAATTAAAGATGAAAGATGAGTTAATAACACTGAAGACTACAATAAAAAGAGATTTAGGTAAGTTAAAAGTGTAAGAAACAAAACAAAAACAAAATGTAATGATACGGCAAAATTAAAAATAATGGATCAGAAAATAAAGGAATTAAAACATAATTCTGAACCAGTTCATGTAGGTCAAATCTGAAAAAGCCTCCCAGAATAGAACAGAGATGAAAATCACTCAAGAGGAATATTAGACATAGAAATTTTCAACATATGCAGGGAAAATGCTGTTAAAAGCAGACAATCATAACAAATTGAAAAGAAGCACATATATGTTAAATATATGATAAAAAATCTGTTGAAGATTCAAACCTAAATGTTAAAAGGAAATGCCCTGCATAAAAAATAAAAAGAATCCAGTATTATTCATAATAGCCCCAAAGTAAAAACAACCCAAATGCCCATCCATTGGTGAATGGTAAACAAATGTGATATGTCCATACAATGGAATATTATTTGGCCATAAAGAAGAATGAAGTACTGATACCTGCTATAACATGGATGAACCTTGAAAACATTATGATAAATAAAAGAAGCCATCACAAAAACCACATATTCCATAATATCATTTATACGATATTTCAGAGTAGACAAATCTTTAGAGAAAAAAGGTTACCAAAGGCTAGGAGAAAGGAGAATGAGGAGTGACTGATAATGTGTACTGGGTTTCTCTCAGGAGTGAGGAAAATGTTATAAAATTAGATAGTGGTGATGTCTGCACAACCTTGTGAAAATACTAAAAAAATCACTGAATGTATACTTTAAAAGGGTGAGACTTTAGGTATATGAATTATATCTCAATAAAGTTGTTATTAAAAAAATAGACATCCAGGCATATCCATATGGGCATGTGCACACATGCACACACACACACACACACACATATTCATACAAACAAATTAGTTATTTGGAAAGCAAGATTAGACAAGATGCTAGGTGATCTTGAGTAACAACATGTCAAAAGACAAGAAACTGAAGCAATATTTTATGAAATATATATACTCAACCATCCTGTCTACATAGAAAAACAACATAATGATAATTCCAGATAAGCAAATGCCCTAAAATATAAGATCTACATACTCATCCTGAAAAAAAATTATTTATACAAATACTACAACTAAGAGACAAATACAGATATGGAAATAGCATAGCAAAAAGGTCTGGCAGTGAACAGATGACAGATTTCAAGTTAGAATAAAAGAAGAAAACAAAGTTAACTTTCTTATGTCTAAAATCAGATTGTTTACAAAGAAATATAACACAACTAAAAAGCTACTAAAAAAATAAAAAATTTCAGTATGTGGCCAGATATAATATAAAAATATAAATACCTACAGTTCTTATTTGGGGGCTATTTTAACACAAAAAAACCACACCACCTTAATTGCTATAACTATATAGTCAGCCCTAATATCTAAGATCTCCAGACCACTTTCAATGTATATCCTCTGCTTATAATAAAGCTATCCTGAGAGTACAGAGTATTCAAGTCCTATAAGCCTTCTTGGAAATTGAACACAACGTAATTAATGCATAATTAAAGTACATGTGGAAATTGAAATCAAGAATGATGTCAAGAGAGATAATAGGCAGGTGAAAAAGTATTAAACGGATAGAAGATTAAATGGGGTGCACAGGATTTCCGTGCAAGGCAGCAACAAGGAGAGGTAAAATATTGCTTCAAAGGAGATGAAATTTTTGAGTGAGTAAAGAAAAGCGGTTATTTGTCAAACTCAAAGGAAGAAAGGTTGATACTATTTCTATGTCTAGATTCTAAGGGGTCGACACTGGGAAAGAAAAAACAGTCAACATTTCCCTTAGAGAAGAGTCACGTTTCAGGATACAACAAGTTTCTGTTAAAGCAAGATAGTAGAGTTTCAAAAAGAGAGTAAGAATATACTTGGTGGTTTAATTTAAAAAATAATAACATTTTTTAAAGGAAAGAAAGATTAATGCCCCAGAACCAATGAGCATACTTAGCTCCCAGGTTCTTCTTTCTAAACACCATTCTCCAATATAAGGAACCATGGCTTCTTGGGAAAATGGTTGATTACAGGGCTAGGGCTGGAAAGTACAATGTGAGTCTGAAATTTCTTATAGTGTCAGAAAATAAGGAAGTACTCAGAGAATGATAGAGTCTTGCCAAAACAACAGAGGAGACAATTTGAGGGAGTTCCCAATGGCCAAATCTAGAGCAATTTCAGCTGTAAAATAAATAATAATAGTAATTTATCATAAGCCACAGTATGTGTGTGTGTGTATCTCCATGGGTCCATACTGATAAATACAAATAAGTGAATAAACGAATAAATGAAGGAGAAGAGACAGCTCTTCCTTATAGTTAATAAATGTAGAGGAAACAGAAGAAATAACAGAATAGAAAATCACCATTTGGCAAGAACATCAATGTATGGTAAAAATAGTGGGTGATAGTATGGTGAGAAATAGGACATTTACATAATTTCAAAGAATTTCCCCATAATACACTCACTAAATACAATAAAAACAGTAACTTTTGAGTGGAAAAACTGGTAGACATTGTGCATTAACAAGTGACCAAAGAAAACACCACCAATAACGGAACAAATTGATATCATATGCTTCCCGACAGGATGCACTGAGAAAAACACACATTACTTTTGTGGTATCCTTACTAAAAATGCATAACCTGAATTCATCATGAAAAAACATCAGACAAAACCAAATTGAGGGATATTCTATAAAATAACTGTCCAACACTTTCCAAGGGTCAAAGTCATAAAAAAAAATGTGCACATTTTTTGTAAATCTGAAATTATTTCACATGGAAAATTTTAAAAGAGCTTTTAAAAAAGCTGCCTATATGTCCTCAAGTTTCATTCATGTCATATATTACAGGATTTCCATTCAACCATCAGTGAACATTTAAGCTATTTCTATATCTTGACTCTATTAAACAGTGTGGCAATGAACACTGTAATGCTATTATCTCTTCAAGATCCTGATTTCAACTCTTTTGGATAAACACCCAGAATGATATTGCTGGAGCTAAGTGAAATAAAACAGTCACAGAAGGACAAATACTGCATAATTCTACTTATATGAGGTAACTAAAATAGTCAAGCCCATAAAATTAGAGAGTAGCAAGATGGCTGCCATGGGCTGAGAGGAGGGGAAAAATAGGAGTTGATAATCAACAGACATAAAGTCGCAATTATGCAAGGTGAATAAAAATTTGTTGAGGGTTGATTTCATGTCAAAAATAAGATAATTTTTATTTGATTTTAAAACTGCCAATATGGAAAAAACAATGAATAAAATTAATTTAAAGGTATGATATGCTGGTAGTTACAAGAGAACAGATGACATACCTAAAGATATTAAGGACAAATTAAAGAAAAATAATTCTGAGAAATATTTCCTTTGTCATGACATGTTTGGAAAAGAAATAAATACACTAAAAGTGTGTATTAGCTTCTTATTGCTGCTGTTACAAATTACCAGAAACTTAGTGGCTTAAAGCGACATGAATTTATTCTCTTATAGTTCTGTAAGTCTGAAGTCCAAATGAGTCTTACAGGGTAAAACCAGAGTGTTAGGGGTGGTTCCTTCTGGAGGATATTCAAAAAGAATCCACTTCCTGCCTCTTCCAGCTTCTGAAGACCTCTCATTCTTTAGCTCATGACCCCTTCCCTCCTCTCTTTCCAACCTCTTCCTTCCACCATCACAGTTCCCACTACTGTAGTCAAATCTCCCTCTGTACCCTTTCAGAAGAACACATGTAATCACACTGGGTCCACCAGAATAATCCAGGAAAATCTCATCTCAAAATCTTTAATTGAATCATATCTGCAAATCCCCTTTTACCATTTACGGTAATATATTCACAAGTTTCAGGAATTAGGATGTGGACTTCTTTGGAGGGGGAGGCCATTATTCAGCCTACCACAGTGTCATTACATAGATAAAAGACTGGGAAAGTATCTGATACAATGTTACCAATAATTTTCTCTGGATAGAAGGATTTCAGTGATTTTTAATTTGTCTTTTTGTCTATTTCTTTTCTAGAATGAAACACACATTACTTCCATAACTGGGGCCAAAAAGGGGGAAATTTGTTAAAAGAAGTGTTCAGAGAACTTTTTTCTTTTGATCCTTGATCTTTACTGTGTTTTTCACATGACTTACACTTACATGTTAAGAAATTAGATTTATATGGTTGTATATCTTTCCAGAAATGGCATATCTAATTCCTAATTCACTTATTTCTTAGGTATAGACAAATAAAAACATGTAAAATAATTAGTCTCTCTGCCTAGTCTTCTCTGGCTAGAGCAAACCAAGGGTGAAGTTCCAATATGCAACAGCAGACTTTTTTAGGTAGTTCAGTCAATACTTGACTAGCAGTCCTGGAGCAAAAAAAAAAAAAAAAAAAAAAAAAAAAAAGTGGCTGCTATTTACCACAAAGAATTAATAACAAATTATATACAAAATCAAGCTCATGAGTAAGACACAGACAGCATGTTAAAAGGAGTTTAAGCAAATAAAACATCAAGAGAAAAGATTTTAACATGCACAAAATGTTTTAAAAGGTCAGATATTCCAGCAAACTAATGATTAATTGTGAAGTGATGACTAAAAATTTATACATAGAAAAAGACATTTTGAAAGAGAACTTGAACTATGAAGAAAGTTTCTGAGTACATTACATATGGGGGTGATGAAGAGCAAATGGTGAATATTTGTTTTACTCTTTTAAGAAAAGCTATATAAAATAATGTATTTTTAAGAAAATAGTAACCAGTGATAAAAACCATCAAACATATTGGAACTATCTATATATCTGAGGTCTAAGAAGGCAAACATGCCAGGATCACAAGTGAAATCAACCTTGACTTGTGTATGCTGTATCAATGCACTGTTCATACAAATTTCAGAAATTCTTAATTTGAATATTTTGAGAAAGGAACTAAGGCCTAATGATTTGCTTTTTTACCAGTGAATATTGTATTTTACTTTTAATTTAGCATTATGCACAGTATTTAAGGAGAACTCAACTGTAATCTCCCATTTACCAACTGGGTTATCATATGCAGGTTAACTAACCTCAGTGAGATTCAATGGTACAATGAGGATAAAACTGCCTACCTCATAGGATTGCTCTGTGGGTTAAACATAATTGTGTTAGTATGTATTTGGCTTGACTGTCTCACAAAATAAAGGCATTCAATAAATATTATTTCACTTTCATTATTCACTATGTTGGCTCTGAATTAATTCTAAAAGATTTCAAAAGTCAGATTCTCATATGCGTATTTATATAGAGTTTTATATTTGTTCATAAATATATGAGTTCATGATCATGTATTCAGCCATCCTGAGGGGTGTGAAAAGGATGCATATAGACTTTGACAACAACATCAAGAATTCAAATATGTTTTAAACAATGGCATATGTATAAGTACATGCATTTGCCAACTTAGACAATTGTTTATTAAATGATAAAACTTATGTTAATATAAGTTCAAGTATACTCACAGTCTAAATGTATCACAGTCATATTTAAAATGTAGCTGCAGGAACAATGCCTCAGAAAATGAACTAAAATGATCCTTTCATGCTCTATTGCCCTCACCAAGCTGTTTGACATACTGCAAGCAGCCTGATTATTTTAAAATTAAAATTTAACATTTTACTCTCCTCTTAACATCCTTCAATGGCTTCTCATTTTTCGTAAGATTTTTCTTAAGTCCTTACATGTCCTATAAAGCGCTACATGATTTGACCCTTCATATCTCACACACCTCATCCCCTAACCCCCTTCACCTAGTTGTGTGTGTTAAAGTATTAGTATATCATATGCCATGTTCTTTCCAGCCACTGACCTTTGTGCAAGCTGCCCCCGCTGATTCTACTCCTTCCCATACTCACACCATCACCACTACGCTACCAAGTCATCTTTCACATCAAAGCTCCATTATTCTCTTGCTTCACCCACTTCTACTCCCGGCTCCACAAATTAGGTCAAGCTCTCTTGTAATCTCTTGTAATACATTCCCAAAGCATCTATAATTCTCATTCAGAGTTCTTATGACAATCATATCTAGGTAACTATATAACGAGTTTAATATCTATCTTCCCTACAACCTTATAAGCTTCAATGGAGCAGAACACATTTTGTTCTCTGTAATATCCCCAGAGTCCAACAAAGTAGTTAGTCAATAAACATATGTTGAGTGAATAAACAAAAGTGAGTCAATTCCAATAACTGACAGTCTCTCCAAGCACTAACAGTATAGCTCTTAAGTAAGTAAAAATTAAGGAGAAAAAATATGTCATCCTTGTACATATTCAATGAAATAATATTAAATTGTTTCACACATAATAAATATTCAATAAATACAATATTTCCTTGCTTGCTGAACAGTACTATCCATGCTTACAATTATTAATTAAGAATTTCTATTGAACTTGAAACATTTAGAATAATTGCAAAGGCAAAATCTGTTGCAGGAATTTTGCAAGTTGAACACTTGCTAGATATAATATCACAGAAAGAACACAGAACCTTTGTTATTAACCACACTCTGAATGACTCATTGTGTGGCCTAGGATAAACACTTCAACCCATGGAGTCTTACTTTTTTCATCAATGAATAAAAGAGGATGGACCATGACCACCAATGCCTCTATGTCAATGATTCTAATTTACGGGTTTTCATATAATATACCATGATCTCTTCAGAAGCCACCTTCCTTTGCTTCATAGTATCTCCAAGTAGCTAAACTTTCCATTATTCTGCAATGACATATGGAAAACTGCTTAAATTTTATTTGTAGCAAATATTCCACAGGCTAAGTA
Source organism: Balaenoptera musculus (assembly GCF_009873245.2). NCBI lineage: Eukaryota > Metazoa > Chordata > Mammalia > Artiodactyla > Balaenopteridae > Balaenoptera > Balaenoptera musculus. The sequence goes on from NC_045800.1 coordinate 15,256,049, forward strand.
GAAAAACAAAGATTGAAACTCATTTGTATTTAAATCAATGGCTGGTGCTTAAAGCTGTACTACTTTATGTAAATAAATTAAAAAATAATGTAAAGCAACTTTTTTACTTGATAACGTATAACATGATCTCCAAACATTTTTGGTCAAACACCCTATCAATAAAAATACTTGCCCATACAGCCACAATACATGTGTATTCATTCATTTGTTAGTAATTTACATGTGTACTCCAGTATATATCTCCTGAAAGCCTTCCTAGGAGCCACAGGCTTTTCTAAGTATAGGTTCCAACAACAGAAGGTCTTGGGTTCACAGATTTTCTTTCTAATGAGTAAAGAAAACCCACATTCAAGTAAACAAATAAACAAGTGAGATAATTTCATTTCAGTGTATTAGGATGGGAAAAAAAAGTTACTGTAATACCTAAAGGAGTCTATTTTAGGTAAGAGTTGACTATTAGTTAGAGATGGAGTATTTGAGGCAGAAAAATAGTAAATACAAAAGCCACAATCTAAGGTAAAGTCTGGGATATTTTAGAACAAGCAGATTAAGTCATTAAGAACTTTTATAAAAATAAAATGACTGCCATATAAATTCCCAAATGTTCAGGAATCTAATCCTGACCTCTATTCTGTCAATTGATTCCTGTACCAGAATAGGAACCAGTACAGTTAGAGTTACCCTATGTCTGAATATCTGTCAGGTGGGAGTTTCTCACTAATCTTCCTTTTCACAATTTTACTGAATATTCTAAAAGTGCAGCATATAAAATAAACTTTAAGATAATTTATTCTATGCATACCCTTCAAAATATTGAACTGAATGAATTCTAATTAGAACTGCATAAAATTTATATATCAATTTTGGTAAGCATATTTTCGTATGAAGACTTCATTTGAGAAAATAGTTTAAATTTTTAATTATTTAGGCCCTGTTTTCATTTCCTTTAACATGATGTTTTTACTTTATTCATATAAAAACAACTCTTAGGTTAAATATACTGCGAATTTTTGTTGCTCTAGTTTTATTACCTGTGGTTGAGAGTGAGTGGTATAGATCCAGAGGTGGGTATAGACCCAGGCTGCCTGGATTGAAACTGGCTTTGACATTTCCTAGCCGTGTGATCTTATACAAATGAATTAAACTTTCTCTGCCTCTTTTCCCTCAAATTAAAAAATGGCAATAATAAGCATACCTTAAAAAACTAAAAATAGAACTACCATATGACCCGGCAATCCCACTACTGGGCAAGTACCCTGAGAAAACCATAATTCATAAAGAGTCATGTACCACAATGTTCATTGCAGCACTATTTACAATAGCCAGGACATGGAAGCAACCTAAGTGTCCATTGACAGATCAATGGATAAAGAAGATGTGGCACACATATACAATGGAATATTACTCAGCCATAAAAAGGAATGAAATTGAGTTATCTGAAATGAGGTGGATGGACCTGGAGTCTGTCATAGAGAGTGAAATAAGTCAGGAAGAGAAAAACAAATACCGTATGCTAACGCATATATATGGAATCTAAAAAACGGTACTGATGAACCTAGTGGCAGGGTAGGAATAAAGACACAGGCATAGAGAACGGACTTGAGGATGCAGACTGGGGGGAAGGGAAGCTGGGACGAAGTGAGAGAGTAGCATTGACATATATACGCTACCGAATGTAAAATGGATGGCTAGTGGGAAGCAGCCACACAGCACAGGGAGATCAGCTCAGTGCTTTGTGACTGCCTAGAGGGGTGGGATAGGGAGGGTGGGAGGGAGGCTCAAGAGGGAGGGTATACTGGGATATATGTATACATATAGCTGATTCACTTTGTTGTACAGCAGAAACTAACACAACATTGTAAAGCAATTATACTCCAATAAAGATGAAAAAAAAAATAACCATACCCTTCTCATTTGAGGATTAAACAAGCTAATAAATGTAAAAAGCTTAAAATAGCCTGGCACAGTAAGTGCTCAATAAAGTTTAACTAGTATTATCATTATTTTAAAATCAGGTGGTTTTCCAGTCTTATTTAATAAATGATTCTAAATAATGAGCTATATATCTGTGGAAAAAAGTTGTTCACAAGAGGAATATTATATATGCTATTACCTCTTTTATGTAAAATCGTTCTCAGGACATAATTTATTTAGAAAGACATGCATTCAGCATTTCCCAAGAAAAAGAGGAAATTCTCTTCCAAGGAGGAGCCACTCAGCAGTGGACCTGAAGAGGCTGCTGCCAGCAAGAGCAGCAGCTCCAAGAAAAAGAAAAAGCTCCGAAAGCTACCCCAGGGAAGTTAGAATGGACATTTCCCTAGTAGGGCATAACTTGCAGAGATATTTCCCAACGCATCCCCTATAGCCCAATAAAAATAAAAACAAATTCACAAGTCAAAAAAAAAAAAAAAAAGAAAAGCACATTCAACATCTTCATACAAATAAGGAGCTATCAACCCTTGCTCAAGACAGATAAAGCGAGAAGAGGAAGTTCAGGAGATGAGGTGCCACTCGGCCTCGCAGCTGGGCACCTTTGCAGAGGGCACAGACAGCACAGCTCCACTCGGGAGCCCTGGTGGGAGGTTTGCAGACATTTTTGTTTTCCTCATTAGACTTTCTTTTGCTTTATTTAATTATTTTTACAGTGTGTTTATGTTATTTACATAACCAGAATAATATAACACTTTTATTATAAGTATACAGTCAGATAAATTTTCATCTCTCTCTTCTAGATTAATTTAGTAGCAATTTTTTTTCTCTCAGCTATTTTTTTTTTTTGGCTTAGTTCCCAGACCAGGGATTGAACCTGTGCCCCCTGCAGTGGAAGTGCAGAGTCTTAACCACTGGACCACCAGGGAAGTCCCTCTCTCAGTTATTTTTAACTTTTTCATAATTGTGCTGTATTGTCCTTCATTTTGTAATATGCTAAAATATTTAATTCTGAAATAAACATTTTAAAACACTAGCATATAAGCTTCATAAAATTTAATAAGAACACATGAATCAAAGAATAAGATTAAAATGTCAACCATGTGATTCATTTATGTTTTGTCAGATAATCTTCAAACCATCGTGTCTTCAATTTGTGAAATGTAAGAATTTAGACTTTCTGTGTTGATCAAGGTCACTTCTGCTCTATTTGCAGATGGACCAGCCAGACCCTATTTAAATTGCTATTTATACTTATTAGTTAAAAAGTCACACAAACCATTAAAGTACAGTATATTTCATTTAAAAGGGGAGAACCTTTTAGAATAGTTAAACTAAATATAAGGTTAATTCAAGTTTTAATTGCTTTCACTGTTTTATATGACACAGCATTTTAAGTAATAAAATTGAGACTGATATTTGTTATTTTAATTTACAGCTATAATAACACTTACTAGAAATATTATCTCTCTTTTATCAAACAAAAGAAAAAAATCAAATTCAATAAATAATATGCTTATAAATAATGTCTTTCAGTCCAAGACAAACATTAATAAATCAATAATAATTAAAGGGCTTACAGTGAGATGAATAGATAAGTATTTTGATTTTTAGTAATATAATCTAAGGTAAGATGTGATGAGTGGTAGAGGTGAACACTGAATATAAAAGTAGTAATTAAATTTCTTACTCTTAAAAGAGGCAGTGTATTATTTTCATCACAAAATTGCACACTGAACTCTACACAGCAATAGGAGAAAATCAAGTAAAAGAGTAATTTTTCAGAGTAACAGGAGAAAAAAACCCAAATATGTTAGATTACTTGGAAATATACTGAAATACAATTGACAGTGTGGACATTACACATAGTAGGAGCAAAAAGTAGATGATTTCAGTAAGTGACTTTCCGTACTCTGATTCTACTCATTGAAATATACCCTCTATATAACATTTTCATAGTCGAGTCTTTCATCTTGTGTTTAAGGTTTTCTTCATTATAATTGTTGTTATAATTTTTTAAAAAGCATTTAAGAATAAAAGAAACTATACTACTTTGTGGCTACTACTTTTCATATTTGCCAAGATAAATTGAGTACTTCAATGTTTACAAGGGTCAATCAAATTTGATATCATTGCTAGAAACTCTTTTTATTCCATGTGATGCATGATAACTATCTAATACATTTGGTTTGGGGTTTTAAATTGAAGTTTAAAAAACTACTAAGACTGTCTATAAGATATAACTGCTGAAGTATTACTTTCAATTAAATTAACACCACATTGCACTCAATTGCTTCAAGTTACAGTGTGGACCTGCATTTTAAATTTCACTCCAATCTTTAAAATCAGAATAGTTTCCATTAACACTATTACAAGAACTACTGACCTTTTCTTTTTTTTTTTTTTAACACCATTTCTTTTAAATGTTATTAAACTTTGAAGGTCTCATAACAAATGACAAGACTGCCATCTAGTGCTTCATGACTATCCTTTTAACATTTTTAAAAGAGGGTGAGAGGGTGGGAGGGAGGGAGATGCAAGAGGGAAGAGATATGGGAACATATGTATATGTATAACTGATTCACTTTGTTATAAAGCAGAAACTAACACACCATTGTAAAGCAATTATACTCCAATAAAGATGTTTAAAAAAAAAAAAAAAAAGAGGGTGAGAGTCCTATATAATAGGTGAGCTGTCCAATATGGTAGCCACTATTCACATGTGCCTACTGAGTAACTTAAATGTGACTGATTTGAATTGGGGCTGCCATTAGTATAGCATACAAACTGTATTTCAAACAGTTAGAAGAAAAACTAAAAAAAAAAGATAGGTCATTGATGATTTTTTATATTGTGACATATTAAAATGACATTTTAGGTATGCTGAATTAAATAAAATATATTATTAAAAATGATTTCACCTGTTTAATTTTTGTGATGTAGCTAGTGAAAAATTTTAATTACACATGTGGCTTACATTATATTTATTTTGGATAGCACTGATCTAAAGAAAAATCAGCTTAGTCTCAAATATAAAAGGCTTAAATATTAGTGTATTTATTATTCCTAAAAAAATGGAATGTAATTTACTTGTGTCCATAATTGTAACTAGTTACTCCTTTGGGACACAAGAAACACTAAAGATTCAAGAAGAATCAATTAAGAATATCTAATTTTAAGAAATCAGACAAAAATACGTCTCCATAAAATCCAGGATGTTTGAGAGAAGTAAAACAAAATGAATGTGGAAAATATAGACAACAAGGATCAATTAAAAGACATAGAAAATAGATAATATAAACATCAGTAAGGAAAATAATTGCAAGTGGATTGAAACATATTAAATATGTTTGTGTCCATAAGTTTACAACACAAAAACAACAAACCTACTTGTCACCTTGGAAAGATATTAAGCAAACAGTTCTTCATTTTGAAAACCACTAATTAAAAAATAAAAAATTAGAGCATTTATCATGCCTTTCCCATATGACTGTACCAATAAGAAAGCAAATACCTCGCATGAGGAAATTTGTTTTTACAGAAGTTTTTCAATCAAGAAATAAAGGAGTTAGAATACCAGCTTACAACCCTTAATCAACTACAATCTAACATTGAGCATCAGTGTCTGCTAAGAACATAAAAAGAGAGACTCGCAGGCATTATTTGCTTCTGCTACATGAAGAACACAAACCCACCTGTGAAATAGTGTTTCCTCCAAAATCATATCTGGATCTGATTAAACCTCTAATTCAGGATTTCTCAGCCCGCACAATGTTGAAATTTTGGGTCAGATAATTCTTTGTTCTAAGGAGCTCTCATGTGCATTGTAGACTATGTAACACCCTCTACCCACTGGAAGTCCATAGGACCCACACATCACACCTACTTGTGATACATAAAAATGCCTCCAAACACTGTCAAATGTCCCATAGGCTACAAAAATACCTTAGTAAGTTTTGGGATCTTTTTATGCCACATTCTCAAGAAAATTAGAAAACATAATTAAAAGATGGTTTTAGTAAGATTTACTTAATTGAAATTAAGAAAATTCTTACATAAAATACAAAAAGAAGATAAAAATTGAACCATAAACTATGTAGAAAATAATATTAATAAGAAAACATATCAAATGTAGGTAAAACAACAATTATAAACTATAAAAGAGAAGGACATTACTAAAGACAAAACCTAAAATTGATGAACTAGAAAACAAAATCAGTGGAAAGGATGAATAAACCCAAAGCTAATGCTATAATATGGGGGGGAAAAAAGATGAACAACAACAACAAAAAACTACCAATAAAGAAGCACGAGACTCAGAGATCTCAGTTGAATTTAGCTAACCTTTGAAGTTCCCTTGATATTTTTTAACTATTCGTGTTTTAAAATATATACACTACCAAATGTAAAATAGATAGCTAGTGGGAAGCAGCCACATAGCACAGGGAGATCAGCTCGGTGCTTTGTGACCACCTAGAGGGGTGGGATAGGGAGGGTGGGAGGGAGACGCAAGAGGTAGGAGATATGGGGATATATGTATATGTATAATTGATTCACTTTATTATAAAGCAGAAACTAACACACCATTGTAAAGCAATTATACTCCAATAAAGATGTTAAAAAAATAAAAGAATAAAACAGCAATCTTGTCAAATTCAACTTTAAAAGTTATTACAATAGTTACACAATATGAAGTTAGAAAAGATAAACAACTCAAAGGTGAATTCATCAGAAAAAATACTGTAAAAATATAGTCTGCATTCATTTATACTGACAATAATCCTAAATAAAATGTAAACAAATAATATTTAGCAGTATCCCCAATAATAATATACCATAAGTATGTTCGGTTTACCCCAGAATGAAAAGATGTCTAATTAATGAAAATCTATTAATTCAGCTTCACATATAACAAGGTAAAGGAAAAAGTCACTCATGATGAAATCTTGCAGCACACTAATATAGACAGGAATTTTCTTAACTTGATACAGGGAATATTCTATAAATTATAGCAAACTCTCAACTTGATGGTAATGTCTACTACCATCACTTTGACTCAGCACTGAAAGAGAGATCCCAACCATCCCAGTAATGGGATAAAAAATTGGAAAAGTGAGGAATAAAAGTTATTTGCATGTAATATAACTAACTGCATTTAAAAATCAAACATTTATAAACCATTAGAATTAATAACAGAGTTCACTGACCTTTATGAATGTCAGATCAGTATACTAAAATGAAGTTCATTTTACCATATCAAACAAATAGAAAATGTAGTTTTAAAAGATACTATTTGAAATAGCAAGAAAAGTATTAGGAAATTAGTATTTTACATATCTAACAAAACATGTTCAAGACATGGACACATGAAATTGAACTCAGAGTTATTAGTCATAATAGAAATGCAAATTTAAACCACAAGATACTACTAATACTCTAGAATGGCTATAATCAAAAAGATAGACAATATAAAGTGTTGATGAGAATGTAGAAAAACTGAAACATATATAAATTGCTAGTGGGAATGTAAAACAGTATATCCATGCTATAAAATCATTTGACAGTTTCTTGACCATAAGCATATCATCTAACCTCCCAATTCCACTCCTAGGAATCTACCCCCCAAAAATGAAAATATATAGACTATCTAAATGTCAGCATTTTTCTAATAGCCAAAGCCCAGAAATAATCCCAATGTCCATCAACTGGTAAATGGACCAAAAAACAGTGATATATCCATATAATGTTATACCACCCATTAATTTTTGAAACTAAAATGACTATACTAACAAAGTAAAATAGAAACACCTTATGGTCATCTCAATTGAGGTAGAAAAAATGTATGACATAAAAATCATCCATTCTTGATAAAAATACTCAGCAGAGTAGGAATAGAAGGGAATTTCCTCAACTTAATAAAGGCATATATGAAAAGCTTACAACATACTTAATGGTGAAAGACTGTGTGCTTTCCCTCTAAGATCAGGAACAAGTCAAAAATAATTGCATGCTTATCATATCTTTTTACATGATACCAGAGGTACCAATGCAATAAGACCAAAAAAAAAAAAGGCATCCAGCGAGAAAATGAAGTAATTAAATTCCATTATTTGCAGAACACATTATTGTCTACGTAAAAAAAGATATGATGAAACCTACAAAAGGTTTTTTTACCGAGAGATTCTGAAGAACTGAAAATCTCATACACTGCTAGTGGAAATGTAAAATAATACAACCATTTTGGAAATAGTTTGCTTGTTTCTTGAAAGTTAAACATACATCTGCCATATGATCATTACCCAATAAAAGGATCTTTCAGTACAAAATCAGTGCAGCTTTTTAGTAATAACCAAAATTGCCTCCCGGAAAAATCTATCACAAAATTCTATCTGTTCAAAATTTAATCATAATGAAAAAGATTACATCAAAATCCAGCTGAGTTTACTCAAGTTCTATATTTTGTTGCATGTTCAGAATAAGATCTATTGCTGTTTTACTCTTCAGAGTAGAAAAAAATGCACCAAATATAATTAGAGAATATAGCAAGAAGACATTGACTTTCGTAGCAATATACATGGAGTTAAAAGATTTAAAAATAGAAATGGTAACATATTAATGACAACATCAGTTATTCAATATGAATTTTATTACCTGCAAAATCACCTGAAACTAATAAAACAAACCAACTATTTAAAATAAAAAATACAAATACTTACAATAACATGTTCCTCTAAGTGGATTACCAACATAGCGATTTTCAGAGTCACATCTGTAGAAATACAAAAAACTCATTTACTATTAAGCAACAAAATTCAAAAGCCTCATGTTTTTCCTTCCAGCAAAAAAGTAATTAAACTCTACATTAAAACATCTTAAAAACTACTATTAATTGAAGTTTTAAAAACAAATCTTCAAAAGAATTAATGTAGAAAGCCTATATACGGGAATGCGTGAGAGAAGAAATAAGTGGAAAAGACAAACATACACAAGAGGAATATAGGGGATGGGATAAAAGCTTGGGGGATATGTATTCTCCCTTAACAATATGAGGAAGAATTTTCAAGTCTGGATAAAGATTTAAAGACATTTTTAGGCAGGGGGAAAAAGTTGTGGGAATTCATAAATCACATCTTTTTCTTACTTCTGGTATTCTTTGAAATTAATATATTTTTCCCCAGTTTCTAAACCAATGAATCTGTATTTTAAAAAGACCTCCTCAATTGTGTAATGGAGGAAAGTTTTCTCTAAATCATCCAGTTCTAAATTCAGGAGTTCAAACTCTAAATTCATGTAAGCAGATTATAACAAAATGAAAGAACACATGAGCATTCAAACTCATGAATTCTAAGTTAAATTATTTAAAATTATGGTTAACTATAGCAGTGGGAGAAAATCATAAGTATTTTGAAAATTTCTGAAGTCCATACTTTTTCAATCCCTATTTCTACAATTCAATTAAAATGACAATTAGTGACTAACAGAGATATAGCTTGGCTTTGCATAATGCTACTTCTTGGAATGCCATCCAAATTTAATTATTATAAAATGTACACAAGGGTAGTTGTATAAAGTGACTCAATATTTAAATTATATGCAGAATTTTAAAAGGTGAGAAAATTCTTCCAAAAATGTCTTTAGTTTTAGTAGTTACTTAGAACTGTGGAATAATTTTAATACATACATATTTTAATTAACGAAGGGTCGAACAGTTGAGATAATAAAGTAAATAATCAGTTACATTCTGAATGCAATTTTCAGTCATGTGCTTGATAATTTTTTGCATCCATAAAAAAAATGAGTTGAAGAGTAAATACTTTTCTACAGTAACTACAAAATTAAAGTAGAAATATATAGCCCTTTATACCACTAACTTTATCCTCTGGAAGAAAGGAACTTAGGGGTAAACTTAGGTTTTCTGTGACTTCTCCAAAAGTTACTTTTAAAATGTGTGTTATATAGTAGTTTTCTAGCTTTCAAAAATGATCATACTCATTACTGCTAGGTTAAGCACTTCAGAATCTATACTATTCCTATACTATTGTCCCTTCCTTTAGACTCACCTACTTAAATCCTATCACTTTGTACCAAGTATACACATAAAGAACTGATTTACAATACCGTTATAATTCCTTTTTCTCTCACAAAAAGTTAACTTGACTTGTTGCAAATGGGTATCACAATACTATTTTTAGAATAGGAAAATATTCAACATAATATTCCCTGCAGTGTTATGCATGGTATTCCCTGTATATCTTACTGCCTAAATAGATGGCTTTCAAGTTCACATAGCAATCTAAGATGAATAACTTTGACAAATGACAAGGGATTTCATGTACTTTTTAATTTATCCATGAGTTGACTTTAAGAGCTCCAATACAAACCTATTTTCCAATACGGAAGACATGAAGCTTTCATTTTTGTTATTAATAATTAGTTTATTCAAATTATATAATAATATATTGCACTGGAAATTATTGTAACATGTTTACCTTCAACATAATATAATTTTTTTTAACATAATATAATTTTTAAAAGGAATACTTAAAATTATATTTTCTCCAAAACACAAATTTTCTCATAAGGATGAAATTATATGCTCTTGTTTCGAAAGTAACTTCTGCTGGCTTTCATAACTCAAGCTCAGAATTTTGACACAAATAAGGAATAAACACCACCTTGTTAAGAATTAAACTCAGAGGCTTTATAGAGTCCTTGAAGGTGTCCAATATAAAAATGACATTCTCTTTTATATTTTCAAACTCAAGAAAGCAAATTAGAAACATACATTGTCTAAAAGGTTTTATATTAATAATTATTGAAAGAATTTTGAATGTATCAAAAGTATTTTCAAAATATATAATTATGAGTTGAGTTTAAACACCAATTTCTGGTATTTTAATTTCAGGTATTATTTAAAGAATCACCAGTGCTTACAAACAACTGAGGAAATAAATAGTTGCAAAGGAAACATAATGAAATTTTAGGCATAAAATTCAGCCTGAAAAACACAAAAGTAGATATAAATAAACTGAAAGATATTCCTCATTTTTCATTAGGCTATCTCAACATCATCAGGTTGTCAGTTAATTTCAAAGATAATGGTTAATTTGATCTAATAAAAATTCTAATGAGCTTTAAAGGAGCTAGAAAAGTTGATCTTAATGTTCACATACAGAAATAAACATACAAGAATAGCTAGAAACAGCAATGAAAAGGAAGAGCTTTGAGGGGAGCTAGACTGAAAAGACATTAAAATATACTCAACATCTATAAAATTAAAACAGTATGGCATTAGTACATAAATAGAAAGATAAATGGTACAGAAGAGAAATTCCAGAAACAAAATTCCAGAAATTCCAGAAACTAAAAATCTAGTATAACATAAGCATAGTGTTCTGAATGACTGGAGTAAAGACATTCATCGTCTTAAATGATATTGAGACAACTGGATGGCCATTTGGAAAAATATAAGATTAGACCCAATCCTCACACCATACACACACACAAAACACTAAACATAACTATAGAAGTGATATCCCATCACCTTTGCTAAATTTTCTAGTTTAGAAGCAAGTCACATGTCCTGCCCAGACTCAATGAAAGGGGATTATACAATAATGTGTGAATACCAGAAGGCAGAGATCAGTAATAGTCACCTTAGGATTTGTCCACAATAATATTTTTGTTATACATAAAGTTTTTATTATATTTCAATACAATTATTTGAGATATGAATATGTACTAATCTAATTCATATCATAAATAACTTGAGAAGTTAAAGTATTTGATCAAATTCAAACTCAGATTATAAGAGGTAAAGAGAATATGAAGGGAAAAGTATAGATATAAATAACAATTCTTTAAACAAATTAATATTGTACTATATAAATTACATTAAAAATAATTCTGATATGTAAGCTAAGTAATGTTTTTAAAATTCAGCATCTTTCTCTATAAATATTAGATACAAACATTAAAAGCCCCAGAAGTCTTCTGCATGGCTTAATTAAAAACATAACTTCAAAGTATTTCTGTGTCTAAGCAAAGAGATAATCATCTTATTCCCACTAAGCAAACAGCCAGACCTTTTTATAAAACAGATTTAGGCTGAAATATTCATTAGGGACTTTGAAAGGGTAAGTATTATCATTATATATCACCTAAATAATGGTTACCATTTATGTGAATGATCACATTACATGATAAGTATCACTTTCTAAAAAACAGAATATAAAATAATTCTACATTTCTACATGTCAAAATATAGCATTTCATTTTGTCCCTATTGATTTAAATATTTAAATATATATACATATTTTATCATAAGATATAATTTTTCTACTCAGAAGCTAAAAAGAGGGACATCTAGTTGCTATAATTTTGAAATATCATAACAGATTTAAAACAGCTGAGAATCTGATAAATAAATTTGTGTTTTTATGAAAAATTATGAAAGTCATACATAAGGTAAAACACCCTTGCTTTTGCTTTGTTCTTCCTCTAAAGAAACCCATAAAAATAATACCATATAATATAAACAAAAATATGATATTAAGTACTATAAGAGTATTAATATTGACACCACACTTCTCAGACAATGTATCCTAAATAAACAATAAAAATTCAGACATGAAGGTATGGTAAATACTGAAATAGAACCTGAGGAGATACAGGTTCTAGAATTGTAAGGCTGTTTATGGATTTCAAAGTCCGATAATAATAAACAGAAGTAACTAGGTAGTTGAAGACTACTAAAAACAGTAGGTTTTATTTTTTTAATGCTTAAGTATTGGAGAGCAAAGAGTGAAAAACTACCAGGTCAGGATGCACAGAAGAATGGACTCCCAGGACGTAGAATCATTTTGGGGATCCCTTTTTCACCAATTATAAATAGGAACAGCATTTCACAGGAAAAGGATTGGACTCCAGGGCCATCAAAGGTTCATGAGCTTAGTCCCAAAGTGTAATCTTAGGTTTAAGGTCATAAAAAGGCCTTCCAGAGACTGCAGATCTACTCTGAACCATCCTTATCCCTGAAAATGATTAATGCTATGTGCCCTCAGACACATAGCAGAATCAAATTCCCCTAAGATTTAATCCATGGTCTCAAATTTTCTATAAATATATTTTGCAAATATGGTATCAGTACAAAATAAAAAAATAACTGAGCATGGAAATAGGTAAGAAAACAAGAACAGGAACCAGGAAAAACAAAGGATGATGGAAATAGAGCCATGGGAATTTAGATATTATCTAGGAAAAGCCAAAGGCTTTAAAATAGCTATTATATTGGAGGAGGTAACAGGCAAGATTAAAAATTTGTCTAAATTTTGGAAACTATAAAAGGCAATTAGAAACTATAACAGATTAAGAATAAGAATTTAATCTGAAAAACTGGAAAATATAAAAACAAGAAAATGAAAATACAGTAACCAAAATTAGGAACTGAATGGATGAGATTAACAGCAAATTATACACAGTGGAAAAAGAAAAGTAAACTGAAAAATAGGTCAGGAGAGAGTGGAAAAATATGAAAAAGACATAAAAGTTCTGGTATTACTGGACTCCAAAAGCAGAAGACAGAGAGAATGGAGAAGAAGCAACATTTGAAGAGTACTGGCTGAACTTTCTGAAATGCTCAACATGATAAATGAATAAATAATAATAATAACTAAGCAATCATAGTAAAACTGATAAAACAAAAAGAAAAAATTCTTAAAGCCAAAGAATAAAAGAGACTTAGGATGAGATTAAAAATCTGAATAGTTTATTACTTTTAAAGAAATTCAATAGTTTATATCTTATTTTAAAGAAGTAATTAAAACATGTCCACAAAGAATCACCTAAAACCATCTGGCCACCTTGGTGATATTACCTAATACAGGGGAAGACAAGGAAGTCTCAAACAGAACCCCCCCATAATGGGAGAAGCTATGCATCTACGGGGTAGGGGTATATTTCTGTACTTTCTGTTCAATATTGCTGTGAACCTACGACTGCTATAAAATTAAAGTCTATTTAAAAAATCCAGATTTACAAAACAAGTCAATGAAGATATTTTTTTATTAACAATTTAAAGTCTTTGAAATTAAGAAACAATTTAAAAATAATTACTGGATCAAAATAAAATAAAAATTGAAATTACTGATAATTTAGAAAATATTTCACATTAATAATACAAACTGATGAGTGATTAATTTGAAACAGCGAATAACTCTGTGTGTGTGTGTGTGTGTGTGTGTGTGTGTGTGTGTGCGTGTGTCTGGTTTTGGTATGAAGGAGATGCTGGTCTTACAGAAGAGAGTTTGGAAGTGTTCCTTCCTCTTCAATTTTTTGGAAGAGTCTAAGGATAATTAACTCTTCTTTAAATGTCTTATAAAATGCACCTGTATAGCTGTCTGGTCCTGGACTTTTGACTGTTGAAAGTTTTTTGATTACTGATTCAATTTCATTACTGGTAATTAGTCTGTTCATATTTTCTACCTCTTCCAGATTGAGTCTTGAGAGATTGTACATTTCTAGGAATTTATCCATTTCTTCTAAGTTGCCCATTTTATTAGTGTATAATTGTTCATACTAATCTCTTATGATCCTTTGAATTTTTTTGGTGTCAGTTGTAACTTTTCCACTTTCATGTCTGATTTTATTTATTTGCACCCTCTTTTTTTCTTGATGAATCTGGCTACAAGTTTACCAATTTTGTTTATCTTCTCAAAGAACCAGATCTTAGCTTCATTGACCTTTTCTATTGTTTATTTTATCCTCTATTTTACTTATTTACGCTCTGATCTTTATTATTTCTTTACTTCTGTTAACTATAGGTTGTTTTTTTTTTAACATCTTTATTGGAGTATAATTGCTTTACAATGTTGTGTTAGTTTCTGCTGTATAGCAAAGTGAATCAGCTATACGTATACATATATCCCCATATCCCCTCCCTCTTGTGTCTCCCTCCCACCCTCCCTATCCCACCCCTCTAGGTGGTCACAAAGCACTGAGCTGATCTCCCTGTGCTATGCGGCTGCTTTCCACTAGCTATCTATTTTACATTTGGTAGTGTATGTATGTCAATGCCACTCTCTCACTTTAACTATAGGTTTTGTTTGTTCTTCTTTTTCTAGTTCCTTTAGGTGTAAGGTTAGGTTGAGATTGTTTCCTGAGGTAGGCTTGTATCGCTATAAACTTCCCTCTTAGAAGTGCTTTTGCTGAATCCCATAGATTTTGGACCATTTGGACCACTGTGTTTCCATTTTCATTTGTCTGCAGGTGTTTTCTGATTGCCTCTTTGATTTCTTTATTGATCCATTGGTAGTTTAGTAGCATGTTGTTTAGACTCCACATGTTTGTGTTATCTGTGGTGGGTTTTTTTTTGTACAATTGACCATTAAAATATGCAGAGGTTAGGGGCACCAACCCGTTGCACAGTCAAAAATCCATGTATAAATTTTGACTCCCCCCCAAACTTAACTACTAATAGCCTATTGTTGACCAGAAGCCTTACCAATAACATAAACAGTCAATAAACACAAAGTTTGTATGTTATATATATTATAAACTGTATTCTTACAATAGAGTAAAAAGAAAATGTCATTAAGAAAATCATAAAGAAGAGAAAATACATTTTACAGTACTGTACCCAATTTATCAATACCATAAGTTTATGTCATCTGTTTACAAGATGAATCATCTATCAGTACCTATATCAATGTTGTCTTATATGGTACAAAGCACTGTAGATGTTATATGTATTACTAATACTAGACATCAATAATGAAAAAATGTGAAAAAGAAATTTATATTTATTTACAAGTATAGCAATTCATGCTTTGATAACAAAAAATCAGCAATATGATTGTTTTATGGTAGTGTAGTGTAATCAATAGGGTTGCTTCACGGTAGCTTAGCCTATACACTAATGAATGAGTAATTATCAAATTTTTAAAAATCTACAAACAGTAAATGCTGGAGAGGGTGTGGAGAAAAAGGAACCCTCTTGCACTGTTGGTGGGAATGTAAATTGATATAGCCACTATGGAGAACTGTATGGAGGTTCCTTTAAAAACTAAAAATAGAACTCCATAAGACCCAGCAATACCACTACTGGGCATATACCCTGAGAAAACCATAATTCAAAAAGAGCCATGTACCACAATGTTCATTGCAGGTCTATTTACAATAGCCAGGACATGGAAGCAACCTAAGTGTCCCTCGACAGATGAATGGATAAAGAAGATGTGGCACATATATATACAATGGAATATTACTCGGCCATAAAGAGAAACGAAATTGAGTTATTTGTAGTGAGGTGGATGGACCTAGAGTCTGTCATACAGAATGAAGTAAGTCAGAAAGAGAAAAACAAATACCGTATGCTAACACATATATATGGAATCTAAAAAAGAAAACAAAAAATGGTTCTGAAGAACCTAGGGGCAGGTCAGGAATAAAGACACAGACGTAGAGAATGGACTTGAGGACACGAGGAGGGGGAAGGGTAAGCTGGGATGAAGTGAGAGAGTGGCATGCACATATGTACGCTACCAAATGTAAAATAGATAGCTAGTGGGAAGCAACTGCATAGCACAAGGATATCAGCTCGGTGCTTTGTGACCACCTTGAGGGGTGGGATAGGGAGGATGGGAGGGAGATGAAAGAGGGAGGAGATATGGGGATATATGTATATGTATAGCTGATTCACTTTGTTATAAAGCAGAAACTAACACACCATTGTAAAGCAATTATACTCCAATAAAGACGTTAAAAAAATCTTTAGGCATACAGTATTACAGTCATATTTACAATACAGTATCGAAAACATTGTTACTGTCATTTAAAAACCACTCAGTGATGATAGGCTGATATGCAGTTTCTCCAACTATAAGAGAGAGAGGCATACTGTACAGTAAGGTAATTCTTTGAAAGCAAAGTTATAAAACAGTAAGAAATCTAACACATTAATTTTATATTAATATCACTCACTTTATGCCTATGTAAGGATAGACTATCCATTTCAATACATGTCTTGCACACAATGACCTACATGATGACTACTTAGATGATGATGATGACACAAAAATGTCTCACACAGTTCTGCTTCCTCTACATCTTCTTCCTTACTGTCTGGCACTGGTTCAGAAGCACTCAATTCCATCAGCCATCCTTAGTTAATTCCTATGGTGTGGTATCTATCAGCTTTAGAATTTCTCCGAGATCCATATCTTGAAACCCTTCAACCCCCACTCCTTTTTTTTTTTTTTTTTGCTATATCCACAATCTCTTCCACGATTTCCTGTATCTGTCATAAATCCTGTGAAGTCATGCTCATCATCTGGACAGTTTTCTCCAGCAGGAATTTATTGGTTCAAGCTCTGTAGTTTTCACAGCTTTTTCTATAACACAACGGCATCTTCCAGGGCAAAATCCTTCCAGACTTTCATGATGTTCTCCCTATCCGGGTTCCCTTCCATAGCACTGACAATCCTGTGCATAGAGTACTGTGCGTAATGAGGCTTAAAGATCCTTATGGATGCCCTGATCTACAGGCTGAATTAGAGATGTTGTTAGAGGGCAAGTAGACCACTTTGATGCCGTTGGTGTTGAACTCATGGAGACCTGGGCGTCCAGGGGGCACTGTCCAATGTACGGACACCAAGGGCAGAAAGGGGGGGCGGTGGTATGAATTAGGAGATGGGGATTGACATATATACGCTAATATGTATAAAATAGATAACTAATGAGAACCTCCTGTATAGCACAGGGAACTCCACTTTGCTGTACAGTAGAAACTAACATATCATTGTAAAACAACTATACTCCAATAAAAATAAATAAATAAAAGGGAGTAATTAGGAAAAACAAAGTCCTAAAATACATTAATTCATATTTGTTTTATAAAGCCCTTACTATGTGCCAGAAACAAGTCTAGAAAGGAGGGCACAAGTTTGATTGTCCAGAAATGTAAAAGGCATTATTGGCATCATCCTCTGCCTCCTGCCACCAAAAAAAAAGAGAGAGGGAGAGACTAGATATAACAAAATAGATTAAAATGGGTAATAATCTTAGATATTGCTGGTCTAAAGGCAAACTAGTGAGGAAAAAATGCTCAGGAAGAAGATTCTCCTATGGCAAGGACTATGTATGTATCAAGAACTATTAACTCACAGCTGTTTGTAATGCTTGTAGTAAAGCAAAATTTTGATCCCCATCATAGAATTTAAGTCACCATTTTCCAGGAGATTCTTCTTTACCTTAATTTTGAGAACCAGTGTCTTAATCCTAACATAAGTAGCTATGAAGAAGTTATGATCACTAAAGAGGAAAGATATAAGGAAAAGGAGATTCAATTATGAATTAAATTACTAAACTTAAAAGATCCTGCTTATTAATTGTGCCATATATCTCAGTAATTATACTTATAATTCCTAATATGTTTGAGAAATTTTATCTTCAACTTACTGTGGATAAAAACTAAAACATGATTCTGGATCAATCCACCAATTTTGATTAATCTACCAACATAATATCTAACAATATCATGAATGTGTATAATTTTCTCCAGAAGGAACTAAATTGCTCTAAGATCTTATATGCAATAAATAAAGCAACAAAAGGTTTTTTTGCTAGATAAAGGAAAACACTAATTAATTAGATCAGTGGTTCTCAGTGGGGATGAATGTGTGGGTAACAATGAATTACCTCTATAATTATGGAGTTCTAATGGAATGTACTACAATGGCTAAAAGGGAGGCCAAGGATGACAGATATCCTGAATGCACAAGGCCACTCCACATAACAAAAAATTGATCCAAATCCCACACAACTTTTGGATAAAATAGCAGATCAACAGTTTTTGTTCATAATTATTTGACTGTTGAACCTAATTCCATTTTACCTATAAACACAGAATAGTGTTGCATGTTTATAACAGTGAATTTTCTAGGAATGCAATTACCATGTAACTTGAAAATAGACCATGAATAATTTTATTCAAAATTTAACTAAGATGTGTTCATCGTTTTAGAAAACCTCATCAAAAATAGCTATGCTGTTCATGGTATATACAACACACATCTTGGAGTATGCCATGTGTCTAGAGAATATTTGAGACTCCTTTTAAGAAACTAAGAACCAAATTTTATTAGTAGTATAGACTTGTGAATAGCACTAGATTTCATTAATAAAGTGATGAAAATTGTTATTTTATTCCTATACTATATATTTTTTAAAAATTTGTAGCCCTATGATATAAAATCTACGTGATAAAAATCACGTATTAAAACTATGTATTTGGGCATTGCCAATTATTTTTCAGCTGGGAACTCTGAAAATGTTCCCAGAAGCCCCAAACAACTCTACTGGCTCTGGTATTACTATATCTTTTCCCAAATTATCCTCTATTACCTATTTCTAAGAAATGATATAGTTTCCAAGGTCTTTTCAAGTACCAGAAATTGAATGTGTGCCTTGACATGCGGTATGGTTTCAGGATAGAATGTATATTTTCTGTGACATTTTATCATAATCTTGCCCATATTTTAATCTAGGGAATTATTTTGGCACTACACTTACAAATAAGACCCAGCTAATATTTGAGAATATAATACTTCCTCATTTTCTCTATTTCAACAGCCTGTTATTTGTCTTGGTATAAGATCTCTAATTTCTGATTTACCATCTTCACCAGGTCCAGAGTGAATGGAAGGAGTTTAAGGGACTCCTTCCACTTGACCCTTTCTACCTAACGGCTCCTTTCCCACAACTCAGAAGATCAACCTGAAGAGTCTGCCAGCTGCTACGTTTATCCATTCCAATTTTGCACTTAGGAACAGGAAAATGACCACAGGGTGCGCTTATAGACCAATGTATTCAATTAAACAGATCTGGACCAAAATTCCATTTATTACCTGGTCCCGGTAAGTTCCCATTCTAATAAAGGGGTTATGACTCTTCATCTCTAAATGCCAGTAGCATTCCTTAATTTTTAAGATAATTAATTATGAAAATCCATAAAGTTCTAGAAGGTGCTATTCCATCACCATTGAGAACCACCTAATAAATTAATGTTTTCCTTTGTGCAACCAAAATATTTTGAGCTTCACAGTTACTGTGTACAATATACAACAACACTTTCTGTAGGATTTTTAGATATTTTCTGGTAATTAGAAAGATTAGACAGTTCTAATCCAGGGCCGATCCAGAAACATGTTTTTTGTTTCTTTTTGTTTTTTTTTAAACATGCAATAAATGTTAAGGTAAAATTTCCCAATGGTGTCTTCTGAAATAGTCATATAACTCCTTAAATACACAGTAACAATACTGAACAGATTTTTAAGTGAATATATTAATGTTATTTTGGTGACCAATACCAGGCCAACCACCTTATCACAAAGCCCTTCAAAAGTATGTGTGCGTCATTTTCCAGTGACCAATTATGTACTAAATGGCTTGAGGTCCCATTGGATAGAATGGAGGAGAATGTATTGTGTGTATTGATGAGATGGCATGCGTGGTTCCTCAAAGGAACCCAACCACCATTTTAACTGATGGGCTCTGGGAATCAGAGATTCAAATCAGAATCATGAAAAGACTGAAGGATCACAATTTTCTACTAAGGCAGCTGACATCAACCTTCTGCTTATTGGTTCATGATCTTTTCTGGTGATACAAGTCCAACAATAATCTAGTTGGCTGCCAATTTAGCTCATCCCTCAGAACTCACTTAGGCATTTCCACATATCCCTGCCAACCAATACCCCCTGTTGGTCATCTGGTCTTGCTGACTATTAAGGTAATTACATCTATATTTAAGAGTTAAATGTCACCACATGGCTTCTACTGTTCTGGAATCCTGACATACACATTGTCACTAGAGAGCCCAGCTGACTGGAATCATTTTCTACTGTCTATCAGGACCTACAGAGAATAGCCACCACTGAGCTCCACAGATTCCAGGGCTCCCCTTACTGTTGTACTCCTTATTGTCCTAGTGAAGGAAGTGTTCTGGAAGACCTCCAAGAAAATATAGTCAGTTAACGGGCAGTCTGATATGTAATACATGCATTCCAATACATCCAACTTCCTGAGTTTCTGACCCCAGTGCTCAAAATTTCCCAAGACAGTTCCAGCAACTCCCACCTCATTAACTAGAGGCAAGCATCACGTCCACACTTTAAAAAGCCATCAGCGGGCTTCCCTGGTGGCGCAGTGGTTGAGAATCTGCCTGCCAATGCAGGGGACACGGGTTCGAGCCCTGGTCTGGGAAGATCCCACATGCCGCGGAGCAGCTGGGCCCGTGAGCCACAATTACTGAGCCTGCGCGTCTGGAGCCTGTGCTCCACAACAAGAGAGGCCGCGATAGTGAGAGGCCCGCGCACTGCGATGAAGAGTGGTCCCCACTTGCCACAACTAGAGAAAGCCCTCGCACAGAAACGAAGACCCAACACAGCCATAAATAAATATTTGAAAAAAAAAAAAAAAAAGCCATCAGCAACTCCAGGTAAACTCACTAAGATATGAAATCCTGAAATATAGGAGAGTGATGCCGTATCAATATAGTCTCCCTTCTCCAGTCTTATATCCCATGTCCCCAGGTCCAACACCCTCACTGTGCACTCCTGATTCCTGCCTCTGCATACTTGCCAGGCTCTGCAACTTTTTGAGTGAATAAGCTATCTCTTCCTATAGCAGAGACTGTGTTTTCCCATTCATGCTACACCGAGACCTGATGCTTTTTACTGATCTGAAGACAATAAGTAGAGGCAGGGGACACTGTGGAGGAGGACATCTTTTTAGGAAGCATAACCCTCAGGTGAAATCTTTGCACTGTGTCCAGAGAAAAGGAAGCTATTCTACTCTAGCAAATGACAGAGGGCTACTTCTTCCAGTCAGGAGTGCTCAAGGGAATCTAGGATTCAGGGTTCTAAGGTCGTACTCGTAAGTGTCCCCACTGTAGGCCTCAAAGGCTTACTCCTTGTCATCAGGCAACGACTCTGGCATGGGTAAATTGTCATGACTGAGCCTTCAGTTTCATCTGCAGTCTGCCAACCTTATGATTAAATCCTGGGCATAATTTTCAAGATACTCTGCTCTCTGGCTATAGAGGATGAGGGTCTTTAAATGCTGTCATGAGGGCCTCTGATGTTCACATTATGCCTTGAATTGATGGAAGCCTCCTTCTTTAAGCTTTCATGGCAATTAACAAAAGCTAGCCAAGTTTGTAAGCATAATTACCATCGCCCCATGACTTTCAAGTGCTAAAGTTGCTACATAAACTAGTACTTCTCCCTCAACCTATACTTTATCCTATCAAACACAGTTAATATTCTCAATAATTATTATAGCACACCAGGATAATCACTACCCCACTCACCATTAGCATTGTAGTGCTTATTGCCATTTGATAAGTCATCCAATTATAAAATCCTATGCTGAGGGTCTATTATCTAGAACTGCTTCCAGTAGCAACCAGTTTAGTCGGAATAACCTCAATAGCAGATGCTGAAATAAGGACTTGGATGTGGGTACTTGCCAAGGAGAGTTATCTCAGGAAGCATTGGTGACAATATGGGAAATGGAGGACAAACTCCCATTTCTCGTTGGCCAAGGATTACCCATACTGGCATCAACTGCTTTACACTTCCTGGTTGCACCTGGGCAGAAATGAGTAGCTTTGGAACTAAAAGAGAAACAAAGATTCTCATTCTTTATGTGGAATATTGGAAAGTACAGGAAACTGTCCACTGCAGCCTTGATGAAACCCTAAAAGCCATGAGAGTTGGCAAGATGTATCGTTAAGTATCTGCCACAACATTTTATCAAAACTTCTTTCACCTATATCTGATTTCCCCTTTATTTCCCACTGAGGAACATTAGTTTCTATCAGTAGGGTTGTTAGAAGGCTGAAGGAAAAAGCAATTAAATACTACTGACCTTCATTACACATACATTGAAAATGACAGACATTATATTTTACATAATGCAAATATGGGTCACCTTCACATTGTAAATTGAGAAATTTTACAAAAATAATATGTGTGTTTTCTTTAAAGTCTGCATGTTGCTCCTCAAAAGTAAACAATTTTCCTAGACAATACCACTTCACTCATTTTATATTTACATTTATATTATAGTTTACTTTTCCATTAAATTAATTTTTAACTTACCATTTCTGAGTTCCAACTGTGTTTAGGCCAGGGCCAGAATGAGAACTTTACCTTGGCAAGATTAATAATTTGGTGTCCCTTTAAATGAATATTTTGACCCCATACTGAAGCCCTGCCCACTGTGTCTGCTATTCCCTTCCCCCAGCATACACCACAAGAAATTATCTCCAATTATTTCCATGAGCAACTGGTGCGGTTCATGAAAAAAAACTCTAAATAAAGTGTGTGGACCCACCAATTCCTCAGCCCCAGGACCTTCCCACTATTGACGATGAGCACTTGAGCACCAATTTATCAGCCACCTCAGCTGGACTCTGCTTTTAAGCTTCCCACTGGCTTCACTCCAGGTTAGCCAGTGTTCCTGTCTCATTTCTCCCTGACAGCTCTCGTTTCTCTTTAGAGTTTCGGTCATTTGGTTACCCTGTAATCTCAGTTCTCCAACACTTTCAAGAAAACTCATGAATTTGCAGTTCGCCCAGCTTTTCTTTCTTTCATTGTAAAGGTGGGAACAATGCTTTTTCCAGCTCTCTACATCTTGAGCAAAAACTGGAAATGCTATCGTTCATTTTTACTTGTTTGCTTTACTGATGTGGTTTCTTTCTGTTTATTACATTCTATACCCAGAAAATTTTAACTCTTCCTTCAAGTTCGATCTCAAATATGCTTTGCTCAAACTTTCCTTATTCTTCCATGATAAATCAATCATTCCCTTTCAGTACTCCTTCACTACTTTCTTCATTCTATTCCATTAAATAAATTTATTGAACACTTACACTGTAGTACTGATGCAATGGTCCCTAAAGAGGTTCACTTAATAAAGGATACAGGCAAGTACATAGATAATGCAAGGAAAAAATTAGTAAATAGGAAAAGAACCAACTTCAATTTGGAGAGTTTATGGAAAATACACAAATGAGATGTGATGTCTGACTACATACTTAAAGCCAAACAGAAATTATCCTGGGAAGAGGAAAGAGTTCATTCATAAGCATCTCAAATCACTAATGTATCAATAATAAATTAATATAGTATATTTTGGCTAGTATCTCCACTGCTAGCCTGAAAGAAGCTTTAAGTAAAAACCATGTGTTATTCATCTTCATTAAGAGTAGCAACCACTCATTTAATAACAGATTACTGACTTGAGTGACTAGCTTTGCTTCTTAAAGAGAGCTTTTTTTCCAGTATAAGCACACTGCAGGAAATTATTGCTTTAAGTATGAGGACCCTATTGTCATCACTGCCCTACACTCAAATAAATAAATTAAATAAATAAAACAAATATTTATACAAATATAAATATATATTTAATATTAATATGTAAATAATATACATATATTTCTATTTTATAAATATATTTTATATTTGTATACAAATAAGATATGATATATATTATTATATAATATAAATTTTATATAAATAAATAAAACAAATAAATAACTAAAACAAAAAAGTAATGAATGTAATTCTATCTACAAAAACTGTCCACAAAATACTCTCTACAAATTAGTATTCCAAATTTTCCTCTGCTTACAAAAAATTTCCCGTTTATAATAACTAGGGCAAAATGTAATTTCACCATTCAGAACTATATAATTTATTTTTCTAATATTTCATACATATGCCAAATCCTGTAACTCTGTATATATAAGCTTAGAAGCCCATGAGTTCAGTGAATTAAAATACTGTCTCTCTTACCTGGAAACAAAAATACGTTTCTAACGTACTGCATCACATAACGGATAATTATTATGGATGGTTATACCATTTGTGCAAAAGTAAAGTACAAATTTAAATTGTCAGTGTTTATAATGATGATGGAATCTCACAACAAAAATAAAGTATTTGTTGCTTAAGACCAAGAGCTACTACACAATTCATTGGGGGAAGAGAGATGCAAGGAGCAGTACAAAATGAAAATGTTCTCGTTAAAAATTTATTAAGAATTTTAATATGGCGACAGAAGAACATTCAATCAGGCATGATGCCCTTCTAAGCATAAGGCCCTGTGTAAATGCACATGTCACACACCCAAGAAGTTGGTGTTACTTATGACAACCAGTATGTAGCACTGCAGAATACTGGAGGCATCTCTCTGACTTAAAGCATAGGACTCTGATTTAATCTCATTGGTACTGAGAACAAAATAGCCTTCCTTAATAGGAATTTCCCTAAGATCTTATGCTTTGACCTCATTTTTAAGTTTAGAGACTATGGAGAAGGAATAAAGACTGGTTCTGCTCACCTTCTCTTGAAAACCTATGATACCTCAGTGACTAGTCAAAGACATGACCATCTAACTTGAAATGTTTAGGGTAATTCTATTGTAAATAATGTATTTGTTCTAAATAAAAACAAACAAAAAGATCATTTTCCATGGCTAACACACCTCTTTGGATATAAATTTTTACATATAGTTTTGGAGAATCTTTTATTAATTTTTAAAATAATTATATAATTATTATAATTGGAATTTATGGTTTATGTCATACAGCATATTATACCTAATATAAACGTAAGTGCATATATACAACTCAAAACTATAAAAATGATTTTAATATATGAAGAATATGAATAATAAAAAACATTTAAGTAACATGAAACAACTACTTTTTAAAGTTACTCCTTTTGGAGGTAGGTGAGAATAACAACTAAATTATAAAAAGACAAAAACCACTCATAAAACTATTGAAAGCAGAGTAACAACAAGAGTGGGTTCATGTCTAACGAAATAACAGAGAAAAAGAAGATGAGTATAAGAAACCACTTGCAAGGCCTAAAAGACTATAATGATCAGAATTAATAATAAAAGATTCAAGAGAAGGAAATGCATAGAAACATTGGATTTCAGTTATTTAACAAGATATAGAGAAAAATTATAAAGATAGCAATGGAGGTTTGATATATAAGATATTTTTCCACAAAAAATAAGAATGTTTCTTTTTATCAGAGAGATACAAAAGACAAATATTCTATGGGCTCTGTTTTGAAGGCTCCACAAAATTGTCATTTTAAAGGCTTAATTTTTTATGAAACTTGATAAAATGCAAGTAAACATAGCTTAAAACAATACTGGTTGCTTAACTAACACAACACTAAACTTAAAATGGAAAACCTATAACAATTAGTTCTACAGCACAAATTCAACCCATGAAAGTTCTAGAAAGTAATTTTTACTTACAATTGGCATTGATCACCTTTTATTCCTTTAGTTGTGCAGAAACATTTTCCTGTGTGCATATGACAAATATTTGCATGTCCACTGCATGTACAAGCTGTAAGTCAAAACCAAAATGATATTGAATATTCCCCATCAAAAACATGTGCATCACATTTCAGGGAAGGTTGTATTATCTTATTTGTAAACCATCAATTATCCTCTTGCCATCCAAAAACTAGGGTTAGCATACAAGTTATTTTTAATTAAGGGGAAGTAAATTCACTTATTTAAAAATTTTGTGAAACTCTTCAAAGTCTTTGGGGTATCCTGAAGTCTAGTGTGGATCCAAGTATTTATCTCATCCTTCTTTGGACTTTTTTCCATTTCTAATTTGGTACATCTACTTAATGAAATGAGTTTCAAAGAGCATAAGATCTTTGGAGTCAAACAGTTCAGCTTCAAAATGTACATCTATAATCACTAGCTATGTGACCTTGGGCAATTTATGTAACCTCACTAGTCTTAGTTTCTTCGTCTTCAAAAGGAGAAAGGAGCTCTCAGGACTTAGTGAGAATTAAATGAGATAATGTATTTTAAATTCCTAGCACCTATCAAGCACTTAATAAATACAACTATTACTTTCACTACTGTTACCACTGCCAACAATAAAAAAATATAATTTTACATATTGTATAAAAAAGCATATCTGTTTATTTGCCCAAAAATCATCCTTTTCTGAGATCATTCTCAGTTTCAGTACTCCAGAATACTACCTGAAACATTCCATAGTATAACAGTTACATATAGTCAATTTGGTTCATACTGAACTCATTTCATTTTCTTACTTTGCATTCATTTGTTAAAGATCAGTGTTCCAATTATTCAGGACACAAATCTCACACTTTATTGTGCCCAACATCCAATCAGCTGGCAGGTTTAGTTTCTACATGCAGGATCTTTCTTGTATCTGACCTCCTCCTTTCCACTATGGTAACACATCATTCAAGTCCTGTCACTCATGCTCTCTTACTGACACCAATACATTACATAACTGATCTTTCTGCCTTCAGTATGGCTACAACTCATTCTCCAATCCCGAGACATATTCTCAAGAGATAAGGCTGATCATGTCATTAGCTCTTTCAAAAACCTTTAATGAGAACTACTGTGTTCCTGCACACCACCAGCTAGTTAAACCATTCTATTGATAAAAATGAAATAATTTCATTCCTGATTTTCATACACATTTAAAAATAAGATAATGAGTCACTGATTTTGATCAAAATATAAAATATTTTAGAACACTAAGCTTCTTATTGTTTATGATTATTTGCTTTGAAAAAAATACATAATTAATATAAAGTAAATACATACAACCCTACACACACATAAAAAATAAATTTTGGTATTAGGTAGATTATTAAGAAGCCAGGCTTTCTTTGCTAAAAGAGGCTTCTACATAAAAGTGTGGGTTTTCCTTTATAAAAACTATTTAAATAGATCAGTATAATCTTCCTTTAAGTTTGTAGAATTAACTATGGAAACACAACATGTGAGAATTTTAGAAATGAATGACAAGATGCAGAAGTGCAAGGAATAAAGGAAACTATCATGAGCAAAAAAGGGACTCATATATTGATAACATGTAACTTCATAAATAGTGAATATACCATGGTATCTTTTAATATTAACTTGCCGTTTCACATTAATACTATCTTGTATTCAGAACTTCACTAAAAAACAAATGATACACATTAATATTTTAAAACTTGGGTAAACTTTTTATTTACCCTTTATGGCAGAACTAGATAATAGTCACACTTGCAGCATTTCTTTAAAGAATTATCAATGCATAGTAGCTTTAATAATTTCTGAGACAGAAAAAATATTGTGTTAAAATACCTTTTAGTGAAAACTCATTTTGAGAGAATTCCCTTCTGGTGCTACACTTCAGGCTAAAATGGCACAAATGTATTTTAAATTCAATCGTTTAAAATTTATACTTCATGACGGTGCTGACATCATTCTGTTGTTGTCAGCGTTTGAGGTTATCTTTTTACGCTGAATAAGCACCTATAAAATCATCATACTGTGGCCTTTTGTTTGGTAAATTTTATATGATGATGATTTTATAGCCTAGCTATACATTACAGGAACATTATGAGGTCACACGGTATTTATGTTTCCCTATAATATAAATTTGCAATATCAACTTGTAACTAAAACTAAACAATAAGGATAGAAAAAAAGATGCTATAAGAGTTATTCAAATAAATTGTATATAAAGAGTATACTTTAGAAAAGGAAATCAAAAAATAGTCATTGGCAGTACTTGTTTCAAAGTCAGTTTATGTGCCTCGGTCCTTTAATTGCTATGTCATTGCTATTTGTCACAGACATATACAACAGCTTCTGGGAGTTAGGAGATCATGTCCACTTAATTTCCTTTATATACTTCTAGCATAATTATACTTGATATTTAGTAGATATATTACATTAGCTTTCAAATATAGTAAGAATTCTGGCAAAGACAAATGTTCAAATAGCCACATGACTTAAAATTATATTCTTCAAACTTATATTTTCATTTACAGCTCTAAGCCCAAATATCCATCATGTGTGGCTTACAAAAAGGGAAAACAGAACATAGCTGTTTCCCTTTGATATAAATAAACATGAAATGTTGATATCAATAATATCTTAGCAATCTGGTTTTTCTCACTAAAAACTCAAAAATTATAACTATTGCCATGTATTAATCTGTTGCTGAGAGTATGATTTTGTTTTCTCCTGGAAGGATGACAAGTCTCATAATTTAAAATATGTCATTTGACTTACAGAGATTATTTTGTTTACTTAGGATATTGGGCACCCGTATTTGCCTAAATAAAGAGTAAATGAGAAATTAAGAAATGATTCTTTCTCCAATAAATAAAGCACAGTGAAACTCAGTTATTCAGTCCTTGTTCCAGTATTTGTTGAACGCTGTTGGGTGAAAGGCACTACTCTAGAACTAGTCTGAGAATATGATGGTGAACAAGAATCTAGCACTTAAGGACTGGAACTGCCAAGTAAATGGTACTGTTTTAAGGATTTAAGTTACAGGTTGGAAAGTGATAAAGTGCCAAGAGGGCTATTAAGATTCATATTTTACATTTCAAAGCCGTCTAACATATTGAAAAATGAGGAGAAACTCTAACCATCTGTTTTAAGGGTCAGTAAACGATACCCGTGAGGGCAAGTCCTCACTTCCTATTTTTTATGGCCCATAAGCTGAGAATGGTTTCTACATTTTCAAAGGATTGTGGATAAGAAGGAGGTGAAGCTGGAGGCAAAGGAGGAGGAACAAGAGGAGGCAGCAGCAAAGCAGCAACCATACCTGTACCTGGATCACAAAAAATAAAATATTTACTACCTGATTCTTTAGAGAAAAAAAAAATTGTCAACCCCTGACCTATAACCACAAAGCCTGGAAACACATAACTTGTCAGTTCTTCATTCTGACTGAATGTTCAAAACACAAATCTCATTTAAAACAAACAAGGTTTCGGTTTTTTCTTTTTTGATAGAAGAGGGTTAAGCATAAGCACTGAAAATATTTGACCAAAATAAATTTCAACCCAACTCTTCTGGAATTGTATTTTTAATACCTTGTGTTTAGCTTTGATAAAGAATAACTTTAGTCATATTTCATTTTCTAACTCTAGCAAGATAAATTTCTTGAACACGCCTAATGACTACCATTAAAGTTTTTAAACCCTTTAAATTTTACTTATACTTATTTCTTTAATCTTAAGTTTTCATTCATCTAAAAAAGTAGGGCAAAATATTAATACCTTGGGCTACAGATGAGGCAAGAATGACACATATTATTAGAATCTATTCACAAACCAAACCTCAATACCAATGAAATACCAGGCATTTTTTCCCACATTCAGTTCTACCACCAAAAATTACTACTTGCCTTAAGTTCAAATTCTTAAATTCCAATTTATTGAATTTTTATTGCATCTCTTTTTAAATCTGCATTGTTTTCAATGGGATTGTTTTTAAAGGTTGTTTTGAATAGCTATTAATCAATGAATCAAATCATCTGAAAAAAGTCATTGAGTATTCATTATGTTAAAAATATAAAACATCAAGTAGGTTAATGACAAGAACAATATTTTGCAACCATATATGACTGCACTATTTCCAAAGTACTTTCACACACATTACCTATTCAATCTTTACACCATATGTATTATACTCATTTGATAGAATGGCCTCAAAGAAATGAAAAAAAAAAAGTCCACATTTATACATCTAGTAAGTAGTAAAGAATTATATCCTGAGATTCTTTCAACTTCTTGATAGACAATATATATGTGTGGATGGCACATATAGATAACATGTAACATTCTTGACCATGTATGCTTTTTAATTTCAAATATATAATGTACTTTTTTAACAGTTTGAAAGCTGAAACTAACCTGAAAACATCAATGATAATAAGCTATTCAGTAAATACACCGTTAAATATAAGTACTAAGATTGCAAGGTTGATTCATTATTAAGAAATTCATTAATACACCATATTATCAAATCTAAAAATAAAAAAATATGATTATCTACACAGATGCTAAAAAGTATTTGACAAAAGTCAATGCCCATTCCTGATAAAACATTCAATAAAATAGTAATTCAAGGATACTTTCTTAGCATAATTACACACACACACACACACACACACACAAACATATGTATATGTGTGTATATATATTTATATATCTATATCTATATCTATATATATATATATATACACACATATATATAGTAGGCAGTATCTTGCTTAATAAGAAAACACTGGAAGCTTTTCTTCCACTAAGATCAGGAATAAGGCAAGATTCCCCAATAGATCTATTACTCTTAAAACTGTATGAGAGATATTAACCAATGTAATTATACATGAAAAATTAATTGATGTGTAAGGACTAGAAAAAAAGTAAAACTATCTCTATTTGTAAATGATATGATAGTATGTCTGGAAACGCTAGAGAATCAGTGTTAAAACAAATTAAAACAATAAGGAATTCAGTAGGGTAATAAATTTTAAAAATTAATATACAGAAATCAATAGCCCTCTAACAATAACCAGGTAAAGGATATAAAATCTTATTTATAATTGTAATGAATAAAATACTTAGGAATAAATTTTAACAAAAAATATGCAAAACCCATGGGAGGCATAAAAGTAGTTGTGAAAAAAATGGAAAGACACACATTGTTCTTGAAAAAAAAAAAAACCCAATATCATAAAGATGTCAGTTCTATTTGAATTAGTTTATAAATCTAACCCCATCTCAGCAAAAATACTAATATTTTTTAATGGAACTTGATAAATTGATAATAATAATCACATACAAAAATATGCATTCAGGAATAGCCAGGACAACACTAAAAAAGAAAAGCTAAAAAAAGGGGGTGGGGGACTAGTTCTAATAGACATTCAAACATTTATAAGCCCTCTAAAATTAAAACACTGTGATACTGGCACATCAATAGGCAAACAGATCAGTGGAGTAGAATAGAAGATCTACAAATAGAACTGAATACATATGAAACTTTCGTATATAAAAATAAATATATTTTTATTGATATAAATTAAAATACATTTATTGTCAATAACGAAAGTTAGATTATTTGCTGTCAGAGAAGGAAATTAAAAATTTGGAAAGGAGGAAGGATAGAATGAACCCTGTAGTAAAGGACAGGAAATGAGAGGTATTAGTGTGAACTCATGGATTTTACTATAGAGTACAGGTAGATACAGAAATGGGTACTGATGTGTTTATATTTATGTATGAGAATTTATTGGTGTCTGTTATGTATACATACATCTATTTTCCAGTTCTGTCTGCTAAGATGATCCATAAACAATGATGGCCCTGTAGCAAAGAGACCAGTAAAGGAACCAGGCATGCTTGAGAAATGCCAGCTTCCAGTTAGGGCAGAAAAGGTACAAGATGAGTGCCAAAAACATAAGGAAACGCTCAAAGAATGATAGATAGATAAATAGATGGAAACACAGACAGATGCATAGATACATAGATAAATACATAGATGCACAGCTGAATACATAGATAAGATTCAAAGACAGACAAACTAGAGAAGACAAATCTTTTCATTGTAGAAGAAAGCTAACTAATTATTGTAGAATGAATGATGGAATTAGAAAATCTCTATTTGGTAAAAATCACAAAACTAGTGAGTAAAAGTTTGAGAAGTAACATGATATTCACATAGTCTGAGTATCTCCTACAAGATATTTTTTCATTAAAGGATAAAATGGTGACTTTATAGTGAAGAAATCTGGCAGACACCACTTTAACCAAATGTTCATGAACATCTGAAAAGCTGGGAATACCTGTATTCCTAAAAAATGTCAATGTCATTACATAAAAAGAAAGACTCAACAAATGTTCCAGATTAAAGTCTAAAGAGACACACAAATCAGTGCAACTAGTAATCTTGAATTTTCTTTTGCTCTAAAGAACAATGTTGGGACAATTGGTAAGGTCTATGTTTAATAACAATACGCATCAATGTTAATTTCCTAATTTCTATAATTATAATGTAGTTAAGAGATTTCCCAACTTTTAAAAAATAAACCCTAAAATGTTTAAGGAATAGAGGGATATCAAGTCTGCAATGTTTAATTGAGAGATAGGGAGAGAAAGAAGAAATCTGAGGGAACTTATTGAATATCCTTACAACTTTTCTGTGTGAAATTGTGCCCCCCCCAAAATTAACAGACCTTTCCAATTTTGAAAAGATTAAACATTTCTACACATTAAAAATAGATAATAAAATATACTTTTATGTCTTTTATTTGTATGTCAATAATAACATTATGTTAACAACTTTACTTGAAGAGTTCTTTGTTTTTCCCATATGTTATTAAGGGTTTAGTTTCTATACTTCTGACTGGAAGGGATGTTGTTAACAATATGTAAAATAATGATTCCATTTCTCAAGAAAACATTAGTCTCTATCTTTTTAAGAAAAACCAATCATCCTATGTGAATAATTACCCAAATGCCTACAGTTACCAACAATGGGATTCATATAAGCACAATTTAGCTTTAAACTTGAAAGAATTAGCTGGTGGCAGATAGAAAAATAAACAAAATATACCTTAAAATCATTTAAAATACAAATTATATGGTATACTGGAATAGATATTTTGAAGTTAGCTACAAACATTTATAGGATAACACATTTTGTTAAAATGACCCCAAAATTAATAGAGTGAAGTGAAATGTAGATGGTAAGCTTTGAGAAGTCAGACACCAATATTCTACTTATTTTCTCTAGAAGAACTAGAAACTGAAAGGAATTATATAAATTTCATTTTTCTTCCTTATCTAAACTTCATATAACTTCTCATCAGTATTTAATGAAAAATTTATGTACAAAATATTAGATTATTGCTCAATAAGTTATGAGTACAGAATGAAACACCATTGGTAATTATTAAAACTAATCCTCATTTAGAACAAAATAAAACATAGACTTTGGAACCAATATTGCTTCACTTTTGCCTCTATTACTAAAAAATAAAAGAAAGAAAAATCAACCTGAGAAATACAGTAAGCTACTTTTTACCTCTTGCTCTAAAGTGAAAATATTGGTTGAAACGTGAAACCCACCTAGATAGAAAGTCTGAATTACATTTTCTCTTAGATCATATGAAAATGAGTAAAACATATGACACAAATATTATATTTTCTTAGTAATATTAATATAGCAATGGGCTAACTATATACCAAGCACAGTACTACTACCTATGTAATAGCGTCACAAAGATAATGTAAAAATGATTTAAAAAAAAAACCAACTAAGACAAAACTTTTCTCATCAAGAAGTTCACATCCTACTTAGAAAGATAAGTGAACAATGACTTACAAAAACACTGATGGCTATCACCATGGAGGTACCAACACTGCCTGAAGTTAGGAGGGACATTACAAGTTTTCAGGCTGAAATTTCCCGAGTTCAGATTTGAAAAATGAGTAATGGAGTCCAGAGGCACAGTAGTGTCCAGGGAAGCAAAAATAGGAAAAATGGGTAAATAGTTGGGTTTATATGAAGGAGTGGTTTGATATGAGGTGAAAAGGAATACAATATTGTGAATGTCCTAGATACAGAATAAAGGATCAACTAAAAGACAGTGAGGCTGATCTATTTAGAAACTGCTACAGTGGGCTAAGTTAAGGTAAAGGTAGACACAACTAGACAATAGCAGTTCAATATTATGGCTTCGAAATGGATTAGAGCTGACCACTGATTATATGTGAGATTCAAAGATGTAAGCACACACTTGCTTTGGAGTACAAGAGTCTGGTAGTTCACATTTGAATCCTGGTTCCATCACTTGCTGGCTTAACCTTTAACATGACTCTTTAGGCCTATGTCTTTGGTTTACTCCTCTGTAAAATTGACATAATAGTATATACTTGACAAAATGCTTTGGAGAAAATGAAAAAATTTAGGCAAAGTTCTTAGCAATATTCCTGGTATAAATAAAATACCATTAAATATTAGTTATATATGTTTTTAATATAATGCTTGGAGCTTGGCTGACAAGGAAAATGTTAATATCTTAACTTAAATGTGGACACAGAGAAAAAGAGAAGTAAAGGTGTGGTAGAATATGAGAAACATGGTAGGATATGAAACCAGAAAAATCACTCTGGGTCAGAGCATAAAGGCCTTGAACGTCTTGTCAAGGAGGTTTTAATTTATTTCACAGACACTTTGGAGGCAATGAAAGATTTTGGAAATGGTCATAAAAATCACTGAATGTTTTGGGGAAGAAAACTATGTCTTTATCTTCTGATAAAGGAGATACAAGGGTGGATTACAAATGGAGAGACTGCATATACAGAGGGTAATCATTCATTAATTCAACAAATACTTAATAAGAACTTATTCCATTTTAGGTAATCTGTAACATCCAACAGCAGTGGAAGAGAAGAGGAATCATGGGGGCCTAAACTAATAAGGGTAATGGAATACAAAGGCGGAGATAGGTATCAGAGACAGTGCAGAGTCAGAATCAGCTTGGGACAGAATACAAGGGCTGAAGAAAAGGAAGGAATCAAAGGTGCCATTGAAATTGAGCCCAAAAAGAATTGTATTGCCATTAACAAAATGCGGGTGAAGTGAGAACATTTTTTAGATAATAAAGTTACTGAATTCAGTTTATAAATATTGATTTGAATAATAGTGGCCTGTACAGAAATGCTTAATAAGAAGTCAAAAAATAAGTTAAAATTGCTTAATAAAGTAGGCTGCACTATTCACTAAATATACAATTAAATGTTTATATACTTGCTTTAAAGCCTAAAAGTATAGACTGCGATTATTATAAAATCAGTAAATTGGCCTTTAAAGAAAAAGCAAGAAAAAAGGTATAAAAAATTATATGTGATTAAGAGAAAGGCAAATATTTGCATTCATGTCCTAATATATAAAAATGAACATTTGAAGAAAAGGCATTTCTTCTTAAATAATATGTTAAGGAGGATTTTAATATGTTTATGAAATATTTAAGGGAATATTTATGCTGGTGCTTTTTTACACCTGCTCTAGGCATTTCTAATATATAATTAACTTCCCCACCATCACTAAGTAGTTTTTGAGATATGAAAAAGTGTGTATGCAAATTGGTATTTAGCTTGATTTTGGTTTTTAAAAAATCTTTAAATATCAGGACAAGGTAAGTACATGCTTAGAGTTTCTTAGTTAACCTCTAATTTTCTGTAGCATACTAAATAAATGTTTTATATGTTTTAGAATACAAGAAGTATGCCCCACTTTAAATTCACCTCTTACTTTTTTTCATCCTAGGCCTGTCATTTGAAGCTAATAGGAATTCCTCAACCTTTGTAGATTAGGGTAAGAGGCATTTTTATTTTTAAATTAAATTATCTTACCTTACTTATTAAAAAAAACAATAGTGCCAGATCCTTGTAACATAAAACCTAAAGCAATACATGATGATAAGCATCACGTCAAGTGAAATTAAAGAGAAATATTGAACACTTAGATAAAATAATGGTTTCTATCTTGCCCCAAATAGGTAAGTATTGTACTTGTAGACCTAAAACCATTGAATAGGTTTTTTTTTAATTCCGTAAGAGATATACTAGTGAACTTACTAATGAAAAGAAAACATTCAAGTGACACACTTCATGGTCAAAACTGATAAATCAGAGATGGAGATCGTCTGTAACATCAAGTCTAGAAGCCTAAAAACCACTAACCCAATGCCAAAAGTCGAAGTAAAATTTTATTTTAAGTTAGGATAGGTGGAAAGTAGAACTTTGTGCAAATAAAAAGTAGGAAAGGAGATCCTGAGAAAGGTGTCAAAGTAAGTCATGCATGGCAAAGTTCCCCAGCACTTAAAACTTCAGTGGCTAACATCTCTAGCAGTTTCATGAGACTCAGCCCACAGACAGTTCTTGCAAAAGGAATCTAAGAGAAAAGAGTAGTAAACTGCATCTTCTAATAACCCACAATCAAAGGTCATTCTAAAATAGCTGACAATGTCAGGGCCAAACAGTTTTCATAAACGCAGTTCTTCTTATCCTTAACATTCCTTTTGAGAACAAAAAGGATGAAAAGAGTTTGAAAAGATGGCGTAGATAAAGAAAACAGGGTTACTGAGCAATTTGACGTAGAGCAACACTTCTACAAGGAAAACAAAGAGTTTCAAAAAATTAGTATACAGAGAAGAGAAACTAGCTACAAATATTATAGAAGCTATGCAATAAAGACTGTTTTTTTAATCATGCAGTTGAAACAGGCAGTTCTATATGATTTTAAAAGGCTCTCTTGTTTTCTTAAATTTACATAAAAATGTCATTCTGAAGAGAATTTTAGATCAAAGTATAACTTTATGACTATATCATATACTAAATAGCTACATGTAATTATATAATTATTCATTTAAGGGCCATTCTTTGAAATATTTAAAATCTCAGATTGGCTTTTCTCTGCCACATAGGATGATACTGTGTACTCAGAAAATACAAACTTTCAACTTTGTTGTGTCAAAATAATTAATAAAAACAAGATTTCCATATCAAGTGATTTTCATTTATCTGCATTTTTAGATTATTCAGGTCAATGCTTCCATTTTGAGAGAATTAAACTTCTTACATTTATTTTAAGAAATGCTCGAGTTCATTTGGTTATGAACTTTCAGCTTCTCTGAACAATCTGCAATATGTAAGAAGGGTTTAAAATGAAAAAAATCTCCCATTCTAGTAGAGAGAAAGAAGAGTTCACTTATCTTCTTCTTTACCACCCTCAAGTCTCAGAGAATATCTGTGTCATAGCCCAGTGTGTTTATTAAAGTTTTAAATATTTCTGTAAAAGCCTGCTATGGACAGATATTAATAATATGCCAAAAAGAAAAACATAAGTTTTGCTAATAAGAAACAAAGGTAAAAACAGAACTGTTACTATGTTGAAAGAACTTTTTTTTCCTCAACCTGGAAACTAACAGTTTCTTTATCACTATTAAAAGTAAAAAATATAGAAAGAAAATCATATACTATTTAAGAACCTAGAAAACGAATAATAAAATGAACTAAAAGTCATAAATAAATACAAAATTACATTTTACTAAAACCAGTTATGAATGCAATGTTAAAGGAAAAGAATTTATTCATAATACCAACCAAACCCATTAGACATCTCACAATAAAGTAACTAAAAACAGTAAGACCTAGATGAAGAAAACTATTAGTCATACAAGACTGCAATTTTTTAAATGTCTGTATACTTCATATGGGGAGCTTTTTTCTTAGAGTCCATTTTTTATGAGTAATTAAACAAAACAAATACATGTAAAGATATTAAAATATTTTTAAGATTAATAACATTATAGCTTAGTTTCTTACATTTAGAACAAGTTATAATGAAAAACATGCAGCAAATGATAATTACAGAAAATTGAAGCATGCAAATTGCCTCAACTCTCAAGGGCCTACCCAGATCCTCCCATTAAAATTAATCTCTTTGTCCCTGATTCTATTGTTCAACTTCTACATAACACTATTACAGCACCTACACAATGTTCAGTTGACCCTTGAGTAGGGAGGGGGTTAGGGACACCAACCCTCTGTGCAATAGAAAAATCCTGTATAACTTATAGTTGGCCCTCCATATATGCAGTTCCTCCGTATACCAGGTTCCTCCTATACACAGTTCTGCATCTTCTATACACAAGATTCAACAAACCGTGGATAGTGTGGTACTATAGTATTTACTATTTTAAAAGTCCGTGTATAAGTAGACCTGCGCAGTTCAAATCTGTGCTGTTCAAGTCAACCGTAAATAAATTTTAGTAAGTCCTAACACACTACTTTGCATACAGTAAGTAGTCGGTAACTGTGGAATTCAAGGGTTATCCTTCATCGCAAAGTAGTACAGTATATTGAGTGTTGAGCTGCTGTAGCACATTGAGCTGTTACTCTATTCAATGAAACTTTCATTTATTTTCTTTTACTAAAATTTATGTTAAATTGGAGATAATATGGCAAAAATAATACTGTCCCAAAAGTCTGATTCATACATTTATATTAACATACTTAAGCCTAATGATGTTATAAATAGTAACAATAATAATTTGCAATAACAGTTTGCATTATGGAGTTAACATTTGCTGGAAACACATGTTATTTCATATGTTTATTTAAGCCTCACAGTAAATTAAATTAGCTGCATTTTGGAGGTGAGGAAAGTGAGACACTAAGAGGTTAAATAATTATCCAAGGTGACAGTGCCATTGCCAGAATATGGACCCAATCAGTATAATTCCAAAGCCCAAACTCTTAACAATGTTACATTCTTTTATAGCTACAAAGACAGACGGATAGATAGATAGATAGATAACCAATGCCAGAGCAAGTTTGTATCAGAGAATCTTCCTGAACATTAATAAGAAATAAAATAATTTTAATAATAAAGCACTTTCAATAACTGTACTAACAGAATAGCTATAAATATAACATAGTTTAAAAACAATCTGAAGGAAGTCTACAAGTACATTTACATATTGACAACATAGTTAAATGGCTTTAGTAGGCCGACTTTTAAAAAAATATCTAAATCTGCAGTGCATTTAAAGCCTTACCATTCAAATGTAAATCTATTTCCTTATTTCCCTTAACATCACCATGGACTTTGAATTTTAATACGTGCGACTACTAATGAAAAAATGAACTTTTCTCAATAAGGTGAACTAAAAATGAAAAAATAGTAGAAAACTTTTACTTCTCATATTTTATAGATTGATTTTAGCCATTGCCGCATTAAATATAATTCACCAGATGTGACATATTGTTTATTTAGTTAGATTGCTAATGTGGCCCTAAGAAATAAAAATGAATTTCATACATCACATCACTGTAGAAGAGTCATAGACAGAAAAATACTATTTTGCCAAATTTAGGAAATAAGGAAACTATAAGGAATTGTTTAAAGCTTCATAAACTACCAGGGAATGTGCAACAGTGAATAAGAAAGGTATTTATCTTTCATTCTCTTTTGTTTTCTATTGCATTGTACCTCAGCTTTCCACATGTATAATGTCAGCAACAAAAATAATATGAAATAACTGAAGTAGTCTTAAACCTAGCAGAGAAGTATATCATCCCCAAAGGGAAACATATTTCTAAAAGCACTATGCCTGGTGGAATGATAAAACTTACTATTTTAATTTAAAACAGTTTTTAGCTAATATATGTATTCAAACGTTCCTTTTGCCTATGTTGGCAAAAAATTAAAATAATACTTTGGTAATCTTCATGACATTACATTTGGCAATGGATTCTTAGATATGCACCAAAAGCACAAGCAACAAAAGAAAAAAGAGATAGACCGGACTTCATCAAAATTTAAAACTTTGGTGCTTTGAAGGACACTGTCTAGACAGTGAAAAGACAACCTACAGAATGGGAGAATATTTGCAAATCATTTATCTGATAAGGACCTCATAACTAGAATATATGAAGAACTCTTAGAATTCAACAACAACAACAAAACCAAATAACCCAATTAAAAAAATGAACAAAGGACTCGAAAAGACATTACTCCGAAGATATACAAGTGGCCAATATGCACATGAAAAGGCAAAAAGACTCAAACAAATATTTGTACACCCATATTCATAGCAGTATTATTTACAATAGTCAAAAGGTGGAAGCAACTCAAGCATCCATCAATGGATGCATGGATTTAAAAAATGTGGTATATACATACAACAGAATATTATTCAGCAATAAAAAGGAAGGACACATGCTACTATACGAAAGAACCTTGAAGACATTATGCTAACTGAAAAAAAACAATCATTAAGGACAAATACTGGATA
The DNA here is from genome assembly GCF_009873245.2 of Balaenoptera musculus. Lineage (NCBI taxonomy): Eukaryota > Metazoa > Chordata > Mammalia > Artiodactyla > Balaenopteridae > Balaenoptera > Balaenoptera musculus. The sequence goes on from NC_045800.1 coordinate 15,296,727, forward strand.
ATTCCACTTATTTGAGGTGTCTAGAGTAATCATATTCATAGTGACAAAAAGTAAAACAGTGGCTGCCAGGGGCCGGTGTTGGGGAATGAAGAGTTATTATTTAATGGTTATACAGTTTTAGCTTTGCAAGATGAAAAAAGTTTTGGAGATGGATAGTAATGATGGTTGCACAACGATGTGAATGTACTTAATGAAACTGAGCTACATACTTAAAAATGGTTAAAATGGCTAATTTTATATTATGTACATTTTACCACAATTTTTAAAATTGTTTTAAAATGGGCAAGAAGTTGAATAGACATTTCTCCAAAAATAACATACGATGGCCAACAACTTCATCACTAGTCATTAGGGAAATGCAAATCAAAACTACAATGAGAAGTAGTTTTACACCTACTAGGATGGCTAAAAGTTTTTGAAAATGTAAAATAACAACTGTTGGCAAGGATGTAAAGAAATTGGAATCCTCCACTTTGCTGGTGGGAATGTAAAATCGTGCAACCACCATGGAAAACAATTTGAACAATTTGGCAGTTCCTCGAAAAGTTAAACATAAAATTGCTATATGACCCAGCAATTCCTCTCCCAGTTTATACACAAAAGAACTAAAAACTTGTATTCAAAAAAAACTTGTGCAGTAATGTTCATAGCAGCACTATTCACAATAGCCAAAAGGTGGGAAAAAACACAATGTCCATCAATGAATAAATGGGTAAAAATATTGTGATATATCCATACAATGGAATAATATTCATCCACAAAAAGGAATGAAGTACTGATAGATGCTACAAGAATGAACATTAAAAACATTATGCTAAGTAAAAGAAGCCAGTCACAAAGTCACATATTTTATGATCCAATTTACATGAAATGTCCAGAATAAGTAAATTTATAAAGAAAGAGAGCAGATTAGTGACTGCCAGGGGCTGGGATGACTGCTTCATAAGTATGGCATTTTCTTTTGGAGGGAAAGAAATTTTCTGGAACTTGACAGAGGTGATGGTTGCACAATATTATGAATGTAGTAAATGCCACTGAATTGTATACCTAAAATGGTTACTGTTATGCTATGTGAATTTGACCTCAAATTTAAAAAATGCTAAAAATGGGGTTATGGTTGGAAGCAATATATAAATAACAGAAGTATATGAAGTAAATTACTTCACAAAATCCCCATGGACTATTATATAGGCATTAAAATAATTTGGAGACTGTAAATGAAATCATTTTCATAAAAGTAAATTAAAACAACAATTGTATATTAAATATATGCAAGGTTGTAAACACATATAAATTGCAATGTGGAAAAGAAACAACCCAGGACTGTTTTCTTCTTAAAGTTATGGAAACATTTATATATATAACATAAATAATCTATCTGAAATACACTTTTTGTCCAATGAAATTCTTGGCTATAGAAAATTCAGTAGTCAAAAGCTTTTTGGAAAACAGGATGGCTCCAAAATCCTTACCTTTTTACTTAATAAACATAAAATACTATGACTATTAACTACAAAATACTACGACAATGCTACAAAATACTATGACTCCACTAGGTAAGGTCTAAACTTCGTGGATTCCGTTGTACACATCTCTACTGCTGCTTCTGTATACAATGAACACAGCACTAAGCTGCGGCTTTTGGCTAATAAGGGCTACTGGATCCTCCCTGTCCATATTAACACCACTTCTGCATTAATAGTTAAGAGTTAGGCCTAAGAATCAGACACTTTCTTCCTCTTATTAGCAGTATGATTTGGGTATTTTACTTAACTTCTTTGTGTATTTGGTTGTATGTAAAATGGAGATAATTGTGATTCCTCCCATACAGTTGTACAGCTGAAATGAGATAATGAATATAAGCTATGAGTACAGTGCCTAAAACACAGAAAATGCAAGCGTCAACCAATTTGTGCATTACAGCCTCAATCAGGGCAGAGCTTTCCACATCACAAAATTTCAATCAGCACCAAACCTGCTATTTCCAGGGCAGTTTTGTTGACTCTAAGGCACAACTCATCATTCTGTGTTTCTCAACCCTGAGTGTATATTAGAATCATTTGGGAAGACTTTGAAAGGAACCAAGAATCACCCTACGATAAACTAAGAGACTGACTTAATTATTTTAGGGATTGACCCAGACATCCGTATTTTTTAAAAGCTCTCCAGGTGGCTTTAATATGCAGGTAGTGTTAAAACGTTTTATCTAAACCAGGCCCAGGCCCAACTCTCTCTATAAAGATTTCTCATCTTATCACAGCCAACAACTGAGGCTTTTCTGTGAGTGCTCTACAGGCTATTCCATTTAGAAAAAGTAGATTAAAGATTTAAGGAACAAGGACTAATCTAGAAATGAAGAAGGATTACTGAAAAAAAAAGAAAATTTAAAAGGAAATTTTTTAAAGAAAGACCAAATTTCTTTTTTTAAAAAGTAGGAGAAAGAAGCAGCAGGACAGAGAAGAAAATAGAGAAAAGAAGGGTTTCATGATCGAAAAATGATATGATAATAGTTAGCTCTTATAATGCTCTTTTAACGTGCTTCAATTCCTATTATATGTGACTCTATTACATATGATCTCATTTGATCTTTACAATAATCCAATGAAGTATTATCATCTTCCTTCTACATATGAGAAAAATGAAGCACTGAGATGCTAAGTGAATTAACTAAAGCCATACATTTAAACAGTGGCAGAGTTGGAATTTCAGCCAAGGACTGATTCTAAATCCATTCTCTTAAACATTATGTTATACTATCACCATGTCAAAAAAAAAAAAAAAACTTACGTGACGTAAGGCATACACAAAACCTTTATTTCTTACTCCTAAAGTAAAATGTAAAATGATAACTTACTATTATTAAAAAACAAATTATCAGCAGTGATTATTTTAGAATAGTAAGATTACAGGTAATTTTAAATTTTAATTTATCTGCATTTGGTAAATTTCCTATAGTAATCATGTATTCACTTTGAAATAAGAAAAAGTAAGATTTTCTTAAAGCAAGTATATCACAGAATTTTTATAGTTCATAGTCCCTAATAAATATATATTACCTTCCAAAATATTGAGACTTAATGGAAAAAAACTTCTTTAATAAAATATATTTTCCACAAGAGGCATATCTTTCTTAATTTTCTTTTCTGTAGTAAAAATACACTGAAGTGAAAGAAAAAATAATTACCTGTACACTGTCCTCCGTTGGTTGGATCTCCATAATAACCTGGCATGCAGTCTTGACACTGCTTTCCTGTGGTAAGATTTTTACACTGTTCGCACACGTTATTATTGATGCAAGTGCTATGTCCGTTACACTGGCAAGCTAAGGAAAATAGTAAAAAAAAAAAAAATTTAAAATATCTACATAACAGTATCAAGCATAACTGCCATCAAGACAAAGAATTTATTTTACAAATCTGAATGGTAGCAGAGTCCAACGGGAATTTCCCAAGTTTTTTTCTTAATGTGTGTCTCAAAATATTAATATAGGACACTATATACAATAAATTCTGTGTTGAAATTTTGCCTATGCTCTGTAAAATGTAGGGGTTAGAAATTTAAGTGAAACATAAAAGTTATAGCTAAGGAGGAAATATCTTTTAACATATTCCTTAAAGATTCATGTGACAATTATGTCTATTAACAGGAATAAATAAAAGAGCTTTGACAAAGAATGTTAAAATGCATCTTAATTATATTTACATATAATAAAAAAGGATCAATAAATATAGAAAATTGTGTGGTAATAAGTCCTTACTTCAAGAAAATACATTAGTGTAAAATTAGCAAACATAGCACTTTTAAATTACTTTGTATAAATGTTTATCTTCTTTGGGCAAGAAAAGCTTCAAGGCTTAATTAAAATTCTATTTGAATGTGAACTAAACAGAAACCGATTTAAAGCACGAGATTTTTTTATGTCTTCTTAATATGAGGTCTAATATGTTTTCATATTAATATTACAATAGAATTTTAAAATTTCAGATGAGAGATAAAGTTCCTATATGAAAGCTCATGTTTAGTGTCTATTGGGGGCATAATACTGACTTAGTTTGGTAACGTCTTGTCGAAACATCATCATCATTGTCACTTTCATAATCATTTTCATCATTACTACAACTAAGATAGCATTTAATTGAGCTCTCTCTCGCTCAAGCCAAGAAAGCCAATGTTTAGTCGATTGCAGTTGTTTGTGGCTGGCATCTATATTCTGTTTGGTCAGTTTACATATTGTATCAGTTTTTAAAATATTGTAAATACTACCCCATGGCTAGATAGTGAACCAAGTGGCATACATGAATTATATAATTTAATCCTCACAACAATTTTGTGTGGAAGGTACTATTTTTAGGGTTCTTTCTAAGATCAGGAGGCCTGGATTAAGCAACTACCCAAAGTCACACATTTAAAGAACGGCAGAAAACAAATGCACAATCAGGATGTATGAATCAAAGACCAGACATTAAATCTCATACCTATCATACGTAGAATTTTTGAAAGTAAGAGGGAAATCCCAAGAGACTAGCATAAGGTCATCAAAATGAGTTAACATCAAAGAGTAAAGAAAAAAAAAGTAAAAAACAAATACCTATATCTTACAGAAATTTTCAGAGGCATAACTCTATTGCAACATAGTATAGAAATGACATGCACTCATCATGGAAAAATGTTAAGTAATCTTCCTCTTTATGAAACTGAGAAAATTACAATATAGTTTTCAAATTTTATATTACATTATGAAACAGCCAGGAGAAAATTTAATAACAAGAAAAATATTCATAATAAATTGAGTGAAATAAGGATTCAAATAATATATTTAGAATGATCACAATTTTGTTTTTAAATGTATTAATATGCCCATGGAAAAGTTAATGATGGTTATCTTAGTTCAGTAAGATTTTTCTGCATCATCAGTTTTCTAAAATAAATTCATATTACTTTTATACTAAGGAAAAATAATGACAAGAACTTTAATTTTTTAACACTGTGCTTAAAATTTTAAGTAATTTTTTCATAGAAAATTTTATGTAAAACCACTAAGGTTAATTCACTGAGGTAAAAACAAAATTTATTGAGTGCTCACTACATGCAAAGCATTATCTGAAAAAGTCAAAATGAGAGATGCGTTACTATAAGCATTTTTATGAAACCCTGGCTACATTTTTTCATCAGAAAAACAAATGTCTTAACTTCTGAATAAAATGACTAGATTTACCAATCTCATCTAATATCCTCCTCATAGATTACCACTGTAATAATAAAAAAACTTGCCAGCAACAACAAGAATTGGGGTATGATGACAACTACGTAAGTAAAACTAGAAGGTAGTAACCTACTATACCTCTGGGAATTAAAAGAAGACTCCTGGCATAATGCCACTCAACTGTAACTTTCCTGAAAGCGACAACTTCTGAAGGCAGTTCTGCCATGGTGCAACCAAGAAGCATATCAGCTGCTAGAATGAGATACAGGAAAGTCTAATGTTCCAAGTAATGAATATACCATACAGAAAGCTGGTATAATTTAGACCTAACTGCTGGCAAAATTTCCAGCAGAAAAAGGATAGTCATCGTTGCAGCTTATAACTAGTATGGCAGCAATGGCAAAGGATAAGGCATGTTATAGAAAGCAGGACCCAGCTGTAATAATGGCTGTATCAAACACAGGAAAAGGCTGTACTATAAAGCCTATGATGATGTTTTATTCTCCACTGCCATCAGGGGGTTGGATCAACAGGTAATGTAAGCTTGTATCTAATAGTTCTTCCAGGATACACTGTTACTTGAAAGGTTCTAATAACAACCTGGTTCTGGAACATGAATGAAACTAAAGAGAAGTCATCCATACTGTTTTGTTTAAATTTTAAAACCAGCCCAGATGGCTTCTCATCTATGTACACACAAACAGAAAAAAATGAAAATAAAACGTAACGAAAAACACAGCACTTGATATGCAAATAAAGTACATCGTTTTGAAAAATATGTGCTCTCTAAAACAGATGTAAAACATGAAAAAGTATCTGTTTGGCATTCTCAACAAAATTCAAAAAAAAAATATACACAGAAAATCAAGGCTAAAATTTACCCAAAACTTTTTTTCAAAACATAGCCCTTTACAAGAAAAGGGAATTATCATTTCTAAAAATAAAACAGGGATTCAAAACAAGAATGTGAAAGAGAAGTGTGAGCTAGTGACAGAACTTTACTATACATGGGGATAGACTAGCAACAGCTAGTAGGTATGGGTTTCAAAACCCAGCAGGGCCAGGAGATATAATCTCTGGCATACTCAAATAAGAGAGCTAAACGGAACCATATTTAAAATGCTTAAAGCCTTCAATTGTAGCCCCTATCTGTGAAAAAGGTACTAAAATACATCACAAGCCCAAAGAAGCAGAAAGGAACCTTAACATGGGTACGAATGTATGAAAGACAAAAGTCACTTGTGAGAACTTAAAGTCTATACCGATCATATGGGTTGGGTTGAAATTCACACTTTCCATATGGTAGAGAAACCCCAACATCAAACAATAGTGTTAAAACCTGTTCTGTAAACAAGAAAAGCCTCATGCAAAAGCAGATATAAATGGACCCTTGAAATACTTCTTCAACTCAGGTCACACAGAACAGAAACTGGAAAATCTTGATTCTGCAAACTGCAAGATAGTAAGTATTTTAGGCTTTGCAGACCATAAAATCTCTTCACAACTACCACTGCTGCCACTGCAGTACAAAAGTAACCATACACAATACACAAACAATTGATAATAGCTATAATCCAATAAAACTTCATTTACAAAAATAGGCGGTCAACCAGGTTTGGCTATCACACCTTCGATTGCAAGCCTTTGATACAGAAATAAAAGACAATGAAAACAACAACAACAACACTTACTGAATTAAACCTCAAAATGAAAAATCACAAAGCATCATAAAGAAGAGTCAGGCAAAAGAGAGAGAGATAATATAAATGAGAATTAACAACCCAAGAATTGGAGTAAAAGGACAATCAGAAGACAATAAAAATATTCAAAATAATTAAAGGCAGAAAAAATGAGAAAATTATGCTTAAAGAACTAAAGGTACGTATGATGACAATGTCTCAACAAAAAGAGAGTATCAATAAAAACACAGAAATTATAAAAAAGAACAAATGGAAATTATAAAGTAGAACAGGAAAATAACTGAAATGAGGGACCTCCCTGGCGGTTCAGTGGTTAAGACTCCACACTTCCACTGCAGGGTGCACGGATTCAATCCCTGGTCGGGAAACTAAGATCCTGCACGCTGCACAGTGCAGCCAAAAAAAAGCGGGGCGGGGGGGATAAAATTCTACACATACTAACAGAAATAAAATAAAAGCATTTTAAAAAACTGAAATGAAAAATACACTAGAGATTCAACAGTAAATTTGAATTGGCAGAAGAATTAGCAAATTTGAAGAAAGATCAGTAGAGACCATGGAAGCTGAAGTACAGAGAGACAATAGAATGAAGAAAAATAAACAGAGCCTCAGTTAAATGCAGGACACCATTAAGTGCACCAACCTATGTGTAATGGGAGTGTTCGAAAGATAGGAGAGAGAGAAAGAAGGCTAAAATTTATTTGAAGAAATATTCCTGAAAAATCCCCAAATTTGATAAAAATGTTAATCTACACATCCAAGAAGCTTAACAAAATTTAAGTACAATAAACATGAAGAGATTGATAAATACATTATAATAAAAGCGATAAAAGCCAAAAACAAGTAGAAAATCTTGAAAGCAGCAAGAGAAAATATGACTCCTCACCTAAAAAAATCCCAATAAGATTAATAACTGGCTTTTAATCAGGACAAATGGGGGTCAGTAGGCAGTGGGATAATATATTCAAAGTCCTGAAAATAAAACTGTCAACCAAAAATATTCTATCCATCGAGACTGCTCTTCAAAAATTAAAGTGAAACATTCACAGATAAACAAAAATTGAGAGAATTCACTGTCAGCAGATATGCCTTACAAGAAATACTAAAGGAAGCTCTTCAAGAAGAAAGCATGTGACACCAGATAGTAATTTAACTCCACAAAATAAAGAGCACCAATAACAGAACTGTCATTATAAAAGACAGTAAAAATATATCTTTTGTCTCCTTTCTTCTTTTACATGATTTTTAAAGATTGTATTTTAAATGATATAAAAAATAGTATTGTTGGGCCTATAAAACATAAAACGTAATGTATTCCCCAATAACACCACAGAGGAAGTGTATCAGAGAAAATCTATATTGGGCTAAGTATATGACATGGTATTACTAGATGGTAAACAAAGATCCACAGGAACAAACAAAGAAAACCAAAAATGGTTAATACAAAGATTAATATAACAAAAGTTATAAGCACATACTCATCCTCCTTTTTTTCCTCAGATTCTTTAAAAGACATAAAATTATATAAATAATAACTATAAAAATGGACTGTTAGGTTTGCAACATATACAGATGTAATACATATAACAATACCACAAAAAGGGAAGAAAGAGACTAGACCTATATGAGTAACATTATTTCATCTCACTGGAATTAAGTTAGTATAAATCTGAAGCATATTTTAATAAGATAAGCTATATATGGTAAACCCTGGAGTAACCACTAAGAAAATAACTCATGGACTTCCCTGGTGGTGCAGTGGTTAAGAATCCGCCTGCCAATGCAGGGGACACGGGTTCGAGCCCTGGTCCGGGAAGATCCCACATGCCACGGAGCAACTAAGCCCATGCACCACAACTACTGAGCCTGCGCTCTACAGCCCATGAGCCACAACTACTGAGTCCGAATGCCACAACTACTGAAGCCCGCGCACCTAGAGCCCATGCTCTGCAACAAGAGAAGCCACCATAATGAGAAGCCCGCACACCACAATGAAGAGTAGCCCCCGCTCGCCGCAACTAGAGAAAGCCCACACACAGCAATGAAGACCCAACGCAGCCAAAAAATAAATAAATAAATTTATTTTAAAAAAGAAAGAAAATAACTCATAAAATATAATGAAAAATCATTAAAAATTAAAATGTTATAATAGAAAATATTCACTTACTGCAAAAAAGTAAACAAATGAAGAGTGGAAGAACAGAAAATTCATGCTATACAGGGGAAAAAATAAAATAACACACATAAATCCAACTGCATCAAAAATAGCATTAAATGTGAATACATCAAATGATTTAATCAAAAGGCAGAAAAGACAGACCAGATAAAAGACAAAGATCTAACTATGTACCCTTCATAGGAGACACACCTAAATACACAAAGAGATTGAAAATGAATTGATGAAAAAAGATATAGCATACAAACAGCAACCACAAGAAAGATGGAATGGCTATAGAAATATCAGATAGACTTTTAAAATGTTACTGAAGATGAAGAGGGACATTTTATAATGATAAAAAGGACAATCCATCGATGAGATATAAAAATTGTAAACATACATGCATCTAACAGAGCCTCAAACTACATGAAGCAAACACTGACAGAAATTAAAACAGAAATAAAGAATTCAACAAAAATAGTTGGAGACGTCAATACCTCACTTTCAATAATGAATCAAACAACTAGATAGATGATCTACAAGGGATTAGAAGACTTGGACAACACTATAAACCAACTGGACCAAACAGACATAAATAGAAAAATCCACATAACAGCAGCAGAATATACATTCTTCTTATGTGCACATAAAAAACTCTTCAGGATAGATAATATACTAGGTCATAAAACAAACCTCAATAAATTTAAAAGAACTGAAGTCATATAAAGTATGTTCTCTAACCACAATTGAATAAAATTAGAAATCAATAACAGAAAATTTGGGAAAATCACAAATTGTGGAAATTAAGCAACACATTCCTAAATAACCAATGGATCAAAAAACAAATCATAGGAAAATTAAAAATTACTTTCAGGTATATTAAAATAAAGCATAATATACCAAAACTTACAGGATGCAGCAAAACATTGCTCAGAAAAAAAAATGATGGCTGTAAAAGCCTACATTAAAAAAGAGAAAAGGTCTCATATCAGCCAACTTTGCACCTTAATAAACTAAAAAATTAATAGAAAACTAAACTCAAAGCAAGCAGAAGAAAGGAAATAATAAAGATTAGAGTGAAAATAAATAAAATGCAGAGTAGGAAAACAATAAAGAAAATCAATAAGGCCAAATACAAACTGTTCTTTGTAATGTGCAACAAAATCAACAAAGCTTTAGCTAGGCTAACAAAGAAATATACGAAGACACAAATTATTAAAATCAGGAATGAAAGATGAGACACACAACTGACAAAGACTGGGGAAAAGGACTATAGGGAAATACTATGAACAACTGTATGCCAATAAATTAGATAACCTAGATGATAGGGGAGATTCTTAGAAAGATACTAACTACCAAGACTTACTAGAGGAGAAACAGAAAATAGGCACAGGCTATAACAATAAAAAGACTGAGTTAGTAATCAACAAAGTACCAGAAAAAGTATAGCCCAAGATCAACTGGCTTAATTCATGAATTCTACCAAACAGCTAAGGAGAATTAACAACAATTATTCACAAATATTTCCAAAACACAGAAGCAAAGGGAAGACTTCCTAACTCATTCTATGAGGCCAGTATTAACCTAATACAAAGACAAGACAAACTTATCACAAGAAACGATGATGCCAGACCAATACCTCTTATGATTATAGCTACAAAACTTCTCAACAAAATACTAGCAAACTGAGTCCACTAGAATATAAAAGGATTATACATCATGACTAAGTTGCATTTACCCCAGGAATGCAAGATTATTTAAATATATGAAAATCAATCAATACAACATACTTTTAGAGAAATAAAGCAGGGTGGGGGTGGATCACAAGATCATCTCAACAGATGGAAAATACTCAACGAACTAGGAATAGCAGGGAATTGTCTTAACCTCATAAAGGGCATGTATAAAAACTTCATAGCTAACATCATATTTAATGGTAAAAGACTGAAAGTTTTCTTTTTAAGGTCTGGAACAAGACAAAACTGTCCTCACTTGTCACTTCTATTCAGTATTGTACTGGAGGTTCTGGACAGGGCAATTAAGCAAGAAAAAGAAATGAAAGGCAACCAGATTGAAAAAGAAGAAAACTAACTTTACTTTCAGATGACATAATCTTCCATACAGAAAACTAAGAAATCCAAAAAAATTATTTAATCTAATAATTGTCTTCAACAATGCTACAGATCAATTGTAGAAAAATCTTTTGTATTGTATTTTTATACACTTACAAACTGAAAAGTTTGAAAGTGAAATTAAGAAAACAATACCAAATACAATAGCATCAGAAAGAATAAAACATTTAACAATACATTTAACCAAAGAAATGCAAGATTTGTACATTGAAAACTACAAAACATTGTTAAAAGGAATTAATGAAAAGGCATCTGTATTCATGGATTGGAAGACTTAATATTAAGATAGCAATTCATCCCAACTGATCTGCAAATTCAATGCAATCAAATTCCAAAAGACTTTTTTTACAGGAATAGACAAGCAGATCCTAAAATTCATGTTTAGAAACAGAGGGCTCAGATTAGGCAAAACAATCTTGATAAAGAAAAACAGAGTTGGAGTACTGACACTTCCCAATTTCAAAACCTACTTCAAAGTTACAGTAATCAAACCATGTGCCATTGTCATAAGGATAGACATATAGACCATGGAATAGAATTAGGTCTAGAAATAATACCATACATCTATGGTCAATTGATATTCAACAAGGGTGTCAAGAAGTTTAACTGGGGAAATAGTCTTTTCAACAAATGGTGCTGGGATAGCTTGATATTCACATGCAGAAGGATAAATCTGGACCCATACTTCACACCATATATAAAAATTAACTAAAAAAGGATCAAAAACCTAAAGGTAAGAGCTAAAATTACAAAAATGTTAGAAGAATATATAGATGTAAATCCTCATGACTTTGAATTAGGCGACAGTTTCTTATATATGGCACCTAAAGCTTAAGCAACTAACAGAAAAAAAAGATATACCAAACATTATCAAAAAAATGTTGTGCCTCAAATGACACCGTCAAGAAAGTGAAGAGACAACCCACAGAACAGTGGAAAATATTTGAGAATCATATGTCTGATAAGGATCTCATACCCAGAACACATAAATAACTCTTACAATTCTACCATTTAAAAAAAAACCCTCAATTTAAAACTGGGCGAATGATTTGAATAGACATTTTCCATAGAAAGTATATGAGTAGCTAATAAGCACATGAAAAGAACACCATAAGTCATAAGGGAAATGCAAAACAAAACCACAAAGAGCTACCACTTCACATCAACTAGGACGATAATAAAGAAAATGATGTATTAACCCATATTGGTGAGGAGAGTAATTAGAATACACTGCTGGTAGAAATGTAAAATAGTACAGTAGCTCTGGAAAAAGTCTGGCAATTCCTTAAAAGGTTAAATATACATTTATCATACGACTAAGAAATCAACTCCTAGATACATACCAAAGAGAAATTAAAACATGTTTACACGAAAACTTACATACAAATGTTCATAGCAGCACTATTCATAACAGCAAAAGAGTGGAAATAAGCTGAAGATCCATCAACTGATGAGTATGAATATGTGGTATGCAATTTAATATTATTCAGCCATACAAAGAAGTAAAGGACTGACATATGCCACAATATGGATGAACCCTAAAAACGTATGCTAAGTGAAAGAAGTCAGACACTAAAAGACACATTATATGACTGCATTTAAATGAAATGTCCAGAATAGACAAATACACAGAGAAAGAAAGTAGATTAGAGGTTTTCAGGTGTTAGAGGGAAGGATGAACAGGTAGTGACTGTTAAAGGGTATGGAATTTTGTCTTGGGGTAATTAAAGTGTTCTGGAATTATATGATGGTAATAGTTGCATACCTACTGACTATACTAGAAACCACTGAATTGTACACTTTAAAATGAAGGATTTTATGTCATATGAGTTATAAGTCAATAAACAAACAAAGTAGTTAGAACTAATTAGATGAGCTGAAAAATAATTTACACAAATTCTTCATATCTCTGTATGTACAAAATTCATAATATTACTTTATCCTTGCTCTCATCAAAAAAGTACAATTTTTCCCCACCTTTTGAACATGGATTGGTATGAAGACTTTTTCAGAACAGTGGAATTCAGAAGTAATGGTATGGAAATTTTAAGCTTAGGCCTCAAGAGGCATATATACTCTGCTCTCTCCTTCTTGGAATTCTATTCTAAACATACTACGTATAGCATGCCAGTCTACACCACCAGAGGATGATAGGCCAAATACAGCAGAGAACAATCATTTGCAGCCTGAGGACCCCTAGATCAAGCAATCAGCTCAAACCACCAGACGTGTGAGTAAAGAATTCTGAGATCATCCAAAACCAGTCAAGCTGCCAGATAAATGGAACCACAAGAGAAAACTCAGGAGAGACTGGCAGAAGAACTGCCTAGCGGAATTCAGCAAAATAGATGATGCAGAATCATGTGTAAAACTGTTTTAATACAGTGAACCTCGCATGCTATGTTAAATAACAATAACTAATTAAAAAATAGGTTTAAGAGAAAACTGGAAACACTTAAAGAAAGAATTAGTGAAACAAAATATAGATCAGAGGAGGTGCAAGGATATAAAATACAGACAAGACAATAAGAAAACTTAGGAACATGGTGAAAAAGCCTAACATAAGTGAATCAAACTTTTAGAAATACAGACTAGAGTGGCACAGTGGGACAGATGCAATATTTGAAGAGATAATGGCAGAAAACTTTACAAACATGATGAAAAACACATGTCACAATTAAAAAAAGAAAGATGATACTTAGGTACATCACACTAAAATTGCTGACATCCAAAAACTAAGAAAAAAATATATTTTAAAAGGTCAGAGGGAAGAAAAAGACATATTACTTTCAAAGGAGAAACAATAAAACTGACAGAGGAATTCTTAAGAGAAAGTAGAAGCCAGAAGAAAAGGAAATTACATCTTCAAATTATTGAAAAAATATATCTGTCAACTTAGAATGCTATTATCAGTAAAAATATCCTTCAAATATGAAGACACACACATACACAATAAAAACTTTTTCAGATGTATAAAAGCTAATTTATAGCCCAAGTGAGAAACACACTACTTTAAAATGTTACATAATGTTCATCAAGCTGAAGAAATGTTATAGCAAAAGGAAATTCAGATCAATAGGGAAAAATGAAGATCACAGAAAATGGTCAATACATGGGTAAATAGAAAGATTTTTTTATTATTATGATTTCTTTATAAGAAAATTGTCTTTTTAAAGTAAAACAAATAATGTAATGTGTGGTTAATAACATATATAGAAGTAAAATATATGGCAGTAATCACACAAAGGACAGGAAAAGAGCAAATGGAATTATTACACTTTTGTAATATTCTTACCTTATACATGAAGTAGTATAATATTGATTCAAGGTAGACTGTGATAAGATAAAGATGACTATTACAATCACTACAGCAGTCACTAAAAAAAACACAAAAGAGGTATAGCTAAAAATCCAATAAAAGTGATAAAAGTGGACTTTAAAAACACTCAATTAATCTAAAAAAAGGCAAAAGGAGGAACAAACAACAGAGAAAAAAAATAAAGGAAATTTTAAAATCGATACCATGATGGTAGGACTAAATTCAATATTACCAATATTATATTAAATCTAAATTGACTAAACAATTTGATAAAAGACAGAGATTATCAGAATAGATTTTAAAAACACATCAACAACAACAATAAAAAACAAGACATTTATGCTGCTTACAAGAGATTCACTGTAAATAAAAACACATAGACAGAAGATTTCCACTTCTGCTCATGAAGGTTTAACTGCTGTGAGAACTGACCTCTAGTGTAAACATAAGAAAACTGAACAAAATATATGAAACAACTACTTTCAAGTATAACAGGCAGCTCAGGAATGGCATCCCTGAGAAAAAGAAGACAAAATATGACTGCCCTGGCTTGCTATCTGGAGGCAGATTTGAGGATGCAGCCCAGGAAGGAAAACCCAAACCCTCGTTTAGTTGAGGAAACAAAGAGCAAAGTTCAGGGAGGCCATGGTGGTTAGACTTTGTGGGGCAAAATACTAGAGAAGAGAGAGTTGCACACAACAATCTATAGACAGGTCCCCTTGAACCTTTGGTTAAATAATGAATTGAACACAGTGTGAAACTCTATGAAGCTGGAGAAAGAACCATCAGAAAAAAGTAAGTAAAACAATGTCAGGAACTCACATAGGACTGGGAATAGCTTATACTCCCAAGAGTCAAAGTGGAGAGACCTCTTAATACAAAGAGCATTGTATAGAGAACACAGAAAGGCACTGTCTTAGTAGTGGAAATAAATTAGCACTGAACTTAGGGCTGCTATGTACAGGCCATGACAAATATTAAAAACAGTTTTTGAAGTAACACAACTGAATGCCAGAATAAAGTCCAACACACTTAAAGAAATAGAACAAAATTGAATAAGCTAGAAAAAAATCACAATGTCCAGGATAACACCACCAAAAATAGCCAACCTGGAAATTTTGATCCATAATCAGTTAAAAAAAAATATATATATACACATATATATATATATATATACATACATATATACACACATATATATATATATACACGCGCCAATAGAAACAGAGAAAGAAATGGCATACCAATTGGGATGAGTAGAGAAGGATTTTTAAAACAGCTATTAAAAGTATGCCCCATATACTCGAGAATACAGAGTAAAATATCAACATAAGAAGGAGAGAAATGGAAAATATAAAAATGACTAAAATTCAATTTCTATGATGAAAAAATATATACAAAATTTAAAATAAATTTAATAAGGAAAAAATCATCTTTTCAACAAATGGTGCTTATAGCCATGAACAAAAGAATTAAGCTGGATCCCTATCTCACACCACACACAAAAATTAACTCAAAACAGATCAAAGACCTAAATGTAAGAGCTAAAACTACTAAAGTCTGAAGAGAAAACATAGGTGAAAACCTTTGGGATCTTTTATTATACACGATTTCACAGGCATGAAACCAATAGCACAAGAAAGAATAGAAAAAACAGATAAAACATGAAAATTTAAAACTTTTGTGGGGACTTCCCTGATGGCACAGTGGTTAAGAATCCACCTGCCAATGCAGGAGACACGGGTTCGATCCCTGGTCCAGGAAGATACCACATGCCGCAGAGCAACTAAGCCCACGCGCCACAACTAGTGAGCCTGCGTCCTAGAGTCTGCGAGCCAAAACTACTGAGCCCGCATGCCACAACTACTGAAGCCTGCGCGCCTAGAGCCCATGCTCCTGAACAAGAGAAGCCACTGCAATGAGAAGCCCGCGTACCGCAATGAAGAGTAGCTCCCACTCGCCACAACTAGAGAAAGCCCTCGCACAGCAATGAAGACCCAACACAGCCAAAAATAAATAAATAAATAAATAAATTTCTTTTTAAAAAAAAAACTTTTGTGCTTCAAAGGGCACTATCAAGAAAGTGAAAGACAACCCACAGAATGGGTGAAAATAATTGCAAATCAATCTTTAGTAAGGGACATATTCAGAATATATAAAGAACCCTCACAGTTCAATAATAAAAAGACAAATACCCCAATTAAACAATGTGCAAAGAATCCGATAGACATTTCTCAAAAGAAGAAATACTAATAGCTAATAAACACAAGAAAAGGTGTTCAACATCATTAGCCACCAAATGACTGCAAATCAAAACCACAATGAGATACTACTTCACACCCACAAGGATGACTACAATCAAAACGATGTGAATGGAATATTAGTCAGCGATAAAAAGAAACAAAATTGAGTTACTTGTAGTAAGGTGGATGGACCTAGAGTCTGTCACAGAGAGTGAAGTAAATCAGAAAGAAAAAAATAAATACAGTACGCTAACGTATATATATGGAATCTAAAAAAAACAAACAATGGCGCTGATGAACCTAGTTGCAGGGCACGAATAAAGATGTAGACACAGAGAATGGACTTGAGGACGTGGGGTGGGAGGGGGAAGCTGGGGCAAAGTGAGAGTAGCATCGACATATATACACTACCGAATGTAAAACAGTTAGCTAGTGGGAAGCAGCAGCATAGCACAGGGAGATCAGCTCCGTGCTTTGTGATGACCCTAGGGGAGTGGAATAGGGAGGATGGGAGGGAGGGGATATGGGGACATATATATATGCATATGGCTGATTCGCTTTGTGGTGCAACAGAAACTAACACAGTATTGTGAAGCAATTATACTCCAATAAAGATCTATTTTAAAAAAAAAAACGATATGAAATAAGCAATGTTGGCAAGGATGTAGAGTAATTGTAACCCTCATGCACTGTTGGTGGAAATGTAAAATAACACAGCAGCTTTGAAACAGTCAGGCAGTTCCTCAAAAGGTTAAACATAGTTACCATATGACCTAGGTATTCCATTCCCAAGGTAATGAAAATATGTCCACACATAAACTTGTACATGAATATTCATAGATGCATTATTTTAAAAACCAAAAATTAGAAACACTCAAATGTTCATCAAATGATGAATGAATAAACAAAATGTAGTATAGTCATACAATGGAATATTATTTGGTAATAAAAAGAAATGAAGCACTGCTATATGCCGCAACATGGATAAACCTTGAAAACACTATGCAGTGTGAAAGAAGCCAGTAGAAGAAGACTACAACTATATGACTCAATTTATATAAAATGTTCAGGATAGGTAAATCCATAGCTGACAAGGGTGGGGGGTGGTTAAAAAGTCTTTTTAAACTGACTGTAGTGATGGTTGTACAACTCTGAATATACTAAAAACCATTCAGTTATACACTATAAATGGGTAAACTGTATGGTATGATGGTTAGTCTTATGCGTTGATGAAGCTGGGTTATAGTACCTCAGGTATTTAATCAAACACTAATGGCCTCCTCCTGAGTGTGGCAGGGACCTGAACATATGATGGGATAGTCATTCTGATGATTAGGTTGTTACATGGTACAGTTGGCTTTGAGAAAGGGACATCATCCTGGATGGACTCAGTCAGATGATCCCTTAAAAGGCATTAGTCTCTACTTGAAGGAGATTCGAAGTGTGAGTGATCCCATTTCAGTTGTCGAGACTCGACAATGCGAGTTCTGGAGACGGAAGGGGGATGAGGGAGAGAACGTGAGCATTCTTTCAGAGCCGAAGTGGTCACTGGCTGACAGCCAGCTAGAAAACAGTCACCTCAGCCCTACAATTGCAAGGCACTGAATTGTGCCAACATGTGAATGAGCTTGGAAGCAGATTCTTTTCTAGAGGGCTGGTCAAGTATTTTGTAAAATGTCCTTCAATGTCGTTTTGTCTGATGTTTTCTGATGACTAAACCGGGTTATAGATTTGGGGGAAGAATACCACAGAAGTGAGGTGCCCTTCTCACCACATCATATCAGGGGGTATGTGATATTAACATGACTTATTACTGGTGTTGTTAACCTTGATCACTTGTTTATGGTGATGTCGCCTTACATCCTCCACTGTAAAGTTACAGTTTTTCCACATCCACACTCTATTCATTAGAAGTGTCACCATGTCCAACTCACACTCAAGGGGAGAGAAATTAAGCTCCACTTCCTAGGGAAATGAGTGTCAAGGTACTTGTGGACATATGTTCAAACCACCACAGTAATTAATAAATATTTTTGAGGAAGATATTTGGAAGCTACACAAATATATTTTTTCTCCTTAAAGTTTCACCCACTAATTTGAACATTCTTAAGAAGACTATTCTTACGGCACTTATTACTGTGGGGTTCTAACAGCAGTTTTTTATTTCCCTCATTCATTCTGCATTTATTATTTGGAATTTTCTGTAAGGAATATTTATCCATTCTCACCCATTTATTATCTATTCAATCACTTAAATCGCTATAGAATCATGGATATGTATTATGTTCTTTGGGTTACAATCCAATACAATCACTATTTTTTGCCCAGATTTGACCCATTAAGAACTCTTTCTGGTTGGCTGTGTCCCTTTGCTCCCATCCTCCTTTATTTTGTTTTGAGCACTTTCTTACTTTCTGGCATTAAACAATACTTCAGGTTCACCTTGTGTTCTCCCTGCCCCAGCCCTAGAACCAGCCATTACTCCAGAGAGCCCTGGTTCCTTTCATTGGAAAATGGTATTTAGAAACCAGGATTGTGGGCACTGAATGTGCTCATTGCTACTGGGGCATCATGCTTTCCAGGCCCTCTTGGAGAACTGAGCTAGAAAATATACGTATATATACCTCTGCGTATATATATTAAATATTAAAATAAACTTGAATTCATGCTTATACTCTAAACCAATACCACAGGATTCTTTTTTCTTTCTTTTCTTTTCTTTTTTTTTTTCTTTTGGCCATGCCGCATGGCATGTGGCATCTTAGTTCCCCAACCAGGGATCAAATCCGTGGCCCCTGCAGTGGAAGCTCGGAGTCCTAACCACTGGACAGCCAGGGAATTCCCCACAGGGTTCTTTATAGTCTTCACTCTTTGCATGTTTTTTTAATAGATCTTCATTGGAGTATAATTGCTTCACAATACTGTGTTAGCTTCTGTTGTACAACAAAGTGAATCAGCCATATGCATACATATATCCCCATATCCCCTCCCTCTTGAGCCTCCCTCTCATCCTCCTTATGCGTCATCACAAAGCACGGAGCTGATCTCCCTGTGCTATGCGGCCGCTTCCCACTAGCTAACTATTTTACATTCGGTAGTGTATATATGTCGACGCTACTCTCACTTTGCCTCAACTTCCCCCTCCCACCCCGTGTCCTCAAGTCCATTCTCTATGTCTACGTCTTTCTGTGACAGTGGGAAACCTGACTCACATTAAACACAATTAATTTATATATTTGTCCAAACCTACTAAACATATAAAGTATTGTTAGAATTGTTAATCTGTACTATGTGAGAAACAAATTTACCAATCAGAATATAATGTTTATGTAGGTTTTTTTCTTTAGTTTTATAGTATCCAGCCAAAACACTGTTTTCCAAGGTTACTTAGGTCAGCTCATTATTTTGATGAGGTTATGGCATTTGTAATACAGTTAAATTTATTTGTCACAGTTTGCATTCCCTTATGGGATCCCCTGACATGCTGGTTGACTTTTTTTTTAATTTGCCGTCAGGAAAGTTCATTCTTTGTGGTATACAGTATGATTTGACAAATGCATAGAGTCATTATGAACTACCACAGTGTCATAAAGAACAGTTCCACAGCACAAAAAATTCCATTATGAGGTCCCCTTGAAGGCAATCCCTACCTTTACTACTTCTGGCAAATAACTGATCTCTTTTCCATCTCCATAGTGCAATATGTAGCCTTTTGGTCTGGCTTCTTTCACTAAGTAAAAGGTATTTAAGATTCAGCCATGTCGTTGTATGAATCAATAGTTTGCTCCTCTTCTTGGTTTTCATATATTCCAAAGTTTACGTAGAAGTACCACATTCCCTTAGTCCATCTGGTTTCAGTGCAATACACTGTCAGTGCCTCACCTAAAGTAAGTTCTGCAGTATCTCCCCACTCTTTTGCCTCAGAATGTTCACTGGTATCATGATAAGCTATTAATCAGACATGCTGGCACAGCTCAGAAGCACAATACCCCCAGAGGCATCACTCAACCATCAGTGGAAGAGAGTTAGTGGATAAATTCCCCACCCCCACCCCCAATCCCTGAGGGTTAACTGAGGAGCATTCTGCATAGCTCTTCATAGGTCCCTAGTGGGTCTGAGTTCAAATTTCCCAGTATAGTAGCCAGCCTAATCATGTACATATTATTGGTTTTTCTCCCATCTTTGAAACTCTCTATTCCCTCAATTGTGCTTCCTAGGTTCCTCTCGTAAATAAACTATCTCACCCAAGTCTTTGTGTCTTCTGGAACACTCTTTCCCCAGACAGCCGCATGATTCACTCCCTCATCTACTTGAGGTGTTTATTAACCATTACTTCTAAGTGAGAGCTTCTCTTACCACTCTTTTAAATTGCAAGCTTTATTCCCCTTCCTTGCTTTATTTAATAGCACTTATCACCACCTAACTTCATATACATATGTATGTGTGTGTAATTAATTTTATTAATTTCAATTCGAATACAGGCTCAATTAATGCAGTGATCTTAGTCTACTTTTTTCATTGTTATGTCTCTAGCACGTAAAACACTCTTTGCACATAGTAGGCACTCAATAAAAATATACTGAATAAATTAATTTTTCAAGAAGGTTGATTTTATTCCATATAAGAATAGACTCCCTATTTTAAAAACTCTAAAAACTTTACTGACCTTCAAAATTGAATGGGACCAAATACCAAGGGTCAAATGACTCTATCATGGATATTATACAAAATATTCCCGTACTTAGCTTGACTGGATCCTCTGAGTTGCCTTTGAATTCTAAGATAGTATAATATTATAAACAATAAAAGACTACACTACAGTATAGAAATTTGGTATGAAACCAATATTTCTTTTCCTTTTAACAGTTCACATGAAACCAAATCTAACAATTATATACCATGCATCTGGTCAGCCTGTTTAATGATTCCAAACATAATACCACCTATACAACAAACATGGATATAGGAAAGAATTTTTTTAATCCTTTAAATTTGAGTCTCATTTTCATTGTTTTTTTTTTCTCTAAATCTTTATTATAAGGAAGGAAAGTAATTCTTGGTGTCCTTGAGCAGAAGTTAAAATTGCTTTCATCACATTTTTATTACCTGGACACTGGATAAAGGACCACTCATAGTTCTTCTCTTTAGGACAAACACTGGTGTCAAGAACCATCTCATTATTATGCATTCCAACAAGCTTCATTGGTCCCCGGGAAGACCCTTCAATGCAGTGTCCTCTTCCTGTATTACTAGGATCGTTGCACCAGCCACACCCAGGCTGTTCCAAACATTGTCCACAGGTTCTCAATCCAGAACAATTTTGAGCTGCATGGCAGGAACATCATTAACAAGTATGTTATATGACTTTATATTCAAATAGAATTGCAAGCTAATGGAAAAATAAATATGATCTGAAAAAAGACAGTAAAAAGTCATCTATCGTTAACGTAAACATTTTATGTAATAATAAGAGACAGTAATTACTTCAAAAGCAAATAAAACATACGTTATGAACAAAGAGGAGATGAATGGACTGACTTGAGGGTGAATAAAGGTGTGGTACCATGACATGGAGAAAAACGAAGTCAGCATTTAAACACTCCTGAGAACTTTGCCAGTATTAAGACCTTTTGGGAACTGATCCAGGGGCCTACAGACAACATTGTCTGTGATATAGAGCAATGTTAGTTGTTCTTGTTGTGCCTAGGGAGGGCCTTCAAGGAAAAAATCCTCATCTTCCTGTGAATGTCCAGTGTAAGTCATGCTTACCCACTCCCTGGGATAGCTGAACCCAGCTGGACTGCCTCTCATGGACAATGCTCTTCCCAAGGGTCCAAAATACTAGCATTTGCCTGCCATGTGATGTTTAACAGCAATCTCACTCGAAGAGCCAAACTGAATGGGAATATGGAAACTGGATACTCTGCCTTAGCAGGCAACCAGCAGGACAGGCTCTCTCTTGACTTTCAGGGCTTCAGAATATCACCTCAAGAATCACTCACCTTTTTTTGTTTAACTGATGTATAGACTATGAGCCTCAACTAAGCCTGGGAATACTGTGATGTCTTTTCCAAGGATGAACATATTACAGTCTGCCATAATAGTCATAATAGCTGCTATGTGATGTTTCATATTTTTAATTCACAATAATAGTACCTTATATCAGGCTGAGACTTTTTAAAATTAGTTTCACTGATGTTTTGCTAGCAAAGGTACACTGTCTTGGGAATTGTTTACCCATATAAGATAATGCATAGGTACCAAGTACCATGAATGATGCCTTCTAATGGCATGCTAGAAAAACCTCAAAGGAAAAAAAAAACGGTAGATTTCTGACAGTCTCAATTTCATTTTTGTCGTGGTAATAACTTAACTGCCACTCAGTGTTTTAATATTACTGGAAACAGAAATGTTCCTCAGAAAGCTGCAAATAAGAATAGTGCAAGCTTCTCAGTGAATATCAGGAACTCAATATAGTAGGCTATGCAGGGATAATACAATACTGGATTAAAGAATTCATCAATTACAGTATGATTTGTTGTTATGAATTTTTTCAGTGCTGAGCATTTCACAGACTGGATGCAAGAAAGTGAAGAATGAGTACCATCTCCTATATTTCCTTAATAATAAATTTAAAAGGAAGAATATTCTTTGAGTCATTGAACACAAGTCATTAATGTTAACCCTGTAGATAAATAATTCAGTGACATGAACATACTTCTTTTTGAAAAATTTTTTAAGCAGTAAATGGTGTTAAATGGCACTTCATTTAAAATATCCTTAGATAACTGAACATTTTATATATTACCATACTCCTCCTTAGACTTTTTGCTGTGAAATATTTCTCTTTTATCTGCGATTGTAGCTAGCCCACAGTATCATTGACTAGATTATTCTAATTGTCTTCAAAACTATATTGGGTTGCTATGAAATCAATGGGGAACAATGTAAAATATCAAATTAGGTATGCTATCTTGACATTCTAATTATTTACTATCATGTGATGAATTGAAGTAAATCTTTACTAGGTCGCAAAATAAATCTAGGCTTTATATTTATAGTCTATAGATATCTCCTAGGAAAATAAAATTTAGTTTAGGATTACCTTTTTAAGGAAAGATAACCAATCAAATGTCTTGAAGAAGCATAATGTACAATTAAACCTAAACTGTTTTCAAACACAACATACCTGTTATTGCTTTTCAAACAACTGGGTAAATCTTAGATGAAAGAATCCTGCCTTTCTTACACTGACTGAATGACAAACTATTAATGGTGTCTTTATCTATTAGACTTTAGGCTTTAATAATGAGTTACAAAATGTCATATTCAGAGCAACGTTCTATTCTCTTATGTTTTATTTTAGGTATGAAACTATTACAAAAGGTAATGTTGGTTTAGCTATTGCTCAAGAGTGGAGAGCAACATGCATTGCTGAAAAATTAACAGAATATTCATTCTTTAGTTTGTAATGGAGACTAAAAAACTGAAAGACTCTAATATTTATTCTTTTCTTACGGAAAACAATAACATAGGAAAGCTTTTGTAGGCTGTGCTATTTTGAGTAAGTTATGGGTAGTCTGAAGACTATGTATGAGCTATAAGTAATTAGAGCAATTATTTTTATTCAACTTAATTTTATTTATTTTTGGCTCTTTGAAAGATTAATTCTAACAGGTCCTCACGGTGAATATCGAAGAAAAACCCCTTTGTGCTTCCAGCATGGGAGGGGAAAAGGAACAACTTTGAGATATGCCAGAGCACTGTTTTTCTTACCAAGGCCTGGAGAAACAATTTAACAGAGCCTAAACAGCTGGGGTTTTATCAGAGCCTAACTGACCTGGCTAAAGGGAAATAACCAACTCTAACCTGCTCTAGTCTTTCATGTGGGGGGAAGAGAAGTATACAACTCCAGCTCCCTCCAGCCATGCTGTACCACCTAAGAGTGGAAAAAAAGACTGAGAAGCACTAGTGAAGTGAAGTTCACAGAAGAGTATGGGGCACAGGCTCACCAAAAGAATGAGACGTAATCATAGGACTGTAGAATACTTCCCCTCCTGCACACCCTACTACTACATTACTAAAAGCCTATTTACAGCAGTTTCTTTCAATGTTTGTTGGTTAAAAACATGGAAAAGAATTAAACGTAATAGAGAAGGAGTTTGTTTTCCATAAGGAGTGGGTCACTGCCAGGTAAATACTATCTCCAAAAAACACAAGGGCTCCTTGGGGCAAAGTAAAATGCCCCTCTTCCCCACAAGGATACACAGGGCATATAATTTTAAAAGCTATGGAACAAAAATAACTGCTATTAGACATCATCAGTTCAAATGAGCTATATATATAGCCAAAGGGAAGGCAAATGTGACAATAGACATAACAGTGAAAGAAAAGACCTATGGAAATGAAAAATCCAGCAGACTAGACTAACTGCTCAAGGAACAAACTGCAGAAGTAGAAAATAAGCCTCTATAACAATCAAGAAAACAAAAGAAGCAAAAGATCAAAAACAAGAGATGCCAAAGCAGGACTGAAGAAGTGACCCTTGCATGCCTAGCTGACAATCCCACCAGCAGCAGTTATCATCATTTAGTTCAGCAGTGGTAAAAATGCAATTCATACCTGTGTTCAAAGAGTTAATCATTTTTAATTTACCCTTCAAAAAATGCAGTTACAATTTTTACAGTGGAGGGTTCTCAAAAAATTCATTCTGAAAAGATAAAAAGCCCCAAATTTTTAAAAACCATAAAAAAGGAAAAATATCTGAATCTCATTTAGCAAACAAAGAGATGGAAAGTACAAGTGAATTTAAGAGATATTAAGCTCGTAGGTGGATCAAGATGGCAAAGTGGAGCTCACCTCCCCTCCACAAACACATCAAAAATACATCTACAGGTGGAACAGTTTTCACAGAAAACTAACTGGAAACGGGCAGAAGATCTCTTATACAACCAAAGCTGTAAGATCCCCAAGTAACTGGGTAGGACAGAAAAAAAAAAAAAAAAAGGCATCAGGACAGATCCGAGGCCTGTGGGAGGAATCTGTGAAGGAGGGAGGGTACACACAGGCAGGTCCTTGCCCTGAAAAGCCCCCCTGCAAGCTGGGAGGAGCCTGGACTCTGCTCAGAAAGAGCATGCACCTGCTGGCTTCCTAGCTATCTGTGCAGACAGACCAGTGCTGACAGCTGCCACCTCACTGGACTTCCTGCAAGGGAAAATCCAGCAACCTAGGATACTCTACCCAGCAAGCTTATCATTTAGAATAAAAGAAGAGATAAAGAATTTCTCAGACAAGCAAAAATAAGAAGAATACAGCAATACTAAACATAACGTAAAAGAAATATTGAAAGGTCTTCTCTAAATAGAAAAGAAGCAAGAATCTATAGGAAAGGGAAAATCACAATAGGAAAGACAAAAATATAACAGGATTGATCACTTAAATAAGCCAGTACATACATTTAAAAACAATCAAAAAAAATTTTTAGAAGTGATTATAACTACAATTAACAGCAAAAGGATAAACACGAAGATGTAAGATAGAACGTCAAAATAACAAAATGTTGGGGAGGGGAGTACAAAACTATAGATTTTTTAGAATGTGTTTGAACTTACATGACTATGTCAAAAGCAAACAGATGTAGTTATGGGTTAACATACTTTAAAACCAGGATAATCACAAATTAAAAACATACAGTAGATTCACAAAAAAGAAAAAGAAACAACATAATACAAAAGGAAACCATCAAATCATAAATGGAAAAATGAAAAGAAGAAATGAACATAGAAGAACTATGAAATCAACTAGAAAATAAGGTTTAAAATGGCAATAAATACATATTTATCAATAATTAGCTTAAATGTCAATGGAATAAATACTCCAATCAACAGACACAGAATGGCAGATTGGATTAAAAAACAAGAACCTACAATATGCTGCCTACAAGAGACTCACTTTATGGCATATAGACACATATTGATTGAAAGTGAGGGGATGGAAAAAAATATTTCATGCAAATGGAAACAACAGGAAAGTGGGGGCAGCAATGCTCATATCAGACAAGAAATACTTTAAAAGAAAGTCCATAAAGACAGACAAAGAAGGACACTATATAATGACAAAGGGATCAATCCAAGAAGAGGACATCATACTCATTAATATATATATGCACCCAATATACAAGCACCTAAGTACATAAAACAAATACTAAGAGACATAAAGTCAGAAATTAAGAGAAAAATAATGATAGTAGGAGATTTTTAACACCCCACTGACATCAATGGACAGATCTTCCAGACAGAAAATCAATAAGGCAACAGAGACCCTAAATGACACAATAAAACAGTTGGCCTTAATTGATATCTACAGGACACTACATCCAAAAAGACCAAAATACACATTCTTTTCAAGCACACATAGAACATTCTCTAGCATAGACCACATACTAGTATACAAAAGAAGCCTCAACAAATTTAACAGGATAGAAATTATTTCAAGCATCTTTTCTGACCACAATGGTGTGAAACTAGAAATCAACCACAGAAAGGAAAATGGGGGAAAAAGGATCACACGAAGACTAAAAAGCATGCTATTAAAAAAACCAATGGGTCAATGATGAAATCAAAGAGGAAATCAGAAAATACCTCAAGACAAATGACAATAAAAACACAACCTTACAAAATCCATGAGAGGCAGCAAAAGCAGTCCTAAGCGGGAAGTTCATAGCAATGCAGACCTTCCTCAAGACACAAGAAAAATCTCAAATAAACAACCTAACCTACCACCTAAAAGAATTAGAAGAAGAAGAATAAACAAAACCTATAGTCAGCAGAAGGAAGGAAATAAAGATCAGAGAGGAAATAAATAAAATAGAAATCAAAAAACAATAGAAAAGATCAATAAAACCAACAGCTGGTTTTTCACAAAGATAAAATTGAAAACCTCTAGCCAGGCTCACCAGGAAGAAAAGAGAGAGGACCCAAATAAACAAAATAAGAAGTGAAAGAGGAGAAGTAACAACTGACACTGCAGAAATACAAAAAGTCATAAGAGAATAAAAGAAAAAGGCATAAAAATATGAAGAGGTATATGCCAACAAACTGGACAACCTACATGAAATGGAAAAGCTTCTAGAAATATACAGCCTACCAAATTTGAGGCAAGAAGAAACAGATAATTTGAATAGACTGATCACTAGAAGTAAAATAGAATCTGTAAAAAGAAAAGAAAACAAAACAAAACAAAAACTCCCTGCAAACTAAAGTCCAGGACCAGACAGCTTCACTGGGGAAGTCTACCAAACATTAAAAGAAGAATTTATACCCATCCTCCTCAAACCATTCCAAAAGACTGAAGGGAAGGGACACTCCCAAAGTCATTCTATGAAACCACCATCACTCTGATACCAAAACCAGACAAAGACTTACAAAAAAAGAAAATTACAGGCCAATATCTTTGATGACTATAGAGGTGAAAATCCTCAAAAAAATAGCAAACTGAATCCAACAATACATAAAATGAATCATACACCATGATCAAGTTGGATTCATTCCAGGGTTGCAAGGATGGTTCAACATACACAAGTCAATCAATGTGATACACCCGAACAACAAAAGAAAAGACAAAAACCACATGATCATTTCAATACACGCAGAAAAAGCATTTGATAAAATTCAACATCCATTCATGATAAAGACCCTCACTAAACTGGGTATAGAGAGAACATATCCCAACATAATAAAAGCCATTTACAACAAACCAAAAGCCAAAATAATATTCAATGTTGAAAAGCTGAAAGCCTTCTCACTAAATTCAGGAACAAGACAAGTATGCTCACTTTCACCACTTCTACTCAACATAGTATTGGAAGCCCTAGCCACAGCAATCAGACAAGAATTGGAAAGAAAGACATAAAACTGCCATTATTTGCAGATGACAGTGTACGCTATATATATAGAGAACCCTAAAGACTTCATACAAAGACTATTAGAATTAATAAATGAATTCAGCAAGGAAGCAGGATACAAGATTAACATATAGAAATCTGTTGCATTTCTTTACACTAACAATGAAATATCAGAAAGTGAAAGTGAAAAAACAATCTTGTTTAAAATCGCATCAAAAAACTAAAATACCTAGGAATAAACTTAACCAAGGAGGTGAAAGACCTATACACTGGAAACTATAGAACACTGATAAAGGAAACTGAAGATGATTCAAAGAAATGAAAAGATATCCCATGCTCTTAGATTGTAAAAATTAATATTGTTAAAATGGCCATACCACCCAAACCAATCTATAGATTTAATGCAATCCTTATCAAAATATGCATGGCATTTTTAACAGAACTAGAACAAATAACCTTAAAATTTATATCAAACCACAAAAGATCCAGAATTGCCAAAGCAATCCTGAGGAAAAAGAACAAAGCTGGAAGCACGACCTTCTCAGACTTCAGACGATATTACAAAGCTACAGTAATCAAAACAGCGTGGTACTGGCACAAAAACAGACATATGGATCAATGGAACAGAATAGAGAGCCCAGAAATAAACTCACACACCTACAGCCAATTAATCTACGACAAAGGAGTCAAGAATACACAATGGAGAAAAGGTAGTCCCTTCAACAAGTGGTGCTGGGAAAGCTGAACAGCTACATGTAAATCCACGAAATCAGAAAAATCCCTCACACCATATATAAAAATAAACTCAAAATGGTTTAAAAGCCTAAAGATAAACATGACACCATAAAACTTCTAGAAGAGAACATAGGCAAAACATTCTCTGACATAAATCATATCAATGTTTTCTTAGGTCAGTCCCCCAACGCAAAAGAATTAAAAGCAAAAATAAACAAATGGGACCTAGTCAAACTTAAAAGCTTTTGCCCAGCAAAGGAATCATCAACAAAATGAAAAGACAACCTATGGAATGGGAGAAAATATGTGCAAACAATGTGACCAACAAGGGGTTAATATCTAAAATATACAGACAACTCATACAACTCAATAACAAAAAAACAAACAACCCAATCAAAAAATGGGCATAAGACCTAAATAGTCATCTCTCCAAAGAAGACACAGAGTTGGCCAAAAGGCACATGAAAAGATGCTCAACATCACTAATCATCAGAGAAATGCAAATCAAAGCCACAATGAGGTATTACCTCACACCGGTCAGAAAGGTTATCATCAAAAAGTCTACAAATAATAAATGCTGGAGAGGGAGTGGAGAAAAGGAAACCCTCCTACACTGTTGATGGGAATGTAAATTGGTGCAGCCACTATGGAAAACAGTATGGAGGTTCCTTAAAAACTAAAAACAGAGCTACCATATGATCCAGCAATCCCACTCCTGGGCATATATCCAGAAAAGACAAAAATACTAATTTGAAAAGATACATGCATCCCAATGTTCATAGCAACACTATTTACAATAGCTAAGACATGGAAAAAACCCAAGTGCCCATAAAGAGACGACTGGATGACTGGCTTAAGAAGATGTGGTGTCATAAAAAAAGAATGAAATATTGCCATATGCAGCAACATGGATGGACCTAGAGATTATCATATTAAGTCAGACAGAGAAAGACAAATATTATATGATATCACTTATATGTAGAATCTAAAAAAAATGAATCTATATACAAAACAGAATCACAGACATAGAAAACAAACTTACGGTTACCAAAGAGGAAAGGAGGGGGCGGGGGGGAATAAATTAGGAGTATGGGATTAACAGATACAAACTACTATACATAAAATAGATAAGCAACAAGGATTTACTATACAGCACAGGGAACTATATTCAATATCTTATAATAACGTATAATGGAAAATAATATGAAAAAATAATATATATATGTATATATATATAACTGAATCACTTTGCTATATACCTGAAACTAACACAATATTGTAAATCAACTATACTCCAATAAAAAAAGGCAAAAACAAGAGATATTGATATATATCCAAAAATTCCAATGACTATTTTAAGATTTCCAATAAGAGTAAATAGAAGAAAACAAATAATTTGACATTAAGGAACATTTTTAGCAGATGAAAGAAAACTACTCTCCAGATTAAGAGCAAATGAGAATCCATTTTTGAAAACCACATCAACTACTGTAAAACTGAATTCAAATAAACTGCAAAATTTTGAATGCCAAGGATAAAGAGAATAGTCTTAAAAGCTCTCAAAGAAAGGGAAAAAAAAGATGTCCCACAAAAAATGAAAATTAGATTGGCATGAAAATTCTTATCCACAACACTGAATGCTAGACCTTCTAAAGAAACAATTTATTTAGAACTCCACACCCAGGCATTTTATTGTTCAAGTGAACATGAAAAATGCACTTTTAGACATGCAAAGACTCAAAAAGTTTACTAGCCACAAATTTATTTCGAAAGAATTACTGAAGACTATTTTCCAGAAGATGAACAAATGAAAAGAATGGAATATAGGAAAGATTTGTGAATGGAGAAGACAACTTAGACTTAACTCTAAATAATTTTTAGAAAGTTCTTAAAAGTTTAAGAGCTTGGAGACTTTCCAAGTTCCTTTTTCCCTACATTTTAGCCTTTTTGCATTGTGAAATATAACACACATACATAGAAGTACATAAAGAAAAATGTGATACGAATAAATTATTTTAAATGAATACTCGGTACCTGCATGCAGCCTAGAAGCAGAACATTGCCTCCTTTGTACCCTTTTCCTAATCAGCACCCCTAATCTTTTCCAGCAGCATCCTCTATTTGACATTTATAAGAATAACTTTTTACCTTACCCTACAGTTCTACCTAAAAAATTCATTCCTAAACAATATAGCACAGTTTTGCGTATTTTCAACTTTATCTAAATGGGTCATACATATATAATCTTTTGTGAAACAAACACAACAATCAAGGCAGGAGAAGCTGAGCAATGTCTCAACTCCCCACAAGTCTCCAGGACTGGTATTTCAACCTTCCTCGGCAGCTGGCTCCTAGTTATAAGACGTTTTCTGTGCTAGCAAGACCATTTTATGCCTGCAACACCCCCCTGTCACACACTTGATCACGTACGTCCCCATTCCTTATCAAAATTCTTAAAATGGGATAGCAACAGGGAGCTCAACCCATAACAGGTCGAGCCATACCCATCCCAGGAACACCTCTCCACTTGACGCCAAGAGCCTGGAAGAATAAATGCACACAACAGCTACAGCCTGCAAGTTCTAGCCTACACTGTGGCAATTACCACTTTGTCCCAGCTCTTCAAGCAACATTGGTGCCCAATATGGAACAAATATGGATTTGGTTGGGTCCCTAGGGGAAGGAAACATCCTCCCTGGGAGTAATGTAAGGTCTGGAAGAGACAGTGAGTCTCCATCTGTATTGGCTTAAGCAGCTGCCTCTAAATGAGGGCACTCATCTGAGCAAGAAGGGCTTAAAACTGGATGACCATGCTGCCTCATTACTACACAGGACCCGGTAACACAGACTGTCAGGTGCTTCCTCATTCTATAGTCCTTATAAAACATGAGACCAGCAAGGGGCAGGGTCCTCCCCCGAAGCACAACCCACAGTAAGTTCAGTATTGGCCTGGTGACACAACTCCCCATGTGACGCCAAGATTATACATCTTGCATTTGTAGCAAATATACCACCACTGATATATCCTTGCCAAAAATTACTTAACTTGAATCTAATCATGAGGAAACAATTAGACAAATCCAAGTTGGGAAACCTACAAAACAACTGGTGTAGATTCTTTAAAAAAAAAAAAAATCACAGTTATAAAAAAGACGACACAGGAACTGTGCTAGATTAAAGGACACTAAAGAAGCACAACAAAGCAATGAGATCCTTCTGAAGTGAGCACTTTCATGAAGTGTTACTCTGTCTTCAACCCACGCTCAGAATTCAGGGGAACACAAATGTGGCAAAATGCTCATAGTAGGGTAATATACTTAGGGGAATTCAAAATGATGGTATGATGTAAATCAGGGGCTTACAGCATTAAGAGGTTTTAAAACTAGCTTTTACTTGTAACTAGCCATTTTTTATTGTAACTAGTGACAATATTTTTTCTCATTTTTTTAAACTTTCTCAAATGTTCAATTTCTCTGTCCATCACAGAAAAGTGATTTATGTTGCAGTTAAACAAAAAGGGACTCTAGAGAAATACTTACGAGAGCAGGTGGCAGTCTGCCACTCCAGACACTGTCCATATGGAAAAGAGATTATGTAAGCATTTGAGTCAACGCATCGCTTCGTGCTGCTGCACCACATACACTCCATGCCGTTGCTGGTACAGTTGGAACACGATGTCCTTAAAGAGCATGGCTTTTTGCAAGGTCTTGCATTTTGATTTGGACTAACTGGAATAAATCAGCAAATATAATTATTTTATTTGTTAACTGCTTTCTAACACAAGTATATGAGTTTCGTTCATTTTGTTGTTTACGGAATGTTTCAATTAAGCCAAGTGTGGGATAAAAATTAGAGTAAAAATTGTATGATAACGTAAATGAGAATGAAGATGACATGTCAATACTTCTTAAATTTATTATCTAATTTGAAATTTATAATACCTTGGAAATTTTTAATCATTTACAAAGTACATAAAATTGTATAATTTAAAATTTTTTAAATAGAAATGTAATACATGACCTAGGTTTTTCTATCTTTTGGCTAAATATTATGTTCACTAACATTATTTACTTTTCTATCTAGCCATAATTCTATAAACATTCCATGCCTTATCAAAGCAACAAACAATAAAAATAAAACAATTTACTATAAAATTTTTACATAAAATATAATATTTATCACACCCATTAGGATGATTATTTTTTTAAATGCTGGCAAGGATGTGGAGAAATTGGAAGCCTGTACGCTACTTGTGGGAATGTTAAAATGGTGAAGCTTCCATAGCAAACAGTATGGCAATTCCTCAAAAAATTAAACACGGAATTACCATATGATACAGTAATTCCACTTCTGGCTACAAACCCAAAAGACATGAAAGCAGGAACTGGAACAGATATTTGTAAACCTATGTTCATAGCATCATTATTCACAATAGTCAGTAGGTGGAAGCAACAAGTGTCCACCAAGATATGAATGGATAAACAAAATGTGGTATATACATACAATGGATAATTATTCATGTTTAAACAGGAATGAAATTCTGACATATGTTACAACATGGGTGAACTTTGAAGACATTATGCTAAGAGAAATAAGCCAGTCACAAAATGGACAAACACCTTATGATTCCACTTACATGAGATGCTTAGAGCAGTCAAACTCATAGAGACAGGAAGTAGAAGGTGGCTGTCAGGGGCTGGAGGAGGGATGAGTGGGGAGTTATTGTGTAATGGATATGGAGTTTCAGTTTGGGAAGATGAAAAAGTTCTGGAGATGGATAGTGTTGATAGATTAACAACAATGTGGATATACTTAATGACAGTGAACTCTATACTTAAAAAATGTTTTAAAAAGTCAATTATATCTCAAAAACACTGAAGGGAAAAATGGTTAAAATTATAAATTTTATGTTACGTATATTCTTCTGCAATACAAAATATAGTATTCAAAAAAAGAGAAAAGAACTCAATATTCCTTTCTCACTTAACAAAAACCCATTTCAAAAGATGGAACAGCAATGTTTCTCTTCATTTGCCAACTGAAATAAAAGATCTGTAAGATTAAAATGATTCTAAATTAGTTGTTGATCTTAATGATAAATCTTTCTTACAAAGACTATTATTATGAAAGTAAAACACATTAAAATACTAAGAACAGATTATTACTATACTGTAACTACAACCACATGTTCATAATCTCACTATTTTAACCAAGAAATAAAGATTGTATAAAACAATACAATTTTGATATTTTCATAAGTTAAGGCTGAGGTCACTAATAGTAAGTGGGGAATGTGAATAAAGACAAAATATACATTGAAATCAGCATCATAAAAAGATGGTGAAAGTTACTTCAGGCCTACATAGCATCACACCATGGAAAAGGGTAGTGGGAAGAAGGGTTGAAAACATATTTTTAAAGAATACTAGTTTACTGGACTACTTACCAACAGGTTTTTCACAGACAAGACCATCTGCCATAGAGGTACAAGGATTAGCTTTTAAGCCTGCCACTGCTGCCCTTTCTAGATACGCACAGAACCCAGAATCATTGGGTTCACCAGGAAGCCACTGTAGTGTTGTGTTTGTAAATGGCGACATGTCTTCCCATCCCCAGTAGGATATATTGATCTTGCGTAAGCCTACCCAAGGTGATACTTTCTGTAAACAATAGCAAAAGGGACATTTTTAAAAAGTGAGATGTAAAAATCCTGCATCATATTCCTTAGCAAACAGTTCATTATCATTAAAAATTACATTTGAAAATATATAGAACTGCCTTTCTAAGGACTTTGAGTACTAAGGATAATTAACAATTCCAGCACATCTTGGAGAATGATGTATAATAGAACACTATGTTTAAAACATATTTTGTGTTTAGTGACATGACTGGGGTCATTTCTTTAGCCCTCGTGAACCTCAGTTTCCTCTTCTATAAGATGGTGATATCTGATATAAATACCTATCTTATGAGGGAAGATCATTAAAAAAACTTAACATATTGTGTTGCTGCTACTATTACTGCTACTTCTGCTGCAGCTACTATTACTACTGTTACTACCAATCTAATCAGTTGTGGAGTTAAGAATCTAAAGCTAAATTGACATTATATGCACTGTGAGAAAATAGAAAACAAAATCAATGAACAGTATATAAAGGCTGAGTGAAGACTTCACAACAGGTTCACAAAGGACTAGGAAGAAGAAGGGCCTCTCTCCTAGTTCAGACCTCTACTAGTACACAAGGAAGGACTTTAGCGCAGTTTTAGATAAATTAATGTCATCTACTTTCATTATTAAAGAGATCAAGAAAACTAATAAATCTTTGACCCTGATGCCTAAATTTAATTAACAGAGGTTGACAAATGCCATCAAACTAAACTTTCTTAGTGCTCTCAATAATATTTCAAAAGTAGCTTAAAAACAAAATATATGCTGTATTTATACACCTTAGTTTAATCATTACTCAATTTTAAAATACGTTATTCTAATGAAACTGAAAAAATAATGATATATTCTTGGTCCAAGGTACTCTCTTTACAAAATTTTTTAGATTATGAACACCTCTTTTTCTTTCTTTGTTTCTGCTTTAGAGTTATGCTTTTCTTTTTGAGATTTTATTTTTCATTTTTTCTAGCTTTCTTGAGGTATAACTGACAAATGAAAATTATACCTATATAAGGTGTATGATTTTTTTTTGGTATATGTACACATTATGAAATGATTACCACAATCAATCTAATTAACATACCCATATGTATATATATCATATTTTCTTTATACATACATGTATCCATTGATGGACACTTAAGTTGTGTCTATAGCTTGGCTATTGTGAATAATGCTGCAATGAATATAGAAGTGCAGATATCTCTTCAAGATACTGACTTAATTTCCTTTGGATATATACCTAGACATGGGACTGCTGGGTCATATGATAGTTTTCATTTTTTGAGGAAACTCCATACCATTTTCCAAACTGACTATACTGCTTACATTCCCACCAACAGTATACAAGAGCTCCTGTTCTCCTCATCTTTGCCAATATATGTTACCTCTTATCTTTTTGATAACAGCCATTCTAACAGGCTATCTATCTCAATTGGTTTTGATTTGCATTTTTCTGATAATTACTGCTGTTGAGCTTTTTATCATATATCTGGCTGGCCATTTTTATGTCTCCTTTGAAAAATACCTATGTCCTTTACCCATTTTTTAACTGGGTTATTTATTTTCTGTTGAATTGTTTGAGTTCTTTATATATTTTGGACATTAAATCTTTATTAGATGTATGGTTTACAAACATTCCCTCCCATTCCATAGGTTGTCTCTTCACTCTTTTATTTTTTTTTTTAATTTATTTTTGGCTATGTTGGGTCTTCATTGCTGTGAGCAGGCTTTCTCTAGTTGCAGCAAGCAGGGGCTACTCTTCATTGCAGTGTGCGGGCTTCTCATTGCGGTGGCTTCTCTTGCTGCGGAGCATGGGCTCTAGGCATGCGGGTTTCAGTAGTTGCGGTACGTGAGCTCAGTAGTTGTGTCTCATGGGCTCTAGAGCGCAGGCTCAGTAGTTGTGGTGCACGGGCTTAGTTGCTCCGTGGCATGTGGGATCTTCCCGGACCAGGGCTCGAACCCGTGTCCCCTGCGTTGGCAGGCGGATTCTTAACCACTGTGCCACCAGGGAAGCCCTGTCTCTTCACTCTTGATTATCTCCTTTGCTATGCAGAATCTTACTAGTTTGACACAATCTCATTTATCTATATTTGCTCTTGTTGTCTGTGCTTTTAGTGTCACAACCAAAAAATCATTGCCCTGACCAATGTCGATATTTTTCCTCGTGTTTTCCTCTTGTAGTTTTACAGTTTCGAGTCTTAATGTGTAAGTCTTTAATCCATTTTGAATTGATTTTTTAATATGGTGTGAGATAAGGATCTACTTCCATTCTTCTGCATAAGGATATCCAGCATTATTCATTGAAGAGATTGTCCTTTCCCCATCGTGTGTTCTTGGCACCTCTGTCAAACATCAATTGATCATAAATGCTTGGATTTATTTGGGGCTATTATAATGTGTCTTGGTGAAAGTCTCTTTACGTTTAATCTATTTGAGGTTCTTTGGGATTTATGGATCTGGATGTTCTTTTCCCTCTCCATATTTGGGAAATTTCCTGTAATTATTTCTTTAAATGAGCTTTCTGCCGCTTTCTCTTTTCCATGAGGGCAAGCCTGGAGCCTGAGTCTGTGGGTGCAGGCCTGGATCCTACGTCTGAAGGGCCAGTCTGGCACAAGGATCCACCGGGGTAGGACTGGTAACTGAGTACAAAGTGGTGAGCCTGGAACCGGGTCCACAGTGGCAGGCCTGCAGCCTGGTCCATGGGCCAGTTTGGAGCCTGGAACTGTGGGAGCCACCCAGGAGCATGGATCCACAGGGCTTACCTGGCACTGGATCAGGCCATGAGCCTGAATCCTATGGACTGGTGCTGGGGCAAGCCGGGCACCTGGGCCAACAAGTATGGTCATGAGGCTGCAGGGGCTAGTCTGGTACCAGGGTCCACTGGGGCAGGCCTGGTCCTGAGTCTTTGGGGTAGGTCTGACGCCTGAGTCCATGGGGGTGGGCCTGGTACCTGGGATCACAGGGGAGGGCCTGAAGCCTCAGTCCACTGGGATGAGCCTGACCCTGGGTCTCCAGAGGCCAGCCCAGTGCTGGGGTCTAATGGGGAGGGTGTGGATCCTAGGTCTCCTGTAGCCTAGGCATATGGGGGACTAGCCTGGAGGCTGAGTCTGCGGGTGCCAGCCTGCAGCCTGAGGCCACAGGAGCCAGTGTGGCAGTGGGATGCGCCTGGCGCCTGGGTCCACAGGGATCATCCAGGCACCAGAGTTCACCAGAGCAGGCCTGGAAGTAGGGTCCAAAGCAAAATCGGTGCTCATTTCATTCTCCTTCCCCTTTGCAGAAGGTATTTCTCACCCTTTCTCACCGTGCTTCCTGTACGGTGCAGGCTTAGGGGGAGGATGATGCAGGTAATGTGAAACTGTCCTTTCTACCATCTTCAATGAGTGTTTTCTTATTTCTGTGTTCCCCCCACCATCCCCAACCCGGTGCTATAATCTCTTACCTGGACTCCTTAGCTTTTGTAAAGGTATTTTGTATATGGATGATTGTTCAAATCAATGTTTCTGTGAGGGAATGAGTGCTGCAAACTCCCATTCTATCACCTTGCTGATATCATTCCTAAACATTTCTACCTTAAATATACATACTAATAATTTATGTTCTCAGTTACCAAGCTAATAATATTATAATGTGAAGTAGTTTCAAAACTCCACATCATCTTTTTTTTTTTTTTTTACATTACTGACTGTCAGGATAGAGAAAAATATGTCCCTCCACCTGAGTCTTTAACAATATAGAAATAAGATATATAAATCCAGTATTTATTCTAAATATGTTGTACAAATGGTCCTAGAGAGCTTATAAAGAACCCGTAGACCTAGAAATTTATAGTATATAAATATAACAATTTTCACACAGAAAATACTCAACAAATATTTCTTAAATGAAATTAAAGTATTATGAATATTCATTATAACAGTAGATCTCGTATCACCTAGTAGAGTACTGTACACACAGTAGGTAGTCAACAAATTTTGCTAAGCAAGGCCATGAGTACAGAGATGCTTATTTTCCAACATCCAATTCCTGAGACAGAGATAGTGCTTAATAAATAATGTTTCTAATTATAAAAATACACATGCTGCTTTGCCTTGTGATCATCATATATTTCATACTTATTCTCAAAGATATTTTGATAACAAAAAAGCTATAACATTTTTATAGTTTTTGATAATAACAGCAGGAATCAATCCAACATAGCTATTTCAGATTAATGACTGTGCTTCACATTACAGCAACTCTGCCTGTATTTCCAAACTATCTATAGTAAAAACAAGTCATTTAAAATGAAATATTATTCTCTAAATCATCATGGTAAGAATCTGCAAGGAAGAGGAGAGGAACAGAAAAATAAGCAGTTGATAAAACATTTAAAGTAACTATTACGCAGTAAATGAACTGGACAGGCAGTTGAAAAATGAAAGATAAATTACTATATTATGAAAATTCACTGCAGCACACCATAAATCATTGCAACATTTCATTAGCCATTTCCGATAAGTAAATGATCATTTGATCCAGGATACCTATTTAAAGTGCATGAATTTGTCAATCTTTATTTGCTACAGAAGGGTTACCTTAAGTTTATACAACTGCAATGACTCAGGATATAATTCATTTTATATTAAGATATGCTTAGCGGAATGTCACCTTGCAGAAAATTCCACCTTTGAAATTTTGCTAAAGCTCATATTTCTAATGAAATAAAACATTCTTCATTTACAGGGCAGGCTATGCCACAAACTACTGAATCTAAGTCCATCATACATCCGAAATAATTGTTGGTCTAATCTTTATGATTTATAATCATAAGCATATACACACTACTATATATAAAATAGATAACTAATAAGGACCTACTGTATAATCATAAGCAAGAAAAAAATGAGCAACTTACATAAGAAATCTTGAAATATGAAACTTCTAAAATAGCATATTTCAAGATTAAAATGTAGAAACTAAAAATAATATATTTTAAACAAGGAAGAAAGCAATAGAGCTCGAATGCCAAACACTAGTACTTTCTAAAACTCAAAGAATGTGGATCTACCAATAAGACGCTCTTTATAAGTTATACATATTCAGTAGAACTAATTTCCAAATGTTCATTGATAACTGAACCTCAATTTTGTAATTAAAGAAATGAAGCTCTTGGTAGTACAAGAATATAAATAGATCTTAAATTATGTTGTATGCTCCATATGACTAAAAATAAAACTTTACAAATAATACTGTCAATATTTTCTAAAATATTTTTTAAAAAATCAATAGATCTCTCCTAGATGACACCACTTGCATCTTATCCTCAACCATAAGGCTGGTAGCTCTCAAACAAGGCGAATTAAGAGAAAAAACAGAGGCACTTCTCTGACCTCCTTACAAATATCTTCATGCACTGGCCAACTCGAGGTCCTGCAATAATTAACTACAGCATTACTCTAGGAAACTCCTTAAGCCCACGTTACTGGTCAGGTGTCCATCCTCTATCTTCATACATCACCCTGTGTGCATCTATCATTGCAATTATCACACTTTGGTATAACTGTGTTTGTATTTCTCCCCCATAAGCTCTTTAACAACAGTGATTGTTTTTAATCTCTATATTCTCAGCAAGCAGTAGACTGCCAAGTACAATGAAGGTGCTCAATAAATTTGTACTAAATGAATGAAGATTAGCCCATCCTTCCCAGAAATATAGCTTCAGTTCACACAAAAATGGTTTTACAGATCAATTTTTCATACAAATTTAATTATTATAGTTTTGCTTTACCCTATTAATATCAAGCATATAACAAATGTTTGACAGACAAGTATCACAATGTGATATCCATGTAAAATTTTTGAATATTTATAAAAACTGGGGGTATAATAAATTTATCAATTTTATTAATGGGGGGAGGGCTTTGACTCTACAGATATAAAATGGCATTAGAAATTAAATTATCTGTATCGATACTCATGAGAAATACACACACTAATACCACCACAAAAATTATGGCAGGCAGTAATAACTGAATATTCATACAAACATTTCAAAAGAGTATGTGTTTAAGTCCCTCTAATTTTTTAACATTTATACAAAACTGTTCTTATATCACTTTTTAAAAATCAGATGCTTATTCCCCTGTTATTAGCAAAAGGAAAATCACTAACATATATTCCTATTCTTTAGCATAAATCAGAAATGATCTTAAGAAGGAAAAGGTCCTAGTATAATTAGTGGGGGTGAGTGGAGGAAGGCTTTGTAAAGTGGAAAAACTAAAACACTAGTCTGGGGCAAATATTTTTCTACAGTCAATATCAATATTATTAACTATTCATTGAATAAATTCATTTAGTTACTTAAGAATTCATTATCTAATTAATGATTCTTGGAAATAGTAGTTA
The DNA here is from genome assembly GCF_009873245.2 of Balaenoptera musculus. Taxonomy (NCBI): domain Eukaryota; kingdom Metazoa; phylum Chordata; class Mammalia; order Artiodactyla; family Balaenopteridae; genus Balaenoptera; species Balaenoptera musculus. The sequence continues at coordinate 15,338,171 of NC_045800.1, forward strand.
TAGCAGTAGTGGAAACAGACACACAAAAATAATCTTTAAAATGCAAACAATAATAATGATAACTTTAGTAAACACTAAGAAATAAAATTTATCTATGCTCTTCACATACAATACCTCATTTATTTCTCACAATAAACATATAATATAGCTATGATTACTATCCCAGTTTATAGATGAGGAACATAAGGCTGGGGAGGTTAACTTGCTACTAAGCTGTGGAGATAAGCAGTATGTCCAGACTGCATGCTCTCCATCATTTTGATACGCTGTCCTCGATGCTGCTTAAAAATCAGCTATACCAAAGAAGTATTACTTAACTGTTTCAATAGTAAGCAATTGGTAATCTTTGCTCTGAAAAGTTTTCAAGCCAAAACCGTATCCACTGCACTGCGGAGTGGAGTTCTGTAGCACCAACAGACCCTTGTCCAATAAAAGCCATACCCTAAGGTCAAAAGAAGTCGTTGAGATCTAATATAGTTTTCAAAGCAAGAGTTGAATTATAGCCATATCTCCATTATTTGTATAGAAATCATACCACTTTGTGGATTATTTACCACAGGGTGTCCATGTGTGTGTATGTATCTTAAACATTGGCCAAATCTTGTACATACCTCAGATCTGAGGTATTTATTATTGTTTAGCTTTATCACTTACCTCATCTATATTGAGTTCTAATTTTATTTTGACACAAAATACAAAAATCTTCAATGATGCTATGACAGTTTATATTATCTTAGTATATTTCAAGTATGTACACAAACTAAATAAGGTATCTTAAATTAGATTTAGTAAATTATTTCTAAATCTCCTACAACTTAAGAGTTGACTATATTTTTTCTTTTTTTTAATTGATGTATAATTGACATATAACATTATATTAGTTTCAGATACACAAAATAATGATTCAATATTTGTATATATTATGGGATGATCACCACATAAGTCTACTTAACATCTGTCACCATACACAGTTTTCTTGTGATGAGGATTTTTAAGATCCACTCTCTTAGCACCTTTCAAATACATAATAGAGTATTATTACCTATAGTCACCATGCCATGAATTACAGCCCTATGGCTTGTTTATTTTATAACTGTAAGTCTGTACCTTTTGACCCCCTTCACCCATTTTGCCCACCCTCCACCCTTGCCTCTGACAACTACCAATCTGTTCTTTGTATCTTTGAGCTTGTTTTTTTGTTTTTTCGTGTGTATGCTTGTTTCTTTGTTTTAAATTCAACACATAAGTGAGATCACAGGGTACTGAAATCTTGCCATTTACGACAACACGGATGGCTCTTGAGGGCATTATGCTAAGTGAAATGAGTCAGACAGAGAAAGAAAATGATCTCACTTACATGTGGAACCTAAAAAAAATTCAAAAACAATACATATCACAATATTACAAATATCAAATCATTATGTTGTCTACCTGAAACAACATGTCAACTATACCTCAATTTTTAAAAATGTCCTCAAGACATTTCAAGTAAGTATCTAAATAAGATATTTCAAAACAATATTTAGTAAATTATTTCCAAATCTCCAACTTAATCTGTTCTTAAGAGTTGACTGTATTTTAACATCCCAAGAACAGAAAATACTGTGAATTCCTATTTAAAATTTCTTATAAAATGATATTTGACATTATTTCCAAGGAAATATTCCATTTTCTATGGACCAACTCTCTAGGAAATTGAAACTGTTCCCAAATGCTGTATGTTCCAAATCTCCCATGTACTTTAAAAATCGGTTTAAGTCCTGCTAACTATTTGTATATTATTTCAAGCAAATCTATACCTAGGAAAATAGCATAATTCAAAAACCTAACCCACAGAACACACACACAAAGATACATATATACAAATATAGCCAATGTGTTGGTCTAGTGTTCTAATTATAAGGGACATCCCAAAATTATTACACTTCAAAACAAATTCTTAAATTAGATGCACAAGTTTTAAAGTATATTTAAAGTATATTTATTCATATGAGATGTCTTCTTGGTAAGATAATGCAATGGTTTACTGAGCAAAACATGAGATGAGTAATTTAGAAAACTTTATTACCAAAGAAATCAGTTCTACTTTTACTTCGACGATTTAGTAAAAATAATGTATTAAAAAACAAAAAGAATGAACCATTGCCAATGGTTACAGGATTATCAGCATATTTCCATAATAAAAACAAGTATAGTTGTTACCTGTTGCGTATACTTCTGTATTTCATCCAGTACAAATTCTACTTCTTTCGAGGTTGTTAATGAAGCAAGATTTCCACTAAGATTATAGCAATAAAGTTTTGCATTGTCATAGTTTTCTCTACTGGAATTAATTCTAAGACAAGCATCCCCAATATGATTCCATCCTTCTCCACAAAGATGAGCTAGTCAAAAAAAAATTATATCTTATTTTTAGATTACCAAAAAGCATGTGTATTTTTCAGTTATTTCAGAATTCTAAATACAACTTCGGTATTTGTTTAAATAACTTTAACAATAAAAATTTAAATATATCACTATAACATACTAAGCTAAATTTGTCTAATAGTTCGATGAAGAATAAGAAGGTCCTAATTTTTTCTTTAATTCTTAAACATAAGAAAAGCTATGGCTCTATAACATCTGTTAAAATGTGTTGACTGTTAGGTTTTCTGTGTAAACCTAGTGTACTGGCATATGGTTTCTCAGCAAGTAAAATCACTACTGCACTTATGTCCCAAAGTGCAATTTATATAATACAAGATCACTTTAATAGAAAAATAACCAGCACATAACAAAAGCAATTTCAAAGTTACCCTACAAGTGTAGTTAATTGTCCTCTAAATCTAATTTCCATAGCCCAGGTGTACGATTTTGATATAAGTTGGGTTCTTTGATTCTTTAATTATAACTGTGGGGCGAGAAGTCTCATTTCATTTACGTATAGTAAAGAAGCTATAAGCTTTGCTTTCTAATATTTATTTTTACACAGTCATTCAGGTCTTTCGAATGTTTAAACATACCACTCAGTAACAGTGGTTTATCCTTAGGGTCCACACTGAACTTAAAACAGTGCCTATTTTCTAAAACATGGATTCATAAATACAATATAAAGTTATGGTCTAGTGTGCATTAATTAACATTGCAGTGTTTTATTAACACACCGATCTATGAAGTTTCACTACATTTTAGTTTCCACATCACTAAATATATCAGTGCCTCTTGCCCTTTCAGCCTTGGATGCATTAATACAATCTTCATGGAATTATTATAAAGCAGCAATTCTCAAATATTTTGGTCTTTGGACCCCTTTAACTCTTAAAAATTATTGAGAACTCCACATATTTTTTCCCTTATGCATTTTATATCTATTGGGTTTGACCATACTAAAAATAAAAACTGATCTTTTAAAAATATACTTATTCATTTAAAATTATAATTTAAATTTTTATTACAAACACACTTTTCCAGTTTCTGGGCTGTCTTGTCCCTTTATGCTATTATAGGCTTGAAGAAGATGTACCATCAAATTTTCTCCTTAGGAACAATTCAAATCAGGTCCCTGGCATCAGAACATTGAGATGGGCTGATAAATGAATAGGGCATGGGTAGGCAGAGAGATCAGGAATAAGGCAGAGCAAAATGTGCATCGTAGAATCTAGGGTGAGGGTCTTGGGTATCCTCTCTACAATTCTTTCCATTTTTCTATATGTTTGAAATTTTTCATAATAAAATGTTGGGGGAAAATATAACAACTTAAAATAAATAGCATATTTAATTTTTTAATTATAGTCTCCAAAAAAAACAAAATAGTGAAAAGTGTGGCATTGTTTTCTAAATATTTTTGCAAATCTCTTTAGTATTGGTTTAATATAACTGTATTCTTGTATCTGCATCTACATTCAATCTATCGGAATCACATATTATGTAGCCTTTGGAAAACTATTTACATAGTAAACCTATAACAGAATGAGAATCACAAAAGCAAATAATATCTTAGTATTACAGGGTACTCTGGTTCTTTAATAACTGCTGTCCTGTTAAACTAGGTAATGAGAATAACACACAGTGCTTGGAACACAGTAACCCCTCAATAAACTGGAGTCATTTATTAAGACTGTTTCAAACACGTCTGTTTTCATTTTTGGGCTACACATATAGCAATCTTCCTTGTCTTCTGAAATCTAAAGTACCAAATCACTTTAAGGAAAGAGTGCAAAAGTTTTTGTTAAATTTCAGTTATTTCTTTCCTTACTAAATCAAGGAAGGATTTACATTAGTTTTGGCTGTCTCTCTTTTTTTTATAAGATCAAAAATACCTGGTTGATAAATCATACAAATGCAAACAATGCATGGGCCTTTGAGGCTAAAGTAAATTATAGCCCTGAACCAAATGTTTTGATGTTTTAGGCTTCTGTAGTATTGAGCATCAACTCAGCTTTAGAGTTAAAAGGATAGCAGTTCATTTTTTCAATAAGTTTACTTAGACAAATTCAAATTGCCAATTTTTTTTTTCTTTTTTTTATTGGTTGTATTAGGTCTTCGTTTCTGTGCGAGGGCTTTCTCTAGTTGCAGCAAGTGGGGGCCTCTCACTATCGCGGCCTCTCTTGTTGCGGAGCACAGGCTCCAGACGCGCAGGCTCAGTAGTTGTGGCTCACGGGCCTAGCTGCTCCGCGGCATGTGGGATCTTCCCAGACCAGGACTCAAACCCGTGTCCCCTGCATTGGCAGGCAGATTCTCAACCACTGCGCCACCAGGGAAGCCCCAAATTGCCAATTTTATATGAGATCAATGGGAAAAATGCAATTCACAAATTTTCATGGAAAAGTGCAACTACTGTACAGGCTGGGCCCTCCATTTAGAGCATTCACTTCCTTGAGACAAGCTGAATGGAAATCAAACTATATACATACCAAGCTGGTTCTTAGTAAATATGAACACAGGGCAAGGTAAGTTAGTACATAATAAAATATTTTATTATATTTATTATTCTCCAAAATAATAGCCTGGTCAAGTAGAACCCTTATACCAAACCAAAATATTTCCCCAAGCAATGAATAGATGGGTACTACCAAATATAACTTCACTATTAGTTTTCCAAAGTTCCACTGGTAATCGAATTCCCTTCTTATTGAGTAATATTCCTTTAAACATATATATTCCTTCAGTCAAATCTTATTTTAGTCTAGGATTTTCTTTGTCTTTTTAAAGAGACTTTATAAGTATTTTTACTGATCTACATGTTATTTTTAGACTTTAACACTTAGAAATCATTACTTTCAAGTTTAGTGTCATATCACTGATGCTTCTCAAATCCTGCCTACTGCATTAATATTCTCTAATTTACTCAAAGTGAACACACATGCATATATCACTATTTAAAAGCTTCAAAAGTCAGTACATAGAGAAAATTCCAAAACCTCAATGGTACTTTTAAAGGCAATCTAATTTTTATTTTCTTACATGAACTTATATAAGAAAGATTTAAATCCTGTGATGGAATTTTCCAACACTTTCTAGAACTACATAGGTTCAGAAAATTTTTCTATGAAAGAATTAAAAAAAAAAAATCATGGTATAGAAACAGGCAAAAATCTGAACAGAGATAGAACTCCTAGTTACTAGTCCCCTCTGCCATTTACAAGTCATGCACTTTTAAGCAAGTCACATAACCAGTGTGTCTCAGCTTATCTGTATAACAAGAAAATGGAACTGGTTAAATAACTATACAAGTTTTCGATTTTCTGATTTTCTCTTTCATATTTGAAAGAAAGAATACTTAGGGTCCACTAAGAAGAGTGTTAGCTATAAAAATTAAATTGAAATTTCTTTTTAAAATGAGTTTGGGGACTTCCCTGGTGGCACAGTTGTTAAGACCCCACACTTCCAATGCAGGGGGCCCGGGAACTAGATCCCATATGCATGCCGCAACTAAGAGTTCACATGCCACAACTAAGGAGCTGGCAAGCCGCAACTAAGGAGTACACATGCTGCAACTAAGGAGCTGGTGAGCCACAACTAAGGAGGCTGCCTGCCACAACTAAGACCTGGCGCAACCTAATTAATTAATTAATTGATTGATTATTTTTTAAAAAATAAATAAAATGAGTTTTGCTCTGGTTTGCAGAACTTAGATTCTCATTAAATCATATAACAATTATTATAAATGTTTCAATTTGTAACAAAAAAGCAGTCAGTAAAAAACAGTTCCTGGAATTTAAAAAATAAAGGGCACTTAAAAAATAAATCCAATATGCTAAAATGTTAACATTGCTAGATCTGGATACTAGTCTGAGTACTTTTTATTTTCTATGTTTTTAAGACATAATTTTTTAATTGAACAGTATTCTGATCAAGTCAATAGCATAATAAATACAAGAAACCTTGAACATCTTAAAAGAATTAGAAGTGAATATACAAACTTTTCTTGTAGAAACACTGCTATCATTACTCCAATATTATTGTTTATTTGCTACTGATTTAATTTTAGAAAATGGAATGTTCTTACTAAACGTTCTTTACTATAATGGCATTCATCTGTGGACTATAAAACTCATTTACCAAATTGAAATCTTTACCTGGTAAAGCCTGGCACTCTTGTTGTCTCTGATCCCACTGGCAATTCAAGTTTAATGAACAGCTTTTACAGCTGGTAAGTTTGTTACAAATCTGCTCATTTCTCACATGACATTTGGTATAGTTTTTCACAGACTAGAAAATTAAAAGATAAAGCATGTTATTTTTCACCTTTGTACAGCAATGACTCTTAAACTTCAGTGTATATATGTCACCTGGTGAGCTTTACAATACAGATTTCTAACACCAAATCCAGTTGTACTGAATCAGAATTTCTCTTACTCATTTCTTTATTTAAACAAAATTCTTCGAATTAGAATGTGTGCTTACTGGAAAAACGTGCAAATTACACAATTTGAAACAGAAACCATATAATGAAAACCTATTCTATTGAATTTGATAACAGGTTTCCAATTCAATAAATAAAGCCAATGCACAAAGTCATTTCTCTCAATGATCACATGAAAGAATTCTAGTCATAATAAAACTATCATACAGACCCCTGGGAATGAAGTAGAAATGATGAGTAGGAAAACTTAAAGAGATGCTTTATCGAAATCCAATAAAATCTAAAAAGATAAATTATTTTCTCAATAACTCAAACTAATTTTACTTCTACAGACATTAAATAATGGTTTTGGTTAATTGATGTTTCTCCTGTATGTATCTGTCACATTTCCTTAATGGAGGTTGAAAAGAACCTGCAAAAGTTACATTTTGATCAGTCCTATTATACAACTATCATATTTCAACTAATTCCAGCTCTAAGAGGTTAAAGGTTAAAAAAGAAAAAAAAGGCAACATAGGAACTTTGGTGTGAGCTCCCTGCATATACCAAGGTTCAATATTTCACGTAATATTTTTAGCATCTATGATAATGAAAATCAAATTCTAAAATTTTGGGCTCAACTCTTCCTGTTACTCTTTTTTGAGAAAAAAACAAAAAGGAAAAAAACACATGCTGCACCCTGAGGCCCCTTATATTTCAGTAGGCAGACATACTTACCTCAGGCTTTCTCATGTAAGGGTGTTAAATAGTTCTTTTCAACCAAAAAACTTAACAGTTAAAATTTGCTTATAACTCACCCATATATAAAAATGGTTGAAGCAATTTTTATCCTCTTAGATACATACTTTAAAATGTCACCCATCAAATATTTATTTATAAACTACTATACTTTCCAACATAAAATACATTGCGGTCACCTCCATTTCAAAGATGTTAATTTCTTTAGAGCAAATTGCATATACTATAAGGTCACAGATTAAAAGTACATAGATACTAATGTTTATCTTATTCATCCTAAAAAAATCACAGAAGATACATTTTTTTAAAACCCAAATTACATTGCAACTCTTATTCAACCATCACGTTTTCATTAAGAACATACAAATTTTCTTAATGTTGTTTTTCTAATTCATAGCTTTTTGTTCTCATATAGCATATAAATCTTAGTATTATTCTACACAATTATTATAGTTCCAAACATCTGTCAACTAACTGAAAATAAATTTACTTGAATCATCTGATAAATAAAATAACCTATAAAAAAGACAAGAGAATGGCTAAACAACATGTTAGAATAAGAGAAAGAATAACAGCTCAATGCCAATCTTTAGAATAACAATGGTAACATCAGAGTCACCATCCAAATAACTCAACTGCTCTTCATTAAGAACAGTATAATCGGGACTTCCCTGGTGGCACAGTGGTTAAGAATCTGCCTGCCAATGCAGGGGACACAGGTTCAAGCTCTGGTCCAGGAAGATCCCACATGCCACGGAGCAACTAAGTCCATGCACCACAACTACCGAGCCTGCGCTCTTAGCCCGTGAGCCACAACTAATAAGCCTGCATGCCAAAACTACTGAAGCCCGTGCACCCAGAGCCCGGTGCTCTGCAACAAGAGAAGCCACTGCAATGAGAAGCACACGCAGCACAACAAAGAGTAGCCACTGCTCGCCGCAACTAGAGAAAGCCCGTGCACAGCAACGAAGACCCACTGTAGCCAAAAATAAATTTATTAAAAAAAAAAAAAAGAACAGTATAATCATGTATTGATACTGAAACAGTACAATAGATGAAATTATATTTCAGTCACACACAGGGCCAATTTATTCAATGATGGAAGAAAGCTGACTGTTACTTTGAAACATGGCTGGCATTTTTTGGCCTAATGAACCAGATGCACATTAGTAAACAGACTATGAAGCATAACCATTACTCTACTCATCTTCATCCTAATATATTTAGATGTAAATTTAAAATGAAAATCTGTAAGAAGTAAGGTTATTGGAGCTATTAGAGCACAAAATACACAACTTGCAGTAAATATGACTAAATAATGAAATAGAATCTCAGTGGACATCATTTACACTAAAATCTCAGACCTTTCTGTATCCATTAGCATTTGGTTTAGCTTGATCATCAGACATTCTGATAAAACCGTCCAAAAGACACATTACATCAAAGTCTAAATTACAAGTAAGTACCATCTGCTCACTTATACTATCTCACCCAGTACTTTCCTTGTTAACACATCATTATCAAAAATAAACTGTAAAGCAAAAGGCCACTTTTAAAAATGAACGCTTGATAACAATGTGCATAATACAATTTTTGAGATATGTGTATTTTCATATAGTGTAAATGTGTAAACACAAATTAACTCAGTTACCGAACAAAGCTTTAAGTAAAATCTGCTTGCAATTTTTATCTAATAACATTCTCCATTTTAGTCCCTTATTCCTATATTTTATTTTACTTAGCTCCTACTTCCACATTATTCACTAATATAACTCCCATTAGATGAATATTATGCAAATATAAAAAAGTAATTCAAATTTTCAAAGTGAGTCATGTCATATTAACATTAAAACTCAAATAAAATTATCTATTATCATTACAGCAATTCATATCACTAAAAAGTATACACCAACACAATATGTATGAAAACAAAAGGGTTCAATTCGATTAGTCAATAATTCAAAATTTTCCTTCATTTTAAGTTTTAAATATTATTTTAGAATAGAATCATATAACTAAGTATTTTGAAATATGACTGGTTACTAAAGAAAAATTTTAGATGATAAAATAAAAACTTTTTACTTAGTTTTCAAATTCCCTTTTCTTTACCTTTTACTTCTGCCTGGTATCTTGGAAAACAAGTGGATAGTTTTCTTGATTAATAAAAATTCAGAAAAAAGCAAAAATAATATGCATTTAGTTGAAAATCTGTATGCACACTATTTAGTTATTTAAGCTATACTCCAATAAGAGAATCTTTGACCCTACTAAACATAATTGTTAATACTTTAAAATTTTTTTCCTTCAACTTGTTGACATCTTCTAAAATATATGGGACATTTTGATGCTACCCACTTAAAAGGTTAATTTTTGCTGCCTTAATCCATTTTAATCTATCATCAATATTAATTTTATAATTTTTTCAATACTCTTATCTATAATAGGGTTCTCAACCTCATCACTAGTGAAATTTTGAGCCAGATAATTATTTTTTGTGGGAGGGCTGTTCATTCACTGTAGGATGTTTACCAGCATCCCTGGCTTTCTCCATAGTAGATGCCAGTAGCAGCCCCACAGTTGTGACAACCCAAAAAACACACATTGCCAAATGTCCCTCCGGGGGACAATATTGCCTAAGAGAACCAAAGATCTAAAGACAGATAAAAGGAAAACTACCACTGTCAATACTTCAGATTAAACTTGCACACAAAGTATATAAACAAAACCTAAACCACACCACTATTAATGCATGTCTGACAAGAATCTCATGGAAATGACTTACTTATATAATATAATCCTTATATAATCCTATTTTCATCAGCACAGAAGACAGTGTTTATAGCTACAGTCTTTTTTTAAAAAAATTTTTTGAAAGGATTTTCCCAACCTTATTTATGAAAAGAAGTAAAAGTTTCCGGATTCAAAATGGAATCTAGACTGACAAATATGAGCAAGAAACTACAGGCTGAATTTACAACATACCAAGAAGTAGGTGATTTCCTACATATTTTCTAAATGTCTTTTTTTTTTTTGAAGTATAGTTGGTTTACCATATTGAATTAGTTTCAGGTGTGCAACATAGTGATTCAACATTTTTAAAGATTACATACTCCATTTAACATTATTACAAAACAATGGCTATAATTCCCTGTGCTGTACAATATATCCTTGTTGCTTATCAATTTTTTACATAGTAGTTTGTATCTCTTAATCTCATACCCCTATTTTGCCCTTCCCCCTTCCCTATTCTAAATATCTTGATACGGAAAGTGCTATTTTGTACAGTGCTACTAAATGGTAAGCTAATGATTATGAAGTAGCATGTTAGCTACAACATCATTTACCCATAAATACTAACCATACTGCAGTTACTGTTTGATGAAATGCATTTCTTGTCATCGCACCACTGGCACCCATTTGTATTGGCAGTACAGCTGGCACAATCTGCATATCTGTAACATCTGTCATCAGAAGCAGCTGTGATACAAATGGGAGAACACATCAGGATGAAAAAGAAAATGTCACACGTCTTAATTCACATATTTTTAACAACTGTTAAGAATCACTAAGACATTTTTTAACCATAAATATAACCATCAATATCAAAATAAGTTCTTCAATATGAACTCAATTTTGTAATTTAATTGGATTTAAAGGGATTTAGATACTTCCTAGACTGATCTTTATTCAGTCTACCAGGATCCTACAGCCATTTAAAATTTACACATTAAAATTAATTAATTAATTAATTAATTAAATAAAATTTACACATTATGGAGGGAGAAAAAGATTTAGAGGTATTTTACTAAACAAAATGTATTATTATATATCTAAAAGAAAACATTATAACAAATACTCATTGCTTATTATTCTTCATAAAGCTATTTAGAGACATGACTTATTATAGATTAGCAAAACTTGATTTGTTAATTGTAGCACCAAAAATGTATAAGAGCCCCACTCATTTAAAGAAAATTGAACAATTTTTATCCAAATCATTCTTCATAAATAAATATTTACTAGTAATTATTCATAAGTTTGATTTATTTATTCAATATTTTATAAGAAATATTAAATTATAACAAAACTCATCAAAATTCTAGAAAATTTTTAACTTTATGGTCTGCCTTGACAATAATTCAGAAAGAAAAAAACTACCAAATGCAGAATAAATTACTTCATTTTATTTCTTTGAAGCATACAGTATATCTTAGAAAGGGTGTATCTGAAAGCATTTTTTACTTACATATGAAAATAATTCATATATATGGCCATGTTACATATACAAATTGATATATGAATATTACATACAGAATTCAAAAAAGAAAACTAAAAATACCTAATAAAGATATTAAATTACTAATCACTGCTAAATTCAAACATTAATCACTGCTAAATTCAAACATTAGAATTCCTAATTAGAGGATTATGAGTTTTTAATTTCTGAAAGCTACTAAGGTAATTCTTACAAGCAGAATGCATTTCCATTTCTAGCCAAACAGAGAAGCTTTGTTCCAAATATAAGAAAGAAAAAAAATTTTTACCTGTTTTCAGAGGGCACTTTGCTCTAAGAATATTATTAGTATTCCCAGACTCCCAAGATTCACAGTGATTTTTATTCCAAATACATTTTATCCCTGGACCAGCATTTTTACAAAGTTCTTCATCTCTGAAAGCCTTGCAATTTGGAGGCTTGTATACAAGTATATCATTAAGGAGTACACTAGAAAATCCTCCAAATATATACATGGACCTATTAGAGACAAAATAAGAATCTTAAAGAAACAATATTAAGAAAAGTCTCTGTCTAATGTGTTAGTTTTAAAAATAAATTTAAATACACATTTTACATTATCTTATCTAGTTAGGAAACAATTTTTTAGAAATATATAGTAGCTGTATATACTATAATAAGATACACTTTAGACAATAAGATACACTTTAGAATTGCTATATAGAATTATAATTGTTGAATACAAAGAATTTAGAAATTAGATATAGAGTTCTTCATATAGTGTTTTACTATACTCTTATAAAATAAAAAGACCAAGAGTAAAATTATCAAAAAGATTTCCAAAGTTTCAATTTGAAAAGCCCAGATGATTACTGAATTAATACTACCAATGCCAAAAAATTTGACATGCCCTCAAAACAGCCTAATTTTTGTTTCTAAAAATATTATTAACACAATAAATGGAAAAGATCAGAAAATGCTTCAAGAATATCTTTTATTATTTAAAAAAAGTAAAATAAAAATCAACCAAATGCAGTTTTAAACAGAGAAGCCTAGAGGTTTTATGTTTACACTCTGAATTTCATTTATTTCAGTTTCAAAAGCTAACTGATATCAGTTACACAGCTTCATTGTGATTAAGTTCTGACTACTTTTAGTATTATATTGGAGAATCTTTACATAATTAGAATAAGGTAGTAATAAAATGAACTTATGAAAAATGTCATCATGAATTACAAATTTTATTTAATGAATGATCTAGCATATTGTTTACTGTCACAAGTCCACATTAACGAACTTTTGCTATAGAAATAGCAAAATCATAATAACTTAAAGGATGAAGGTAACTTAATGATCATCCAGTCCAAATTCCCAGTGGATATAACGGTCTTAAAGGCCAGAGAGGTTAAGAGACTTGTCAAAAGTCACACATTCAGTTATGACAGAACCAAAATGAGAATCTAATTCTTCTCACTTCCCTTGCTCTCCTCAAAAGAAATATGTGGCTAGCCTTTCTATCACTTCAGTCTGATCTTTTTTAAGGAAGTCATTCATGATCTGATCTCTGGAAAAAGGAAAGAAGGCAGGATGACTTTTTAAAAGAGTATCTGAAGTTCTATCTCAGCACCTTTCCTTTGATACTCCCCTGCCCCTTAAATAAACTTAAACAAAAAAGAAATGAAGGATATGGTTAATGAAGCAAAATTCATTCCGCGGTATTACAGGGATATATAAAATCCAATGCCATTAAGTACAAACAATAATTTTTTTAAAGAATAACAAAATATGTGGGTAGTATGACTGATAAATGTGCTTCTTTTACCCATTAATGACAACTGCAGAGTGTCCAAATCTGTTGACATCTCTATGAAGGTTTGGTTTCGGTAATATTTTCCATTCATCACAAGCTAGGAAAATGAAAACAGCAAAACAAAAAATGAAATAAAAGAACTATTTAAGACAAATACTATAAAATAATCATTGGCCAAATAAAGATACAATACTTAAAATTAGGAAGGCTTTCATTAATTTTCCATGACCTATAATTTAGTATCTTTACTCAACTAGCATTATTCCTTAAATAAAAACAACTTCTGCCTAAAATTCTTACAAATAATTTTACATGTATGAGAATAAAGGAAATCAAAGGAAAAAAATTAGATGAACTTTACATTGGAGGATAATTTCAATGACATATTTTATTAAATTAACCAAGAATCATACAGTAAAATTCATGAATGTCAATATTGGGCAAATCCATCAGGACGTTAAATCACTAAATCAAATTTTACATGCATGCATGCAAAATTAAATGGAATATATAATACTCAATGAAAGAATGCCTAAAAATGGAATCATCAAAATAAAATATTTAAATCAGTTTAATGATTCGATATTTCAAAGGAATGGTTTTCATTTTATGTAAAGGAGAAGAGCTTTAGTTGCAAAAAATAGAAAAAAATGAAAAAAAAAAACCCTAAATAATTCATGAGCTACATAAAGACTATGGAAAGAAAAATGATTAAAGAAAACTGTTTATCATTTAAATATAGCCTCAGAATCGACACATATATTAATAGAGATTTTGAGATGTCAAATAATTCAGTATTCAGTGACTAGAAACATTCTCAGGACAGTGTTTTAGATTTTATCCTCTTAGACATGGCATATCTAAAAGCAGGCCTTGGTATTTAATACAAGCACATAGATGTAACAAGGTTTAAAACAAATTTATTTCATTTTTTGGTAACTTAGAAGCCCTTTTGAAACAAGAAAATAATCTCAAATACAATTAGTTGTAATGAATTACTTGTTTTCTTATATAAGCAATCATGTCTATTACACTAGAAATGAAATAATAAATTTGGCTTTAATTCAATATTATTACTAGTAAAGATCAAAGGAATCACAAAAACCAAAACCATAGTTTAGAACATTAAACTGGAAGACTGAGAGCAATAAAATATATCTTGAATTATATCTCCCACAGTGTATGAGGTTCACAAATCTGCCCCAAAAGGGGTATTCCTTAGTTGATATAATCTCTCTCTTTAGTTCACAAAGTACATGAACCTATTAAATACTCTCAAAAGAGAGAGTACAAAAGCACAGAAGCCTAACTTTACTAAACCCAGTGTTTTCCCAATGCTTTATCCATAGAAGCACTTTTCACATAACACCTATTCACATTCCCAGGAGCCAAGGCTCTGAAGATCACATTTTGAGAACTACTATTATAAAGGCCTACACATAATATTCATAGTCTACAAATTTTATGCATTAGAGTTCACTTAAGAAATGTACATTTCTTAAGTGTACATTTATATGCATGCAGTAATATAAAACTTCCACAGTGCTTTCATCTATATAACTTAAAATAGTCTGTATAAGAATCCAGTGAGGTTGATTGAGCAGATATCACCATATGCCAGAAATGAAAAATGAGACTTAGGAGAAGTTAAGCAATGTCCTTAAGGCCCAATAGATTACCTTTGTTTTTCTATAAATTATGTTTATGAATGCCTGATGTTATAAAAGTATATTGAATGGATTCTGAAAGATAATTCCCATTTGGAGAGAAGGGGTGACCTGTAAAAGGCACAGACTTTGACAAAGAAAGAGATGAAAATGTTAGCGAGACAGATAATGAGTTAGGGCAGACAGATTTTAATCATTCCACCAAAACCCAACACACAGACACACACACACACACACACACACACATACACACACACCCCACATGGCCACTGATTCATAAATTGTGTGTTGAATACAGTATTCCAACAACAGAATTAGAAACCTGAATGTGTGTCAAAGAAATGAAACAGAAAAGAGTCAGATCAAAGAGTAGGACTTCCAGAAATTAGGACTTCCAGAAACCAGTTTATTATAAAAATCTCCAAAGAAGAATCATCTTCAAGGTCATCTTTGGGACATCTGGAATCCAGAAAAGAAAGTGACCCGACAATCTGAGCCTATCCAGGACTAAAGAATAAGTAATTTGGCCCAGCATGCAAAACAAATCAGCAGAAGGAGGGAGGAAAAGCAGATTTCCAAAATGAGAACCAGGGAAAATGCTCAGAAAAAACCATCTAAGAAGTGAGTCAGGAAAAAGAGCTGAGAGAATAAAGGCCAGCATTTACTAAAAATTAGGCCTTTTGAAGATTTCTTGTGACTCTATACTCTCTTTAGGGAAAAAGAAAAATTTTTAAGCATACAGAATAGTCTAAAGAATGGTATTATAAACACCTATATACCACTACCCAGATCTGTCAAACCCAATATTTTACCACGTTTACTGTAGATTTTCTAAAGAAAGAAAATATTACAGATATGATCGAGGCTCCCTGTGTACTCCCTCTCAAATTCAACTGCTTTATGTCTTCTGTCTTTGGACACAACCACTATCCTATATTGGTTTATCAATGTTCCCATATTTATGATCTATATAGAGTATTTTTGTAGGTTATAAAACAATATAAATGATATCCAACTATGGATTCTTCTCCACCTTGCTTATTTTGTTCAACCTATTGGGTTGTTTTTTGGCTTTTTAACCATTTTTAAGTGAACAGTTCAGTGACATTAAGTACATTCGCATTGTTGTGCACCATCATCACCATCCATCTCCAGGGTTTTCTTCATCTTGCAAAACTAAAGCTCTGTACCCATTAAATAATAACTACCTATTCCCCTCTCTCCCCAGCCCATGGTAACCACTATTCTACTTTTTTGTCTATAAATTTGACTATTCTAAGCACCTCAAATGAATGAATTCATACAGTATTTGTCCTTTTGTGACTGGCTTATTTCCCTAAGTATGTATTCAAAGTTCATCTGTGCTGTAGCATGTGTCAGAATTTCCTTCCTTTTTAAACCCTGAATAATTTCCATTGTATGTATATACGACATTTTCTTTATCCATTCATCCATATATGGATATGTAGGTTGTTTCCAGATTTTGGCTACTGTGAATAATGCTGCTAGGAACATGGGTGTACAGATATCTGTCCCTGCCCCTGATTTCAATTCTCTTCTGTGTATACCCAGAAGCAGAATTGCTGGATCATATGGTAATTATGTTTAACTTTTTGAGGAACCGCTATACTCTGTCCTATAGTGGCCACACCATTTTACCTTCCCCCTAGCAGTGCACAGGGGTTCCAATTTCTCCACATCCTCGTCAACACTTGTTATTTTCTATTTCTTGATAATAGCCATCCTAATGGGTGTGAAGTGGTATCTCACTGTGGTTTTGATTTGCAATTCCCTAATGATTAGTGATGTTGGGCGTCTTTTTATGTCCTTATTGGGATATTTGTATATCTTCTTTGGAGAACTATATCTTCACCAAAAAGCCTGTACATTAACTTGGTCAAATTTATTGTTTTCCACCATAATTCAAAAAGAGACATGTACCACAATGTTCACTGCAGCACTATTTACAATAGCCTGGACATGGAACCAACCTAAATGCCTGACAGATGAATGGATAAAGAAGATGTGGCACATATATACAATGGAATATTACTCAGCCATAAAAAGAAACGAAATTGAGTTATTTTAGTGAGGTGGATGGACCTAGAGTCTGTCACACAGAGTGAAGTAAGTCAGAAAGAGAAAAGCAAATACTGTATGCTAACGCATATATACAGAATCTAAAAAAAAAAAAAAAAATGGTACTGATGAACCTAGTTGCAGGGCAGGAATAAAGAGGTAGACATAGAAAATGGACTTGAGGACATGGGGTGGAAGGGCAAAGCTGGGACAAAGTGAGAGCAGCATCGACATATATACACTACCGAATGTAAAACAGTTGGCTGCTGGGAAGAAGCAGCATAGCACAGGGAGATCGGCTCGGTGCTTTCAGATGACCTAGAGGGGTGGGATAGGGAGGGTGGGAGGGAAGCTCAAGAAGGACAGGATATGGGGACATGTGTATGCACATGGCTGATTCGCTTTGCTGTGCAACAGAAACTAACATAGTATTGTGAAGCAATTATACTCCAATAAAGATCTATTAAAAAAAATTTATTGTTTTCCTTGTGATTTGTGCTTTTTATTCTTAACTCAAGATTGTAAAGATAATCTCTTATTTTCTTCAAAGGATGTACAGTTTGGCTCTTACTATTCTGATCTTCAATACAGTTGGAAGTTATTTTTGCATTTGTTGCATGGATCTAACTTAATTTTCCCCATATACAATATTTCCCAGATATTTCTCACTATATTTCCATATACCAATTGCCCAGAACCATTTTTTGAGCATTTATCCCTAACCCACTAATTTGTGTCTCATTTGACTTCTGTACTGCTGTGGTTTGTTTTTATTCCACTTGTTTTTAACTAAAGATATATATATGCAAAGTTTAAAAGCAAATAATCCCACAAGGCTCATCACAGGAAAGTCTCCTCCTCCCTATCTATGGGCTATGGAAGCCCGAAATTGAAAAGCACATAGTTGCTTCTAATAGTTAAAAAACATTTTTAATTACTATTATAATATTATATAAAATTAACTGAAGAATTCATCAAACCTTTTATAGTCTTTTTAAATAGGTAAAGATTCCTAAAGTAAGTGGCGGCCATGACCTTTACCTAATAAAAATAACATGTTAATTGCTTATCAATGCTATAAAATATTTAACTCTCAAAACAACTCTGAGGAGTAAATATTTTTGTCACCATGTTTTAAATAAGGAAAAGAGTCTTTAGAAGTTAGGTAACTTCCTTAAAGTCATTAAATAGTAAAGTCAAATCAAAACCAGATCTCCTTAACTTCTTTACGTTATACTGCCTCACCACACCATCAAAATATCCTTTTTGATATAAACATTAACTTCTTGAAAATAAAAACACGATAATACAGTTTTTTGAAAAAGTACACAAATCCCTGCAGAAGAAAAACATTACAGTACAGTAATAAAAAAATTATACATAAGAGCAATTAACTCAGACAAATAATAATACAACCCAATTCTACTTCAAGAAGTTCTTTGCCTTTTAATATATGTGGTCGTAGGAGGTGAAGGCTTTATTACTATCTCCAGGACATAACCTTCAATTATACTAAACGTTCAAAAGTAATTACACACAATATTTGTGGTAGACTTTGGTGCTACTCAACAAATATTCCAGTTGTCGTCCTTAAGGCCTAGGCAAAATGATACTCCCACACTCCTTAGAAGTTGGATGTGACAATATGACTTGTTTTAGTCAAGGAAATGCAAGCTAAAGTGATAATTGTATTTCTGGATGGAACCATTTAATTACCAATGAAAGAAAATACAATTTAGCCTTGGTCCCTAAGTGATGACAGTAAGCAAATCTGCCCTCCCCACCAACACTAGACATGTATCATGGGTGAAAAATAACCTTTTATTGGTGTTAAGAATAAGACCCTGACACATGGGATGGGAACATCTGAGCTGATGCCCTGAAAATCTCCCCCAATTTTGCATTCCCAAATTTTCCTGAATCTTCTGAGACTGCAGAAGTGGTCTACCCTACTGTACTGAGAGACAGTACTCAACCCTTGCTCTGAACCCAGTGCAGCAGCTTCCCTCCAGTAACACCTGTACCCTAGCTCAGAATCTGCTCACACCTTCCCTATTGGCCACTGGGTCTATAACTTGGCTCAGCATAACGCAGCCTGTTACATTCTGGGACTGCTAAGAACAGAAAGGGACTACATCTCAAAGGATCTGTAAGACCTAGATAGCATATATTGGCAGAAGTTGGGGGGAATACACACGGTTCTAGATTCTGAAGGGAGTTTGATCAAAAGCATCAGAACCTTACATTGGATTAGGAAAAAATTATTTATTTATTTAAAAGCACTCTCCAAGATGCAGGATTTAGGATTTATCCCCTTATAAGAACCCTGGGAGATGGTGTGAGCTCACTGTTAAGATGACTCCTATACACAGCAAAGGAAACCATCAACAAAATGAAAAAGTAACCTACTACTGAATGGGAGAAAATATTTGTAAATCATATATCTGATAAGGGGTTAATATCCAAAATATATAAAGAAATCACACAAGTCAATAGCAAAACTACCCAAACAACATGATTAAAAAACAGGTAGAGGAATTGAAGAGATATTTTTCCAAAGAAGACACACAAATGGGCAACATGTACATGAAAAGGTACTCAGCATCCCTACTCATCAGGGAAATGCAAATCAAAACCACAATGAGATATCACCTTACACCTCATAGAATGGATATCACCAAAAAGGCCAGAGGTGGCAAGTGTTAGCAAAGATGTGGAGAAAAGGGAACCCGGGTGCACTGTCAGTGGGAATGGAAATTGGTAAAGCGACTATGGAAAACAATATGGAAGTTCCTCAAAAAACTAAAAATCGAACTGCCACATGATCCACCAATCCCACTTCTGGGTATATACCCAAAGGAAATGTAAACAGGATAACAAAGAGATATCTGCGCTCCCATGTTCATTGCAGCATTATTCACAATAGCCAAGATACAGAAACAACCTAAGTGTCCGGCAATAAATGAATGGATAAAGATGTGGTATACATATACAATGGAATATTATTCAGTCATTTGAAAGAAGGAAATCCTGCTGTTTGTGACAACATGTATGGAGCTTGAGGGTATTATGCTAAGAGAAATAAGCCAGACAGAAAAAGACAAATAACAAATGGTATCACTTACATGTGAAAACTTAAAAAAAAACAAAGTCAAACTCATAGACACACAGAGTAGAAAAGTGGTTTCCAGGTATGGGGGAAATAGGGAGAGGTTGAGGAAAGGGTACAAACTTTCAGCTATAAGATGAATAAGGTCTGAGGATCTAATGTATACTTGGTGACAACAGTTGCTAACCCAATATTGTACAACTGAAATTTGCTGAGTAGAACGTGTTTTCACCAAAAAGAAAAAAGATGAACATGTGAGGTAATGATGGATGTGCTAATGAACTAGATGTGGGGGGATCCTTTCACAATGTATATTTATATCAAATCATCAGAATGTACACTTTAAATATCTTACAATTTTATCAATTACACCTCAATAAAGCTGGGGGAAAAAAAGATGACTCCTAGAAACATGGAAAAATACAGTCTAAATGCCAGAATTGTCATAGCAAACACTAAAAGCAGAGGTTAAGTCTAGGAAAGTGGTGCTGTCACTGTTGGAAAAAGCAGCATGTGTAATATATAGAAAGCCCCTGTGAAATAATCCCAATGCAGACCCTACACACCTGCCAAAGGCCATGCCATATGCAGTGGAAATTTTTATACCTCTAGTCTTGTCATGTTATTGAGCCCTGGCAGAGATGGAGTGCTTCACATGTATTATTAAGTGACCATGTGCTCAGAGTTTTCTATCATGATATACTGTATAACATCAGAAAACCCACCAGGTCGTTTTACCTACAGCAGGGCCAGAACGTATGTCATTTACTGAAGCCATGAAGAATGTGATGGTGAGAGGGATACTGGCATCACTGAGAAAGCGGTGGCTTTCCTTCATAGACCAAAGCTGATGGTATGAAAAACTGTAACAGAACTGTGCTCAGCGATGGAGACAATAGGAGAATAGAGGCCAGCTGGTGACACTTAACCATCAGAATCCAATCCAAGTAGAGAGCCATTACTGTAATAAGCAGCAAGATCGAAGTGTCAGTCAAGAGGACTGACCTATTGAGAATTATAGAGATGTTTAATAGAACACAGCATCCCTAGAAGTAAAACAGATGGGCAGCCAACAAGGGTACTACCTAACTTATATCATCAGAAGAAATCAAGGATAAACGATCAGAAAGCTGATGGCAGATGCTGCAATAAAAAGTCATAATTCATTGCTCAATTTCTGGATTTGAGCCACTTTTTAAATCCAGAGCTGATACATTTAAAAGTCTGGGGCCCAGGAGGAAGGACCCTGTAATACCACAGCAAGTATACATGGTAATAGTGTCCCTAGTTCTTCCTCAAAGGTACCAATGGTCATTTCATTGGGTAACCCTAGCCTAGAGAAAAAAGCAACCACAAACATTGCAAGTACTGCTGGACACAAGGTCTGAGGTGACACTGACACATCATGGCCTCTCTTTATAGCAGGGATAATATGGGAATGATGAAATTAATGGCATCCTGGCCAAGGTTCTTCTCAAAATGAGCCAGTGGGTCTGCAGACCTATGCAGTGGTCATGTCCTAAGTCCCTAGATTAATAATTGGAATAGACATTCTTGGCAAATGGAACCACCCCAACGTTGGGTCCTTGGCTGTTACAGTGGAAAATATCAAGTTGAAGCCTCTGGAACTGTTACCCCCTGGATAATATAATAAGTTTTAAAATAATGTTGCATTTCAGAGGGAGTGAATGGCATTAATTAGTATTATCCTGAAGCATGTAAAGAATGCTCGATAATGTACCCCCTCAAATTGTTTGAATTACCAATCTGGCCCCTGTAAACTAAACAAGGCCTGGAAGATGACAATAGCTCACTAACAAGTAGTAGCCCAAACTGCAGGCACCACGCAAGATGTGTATCTTTGTTAGAGCAGATTAACATGGCCACTGATTTGGCAAATGTGTTCTTTGCTAACCCTACCAGAAAAGAGGACCAAAAGCAGTATGCATTCATATGGAATAGAATAGGATACATTCACAATTTTGCCTTGGGATTATGTTAACTTTTGTCAGAACACACTTGGCCCAATTGGACATCTTGCAGAACATTTCATGTTTCCACTACATTAATGGCATCACTCTAACAGTGCCAGATGAACAAGAACAGTTAATGCAGTGGAGGCCCTGTTAAGACATATATGCTTCAAAGGGTGGAAGATAAAACCTACAAAGATTCAGAGACCTTCCATGTAGTAAGCTATTTAGGGGTCTAGAGGTCAAGAGCATTCTGAGACAGCTCATCTGAACTGAAACACCAACTATTACATCTTTCAACTCCCACTGCAAGGAAGAAAGCGAACATCTGATAGGTCTTTTGGGGTTCTGAAGGCTGTATATTCCATTCCTGGGAATACTGTTCAAGCCCATATACTGGAAAATATCAAAGGCTGCCGGCTCTGAGTACACGCCAGGGCAGAAAATAGCTCTGCTATAGGTCCAGGACACACTGCAAACAGCCCTGCAACTAGGGCCACATGACCCAGTAGATACTATAGTTATTGGAGGAGTCACTGTTAGAAAAAGAAGCATGTGGAATATATAGAAAGCCCCTGTGGAAGAATCCCAATGCAGACCCAGCACACATGTCAAAGGCCATGCCATCCGCAGTTGAAAATTTTATACCTCTATTCCCACCACACTACTGAGCCCTGGCAGAGATGGAGTGCTGGACGTGGGTTATTAGGTGACCATGTGTTCAGAGTTTTCTATCATGAGCTGTCTCTGTCATCAATAATCACGAGAACATAAAGTGGAAGCTGCACCCAAGATGAAGCATGAGCAAGAGCACAGTGCACAAGCAATCTGCATGAGCTGGTAGCTCAGACCTAGTGCCATCTACCCCTGCTGCCCCCGCACCCATCCCGCATCTTACAGCTATGGCTGTATGAGGAATCCTTTGTGCCCAGATAACAAGAAGAGGAAAATGAAAATATGTAAGCTTCGTACGTGGCCACAATTCAAAAATGGTTATCACTTACAAGACAGCTTCACTCAGGGGTGGCCTGGAAGAACAGCAGAAAAGGAAAAAGCCTCCCAATTGGGTAGGCCTTTGAGAAGTGTGCCTCATGTACATCGTGTGGAAAGAGAAATGGCCCAGGAGCAGTAGTTAATGACCTAGCTGGCTGATCAGGAGCCTAGAAGCAGAAATATTTAAGATCAGAGACAAGGAGGTCCTAGAGTAGAGACATGTGGATGAATATATTTGAACGAGCATGAAATGTGAAGATCTCTGTGATACAAGTTAAAGGCCATCAGAGAGCATCCAACATGGAAGCGACGCTAAACAACCAGGAAACAATTGACTGAGACAGCTAATGTCAGTCTCTATCACAGGACACCTCGGTGCCAACGAAATGAGCACATGAACTAAGTAGCCATATGGCAGAGATGGAGGCCATCCAGGAATGCAATAACATGGGCTCCTTCTGAAAAAAGCTGATGGAGTTACTCTTCCACTAAATGTCCAACCTGACAGCAAGATATCAGTCCTGATCCCCTGATAAGGCCATTCCCCAAGAACACTAACTGGACATCTGGTGGCAGGTTGACTACATTGGGCCCCTTCCACTCTGGATGGGCCAACATTTCATCATGACAAGAATACATATTTTGAGGATGCATTTGCTTTTTCTGCCCACAGGGTCTTAACCAGCACAACTATCTTAGAAATTATGAAATGTCTGATTAACCAGCATGGGATCCCATGTAATCAGGAGACACACTTCACAGAAAAGGAGGTACAGAAATGGTCCTATGACCATGAAATCCACTGGATCCCAAACCACACAACCTGACAGAGATTTTGACAGGCACAACTGAAGCACCAGGATGCAGGATACACCTGAACTAAAGACCTTTAAATAGTGCTGTGTCCCCAATAGGAAGAATATATAGGTCCAAAAACCGGGGAGTAAAAGCCACTTCTTGTGGCCTCATATTCAGTTACAAGGTTGGGAAATTTGTGCTCCTCATCCTGCAATTCTGGGTTCTGCAGGATTAGAGGTCCTATTCCCCAAAGGGAAAAATATTCTGGCAGAAGAAGTAGCAATTAACCATTTAACTGTAAGCTACAGTTGCCGCTTGGGTACTTCAGGCTCCTTGTGTCAAGGGACCAGCAAGCAGGCAAAAAAGGAGTAGCATCTTGGCAGGGGTAATTGGCCCCGACCATCAAAGGGAGGGACTGCTGTTACAAATAAGGGCAGGGGAATATATTTGGGACACAGATGATCCATTTAGGTGTTTCTTGGTATCCCTTTGCCAAGTGTGATGGTAAATGGGCAAGTACAGTAACCCAGACTAGAAGGTATATGATGATCAGGAGCTCAAATACCTAAGGGGGAGGGAGTGGGTCATGCTACCAGGTAAGACACAGAGACCAGAAGAAGTGCTAGCTGAGGGTAAGAGACATGAAAAAATAATGGATGAGGGACATGGTGAATATCAGTTGCAGCCCTGAGACCAGCTACAAAAGCCAGAGCAATAATCTAGGCTCCCACCAGGGAGAAAGGCCCACTGGAATCCTGGAGGAGTTGTTTAACAAATATATTTGAAGAAGCGGGCTGAGTGGCCCAAAGAATGAATTGTGATGAACATGGAAAGGCGCTGACTAAATACACCTTCAGGGAAGGACTTATCAGTGGACACCATTCAGCTGCCAGCCCCTGCAGAGACTGCCTTAGCTACAGAGAGCTTCCGCACCCAGGGTCCTGGGAGTGACCCTCGTACAATGACCAACCAAGACCTGTTTTATCCGAAAGAGGGACAACTCTGAGGGGCATTTCAACTCCAGAGTTGTCCTGGAGTTGGCTGAGGATGTTAAGTCTGCTTGACTTTTACTTTTCGCCCAATCCTGCTTCTTCCCCTCCCTTTTACAGGTGTTCAATCCAAGGACCTAATAAGTACCCTGAACGCTAAACTCTGTCTCAGAGTTTGCTTTTCAGAGAACTGTGACAGGATTGTTTGTTACCTCAGTCTAACATAACCTGTACTGACTGATACAATACAGTAAGTGTGAATATTCCTCTACAGTGTCTTAAAATAGCTGGCAAATTGTTTTCAACTCACAAAATTGTTTAGGAAGAAGAGAATTTAACTTGCAAGCTTATGAAAAGCTAGTTGAGGTAAGCGACTTTTGCAACTATAGGGACATTTCATGCTTGCTGATATTTGCCCACCTGCCAGGATTTTTCAACAGAATGAGAAGAGAAAAACATAGGAGCAGTTGCAGCAAATACACGTTCCACTTATCCCTTGCAGCTTTTTCAATAATGACTAAACAGAATGTTGGGTTAGATAAATTCTGTTGCTGAGTTTTCAAATACTTGATCAGGATTCTCTGTAAAACACAGGTTAGTTTTCCTGTAAAATGTAGAAGGTATCAAATGCCTTAAAGCTCAGAATTAAATTAATATAATTTGTTTACACATAGTCTCTTTCCATTCTTACAATATAAAGTCTCTTACATTATTAACATCTGACTGCAATCTATAATATTTTTTGCCAAGAAGAAAATATATTTCCAGAACACTCATGTCATTATCACTTCACAAACAGTTCAAGGCTAGACAAACTAAAGCAAATTCCAAAGTTACTGACATCATGAAAATTGACAGAAATACCATCCCATACCGACAGAAAAGCCACACAGCAATAAAGACCACAGTAAAATATACTCTCTAGAATATAGACTTTTAAAAAAATCTGTACTACAAGGCACTAAATATTTATTTAAAAACCTTATACACTCAATAAACATAAGATCAAGAAATTAAGAGTTACTATTCTCTCAAACACAAATCTCAGCAATCAGAATACTGTGCCGTTAGGACTATTCACATATGAGAGACAACATAATTACATTAAAAACATATGCTGAAATCTAGAGACAGGTTTATTTTATCAATTATGCATAAAATAGTACAGGTGAAAAATGCACATTCATTGGCTAATTTTTCTGCAAATACTCATATTCTTCTATGAAAATATGCATCTATAATACTTTAAAGACACATTTTTAAAATTCTTTTAATATTTCATTTGAAACACCAGTTCTTACCTGTCTTAATAGCATATTTGAAATACACTAAAAAGAGCACATATGTTGTAGGTATAAGACTCAAAACTAGATGAATACAAAGAAAAACTTTTATTAACCATTTGGATACTTACGTAATAGAAAACCAAATTTCTGGATGTTGCCAAAAATCTTTCCCCACCTTCCCCTGAAATGCTGATGTTTCACTGGGTCCCCCTCCCCCAGGTAAAAATTTATCTTACTATTCTAAAAGGTGCACACTTTTGCTACCCACAGTTTCATACCCACAGTTTCTCTCAGGATTTTGTCCTCTGGCATTCATTCCAAAAATATTTATTTAGCTTCTTACCCTCTGCCAGGCAAAGTGGGCACCACTATTTGACAATCAATCTTAAATGAAATGATTTTATCATGTTTTAACATACAGTGTTATTTCCCGTTGGCTTCAGTAAATAGTCTTGAGGTAATAAATTATATTTATAGATTCCCTGATAATGAATCATACTTGAAATCCTAGAATAATTCCTACTTGGTCATAGTTTATTATAATTTTGAAACTGTTGAATTCTATTTGCTAATATTTTATTTTAGATGTTTAATTCTATATTCATGACTGTTTTCCCTGCCTTCTTCCCCAGAGGTTTTGTTGAGACGTTTCAACACTTTTCTTTCAGTGTATATTCTATTTCAAGAATCTTTATTTAGCAATTTTTGTATTCAAAACAATCTCTCAAAATGCTTATAGATCTATTAAGAGAGATTCATTGTTCGTTACTCTTCTTGATTCTCTACCTTGAGGTCACTGATTAAATATACTGATAAAACTAATTTTCTTGAGTGTCATGCTACATTAACAAATATTATATGCCTTTTTTCCCAATTAAAGATCTTTCAAATTTTTTTCCTGTTAAATCAGGAAAACATCAATATATAGTACAGTGGTAGAATCAAAAGAACTCTGAACTTAGATTTGGGCTCAAATTCTGAATACACCATCTTACAACCTATGCAAGTTTGGGTCTAACCATGCTAAATCACAGTTTCTTCCTGTATGAATAAATATAATAGTACACGCTACACAGATGTTATGAGAATTACATCATAAAGCATATGTAAAGTGCAAAACATTACAGGAAGCTTTCGGCGAATGTTAGTTCTCCCTTTTCACAAAACGAAAGGTCGCTTTTTCCCTTACTTACTGGCCTCTTTTTTAAAGAGAAGTAACTACTATTTCTTCTACACAATAGTTTATTATAGAAAGAAAAAGAGAACCTTGAGCAAAGGATACAGTAAAGCTTAAAACAGTCAACAGTTGGCTAAATTCATTGAAAAAAGGGTATGATGATTTTAAGAGTGTTTCTTACAGACCAAGAAACAAATGGGTTTTTTCAGGTGGCAGGGCAAGGGGTGCTGCTTTTGTCAAGGAAGAGCCCTAAGGAGTTAACAGAGCGCAGAGAGAAATACTGATTAACAAAGAGAGGGACAATAAAATAACCTCCAGAAAATAAAAATAATTATAAACATGAAGAGCGAGCAAGTTTGAATTTTTATAGTTCTGCTGGATTGTTCAAAAAAATTAAATACTTAGATGTTTTAATCTGAATATGATTTTTTAATGAAATTATGTGCCTTACAAAATTGTATCCATTATACTGTGTGTGTGTGTGTGTGTGTGTGTGTGTGTATACACACACACACACACCCGTATCACTCTACAGGGTTGTACAAAAACATGTATACTATGTTTCATAAACTAGTTAAGTGTTTTGCTTTCTGCAAGATATATTTCTGATATAAATCTGACTCCCTATCCTATTCTGAAATAATCTAACTCAACAAATTACATTTTCATGACTCTACTATATTTTTGAGGAAAAAAATTATGATCAATGTATCTATGAGTTATCCTTCATCTTGTACATTCTCTTACCCTTAGGTAAATTTTCTTATTGAAGAAGAATAACTACCATTTGTAATTAAAAGTATCATAATAATATGTTAGGCCTACTGAAAATTCTATAATAGCTATTAATTTGATGATTCTGAAATACTGTCTCAAGATTCAATCCAATTTTAAGGTATGTTTCAATTCAGGAAAATCTCTCATTCGTAAATGTTGATATCTTCAATCAAACCACCAAAAAGATGGGTAGTTTACTAAAGAGATATGAAAAATATACAGACTACTTGATTCCTTTTTTTCCCACTGACCCTAGAAAACTAAATTTTATGACACTACTTTCCACAGTCAAGTAGTTTATAAGTATAAATATGTCTAGGGGCTTCCCTGGTGGCTCAATGGTTGAGAATCTGCCTGCCAATGCAGGGGACACGGGTTCGAGCCCTGGTCTGGGAATATCCCACATGCCGCGGAGCAACTGGGCCCGTGAACCACAACTACTGAGCCTGCGCGTCTGGAGCCTGTGCTCCGCAACAAGAGAGGCCGCGATAGTGAGAGGCCCGCGCACCGCGATGAAGAGTGGCCCCCACTTGCCGCAACTGGAGAGGGCCCTCGCACAGAGATGAAGACCCAACGCGGCCAAAAATAAATAAATAAATACTGCTTTATAAATATGTCTAATAACCTGAGATCAACTCAGTGAGACATGCTTTTCCACTGCATCTTTAGTCTCATTATGTACTAGAAGGCTATCTTTACCAGAAAGATCACTTTAATCTTGAATCACGTGCAATAATGATACCACTAACAATAACAAAATATATATTAATAAAATTTTCAGGTTTGAAATGTCTTCGAGCTAGATTTACAAACTAGAACATTAAGTAACGTATCATTGTATACGTAACAGTCCATCCAGTCTTATTCGCCAGTCCTGGCTCTATTATCAGTTGCACTTGAGTCACTTTTTAAAAATATAAATACCCAGTGCCTAATCTAAGAGGATCAGGTTATAGAGGTCTGATTTTTCTCCCTTCAACCTTCAAAGGGAATGCCAAGGTACAGCCATGTTTGAAAATCACCATTATATGCCTTCTACATCGATCATGTATAGTATAATGAGAACTGGGAAGGCAAGGTTATGTCCTCAAAGATTAATGATATTGGCTATATAAAATTTACTATGGCAGTAGGGCTGAAATAGTACATTTTAGAGCAATGAAAAATTAGTATTAGCATACATATTTTTATTGTTTAAACATCATAGAACACAATCAGCTA
The DNA here is from genome assembly GCF_009873245.2 of Balaenoptera musculus. Classification (NCBI taxonomy): domain Eukaryota; kingdom Metazoa; phylum Chordata; class Mammalia; order Artiodactyla; family Balaenopteridae; genus Balaenoptera; species Balaenoptera musculus. The sequence continues at coordinate 15,367,866 of NC_045800.1, forward strand.
AATCTTCAGGTGCATTCCAGTTAAATATGCCATAAAAGTCCCAGTGTACTGTACAAAAGAGAAAAACTAGCAACACAACTTTTTTCCCCCCAAGAGGATCTATTTTCAGGTTGATTCATATACAATGGTTATATTTTATTTCCACAAAAATATACTTCATAAGGAAAGCAATTATTTTGGAAGACATTTTCTGAAATAAGAAAAATAATTTTCCCTAGAAAATATTTCAGCATTTGATGCTACAAACCCCGGAGAATAAATACAGATTGGGGGAGGGGGGGCTTTATTGGGAACTGCATAGAAACAATCAAATAAGGTAAAACAAAACACCTTTATCCTGTTTTGATTGTATTGCTTTATGTTTTTGTTGTTAGTTGTTAGCACAGGGAAAACAAAATCCTATGTTAAAATACAGCATTGTTTAAACTATGTTATTCTTCCTCCAATTTGAACAATTTGTTTGAAAAATGAAACTGATATTTGCTTCTATCTTTCCACAGCATTAAGAAACCTTACTAAACATAAAGTGTCTGGTAATTTGTTGCGAAAATGAAGAGCATACAATGGACCCGACTAAACAGCACAGTGTAGTCAAGAGGAAAGACTACCACTTTAGGAGTTAAAAAAAGCTTGATCTACCACCTGCAGGGCTTTGGGCAAATTCCTTTTACTCTTGTGCATAATAATCTGAAAATGAGTTTATTAAAACCTTGTTACAAGGTTATTAGAGAGGTTACAGATATTGTAAATAAAGCTCTTAGTAAAATACCTAGCTCTTAGAAGACACTTAAGAGTAGCAATTAGAATAATGATAATCTGAGAGCTCACCCTTTCTCTCTCTCTCTCTCTCTCTCTCTCTGAAAAACTAACACCTCTAATGTTTTTCACCTTGGTAAACTTTTTGGATGCATAAAACCTAAAATATGGTAATCCTGAACAATATGGAAGAAATAAAAATAAATTCCCAATATGTCAGCTACAAAGTAGCTCAACATTAATTTCCTCGTTAAAATACAGAAATTGGGTGGAAGCTCCTTGAAGAATCTTTTTCAAAAGTTCAAAATCTCACTTCATGGATTTTTAACAATTACAACAAAATTCTACACTTTTCCTAGGATTTTTATTCCTAGAAGAAAAACAAAATGTTCATCCATCTCCAGAGAAATAAGCATACTGTCTCATCACCATAGCAAAATAATATGTTGACAGTGCCAACCTGGCAATGAAAGATCATAATAAGCCAGCCTAGATTCACTACTTCATTTAACCGATTTTCTGGATCTCAGGCACTGATTTAAAAGCCTTCTGAAAGCCAAGATAATCCCATTTTCATCATGAATCATAACTTCAAATTATTATTTCAAAAGGTAAATATTTAATTATTTAGGATCTAAAAATCCAGAAGACAGTGGATTCTTTTCAATGATTACTCACAGACAGATAGTCATAGAATTTAAAGAGCATGCCTAACTTTATTACTAGGAATTTCCTTCCAAACAAGCTTACAATAGTTTAGAGATCAAAGTGCTTATTAATAGTCATAATTTTCTTTATATGCTGCCACTTGAAATAATTTTCCAAAGTAGACTATGTGCCTTTATGATGTTTAAAAGTGAAAGGATACTTCTTACATCTATTAAACGTGTTATTCTTTGGTCTCTCTTATTTTTATTTATCAAAATGTTTCTTAATAGCTTAAAATTGGATTATTATTGTACTTTACACAATAAAAGGTACTCTTAAGTACTGCTAAAGATTTAAAATATCAGCTATGTTTTATCTATAACATGATATATAGAGAAGAAATGTTTTCACTACAATGGTCAACCAGGTAGCTAAATTTAGTATTTCAAAAAATATATTCATTTACTATTCAGAAATTGATAGGACTATAGATAACATAATTAAAATTGAGTTGTATAGATGCATTGTATTTCTAGGTTCCCTGGTAAAGATTCTTCTTTAGTTACTTCCATTCCTAGATATGTTCTGGGTTTCCATTTTGTCCCAAAATATTATTTATTTAGCTTTTCTATCTCTATATTCCTTTCTCTAATTCTATCAGTTTCGTCTGTGGAGTAAATATATCTGATGAGTTTAATTTAAATGCATCTTTGCTCATCCCCACTAAGTCTAAAATGCTTGCGTTCCTACTCTTTGTAATGTAAACTTGCTAATGCTCCATATCTATCCATTATCAAAACTAATATGGTAATAGTCAAACAAAATAGACTGATAAAGTGCTCATGTAGGTATACAATACATAAAAGCCTTCAAAAAGACATTCAAACCCAGATTTCTCAATTCCCCTGCCTCCACCACTGACTCACCTCAGTTCATCTCTTCTCCTGCCCTATACTACTACTATGCTGAAACTGGAGAGAATTCCATTCATAATCTGTCACTGAATTTCTCTCTCTAAAATGACATATACACATGCTATCAAGTAATGTATCTGAGAATCTCTACATGAAAAATTTCTGGTATTTCCTACTTTGTACAGTCCTAACAGATACATACCTATGTCATATGCCAGGAAATCGGCAGAAAAACATTTTGCACCGTTACTCAAGGAAGTGTCATTATGGGTATTTCCTCCAAAAATAAGCATAGCTCCATTGATAAGAACAGCTGAATGAAGGTATCTGGCAAACCCACTTTCTTTCAAAATAGTCCTACAGGATAAAATTTAAAAATGTATTACAAAGGATAAAAAGACCTCCCTGATTTTATATATATTACAGAAAGGATCTAATTTGCATATAGAATTTTCCTTGGAATTGTGAAAAAACATGCTTTATTATTTTCAACAACTTATAAATGGCCTCTAAATTTCAATATTTTTAAAAAATATTTTGAGATTCATAGTACCTTAAAATGCTTTCAGGAAACACAATATTAAACATAATTGTTAATGATTTTATAATAATTTATATTTTGAAATTTTGTTTTCATTTATAAAAGTAGGAAACAAGCCTCCTTTAAACTAGAGGACCAAATTATCATCAGTTTTAAATACCAAAGTAAATATAAAGTTAAATATAATAAATTTACTCTGAACAATACTCAGTTAAAACTACATGGCTCATATGGATCTCATAATATGCTTTCTAAGTTTTTAAATATGATATAACATACATGAAAGTGCACACATCATAAGTCTAACACTCAATGAATTTTTACAAGATGAACACAACTAAGTAACCAGTACTAAGATCAAAAAATAAAAAAATACCACTATTCTGAGTCTAACAGCAAATATTTCTATTGCTGCCTTTGTACTTTACAAAATGGAATCACATAGTTTTTATTAATTTGTATGTATGTCCTGTTGCTTAAGATTATTTTTGAGATATACCCATACTGTGTATAATTGAAAATCACATTGCATTTTTGAGAAACATTCAAATTAAATTAAATGTTCTTTTAATTAAAGTGTAATTATGAGAGAAATACTACAAATATATGCTCACAATTATATTTTACCTGAATTCACTGATATATATATATAATAAAGGTTCATGACAATATGAATCAGTACTTTATAAATACTCTATAAATAAATCCCTGGTACAAAGAATCAACATGTAAACATAGTATGTATAGTATAGTTAGTAAGGTATATACAGTATCTCAAAAGCTATAGATTATAATACCAATTAATGCTTAAAGAATACGGAACTCACTTCCAGAATGTCAATATAAGGAGTTCCATGAACAATCTCCCCAGGGAAAGAACTATAATTGGTAAAAATTAAAAAAAAAAAAAAAAAAAACAATTTGGATCTCAAAAATGTTGCCAAGAGCAACAACAAATAAAGAAATATTTGCTCACGAATATCTACTAAATTTCATTAAGAACAGCAACAGTCCATGATATTTTACTCATTACCAACTCCCATTCTTCCCATCACCGCCACCTCCCCACACATACACAACCAGTTAGGCAAGACTGTTCAACCACAGGCTGGTAAAGTCAAGCACAGCACGCTCCTCCATCCCTCAGTTCCTAGTCCAGACCATTAATATACAACCAGGAGCAACAGACTGCCAATACTTCCCATGCCCCCTAACTCTTAGTGGCAGAAGCTCTATTCAAGGAGAAAGCATGCGAGGTCCGAGTCCTCATTCCCTACCTAGCCACCACCCACAGGGTGGAAGCTATACACCAGGCCTCACAGATTAAGAACAAGAGGGCCAAAAAGTCTTCACTCCTAATTCATAGGGCAGCAGTTCCAAGATAAAAGAGGCAAGCTGAGGGCTTCCCTGGTGGCGCAGTGGTTGAGAGTCTGCCTGCCGATGCAGAGGACACGGGTCCGAGCCCTGGTCCGGGAAGATCCCACATGCCGTGGAGCAACTGGGCCCATGAGCCACAACTACTGAGCCTGCGCGTCTGGAGCCGTGCTCCGCAACGAGAGGCCGCGACAGTGAGAGGCCCGCGCACCGCGATGAGGAGTGGCCCCCGCTCGCCACAACTGGAGAAAGCCCTTGCACAGAAACGAAGACCCAACACAACCAAAAATAAATAAATAAATTAAATTAAATTAAAAAAAAAAAAAAGAGGCAAGCCGAGAAGAGCAAAGGCTACCATACCCATCCAGTTCTCTGCACATAACACAGTGGTGTCAATGAAAGAACAGGTTACAAACCCCACCTATATTTCCAAAGCAGGGGCATAGAGGTTTTCTCCCACGGGGAGAGACAGCCTAAGAAAAGGAGAGGAAGCCTAAGAAAAGGAGAGCCCCAAAAGTCTCAAGGGAACTTGACTTTATTTGGTACAAGGGGGCAAACTTCAAGCCTTAAGGGCACTCAAAAACAATGGAAGTAGTGGTTGTAAGCAATTAAGAGATAGCTACATGAGAACAATAAGCTAAAACATAGACAAGCTAGAAGTTTATCAGAGAGAACCAGGGGAAAAGACAGCTAATAAGAGCCTTACTGGGGTCAGAACCTCAAAGACTGGCCTCAAAGACTACCCCTGAAAAAGGTTTGAAATGGAATTCAGACTGTGGAGCAATTTATGCCCCCAGAGCATTGTTGAAAATAATAGAACTATCAGTTGGCAATTAGTGGAGGCTACCAGGTGAGTATGATACAAACAGAGGCAGAAAGCTTAACAAAGAGCTCAGAGGAAAAAGTCAAAGAGCTCTGCTAAAATTACTATCATCCCAGGGTGACTGTGTGCATACCCAGGCTGTACCATCTGAGGAGGAACATCAGAGGATGCATTTGGAAGAAGAAACAGACTTCTCTAAAAGAGTTCAGCCAAGTTACTAAACAAATAAAATTACAACAGCCCCAGAGAGGAAGGAAAAGTCAGGATCCAGCGTTGCTACAATATATTATCTAAAATGTCTGGTTTTCAGGGAAAATTATGGCATGCAATGAAATAGTAAAGTGTGACCCATACACAGGAATAAAAGCAAGCAAAAAAACTACCTTTAAGAGAACCCAGATGTCAGATGAAACAAAAAAGACTTTAAAGCAGCTATTATAAATATAGTCAAAGACTTAAAGAATACAATGTTTAAAGAAGTAAAGGAAAATATGACAACACCTTATCAAATATAAAACATTAACAAAGAGAAATAACAAAAAAAGGAAAATCTGGAGTTGAAAAGTGTAATATTGAAATTTTAAAATTTAGTAGACAAGCTCAACAGTATATTTCAGCAAGCAGCAAGAAAAAAAATCAGTGAACTAGTAGATAAATCAATAGAGATCCTGCAATTCAAAAACAGAGGAAAATGAACAGAGTCTATGCGAAATGTAGAACACCATTAACAGCAACAGCATATATTTACTGGGAATACTAGGGCAGAGGAGGAAGAGGTAAAAGACTTTTCAATAAATAATGGCTGACAACTTCCTAAATTTGATGAAAAACATTAGCATACACATCCAAGAAGCTCAACAAACTTCAAGTAGGAAAAAATACAGAAAAAGCCACACTCAGACATAAAATAGTAAAAATATTGAAGGCCAAGGGTAAAATCTTTAAAGCAGGGGGAGAAAGAAGGTTCTTCCCATACAAGAGAACCCCAATAAGATAAATAGCTGACTTCTCATCAGAAACAATAAAGGCCAGAAGGCAATGGGATGGCATATGAAAAGTGTTGAATTTTTTAAAAAGTCAGAATACGAGGATACAGGGAGAGACATCAGCAAGATGTAGGAATAAGTTTCCTACTGTGAATAAAAAATATTGCCTGCCATATGGTAAACAAATGAAGTTGCAGCCATTGAGCCATCACACTGCAACCATGACGGTGAGCCCTGAGAACTCAGAATGGAAACAGAATGCCCTCCACTGCAGCCACCCAGGACAGTGCACCCTGAGGAGACTCAGGATGAGAAGTACAGGATACTGGCCCCAGATAGCTGAGGTGCGCATCAAAGGAATGATCTCAATGAGCCTAGACTTTGCATCTTTCCATACACAGAAAAGCGCTAAATTCCTTAACTTGAGATATCTGGTTTTCTTTAATTAACAGCAATCTTTTGATGTTCTGACTAGGTGGTCTTTGTTGCAAAAACTGCTATATACCTGGCTCCCGCTTGCCTCTTTGGAGCAGTCTCTCAGTTATCCGAGATGCTATGTCACGGGCTTAAGTCCTCAGATTTGTCCACCAAATAAAACATAACTCTCAACTTTTAGGTTGTGCATTTTTTTTTCAGTCGACACTGCCTTCATCCTCCCACAGAAGCACTGATTTTGTCAACTACTCAGAGACAGGAGTACCTTTGTAGGTGCCCAGCAGTCCAGCAGAGAATTCCTAGCACCACTTGGAGCAAAAATTCCAAGAACAGGACTGAAGAGGGCAAGAAGAACAGTTTCACTTTACCACATCACCCCCACCCCCTAAGGCAACAGCTCACTGCCAAGAGAAACTCATTCAATCTGCTTTTTCTCCCATGGGGGAAAGTGAGAACCTAGTAAGTGCCTAGCTTCCATGGCCAAGCAGGATGATGCCCAAGAAGCCCACTTCTTTCTCACCCCATCCAAAACAATCACAGGATGGGCAGGGGAGGGAAAAGGGGGCTCATGGCAACATGATAAAATGTCATGGTAAAAAACCCAACAGGGCTAAGGTTTCTACTAACTACCTCATGAACTCTACCGAGAGGCCCACCCATAAACTTCATAGAGTGTATTACATGTAGATTCACCTCAACTAGCACACCCATGCTCCCAGCAATCCATAAATCCCTCCCCCACGTAGCCCGCACCCCATACACACCCCTGCAGACAGCACACTTTAGCTTCTGCAGGTCATGAATGAGCACACACATATAACCGGCTCAACTCTGTTGCCATGGCAGAATGTGCATAACCTTGAACACTTCAGGCACTGCCCTGGGGAAAATAAATAAGACACTCTCAGTATCAGGCCTGGCTTTGTGTGATGGAGAAAATTCAATCTACAAACTATATTAAAAACTCATATAACTCAATAGAAAAAAAGAAGAATTTAATTTTAAAATGGGCAGAGGATCTGAACAGACATTTTTCCAAAGAAGACAAACAGAGGGCCAACAGGTACATGAAAAAGTGCTCAACATCACTCAACAAGGAAATGCAAATCAAAACCACAATGAGGTATCACCTCACGCGCACACGCGCAGCTGTTGGAATGGCTATTATCAAAAACACAGGAAATAAGTATTGGTGAGGATGCGGAGAAAAGGGAACCCTTGTGCACTGTTGATGGGAATATAAATTGGTACAACCACTGTGGAAAACAGTACGGAGGTTCCTCAAAAACCAATTTAGAATTACAATTACAAATTACAAATTACAAATCTAATTACAAATTTAGAACTACCAAATTAGCCAGCAATTCTACTTCTGAGTATGTATCCAAAGGAAACAAAATAGCTATCTCAAAAAGATATCTGCACCCCCATATTCATTGCAGCATTATTTACAATAACTAAGACATGGAAATAACCTGAGTGTCCATCAACGGATGAATGGATAAAGATATATATACAAAGGGGAATATTATTCAGCCATTTAAAAAAAAAAAGGAAATCCTGCCATTTGCAACAACATAGATGGACCTTGAGGGCATTACACTAAGTGAAATAAGTCAGACAGAGAAAGGCAAAGACTGTATGACCTCACAAATATGCAAAATCTAAAAATGTTTTTAAATGAACTTATAGATACAGAGAATAGATTGGTAGCCACCAAAGTCAGGTGGTAGAAGGTGGGTGAAATGAGTAAATGTGGTCAAAAGGCATAAACTCCCAGTTTTAAGACAAATAAGTCCTGGGAATGTAATATACAGCACAGTGATTATAGTTAACAATACTGTATTATGTTTGAAAGTTGTTAAGGACTTAAAAGCTCTCATTACAAGAAAGAAATAATTCATAACTAAGTATGTGATGGATGTTAACTAAACTGTTGTAATCATTTTACAATATATACATATAACAATTCATTATGCTGTACACCTAAAACTAATACAATGTTTTATGTCAGTTATATTTCAATTTTAAATAATTAATTAATTTAATTTTAAAAAGATAAGTGTTTGCAAGGATGTGAAGAAAAGGGAACCCTTCTACACTATTGGTGGGAATGGAAATTGGTATGGTCAACTTGGAAAGCAGTATGAACATTCCTGGAAAAATTAAAAATTGAACTACCAAGAACTATAATATGATCCAGCAATCCCACTTCTGCATATATATCCAATAGATGCAGCTAAAGCCTAAAAAAATACAACACCCTTTCATGATAAAAAGCACCCAACAAAATAGAGATAGAAGGTAACTTCCTCAATCTGGTATGGCTGAATGGTGCACCACCACAAAAGATGCATCCATGTCCTAATCTCCAGAACCTGTGAATGTTACCTTATTTGGAAAAAGAGTCTTTTCAGATGTAATTAAATTAAGGATCTTGAGATGAGGAACTCATCTTGGATTATCCAGTGGACCTAATCCAATGACAAGTGTCCTTATAAAAGACACACAGAAAAGAGGAGAAGGTAATGTAACTGTGGAGGCAACTGGAATGATTCAGCCACAACTCCAGGAATACTGACAGCCAACGCTGGAAGAGGCAAGGAAAGGAATTTCCCCTAGCATTTCTGGAGGGGGCATGGCCGCGGTCACACTTTAATTTTGGATTTCTGGCCTCCAGACCTGTGAGAGAATATCTTTACATTGTTTTAAGCTACACAGTTTGTGGTAATTTGTTACAGCAGCCATAGAAACCTAATACAAAGGATATCTACAAAAAAGAAAAAAAAAAACAAAAAACCAGAGCTAACATCATACTTAATGGTAAAAGATTAAATGTTCCCCCTCTAAGATCAGGAATAAGACAAGGATTTTTGCTCTTGTCACTTTTATTCAACTTTGTATTAGAGATTATAAGAAGGAAAATGGGCAAGACCATAAAATTAAATGCATCTAAATTGGAAAGGAAGAAGCAAAACTCTCATTATTTGCAGATGACATGATCTTATACATAGAAGTTCAAAGAAATCCACAAAAAAACTGCTAGAACTAATAAATGAGTCTAGCAAGTTTGGAGGTTAAAATAAAATAAAAATAAATTATATTTATAAAACCAGAAATGAAAAATCCTAAGAGAAAAATAATAAAACAATTCAATTTACATTAGTATCAAAAAGAAAAAGTATTTAAAAATAAATTTAATGAAACAAGTATAAAATTTATACCATGAAAACTAGAAAATATTGAAGAGAGAAATTAAAGATAGCCTAAAAAAATGAAAGGATATCCCATTTACATGGATTGGAAAACAAAATATTGTTAAGATGACCATACTCTCCAAATTGATCTACAGATTCAACTCACTCTCTATAAAATCCCAGCTGGATGTTTTTCTCATTGACAAACTAATCCTGTGATTCATGTGGAAATTCAAGGGCCCAGAATAGCCAACTCAAAGAAAGGAAAGAATACTCTTTTCAACAAATGGTGCTGAGGCAACTGGATATCTAGGTACAAAAGAGAGAAACTGAACCGTTCCCTTAGAATATATGCAAAAATTAACTAAAAATTAGTAAAAGGCCTAAATTTAAGAGCTACAAGTGATAAAACTCTTAGAAGAAACTATAGAAGTAAATATTCCTTGCCTTGGGTTAGGCAATGGATGCTTAGATATGACACCAAAAGCATAAGTGACAAAATATATAACAGATAAAATGGTCTTAAAAATTAAACATTTCTGAGCTTCAAAGGACACTAAAAATAAAGTGAAAAACAATGTACAGAATGGGAGAAAATATTTGCAAATCACATATCTGATAAAGGATTTATATCTAGAATATATAAAGTACTCTCTCAACTCTAGGAATAATAACTCTAGAAATAGAAGGGCATTTCCTTACATTGATAAAAAAAATTATCAAAAAAATTAGAGGCTGAGTCAAGATGGCAGTGTGGGAAGACATGGGGTTAGCATCTCCCCACAACTAGGGTGCCTGCTGGCCGCTAATGGGGGACTCTGACACCCAAGGATAAGGGAGGAACCCCAAAGTGAACAAGTAGGATGTAGGGGGACTGAGGGGGGAGGAGAAGTGGAGGCCACACAGGATCAGTGCCCCTGAGGCCAGGGAGATCAGGAGAGGCAGGTGGAAGGGACTCTCCAGGAAGAGCGGGAGAGGAGCAGAGGGTGATGGCCCCGCCCACTCAGGGCCAGGGAGCCTGCTGAGCTCCCAGGCCGATCCCCTGCCCTCCAAACCCCCCTCCAGGCTGCATGGGCCCTTGGGGGCATAGGAGGGAGGCCAGGGAGATCAGGAGAGGCAGGCAGGAGGGGCCCTCCCAGACTGGAGGAGCAGGAGAGGAGAGGAGGGTGTTTGCCATGCCCACTCAAGCCCAGGAAGAATGCTGGGCTCCCAGGTGAGGTCCCTGCCCTCTGCGACCTGGGGTGGGGGGCACACCTCAGCCCCTTCTGTTCCTTGAGCCTAAGCCCCATGCCCCACATTCCCTAGGGCCTTTTGCAGCCCTGTGGGCCCTGAGCATTGGCCCCGCCCACCGCCCAAACCTTGCCCTTGCTTAGGCTCCACCCTCCACAGCCAAGGCCTTCCCCCACACCCTTTTCTTTTCCTCCTCCTTGTCTTTTGTACTATTGTGGTACTGTTGTACCTCCCAGTTGTTGATTCATCTATATTTTTATTTTTATATTCTTCCTAACATATCTCTTAGTTTCCTAGTCTAATTTTATTTTTTACTTTGTTATTGTTCTTGGGTTTTTTGGGGTTTTTTTTTTTGCCACCAGAGGTGGCTTGCAGGATCTTGGTTCACGAGCCCAGGGTCGGGCGAAACGTCCTGCGGTGGGAGTTCCAAGTTCGAACCACTGGACTAACAGAGAACCTCAGACCCCAGGGAATATTCATCTGAGTGAGGTCGCGGAGTTCCTCATCTCAGCACCAAGACCCAGCTCTACCCAATAGCCGACCAGAGCTGGAAAGCTCAGGCCAAGCAACCAGTAAGACAGGAACACAATCCCACTCATAAAAAAAAAAAAAGAGATGGCAAAAAAATATGTCACAAATGAAAGAGCAAGGTAAAAACCTACAAGACTAAATGAAGAGGAAATAGGCAATCTACCTGAAAAAGAATTCAGAGTAATGATAGTAAAGAGAATACAGAATCTCCGAAACAGAATGGAGGCACAGAATGAGAAAATACAAGAAATGTTTAACAAAGATCTAGAAGAACTAAAGAACAAACAAACAGAGATGAACAACATAACAACTGAAATGAAAAATACACTAGAAGGAATCAATAACAGAATAACTGAGTCAAAAGAATGAATAAGTGAGCTGGAAGACAAAATGGTGGAAAAACTGCCAAGGAGCAGAATAAAGAAAAAAGAATGAAAAGAATTGAAGACAATCTCAGAGACCTCTGGGACAACAATAAATGCATCAACATTCGAATTTTAGGGGTCCCAGAAGAAGAAGAGAAAAAGAAGGGGTCTGAGAAAATATTTGAAGAGATTATAGTTGAAAACTTCCCTAACATGGGAAAGGAAATAGTCACCCAAGTCCAGGAAGCACAGAGAGTCCCATACAGGATAAACCTTAGGAAAAATACACCAAGACACATATTAATCAAACTAACAAAAACTAAATTCAAAGAAAAAATATTAAAAGCAGCAAGGGAAAAACAAAAAGTAACATACAAAGGAATCCCCATAAGGTTATCAACTGATTTTTCAGTGGAAACTCTTCAGGCCAGAAGGGAGTGGCAGGGTATACTTAAAGTGATGAAAGAGAAAATCCTACAACCAAGATTACTCTACTCAGCAAAGATCTCATTCAGATTCAATGGAGAAGTCAAAAGCTTTTCAGACAAGTAAAAGCTAAGAGAATTCAGCACCACCAAACGTGCTTTACAACAAATGCTAAAGAAACTTCTCTAAGCGGGAAACACAAGAGAGAAAAAGACCCACAAAAACAAACCCAAAACAATTAATAAAATGGTAATAGGAACATACATATCAATAATAACCTTGAATGTAAATGGATTAACTGCCTCAATCAAAAGACACAGACTGGCTGAATGGATACAAAAACAAGACCCATATATATGCTGTACACAAGAGACCCACTTCAGACCTAGGAACACATACAGACTGAAAGTGAAGGGATGGAAAAAGATATTCCATGCAAATGGAAATCAAAAGAAAGCTGGAGTAGCAATACTCATATAAGATAATTCAGACTTTAAAATAAAGACTGTTAAAAGAGATAAGGAGGGACACTACATAATGATCAAAGGATCAATCCAAGAAGAAGATATAACAATTATAAATGTTTATGCACCCAACATAGGAGCACCTCAATACATGAGGCAAATGCTAACAACCATGAAAGGAGAAATCGACAGTGACACAATAGTAGTAGGGGACTTTAACACCCCACTTGCACCAATGGACAGATCAGCCAAATAGAAAATAAATAAGGAAACACAAGCTTTAAATGACACAATAGACCAAATAGATCTAATTGATATTTATAAAACATTCCACCCAAAAGTGGCAGAATACACTTTCTTCTCAAGTGTACATGGAACATTCACCAGGATAGATCACATCCTGGGTCACAAATCAAGCCTCAGAAAATTTAAGAAAATTGAAATCATATCAAGCATCTTTTCTGACCACAACGCTATGAGATTGGAAATCAATTACAGGAAAAAAACTGTAAAAAACAAAAATACATGGAGGCTAAACAATATGCTACTAAATAACCAACAGATCACTGAAGAAATCAAAGAAGAAATGAAGCAATACAAAGAAACAAATGACAATGAAAACACGATGACCCAAAACCTATGGGATGCAGCAAAAGCAGTTCTAAGAGGGAAGTTTATAGCACTACAATCTCACCTCAAGAAACAAGAAAAATCTCAAATAAACAATCTAACCCCACACTTAAAACAACTAGAGAAAGAAGAACAAAGAAAACCCGAAGTCAGTAGAAGGAAAGAAATCACAAAGATCAGAGCAGAATTAAATGAAATAGAAACGAAGAAAACAATAGCAAAGATCAATAAAACTAAAAGCTGGTTCTTTGAGGAGATAAACAAAATTGATAAACCATTAGCCAGACTCATCAAGAAAAAAAGGGAGAGGATGCAAATCAATAAAATTAGAAATGGAAAAGGAGAAATCACAACTGACACTGCAGAAATACAAAGGATCATAAGAGACTACCACAAACAACTATATGCCAATAAAATGGACAACCATGAAGAAATGGACAAATTCTTGGAAAGGTATAACTTTCCAAGACTGAACCAGGAAGAATTAGAAAATAGAAACAGAACTATCACAAGTAATGAAATTGAAACCATAATTAAAAATCTTCCAACAAACAGAAGTCCAGGACCAGATGGCTTCACAGGCGAATTCTATCAAACACTTAGAGAAGAGCTAACACCAATCCTTCTCAAACTCCTCCAAAAAACTGCAGAGGGAGAAACACTCTCATATTCATTCTACGAAGCCACCATCACCCTGATACCAAAACCAGAAAAAGATATCACAAAAAAAGAAAATTATAGACCAATATCACTGATGAACACAGATGCAAAAATCCTGAACAAAATACTAACAAACAGAATCCAACAGCACATTAAAAGGATCAAGTGGGATTTACCCCAGGGATGCAAGGTTTCTTCAATGTATGCAAATCAATCAATGTAATACACCACATTAATAAATTAAGGAATAAAAACCATATGATCATCTCAATAGATGCAGAAAAAGCTTTTGACAAAATTCAACACCGATTTATGATAAAAACTCTCCAGAAAATGGGCAGAGGGAACCTACCTCAACAAAATAAAGGCCATATATGACAAACCCACAGCAAGAATCATAGTCAATGGTGAAAAACTGAAAGCGTTTCCACTAAGATCAGGAACAAGACAAGGATGTCCACTCTCGCCACTCTTATTCAACATAGTTTTGGAAGTCCTAGCCACAGCAATCAGAGAAAAAAAAGAAATAAAAGGAATACAAATTGGAAAAGAAGAAGTAAAACTGTCACTGTTTGCTGATAACACGATACTATACATAGAAAATCCAGAAAACTACTAGAACTAATCAATGAATTTGGTAAGGTTGCAGGATACAAAATTAATGCACAGAAATCTCTGGCATTCCTATATACCAACAACGAAAAATCAGAAAGAGAAACTATGGAAACACTCCCATTTACCATTGCAAGAAACAGAATGTAATACCTAGGAATAAACCTGCCTAAGGAGGTGAAAGACTTGTACTCAGAAGACTATAAAACACTGATGAAAGAAATCAAAGATGACAAAAACAGATGGAGAAATATACCATGTTCTTGGATTGGAAGAATCAATATTGTGAAAATGACTGTATTACCCAAAGCAATCTACAGATTCAATGCAATCCCTATCAAACTACCAATGGCATTCTTCACAAAATTAGAACAAAAAATTTTACAATTCGTACGGAAACACAAAAGACCCCGAATAGCCAAAACAATCTTGAGAAAGAAAAACAGACTTGGAGGAATCAGTCTCGCCGACTTCAAACTTTACCACAAACTATACCACAAAGCTACAATAATCAAGACTAGTACTGATAATCAATAATGGTACTGGCACACAAACAGAAATATAGATCAATGGTACAAGATAGAATGCCCAGAGATAAACCCACACACATATGGGCACCTAATTTACAACAAAGGAGGCAAGAACATACAATGGAGAAAAGACAGCCTCTTCAATAAGTGGTACTGGGAAAACTGGACAGCTACACGTAAAAGAATTAAATTAGAACACTACCTAACACCATACACAAAAATAAACTCAAAATGGATTAAAGACTTAAATGTAAGACCAGACACTATAAAACTCTTAGAGGAGAACATAGGAAAAACACTCTTTGACATAAAACTCAGCAAGATCTTTTTTGACCCACCTCCTAGAGTAATGGAAATAAAAACAAAAATAAACAAATGGGACTTAACTAAACTTAAAAGCCTTTGCACAGCAAAGGAAACAATAAACAAGACCAAAAGATAACCCTCAGAATGGGAGAAAATATTTGCAAATGAAACAACAGACAAAGGATTGATCTCCAAAATATACAAACAGCTCATGAAGTTCAATATCAAAAAAACAAACAATCCAGTTAAAAAATGGGCAGAATACCTAAATAGACATTTCACCAAGGAAGACATACAGATGGCCAAGAGGCACATGAAAAGATGCTCAACAACACTAATTATTAGAGAAATGCAAATCAAAACTACAACAAGGCATCACCTCACACCAGTCAGAATGGCCATCATGAAAAAAATCTACAAACAACAAATGCTGGAGCGGGTGTGGAGAAAAGGGAACCCTCTTGCACTGTTGGTGGGAATGTAAATTGATACAGCCACTATGGAGAATAGTATGGATGTTCTGTAAAAAACTAAAAATAGAACTACCATACGACCCAGCAATCCCACTACTGGGCATATACCCTGAGAAAACCATAATAAAAAAAGAGACATGTACCACAATGTTCATTGCAGCACTATTTACAATAGCCAGGACATGGATCCAACCTAAATGTCCATCGACAGATGAATGGATAAAGAAGATGTAGCACATATATACAATGGAATATTACTCAGACATACAAAGAAACGAAATTGAGTTATTTGTAGTGAGGTGGATGGACCTAGAGTCTGTCATACAGAGTGAAGTAAGTCAGAAAGAGAAAAACAAATACCATATGCTAACACATATATATGGAATGTAAAAAAAAAAAAAAAAATTTGTACTGATGAATCTAGTTTCAGGGCAGGAAAAGAGATAGACATAGAAAATGGACTTGAGGACACGGGGTGGGAGGGCAAAGCTGAGGCAAAGGGAGAGTAGCATCGACATACATACACTACCAAATGTAAAATAGTTGGTTGGTGGAAGCAGCAGCATAGCACAGGGAGATCGGCTCGGTGCTTTGTGATGACCTAGAAGGGTGGGATAGGGTGAATGGGAGGGAGGCTCAAGAGTGAGGGAATATGGGACATGTGTATGCATATGGCTGATTCGTTTTGTTGTGCAACATAAACTAACACAGTATTGTGAAGCAATTATACTCCAATAAAGATCTATTAAAAAAAAATTATACTAATGGCAAGAAAATGGAAAGATGTTTTCTTTCTAAGAAAGAGCAAGGCAAGATATACTCTCTCACCACTCCCATTCAACATTATACTGGAAGTCCTAGTTAGTGCAATAAGACAGGAAAAGGGAATAAAAGATATACAAAATGGGAAGGAATAAATAAAACTGTCTTTTTTCACACATGACATGATTGCCTATGTAAGAAATCCCAAACAATCAACAACAACAACAAAAAAACAAAAAACTCCTGGAACTAATAAGTAATTATGGCAAGGTTGTAGGATACAAGGTTAATATGCGAAAGTCAATCGCTTTCTTACATATTAACAATGAACAATGGATACTTGAAATAAAGACACAACACTTATATAGCACCCCACAAAACTGAAATAGGTATAAATCTAACAAAATATGTATAAGATCTATATTGAGAAAATTACAAAACTTTGATGAAAGAAATCAAAGAGGTAAATAAAGGGATAGGCCATATATAATACATGGATAGGATGATTCACTACTGTCAAGATGTCAGTTCTTCCCAGCTTAGTCTATATAGTCAATGCAATCCCATCAAAATTCTCACAAGAATAGCCAACACAATATTGAGAAAGAGGAACAAATTCAGAGAACTAACGCTACTTGACTTCAAGACTTACTATAAAGCTACAATAATAAAAACAGTGTGGTACTGGGGAAAGAACAGACACATAGATCAATGGAACAGAATAATGAGCCCAGAAATAGACCCACAAATAGTCAACTAACTTCTGACAAAAGAACAAAAACAACTCAAGAGAGAGAGGACAGTCATTTCAATAAATGGTGCTGAAATAACTGGACATCCACATGCAAAAAAAAAAATAATAATAAGTTTGACAGATCTTACACCTTCTACAAAAATTAACACAAAATGAATCATAGGCCTAAATGTAAAATGCAAAACTATAAAACTCCTAGAAGATAATATAGAAGAAAATCTGGGTGACCATGAGTTTACTGATGACTTTTTAGATACAGCACCAAAAGCACAAATCATGAAAGAAAAAAATGATAAGTTGGGTTTCATTAAAATTAAAAACCTTGACTCTGTGAAAGACACCATTCGGAGAATGAAACAGTAAGCCACAGATTCGGAGAAAATATTTGTAACAAATATCTGATAAAGGACCTGAATCCAAAATATAAAAAGAACTCTTAAAACTCAACGATTAGAAAACAAACAACCCAATTAAAAATTGGCAAAAGGTCTGAACAGATACCAAAGAAGACATACAGATGGCAAAATAAGCATATAGGAAAATGCTCATTATAGGTCATTAGGGAATTACAAATTAAAACAATGAAATACCACTACCTATTAGAATGGATAAAATACAAAACACTGACACCAAATGCTAGCAAGGATGCAGAGCAACATTCATTGCTGATGGGAATGAAAAATAGTACAACCACTCTAACAGAACTAAACATACTCATAAAAATAAACACTCTTACCACACAATCCAACAATTGCACTCATTGGTTGAAATTTTATGTCCACGCAAAAAACTGCAAGTGGATGTTTATAGCAACTTTATTCATAACTGTCAAAACTTGGAAACAACCAAGATGTTCTTCAATAGGTGAATGGATAAACAACTGTACCACGTCCACACAATAGAATATTATTCAGTGATAAATGAAATGGGCTATTAAGCCATGAAAAGACTTGGAGGAACCTTAAATGCAAATTGCTAAGTGAAAGAAGCCAATCTAAAAAAGGATATATACTGTATGATTCCAACTATATAACATTCTGGTAAAGGCAAAAACAATGAAGACAGTAAAAATATCAGTGGTTGCCAGAGGTTGGGCAGGGAGAGAGGGAGGTGAGCACACATGATTTCTAGGGCAATTGAAACTATTCTATATGATGCAGTAGCAGTGGAATATGTCATTATACATGGTGTAAACCTACTGGACCAACAACACAAAAGTGAGTCCTAATGTAATCTATGGACTTTAGTTAATAATAATGTATCAATATTGACTCATCAATTGTAACAAATGTACCACACTAATACAAGATGTTAATAATAGAGGGACTTGGGGTGGTGAAGATATGGGAGTATTGGGGAAATCTCCATACCTTTTGCTCACTTTTCTTTAAACCTAAAACTGTTCTAAAAACTAAAGTCTATTAATTAAAGGACAACAAAATAAAATGGTGGTGATAAAAACTGCAGTTGCTTTTCCAGATATGATATCTTTACTGCAATAAATAAACCCAACCCTTAGTACCTAGTAAGCAGATAATTTTTTAAAATATATGAATTGTAAAGTGGGATCCGGGTTTCTCACTTTCAAAAGGAATTTACAAATATGGAAGACAGAAGTCTAAAATAAATCCTGTAATGTTGTATTACATCATTATGCAGTTTAGACAGACAGGGTTTAGACAGACAGACATATATACAGAGACAGAGCTATATACCCACTTCTATAAATAAGTATAAACATGTGTGTCTTTGTAAATTTTCTGGCTCCATCTTCTGATAGGGTCTATAAACACATCAAAAAAGTAATAAACATACCTAGTCCCCTAATCTTGGTTTTTAAATACCATTCTCTACTAAAAGTAATCTAGGTTCCTTGGGGGAAATGACTTACTCCAGCAGGGAAACTACAAGATGTAAACAGAATTTTTTTTTTTTTTTTGCATCTGTGCCAGAAAGTGTAGAAATGCACTAGAGTGACTGGGGACATGTCTAAAGAATAGAGGAGCCTTACTGAAAGAAGCTCATGATGGCCAAATCTGGGACACTTTGAACACCAAAATAAAGAATAGTAATTGATTATAGAACATTGATTAAAATAAAAATCCATCAATTGATACTGATATAAGTGAACACACAACTTGGGATATTTACAAGGAATAATATTACAATATCACCATTTGGTAACCATCACAGTGATACCAAGAATGATCAATGGATGCTAAAACTAGTGTGTAAAAGTTTAATGAGAAACAAAATATTTACATAGTCTCAAAGTATCTCCATACAGTGTTTATTAATTTAAAAAGGAAAAATTGTATCTTTACAGTGGAGAAACGTGGAAACACTTTAACCATTACTTTAACCAAGATATGAAAGTTAACCTCTGCATGAAAGTTCATAGCAGCCTCATTCAAAATAGCCCAAATTGAAAACAACCCAAATGTCCATCAACTGATGAGTGGATTAACAATATGAGGTATATTCATACAGTGGAATATTATTCAGCCATAAAAAAGAATTAAGTACAGAAATATACTACAGCATGGATGAACCCTGAAAAATTATGCTAAGTGAAAGAAGCCAGATGCAAAATGTCACATACTGTACATTTCATTTATATGAAATATTGAGAATAGGCAAATCCATAGAAACATAAAGTAGGTTAGTGGCTTCCAGGAAATGGAGGGAAAGGGTATAGGAAAGTATAGGATTTCTTTTTGGGGGTGATGGAAATATTCTGGAATTAGTGATGGTTGCATAACACTATGAGTATACTAAAAACCACTGAACTGTACACTTTAAATGGTCACAATGGAGAATTTTATGTTATATGAATTTTATTTCAGTAAAAGTTTTTTTCCAAAAAAAAAAAAAATTCATAGAACACATTTTAGTGATCTACCAAAATGCAAACCCTGAATCTAATCATGAGGAAACATTAGACTCACCACTTTTCTTTTTTAATATTTCTAGAAGTATAGTTGAAATCTTTTTTTAACTGGAAAAAACTGGAAAAAATACCAAATTTATAATTACAGTTGCAAGTTGTAAATGATAATGTTTAATATGTTCCTTATGTGTTAAAACATATTGTGCTTTTATTATTGTGTTTTAAAGGAACACAATAATAGAGAAAACGACTTCAACAATAGGACAAGAAAATTTGAGGTCTCTACTATCACAGAAAAGCCTTGACATAGAAGAAAAATGAAGATGTGGGCTCCTACTACAAGCTCTACAAACATATATGTGCAAAAAACGTTATGAGACACCTCATCTAACAAGGCTAAGAAATCAAGACCATAATGGCCCTGGTACTCAAAATCATTACAGCAAATTAAAAGTCTCTTAGCAAAGGATAATACAGTACTAATTAATAAAACATCCTAACAATACAAAAGGAATCATTTTTGAGAAATTGGAATTCTTATAAATACAGGATGTTGTAGATAGTGCTTCTGTGGTACTATATTAATTCTGTACTTTAAAAAATCTTTGAAATCACATATACTTGAAATATGTTTTCATATTAATGCTAATCTGGTTACATGAAATGATTTCTTCTAGCTTCTTAAATTTGGTATAATGAGAATTAGTTTTACATTAAAGTATTCAAAGCTAGTTTGTTAAACTATCAAGTTTTTGTGATTTCCTAAAAATGTAGCTGTCAGAGGTTTTGGAAAATGATATAAGACAATTTTATAAATATGTTATTAGTTACTTATATTCTACTAAATACTGATGAACATGCTATTCATGAGGTTTATCCTTGACAATTTCTCTGCATAATGAGTGTCTGAAATATAGTATATATGCATACTATATTTGTACTGCATACATATATGCATTTGTTGAATATATAACTAAAATAGCTATTTCATAGGATACATACATTACATATGGGTGTGTGAATGTATTCAAATTTAGGAGAAACTGTCAAAAGGTTTTTCAATGCTTCTACTGGTTTATACACACTTGGATTATCAATCTTGTAAATCTTAACCATTTAAGTGGATGTGTAGTGGTACCTGAATGTTATCTTAATTTAAATTACCCTGTGGCTAATAAGGTTGAGCAACTTTTAAAATGCATTTTGGTCATTTGGATATCCTTTTGTTCAAGTCGCTTGCCCATTTTCCCTTGAGTCATCTGACATTTTCTTGTTGATCTGTAGTACATCTCTACATATTCGGGAATAGAGACCTTTGTTGACTTTATGTGTTGCAAATATCTCCTACACTGCAGTTTGCCTTTTCACCTTCTTAGTGATATTTTTTAGACATACATAGTTCAGTCTATCATTTTTCCTTTATTAAGAGTACTATTTAAATACTATTTTTAAAGTCTTTCTTTGCCAATAAAAACAAAGATATTTACCCGTTATCTTCTACAATATTTATTATTTTACATTCCATACTTAGATTTACAATTGATCTGAAACTAATTTTTGTATATGATTTGAAGCAGGGCCCCAAATTCATTTCTTTCAATTGTATACCAATTGGCCCAGAATAATTTATTGAAAAAACGACTCTGTAGTGCCAACTTTGTTACACTAAGTGCCAATAAATGTGTAGGTCTGTCTGGGGAATTCCTATTTGCTACAATGATCTATGTCCCTATCTTTGCAGCAACACTTAATTACTGTAGTTTTGAATTCATGAAATCTAGAAGTCTTCCAGCTTTGTTCTTCTGAAAGTTTTGTTTTGCTATGAATGGTTTTTTGCATTTTCATATAAATTTTTGAATAAGCATGTCAATTTCTAAAAGAAAAATACTTTCTGCAATTTTGTTTTGGGATTACATTAAATCTAGAGATCAATTTGGGCAGAATAGATATCTCTACAATATTGTTTCAATTAATTATCATTATGTATCTTCCATTTATTTAGGTCTTCAATTTCTCACATGGTTTTTGAGTTTTCTATGGAAAGATCCTGTGTATATGTCATTACATTTACGTCTCAGGTTGTTGATGTTCTGATGATAAATTGTATTGCTTTTATTGTATTGCTTTTAAATTGTATTTAAAATTGTATTGCTTTCAAATCATTTTCTAATTGTTCCTGGTATACAGAATTATATTGGATTGGTTTTCTTTATATTGACCTTATATCTAGCAACCTATTACCCATATATCTTTTATATTTTGTTATTCCCTTTAACTTTAATTGTATTATTTCACTGGCTGGAAATGCCAATACAATGTTGAATAGAAACACTGATAGTAGCCACTCTTATTCATTCCTAACCTTAAAGGAAAATTTTTCAACATTACACTATAATGTTTGCAATAAGGTTTTTCTATTGGTTTGTACCTTTTACCACACAAATAGTCTGCTTCTATTCCTATTGTATTTGAGTTTTTATCATGAATACTTGTTAAATTTTATCTAAACTTTTCTTTGCAACATTTGAGATTATATGCCTTCACTTCTTTATCCTTTTAATGTGTTAATTACTCTGATTTTATGAATTTTTAATTAACCTTATATTCTTAGAGTGAACCCAAATGATGTATTATACCTTTCATAAATTGCTGGATTCACCTAATATTTTGTATCTATTTTCATGAAAAATATAACACTATAATTTCTTACCTGTAATATCTTTTTCATAGTTTTGTATCAAAGTTTTGCCAGCCCCATAAATTGCAAAATAATTATTTCTGTTCTCTGAAATTTTGTGAAGGACTGGTATCATTTCTTAAATATGTACTTCTTAAATGTTTGGGCAAATTCACCCAAAGTAAAGTGATCTGGGCCTGGAGAGTTTTTGGTTTTATTCTGTCTTGTTTTGTTTGTGTTTGTTTTTTAAGGGAAGAACGTTTCAAGTATAGATTCTATTTCTTTGCTATAATGTTATTCCAATTTTCTATCTTTCCATGTGTCAATTCTGGTTTCATTTTTCTAGACATTTGACATGGTTCATTTGATTTTTTTTAAATTCACTGTCATACAGCTGCTTATCATATACTTTTATTACCTTTTAATGTCTGTAGAACTTAATGTCTGTAATGTCCTTTTTCATTCTGGATTTGGGTTATTTGCGAGAGATTGGTTCCATCCCTCAGTATCTGTGAGAGATTGGTTCCAGGAGCCTCCCGGATACCAAAATCCACAGATGCTCAAGTCCCTTATATAAAATGGCATAGTATTTCCATATAACCTACACACATCCTCCTGTATACTTTAAGTCATTTCTAGGTTACTTATAATACCCAATACAATGTAAATGCTATGTAAACAGTTGTAAATACAATGTAAATGATATGTAAACAGTTGCTGGTACATGACAAATTCAAGTTTTCTTTGCTTTTTGGAACTTTCTGGAATACTTTTTAATATTTTCAATCCATGGTTAGTTGAATCCACAGATGCAGAGGGCCAACTGTAATCTTTGTTTCTAAATCTGGGTGGGGATTTACCTATTATTCTTCACAAACAACCAACTTTGTTGATTTTTGGTGGCTATATGATCATCTCTATCATATATTTGTTTTCTATTTCACTAATTTGTACTTTATCTCCTATTCTCTTTCTTTTCCCTATCATTATTTACTTTATCCCTTCTTTGGGATTAATCTGCTGTTCTTTTAACTTTTTTAACTTCTTAGACAGATTTTCAAGCTTTTTAAAATCTTTCCTAATAAATGCATTTAAAGTTATAAATGTCCTCTTGGCAGCATCATAATCATCTTGATTTTGATTCAACAGTTTTAAATACTTTTATACTTTTTGTATATTTTCTAAGCAGCATAGGGCTAGGTTTTATTTTTATACCCAGTCCAAAAATCTTTAGCTTTTGACTGGAATATTTGTCTCCTACATTCAGTGTAACTGGACTATTTACTTCCTTACATTTAGTGTAATTATGACATATTTGGAGTTAAATATACCATCTTCCTTTATATTTGTCCCAACTTTACTTTGTTTCCTTTCTATTCCTTTCTTGTTTTCTTCCAAATGCATTAAGTACTATTCTCATTTTTCCCTCTATTCACCTGTTGGATATACAGTGTTTTACTTTTATTTTTTGTTGTTACCTAATGATTACAATATAAATCCTTAACTATTAATGTCTACTATAAATTAGTTTTTTATCAATTCCCATATGATACAAGGACCTTAGTAATGTTAAACACCGTTTACCCTTCTTCCTGATTTATGTGCTGCTATTATCACGCATTTAAATTTTGTATATATTTAAGCCTCTATTACTATTATAGTATTATATAATAAATAATCTCTTAGATATACCCTTTCCATTTCTCTATTCCTTCTAGTATCTAGGATCATTTTTCTTCTACTTCAATATTTTGAAGATCTATTTAGCATTTTCTTTACTTAGTGTTTGCTGTATTGCAGGTCTGCTGCTGTCAAATTCATCTTGTTTTTCTGAAAAGTACATGTTTTCCTTTCATTTTTTTAAGGGTTTTTCACTGGGTGAAGAACTTTGGACTGATGATATTTTCCTTCAGCCATTTGAAGACACCATGTCTTCTAGATTCCGTTTTTTCAGTTAAAAAACCAGTTGTCAGTCTTAGTGTTGCTTCTTTAAAGAGAATATGCCTTTTTTCCCCTCTGGCTGCTTTTCTCATTCTATTTGGGTTTTCATCAGTTTTACAGTGACATTTCTTTTTTTTTTTTTTTTTTTTTTTTAAATAAATTTATTTATTTATTTATTTATTTATTTATTTCTGTGTTGGGTCTTTGTTTCTGTGCGAGGGCTTTCTCTAGTTGCGGCAAGCGGGGGCCACTCTTCATCGCGGTGCGCGGGCCTCTCACTATCGCGGCCTCTCTTGCTGCGGAGCACAAGCTCCTAGACGCGCAGGCTCAGTAGTTGTGGCTCACAGGCCTAGTTGCTCCACGGCATGTGGGATCTTCCCAGACCAGGGCTCGAGCCCGTGTCCCCTGCATTGGCAGGCAGATTCTCAACCACTGCGCCACCAGGGAAGCCCAACAGTGACATTTCTAAGTGTAAGTTTCCTTGTACTCACCCCCTTGGTACTCAAGGAATTTCTTCAATTTGTAGCTAGCTATCCTTTGTCACTTTTGAAAATTCTCAGTCATTTAAGACTTCAAACAATGCTCCACATTATCTTCTCAATCCTCTTCTTCTGGATCTCAATTACATGCATGTTAGAACATTTCCACAAGTCCCTTATATTTCTTTCCCTGTTTTATTTTTCATTCTTTGTCTTTCTTTATTTCAACATGGGTATTTCCTTCTGACCCATCTTCCATTTCGTTAATCCCCCCTCAGCTGTGTCTAACCTGCTGTAAACATATCCAAAGAATTCTTAATTCATTTAATCTACTTTCCATTTCTATAATTTCCATTTGATTCTTTAGTAAAAGTTTCCAGTTGTTTGTTAATATTTTCCTACTTTATATTTTAATTCCTTGATCATAAAATCCTAATTATTTTAAAGTTTCTGTCTGAAAATGCCATTATCCTATAGGTATATTTCAAATGGCTGGGTTTTTTTCATGGCTTTTCTTTTCCTAAGCCGTATTATTTTTTGTTTTGTAACAGATATTGTATATGAAATAATTTGAGGCTCTGTATGATATTGTCTTCCTCAAGAGAGGATTTACTTTTGCTCTGCCACAAGTTAGACTATGGGCAGAGCACCAAAACCAATGAAAGACCATGATGATTCAAAGATAAGTTTATACTCACTCATAGGTTTAGAACTTCAGGAACCAGACTACATCATTAAGTGTGTAACAAGACCTCTATTCCTTGGCACACCTAGAAATCCATTTTGGTCCTCCATATTGATTGACGAAAGCTCTGCTCAGTTTCTCAGGCAGTTTTCAGGATTTATAATTGTCTCAAGGACAAAAGTTGTGCAAAATGCCAATCATACCTCCTTTTTCATTCTATCTCTCCTTAATCTTGACCAACAAATAGGACTGCCTTTATAGTCCTATGATGCCTTAAAAAGATGTAATTCCTAATTTTTCTCAGTGGAAATAGTAGTCCAGAATAATCCATCTCCCCATTGAAAAAGAATTTCTCTAAACACACATTAACTAATAGCTCAACAAGGTAGCCTATCTACTAAAATATAATACTGCATTTTATTAAACTAAAAAAATGAAAATTAGGAAAATTACCCAAAGGAAAAGTCTTCATTTTTTAAATTTCATCTCCCTTTTTTCAAATAAAGTGTAAATTAGAATATATGTTTGAAAGTGACAGTGAAGAGGATAGAACAAATCACAATTTGGTGGAAAACTGTATTTCATTTAAACACATAAAGTAATTTCATATAAGTTTGAAAGAATGTTTAGTGTTTAAAAAGAAAAAGGGGGTCACTTCCCAGGTCCTACAAAAGAAAAGGAGTAAAACAAAAATTCTATTTTAAAACTTGTATACCTAGAAAAATCAATAAGCAATTCACTAAATAGAAAACACGAGTGCAAATGAACACATAAAAATATGCTTATTCACTATAGCAATCAGGGTATGCACATTAAAATATCAGTACGATACCATTCACATCCACTGCACTGGCAAAAGGAAAATATCCTCATAATTACCAAGTGTTGGTGAGACTACGAAGAAACAAGGACACTTATACCCTGCTGGTGGAAGTGTACATTATCACAGTGACTTGAGAAGCAATTAGGCAACGGGTAGTAAAGTTAAGGATGTGAATATCCTCACACACAGCAATTTCACTTTTAGTTATGTACCCTAGAGAAACTCTGGCATATGTGAAATGACCAGTACAAGATGTACAATGTACTTTTGCCCAATCTACTCACCAAGTCTTAGTGTTAACTTCATACTTATAAAGGTCATCTACCAATCCATATTTGTTGCCTGGTAATGCTTTATAGCCGCCATGAACATAAATGGACTTTGTTATTTCATCATACACACTGGTATGGCCATATCCACCTTGAACAATAGCTCCTTTAGTTTCCGGAACAAGCCAAGTGTTTGATGCTGTAAGAGAAAGAAGATAAATCATGAACTCTAATAGTATTTAGAAATAAAACTAATATACCACCAAACTACCAACAAGTTCATTCTAATACCACATTTTATGAGTAAAGTATACCTAATAATCATTTAATTAAAAAAATTATTAAATATGTGCTAGGTGGTTAAGAATCCGCCTGCCAATGCAGGGGACATGGGTTCAATCCCTGGTCTGGGAAGATCCCACATGCCACGGAGCAACTAAGCCCATGTGCCACAACTACTGAGCCTGCACTCTAGAGCCCGCGAGATACAACTATTGAGCCCATGTGCCACAACTACTGAAGCCCACATGCCTAGAGCCCATGCTCTGCAACAAGAGAAGCCGCCGCAATGAGATGCCCGCGCACCACAACAAAGACCCAACGCAGCCAAAATAAATAAATTTATTTTTTAAATAAATAAATAAATATGTGCTAGTTACTATGTTGGGTGCTAGGGATTGAAGGTAAGTAAGACTGGTCTTTTTGCAAATTTTAATTAAACTCTGAAATATTGAAAATATCTAATTTTTGTATGTGAGAGAGAAAATGAAAACTTTATTCTCACATACATTTCTGTATTTGTAAACAAACCTGAAAAAAAAGACTTAACAAATAGTTTATGAGAGCCTATTATGTCACAGGCTCTGAGTTTAGTCACTGATATTACAAAGACTAAAATTAAGATATGACTCTTGCCCTTAACAATTTTTAGCACTCTGCTGGTCTTTTATCTCTTGGTTATGAGTCCCACTGTCCCTTCTAAGAGTCCTTTGTATTATTGATAAAAACCTAAAAATGAAATTTCCAAGACTCGCTGACAGATTTGTTACTGTCAGTTTCCACCAATGAAAGTACTGGGGAGAGCTTAGAAGGCAAAAGGAAGAAAGATTCTGCTTTCTTCTCTAACAGAAGGAACAGGTAGGTGACTACAGTAGGTAATGGCAGTGGTGGTTTTATAGCAACAGCAGCAGGGGTAGCACCTACAGTAAGTAGCTCAATTACAAATGTGGCCCTAAGCTCCAGCCTGGGTATGTAGCAGCTCCAGATTTCTGGGTGATACCCTCATTTTGGTGTCTCTAGGATTTTTGTAATTAACTCCCTATATTAAGTTCCCATTCTGCTTGATATATCTAGAAGGGACTCTTATTTCTATGGCAAATTCACTAAAACAAGCCCCAATCATATGCAAGGCATATTTTTAAAAATATGAAGATGAAAATACACATCTCGTTGGCCTTAAAAAATTTAGATTATAAAGAGCAACTATACAGAAATCTATTATTAGTCTTTAAATATCCACCCAGACCACACTTCCGTCTTCCCCCTAACTTTTCACATCAACTTTGGCATACTAGACAACTCACTGAAAATACTCAAAGCAAATAACAGAAAATAGAGATGATACTTAAAAATTCTTCACACTTACACAATTTTAAGGTAGTGTAGAATGTGATATTTCAACAGTCATAAAAGTAGTCATAAAAGAAGTATCAAAAAGGGTTGTTAAAGCCAATTTTACTTAGAGAAAACTAAACATATTTGAAGAAATTTCAGAGTACTCTTGTAACTAATGGGCATTACATTTTGGAGGTAATTTCCAAAGAATGAAGTTAATAATAACTTATCAGGAACAATTTCTTTAATATACTTCAAACACTTATTAAAGCCATATATATATATATAAAGCTATATATATATAGCCAAACTGAAGGTTTTCATGTTTTTATTCATTCTCTTTTTAACAAAAAAAGATAAACATACTTCTTACCAAAAAATATTGTAGCAATAAAGAGGTGTATAATGCAAAAGTGAATGTTACCTTCTGCTCTAGCCCACTATCTAGAGGTATTTTTCACAAATTGCTATGTTCAGAATATTTTCAAACTATAATTCTGAATATTTTATTACAATATACAAAACAAATGTATATGACTTGCATGTACATACATACCTGTAAATATCTGTACCAAAAAATCATGCTATTTTACAACTATTTTTTCACTTAACATCTGGGACATCTTTTCAGGTCCCGTTTTTTATTTTTTATCAGCTAAATTCCATTGTATTGATGATACATAACTTATTTAAGTAACTCTACACTGTGACTCATTTAGGTTCCAATTTGTTCTTAAAAACAATGATGCCATAAACTAAAAGTTGCTCTGGATCCACTCTAACAGACCTCAGAAGCAATCTTCCAAAATGCTTACACTGGAAGCTTAACCCCATGTTAGCACAAAGTCCAACACTCTTTAAAGGAATACAGCAAAGTCCAGCAGCCAACAAGGTAAAAACATACAATGTTCAAAATGCATTAAAAAATTAACAGGCACAGAGGGCAAAGAAAATATGACCCATAACAAGAAGAAAAATCAATCAATAGAGACAGAAATAACAAAGACGATAGAATTAAAAGAAGAGAATGTTTAAAAAGCTATTATAAATATACTCAAATATGTTCAATAATGTTACAGAAAACATGAACATGATAAGGGAAAAATAGAAGATAAAAAAGACTCAAACAGAACTCCTGGAAATGAAAAATACATTGTATAGAATTAACACAAGATTAGATACTCTGGGAGAAAAGAACAATGAATTTAAAATATGGAAATAGAAACTATCCAAAATGAAGCACAGAAAAAAACAAACAAAAACCCTGAAAAAAAATGAACAGAATATCAGGGACCTGTATGACAATATCAAGTAGTCTAATCTACTATGATAGAAGTCCAAGAAGTGTGGTGGTAAGGTAGACAGAAATGATGTTTGAAAAAATAGTTTCTCAAATTTAATGAAATCTATAAATCCACAAAACCAAGAAGATCAATGATATACAAGCAGGAGAAAAAAAAAGAAATAAAGAAACCCACGCCAAGGAATAGCATGAAGTGATTAAGATGAACAAGCAGAACAAAAATAAGAATGCCACTTGACTTCTCAACAGAAAGCATGCAAGTCAGAAGACAGTGAAGTTACACTTTTAAACTACTGAGAAGGGGGGAAAAACCCATTAACCCAGCATTCTATACCAAAAAATAACTATCAAAGTAGAATTCTATATCCCACAAAATATTTTCCAAAAGTGACAGTAAAACAAAACCTTTTTCAGATAAAGGAAAAAAAAAAACCACAGAGAGGATATATTATTGCAGCCTTGCCCTGTAAAAAAGTTCAAGCTGAATGAAAATGATACTTGAAACCAGACAGAATCTGGATTTACATAGATGAATGAGGAGTACAGGAAATATCTGATACGTGGGTAAATATTAAAGGTGTCATTTCTCATCTTCCCTCCCAGTAAATGATAATTAAGTGTCCAAAACAAAAATTATAACAATTTGTTATGGTCTTCATAACATGAGATATGATATTAAAAGAGGGAAATGCAGGGATACTAGTCTGAGTTTCTGACACTATATGTGAAGTGGTAGAACATTAATTAAAGGTAGACTCTGAAAAGCTAAATAAGCATATTGTAAACTCTAGAGTAACCTCTGCAAAAATAAAATTAAAAAGTAGTTAATAAATTAATAGTCCTACAGATTCAAGAAGCTGAGCAAACCACGAATAGGATAAATTCAAAGAAATTCACACCACAATGAAATCGCTGAAAACTAAAAGTGCAGAAAACATCTCAGAAGCAGCTACAGAAAAATAACAAATTACCTATAGGGGAACAACAGTTAATGACTATGATTTTATCCTAAGAAACCATGCAGGACAGAAGGAAGTGCTGAAAAATAACTATAACTATAAAAATAACTATAACTCAGGATTCTATATCTAGCAAAAATATCCTTTAGTGATGAACGTAAAATGAACAGATTCTCAGATGTAAAAAAAATTAAGCTGATCCATGGCCAGCAGACCTACTCTAAAGGAAATACTAAAATAAGTTCTTCAGGCAGAAAAGACAACAGAAGGAAACTGGGACTGAAAGAGGACAATTTATCATTAGAACCAACAATTCTAATTGTGTAACACCCAATAACAGAACATCTTAAATGAGTGAAACATATATGTAAAATAGATAACCAACAAGGACCTACTGTATAGCACAGGGAACTATACTCAATATTTTGTAAGAACCTATGAGGGAAAAGAATCTGAAAAAAACAGATATATATGTATGCATAACTGAATCTCTTTGCTCTACCCCTGAAACTAACACAACACTGTAAATCAACTATACTTCAGTTAAAATTAATTAATTTTAATTATATATTAAAAAATTAAAAATAAGTAAATGAGTGAAGCAAAAACTAATAGAACTTAAAAATGAAATAGATATATCCACAATCATAACTGGAGGTTTCTACACTGGTTTTTCAAGAACTAAGAAAAATACTGAACAGAATATCAGTAAAGATATAGAAGACGTGAATAACTCCATCAGCCATAATATAATTGGCATTTATAGAACACCCCAACCAACTACAGCAGAACGCACATCTTTTCAAATTCACATGTAACATTCACCAAGGTAGACCATATTCTGGGCCAGAAAATAAGACTCAAGAAAAATTTTAACTTTAAAAAACATAGTCTTTGACAATAATAGAATTAAACAAGAAATAATGGCAAGAAAGATATCGGAAAAATCTTCAAATAGTTGAATCAAACAAAATACTACTAAACAACCCAGGAGCCAAAGGAAAAAAACACACAAAAAAATAGAAAACATTTTGAACTAAATGGAAACAAAAAATGCAACATTTCAAAACGTGTGGGATACAGCTAAAGCAGTACTTAAAGCAGTCATTCTCAACAGTGGTTCCCTGAAGCATCAATTGGCATTACCTGGAAACTTTTTAAAAATGCAAATTCCCTGGCACCAATCCTGACATAATCAATAAGAAAATCAGGGATTAGGGCACAGCAATCTATTTTAACAACCTTCTAGGTGATTCCTATGCATCAAGTGTGAGAACTACTGGCTTAGAAGGAAATTTACAACAATACTTATATTTTTAAAAAGAAGAAAAAGGTCTCAATCTCATTTCAATGATCTATTCTACCATCTTAAGAAATCAGTAAAACAAGAGCAAATAAAACTCAAAGAAGAAATGTAACAAAGCATTAATCAATATGATAGAAAACAGGAAACAAAAGCTGGTTATTTGAAAAGGTCAATAAAATTGATTAACCTATTAATCTCTAGTCAGACAGACAAGAAAAATAGGATACACATAACTCATATCAGATATAAGAGGAGATATCACTACAGATTTCACAAATATTAAGTATAAGGGAATATAATGAACAGCTTTATGCCAATAAGTTTAACATCTTAAATGATATGGACATATTACTTGAAAACACAAACTACCAAATCTCATTCAAAAAGAAATTTGATAATTTGAATTTTGCTAACATTTATTAAAGAAAATAAATGCCATAGTCAAAATCTTTCCTACAAAGAAAGTTTCTGGGCCAGATAGTTTCACGGGTGAACTCTACCAAACATTTAAGAAAGAAATGATACCAATTCTACACAAACTCTTACAGAAAATAGAATAGAAACACTCCACAAATTTTATCACTCCCCATTTTACCACTCCCCAAATCATTTTACCATTACAGCCTGTAAAAGCAGACAAAGACATTACAAGAAAAGTAAACTATAGTCCAATATCTCTTATGAGTATAAACATAAAAATCCTTAACAAAATTTTTGCAAATCAATTCTAGCAGTATATGAAAAGGGTAATACATTATGGCCAAGTGGGATTTATCCAAGAATGCAATAGTGGCTTAATATCTGAAAGTCAATGTCATTCACCATATTAAGAAATCAAAGAAAATAAAAGAACAAATGATCTTCTCAATAGATGCAGAAAATTATTTGACAAAATTTAACATTATTCATGAAGAATACTCAGCAAACTAGGAATAAAAGCGAATTTCCTTCACCTGATAAAAGGCATTTAAAAAACATACCGCTAATGTAATACTACAGTAATTAAAAGACTGGAGCTTTCCCTCCTAAAATATGAAAAAAAGACAGGAATGTCTGCTCTCACTACCTCTACTCAATATTGTACCAGAGATCCTAGCAGTATAATAATAAAAGGTATATAGATTGAAAAGGAAGAAGAATGTTTATTAGCATGAGCATAACACATGATCATCTATATAGAAAATAAGAATCTACCAAAAAGCTACAAGGAATAGTAAGTGTGTTCAGCAAAGTTGTAGGGTGCCAAATGCTGAAATATACCATGCCCATGAGTTAGAAGACTCAATATTGTTAAAGGCTCAATTTCCCCCTTTATAGATGTAATGCAACCCCAATTAAAATCCCTACATGCTTTTTCTTAATAAACTGACAAGCTGATTCTAAATTTTACATGGCAATGTGAAGGACCTAGAAGAGTCCAAAACTTTTGAAAACAAAACAAACAAAAACAAATGATGGAGGACTGACACTGCCTGATTTACAAAGCTACAGTAATCAATAGTGTGTGGTATTAAACATAATATACATTAATGGACCAAAGGTCGACTCATACATAAATGGTCAGTTGACTCTTCAACACATGTACCAAGGTAATTCAATGGGGAAAGGAAACTCTTTCAACCAAAGAACAACTGTATATTTATTTCTTAAAAAAATCTCAGGCCTTAAGCACCCAGGCTGGTCACTTTCAAGTGAGAAACTCCATCCATTTACTGCTACACCTTATAAATATTATCATTCATTATTTTTTAAAATTATAATTAATGAGTGAATTTACTGCAGGGGCTCAATTTTAAAAATGTACAAAATCATTGCCTTTCTTCTATACTTATCATAGCTATTGAAAACTGTAATTCTTTTTTTTTTTTTTGCTTATTTGAATTTGCAGACCTTTATGTAATTGTTATTTATTACTTGAGTAATTAAAAAGAGCAGTTGATAATGAGGAAAATGAGAAAAAGTCACTGGTGTTAAGCAATTTGAGTATGTTGTAAATCATGTCTTTTTCTACACGTTTCTTATTATCATTTGCTATTGTTCTCATGACACAGGAAATGCGAGGAAACACTGGGTCATAACTGCAAATAACCCAGCAATCCCATTCTTCAGCACTTACACAAGAGAACGGAAAACATATGCCTAAACAAAGACTTGTATGCAAATATTCACAACAGCTTTTATTCAAAAGACCTAAAAGCTGGACCCAAATGTCCACTAACTAGTGAACACATAAACAAATTATATCTTATCCATACAATGAAATACCATTCAAGATTAAAAAGAAGCCAACTACTGACACGAGCAAAAATTTAGATGAACCTCAAAATTATTATGCCAATACAATGAGACCACATACCACATGATTTCATTTATATGAAATTTGAAATGAGGCAAAACTATATTGACAGAAAACGGATCAGTGGTTACCTGGAGCTAGAGGATCATGAGAGATTGACTGCACAGGGTCACGAGTAAACTTTCTGGAGTAATAGAAACGTTCTATATCTTAATTGAGGTAGCACTTAAACAACTATATCGATTTGTTAAAGCTTATCAAGTTGCACTCTGAAGTTTTTACACACACACACAGATGTGCTGGTGACAAGTAAATCTGCCTTTCTCAGCCTCCCTCACTTAGTATATGGCATCTCCATTCTTCTAGTTGCTCAACCAAACATCTTAGAGCCATCCTTGACTCCTTTTCCTCACATTTTACATGATCTCTCAGTGATTCCTGTTGTCACCACTTTCAAAACAAATCTAGAATCCAACAACTCCTCACCACCTTCCCTGCTAACACATTATTCCAAGACAATACCATTATTCATGTGAATGACTGATCACTGGAAGTACGTAATACAGGAGAAAAGATTTTTATTAAGTTAATTGTTAAGTGATTTGTGAAACAGACTGGCAAGGATACCTTGGGATCACTATAAATAAAGCACCAACTGTTTTATTACTCCCCGCTATGGTGCCAAGGGGAAATTTAAGCCAAGCAAGACCCAGCTTGCATGAATGTTTCCCTTACTTTACCCACACTGTAAAATTACATAACCAAGCCAATCTCCTTTCCCTGCTCTCTCAAGCCATTTTCAGACCTGCTTGGGAGCCTGCCCTGCACACGTCAGAAAGCCTCATTTTGTGAATAATAAGTCTTTCATACTCTCTTGGTATTCGTGTTTCATACTCTCTTGGCACCATCGGCCTCAACATCCAAAGCAAATATTGGGGATTCCCTTCTGCGGGATGACCACAATATATCAGAATACAATAGTAGTCTTTATGGGAAAAGCAGCAAAAAGATTACTAAAGGTAAAGATCACTACATATGAATTTTAAAAGACCAATATTCCAAGAGAGTAATAAAGCTTCAAAATATATAAAGCAAAAATTGAAAAAATTACAAGGAAAAATTTACAAAATCAACATCATCATGGAAAACTTAATGTACCCTTTCCAGCAATTGACAGAACAGTCAAAATATCAGTAAAGATCTAAAAGATTTGAACAACACAAGTAATTAACTAAACTTAATAAACAAATGTATTAGGTCACTTTGGAAAAAAGGTCTGGCACTTTCTTAAAAAATTAAAGATATATCTTCCTCCTGACCCAACCAACATCCTTAGGTATTTAGACAAGAGAAATAAAAACATGTCTACTAGTTGACTTGTACAAGAATGTTCACTGAAATTTTATTCATAACAGTCCAAAACTGGAAACAGCCCAGGTGTTCATCAATGAGAAAATGAACAAAGAAACTGCAATGTATTCATACACTGAAAAAGCACTCAACAAAAAGGAACAAATTACTAATAAACACAACATGTATAAATTTCAAAAGCATCATGGTGAGTGAAAGAAGCCTTATTTTTAAAAGGGTGCATGATGTGTGATTCCCTTTACATGAAATTCCAAAACAGGCAAAACTATTTGATGATGAAAAAAACCAGGAAGCAGGGCAGGTATCAACTGGGAAGGATCAGGAGAGAACTTTCTCAAGTAATGGTCAGTGTCCTGTAACTTGATATGAATTTGGGTTACAGATGTATGTTCTGTCAAAACTCATTGAATTGTACACAAAATTTGTGCATTCCACTGTATGTAACTTTTACATTAAAAACATGAGTACAGAACTCTAGTTAACAACAGGCATGCTATTATATTTAGAAGTCAAGTGTACTAATGTTTGCAACAGTCTTTAAAATATACCAAAAAAATAGATAGATGGATAGAGAAATAGATACATACACTGGTAAGTGAAAAAGCAAAAGATTAATTGTAGAAGGTAAGTAGTATGTCTATGAGAATTCACTGCATAATTCTTTCAACCTTTAAGTATTTTTGAAATATTCCCTAATAATTTTGAGGGAGGAAGCCTGTAGGATATGTTCTGTGACCATAATACAATAACCTAGATATTAATAATAAAAAATAAATAACTAGAAAACCCCATGTTTGAACATTTTAAACTGCACTTCTAAATAACCCATTAGTGAAAGAAGAAATTAATATGGAATCTTAAACACATTTTGAGCTAAATAACAATTAAAATACTACATACCAAATCATGTAGGATACAACTATAGCCATGTTTACATTGTTTATGTTACAGCTTTAAATGTATATATTTTTAAAAATTCAATGAAGAAAACCTGAAAGATAATGAATTAAGCATCATTATAAAAAGGAAAAAAGCATAACAAATCAAAATATATTAAAATGAGGTCATAATAAAAATAAGAATTAATAAAATAGACAAATGAATATATTAAGAAAATCAATAACCCCAAAAGTTGGTACTTTGAAAAGTATTAAGATTTACAATCTTGTGGAGAATCTGATCAAGACAAAAAGTAAGAAGACCCAGGTAGCCAATATTAGGAATATAAAAGGGGATAGGGCTATAAAATATTTTAAACTTCACTAAAAGCACATTATGAAGAACTTTAGATCGATACATTGGAAAATTTAGATAAAATGAACAAATTCTGAAAATAAAATCAAGTTACCAAATCTGACAAGAGAGAAAAAACTTGAGTAGTCTTAGAACTATCAGATAAATTGAATCTGTGATTTTAAAATCCTGCCACAAAGAGAACTCCAGATGACTTACACCAAGCATTTCTAGGAAAAGCAGTAACAACTGAAAGTCTTCCAGACAGTGGGAAGAATTATACTGGCTAGCAAAACAGAAACTGTTCCTCAAAAAGTTATCTGTAGAAGAGATTATGGCTTTACTCCAAAACCCCTAGAGGTTTGCATTGGATTCTCCAAAAAAAAAAGTTAATAATTTTTAATATCAGCAAGTATCCAATTAGTGTTCAGATTTCTAACTATCTTATAAGCTTCTTTTTTTTTGGAAGTTTGTTGGAATCAGGATCTAAATGAGATCCACACATTGAAGTTGCCTGATGTGTCTATTGAATCTCTTTTAACCTATACATTCTCATCCTTATTTTTTTTATTGCCAGTAGTTTGCTCTTCAACATTTTTTGTCAATTCCTAGGACGAAGGCATAGAAGTTGTACTTATTAAACAACCACTGACTTAATAAAAGGAGGAGTTAATTAAATCTTTAGATACCAGAATTATGAATCAAAAGTAATGATGAGCTGAAACTATTTTAACAATATATGTCAAGCCCTTCACTGAGATTACAACATTAAATTGACAAGTACAGGGTAAAGTATACCTTACTCCCCAGCAGTTATATAAAGAACAAAAACCAATGAACTAAGTAATAAATTTTGTTGTCTGTAAGCTAACTATAAGTCAAAATAATAATATTAGTATAAAATATAAGTTTAGGTTGCAATAAAAATATTAATAAAAGATGCCCAGAACAAGGGAAAGCAATGGTTTCACATTAGGTAACACATCCTGCTCTGTTAGGCTCTGATAAGTTTGAATAGATCATCACAGTACAGTCTGTCCTGTGATAGGAGTGTGATAAAGATGACTAAGGGTCAACTAAGATAATGTGTATCTTATATTTACATAATCCTGATCTTGCCATTTACTAGCTGTGTGATCACTGGCCAGTTGTGTGAGACATCTGTGCCTCAGTTCCCTTATCTGTAAAATGGGGTAAAAAGAGCACAAATTTGCATGTTCACGCTGAGGACTAAATGAGTTAATACTTGTGAAATGCTTACACCAGCACCTAGCACAGAGTAAGGCCTGTTGTTATTATTATTAGAAAATATTCTTTAAATCATTAACATCTGTGTTAAGGTAAATCATTAACATCTTGTTAAAAAGATGTGAGTGGAAAGCTTGTTATGTGAAGACTGAAGGAACTAAGATGCTTATCTAAAGAATGGAAGATAAGCTGAAAATAAGATATCTCAAAATATTTTAGGGCCAATATGTGGAAGAGTGATTAAATTGCACATGTACAGTTCTATATAGTCATGAAAAACCAAGTGCAAATTACAAGAAATGCATATTTCTTCTAAACATAAATAAAATTTTTAAATATGTAAAATAATCGGATGGCTGCCTTTTAAGGGACTGATACTTCCATCAATGAAAGAATGTTAAGCACAGACAGAAAACCAGAATTTTCTGAATCCTGAATGCACATCTACTAAAATTTTTCAATATAACCAATGCATATTTTCAAATATATGTATAATATTTACATAGGTTATAAAGTTTTAAAAGCAAATGGTTTAATTCCACTTACCAAAACTAAAGTATTTTTATTGTGGTATTTTTGGAAACATTTAGTAAATATAAAAATGTATACCATATTAACAGTGGCCTCTGTCACACAAACCCAGCAATTTATTAAAATATTTTACTTATTACTTTGCAACTGTTTCACTTTACCTAATTAGTTCTGAAAGTTCTTCACAAATTAAACTACACAACAAATGCCAAACCTAATTTAAGCACAGTTAAAGTTTGTGTTCTGATTCCTATGATTATTTTTAAAGGAGAGATTTCATGTATTAAAAATTCCTAATTCCCACCACCTAACACTGTGTTCTGTAGATCTATATTTCCAGATAACCAGTGGGTTGAAAGCAATGTCCAATTTACACTTGAAATTCACCACAGAATTTTGAAAAAACATGTGATGTTAAGAACTGAAGAGAAGAGAAAGCCACATAGTATCACTACACTTAACAGAGAAAAAAATTACCTTCCTAAAAATACAATATCTAATGGTTTTTAAATCAAAAGAAAAAAGTTAACATAAAATGACATTAATAATGGCTTCCCAACTATACCTCCCAAATCCTAAAGGCATGAAAAATAGTACAGTGAAACATTAATATTATACTAACATTGAGATTCACATTGAGATTCTTAGAAAGTTTATGAGGTATTGCTAACCTAAAGTGAAACAAATTTCCCTCAGGACTAACCCAGAAGAGCTTTATGGTCCAAGTTAGTAAAACCATGCACATAAATTCCCCTCTGAGATTTATAGATTCCCTAAAAATTCTGTAATTCTAAGTATAGCAAAAAAGACGAACTGACATTTCCTTTACTGCCAGCTTAAGTTCACAAGAATTCTTATTGAAATATATATCCTATATAACCAAATATGAGAAAACATACATCTCTTTCCTCTAATCTATTTTAGCACTTTTAGGTATAATTTCAAAGATACAAACAGGTTGCAAGAACAGTCAAAGGATTCCCATATACCCATTACTCTGATTCACTAATTGTTAACATTCTGTCCCATTTGTTTCATCATTAGTTTATTTCCCTCTCTCCATCTCTCTTTCTTTCACACGTATACATGCACGTGTGAACACACCACACACACAAACACACAATAGAAATGATCATTCCTATTACCCCTAAATATTTTGGTGTATATCTTAAGAACAAGGCCTTTGCTTTTACAAAACAATATTACAGTTATCCATGTCAAGAAGTTTAACATTTACACACTGTTTAATACACATATATATTTCATTTTGTGAATTGAAATGTGTCCAGTGTAGAATCCAGTCTTGTATCACTTACCACATTCAGCTGTCAGATTTCTCTAGCCTTCTTTAATCTGGAACAATTTTTCAGCCTTTCTTCCTCTCTCATGACATTGACATTCTTGAAGAATATAGCTCACCCCCTTATTAAATAAAATGTTCCTCATTTGAAGTTTATATGATATGCTTCATGATTAGATTCAGGTATACATTCCCAGTCAGAATACTGTAAGCCAGAGGTCAGTAACCTATGCTTCTTGGGCCAGATCTAGTCAGCCACTCATTTTCGTAAACAAAGACGTACTGGCACACTGGCATGTTCATTCATTTACATATCATCCATGGCTTGCTTTCAAACTTCAATGGAAGAATTGAGTAAATCAGAGACTGTATGATCTACAAAGCCTAAAATATTTACTGTGTAAGTCTTTACAGAAAAAGTTTACAGAACTCTGCTCTAAGTGATGTTTCCTTTAGCAGGTACCATATCCGGAGGCACAGAATGTCCAGTTTCCCGTGGTTTGTAATGTTAATTTTGATCACCTGGACAAGGTTCTAACCGATTTTTTACACTACATAGTTACTATTTTTCCCCTGAACCCTATAAACAATCCATGGGAAAGACACTTAAATATCATGCACATCTCATCAAAAATTCATTCCCAACCCCTTAGATTTAGCATCCATTGTTGATTCTTTTCTAGATCAATTTTTACTATGATTGTTGCAAAATGATGATTTTTCAACTCCAGCAATGCCAGTCGGCATTCTGTGTAGGAAAGAGGCTTCTTCTCCTCTATTTGTGCCTATCAGTTTGTGTAAGCTCATGGATTCCTATTTTTCCAGTGGTTTGTAGTTTATTACTTTCCTATTCTGATGCTCATATTATCCCAGACTGTACAATGGAACCCCCTTCAAGCTGACCCTTAAGTTCTTCTGACATAACCCAGAATTTTCTTGAGCACTTCCATATTTAACATAACAAGATGTACCAGGCTCATCTTTATTTTTCCCTACCACAGCCCTAAAATCAGCCATTTCTCCAAGGAGCCCTGTTTCTTTTCATAGGAATTTTATTAAAAACTATATCTGGGAATATGTGGAATCAACAGGTTCACTACTACTGCAGTATCTTCGCTCCTAGACCCTTTCTGAAGAATCAACAAGTATCTGTAACCATCTACCTTCTAATCATAAGCTCATGCTGATACCTCCAATTCCAATCCATCCAGGCAGGACTCTCCCTGGCCTTCTCCATTTCATATTTGTATCTCCTGTCTTCCACATTGGGAACTCTTGTTCCCAACAATATCAACACATTACTCATTCTTTCAGTCTAACCATACATCTAAAGTAATTTCAGAATTGTTTCACCAAAACCTTCAAAATACAAACCTAAAAGACTTGTTGGCAGTTCTTCCCCACAACCACACACACACTAAAGGCAAAC
Organism: Balaenoptera musculus; assembly: GCF_009873245.2. Lineage (NCBI taxonomy): Eukaryota > Metazoa > Chordata > Mammalia > Artiodactyla > Balaenopteridae > Balaenoptera > Balaenoptera musculus. Next base: position 15,409,637 of record NC_045800.1, read on the forward strand.
ACCATGTTAAAAACTCACTTGGATTAGTCCTTTTCTCCCCCTTTCAGCATGACTATTATTCATTTGAAACACAGTTGGGTTCATTAGTTTCAGTTTGCATTACTCTAGAGCTTTCTTTTCTTCCTTTCCTTGTTGATTTAATTTTTATATATAGATAATATGTTTCTAAAGGCAATACGCTTCTGAAAGTCCAAACTATTTTTAAAAAATACAAACTCAGGGAAACATTTTCATTTTCCATTTCCTATCCTTTCCACACCATTCTCCACTGCCCCTTGTAAGTAATCAACAGCACTGCTGTCTGGTTCATCCTTCTGATGTTTTTTGCTCATATAAGCAGGCATAAGTATATTTTCTAATTTCCCTTACTTTGCTAATGTACAAAAAGTAGTACATTATATATACTATATACTTGATCACAACATATCCTGTAAATCACTCCATTTAATTTCACAGTTCATCATTATTTTCTACAAATGCGTGACCACTAACTAATGTGGGTGTACCAGAGTTTATCCACCACTCTCTTACATTTAGCATTGAAGTAGTTTCCAAATAATGTTACAATAAATAACCTTGTGCATACAAAAAAAAAAACGTATTTTTGTGTTTCTGGAGATGTATCTGCAGGATAAATTCCTTGGAATGGAACTGATACGTATTTCTGTTAGATACGTAAACAGCTTTAAAACATAGCCCAAATTCTCTTAAACTCTTACCACTGATAAGTGGGATCTATGAACCCTCCCTTTGAATCAAAGGGTTTGTGACTGCTTCAATCAAGAGAGTACAGACGTGTGCTGTGTGATTTCTAAGGCTAGGTCGTAAAAGCTATGCAGCTTCTGCCTGGTTTTTGTGGAATGCTTGTTCTTCTGATGTTCCTTCTTAGGACACACTTTTAAAACTCAGCTGGCGTGCTGAGAAGTCCAAACTGCATGCAGACTGTGTAAGTTACCTAAAAACTGTCCCAGTTGAGATTAGCCTTCAGCCATCACAATTGAGACACAATATATATGAGTGAAAAGCCTGCAGATGATTCCAGCCCCCTGCCACATTCAAGTCACCCCACCTGTTCAGGTCTACCCAGATGAGGTCCCAGATATCACAGAGCAGAGAGAAGCCACCTGTTCTATACTCTGCCCATCATAGACTTCCTTATCTAGTTGACTATGTTTCTGGACTTTTATTCTATACTACTGTCCTTCTGTACATGCATGCCACATTATCACACTGTCACACTGTTCTAATTATGGAGACTTTGCAGTATGCTTTAAAGCTAGTAGGACAAGTCCCCTCATAGCTCTTCCTTTGTAATCTTTTCCTAGCTATTCTTACACGTTTACATGTAATTTTTTCTGTGCTAAATGTATGAGGTATAAGTGGCAATGTTATACTTGCTTTCTAAAAGAAATTTGTGAGTTTTCCTTCCCTTTTTATTCTCTAAAACAGTTTAAGAGAATTGGGACTATCTTGTTACTAACTTTGCTAAAATTATCCTGTAATATCACCTAAGCTTGGTGCTTTCTTTATTTTTTCCTATGGAAATTACTCTATATAAACTTTCTATCTCTACTGGGTTCAATTTTGGGAAACTGTTATCTTCTAAGAAATCATCCATTTCTTCAAAATTTTCAAATTTATTTGCATAGATATACAAAGCAGTCTCATATTTTTTTTTAATTTCCTATCAATATTATTTCCTCGTTGTCATTTCTTATTTTGTATATTTGTGGTTTCTCTCTTGCTTCTTGATTAAATGAGCTAGTGGCTTATCTATTTTGTTTATTATTTTTTTAAAAAGTTGTAAGCTATAAATTGATCTATTGTTTTTTCTGTTCTTACATTAATTTAAGCTTTTATTTTTATTATTTCCTTTCTGGCACTTTTTTTGTTTAGTTTGTTGTTCTTTTTCTTGCTTTTTGAGTTGGGGATGTGGTTCATTTAGTTTCATCATATTAATATAGTTGTTTAATGCTAAAAATATTCCTCTGATAACTGCTTTAAAAGTATTTCATAGATTCTTATAGGTGTTTTTACTTATAGGTGTTATTATTTTTTGGCAATTTTGTAATTTAAGCTAGTATTTACTTCCCTTTTCACCCAACAGAAAGGCTTTATTTAATATTCAGGTATTTAATTTTAATATTTCCACCTTCTGGAAACTACTGATATTTTCTTTTTACCCTAACATATGATCAACTTACTTTTTGTGAGTTTTCTGTGTGCACTTGAGAAGATAACATTGTCTACAATCAGGCTGTATTGTTTGATATATATATATTCTTTTGTCCTGTCAAGTACTGAGAGTAATGCTTGACCTGTTTTCTACTGACAGTGATGCTATCTATTTCTCTTTGCATCAGCTATAATTTCAGTTTTATATAGGTGGTTGCTGGGCTATTTGGTACATTGATATTCTTCTATTACATATTATATCTTTATGGTGAATTGTGGGGTTTTTTTATATTATAACGTGTTCTTATCTCATATAATGTCTTAGTGGCCTGAATTCTACTTTCTCTGGCATAAGGATCACAACACCTGCTTTCTCATTGTATCTATCTTCCTAGTAAATCTTCCTTCATCCCTTCATTTTAGCCTTTCTGAATCAGTGTGTTTCAGATGTGTCTTCTATTTGCAACACAGAGTTGGATTTTGCTTTATGCACCAATTTGAAAATGTTTTCTTTAAACAGGCAACTTAATCTCATTCATGTTTATTGACAATATATATGTTGGATCTCAACTCTGTCATATTATTTTATAATTACTGTGTGAATTACGATATTTTTCTGAGGTTTTTTTTTTTCTATTTGATGTTTTCTTTTTTCTTTTTGGTATTTAAGAAAGTTTATATTTTTGTTCTAGTGGTTTCCTTGATGTTTATACCTTTCATAGTGCCCTTAATTCTCTTCTTTCCTACTTAATTTTTAACATCTATATGTCAGTTTTAATCCTAGGTATACCAGGAACAATAGTAATCAACATTCACTATCTTGGTTCAATTGTTCCTTTTATTTGTTTTATGTTATCAAGTCATGTTATAAATAATTTATAGAAGACTAAGACGATAGTGAAAAACTATGTTTTGCAAATTTCAGTAAGAATTTAAACATAGCAAACCTCTTTGTGTCAAATAAATGTTGGGGCATAAATAAACTAAAAGATAAAAATATATTGTTCACTCATTGATTCTTGAGCTTGAAAAAATTATTTAGGATATCATCTTATGAAGAGTCATAATCTGAGATTTAATGTAAATGATCAATTCCACTATCATCATTATAGGAATAAATGAAAAATTTTTAATTCTCAATTGTGTTCAATAAAAGCTAAAAACGGGCTACTGTGATGATGCCTCCAGTCTTCTCTTATGCCTTCTTTAAACTTGATAAAATAATTTGGGCACTGCAATAAGAAAACTGAAAGATGACAATATAGACAATATATTTCACTGTGGCATCATCCTTCTAAACAGCTTATTTTCTTAGTAATTTAATATTTTAGCATAGTTGGGAACAACTGATGTGCAATGACTTCCTAGAATGATAAAATAACAAAATATTTCAAAATATAGGAAAAATAAGAGCACGAAGATCCCACCATGTATCTTAGACTTGTAAAAGGGTCCAACAGATCCATCTTGGTAATTACATATAGAATATTTTATTCCGTATGTTCTAAATAAGTAAATGTTCTCTTTGTTCTTTGGAAGACTTCTAAGAAAGAATGAAATTTATGAAACAACAGTCTTCATAGATAGTTAGGCCTGCTCAAAAAAGAAACTAAAAAACTAAAACTGGGTCCAACAGACCCTTAGGTATGCCAAGAATTAAATGGCATCCTTTGATTCCTACCTATTATCTATGCAACAATCCATGTGCTTTTTCTGCTTTCCTCTTTCTCTCTTCCTTCTCTTCCCATTTTTAGTTGCATTATTTCTACTTGGACAGAACATAAAACATTTGCATACCAGTTATCTACTGACATCCCCACCACCCTTGTTTCAGTCTTAGCTCTGAAATTCAATACATGAAATGTTCTCGATCAGTCTTTTACCTGAAGTGTTCCCATTCACCTCTTCATTATATGGAGCTTATTCTCTAGGAGAGATGTTGGTAAATTGCAGCCCACAGGCCAAATCCGGCTCACCAAGTGTTTCTGTAAATCGAGTTTTATTGGAGCAAGGCCCACTCATTCATTCATGCATTTTTTACAGCTGCTTGTGGACAGCTTCAATGACAGATTTGAGTGGTGACAACACACACTGTATGGCCTACAAAGCCTAAATTATATTTACTATCTAGATCTTTACAAAAAAAGTCTGCACATTTCTACTGTAAAAGAAATAGGGCACATATGTACAGAATTATCTGAGTTTTGCCACGTTCAAACTATTTTTTCTATAGCCTTGACACATGAAGGACTGTTTGCCAAGAAATAAAAACCCTTAGCCTGTATTTTCTTTCCTTGAGTTTCTTGAAAAATTTGCTCCATAGTTGCCATGAGTTGTAGGTTGCTTTTGAGAAATCTGATATAATCTCTTGCCCTTGTAAGATATTTCATCTTTCTGCCTGAAGAGCCTAGGAATTTTTTTTCTTTATCTTTTAAAATATAGTATTTTTATCAAGATGTCTCAAAATTACTGCTGTGGGTGAATTTTACCAGGTATCCAACTCAGAAGCTCATAAACAGGAGAATGGATAGGCAAATTATGGTAGAGTCAGACAATGAAATACAGTAATGCAAAAAAGTTAACTGTAGGAATACATAACAACATGAATTAATCTTGGTTATATAGTGATGAAGGAAATAAATGAAAGCCTCAGAAAACTGCATAAAATATTATTTCCTCCTCATAAAATTCAAAAACAAGTAAACAAAACAATATTCCATATAAGCATACATGTATAGGTGATAAAGCTATCTTTAAAAAAAAAAAACATAATAAGAAATTCTGGATTTCAGACTAATGGAGAGGCAGAAAACTTTTTTTTTAAATAAAATTTTTTATGAACATGAATTATTATAAAGAGAAAACTTCAAGGAACACAACAAATGGTTATCTTTTTAAGATAAATATTCTCTCATCAGATATACTTTTGGGGGTGACTTTGCTAGTAAGACATGATTAGTTCTATATTGATGACATAATAACCAAATAAAGCTGAGTTACAGTAAACATAATTATTAAAAAAAACTTAAGAATAATCAACAAATGGTTTTTCTTTAATAATTAGAAAGCAATACATAGACAAATAAGAGTGCTAATTATTTAAATTCCAGTTCCCTGGTCAGCGAACTAAGATCCCACATGCCACACGGGGAGGCCAAAAATAAATTAATTAATTAAATAAAGGTTAGACCTTATTTATTAAAAAAAAAACCAAAAACAAGTGTGAAGTCCTCTCACAAAACACCTCTTTCTCCCAACCTCCAGGATCCTAATACCTAAGTACGCATGAAGGACCATTTAGGTTAAAAGTTATATTTGAATCTCCGAGAACTAATAGTAGGTGCAATCAGACATGCTCAAAATGAGTAACTGTAAAGAGTCTAATAAAAAGACTGTTTACAAAAGTATGGCTAGGGTAATATCCTGGGACTATCAGAGCAGAAAGCCTTTACTATCCTGCGTCATGAAATAAGCAAGAGGAGGGACTGTTTCCTAGAACTCTAGAGAGTAGCTGTATGGGGAAGAACACCAGAAAGTTAAGCCTTCAGTAGGACAACCCAATTAACCCAAGAAGATCCAGCAGGGAGGGAGTTGGAGGAATAAAATACCTTAACCTCACTCATCTCCCACCTTCTGATCTACTGATGGTGCCTCCTACCAGCTGATCCCAACTGAAAGCTGGAGGGCATGGGAGCAGAATGGAATGGTGAAGGGTAGATCTGGAGAGACAAATGAAGAATATCAAACACAGTACCATATGAATCACATCACCACTAGAAAAAGAATAATATGCACAGTACACAATTTAAATAATTTGGCTAATATACTTTTAAAACATTCAGGAAATACATAGATTCACTTTTAAAGAATACTGCTGAAAACCCTATTCATTCACCAACAAATATTTATCAAGCACTTAATACCTGGCACTTTACTAGAAGTAGACATACAAAGAGGTATACAGTAGGATTCCTCTCTAAACTTAACTTCTTGGGAAAAAAATGCAAGTACAAAAACAATACCTATAAAAAGCAGTATATGTGTCATATTCATTTATAAACAAAGAGATACAGGAATTTAGAGGATAATTAAACCACTTCCAGAAAATGAAAAAGGCAGAAAGTATAGCTGTGGAACACCCAGAGTCTTTCATCATTACACAATTATAAAGGCCACCTCCACTTTGTTACTTAAACAAGTTTATAGAGCCTTTACTGCAAGCTTATCTCCTCATTATACATTCCCCTGATAATTTTCCTGATCATTTCCAATAATTTTTTCCATGAAGCTTACAGGTTACTGTCACTCCCGATCACTTAATAACCATACACTTTTAGAAGTTGTACTCTAGGGTGCCTGATAAAAAATTTCTCTGCCACATCTATTTACGTGTGCTCCACAGAAGCGATTTTCTCTAGTATTCTGTTGTTATACATCTACACACATTTTCATATAAATCAAGCCACACTCAAGGAAACAAATCTTCAGCTAAAGAATGGATTGACTTTGGAGAGACAGCCCACAGGACTCAAATACTATGTGTTGATTTAATGCCTGGGTAATTTAAGTTCCATCACCACTGTGGTAAATGCTTTATTAACAGACACTTTAATGGCTGCCTTCTCACGCCTGCATTACTTCTCATCTCCCCTAAGACTGTTACCTGCATTTTCCAAGTGAGATTCACTTGAATCCTTGTTTCATGGTCTGCTTCTGTGAAAACCCAGGTTTAAAAACATCCTATATTTCCTGCCACTAACTTCTTTGCTCCCCTTCACAAGCAAATTTCCTTGAAAGAACTGACTTTGCCCATTGTGCCAGATTCCACTCCTCTAACTCCCTCTTAAATCCAGTCAGGCTTTTAACCCCAACACTACACAAAAACTTTTCTTGTTGGGACTTCCCTGGTGGTGCAGTGGTTAAGAATCCGCCTGCCAATGCAGTGGACACGGGTTCGATCCCTGGTCCGGGAAGAGCCCACATGCCACAGAGCAACTAAGCCCGTGCACCACAACTACTGAGCCTGCGCTCTAGAGCCTGTGAGCCACAACTACTGAGCCCGTGTGCCACAACTCCTGAAGCCCGCGCACCTAGAGCCCATGCTCCCCAACAAGAGAAGCCACCGCAATGAGAAGCCCGCGCACCGCAACGAAGAGTAGCCCCCGCTCGTCGCAACTAGAGAAAGCCCGCGTGCGGCAATAAAGACCCAACGCAGCCAAAGATAAATAAAATAAAATAAATAAATTTATAAAAAAACCAAAAACTGTCCTTGTCAAGATCACCAAAGATCTACACAGTACTAAACTTAACGGTGAATTGTTAGTAATTATTTTACTCGACCCATCAGCAGAGCAGCACTTGGCACAGTTGATTATTCTGTTTAATAATCTTTCATCACTTAGCTTCTAGTTCACTGTACTCTTCCTTGCTTATTTCCTTCTTCCCCCCTACCTCTTATCATTGGGCTCAATCCTTTTCTCCTTTCTATCTACACCCATTTCCTTAGTGATCTGATCCAATCTCATGGCTTTAAATGCCATCCATATCCCAAGAAGTCCCAAATTTACATCTCCAGCCCAGATCTCTCTCTAGAGCTCCAGATCTATACAGCCAACTGCCTACCTGACATTTTTACTTTAATGTCTAATGGATATCTCATGTATAACATGTCCAAACTGAACTCCTGACCTTCGAATCACCTTCACCTCAAACCTGCTTCAGAGTCTTCTACACGTCAGTTGATGGCAACTTCACTGTTCCAGCAGCTCATGACAAAAACCCTGGAATCATCCTTGACTCCTCATTTTTTCTCAGATGCTACCTCCAAACCCTCAGCAAATACTATTTATTCTACTTTAAAAACATATAAAACAAATTGACTGATTCTCATCATCTCCAATACTACCAACCCTGGTCTAAGCCACCATCATTGCCCAGATTACTGTAACAACTTCCTAACTGGCCTCCTTGCTTCTGTTCGTTCCTCCCTAGAGTTTATTTTCAACACAGCAACCAAAACGAGTCATTTAAAAATTATGTCATTGCTCTACTCAAAATCTTGCAGTGTCTCTCCATTTCACCCAAAGTAAAATACAAACACTCGGCAGAAATCTGATGATCTTGCTCCTTGTTACTTCTCTAACTTCATTTGTTAATGTTTATTCTTTCTCTATGGAGAGAATAACATTAACAAAACATTTCCAGACTCCTTACTGTTCCTTGAACATGCCTGCATATTCTTGCCTTTACACTAGCTGTTCCTACTTTCTGGGAACTCTTCTCCCAGATATCCACATAGCAAACTCCTTCACTTCATTCAACTCTGATCAAAATTCATCGTCTCATTGAGGCTTACTCTGGCCTCCCTATTTTGTGACTACCTCCCACCCTCACAGTATTCTTAATCCCCTTCCCTTGCTCTATTTTACTAAAAATTACTATCTTCTAACACATCATATATAAGCGTACCTATTATGTTTATTATTTATTGTCTGTATCACCCTGCTAGATATAAGTTCTGCAAAGGTAAGGAAAAATACCTGATGCATCATTTGCTGAGAAGCGTTACTGCATATCTCTGGAACCAAGTGGAACCAAAACTGTGCTCCTGTAAGCTACAAAGTCTACGCAATATTTGGAGGTACTCCTTGGCTCAACAGATACTCTAAAATTCATAAAGAGCAATGACAGTGCCTAAGACTTTTAACTACAGTTTCAAGAGCTAAAAAATATTCTGCAGTATTTTAGACTTTTTTTCAAATGTTAATGTACAGTGTTCAAATTAAATGATTAAAGATAAGTTAACCAGATGGTTCCTTTGTTTTAAATCATATTATTATCAAAATCTCAGGGAAGAGTCACAGTACCAAGAATTATCTGCAATATTATTAGAAGTTGAGTAAGTGGTCACTTGGAGTATGTTAATTGGAAGTTTTTGTCTCTTTTTAAAATTTCTACATAATGGTGAGATCAATATCCTTAGGGTATACTTCAGAGTAAATTTTTATCTAGTAAAATATGGTTTTCATGAATTACTATGCTATAACTTCAGCTTTCTTTTCAGTTACCCTCACTGCAATGCTGGTTAAAGTGATAGCTTCTTGTTTAATTTAAAAAAAAACAAACTTTTTTTCTTAGTTTCCTAGAAGCTTTAAACATGTAAGGTTAATCAAAGTAAATCCAATCTACATTTGGGTAGTTGATGCCATTAAAATCAGTCTAGAAAAAGAGCCTAAACTCACATCACAGTGTAGTAATTCCCACTAAGAACAGAGGGAAAAAATTTTAACTCTCTCCACAGAGATAAGCATTCACTTATAACTAAGATGATAAATTATCCCATTACTTATATTCAGAGCAGCCTTACTTAACATAGTATCGTTCCCTAAAGTAGCACTTGTCTATGGTATACACACCTTAATTACTCTGACAACATCTTTAGATATACCTATTGTTTTGTATTCTTTCATAAGTACTTTCCAAAGTGGAAGTACTTACAGATTATTTTTTTGACATCACAGACTTTAACAATAAGCGACAAATTCAAAATGCTTTAGGAGTCAAGTAATATGTTAACTTTATATTATTAAGATATCATTTTAGAAAAATTGATGAGTTTTACTTTGTACTTAAATAATTTATAGCATTTTAAAACTACTCATAATTCACCTACTATTCTTATAAAACTCATAAATCATGTATTCTTCCCATTTCCACCTTATATACATTCATAAAGGTATCTAACAAATAATACAATTAATAGGACAAAAATCAAACCAAAAATACCCTGTTGATAAATTTATTTAGAAATACTATTTTGGTTATAGAATAAGGCAAAAAAAAAAAAAAACTCCTCTGTAGAAATACTTTAAAATTTACCAAAACTACACTTGACATTTTGTAATCAAATTATTCCAAATAAAACCGAAAACCTACCAACCAATGAATTAACTGGTTAACAATCCATACCAACATTTACCATTCAGAGAAGATTAGAATAAATTTGTTGTGCCTTCCTAACCATCCGTGGAAAGTATAACCACCACCATGTCTCAGGACTGAATAAGACTATCCTTCAATAAAGGGAAATATTTAAAAAGTAAAATATATTCCGTGAACTGTAAACTATATCCAGTAGGGAGATGGGGTAGGGAAGGCATGTACCAATCAGGTGGCCTATAGACTTGTTTCAATGGCCAATACTGCAGGTAAACCCATGCAGGTATGTCATCAAAGAACTTCTATATAAAGTCGGGATCCCTAAAGGGTTATACCATCAATGAAAAAGTGAGGTTTTTAAAAATCTGTTCTGGGCTTCCCTGGTGGCGCAGTGGTTCAGAATCTGCCTGCCAATGCAGGGGACACGGGTTCGAGCCCTGGTCTGGGAAGATCCCACATGCCCCGGAGCAACTAGGCCCGTGAGCCACAATTACTGAGCCTGCGCATCTGGAGCCTGTGCTCCGCAACAAGAGAGGCCGCGATAGTGAGAGGCCCGCGCACCGCGATGAAGAGTGGCCCCCGCTTGCCGCAACTAGAGAAAGCCCTCGCACAGAAACGAAGACCCAACACAGCCATAAATAAATAAATAAATTAAATTAAAAAAAAAAAATCTGTTCTGCAGAGGCAGACAGAAAACATCTATTTCAGCTCTGGCTCTACATAGAGGAAAAAAGGAGTTTGGGCATAGACTAAACATAATGTCACTTTGGGGCATAAATTCATCTTACATACAAACTCAAAAAAAAAAAAAAAACCACATGCCAAAAGTTTAACTTAATTCGGACCTGCGTTGCTAGGCCCCCAGAAGTCCACACTCTCTCTCTAGAGCAGGGGTAGGCAAACTAAGACCCAGGGCTAAATCTAGAACAAAGCCATGCCCATCTGTTTATGTTTATGGCTCCTTTCATGTTACAACAGCAGAGTTGATTAGTTTTGACAAAGACCATATGGTCCACAAAGCCTAAAATAGTTACTATCTGTCCCTTTATAGAAAAGATTGTGACCCCTAGCATAAAGTACTTATAATAACGTCAAATGTGTTCAAAGTAAAACAATATGAATTAAATTAGTAGAAACAGTAGCCTGTAAATTGGAGGTTGATCAAAGAGTAAAAGTACTGGTTAACTGTCGACTTAAAGTATTCATTTTAAAACTTAAAAAGTCATCACCTATGGTTCAAGTACAAGCATGGTAATAGTTTAATCCTGAATCTTCCCGTTTTCCTCAGGGAAGACATATAAAATAAGGAAAACATGGGGAGGAAAAGTGAAAGAAAAAGAAAATTAAATTTCCAGAGAAATTAGGAATGAAAAAAACTCACCAACTCCAAATCAGGTGCAAACGTGCAAAAAGCCGGTGAAACTAAGAGAATCAGATAGAGAAAGCTGCAAGAATGCAGAAAGGAAGACAAGAAACAAGGAACATGGAAGAAGCCTAATGGCAGATCTCAAACATTACCTATCTTGTTCCCACAAAAAATGGTCCTCACTCTCCCTAATCATGAGAAGAGCTATAATTAAAAACAAAAAAAGACAACAAAGTAACTTTAAAAAAACATAAAACGTACATAAAATGTACAAAAACCAGAGGGATCACAAAGCAAAATCCAACTTTCTCTTGTATACAAGAGATATATTTAAAACAAAGTGATTCTGAATGGTTAACAATAAAGGAATGGGCAAAGGTACACCGGGAAAAGACTGACTTCCCCACCAAAAAAAAACCAAGAGCCATAATACTAATAATAGACAACATTGAAATCAGATCAAAAAACACTGAACAAAGCACTTTATAATATTAAAAGATACAATTTGCAATAAAGATATAACAGTTATGAATATCCATAATAGCAACTTCCATAAAGCATAAATTCCAGAATACACAAGAAGAAATAGGCAAAAATAAACTAACATTTTTAGACTTTTATTAACTTTCGGAGCATGATAGATCAAGTTAAAAAATATCATAAGTAAGGAAGAGAAGACCTAAACAGAATAATCAATAAAGTAGATTTTATATATATGTATCAAATGCTATACTTTGATATTATAGGATTTACCTCCTTTTCAAGTGTCTATAGAACATTTATGAAAATTGGGCCCCAAAGAAAATCTCAATAAATTACAAAAAGTAGAAATAATACCTACAACATTCCCTGAACACTATAATAAAACCAAAAACTAAAAACAAAATCAAAAAAGAAAACAACCTTTTTACATAGAAAATTTGCCACTCTTGCTTAAACAACTCTTGGGCCCATCTGAAAAATGAGAACGACTCACCCACATTTGCTTCACTGCTACCATGAGTTTGTTATGACAATAATGTATGTAAACAGGCTTATTTAATGCAGCATTTATTAACCATTACACTCTAAAATGTTCCTATCACCAGAATTCTCTTTAGATTTCTTCTATTTTCTCAGTAAAATAAGAAGTAAGAGAGTAATGATGAAGAGTGAAGTGTTGGAAGTTTGAAGAGAGAAAGGAAAACATATGAAACAGTCATCTTGGAAAACTGTAAGACAGATCAGTGATTATGAACTTAAAACTCGGTAAATGAGAAGTACGGACAAGAAAGGGTGAGAGAGAGTGAAGCACTGACCAGAGGCTCAACGGACTAAAGGCTCTGGTAAGGCTGAAGAATTCCCAGAGTCTGGACACTCTTCAGGAGTAAGCTGGAAAGATCATCAGCACTTGAAGAGTAAGATACTTGAAATGGAAATTATGGGATTCGTAGCAGGTACACAAGGTCAAGAGTACCGCAATGCAAGAGAAAGACCCAAACAGGATGGAAAACAAGATCTTTGTAAGAGAGATCAAAAAATTGAGAGGACAGAAGTATTTAAATGGATCCTAAAATATCCATAAAAATATCTGGCTAATATATGTAGGACAGAGACAGTGAGCCAGAAGCTATATTCTTCCAGGAATTAAGCACAGTGATCAAAGGAGCAACAGAGGAGTGTAAGATGGAGACGTAGTAGGTGGTATAGTCTGATGATGTAAGATTCGAAGTTGAGTGATTTAAAGGAGGAAGGAGTAAAAATAGAGTGGAAATGACAGTAAGAAGTAAGGAGGATACATATCCCAATTCCAGCCCAGCTGTACTGGGGATATGAAAAAGAAAAGATCACTTAAAAGGACTGACGGGGAAACAGTGGAGAATTTAGAAGGGAGTCTTCCTCTGACACACAAGCACTCTCTTGTTGTTGCTAATGGTGATCTGCAAATGAGTTTTCTCATTAAGACAACACAAGGACTCTAAATAGTTCAATACAGTTGTCTATACACAAAAGGGTCAAAAACTTGAGTTCATAATCCTGGCCAGAACCAGAAATGGAGTATATTCCTGAATCTAAATAGCAAACATAGCGTATATACATTTGTAGGCAAATTTAAAAAAAAAAAAAAACTTACAACTGTTTGAAAATGTCATAAAGAATTCAAAGAAATAAAGTACCAGAAAAATAAATTCGAGTATTTAAGAGTCATACGTAGATTGCCCCAGTCACCTTCGCACACCAGATATAATCTTTTATAGAAGCCTTTTAAAGACTGTCTTTGGGAAGCTTACTTTAGAAGAGTAATACATACATAGAGATATTGCAATAAGATTAGAAACAGAACTTGAAAAATGAAAAATCCTGAAATCATGGAATGCATAGTAGAGAAACTGGGGTAGTTTTAGCTTTCGGTTCTTAAGTAAAATCCAAAGAAATAGCACCATCTATTGGAATTTCAGATATTTAAAATACATATTCTCAATTCTTAGAAAATGTGTCTAGTATGTAACATTTCTGCACATTTGGTTAAGAAGATAACTTACATATTAAAGGACAATATCTAACACAAAAAAGTTTATAGTAAAAAGTATTAATTCTTGGTTTATAATTCTAATTTCAAATAACTAACCATTTTGACTAAATTCATATGAAGATTTTATTATAGATAAAATATTCTCAACCAATAAAGAAGAGTACATAGTTACATGTTCAAAGTAACTCACAGATATGGTATTCCTGTATGCTGCTTGTATAACCATATATTGCAGAATATCCAAATATTATGATCATGACAACATCTCTACTATCCAACTCCATAATATGTGCTGAATGTCCCTCCACAGCATACTGCTGACCATGTCCAAGCACAGTAGGAGTTTTTGTACTCCACGACTGACTATGTATGTTAAAAACCCATAATTCATCTGTGACATTGCCATCACTTGTTTCAATTCTGCCTCCATACATAAAGATGTTTTCCTGTAAATTAAAAAAAATATGTTAATAAAAAGATATTTGTATCTTAGCAAGGTATATTAATTAAAAATAAAGATTAAATTTAAACATTAAATTTTAGTAATTGCTCACAACATGCATAAGACATAGTTCTTCTTTGTAAAAAGTCAAATGGGAACACTTGAGTAATGATAATTAATTCTTTAACTTACAAGAAGGGGGAAAATCCACACTTACAAAAAGTTACTTAAAGGTATTTTATTTAAAAGTTATGTAGTCAATTAACCATGTTTTTAATTATCCTAGTTGTTGAGTCCCTAGTTGTTAAATCTGAATGTTACCGTCTATTTGTACTGCTTTGTGCTAGTCTCAGTCATTCACTGTTTTCATCATTGTTCACCGGAAAGGTAGATCACATTTGTGTATATTATGTGGAGTACATTTTTATTACCACTTCTCATGGCTATGAGCAAATACCTTATAGCACTTATAAATGATACAATTTCAATATGATTGAAATGAATGATATATATAAATCATTACTATTTCAACAACCTAGAAAGAGAAAAGAATTTCTTCAACCTAATAAAGAGCATTTAAGAAAAACAGAAAGCTGATATTACATACACTTAATGGTAAAAGACTGAATGTTTCACCAAGGTCAGTAATAAGATAGAGATGCCTGCTTTTGCCACTTACATTCAACATTGTACTCAAGGGTTTAGCCAGAGCAAATATGCAAAAACTGAATAAAGGTATGCGGATTGGAAAAGAAGAGTAAAATATTTCTATTTGTACATGATATGAACTTGTATACAGAGAATACTAAGCAATAAAAAAACAATTAGAGGGGGCGGAGTCAAGATGGCAGACTAGGAGAAGGCAGAATTCGTGTCTCCACACAACTAGGGCACCTACCAGGCACCGGTGGGGGACCATGGACACCTAAGGGGATGGGAGGACCCCCCAGCAACTGGGTAGGACGTGGGGCATTGGGGGAGTGAAGGGGGAGAAGTGGAGGTGGGACAGGACTGGAGCCCCTGAAGGGCAGCTGGGGGAGGGGAAGGGAACTCAGGACGGAAGGGGGAAATTGAGGAACCACGTGGAGGGCAGAGGATCAAAAGGGAGCATGGCCAGGTTTCCCCTGCCCACTTGGACCCCCAGGAACCTGTTGAGATCCCAGGCCTGATCCTCTGCCCACCGAGGCCCCCTCCAGCCATGCAGGTCCTGAGGAAGTGGGAGGGAAGGGGGAGCAAAAGCAAAGGCTGGACCTCCAGAACCGGCACACCTGAGGGGCTGCTGGGGGAGGGGAGGAGTTCCTACACCCAGTGGGGCCCACCCATAGTTAGGGATCCAATGGGTTGGGGGAGACCCTGGGGGAGACGGTGGAGGAGGGGCACGAAGGAATGTAAGGGAAGGGGGCCAGCGCTTTCCCTGTCCACTTAGGCACTGGGAAGACTGTTGGGCTCCCGGGCCTAATCCTCTGCCCTCGGAGCCTCCCTCCTGCCGTGCAGAGCCCAAGCCCTGCCCCTGCACTCCCACCCAGGGCCCCACCTCTACACATGGAGACCCCCTCCAACAGGCTGGGCCTAAACCCCACCAACACACCCTCACCCAGGGCCCTACCTCCAAACTCCGGAACTGCACCCTCCAGAGGCCCTCCTTTCCACTTGCTGCCTCTCCCCTCCTGCCAGGTCCTAACCAGAAGCCCTGCCCCACGCTTGAACGTTGCCCCACACACGCCCCGCCCCCAGGGCCTTTTCCGGCTGCATGGGTCCTGAGCCTAGGCCCCGCCCCATGCTCAAATGTCATACCTCCCCACCCGCCTAGGTCCCGTCCCACCCTAAACCCCACCCCTGCCTAAGTTCCACCCCAACTAAACTCCTCCCACATAGCCAAGGCTTTTCTTTTTCTTTTTCTTTTTCCTCTTTTAGATTGGGGTTCTGTTTTACCTTGTTGATTCATTTATATTTTTATTTTTCCTAATAAATCTTTTATTTTTCTAATTTTATTTTATTCTTTATACTTTGTTATTGTTCTCTCCTTTTGGCTTGTTCCCCCCACTTTTTTTTTCTTTTTTTCTGTTGTGGTTTTATTTTACCTTCCTGCAGTTGTTGCAATTATATTTTTACTTTTCCTAATATATTTTTTATCTTTCAAATCGTTTTGTTTTTTTATTCTTTGATATTGTACTGCTCCTTTTTTCTTTCATTCTTTCTTTTTTTTTTTTTTTTTTTTGCTTGGTTCCCAGGCCAGAGGTCAGGCCCAAGCTCCTGTGGTGGGAGCTCCAAGTCCAAACTGCTGGATTAACAGAGAACCTCACACCCCAGGGAAAATTAATCACAGTGAGGCCTCCCAGAGGTCCTCCTCTCAGCACTAAGGCCCGGCTCTATCCAACTGCCTGCAAACTCCAGTGTTGGACGCCTCAGGCCAAACAACCGGTAAGACAGGAATACAGCCCCAACCATCAAAAAAAAAAAGAAATGACAAGAAAATACATTACAGACGAAGAAGCAAGGTAAAAACCTACAAGACCAAATAAATGAAGATGAACTAGGCAACATACCAGAAAAAGAATTCAGAGTAGTAATAGTATAGATGATCCAAAATCTCAGAAACAGAATGGAGAAAATACAAGAAACATTTAACAAGGATCTAGAAGAACTAAATAGCAAACAGTGATGAACAACACAATAACTGACATTAAAAATACTCTAGAAGGAATCAATAGCAGAATAACTAAGGCAGAAGAATGGATGAGTAAGCTGGAAGATAAAATGGTGGAAATAACTGCCAGGGAGCAGAAAAAAGAATGAAAAGAATTGAGGACAGTCTCAGAGACCTCTGGGACAACATTAAACACACCAACATTCGAATTATAGGGGTCCCAGAGGAAGAAGAGAAAAAGAAAGGGTCTGAGAAAATATTTGAAGAGATTATAGTCGAAAACTTCCCTAACATGGGAAAGGAAATAGTCAATGAAGTCCTGGAAGCACAGAGAGTCCCATACAGGATAAACCCAAAGACAAACATGCCGAGACACATATTAATCAAACTATCAAAGATTAAATACAAAGAAAAAATATTAAAAGCAGCTAGGGAAAAGCAACAAATAACATACAAGGGAATCCCCATAAGGTTAACAGCTAATCTTTCAGCAGAAATTCTGAAAGCCAGAAGGGGGTGGCAGGACATATTTAAAGTGAGGAAAGGGAAAAACCTACAACCAAGATTACTCTACCCAGCAAGGATCTCATTCAGATTTGATGGAGAAGTCAAAAGCTTTTCAGACAAGCAAAAGCTAAGAGAATTCAGCACCACCAAACCAGCTTTACAACAAATGCTAAAGAAACTTCTCTAGGCAGGAAACACAAGATACGGGAAAGACCTACAAAAACAAACACAAAACAATTAAGAAAATGGTAATAGGAACATACATATCGATAATTACCTTAAATGTAAATGGATTAAATGCTCTCACCAAAAGACACAGACTGGCTGAATGGATACAAAAACAAGACCTGTATATATGCTGTCCACAAGAGACCCACTTCAGACCTAGGGACACATACAGACTGAAAGTGAGGGGATGGAAAAAGATATTCCATGCAAATGGAAATCAAAAGAAAGCTGGAGTAGCAATTCTCATATGAGACAAAATAGACTTTAAAATAAAGGCTATTACAAAAGACAAAGAAGGACACTACATAATGAACAAGGAATCAATCCAAGAAGAAGATATAACAATGGTATATATTTATGCACCCAACATAGGAGCACATCAATACATAAGGCAAATGCTAACAGCCATAAAAGGGGAAATTGACAGTAACACAATCATAGTAGGGGACTTTAACACCCCACTTTCACCAATGGACAGATCATCCAAAATGAAATAAATAAGGAAACACAAGCTTTAAATGACAAATTAAACAAAATGCACTTAATTGATATTTATAGGACATTCCATCCAAAAACAACACAATACACTTTCTTCTCAAGTGCTCATGGAACATTCTCCAGGATAGACCATATCTTGGGTCACAGATCAAGCTTTGGTAAATTTAAGAAAATTGAAATTGTACCAAGTATCTTTTCCGACCACAACACTACGAGACTAGATATCAATTACAGGAAAAAACTGTAAAAAATACAAACACATGGAGGCTAAACAATACGCTACGAAATAACCAGGAGATCACTGAAGATATCAAAGAGGAAATCAAAAAATACTTAGAAACAAATGACAATGAAAACACGATGACCCAAAACCTATGGGATGCAGCAAAAGCAGTTCTAAGAGGGAAGTTTATAGCAATACAATACTACTTCCAGAAACAAGAAAAACCTCAAATAAACAACCTAACCTTACACCTAAAGCAATTAGAGAAAGAAGAACCAAAAAAACTCCAAAGTTAGCAGAAAGAAAGAAATCATAAAGATCAGATCAGAAATAAATGAAAAAGAAATGAAGGAAACAATAGCAAAGATCAATAAAACTAAAAGCTGGCTCTTTGAGAAGATAAACAAAATTGATAAACCATTAGTCAGACTCATCAAGAAAAAAAGGGAGAAGACTCAAATCAACAGAATTAGAAATGAAAAAGGAGAAATAACAACTGACACTGCAGAAATACAAAGGATCATGAGAGACTACTAAAAGCAACTATATGCCAATAAAATGGACAACCTGGAAGAAATGGACAAATTCTTAGAAAAGCACTACCTTCCAAGACTGAACCAGGAAGAAATAGAAAATATAAACAGACCAATCACAAGCACTGAAATTGAAACTGTGATTAAAAATCTTCCAACAAACGAAAGTCCAGGACCAGATGGCTTCAGAGGCAAATTCTATCAAACGTTTAGGGAAGAACTAACACCTATCCTTCTCAAACTCTTCCAAAATATAGCAGAGGGAGGAACACTCCCCAACTCATTCTACGAGGCCACCATCACCCTGATACCAAAACCAGACAAAGATGTCACAAAGAAAGAAAACTACAGGCCAATATCACTGATGAACATAGATGCAAAAATCCTCAACAAAATACTAGCAAACAGAATCCAACAGCACAATAAAAGGATCATACACCATGATCAAGTGGGGTTTATCCCGGGAATGGAAGGATTCTTCAGTATACACAAATCAATCAATGTGATACACCATATTAACAAAATGAAGGATAAAAACCATATGATAAATCTCAATAGATGCAGAAAAATCTTTCGACAAAATTCAACACCCATTTATGATAAAAACTCCCCAGAAAGTAGGCATAAAGGAAATATGCTTCCTTTTAGAGGAAAACATAGGCAGAACACTCCATGACATAAATCACAGCAAGATCCTTTTTGACCCACCCCCTAGAGAAATGGAAATAAAAACAAAAATAAACAAATGGGACCTAATGAAACTTAAAAGCTTTTGCACAGCAAAGGAAACCATAAACAAGACGAAAAGACAACCCTCAGAATGGGAGAACATATTTGCAAATGAAGCAACTGAGAAAAGATTAATCTCCAAAATATACAAGCAGCTCATGCAGTTCAATATTAAAAAAACAAACAACCCAATCCAAAAATGGGCAGAAGACCTAAATAGACATTTCTCCAAAGAAGAAATACAGACTTCCAACAAACTGATGAAAGGATGCTCAACATCACTAATCATTAGAGAGATGCAAATCAAAATTATAATCAGGTATCACCTCACACCAGTTAGAATGGCCATCATCAATAAATCTACAAACAATAAATGCTGGAGAGGATGTGGAGATGCACTGTTGGTGCGAATGTAAACTGATACAGCCACTATGGAGAACAGTACAAAGGTTCCTTAAAAAACTAAAAATAGAATTACCATATGACCCAGCAATCCCACGACTGGGCATGTACCCTGAGAAAACCATAATTCAAAAAGAGTCATGTACCACAATGTTCACTGCAGCACTATTGTCCTGCAGTAGACAAGACATGGAAGCAACCTAAGTGTCCATCGACAGATGAATGGATAAAGAAGATGTTGCACCTATATACAGTGGCATATTATTCAGCCATAGAAAGAAACGAAATTGAGTTATTTGTAATGAGGTGCATGGACCTAAGTCTGTCATACAGAGTGAAGTAAGTCAGAAAGAGAAAAACAAATACCGTATGCCAACACAATATATATGGAATCTTAAAAAAAATGGTTCTGATGAACCTAGGGGCAGGACAGGAATAAAGACGCAGACATAGAGAATGACCTTGAGGACACAGGGAGGGGGAAGGGTAAGCTGGGATGAAGTGAGAGAGTAGCACTGACATATACACACTACTAAATGTAAAACAGATAGCTAGTGGGAAGCAGCCACATAGCACAGGGAGATCAGCTCGGTGCTTTGCGACCACTTAGAGGGGTGGGAAAAGGAGGGTAGGAGGGAGACGCAAGAGGGAGGGGATATGGGGATATATATATATGCATATAGCTGATTCACTTTGTTATATAGCAGAAACTAACACAACATTGTAAAGCAATTATATTCCAATAAAGATGTTTAAAAAAAAATCTTAAAAAAACCAATTAGAGTTAATAAATGACTTCAGCAACATTGCAGAATAAAAGATCAATGTACAAAAAATCAATTATACTTCTATAAGCTTGCAATGAACAATCCAAAAATGAAACTAAGTTAACAATTCAATCTACAAAAGCATCAAAAAGAATAAAATAACTAGGAATAAATTTAACAAAAGAAATTCCAAACTTATACTCAAAGCTACAAAACATTGTTGAAAGAAATTCTGAAAGATCTAAATGAATGGAAAGACCTCCTGTGTTCATGGATCAGAAGACTTGATATTGTTAAGATGGCAATACTCTCCAAACTGATCTACAGATTCAATGCAATCTCTATTAAAATTCCAAATGGCTTCTCTGTAGAAATTGACAAGTTGATTCCAAAATGCATATGGAAATAAAATTGGAGGATTAGCACTTCTCAACTTTAAAACTTACTACAAAGCAAAAGTAATCAAGATAGTATGCTACTGGCAAAAAGAGAAACATACAAATCAACAGAACTACGAGTCCAGAAAAAAATCCATGTATCTATGGCTAATTGATATTTGGCAAAAGTGCCAGGACCATTCAATGGGGAAAGAATAGTCTCTTCAACAAACAGTGCTAAGAGAACTGGATAGTCACATGCAAAAGAGTGAAACTGAATCCTTACTGCACATGACATACAAAACTTCAAGTGGATAAAAGACCTAAACGTAAGAGCCAAAAAAACTATAAAACACTTAAAAAAAAACATGGGCTAAATATGCATGACCTTAGATTTGACAATAGATTCTTATATATGACACCAAAATCACAAGAAACAAAAGGGAAAAAAAAGATATACTGGATTTCATCAAAGTTAAAAACTTTTGTGCTTCAAAAGACACCATCAAGAAAGTAAAAGAAGTGGAATAAATATTTGCAAATCATGTATCTGATAAGGGACTTGTATCTAGAATATATAAAGAACTCTGACATATCAAAAATTTAAAAATGGGCAAAGGACTTAAATAGACATTTCTCCAAAGAAAATACAAATACCCAAAAAAGCACATGACTAGCATCATTAGTCAACACGGAAATGCAAATCAAACATGAGGTACCACTTCACACCTATTAGGATGGCTATCATCAAAAAGACAGATTAACTAGTCTTAGCGAGGATGTGTACACGTTGGAACCTTCATACAAAGTTGGCGGGACTATAAAATGGTGCAACCACCTTGGAAAACAGTCAGGAAGTCCCTCAAAAAGTTAACAGTTACCATATGATCCAGTAACTTCAACTCTATATATACCCAAGAGAAATGAAAGAATATGTCCACACAAAAACTTATACATGAATGTTCATAGCAGCATTATTCATAATAGCCAAAAGGGGAAACAACCCAAGTGCCCATCAACTGATAAATGGATAAACAAAATGTAAAATATCCATACAATAGATATTATTTAACCATAAAAATTAAGTACTGATATATGCTGCAACATGCCAGTCATAAGCTACATAGTAAACAATTTCATTTATATGAAAGACAAATCTACAGAGAAAGGAAACAGCTTCATGATTGCTTAAAGCTGGGAGGATGAGAAGGTTTGGGGTGACAGCTGAAGGGTACAGGACTTCTTTACAAGGTGATGAAAATATTCTAAAATTGATTACCGAACACTGCAATTTTGACAAACATGAAAGAGATAATTGCACAACTCTGAAGATACTAAAAAGCATTCAATTGTACATTTTAAACACATGAATTGTATCGTATGCCAATTATATCTCAATAAAGCTGTTACAAGAAAATGAAATAAATCAAAAAACTAAAAAACAAAACTGAAAGAAAACAAAGAAGCATATATCCACATACATATGTACATAGAGAGATTTTTATTTAATTTCTTAAACATGTATATGCATAGCAAAAAACAGTGGTAGTTTATTCTTTACATTGCTCCTGTGTTTTGCAAATTTTCTTAAACAAGCACAGAAAATATATAAGTTCTGATTTGAAGAGTGTAGTCACAGTCGACAAAATACATGAATTTTTGTTGATTCAAAATAAAAACCAGTTAAGTAGCCTGATTTTAATCATGCTAAATTCATGAACCCCACAAATACATAAAAATAACTGATTACAAAGCAATCCCTATCAAAATCCCAATGACATTTTGCATAAGTAGAAAAATCCATCCTAAAATTAATATGGAATCTTAAGGGACCCCAAATAGATAAAACAAACTTGAAAAACAAGACTGCAGTTGGAGGTCTCACATCTCTTCATTTCAAAACTTACTACAAAACTACACTAATCAAAACAGTGTGGTACTGGAATAAACACAGACCTAGATCAAAGGACTAGAGAGCTCAGAAATAAATCTTTGCATATATGATCAAATGCTTTCAACAAGAGTGCCAAGACCATTTAATGGGGAAAAAAGTCTTTTCAACAAATAATGCTGGGAAAACTGAATATCCACATGTAAGAGAAAAAAATTGGGCCCTTACTTTATACCCTAAACAAAAATTAACTCAAAATAGATTAACGACCTAAGAACTAAAACTTCACAATTCTTAAAAGAAAACATAGGGAAAAGGCTTCATAATATTGGATTTGGCAATGATTTCTTGGATATGACACCAAAAGCACTGGCAATAAAAGAAAAAACAGATAAATTGGACTGTTTCAAAATTAAAAACCTGCCCGTCAAAGGACACTATCAATGGAGTGAAAAGATAGCCCACAGGATAAGAGAAGATATTTGCAAATCATATATCCAATTAGCAGATAAAATCCAGAATATATAAAGAACTCCTACAACTCAACACCAAAAAAAAAGTTAAAAATGGGCAAAAGACTTGAATATATGTTTCTCCAGAGAAAGCATACAAATAGCCAATAAGCACTTGAAAAGATGTTAAATATCACAAATCATTAAGGAAATACAAATCAAAACCACAATGAGATACTGCTTTACATCCATCAGGATGGCTAATATAGGAAGGAAGTTAGGAAGGAAGGAAGGAAGGAAGGAAGAGGAAAATAACGAGTGTTGACAAGGATATGGAGGAATTGAAACCTTTGTGCACTGCTGGTAGGAATGTAAAATGGTTACAGCTGCTGTGGAAAACAATATGGCAGTTCCTCAAAAAATTAAAAATAGAATTACCATACAATCCAGCAATTCCACTTCTGGCTATCTATCCAAAAGAAATGAAATCAGGGACTTGAAAAGATAGTTGTATACCCATGTTCATAGTAGCATTATTCATAATAACCAAAAAAGTGGAAGCAACCCAAGTATCTATTGATGGATGAATGGATAAACAAAATGCAGTGCAATATATACATACAACAGAACATTATTCAGACGTAAAAAGGAAGGAAATTCTGACACATGCTACAATATGGATGAATCTTGAGGACACCATGCCAAGTGAAATAAGCCAGTCATTAAAGGACAAACACTGTATGATTTCACTTACATGAGGTACCTAGAATAGTCAAATTCACAGAGACAGAAAGCAGAATGGTAGTTTGCAGGGTCTGGGGAAAGGGGGAAATGAGGAGTTACTGTATGGGTATAGAGTTTCAGTTTTGCAAGATGGAAAGAGGTCTGAAAATAACAGTAATGGCTGTACAACAACTTGAATATACTTAATGCCACTGAATGAATTCTACTCTTAAAAATGGTTAAAATGGTAAATTTTTGTAATGTATATCATGGACAAAAACTCAACCTTCATTTCTTCTCATGTTCAATGGAGGACTGTATTAAAATCTCTTTTTTTTTTACTAAAATAGTATAAAAGTCTTTGACATCTCAAGTTATTGTGATTCATATGATCTACTGTTCTTATTAAATGTTTGAAATAAATCTGAGATTTAGTATTTTTTCCTCTAAGGTAAAGTCTAAAAAAAGAAAAAAAAAGATTAAAATTTAAAGCAGGATTCATACCTGATACAAAGCAAGAGAATGCCCATATCTCTGGAGAGGTCCCCTTGATACAGTTCCTACATTCCATATACTGCTTTCTAAATTGTAACTAAAAACAAGAAAAAAAAATAACTTCATAAGCTAAGATTCATTTTCAGTTTTGTAATTTGCATATGCTTTCTTGTATTTAAATATTCATTAAATTCAAAAACAATTAGAATAAACTCATAATTTCATATACCATATTAGAAATTTCTAATAGAGACTCATTCAAGATATACCTAGTCTAAATTAGGATTCAATCATCAGAATGTATAATATACAATAACTTGACTAGGCTATTTATTACCGGAGTTAATTTGTTCTGAACCAGCTGATTAACCTAAACAATAGTGAGCTCCTCTACACTTTTAAAGTCACCTGGGCCTCCTTGTAGCTCCTGCCGTAAGGCTTTTTTCTGGCTTTCTTCGCTGCCAATGTCTGACCCCTTCAAGTCTTTGCTCAGCTCTCACCTTTCCCATGAAGCCTACATCACTGCATTTGTGACTGCAACTCCCTCCTCTTTGGCATTCCTGATTTGCTTACCCCTGCTACCTATCTTGCTATCTATCTATATCTATATATGAATATATGTGCATATATATAATTTATTTATAATATTCATATTTATCATGCTAATTACATTTTTTTCTAATTGCCTGTCTTTCCTCACTAACTTCACAAAGATGGGATATTCATTATGTCCACTGAGAGATCCCAAGTACTAAGCACAAAGTAAGTGTTCAAAACAATTTGCTATGCCCATGAATACATATTAATTCTAATGTCGATGTATAAATGTTCCGTAAAATACTCTCTAATTTAACAGACACTAATACAAAACTTTTATATTATTTACTGAATAATTTGTCTTAAGCATAACATCTACACCTCAATTAAATTCTACTACAGAAGATAAATCAACTTATGACTGACACCATCACTTCTAAAAGCTTTTAAACATCCTTACCTACAACTAAACCACATTCAGAAAAATGAAAAAATATTCTCTAACCTGTGAAAACAGCAACAAAGTTGCTGATTACTTCTAAGCTGATACCTCTAGTTTACTATAAAACTAAATAAACACTGTAACCAAAAGAACCAGGTTTCAGACAAAAAAACAAAATTAAACTATCTGGTTCAAATGGAAAATATATGTTTAGGAGAATATCAAGTAAAATTCATCACTTAATTTAAAATATGCTATTTAACTTGTACAGAACACAAACTTTTAGGATCTCCATGTTTCCTTGACAACTATACTCTGTCTTCACAACTCTACTTCGCAAATACCACAATTTAATCCAAAGTTCTACTTTATTTTCACAACCTTTTCATTTTCATGAATCATAGTTAATTTCCTTTTCTTTTCCACATTTAACTCTCAGTTCCTCAGGTTCTTTGCATATCTTAACAATTCATTTTAATCCTACCAACTCTCTTACAATTCTTTCTACTATATTTTATCCTTCATTTATTGTGTTACAGAATTCTAATTGTTCACTTAAATATTTCCCTAAAATTCTTCCTCCCTCTCTCCAGAATTTATTTTATTTTATTTCATACTTTAATTCCAGTCTTATTCAATCATAGTTTTAAAGCAATCTCCTCTTATACACAGAATTTTTTAATCCCCAAAATTAATAGGACGAATATTTTCAGAAATTGGAGTTTACAGATAAAATACAGAATGCCCAGTTAAACCTGAATTTCAGATAAACAACAATTTTGTAGTATAAGTATGATCCATGCAATATTTGGGACAAAACCAAAAAATAAAATAAAATTACAAGGCCTACGCATACTAAAAAATTATTCACTGTTGATCTAAAATTCAAATTTAACTGTGTGTCCTGTATATTTATCTACTAAATATGGCAACCCTTTTGGGTATACACCTTTATGGTACACTGTCCAGGGTCGGTTCCAACTGGTTGATGCCCAAGTTGCATCAGTTATTACATATTATGAATATCACCCCTGAAAACAACATTGATAATCAAATTATTCTTATTTCCTCTTTTATTCTGTTATTGAATAGTTCATAAAATAAAATTATCAGCTGAAAAAAAATCAGATAAAGCTAGCATCCATGCAGTTCTCCTTGTCATCTAATCATGCAAAGGACAATCTCTATTGAGTCAACAGTAAATGCATAACCTATCTTATAATACTGGCACTGTTCTCCCAACAAAAGCTTGTAAAGTAAATGCAAAGTAAAAGTTTAGGTAAATTAAAATTTGCAGAAAAACTGAAAGTACTTTTATATAAGCAATTATACTTCATTCTGAAAAAATAAAAGGTAGCAGTATTCATAATGCCCAATATAGGCTTGGCCTGGTCTGGGCTTATTTAAAGTTAATATTTTCTTATTCAGAATTTATTAAAAGCACTCTAGAAAGTTAATGAAATATCTATATAGAACAAACATATATGCCCAATGACAAATAACTTATTGATACACTGAGTTTATATATTCTCAAATCAGTCCTATGTGGCAAACAGATACTATTACAAAAATAATCATTCATAAATTTGTATATCAATAACATAAGGCATTTAGGATAGTCTTATTACCCAAAAATATCCAGCTTAAAAATTAGACTGTGAAAGTCTGAAAAAAAAAAAAAGAAAACTTACTTCA
Organism: Balaenoptera musculus; assembly: GCF_009873245.2. Classification (NCBI taxonomy): domain Eukaryota; kingdom Metazoa; phylum Chordata; class Mammalia; order Artiodactyla; family Balaenopteridae; genus Balaenoptera; species Balaenoptera musculus. The sequence continues at coordinate 15,437,216 of NC_045800.1, forward strand.
GGACCATTTGGAAAGAACTGTAGTTAAAAGTATATCCACCAATCACCCACATAAATTTCCCATGTAAAACAGCTTTATGGGAAGCCCGACCTACAGAAGGACTGAAGGGTTTAACATTTGGCAGAATCCAGTAAGACTCAGTGGAAGGAACATTCAAAGAACAATCAGGACCTATTTAAAAAAATCAAACAACACAATGCATTAAACAAAGACCTTAGATTGTGGAAACAGAATTCATGGATTAAGAGAATTTAAGAATCCAATGCTCATCGTATTAATAAATATAATGTACATAAATGGTCTGAAATATAATTTACAGGAAAACTCTAAAAGCAAATGTAATGCTTACAGAGGAAAAATTTATACACTCAGATCAGACTTGGATACGTTCAAATAAATAATACAATCTGAAAGAATTACTTAAATGATATAAATTTCAGATTTATTTCAGTATGCTAATAGGATATTAGAAGAGAAAACAATGTACTCAAATCCCACTTCTGTCTCTTACTAAAAGTGTGACCTTGGGAAAGTCTGCTTACCTTTGCCATCATCAAGCCTTCATCTATAAAACAGAAATAACAATCTACCTCCTAAGGATTATTATAAATATTTAATTTTTTAAAGACAGTGGAAATTAAAGCATTGTAAACTATTAAAGAAATATAAAAATAAAATTACATTTTTTCTTAGCATCATTCTTATTAAGAACAACCAAAATTGGCATCAGTAGAGAGGCTTATTATTCTCAAACAGAAAAAATTATTATGCATAATAAAATAAAAACTATTAATCAGTGCAGGATAACGTAAATACTCCAAGTTAAAAACACTGCCTTTTCCTATCCACGTTCATGATGTTACTCATGAGTCTTGGTTCCTCATCTGTAAAATGTAGCAGGCTAGGCTAGATCAGTGTTTCTCAAACTTCAGTTATGGAAGGAATGCTCCTAAAGGAAATGTATTTTCATCAAATTTAAGGGCTCACAGATTAATTTAATTCTAATGAAACTAATATGCTTAAACAAAAACTAGAAATAAAGTCCTTATGTTTAAAGTTCTTTTATAAATATAAAACCAACATAAACTTATAAATTATGTATATAAACAAACTTATAAAATCATTAAAATTAATTTTTGCTTAAAATGATGGATGGTGTTGTTCTGCTCAAAGTAAATCATTGGTACTAAGTGGAAAATGATATCAATTCCATAGCACCTTTTTTATGCAACTTTAAGATACCTATATTATTTTGACAACATAATTCTCCCAGCACTTTTCTTTCAATTATCTTTTACAAACCTTTTTTATCCATATAATATGCCATAACATCTGTTGACCTTCACTTATCACAGAAGTATCAGTACTCTTCAATATTCTTTTTAGCCTGCAATAAGGATACTACTTGGTCCTAACTAAATAGTCAACACAAATGCCGGCACTGCAATCAAGTGGCATTTTTACACAATTATGAGATCAATCACTTGATGTTAAGTTTGCTTATATCAAAAAGTTCTGGATTATCACTGAATCACAAAATTTTAAAGCTTCCAAACAGACCCTAATTTCAGAAATATTAGCCTTTACAGTTTTTATTTTCTCATTTGTTCACTCACCCATGCATTCATTCATTCATCTTCCAAGTCCTTTTCAATGCTTACATTCTATGAGTCTGTATTTTTCAGGTACAAATTAGATAGCACCCTAGATTATCTCTTTGATAACAACACAATCTTTTAAATCAAATATAGAAAACTTTATAACTTCTGAGTGAAAAGACTGTGAACTATTCCTTGGTAACCAAAGAAATTAAAGGAGCTCACTGGTTTTTGTTTAAAAAAGTTAAACTACAATTCTAAACCACTTAGAACTCATTTAACTCAGGTTGGCAAACAACAGCCCATGAGCAAAATCTAACCCACTACCTGTTTTTGTAATAAAGTTTTTTAAGAACACAGTATGCTCATTCATTTAAGTATTATCTATGGCTACTTTTGCAGTACTCAGCAGAGTTGAGTAGTTGCAACAGATATCATACAATTCCCAAAGCCAAAAATAGTTACTATATGGCCTTCTACAGAAAAGTTTAGCAACCTCTAACTTAACTGAAGAGAAATAAGATCATATGGACATTACACATAAGAGGTATACCTAATTGGTCTGAATGCTATATCTTGTTTTCTTAAAAAGAAAAATGTAGATTTATTTTAAATCAGGAATAATAAAGCAAAAAGGGTAAAATGTTAAAAATAGGTTAATCTGGGTAAAGGGCATTTGTATATTCTTTGTACTATTTTTTTTTAATTTTAGGTATCTTAGGTATCTATTCTTTTTTTTAATTTATTTATTTTATTTACTTATTATTTTTGGCTGCATTGGGCCTTCGTTGCTGCGCACAGGCTTTCTCTAGTTGCGGTGAGTGGGGGCTGCTCTTTGTTGCAGTGCGCGGGCTTCTCATTGTTGCGGAGCACGGGCTCTAGGCATGCAGGCGTCAATAGTTGTGGCATGCGGGCTCAGTAGCTGTGGCTCGCAGGCTCTAGAGCGCAGGGCTCTACATGTAATCACAAGTGTCCTTGTAACAGAGATTTGACTACAGAAGGAGAAATCAATATTACCACTGAAGCAGGATGCTGTGCTCCATGCTTTGGAGATGGAGTAGGGGAAAAGAGCTAATGAATGTAGGGATTGAAACTCTATTACTGGAAAAGTCAAGGATGCAGATTCTTTCTTAGAGCCTCAGAAGGAGTGTGACCCTGAAAACACCTTGACTTGGGCTCAGTGAAACATATTTCAGACTTCTAACCTCCAGAATGGTAAGAGATTAATAAATGTGTGTTAAGACACCAAGTTTGTGGTAATTTGTTACAGCAATTATAGGAAACTAATGCTAATAACTAAATTTATTTTATTTATTAACTTCAGATAAATACTGTTATTTAATACAAGAAATTGGATTTTAGAGATTTTTAAATTTTTACTCTATAATCTAAAATATCTACTTTTCTATGCAAACCAGCAGTCAAATTCTTCCTCTTTGTTACTACCTTATTTTATGTAACTTTTAGCAGTTATTAGAAGGAATGGTCTATAACCAAACTCTACAGATTGTCTTTATTTTACTCTAAATTAATAAGTTTATAAACAGAATGAAAGATTTATGAATATGACTTAAAAGTTTAAGGAAAATTAGATATCTTAATTTGTAGTTTTCTGCACTCATAACTAAAATGATTAAAAATGTAAATTTATAAACTGAATATTAATTTAAAACACAAATAACTATAGAGAACACTTTATACACACAAAGGCTTCACCACCCATTAAATATCATTTAAAGCCATCCAAGATTCCCTTTTCATAAAAACACATCCATGAAAAATCTACCACTTCATTATCTGTCCTGTTATAGAACATCTCTGCATAATTCTCCCTGCATAACTTTTATCAATCAATATGGGAATCTCCTCAAGGTAAGCAGATCACAGCTGTCTTGAAAAAGATGTAATAAACTAATTCACATTACAGTGGGTTTTCATAAAGATTTAATATGCTACCTTTTCCATGGGTTAATCCAAAGAGCATAAATGAATTTCTAATGATGTAACTTCCGGCATTAGTGACAGGCTACTGCGAGACAAATTTTTGAGACTGTTCTACAATCCAAAGTGGAATTATACTCATCCCTCTTAAATTTATACCTCCATCCTCACAATCTCTCTTGAATTCCAGACTCAAAATGAAACTACCTACATGACATTTCCACTTGGATGTCTCATAATCATCTCAAACTTAACATGTCCAAAACTAAAATCTTGATTTTTTCCCTTCCAAATCTGCTCCTTCACCAGTGTTTACATCTTAGTAAACGGCACTTCCATTTACCCAGTTGCTCAGGGCAAAGATCTTGGAGCTATTCATGAGTTCTCTTTTTCTCCCACACCCATATCCAACAAATCCTGGACTGACATTCATTATGTATGCAGGAATACAGCCTTTCCAACTGTTAAAACATGGAAATGCTTCACTGATTGTTAAGTAGATGCTGCTGCAGGTACCAGGCCTTCCCCTTCCCAGTTCCCCTTGCCCCTCTGAGATAATTCAGACTCGCCACAAAAGACAACTAAAGGGGTAATGCCTGGCACAGCATGGCTCATCCAGGATCCTGCCCCCGTCCTAAAGTCAGCATCAATTTTGATTGGTTGGTGTCTAAGTGTCTGCACCTTACCAATTATAAACATTTTTAAATTCGATCACCTCTATCAGGCTCTCAACACTGATCCTTTCCTTTCCAACTACCATCCTAGTACAAGCCACCATCCAATCTCACCTGGACTATTGCAACAGTCTCCAAACTGGTCTACTTATTTCCATTCTTGCTCCCTTCCTATCACATTCAACTCTCCACAATGCAACCAGAATGATTAAAAATATAAATCTACTCTTATCATTTCCCTACTCAAAATCTTTCAATGATTTCCCATCACACTAAAAATAAAAATCCTTAACATGGCCCACAACTCTTACATGACTGGCCTCAGTATTCACTTACTGCATGAATGAATGAATGAATGAATAAAAACAACCTTAGAGCCATAAAAGATTAAGAGCCAGAGCTATGAAGTCAAACCTCGCTTTCCAACTTATTAGCTATGAAACCTTGGACGAATTAACTTCTCTAAACTTCAGTTTAATCATGGAGATTATACGTAGAAGAACATAGGATTCTGTGAAAATAAAATAAGATTGAATGAGATTGTACTTAACATTAAATACTATAATGAAACCTTCATAATAGTAACGTTATTACTATTATGAAGTCCATCCTCTCATTTTAATATACAAGGAAATTAAGTATAATTAAGTCTACAGGCAAAATATGTTAATGAAGCCCAGCATTATTAGGTATAGTAAATATACATGCCATAAGAAAACAGTAAAATTACAACTAAAAATTTCTATAATCAGAGGTAAATACAATTGAGAAATAATTGCAAAGGACAAAACCTAGAATAAAGAAAGTACTACAAAGTTTTGAAAGTTTCTCCAAAGCAATTCCAGAACTACTGAATTATATTCTTTCTTCCTTCCCAAAGTAGTCTATTTTGCACTGGAAAAGTTTTTCTAAGGGACTCTATCTCTGTTTTGATACTAGAAATCAGTACAAAATTTTTACTTGCTTTATATAAATTAATTTTCTAAAATAACTTTTCTTCCATAAAGAAGGATAAAAATTTAAAGTCTTCAAGTGAGTTTAACAGCAATTCCCTGAATAGTACCTCTAGTGTAGTATATCAGCTAGATTTCTTTTGTTGTAAGCCACAGAAACTACTTTTGGCTAGGTTAAGGAAAAATGGATATTTGTTGAAAACACATGGGGAAATTCAAAGAATTTTTAAAAAGAGGCTGAAAAACCAAGCTTAAAATAGACAGGTATCTGGATTTATCATCCCATCAAGACTACTCTCAATGAGTGAAAGGCAATTTCCCACAAAGAAACTGGACTGCTAATAGGAAAGGAAAAGTATGCTGAGAAGGAAGATTTGAAGAGAGGTACATGTAACTTACTGTAATCACTCCAGAAATAGTCTTATGATCATATTGAATCTGAAGTTCTCCACAATAAAAGGCAAAATGAGATAACATCATTGCAAGAGTCCTATCTTCTAACATCATCAGAAAATTTTGATTTTGTTTCAGTATCCAAAGTATTCTAAACATTTTCTGGGCCTATAAAACCAATCTCCAAAGGACAGTTATCAATTTTAGTGTATTTTAAATGTCCAAAGCTGTTCTGACAATATCCTAATATTACAGAACAATGAATTTGTGAGTGGTAATCACTACACCAGATCTGTTCCAAGAATACTTGGTTCTCAGAGTTTAGGTCAATGATGTGATTACAGTATGGAAAGGAACTGCCCTTCTGTTAGCAAAGATCAGTGCCTTCCAATTATTATTTTTGAGTTGTGAAGGGCTTGAAAACAAAGCTTTATAGACTGGTTCTGATTAGTTGAAAATGACAAATACAGAGATAGCTGGGATTGAAAGCAGGATTTGTTTATCCCACCTAACTAAGTCAGAGGCAATAAAGTAAGTGGTTGTAAATATTTCAACATTAGGTAATCTTTCACAAGGAAGGAACCTATGTCTAGCACAGAATATTCTGTGCATTTTGTTGTAACCCACAGCTCAGCCCTTTGTTCTATTCTCTCTCTCTCTCTCTCTCTACACTCCCTTCCCTCATGATCTCATCTGATCTCATAGCTTTAAGTATCATCAACCATTTCCAATTTAACATTTTTAAGCCAAGCAGCCCCAAACAGTACAGACCTCTCTCCACTAAACTCCAACTGCCTTTTCAACATCTCCTCTTAGATGTCTAAAAGACATCTCAAACGTAACATACCAAATTCAAACTGATCTTCCTCCTAAAATCTTCCTCATGTCAACTGATGACAACGCTATCTTACTCTAAGGTCAAAAAAATCTTCAAGTCATCCTTAACTCTTTTCTTTCTCCCATCCCCCATATCCAATGCATCAACAAATCCTATTAACCCTGTTTTAAAATCACATTCAGTATTAAGCAATTCTTACCTTCTTTGCTGCTTGCCCACACTACTATCATTTCTCATCTAGATTATAATTATAGTAGTAGTCTCTTAACTGGTACCCTGTTTTCGTAGTCTATTCTCAATATAGAAGTCAACAGGAACCTTTTAAAACTAAGTCAGATTATATCAATCATCTGCTCAAAATTCTACAATGGCTCCCCATTTCACTTAGGGTAAAAGTCAAAATCCTTCCAATGGCCTACAACACTAAGGCTTAGGTCATCTAGCTCCATTCCTCACAAACCTCCATCACTCCAGCACCTTACCTCCATATCCCCGATCATCTCCTTGCTCTGCAACTTCTCTGAGCTCACATCTGACAACCTGCCCCTCAGTGACTCAATTCCAGGCACACTGGCCTTTTGCTGGCCCTCACACACACCAGGCATGTTCCTGCCTTAGGACCTTTGCCAATGGCTATTCCCTCTGCCTGAAATGCCCTTCTCCTAAATATCTATACAGCTAACTCCCTCACTTGCTTCAAGTCTTTACTCAAATGTCACCTTCTCAATAAGGCCTAACCTGATCATTTTATTTAAAATTGTAACTCCCATCCCTGGATCTATCTATCCCTCCTTCTCAGCTCCACCTTATTTTTCCATTACACTTATCCTTTTCTAAAATATTATATGTATAATATATATGTTACGTTGATTATCTCTGGCCTGTCTCTCTTAGCTTGAATGTAAGATCCACAAGGATCTTTACTTTCTTCGTTCCGTGATGTATTCAAAGGTCCTAGAATAGTACATAGCACTTGGAAGAAGCTCTAAAATTTTTGTTCCATAAAATGAACAAAAATAAATGAATGAATTAGTAAATAAAGCTTGTTATATATACATCCTCAATACTATTTTTATTTTTAAACAACTTTTCAAGTAGCTGAGGAATAAAAACTTATTGCCTCTTGCAAAAAGTTGGATTTGCTGTTTTTGCTAGGTGGGGAAAATGAACAAAAAGAGAAGAATTTAATCTAGCACATTATCTGTTGCTTGTCTCTCCACAAAGTTAAATAGAGAGATCACGTTCATTACTATTAAATTTCTAAAGGAAACCATAAGCTATGCTGTGGATTTCTTTAAAGCAACCTATAGTCTCATGTGTACTTATACACACTATCCTAAAGTAACTAACTCTGTCTTAATATGTTATATGACTAACCCAGAAAAAAAAATAATGTATGATAAAATATTCATGGATCTGAGATAAAAGATTTTATATTTTTCTAAAACAAACAAAATCATCAAGTTTTTACAACCTGAATAATGCCACGGAGTCTAAGTGCGTGCTCTGGTAGTCAATACTGCCACCCAATGGCAAATGCTAAAATCTAAAACCAAAGGACTGAAAGAAAATAACTGACCAGATGCTCAAATTCAAATGTTTCCCTCAATATTTAAAATTATGCTTTATATATCAAGTAAATTGCATAAGTTATTGGAGTACTAGTCTTCTAAAACATCTATACTTAAATGTCCACATATCACTAAACCAGCAACTAATACATTTCTAATTCATTCATTCAACAACAACAACAACAAAATTTGAGCACCTACTACACAACAGGCACTACAGAAGATGCTGTGGGCATAAAGGTGATCAAAACATAGTCATTCTTAACTTAATGGAGTTTGTATTCCAGTAGGAAAGATAATAAAGAATCACACAAACATAAATGTGATAAAAGCTATAAATTTAAAAGATAGGGTCCTATGAAAGCACGTGGGGGGATGTGACCCAGTCTTCGAATGTTAAGGGGTGAGGGTGTTGTAGGGGGAAGTGCAGAAATAAGAAAGGCCTTGAAATATTTAGGGACAAAGAACATTCAAGGAACTGAGATAAATCCAAAGTGTAACTTTCAATAAAGAATCGGAAACACTATGAAAAACTATCAAATTACCTGATTTACATATTAAGATACTGTCTTTTAATCAATCATCTAAAGGCTGAAAACAACCAACTTCAATCCTTACATGAAAACAGTGTCTGAACCACACTGAAAAGGAACACTGAATATCTATAAAGAATATCCTGAAGACATGTAAAAGGACTGAACGATAGGATTGAACAGGGCATTCTGGAATAGGAAAGGACTGGGGACAAATTTTAAATGGCTAAGCAATGGTCTTGTATATAAAACCTGGCAACCTGTTTTTCATCTCTATAAAACAGGTGGAAAATGTTTTGTTGTAATAGATTAAGAAAAGAATTGTACCCTGAAGTCTGCTCGTTTATCTTTTCAACCTGTCTACTCCTACCATCTATTCCACATTGCAAAGTTTTTCTGAGTAGGCATGAGAGAACTATTCAGCCCATTCCTTGTCAATTATGGCAACAATCTACACTTCAAAATACTTTATTTGGATTTTTTAATTTATTTAGAAGATTCCGATCATTTGAACCCCCTTCCTAGTTTGGGAAAATCTCTCACTGTGTGAATTTTGTTCAGAAACAGAATCCTTTCCCACTACACAATTCAGAAAAGTTAAATTCTCTATTTCTATATCTCAAGGCAGCCAAGCAAGGTATGGATAAGACCTAAGTTTAGCCAAGTAGATTTTACTAAGCAGGCCTTCAAATCTTCAAAAGTGATACAAAGATGTGGGGAGAATTTAGAATTTTTTCTCCCCAAGCCTGTAGCATACAGTATCCACAGTAAAGACACCAGTGGTGGTACCCCAGGGTCCAGTGGCAGTAACAGGAATATCCTAATCAAACTTTCCTGTGGCTTCATCTTTGCTGGGAACCAATCCACCTAGCCTTCTGTTACACCTACCCCTTTCTAACCAAGGTTTTTCCAGCCTTCCCATCTCCTTTGTGAGCTACCCAATACCCTTTGGTATTAGTCGGATTACAGGTTTAGAGAACAAAAAATAAGTTGCTTTAAAAAACTAAAAGTTAATTCCTCTCTCATAAAACATTCTAGAGGCAAATGGGCAAGTGCTACTGCTTACTACAGTTACTGCCATTTACCAGCCATTGGAAAAGATCTCAATGATGTAAAATTCCCACACAGCACTTCCACTCACATCCGACTTACCTAAACTTAGCACAATAACCATACTAGACACAAGGAAGGCGGAAAAAATGTGGTATGTAGCTGAAGACCATGTGCTGAGCTAAAAACTCAGTCAATTCTATCACTAAAAAGAAGGGAAGAATGAATGCTGGGAGATAGTGGTCCCTGACATACTTTCCAATAACTGCCTTTTCTGCTCAGATAAGCCAGAACTGTTTCTGTTGCTTACAATCAAATCAAAGACTTCCACTGGTTCCGATTTTTTAAAGTTATGTAAGAGAGAAACCTGGAGCCACTCTGATTAGGGAGTTGACGGGGGTCGGGGGGTGGGAACACACCGTATCTGAGAGTCTGCTTTGAAAATTAATGTTCTACTGTATTATTTACATATGAACATAAATCCAATTTATTATCTCTTGATTTTCATGCCTTTTAAAAATTCCTCAGGACTTCCCTGGTGGTCCAGTAGTTGAGAATCCACGCTTCCACTGGAGGGGGCACAGGTTCAATCCCTGATAGGGGAACTAGGATCCTGCATGCCACGTGGTGTTGCCAAAAAAAAAAAAAAAAAATCCTCATCTATCCCAATGTTTGGAAGCCATCTTAAAAGAAAAAATTGCTCTTCAAAGTTGTCTTTTTCCCTCCTGTGACTTATTAAGACTTAAATTGTATTAAGTGAAAGATGTCACAGAAGCAGATGAATCCACACAGGTCTCTACCCTTTAAGTAATCTATTTGATATGTATATATCATTGTCTTTGAAAACTATACATTATAACAAAATTAAACATTATACAGTAAACTTGTGTGCTTTTCAAAATGTTGCACTAGCATTTTCTATATTCTTTACTGTTTCAGCTTTTGGTTGTTACAAGTGCTCTCCACAGAAAAAGGGGGACAGTTGGCTTTAATGGTGCCCTCTAGTCTTAAAATATACTCCTATTGCCTAAAACAGTAAAAAGGTGAAAGCAGATGGTTAAGGAAGAAACACTTAGATGAGAAAGTTAAGGGGGAAAAAAGTATAGTAATGGCTAAGCAAAACTCTTAGGAGATGTTACATAGAAAAACTAAATTTGGAAAACAAGATGTGAAGCCTAGGTGGGACAAGCACTAGAGAAATGTGAGGAAGGGGATTCAAGGCTTAACAAAAATCTAGGCTTTTCCTCTGGATTCTCTTAATAAAATCTCAGTTTCTAGAAAACAACATTTATTTTCTTTTTATATACTAGCACAGAACCAAACAGAGTAAGTAAAATTAACCAACATAAATGGATAAAATATAATGAAGGTAGCAACAATCTGTTATTCTTAACCCAAAGAATCCAGTTCCAAATAACACATTACAAAAAAACTGCCAGACTCTGAATCTCATACAGATTGCCTCCTCAGCTCTCATTTCAAATATCTCCAGTTCTTTGATCATTCCTCAGATGCCCTAGAAACAAATCTCTCTCTCCATTTCCCCTCAATGATTTCTCCCATTCCATATATCTAAAATTAAAACCTAGTGATATAGTCAACAATCCCACCTACTTTAAGCTATGCTTCCTTAGATATAGAATCAGGAGTCAGTTTGGAGGCTCAAAGAAACCAATCTGCACATCATCTGTCTTGAAAGACGCACAATATCCATTTCACCAAACACTACCCATAAAACATTCATATCAATTCAGAGATAAATTATTTAATTACAAAGAATTAATAGTGGTATAAAAATGTATCTGATTTCTGTATATTTTATAATAAAGCACTTCAACATTATTCTCATTTTTTTAAATATATGTGTACATGCGTATATATGTGTTAATACATATATATATATAAACTTATTCATATTATCACTTTGCTTTAAAAGTAAACAAACCCAGCATTGGCTTCCCCATTTTCATTTGCTTATAGACATTTAAGAGCCAGGAATTTTTATGATTTCAGGCACTCCTGACAAGAATAATAAAATGCGAAATGCTGATAAACAAAAGCCAGAAAAACAAAAGATAACATTTTCAACCAGATACATATTACAAAACCTCCAGAAAATAAAGCATTTTAAAGAAGAACTACTAAAAGGAAGTAAAGAACAAAAAAGGACAGAGCTGCTCATAGAGAATATTATACAAATATATCCCTCTTTTGCTTTCAAGACTGTTAGAATGAGATGGGGACTAATAGCAGATGAAGACCAGTCAGAAAAACGCCATGCGTATAAGCTATACTTCTATCTCTCAGGCCTTAATTTAAATATATTCTTGGTGTACTATTCTCTCCATAGAAAAGGACGTTATTTTAGTTTCAAGACTGAAACGGAAAAAAAAAGATACCTCAAGGCACTTTTTAAGGGAAGAAAGGTCATGATTTATTAAAATAGCCACTCAACAAAATATATGCCTCATATATATAATTAAAAACACTGAGAAATTTGTATCTGTCATAATCATAGTAGGAAATCAAATTTAATTCAATAAGAAATCACTGGTATTTCATATGGTTGGAGCAACTAATTTTTTAATGAAATAACATGGGTTTAAAATGGGCATAATTTATGGAAAGCCTAAAATAATTCCTCTGAATAAGTACTCAGCACACTCAGTAACATTTTTTCTAACTTGTCTCAAGAATGTTGAATATGAAACCATTCTCTTTGGTTTTTACTTTAGACAGCTCTGGTAGGAACTATTGCTACTACTGTTACACTGTATTATAATAACACATGATCATGTAACTTTGGATTATGTATTTCTTGAGTCAAAGTTCCCCCATCAACAGGATTAATACACTGGCACAAAGTAAGCTCTCAGTACGTAAATGTAATCTGCACAAAGCAAGTTCTGGGTGGGTAAGTATATAGATAACTAGGACCTATCTCTTCATTAAATTCCACAATGACAAGATTTATGATTTTATACCCAAATACTTAAGTAAGCTAAAACTCTTCAATGCAGTCTAAAATTAATCTTTAATAATATATTTATAAAAATTGTTTAGAAATTCTTCCCCAATTCTTCTCATTGCTTTTGCAATAAGCAGCTGTAAAACGTCTAAACTTTTAAAAATACTCTATGTTCTTTTAAAACATAGCCACAAGAGGTCAGTCTTTCCCAAGAAACAACTTTGATATAGTCCAGTACCTTCCCAGATGAGCATCTATTTTTGCAATATACTATTTATATTATCCATTATAAATCAAATTTGAATGTACCACGTGTTAATTTCAGCCACGTCACCAGATCTTTGGGAACTCAACAAAAAATTAAAGAAGATCATAATGACCACATGTCTACAATTTAAAGCGTTTCATATATAACTTCACTTGATTCTCAAAATAGCACGTAGACAAAATCTTTACTGATTTTACTTGTGAAGAAGCAAGCTATTAAGAAGTTGACTGTTACTGAAATTCTAAAAATAAAACAAACACATGAGATTTGGGTGCGTAAACTACAGCAAAACAAATGAGTGTAGAATTTGTATTAATATATTAGATACATAAATCAATGTTTCAAAAGCCACTTACCTTGCCAACTATCATTGCAGACGCACAGCTTTTCTCCTGTTAGGTCACAGTAACCATGATCTGGACTGCCGCAATTGGCTTTACAGTAAGGAATGTCACAAGCTTCACCCTTCCAGTATTTATCACACTCACAATATACTCTACTTGGAACAGAGACACTAGTTGTACACTTCCCATGACCAGAGCAATTGTTAGGACAAGAATTGATTCTGTAAAATATAATTCATATATATTCTAATTCAAGATAACTGAAAAAGAACTTTGGCTAATATTTTGTTAACTTTATAATTTTTATGTTGTGTCTACGTGCTTCATTTAACGCAATTTTACAATGCGACTTCAATTCTTTACTCTGTACCTTTTAAACCCTAAAGCAATTCAGTTACACACATTTGTAATTGGCCTCAGTTCATTCAATGAGTTTACTCTGCTACCAAGACTACATACTCAACATCTGCAGGATCTATACAGTTCCAAGCACACTGTTTTGTAAAGACTTAAGTACTCAACTGCTTTGAATATATATTTCACAGAAAAAAATTAAATTCATGAATACCTGAAACAATATGAGAAGCCAAGATTTAAACTGGTTATATAATACTTAAACAGCATGCTATCACCTATACACTGTTATGGAAGTAAAAGGATATTTACCAAGTTTTATTTTAAGGCTCTCTAACTGATTATATTCTACTATATATTTATTCTCCCTTGTGTAAATTCTTGATATAAATAAATCCTATAATAAATTGCTGATTCAAGGATATTTAGAATATATAATTCCTCGCGAAAAATTCTCTGGTTATCATTCTCTACGTTCCTGAAGAAAACAAACAAACAAAATGTATCAAGTTCCTCTGTGGCCATTCTTAATGAAAGCAACTGAAAGCATCTCTGGCTAATTCACTTCACCCTTGGACTTTCAGATATAAAAATGTATATAGAGTCTACACAATAGATGCTCAATAAATACTATTTTCTAATTTTAGAGAAGACAGTGGTATATAGCCACTTACCTTATCTCCTAAGCCTCAATTTCCTCATGTGTAAAATGGGAAAAATACCCATTTGACAGAACTGATGAGAAGAGAATTAAAGAATATAATATATATAAAGCATCCAGTACAGTCTTTGGAATACAGAAGGACTATGAAAACTCAGCTCTCATTCACTCTCCAAATTAGGTATAAAATACCTCGGAGCACAGTAGGGCAGATGAGGGCTCCCTGCAATCCTACACATCTGTTATTACCAGTAAAGTTACACTAAGTTTGTATAATATATTTACTTAATCGTTTTCCAAAAATTTTTAATTTTGTAATTAATTTTTAACCAAACTTAACTTGTTACTATAGTGTCCTGAGACTTAGAAACTATCCTATACAAGCTTGGACAGTATTTTGGGATATATTATTAAAATTTTATGTCACTTAGGAAGAGATGCTATATATTTTGGAATTTAACACACTAGCCTGCTCCTGGTATATAAGACATTTATAAAAACAAACAATAAACTCTTTTATGTCAAATTATAAGAATCGTTACAATATGAATTTTTTTGAAAAAATACTTACGAGTAAAAAATGTTGAAGCCAGTTAGATTATATGCAGCATCACTAAAAAAATGTAACAGTGCATAGCCAGACGTTGTAACAACTTCAGGCACAGTTTCATTTCCCCTTATTTCAGGGACTATCAAACCACTGTAAGAGAGCAAAATTGAACACTCTGTATATTAATGTACATATGACAGTTAATCACACAAAATTTACTCAAAATATTCTTGTCAGAATCACTAAGTATCTACATTAGAATGGGCAACTAGAAGAATAAATCTAAAATGAGTTCCTAGCCATTTCTCACCAATTAGCTCTGCTACTGTTGCCAACAGACTAACATCTACTCTCATGCCACCATATTCCTTTTTCTCTTCTCACCATTTGGACTGCAATGTCCCATTTCTTCCTTTTGGCCTGCCATCCATCCTGTCATAATACTATAGGGTGATCATTAACTTAAGTCATATGTAAACCTTCATTTAAAGACACCTTGGAGAAGAATTAATACAGTTAAAATGTCCATACTACCCAAAGCAATCTACAGATTCAATGCAACCCTTATCAAAATACCCATGACATTTTTCACAGAACTAGAACAAATAATCCTAAAATTTGTATGGAACTACAAAAGACCCTGAATAGCCAAAGCAATCTTGAGAAAAAAGAACAAAGCTGGAGGTATCACCCTCCCTGACTTCAGACTATACTACAAAGCTACAGTAATCAAAACAGTAAGAGTACTAGCACAAAAACAGACACATAGATCAATGGAACAGAATAGAGAACTGAGAAATAAACCCATGCACTTATGGTCTATGACAAAGGAGGCAAGAATATACAATGGAGAACAGCTAGACTCTTCAACAAATGGTGCTGAGAAAACTGGACAGCTCCATGTAAAACAATGAGATCAGAACATGCCTTCACACCATATACAAAAATAAACTCAAAATGGATTAAAGACCTAAATGTAAGACCAGAAACCATACAACTCCTGGAAGAAAACATAGGCAGAACACTCTTTGACATAAGTTGTAGCATTATTTTTTGGATCTTGTCTCCTCAAGCAAGGGAGACAAAAGCAAAACTAAACAAATGGGACCTAATCAAACTTAAAAGCTTTGGCACAGCAAAGGAAACCATCAACAAAATGAAAAGACAACCTTGCTGTATGGGAGGAGATATTTGCAAATGATATGTCTGATAAGGGGTTAATGTCCAAAATATATACAGAGCTCATACAACTCAACATCAAAAACAACAACAACAAAAAAAAAAACCTTGTTTAAAAAATGGGCAGAAGACATGAATAGACATTTTTCCAAAGAAGACATACAGATGGCCAACAGGCATGTGAAAAGATGCTCAACATCACTAATTATCAGGGAAATGCAAATCAAAACCACAATGAGACATCACCCCCCACCTGTCAGAATGGCTGTCACCAAAAAGACAACATAATGAATGTTGGGGAGGATGTGAAGAAAAGGGAACCCTCGTGCATTCTTGATGGGAATACAAATTGGTGCAGCCACTATGGAAAACAGTACAGAGGTTTCTCAAAAAATTAAAAACAGAACTACCATGTGATCTAGCAATTCTATTCCTGGGTATATATCCAAAGAAAATGAAATTACCAATTCAAAAAGATATATGCACCCCAATGTTCTTAGCAGCATTATTACAAAGCCAAGATATGGAAGCAACCTAAGTGTCCACCAAGAAATGAATGGATAAAGAAGATATGGTACACACACACACACACACACACACACACACACACACACACACAAATGGAATATTACTCAGCCATAAAAAGATGAAATTTTGCCATGTGCAGCAACATGGATGGACCTGGGGGGTATTACGCTTAGTGAATTAAGTCAGACAGAGAAAGACATATACTATATGTTTTCACTTATATGTGGAATCTAAAAAATAAAACAAACAAATGAATGTAACAAAACAGAAACAGAGTCACAGATACAGGGAACAAACTAGTGGCTACCAGTGGGGAGGGGGTGGCGGAGGTAACAAGATAGGGGAAGAGGATCAAGAGGTACAAAGTACTAAGTATAAATAAGTAAGATACAAGGATGTAATTACAGCACAGAGAATATAGCCAATATTTCATAATAACTTTAAATGGAGTATAATCTATATAAAAATATCAAATCACTATGTTGTACACCTGAAACTACTATAATATTGTAAATCAACTACACTTCAACTAAATAAATAAAATAAAATAAAACCAACCACCTTGGTACTCTAACAAGTGACCTTATAGCCTTACTTTTCCCCACTAGTTGCAAATTCTCATGAAGCTAGATAGAACATTCCACATCAGCTGAGTGACTACAATGCTACTCTAATTAAAGTTGTACATTTCCAATACACTAATCTAAGTATTTTAGTTCATCTTAAAATACACACTTTTTATATTTCTTTAGAATTTTGCATACTTATGCAAATTACATTAATATATAATTATTCCAAAAGACAATATTACTCATACACACACAAAAGAAAATGAAGTTTGTGGGGAGAAATATAAATGTATAAAAGCAGGAGTTCTAAATTAATAACTGGTACTTCTCCCTTTTTAACCCTACTTGTTCATGGGGGAAAACTATGTATCTTCATTTATTTATACATACTATCCTCTCTAAATCTATGAAAGCATAAAATCTGAGAAAGAAAAGAAGCTGCTAACAACAAATTACATTACTCAAAATAGTCAATGCCTTTAGACACTGTTAAACTTATGTTTAGGCACCACCAGGAACTGAATTCCCTAATTCAAATCATATTTGACAGAACAAAATGAAATATTATAGTCAAATAATTTATTTTGTAAACACATTTTGAAAAGCAAACAAATTAAAAAGTAATCAATGCTTGATGTTGTAATACTTATTACAACATCGACTAGCTTATGTTTATGAAAGAACAAAAGATTTTAAAAGGAGCCTGTCAACACAATTAAAATTCTGTAAGACCAGTTTTAGTTACACATATATATTTTTCATTGCAGTGAGATTATATCAAATGAGTACATTACTAAAAATAATATTCCCAGATGTTTATAACAGATATGATTAATCCCTCTGAAACAGATGAAAAGAGCAGATTTGTTTGCTTGGTTGTTTGTTTGTAAGTGTTGTGAAAGCAGTAAATGAAAGAGGACTCACACTTCTCACATAACATACCAATTTGGACCAACCAAACCTCCCACTGAAGTCAACTAGAAAAAAATGACAGTTAAAAAAATTCAGCCTGAAGGTACTGGGAGAACTAAGAAAAGGGTAATAAGCCCACGAATTAGAGCCATTTCTTCTTATGGGCATTCACTGATTTCAAAGTTGGAGGTGAGGTCTGAAGGGCTAAGAAACTGGGCTGTTTTACATAGCTAGGAAACCAAAAAGTGGAACACAGGGCCCTCACTTTGACCTGAGACCCCAAAGACTAGGTGTAAAAGTGAACTAGTAGAAGACAGGCCCTTCAGGGGACTGAACTTCAGTTTGGTGTGAATTACCTCAACACCTGAATTAGAATTCAGTTGATTGTGGATTTCTAGTGTCCCCAGGCACTCTTTGGGAATATAATAACTTTCTAGGCCTCAAATTATCACTACCTATGACTTTACAGACATGGTGTCCAGCACATGATTGTCTAGCACACAATAAAAAATAACAGGTCTCCATTCCAATCCATTCTCCATATTCTAAAAAGTCTTTCCTACAGAATAAAGTCCAATTTCTTTAGTGTGGTAACAAGAAAGCAACACTACAGTGATTACAGCATTATAAAATCAGGCTCATATTCTGACTTTATCACCAACCAGTTAAGCAACTTTGGGCCACTCACAGAATCTCTCTGTGCCTTAATTCTCCATTTACAAAATGGCAATAATAATACCTACCTAAAAGGTTATTGTGAGGATTAAATGACTTGATATATATAAAGAACTCTTGCACACTGCCCCTCACATAGTAAGTATTCAGTAGATGTTACTGATTACCATTTATTGGGTAATCTGGCACCTAGCTATCCCTTCACATTTCCTATGATCAAGTTACTCGTAACTACTTACTACTGTCGCAAAATATAATGTTCTCTAGTGTGTACATGCCTTTGTACGTACGTTTTTCTCTACCTAGAATGTCCTGTCTGACCCCCACACTTTGTCTATCATTCTTCTACTCATGATGAAACTCACCATGATGAATTCATTACTTCTGAAATCATATAGCACTCTTTTCATAACCTGATTATAACACTTACTGTGCTGTGTAAAAAATCTGTTTACGTACCACCACCGGTGCCCAACTACTGTGTGGTGATGTAGCCTCCAAATCCTTGGAATTTCCCAAGTGACAGGATAGGAATGTCTCTGTTATTCATGGTGGGCTCAGAGTTTATGCTAATGAGGTGACTCAGGATGGGAGCTGGCCACACCAGAAAAACCAAGCATGTGATTGGCTGGGGCTTTAAGCCACAAGAAATCAATCTGACTTCCAGAGTCAGAATGGGGCTAAAGATTGCGTTCAGCCTTATGGCCAATGATTAGATCAACAATGCCTACAAAAGGAAACCCCCAAAAAACTCTGTACACCTGTAAATCAGGTGAGCATCCTAAGTGGCAATACACACTGATATGTTGGGGAGGTAACATATGTCCTGAGGACACAGCTTTGAGATGCTCCCAGATCTCACCCTATGTGTCTCTTCATTTGACTGGTCCTGATTTTTATCCTTTACAATAAAACTATAATCATAAGTATAGTGCTTTCCTGAGTTCTGTGAGTTATTCTAGCAAATTATTGAACCTGAGGGGGTCACTGGCACCTCTAAATTTGTAGCCAGCTGGTCAGAAGTGCAGGTGGCCTGGAGACCCCTGAACTTGCAGCTGTTATCTGAAGTGAGGGCAGTTTTGTGAAGGACTGTGCACTAAACCTATAAAGTTGGGTGCAACTTCAGGTAGCTGGTGTCTGCAATGGCCTGTATCTTACTCCTTACTGCATCCTCCAGGCTTATGACAGTCTCTTGAATTGAGGAGGTTATCAAATGTTTGTTGAATAATAAATTCTTATACAGCTGGAATAATTCAAACATTTAGATTCTGAATTCTTAGTAAAATGAAGTACAAACAGTATAGGCTTTTAAGTCCGGAGATTGTCAAGTCCAAATCCTGGCTCTACCATCTATTAGAAGTAAAACTTTATTTCTCTGAGTCTCAATTTTCTCAACAATAAATGGGGGATAATAGTACTTCTTCCACAATATCCTAACAAGGACTGATGACACTTAAACTGCCTAGTACAGTATTTAGATTCAAGTGGATATTCAATAAACATGAGTTTTCCATTTCTCTCAGGATAGTTAACAGGAATACTTGCTGATGAAAAGTCACTGGTTCCACCTTCACAGTCATATACTAAATCCCATCCTGCTAATTATCTTACAAAAGCTTCCTTTAGTATCAAGAAATGGCTGGTAAGAGTGTTAATGAATCACTGTTAATTAATGCAGTCATCACAACTACTAGAAAAACAAATGAAAAGGCACACATCTAAATGATGGTCAGTCAATAATGTCATAAAAATAGAGGAATGATAACAGTTACATCTAAATTGCTAAAAATAAATGTTTGAACCTAGTATCTTATCTAATTGTTGCAATAAATTATCTTACAATGTAATTATTCACAAGGCTCTGCTCCATTTTCTATCTATTGGTGTTAGATGAAGGGTTACTCCGGAATACCCTTTCTATAATTTTCAAACAACTCAAAAATTAAGTTCTACAAGTATCTTGAGCAATAGCAGTATCACAGAATAAGCATCTAAGCTCTCAAGGAGTCATTTTGAAACAGTCATTCGGAAACACAGCCCTTACGTATTTGTCCAAAAAAATAATAGTTTACATTCCTGTTAAAACAGAATATTTACAACATAAATAGTAAAAATAAAAATAAAATAAAAAATGTTGAAGGGAACAAGAAGCTTTTACCCATATTTAAATTTTTAACAATGACAGGACATATAAGAGATACTGTATAAGTAACAAAAGTAAGGAATAATGTAATGAATAACTCTGGTCAACAATCATGTTAGTTAAATTGGACACTAAATCTACACTATATGCTCAAAAATTTTTCTATCTAATATATTCTCTCCTGTTTATAAAACATTTCATAATAATTTGTACATACATAATAAAGAATTTTAAATTGATACTGAAAATGCTGTGATTTTAAAATTTTTAAATTAAATCTTACTACCTGACTACTAACAATAAAATATTTGGAAACAACCAAAATTCCCAAACTGTGAGAACTGATAGAAACACCTTCTTTATTAAACCACTACATAAAGCATAATTTAACCTTTTTTTACAGAATTTAAAATTTTATAATTTCTCTAAAATAAAAAGATAACTATAAAATATATATCTATTAATTCCTTTGTCAGCTAGAACTCACATTAATCTATCCAAATGCAGATAGTTCTGAAAACAGATTCAATTCACTTTAAAAGAATGAACTATGTACAGCAAGAATAAGGGGTATTTATTAATAAATCTACGTTTCTGAAACAGTAACTACTTATCTCTGTTATATCAATGTTTACATTATTATATATACCCCTAAGTTGACAGTCACAGTATCATCATACTCTTATACCATCTTTGAAGTTTAGCCATCAACGCCTATGCTAAATTTACTTTTGCAGTAAAGATGAGTATATATTTAAAATTAATAAATTATACAGTTACTTTTCTACAACTGACTATAAATTCATCAATTAAACGTAACTACTCACCTAAGTACAGCTATTAAAGGTGCATATATCGAATCTCCATCATAAACATACATATGATCCCAGCTACATTCTGTAGCAAAATGATTGAATCTTAATCTTAACACTGCATTTGGACTGAAAAAAAATTAAAATATTTTAAAATTAATATGTAATATGTAAAGCACGGTCTAAAGAAATCTTAGAGTATTTTATTAAAAACCTATTTACAGATAATTTAGCTATAAATCCATAAGTCATCAGTATAAAAGACTGATAACCAGTCATATCTAATTTGTAAAAATGATATATAACTCCAAAATCTATTAACCAGCCATATGTATGTATCATCCTTTTCTAAAAATTTAGTCAAGAGGAAACGTTCTATGTCTTATAAAAATTTAGTCAACAGGAAATGTTCTATGTCTTGACTAAGGTGGAGGTACATAAATTGTATACATTACTGAAACCTTATTGAACTGTACACTTAATGTGGGTGTATTTCATTGTATGCAAATTGTACTTGAATAAAGTTGATTTTTAAATTCAATACTCAAGACTGTTCTTATTTCTATGAACTCTTAACTAGAGGTACTAATAAGGTCTTCAAATTTTAATCAAAAGGTCTCAATACAATATACTGTTATTTGTTAACAAATATATGAGACCACAGGTACACAGGGAATTAATAACCTTGAAGTTTTAAAAAACCTTTAAAGTAACAAAAATAAAAACCCAGTTTTCCAAATACACTCTGTAAAATCATAAAATAGTTCAAAAACAACTCATATCATTTATGATCCATTCATAATATGTTTAAATAGATAAATTCAGTCTCAAGCCCTAATTACTGAAAAATGCCTCTAAAAGGACAATTAACTCTCTCTTTTACAAAATGTTCTTTTTTTAACACCCTTAGAACTAAAATGCTGAATAGTATGAACCAATGGCATAATTCAGCATGGAATATTTTTACACTTTCTATGCAGTCTTCAAATTCCATAACAAGCGATTTAAAAGAAGCCAAAAATGCATACTTGACTTAATGCCATAGTAACATAACTTAAAAATAAATATATGTAAAAATCAAACTATTATCACAAGTAAAAGGGTATTGTAATTTACATTAAACATTATATCTAAAATTCATCAATCCCATTTTAAAACATCATGAATAATGTTTTCCAATAATAAACAACAGAATAAACTATATAACTATGAAGTTGTTATATTTTAATGCTTTAACACTGATATAATCACCTTCTTTATCATTTCAGAATAAATTAATTTAATGCAAATTGTATACTTACTAGCCTTCAATTAGCCATGTACATTTGGTTTTATACTTATAGTTAATTGGACCATCTGTTAAATATCCGGAAGGTTCTGTTAACCTAGAAAACAAAATCATGAAAATGATTACCTTAAAGTAACTTTAAGACACACAGTAGCATAAAAAATTTAAAAAGACACTAAACCAAACTTCCAAACAGGAGAATTTATTTACAACTTAAGAAAATTTTCAGATTGCCATATATCATCTCTCTAAATCTCAAAGGAAACTTATTTTGAATTTCTTTAAATTTTTATGTATTATGATTGTTTCATTTTACAAAGTGGAAAAACACATTGAAAGACTGAACATTATACAGATGGGTTCAATGCTGATGCAAAATAGATTAAGTTAAACTTCCTCTGCACAAAAATTAGATGGATGCAAAAGAAAGAAGATCAAATGCACTTTGAAAGATGCAGATCTATGGAATAGAGAAATAGTATATGTATCTAGCACTTTTGGAGGTTACATTGTTAGCTATGTTTGCTTTTCATGCAGCAAGACTAAAGTAGCTGTCACCAGACTTTATTGAGTTCAGCTACCTGTTTTTAGAATCATTTTCCTTCGTCAACTTTATATCTAGTCCAAGAACTCAGTCAATTTTAAAAATAGGGTAAATCAAGGGTTTTGTAATTATCCTCTATTTTAAACACAAAAAAGAAAAAGATATTTAGAAAAGCTTCAAATTTTCAGAATTTTAAAATATTTAAACAACCCAATGCTACTTCATTTTGTTCTCCTTAGCTCCAGCCCAATTATATTTTATCAACAAAAGACAATATTTTAAATAACTAAGATATCTTCCCATTTAGCCTTTATGTATTTATGTAGACATACACACACACACATACACGCACGCGTGCACATGCACATACACACACACACACACACACAATGGCTTATCAGTCTTTATATATCCCCATATACATACACACACATATATTTATACATACATACATACATACATACATGTATACACAGATATCAGGGTAATTATCTAGTTTTAGACAAAATTAAATTTTCCTTGTAGCGTTGAGTCTCAAAAACATTAAAGGAAAAGAGTTTCACTTGCCTAAATCAGGGTTAACAGAAAGGTCAATTAATGTAAATGTTATTTGAAAGTCTTTCGTAATCCCTGCAAATTAGTTTGGGTTTAAAAAAGGGCTAATTCATGCTTGGAAAAGTTTTTAAACATTCCAATGTTCTCAAAGTAATATAATAATAAATTGAGCATTTTATAGTATTAGGTATTACTGTAAGCTCATAATGTGTTACCTCACTTAAAAATCTCAAAAGCCCCACAAGATAATTATTAACCCCATATTACAGATGAGAAAACTGAAGCACATTTTAAATAACAAGTTAAATAGCTTGCCCTGATTTTTCACTTCCATTAATAGCTCCAGATGAGCTAATTCAGACAAACCTCCACTGAAGATAACTTAAAAAGCTAAAGAACAATTTTTAAATCTTATAAGTAACAAAATGGTAAGACCTACTAAGCCAAGATCCAGAAGTTGCAAATTCTTTAAAGAGGAACCAGGCATCCAGAGCTACTTCTGTTATGGAGAATTTTATCTATTTATTAGAGACTGCCAAAAGGCTGAGAGTACTTTTGACAGCCTCAAGGAAGAAGGGGGACAAAAGCTGGAGGCAATAACCTACAAAAGGTAGGGGCTCAAATAAACAACACGGCACTCTGAACTGGGACACAAAGATTTTCTATAAGGGTAAAGGTGTACCAGAAATCAGCCATTACGTGGACTGCAGCCCAGCTACAAGTCATCAGGATGACAGAAAACCCCAAGACCTACCATTGGCTTAAGGTGATACTAGAACTATTATGCCAAGGCTCCTAACGGAAGATACAAAAATATTCTCTGAAGAAAGGTAACATTATCCTAGTCCTCAAATTATTTCTACCAATAATTTTTCAAATAAGATATCTACTATGATCAAAGATAATAAGACACATAAGGATAGAAGACAATAAAACAAGAACCAACAGAATATCTTCAGGAAGAGACCTGAAGATATTCCAATTGTGGAGATTATCAGATGTGCCCTATAAAACAAATATGACGTACTAAGTTCAAAAAGACAAAAGACACGATTTAAAATTTCGGCAGTTAACTGAAAACTGTAAAAAGTAACAGTATATTTGAAAAAAATAATGGAAATTCTAATACTGAAAACTACATTAATCAAAATTAAGAATTCGATGGACGGGTTTAACAACACATTAAACACAGCTAAAAGAGGATGAGAGATCTAGAAGACAGGTCCATAAAAAATATCCAAACTACAGCAGGATGATTGAGGGTTCAATCCATTGGGTGTGGGTCACTCCACCAAGTAAAACTCCAAGGAGCCAAGATTCTAGTTGAGGGCAGGGGAAATACGGTATGGGGAGTGGAAGAACAGAATCATACACATCAGTTATGGTCTTTTAACAAATTAAAGAGGTAAGTATCCTAACAACTTTACAAAGTTTCTATTTGATACACACACACACACACACACATATCCTCTCTCCTTCACATTTTTATTTTATTTACAAGCTGTAACTTTACAATTCAGATGTTAGATAATGGAATATTTAGTGTGACTATGACTGAATATGAAGAGCAATTAACATAACCAGTGATAGATACAATGACTCTCGAAACCGTGTGTTTCCTCCTTTTGGACAAAGGATGAGAACTTCACTTGGAAAAAGTGTATCTTCTTTGGTAGAAATACAGCTTTGTTGGTTGCTGGGGAGTTCACGTGTGTTTAGAAGGATGCATACAGAAGAAGCTGAATAATTAAAGGGCAGACTGTGCCAGTTATCCATTGCCTCCCACCTCAAAATTCAGACTTTTTGCCTACTTTATGAAAATAGATCTGGGCCCTTTAAATATTTTTTTTTTCCAGATGGCAGGATGCTAAGCCTGCAGGCTTTGTCAATAGAGCACGCTGGAGAGACTGCAGGAGGAAACAGATTTGCTTCCTGGTTCCGATGTACTCACTCAACAAGCTCCTGCAGCACTAGGTACTAGGCTCCTACGTACCTGATGGCCACCAGCACCCAGCCACCAACAGTTTCCCCCAGCACTTCCCCTCAGGCAGTTCTGCAGCAGAGGTCTCCAGTGAGACACCACTCTGTGAACAGCTTTCCCCAGCATCCCATAAGTAACCATGGCAAGTTCCAAAGGGCAGATGTTAAGCAAGTTCCGCAGGTACAGCTTTACAGTGACTTTTCTGCCATTCAGTAAGCCACAGCCTGCTCTCCCAACAAGGTCTGGATCTCAGGCCAGGTCACAGGGACTCTCACTTAAGAGTTCTGTCTCAGCCATAACAGCAGTAGTGGCTGCTCCTTGTATCTACTACTTCTATATTTTGCAGAGTTCTCTTTACTTCTTACTAGCCAATTTCTCGGTTCCAATCTGTGTTACAGTCAATAATCCTTTACATTAAACTTTTCCTATTAAAATTACTGTGTGATCCTCTTTCCTGATTGGACCCAAACCAACCAATAATAATAAAGGATATGCAAAATAAAATCACAATAGCGTACCACTATGCACCCAACAGAATGGCTAAAATTAAAGAGATTAATAATACCAAATATTGGCAAGGATGTGGAGATAATTCTCATAGGATAAATCAGTACAACTTTAGAAAGTAATCTCATATTACCTTGCATAGCTGAAAACAGACAGTTGCCAACGGTGTCAGCATTTCACCATATCCTCTCAGACCCTCTGACCATTTCCATACACTCCAGACTGACTTTCTCGGGCCAGCACCTGCATCTATGTTGAAGGGCTCTCTCTATCTACTAGAACCCACTCTTCCTATGCATGTGGTGGGCTGAAAGTGCCTGTGAATCAACATCCTCCCAGGGCAGCCCCTAGCCAATGAATGATTTGGAAAAACTCCAAACTTGCTTATCTCTTTGCTGCAATAATAATGAAGTGCACTTCCTTGTGGGATTTGGCTCCAGTCACCCAGTGTGGTACCTGACTTGACAACATACCTCCCTTATTGGCTCCTTCTCTTCTTTCACTTCTGTCAGTGTCCCTGAATCTCCCAAATATACTACATGTGCTCAATTCTTATCTCAGGATCTGCTTCAAGGTAGTGGAGGGGAGTGTGACCAAACTAACAGTACCAGGAAGCAGAACTTCAAGATGGGCTCTGGGGCTGGATCACTCACTGGCCAGATGGCAACAAGAGTCACACTGGGGGTGGTAGAGAGAGTGGCAATAACCTGTGGCATGCTATAGCTCACAATGACAAAGACTTTCACTTTTGCTGAATTGAGAGAGGATACCAGAGGAAGGTGATGCACTGACTAATGCAATAGACTTATGTGATATCTCTAATATTTGAGAAATAGAATAGCAAGGGTAGTTACAAGGACTGTGGAATTAGTTGACTGATGTTAAAAGCCATTGATATGCTAAAGGCAGAAAACTGCAGCAGAGTGCCTGTACTAAGACACCGACCCATAAGCAGCTTGCCCCAAGATCCTGTAAGACTCAATTCACCAACCACCAATTTTAGATACAGTGTAAATGCCAGGGGACTCTGTAACATTTAAAGAGACTCTATTTCTGAGGCCAGAAGGTTGACCTAACTGGAAAACCAGCCCAGGACCAGATTATGAGAGGAGCAGGATTACAGAAAAAGTTTAGTTCACAGCCCTGGCAAGACTTCAGTGCTAAAGATAGTGCCCAGATACCTAGGAGGGTGCCACCTGGTAGATGTACTTGAGAACCTTCAACCTCTATATTTATTTAACCCTTTGGGCCTGCAAAAGTCTATCAGAAACCAGGGCTGACAGTGAGAAAAATAAATTCTCACCCTCTTTAAATGACTACAGGCGTATCTTGTTTTCTTGTACTCCACTTTATTGTGCTTCACAGATATTGCATTTTTTACAAATTGAAGGTTTGTGGCAACCCTTCATGGAGCAAGTCTATCAGTGCCATTTTTCTAATAGCATTTGCTCAATTTGTATCTCTTTGTCACATTTTGGTAATTCTCACAGTAGTTCAAACCCTCCACCAGCAAAAAGATTGAGACTTGCTGAAGGCTCAGATGATAGTTAGCATTTTTTAGCAATAAAGTATTTTTTAATTAAGGTACGTACATTGTTTTTTTAGACATAATGCTATTGCACACTTAATAGACTACAATATAATGTAAACATAACTCTTATGTGCAACTATATTATTGGGAAAACCAAAAAATTCATGTGATGCTTTATTGCAATATTGGCTTTATTGTGTTGGTCTGGAACTGAAACAGCAATATCTCTGAGGTCTGCCTGTACTTGTTCTTAAGCCACAACAAGCAGTAACACCAGAATTGAATTAAATCAATGTAATCAATCAATGACAATTGGCTACAGGAACCATGTATTTAAAAGCCATGTAATTAGTGGCAGCCCCATATACAGTGACCATTCAAAAATAAATAAACTTAAAATCCCCAAAAGTTTGACAATTAAGCAATAGACTAATAAGTCTCAAGGACAATTAGAAAATATTTTTAATTGTTAACACTAAAACCACACCATATCAAAATTTATGAGATGAAGCTCAACCATTGTTTTAGAGAGAAATTTATAGCTCTAAATGTATATATTAAAAAGTTGAAAATCAATTATTTTAATATGGGAATTTGAGAAGCCACATGCATGCCCAGGGAGACTTTTCTTAGACTACAAGCCCAGAAAAGACCTGAGAAGACTCTACACTTCCACCTCTGGCTAATTTTCAGACTCAGAGCAAGATGGAAGTGAAGGGTAAGGCAGAGTCATAAACAATGTGGCTAAGCACTGAAGCAGTGTCCCAACACAGTCAATCTGCACAGACTGGGAGAATTCTTTATTTTTTCTTGACTCCAGGCATTTGAGGAAATCTATGTCAAAACACTAGCTTACCATAAACTAAAAGAACAGAGACTTTAGAAACCACACAAAACAAAGAATACAGTCATTACAAAAAACAGTTTAGAAAAGTCATTAAACAAATATACAACTACAACCACATGTAAGAAAAACAAACCCTGAAGAGGGGGAAGAACTCGATTTCTAGAGTTATCACATTATAATAATCAAATGCCCAGTCTCCAACAAAAAAATTACAAAGCATACAAAGAAACAAGAAAGTATAGCCCATTCACAGGAGAAATTAACAGATACCATCTTGCAGGAAACACAGAAATTGCGCTTGTTGGACAAACACTTTAAATCAACTGTTTTAAATATACTCAAAAATTCTAAAGGAAATCATGGACAATAGTTACAGGAAACCAGGAAAATGATGTCTCAACAAACAGAAAATATCAATTAAGATTTAGAAATGTTATGATCACAACCCTCATCAATAGGGTCCACTAAACAATCCTTCTCCCTAGTTTCTAACTGACAGTTGTAACAAACCCTTAAAGTCAAAATATTGTTATAATTTAAATTATAAAAACCCCAAATCAGGGCTGAATCAAATGATACAAATTATCAGACATAAATTAAGCCTGTATGATAACAGTCTAGAGCCTCAGAGACTTAATTTTAAAGAAAATCCTAATTTGTTCCATGACCTTACACAACCACTTCTATTTCAATTTCTTCTCTAATGGAAGAAGAGAAGTATAACATATTCAAAAGGTACCTTAATACATAGTCAAGAAATATATAGCTCTTTTAATAAGAAAATAAGGCCGGAAATTTAAGAACAGGCAGCTTTGCAACTATCACCTACAATATAATCTATCTTCCTAGTTAGGAATATACCTCCCAAACTGCGTATGAGGAAATCTAACACTACTGGGGATTTCTTTCCCCAAAACCCCTCTATTTCTCTACCACCCCACCTACTCGAACTGACCCAGTCCTGTGCTATGTTGGGAAATTCCTTACCCTTAGTTTAAAATATATCTCCCCTCCTCTAAAGAAACATATACTCTAGGAGCTACAACTATAACCCTTCTCTCCCACCTATAAGAGGTGATGTGAAAGAACTGTTATGTTTCCCCACCTAGGCTACACAACAGGAGTACATGAAAACCACCCACTCTGTCCCATCCTCTTCACCTTCAGAGGCACAATTACACAGACTTAAAAGAAAACTCTACTCACCACAGCCCCTGAAATCCTTCTGTACCTTCATCAGCCATTCCTAGCAAAAGCCCCTACCAAGAGCCTACCTTTGCCTCTACTTACTGCAAAGAGGTTTCCTCTTTGCCACTTTCACTCTACTAGAAACACGGAGGGGCTGACACCAACCAAGATAAAAGGATGGAAAATCCTTTCTCACCATCAAGAGATAGGAGTAAGGGGGGAAAATTCCTACCACTTCCACAATAAGGAAGGAGCAATTCCCCCTTTGTAGTTTCCTGATCTCTTCTTCAGCTTGAAGAATGTTCACCTCCATGCCACTTGAGCAAAGAACTCCCATTACACACTTTGGACATCTTCACCACCTGGAACTGTTCTTCTAAAATTCAGAAGTCTTACGCTCCAAGATTACACTCTGACCACAAACACCTAGTTTCCAATCTATTTCTTCACTTCTTACTCTTAACATCACCTGTACATTCCAGCTGGGTAGAGATTTTCAAAAATTAGGCAGCATATAATTCAGCTACGTAAAAGGTAAAACAGGCTTCTTCTATTTCTAATGCCGTTTCTACAATGCATTCTAAGTTTCAAGTAGTTAACTTATTTTTAATTTGTAGCAATCATGTTCTTGGATTGAGAACCATATTGACATGGTTAATCTAGATCAGGGCTCCATAAACTACTGGCCTATTGCCGGTTTGCGTAAATGAAGTTTTATTGGAACACAGCTACACCCATTTGTTTACATATATCTAAGATTGTTAACATGCTACAAGAACAGAGTTGAGTAGTGGCAACAGAGACCATCTGGTATACAAAGCCTAAAATATCTACTATCTGGCCCTTTACAGAAAAAGTTTTGCCAATCCCTGTCTAGATGCCTGCACATGCCCATATGCCTTGCCAATGTCTCATCTAGCTGAAACTGCCCAATCTAGACTCCCTAATCAAATAAGCATGCTGAGCTGTTTATAACACAGGAGTGGCCACTACTAAATGCAGGAAAACCAGCACAAACATTAAACAGAACTAAAATTAAATCAATTAAAGTGTTATTCTCTATCCTGGCCATGAATACAAAATTTGGTTAAGACATTTTAAAAATAAGAAAAATGCAATAGTTTTAACATTATAAAGTATTACAGGAAACAATAAATCCTGTTTATCAAAGTATCTGGTTTTACTGCCAGCATAACCACTCTACAAAGAAGAGTCGGATCCACTCAGGGCTAGTCTTTACACAGAGTTGCCTTTGGAAGCCAACCTCACATGCAAGTCTTTTTTTAAATAGTGTTTTTATTTAAAATATTATTTAATATTTATTGATTTCTTTTTAAACAATATGAAGAGAACCTCTAGATTATATTATGGGTATTTTTTTCCTCTCTGCACTATGATACGTTATTGTATTACACCGTGCTGAGCTTGCATTTCTTCTTGTTTTCTTTATAGTGCATTCTGCATCCCTCACTCCCAAAAGTCTGCATTCTCTGTCCACCTGATCCCTAATAAAAGTTTAGGTGACCTTGTCTGCTAGAGCAGAAGTCTCCAAACCTTAATTATCATGCTCTCTTATCAGTAAGAATTTTTATTATGTAACTCAAATAAATGTATATTTACATGTTAATAAATATATACTATTCAAAATATTGTGCACTATAAAGTATAAATTTAAAAAATCAAAATTAAAAATAATAGTAGTAGAAGTCCTAATGCTTTCTTCCCACACTCCAGTAAGTCACCTTGGGTATCATCCCACTTTGAATGATCACTAATTTGTAAAAATCATATCCTGGCCACAAAGGTACTGACTTTATTAGTTAATATTTTCCCCCATGTAAGTACACTAACGAAGCTGGCTATACCAGTTGGACTGGCCATCAGCACACTAACTAAACTGTCTACAGACTGGCCTCAGTGATAGCAAACAGTACGTGCTTAGTTAGCTATCAAGTCTAATATCAAAGGAAGGAGCTAATTATACCTCACCCTCCCAGGATTTGTGGTGGAAAATCACTGAGATAATCTCCCTTTTGCCATACAACATAAAATCATGAGAGGAACACCAGCGGGCAAAGGTCATGAGGGCCATCATAAAATAAATGGCAAGCAATATTCTTGGCATGGGAGATAAAACTGTGAATTATGGAAGGTCTCTAGAAAGCAGATTAGTAGTAACCTGGGGAGCAGGGAGAGAATGGAGAGTGAATGCTCTTGAATACAAGGTTTACTTTATGGAATGATAAAATGTTCTAAAATTATGATTATAGTTGCACAACTCTCTAAGTGCATCTTAAAAACCATTAAATTGTGTACTTCAAACTGGTGAGATTTATGTTATGCAAACTACATCTCAATAAAGCTATTAAAATAAAAAACAAGAAAAACTAAGTAAAAAAAGTCTCTGTCCTTCTGGACCTTACATTCCAGAACAATGCTGTCCAACAGAACTTCCTGCAATGATAGAAATGTTCTATACATGTCCAGTACGGTAGCCTCTAAGCACACGTGGCTATTGAGCACTTGAAATGTGGTCAGTGCAAAAAAATGAACTGAACTTTTAAAATTTAATTTTAACAGCCACATGTGGATAGTGACTGACACACTGGACAACTTAGTGCTAGAAAGAGGGAAGACAATATACAAATAGCAAATAAATGTAGAGCATATAAAGTCATGATACATGTCATATAGAGGGGATGATGGAGCACTCCCCATCATGCAGATAGATATCTATAGAAATATGTCAGGTGCGTGTGTGTAGATATATACACACACATATATGTATACATATAAATATATATAGATATTCATTGTATCTATATGTGCCTCCATGTAATACAGATATTCAGATTATTTGAATACTGTAATATTTCAATTAATAGGAAAATTTTTTTACCCTTGTTGTATAATCTTCCTAAGCTTTTTTGAAAAAATAAATTAAAAAACTACTTTTGAAATCATTCCATGTGTTAAAAAAAATGGTTTTTAATTCTACATACACAGTGACCATTATTTGGGTTCCTTTTCTACAGTACAGTGATTCTTACCATTTTGAGATCTGAGATCACTTTTGAGAATCTTGTAAAAGCTATTACCTCCTGCCTAGAAAAATTCGTATAAATAATATTTTATATACAAATCTGAGGATTCACCAACCACTCACAGCCTATCCAGGAACGTGACGTTAAAAGTTCCTGTTATAATATACATTTAAATAATCAACAAGCTTGGAGATAAATAAAATATTGCTACATCATAGAAAATTATTTAACGAGCTTAGACTTTTCTTATTGTATCTCTGTGTACTGTAAAATGCACTCATTCATACTAACTTCATAAAGGACACGTAAGAACTCTGTAGAACAATACTCTCTTTTCACTGAAGAATAAAAAAGACATGACTGAGAAACTAGAAGAAACAGGCAAAACTTTAGAAGAGCTACAAGAATCTCAGCCTGGTCACCTAATGGGTATGTTACTCAAACTCCCTAAGCCTCAAGTTTCCTTGTGTGCAAAATAGTTATAACAATAATGCTTATTTCACAAGATTGTTTTAAAACCGTAATGCCATAAAACTTATCAAGTGTTCAGTAAAGCAGCAAACTAAATCCATGCAACATTAATGGCACATTGGCAGAAATAGATCTCAATCTCATGTCAGTTTGGTATCAAAACTCATGATCCTAAGTACCCCTATGCTATCTGGAAATCCAGAAGATTATGAATTTATAACTGAGGAGAAACTTCTTATTGAAGAGTTGAAGATGGCTTGCTATGGAAAAAGAGCCAGAAAGACATGTTTGGCAACTCAGCTATCACTTAGTAGCTATCAGACTTTGCATAAATAATTGCTTCAGGTCTTTCACTCTCTATTCCCACTGTAAAATGAGAATAACAACATCTACCTCACAGAATTTTCATCAGCAATAAAAAAGGCAATACAGGTAAAAGCTTTTTCCACCACATAATATCATTTCTCCTCTAAACTCATAATTTAACGTGTGAAATGTTAGTTTTAATGCTATTAATACTAGTCTTACATGAAATAGTTAGAATAATAAATTCTACTTTCTGGAAAAAATTCATTATTAGCATAATTATACTGTCATAAAAGTACAAATGAAGCCTGGCATAAAACTTAATACATCAAAACGTGAAAAATGATCTTAAATCTTCTATTTTTTTTATGAGACAGAGAATCAACTTGAAAATTCCTAATTTACACAGTGCTTTTATTTTTTAAATGCTTACATTTTACCCACAAAAAAAAAAAAAAAAAAAAAAAGGATCTCTCCCTCCTCACTGGGGGAGAATGTGTGGGTGGAGTCACTTCAATCATCCCTACCCTGTACTAAGCAAATGCCAGCAAAAAGGCAGCACCCTTGCCCCTCACCACTAGGGGTGCAGCAGCTGCAGAGACTGGGGGGTGGGCCATCTCTGCCCTGAACCAGGCAAATGACAATAGAGTCAGCTCCCCTTATCCTCCTAACGAGAGAACGGAAAGAAATTACAAAGATGAGGAAGGTGAAAAGGTGAAAAAGGGGATTCTTTAAATCTGTGTATGAAGTCCTGGGCATGCCCTCGGGCGCAATATGTGAAACTGATCAGAATCAACACAGCAGAAACTTCTAGTACTGAACTATGGTATGGAATACCACCTGCGTTTCAGAATGGTCTCTGGGTAGCAGACAAGCGAGGCAGAGCAGAATAGCACAGCCAAAACCGACTGAATTGTAACTAAGTGGGCAGTCGAATCTCAGCACAAAAGACAGCCAGCACACTCCTAGGATATCCCCAAGAGAAATTAAAGCATACGTCCATGCCAAAACCTGTACACAAAAAATTCATAGCAGCATTATTCACAGTAGCCAAAAGGTAGAAGAAACAACCCACATGTCCATCAGCTGATAAAGAGAAAAACAAATGTGGAATACCAATACAATGAAACTTGACAACATGCTAAGTGAAAGAAGTCAGTGACAAAGACCATATAATTATATGATTCCATTTCTATGAAATGTCCATAATAAACAAGCTCATAGAGAAAGTAGATTAGCAGCTGCCTAGATTAGTGGAATTGGTGGGTAGGGAAAATGGAAGTGACTGCAAATGGGTGTGGGTTTGCCTTATGGGGTGATGAAAAAGTTCTAAAACTAGAGAGTGGTGATGGTTGCACCACTTTCTGAATATACTAAAGACCACTGAATCATACACTTTAAAATGGTATTATGACATGTATGAATATTATGGTATATAAATTATAATTCAATAAAGCTGTACTTTTGAAAAGTGAGCTAGGTCATACATGCCAAAACGAGTTGACTGCCTCCTAGAACAGAATGTTTAAATAGGAACAAGAGTCTCATACATAATACTCAAAATATCCAGGATACAATCCAAAATTACTTGCCATACAAAATCTCAACTCATTTGAGAAGAGATAATCAGCAGGTACCAGCACTGACATGACAAAGATCCTGGAATTATCTGTCAAGAATCTTAGAGCAGCTCTCAGAAAAATGGCCCAACAAGCAGCTGCAGACACTTTTGGAACAAATACAAAAATATAAGTTTCAGCAAAGAAACAGAAGACATAAAGAAGAACAAAATGGAAAAACGTAAAGAAGAACAAAATGGAAAAATATAATAAATGAAACTTTCTATAAAAACTCACAAGAGGTGTCCAAGAGCAGAATAGAGAAGATAGAGGAAAGAATCAGTGAATATACAGATACGTAAATAAAAATCATCCAGTCTGAAGAGAGAGAAAATAGATTGAAGGAAATGAACAGAGCTTTAGTGACTTAAAAGTTAGTAACAAAAGATCTAACATTTGTCTCATTGGAGTCACAGAAGGAGAGGAAAAAGTGTGGAGCTGAAAAAAATATCTGAAGAAATGATAACAGAAATTTTTGCAAATTTTGAAAAAGATATAAACTTACAGAACAAGAAGCTGAGCAAATAATAAACAAGGTAAACAAAGAATTCCACACCCACACACATCATAACCAAATTTCTGAAAACCTAAGAGAAAAAAGAAAGAAAG
Organism: Balaenoptera musculus; assembly: GCF_009873245.2. Taxonomy (NCBI): domain Eukaryota; kingdom Metazoa; phylum Chordata; class Mammalia; order Artiodactyla; family Balaenopteridae; genus Balaenoptera; species Balaenoptera musculus. Next base: position 15,473,220 of record NC_045800.1, read on the forward strand.
AAAGAAAGACAGAGGAAGATGACACACTACCTAGAGGAGAACAACAATTTGAATGACAACAGATCCCTCATCAGAAACCTTGGCACCACTCACTACCTTAAATACTCCAGTTCTTAGGCAAAGGAAGATATGATCAAATTTGTGTTCTATCAAGCAAACTCTGGCAGCAATAAAAGACAGATTAGCAAGAGAAAAAAACAGAAACAGAGAGATCAATTAAAGGGCTACTGCAACAACCCAAGAAAGAAAACTTCAGGACTTTACAAAAACGATGGCCGGAAAGATGGCAAGGATGGCAAACCTTGAGAGAATGGCAGCAGCACATGCATATGCAGATCAAATCCTAAGAGAAATTCTGTCTCTTCAAAAGCAAGAATAACTGGGGAAAAGTGCCCCTTCAAGCCAAAGAGTGTGGAGGGAATCCTAAGGAAGAGGGAGCTGAAGATAGAGATACCCTAATTCTGTATATGAACCCACATAAGACTCAAGCTCAGTCTGAGCTACTCATGTGTGGGACAGACCAAAAAGCAGCTTATCACAGGCTCTGAGAAGTGAATTAAAATTTAAAACATCACAAAGTCTCAGACTAATCCCTGAGTGGCATGTGTGCATTTAGATCCAAAGGCTTTGAAAATGGAACGAAGATTAGAACCACTGCCCTCAGAAAGCAAGAAAGAGAATTTGCTACTTGTACCTAACCGGTTAGTTGCCTACTAAATAAAAATAAATAAGTAAATAAGTAAATAAATAAATCAGCATTCTCCAGGGAATAACAGGACAAAGAACCTATATAACATTCAGAACATCCAGAATAAATCCAAAATCACTCAACATACAAAGAACCAGGAATATGTAACAGATTCTCAATGGAAAAGATAATCAATAGATGTCAATCCTGAGAAAATCCAGAAATTGGAATCATCAGACAAAGACGTTAGGTATTAAAACTGTACTCCATGGGGTAAAGGTAAAGACACTTAAATGAGAGAAGTTTTCAAGAGGGAAATAGAAATCATAAAAAAGAACACGACAGAAATGTGGGGACTGAAAACTATATCTTAAGTTTGAAAATGACTGGATGGGTTCGAAAGCATAGTGGAGATTGCAGAGGCAACAGTCAGTGAAGTTGATGATAGTTCAATAGAAATTGTACAATCTAAAGAAAGAAAAAAAAGAGTTAAATAAAAAAGAGACAACAGAGCCTCAAGAATTTTGTTTAAGCCTAACATTAGTATCACTGAAGTCCCAGAAAGAGAAGGGAAAAAGACTGGTGCAGAAAAATATATTTGAAGAAATAACAGTTTTTAGAAAAGTCCTATATTTGTGAAAGACATAAATATAAATTCAAGATGCTCAGCAAACCCTAACCAGGGTAAATTCAAAGAAAGCTACACACAGATACATCAGAATTTGAACTGCTAAAAACAAAAGTTGTATAAAAAGCTTGAAAGTAGCTAGAAAAAAAAATGTAATTATACATACAGGGGAAAAATAATTAGAATGACTGCAGATTTCCCTGCATATTTCAGAAACTATGCAGGTCAGAAGAGAGTCAAGCAACATCTTCAAAACACTGAAAGAAAGAAACTGTCAACCCAGAATTCTGTACTTGGGAAAATATCTTTCAGTAAAAAAGGCAAAATATTCTCAAAACAAGGAAAACTAAGAAAGTCCATCAGCAGCAGTTGTGCTCAAAAAGAAATCCAAAAGAAAGTGATGCAGACAAAAGGGAAATGACATTAAGAATTAATTTATAACTTGAGAAATAAACAAAGAGCAAAAGGAAGAGCAGATATCTAAGAAAATGTAAAAGACTATTTTCCTCCTCTTAGGTTCTTTAAAGTATGTATGATTGTTGAAAGCAAAATTTATAACTTTATCAGATGAGATTTGCCATACATGTAGATGTGATTATATGACAATTATAGCAAAGGTCAGCAGGTGAGGATAAATGGACCTATATGGTTCCAAAATTTCTTAATTTTCCTGAAGTAATATATTACTAACTCTAAATAGACTATAAAAAGTTAGCTATGCATAGTGTAATCACTAGCACACTAGTATTACCACTAAAAAATAATACAAAGACATATACCAAAAGGGCCAACAGAAAATTAAAATAGAATGCTAAAAAATATCCAAATACATTAAATGTAAAGAGTCTCAACAAACCAATATAAAGACAGAGATTATTAGACTGGATTTTATATATATATATATATATATATATATATATATATTTACATACACATACATACATACACACACACACATCATTCTTTCCAAGTCAAAAAGGATACATCATGCAAACAATAAGCAGAAGAAAGCTAGTGTGGCTATTAATATCAAAGTAGATTTCAAAGTAAAAAGAATTACCAAAGAAAAAGAGATGGGAAATTATATTATGATGAATGGGTCCGTTCACCAAAAAGACATAACAATTCTAACTGTATATGCATCTCAAAAAAAGCTTCAAAATACAAGAAGCAAAGCTGACAGAAATGAAAGGAAACAAACAGATAAATTCATAAATACAGTGGGAGACTTCAACACTCCTCTTTCAGTAATCAACAGAACAAGTAGATAGAATATCATTAGGGATACAGAAGATCTAAACAATATAAACAACCAATTGACCTTCTTGACATTTCTGTAACACTCCATTCAACAGCAGAATGTATATTCTTTGAACTGCACATGTAACATTCACCACAATAGACCATATTTTGTCCAAAAAACAAGTCTTAACAAATTTATAAAAACTAGAATCATAAAAGGTATGTTCTTTGAACATAATGGAATTTAACTAGAAATAAATAAAAGAAAAAGCTCTGGTAAATTCCCAAATATTTGGAAATTAAACAAAACAGTTCTACATAAGCCAAAGAGAATGTCTCAAGGTAAATCATAATTTAGTTCAATTACACTGCATGAAAATCAAAGTACTACATACCATAATATGTGAGATTCAGCTAATGCAGTGCTTAGAAGAACATGTATAGCATTCAAATGCTTTTATTAAAAGGAAGAAACATCTCAAATTAATGATCTAAGCTTTTCATCTTAAGAAACTAGAATAAAAAAAGCAAGTTAAAACCAAAGGAAGCAGGGATTCCCTGGCGATCCAGTGGTTAAGACTCGGGGCTTTCACTGCCACGGGCCTGGGTTCAATCCCTGCTCAGGAACTAAGATCCTGCAAGCTGCGTGGCATGGCAAAAATAAAATAAAATAAAATAAAATAAAAAAAGGAAGTAGCAATCAATGCAACTGAAAAAACAACAATAGAAAAAATAGCAGGAATCAATGAAACCAAACACATATTCTTTGAAAAGATTGATAACATTAATGTCCAGCCAGACTAAGCAAGAAAAAAGAAAGAAAACATAAACTACCAATATCAGAAATGGAAGAAGAAATATCACTAAAGACCCCACAGACTTTAAAAGGATGATAAGGAAATATTATGAACAACTTTATGCCCATAAATTTGAAAACTTAGACGAAATGGAACCATTCTCTGTGAGATACAATCTACCAAAACTCACTCAAGAAATAGACAAAATGAATAGCCTGCATCTATTTAAAAAATTGAGTTCACAGCTGCAAGCCTTCCACAAAGAAATTCCAGGCCCAAATGGCATCACTGATGAATTTACCAAACATTTAAGAAAAAAGTAATACCAAGTCTACATAAATCCTTCCAGAAAACATAAGAGGGAGCATTTCCTAACTCATTTTATAAGGTTAGCAATACACCATGATAAGGAAACCAAAGACATTTCAAGAAAAGAAAATTACAGAACAATATCTCTCATGAACACAGAAGCAAAAATCCTCAATGAAATATTAGCAAATTAAATCCAGCAATATATAAAAAGTATAATAAATTGGGACCAAGTGGAGTTTACCCCAGGAATGTAAGGCTGATTAAACATTTTAAAATCAATCAATTTAATTCACCAATATTAACAAACAAAAGAAGAAAAACCAAACAACTGTCTCAATAGATATAGAAGAAACATGTGACAAAATTCAACATCCATACATGACTGTAAACGGAAAAACTCTCAGCATTTTTCCTCCTGTGTAGGAAAAAATCCAGTTCTTCTCTGCTGTGTGCTTCTTCCCCATAAGTCTCCTTTACTATTCACACAACCTTCGCTTCCGGTCACCAAATGTACAGAGGTTTTTCCCCACCACCAAGGAATTCACAGGCAACAGCAGAGTGTCCAAGAATTCAACTCAATTCTGACACTATCTAACAGGAAACAGCATCAGATTCCACAGGTTAAGGTTTCAGTCCCACAAGACTGCCCCCCCTACCGAACCCTGCCCCACTTCAGAAACCAGTTGCAAGCCCAGATACCACCTATGCTTCTGACCAACTGGCCATAGACTGGGGGATCCAAGGACCCCTTCCTTGGGTTTAATTAATTCGCTAGAGAGGCTCACAGAACTCAGACAAACATTTTATTTACTAGATCACTAGTTTATTATAAAAGGATATAATTCAGGAACAGCCAGATAGAAGAGCTACATAGGGTAATACATGGGCAAAGCGGTTCAGTGTTTCCCTGCCCTGTTAAGGTGCATCACTCTCCCAGCACCTTCATGTGTTCACTAGAAGCTCTCTGAACCCCAACCTTTGGGGATTTTATGGAGGCTTTATCATGTGCGCATGATTGATCGTATCTCTACTTTCAGCCATTCTCCCTTCTCAACAGAACAGGGCCCAGGGCTGAAGATTCCAAGCTTCAAACCATGACTTGGCCTTTCTGGTAACTAGCCCTCATCCAGAAGCCATCCAGGAGCTACTACTGTCACCGGGGAAATTACAAGGGTTTCAGCAGCCCTGTGTTAGGAACAAAGGTAAAAGACGAACATTAGAACAAGAGATGCTTCTAGTGTTCTTATCACTTAGGAAATTATAACGGTTTTAGGAACTCTATGCCAGGAACCAGGGGCAGAGACCAATATACATTTTTCCGTTATCTCAACTCTCAAAATTAGGAATAGTAGGGAACTTCTTGAACCTAACAAAGGGCATTTATTTTTAAAAAGCCTGCAACTAACCTGATACTTCATGTTTAAAGACTGAATGTTTTCCACCTAAGATTGGAAACAAGGCAAGGATATCCACTCTTGTACTCATATTCAACATCAGGTTGAAGGTCCTAGCGAGTACAACAGAACCAGAAGAAAAATAAGGGCATATAATGGGAAAAGAAGAAGTAAAACAGATGCTATGATCGTCTGTACAGAAAGCCCCAAAGAATCTACAAAAAAAAGCTACTGAAACTGAGTTTAGCAACATTGCAGGATACAAGGTCAATATACAAAAATCAACTGCATTTCTACATAATGAAAAAGAACAATTAGAAACTGAAATTAAAAGAAACTATCAATTACAATAGCATCAAAGAATATAAACTATTTAGGTATAAATCTAACAAAACATGCAGTATCTGTATCTGAAGAAAGAAATCAATGAAAACCTAAATAAATGAAGAAATATATCATGTTGATGGACTAGAAAATTCAATATTGTCTAGATGTCGATTCTTCCCAAAATGATCTCTTGAATCAACACAATCTCAATCAAAATCCCAGCTTTTTTTTTAAGAAATTGACAAACTGATTCTAAAATTTATGTGGAAAAGCAAATGAACTACAAAAACCAAATGAATTTTCAAAAATAGAAGCAGAGTTGGAAGAATCTCACTATCTAATTTTGTCTTACTATAAAGGGACTTTCCTGGTGGTACAGTGGTTAAGAACCTGCCTGCCAATGCAGGGGACACGGGTTCAAGCCCTGGTCCGGGAAGATCCCACATGCCACGAAGCAACTAAGCCCCTGGGCCACAACTACTGAGCCTGCGCTCTAGAGCCAGCGAGCCACAACTACTGAGCTCATGTGCCGCAACTACTGAAGCCTGCACACCTAGAGTCCATGCCCCACAACAAGAGAAGCCACCACAATGAGAAGCCCGCACACCGCAACGAAGAGGCAACCACTCGACACAACTAGAGAAAGCCCTCACGCAGTAACAAAGACCCAACACGGCCAAAAATAAATTTAAAAAAGAAAAAGACTTACTATAAAGATCCAGTAGTCAAAAAAAAGGCATTTCCCAAAGGACAGACACATGAATCAATAGAACAGAACAGAATCAAGAAACAGATACAGAGAGAGAGACGTCCACCTGATTTTCAACAAAGGGGCAAAAACATCAATGAAAAAAGGATAGTCTTTTCAAGAACTAGTCATTCCATAATGAAAAAAGGATCAATTTACCAATAGGATATAATACAAAATTTCATGCACCTAATAACAGAGCTTCAAAATACATGAAGCAAAAACAGATGTGACTGCAGAGAAACAGATAATTACAAAATTGTAATTGAAGATTTCAATACCCCCTCTCAATAACTGACAGAAACAGAAAATCAGAAAGGTTTTAGAAATCTTACACATAACATCATACTTAATGGTTAAAGATTGAATATTTTTCCTTTAAATCAAAAACAAGACACAGCCAACCACTCTTATCACCTATATACATCACTGTAACAGAGGTTCTAGCCAGTGAAATAAGGCAAGAAAAAAGAAATGAAAGGCATCCAGATTGCAGAGAAAAGGCTTATAGTATTTTTACTTGCGGACAACATAATCATCTATGTAGAAAATCATAAGGAATCTACAAAAACTACTACTACTACAGCTAATAAGTGAGGTCAGCAAAATTGAAGGATACAAGACCAAATACAAAATCAGTTGTATTTCCATATTTTATAAACACACACACACATACACACACACATATATATAATTTACAACAGCAGCAAAATATATTAAATACTTAGGGGAAAATCTGACAGAAGAGTTGTAAGACCTGTTCACTGAAAACTTTTAAATATTTTTGAGAGATTAAAGAAGACTTAAATAAATGGAGAGATATACCATGTTCACGGGTGAGAAAATTCAACATCGATAAGGTGTCAACTGTCCCCCAGACTAATGTATAGATTCAATACAATCCCAGATAAAACCCCAGCAGGCTTTTTTGTAGAAACTGACAAGCTGATTCTGAAATTCATGTGGAAATGCCAAGGACATAGAATAGCCAAAATAACTGAAAAAGAACAAAATTGAAGGACTTAAACTCCCTGAATTCAAGACTTACAAAGCTATAATAATCTTGACATACAAATAGATCAGTGGAACAGAGTCCAGAAACAGACACACAAATATACAAACAACTGGTTTCAACAAAGTTGCCAAGCCACTTTAGTAGAGAAAGGATAGTTTTTTTCAACAAATGGTCCTAGAATAATTGGATATCTATATGAAAAAAAAAAAAAATTGAGATGCATACCTCTCACTAGATGTAGAATTAACTCAAAATGGACTATAAACCTAATTGTAAAATCTAAAACTACAAAACTTCTAGGAAGAAAAAATAATCAAAGAAAATCTTTGGTTTAGGCAAAGGCTTCTTAGATATTGCGCCAAAAGCACAATCCATAAAAGGAAAAAAAATGATAAACTGGAATTGAAATTTAAAACTTCTGTTCTTTGAAAGCACTGTTAAGAGAATGAAAAGACAAGCCCCAACATGGGAGAAAATATTTGCCAATGATATATCTGATAAGGAACTAGTATCTAGAATATATAAAGAACTCATAAAAATCAATAATAAGAAAAAACAATTTTAAAAATGTGCAAAAGATATGAACAGATACCTCACCAAAGAAGATCTACAGATGGCAAGTAAGCACATGATAAGATGCTCTCATTAGTCATTAGGGAAATGCAAAATAAAACCACAATGAGATAACACTACACACCTATTAGAACCGCTAAAATTTAAGACTGACCATACCAAGTGTTGGTGAGGGTGTAAGTTAACTAGAACATTCATACCCTGCTGGTGGGAATGTAAAAGATACAACTACTCTGAAAAAGAGTTTTGTCATTTTGTTAGAAATCTATAGTGAAGGAAGGCGGCTCAGTTAGTTGCCTGGGAACAGGGAGAGGCAGCGGAAAGGAGAGGGAGGGAATACAAAGGGGCACATGGAACTTTTGAGTGTGATTGATATTTTTATGATCTTGATTGTAGTGATAGTTTAAGAGGTACATACGTATGTCCAAACTTTTTAAATTGTACAGTTTATTGCATGTCAATTATACCCCAACAAAGCTCTTAAAAATAATTTTTTAAGAAAAAATTACAATTGTAATTAAATAATTTTGAAAGTGCTAAAAAGTAAAAATAGTGCTATAAGAGTACATAACGAGGGGTCACATAGTCTGAGGAGTCAGAAGAGCTTCCTTTAGACACTAATATAAGCTAAATAAAATTCAAAGGATGCTTAGTAATCAGTCAAGCAAAGACCACATAGGAAAGACGGTTCAGAGAGATGTATGCATATGTGTGAAATGCCCTGAGTCCAAAAGGAATGTGACACTTTCAAGGAACTTTAAAAGACCCAGACAGGAAAACAGGAAGGGTGAGTCTGATCTGCTAAAGGAACCAAATTATGTAGACACATGGTCTTGAAAACCATGCTAGTACAAGCAATTTATCAATTTAGGATCTTAGAAACACTCAATTTAAATTATTTTAAAATCTATTGTGTGATTTTATGGTTTAATAATGTAAAAAGAACCCATGGATATAAATTGCATATTATAATCTTAGTTTGAAATAAAGAAGAGCTGGGAACAGGGAATATTCAATTTAACTTTATAGTTACTGATAGCTTCCCTATTATTATTAAAAAGGATTCCAAATACGTACGTGTGTGTGTGTGTGTGTGTGTGTGTGTGTGTGTATACACACATATGTTGGGGTTTGTTTTTTTTTTAATAATAACTTAGGGAAAATATTGACACATTTAACCCTGCCACTTTCTGTTTACAATAGCAACCTCACTCCTGATATTATATCTTCATTTTGCTGTCAAAATAGAAATAGACTACTTCCATTATAAATGTGTGAAATTCATTATCCATACTCGACTGACTTAAGAGGTTTAAAAAATATCTATATACATTAAACACACAATAAGATTTAATAGATGATTTTAGAGAAATATCCAATAAATATGTTTTAATAATAAATATACATTTATAAAATATTCACAATATAATGAGTTATTTTCCAATCTCAGAATGTTAATATCAGTTATTTTGTTTACCTAAGAGAAATTAGAAGTCTTAGGTTCCTAAGTCACATAAGCAAGAAAATGTCCAAGTTTGAACTCAAATTATTAATTTATAAAAACATAAATCTCAACTACTCTACAAAAATAATTCTAAAGAACTGGCTTCTAATAGAGAATGTTATTCATTCAAATAGTTCATAGCAAAACATTTTCTACTCCAATGTTATACTAAGCTACCCAAGTAAATGTAATTCACATTTGCATATATATCCTTGATTATTATATTTCAAATTGGCACTGTCCTCTCTGATTCTCAGTCCTAAGTCTTTTAGTCCAGCTTTAGCTGAAGATCAGTGTTCATTCTGTTTTACCTATGAGAGGAAGGGCTTGTAATTCTGAGAGTTATATTCTTTTCAAATGGAAACAGAAGACTGAAATCAATCCTAAGAGAACTGAAGTACCACTTTTGATACCATACTTGCTTCTGCATTTCTCCCCCAACCATCAATCTTCCGTTCTAAAGAAGCATTTAAAGGATACTCATTCCCTAGTGAAATCCCTACAGTAGGAAAAAAGCTATGTTACCATGGAACCAGCCAATTAATTTTGACACCTGCTTACCAAGATTGATCATTTTTGATGTCTGTTTGTTAGGTGGCTATCCTTCAGTTAAGTAAAAGATTTTCAAGATAATTATTGAAGTGAGAATTTCCAGTTAAAGTCTTTCCCACTGTGTTATTATTTCAAATGCTGGATAAAACAAGCCACCATCCTCAAATAAACCTTTCTTAGCTTAGCATGTACTTTACCAGGAAGAAATCTTTTCTTCTAAATTGATTCTTCCCTTTAACATTAAATACCACTTTTTTCTTTATGCTAAGAGAATACATAACAAAACACAGAGTTGTACCAGTTATATTTACTCTAACTAATAATAGCTTGTATTCCACAGAGAAATGAAAAAGTACTTACTAATAGCGTACAATGAATCATAGGAAACAGCTTCCAAGGAAATGAATATTCAATGATTAGTCCAGGGCTTATTGTTATTTACCTATATCTATATAAAAAAGAAACAACAACTAGTCCTCTTTTACTCACTAATGTATCTTTCACGAACACCAACCATCTCTCTATATTATTTAAGCTGGTTTTAACTTGATCTGTGATCTTTCCTACTAACTGAGACAACCTCTGCTGGTGAGGTTACAGGTTGCTGATCTAGCTGATTAGCAATTCCACTACTATAAAATGTAGACAGAAGCTTCTTAGAACTGCAGCAATTTCTGTCCTCTTTAGAGAAATGGAGCAATTCCACCCACCCAAAGGCCAATGTCCCTAACTTACACATGAATCAGGCAATCTTCCTATTTATGTACCAAAGGATATTAAAAAATGGATGTGGCTTTTTTCATTGTTGACTACCAGTTCATATGTTCAAAATCCTCTCTTGCTAGGTAAAGAGGCTGGCTGTTATGATCAAAGCAAAAGTTTAAGAACATTTAAGTTATAAAGACTGCTAACAAGCACAATTCGATAAGATATCTTTGCAGACCTTGAAACACTTGTTTAAACTTTTAATTAGTACCTCCACCAAATTTTGTTTCAATATAAAACTACAGTACTATGCTAATTTGTGAAATTATGAAGCTAGGAAACATTTTAACTTATTGCTACAAATGACTTTCATAAAACTTCATTCTGAGATTTCACTTCCAAAAACTTCCTGTCAATTAATTTAAATAGTAAGATCTACTTAAATTAAAAAGTCCCATTTTTAAAAATACATTTTTACAATGAGTTTTCAGGGGCACTGTCTTAACTGGCAAGTTTTTTTTCAAAAAAAGGAAAATATGCTGTTTAAAACTCCCAGGAAATTTTCCTGTCATACATTATTAGCAGGTGAACCATATTCCTACCTTTGCCTTAGAGCCCAAGAGACAGTTCACTTAGATTTTGCTATCACCCTGACAACAAGTAATCTACATAGTGCAATTTCAGAGCTACTAACCCAGCCAGCAAACTTCATGTGAAGTATCTAGAAGACCAAGAAGTTGACGTACTTAGTGACTGTTATGTGCAAGTTGTCAGATGGACACCCTATTGGCCTCAACTATCTTATCTGCTGCTCCCTCCACATTCACCCATTTCTTTTCTTATCAGACAGCAACGCAATAAACATCAACCAATGGGGGGAAAGTATCTTTACTGTCGTAAAGCAAGCTCCTTAGGGCCTTGAGCTTCAAAAAAACGAAAGTGATGCTCCCACACAACAGCTGACAGTCAAAGAACCAGTTAGAAAAATCTTTTATCTCCACCACATTAAAAAGTCCAGGTATTTCATCCTCTTATCTAACCCAAAGTCACTCTTGCATTTCTCAATTCAAGACTGTCCTCGCAAATTCAACATAGTATATTGGCTTAAAGTAAACGTTCCAGAGTTAGGCTGGCTGATTTGGATTGCCTCGATTTCCCTCTGTAAAACCAGTAAAGTAATTCTAGTAACTCAGAGTTGTTGTGAGAAACAAACAAGATAACCCACGTAATGGGCTCAGAACAGTGTTTGGCACATAGTAAGGCCATCATAAACTCTACTTATGATCACTATTACTATATACACTAACATGTTAGCAGTGCTTACCTCTAGAGAGGGGAGTAGGATGGGGAAGAGGGAGGTACTGGTAGACCAGAACTTTTAACCTTTAAACTTCCGTATTGTTTGAATGCTTCACAATGCGCAAGTATTTCACGAGTTACGTGCATAATTTTTGATTAAAAAATAGTGTCCTAACAAAATGGTGTTTGCCACCGTAACTGAGTGTGAAAATTTTGACGATCAGGGGACCAGAGTCGCTGCGGACAGGTGGACCATCGGGAAAGGCTTCGCGTCCACGGCGGTCGGTGCGAGACGCAGGGCCCAAAGTCCCCGAGGCGCGAGGGCTGGAGGGGGACAGCGCGGGCCCCGCTCCCGCAGCGCTGCGGGTCGCTCCCAGCCGGGGGACCCGGGGCCGAGAGAAGGGGGGAGGCCGCGACGGGTGCGGGGCAGGGCTGAGGTTCGGGGTCCGGCGAAGGCACTTACTTGAACCTGCCCTGGCAGTGCTGGCACTGGTCCCCCACCCAGCCCGGATCGCAGAGGCAGGTGGAGTTGACACAGCGGCCCGAGAAGCAGGAGCCGGTCCTCTCGCAGAGCTTGGACTGGGACACCTGCGCGTAGAGCGCCAGGTAGAGGAAGCCATAGCACAGCAGCCAGCTGTTCCCGTCCAGCAACCAGAAGGAGGCGCCGCCGCCGCTGCCGCCGCCGCCGCCGCCCGCCGGCCGAGCTCTCCACGGCCCCGGGGCCGCCGGCTGCGGGGGACCAGTGCGGGCCCGGCCCCCCGGTTCCATCTTTCCCAGCGCCCCTGCCCGGCCGGGATGCGCTCTCGGGCGCCTACAGGGATGCTTCAGAGGGGAAATCTGGCCGGAGAGGAGAACACCGCGCCGCTGCTGCCGCCGCCGCTTCTCCTCCTCACCGGCGCCTGCCCCAGTCCCGCTCCCCGGTCAGGAGGGACAGATCCCAGCCGCTGTCGCCTCCGCTCGGCTCCCTCCAGTCGCACTCGGGCATCGCCTCTCCGTCTCCTGACCTTGTCCGCGGCAGGCCGAGCCCACCGCCACGGCGCCCCGGGCCGGGCCGGAGGCGGGGAGCGGGAGATGCAGGCTGCGCGGGGCGCTCCGGAGGGGACCTGCGGGAGGGGGAGGGGGACCCAGCGCGCGGCCCCGCCTCGCCCACGGCTCGCGCCAACCTCCTCAGCTCCCAGCCCGGCGCGCCCGGGAGGGCGGGGGCCACGGGAGCCCCGAGGTGGGCGCGCCCAACGCGGGAGGGGGGACTCGGGAAGCGGGGTTCAGCCTCGCCCGCCCCGGCCGGCCCCCGGCGGCCCCCCAGAAGCCATTTTCTCTCCGGTAACGTTAGCCAGATGCCGGTGCTGCCTTTAGAGCCCGCGGCGTGCTGGGCCGCCTCCCCCTCTCGCGCGTGCCTCCGCTCCTCCCCACACAGGCCCTGCGCGTGGTCTCGCCCCGCCCCGACAGGGACCAGGGACTCCTCCGCGCGGCCGCACAGCCCGGCCCGCCGGATGAGGGGAGAGCGGCCCGCCAGGTGTGGCGCGCGGGCCCGCCGTGCCCTTCCCCTCGGCGCGCCTGGGAAGTCGGCCCCGCTCGCACCGCGCGCCTCCTGAACCCCCCCAAACGTAAGATCAGATCGGGACCGGCTTCGCAGCTTCAGCAGAAAATAAGCCCTTCCCGTCCGCTGTCTACAGCTGCAAAAGTGCAGCACTTTTCCCCCAGCGCTCCCCGCTTCCTCCGTCCCATCCTCCAGCCTATTTCTTTTTTTCTGAAAAGAGAGAAACTCCAACAACACACAAAGAGCTGAGCATGTGCAGCAGGCAAAAGTCTTAAAGGCACCGCACTCCGACCACTTTATGGGGTCCGCAAGAACGGAAAGGGGCGGGGGCTAGGGCCTGCGGGGGTCGCGGAGCCGGTTCCGCAGAGGGACCGCTCCCAGGGGGAGCCATTTCTTGCGCGGAAATAGTGACTCCCCCGCCCCCAACAAAGAGCTGCGAGGTTCTGAGCCCCGGGCACGCCGCCCCTCTCCGACGCTGCCTCGGAACCCCAGGTATCTCCTTTTCTGCTTGTCAGTGTTTCCTCCTCCATCTGGGACAATATTCTGCCTTGAAAAATATTGCAACATCGGGGCTTTTCTCAGAAGAGCAGAAATGATGCCCAGAAAAGAGCCGTTTTTCCTTCCTTGGTAGCAAGCTTTCCTCCTTTAGATGACTTTCCAAGATTTGATGGCATGTGCTGAAATTTTTGCTTTGTACTTTTGTCCCTTCACTAAACAGGCTGTTTGAACCCTTGAGAAAGGAAGCCAAACACAAATTGCAGCCTCGTACACTCGAGTCACAGCAATATTATTGGATCCCCACCAAAGAAGAGCAGGCAGTATGAAAAAGAATTTGAAATCTACCAAAAGCATTTCTGACAGCAAAAGGAGAAAAAGTTTTTGTTGTAACCACACAGTCATAATATTGTTAAGATTCAACTCATGTATATTTGGGGCATAATGTACCCATGTCATCTCTTTTAATCTCTGTTATCCCCACTTTGCAGATGAAATCCTCCATTAACCCCATTTTGCAGATGAGGACAGAAAGACTCAAAAAGGTTGAAAGATTTGTCAGACAGGTTAGAAGAAAACAATGAACCGAGTGTTAAACACAAGTCTGTGCTTTTTCCACTATTTACTAGGCTGTTTCTATTGGCTTTGTTCTAGTTCGGTGAATAAAATGTAAGTGTTGGCTTGGTTTGCAAACACCTCGGCGATGACTTAAGGAGGAAAAAAAGGTCCAGAAAGAGGTGGCTCCTTCGGAAGTAAAAAAGAAAAAGGAAAATCATGATTTTCATTTATGGAACAAACAAATCACAATTCCCCCAAAATATCAGTACCAGAAATGTCAATCTCAAACCTAAAAATTAGGACAGCTCCTTCTTCTTTTCACATCTTTTCGATATCATTATGCCCCTTAGAGACTGCTTGGGATGGGGGAGAAGGAGAGGAGAACATTTTGGAAAAATAATTAAAAGGAGGATATTGTGCTGGATCACACCTTTTAATTTCCATGACTGTAAAATCCGGAACTCTTTCTAGTATTAACCGTGCATGAACAATCCCTGTTGCCTTCTCCATTCTTTTCACGCCAACCAAAGTTTAAAGTCAGCCACATCTTTCTCACATCTAATGTAGAGTTGCTTTCAGACATGCGGAAGGTGGCCAAGCTCTTAAAACCATCACTGAGCGTGAAGGTAACTCAAAGGATACACAGGAGCCACTTTAACAAGAGAGATCACTGCTCAGCCACATACTGACGGTAGGCTATATTTAAGCAAAGGGTTTGCCCATTAAAAATATATATCTTTTAATCTTCTAACCACTACAGTCAGCTCAGTACTTTAGGTTACACTGAAGAACATGCAGCCCCACAGGCCTCTTCTCAACATTGCCTTTAGAATCAAGCTGAATATATTAAATTTATATAAAATTATTCTCATAAGAATGTCACAGGATTTGCACTTGCCCTATATCCTGTTTTTCTTTCAAACTCTTTCAGTCAGCATTTACTGAGTAACTATTATGAATTTAAGCAGGAGAAAACAAAGATGAATAAAACATGATTTCTACCCCTGGATAAGCTTATCTTTTATTAGGCTCACTAGATTGGGAGTTCCTTGTACAGCTGAGTGGCACATATTTTACAAATGTAGACACAGAAAACTTAAATGATTTACAATGGTCGCACAAAATAGTCAGTGATAAAGCTTGCCCAGAATCTTGACTGATGTTTCAGTATTTTCTTTGATCAAGAAATTTTAAAACTCCAACATGATGTTATCTTTTTTCCAAAGAAGGAGAGTCAGCGTCCTAGCTGTGCTACACGACACTGCAATAATTCATAGTATTGGTAATAGCAGTCATAAATCCAGCAGAAAGGTGAAAATTTACTCCAAAGAGGTAGTAGGGAAAAAGTCAGTTTTACTGAAGTAGGATGAAACTGTTAAGATTGGAATTATCTATTAAAATTGCTCCAAGGGGAAAGATAAGTATATTTTCTCAACAACTAGCCTTATGTCAGGACCTTTAGATATTTGGGGGAGTGTGTTTCATTTCCATTCATACCACCTAACAATGGTACTATAAAAGGCAAAAATCTAAGACTTCACGTTGCCAAATTGTTTGAAGGAAATGCAAATTTTTTTTTTTTTTTTAAAGAACAAGAGAAATGATAGATCCACTGCTCTGTTGATTGCTATTCAAAAAGTAAAAGATCCTATTTGGGCTAATGGACCAAAGGAGCCCCTTCTCAAGTCAAGCCCCTGCTTGACTGAAGAAGGATCTCTACTCTGGATATTATTCATCATTTGCTTCATAGGAGGCTTCTGAAAGCAGCTAAGGTAATGAGAGCTGTAGATAGCCTGGCCTCAAGAGCCAGAAATGCATTCATTCAAAGGGACCCTTAGTGCAATTGGGGCAGTATTTTTAAGACACTGATAGAGCATTAATGGTCTGTGAGATTAGACAGTAAAAAAAAAAAAAAAAAAAAAAATCACCTTTAGGTACTCATTAAAACATTATTGATCATATTGAAAATGTTGATATGACTTTGACCTGAAACCCCCCTCCCCGTACCACCAAAATCTAACACTCTGCTTTCTCTTGGATTCATTCTTTTCTTCTATCAGTTTCTCTTGCTGTCACACTTGCAAACACACACGTACAGTCTGATCCTGCCAATTTTTCAACTTAACCCATTTCAAACATATTGTCATAAGTAAATCCAAGGGAATAAATCCAAAGATTCTAAATTTACTATGCTGGGCTAATACATTTTTTTTTAACTGGGAAATAAAATTTAAAAACTAAACTTTTTATCCTAAATATTCAGACTTGTTACCAAAAAAAGTTGATTGCAGCAGTCAATTGCAAAAATTTGTCTTTTGTGAAACTTAATTCAATAAAATTATGGGCTAGGACTTCCTGTTAAGCATAGTGGACTAAGTATGTGTATTTACCTCTGCTCTTAACTCTACCAACATGGCAGAAAATGTTTTTTAATTTTTAAAGGTATAAACTCACAATGACAAAGAAAATGAGAACATAACCAATTAGTAGATGAACGATATCAATGTATTTGGAAGCGTCGATTCATTGGAAGGAGGAAAGTGAATGGAGAACTGGTACATGCCTGCAAAGATGAATTATAATAAGGAACAAGCCTGTTTCTCCTGAAGAGCTCAGGAAAGCCTCAGGATTCAGAGGCAAGAGTTACCATGGAAGGTAAAGATGGGGCTTTAGGATGAAAACTGGGGGAATGGATGAGGGCAATATAAGGACCCACAGTACCCTTCCTCACCCTAAGCAGCTAAAATTAACCCAGACCCAACTCTGACAGGAGGTTAAATCTCTTGAGAAATTGAATCAGAGAGGTTCCAGACTTGGGGCACCAGGGATTACAGAAGGAGGGAGTGAGGTACACAGCTGAAAATGGAGAGATTAAGTGAAAATCTATATATTGAACGGTATCATTTTGCTGCCTCCTTTGCCTACCTGTTCCCAGAACACCATAGCCAACTGAATAACCCCAGGCAGAAACCTGATACCTATCTGCAAAAATTGAATAGTCCAAGAGAAAAGATACTGTCATTCAGGGTCTCCCAACAAAATGGCAAACCTACAACGACTGAAGCCAAATGATCACCCTACAATGAAGACTGCTAGTCAATAAGTCCCACTCAATAATTTTTTTCATGACTCCCTCTTAAATATAGACAGCAAAAGTTCATTAGACATAAAATACAGAAACCAAAACGGAGAAAAGGAAATTAGAGAAAACATAGTCAAAGTAATAAGGGAAGGTTTTACAACCATGAAACAAGTACTGGATACTCTTTAAAAATATAAAAGGACACTCAGAAAACAGAAAAATAAAAAACAGGACAGCCAAAATTAAAATGCAATAGAAAGTTTGGAAGGTAAAGTTTAGGAAATCATCTAGAAATTAGAATACAAGACAAAGAAGGTGTCTCCGCTTATGGAGAAGGGAAAAACTAAGAAGATTAGAAGCTTTGTTAAGATTATGTATGATTATAAATTAAGCATTTATCATATGAGTACATTTATTAATGTGATAGTACATTAATGCACAACTCCTATGTAGGAGCAGAAAAAAATTGTCTAGATCAATTTATTCAACATAAGAATATTTCCCAGAACTAGACTGAGCCTCCAGATGCCTAAAACACTGAGTTTAACAAGACTCACATATTGGGGGCAGGAGGAGAGGGAGGAAGGAGACAGGCAAGTGCAATGGTATCCTCAAGTATGAGGATAAAGACATTTTCAGACACACAAACCTTCATAAATTTTGTCTCCTAAGGGACCCTTCTTTAGGAAACTCCTGGAGAATGAAACAAAGGAGCAAGGGGCTGAACATAAGAGAACTGTGAAGGGATATCCTAGGATGATGAACAGCTGTGCCCCAGCAGCCAGTCCAACCTGGAAACAGAGGCTGGGGAGGGAGGTATCCAGGAAAGTAATGGATATGCGTGCTTGAAACTGTTGGAGCTTTTGGAAAAAATATTAACAATATGTGACAGATCTTGGAGTATTTGGGTAGAAAACAGAATAAGCCAACAGAGACCTAAGTAAATGAACAAAATGAAGTGATTGTTGGCTAGAAGAAAGGAAGCAAAGGAAGGAAGGAAGGAAGGAAGGAAGGAAGGGAGGGAGGGAGGGAGGGAGAGAGGGAGGAAGAGAAAGAAATAAAGGAAGGAAGGAAACCTATACAAGACTGTTCAGCAGGAAACAATAATTACATAGTCGTAATAAATGCTAACTATTTATTTAACCAAAAATATATAAAATGTCTCTATTAAAAAGATGGGGGGGGGGATAAAGAAGGATAGTGCTAAATCTTAATTCCTTAATAAGAAGTAATTGCAAGTCCAAAACTGATAAATCCAGAAATAGCAGTATAAGTATACTACACTGAAGAAAAGTTGAAAGCTGCTTTCTCTTAGGGGATAGGGAAGAGGAGCTGGAGATGCAGCATTTTATTATAAAGCTTTCAGTACTCTTTGATTAAAAATTACTTCTAAAATATACAGAAATAATAAATAAATAAACAAAAATATAGGTCCCTAAGAAAATAAAGAAGGTGGCATGGGGCCTAAGACTCATAGACACTCGAGTTTGATTTCTAATTCTGCCACCTATATGTTGGTTACCCTTTCATGATCCATTAACTTCTGTGATTCAGTTTTCTCACCTATAAGATGGGTATAATCAAACTACCTGTCAATGCCCATTTCAGAGCTGAGATGAGGGACCAAACAGAACAGTATATGAAAGAGCCTACTAAATGGTAAACTACTATACAAATTAATACTGTATATTAATATAGTATATACTATATTTTGTACTATAATATATTAAGATATATTAATAATACTGACATTTAATGTTCAAAAATTACTCTTAGGAACAGAATTAATTCTAATCCCATGTGATGGAAAGGATTATTGAAAGAGATTTGGTCAATACAAAAACACAAAGAATGAGGCAGAGCTGTAAGAAAACTGTGTTATTTTAAAGATGAATCTAGTCCAAGATCTTCATTTTGCAGATGAGATGCTGGGGCCCAGAAAAGTGAAGTTTTATGCAAACTCACACAGTGGCAGAGCTAAGTCTAAAATCCTAGTTCTCCTGAAAAGCAGTCCAGTTTTCTTTGTCCTATACCTTAACAGTTCAGGCTAATAGGAGAAATTTTCAGGTTGGTCATCCATACCTAGCTCCAGAAAGGCCTTCCAAGGCTCAATAAAGTTAAGTGACTTGCCCAACATCCATAATAAGTTAGCGACAGCAGAGGCAAAACTAAACCAAAGGACAGACCGTCAATGAATGAACTCTGTATCAAACACTTGGAACGGAGTGAAAAGTTGCCAGCAGAGCTAAAGGCAGATATTGAAAGCCCAGCTCAGAGTCTGCAACATACAGATTATCAATTAATATCAATTAACTGGCAAACTAATGTTCCTGCCTAAGTATGGAGAGAAAAGGCAGAGAGGAAATAGACATACTTTAAAAAAAAAAAAAAAAAAGGCAATTAGAATAAGCCAAGTCAGCAACAAAATTTCTCTTGAAAATGAAGGTATAAGAATTTGACTTAATGGGGACTTCCTTGGTGGTGCAGTGGTTAAGAATCTGCCTGCCAATGCAGGGGACACGGGTTCGATCCCTGGTTGGGGAAATCCCACATGCCGCACAGCAACTAAGCCCATGAGCCACAGCTACTTAGCCCACGTGCCGCAACTACTGAAGCCCAAGCGCCTAGAGCCCATGCTCTGCAACAAGAGAAGCCACCACAACAAGAAGCCTGCGCACCACTATGAAGAGTAGCCCCGCTTGCCGCAACTAGAGAAAGCCCACGCACAGCAACGAAGACCCAACGCAGCCAAAAATAAAATAAATAATAAATTTATTTAAAAAAAAAAAAGAATTTGACTTACTGAATGGGAGAAGGAGAAACAGAGAAGGAAACAAAGGAGGAAAGGGCATGGTCCACTGATTGACAAAAAATGTCAAGAAAAGGTGACTAAATTTAGAAATCGACAAAGTATTCCAAGACATCTAATAAGCCTCCCTATCTTCTCCTTGTTGGGACAGTGCTGAAAGGAATTAAGGCATGGGGGAGGTAAAAATGTCAGGGACCTTTTCTCTATTCCATCCCCAGGATGTCATTTGCTAGTACTTTCCTTCTTGCAAAAGGAGAACAAAACCCTTTTTTTAAAAAAAAAATCAGTTCTATCAATAGAACTGTACAAAATTTCAATTTGAATCAGGTAACAAAACAGGAAATATTATACTCTTTTGTTTCCAGAAGTCATAATTTTTCCCCAACAGATAATTCTAATTTCTCCAGATGACTCATTAGTTATCACTGCATTATGCTGTATCACCTTACTTCCAAATAAACCAACTTTAAGAAAGGTCATACACTGAAAAAATAATGTCATTGAACACAAAGGTACTTGTAATTTTGAGCAATAGAAAGAATTGCTTTAGTTGTGAGAAAACCCAATAACTACTACACACTCTTAAGACACTGCCCATATGTAGATAAATCAGGTAGAATTTCTATAAACCTTAGGTGAGTTGAGGTTTGCTTCATGTTCCCTCTGTTTTAAGAAAAAGTGAGTCACAGTAAGAAAAACAGGAAGTACTTAAAAAACAAAAACCCCCAAGCGAAACAAACAATTCATATGAACAATAACATACTAGCTTTTAGAAAGCTGCTTGGGGTCCTGACCTAGGAAAATATGTTTATGTTTAGTGGAAAAGAACATGAAGGAGAATTATGGACTCTCTGATCAGGAGAGACTAAGCCATCAGGGTGCAGCGAGGTTTCCTTGAACAGAGCTCAGACACAGAGAAGAACCACAAAACAGCACACATATAAAAAAAGAAAAATATCTGACAAATGATAGCCAGGCCCCACAAATCCTGATAACTTGACATTCTACTTATTAAAAACATCAGTCTTGGATGACTCCAGGCACAGTAATTTTGAAAATGTACACAAGTAAATTAAAACCAGCCTTATGATTCTTCTTATTGTAAGTCCCTCACCCGTATCCCTCTGCAAAGCTGATGTGAAATTTAAAATTAAATGAAAAGAACGGTCAACATGAACATTGCTGATTTTAAGCAAAAACCCCAAGTTTTCTATTTTTAAATTAGAATGTAGTCGGAAAGTCTTTCTGCACATGAAGAGGACGTATATTTTTCTAAGAAAATTGCTTCTACAGTAAACAGAAAAAATGTTATATCCACAACTAGGAAGCATGTGCAAGAGTTGTATTTATTAAATTATCTAAACCACTTGGTAGCAGACATTTCCGAACATGCTTTATGGCCATGTTCTTCATCACTGGACACAGTCCTTTAGTTTACGGAGGTAGCACAAGATAGTGCCAAGAGGACTAGACAAAGAGCCAGGAGACTCAAAGTCTACAACTAAACAGTATGTGCCTCACTCGCTCTCAGTTCTTGCATTTGTAAAACAGCAAAAAATATTAGCCCTCCCTTAATGTTATTGGGAGAATCAAAATTCCAAATGAGATAAAATGTCAACGTTTTTGAAAAACTGTGAAGCCCTATTTGTGCCTCCTTTTGTTCTTTCTGGGAGAACACTGCACTGGGACCCACTGGGGCCATGTGACGCTAAAGAGCCATGAAGCAAGCTCAGTAATTCCTCAGCATCTTGATCCGCTGTTGCAGCAGCCCAGCCCATTGCCTTATGCCGAGGTCAGATAAGCAGCCACACGTGTGGGTGACTGCAGTGACCACTAGAAAGGCCCAGAGAACAAAACACACTATCCCCACACTATAGCTAAAACTTGGAACTCAAGTTCAATGCTTTTGTCTTTTAGCTTAAAGTTTTTGGGGTGCTTGCTCTATTGCAAATGCCTTCGAAGGGCTAATGTGCTTAGTTTGTACCAGTCAATAACATCTGAGTATGAATGACTTTGTACCTATTCCTGAGAATAGTTTTGATAAGGAATATAAGAAAAGTATAAAGATGTATCACCTCCCCATCTACCCCTCCCCGCTACCCAGGACACACAGCACACATGTAATGTGAACATTCTTTGACTACTACCTGGCCTGTTCGGAAGAAAATGAATCTGAGATGCCAGTAACACCCTTCAGTGATTTAGTATAATATGGTGTCAATGGAAGGAATGTTTCTATGTTTTAAAAGAAGTCCAGGGGCTTCCCTGGTGGCGCGGTGGTTGAGAATCTGCCTGCCAATGCAGGGGACACGGGTTCGAGCCCTGGTCTGGGAAGATCCCACATGCCGCGGAGCAACTAGGCCCGTGAGCCACAACTACTGAGCCTGCGCGTCTGGAGCCTGTGCTCTGCAACAAGAGAGGCCGCGATAGTGAGAGGCCCGCGCACCGCGATGAAGAGTGGCCCCCGCTCGCCGCAACGAGAGAAAGCCCTCGCGCAGAAACGAAGACCCAACACAGACAAATAAATAGATAAATAAATAAATAAAAATAAATTTATTTAAAAAAAAAAAAAAAAAAGAAGTCCAGGGAATTCGCTGGTGGTCCAGTGGTTAGGGCTCCACACTTCCATTGCAGGGGGCACGAGTTCGATCCCTGGTCGGGGAACTAAGATCCCACAAGCTGTGTGGCGGAGCCAATAATAATAATAATAATAAAAATAAAAGAAGTCCAACAAGAGAAGAGACACAAAAGAATTAAATAGTAATGGTGGGATTTTAGACAGTGGCACCTGGGTGAAAAATTTGACATGTACCTCACGGTGAGTAGCTACCTACTTTAGGTGGAGATTGGACCAGCAGTAGGATTTTGGCATCTCTGACTACACAATGAATGAATTTAAAGAAAGAATCAGAGTAAGAGGCTAGGTATTCACTTGGAAACACCCTCCGCAAACTCGATTCTGGTAGGAATCATCAGCAAAAATCCTGACTATTTTTAACGGCTAGGAGGATGCTTAAGGAAATGTCAATCTCTAAGATTACCCCAAGTCTCCTCTGCATAAATAATAACATCATTGCCGACAGATTCTTGGCTCAACTGATCTTCTTTTAAACATTCAGACTAGTCAAAACGAAATACTTATTAGAGAAAGACTGGAAAGGATGAAACTGGAAATGATCACTCAAAATAAGAAAAAAATCAACCTCATTAATAAGAAAAAAATATGGGCATTCTGAGCTAGCCAGACACCAAAAATATGTAGGAATAAACAGCAAAGCAATACTGTGTTGGTATGATGCCTTTAAGTGTGCAATAACTCAAGGGAAACCACTGAAAAAGCCAGTGCCAGCACCCCAGCACATGCTCGGAAGGCTTGTAGATGCCCGACAGTCCCAGTGGGTGGACAATATTACATCAGGTGGAACATTTCCTCTGACTTATGATCAGTGTATGCCCTAAAGCCTCAGGACTTGCTGGTGCTCATTATTTTTATTCTAACTGTGGCTGCAAACAGTACCCTCATTCACATGAACGCTTGATCTTTCTAAATCATCCCAAACTACCTGCAGCAATTATCCCAGGATTAAATTCCTAAAGTTAATTGTTAAATTAAAAATAGACTCTTTTATTAGTTTAAAATTTTTCTGCTTTTTCATTTTATCAAGTGTCCTTTCAGTTCTTAATTATTAGAAAATATAAATAAAAGTGTTCAATTATCCTTCTCTTTAACATTTATCATTTTATAGCTCTTATCAGAGTTCTACCATTTTTCCCCCAGCTAAAAAGTCCTAGCCATTCATCTCTGGGTTCTGTCTTGCTATATGTGCTGTAATTATTTTAGCTGACCTTGTCTAATTTATTTCTTATCTAGCTCAGTCATTTTTGAGATAAAGAAGAGAAACTGAAACAGGCCATTCAAAATTAGGATGTGCATTTTGTAAAATGAACATAAATTTATTACAATATTTTCTATAACCCTTTTTAACCAGAATAGCTTCTTATTACTTATCTGACTACCACTACTTTTTTTTTTTTTTTGCGTTGGGTCTTCGTTGCTGCGCGCGGGCTTTCTAGCAGGGCTACTCTTCGTAGCGGTGCACGTGCTTCTCATTGTGGTGGCTTCTCTTGTTGTGGAGCACGGGCTCTAGGCGCCCGGGCTTCAGTAGTTGCGGCACGCGGGCTCAGTAGGTGTGGCTCGCAGGCTCTGGAGCGCAGTCTCAGTAGTTGTGGCGCATGGGCTTAGTTGCTCCCCAGCACGTGGGATCTTCCCAGACCAGGGCTTGAACCCATGTCCCCTGCATTGGTAGGCAGATTCTTAACCACTGCACCACCAGGGAATTCCTTACCACTACTCTTTAAAATGTATTCTTTGAACTATTCTTGATGATGTCTGCATGCTTTTCCAACAGGGTTAGAACAAACTCAATACCCATGAGGATATTATTTAAATTATTCCTTTCTGAGATGTATTAGAATCAAAGAATCTCAAGTTAATTTCCATCTTTGGTGTGATCATCTACTTAGTTAAGTAAAATGTCTAGGTACTTCTAGATTTCCATGATTGTGGGTTTTGAGTAATCCACTATTCCTTTCCCATCTGCACTAGATAATTATGATTAGAGATAAGCCCTCAACTTCTTTTGAGGAAAACTGTCCTTCCCATATCCTCCACTGATAAAGTCTACTTAGGCAGCCATGTTTTGTACACATGATTCTGCTCTCCTTAAATACTGATAATTAGCACAGACGCATGCGCCAACCTGGGGGCAGCCAATCTTTAGGCTCACCAGCAGTTTTACAAGGTAACTTGACACAAAAGCGCTAATCAAACAGAAATGAACTGGATCAATCAAATTCTCACATTTGAGAATTTGAATTAGGAAATATAGAAAGACTTAAGTAATTAAGAGCAGTAACTAAGGTTGAAAATTTGTGCAGAAAAAGGCAGAGAGACCTTTGGGTAGAGGAGGGGCAAAAAGGATGTAACTCAAGGTATGAGAAGGTAGAAATTATGAGAAAGAAGAAATTATAGATAAGTAGCAACTCTGACATAGAGAAATGATAAAGTAGACGATAAGGAGATAAAAATCTCTATTAGTAATTAGACAAAGAATCAGACACGTGGAGAGTTGTTGAATCGTGTTGCTAGCTAAGCAGTAGAGCGATGAGCCATGAATTCCTGCTGCTGAGGATTCTAGAGCTGCCTTGGATTCAAAATGGCCACTGAGTTCCCATCTCCATGGCTCCCATTCATGGATTTTCATGAGATTCTACCTTGTATACATATTTATCCAATAACTGCATTACTTGAGCTGGCTTGAGTGAGTTTCTTAACCTAGAAATCCCAAGAGCCTAACTATGAGTATCACTCTGATCCAAATTTTAGCTCAAGTCACCTTCCATTACAAGTACTTTTTCCAGTTTATGTCACCTGTCCTTGCCTTGTGCTCCCACTCTGAACTCCCACGATGTCTTCTACATACCTCTGCGATAACACCTACATCATTTCATGTTATATGGTCTCCTTTTCTAGACAATGAGCCTACAGGAGGAAGAGACTGCATTGTTCCAGTGCTGGAAAATAGTTGGTACTTGATTAATAGCTGTTAAACTAAGTGAATAAATGAATGACTCTATAATCTATACTTTAATATTTATTCTCTCCTCCAGATTATTAATAAATATATTAAACTTAGAAGTGAGCATTGGAAACATAAACAATCCAATTAAAAAGTGGGCAAAAACTTGAATAGATAGTTTATAAATGAGAGTGTCCAAGTGGGCAATAAATATATGGAAAAATGCCTAACATCAATAGTGCTCAGTGAAATGCAAATTAAAACCACAATAAGAAACCACAACACAATGATCAAAATAGCTAAAATTAAAAAGACCAATGACATCAAACATTTCCAAGGATGTGGAGCAACCAGAATTTCATACATTGCTGATGAGAGTGTAAGGTGATACAACAGTAGTTTAAATACCTACCTACTTACGTGCATACATACATATTCACACACATACATTTATTAATCATGATATACTCATGTCATGGAACATTATAAAGCAATAAAAAAAAGAACTACAGATATATGAAACACCATGGCTGACTCTCACAGATACGATATTGAGCAAAAGAAGCCAGGCACAGCCAACTACATAAGGTATTATTCCTTTTAAATAAAGTTAAAGAATGGGCAAAACTGATGTGTGTATATACAGACATCAAAATCACTGTAACCTCAGGGCAGGGATTACCAAGTGCTGAAAATATTCTATAACTTGGTCTGAGTGGGGGTTACACAGAAGCATACAAATATCAAAGTTCATTGAGCTATATATATTTAATATTTGAGCACTAAACTGTGTGTATGTTATAACTCAATAAAAGGAGAAAAGTGAGCTCTGGGAAGCTGAAAATATACTCTTTCCTAGAAATGTACTCTTTGCTGGTATGTTTTGTAGATTTACTACATATATTAGTATGTAAACCTTATGGAGTATGTTTTGCTCAACAGCATGAATCCTTATAGCCAATAGCATGGTGTATTGGAAAGATTTGGGATTAGAAGACCTGTGTTCCCCTAGGTACATAAACGGACCAAGTTAATGAATCTGAGCTTCAATTTTCTCCACTCTTACTTCCCTGCTCTAATGGGAGAAGATAACAAACAAGTAAGATAAACAGAGTGCTAACAAGAAAAAGAAGTCAAGAAAGGACAACGGAGAGGGCAGGAGCAGGAGGGAACTGTGATTTTAAATAGAGTCGTCAGGGAAGTGCCCACTGATAAAGTGACATTTGAGCAGGGGTGACTGAAGCAGACAGTTAGAAGAAGAGGGTCCCAGATGAAAAAACAGCAAATGACAACACCCTGAGGCAGGACTGCGTGTGGCATGTTTGAGAAGGCCAGAGTCCCTGGAGCAGATTGAGTTGAGAGACAGCACAGCAGGAGATGAGATCAGAAGGGTGGAGGGTGTGGGCAGATGATGACATAGGGTCTTACAGACCAAATGTAGGGACTTTGACTTTCATGAGAAGCCATTGGGAGGTTTTTAATAAACCTGTAACATGACCTGGTTTAGGATTTTAAAGTTTTTTAGGCAGCCATTCAACCTGCATCATGAAGATTATACTGTAGGGGGCACAAGGATGGAAGAAGGAAGGTAAATTGAGACTATTACAGTAATCCAGGTAAGAGATAATGGACCAAAATGGTGACAGCAGAGGTGGAGAAAAGTGGCCAAATCCTGGATATGTTTTGAAGTTAGAGGCTTCACAATATGCTAACGGATGGAAGGCGGGGCTCGAGAAAGAGAGGAGTCAAGAGTAACTGCAAGGTTTTTGAGCAACCCTGGAAGGATGGAATTTCCATTTACTGAGATGAGGAAAACTGTGGGAAAGGCAGGTTTGGGAGGAAAGAGTAGAACTTCACTTCTGGACATGACAAGTTTGAGATGCCTATTAGATATCCAAGTGAAGATTATTGAACAGGCAGCTGGATACTAGAGGCTGGAGTTTAGGAGAATGATCAGGAATGAAGATATACATTTGAGAACTATAAGTATAGAGATATAGTATATATCCATTATTAAATACATATACAGTATAGTATATAGTATAGTATTTACATTTAAAGTTTTTTAAAAGATGACACTGAATGAGATCACCCAAGAGTGAAAATAAATGGAGAAGTGGTCCAAAGATTATAGAAAATAATACGTGTAGAATATGAACACAGTAAGTGTAGACTCCTGGGGATTCGACACACTTCCCGACTCCCTTTTAAAACATCAGGAATTGTAATCTGATTGGTCAGATTCCAGGACACTGATGGATTATTTATGCTAGTGTTCAGGATCACTGTGTGTATAAAAAAACTGCATATGTGGATGTGGCAGTCTTTTTTTTTTTTTTTCCTGCTTCATCTGCTCAAGTAGCTAGAGCAACAGGAAGATGGCCTCCTTCCTCCCCACAAGAAGAAGAGGTCATCATCTCCCTCTCCTCTCTGACCAAGTGTGCTTGGATTCTCTCATTTTTTATCTCAGTGGAGTGGCTGTAAGATTTAGATTTGGGCTTAGAAGGAAAGAGAGATTTCCTTCTGTACTTCCCATGCCACCCCCTTGGGTCTTGTCTCTAAGCCCTGTAATCCAGTCCATTTTACCAGCAAGTTCTGCACTGATGCGTGGGGCACAAACCCCGATAATAACAAAGTGGCGCTCTGATCTTCTACTGTCCGTCGTTAGTCCTTGTACATGTATCTATCGCACCTCAGGAACTTCAAGGCAGAGGGGTGGCTGTAGGTTAAGGTAGGATTTTAGCATTCCCGGATCCCAGGCCATAATGTCATCAAACTAGTGTTAACCCCTATCTATCAGTAGGCACTTAATATGTATTCATTCTTTTCCTTTAACATTCCAATAATTCCTATTACATAGACACTGAACTAGAAATAAAAGGGAAAGCTTGTTAGTAAATAGAAGACTTACTATTCCTTTAGTCCTTCATTCTTTTTTTTTTTTTTTTTTAAAGTATTTATTTATTTATTTATTTATGGCTGTGTTGGGTCTTCGTTTCTGTGCAAGGGCTTTCTCTAGTTGCGGCAAGCGGGGGCCACTCCTCATCGCGGTGCGCGGGCCTCTCACTATCGTGGCCTCTCTTGTTGCGGAGCACAGGCTCCAGACGCGCAGGCTCAGTAGTTGTGGCTCACGGGCCCAGCCGCTCCGTGGCATGTGGGATCTTCCCAGACCAGGGCTCGAACCCGTGTCCCCTGCATTGGCAGGCAGACTCCCAACCACTGCGCCACCAGGGAAGCCCCTAGTCCTTCATTCTTAGAGCAGCCCCATTTCCAACTTGCCTCCAGGGTCAGACACCAGAGACAAGAGGGAAGGAGCAGAGTGATGGGCACAAGTGAAAAAATTATAGGAAAAATAGGGAGGTGAATAGATACAGGTCTGCCAGCTTGTCTGATAAGTACTTCTCGTTACTGATACATACCAATGTGACAAAATCTAGAAAAAGAGGTGCAAGAATCAGGGAGGAGGGTGTGAGGAAGGCTCTGAGGCACTCTTTTAGGAAAAGTCTCCCATCAAGGGCCATGATGCTGTGAGCACTGGCGGGGAGCAGGGGGAGGGCCGGCCACTTCCAGGCTGCAACTCCCAGGACAGGTATCTTGCCACCTTCTAAGGTTGTCTCACCAAACATTGGACTGTCTTAATTCTGTGCAAGCAGAATACATCGAGTCCTCACCATGGTGCCCAGCACTGGTGCAGAGCTGTCTGGGCCATTTTCAGACCTGGTTCAATTTTCTATTGTTCTGTAAAGTCACTGAGTCTATGCTTTCATCCTCAGTGGGCTACCAGAAAGCAAAACAATTTAATGTGATTTATAAACTTGTCCTGTACGTGGAGCCACTCCAATGACCCTTCATTCATGGAATACACTCATCATTTATGTAGCCCCCCTGCCTTGATCCGTCTTCTAGGCCTGAATTTCCCTGCCATGGACTCAGCCCTGCCCCCGGATGCTAGACAGAAAGTGCTTGAGCAGCTTCATCCTCGGCCTGGGAAGGTTACATAAGTTCATTTAAAAAGCAGTGTCCCAGCAGTGATCTTTGGGTTCTGGCATTTAGGTTGGCTTAAGTGCCACCTATCTTGTCCTGCTGAGATAAGACCTAACCAGACGTAGCCAGCTCATCCTGAGCTGTGGTCACCTGATACATGGGATAACTGCAATGTCCAGTTGGCTCACAGAACATTTGTATTTCACATTCAGTGCCAAGGTCATGTATAGCTGAGCTTGCTGAGACCCTACCTACCTCTCAACCCGAAATCCCACAAATTCCAACATCTTGGGAATGTTCCACCAATGTAACTACCTAGGATCTGTGGCAAAGATTTTTCTGTCAAAGAAAATTGACCTGTTTGCTCTTGAGCCTAGATTTAAATGTCTATCCCAGGCAGCTTTCTGAGTGCTCCCTCCATCTGTGCCTCTGTATACCAACTCTAACTCTTTGCAATAACAAGTTTTAGTCCTCCAAAGGGCTCCTAGTCTCATCTTTACTATTGATGACAATAATAATAAATAATAATAATAATTTAAGACTGTGTTTGTCTATTTTTTCCTATTTTAAAAGACAAATAAAAATCCGCTATATGCTGAGAATAAGAAATAATGAAGGGGCTTCCCTGGTGGCGCAGTGGTTAAGAGTCCGCCTGCCAATGCAGGGGACACGGGTTCGAGCCCTGGTCCGGGAAGATCCCACATGCCGCGGAGCAACTGAGCCCGTGCGCCACAACTACTGAAGCCCGCACGCCTAGAGCCCATGCTCCACAACAAGAGAAGCCACTGCAATGAGAAGCCCGCACACCGCAACGAAGAGTAGCCCCCACTCGCCGCAACTAGAGAAAGCCCGCGCACAGCAGCAAAGACCCAACTCAGCCAAAAATAAATAAATAAATTTGTAAAAGAAAAAAAAAACTTAAAAAAAAAAAAAAAGCAACACACACACACACACAAAGAAATAATGAAGATATGATCGGGCAATCCCACTCCTGGGCTTATATCTGGAGAAAATGATAATTCAAAAAGATACGTGCACCCCAATGTTCATTGCAGCACTATTAACAATAGCCAAGACATAGAAAGAGCCTAAATGTTCATCGACAGAAGAGCATTTAGAAGAAGATGTGGTACATATATACAATGGAACACTACTCAGCCATAAAAAGAATGAAATTACGCCATTTGCAGCAACATTGATAGACCTAGAGATTATCCTACTAAGTGAAGTAAGTCAAAAAGAGAAAGACAAATGTCATTGATAGCACTCATGTGTGGAATCTAAAATATGACACAAATGAACTTATCTATTAAACAGAAACAGACTCACAGACATAGAGAACAGTCTTGTGGTTGCTAAGGGTGTGGGGGATTGGGAAAGGATGGATTAGGAGTTTGGGATTAGCAGATGCAAACTGGTATATATAGAATGGATAAATAACAAGGTCCTACTGTATAGCACAGGGAACTATATTCAATATCCTGTGATAAACCATAATGGAAAAGAATATGAAAAAAATGTATATGTATGTATAACTGAATCACTTTGCTGTACAGTAGAAATTAACATGACATTGTAAATCAACTATCCTTCAATAAAATAAATTTCAAGAAAAAAGGAATAATGAAGAAAAATTTTCCTTCTTTATGAAAAAAATGTGAATGTTTTCAATGTTGGCCAAAATGTCAATATATTAATCTTAGATTTAGGGGGCTGGATGGGGATGGTTCCTTGTCTTTTCTCTAAAAAAAGAAAAAAGCGATTTACTTGTGAAATATGGATTTTAACTCATATTCATTAATTTTTAAAAAATAAAAATTTAGCATGTAAACTCCTATATGACCAACAGTTATCTTGCAATTAGAAAGAACATTTCAATCATTTAAACTTAGAATTTTGCACAGATGAGAATTCAGTCATTCCAGGGTCCTTTTAAATAAATTCTATTTAGATTTCTATCATCTGATGCCATAGTTAAGAATATTTTTGACAGAAATTCCCAGAATAAGTAGCATTCTTTAAATGCAACTAAAGATCATGTATTTGAACAGCGTTAATAGACACAGTGTACTTACCAGATAGTCTTTAATTTTGCTACTTGCTGTCAGCTCTTTGCTTGTTGATCAAACCCGTGGTGAAGGGCATTAGACATAATTTAGAAAGAATGTTTAAGAGTGCCCAGCTGATTGATGGTCCATTTTGGCTTCAGTATCTAAGATCTTTGCTTCTTTGTCCACACAGAGAATATTTTCCAGCCATGGTAGGGGCTGTGTCAGGACTTATCTAAAAGTAACATGTTAGATCAAATTCAACAAAGAATAAGAATCTTTTGTTTTGCTAAAAATA
The DNA here is from genome assembly GCF_009873245.2 of Balaenoptera musculus. NCBI lineage: Eukaryota > Metazoa > Chordata > Mammalia > Artiodactyla > Balaenopteridae > Balaenoptera > Balaenoptera musculus. The sequence goes on from NC_045800.1 coordinate 15,505,394, forward strand.
AAGGTAACCAAAAATAAATAAATAAATAAATAGAAATAAAGGTAACCAGAACTGTTCCAATAAATTTTATAAAAATCTCCAGATGTAAACTTGACTTCAGACTACATTTGATTTGTTTTGCTTGTTTTACTGCGGAAACAAATTTCCCCTGGCAATCAGAGTTGATACTTTCTTAAATTATTTTTTTCTTAATTTTTCCTATGAAGGGAAAACTATTTAAATTGACATTTATCACAAGACAGAATAAGAATCATTTCAGTTCTAAAATTTTGGAAGAAACATTTCCCATCTGTTTCAATAACCCAACCGGCTAATTACATTGCCAAGAATAATTTGTCACAAACAGAAAGACCATTCTTTGGAGGAAAATGCTTACTGCTTTATCTTATATTACATACTGATTGATGAGTAATTTATAGAAAACGCATGATGCTAACTTATGCCATGAATTTATTTCATGAATTAGACTCCAAAAAGAATCTCAGAATGCTGGTTAATAATTTACATTGCTTTAAAAACAGGGGATGGAGTCTCTTGGTTAGATCAAGTTATATCAGAGAAGTTGCATATATATTAGCCAATTCTGCTTTTAAAGTGTAGCCCACTGGAGTGTGAATGGATTGGCCTAACAAGGAGGAGACAAAATGCCAGCAGTATGTCTGCAATACGATCACCACTCTCTGTGATCTCAGTAGTGAAGTATGGGCACTGATGCTAGACGGGGTTTGGATCCCAGCTTGAGCGCTCACTTGCTTGGCAAATTATTTAAATTTTTGGTGCTTTGGATTCCTCACCTGTAAAATGAGTGTATTAATAATAATAGTAAGTATCTCATAGAGTTGTTGAAAATTAAATTGGCTGACACATTTTAACGTCAATGAATATTAGTTACTCATATTAATAACAGTATTACTATTATTACTGTTATTGTTAATATTGTTTTTATATTCCCCTGGGTGTTAACAGTTCTCTGGTCTTCCAAATCGCCAAGAAAAGCAAACTCTCCCTGGGAAGGGCCACCCCTTGAGCTTTAATTATCAGTGTGGTTCTCAACTCTGGCTGAACATTAGAATCACCTAGAAAGTAGCGGGAGGTGGGGGAGGGAGGGAGGGGAAGCAACGCCCAGGACCCACAGGGAGAGATTCTAAATTAAAAGGTCTTGGGTAGGGCCCAGACACCCATTTTTTAAAAAATTTCCCCAGGAGTTTGCTGATGCACAGTCAGCATTGAGAACCACTGACAGCTGGATCTTAGCAAGGACAGCTGAATGCGAGCAGGGCGAAAACCTTAGGAACAAGCACACTAGCACCAGAAAGGCAGATAGAAACAAAGCGCTGAAGTCCAGGAGAGTAAGTGAAATTGCTGGGAGGACCTCTCTTTTTGCGGAGGAAGAGCCATGCTGATGTGCTCGCATCTCAGAGCTCACTCTAGCATAATCATTTCTTGATGTGGCCCTAAGATTAGGCTTGACAACCAAGGCTCCTGGTGACCTCTGCCTTTTCCTCTGGTTCCAACCAAGCATCCTACTGTTACCTTTTGGCGCCCCCATTTAAAGAGCACCAGAACCCTTCTTTGGATATTCAATTTGTAAACTCCAACAAAGAGCCTCATTTCTTTAGTGATAAGTGAAATTTCAGACAGATGGAGTACAGTTACCATGATGAATGGTTTCAGCTCAAGGGACTCTTAACCACTAAATAGATGTGCTTGTTCTTCTGAAGGAATGAGAGACTCCAAACCTTGAAGGATGAACTAGGTTATTGTTCTTATTTTGTAATAGCTTCAATAGCTCACTTTACTCTTAACTAAAAAGAGAGGCAGGAGGGGAGAATGATAAGCATTAATATCCACATTCAAAGAGTCGGAGAAATGGGCCACGTGGAAGAAGCAGAAAAAAGTCTTACATTTCTGAAGTTTTAAAAATCTGAAATTCTGAGTGATCCTATCCTTTCATTTCTGTCTTCACTCCACACATTCATTATAGGAAAATTTCAAAAAGTAGTGCAAAGCACAAAAAGGATGTTAAAAATCACTCATAATTCCAATACTTTTTTCTTTCCTTTATTTTTAGAATATAAAGTCAAGAGTGAAAGTCTGCCCTCCTCCATTTCTCCAAAGGTAAACACTTCCCCAAATGTTTTATATTTATGTGTTTCATAAAGACATCTTAGCATTCTTATGTTTCAGTCATGTGATAAGGGAATTATCTCACTTAATCCCCACAATAACCCTCAAAGGTAGTTACTATTACTATCTCCTTCCCCCAACCTCCATTTTAGGGGTGAGGAAACAGAGCTTTAGAGAAGTTACCTTTACACATATTCATCTCTCATTTATTCATTCACTCAACAAATATTTATTGTGTCCCTACTATGTGCCAAGTACTATGCCTAGACATAAGGGGTATAAGAGTGAATGAGCTAGACATGCCCATCATCCAGCTCCTACCTCCTCTACTGCTCTCATCCAAGCCTAAACCACCATCATCTCTCACCTAGAATGCTGTAATAGCTCCTAACTTGTCTTCCCACCTCCACTCTTGTTCCCCGGCCATCTACTCTAGACAAAAGGAAACCTCAGGTTCAGAACTGTAAATGTTTATGCTTCACGTCCGATGTAAAAAGTACAGAATTAGGCCTCAATAGTTGACTTTGCAATGAAGTTAAAAACATTGTTTAATGATATGGGGCAGGAACAGGAAATTAAATTTAATGCCCAAGAACTGAGTGAAGTATTACAATGATAGTACAGATTGTTCTGAGAACTTTCTATTTAAATGACATGACACTGTGCAAGGGATACAGATTGAATCATAGTTTACTTCCAATATTTTGAGATGAGCCAAGGCTAATGAGCATATAAATTAGGTTTAGGTCCATCAGCTCTGAAGTCTTTTAGCTCTGATACCTTTCTTGTACTGTTTTCTTTTTTACAGAGGATTTTCAGTTGCTGATTGTAATAAAAAATACATTTAAGAAATATACTGTAAATAGGCAGCATAAGACAAATTGGATATTCTGCTCTTCTGCCAAATTTTTATTAGTTCTAGAAACTGGATGAACATATGTAAAAAGAAACTGTTCAAATAAGAAGCACCACCCATACCGTACTATCAAAGCACAGTAGTTCTCCTCATTTTTCTCTGTATCTGTCTAGTCTCTGTCTATAGGCTCACTCTTAAAAAATACATAATTTCTCTTTAAAGAAGAATTGGGTCACACACAGAGTTGAGCTAAGTTGCTGCCACATTCTTTCTAGAAACCCCTCTAAATAGAAACTACTTGATATGCTGAAATCACAGCATTGTAGGGCTGGAAGGGACCTTAGAGATTATCTGGCTCAACTTTTGCATCTCAGCAGTAGCTGCATTGTCAGAATGGTCAGCCTTAGTAGTTAGTTGTAACAGTTGCTGCCATTCATTTGTCAGGAATATGTGCTAGATACTCCCTATGTATTAATTCTAATTTTCCTGGCAATTCTGCAAAGAAGAAGTGAGTACAAATGACCTGGGTTTAAGTCCTATAACATGGGGACAACAATAGCACCAACTTCCTAGGTTTATAGAAAGGATTAATTGAAGTGACATGTGTAAGTCACTCAGCATCGTGCCTAGCTATTTTTATTATCATTAACCATTTTTCAGTTGAAGAAACTGAGGCTCAGAAAGGTTAAAAAACTTGGTCACAGGGCTTCTCTGGTGGCGCAGTGGTTAAGAATCCGCCTGCCTATGCAGGGGACATGGGTTCGAGCCCTGGTCCGGGAAGATCCCACATGCCAGGGAGCAACTAAGTTTGTGTGCCACAACTACTGAGCCTGCGCTCTGGAGCCCGCGAGCCACAACTACTGAGCCCATGCACTACAACTACTGAAGCGCGTGCACCTGGAGCCTGTGCTCTGCAACAAGAGAAGCCACCGCAATGAGACGCCCACGCATTGCAACAAAGAGTAGCCCCCGCTCACCGCAACTAGAGAAAGCCCACGCGCAGCAACGAAGACCCAATGCAGCCAAAAATAAATAAATTAAATAAATTTAAAAAAAAAACAAAACAACTTGGTCACATAAGTTGTGTGCTTCAATTTCTCATACAGTCACCTGAGCTAGTGCCTAGGGCAAAGTTTCACAAGTATATCCAGTGGACCACAAGCTTTAAAATCACCTAGGGTACATGATAAAAATTGAGTGGCCTTGGCCCTTCCCAAACAGACACTCAATCAGACACTCTGGAAGTCGAGAACAGGAACATCCATTTTAGAAGCTTTGTAGGTGATTCTGTGCACTAAAATTAAGAACCACTGGTGCTCAGCTTTCCAAACTCACTAGCCAAGGGCTCTAGTCCAAGTTTCCCCCTCTGTGAAATGAGAATAACATTACTGCCCCTCAAACTAGTTGGGAAGATGAAACTAGCATATTCTTTAGGAAAGTGCTTTGTAAACTGTACAAATGTGATGGTTTCTCTTCATCTCAGTCAGACCCTTGCCAAATAGGAAAGGACAGTGTCCAACATCTCCAAATTAACAGCACCATCGCGGACACAGCTCATGTTGGGCCCAATCGGATAGCCAATGAAATTGTACTTCATTTGTTTTTCTCTCATTATTTAACCTTTGCTCTAAACCTATAAACACTGTTCTAAAGACTGGATGTCATTCCCTTCTATCCCCCATTGCCATGGTCTTCCCAGACAAAATTGGACATTGCTACAATTGCTGTTAAATACTGTTCTTCACTATGTTCTTTCCTTGCCTGTTTCATGTGTCTGTTGGCAATGAGAAAGTCTACAGCTTGCTTTGTACTCCATGTTTTATATACTGAGCTATTAAAGTGTGTCTGACATTTTCTTTTCCAGGTATATGATTATGAGTTAAATCAACACATATTCAAACCAGCCCACTTGACTAATCTCCCTCTTAATAGAGTCACTTTTAGGGAAGGGAATATGAGCAGTATGCCAAGAAAAGAGAAAAAGCCCAGAAGCCACAAGAGTGAGGAATGACATGTGAGCTGTGGGAAGGACAGGACGAACGTAGCAGTAGGATGTGCCCCAATAAGAAACAGCATGAGTTGTCTTCTTCCTACTCTCCCACAAAGCTAGCCTCTCCATGGAAACTCCTCACAAAGAGAATGGAAACATTTTAGCTGGAAGAATGTGGATTTTCATCTGCCTAAAAGAAAATGTTTAGGTCACCTCGGCTCTGGATATCTGCTTTCCTAGAACCAAGTACTATAAACTCCGTGGAGATCTGTTGTTTTCTGTTTGACTAGTTCCTACTTTGCTCTGTTCTTGTGAGTCTTGTGGAACTACCAATGCTGGTTGAATTCCCCGACTCAAAGGCCAGGGTTGGACACGTATACCAGGCCGAGTCAATAAATGTTCTTCCCTGGGGTTCTTTTCAAAATTTGAAGCCGGAAGGAAAGAAGCCTTGCATTTTTGGTCACAAAGCTGGAAAGGTATATTGTTGGTTGTCATCACCATCATGGATAAAAGTCTGTTTGCAGAAAGAGAGAAGAAAGCCTTGCAGAATTCAAGAGAACTGGGAGTGAGAGGGGACACCTGCTTCCTGGTCCCTGCAGTTACCCTTCTGAGAAGTTCTCTATGGCTTAAACTAGTCTGAATTAGCTGTCACTTGGAACCAAAGGGTTCTCACTAGACACTGCTGTGTCCTGCCCAGGTCTCTCCTGTCTCCTCACACTGTACCTAGATACACAACATTCCTCATTTCCAGACTCCAAATCTGCAGTAAGTCATCTCTACCTGTTTCTCATCTTGACGAACCATCCTTTTGGGAAACAGCATGAAAAGGCTAGTAAACTAATCTTCTTGGGGCAGCTCATGACTAATCCTGGCTTAATGTGTTACTTTTCCCAGGTTACGGCGCATCTTAATACTACTGTTGCTAATGATAATAATAGTATCTGCAACAACAGCCATAGCTACTATCTATTGAGTGGCAGGTACTGTGCGAAGCACATATATGTATTAACTTATTTAATACTTACAACAACCCTGATATTATCTCTCTTAGGAGATGTGAGGGGGTGGCAGGGGAGAGAGAGGAGCCTTTTAACCCAAAGGAATAATCCCCAGCACTGTAATTTCAGGGACTGTAGCTAGGGTTATCTGCCTAACCATCCTTAAACCTATGTCACCACCCATATTCTACAGCTTCCATGGATAACTGGTCAGGGATACAGGGGCAGGGCTGGGCAGGGAACCCCATCTTTTTCTTTTGATTTGGAGACTTGATGGCTAAGAGAGGCCAAAGTTCTGCATTTGCCAGCAGAAAGGAAGGCCATGTACTGTCTGTTTAAAGCAGGCAGGGTGCAGGCTGGAAGCCAAGGAACCCTGGCCAAAGAGACCAGGGCAAGAGAATATTTATTATCAACTCTCACCCACACAGTGAACACATGATTGAATAACTCCCCAGAGGAAAGGGATCAATGACATTGGGAATGTGGTTCAGAAAGATGAGCTGGAGTTTTCTAGCCAAGCCCCCTGCAAGATTGAATCTTGCCAAGTTTAGGAACAGGACAAGCTCTACCCCAAAGTTTCTTCTCCCCTAGTTGCTTCTCTCCCTCCCTCTCTCCTTCCCTCCCTCTCTCCCTCCTTCCCTACCTGAGACAGAAAGGCAATTTGTCTTTCCTTTCTTTAATAGATTTTTAGTGAGCCTCTACCACATACTAAGACAAGATTCCTGCCTCTGGGGAAGTTATAATTCACAGGAAAACCAGGCAAGAAAGCTAGCAATAACAATAGAGTATGAAGTGTGTGGTGATAGAGTATAAAGAACATTAGGTTTAAGAGCCAAATAGATTTAGCTCAGAATCATTACTCTGCCTCCTACTGATATGATCTTGGGCAAGTTATTTAACTGTATGTGCCTGCATTTCTTCATTTGTAAAAGGAAGATAATAATCATGTCTATTGGATAGGGTTGTTGGAATGATTAAATGAGATATACAATCCATGTGCGACACTTGGAGTGGTATCTGGCAAATACTTAGTATTCAATAAATTTTTCTGCTACTTCTCTACAGGTGTTTGTCCTAAAGAGGCAAGCTGGTAAAGCAGCCCTTCGTTGTTTCTGATTTCATTCAACAAACATTATTAAGAGCCTACCAAGGGAACGGTATCCTGGTAGATAATTTAGGAAAAAAATCAAACAATTTAAGACTCAGTCCCTATCATCAAACAATTTGCAGACTAACAAAGGAACAGGATAGATGCATAGGAAACTGTGTGTATCTAAGTGCTAAGAAGTGTGATTCTAATAATAAATGTCCTTGGGGAAATAGAGTGGTCAGAAAATATTTCATGGAAGAGGTGGGCCTGGAACTGGGCTTTGAAAGAGGATAAGATGTGGTCAGTAGAAAGAAGGTATCCAGGGTGGAGAAATGGCTTGAGTAAGTACTATTCTGGGGATGAGGTCGAACAACCTGACTAGCGTTTGCTTCCTATTGGGGATCAGTAGATCAGAAGGTTGGAAAGGTCCCATAGGTCCTGTGTACCAGGCTGGGGAGTGAAACTTGATCCTGAATTCAATGGGTAGCCATGAAGGTTTGTATATTGGAGAAAGGCACAATTTGAGTGCAGGTTTAGGAATATGAATTGCTCCATGCAAGCAGGGTACATTGCTGGGGATCAGCTTCAAGGGGGTGGAGTAGGGGAGACTAATTTGGTAACTATCCTTGTCCATACCTGGGGCAGTGGAACCTGAATAGGACTGCGGCAGTGAGGAGGAAAAGGAAGCTGACTATAACATCTATTTTTAAACTGTTTTTTAAAAAATTGTGAAAAAGGGCTTCCCTGGTGGCACAGTGGTTGAGAATCTGCCTGCCAATGCAGGGGACACGGGTTTGAGCCCCGGTCTGGGAAGATCCCACATGCCGCGGAGCAACTGGGCCCGTGAGCCACAATTACTGAGCCTGAGCGTCTGGAGCCTGTGCTCCGCAACAAGAGAGGCCGCAATAGTGAGAGGCCCGTGCACCGCGATGAAGAGTGGCCCCAGCTCGCCGCAACTAGAGAAAGCCCTCGCACAGAAGCGAAGACCCAACACAGCCATAAATAAAAATAAATAAATAAATAAAAATTGTGAAAAAAATACACATAACATAAAATTTACCTTCCTAATCATTTTTAAGCATACAGTTCAGTAGTCTTAAGTATATTCCCATTGTTGTGCAACCCATCTCCAGAACTTTTTCATCTTGCAGAACAGAAACTATACCCATCAACTCCCCATTTTTCCCTCCTCACAGCCTCTAGTAACCGCCATTCTACTTTCTGCATAACAGACATTTTTATATCATTTAGAACTCTTGATTTCAAGAGCAAAAGAACTTTGACATGCAAAGGGGATGGGAAAGGATGTACTATAGATTTATGCAAGCAGATCATGATGCTCCCAGACAGGAACGCATCTGGGCCTCTGAAGTGGCTAGCACGTAACCAGAAAGGTATCAGGCTTCTTTGAATTCACGTCTGCTTCTCTTTGCTACTTCATTCTCTCTATGCAGGCTGGCTTCCTCTGCTTCTCTCTTCACTTCTTAGAATACTGCATCCCTCCATCTCTGAGTTCATATATTTCAGTTCTACCCACATGTAGAGACTAAATGGCTGTTTCTGAATCTCAATTCAAAATCCAAGAGAGAGAGGGAGAATTTGATTGGTTCAGTTTGTGGCAATTGTCCATCACTTTTCCAATCAGCTACTGCCTCTGAAAGAGTCATATAGTACAAATATGGCTGGTAAGGCTGATTTCAAGAGAAGACAGTGGTCTTTGGAAACTGGCAGACATTCTAAATAAAAGGAAGCTAAGACACACTTCAGAGAAAGGATTAAGATGGCTTGGTAACAGATTGTTGAAATCCTGTGGCATGGGAGTGGCTGAGAAGATCCGGGAGGAGTAAAGGATATATAGCTGCCCTCTTAAGTTCACAACCTAATTGGGAAGACAAGTTATACAAGGAGCCCTCAACTCAGAGTTTACTGCAAAGAACTCCCCCATTTTCTAAAGTAGCCATCGTTGCTGCACCTTCCAGAAGTGCTGCTGTATTCCCATAAATTTAGCAAGATATCACAGGACTGGGAAAGAAGACTATTAATATCACTTATATTCCTTTGTGAGAAACGGAAGCGAGAACCCCTTCACCTCTAGGATCATTGCAAAGGAGAGCTGACAGATCTCGGGCTGTAGCCTAAGGGGTGAGAATTATTGTCCTGATTTATGAAACCACCTCCAAGTTCAGGGTAGCTTCAGTGGCCTTTTTTGTAGCCAAGCTCCTGGGGAGATTTCTGCAAAGGCACAGTTTGTTTCTACTACTGAGGATAAAGAGACAGAGAAGGCAGAGTTGAGAGAGAACCCAAAATTAAAAACAAAATTCAAATTAAATCAGTCTTTGATACATCCTGAGAACCTCCCACAAATGATTCCAGACTTTGTTATCAACAGATCAGTGACTCTAGCTGCACTTAAAATGCAATAAACAGAATTAAATACAGGATTCGAAAGGATAAAATGATATGATCACAAAGCTACTGGAGGTTTCCTTTCTTCAAAATACTTAAGCTCTAGCTTCTTTAAATTTAATTTCACCTAAAAATTTCAAGAGACCAGTTGACTTCTTTGAGATTACATATTCTGTTTCAGATGAAAGCTGAGTAGTTCAGTGAATTATATTTCAACTCATTTCCCTAGACATCAGTTACCAGAAACCTTTTAAGTGAAAGCTTTGAGGACTGTCTGTCCATTATGCTGCTAAGGAGCCTGAGTCAGCAAGCTCATTCAGATTTTAAAATTTAACTGGCCCTCACCCAATCTTTAATCAAAAGCTAATGTACTTTTCCAACCTAAGTCTTTTGCATTCACTGTCTATGGAGGATATTGGATAAAACATTCTTGGGAAACAGCTGGTTCAGTATGTAAACTGCCATCACCATTGTTTTGCAGCAATACCGTGTGTGCATGTGTGTATTTTTTTTTTTAAAGAAAGGACCTATAGAAGGTCCTCAATGTCATCCAGCATTAATGCACTTTTGTAAGGTCAGCTTTGCCACAAATGCTTTTTCCAGTACAGAAAATGGAGCAGGATAGGGACATTTTCTTCTTGTCTGTTTTCCAGAACTTGTGGACAGAATAAACAATTAAATGGGTTTGAGTAATGGAAGGGATGATAGAGATTCTGCAGAAATCTGTTTCTTCCCTAGATCTTTGCAGTAAGGCTGAGTATATCCTCGAAGGCAAGTTGAACTTTTGTTTACAAATATTGAACTATAAGGCTCTACACCTGAAACTTATATAACGAAAAGAAAAAAATAAGTTGAACACTTAATTCCCTGTTTTTAAATTGATCACAAATTAGAGAAAAATTAGCAGTGTCAAGGCCTGGGACAACATTTAATGAATTAGAAAAGGTAACTACTAGATAGAACTCTGGCAGAATGACTTCCCCAAGGATGGAAGAGGTGTTCTCACAGAGGGATTTGTTTATTCTTTTTCATTCACTGAAAGACTAAAATATAATCCAGAGTGCTTTTAAAAGCAAGCCAGGGCACTTATCTCTGTACTCATGCTAGGTGAGATGTTATGGCAAGGCCACCATTCTAGGTAAATACAAAAGGCCAGAGAGGTTATCACTTACCACTTGATTCAAGATAGTTCTCATCATAAAGAAAAAAATATTTTAATAGACTCTCAATGATCTGATTAAAGAAATACTGTCTTTCATGCAGTTTCTTTTGTCTTATTTTTACATCAGGCAAAGTCAGTCTGTTCTTTTAATTGCATGGATTTTCCTTTTTTGTTCCTGAGCTAATGATGCCTTTGTTACAAGTGAGCAGAGACATGGACAAATCAGTCTACCTCAGCAATCCAATGAATTCTTTACATATGTAGAGAAAAGAGCTTGGTATCATGGTACTCAGTATCCTTTGTATGTAAGCCAAGAGCCATAACACATATAAAACATTTACACTTAAGAAGTAGCTCTCATTAACACATATGTATTAGCAAAGCCAAGCATCGCATGAGAGAGAATTATGTATGAATGACTTACATGAAAATTGTACAAATTATCAGTGGATTCAGAATAATTATGCAATAAAATGAGGGGGCCTGTAAAAAACAAGGTTTATCTGAAGAGCTCAGCTTTCTCATTTCATTCCCATAATCTGTCACAGGCTTTGGAGCTCCAGCAGTGGATGCTTTCTGGTACTGTCAGGAGTACTTACTACTCCAGGTGATGGTTTTGAGGATTCAGGCACTGCCTTTCCATGGAGAGTCAGCAGAAAACACAGCTGACTTCTGAAGGAAGGAAGGCTGGCCACACAAAAGAGATTGGCTCCACTTCTGAAGCTGCATTGCATGAGACCAACTCCATGAATATGACAGACTTAAGTGGTGTTAATTTCAGTGCTGTGCCCTAAGCACACCTTTTGGAGAATATGTTAAGTGCCCAAAATACTGCTCTCTAGAACATTCCACATTTAGTCCTCACTACAGTTCAGGGGCAGCCTGGTTGGTATTGCTTTTAGTGGGGTAATGCTTTAGTTCCAAAGTATGGATAACTTTCACAGCATGTCAAAAACAGTCAGATTCTGGAATGTCTACTGGGAACTAGGTTTTTCACTAATCAGGAATGCTTGACCTAAGCTAGGGTGAAGGGTGCTGGGAACATGACCCAGTTGGAGCAGGGGGAGACTGTAGCCCGGTGGCTATAGTTTATTTGGTTCAGGGTAATCTGAAGACTTTGTCCTCCAGGATGAAAACAAAAGCAAAGTTAGGCAGTTCATGCAAACAAGTCATCAGTCCCGGGGGTCAGGAAATGAGGGAGCTGACCGGTGTGAATCAACAGGGAAGGGACAGAACCATATGAGGAGCCCAGCTCGAGAACAACTTTGTAGAAGCTTTTTACAGGGAACCGATAGCCTCAGGCAAGGCAGTGAATGAGCTGTTCAAGGCCACCACCAGGCTCATGACACAAGCACAGCACACACCAGTAAAGTCCTTGTGTTCTTTTCCCTGCGTGCTACTTTGTTAGAAGTATTTGCAAAATTTAAGAAGACATCAAAAGAAACCATTTTTTAAAATGGTTTGGTGGCCCTTGTCCTTGTGTGCTTACCACCACCCTACCATACACCCACTCCTCTAATAGGACTCCACTCTCACCACTTCCACCTCTGGGCAACCCACCCTGGATTAATCCTAGTATCCCATTCCCTTGTCCCTGAGGCCTTATCCACTCTGACCTCTCTGTGACAAGGGTATATGAACCAATATATTTTCCTTTTTGACTCAGGTTGGTTTGAACTGAGTATATGTCACATGCAATCAAAGAGTTCTGAATACTACATGACAGTCTAGTTTTCACTTTTTCTGTTTCTCTCATCAAAGAAAGATGGGCTTATCATAAACACACACCAGAGAACTCAGTATTTATACTGCTATGATAAAATAAAATAATGATTTTCTCTATATCTGGCCCCTTTACTCTAGGGACTTAATCCCCACAGAGAGTCCAGAGTGAGTCCACAGGGTGAGCAGAAGAGGAGATGATCAAAAATAGATCCCACAAGCTCTGCTATTTGCCATGGGGCCTCAGAAGACCGAGGGCCTGATGCCAGGGCAGGATTATATTTGCCTTCCTTGTTTATCATTTAGCTGCTGTGGGGATGGAACCATAGCTGCAGGTAAAGCTAAGTGCTTTCTCTGGTACTCCATGGAGATGTTTGATGTGAGTGGGGAGTTGCTGAAGCTAAAGTAGAAAGTGGAACAATCAATAAATAAATGTCTGTTGTATACTTCCTTTGTGAAAGGCACTGCCAGGTGCTGTATGACACCTACGGGTGGATGGAACGTGGTCCAGCACCCTTGAGAAGACCACATTCTATCTGAGGAGAAAAGACATGCACACAAACATCACAAACAGAGATTTGACAAGAAAAGCTGCATCAGTTCAGCAGTGACATAGCTCGCTGCAAACTGGTGTTCGGTTGCAAGGAGGCTCTGGCCAAAATAGGAATATAGTGAAGGAGCAGCTCATAGAACCAGCAAAAAGGTTGAACAACAGACTTCTGGATGGACAGGAACTAGGGTGGCCCTAGAAGACCTCCTTAGTGGTCATCATGATGGTGTAGTTGGAGAGAAGGGACTGACTGGCAGAGAGGCAGTAAGAAAGAAAAGGGAGCAAAGAGAAAGACATTTCGAAGCTCTCCTGTCCGCTAAACCTGGTAGAATATGCACTTAACACTCTTGGAGACTGGAAAGAGACAGTTGATCAGATATAACTGATTCAGGGAGCTAAGAAACTGGGGAAAGATCTGTGTATACTAAGGGCAAAAATATCTTAGCAGAATCTCAGCCATAAGTAAGAATTCTCCAGACCCAGATTAAAGACCAGCTAGGGATTTTAACCACTTAAGAACCAAGACTAATGTTCTAAAACTGACTGCCTGGGAAGTGCTTCTGCACTGAGAAATCTGATCCAGCAAATTAGTATGCAGAAGGGAACACTTGGCCTTGTGGCTTTATTGAGTACTATTGACAGGACCAGGCAACCATGACAGCTAATCACAAAATTCCCATCAGCTCTTGTCTCCTAGTGTCCTTCCACGGGGCTTCTGCTGCCCAGATGCGGCTGGCACACACTTGGACCCGAAGGGGACCCCAAAGAGAAAGAAAGCAGCCCAAACGCTGTGAAAGGGTTACATCAGAGAGCGAACAATGCAAGCATTCTGACAATGGTCTGTATTTCACAGGAGAGGAAACACATTTCATTTTTTAAACGAACAATTTGAAGGCCACATGGTGGGGAGTTAAGGAGTGGGTGTGGAATTACAAAGTTGACAAAATCATATGCAGCAGCCACAGGTGGCTCCCTTCAGCTCAGCCACAAGGGAGGCAGAGAGAGTTGAGGGAAGACACCCTCTGATCCTTGTTTTCCTGTTACTAATAAGGATGGTGATTCTTCACTGTTAAGAGGGAAACTGTCTTCTCCCAAACCTCATATTTCCATATCCCCATAAAGATTCCCGAGTGGGTAAAACTTGGGAGGAACTCTTGCTCTCTCTGCCTCTGCACCACCTCACTGGCTTTGTCCAGAATGAATGATGTGATTGTTTACTCAGGAAGGAGGACCTGACCAGCTGTGGCTCAGTGCCGTTCATGCTCTGCTTTTTGGAGTAGGCTGTCCTCAGCCAATTTTCTCCTCCATTGCCATGCAGTAAGAGGTTGCCCTGTGGGAGAGACACAAAGTGTCCAGATCTGCCAGTGGCAGGTCAGTGATCTGTCTCCTTATTCAGTCATGAAGTATTAGGAAGCCCGTCGTGGCCACACACTTAAACCCCATCCCAGTCCAGTGATAGCTCATTCTCATCTATTGGACTTGTGTATGTATCTCAACTGCTTCAAAACTCAAGGCAGAAAAAGAGGAGTGGGTATCCCAAGGCCCCAGTATTCTTTATGACCTCTCACAGAGGTCAGAGATATTTCTCCATGGTGTTCACTACCCTAAGTAATCATGCTAATACTTTACATTTGTAGAGCACTTTCCCACATTATCTCTATGTGTTTCACAAAGTCCTATGAGGTAGGTAGAGTAGGTATTATTGTTTTAGTTTTATAGATTAGAAAACCAAGATTCAAAGAAGAGGAGTGAATTCCCCAAGGCTATCCAATAACTATGTGGTGGAGTCAGGAGTCCAACCTGACTTTCTGACCCCAGGTTCTACAGGAAGAGATGGTTGAGATGCAGTTTTATAGTAGGGTTAAAAGCCACATGGATTTGGGTTCTGGCCCCAGTACAACCTGTGGGAAAGTTAATCAAGTTCTCTAAGTCTTCCTTCCCTTACCTATAAGTTAGGGATAATAGCAGGGTCATTTTGAGAAGTTCATGGAATGATGCAAAGCCATTTGCAAAGTGTACATCAAATATTCAGTAAGTGTCAGCTTTTTTATTACAGATTTAAGTTTGTTGAACAAGCAATCTGTTTATTATCCTATGTTTGGTATAGATCAACCTATAAATGCCTGTTTGGCCAAAATGGTGTAAGATTTCATAAACAACCCAATTAAATGGTTTAAAAGTTAAACTGAAAGCACTCTATATTCCTACATCAAGTACTTTCAACATAGTATCTATTATAAGGTCCTCTGAACAGAGAAGCAAATTTTTGTAGTATTTTTCAATAGTACTTTCTGTAACATATATTATAAAATATAAATTGTTATAATCCTCTTAAGAAACCTTTGAGTAATTTATATTAAGAATCAGAAAAATATTCATATCTTTTGAGTAATTCCACCTCTGGGAAATTATTTAAAATGTATAAAAAGCCATTATACATACATATGAGCATACACACAAAGATGTTTATCACAGAAGTATTCAAAATAGTAAAAATAACTAAAGACGCCTAGCAACAAGTTTACCATTTGGAATTCCTTGGTTGCACAGAACAGAAAACAACTCTAACAATCTTCAACAAAAAAATATATTGGAAAGTTTGGGTAGTTCCTCAAATCAATGGCATCAGGAAGGATGGGAACCAGGGTAACTCCAGGATTCTCAGTATAATGGACAGTATTTCTTAGGGATACTGCTGTTAGAATGACCCAACTTCAGTCACCTGCTGCTCATCAACCAAACTTTGAGTGGGGTCATGCCTTGCTCAAGACTATCTGCAGATCATATCTAACTGGCCTGGCCTGGCTTGCGTCATCTGCTTACCTGCTTATAAAATGTAAATTGCTATAATCCTCTTAAGAGGATTATAGGCGGGCTTCCCTGGTGGCGCAGTGGTTGAGAATCTGCCTGCCAATGCAGGGGACACGGGTTCGAGCCCTGGTCTGGGAAAATCCCACATGCCGCGGAGCAACTAAGCCCGTGCGCCACAACTACTGAGCCTGCGCATCTGAAGCCTGTGATCCGCAACAAGAGAGGCCGCGATGGTGAGAGGCCCGCGCACCGCGATGAAGAGTGGCGCCCGCTTGCCGCAACTAGAGAAAGCCCTCGCACAGAAACGA
This sequence comes from Balaenoptera musculus, assembly GCF_009873245.2. Taxonomy (NCBI): domain Eukaryota; kingdom Metazoa; phylum Chordata; class Mammalia; order Artiodactyla; family Balaenopteridae; genus Balaenoptera; species Balaenoptera musculus. The sequence continues at coordinate 15,521,414 of NC_045800.1, forward strand.
AGACCCAACACAGCCAAAAATAAATAAATAAATAAATAAATTTAAAAATAGAGCAATAAAGTCATCAATTAAAAAAAAAAAAAAAGAAGAGGATTATAGGCAAAATGAGGAGTGAAAACATTGTGATCAACCATCTTATTCAGATCACATGCAAAGGGGGAGAGGCATTTCCCGAAAGAAAAGAGAGATGCGGAGAAGAAAGAACAACAGATGTTCACTACTGTGGCAGAATGACCCAATAAATTATTATGTATCATTTGGAGAGTAATTTCTTACCTTAAAAATGACATTATATAGATGATATTAAATGTTTCTAATGTAACTTTAAAGAAAAAGACGGGATTTCAGATATGTGTGTGTTTCTGTCTGACTTAGGCCCACCCGAAAGGGATGCCTGCCTCATGGACTCAAGCCAGAGGGAGGTCTAGGGCTTAGCAACGGTTCTGAAGGAGTGGTCCCTAGTTACCAGAAGAGGGTAGAGGCAGAGGGCTAGACCAACCAGAGGGAAGGAGGAGCATTAACCATCAATAAGCCAATCAGGTCCTAGGACTTGAACTGAAAAAAAGCCAAAAGTCAACTGTTGAGAACGTGTTGGAGAAGAGGAAATGGGAGGGTCAGTGGCTTTGGTCTGATCAGGACTGAGTTGCCCAGACATCCGTCTTGTGGGACATGGGCTGCACACTAAGTAGGGGCTGTGGCCTGAGGAAAAGGCCTAGACTTGAAGGAGATAGTTGGGGAGAGAGAAAGTGAGTTATCTTTTGCTCCCTCCTTCTTCAAACTTTTTGTGATGTTTTAAAATTTTTATGTAAATAAAGAGAATGAAAAAAAGACACATTATAGTTTTAAATTGTTCATTCATTCTATTTATTTTCTTCTTAAGGGCAGATGTCTATTAGCACAGTAAAAGAAGCTTTAAATTTAGAATGTCAGAAGTCTATTAAACTTGACTGCTGCTAATACCCCTGAAATGTAAAAATTTACTTGTTTGACTTACGTTACCTAGCTTTATCTGAATCTCAAAATGCAATCTTTCTATTCTTCTATAACTTAATGATCCAAGAGGAAATTTTGCTTATGCTTAAATGTAATGACTTCACGATTGTTTCTCTTGTAGATTCAGTAATCTGTTTGTTTTTATAACTCCCCAAAGATTCAGGAATGAAAACATTGCCTAGAGCTTTCTTTAAAATATCTACAATTTTTCCCTTAATAATATGAAGACAAGGAAACTGTGAATAACAAATTACCTTTCCCAAAGAGAAGGGCCTTTTTGCAAAACAAAGTAAAAAATAGGGGGCTTCAGAATTTCATATGCCTGGTTGGGGATATGGCACTCTTCTTTCATCTCTAGGTTAAAAAAAAAAAAAAAAGGACATTGGTCCCAGTGTCATGCCAAGAAACATCTGAGTTTCTGGAAGGGAAAAAAACAATCTGTGAAGAAAAATATATTCATGATTAGGTACAGGTTTTTCAGTACATTGAAAAAGTTTTATATACATATATGTATATATATATGGCTTTCTAACTGCTGATATGCACATTTTGAAATACACATTCTTTTAGAACAGGAGGAAAAATACCTGCATTTTACAGAAAGAGTGCCAGCCTTATTGTACAGAGCTATTTAATGCTTCCATGAGGAAAGATGTGCCATAAGTCAAACGAGCTTCTAAAGTCGTACCATGAAACTTCTTTTGATCTAGAACTGTATCCTCAGGACTTCCCTGATGGTACAGTGGTTAAGAATCCGCCTGCCAATGCAGGGGACACTGCTTCCAGCCCTGGTCTGCGAAGATCCCACATGGCGCGGAGCAACTAAGCCTGTGTACCGCAACTACTGAGCCTGCCCTCTAGAGCCACCGAACAACAACTACTGAGCCTGCGTGCCATAAC